>NC_057929.1:18897500-23697500 GCF_017639315.1 Drosophila ananassae | reverse complement strand
CTTTACCTCCCCTCTTATCATAGTAGGCTTTTACTAATCAACTTACCATCATTAACAAATCGTAGAACGATGCTGGGTGTCATGTTTCTAAATAATCTTATCTTATGAAAATGTAGACTGCCAGCATTTACTAACATGCTTAAATCTTAACGTTCCTAGTAGAAGGACTAGAAACTTTCGTCCTCTACTCCTCAGCCATTGTAGTTCGATATATGCCCAACACGATCCGTTATGGGTATTATGTTCGGACTACAATAGTCTCTACCAAATCTTGTCACTTCGCTCCACTAACAATCTTAAATCCCTAAAACTAAACGCCTTATCTGTGCAACATTCTTCCTCCTGATATCTTACTCCTACTCTTCTCTTGAACTATCTCGGATCTACTCCGCGATTCGAGTCAGCGTCCCTCGGTCGGTTGGACGGGAGTTGGGCTGTACGTAAGCAGTGGGAACCGCGCGAAAAAATAAAAATCTGTAAAGCAAGAACTGCTGACATTCCAATTTAATACAATCGATATAATATTTGAGCTCCGTCCACACTTTCGAATTGTTATTTTATCATTTGTACGTTTTTTATATTTCCATTGATTTACCACCTTATATATCTATGTATTTTTAGCAATATCCATGTATACAATTAGCTAAAAATATTTAACTTTTATATTAATAAAGTCAGTCTCAGACCAACCTATTCTGAATTCATTTATTTCTTACGTCCAATTTGTTCAAGTGCAAGTTGCGACAACAAACCAAAAACGGGTTTATCCCTTTGCTTCCCTTAATCATTACCTCGACATAATCATGCAAGCCCATGATCACCAATCGAACATGAACAGTGAGGAACGCATAGTGAGTCTATCGTTCTACAGTACAGAATTCAGGAAAACTACGGCTAAGAAAGCAATAGGATCTTCACAACAGTGTGACGCTGTCCCTCTAATCGGTAGATAAAGGGCACCTTATAAAAAGGATCGGCTGAATCGAAAATTTAAGGCGTCGTACTTTCAAAACGAAACTATACATTCTCAAAGAGGCTTGGGAAAGGTTCGCTGAAAATAATGAAAAAATTCAAAGATCGGCCAGGACCGAAAGCTACATCAAGTATGCTGGGGCCTCTGGATCAGTTGCGAATAATATGCACCCACTGGAAAGCAACCGTGACAAGCTAATGCAAGGCACGCGTCGGAAGGAAGACTCAAGAAAAAAAAGAAAATCAAGCCCAAGGAGACCTAGTGAAATCTTTATAGGCTCAAATTCAAGAAATCCACTGACAGTCTATGAGGAATTTGAGAACTCAATAGTCAAGCAGGCATACCTACAATTGCAAGCAGAGGTGCAGAATGCAGTCAGTAAAGGAAAGGAAAGCTTACTTCGGGCGAAGCCGAAGTTGATATACCCTTGCAGTTTGGTAGCAGCTTATATTATTATATACATATTGGATCATATATAGTTGGCCGATCCTTGTGTGAATATCACCATCGAATCAAGTTTCGAACGGTGTTGGCAAGGGTAGTATAAAAATGTTGGAAACAGCACCAAGCATCTTAAAAAATAGCAAGGTTGTGCCATTTCCGATCGTTCAGTTATATGGCAGCTATAGGATGTAACGAACTGTTTTTGTAACTTTTGCTCGCAACAAATGCCGCGGGTAGCTCACAGAGTTTGGGGGAACGTTCCACCGAATTTATATTCGGTGCTTATATTCGGAATTAATATTCGACGTGATTGCCCGAGCCCAGAAATAACACAGGGTGCTTCATTTAATAAATATTCCCTTTATTGCGTTAAATTTACAAAAGGGTGAATCTAACCGGCTGCTTGGCTCAGCCGACCGACCGCTCGTCCTCCCGTCGATCACCGATCCCCGCTCCGGGTTGGTGCCAATACACACGCCCTCCCAAAGCTTGCGCCCAGCAGGACGTGTGGTCTTGGTGCCTGGCGCCGAAACGGCTCATCGTTTGGACTCACGTGCTACAGCTGCGAGGCCTGTGCTGCCACTAATGTTGTCGTCGCTGCTCTTCTGTTGTCGCTGCTCCCTCGTCGTCGCTGCTCTTCTGTCGTCGCCGCTCTTCTTGCTGCTTCCTTCGCTGATCCTGTCGCTGCTTCTCCTTTGCGGGTGCCGTGGACCTTCGGTATCCTTGGCTCACTGGGAATGCCCTTTCGCCGTGGCCGGCACCTAACCCGTGTTAGCAGACCGATAGGCTCATCTTCCAGGCATATGGCGGGCAGGATGCGCTTCTTGATGCCTGGCGGCCGGATCAGGGCACGAAGGGCCACCTACCCCACAGGACACGCCCCCGGTTGCGTTCGCCACTCGCCTCCAAACACCTGCGTGCCTACGCTCCGCAGGATCTATGGCAGACCAGAGGTTCTGCTTTCCGACAGCGGTTAGGCAATTGCGATCGATCGCTTTTGCCTTTAATCTAAGCTTCGTACACTGCACTAAAAACTTTGTTTTCCCATTATTTCGTGGTCAGCTAATACTTTATCATGAAAATAATTTCTGCAATTCCAAAGCGAAATCTTTTGTTTTTTTTTTTGAGAAAACTAATGATGCTATTTTTCTATTTTTAATTTGAGTAGTTCATTGCGTTCTAATATCATCCGTGGTCAGCCAATGCGGTTATAAGTAGCCCATAAATGCCTGCAATTCCTATGCTTATGGTAACAAAACGAATGGACCTGATGTGGATAGAGGGTATTTTAAAAGGATTTTTCTTTTGTACTTGCTCGAGTTTAGGTCAAACCGTGGCCGGACGACCCTACTTCTCAGTACTTGGTCTCTCCGTCTCCTATGCGGCTGTTCGAATTTCGAACGATGTTGAGAATAGCATGAGCTACAAAACGAGATCAAACTCAGTATGGATCGTGTGACTGCAGTCCTCAATATGGAGTACACCGAGATCACATAGAATCTGTACAAAAAACTTTCTGACTTTCGCTCTTACGGAACCTAATTTGGATGCAAATCTTTACCTCCCCTCTTATCATAGTAGGCTTTTACTAATCAACTTACCATCATTAACAAATCGTAGAACGATGCTGGGTGTCATGTTTCTAAATAATCTTATCTTATGAAAATGTAGACTGCCAGCATTTACTAACATGCTTAAATCTTAACGTTCCTAGTAGAAGGACTAGAAACTTTCGTCCTCTACTCCTCAGCCATTGTAGTTCGATATATGCCCAACACGATCCGTTATGGGTATTATGTTCGGACTACAATAGTCTCTACCAAATCTTGTCACTTCGCTCCACTAACAATCTTAAATCCCTAAAACTAAACGCCTTATCTGTGCAACATTCTTCCTCCTGATATCTTACTCCTACTCTTCTCTTGAACTATCTCGGATCTACTCCGCGATTCGAGTCAGCGTCCCTCGGTCGGTTGGACGGGAGTTGGGCTGTACGTAAGCAGTGGGAACCGCGCGAAAAAATAAAAATCTGTAAAGCAAGAACTGCTGACATTCCAATTTAATACAATCGATATAATATTTGAGCTCCGTCCACACTTTCGAATTGTTATTTTATCATTTGTACGTTTTTTATATTTCCATTGATTTACCACCTTATATATCTATGTATTTTTAGCAATATCCATGTATACAATTAGCTAAAAATATTTAACTTTTATATTAATAAAGTCAGTCTCAGACCAACCTATTCTGAATTCATTTATTTCTTACGTCCAATTTGTTCAAGTGCAAGTTGCGACAACAAACCAAAAACGGGTTTATCCCTTTGCTTCCCTTAATCATTACCTCGACATAATCATGCAAGCCCATGATCACCAATCGAACATGAACAGTGAGGAACGCATAGTGAGTCTATCGTTCTACAGTACAGAATTCAGGAAAACTACGGCTAAGAAAGCAATAGGATCTTCACAACAGTGTGACGCTGTCCCTCTAATCGGTAGATAAAGGGCACCTTATAAAAAGGATCGGCTGAATCGAAAATTTAAGGCGTCGTACTTTCAAAACGAAACTATACATTCTCAAAGAGGCTTGGGAAAGGTTCGCTGAAAATAATGAAAAAATTCAAAGATCGGCCAGGACCGAAAGCTACATCAAGTATGCTGGGGCCTCTGGATCAGTTGCGAATAATATGCACCCACTGGAAAGCAACCGTGACAAGCTAATGCAAGGCACGCGTCGGAAGGAAAAGACTCAAGAAAAAAAAGAAAATCAAGCCCAAGGAGACCTAGTGAAATCTTTATAGGCTCAAATTCAAGAAATCCACTGACAGTCTATGAGGAATTTGAGAACTCAATAGTCAAGCAGGCATACCTACAATTGCAAGCAGAGGTGCAGAATGCAGTCAGTAAAGGAAAGGAAAGCTTACTTCGGGCGAAGCCGAAGTTGATATACCCTTGCAGTTTGGTAGCAGCTTATATTATTATATACATATTGGATCATATATAGTTGGCCGATCCTTGTGTGAATATCACCATCGAATCAAGTTTCAAACGGTGTTGGCATGGGTAGTATAAAAATGTTGGAAACAGCACCAAGCATCTTAAAAAATAGCAAGGTTGTGCCATTTCCGATCGTTCAGTTATATGGCAGCTATAGGATGTAACAAACTGTTTTTGTAACTTTTGCTCGCAACAAATGCCGCGGGTAGCTCACAGAGTTTGGGGGAACGTTCCACCGAATTTATATTCGGTGCTTATATTCGGAATTAATATTCGACGTGATTGCCCGAGCCCAGAAATAACACAGGGTGCTTCATTTAATAAATATTCCCTTTATTGCGTTAAATTTACAAAAGGGTGAATCTAACCGGCTGCTTGGCTCAGCCGACCGACCGCTCGTCCTCCCGTCGATCACCGATCCCCGCTCCGGGTCGGTGCCAATACACGCCCTCCCAAAGCTTGCGCCCAGCAGGACGTGTGGTCTTGGTGCCTGGCGCCGAAACGGCTCATCGTTTGGACTCACGTGCTACAGCTGCGAGGCCTGTGCTGCCACTAATGTTGTCGTCGCTGCTCTTCTGTTGTCGCTGCTCCCTCGTCGTCGCTGCTCTTCTGTCGTCGCCGCTCTTCTTGCTGCTTCCTTCGCTGATCCTGTCGCTGCTTCTCCTTTGCGGGTGCCGTGGACCTTCGGTATCCTTGGCTCACTGGGAATGCTCTTTCGCCGTGGCCGGCACCTAACCCGTGTTAGCAGACCGATAGGGCTCATCTTCCAGGCATATGGCGGGCAGGATGCGCTTCTTGATGCCTGGCGGCCGGATCAGGGCACGAAGGGCCACCTACCCCACAGGACACGCCCCCGGTTGCGTTTGCCACTCGCCTCCAAACACCTGCGTGCCTACGCTCCGCAGGATCTATGGCAGACCAGAGGTTCTGGCATACGCCTGGCCGCTCCGTCGCTATCGTTATGACACCAGGATACCTGTCGTGTCCGGGAATAAACCAAACCTTGGGCTTCAGTTCCACCGCGGATCCTTGATCCTTTTCCCACTTGCTCCTTGATTTCCACTCGTTCGATGATAACTCGTTCTACTCGTTCAGGGTAATCCGAACATAATACCTAGAACGGATCGTGTTGGGCATATGTCGAACTACAATGGCTGAGGAGTAGAGGACGAAAGTTTCTAGTCCTTCTACTAGGAATGTTAAGATTTAAGCATGTTAGTAAATGCTGGCAGTCTACCCAATGAAGTCCCTTAAGAACGAAAGTCAGGACGTTCTTTATACAGATTCTATGTGATCTCCGTATTGAGGACTCCAGACACACGATGCATATTCAAGAATCGGACGGACCAATGATGTATATAACGTTGGTAACGTATGGTTATTAGTCCGCGCCACATCTGGGGTGCCCCAAGGAAGCCATCTTGGACCCATACTTTTTACACTGTTTATTAACGACTTGCCCCTTGCCTTAACTAATTCACTTGTACTTGTGTACGCTGATGACGTTAAGCTATGCCTTCAGTATAAATTCACTAGCGCCCAGTCTAGACTTCAATCCGATTTGGATAAACTTCAAAATTGGTGTTTAGCAAATAACCTAAAGCTTAATGGATCGAAATGTAAACTTATGTGATTTTACCGGAATTTTTACGGGAATAAACCAAACCTTGGGCTTCAGTTCCACCGCGGATCCTTGATCCTTTTCCCACTTGCTCCTTGATTTCCACTCGTTCGATGATAACTCGTTCTACTCGTTCAGGGTAATCCGAACATAATACCTAGAACGGATCGTGTTGGGCATATGTCGAACTACAATGGCTGAGGAGTAGAGGACGAAAGTTTCTAGTCCTTCTACTAGGAATGTTAAGATTTAAGCATGTTAGTAAATGCTGGCAGTCTACCCAATGAAGTCCCTTAAGAACGAAAGTCAGGACGTTCTTTATACAGATTCTATGTGATCTCCGTATTGAGGACTCCAGACACACGATGCATATTCAAGAATCGGACGGACCAATGATGTATATAACGTTGGTAACGTATGGTTATTAGTCCGCGCCACATCTGGGGTGCCCCAAGGAAGCCATCTTGGACCCATACTTTTTACACTGTTTATTAACGACTTGCCCCTTGCCTTAACTAATTCACTTGTACTTGTGTACGCTGATGACGTTAAGCTATGCCTTCAGTATAAATTCACTAGCGCCCAGTCTAGACTTCAATCCGATTTGGATAAACTTCAAAATTGGTGTTTAGCAAATAACCTAAAGCTTAATGGATCGAAATGTAAACTTATGTGATTTTACCGATCTAGTCCTCACCATGCTATGTACTACCTCTATGGGAACGTCTTAGAATGATTTTCTCAGGTTAACGATCTAGGTGTCCTATTAGATTTGAGACTTAAATTTACCGACCATATATCTACCATCGTTAATAAAGCTATGGGTGTGCTTGGTTTTATTAAAAGATGGTCAAAAGAATTTAATGACCCGTACATAACTAAAACGTTATATACATCACTGGTCCGTCCGATTCTTGAGTATGGATCGTGTGTCTGGAGTCCTCAATATGGAGTACACCAAGATCACATTGAATCTGTACAAAAAAACTTCCTTACTTTTGCTCTTAGGGGACTTAATTGGGATGCAAATCTTTACCTCCCCTCTTATCATAGTAGACTTTTACTAATCAACTTACCAACATTAACAAATCGTAGAACGATGCTGGGTGTCATGTTTCTATATAATCTTATTTATGGAAATATAGACAGCCAGTATTTACTAACACGTTTAAACTTTAACATTCCTAGTAGAAGGACCAGAAACTTTAGTCCTCTACTCCTCAGCCATTGTAGTTCGACATATGCCCAACACGATCCGTTCAGGGTATTATGTTCGGACTACAATGGTCTCTACCACATCTTATCACTTTGCTCTACTAACAATCTTAAATCGCTTATATTAACTGCCTTATCTATGCAACACTCTTCCTCGTAATATCTTTCTCCTAATCCTCGCTTATCTATGTCGGATCTATTCCCGCGATTCGAGCCGTACGTTACGCGGCAGCGTCCCTCGGTCGGTTGGACGGGACATAACTAAAACGTTATATACATCTTTGGTCCGTCCGATTCTTGAGTATGGATCGTGTGTCTGGAGTCCTCAATATGGAGTACACCAAGATCACATTGAATCTGTACAAAAAAACTTCCTTACTTTTGCTCTTAGGGGACTTAATTGGGATGCAAATCTTTACCTCCCCTCTTATCATAGTAGACTTTTACTAATCAACTTACCAACATTAACAAATCGTAGAACGATGCTGGGTGTCATGTTTCTATATAATCTTATTTATGGAAATATAGACAGCCAGCATTTACTAACACGTTTAAACTTTAACATTCCTAGTAGAAGGACCAGAAACTTTCGTCCTCTACTCCTCAGCCATTGTAGTTCGACATATGCCCATATGCCCAGTCCGATCCGTTCAGGGTATTATGTTCGGACTACAATGGTCTCTACCACATCTTATCACTTTGCTCTACTAACAATCTTAAATCGCTTATATTAACCGCCTTATCTATGCAACACTCTTCCTCGTAATATCTTTCTCCTAATCCTCGCTTATCTATCTCGGATCTATTCCCGCGATTCGAGCCGTACGTTACGCGGCAGCGTCCCTCGGTCGGTTTGACGGGAGGTGGGCTGTACGTATGCAGTGGGAACCACGCAACAAAAAAAAAAAAAAGAAAAAAGTCAGTGTATATGACGTCAGGGCTTGAACTTAAAAAAAACCGATAACACACCTTTTGGATCGAAAGATGGGCAAAATATAACGTTGGCTGATTGGATATTATAAGTGTAAGGCTGAGCTGAACTGCTGCTAGGTGAATACGTACTTCGAAAAAACTGTGCAAAGAGATCGGCCGTTGCCTGATCAGTGTTCGCATAAGAGTTCTCAAACGTAAACAGTAGGGAAAAAAAACATGTTTACGCTTAGTGTTTACAAAGTTATAAAACTGCTTCGGATCCTGAGTTAAAGATTTAAGTGTAGACTTAAGGTCAATTAAGCAATTGTTTTCGATTGAAACCTGAAGAGTGGTATGGTATGGATCATCAGGGTTAGAAAGGGCCAAAGTTCTGGAAAGAGTAAATCCATCAGGATCAGAAACGAAACATAAGTCCAACAGGCGACCTAAAGAATTTCTAACGTGGTTAATTTACCCGAGTGACATGTCGAACATGCTCGCAGGGAAGTAGCGGTGGGAGTTAAGCTGTAAAGGAGTTAAGAAAGGTGAATTTTCAACATTTGACCACATAAGTTCTGGGATATTAAAGTCACCCAGAGCTATCAACTGGTCACCATCAGACAGACGGTCGAAAAACAAACGAATAAAGGACAAATGTTGCCAGTATGTTGGTGGTTCGGACGAAGGTGGTATGTAAGAACAGGTAACATACAAAGATTGATCGGACAAAGTGGTTTTAATGCAAAGAAATTCAATGTCACTAAAATCTAGTGATTTTACCTATTCAGAAGCGAAATTGGAGTCTACAGAAATTAACACTTCTCTTCTCCTTCGCAGAGTTCTATCACATCTAAAAATGGGTTTGGTTTTGGTGCCGCCGTAACTAATTCTGCGGCATCAGTACGTACCGGGGGTCCGGACGGTTGGTTACCCTGTTTGGTGACTGTTACGGGGGTTTGAATTATTGGGTCTTGGGTCACTTGAAGCGATGCTTCACAATTGTTCATTAATTCTGAGATATTCGGAAGCCGAATTTTTCTCAGGTCCGGCCCTTGGAGCGGCCAGAGATATAAGCGGCTGCATAGTTGTCGGCTGAACAGGCTGAAGGATAGTCGCCACAAGCTCATCACTAAAAGCGGATTTCTTACGCTTTGGAGACTCGTTTAGTAGTTGAAGACTACTAAACTGTGTATTGAGAGCACAGAGTTGGTCATTGATTTTACGAAAACCACTAATCAACTCTTTGAATCCACTTTTAGTCTGCCTCATGAACGATCCCATTTCGTCCTGAACGACAACCGTCACAGCAAAAGCGGAGACCAGACCTTCGTGAAATAGAATCCGAAACTGTAAAACGTGTAAAACGTATTCACAAAGCCAGCAGTGGATGGTAGGCTGGGAAGTGGAGATTGTCTTATTACAAGACTTCAGCGCACAGACAAGTTAAAATTCCATAATTAATTATTAAAGATTATTAAAAATTAAATAATTTATTTGTTAATATTATTTGTTTTTATTATTGAGAAACATTGAACCACTGTACCAGGGAAACGAAAGGGGGAGATTAAAGAGAGCAGTTAGTGCGAGATAGTGAAATGCAAAGAATAGAGATAAGAATCTCTATTGAGCGAGAGTAGAAGCTATAGTATAGAAGCAACACCGCAAGAGATGAAAAAGCAGGGCAGGGATAGGTTTGGAAGGAAAATTAATCAAATTAATATTTTACCTCCAAATATATCACTGCACACGCAAAGAGATACGGATCTAAAAATTGCAATTTGTTTTATTTTTTTTTATGTGTATATGAATAAAAACTGAATTTTTATGGTAAGCTTATTATAAATTTTATAAAAACGCAGTGCGCACAAAAAAAAACACGTCCGTCCGCTTTAAGATAAAGAGAGGAGGAATAATCTGTACATTTGTAACCAACCAAGGCTTAGAACAAAGAAGGAATAATTGGAAAGAAAGCTATCGGTGTTATTTCTGTACTCGGGCAATCACTTTGAATAAATAAGTTCGGTGGAACGTTCCCATAAACTCTATGAGCTAGACGCGGCAAATCTTAAGAGCATAAAGTAAGAAATAATTTCAATACAAACCGTAGTAGTTTGTAAACCGCCACGAAGGGGAAAGACTGATCGAAAAATCAATGACCAACTCTGTGCGCTCGATACACAGTTTAGTAGTCTTCAACTACTAAACGAGTCTCCAAAGCGTAAAAAATCCTCTTTTAGTGATGCGCTTGCGGCGAATAATCTTCAGCCTGCTCAGCCGACAACTATGCAGCCGCTTATATCTCTGGCCACCCCAAGGGCCGGACCTGAGAAAAATTCGGCTTCCGAATATCTCAGGATTAATGAGCAATGAGCAATGTCGTCTGTGGCATCGCTTCAAGTGATCCCAGACCCAATAATTCAAACCCCTGTAACAGTCACCAAACAGGGCAATCAACCGTCCAGCAATTCTGGTACTTCAATCATTGAAGTACCAGAATTGCTGGATGTGGTTAGTCGCTGCAGCAAGCTTGTTAAGTATTTTAAAAAATCTGGACAAAACTGGAACTTAACAAGCACCCTTAAAAGCTACTGTCCAACTCGTTGAATACTATATTTAACCTCTTAAAGTCGGTTGAGCTAAATTGGATGGAAATTTCGCAGATTTTGGCTGATAAAAATAAAATTTCAAGAATCACGGATATAAATTTAATTAATATTAACGGAATAGTCAACCTTCTAGCACCTTTTGAATGTTACTCCAAAAAGCTAGAGGGTAGTAATTATGCAACATTGCACTTGACTGTTCCACATGTAAATAACTTAAAAAAAAATATCCTTACCAAATGAAAATGATATAGAAATAGTTAAAAAATGTAATCTAACGCTTTTAGAGTACTTAGATTCAATAGTTATAGAAAATTTAAAAAAAATATCACAACATTGCCCTGTTTTTGTTTCCGCCCACTAATAAATTAACTAAATTCTCAGAATTAGAAAAGCTACAAACTTTTAAAGACGTAGAAGAAATGATGGTTAATATTCATATAAATAGCCCTTTATAGACATTTATAAATAGCATATAAATAGCACAAGAAATCGATAACATATTTGCAGATTATTCAGAACCTATTCATAGCACCAACACTTTCTCATACATTCAGGATGAACTTTAAAAATATAAAAATGTAAATAAAGCGTACAGTCAAGAAATTAGCTGCAAGATACTAGCAGCTCCCTCGAGCAGCGCAGCATTTGCTGTTGCCAAAAATTTAATTTGCGAAAAACGGTCAAAAATTGAAACCACTGAAGACATAGTAAACAAAATAATTTTCCTTCATTTTTATATTAATAACTTAAATATAGATACTTTAATAACATAAAATAATTATTATATATAGTTTAAATTTATATATAAATAATTACTAATTTTTTTGTTTTATAATAAACTAGCTGACCCGGACACGCGTTGCTGTGGCTTTTTCACACAGATGGTATTTATAAAAAAATTAGGTGATCTCAGATTTATTATTTTCATTTAAATTTATAACAAATACAGTCTATTACATTAAATTTAACACCATTCGGTGAACAATGTTTTTGGTTAACCTGTCTTTACCTAACACAAATAGATTCGACTGTTTCCCAACACGTGAACACGCAACATATAGTTGCCCGGTATTTGGATCATACTGTTTTATATTAAGGTGATATTCATCTTGTCCTTGCCAAAATATCATATTGTAGTGCGTCATATGAGCGGTGTAAATCCGAAATCGTACTGACAGTGTTGTCTCGCCGTGTAATTTTTATAGATCTTTTGTCAACTGGATCACCAACCATGATAACAGCAACCTCATCAACAGTTGGAGCGTTGAATCTACCAGCATGTTCACCTAATGGTACTTTGTCGGCTTTTATGACGATATCAAATCGTCAAATTGTCATTTCGCAGTCGTGGCGAAACTCTTTTGATCAACTGAATTAGTTGATTGCGATCTTTTAAAAAATTTTCCAATAATATCACAATTTCTCTTTCCTCTGCTTGTTCAATAAAATTATGCAGGCACCGAATCGTCACGCGCTCTTCACAATCGCCCATAAAATAATTTTGAAGAAATTTCGAATTGTTATCAGGCATTGGCATCAGTCAACCGATTATATGGTACACCTGGCCTTGAATTTTGAATGTAGTTTCAAAATTACGTCCATCGGATGCACGATCGAAAATTTTAGTTGCCCCAAATGACGTCATTTGGAAGCAAGAATTAAATTTGCGTATCCTACGCAAAAATAATTTGGAATCATCTGAATTGCCAGTAAGAAGGGATAATAAAGGCTCCGGCGGAGCGGGTAGAGGTGACAGCACAACTTTGCCTGATGCGCAGCACATGCCGGCTGCTTCATTCCGAAATTTCAATGCCTGACAATATTGACATACTTTATCCATTCCACCGATAGCTATTTTTGAATGCGTTGAGTAGTTAATATCTGGTGCATATTCAAAGGCAAGCCGAACGAATGATGCACGTGTTAATGAGCGGCTGATCCGTTGCCTTCGTAGATCTAGTACTCGTACTGTATCTATGTTTCGTTCTCGTGCCGCTCTTATTCTCGTAATATTCTGTTGCAGACGTTCGTCACGGTGTTCTTGAGATTCTTGTGCACGACTTTCTGCAGTCCTGATTCTTTGAGCTGCATTCATTGTTTCGATTTGTTGTGGTAATTGCTGAGCTCTTTCAACACGTTTGCGTCGTGAATCTCTGCTGCTCGCGTTGTTGAGGTTCGATTTTTTCGGTGCCATATTCAGTGTCTTATCTTCAATTTAATTGACACTTCAGTCTAAGTAACATATGACACGCCATCTGATAGAATCATTTGGAGTTAACAAATAATTGTGACTGTCAAATAATAACAGACAAATAATTAGCAATTGATTAAAATTGCGACTACAATTTGAGATTTAAACTATCCTATCTCTCAAGTTGGATCGAACTGCACATGGTGTGCGAATTTTATTATAATCGGTTAAGTGGTTTAGGAGTCCATTGAGGACAAACATTGTGACACGAGATTTATATATATTAGATACATTTAAAAAAAAAAAAAAAACAAATTTTTTAATCGGACATACATACACATGGGAACTATACATATATGTATGTGTGTATATACCAGTCATAAAGTTTCACTCACTGCACTATGGGGAATTTGGCCGATTTCATGGTAATAATAAATAACTTTTAAACTAAGTAAGACATTTCGAAACGGTTTTTTATTATAGACACCGATAGGAATGTTTTTAGAAAAATGGGCGTGGCTCCGCCCCTTCCCTGACAAAATATTAATTAATAACTTTTTAACTAAGTAAGACATTTTTAAACGGTTTTTTTATTATTGTTATGGAATACATTAGAAATAGTTTTTGAAAAAATGGGCGTGGTTCGGCCCTCCCTTTCCGAGAAAAAAAAGTTTAATTCTTATACAAAAGTTGAAAAGGTGATAGGAAAAATTATTGAAACAAATACAATTAAAAAGATTATTGCTATCTGAAAAAATTTAATTTTCATTTAATTTGCTCGACAAAAAGTCAAGAACTAATTCTTTTTGTCTGGAATCGTCCGTCTCCGTGCGCCATACTTCATAGAAGTGCGTTCAAAAACTCGAAGTTACCTGCCAAAAAACGAAAGTACGCAGATTGTGCGGATTTGTGCACATTAAGACAAATTGCACCTTATTCAGAATTAATAGCTCTACAACTTGCACTTGGACGCACACCAATACACAGACATATATTTTTTGTAAACCTAAGTAAAGTTAAATGTTTTTGCAAAAGAATTACCTTTGAGAACACTTAGAAAAATCGCTAAAGATTAGTAAAACACAGACAAATCGATATATTAGTACACACAACACATAATACAAACCAGTGCGATTGGTGTCCATTAAAAATTTAATTAATAACTTGCTACACTTTCGAGTTTCACACTTTCAAAGTTACCAACAAATAATGCGAATTTGCAATCACGTGTTTTTTGGCTGAAATAGCTGACTTTAACAGTGAATAGCCTTAACAGTGCAATGTTAATTAACATTTTTGATATGGAGTAATAAGGAGCCATATGTTTTTAATATGTTTACATAAAAAAAAGCCAAATATTTAAACTTTGAAAGCCAAATATTTAAACTTTGATAAAATGACTAAATACCATGAAATCGGCCAAATTTCCCATAATGCACTGTACAGTAAGTCTACTGCACACCAAAACTTTGTACAGTGCGTTGACTACTGTACACCAATTTTTTTGTCCTCATTAACAGTGGTACAACTATGGAATGAGTGAGACTACTGTCAATCAAAACAAACAATACTACCCTATTCACTCACACCCAAATATACTGTGCACAAAAAATGGTATTGTCCACTTTTAAAATAAGTGATTCATTTGTCGTTTTGGATGCATTCATGCAGAAGTCTAGTTGACATCTTCACGTGCCAGTATATCGCACCAATCAAATTCATAAAATCAGCATTTCGGAAAATACGAATTTTATGAGATTTAAGTGGAGATTTAAAATCAATTAAAGAATTCTAAGAATCCTAAGAGTGGAATAAAGTAAATCCTCAGGATTTGAAAGGGGCAACGTACCGAAGAGTAATTTCATTACCAGGGGAGATGTGAGCTATTGTTGCGAGCATAGTTCGTTACATCGTCTCTACTGAAACCTTATTTTTAGCTACGAAGTTTGTCTAGTAGGTGCAAAACTTTTTAAATGCGACTGACCTCGGCGAAGAGAAAGATGAGTCTTAATCTCTGTTAATTGTCTTGGATCCTCAATCGTTGAAAAACCAGCAGGTTCCTGTGGCACCGTCTCCTAGGTCTCTAGGGCTTCCGCTTAGAGCTGTTGCCATGACTTTTTGAAAATATGAGATTAAAAACTCCAATTTAATTGAAGAAAATATTGTTTAACCACCTATAATAAATTCAATAAAATTATTTCGAGTTTTTCTTTAAATCCGAAATTAAAACATGGTATGATCTACTGATTTCAATAAGAAAATAAAAATCTTCCATGGAAAAATGTTTGGGGAAAAATCATGGAAGACCAAAAATTAATGTAGAAAATCTGAGATTTCAACTTTGGATGCGTATTCCAAAGATATGGTAACTGCTAGATACCAATTTTTAATTTTAGTTGGTACACATACATTTCAAAAATGATATGTACTAGAAACAATGATGGTCATCACCATTACACGGCCTACATAATTCAATATATGGTAAAATTTGATCAATTTCTTCTCTTAGGTGTACCGCGGAAACGGTGGGTGATAGAACCTATGTTTGTTCTGGACTTTGGTTCAGGGGAGCCTAAAGGTTATGGAGCAGGTAAAATTATGCGTGGAGGAAAAAAAAAGTTGGAAATTGTCGGCCTGTGTTATAAGTATACTCTTAGTCCCGTCAGCGCGTTAGTTATTGATAATGAAAGGATGATGTTGAATGCTCCTTTTATGTCAAGAGTTGATGATCTAACAATGTGCGTTACTATAAAATCATGAAGTTCCTCCAATATGGCATAGTCCCTATAAATTTACAATAACGACACAAATTAAATTATCTGTTCGCAGACAGAAAAACTAGTCGGGAGAATATTTATTTTATACTCCGATGATGGTTTACGACGATATGGACTGTAAGAATGTAGGAGTTTTAATTTCATATGCCTGAAATAATCATTTTTAGAGAGGGCCATGTAGATTACTATGAAGTAGCTATGAAGTTCTTTTGCTTCGGGGCTAGGGCCAGAGACTTAGATATACAATCTTTGCATGATTTCACAAAGTTTCACAGTTGTTCGTTGTAAGGGTAAAGCTAAACAGGTAATTTTGTTTGTCCGTAGAGCGTTATGCGGCCTCTACGTCGAACTTGAACTCGCGGAAATAACGGTAGGTCCCAGAGTCGAAGCCAAAGAATGTATAAAATCTGACTAATTTACCTGGATTCTGCGAGGGACTACTCGGGTTGACCAGGTGCTAGCTGTGATCAGGCTGGAGTTGATGTGGGGTACTTGAAGTCCTGGGCTGGTTCTCCTCAAGTACAGATAGTATGGTGGTTCGCCTGATTCCTTATCGGCCGGTCCTACTTGTGGCCTGTTTCACGGGAGCAACACTCGAAGTAGGTTGGGTAACGCGGGGTCTAATTGTGGTCCGTTTTACGGGAGCAACACTCGAAGTGGAGTAGATAATGAAGCCTTACTTGTGGTCCGTTTCGAAGTAGGTCGAAGTAGGTTCGATGATGAAAGTTCTACTGGTGGTCCGTTTACACTGGAGTCACGCGAAATAGATAGCTTTTTTAAAGAGTTTGTGAATCGTTTTACACAGGATCACTCGAAGTAGGTTAGTTTTAAGTGCCGTAGTTTAAACACTGAGTAACGAGACGATTCACTTTGATTTCGCAACTATTTTTATTTCAGAAGAACAATTCTTATATAAGATGCCAACTTATACAGTTATCTTGTCGTCAGTTCCTCGGTGGTAAGGCTGCTCCAGATCCGGCCGGTGATGAGGTGGCACCAGTAGGGTGCTTGATGAGTAGTAGCGGTTCGAGTTAGGTAAGAATTGGCGGCCGGGCTGCTGGTCCCAGGTGGCCGCTGATGGTGTGACACCGGTAGGGTGGTTGACGAAGTGTAAAATAAAGTTTATGTCGAGAGGGTGACTGCCCCCCTATACCTCTGGCCTTAAGCTCAGTGGGCGAAGCTAAGTGCTCTTTATTCAAATGATTATAAAACAGAACTGAGGAACTTAGCAGTAGGGTGCTTAGTCGGCAGGCCGACCGCGTGACAGTGGGAAATGCTGACGATCGCAAGATGAGCATAACTCACCATGCTGGGAACCAGTGGGATCCTGGCACGGCCCTCAAAGGTGGGTATGCTGAGTCGGCATCTAGAAAGACTAGGGTGATCCAAGAATCACCCAAGATTTCTACCGACTGTTTGTTACCCCTCAGAAGTGTTAACTACTCCCCTCTTAGGAGTAAGACCGTCCTAGGTCGTCTTAATTGTTTCGGCAACCTGTTGCATTTCCCATGCATCTCGTCTCCTCCTCCACACGAGATGGAGCAGAATGAAAGTGCTGATCAGAAAGCTTACTTCCACGCCGACAGCGATCCAGATGTCCGTTGATCCAGCCGACTTTATTTCGTTTTTGAAGGTTTGGATCGTTTCCAGGTTTTAGCTGTTCATCCTCTGAAGCATTGGCATACTGAGGACATGGTTATGCCCGATAATGTTTAGCAGGGGGGAGGCCGCCACGCCCGCAGTCTTTCTTATGCTTTCGCGCTGGTTCAAGTATTTTGTGCCGTTTATAAAGGCTAGTCACTCGAATGTTATTAGATGCGTGCCATTTGTTTCTATATTGGGGCCGTCATCCGTGCTGACTATTGCCGGACACTCATTGACTATCATTATACCATCGTCTACCAGCGTTATGGGGCTTAGGTGGCTGGCCTGCGTTTCGTAATGCGCCGTGACCCCTGCGTGTAGACCTCGGGCGCAAGTGCCAATGGGTTGCCAATTTGCAAAATGCTCCGTACATCGTCGACACGCAATCAGTGATAGCTAAGACTCCTTGGTTACACTCAGCTACCACGTTGTCCCGTAGTTGGAGAACGGTGTGTTGGTGAGAAACGGGGAAGACGGTAAACTTTTTACATTTAAATTTTATCTTAGGGTTGCAATGAGCACGTGAATAATATTGTCGGACTGAAGGACGTTAATATTAGATGCCGCTATTAGGCTGATAACGGGGACCTCTGTGGGATGATCAACTAAAACGGACTTTAAATCTTCATGGTTAAAAATGGCAGGGTTTATGATATTTGATTTTGCAAGTGTGACCGTGAGCATCAGATTCTGTATCTCTGTAATTAGCATTCTATTTCTGGCCAAAAGAACTTCGTATAAATGGGATGTGTCAACCAGGTTATTCTTTTTTGCCTTAATGATTTCGTTGACAGCATCGGTTAGCTTGTTAATCTGCTTTTGCGTTTCGGTGTTGATAACTACTTGTCTATTGTTTGATTCGATTAACTGGGACTCGGACATTTTTAGCATTTCGAGGTCAGCGGCATCAGGTGTGCCCGCTACCACTTTTATCGCGGTGCCTAAAAAGTCTAGGCTTCTGGCAATGCGGTGGTGTACCTTTAGTAAGGATAATATATTTCTAATATGATCAGTATCAACATCTAATAATTTTCGTATGCGCGATTGTGGGAAAAAAGCGGACAACCTAACTGTTTCGTTTATCATAATCGAAAACTCAGTCAAATTGCTCGAATGCCTAAAGTAACTCCTATGTTCCCACACCAATGCAGTTCCGTCGGTTATGGGGATGTACCGGGCGTGAGTGTAGTTTGTCACTCTAGCGTTAACTACTGCTAATATTGTTAATATGATTCCCGCGATCCTGTAAGAAAATGACGGGTTAAATCTATTGGCTATTTTCTAAGTGTGTGTTTGTGTTGGGTGTGTTAATTGGAAAAAAAGGTTCTTAAGGTTGTCCTTGTGGACTACCCTCCCTCCAATGAGGACCGCTGTCCCCAGGTCCGCTTTTACGCGTTTTTCCGTGTATAACGGAGTTAACTTATTGCCTAGGCTTTTATTGTTCTTTAAGTAGACTCTTTCTCTTACCTCAAATATTCTATTTTGTGCTTTTTCAATATTCATTTATATTGCTTCATTACCTTTTTCGGAAGCAGAGTGGATTACATCAATGGGTTTTTGGTTATATTCAACGGTCGCCCGCATAACTAGCTCCATTGTATCATTAATTTGCTTATCCATTTTGATGCACCTCGCTATTTCTGTAAGGGTGCTGTGGAGGCGTTCGATTTGTCCGTTTGAACTTCTGTGCAGGGGGGCTGAATTTACAACATCTATTCCATACTGATTTTTGAGTAACGATGTGATCGTTTCAGAGCTGAAAGACGCTTCGTTATTACAGTATATTGTCTTTATATTTGGGAACAAGTTTATTAATTGGAGGATAGGGATTTTCACGTCTACTATTGC
The DNA here is from genome assembly GCF_017639315.1 of Drosophila ananassae. NCBI lineage: Eukaryota > Metazoa > Arthropoda > Insecta > Diptera > Drosophilidae > Drosophila > Drosophila ananassae. Next base: position 23,678,267 of record NC_057929.1, on the reverse strand, counting down.
CCTAGACACTATTGGTTGTACTACCGCAAATTTGGAGAACTTGTCAATGGCCGTTAAAAATAGTTTTTTATGGGTGGAAAAAAATATCAATATGCAGCATTTCGCCGACGTATGACGGAATTGGAGTTACCCCAAGTTCTTGTTTCTTGGGGTGTCTGTCATACTTTGCTGTAGTGCATATTTTGCAATTTGTCACTATTTCAGTAGCCAACTTTGACATTTTTGGAAAATAATAGTCGCGGAGGACTCGTTTGATATTTTCCTGGGCAGCTCTGTGTGCACGATTGTGCTCTGCGGTAATTATTTCGATCTGCTCACTTTTATTAGAAATGTCTGACACAAAGTTCTTGCAGTGCCAAAATTTCGTAGATGGAAAATTTGATACTAATGCATGTTGAATGCTTGCCAATGTTGGCAAGTTACAATGAATAGCGTTGACAACTTTTGGGTTAATGATTGGTCTTAATGTTTCGAAAAGGGTCGATTTTTTCGTGAAATGTATAATATGCCGGCATTTATTTCCGAAAAATATAAAGTATCGCTTTAGGGAATACTTTGCCTCTTCTAGGACTATCTGGTTTCTGAAACAATTTAGAGGTTTTTCCGTTGTTTCTATCGTATAAATGCTAGATTCTTCACTGTGAACTGTTGCACAATCAGATTCGAGCTTTTTGTCATGCAACAGTATTGCCCCGATGCCGTAATCTGACGCATCGGTTGTCAGATCGAACGGTTTCTTAAAACTGGGTATTTGAGGGTGACATCTTCTGATGCCAAAATGTTTCGAAGTCTATCGAACGCGTCTCTTTGCTGATCGTTAAATTTTATGGATATTTTTCTAAACACGTGTTTACTTAAGGAACCGTTTTCTCCCTTAAGGAGGGTGGTTAGTGGCCTGGCTATTGTAGCGAAATCTTTTATAAAACACCTATAAAGCTGGCAAGTCCTAAGAATGATCTTAGTGAGAATAAGCTTGTCGGTTTGGGGAATGGTTTTTTAGTTCAGTTTCCTGAAGTCGATTACCAAACGCTTTTTCATACCACCTGTCTCATCTGACCCTTTTTTATCGACCACCCAAGTTGGATTATTATACGGTGATCTCGTCGGGGTTATAATATTAGACTTCAGTAGGTCTTTTATTTATTTATTAACGAATTCTGCGACACCCGTTGGGTGCGGGTACGCTTTAGAGTACACCGGGTTGTTATCCTCAGTGCGAATAGTAGCCACAACATTTGTGTTGTACGGAAACGTTTGAGTTGCGTCGGAGAAGACTTTAGATCTTTTTTTCATCATTTCGATAAACTCATTTTTTACTGACTCTGGAACGACTATGTCCTTTATGTTGGTAAAGTTTACAATCGTTGCAATCAAGAAACTGCAGGTCCTCAGACACGGAACCATACAAGTTGCTTTAGTTTGAATATTGAGGGTGGCTCCCACTTTCGTTAGCAAGTCGAAGCCTATGATCCCGTCAAATGTTGTTAGGGAATCTAATATGAAAAGTAGGGAAGTTGTTCCCAAGACATTTATTTGGCCTTTTTTTATTTATGCCGTTGGATCCATGAATTGTATTCACGCGAAACGGTGAGGCTCCTTTACGGGCTTTATATAACTTTTCGCTGCCCCTGTATCAATAAGAATTTTTAAAGTTCTCTCAGCCAACTGTCGATTGATGAACGGTAGCCGGGACCGCTCTCTAAAAAATTGAGAAGGTCATGGGAGTCGATCGAGTCGCTGACATCTTCGATTGCGCTCATTGCGGCTACCTCAGCATTCTCATACTCTTGGTCGTTGGCACTAGGGGTCTGCTCGATGTTGTTAAGCCGCTGACGTCTTTGATCAGTTATCCTATTAGAGGAGTTGGGTCTTTTGAATTTTTTGCCTGCATATTTTGAGTATGTGATATATATTGGTTTTGTTTAAAATGTGGCTGTTGCTTGGACTTAGAAGACGATGGGTTCCAGTCCATGGGCTCTGCTGCCTGACGTGGGTTTCCACGGTCGGCCCAGTCCTCTGGTTTACGCCCAGAACCATTTTGTTGGTTTTTATCTGGCTTTTTTTAAATAATGAGGGGTCTTTTCGTTTTCTTGTTTATCAGGAGTGCGGTAGTGAGTCTTACGAAAGTCAGAATTCTGTGTCTTCTGTTCCATTGCCCTAGCATACGTTGCCGCGAACTGGCTTCTTTCGATGCTGGCTTCAGCCTCCCTTGCTAACGCCAATGCCGAAGGAAGGTCTTTTGGCTGTGCCGGGAATACGACTGCTTTCAAGTTTTTTTTAGGCCTGACACATGTAGGGCGTCCGCCCTTACCTCATTGTTGAGCAGTGTGGCTCTTTCAATGTCGTGGGACATGACAATTTTGTTCGTGACGAGGGTTAGCTTACGCTCAACCTCGTCATAGTATTGCATGAGGCTTTGGTCACTTTGGCGAACTGCCTCAAGCTGTTGTCGTAACAGCCTCAACGAAGTTTGGTCTGCGTAGGAGCAGTCTAATCTTGCCAGAATGGCATCGAAATTAAGTACAGTGTTGTGTGTTACCAGCAATGCTCGCGCTGGGCCCCTAATTTTATTCCTGATTATGGTAACGGCTTGATAAAGGGCACAGCTGCCCTGGTAAGGTTTAAAGAGTTCGTATGCGTCCGTGGCGGACTGCCTCCACGCTACGTACTCGTCTTTCTCACCATTAAAATCTGGTACTGACTTAACGCGCATGTTTTGTAACTGCATATTAACGGAACTGATTTGAGCTTAAAATTCAGCTCGGAGCCTAGCTTCCTGTTGCGCTAAGGCGCCCTTCAACTTATGCCTCCTAATTCATACGAGGTACAATACATATAGCCGAATATTCTGTTCGGCTGGCATAAGACTTTAATATATTTTATATTTATTTAATTTATTCAAATATATTTTCACAAAAAAAAAGTAAAAAAAAATTGTATAAGAGCTGCAGGTAACAAATGCAGCTTTATTATTATATATAACAATTATTTTTATACCCTTGCAGAGGGTATTATAATTTTGGTCAAAAGTGTGCAACGCAGTGAAGGAGACATCTCCGACCCTATAAAGTATATATATTCTTGATCAGGATCACCTCCTGAGTCGATATGAGCATGTCCGTCTGTCCGTCTGTCTGTCGGTTTCCACGCAAACTTGTCTCTCAGTTTTGGAGCTATCGAGTTGAAACTTTGCACACATTCTTTTTTTCCTTGCAGGTAGTATATAAGTCGGAACGGCCGGGATCGGTCGACTATATCCTATAGCTGCCATATAACTGATTGATCGGAAATGCCATAACTTTGGTGTTTTTTTAAGTTAGAGGGTTGGGACTTTCCACACATGTTATATTTGACCAAAATATCTCATGTACAAAATTTCATAAGGATCGGCCGACTATATCCTATAGCTGTCATAGAACGATCGGAATTGGCATAACTTTGGTGTTTTTTAAGTTAGAAAGATGGGACTTGGTACAGATTACTCTTTGGGCAAAATAATTCAATATGCCTAATTTCATAAAGATCGGCCGACTATATACGATCCGCTATATATCTAATAATATAAGATGCGTGGCGCCCCCTAGCGGACTGCGACTCAACTGCAAGGCTCCGCCGGAAGTTAGCTTTCCTTTCTTGTTTTTTTTTTATTTATTTATTTTTATTTTTTTATTTTTTTTTTTTTAACGTGTGCAAGTTATATTTATTTTTGCCAATTATAGGGCGCACTTTTATTGTATGCAATTTGATGTATGTTTGTTGAAGCCGTATATTAATTAATCAGCCCACTTACATGTTTTAAAATTTTTTAGGGTCGCTAGTTTTTTTTTTCGTCAGTTCCTCGGTGGTAAGGCTGCTCCAGATCCGGCCGGTGATGAGGTGGCACCAGTAGGGTGCTTGATGAGTAATAGCGGTTCAAATTAGGTAAGAATTGGCGGCCGGGTTGCTGGTCCCAGGTGGCCGCTGATGGTGTGCCACCGGTAGGGTGGTTGACGAAGTGTAAAATAAAGTTTATGTCGAGAGGGTGACTGGCCCCCTATACCCCTGGCCTTAAGCTCAGTGGGCGAAGCTAAGTGCTCTTTATTCAAATGATTATAAAACAGAACTGAGGAACTTAGCAGTAGGGTGCTTAGTCGGCAGGCCGACCGCGTGACAGTGGGAAATGCTGACGATCGCAAGATGAGCATAACTTACCATACCGGGAACCAGTGGGATCCAGGCACGGCCCCCAAAGGCGGGTATGCTGAGTCGGCATCTAGAAAGACTAGGGTAATCCAAGAATCACCCAAGATTTCTACCGACTGTTTCTTACCCCTCAGAAGTGTTAACTTACATAATTAAATGTAAAGAAAGTCAATGTTATGGACATGTTAAAACTAATGTTAATGCCAGGGTCACCCACCTCTGAATCTGCTGACTCAGATTGTTTGTTCATGTATTCTTTGTGCATGCATTTCGGCTTAGCTAGCTGGTTTTTGCTTGCTTCGGTTAGTCGGTCATTGTTCCCGCTGATAATGCTAATTTCTGCTTCTGGCGCCGTCCGCTGTTTCATTTTATGCACCACTCTCAGTATCTCCGTGGATTATGTCGTTGCTCTTCTTTCAGGTTAGTGGTCCTTATTACGGTCATATGAAATGGGCCTGTCATGATCGGGACTCCAGCATATTGGAGTTTATGGGCGAGTATTGTCGCAGCCTCCGGTTACTCAGCTCCAACGTCAACTTCTGGTACTATGGACGCTTTCTCCCTCGCCACGGTACTCCCGCCTCTCTTGGGATGGAGGAACGCGACCTGATTATCGTGCAGTTCCGACCGTTTGGCCGTATTGCCCGACGGCGTCTTAGTCGTCGTTCGGCTTGGGACAGTGACTATAAGCTTTCTACTGATAGTGGTGCTTCCTCGATGGGTACCATTGATGGCGATGCTTCTTAACTTAATAAATCCTTCTATGTATGTGTTTTCTTTCTTGCCTTTTACTGAGAAGTCCCTGGATCGTATAATTCGAATCTCCTGTGATGTCCATCCCTTGTCACCGCGGCTAGGCTGGTTCGTTGTTCGATCATCTGGAATTCTTCTCCTTGAGTTGGTATCGTCCTCTGGTGATGGGTTGCTGGGGTGTTTTTCCTGGCACACCGTTTATACCCTGCCCATGCGGCTATGAAGATCGCAACTCCTAGCATTCGCTTGGCATATTGATCATCGAGTACTCCGAAGAAACCATTCGCGATATTTCCAACGATGTTCAGTGCTCCGCGCTTTTGACGGTGATGATGCATTAACTGATCGGCATCTTGGATTTCCGCCACTTCCTGTTGCAACATGTGGATGATCGTGGGGCAGGCTTCGTATGCTGTTGGGCACTATTTTTTTATAGATCGGATACCCTGTTTGACTTTCACGATCTCTCGTGCCAATTAACTGAGGTCAAAGAATGTGATGAGCGTCCACTCGTCGAATTCAATAGCACCAAAATCTAGTGATTTTACATCTTCAGAAACAAAATTGGAGTCTACAGAAATTAACACTTCTCCTCTCCTTCGCAGAGTTCTATCATCTAAAAATGGTGTACCTACTAGGAAAAACCTGGGAGCTAAGATCTCCGGCTTTAACCAAGTTTCTGTAATTACAATAATGTGAGATGCAAAGAAATAACTATCAGAATACAGTTTGGGAAGTTTACTACGTAACCCTCTAGTGTTCTGATAGGTAAGTGTTAGTGAAGACATTAGTTTTTTGAAACTGAGGAAGATGACGTGGAAGGTTGGTCAGAGGCCGTAACATGTGGGAGTTTTAAACCCACAGGTTTGGTTATTTTTTTTTCACCGTACTTGGTTGATGTTCTTGGACGAAAATGTTCTCTGGTCAAAAGCTGGCGGAACAAATCGTCTTGAACATCTGCAATGGCATACGTATTTTGAAAGATGACGTGTGCCTGGTGTAAGAATATTTGAATTTTGTAATATCCACCACCTTTATGTCGGCCTTTGTTTTGGCTTTGATGTAAGGGAAGATATCAATCTCAGAAGTATCAGGGGCAAGCCGGGAAACAAAAATGTGTTTCGTTGGTGGGATTACCTGCAAGGGTTTTGGTGCCGCCGTAACTAATTCTGCGGCTTCAGTACGTACCGGGGGTCTGGACGGTTGGTTACCCTGTTTGGTGACTGTTACGGGGGTTTGAATTATTGGGTTTGGGGTCACTTGAAGCGAAGCTTCACAATTGCTCATTAATTCTGAGATATTCGGAAGCCGAATTTTTCTCAGGTCCGGCCCTTAGGCTGCATAGTGGTCGGCTGAGCAGGCTGAAGATTATCGCCACAAGCACATCACTAAAAGACGATTTCTTACGCTTTGGAGACTCATTTAATAGTTGAATACTACTAAACTGTGAAACTGTGAGCGCACAGAGTTGGTCATTGATTTTACGAAAACCACTAATCAACTCTTTAAATCCACTTTTAGTCTGCCTCATGAACGATCCCATTACGTCCTGAACGACAACCGTCACAGCAAAAGTGGAGACCAGACCTACGTGAAATAGCATCCGAAACTGAGGCCGTGAACCCGGCACACATATCGTGTAAAACGTATTCACAAAGCCAGCAGTGGATGGTAGGCTGGGAAGAGGAGATTCCCAGAGGAGAGATCAGCGCACAGACAAGTTTAAATTCCATAATTAATTATTAAAGATTATTAAAAATTAAATAATTTTATTGACATTATTTGTTGAAGTGAAACTTCTTATACGACGCCGGAAAATGTTGCGTTAAACGTTTAACGCTCCAGTGGAGGGGGAATAGCGTTCAACGCTTAACGCAACTCGGAAGGAGAAGAGGAAAAGAGAAAGATAGAGTGCGAGAGAGAGAGAGAGTGAATGAGAGTAAGGTATCGCCAGGCGCATGCGCTGCTATGGCGATACACGTAGCGCGTAACAGCTGCCTAGACTAATATTAGTGCCTATGCGTGAGTGCATCAAGCGTCCTATGTGTCGAAAATTCTTTTTCTTATTCTTATCTCGTATTTTGTTATTAAAGTGTTTCCCATAATTAATTCGTGTTCTATATAATATTAACGCACTACTTGTAGTATTAGTACAGTGAATAGTGATTCAAACAAACAATAAAATGAGTGACAGTGAAAATACGCATAACACAGCGGATTCCAGGTTATGTGGTGGTACGTTTCTCTTGAATATTTCAATTGTCCATAACAGATGCACCTTGTGGATCATATCATCTTGAAATTAATATCAATTGGATTGGCAAAAATTTTAATGGTTTGATTTTGAATTGATTTTACAGCGGAAAAAGATGTAAGACATTTCATATCGTATTTTAGTAATCATAATCCAATTGTAAATATTATAGATATGAATCCGTCAGAACCCAGAGATGATCATTGATTTGGACTTTGCTTTATAATAAATTTATAAAATGTGAATTGAAGAAAGTGTTGGTCACTCCACCTTATTTTTATCCTTTCCCTCCCGCTATTTTTCTTTTATACGAAATAATATGCATTTTTTGGAATAACGCTAAGAAGTTTCACTTCTTTCGCGCGTAGGGACTCCACGCACACAATTTTTTTTTATTATTGAGGAACCTTGAACCACTGTACCAGGGAAACGAAAGGGGGAAGTTAAAGAGAACAGTTAGTGCGAGTTAGTGAAATGCAAAGAATAGAGATAAGAATGTCTATTGAGCGAGAATAGAATCAATAGTATAGAAGCAACACCGCTAGAGATGAAGAAGCAGAGCAGGGATATGTTTGGAAGGAAAATTAATCAAATTAATATTTTACCTCCAATATCACTGCACACGCAAAGCGATACGGATCTAAAAATTTTTTTTGTATGTGTATATGAATTAAAACTGAATTTTTATGGTAGGCTTATTATAAATTTTATAAAAACGCAGTGAGCACAAAAAAAAACACGTCCGTCCGCTTTAAGATAAAGAGAGGAGGAATAATCTGTACATTTGTAACCAACCAAGGCTTAGAACAAAGAAAGAATAATTGAAAAGAAAGCTATCGGTGTTATTTCTGTACTCGGGCATTCTCTTTGAATCAATAAGTTCGGTGGAACGTTCCCATAAACTCTATGAGCTAGACGCGGCAAATCTTAAGAGCATAAAGTAAGAAACAATTTCAATACAAACCGTAGTAGTTTGTAAACCGCCACGAAGGGGAAAGCGTTTTAGTTATTGATAATGAAAGAATGTTGCTGAATGCACCTTTTATGTCAAGAGTTGTTGATCTAACAATGTGCGTTACTATAAAATCATGAATTTCCGCCAATATGGCATAGTCATTATAAATTTACAATGAGGACACAAATTGTTTGACATTCTTTGTTCGCAGACAGAAAAACTAGTCGGGAGAATATTTATTTCATACTCCAATAATGATTTACGACGATATGGACAGTAAGAATATAGGAATTTTTATTTTATATACCTGAAATAATCATTTTTAGAGAGAGCCATGTAGATCACTAGCTATGAAGTTCTTTTGCTTCGGGGCTGGGGCCAGAGGCTTAGATATACAATCTTTGCATGATTTCACAAAGTTATCCGCCTCTCGGTCAATGCGGGTCACTACAATTGTTCGTTGTAAGGGTAAAGCTAAACAGGTAATTTTGTTCGTCCGTAGAGCGTTATGCGGCCTCTACGTCGAACTTGAACTCGCGGCAATAACGGTAGGTCCCGGAGTCGTAGTCAAAGAATGTATAAAATCTGACTAATTTACCTGGATTCTGCGAGGGACTACTCGGGTTGACCAGGTGCTAGCTGTGATCAGGCTGGAGTTGATGTGGGGTACTTGAAGTCCTGGGCTGGTTCTCCTCAAGTACAGATGGTATGGTGGTTCGGCTGATTCCTTATCGACCGGTCCTACTTGTGGTCCGTTTCACGGGAGCAACACTCGAAGTAGGTTGGGTAATCGAAGTAGACTGGTATGCCGCGGGTTCTACTTGTGGTCCGATTTACGGGAGCAACACTCGAAGTGGAGTAGATAATGAAGCCTTACTTGTGGTTCGTTTCAAAGTAGGTCGAAGTAGGTTCGATGATGAAAGTTCTACTGGTGGTCCGTTTACACTGGAGCCACGCGAAGTAGATAGCTTTTTTAAAGAGTTCTAACTTGTGAACCGTTTTACACAGGATCACTCGAAGTAGGTTTTAAGTGCCGTAGTTTAAACACTGAGTAACGAGACGATTCACTCTGATTTCGCAACTATATTTGTTTTAGAAGAACAATTCTTATATAAGATTAAACCTAAGGAATGCCAGGGTCACCCACCTCTTAGTCTGCTGACTCAGATTACTTGTTCATGTATTGCTTGTGCATGCATTTCGGCTTACCTAGCTGGTTTTTGCTTGCATCGGTTAGTCGGTCATTGTTCCCGCTGATAATGCTTCTGGTGCCGTCTACTGAGGCGCTATTGAGGTACTCAATAAAAGAGGCCGCTGTTTTATTTTATGCACCACTCTCCGTTGATTATGTCGTTGCTCTTCTTTCGGGTTATTGGTCCTTATTACGGTCATATGAAATGGGCCTGTCATGATCGGGACTCCAGCATATTGGAGTTTATGGACGAGTATTGTCGCAGCCTCCGGTTACTCAGCTCCAACGTCAACTTCTGGTACTATGGAGGCATTCTCCCTCGCCACGGTACTCCCGCCTCTCTTGGGATGGTGGAACGCGACCTGATTATCGTGCAGTTCCGACCGTTTGGCCGTATTGCCCGACGGCGTCTTAGTCGTCGTTCGGCTTGGGACAGTGACGATAAGCTTTCTACTGATAGTGGTGCCTCCTCGATGGGTACAATTGATGGCGATGCTTCTTAACCTAATAAATCCTTCTTATTATCTATGTATGTGTTTTCTTTCTTGCCTTTTACTGAGAAGTCCCTGGATCGTATACTTCGAATCTCCTGTGATGTCCATCCCTTGTCACCGCGGCTAGGCTGGTTCGTTGTTCGATCATCTGGAATTCTTCTCCTTGAGTTGGTATCGTCCTCTGGTGATGGGTTGCTGGGGTGTTTTTCCTGGCACACCATTTGTACCCTGCCCATGCGGCTATGAAGATTATTGATTCGGCCGGCTCATCGGCCGGAGTATTGATGAGCACATTTTCCTGCGTCTGCTTCATCCATGTTTTTTATCCCTGCACCTCTGCATGTAGGCGGTCTAGCTGGTCCAGTGTTGACTCCAATTGCCCTTCTGTAGTCTTTATCTATTCCAGTGACGGCCACTCGTGACGGCCACTCGAGCTCCCTGACATCTTTACAGTTCCTGATGAGTTGAGTTGCGCTCGTCCCAATAATGTAATTATAGGGCTTTGGATCACACAATCTTGCCTGATTATCAGTTTGCCTACGCCTTCGATGATAATTTGATCCTTTTCGGCCGAGCATACCTATGTCATTGTTATTGGCTTCGTGGTCCCAAAGATCCATGCATTCTGTTCTGTCAATTGAACCCAATAACTGATCCCCTTATTTGGCTCTGGTTTACATTCCTTTACCCGATGTCTTGATAGTGCTGCCATTGTACACGGGAGTTGATGGGCGTCCGGGCCAAAGAGCGTCTGCTTAAATTCGCATACCTTATTTTCGTTCGTCCCGCTGATACGCTGCTGAAGGTGTTCTTGACTGATTGTGAAGTGGTGTTTTCGGTGGTCATCTATTGCCAGATATCTTGTTTCCGTCTTGGTTATCCCAGTCCTTCTCTCGTTATTTGTAGAGTTGGCTCCATCCGATATACCGTGAATTCCGTGCCGTGAGATTAAGCCAACGTGGCAGGATAAACATCAGACTTTCATACCGTGAATTCGTCTTCTTCGACCAACGGAATGCTCGTATGAAATATCAACAAATCCTCGATTGTACCCGAGTGGTCGCCAGTCGATGTAAGTCTCGAGCTGTCTCACTGGACTCGACGAATGTGACTTGCTACGACTACCAACTCTGAGACTGCATGAGGAAGATAGGATGTACTGGACTGGATGTATAATTTCCCATCTTGATTCGGGCCAGACTGGCTTCTAACTCCTGCATCTTCTTCTGAGTTTCGATTGTTGACCTTCTCATAATGTTGATAGTGGTATCCAGTATTGACGTTTGGTTCTCCACTATAATATGAGTGATGCCTTCTTGGGCTCTTAGTTTATCAATAAGCTCCTCCATCTGCTTGGCATATTGATCATCGAGTACTCCGAAAAGACCATTCGCAATATTTCCAACGATGTTCAGTGCTCCGCGCTTTTGACGCTGATGATGCATTAACGGATCGGCATCTTGGATTTCCGCCACTTCCTGTTGCAACGTGTGGATGATCGTGGGGCAGGCTTCGTATGCTGTTGGGCACTATTGATTTACAGATCGGATACCCTGTTTGACTTTCTCGATCTCTCGTGCCAATTCACTGAGGTCAAAGAATGTGATGAGCGTCCACTCGTCGGATTTGATTGATATCCGATCGGTGGCCTCTACGATGGTCTCGGTCACGTTGTTGATTGGCGTGATGACAATAAGGTTAACGGCCTTCCTTTCTGGTAGTGGGGAGGTGGGCAGTGACAGTCCGGGTATCACCCAGACAAGTATCATTGTTAGGAAAAGCATTTTTTTTATATTGCCGGGTGTTGTTCGTATTTCTGCAACTCGGATCTCACCGTCCTTTCCCGGATGGACCGCTATGATGCGTCCGACGGGCCAGTTCAACGGAGCGATGTTGTCTTCTTTTATTATGACGAGATCACCAATCTTTACCGTCTTACAACTTCTTGTCCACTTTGACCGATTCTGTAATTCATGCAAGTACTCGGGACTTCAGTGTGTCCAAAATTCTTTTCGTAATTGTTCGAGACGCTTCCACCGAGTGACTAAACCTGTGCGCCGCTTTGATTTGAGAATATCACCTCTATCGGGTGATGCCGTTAGAGGTTCCCCAATCAGGAAATGTCCTGGCGTTAATGCCGTAAGATCCCTTGGGCTGGAAGAGACAGATGTCAATAGGCGAGAATTTAGAATGGCTTCAATATAGATCACTATGGATTCGAGTTCTTCATGAGTTGGTGTGGCGGTATATAGCGTTCGTTTCAATAAATGTTTTGCTGATTTTACTGCGGCTTCCCACAGGCCTCCAAAATGGGGTGCCCGAGGTCGTATAAATTTGAATGCTACGCTCAGATTCGTGCAGGTCTTGTGCATCATCGCTTGTGCCTCCTCGGCGAATATCGCTTCCTTTATTTCTGATAATTCGTTGTAGGCTCCAACAAAATTGGTCGCGTTTTCTCTATAGATTTTCGATGGTAGTCCTCGTCGTCCGCAAAATCTCTTTAATGCTGCCAGGAAGGCTTGGGTAGTCAAATCTGTTACTACCTCAAGGTGTACTGCCTTGGTTGAAAAACAACAAAACACTGCTAGATACACCTTATGTGGTTGTTTTCCTCGGATTTTATAGTGATTCCAAAACGGCCCGCTGTAATCCACTCCGCAATTTTTAAATGGTCTAGTTTGTTGAACTCGATCTGCCGGTAGCGGACTCATTATTTGATTCAACAATTTCGGTCAAACTCGGCAACATCTGATACAACGGCTGTTTTTTGAGCCAGCTCCTTTCCTCTTAATGACCAGAATCGTTGCCTAATGTTGCATAATAATGCCTGTGGTCCGCAATGTGCCAGTTGCTGATGTTTCCATTGAAATAATGGGTGTTTTGTTAATGGGTGTTTTGGAGCTAATAACATTAGATGTGTAGCGTCAAACGATAATGCGGCCTTTTGAAGCCGGACGGCTCTGAAGCCCTTCTCGAATTATTCCGTCCGTGTCTATGAACACCGACAGTTTTCGTCTTCTTGAGATGCAAAATGAATGGTAAAAATTGCTGGGACTGTATTTCCCGCTTTATTATTACTCCTAACGCTTCATTCAATTCTACTGGTGGCAATGGTTCAGTCTCTTTATTCTCTGGCTTGCGGCAATTAAAAATGAATCGCTGCATTCTTCCAATTATCTGCAACATAGTATCGAATGATCCATGGTGGTTGATTTTTTCCATCCATTCTTCTGATTTAATGGCTAGTTTGCAGACCGTATCCTTCTTTCTTTCTTGATCTTCGTTTGAATTGTTTGTTTCTGTTGATTGAAACCTTGGCCAGGACTCGGGATCTTGCACTAGAAATGGTGGTCCGGTGTACCAAAGGTTTGAATCTCTTAATTGTGCTGCCATGCACCCAGACAATCATCTAAGTAACAACCCTGTCCCAGTACAGCAGCACCCTGGGCCAGAAGATCAGGTGCTGTGTCCGCCAAATATTGCAAGCATCGGGGGGCCAGGTATGAAGCTGTTGCTGTGCCATAGGTGACAGTTTCCATAATATAATTTGAAACTTGCAGTCATCTGGGTGTATCATAATCTGTCGGTACATTTTCTCTACGTCTGATGTTAAAACATATTGGTACGATCGGAACAGTAACAGAATGTATAGTAATTCACTGTTGGTCCAATCCGTAAAAGAATATTTAAACTTTTTCCGCTTGTCGTCGTTGCTAATGCGTCAAATACAACCCGAAGTTTGGTGGTACTACTGTCAGGCTTTAGCACACAATGATGTGGAATGACATAATGGTTTGATGTTAATTGTTTGGGTGTTAATCTAGTCATATGCCCTTATTTCTCGTATTAATCCATAAATTGTACATATTGTTTCTGAAGATCAGGATCCCGTTGAAGTCTCTTTTCCAATGCTTAGAAACGCCGATATGGCATTGGAAGGGAATTTCCCAATGTTTGTGGATTTTCCTTAAATGGTAGCCGCACACTTAATCTTGTATCTGCCCCTTATTTTATATTTTCCATGAAATGCTGTTCGCTTAACTTCTCGTCCGTGGTTCTCTTCGAGGGTATCTAACATCCAAAACTGTTCGAGCAGGCTCTCGATTTTTGGTTCTTCGATGGCTGATATGGCACTGCCCATGGGTGGATTGGTTTGTACCATAGAGCTGGTTGTTGCTGGTCCGGATATAATTCATCCTAACGGGGTCCGTTGAAGTAATGGCTGTCCTTGTCCTACGTTTATATGTAGCGGCTCGATGAGTTGTGGGAGATATTCTGCCCCGAGCAGTAAATTGATACCTTGTGGCTGAGTGAAGGTAAGATCTGCCAAACGAAGTTCTGGTCGAATATTTTTCGGGCGCAGAATTCGCTCAGATGGTTGATTCGTCATGACTTCTGGTAGTATAAGCGCCACTACCTGTGTGTTGAAATTAGAGGTTAATGAAAACATATTTAACACTGTTCGGGAGTTCGCTCGTTTTGTGCCTCCTATGCCCTTTATGGTAATGTCGGTTGGTGCTGATTGAACTCCGAGTTTATCTGCCAGTTCCTGAGAAATTAAATTCACTTGTGATCCGGAATAAAATACTGCGCGGCATTTGTGTCGTGCTTCGGTAGGACCTTGGACTTCCACTTGGGGGGTTGCGAGTAATACATATGGTGTTGTAAGTTGGCTGGTTGTGGATGCGCTTGTTCGCGTAGATGTATAATGCAGCATTGTGTGATGATTCCTTTTGCACACATGACATGAGAACCTAGATTTGCATGAGTTGATTGTATGGTATACGTATAAACAGTTTGTGCAAGCGTTCATCCTTGTTATTTTTTGGGTCCTTTCACTTGGAGTCATGTCCAAAAATTTTAGGCAGGTTTGAAGTCGATGATTGCCATGGGTGCATATGCCACATTTTTCAACCGGTGCTTGGGTTGATGAGCGAAAACCATTATTGGCCGTTGTCTTTTGTAGCGTAACTTCGCTGGTTGCTTGCCGCTCTAGGTGGCAAGCATTTTTTTTAATGATTGTCAGCTGGTTGGGTTTGTGATGGCGAGTTCTACACATGATAGGGCATGGGAATCTAATTTCTCTCCAAGAATGTGTATCAGGATTGGATCCCAACCTAATGTTGGTACATTCAAAGCGTGAAGGGCGGTGATTGTTCTAAACACTGCATCATGTGAGCTACGCAGCTGATCTGCTGATCCATTTGTTTTTGGATGTGCAAACAAGGTTGCAAGTATCGATTTGATGAGGATTCTTTCATTCTGATACCGTGGGCCGGAGGCCTCTGGAGCAAATCGGGACCGAGTCTTCTAGGGAAGCTGGAAGAGTTGAGTGAAAGACCCCCCGTGGGTAAGTCTGACATTTGGGGGAACGTTCCACCGAATTTATATTCGGTGTTTGTATTCGGAATTTATATTCGACGGTTGTGCACAAGTGCGCAACCAGAGAGAGTGGACGTGTTTCTGTGCAGCTCCGCCAGCAGCTATGCAAATACAAGAAAACTCAGAGAAAAAGCAAAAGTGGTGTGCTCTAGAAATCGCGAAAAGACGGTTTTGGACACACATAAGTCTCGAGCTTATAGTGCATAATAACTAACACAAAATCAAAATTTATTAAATTAAAAAATTGAAATGCCATCACGACAAATTAAACCAACAGCTTGTGCACATTCACTTAAAGAAATAAGAGCGACCCCCCTGCCTGCAGTACCTAACATAAACAACAACAACATGAACGAAAGTAATCTCTCTGTCCCAGAAACAGAGCGTAGACGATCTTCCAATGCCTATTTCTCATTGCTCTCCCGCTCTCCCAGGCACAAGCAGAGCATTAACCTGGAGTGCGCACTGCTACATCGATTACCACATCGTGTACATCAACCACAACAGCAACATCGGTAGCTGTCTCTCAGCCCCCCCGAGCAACAACCCAAACGGGCATTGACCGATCCAAGTAAAACGAAAGCTCAGTCCCCAGTCGAAAAAAATGCTAACGCTGCAAAAGCAATGAAAGTCAACAATTAAGACGAACCGATTAATTCTCTGTCTGAAAACAGATTTTCTATATAAAGCGAAGACCGTAATAATGAAGAGAATACGGAAGTTCCAAAAGCCAAGCAAAAGCCCCCACCCATTTACATACGTGATCAAAACTGCAGCGATTTGGTAAACTGTCTCGCTAAGCTAATTGGAAATAACAATTTTCATATAATGCCACTGACCAAGGGCAATATACGGGAGACCAAGCTCCAAGTCTACGCGGAGAAAAAATCATCGCTTAGCCACAAAATACCTATACAACAACCAGAAAAAATATAGCACCTACCAATTGAAGAGCAGCAAGGGCCTTCAAGTGGTCATAAAGGGTATTGAATCGTCGGTACCAATAAAAGAAATCATCGAAGCCCTTTAAAGCGCAGGTTGTAAAGTTAAGGGAGCCATTAATATCATCAACAGACAAAAAGTCCCCCAGCCTATGTTGAAAGTTGAGCTGCAACCTGAAACGAAAACAACTCCTAAAAATATGATTCATCCCATATACAAGCTACAGTATCTTCTGCATAGAAGAATCACGGTAGAGGAACCTCATAAGCGCAGCCAACCTCTACAGTGTTCAAACTGCCAAGAATATGGACACTCAAAGTCGTACTGCACCTTGCGTGGAGTCTGTGTGGCTTGTGGCGGCCTCCATAACACTGCCTTCTGTACCATAAATAAAACCGACCATAACTCTAAGAAATGTGGCAACTGCGGTGGAAATACAAAAAAACCCTTACAACAACGTCCGTTTGCCACTCACACTAACCACCAAACCACCACGGCATCTTTGACTACACCTGGAGTTTCTTTCTCTAGCGCTCTACGATGGCCAGGACTATTAAATAGCATAGGTTCAGCACCACTGGAACCTGAAACTGTAGGATATCCACCTCCGCCTACGGGTACTACGAGGGAAAGAGTAGGCCAAGAATCTGCAACCCCCGAAATAAACGATATCGAAGGAATGTTGTCCACACTTATAAGTCTAATGGTCACAATGCAAAATAATATGCAGGAGCTCATGCGAAACCAAAATCGACTAATGGAGCTTTTAGTCAAACAAAAATCCACTTAGATGGCTTATTTGAGAATCTGTCTATGGAATGCTAACGGCATTTCAAAGCGCAAAAATGAACTTAAGACATTTCTTGATGATAATAATATCGATATGGGGGGCCTCGTAGCCTAGCGGTTAGTACGCTAGCTCGCTAAGCATGAGGTTGTGGGTTCAATTCCCACTCATGACAAGTGCATGACCCTACACTTTCGGCTTGTAATATTTAAACTGTGTAATTGTAAGCAATTCACAATGGCCTCTTGCTAGTTCAGCGGTAGCGTATTTGCCTACCAAACAAGAGGTCGTGGGTTCGATCCCGACCCCCGATAAATACAAAAATCGAGGAAATTTAAGCAGACACTTATCTCTTGGAATCCCGTCTCTGACAGAATCATCACCGCCAGATCCCGATGCAACGCCAGGCACATCACCATCGTGCAATGCTATGCCCCAACAGAAGACGCCAGCGATGACATCAAAGACGACTTCTACAACGCACTCATCTCATCTCTCAACAAGGTCATAAGAGGCGACATCAAGATTCTCATGGGTGACTTTAATGCGAAAGTTGGCCCCAACAACACCGGATTGGAATCAATCATGGGCCGGCATGGTATCGGCACGCGAAGTGACAATGGAGACAGGCTGATCGACTTATGCCTGACCTTCCAGTTGGTCATTGGAGGAACAGTATTTCCCCACAGGGAAGTTCATAAATATACATGGACATCTCCAAATGGAATACCCGCAACCAAATCGATCACCTGTGCATAAGTAAGAGATGGAGGCGTTCGCTGAGAGATGTACGCAATAGGAGAGGCGCGTCAATAGTGACCACGAGCTTGTAGTTGGAGAGATCTCAATCAAACTCCAACGAAAGCACACTGCCACCAGGGCCACAAGAAGACCGACCCCCCTGAATATACATCGACTCAGAGATACTACCCTATCCTCCAGAATGGCAACAGCACTACGCGAACAGTTGACACCACAGCGGAACTGCCATTGGGAACAAACTTGCAGACTACTGAGAAGTACCGCAGAGGAGATGCTTGGCACGAGACAACGCAGCTGCTCTGAATGGATCTCGGCGGACACATGGGAACTCATCAGCAGACGGAATAGACTCAAGTCGATAGCGGATCACGACGGCAGAGCCAGAGAAGAACACAGGAAACTCTGCAAATTGGTGAAAAAATCAGCTAGACGCGACAAGAGAGCCGTACTGGACAGCATTGCAGAAAACGCAGAAAGAGCAGCAAATACAAACAACATGCGCTCACTGTACCAGTTGATAAGCAAACTATCTGGAAGCTACCAGAGGCAAACCCAACCCATTCGAGACTCAGACGGTAGGCTCCTAGTAGACGACGATGCTCAACTTGAGAGATGGAGGCAACACTTCATGGAGATCAGCTGTACAGAGCAACCAGGCAACACACAGCCCGACTTCAGAAGTATCGTACCCAGCAGCGTTAGGATACCCCCAACCCCTCCCTCAATCAGAGAAATACGAGATGCAATCAGGAAGTTAAAGAGCAACAAAGCGGCTGGAGAGGACGGCATATCTGCCGAACTCCTCCAGATTGACCCGCAACTAATGGCCGAAACATTGCACCCGCATTTCAAAGATATATGGGAAAGTGAGCGAGTTCCTGACGCTTGGAAGAGAGGAGTAATCGTTAAGCTACCAAAAAAGGGAGACCTCAGTGACTGTAACAACTGGCGAGGGATCACCCTGTTGAACACCAGCTATAAAATATTAGCGACCCTGCTGAACGAACGACTTATGGAGAAACTAGAGCCAACAATTCGAGATAAACAAGGAGGTTTTAGACCACTTAGGAGCTGCGTAGACCAGGCAAACACGCTACGCACAATAACCGAACAAGCCGTGGAATGGCGTTCGCCACTATACCTTCTATTTATCGACTTCCAAAAAGCGTTTGACTCAATAGACAGGGCGGCGATATGGCGTGCACTTGCAAGGAAAGGAGTGCCAATCAACATCGTAAACATAGTAAGAGCTATGTATGATGATGCGGACCTGGCAGTACTGCACAACGGAAAAATCAGTGCACCTTTTCAGACGAACACTGGCGTCAAGCAAGGCTGCCCTCTATCACCCCTACTGTTCAACCTGGTGATTGATGAGATCATGAGAGAAGTAAGCATGCATCGACGCGGGATAACTTGGAGCTTCACACAACACCTTGAAGACCTAGACTACGCCGACGATATATGCCTCCTATCACACAGACTCATCGATATACAAGCCAAGGCGTCCGACCTCGAGAAGAGAGCCAACGCAGTAGGCCTCTCCATCAACGCATCAAAGACCAAGGCGATGCGGTTTAATAACTCCAACCAAGGTAGCATCACCATCAGCGGTAAAACAGTCGATTTCGTCGACCACTTTACCTACCTTGGCACCATAATATCATCCAGTGGTGGAGTGGAAAAAGATGTAGAGAGCAGACTGTGCAAAGCAAGATCTGCATTCGGAAGATTGCACCGCATTTGGAGAAATCAGCAAATAAGTAGAAGAACAAAGCTGCGGATCTTCAATGCGTGTGTAAAATCCATTCTTCTGTACGGAGCTGAGACGTGGCTAACCTCCCAAAGGATGATGACAAAGCTGCAGTCATTCATTAACAAGTGCCTCAGGATCATATGTGGGATATTCTGGCAAAACAGAATTTCCAACAGTGACCTGTGGCGCAACACGGGGGAGGCTCCCATCCATCACCAAATCAAGAAGAAAAAATGGAAATGGATAGGTCACGCACTCAGGAAGAAAACAGCACAGGAAGGCACTGGATTGGAACCCACAGGGAAGCAGAAGAGTGGGCCGCCCCAAGCTTACCTGGCACCGTACTATAATGCAAGAATTATCCCGCAGCAACATCACGTGGGATTACGCTAAGCAAACTGCACCAAACAGAGTCAGGTTCAAAGTCCTTGTAAATGCCCTAAGCTCCCAAGCGGAGTAATAGGAGAAAAAAAAAAAAATAATAATAATATCGATATTATGCTCCTCTCCGAAACTCATCTAACGAACAAAAACAACTTCTATCTGACGGGCTATATATTTCATGCAACAAATCATCCTCATAAAGGCTCATGGAGGAACTGGGATCCTCATAAAGCAGCGCATAAAACACCATTCCCTCCAACGAGTTGCTACAAATTCCTTGCAGTCAACTTCAATACGAATTCAGACCGTGGGAGGTCATCTAAATCTAGCTGCAATATACTGCACACCACGTTTCTGCATATCTGATATGGAGTTTATGCAATTCTTTGATACACTAGTCGATTGCTTTATAGCAGGCGGCGCCTTCAATGCCAAGCACCCTCACTGGGGTTCTCGCCCAACCAACCCAAAGGGTAGACAACTATACAACGCTTAGATGCAGCCAGAAAATAAACTAGGCTTTCTATCACCGGGAAATCCTACATACTGGCCAGCGGAACCACGGAAGAAGCCAGATCAAATTGACTTTGCGATCACTAGAAAAATTCCACGAAGCATCATTCGAGCCGAACCTTTGGATGACCTATCGTCTGACCATTCAGTTGTCCTTCTTCATCTATTTCAACATGCCGAATTACAAAATAATCAAATTTATCTCACATCAAAAAGGACAAACTGGCTTAGGTACAAAAAGTACATAAGCTCTCACATAAACATAAGACCGTCAATTAACTGTAGCAAGGACATTCAAGATGCAGTCAACCACCTGGAAGACATGATGACCTCAGCAGCACAGCTCTCGACTCCTGCGACCACAGAAAAACCTCCATACTCCGCCACAAATTCCTATATAGAAAATGTAGTCCGAGAAAAGCGGCAGCTCCGCCGTGAATGGCAGCCACACAGATCCCCTTATTCAAAGGAAAGGCTAAAAACAGCGACACGAAGGCACACAAAGGTTCTACGGAGCAGATAAGAACTTGCTCAAAAATTATACATAGAACAGCATTCCCCAAAAAGTAACAGGTAAAAGGGTTTCCTCTATGGAAAGTCCATCCTAACTTAAAGCCGCCCATAGAAGCAGATATGCCCCTTCGAAAACCAGATGGATCTTGGGCGCGCAGCGATGAAGCAAGCGTCTTCGCTAGTCACTTTTGTAACGTTTTTACTCCAAATCAAGCAGCCTCTCCTTCCATTCTTCCAGAGCTACCAATTCCAGCTATAGAATTTCGAACAACTGAAATCACTAAGGTCATCAAACAGCACCTCAAGCCAAATAAGTCTCCAGGAGCTCCAGGATTATGGAGCTCCCTGAGTGCGCTATCAATTATATAAAAATTCTATTTAACTTTATTACAAAGCTTGGCCACTTCCCCAAACAATGAAAAAAATCCATTATAATAATGATACCGAAACCAGGGAAAGACAAAGCTTTGGCCTCTTCATATAGACCAATAAGTCTACTTCCATGCTTATCAAAGCTTTTTGAGAAACTTCTACTGCTCCGTATCACGCCTCATATGACTTCGAATAATATAATCCCTGAACATCAATTTGGCTTCCGAGAAAAGCATGGCACCATAGAGCAGGTGAACCGTATCACATCTGAATTTCGAACCGCCTATGAACAACGAGAATACTGTTCTACTATATTTCTGGACATATCCCAGGCATTTGGCCGAGTCTGGCTGCAAGGACTTATGTATAAAATAAAACTATTACTCCCACAAAACTGTCATGAGCTGCTCAAAACATACCTGCTTAATCGAGTGTTCACTGTAAAAAAAAAAAAACTTTACAACAGAAGAGTTCGAAATTAAGACGGGCGTACCCCAAGAAAGCGTCCTCGGCCCCACCTTCTATATATCTTCTATATACAGCAGATATCCCAACAGACCAGCGACTAACTATGTCAACATTTGCCGATGATACAGCCATACTAAAAAGATCTAAATGCCCGCTGGAGGCATCCAGAAGCCTCTCCTCTCACCTTGCACTAATAGAAAAGTGGATGGCGGACTGGCGTATAAAGATAAACGGTGAAAAATCTAAACACATTACCTTTACTCTCAACAGACAAAAGTGCCCCGCTCCAACTCTAAACAATACCATAGTCCCTTCTGTGAATGAGGTCACATATCTCGGAGTCCACCTGGACAGGCGTCTTACATGGGAAAAAACATATTCAAGCGAAACGGGACCAATTAAGACATAAATCCAGAGGACTGCACTGGCTTATCAAACCTCGTTCCCCAGTTCGACTGGAATATAAAGTACTACTCTACAATTCAGTCATAAAGCCTATCTGGAAGTATGGCTCCGAACTTTGGGGCAATGCAAGCAGTAGCAATATAGACGTTATCCAAAGGGCACAGTCTAAAGTGCTCAGAACCATCACAGGAGCTCCATGGTATATTCGCAATGAAGATATCCATAGAGACCTAGATATACCTCTCGTCAAAGTCGAAATTTCTCAACTCCAGGAAAAATAAAAAAGGAAACTCTCCACGCACCAAAATTCTCTAGACAGATCGCTAAACCAAGTTAGTCAACAATCCCGATTAAGAAGAAATGACCTTCCAGCCCGTTGACATCGGAGGCCCCATAGTATAGATGTTTACAAAGATAAACTAATTATGTATTAGATTAAGATTTTTAAAATTGTTGTTAGTCTCTTAATAAGAGAAGATCCAACAAATAAAAGATAAAAGTATGAAAAAAAAAATATATATATATTCGACGTGATTGCCCGAGCCCAGAAATAACACAGGATGCTTCGTTTAATAAATATCCCCTTTATTGCGTTAAATTTACAAATGGGTGAATCTCACCGGCTGCTTGGCTCAGCCGACTGACCGCTCATCCTCCCAAAGCTTGCGCACAGCAGGACGTGTGGTCTTGGTACCTAGCGCCGAAACGGCTCACGGTTCCCTCCGTTTGGACTCACGTGCTCCAGCTGCAAGGCCTGTGCTGCCGCTGTTGTTGTCGTCGCTGCTCTTCTGTCGTCGCTGCTTCCTCGTCGTCGCTGCTCTTCTGACGTCGCTGTTCCCTCGTCGTTGCTGCTGTTCTGACGTCGCTGCTCCCTCGTCGTCGCTGTTTCCCTCATCGTCGCGCTCCTGTTGCTGCTTCCTTCGCTGATCCTGTCGCCGTGGCCGGCACCTAACCCGTGTTAGCAGACCGATAGGCTAAGGGATAGGCGAAGGGCCTACCTACCCCGCAGAACACGCCCCCGGTTGCGTTCGCCACTCGCCTCCAAACACCTGCGTGCATACGCTCCGCAGGATCTATGGCAGACCGTCGACCGATGGCAGATACGCTCCGCAGGATCTATAGGTTCGGCGTCGCGTCTCCTTTTACTCTAGGTGATACGCTGTGCATACGCCCCAGCGCCTGGATCAGTATTCTCTTGGCTCTTCTCTTCTCGGGGTGTCCCTGCGTGGTTTCACTTAAAACCTTGAGTTCCCGAGCTGGCTACTCCTCGCTTTACAGGATCACGGGCAGGAATCGACAAGGCGTACGTCTTAACGGGCAGGAATCGACAAGGCGTACGCCAGGCCGATCCGTCGCTATCGCTATGACACCAGGATATCTGTCGTGTCCGGGAATAACCCAACCCGACTCGTTTTACCCTTGGGCTTCAGTTCCGCCGCGGATCCTTGATCCTTTTCCCACATGTTCCTTGATTTCTACTCCTTGGCTGAGTCGCATACCGCCGCCGGACTTACCCACAGGGTGTCCTTAAGCAGATCACAGATCCTTGCGCACTCGCTTTAAATCCTGCACTTGAGACTGTCGGACTTACCCACGGGGGGTCCTTCAGCCTATACTCCTTATTCCTCCAGGGAAACTTTCCCGCTTGAATTTCAGACTTACCCACGGGGGGTCTTTCACTCAATTCTGCCAGCTTCCCTAGAAGACTCGGTCCTAATTTGCTCCAGGGGCCCTCCTTTTAATAATGCCGTAGGCGCCTGTTAATCCTTGCAAATCTCGCTTCCTGCCGTTAATCCTTCGTTCCGCTGCTCTCGCCGTTAACTTTCTCCAATTCCCGCCACATTTCTATCGGCGGGCTTTCTTTATTTGCACCCCCTGGTTGCCCCGCTTGGGCCTCCGATCCGTATTGCTATTATGCTGGTCATCGGACTAAACACAGCTGCGCAGTCGCGGGCCGCTTCGTTCCCCGCCGTCCCCGCTCTTTCCAATAACACTCGAGCGCAGCCGCGGAGGACCGCCCGGGACCGTTACGTTCCACGGTGATTCCTCTTTCTCCTTATTTCGTGCGCGCCGCCGTGCTGGTTCCTCTGCCCCCGCTGCTGCCCCCGCACACCGGACCATCCGACGCCGCCGTGCTAGCTTGCCTGTTTAAGCCAGGGCGAAGCCGAAATTGATATGCCTTTTCAGTTAAGTAGCAGCTTATATTATTATATATGTATCCGATTGTATATACTTGGCCGATCCTTATGGTTAAATTTGATCAATTTCTTCTCTTAGGTTCAGGGGAGGTTTTGGTTCAGGGGAGCCTAAAAGGTTATGGAGCATGTAAAATTATGCGTGGAGGAAAAACAAAAGTTGGAAATTGTCGGCCTGTGTAATAAGCATCGTTGCAGAGTGCGTAAAGTGCGGGGTGCACTTGGCAGCTTCTACCAAACATGAGTGGTCTAGGCAGGATCAGAACACAGCCGGTAATACACCAACAGAAGAAATGAGGCACATAAGTACTGAAATTTCTGCAGCCGTAAAGGCATTGCAAAACGAGCAACTAACTCAGCTCACGGAGAGAATGGCAAACCTAATACAGACAAATGTTGAAGTGCAAATGAGAAATATAGACCAACAAAGGACAACGTAAATCTTAATAAAAGTAGGAATTCCTCCCTAGAGGAGGTTTTGGGAATGAACATGCCACACGCAGAGCAGTATACGGTTCCACAGAGACCCACTAGCTCCAGATCCCTAAGCTCGGATTTAGCACAAAGACCCGACAAACTGGGACACATTTTATCAAACTGGAAATTAAGGTTTTCGGGATCGAAAGACACTATAGGAGTAGATAATTTTATCAACAGAGTCGTGGCTCTGACACATCAGACATTAGAGGGGAATTTCTCACTTTTATGCGGAAATGCAAATATGCTATTTGAAGTAAAAGTTCTCTGATTTTTTTTGGCGTCATCATAAGACTGTAGCAGTGGTTCGATGGCAGGAGCTTTGTGCAGCCTTAAGAAAGCAATGCCGGGATTCAAGAACAGATTTAGATATCCGTCAAATGATCAGGGACAGAATGCCAAGACACAAGGAATTGTTTGAAAGCTTTTATGACTTCATTTGGAATGCCGGGATTCAAGAACAGATTTAGATATCCGTCAAATGATAAGGGACAGAATGCCAAGACACAAGGAATTGTTTGAAAGCTTTTATGATTTCATTTGGAATGCCGGGATTCAAGAACAGATTTAGATATCCGTCAAATGATCAGGGACAGAATGCCAAGACACAAGGAATTGTTTGAAAGCTTTTATGATTTCATTTGGAAGCTTACTGACCGACTTAGCCAGTCCATATCCGACGAAACACTGGTGGAAATAATACGGCGCAATTTACGTTCAGAAATCCAGCACGAGATTCTGAATTTAAACTTCAAGTCCATGGAGAATTAGAGGAATACCTTTAGAAAAAACGAATTTTTTATAGAAAATGCGTAACACCACGGTTACTAAAAATCTGTCGTTCTTTATGTAGGCTATGACCAATATTTTCTTTTCGTTGTGTGTACATTTGTGTTCTTGTGACTTAATATCAAATGCTCATGACTTAACATTCTCCCGGCCGCTGTACAAGTGTTCAACCGTCGTCCAGCTCTGTAGTAAACTGTCTTGGGATAGGTTACGGAGATGATTTTCTTTCTAGTGCCTTTTGATTTTGGGATCCAAATAGACGGTCTGTGTCGCATGCTCATCAGTATCAGTATGATGACTGAAATGGCCAGTGCTGTGTACGACGTGGTTGTCTGGTGGTCCAGTTGGTACGCTGCATCTTTTCCTTTTATATCGGATAACCGATGTTGTAGAATTATTAATTCAGTGTCTATACTTTGTGATTGGGTGGAGGCCCGTAAGACGGATTCTGATGTTTCTTCTATTCGCCTTGTGGGCTCAAGGATATTTCCGAAATGACTGAACGAAGTTTGTACTTCAGTGGTCATAGTGCCGAACGTAGTCGGACTTATATTGACATTGCGTACTGTGCAACCAGTGGGCAAATGCGGCATACCAGTCGTCTTTATCCTGACCGTTGATGGAACTCCATTGCATACAGCCTGAAGTTTCATTGGGTCCTTGGTTGCGAAGATCCACTGGTTAGATTGGTAAGTTTTTAACCATACCATGCTAGAGTGTACAGGATTGCTGTGACATTCTGTTCCAGTCTTTTTATTAAATAACTGGAACTCGCATCTACTGTCAACATTGTATGCCGTTAAGTGATTGAAACACATATCATATATTGATCAATTTTTATAGTTGTGCATCTTTTGAATTCATCAAATAAATCTGACGACACTATTCCTACGATTCGAGCCGCACGTTACGTGGAAGCGACCCTTGGTCTGTTGGACGGGAGGTGGGCTGTACGTATGTAGTGGGAACCGCGTGAAAAGAACATTTTAAGTACGCTGATAATACACAGTTAATGGAGGGAATTAAAAAATAATTTGGATAACCTTCCGGATCTAAAAATCGTGGAAATCGCCCTTGGTAAATCGACGCACAGAACATTCCAAAGGCAAACTTATAAATGATGCGTACGCAAGGAAATTGTGGACACCGAAGTCTACGATTCAGGAGGTGCTAAAGAAATCGCATGACGATCCATTAGCGTCTCACGGGGGTATTCACAAAACTCTGGAGAGGATTCGGCGCTATTATTTCCGGCCAGGAATGGTGAATGACTTGAAAGACTACATTTTAGCCTGTGAATGTTGTAGAATGACTAAAGCGCCGAATACGGCGTTGAGGACACCTATGGGAAAGGCAGTAGAGACGCAGAGGTTTTTCCAGTGAATTTACATTTATTTCTTAGGCCCTTATCCTAGGTTTCGTAGTGAGAATATATTTTCATTGTGCTTGAACGTAAAAAAACGTACAGCTGACGTTGTTCTCAAGTACTTGGAAGAGGATTTTTTCACACATTTGGTTTCCCGAAGAGCATTGTTTTCGATAACGGGTCGCAGTTTAGATCCAAGAAATGTCAACGAATGCTTAGGAGTCATCGTATTACGCACACTTTAACGGCGGTGCAAGCTCCTCAGGCTAATGCTTCTGAGCGAGTAAATCGCTCTGTGATTTCTGGCATTTGTGCTTATATTCGCAGCGATCAAAAGGACTGGGATGAAAATCTTAGTAAAATCAGCTGTGCGCTGAGGTCAGCAACTCATTCCGGTCTGGTATCCACATCTTACTATATGGATTTTTGGCAGCAGATAATTCAATCTGATGCAACGTACTCCTTATTGAGGAAGTTGGCTATGCTGGAAGACAAAGCAGACACTTTTAGCCGTGAAGACTCTGTAAAGGTAGTCAGAAAGAAAGAAGCTGAAATATTGGGAAAACAGTATGAGAGAAATCAACGACATTACAACCTTAGGGAGTGCGGAGTATCTTATAAGGTTGGACAGGAAGTATATCGTCGGAATTTTAAACAGAACTGTTTTCAGGCAGATTACAATGCTAAGCTAGTTCCCCTATTTGTAAAGGCTAAAGTGCGAAGGAAAATAGGTGGCTCAATCTATAAACTAGAGGATTTGAGTGGAAAGCTTGTCGACCGGTACCATGGGAAAGATATTCATCTGGCTTAGCTAGCTTAGCTTAGTGGGTTGAGAAGTATAATGCACCCCCAAGACTAATTTTGGATTGCTTATGCGGTTTTAAAGCGACTGGCTCTAAAACGATCGTGAAGACGTGAACGGTCCTCAGCCAGAGAAATGGGTAAAGAAATTTATTACCGAGTAAACTCTGCAAAAACTCCCGACGTACCTGGCCCTGGGACCCTCTTATCACTCGGCTGGAGGGTCTTCTTTTCACATCGAGACTCAGACCAGTGAAGTTTAAAGTTTATTTAAGGGGGGGTTAGGGTTTTAAAAATTTTTTTTTTCGAATTTTTTTTTTTATTTTCTTATTAGAGAACCTTTTAAGAATACTGTGTCAAAATTTTAGATGGATAGGTGCATTATTAACAAAGATACAGCGATTTTAGCAACCCCACCTCCGAGCCTAAATAGATGTTTACCAGATCCTCAAAAAAAAAACTTGAAAATGTGTCTTTTTTTGCTCGCTCAGACCCTAACCCCCCCTTAAGGGGGCATGCGCACTTGTAATTTTCAAAAAATCGAATTTTTATTTTGCATTTTCTTAAAGTATATACATTTAGAAATGTGTCCACAAAATTTTGAAATGATCCGGTGAAAATACACTGAGCTACACATCTTGAAAGGGAGGGGCCTCCGGTAAGTGTAATGGTGAGTTGAAACTTTAAACACGTTTTTCTCAAAACTACGTTTTTGAAGTCGGTGACCACTCTTACTCGAAAACTAGTGACCCGATTGTCTTGAAATTTAGCATGCTTTTTTAATACATATTAATATAGTACTTAATCGAAGGATTGATTTTTTTATGCACAACTTTTTTTTTTACAGCTGAAAAACTACCGCTTTTTTTAACGAAAAACGATTGTTCAATTTTGATAGGTCGCCATTTTGTCGAATATTCTTTTTTTTTAATATCCATCGATTAAGTACTAGATAAACTTTTAATAAATGTAAATCCGTTTCATTTTTATACCCTTGCAGAGGGTATTATAATTTTGGTCAAAAGTGTGCAACGCAGTGAAGGAGACATCTCCGACCCCATAAAGTATATATATTCTTGATCAGGATCACCTCCTGAGTCGATATGAGCATGTCCGTCTCTCCGTCTGTCTGTTTCTACGCAAACTAGTCTCTCAGTTTTAGAGCTATTGAGTTAAAACTTTGCACACATCCTTTTTCCTTTGCAGGCAGTATATAAGTCGGAACGGCCGGGATCGGTCGACTATATCCTATAGCTGCCATATAACTGAACGATCGGAAATGGCACAACCTAAACTGCAAGGGTATATCAACTTCGGCTCCGCCCGAAGTTAGCTTTGCTTTCTTGTTTAATTTAAGATCCCTTTTTTAAGCTAGAATGATGTGACTTTGTACGAATTCCATTTTGGGCAATCTTATTTGTTCTGCCAAATTTCAGGATCGGCCGACTATATCCTATAGCGGCCATATGACTGAACGATCGGAAATGGCACAACCTAAACTACAAGGGTATATCAACTTCGGCTCCGCCCGAAGTTAGCTTTGCTTTCTTGTTTAATTTAAGATCCCTTTTAATTTTTTAAGGTAACCCTTTTCATCCTTAATCCCTTTTAAAGGTTTTAAGGTAAGGTAAATTTCCAAGTAGTTTTACTTTGCCAAATGTTTGGATAAAATCCATCTAATGAAACCAATAACTTTCATTTGGTATATTTCATTCAGATTGAACGCACATAGAAAATGTTTAATTCTTCGGCTATAACATATGTTGTATGGTTAGTGCCTCAAGTCGTAAATTCAAAATGAGTCGAAATTTAAACGAAAAAAATAATAGGCATGTATTATAAACTTTTTTTGTATTATAATATTTTTTTTGTTCAAATACATGCCTACTTATATCTTGTCGCTTTAATTTTCGTTGGAAAATTAATTACATTACTCGCCGAGTCGCTGAGTACTGATGGAAACGACCCGCAGCAAAAATAATCTTTCTCTCTTATCTGGCATCTGAAGTTATATTTTCACTTGGTATTTCTCGAATGCGCAGTTAAAAATAAATAACACGGTGCGACAGTGAAAAAAACCCTTGTGAAACGAGATAGTGTAGGTTGTTAATCTGGTCGAAGAGAACTCAAAAATATTTTTTTTATATTTTTGGAACCCTCCAATTTTTTTTTATTTAAAAAAAACCGTTTTTCGGGACTTTTTTGCGCTTAAAAATTCCTGAACGCGTTTTTTTCAACCGATTTCAAAATTTTCGGTGTTTTTCAATAGTTAAATGTTGTAGCTTTTGAAAAAAAAATATATCTTTGATTTTGTTGAACAAAAAGGACAAAATTTTTACACCTGAAACTAAAGTTTTCGACTTTTATTCGTGTTTTTCGGATTTTGATGCGAGTTTTTCGGTAAAACTTACTAAAATTCTGTCATATTTGCCACATATCAATGTTGTCTCATTCATTCTGAATAAAACGAGACAAATTTCATCAAAAAATAATGAAAATTGGTGAAGTTATAACGCTTTTCCCAAAAAAAGTCAATTCAACCTTGCGTGCGCTCCGGAGTACCTGTGTGTATAAGTCAGGAATATGCTCTTCTTCTTATAGTGCTCCCATGGTTTTATTGACTTTTTTTGGGAAAAGCGTTATAACTTCAACAATTTGTATTATTTTTTAATGAAATTTGTCTCGTTCTATTCAGTATTATTGAGACAATATTAATATGTGGCATAAATGACAAACTTTTTGTCAGAAGAAAGCAATATACTCTTATTTTTATGCACATTGTTCCTCCGAAGCGCCCGCTAGGTTGTGTTGACTTTTTTTGGGAAAAGCGTTATAACTTCACCAATTTTCATAATTTTTTGATGAATTTTGTCTCGTTTTATTCTGAATGAATGAGACAACATTGATATGTATCAAAAATGGCCGAATTTTTGTAAGTTGTACCGAAAAACTGGCATCAAAATCCGAAAAACACGAATAAAAGTCGAAAACTTTAGTTTCAGGTGTAAAAATTTTGTCCTTTTTGTTCAACAAAATCGAAGATATATTTTTTTTCAAAAGCTACAACATTTAACTATTGAAAAACACCGAAAATTTTGAAATCGGTTGAAAAAAAACGCGTTCAGGAATTTTTAAGCGCAAAAAAGTCCCGAAAAACGGTTTTTTTTAAATAAAAAAAAATTGGAGGGTTCCAAAAATATAAAAAAAATATTTTTGAGTTCTCTTCGACCAGATTAACAACCTACACTATCTCGTTTCCCCAGTGTATTTCGTTTTTTTTTTTGTCGCACAGTGTAATTCGTATTTTAATAAAAATTTTTATATATTAAATTTAAATTGTAAAATTACCTTAAGTTTCTGGCTAAGTTCAGCCTGTTCGTGTTCAAATTCTGTTTCTTCAAAATCATGGTGAATTCTTTTTTTGTATATTTTTTCGTTTAAAAGCTCTAACTTTGAGGTAAATTTTTGGATGCATAGTTTAAGGTCCTTAGTCTTACTCTCTGATACTTCAAGCTCCTGGTCAATTTTCAGAGATTTTTGTTTAATAATGGATAATTCTGAAAAAAATAAATAACAAGTAAATAAATTTATTTAAGGACGGAAGGAAGAAAAAAAAGGGGCAATGATGGCCATAGATTTTTTTGTTTCAATTTTAAGTTTAAAAGATGGGAAATGATGGGTATAGATTTTTTTGTTAAATTTTATCACTGTGGACGCCAGTCCACAAGGTGACGACGTGCGGGCCTTGGTATGCGCGCGGAGACTCTAAATATAGCCGAAGAATTAAAAATGTTCTTTAGGCATCCGATCTGAATGAAATTTATACCAATCGAAAGGTATTGTCTTAATTAGATCATTTTTGTCCAAACATTTTCCAAAAGTTATTTGGTTTGGGAGAAATTAGGGTGAAAGAAAAAAAATTTTTAATCACAAAATTTGAGCTGGTGGACACACTTTATTCGCATTCTACTCCTAAAGGCGCATTCCTCCTCGCATTGGTTCCTCAACCAATCCGATCCAACATTTCGACCAGAAGTTATTCAAGAAATTCGATTTTTACAGCTCTTTCCAAATGAAGGCAGTTTGTGTAGAAAATAAGGTACCCTGTATATTTTAGTATGTTACAATGCACGCTTTCATAGTTATGGAAGGAGAAAGAGATCTTGGAGTAGTTATAATTGTCTCGCTCTGCGAAATAGAGAATAAGAAAATATGTACATATATAAATTTTTTCCTCAGTCACAAATAAAGTTCCGAAGCATACACACGGTGTTCTAATTTTGTCGCTTCGAATTCTGCCGCTCAAGAGGTTATGGGCCCAAGCACTGGAGAATTCAAGTTATTCGGTGTGTGACTGGATATTAAGAACAATAAGTGATCTTTATCAAATTGATAATTTAGAGAAGACGAACTATGGCACATGGAAAATACAGATGCGATCTGTATTGGTGCATTCCGATATGTGGAGTGTTACGTCTGGAGAGCTAACTGAAACGAATGTTCCAGAAGGACAACAGTTTGCGGCCTTGGACAGTAAGGCGTTAGCAACAATAACATTGAGTGTAAAGTCGTCTCAATTGGCCTACATCAAGAACTGCTTGACGGACCTGTACGAAACAGTTACAGTTTTACAAGAAACTTATTAATAAACGGATGGAGCAAGGGCAGAGTATGACGACCTACATAAGTGATTTTGTGGAAATTCTGGATGGTTTAACTGTAGTTGGAATAGAGCTAAACAACGAACTTCGTACTATCGTTTTCCTATCAAGCCTTCCAGAGCAATTTGAACATTTCGTGGTCGCTATGGAGACAAGAGATAACTTGCCTTTGTTCGAAGTCCTCACCATAAAGTTAAAGGAGGAGAGCGAAAGAAAAGGAATAGCAGATGAACGAGTCGACAGTAAGGCATTCGCTGCAACGCAGAAGCACAACTCACAGACGAAAAACTATGGGCAGAAGAAACGAAAAAATATCGTTTGCTTCAAGTGTGATGAACAAGGGCACATTCAGACCCAGTGTCGAAGTGAGGGTGAGGGAGATCACCGCATCCAAAAATGTGGTGAATCGCCAAAGCAGCCTGCTGCACGCCTGTGACGTCATCAACATTGACAATTCAACATGGTGTTTGGATAGTGGCGCAACAAGCCATATGTGTTGCGCAAGAGAGCTATTCACAAAGTTTGAGAAATACACTGAACAGATCGGACTGGCCAATGCTGGTTTCCTTCAAGCAGAAGGTATAGGTGACGTCAAGATACAGACAGGCCAGTGCATGTTGACAGTACAAAATGTTCTTTACGTTCCGAAAATGACCGGAAATTTCTATTCCGTGAGCAGTGCTGTGCAGAACAGGTGCGAGGTGACCTTTGACTTAGAGAATGCCAAAGTGATGCAAGATGGAGAATGCATAGTGAAAGCCAAAAAGATTGGCAACTTGTACTTGTTTGTGGGTGGTCGCAGTAAATGTTTAGCCATGTTAGCTGTTGATGGGATTTTGCTACACAAGAGATACGGACATATTAATTTCTCTAGATAATATTCGGAGACTCAAATGCCTGCGGAGTGGTAATGGCAGAGAATTTGTCAATAAACAGATTGACGAATGTCTGAGACAGCATGGAATCGACCGACAGCTGACAATAGCGTATACTCTCCAGCAAAATGGAGTTACGGAACGGGCAAATCGTACGCTAGTGGAGATATCAAGATGCCTTGGTCCAGGCGGGACTGGGAGATCAGTTTTGGGTAGAAGCTGTCAACACTTAGAGAGTATGACTCCTATGAAAGCGTGGACGGGTAAGAGACCTTATGTACAACACCTAAAGGTTTTTGGATCTCTTGCAGTTGCTCTGGGCAAGGGTCCGAGGAAGGGCAGCAAATTTCATCCTAAAGGCAAAGAGTACAAAAGGTTATCGACTATATGATCTATCAACTCGACAATTGGCCGACAAACGGGATGTGTTATTTGATGAACATCATGATGTGGCATCCAAGGGTGATGCTGTGACGATAAATCTGGAGGAACTGGAAAAGGCCCGCCAGCAGCAGGGATCCGGAGATATAGAAATCGTTTCTGACTTATCCATCGACGCCGGCAGCTTCGATCTGTGCTTCGAGAGCACAGATCAGTACGAGAGTGCCGAAAGGTGAGCATGTCGTGGAGGAGGCACGCAGGGGCCCCGGTCGTCCTAAGATCATTCGGAGTGAAAAACCTGGACGCCCTAAGAAGCAGTTCAATATTCCAGGCGCCCTTGTTTCGAAAAATGTTCCGATTCCATTACCTTGAAAGGAGGCGCTGGATAGAGAATTTGACTCTCTGGTTGCCAACCAGACGTGGCAAATCACTGATTTACCCAAAAATCAGCGAGCAATTGGATGCATGATGGTGTTCAACGTGAAGCGTGATAATGATGGCCAAATAGAACGTTTCAAGGCTCGATTGGTAGCAAAGGGATGCTCCCAGCAGTTTGGCGTAAATTACCAAGAAACATTTTCGCCGGTATGCCGATTGGAGAGTGAGCGTTTTATTATAGCACTGGCGGCGGAGCTCAAGCTACATCTTCATCAAATGAATGTATGCATCGCGAATCTCAACAGCGATCTGATTGAGATGATCTACATAAAGCAGCCGGAAGGGCACACAGATGAAACAAATCCTGACAAGGTATTGCTTCTGAAAAAAGCAATATATGGCTTGAAGCAATCAGGAAAGGCCTGGAACAAACGTATATCGTATTGGTTAATATGAGATTCGTCGCCTGTGATAACGAGCCTTGTTTGTACAAAAATTGTGAAGAAGGTAATCTTGTCCTAATCCTTGTATATGTTGACGGTATACTTATAGCTTGCCAATCGCACGAGGATTCGCTAAAAATCAAAAGCAGCATCTCACGATCATTCGAGTGCGTTGACAAGGGTCAACTTAACCATTTCCTGGGCATGGAAATCGAACGGGACGGCGATCTTGGAGCAATTACTTTAGGACATAAGCAATATATCAAGGACTTATTGCATACCCATGGGATTGAATTTTGCGAATCGGCGAAGACACCTTTGGATCCTGGTTTTCAAATAGATTGCACAAGTCCACAATGTGGTCACTCGTTCTGTGGATACGTGGACGCGGATTGGGCAGGTGATAGGCTCTACAGGAAGGCCTACGCTGGTTACATCTACCTTTTAGCAGGTGGTCCGATTTCTTGGCGTTCGGAAAAGCAGCGAAGTGTGGCGTTGAGCAATACCGAGGCGGAGTACATGGCACTATCGGCGGCATTCAAGGAGGCGATAGTCATGCGAAGGCTGATTATGAAGATAGGATGCGGAGACAACAACAATCCGATCGTCGTTTATTGGGATAATATGAGTGCGCAGGCGCTCCTGTTCAACATTCCAGAACAAAGCACATTGATATACGTTATCATTTTGTTAGAGAAGTTGTTAAGGAAGGGCAAGTTTTGTTGAAATACAAATGTACAAGTGAAATGATAGCAGATATTTTGACAAAAAATCTTCCCAAAACAAAACACGAAGAGCTTACAAAAATGTTTAATTTGATTTGATATTTATTTTTGTAAACAAGCTTGCATTGAGGAAGGGTGTAGAAAATAAGGTACCCTGTATATTTTAGTATGTTACAATGCACGCTTTCATAGTTAAGGAAGGAGGAAGAGATCTTGGAGTAGTTATAATTGTCTCGCTCTGCGAAATAGAGAATAAGAAAATATGTATATCAATTTTTTCCTCAGTCACAAATAACGTTTCGAAGCACCGTGTGTAGTTCTGATTTATCGCTTCGAATTCTGCCGCTCCAAAGTTTGTCTAGTTGTCTTTTTGCACTATTTTTTTCTTGGCAAGCCTGAACAAAATTAGAAATGTTTGTTACTAACATTTGCACAAAATTTGTTTTATAACTTTTTAAAATACCTTAAGTTTAGGTTAAAACAAGAAAGAAAAGCTTACTTCGGGCGGAGCCGAAGTTGATATACCCTTGCAGTTCAGTCGCAATCCGCTAGGTGGCGTCACGCATCTTATATTATTAGATATATAGCGCATCGTATATAGTCGGCCGATCCTTGTGGAAAGTCCCAACCCTCTAACTTAAAAAACACCAAAGTTATGGCATTTCCGATCAATCAGTTATATGGCAGCTATAGGATATAGTCGACCGCAAAGTTTCAACTCGATAGCTCCAAAACTGAGAGACTAGTTTGCGTAGAAACCGACAGACAGACGGACAGACGGACATGCTCATATCGACTCAGGAGGTAATCCTGATCAAAAATATATATACTTTATAGGGTCGGAGATGTCTCCTTCACTGCGTTGCACACTTTTGACCAAAATTATAATACCCTCTGCAAGGGTATAAAAAAAACTTTGTTAATACAAAAATTCATAACTTTATAATCAAGAAAGATATTAAAAATTGATTTACTTGAAGGAGAAAGAGATCTTGGAGTAGTTATAATTGTCTCGCTCTAAGAAATAAACAATAAGAAAATATGTACATATATCAATTTTTTCCTCAGTCACAAATAAAGTTCCGAAGCATACGGTGTTCTGATTTTGTCACTTCGAATTCTGCCGCTCAAGAGGTTATGGGCCCAAGCACTAGAGAATTTAAGTTATTCGGTGTGTGACTCGATATTAAGAACAATAAGTGATCTTTATCAAATTGATAAGTTAGAGGAGACGAACTATGACACATGGAAAATACAAATGCGATCTGTATTGGTGCATTCCGGTTTGTGGAGTGTTACGTCTGGAGAGCTAACTGAAACGAATGTTCCAGAAGGACAACAGTTTGCGGCCTTGGACAGTAAGGCGTTGGCAACAATAACATTGAGTGTAAAGTCGTCTCAATTGGCCTACATCAAGAACTGCTTGACGGACCTGGTCACAGACGAACAACTATGGGCAGAAGAAACGAAAAAATATTGTTTGCTTCAAATGTGATGAACAAGGGCACATTCAGACCCAGTGTCGAAGTGAGGGTGAGGGAACCGCATCAAAAAATGTGGTGAATCGCCAAAGCAGCCTGCTGCACGCCTGTGACGTCAACAACATTGACAATTCAACATGGTGTTTGGATAGTGGCGCAACAAGCCATATGTGTTGCGCAAGAGAGCTATTCACAAAGTTTGAGAAATACACTGAACAGATCGGACTGGCCAATGCTGGTTTCCTACAAGCAGAAGGTATAGGTGACGTCAAGATACAGACAGGCCAGTGCATGTTGACAGTACAAAATGTTCTTTACGTTCCGAAAATGACCGGAAATTTCTATTCCGTGAGCAGTGCTGTGCAGAACAGGTGCGAGGTGACCTTTGACTTAGAGAATGCCAAAGTGATGCAAGATGGAGAATGCATAGTGAAAGCCAAAAAGATTGGCAACTTGTACTTGTTTGTGGGTGGTCGCAGTAAATGTTTAGCCATGTTAGCTGTTGATGGGATTTTGCTACACAAGAGATACGGACATATTAATTTCTCTAGATAATATTCGGAGACTCAAATGCCTGCGGAGTGGTAATGGCAGAGAATTTGTCAATAAACAGATTGACGAATGTCTGAGACAGCATGGAATCGACCGACAGCTGACAATAGCGTATACTCTCCAGCAAAATGGAGTTACGGAACGGGCAAATCGTACGCTAGTGGAGATATCAAGATGCCTTGGTCCAGGCGGGACTGGGAGATCAGTTTTGGGTAGAAGCTGTCAACACTTAGAGAGTATGACTCCTATGAAAGCGTGGACGGGTAAGAGACCTTATGTACAACACCTAAAGGTTTTTGGATCTCTTGCAGTTGCTCTGGGCAAGGGTCCGAGGAAGGGCAGCAAATTTCATCCTAAAGGCAAAGAGTACAAAAGGTTATCGACTATATGATCTATCAACTCGACAATTGGCCGACAAACGGGATGTGTTATTTGATGAACATCATGATGTGGCATCCAAGGGTGATGCTGTGACGATAAATCTGGAGGAACTGGAAAAGGCCCGCCAGCAGCAGGGATCCGGAGATGTAGAAATCGTTTCTGACTTATCCATCGACGCCGGCAGCTTCGATCTGTGCTTCGAGAGCACAGATCAGTACGAGAGTGCCGAAAGGTGAGCATGTCGTGGAGGAGGCACGCAGGGGCCCCGGTCGTCCTAAGATCATTCGGAGTGAAAAACCTGGACGCCCTAAGAAGCAGTTCAATATTCCAGGCGCCCTTGTTTCGAAAAATGTTCCGATTCCATTACCTTGAAAGGAGGCGCTGGATAGAGAATTTGACTCTCTGGTTGCCAACCAGACGTGGCAAATCACTGATTTACCCAAAAATCAGCGAGCAATTGGATGCATGATGGTGTTCAACGTGAAGCGTGATAATGATGGCCAAATAGAACGTTTCAAGGCTCGATTGGTAGCAAAGGGATGCTCCCAGCAGTTTGGCGTAAATTACCAAGAAACATTTTCGCCGGTATGCCGATTGGAGAGTGAGCGTTTTATTATAGCACTGGCGGCGGAGCTCAAGCTACATCTTCATCAAATGAATGTATGCATCGCGAATCTCAACAGCGATCTGATTGAGATGATCTACATAAAGCAGCCGGAAGGGCACACAGATGAAACAAATCCTGACAAGGTATTGCTTCTGAAAAAAGCAATATATGGCTTGAAGCAATCAGGAAAGGCCTGGAACAAACGTATATCGTATTGGTTAATATGAGATTCGTCGCCTGTGATAACGAGCCTTGTTTGTACAAAAATTGTGGAGAAGGTAATCTTGTCCTAATCCTTGTATATGTTGACGGTATACTTATAGCTTGCCAATCGCACGAGGATTCGCTAAAAATCAAAAGCAGCATCTCACGATCATTCGAGTGCGTTGACAAGGGTCAACTTAACCATTTCCTGGGCATGGAAATCGAACGGGACGGCGATCTTGGAGCAATTACTTTAGGACATAAGCAATATATCAAGGACTTATTGCATACCCATGGGATTGAATTTTGCGAATCGGCGATGACACCTTTGGATCCTGGTTTTCAAATAGATTGCACAAGTCCACAATGTGGTCACTCGTTCTGTGGATACGTGGACGCGGATTGGGCAGGTGATAGGCTCTACAGGAAGGCCTATGCTGGTTACATCTACCTGTTAGCAGGTGGTCCGATTTCTTGGCGTTCGGAAAAGCAGCGAAGTGTGGCGTTGAGCAATACCGAGGCGGAGTACATGGCACTATCGGCGGCATTCAAGGAGGCGATAGTCATGCGAAGGCTGATTATGAAGATAGGATGCGGAGACAACAACAATCCGATCGTCGTTTATGGGGATAATATGAGTGCGCAGGCGCTCCTGTTCAACATTCCAGAACAAAGCACATTGATATACGTTATCATTTTGTTAGAGAAGTTGTTAAGGAAGGGCAAGTTTTGTTGAAATACAAATGTACAAGTGAAATGATAGCAGATATTTTGACAAAAAATCTTCCCAAAACAAAACACGAAGAGCTTACAAAAATGTTTAATTTGATTTGATATTTATTTTTGTAAACAAGCTTGCATTGAGGAAGGGTGTAGAAAATAAGGTACCCTGTATATTTTAGTATGTTACAATGCACGCTTTCATAGTTAAGGAAGGAGGAAGAGATCTTGGAGTAGTTATAATTGTCTCGCTCTGCGAAATAGAGAATAAGAAAATATGTATATCAATTTTTTCCTCAGTCACAAATAAAGTTTCGAAGCACCGTGTGTAGTTCTGATTTTATCGCTTCGAATTCTGCCGCTCCAAAGTTTGTCTAGTTGTCTTTTTGCACTATTTTTTTCTTGGAAAGCCTGAACAAAATTGGAAATGTTTGTTACTAACATTTGCACAAAATTTGTTTTATAACTTTTTAAAATACCTTAAGTTTAGGTTAAAAAATTAAAAAAAACTTTGTTAATACAAAAATTCATAGCTTTATAAATCAAGAATGATATTAAAAATTTATGTACACCATTGAAAAGGTTTTTTAAATATCTATTTCACTTTCTTTAAGACCAAATGTCTTAATAGTAGACAAAAAAAAAAACACTGAAAATACATTTTTTTTTTTAAATAATTATTTTTCAAAATTGGCTTATTTGATCTTATTTATATTATACGGGAAGATAGCCCTTGAGATGACGCAACTTTTGATATATCGCTTATATCTGGCAAAATTCGATAACTCAAGATATAGTCCTATAAGTGCAGCTACCAATTTTGTGCAGCCACCTGTGAAGCTTGGTGTTATATGTATGTACATTGATGTGTATATTTCAAATTTCAATAGGAATAGGAATAGGTGCAAAATTTCATAAGGATCGGCCACTATATCCTATAGCTGTCATATCGGAACGATAGCTGTCATATCATATCGGAACGATCGGAATTGGCATAACTTTGGTAGTTTTTAAGTTTAAAAGATAACACTTAGTACAGTTTGCATTTTGGGCAATCTGATTCGATTTGCAAAATTTTATTAGGATCGGCCGACTATATTCAATAACTTTCATATAACTGAACAATCGGAAATGGCTTAACTTTGTTGTTTTTGAAGCTAGAATGATGGGACTTTCTACGGAATCCGTTTTGGACAATCTAATCCGATCTTTCATAAGGATCGGCCGACTATATCCTATACCTGCCATATAACTGAACGATCGGAAATGGCAGAACCTTGCTGTTGAGCTATCAGCGTTTTGATAGCGACCGAATTAATAAAGACTCCACAACACCAACAAAAAGAGTCCCAACACTTGATATTTTTAAATATGCTTGGGGCTGTTTCCAATATTTTTAATA
The DNA here is from genome assembly GCF_017639315.1 of Drosophila ananassae. Taxonomy (NCBI): domain Eukaryota; kingdom Metazoa; phylum Arthropoda; class Insecta; order Diptera; family Drosophilidae; genus Drosophila; species Drosophila ananassae. Next base: position 23,637,715 of record NC_057929.1, on the reverse strand, counting down.
AAAAATTTATTTGATGGTGAAATTCTCATAAGTGTCGGACAACTATATGCGATCCGATATATAAAATAATAATATAAACTGCTGCTTAACTGCAAGGGTTTATCAACTTCCGCTCCGCTCGAGGTTAGTTTTCCTTTCTTATTTTATTTTTTGATAATTTAGTTTATAGTGATACTCTCATAAGGATCAGCTTCTCATCTGTTTATTTGTTTAAATATTTTGGTTTCCCACAACTTCGAAAAATTTAGGATTTTTAATAGACTTTTGGGAACATTTTTAATAAAAATTTTTAAACTAACCAATTGCATATAAAAAATATTAAGGGTCGGCACGTGCAAGGAAACCAAAAAAATAAAATCAGTCACGTGCCGAATAAGAATTTTTTTTTTTTATATGCAGTTTTGTACGCCTATATAGCATATTTCCTCACGAAAATTGAAATCAGATATTATATTGACCAGCATTGCTTATTACAGTATTCGAAAACTTTACCTGTCCAAAAAATTACCAAAACTAAACCTTAAATATTTCAAAAACTAAAATTTTTTTCAAAATTCTAAATGACCATTGGTGGGCAAACAACTTCATTTCGATATTTAGAAAAAAAATTCAAAAAGTCCATTTTTAAAATTTTCGAAAATTTTTCACAAATTTTCAGTGAATATTTTCCAACCGGGAGGCGGTCATTTCAAAATATTGATGGTCATTTGATGGGCAATCGATTGCACTGATTTTTCCTAAAAATATCATTTAACCCGACCCAACTTTTTGTAGCTGACCTACAGAAAAAAATTGTTTTTGTAATCCATAATTTAAACATAGATTTGAATAAGAAGGAGTCTATTTATCTTCCATAGAAACATTTTTGATGACATAGCACAAAAATAAATATTTAAAATTGTAGATTTCAACTTTAAATTTCGAGCAATTGCACGGTCTGCATAATTCAATAACACTAACACGTTATAGCAACCCTTAATTCTTAATTTTCAAAAAAATGCTGAAGCAGAGTCAGGCTTTTTTCTTCAATGAAAGTTGAAGCAGTGCTGACCTTCAGGGCCGAGACCAGAATGCTTAAGAATTAGTAAGTTCTTGAATGGTAGAAATTCGGTTGGCAACGAAGATTTACCCAACTAATACTAATACCTACTAATGTTGCAGTATAGGAAAGGCGAATCCAAACCCCTTACAGGTGATCCCAAAGCATTTCTCGGCTTGCCCCTGACATTTCTGAGATTGATATATCAGATTCAATAAAAGTCAAGACATAAGCCGTCATAAAGGTGACATGCATTAATAAATTTAAATACACCTAAGCACACGTATTCTTTTAAGATACATGTGTTCGTGCAGACCCATAGGTTCCGTCAGTTTTTGATCAGAGAACAATTTAGTCCAAGAACATCAAGAACATCTGTGTTGGGCTAAGCAGCCACCAGAGAGGCTAATTAGAATATTGATAATTTGTTTATCTGCAGCTGCATTTAATCTTCTCTTTTGTCTCCCAGATTCGCATGCACTTTGTTGTCATTTTGTAGCGCATGCGCTTTTGGGAGCTTTGGAAGAGCTTCTGCGCCAAAGCGGTTCTTCTTCTTGTTGTTTTTTGGGAGTTGTTATTGACGGGCCGCTATTTGTTTTATTGTGCGGAATTAGCTTAATAAATTGAATATAAACTATCGAATCTCGTCTTTAATTCGGTCGGTATCAAAACTCTGATCGCTCAACAATCTGTTTATCGAGATTATTTTATCTCTTCGCGAAAACACACGAAAGGAAAAAAAGGTGGCTGTAGAAAATTAAATTGCAAAAAGAAAACGAACGAAACGAAAATGCGTGCACTCTTCGACGTTATAAATTCGATTATATTCAATCAGCAACAACTTAAGCCTAGCTTATCTAATGCGGCGAAGCGGGGCGAATTTATGGGAGAGCGCAAGTGAGAGTTTCACTTGCGCTCCCGCTCCGCCCTAAACTAACTTATACTAGACTTCATACAATTCCACTTAATTATCTACATCTAATTATACACCGGCCCCGTTGAAGGCCTTCCTTAGGCTTCAACTATTGGCAACCTTGCCAGCTTGTGGACTGCTCTCCGAAATACTGCTCCTCTACTCCTGACGTCGGCGACCCTGACCCTTCCGTCCGCGCCGGCGTGAGTCTCGACGACCCTGGCGGTGATCCACTGCTGGGGCGGCTGGTTGTCCTCGGCGACCAGCACCAGATCGCCCTTCCTGGCGTCCTCCTGCTCCCGCTGCCACTGCGACCGCGCCTGTAGGCCCAAGACGTACTCCCGGGACCAACGCTGCCAAAACATTTGCTTAATTGACGAGACAAGCCGCCATCGCCGCAAGCACGTTAGACCCTGCTGGTCCGGGGTCCGCGGTGCTGGTGGGGCGATGAGCGGCCCGCCTGTCAACAGGTGCCCGGGAGTCAACGCCTCGCCGTCGCTTGGGTCCTGACTGAGGGCGCCCAGGGGCCTCGAGTTCAGGACGGCCTCGACTCCAACTAGGACGGTCTGCAGCTCCTCTGCGGTCAACTTTGCGCTGCCCACCGCTCGTAGGAGTAGGTGCTTTGCAGACTTCACACCTGCCTCCCATAGTCCGCCCATGTGCGGAGCCCGCGGCGGTATGAACGCAAATACGCATCCTTTTTTTTGATGCGTATTGCCGCAGCTCGTCCGCTTCGCTCTCGATTTGGTGCCGCAGTGCCGCGAAGTGGCGACTCGCTCCGACGAAGTTCGTCACGTTGTCGCAGTGCACGGTCTGCGGACATCCTCGGCGCCCAACGAACCTTTGAAAAGCCAATAGAAAGGAATCAGTTGACAGATCGGAAACTACTTCTAAATGTACTGCTTTAGACGAAAAACAAACAAACAGGGCAATGTAGGACTTGTATGGTGGCCTACCACGAATTTTCAAGGTCGTCTCAATAGGGCCACAGAAATCCACGCCACATATGGAAAATGGGCGGAGAGCACGAACTCGATCTAAGGGTAAATCTCCCATGATTTGAGTCATCAGATGAGGCTTGCATTTAAAACAGCGTATGCATGTCCGCACTATCTGACTGCAGACTTCCTGCGCGTTTACTATCCAAACGCGCTGTCGCAAGAGACTCACTAGTGCTCGTGGACCCACATGAAAATTCGACTCGTGCAAGTATCGGACGTAGCTCTGAACAAATTGAGAAAGCTTCGTCAACAATACTGGAAACTTGGTATCGTACGAAATAGGAGCATTAGCTTGTCGCCCCCCGACCCACAACAACGAAAAGGTAAGCCCAGCCTGAGAGGTTTTATGGACAAACGGACTTAGCTTCTGTAGGCTTGGGCTAACAACAAGATTTTTTCTAACATTTTTAATTTCCTCTTGGTCCTCCTGCTCCCGCTGCCAATTCGACCTCACAAGAGTTTCACTTGCGCTCCCGCTCCGCCCTAAACTAACTTATACTAGACTTCATACAATTCCACTTAATTATCTACATCTAATTATACAACATCATTTCCAAATACAAAAAAACGAATTTCTTTTCTAAAACAAACCTATCAAAAACTATATTCTTGGTTTAGGTTATGTCGAATTTCTTCGCATTAAAACCATCATTTCAGTCAATTTTTATACATTACCTTTTTTAATATACCACCTTCGTCCTTGTACCACAGCCTAACGCCAAGCGGCAGCGCCCGTTAAAAAAAAACAAGACAGGAAAGCTAACTCCGAAGTTGATATACCCTTACAGTTAGGTTGTGCCATTTGCGATCATTCAGTAATATGGCGGCTATTGGATATCATATAAAACAAGAAAGGGAAGCTAACTTCGGGCGGAGCCGAAGTTGATATACCCTTGCAGTTGTGCCATTTCTGATCGTTCAGTTATATGGCGGCTATTGGATATAGTTGGCCGATTCCTATGAAATTTGTCAAATAAGATTATTTTGCCCAAAATGGAATCTGTACCAAGTCCCACCTTTCTAATTTAAAAACACCAAAGTTATGGCAATTCCGATCGATCTATGACAGCTATAGGATATAGTCGGCCGATCCTTATGAAATTTTGTAGACAAGATATTTTGGCCAAATATAACATGTGTGGAAAGTCTCAACCCTCCAACTTAAAAAACACCAATGTTATGGCATTTCCGATCAATCAGTTATAGGGCAGCTATAGGATATAGTCCACCGATCCCGGACGTTCCGACTTATATACTGCCTGCAAAGGAAAGAAGGATGTGTGAAAAGCTGAGAGACTAGTTTTCGTAGAAACGGACAGACGGACATGCTCATATCGATTTAGGAGGTGATCCTGATCAAGAATATATACTTTATAGGGTCGGAGATGTCTCCTTCACTGCGTTGCACACTTTTGACCAAAATTATAATACCCTCTGCAAGGGTATAAATATTGAAAACAGCCCCAAGCATCTTTAAAAATAGAAAGGTTGTGATATTTCCGGTCGTTCAGTATGGCAGGTATAGGATATAGTCGGCCGATTCTTATGAAACATAGGATTGGATTGCCCAAAACGGAAACCGTAGATAGTCCCATCATTCTAGCTTCAAAAACAACAAAGTTAAGCCAATTATTCAAATAAAATTTTGCAAATCGGATAAGATTGCCCAAAATGCAATCTGTAGTAAGTTCCATCTTTCTAACTAAAAAAAAATAAATATGCCACAGCATTAATATATATCAGCTATAGGATATAGTCGGCCGATCCTTATGAATTTTGCCCATAAGATGTTTTGACCAAATATAACATGTGTGGAAAGTCCCAACCTTCCAAATTAAATAACACCAATGTTATGGCATTTCCGATGGATCAGTTACATGGCAGCTAAAGGATATAGTCGGCCGATCCTTATTAAAATTTGTCAGATCAGATAATTTTTCGCAAAGTGGGATCCATAGAAAGTCATATCCTTCTAACTTATAAAAAAAAAACAAAGTTATAATATATATATATATATTTATATTATAATATATATTATAATTTATTATTATATTATATATTATAATATATTATATTATATATAATATATATTATAATAAACATGTGCTATATCTAAAATAAATGCGCCAATTGTTGAATGTAACAATTTATTATGGGTGTGCGACATAAAATAATAAATATTATAACAGTATTGGAGGAGTTGGTTTGCCTGGTTTTTTTAGCTTTTAATCCATGATTTGGCCCAAAAACGGTGGTGGCTGTAATTTAAGTAAAGTAGAGTTTTATTTATATGCATTATATGCTGAGTGGGGGCATATGCATATAAAGCTTTCTACTCGTAAAATTGTGCATTTGTAAGTCTTCTCATTAAGACATGAGACACTGAAACACAAAGCAGAATTACATCAACATTTGCCATCAAGCAACGAAGTTCGAGGTTGGCCGAGTGGAGAGCGTCGTGGTTCCCTAACACGGAGGGCCTAGGTTCGAGTCCTAGTTGAGTCAATGCTTATGTTTCACTTTTTAAGCCCTTTTTTATTTGGATTTTATTTTTAAATAAATAAACTAAAAGCTGCTCCATATTTTTTAAGGTATTGACCAAATATATGCAGACTCCAAAAAGCAAAGTTGCCAATCAAATACACACACATGTATAAGTAAATGCTAGCTTCACAGGAGGCTGCACTAAATGGGTAGCTGCACGTACAAGACTATATCTTGAGTTAACGAATTTTGCCAGATATGAGCGATATATCAAAAGTTGCGTCATCTCAAGTCCGTTTTATGTTTATGTTTAAAAGCAAAAACAAAAAACGAAAAAAGCAGGCAAAAAATAAAAAAACCTTTTTAATGACGTAAGTTATGTTTAAATAGCTTCATTGATTATAAAGATTCATTTCGTAATTTAAAACATTTTTCATTGGAATAAACAATTCAAATGAAGAATGCTTTAATGCGAAGCAGAATAAAAAGTCTATACCTCCTCTAAAAATGGTCCGATTTGGATGAAAACTTTTCTAAGGTGGCGCTGCATCAAAATTTTAATTTTTTGGGGCGAAAGGGGCGTGGCTAAATATTGGCACAAACTTCATAGTAGTCTAGAATCATAAAAAAAATGTCTATTCTCCTCTAAATAAAACGAAGTAAGTCCCGTTTAGATAGCTTCATTGGTTAAGAAGATATAAATTTTTTAATTAAACAAAAGTGGGTCATATTTTAGTAACAATATCTCAAATTTTTTACAGGATTGCCAAGATACAAATAGTGCAGAAAAACGAATTTTTTTAATAACTGCTGAACGAAATGTCGGATCGGGACGGTTGAAGTACCAATGAACAAGTCTTTAGGTAGATAAAATCTCTCTATTTGGGAATTGAAATGCCGTTTTTATCGACCTAATTCGATCGATTTTTTCCATTGCTGACCTACGACTTTCTCTCATCAAACTTTCCTTTAACCCCATCGTGATAAAACTTCCACATACCAAAAATTGTTTTCGAATCTTTGTGATCTATTACCGCACTACTAGCAAGTGTTAATATTTTAAATTCATATTATTAACAAATGTAGGCTACTGTAACGAACTGTGTTTGCTAACTTTTGTTCGCAACAAATGCCGCGGCTAGCTCACAGAGTTTGGAGGATCGTTCCACCGAATTTATATATTCGACGTGACGTTCCGAGCCCAGGAATAACACAGGCTAAACCAAATATATCCTCTATATTGTGATAAAGATACAAAAGGATGAATCTCACCGGCTGCTCGGCTCAGCCGATCGACCGCTTGTTCTCCCGTTGTTCCCCGATCACCGTTCCGGGTTGGTGCCAATACACACGCCCTCCCAAAGCTTGCGCCCAGCAGGACGTTTGGTCTTGGTGCTTGGCGCCGAATCGGTTCACGGTTCCCTCCGTTTGGACTCACGTTCTCCAGTTGCGGGGCCTGTGCTGTCGCTGTTTTTTTCGTCGCTGCTCCCCCGTCGTCGCTGCTCTCCTGTCGTTGCCGCTGCTCCTGTCATCGCCGCCGCTCCTGTTGCTGCTCCTGTTGTCGCCGCTGCTTCTGTTGCTCCTTCTGTCGCTAATCCTGTCGCTAAACCTGTCGCTAATCCTGTCGCTGCTTCTCCTTTGCGGGTGCCGTGGACCTTCGGTATCCTTGAATCAATGCCCTTTCGTCATGGCCGGCACCTAATCCATGTTAGCAGAACAAAAGGCTCACCTCCGAGGCATACGCCTGGCAGGATACGCTTCTTGGAGGATCTGGCGTCGCGTCTCCTTTAACTCCAGGTGATACGCTGTGCGTAGGTCCCAGCGCCTGGATCAGGACTCTATTGACTTGACCGGGGTGTCCCTGTTTGGTTTCACAGTTGGGCTTAAGTCCTAGCTAGCTACCCCTCGCTTTACAGGATCACACGTGGTCTTAACGGTCAGGAATCAACAAGGCGTACGCCAGGCGATCGGTCGCTATCGGTATGACACCAGGATACCTGTCTGGGAATATCCCAACCCGACTCGATTTACCCGACTCGATTTAACTCAAGGACTATATCTTGAGTTAACGGATTTTGCCAGATATGAGCGATATATCAAAAGTTGCGTCATCTCAAAAGCTATCTCCACGTGCAATATAAAAAGGATCAATCGAGCAAATTTTGAAAAATAATTTTTTTTCTTTGTTGTTTGATTTAAACCATGTAGTTTATTTTGTTTTGTAATCTTCATTGAGTTTTCTTAGTGTTTTGTTAACTTAGACTTTATTCTTTAAAAGTCAAATCCAGAGTGATTTGATATTCTGTTGCTCGCGGCTGCGCTGCCTACAAAAGCTCGGCAGCGATCAGTCGCGGCAATATTCATATATATATATATTTCTATGCTCGTATATAAGGCTGCTAGCGGCCCGAGCGTAAGGGTGTAAGTATGCATGGCTCATTTGTATGCGTTGTCAACTCATGGGAATTTGCTGACCAATGCACTTCCCAGGAGTGAGGCTTTAAGGCATATGTATATAGCTGGCTATTTGGCCGGGGCATTATGATTATATAACAACACTGTAGCACAATATTGTATTGCTACAGTGGATGCTTCTTATAATGACCCATGCATACTACATCTCCCTCCTTTTTTAAAATAACGTAATAAAATGGAGTTATTTTGAATTAACTTATTATCTATTGATTATATATATTTAGTGTAGAGTTTAAAGATTTTCTTAATGTTTTGATTAAGTTTTAGTAATATATGATTAATTTATATTTTATGATCAAAATCTAGAATTTTAGAAAAATGTAAATAAAAGGAAAAAAAAATATGTTTTAATTTTGTTTGCATTATTGTCATATGTAAAATTTCTCTGAAAAAATAGTTATCTTATTTATTTTGCTTATTATTGTATATTATATATATAATTTTTTTTTTATTTTTTTTATTTTATTTTTTTTGATTGATTGATTGGTGGCCACCATAGAATTATGCATAGAATTTCTTTAATCTATCTTTATGAACTGTTTGATTTTTATTCTTTACGTTTGAGATTGTTATGTTATCTCGTTCTCCTATACTTTCTACCCTATAGGGTCCTGTATACTTAAAGTCTAATTTATGCCCTACTTCGTTTTTTAATAAAACTTTATCTCCTATTTCTAATTTTAAATCATTTGATCTTTTATCATAGGTTTCTTTTTGTTTTTGCTTATTTTGTTCAATCATCATTCTCGCTCTTTTATAGGCGTTTTCGAGTCTGAATTTTGATTCTTTTGCAAAGTTTTCTATGTCATACAGTGGTGTAATGTATTCACTGCTATTGAATTTAATGTTTAAGGTCGGGGATTTACCAAACACTAGTTCATATGGACAGTATCCATGTACAACAGAGGGTGTTGTATTGAAACAATATGTAAAGTATATAAGCCAAACATCCCAGTCTGTTTTATCTGACAAAACGTATGATCTAACGTATTCGTTAAATGTTCTATGGCTTCTTTCTATTGTCCCCAATGTTTGGTGATGATGTGCAGTTGATGTTATATTATTAATTTTGAGATATTTGCATAAATAATTAATAATTGAATTCTTATATTCAGTTCCCATGTCCGTAATGAACGTCTTCATTGGACCGTACTTTAGAATAAAAGATTCGAATATGGCTTTCGCTACTGTTTTTGCACTTTTGTCTTGTATAGGGATTGTAACGAGATATTTTGTCAAATCGCATATTAGAGTGACTGCATATTCGTTACCTTCGTCTGATTTAGGTAATGGACCGATCGTGTCCACTAATACTATATCAAACGCTTTTAATGGGGTTTCTGTTATCGTCAAAGGCGTTTTTGTATGGATTGTGGTTTTTGATTTTTGGCATTTCAGACATTTCTTTACGTGGTTTGCAACGTCACGTGTCATTTTTTTCCAATAGTAATGTCTTTTTACTTTTGCTAGCGTTTTTGTTATGCCTGTGTGTCCGCCTTGTAAAGGATCGTCATGTAATGTAAACAGAATAGCTTCCTTTTCTTTTTCATTTTCTATTATGGTCACCGGCTGGAGTAGCGCTACTCTTAAATTTAATAATATTTCATTGCCCTTTTCTTTAAATTTATCTATTGAAACGAGTTCAAAGATTTTTTCACTCGGTGCCATTTTAAGTTAAGCTATTTTTTCAAGCCTTTGGAAAAATTGATCTAAATCGAATATTCCATTGGTATATAGATCATCAACGTTTATTCTTGCATATATCTGTTTTCCCTTCATGAGAGAGCACTTCGATATTGTTAGATTCAAGGTCACTACTTTTTTAACATCTTCGTTATGAATGACGTCAAATATTTTGGGCTTGGAAGCTGTCGGTTGCTTTTGCAAATCCGAACTAGATGTTGAAACTGCGCAGTTATTTTTCTGTTTACTTTGAGATCTAATAGTGACTTTTAGTATTTGTCTATTCATTTCTTTTAGTTCATCGATGCTTATTCTTGATAAGGCATCTGCCACATAATTGTTTTTTCCCTTAAGGTATACTGCGGTAAATTGATATTCTTCCAAGTCTAACCTCATTCTTGTTAACTTGGAAGTTGGGTTTCTCATTGAAAATAGATATGTTAATGGTTTGTGGTCTTTGTTCTATGGCTTTGTGGTTATAGTGAAATATTTTCCATATATATATGGTCTAAAATAGGTAACTGCCCAATGTATAGCTGCCAATTCCTATTCACAGTTGTGGACTTATTACTTTCGCCTTTTGTAAATGTTCTTGAGGCGTATGCTACCGGAAGGTCTATCCCATCATATGATTTGGTTAGAACTGCACCGCATGCCTGTTTACTAGCATCTGTGGTTATACAAAATTCTTTATTAAAATCTGGGTATTTTAATAGTGTGGGCTGGACTAGTGCGTTTTTAAGGTATTCAAAAGCTTCTTGACACTCAGTAGTCCAGTTGAATTTTATGTTTTTCTTGCACAAATGGGTAAGGTGTCTTGAATAATACGAGAAATTTGGTATGAAACGTCTGTAGTAATTGCAAAAGGCTACGAATCTTCTAGATTCATCTGCATCGGACGGAACGGGATAATTTGTTATTACGTTAAATTATTTTTCATCGGGTAAAATTCCTTTGTTTGTGCATTTGTGTCCCAAAAATGTGACTTCGTGCATAAAGAAAGAGCATTTTTCAGGGTGTAATTTAAGGTTGTGTTTTCTACATAGATTGAATACATTAGTTAGATTTTTTATCATATGATTTTCTGAACAACCTATAACTACTAAGTCGTCCATATAAAGGAAAGCTTGGGAAGGTTCTAATCCTGAAAATGCTAATGTCTGAGCCTGTATCTATTAACAGTGTTAGGGATGTTTTTGTAACGTAATTTTTAATGGTTACATAAATATTGAGGCTGAGGTTTATTTTATACAATTGTAAGTTTTGTGGCTTTTTCTTAAGGGACGTCTTTAGTTTTCCGGCTGGGATTCAATAGTTCGAACTTGGGAATTGGTATTTCCACCAGTGTTATTGTAGCCGTTATTTCCACCACGGTTGTAACCTCTATAATTTCCACGACCTCTATAATTATTGGTGTGGTTATTATAGTTTGGGTTATACCCATTATTTTGGTTATAACCGTTGTTTTGGTGGTAATTATTGTTATAATAGCCTCTACCGTAACCTCTTCCGTGGGAATTTCCTCTGAAGTTATTGTGGTAGGGTTGACCTCTTCGGTTATATAGGATTGTACTTGGATTGCCTGTTATATCGGTACTACATTGTATATACTTAGCGATGGCTTCGTTCATTGTTCTGCTTCTAGTACTGTTTTAAGGCGTCCATGTTCACAATTTTTAGTCATTGTGTTGATTGCCTCTTTTGTGCTGAATTTATCAGCATGTTCGGCAGGCAACCCCTCATCGATATACGATGCTTCAAGAAGCTTTCGCAAGTTTTCGATTTCAGTTGTGAACTTTTCAGCTGTTTTACCTTTTTGAAGAGTTTTTGACATTTTTGCTTTAATGACATCTGATGTTTCTCCGATTATATTGTCTTTGAGTTTTTTAATTATTCCATTTATAGTGGTTTCATTTTGGACTTTATATAGGGTTGATCCTACAATTTTTGATTTGATTACTTCAACCGCTATATGTTCAAATGTGCCTTTTGTTAAATTCACTAAATTCAAGGCTGTGATAAATCTTTGAAGATTTAGTTTTTGGCCATTGAACTCTGGTATGGCATTTGAAATATCTTTTATGTATGCCCGTTGGGCAATTGTTTCGTCTGCCATTATAATTGGTTTTTGGTCTATTATGTTGTTGGAATCTATATCTTCTTCGTCTTGGTCTGATAATTCAGATTGCAAGAGAACTGCGGGTATAGTTAGATTGTTTAGGTCTTTTTCTTCTATTTCTAATCTATCAGAGTCTAAATCTTCCAACTCTACTTGGTCTGTGGTTGGTAGTTCTAATTCGTCCCCAGGTTCTACTGTTGAGGGTGTGTTTAAGATGCTTGGTACTGAAATAGCCAAGTCATATCTTTCTTTTACATTTATTAGGTTAGATCGCAATCTTGTTAGGAACTTTGAAACTTGTGACCATCGATTTTTATCTAATCGATCTCTCTGGTCATATATTAATATCCGCGCTTTATTAAAACGGGCTACTAACAATTCGGTGTATAATTCATTCCATTGCATTTTTGTTAATACGGAGAATTATTTTCTGAATATTACCATAACAAGAGTTTTGCCTAATGTTTCATGTTCTTCCAGTACTGATTTTATTTGGACACCTGGAATGGTGCTTAATACAATCGCTTTTTGTGTTTTTGAGCAATGTATTAATGGTGAATTTTCGAAATTAAATGTTTCAATTAGAAGGTATTCTAATTGATTTATGCTTATTGGAGTCGTTGGGACTATTTGTTGAACATGTTCTTTAAAATAAGCATCCCTTTCGTAAACTTTTCTAATGGCTTCTATGGTGGTCATCTTTATTTAGAAAAAAAAAATTTTCTTTATTATAGTAATGTCGTTACTTTATTGTATATAATTTTTTAAAAAAAATTTTGATCATTAATATTTTTATTTATTTATTTTTTTTTTATTTTCTGTGCTTTGTTTGCTCTCTTTTTTTTTTTTTTTTAGATTTTGTCCAAGTCGTTTGCTTGGCTCATATATTTTTTTTCAAACATTTATTGTGGAGTTTGTATAGTTTATAAAAACAATTGGCGCACATTATGACAACAATTATTAACAGCATAATGTTTACAAATTCCAAATTAATGTTATTTGGCTCAACTTTATTTATTACGTTAGCAGTGGAATCCACTGTCTTAACGTCAACTATAACCATTATTTTTTTTTTTTTAAGATTATAATTATATGTATATCTATCAACTATTTCCTCACTGAATTTACTAATAGAATTACTTTTCATTTATTATTTCTTATATGTTTTTTTTTTTTTTTGTTTTTATTACATTTATTTTACCTATTGTTTTGCATAGCTTTACGGGCTATACTTATAAACGAGCGAAAATGGTTTCGTACGCTTTTACAAAATTTTCTTTTATTATCTTATTTGTATTATATTATATTATTTTTATTACATTTATCCTGCCTATTGTTTCGCATAGCTTTGCGGGCTACACTTCTAATTGGGCGTAAAAGGTTCCGCTCAATTTTACATAAAGTCGTTTATAATTATAATGTAACGCAGTACATTAATAATGCAACGCAGTGCATTAAAAAAAAAATATATCTTTTTTGTTGTGCGCTCCTTGTAGCGCTGTCGGGCCGGTGGTGGCTGCACTGGTTACTCCAGGGGTCTGCGGCTGATGTCCTTTTGGTGTCTATTCCGTTTATGCGGTGTTGGTGCTGATCTTCGCACTGGGCTTCGGGCATGTGAAGTTACATGCCGTAGAGTAGAGTGGTCCGGGACAGTCGGCTGGGCACGTCTTTACCAGCGCCGGTATCTTTTTTGCTGGCGGTGGTTGAAGCTTTGTTATTGGCTTGGTTATATTTTGTATTGTATGTGAGTGTGTTGCAACAATTGGGCGTCTCTCTGCGAGGCTTGTTTTTAAAAAGTCAAGCTCGGCCTGCAACTTTTGTGCAGTAGACCACGCGGGAGGCGGTGTTTTAGAAAACTGTTGAGCTATCAGCGTTTTGATAGCGGCCGAATTAATAGACCAGGTTCAATTTTACAAATCAATTTATTGTGGGTCAATTTAACCCCAAAACAAATTCCGCGGCCGAACCAAAACAATGCCGAATTACAAGTCATAAAAACCTAAGAGCTTGCGCAGAAGCTCAACCAAAGCTCCCCAAAGCGCATACGCTACAAATAACAATAAAGCGCATGCGAAACTGGGAGACAAAAAAGAGACGAAAACATGCTGATAACAACATCTGCAGCTTAGCATGTTATGATTATTTTAAATGCACCTTTTGGTGGCTGCTTGGCCCAACATCCTCCCCCCATTGAAGGGTGGGCCTTCAATAACACTGTTGGAAGGGGCAGCAGTCACATCATTCCAGTGGGTATTCCTTGGGTTGTCTTTCCTAGCATAGAGCGACGACACATCCCGTGATAGTTCAACGCGTCCAGAAATCACCCAGCCAAATCGCGTATTCTGGGCAATGGGAAGCCCGTGACCTAATTGGATTTGACCAGCCGACAATAGGTCAAAGAATAAGCTGGCTCCAATCAACAGGTCCACTCGCTGCGTTTTGTAGAAGTTAGGGTCAGCTAGATCCAAATTGCCAGGAATCTTCCAGCGCGAAGCATCTATGTCCTGGCTAGGTTGATAGTCCGTTATATGTGAAGCTACAACAGCCTCAATTTCCACTGAGTACGTGCTAAGGCGGGACTTCAAGCACACATTAACGGATGCTCCATCCGTATCAAACCCAGCGCCGCCGAAACCGGCCACCGTAGTTGAGCATTTGGAACGGCCAAGCTGAAGTTCATTCGCCAGCCGCGACGAGATGAGGTGCACTTGTGAGCCGGAATCCAATAAAACTCGGCAAGGCAAGAAGGCTCCAGATCGACCACGAACGAGTACATTGGCTGTTGGAAGGAGCACTAGCTCAGCATTGCGATCCTGGTTCATAACAGGGTTGATTGAGCGGGATGGGTGCGCAACAGTAACGGCACCGATGGGACGGGAGACTCGTGTGGGTGAAATCTGCCCGCGAGGGTGCAACAAAATATGATGACGCTGATTGCACGTCGAGCAGCGGGAAGCTGAGCATCCGCGAGCGAGATGACCATCGTCCAGACAAACAAAACAGCGAGCCAGACGCCGCACTTCGTCGTACCGTTCCTCAATTGTCAAAGCACTAAATTTTGAACAAGAAGGAAGCTCGTGCTCCGAAATGCCACACAGGGCGCATAGAGCAGGACGGGCGTTAATAACCATGCACGAAGATCGGTTATTCCAAGATCTACCTCGGCCCACTTGGTTAGCTGGGGGAGACGCCGCCAAAGAAAACTCGACGCATTCAAGAGTCCGGCACCTTTGCTCCAAGAATCGTGCCATGGACTCCCAAGACGGAATGCTGTCGTTGCTTCCGGCGAGAGTGTCTTCCCACTTGGCCTTTGTGGCAGGATCCAACTTCTGCAGGATAATCTGGATAAGCAAGCATCCTTGGATCTCGGCAGCTGATCCGGAACTCAGAAGAGCCCGCATATGCCCATTGAACCGATCCGATAGCTCCCGCAAAGTAGTAACAGATCCTGGCTCGACCACACGAAGCTGCAGGATCTCATTAATGTGAGACTGAAATATTAAACGCCGATTACTATAACGATTGCGCAATAGGTCAAGGGCCACATCGTAGTTCGCGTCATTAATTTCCAGAGCTCTCACTGTATCCAAGGCTGACTCGCGCAGGCATGAAATGAGCCACCGGAGCTTTTCCATTTTCGTTAGGTGAGGATGGCTGTCGATCGTGGTCTTAAAAAGGGCGCAGAAATCCGGCCACTCGGCATAGCCGCCGCTGAATGTTGGCATCGGCAACGGTGGCAAGGAGGGGGCTTGCTTGTATGGCATTGGCGATACACTGGCACCGTCGAGAAGTGTGGAGTGGGCAGCGATTCTAATGGAGCGCTTGGCAACCTCCAACTGAATTTCCACTTCCACATCAGTCGCCAGCTGCGAGAATCTCCAATACAGATCACTCCCGATCTCGCTAAAATTAAGCTCCTCCAACTCTTCTTGAAGCGCGGTGAACCGCTCACGCAAACGCTTCTCCACCGACTCCAGCGCCAAAATGGAAGAATCCTCAGTCCGCGCCGCAGCCTTCACCTTGTGATGCAGCGCCTCCATTTCTTGGCAGGCCACCTCTGCTCTTCTCCGCAGCATCCCTTCCCGGTTTGCGGCAGCAGCTCCAATAATCTCAGCTCCAGACTCCATTCTTCAATTAAAATGCAACTTGTAGCAACAACAACAAGGGCGTTTTCTTGGCACTTTTAATGCTGATAACAATAATAAACCGGGATGAAATCACGTCGGGGTCACCAATGTTGAGCTATCAGCGTTTTGATAGCGGCCGAATTAATAGACCAGGTTCAATTTTACAAATCAATTTATTGTGGGTCAATTTAACCCCAAAACAAATTCCGCGGCCGAACCAAAACAATGCCGAATTACAAGTCATAAAAACCTAAGAGCTTGCGCAGAAGCTCAACCAAAGCTCCCCAAAGCGCATACGCTACAAATAACAATAAAGCGCATGCGAAACTGGGAGACAAAAAAGAGACGAAAACATGCTGATAACAACATCTGCAGCTTAGCATGTTATGATTATTTTAAATGCACCTTTTGGTGGCTGCTTGGCCCAACAAAAACAATAGCCATTTAATGTGTGCTATTCTTTTATTCACCTTATTTTTTACACCTCCGCGTTTTCCCATTATTTGCACACAACTCACTCAGTTATTATTTTATTTAAACCATGTAGTTTATTTTGTTTTGTAATCTTTATTGAGTTTTCTTAGTGTTTTGTTAACTTAGACTTTATTCTTTAAAAGTCAAATCCAGAGTGATTTGATATTCTGTTGCTCGCGGCTGCGCTGCCTACAAAAGCTCGGCAGCGATCAGTCGCGGCTATATTCATATATATATATATTTCTATGCTCGTATATAAGGCTGCTAGCGGCCCGAGCGTAAGGGTGTAAGTATGCATGGCTCATTTGTATGCGTTGTCAACTCATGGGAATTTGCTGACCAATGCACTTCCCAGGAGTGAGGCTTTAAGGCATATGTATATAGCTGGCTATTTGGCCGGGGCATTATGATTATATAACAACACTGTAGCACAATATTGTATTGCTACAGTGGATGCTTCTTATAATGACCCATGCATACTACATCTTAAAAAAAATGTTTATTTGCAATGTTTTTTTTTTTGTGTACTATATAGACGTTTGGATTCAAAGAAAGTGGAATAGATATTTAAAAAACCCTTTCAACGGTGTAAAGCTCTTTTTAATATCTTTCTTAATTATAAAGTTATGAATTTTTTAATTAAAAAGTTTTTTTAATTTTTTGACGTAAGCTTAAGGTATTTCAAAAAGTCATATTTGCTCATATGACAGTAACAAACATTTTCCAATTTTTTTCAGGATTGTTAAGAAAAAAATAGTGCAAACAGACAAACCGACGCAAACTGGCTTCATTTTGAAGAAGAAGAAAAAATCGAATGTTTCGAATAACTTCTGAATGAAGTGTCGGATCGGGTCAATTGAGGTACCAATGCGAATAATAATGCGAATAGAATCTAGAATGCGAATATATCAAAATATTCTATCTGGGGACTAAAATGTGTCCACCAGCCCCACTTTAGTGATTAAAAATTTTTTTACTTTCACCCTAATTTCTCCCAAACCAAATAACTTTTGGAATATGTTTCGACAAAAATTATCTAATTGAAACAATACCTTTCTATTGGTATATAATTCATTTAGATCGGTTGCCTACAGAAAATTTTTCATTCTTTGGCTATATATAGAGTTTCCTCGCGCACGCCAAGGCATGCAGGTCGTCACCTCGTGGACTTCCGTCCACAGTGATAGTCGGCGGATCCTTATGAAATTTCGCAGAACAGATTAGATGGAAGCCAAAATGGAATCTGTAGGAAGTCCCATCATTCTAATTTAAAACAAGAAAGGAAAGCTAACTTCGGGCGGAGCCGAAGTTGATATACCCTTGCAGTTCAGTCGCAGTCCGCTAGGTGGCGCCACGCATCTTATATTATTAGATATATAGCATATCGTATATAGGCGGCCGATCCTTATGAAATTTAGCATATCGAATTATTTTGCCCAAACAGTGATCTGTACCAAGTCACATCATTCTAACTTAAAAAACACCAAAGTTATGCCAATTTCGATCGTTCTATGACAGCTATAGGATATAGTCGGCCGATCCTTATGAAATTTTGTATATAAGATATTTTGGTCAAATACATCTTCATCAGCTACATCTTCATCAAATGAATGTATGCATCGCGAATCTCAACAGCGATCTGATTGAGATGATCTACATAAAGCAGCCGAAAGGGCACACAGATGAAACAAATCCTGACAAGGTATTGCTTCTGAAAAAAGCAATATATGGCTTGAAGCAATCAGGAAAGGCCTGGAACGATCGTATATCGTATTGGTTAATATGAGATTCGTCGCCTGTGATAACGAGCCTTGTTTGTACAAAAATTGTGGAGAAGGTAATCTTGTCCTAATCCTTGTATATGTTGACGATATATTTATAGCTTGCCAATCGCACGAGGATTTGCTAAAAATCAAGAGCAGCATCTCACGATCATTCGAGTGCGTTGACAAGGGTCAACTTAACCATTTCCTGGGCATGGAAATCGAACGGGACGGCGATCTTGGAGCAATTACTTTAGGACATAAGCAATATATCAAGGACTTATTGCATACCCATGGGATTGAATTTTGCGAATCGGCGAAGACACCTTTGGATCCTGGTTTTCAAATAGATTGCACAAGTCCACAATGTGGTCACTCGTTCTGTGGATACGTGGACGCGGATTGGGCAGGTGATAGGCTCTACAGGAAGGCCTACGCTGGTTACATCTACCTTTTAGCAGGTGGTCCGATTTCTTGGCGTTCGGAAAAGCAGCGAAGTGTGGCGTTGAGCAATACCGAGGCGGAGTACATGGCACTATCGGCGGCATTCAAGGAGGCGATAGTCATGCGAAGGCTGATTATGAAGATAGGATGCGGAGACAACAACAATCCGATCGTCGTTTATGGGGATAATATGAGTGCGCAGGCGCTCCTGTTCAACATTCCAGAACAAAGCACATTGATATACGTTATCATTTTGTTAGAGAAGTTGTTAAGGAAGGGCAAGTTTTGTTGAAATACAAATGTACAAGTGAAATGATAGCAGATATTTTGACAAAAAATCTTCCCAAAACAAAACACGAAGAGCTTACAAAAATGTTTAATTTGATTTGATATTTATTTTTGTAAACAAGCTTGCATTGAGGAAGGGTGTAGAAAATAAGGTACCCTGTATATTTTAGTATGTTACAATGCACGCTTTCATAGTTAAGGAAGGAGGAAGAGATCTTGGAGTAGTTATAATTGTCTCGCTCTGCGAAATAGAGAATAAGAAAATATGTATATCAATTTTTTCCTCAGTCACAAATAACGTTTCGAAGCACCGTGTGTAGTTCTGATTTATCGCTTCGAATTCTGCCGCTCCAAAGTTTGTCTAGTTGTCTTTTTGCACTATTTTTTTCTTGGCAAGCCTGAACAAAATTAGAAATGTTTGTTACTAACATTTGCACAAAATTTGTTTTATAACTTTTTAAAATACCTTAAGTTTAGGTTAAAACAAGAAAAAAAAGCTTACTTCGGGCGGAGCCGAAGTTGATATACCCTTGCAGTTCAGTCGCAATCCGCTAGGTGGCGTCACGCATCTTATATTATTAGATATATAGCGCATCGTATATAGTCGGCCGATCCTTGTGGAAAGTCCCAACCCTCTAACTTAAAAAACACCAAAGTTATGGCATTTCCGATCAATCAGTTATATGGCAGCTATAGGATATAGTCGACCGATCCCGGCCGTTCCGACTTATATAGTACCTGCAAAGGAAAGAAGGGTGTGTGCAAAGTTTCAACTCGATAGCTCCAAAACTGAGAGACTAGTTTGCGTAGAAACCGACAGACAGACAGACAGACGGACAGACGGACAGACGGACATGCTCATATCGACTCAGGAGGTGATCCTGATCAAGAATATATATACTTTATAGGGTCGGAGATGTCTCCTTCACTGCGTTGCACACTTTTGACCAAAATTATAATACCCTCTGCAAGGGTATAAAAAAACAAAGTTATGCTAATTCCGATCGACTATAGAATATAGCCGTCCGATCCTTATAAAATTTTGTACATAAGATATTTTGACCAAATATGACAAATATGTGGAAAGTCCCAACTCTCTAACTTAAAAAACACCAAAAGTTGGCATATCCGATTAATCAGTTATATGGCAATTATGTATATAGTCGACCGATCCCGGCCGTTCCGACTACCTGCAAGTAAAAGAAGGATGTGTGCAAAGTTTTAACTCGATACCTTTAAACTGAGAGACTAGTTTGCCAAACAGACAGACAGACGGACATGCTTATATCGACCTAGGAGGTGATCCTGATCAAGAAAATATATACTTTATAGGGTCGGAGTTGTCCCCTTTTCTCCGTTGTATACTTTAATCCAAAATTATAATACCCAATGCAAGTGATAATTTAGATTTAATAGACAGCGCGAGTAAAATTATTCGTTAGCAGTGCGTATTTTTTTTTCTTTTTTCTGCCGCGTAACGTACGGCTCGAATCGCGGGAATAGATCCGAGATAGATAAGCGAGGATTAGGAGAAAGATAATACGAGGAAGAGTGTTGCACAGATAAGGCGGTTAATATAAGCGATTTAAGATTGTTAGTAGAGCAAAGTGACAAGATGTGAAAGAGACCATTGTAGTCCGTACATAATATCGTGAACGGATCGTGTTGGGCATATGTCGAACTACAATGGCTGAGGAGTAGAGGACGAAAGTTTCTGGTCCTTCTACTAGGAATGTTAAAATTTAAGCGTGTTAGTAAATGCTTGCTGTCTATATTTTTGTATAAATAAGATTATATAGAAACATGACACCCAGCATCGTTCTACGATTTGTTAATGATGGTAAGTTGATTTGTAAAAGTCTACTATGATAAGAGGGGAGGTAAAGATTTGCATCCCAATTAAGTCCCCTAAGAGCAAAAGTAAGGAAGTTTTTTTGTACAGATTCAATGTCATCTTGGTGTACTCCATATTGAGGACTCCAGACACACGATCCATACTCAAGAATCGGACGGACCAGTGATCTATATAACGTTTTAGTTATGTACGGGTCATTAAATTCTTTTGACCATCTTTTAATAAAACCAAGCACACCCATAGCTTTATTAACTATGGTAGATACATGGTCGGTAAATTTAAGTTTCAAATCTAATAGGACACCTAGATCGTTAACCTGAGTTAATCGTTCTAAGGCGTTCCCATAGAGAAAGTACATAGCCTGGTGAGGACTAGATCGGTAAAAAGACATAAGTTTACATTTCGATCCATTAAGCTTTAGGTTATTTGCTAAACACCAATTTTGAAGTTTATCCAAATCGGATTGAAGTCTAGACTGGGCGCTAGTGAATTTGCACTGAAGGCATAGCTTAACGTCATCAGCGTACATAAGTACAAGTGAATTAGTTAAGGCAAGGGGCAAGTCGTTAATAAACAGAGTAAAAAGAAGGGGTCCAAGATGGCTTCCTTGGGGCACCCCCAATGTGGCGCGGACTAAACGCGAGGTAACATCTTTAAAGAAAACACGTTGGGTTCTCCATGATAAGTAGCTCGAAATCCACATAAGAAGATCAGTTGGGAATCCCAAAAGACTGAGTTTACTTATAAGATGCGAATGGTTAACAGAGTCAAATGCTTTACTGAAGTCAGTGTATATGACGTCTGTTTCCAAGCCATTTTGGTAGCCATCCGTGATAAAAGATGTTAGCTCCAATAAGTTGGTAGTGGTGGATCGGTGCTTCATGAAGAGTTATTATTGAACTACATAGGTGTTGCAAATGTGGAGAGATAAGTTTTTCAAAAAGCTTTGGAATTGGTGACAATTTAGAGATGCCTCTATAATTAGCAGCGTCGGATTTTTTCCCTTTTTTATGCAGCGGAATAATGAAGGATTCCTTCCACATAAGCGGAAAGATCGAAGTTTCCAGCGATAGATTAAAGAGTTTAACAAGCGGTTTGCACAGTGCCTCGGCGCATTACTTCAGAACACAGCCTGGTACTCCATCAGGGCCTTGCGAAAACACGGGCTTAACCTTAAGAAGATCCGATAACACACCACTTTGATCGAAAGATGGGCGAAATATAAGGTTGGCTGATTGGATATTATAAGTGTAAGGCTGAGCTAAACTGCTGCTAGGTGAATAGGTAGTTTGAAAAAACTGTGCAAAGAGATCGGCCATTGCCTGATCGGTGTTCGCATAAGAGTTCTCAAACGTAAGCAGTGGGGGAAAAGATACATGTTTACGTTTAGTGCTTACAAAGTTATAAAACTGCTTCGGATCCTGAGTAAACTGAATCCCGCAACATTCTGCGTTATGCACGGTGAAATTGGATCAAGCTACTAAGTATCTTGAATAACTAACTGTACAGCCAGATAATCTATGTTTGTTTAAAAGTCTACTCATACTATTCTTTAAATTTATAAGGTGCCTTGTATACCTAGGCGGATTCGTTGAAGCGGACGGATATTTCCACGGCACGCAAGCGTCGAAAAATATGTTCAAATAAAATTTTGTAATGCGATGTTTATATCCTCGCATGCCAGTAAATCAGACCAATCAAATTCCAAAATTAACTTATTTAATTTCATAAAGTCAGCCTTACGAAAGAAACGAACTTTCTGAGATTTAACTGTAGACTTAAGGTCAAAAAAGTAATTTTTTGTTATTTTCGATTGAAACCTCAAGAGTGGGATGATATGGATCCTCAGGGTTAGAAAGGGGCAAAGTTCTGGAAAGAGTAATTCCATCAGGATCAGAAACGAAACATAAGTCCAACAGCCGACCTAAAGAATTTCTAACGTGGTTAATTTGCCCGAGTGACATGTCGAACATGCCCTCAGGGAAGTCATGGTGGGAGTTAAGCTGTAAAGACGGTGAATTATCAACATTTGACTACATAAGTTCTGGAATATCAAAGTCACCCAGAGCTATCAGCTGGTCACCATCAGACAGACGATCAAAAACCAAACGAATAGCGGACAAATGTTGCCAGTATGTTGGCGGTTCGGACGAAGGTGGTATGTACGAACAGGTAACATACAAAGATTGATCGGACAAAGTGATTTTGATGCAAAGAAATTCAATGTAACCAAACTCTTGTGATTTTACCTCTTCAGAAGCGAATTTGGAGTCTACAGAAATTAGCACTCCTCCTCCCCTTTGCAAAGTTCTAACACATCTAAAAGTGGTGTACCTACTAGGAAAAACTTCGGAGCTTAAGATCTCCGGTTTTAACCAAGTTTCTGTAAATACAATAATGTGGGATGCAAAAAAATAACTATCAGAATACAGTTTGGGAAGTTTACTACGTAACCCTCTTGTATTCTGATAGGTAAGTGTTAATGAAGACATTAGTTTGTTGAGACTGAGGAAGATGAGGTGGAAGGTTGATCAGTGGCCTTAACATGTGGGAGTTTTACACCCACAGGTTTGGTTATCTTTTTTTTCACCGTACTTGGCTGATGTTCTTGGACGAAAATGTTCTCTGGCCAAAAGCTGGCGGAACAGATCGTCTTGAACATCTGCAAGAGCACACGTATTTTGAAAGATGACGTGTGCCTGGTGTAAGAATATTTGAATTTTGTAATATCCACCACCTTTATGTCGGCTTTTGCTTTGGCTTTGATGTAAGCCGAGATATCAATCTCCGAAGTATCAGGGGCAAGCCGGGAAACAAAAATGTGTTTCGATGGTGGGATCACCTGCAAGGGTTTTGGTGCCGCCGTAACTAATACTGCGGCATCAGTGCGTACCGGCGGTCCGGACGGTTTATTACCCTGTTTGGTGACTGTTACAGGAGTTTGAATTATTGGGTCTGGGATCACTTGAAGCGATGCCACAGAGGACATATCGGACAATTGCTCATTGATTCCGAGACATTCGGAAGCCGAATTTTTCTCAGGTCTGGCCCTTGGGGTGGCCAGAGATATAAGCGGCTGCATAGTTGTCGGCTGAGCAGGCTGAAGATTATTCGACCCGAGCACATCACTAAAAGCGGATTTCTTACGCTTTGGAGACTCATTTAGTAGTTGAAGACTACTAAACTGTGTATCAAGCGCACAGAGTTGGTCATTGATTTTTCGAAAACCACTAATCAACTCCTTGAAACCGCTTTTAGTCTGCCTCATGAACGACCTCATTTCGTCCTGAACAGCACGACAACCGTCACAGCCAAAGTGGGGACCAGACCTACGCGAGATTGCATCCGAAACTGAGGCCGTGAACCCGGCACACTTGAACCACTGTACCAGGGAAACGAAAGGGGAAGATTAAAGAGTGCAGTTAATGCAAATTAGTAAGATTCAAAGAAATAGAGATAAGAATCTCTATTGAGCGAGAGTAGAAGCAATAGAATAGAAGCAACACCGTAGGAGATGAAGAAACAGAGCAGGGCTATGTTTGGAAAGTAAATTAAACAAATTATTATTTTACCTCCAAATATATCACTGCACACGCGAAGCGATACGGATCTAAGAAATTGCAATTTGTTTTTATATATGTAAAGAAATAAACACCGATTGTTTATAGAAAGCTTATTGAAAATTTTACAAAAACGTAGTGCGCACAAAAAAAACACGTCCGTCCACTTTAAGATAAAGAGAGGAAGGTTGACCTCAGGGAAGTCATGGTGGGAGTTAAGCTGTAAAGACGGTGAATTATCAACATTTGACCACATAAGTTCTGGAATATTAAAGTCACCCAGCGCTATCAGCTGGTCACCATCAGACAGACGATCGAAAACCAAACGAATAGCGGACAAATGTTGCCAGTATGTTGGCGGTTCGGACGAAGGTGGTATGTACGAACAGGTAACATACAAAGATTGATCGGACAAAGTGATTTTGATGCAAAGAAATTCAATGTAACCAAACTCTTGTGATTTTACCTCTTCAGAAGCGAATTTGGAGTCTACAGAAATTAGCACTCCTCCTCCCCTTCGCAAAGTTCTACCACATCTAAAAGTGGTGTACCTACTAGGAAAAACTTCGGAGCTTAAGATCTCCGGCTTTAACCAAGTTTCTGTAAATACAATAATGTGGGGTGTAAAAAAAGAACTATCAGAATACAGTTTGGGAAGTTTACTACATAACCCTATTGTATTCTGATAGGTAAGTGTTAATTTTACTTCTACCTTCTTTTTAGTCCAAGTAAAGCCACAGGCAATAGTTCATAAATTTAATTCACTTCAAATGTTGTACTTCGAATATTTTTTTTTTATCAACTTCAGCAGCTTTATCGAAACAGCAATTTTTCTTGATATTTCTTACTGCCGGTGTGAGTTAGAGATGTATATGGTTAGAGTAGTAGAGATTTTACATCGTATTTTAATATTTCCTTCTTTTTAAAAATCTCGAGCTTCGGTATGGGATTGCTGAATAGTTTTGAGGTTTTTAAAGGGATTGGCTTGTGGAGGGTTTTTGAAATGTCATTTCAGTACAATTATTGACTTAAATATATATAAATGGCTTAACCCCAAAATAACGTGTTAAGAGGTGACCCACCATATCATAATGGTCGCGTTAGCACCATTCAAACGATGGTGGGACCACGATGCGACGTATTGTAAAGGATTTCCCGTAGAAAGATAAGTGAACGATTGTTGAAGATATGCCGACGCGGTTGGGCTACGCCCCAAAAGTAGACGAGATTCTCAAAACCGAGAGGAGTTTTCGCCTTGCAATTTTATTGACCGACAAAGCGCATTTCACCCTGTCTGGCGGCGTCAATAAACAGAACTGCCTTAATCTATGGTACTGAAAATCCTCACGTCATTCATGAGCAACCATTATACGACGAGAGAGTAACTGTTTGGGCGAGTCTCAACCATCATTGGTCCTTACTTCTTCAAAAATTAAGCTTCTTCAAAAGTAAAAACAGCCGACGGCACCCTATCACGGTGGATGCTGAGGAACATTGTGTACTCGTAAATGCATCGAAAGGGTCTGGTTTCAACAGGACGCAGCCCCATTGTAGCGAATGTAGCGAAAAAGGCTGGCCTTTACGACTATCGACTTGCCGCCGCATTCGTCGGATTTGACCCCGCCCCCCCTTTTTGTGGAGTTATCTGAAGAGCAAACTGTATATGAGCACGCCCAAAATTATCACAGAGCTCAAGGAGAGCTGTGGAGGAGGAGGGATTTGTATATAAGATATTTTATATAAGATATTTATATTTTTTAAGATTTTATAGAAGATTTTATATTTTTTATTATATGAGATACATGTGTGCCAACCCTCTGACTTAAGAAACACCAAAGTTATAGCATTTCCGATCAATCAATTATATGGAAGCTATAGGATATAGTCGACCGATCCCTGCCGTTCCGACTTATATACTGCCTGCAAACAAAAGGATGTGTGCAAAGTTTTAACTCAATAGCTTTAAAACTGAGAGACTAGTTTGCGTAGAAACAGACAAACAGACGGACATGCTCATATCGACTCAGGAGATGACCCTAAGAATATATATACTTTAAAGGTTCGGAGATTTCTCCTTCACTGCGTTGCACTCTTTTGACCAAAATTATAATACCCTCTGCAAGGGTATACAAAACTCAGAGCAAAGTGAGGTAGATCATGGTAATAATTTGAATATCACGGGTGCGTGATCATCTTGTTTTATTAAAAAAAAAAGGAAAAAACGATACCACTAATTTAATTTTTCCTGATTTTTTTCACATGCAGATAGGTTGTGCTCTTCTTAAGGAAAACCTAAATGTTATGGAGGAAATGAAATTTTGTGTGGAGTAAAAAAAAGTTGATTTTGTCCTGAGTAATTCGATAAAAAAAAGCAGAAACCTTAAACTTCAAAATCCATTACAAATTGTTCATATTGTTTAACTCTAGCTGCAATGAGATGGATTCGAATTCAGATTTTATTTTTAAAATGTGTGACCAAATGTCAAATACAAATGTGTGTCTATTTTAAGAATGGTACGCTAGAGGAGTTTAAATAGAAGAAGAATTCAAAAAATCCTAAGCGCTCTGGCCGGTATGTCATGATCTATCTCAATGATCTATCTTTCAGGGCTAATACTTTTAGACTTTGGGATCCTGTGTCAGTATTTTCGCGTCCTTATTCCTTATGTACGAAAAGGAAATGAGAATTGGAATACTTTTTAATGTAACTACATGCCAACATGAGATCCCAAAAAAATGTATCGTTTTCGGGAGCTTTATTTAATGTCTAAATCAAATCTAAACTTTAATAAAAAACAAGCCACCACTGTACAGATCCCGGTCAGACGCTTCTCCATGCGCTGCTCGAAGTGACGACGGTGTCTGCAATACTTCTCTTTCTTGCTGAGCCCCTTGTGGAAGGGCTTCTTCTTTGGCTTGGAAACACAACAGCGATGAGACTCTACCGTCTGAGGAGATCTAACTGCTCAGCTGCCATGAGGACCTTATCATTGTCAGGGCCTCCGCCTCCACAAACAATCCAACCGAGCCAAGTTTTTTGGATTGAGGGCAAACCGGGAGACAGGGGAATTTGCCCCACACAAAGCAGCACGTAAAATAATCCAATTGTCAAGTCAACTGGCTGAGGCTGGTGAAAATGAGGATCAGCTAGCTCTACATTGGTGGGAATTTTCCAAGAGCTGACGTCCAATGCAAAATTGGGGTGATGATCAGTGATGTTGGAGGCTTATCGACTTTCGGGCAAATTTAATTCGCATATTCGAGCCCTTGCAAGCATGGGCACAACGAAGCAGATTGCTAGCTGCATCATAATCCAAGTGCTGTTGCAGAAGGTTGATGCTGCCACGCAGTCTAAGTGGAAGGAAATTCCAGCTGACTCGGATTCATTGGATTCCATTCCAACGTGGGAGTCTATCGCCAGTTCCCTTGAGCAGAGATGCCGGAGTTCAGATCGCTCCTGAGTTCTGCAACAATCAGCTCGGACAGCTCCTTGTGTGTTCTCTTGAAATCCGCGACGATGCCTTCCAATTCGCTAAGCCGCACATTTATCATCGCCTCCGGAAATGTCTCCACTGATTTTAAGGAGGACAGCAATCCTTGAAGATCCTCAAAAAGGACAAATGCACTTTGACTTAGGAATACTTTTCCTTCAGGAGAGGCACAATCAAATAACGGATTCATTTTCGCAAAAAAAAATATTTTCCTAATTCGTTTATTGTCAGATCACGACCCACTAAGCAACTTCTATATAACGGAGTAAAATATGTATGAGCGATTGTAGCACTCTGCAAACAGCGTATGCTGCATTTCCTTCCACTTGTACTGCAGATAGCAATCTGCTGCACTTTGGCTCAGGAATACTTTCCTTTCAGGAGAGGCACACTCGAAAAAAGGATTCAATTTCGCAACAAAAAATTTATTTAAATTCGTTTATTTATTGTCAGCATCCTCAGCAGCGCACCCGACACACTCCGATGGCATCTCGGTAGCCATTTCGCTGCCAAAGTCCAAGAGCGGCTTCACATCCACACTGGGTAACATATGACCTATCACACTAGCCACCACTGCAAATCCCGGCAAGACGCTTCTCCATGCGCTGCTCGAAGTGACGACGGTGCCTGTAATATTTCTCATTCTCGCTGAGCACTTGCGGAGGCGCTTTTTCTTTGGCTCGGAAACAAACCTGCGATGAGACTCCACCTTCACCAGCTCTGTCTGAGGCTGGACGAGCAACTCTGACTGTTCAGCTGCCATAATGCTCTTACCATCGGCGGAGGCCGAGTTTTGGGCTGAAAGTCAGTGATGTTGGAGGCTATGATCGCAGTTAATTGCGTCGAGTAGTCAGAACATTGGGATTAAGCTGACTTGCACAGAAAACCCATCTATAGAGAACCCTGCGACTTCTATACCGGATACAGTCACCGGAGACCTTATCTTCCGTAGCTGCAGCTAGTCCACCTGATATGAATTGACTAGATGCACCTGCGAGCCAGAATCGAGCAGTGCTCGGCAGGGCAGTAGGTCTCTGGAGCGGTTCCTAACCAGAATATTGGCAGTGGATAGCTGCACCACTTCACCAAAACGATCCTTAGCGACGAGAGAATTGACGGTGGCGGACGCTTAACGTGAAGCAGCGTCCCTAGATGCGGAAACCTCGGGAGAGGGGTGTTGGTCTTGAGCTTGCGAATTGCCACCAAAATGCAGCAGACTATGATGCCTTTGTACACACGAACGGCAGCTTGACGCATAGCAATGCCGAGATAGGTGCACAGATCCAAGGCACTTACGGCATAAATCCAATCGCCTAAACGGTCCTCAGGCGACAAGCTTAAAAACCATGGGCAGGAGTTTATTATGTAAGAATGGCCATCATACATCATGCATGCGGAAGAGTTTGTAATCAGAAATACAGAGTTATCTGGATAAAGGGACCTACCGCAAAGTTTGGTGCATGTGATGTCGTCGGCAAATCCATGCTCTCCAAAAGCACCGGCATCTCTGCTCAAGGAAACTGTCAATGGACTCCCACGTTGGAATGGAATCCAAAGAATTCGAGTCAGCTTGCATTTCCTTCCAATTAGACTGCGTGGCATCATTAACTTTCTGCAACAATACTTGGATTATGATGCAGCTGGCAATCTGCTTCGTTGTGCCCGGGCTTGCCAGGGCTCGCATATGCGAATTAAATTTGTCCGAAAGCTCGCGAAGCCTTGTGGCCGATGCGGATTCTACGGTCCTCAGATGCATTATCTCATTAACATGAGCTTGAAAAATAAGCCTGCGATTACTTAACCTTTTGTTTAGCAGCTCCAATACGACGTCAAAATTTTTGTCCGTGAGCTCCAACGATTGAACAGTCTCCAAGGCAGACTCACGAAGGCAGGACCGCAACCGCGCAGATCACTCCTGATTTCTGCAACATCCAGCTCGGTCAGCTTCTTGTGTGTGCTCTTAAAATCCGCGACGATGCCTTCTAATTCGCTAAGCCGCACATTTATCATCGCCTCCGGAAATGTCTTCACTGCTTTCAAGAAGAACAGCAATCCTTGAAGGTCCTCAATAAGTGCAGCTGCTTACTTTGGCCCAGGAATACTTTCTTCCAGAAAAGCACACTCGAAAAACGGATTCATTTTCGCAACAATAATTTTATTTTAGTTCGTTTATTTATTGTAAGCTCACGATCTACTGTGCATCTTTTATATAACGGGGTAATATATATATGTGTGATTTTAGCGTATGTATGTATGATGTTAATATTTCGCGCACAAATCACAATTCACAAATAAATTAATCACAAATCAAAAATCGAGTAATGTTTTTTAATGTTTCAATATGTTTTTTGTTTATGTTTATATATTTAAAGCCTCGCAGCTCCAATTTTTGTTTTTTTTTTTTTTTTTTTTAATTAAACTTTGCTTTTATTTATTGGATCTTCTCTTAATTTTGAGACTAACAATAAGTTTTCAAATCTTAACATTAACATTTAACTAACAGTAGACTAAGACTGCATTCTGGTTGCGCGTTCCTCAAGACGGTCGCTGGGTGGGTAGGTCATTGCGACGAAGTCGTGATTGGTTGCTCAACCTTGTTAGACCTCTCGCCAGGTGGTTAGGGTGCGACAATAGCTTGCTAAAGTACTTTTCCTTCTGTTCTGCGATCACATCTTTGACTGGAAGAATGTTTACGTCGCGATGTATGTTTTCGTTGCGAACGTACCACGGTACCCCGGTGATTGTTCTCAAGATCTTCGACTGAGCTCGCTGGACTATGTCAATATTGCTATTGCTGGCATTCCCCCATAACTGGGAGCCGTACATCCATATAGGTTTAAGTACCGAGTTATACAGCAGGACTTTATATTCAAGGCAAAGGGGAGACCGAGCGTTGATAAGCCAATGAAGGCTGCTGGCTTTAAGCTTTAGGTGGGTTCTTTTAGCTTCTATGTGCCGACGCCATGTGAGTCTTCTATCGAGATGTACTCCTAGATATGTTACCTCGTTTGCTTGCGGGAGTAGGGTGTTGTTTAGCGTAAGGGGCGGGCAGTTTTGCCTATTCAAGGTGAACGTAACGTGCTTGCATTTTTGTTCGTTTACTTTAATTCGCCAGTCTGATAGCCATTTTTCAACATCCACCAGATGAAGAGCTAGCTGCGCAGTTGCTTGCATCGGGCATTTTGAGCGGCTAAGAATAGCTGTATCATCAGCAAACGTAGATGTTGTTAGTCGTGTGCTTGTCGGGATGTCTGCTGTGTAGAGAACATATAATGTTGGTCCGAGTACACTTCCTTGAGGAACTCCGGCTCCAACAGTGAATTCGTCAGATATATCTGTGTTGCACCTCACAGCAAATTTTCTGTCGTAAAGGTAAGACTCTAAAAGCTTGTGGGTATTACAAGGGAGCATTGTCTTGATCTTGTACATTAGACCTTCTAGCCAGACTCTATCAAATGCTTGAGAGACATCTAGAAATATTGCGGTACAGTACTCGCGTTTTTCGAATGCATTCCGAATTTCTGCTGTTATCCGGTTGACCTGCTCAATTGTTCCGTGCTTTTCACGAAACCCAAACTGATGTGACGGGATTCCTTCCTGGATCCTTAGGTATGTGTTTATTCGAGTCAGAATGCATTTCTCAAAGAGTTTAGATAAGCATGAAAGTAGGCTTATAGGTCTATACGACGTGGGAATTGTGTGGTCTTTTCCCGGCTTTGCTATCATTATTATAATTGACTTTTTCCATCTCGCTGGAAAGTGGCCAAGTTTTGCGATGGCATTGAAGAGCTGGGTGATAGTGCAGACGGCGCAATATGGAAGCTCAATGATAATTTTGGGAGTTATGAGGTCGCAGCCTGGTGATTTGTTCGGATTTAGTTGGTTTTTGATGATATTAGCGATTTCGTTTGGGCGAAACTCGATTGGTTCATGTTGAAGCTGAGGCTCATATGGTAAAGTCGGCAAAGTAAAGGCACTAGTGGCCGGATTTGGTTGGAAGATATTTTTAAGGTGATTGGCAAACGTGCTGGCTCTGTCTGCATCGCTGCGCGCCCAGCCGCCTGTGGGATTTCTAATAGGCATCACGGTTTCTTTCGGTGAGCTTAGAGTTGGGTGAGCTCTCCATAGTGAGTGTTTTGTACTAGAAGTTGACAATTGCTCTATATAGCGGCGGTGGACATAATCTTCTTCTTGCTGTAGGGCTTTAGTAAGTTGACGTGAGGCATGTCTAAAGCTTTGCTTAGCAGATGGCGATCTGTGGAGTTGCCACTCGCGACGTAAACGCCTCTTTTCGAGGACGAGCTGTTCGATTTGTAGATTTGTCTTTTTATTGCTTTCTGTATTTATGGTTTGCGATGTCGAGGCTCGAGCTGCAGAGACGAGTACAGACTCAAGTGAATTAACAAAGCTGTCTACGTTGGCTTCATCGTGGAGATGAGGACTTAGCTCAATGTGTGAGCTGATATATTTTCTGTACTTAACCCAATTGGTTTTCTGTGAGGTCAATTTTAATGGTTGTTCCAATGTTCCTGGATGTCGCAGTAGAATAAACAGGACAGGCGAGTGATCAGATGAGAGATCCGATAGGCAATTGGCGCTTATCAGATTTTTAGGGATGTTTTTGGTAATCGCAAAGTCTATTAAATCTGGTAGTTTCCTTGGGTCTGCCGGCCAGTATGTTGGTGTGCCAGAAGAAACATAGTCGAGCTTGTTCTTGGCTTTGATAATTGCATTATAGAGCTGCTTCCCTTTTGGAGTCACGAGACGGGATTCCCAGTGTGTGTGCTTGGCATTGTAGTCTCCTGCTGCTATGAAGTGGTCTTCAAGTGTGTTGAAAAACTGCATAAACTCATCTTCAGCTATATTGAAGCGAGGGGGGCAGTATACGGTGGCTAGTGTAAGTTGGTTGCCAGTATTTAGTTGTATATTTATAGATGTGGCCTGTAGGTAGTTTTTAGCAAATTTGTTTTGATAATGGTGCTTTATGCGGCTTCTGATTAGAATTCCAGTCCCACCATGTGCTTTACCATCTGGATGATTTGTTCCGTAAAATGAATATCCTCGTAGTTGAAAATTGTATTTGTTTGTAAGGTGTGTTTCCGAAAGCAGCATTACATCGATGTGATTGTCGAGTAGGAATTGAGCTAACTCAAGTTTATGTTGCGAAACGCCGTTAGCGTTCCACGTAGATATCCGTAGGAAAGCCATTATTTGGATCGTTGTGAAACCAGCATTTGAATCAATAGATTTTGGTTTCGCATTAAATCTTGCATAGTTGTGCGCATAAACGACATAAATTCCGTCAGGCTTTGTTGTAGGCTGCATATCATAGCTTCAAAGTTGCTTTTTGGCTGCTCTGTTGGTTGATGTTGCTGAGCCGTGTTCGGTTCTTGATATTCTGATTGCAGAAATGAGCTTCTTGAGGCAGGTGTCGCCAGTCCTGATTTTAAGGCGCTTGCGTATGTCAAATTTTTGTCAGAGTTAATGGGTCCTAGTGAGGATCTGGCTGCAGTCGAGAAGAAGACTTCAGGGTTTGATCTGGACGCCGTGAACTGTCCATTTTGGGTGCGGGCAGCTATTCCTTTCTGGTGGATGCGACTTTTCAGCTCCTTATAGACTGGGCATCCTCTATAATTAGCAGTGTGGTTGCCACCGCAGTTGCCGCACTTTTTCGAGTTGCTGTCATCTTTGCTCGCTGGGCAGTGTGCGGAGTCATGAAGCTCTCCGCAAATTACACACACCGGGCGCAATTTACAGTATGACCTTGTATGGCCATATTCCTGGCAGTTCGCACATTGTACCGGGCCATTGCGTTTGTGCGGTTCCTCAACTGTAATTCTGCGGTGCAGCAGGTACTGAAGATTGTATATTGGGTGCACTTCGTATTTCTTCAGGAGCTTGGTTTCTGGTTCGAGCTCAACCTTAAAGAATGGCTGCGGCTTTCTATCCCTGTTAGGATATTAAAGACTGTCTTGGCGCTAAAACCCTTCTCCTGTAGCGCCTTTTTTATCTCTGCAGGCGTTACTTCGGGCTCTATGCCCTTAAGTACGACTTGCAGGCCCTTGCTGCTTTTTAGCTGATATGTGTAAAAGTTCTTTTTATTCTCGGTAAGATATTTTGATAATACTCTGTAGTTATCTTAAGACTTCATTTGAACTTTTGTTTCTTGAATGTTGCCCTTTACAAGGGGTATTATGTGGAAGTTATCCTTACCAATAAGCTCAATAATTTTGTTGACAAGAACATTGGAATTTTTTTCGCGTATATAGATAGGCGGAGGTTTTGGTTTCCTTTTCTCAACTTCAGTGGATTCGCCCGCCTCAACCTCATCGGCGTCTGCCAAGATTTTAAATCGGTTTGAGTTAATGGGCGTTTCTTTTGCTGCTAGGCTAGCATTGCCACGGGTTATTTTGCATTTGGAATTGAGGGGGCTCAGTTTCCTTTTGATTTGGATGTAGCGATCCATGCCAGTCTGCACAGCCGGCTTAATGTAGTCATTGTTTTTGTTTTGTTTTTCGGGCAGCGCGGACGTATTACTATTTGCGCTGCTATCTGATAACGTCGTTAAACGCGCTGTCGATACAGTTGCGGTTGTTGTTGTTGTTACTGTTGACGTTGTCAAAGAAATTGAGGTGCTAGTTACTGCACTCTTTGGCTGCAGAGACATCGATGGTATCGAGGGAGAGCAGGAACGCGCTCTCTCGCTCTCTACGTTTAAGAATTCGGTCAAGTTGGGGGTAATTGACCGCGCTGGATCGGAGCTTGCATGGTTTTCGGTTGCTTTAAAAGAGAAGTACGCGTTGTTTCTTTGTACTGAGAGCCGTCTCTCCTCTTGCTCACGTTGACGTTGTGTGCGAACGTCGTCTAAGCTCATTGCAGTCGAGGTTGATTTAGTTTGAGTTTTGAGAGTTGTGTTTTATATTAATTAATTAATTAATTAATCAATATAAAAATTAGCGATTTCATCGCAAAAAGCGTCTTTTCGCGTTATTGTAGATTTCTTAGACCAGTCACTGCACTTTTATGATTTTATTGAATATTTTTTCCCGGAGCACAATAAAAAACACGTCTGCATGCGACGACAGTCGGCCGATCGATCCAATTTTTAAATGGAAAATAATTCAAAAAATTATTATCCTAAATTATTGTCCTAATAACAATCACGACGGGGTCACCAATTTTCAGTTACCGAGCGTTTTCGGAAGCTTTATTTAATGTTCCAAATCTAGGCTTTGATAAACAACAAGCACTGTTCGATTTCCATATATGAATACAATTTACTTCGCTGCCAGAGTCCAAAAGCGGCTTCACATCAACACTGGGTAATATATGACCTATCACACTAGCCACCACTGTGCAGATTCCGGTCAGACGCTTCTCTGACCGGAAAAGACAAGAAGCTTTATTAGATGCGGTCCAGAGGTCCGCCAGAAAATAACTTATTAAATAGTTTCTAAGGCTAATTTTCCATTCGTCACCGATATTTTACTTTGATTGTTATGCTATTAATAGTTTTTAATAGAAGCCGAATAAATAGACGCGTTTCATATCAGATTTTCAATATTTTTATTTTGGGTTAAATTTAACCCCAATCTATGCTGCTCCAATAAATTCTAAATTACAACAAAAAACGAAAATCAAGAGCTTGCGCAAAAGCTCTACCAAAGCTCCCCAAAGCGCATACGCTACAAATAACAATAGAGAGAAGAATACGTGCTGATAACAACAGCAGCAGCTAAGCATATAATTTTTTTGGTGACTGCTTGGCCCAACATCCTCCCCCC
The DNA here is from genome assembly GCF_017639315.1 of Drosophila ananassae. Taxonomy (NCBI): domain Eukaryota; kingdom Metazoa; phylum Arthropoda; class Insecta; order Diptera; family Drosophilidae; genus Drosophila; species Drosophila ananassae. Next base: position 23,602,215 of record NC_057929.1, on the reverse strand, counting down.
ATTGAAGGGTGGGCCTTCAATAACAATGTTGGAAGGGGCAGCAATCACATTATGCAGTGGTTATTCCGTGGGTTGTCCTCCCTAGCACAGGGCGCCGACACATCCCGTTATAGTTCACCGTGTCCAGAAAACACCCAGCCAAATCGAGTGTTCTGAACAATGGGGAGACCGTGACCTAACTGGATTTAACCAGCCGACAACAGGTCAAAGAATAAGCTAGCTCCAATCAGCAGGTCCACTCACTGAGTTTTGTGGAAGTTGGGGTCAGCTAGATCCATATTACCAGGAATCTTCAAGCCCGAAGCATCTATGTCATAGCTAGGTTGATAGTCCGTAATATGTGAAGCTACAACAGCCTCAATTTCAACTGAATACGTGCTAAGGCGGGACATCTCGCACACATTAACAGATACTCCATCCGTTTCGAACCCAGCGCCGCCGAAATCAGCCACCGTTGTAAAGCATTTGGAGCGGCAAAGCTGCAGTTCACTCGACAGCCGCGACGAGATGAGGTGCACTTGTGAACCGGAATCCAATAAAACTCGGCAAGGCAGGAAGGCTCCAGAACGACCACGAACGAGTAAATTGGCTGTTGGCAAGAGCACTAGCTCAGCATTGCGATATTGGGTCACAACAGTGTTAATTGAGCGGGATGGGTTCGCAACAGCAACTGCACCGATGGGATGTCAAACTCGTACAGGTGAAACCTGCCCGCGAGGGTGCAACAGAATATAATAACGGTGATTGCACGTCGAGCAGCGGGAAGCTGAGTATCCGCGAGCGAGATGGCCATCCGCTAGACAAACAAAACAGCAAGTCAGACGCCGCACTTCGTCGTACCGTTCCTCAATTGGCAAAGCACTGAACTTTGGACAAGAAGGAAGCTCGTGCGATGAAACACATCACAGGGCGCATAGAGCAGGACCTGCGTTAATAACCATGCACGAAGATCGGTTATTGGACGATCTACCTCGGCAGTGAATACGCCGCCAAAGAAAAGTCAACGCTTTCGAGAGTCCGGCACCTTTTCTCTAAGAATCGTACCATGGACTCCCAAGATGGAAGGCAGTCGTTGTTTCCGGCGAGAGACTTCCCACTTGGCCTTTGCGGCAGGATCCAACGTCTGCAGGATAATCTGGATAAGCAAGCATATTTGGATCTCGGCAGCTAATCCGGAACTCATGAGAGCCCGCATATGCCCATTGAACCGATCCGGTATGTCCCGCAAAGTAGCAACCGACCCTGGCTCGACCACACGAAGCTGCAGGATCTCATTAATGTGAGACTGAAATATTAAACGCCGATTACTAAAACGATTTTGCTATAGGTCAAGGGCCACATCGTAGTTCGCGTCAGTAATTTCCAGAGCTCTCACCGTATCCAAGGCTGACTCCCGCAGCCATGAAATGAGCCAAGGGAGCTTTTTCATTTTCGTTAGGTGAGGATGGCTGTCAATCGCGGTCTTAAAAAGGGCACAGAAATCCGGCCACTCGGCACCGTCGAGAAGTGTGGAGTGGGCAGCGATTTTGATGGAGCGCTTGACAACCTCTCCAATACAGATCACTCCCGATCTCGCTAAAATTAAGCTGCTCCAACTCTTCTTGAAGCGTGTTGAACCGCTTACGCATACGCTTCTCCACTGACTCCACCGCCATAATGGTGCAATCGAATAAATAGACGCGGTTGCAGCCGAATAAATAGACGCTTTTCAAATCAGATTTTCCATATTTTTATTTGGGTTCAATTTAACCCTAATCTATGCTGCTCCAATCAATTCCAAATCACAACAAAAAACGCAAACCAAGAGCTTGCGCAGAAGCTCTACCAAAGCTCCCCAAAGCGTATACGCTACAAATGACAATAAAGCGCTAGCGAAACTGGGAGACAAAACAAAGAAGAAGACATGCTGATAACAACAGCTGCAGCTAAGCAGCTGCATCTTTTTAGTGGCTGCTTGGCCCAACATTGATAACAGTTTTTTTTTATTTGATATAGTTTGTTTTTTATTGTATTTGATTGATGATACTATAACTATTAATAAATATAGCCCTCAACTGCTTAACAGTCTGTAAAGACACTAGCAGTGTCGGGTAAAGCAGTTAAATTTGGTTGCTGCACATATCGGAGTAATCCACTCAGTCAAGATATAAGCGATACATCACAAGTTGTGTAATCTCAACGGCCATCGCCAAAAATTAAAGTTATTCTAACCGCTGGAGTCAATCAAAAAAAATTAATTTAAGAAAAAATTTTATTATGAGGAGATAAAAGGTCGCCAAAGTAGGAGGCAGGGACGGGCAAAGCCAGAAAAGAAGAAGTTAAAGGTGGGAAGGAGAAACACCGTGGATCGCAACTGTCAAAAAAGAAGCGTGGCCGTGCTTAGAAAGTGCGGAAAAGGTCCTTCTCGAGGGAGCGGAAGAAAGTAAAAACGCCGTGGGACGTGGAGGACCTTGGGGGGTAGCGCGGCACGGCGAGCGACTGTGGGGGAGAACAAAATGAAAATGGCTAAAAAAGGGTCAATCCCTGGAAGGTTTCCGGTACCCCGCATAGCAACCCACAAAGGATCGAGGAGGACCTTGGGGGGTAGGAAAGGGAACCCGTCAGCGGGAGCGTGGCGCTATGCCAGAAATTAGGATTAACGGCGGAAAAAAAATCAATGAGGGTTAACGGGCGCCCCTGGCGCCATATAAGGAGCACCACTGGAGCGACCCGGGACAAGACTTTTGGGGAAGCTGTTAGAGTCAAGTGTGAGGATATAAAAAGTGTGCCAAGTGTGATGATATAAAAAAGTGCGAGAGAATCCGTAATCCGTGGCGCAACTGAACCCCAAGGTAAATGAGTCGAGTTGGGCCATTACTCAAACACAGCAGGTGGGCTAGTCTCAAAGCATAAAAGGCTGTCCTTATCGTTTCCTAACCAGAACGGTGTCGCAGAAACGGAGAAGCCGCAGTAGCAGATCCATCTGCCAGTAGCAGACAGGAACGACAACAAGAGCAGAGGAAGAGCCATGCAGACCCGCAGCCCGACCACGTGAATCCGAACAGAGGGAGCCATTAGCCAAACCGGGTGCCAGACACCAAGACCGCATATCCTGCCGGGTGTATGTATGGGAGGTGTGTCTATTGCCGATCAACTCCGAACGGCGACTGGTGAACGACGGGAGGCCAAGCATTGACGGCGGAGCCGAGCGGAAAAAGCCGGAGGAGCAGGCTTCGGTCAGATCAATAAATGAGATCTGTTCAATTTGTAAAACAAAAATGCCTTTGATTAAAAAAGTCATTAGCGAAAATAAGAAGGCTATTTGTGTTATTTCTGGCCTCAGGCAATCGCGAATCAATAAATTCGGTGGAACGTTCCCGTTGCGAAAATAGTATAAACGGTTCTTTATAATTTAACTAGAGGATTAGTGAATCTGGCTTTGCAAGATCATGTCGGAGTCACCAAAATGTTAATCTGTAATGTTTAATTTAAGCAAAGGGTACATTTATTTGCTGCGGGCTAGTAGCTGGAAGCGCTCCGACTCGGTACCGAGAGTGGTCGAAGAAACTGAACCCATTTTTGATGGATTGAGGGAAGTGTTGTGCCCTTAATCTACCGATTAGAGGGACAGTGTCACACTGTTGTGAAAATCCCATTGCATTTTTAGCAGGAGTCTTCCTGAATTTTGTATTGCGGACCATAGGCACACTATTCGTTCCTTGCAGGATCACGTCAGGGTCTCTAAAATGTTAATCTATAATGATTAACGGAAGCAAAGGATACATAAACCGATTGCTGGTTTGTTGTCAGAATAGGTTTTTCTGAGACTGACTTTATTAATATATAAATTCAATATTTTTCGCTTAATGTATACATGAATATTGCTTAGGTGGTAAATCAATGAAAATATAGCAAATCGTAAAAATGATAAAATAACAATTCAAAAGTGTGGATGGTGTTTCGTTTAGTTAGTTATGTTATTCATGGAAATCGAATTTTACATGTCTTCCCAAAGGCAGTTTGTCTCTCTGTTTGAAATATTGGATTTTTAGCATTTCGGACATTTAAATTCACTACTCCTAATTCTCTTGAATACGAGTCGATTGGTGACTGGGATCAAACATTGGGATTCCCATCAGAACTTATACAAGAAATATATTTGGTCAAAAATTTGCAATTCAGGGAAAAGCCCTATGATAAATATATATTTTATCAAGATCATCCTCTAAATCAATAAAAGCATGTCCGTCTATCCATCTGTCTGACTGTGCGAAATAGTCTCGAAGTTTTAAAGCTATCGAATTCAAATTTTCCACGCATCTTTCTTTTTTTGCACGCATTTTATTATTATTTGCACGAAGCTAATTGATTCCAAGGGTATATCAATTTCGGCTCCACCTGAAGTTAGCTTTCCTTTTATGTTCAAATGAAAAAGTTGTCTTGTTAAACCATATGATTATTTGTTTAAGCTATTTGGTTTCCCGAAACAACGAAAAAAAGTAAAATTTTTTGCATATTTGGCTTTTCATACTTAACATTTCTTCGAAAGGTTTTTAATTATTCCGCTATCTTTAATGTCAAAATTAAGAAAAAAACATATCGGGACACCACGATCCAGTGAGAAGACTCCTATTCCAGGCTCGCTGGGGCGTATACACAGCAATCACCTGGTGCGAAGGCGGCGGGACGCCTAATCTCTGGCCCGTCACATTCAGGTTTGATTCAGGTGTGAGGCAGCTAGTGGTAAACGCAGCCGTGTTGAAATTAGACATTTCTAAACAAGTGCATTCAAGAGAAGAAACGAAATTGTCTCTAAGAGACGAAAGAATAGAACCATTGATCACGTTTTGAAACCTAACTTAAAATAATATAATAAAGACACACTTGAAATTCAATAGTTTAATGCGTAACCTATTTTTTTTTAAATTTCGTCGATTAAGTAGTTATATATTGTGCTATGTTAAAAAATATTTTTGTTACCTACGTTTTCGAGTTACTTGGATTTCATTTAGTTGGTCATTCCTTTTTTGAGACAAATTCACGAAATGGTTCTGCAACATAATCCAAAATTGCTGATGCTCTCGAATTTGTAACTCTCCTGTGTGGATGGATTTTTCAATTTGCTTTATCTAGAAAAAATTTGTTTTAAAACAATTTTTTAATTCATGCCAAAAATTTACCTTTATTTCAGTCGGACTCCCGGAAGCATCACCAAAAATTTTTTGCATTATGTCTATTTTGTTGCTAATTTTTTCGAATAATTTCATTTTTACTTCAATTTGTGAATGCATTTTTTTCAAATCATTTTCTAGTGTAGATGATTTGTTTTCAGCATTATTTAAATTAGTTTTTATATAACTATTATAAGATTTTGAATTAAAAACGGAACTCCGAAGCTTTTCAACTTCGAGCATTGATGATGCCAATTGGTTTTGTACTTTTGACAACGATAAGTCTACGTTTCGTCGACGTTCTTGTGACTTGTTTAATAATTTTAAACGATAGGCAGTAGCCTTATCTGTTATAAGATGATCTTCAGCCATTTTTAATATGGATTCTTCAGTTTTAAATTTTCTTTGCTGGCATTTATCTAAAGAGAAGTCAATCTTTCGAATTTCTGAAATTAAATGGTTACCCTCCCTCATTGCTTCTTGAAGATCAGATTCAGTGTTGCTTAAAAAAACAGGTAGTTCATCAAGTTTTCCTTGCAGTCTAAGAAGCGTTTCATTTTCTTCTTGGCCTTAAAATAGAGATAGTTAATTTTGGGTTTAAAATTTTAAATAAATGATTTTAATTTTCATGATAAGTTTATTTTTATGTTTCATATTTATGTTTAAAAAAATTATTGTTACATACAGCGTACAAGAAAGAATTTCCGGAAACATGATTTTGTTAATTTTGGCCAGATTTTTGTAATACATCTCCAAGCCTAAAAAGTACACAAGCAGTTACGTACATGCATAGTACAAGTCAATAAACATTAATCATGACCTTCTGACTTTTTGTTTATGGCCTGTCTGTTATTATTCATTGCAGTCGAAGAATATAAAAGCTACTTAAAAAAATGAAAAAACAAGAAAGGAAAGCTAACTTTGGGCCGAATATACCCTTGAAGTTGGGCAATAGCTTATATTATTATATATAAATCGGTTCGTAGTATACAGAATTTCACCATCAAATAAATTTTTTAATAAAAATGCTTAAAACAAACTCAATCATCTTTAAAAATATTGAGGTAGTACCATTTCCGATCGTTCAGTTATATGGATAGGATAGGATATATAGGTCAACCGATTTTTTGCACAAGTCGGAACGGCCGGAATTGATCGACTATATCCTATAGTTGCAATATAACAACCTAATCCGATCTGCCAAATTTAATACGATTAATTAGGTAATTAATTTAATAAGATTAAGGATCAGTGGAATGCAGCTTGTTCAAGCATTACAAAAGCACAGCGTCTGCGGAATTGATCATGTTCATTATGTCATGCTTGCTTTCGTTGTTATTGAAGTGCACGAACTCGTTGCAGTCTAAGCCTATCTACTTCATAGTCACTCACTGAAGAACGCAATTCTGACACAGCAATACGACTATTTTCTTTCTCCGGTGATAATGCGGTTAAAAAATATCAAATTAATTATTAAAATAATCAAAGTGAAAAATTTCTCGCTTATTTTCAGTAGAGTAAGAAATTTTGACAGTAAAGCAGTGATGATGGTGAAATATTCAGATGGATCGCCAACTATATAAGATCCGACACATACATAATAAAATAAACTGCTACCTAACTGCAAGGGTATATCAACTTCGGCTCCGCCTGAAGTTAGCTTTTCTTTCTTGTTTTTTTTTGCCTTTATTTGTATAATTCGGATTAAGGCTAAAAATTGCGCATCTGTCTCCCAGAAACGCTGGCAGTGGAGCTGCCTTGTTCGTGTAGACGTTTAAGTATGTACAGTTGTGATCAATTGTACAGTTTACATTTTATTTATGTTTTAATAAATTCAATTATAATATAAAAAACATCTTGACGAGGTAAAGTACCGGTGACGAACCTGCCTGTGAAACCCAAAATATCTGATATCAATTTTAGTGACGAAAATATGCTATATACGTAGTACGTACGAATTATGTAGGCCGTGTAATGGCGATGACCATCATTATTTAGCACATATCATTTTTGAAATGTATGTGTACCAACTAAAATTAAAAACTGTATCTAGCAGTTACCATATCTTTGGAATACTCATCCAAAGTCGAAATCTCAGATTTTCTACATTAATTTTTGGTCTTCTATGATTTTTCCCCAAACCATCACCATTACACGGCCTACGTAATTCAATATATGGTAAAATTTGATGAACTTCTTCTCTTAGGTGTACCGCGGAAACTGTGGTTGATAGAACCTATGTTTGTTTTGGACTTTGGTTCAGAGGAGCTTAAATGTTATGGAGCAGGTGAAATTATTCGTGGAGGAAAAAAAAAGTTGTAAATTGTCGGCCTGTGTAATAGACATATATCTATATCTAAGACATATTATTTGGTTGTCAAATATTATGGTTGCGTTCAGAAACTTAATTTGTTTAAAAACTTAAGATTTATCACACTAAACCCGCATCCGTTCTTTGTATCAATTTGATATAATAAACAAACGTTCAAATAAATAAACAAAATTGTTTTTTTTTTAATTTTACTCAAATTTAACTTTTTTTTTTTAATCTGTATCAAATTGATACATAGCTATGTATAGGATCTATGCATAGGAGCTATTATGTTACAGAATTTAAGGGACGGATGCTGGTTCAAAAACGTGTCAAACAAGTTTATTGAAAATAAGTTCTAAAAGGTATCCCAATAAGAGTTACAGTGTTATTTTTTTAATGAAACGACCAAAACGGTTAGATACAATCGAAGTTTGTATTGAAATGTAAAGTAGAGACATGGAAATTATCCTTTTCTCGAAATTGTCAATCACTTTTCTGCACATTGGCCGTCTTTTACGTTTTAAAGTTTCTAGTCCTTCTACTAGGAAAGTTAAAATTTGCATCCCAATTAAGTCCCCTAAGCGCAAAAGTAAGGAAGTTTTTTTGCACAGATTCAATGTGATCTTGGTGTACTCCATATTGAGGAGTACAGACACACGATCCATACTCAAGAATCGGACGGACCAGTGATGTATATAACGTTTTGGTTATGTACGGGTCATTAAAATCTTTTGACCATCTTTTAATAAAACCAAGCACACCCATTGCTTTATTAACTATGGTAGATACATGGTCGGTAAATTTAAGTTTCAAATCTAATAGGACACCTAGAACGTTAAACTGAGTTAATCGTTCTAAGGCGTTCCCATAGAGAAAGTACATAGCCTGGTGAGGACTAGATCGGTAAACAGACATAAGTTTACATTTCGATCCATTAAGCTTTAGGTTATTTGCTAAACACCAATTTTGAAGTTTATCCAAATCGGATTGAAATCTAGACTGGGCGCTAGTGAATTTATACTGAAGGCATAGCTTAACGTCATCAGCGTACATAAGTACAAGTGAATTAGTTAAGGCAAGGGGCAAGTCGTTAATAAACAGAGTAAAAAGAAGGGGTCCAAGATGGCTTCCTTGGGGCACCCCCAATGTGGCGCGGACTAAACGCGAGGTAACATCTTTAAAGAAAACACGTTGGGTTCCCCATGATAAGTAGCTCGAAATCCACATAAGAAGATCAGTTGGGAATCCCAAAAGACTGATAGTCTTTTAGACTGAAGAACCGATGACACACCACTTTGATCGAAAGATGGACATAATATAAGGTTGGCTGATTAAATATTATAATTTTAAAGCTGAGCTGAACTGCTGCTAGGTGAATACATTGTTTGAAAAAACTGTGCAAAGAGATCGGCCATTGCATGCTCAGTGTTCGCATACGAGTTCTCAAACCTAAGTAGAGGAAGAAAAGATACGTTAATTTTTAACATTTGACAAATGTTGCCAGTATGTTGGCGGTTCGGACGAAGGTGGTATGTAAGAACAGGTAACATACAAAGATTGATCGGACAAAGTGATTTTGATGCAAAGAAATTCAATGTAACCAAACTCTTGTGATTTTACCTCTTCAGAAGCGAATTTGGAGTCTACAGAAATTAGCACTCCTCCTCCCCTTTGCAAAGTTCTAACACATCTAAAAGTGGTGTACCTACTAGGAAAAACTTCGGAGCTTAAGATCTCCGGTTTTAACCAAGTTTCTGTAAATACAATAATGTGGGATGCAAAAAAATAACTATCAGAATACAGTTTGGGAAGTTTACTACGTAACCCTCTTGTATTCTGATAGGTAAGTGTTAATGAAGACATTAGTTTGTTGAGACTGAGGAAGATGAGGTGGAAGGTTGGTCAGGGGCCGTAACATGTGGGAGTTTTACACTCACAGTTTTGGTAATTTTTTTCTTTACCATACTTGGCTGATGTTCTTGGACGAAAATGTTCTCTGGCCAAAAGCTAGCGGAACAAATCGTCTTGAACATCTGCAAGGACATACGTATTTTGAAACATGACGTGTGCCTGGTGAATGAATATTTACATTTTGTAATATCCACCACCTTTATGTCGACTTTTGTTTTGGCTTTGATGTAAGCCGAGATATCAATCTCCGAAGTATCAGGGGCAAGCCGCGAAAAAAAATCCAGATGGTTGATTACCCTGTTTGGTGACTGTTAAGGGGGTTTGAATTATTGGGTCTGGGATCACTTGAAGCGATTGCTCATTTATTCTGAGATATTCGGAAGCCGAATTTTTCGCGGGTACGACCCATGGATTGGCCTGAGATATAAGCAGCTGCATAATTGTCGGCTGAGTAGGCTGAAGAACATTCGCCACAAGCATCATTAAAAGAGGATCTTACGCTTTGGAGACTCATTTAGTAGTTGAAGACTTCTAAACTGTGTATCGAGCGCACAGAGTTGGTCATTGATTTTACGAAAACCGCTAATCAACTCCTTGAATCCATGTTTAGTCTGCCTCGTGAACGATTTCATTTCGTCCTAAACAGCAAGACAACCGTCACAGCAAAAGTGGAGACCAGACCTACGTGAAATAGCATCCGAAACTTCACAGAGCCAGCAGTGGATGGTAGGCTGGGAAGAGGAGATTGTCTTACAAGACTTCAGCGCACAGGCAAGTTTAAATTCCACAATTATTCAAAAATTAAAAAATTATTTTATTAATATTATTGGTTTTTTTTTATTGAGGAACCTTGAACCACTTTACCAGGGAAACGAATAGGGGAGATTAAAGAAAGCGATTAGTGTGAGTTAGTAATATGTAAAGAATATGTACTAGGAATCTCTATTGAACGAGAATAGAATCAATAGTATAGAAGCAACACCGCTAGAGATGAAGAAGCAGAGCAGGGATATGTTTGGAAGGAAAATGAATTAAATTAATATTTTACCTCCAATATCACTGCACACGCATCCGTATCGCTGGATCTAAAAATTTTGTTTGTATGTGTATATGAATAAAAACTGAATTTTTATGGTAGGCTTATTATAAATTTTATAAAAACGCAATGAGCACAAAAAAAACACGTCCGTCCGCTTTAAGATAAAGAGAGGAGGAATAATCTGTACATTTGTAACCAACCAAGGCTTAGAACAAAGAAAGAATAATTGAAAAGAAAGCAATCGGTATTATTTCTGTACGCGGGCAATCACTTTGAATCAATAAGTTCGGTGGAACGTTCCCATAAACTCTATGAGCCAGACGCGGCAAATCTTAAGAGCATAAAGTAAGAAACAATTTCAATACAAACCGTAGTAGTTTGTAAACCGCCACGAAGGGGAAAGACTAATCACCTTGCGGAGTGCCCCTCCAGACAAATAAATGCCTAATGTCGCTCCGGCAGTCTTGTTTACTAGGATCTCCCGTCTTAAGTGGACGGATTGTTAGTATACTCCTAGTCCCGTCAGCGTTTTAGTTATTGATAATGAAAGAATGTTGCTGAATGCGCCTTTTATGTCAAGAGTTGTTGATCTAACAATGTGCATTACTATAAAATCATGAATTTCCGCCAATATGGCATAGTCATTATAAATTTACAATGAGGACACAAATTGTTTGACATTCTTTGTTCGCAGACAGAAAAACTAGTCGGGAGAATATTTTTTTCATACTCCAATGATGATTTACGACGATATGGACAGTAAGAATGTAGGAATTTTAATTTTATATACCTGAAATAATCATTTTTAGAGAGAGCCATGTAGATCACTAGCTATGAAGTTCTTTTGCTTCGGGGCTGGGGCCAGAGGCTTAGATATACAATCTTTGCATGATTTCACAAAGTTATCCGCCTCTCGGTCAATGCGGGTCACTACAATTGTTCGTTGTAAGGGTAAAGCTAAACAGGTAATTTTGTTCGTCCGTAGAGCGTTATGCGGCCACTACGTCGAACTTGAACTCGCGGCAATAACGGTAGGTCCCGGAGTCGTAGTCAAAGAATGTATAAAATCTGACTAATTTACCTGGATTCTGCGAGGGACTACTCGGGTTGACCAGGTGCTTGCTGTGATCAGGCTGGAGTTGATGTGGGGTACTTGAAGTCCTGGGCTGGTTCTCCTCAAGTACAGATGGTATGGTGGTTCGGCTGATTCCTTATCGACCGGTCCTACTTGTGGTCCGTTTCACGGGAGCAACACTCGAAGTAGGTTGGGTAATCGAAGTAGACTGGTATGCCGCGGGTTCTACTTGTGGTCCGATTTACGGGAGCAACACTCGAAGTGGAGTAGATAATGAAGCCTTACTTGTGGTTCGTTTCAAAGTAGGTCGAAGTAGGTTCGATGATGAAAGTTCTACTGGTGGTCCGTTTACACTGGAGCCACGCGAAGTAGATAGCTTTTTTAAAGAGTTCTAATTTGTGAACCGTTTTACACAGGATCACTCGAAGTAGGTTTTAAGTGCCGTAGTTTAAACACTGAGTAACGAGACGATTCACTCTGATTTCGCAACTATCTTTGTTTTATAAGAACAATTCTTATATAAGATTAAACCTAAGGAATGCCAGGGTTACCCACCTCTTAGTCTGCTGACTCAGATTACTTGTTCATGTATTGCTTGTGCATGCATTTCGGCTTACCTAGCTGGTTTTTGCTTGCTTCGGTTAGTCGGTCATTGTTCCCGCTGATAATGCTTCTGGTGCCGTCTACTGAGGCGCTATTGAGGTACTCAATAAAAGAGGCCGCTGTTTTATTTTATGCACCACTCTCCGTTGATTATGTCGTTGCTCTTCTTTCGGGTTATTGGTCCTTATTACGGTCATATGAAATGGGCCTGTCATGATCGGGACTCCAGCATATTGGAGTTTATGGACGAGTATTGTCGCAGCCTCCGGTTACTCAGCTCCAACATCAACTTCTGGTACTTTGGACGCATTCTCCCTCGCCACGGTACTCCCGCCTCTCTTGGGATGGTGGAACGCGACCTGATTATCGTGCAGTTCCGACCATTTGGCCGTATTGCCCGACGGCGTCTTAGTCGTCGTTCGGCTTGGGACAGTGACGATAAGCTTTCTACTGATAGTGGTGCCTCCTCGATGGGTACCATTGATGGCGATGCTTCTTAACCTAATAAATCCTTTTTATTATCTATGTATGTGTTTTCTTTCTTGCCTTTTACTGAGAAGTCCCTGGATTGTATACTTCGAATCTCCTGTGATGTCCATCAATTGTCACCGCGGCTAGGCTGGTTCGTTGTTCGATCGTCCTCTGATGATGGGTTGCTGGGGTGTTTTTCCTGGCACACCATTTGTACCCTGCCCATGCGGCTATGAAGATTATTGATTCGGCCGGCTCATCGGCCGGAGTATTGATGAGCACATTTTCCTGCGTCTGCTTCATCCATGTTTTTTATCCCTGCACCTCTGCATGTAGGCGGTCTAGCTGGTCCAGTGTTGACTCCAATTTCCCTTCTGTAGTCTTTATCTATTCCAGTGACGGCCACTCGTGAACGTAGCTCCCTGACATCTTTACAGTTCCTGATGAGTTGAGTTGCGCTCGTCCCAATAATGTAATTATAGGGCTTTGGATCACACAATCTTGCCTGATTATCAGTTTGCCTACGCCTTCGATGATAATTTGATCCTTTTCGGCCGAGCATACCTATGTCATTGTTATTGGCTTCGTGGTCCCAAAGATCCATGCATTCTGTTCTGTCAATTGAACCCAATAACTGATCCCCTTATTTGGCTCTGGTTTACATTCCTTTACCCGATGTCTTGATAGTGCTGCCATTGTACACGGGAGTTGATGGGCGTCCGGGCCAAAGAGCGTCTGCTTAAATTCGCATACCTTATTTTCGAGCGTCCCGCTGATACGCTGCTGAAGGTGTTCTTGACTGATTGTGAAGTGGTGTTTTCGGTGGTCATCTATTGCCAGATATCTTGTTTCCGTCTTGGTTATCACTAGGCCTTCTCTCGTTATTTGTAGAGTTGGCTCCATCCGATATACCGTGAATTCCGTGCCGTGAGATTAAGCCAACGTGGCAGGATAAACATATCAGACTTTCATACCGTGAATTCGTCTTCTTCGACCAACGGAATGCTCGTATGAAATATCAACAAATCCTCGATTGTACCCGAGTGGTCGCCAGTCGATGTAAGTCTCGAGCTGTCTCACTGGACTCGACGAATGTGACTTGCTACGACTACCAACTCTGAGACTGCATGAGGAAGATTGGATGTACTGGACTGGATGTATAATTTCCCATCTTGATTCGGGCCAGACTGGCTACTAACTCCTGCATCTTCTTCTGAGTTTCGATTGTTGACCTTCTCATAATGTTGATAGTGGTATCCAGGATTGACGTTTGGTTCTCCACTATTACATAAGTGATGCCTTCTTGGGCTCTTAGTTTATCAATAAGCTCCTCCATCTGCTTGGCATATTGATCATCGAGTACTCCGAAAAGACCATTCGCAATATTTCCAACGATGTTCAGTGCTCCGCGCTTTTGACGCTGATAATGCATTAACTGATCGGCATCTTGGATTTCCGCCACTTCCTGTTGCAACGTGTTGATGATCGTGGGGCAGCACAAAAAAAACACGTCCGTCCGCTTTAAGATAAAGAGAGGAGGAATAATCTGTACATTTGTAACCAACCAAGGCTTAGAACAAAGAAAGAATAATTGAAAAGAAAGCTATCGGTATTATTTCTGTACGCGGGCAATCACTTTGAATCAATAAGTTCGGTGGAACGTTCCCATAAACTCTATGAGCCAGACGCGGCAAATCTTAAGAGCATAAAGTAAGAAACAATTTCAATACAAACGGTAGTAGTTTGTAAACCGCCACGAAGGGGAAAGACTAATCACCTTGCGGAGTGCCCCTCCAGACAAATAAATGCCTAATGTCGCTCCGGCAGTCTTGTTTACTAGGATCTCCCGTCTTAAGTGGACGGATTGTTAGTATACTCCTAGTCCCGTCAGCGTTTTAGTTATTGATAATGAAAGAATGTTGCTGAATGCGCCTTTTATGTCAAGAGTTGTTGATCTAACAATGTGCGTTACTATAAAATCATGAATTTCCGCCAATATGGCATAGTCATTATAAATTTACAATGAGGACACAAATTGTTTGACATTCTTTGTTCGCAGACAGAAAAACTAGTCGGGAGAATATTTATTTCATACTCCAATGATGATTTACGACGATATGGACAGTAAGAATGTAGGAATTTTAATTTTATATACCTGAAATAATCATTTTTAGAGAGAGCCATGTAGATCACTAGCTATGAAGTTCTTTTGCTTCGGGGCTGGGGCCAGAGGCTTAGATATACAATCTTTGCATGATTTCACAAAGTTATCCGCCTCTCGGTCAATGCGGGTCACTACAATTGTTCGTTGTAAGGGTAAAGCTAAACAGGTAATTTTGTTCGTCCGTAGAGCGTTATGCGGCCACTACGTCGAACTTGAACTCGCGGCAATAACGGTAGGTCCCGGAGTCGTAGTCAAAGAATGTATAAAATCTGACTAATTTACCTGGATTCTGCGAGGGACTACTCGGGTTGACCAGGTGCTTGCTGTGATCAGGCTGGAGTTGATGTGGGGTACTTGAAGTCCTGGGCTGGTTCTCCTCAAGTACAGATGGTATGGTGGTTCGGCTGATTCCTTATCGACCGGTCCTACTTGTGGTCCGTTTCACGGGAGCAACACTCGAAGTAGGTTGGGTAATCGAAGTAGACTGGTATGCCGCGGGTTCTACTTGTGGTCCGATTTACGGGAGCAACACTCGAAGTGGAGTAGATAATGAAGCCTTACTTGTGGTTCGTTTCAAAGTAGGTCGAAGTAGGTTCGATGATGAAAGTTATACTGGTGGTCAGTTTACACTGGAGCCACGCGAAGTAGATAGCTTTTTTAAAGAGTTCTAATTTGTGAACCGTTTTACACAGGATCACTCGAAGTAGGTTTTAAGTGCCGTAGTTTAAACACTGAGTAACGAGACGATTCACTCTGATTTCGCAACTATCTTTGTTTTATAAGAACAATTCTTATATAAGATTAAACCTAAGGAATGCCAGGGTCACCCACCTCTTAGTCTGCTGACTCAGATTACTTGTTCATGTATTGCTTGTGCATGCATTTCGGCTTACCTAGCTGGTTTTTGCTTGCTTCGGTTAGTCGGTCATTGTTCCCGCTGATAATGCTTCTGGTGCCGTCTACTGAGGCGCTATTGAGGTACTCAATAAAAGAGGCCGCTGTTTTATTTTATGCACCACTCTCCGTTGATTATGTCGTTGCTCTTCTTTCGGGTTATTGGTCCTTATTACGGTCATATGAAATGGGCCTGTCATGATCGGGACTCCAGCATATTGGAGTTTATGGACGAGTATTGTCGCAGCCTCCGGTTACTCAGCTCCAACATCAACTTCTGGTACTTTGGACGCATTCTCCCTCGCCACGGTACTCCCGCCTCTCTTGGGATGGTGGAACGCGACCTGATTATCGTGCAGTTCCGACCATTTGGCCGTATTGCCCGACGGCGTCTTAGTCGTCGTTCGGCTTGGGACAGTGACGATAAGCTTTCTACTGATAGTGGTGCCTCCTCGATGGGTACCATTGATGGCGATGCTTCTTAACCTAATAAATCCTTTTTATTATCTATGTATGTGTTTTCTTTCTTGCCTTTTACTGAGAAGTCCCTGGATTGTATACTTCGAATCTCCTGTGATGTCCATCAATTGTCACCGCGGCTAGGCTGGTTCGTTGTTCGATCGTCCTCTGATGATGGGTTGCTGGGGTGTTTTTCCTGGCACACCATTTGTACCCCGCCCATGCGGCTATGAAGATTATTGATTCGGCCGGCTCATCGGCCGGAGTATTGATGAGCACATTTTCCTGCGTCTGCTTCATCCATGTCTTTTATCCCTGCACCTCTGCATGTAGGCGGTCTAGCTGGTCCAGTGTTGACTCCAATTTCCCTTCTGTAGTCTTTATCTATTCCAGTGACGGCCACTCGTGAACGTAGCTCCCTGACATCTTTACAGTTCCTGATGAGTTGAGTTGCGCTCGTCCCAATAATGTAATTATAGGGCTTTGGATCACACAATCTTGCCTGATTATCAGTTTGCCTACGCCTTCGATGATAATTTGATCCTTTTCGGCCGAGCATACCTATGTCATTGTTATTGGCTTCGTGGTCCCAAAGATCCATGCATTCTGTTCTGTCAATTGAACCCAATAACTGATCCCCTTATTTGGCTCTGGTTTACATTCCTTTACCCGATGTCTTGATAGTGCTGCCATTGTACACGGGAGTTGATGGGCGTCCAGGCCAAAGAGCGTCTGCTTCAATTCGCATACCTTATTTTCGATCGTCCCGCTGATACGCTGCTGAAGGTGTTCTTGACTGATTGTGAAGTGGTGTTTTCGGTGGTCATCTATTACCAGATATCTTGTTTCCGTCTTGGTTATCACTAGGCCTTCTCTCGTTATTTGTAGAGTTGGCTCCATCCGATATACCGTGAATTCCGTGCCGTGAGATTAAGCCAACGTGGCAGGATAAACATATCAGACTTTCATACCGTGAATTCGTCTTCTTCGACCAACGGAATGCTCGTATGAAATATCAACAAATCCTCGATTGTACCCGAGTGGTCGCCAGTCGATGTAAGTCTCGAGCTGTCTCACTGGACTCGACGAATGTGACTTGCTACGACTACCAACTCTGAGACTGCATGAGGAAGATTGGATGTACTGGACTGGATGTATAATTTCCCATCTTGATTCGGGCCAGACTGGCTACTAACTCCTGCATCTTCTTCTGAGTTTCGATTGTTGACCTTCTCATAATGTTGATAGTGGTATCCAGGATTGACGTTTGGTTCTCCACTATTATATAAGTGATGCCTTCTTGGGCTTTTAGTTTATCAATAAGCTCCTTTATCTGCTTGGCATATTTATCATCGAGTACTCCGAAAAGACCATTCGCAATATTTCCAACGATGTTCAGTGCTCCGCGCTTTTGACGCTGATAATGCATTAACTGATCGGCATCTTGGATTTCCGCCACTTCCTGTTGCAACGTGTGGATGATCGTGGGGTAGGCTTCGTATGCTGTTGGGCACTATTGATTTACAGATCGGATACCCTGTTTGACTTTCTCGATCTCTCGTGCCAATTCACTGAGGTCAAAGAATGTGATGAGCGTCCACTCGTCGGATTTGATTGATATCCGATCGGTGGCCTCTACGATGGTCTCGGTCACGTTGTTGATTGGCGTGATGACAATAAGGTTAACGGCCTTCCTTTCTGGTAGTGGGGAGGTGGGCAGTGACAGTCCGGGTATCACCCAGACAAGTATCATTGTTAGGAAAAACATTTTTTTTATATTGCCGGATGTTGTTCATATTTCTGCAACGCGGATCTCACCGTCCTTTCCCGGATGGACTGCTATCAAACTGCCAGTTCAACGGAGCGATGTTGTCTTCTTTTATTATGACGAGATCACCAATCTTTACCGTCTTACAACTTCTTGACCACTTTGACTGATTCTGTAATTCATGCAAGAACTCGTGACTCCAGTGTGTCCAAAATTCTTTTCGTAATTGTTCGAGACGCTTCCACCGAGTGACTAAACCTGTGCGCCGCTTTGATTTGAGAATATCGGGTGATGCCGTTAGAGGTGCCCCAATCAGAATATGTCCTGGCGTTAATGCCGTAAGATCCCTTGGGCTAGAAGAGACAGATGCCAATAGGCGAGAATTTAGAATGGCTTCAATATCAACATGAGTTGGTGTGGCGGTATATAGCGTTCGTTTCAGTAAATGTTTTGCTGATTTTACAGGCCTCCAAAATGGGGTGCCCGAGGTCGTATAAATTTGAATGCTACGCTCAGATTCGTGCAGGTCTTGTGCATCATCGCTTGTGCCTCCTCGGCGAATATTGCTTCCTTTATTTCTGATAATTCGTTGTAGGCTCCAACAAAATTGGTCGCGTTTTCTCTATAGATTTTCGATGGTAGTCCTCGTCGTCCGCAAAATCTCTTTAATGCTGCCAGGAAGGCTTGGGTAGTCAAATCTGTTACTACCTCAAGGTGTACTGCCTTGGTTGAAAAACAACAAAACACTGCTAGATACACCTTATGTGGTTGTTTTCCTCGGATTTTATAGTGATTCCAAAACGGCCTGCTGTAATCCACTCCGCAATTTTTAAATCGTCTATGTTGTTGAACTCGATCTGCCGGTAGTAGACTTATTATTTGATTCAACAATTTCGGTCGAACTCGGCAACATCCGATACAACGGCTGTTTTTTGAGCCAGCTCCTTTCCTCTTAATAACCAGAATCGTTGCCTAATGTTGCATAATAATGCCTGTGGTCCGCAATGTGCCAGTTGCTGATGTTTCCATTGAAATAAGAGTACTGTTAATGGGTGCTTTGGAGCTAATAACATTAGATGTGTAGCGTCAAACGATAATGCGGCGTTTTGAAGCCGGACGGCTCTGAAGCCCTTCTCGAATTATTCCGTCCGTGTCTATGAACACCGACAGTTTTCGTCTTCTTGAGATGCAAAATGAATGGT
This sequence comes from Drosophila ananassae, assembly GCF_017639315.1. Classification (NCBI taxonomy): domain Eukaryota; kingdom Metazoa; phylum Arthropoda; class Insecta; order Diptera; family Drosophilidae; genus Drosophila; species Drosophila ananassae. Next base: position 23,583,165 of record NC_057929.1, on the reverse strand, counting down.
AAAAATTGGTGGGACTGTATTTCCCGCTTTATTATTACTCCTAACGCTTCATTCAATTCTACTGGTGGCAATGGTTCAGTCTCTTTATTCTCTGGCTTGCGGCAATTAAAAATGAATCGCTGCATTCTTCCAATTATCTGCAACATAGTATCGAATAATCCATGGTGGTTGATTTTTTCCATCCATTCTTCTGATTTAATGGCTAGTTTGCAGACCGTATCCTTCTTTCTTTCTTGATCTTCGTTTGAATTGTTTGTTTCTGTTGATTGGAACCTTGGCCAGGACTCGGGATCTTGCACTAGAAATGGTGGTCCGGTGTACCAAAGGTTTGAATCTCTTAATTGTGCTGCCATGCACCCAGACAATCATCTACGTAACAACCCTGCCCCAGTACAGCAGCACCCTGGGCCAGAAGATCAGCATCCGAAACTGAGGCCGTGAACCCGGCACTTTCACAGAGCCAGCAGTGGATGGTAGGCTGGGAAGAGGAGATTGTCTTACAAGACTTCAGCGCACAGGCAAGTTTAAATTCCACAATTATTCAAAAATTAAAAAATTATTTTATTAATATTATTGGTTTTTTTTTATTGAGGAACCTTGAACCACTGTATCAGGGAAACGAATAGGGGAGATTAAAGAAAGTGAGTGAGTTAGTAATATGTAAAGAATAGGGATAGGAATCTCTATTGAGCGAGAATAGAATCAATAGTATAGAAGCAACACCGCTAGAGATGAAGATGCAGGGCAGGGCTATGTTTGGAAGGAAATTAATCAAATTAAATACAAATAAGCACCGAATGTTAGCTAATATGAGATTCTATAAAATGTAGTGCGCAAAAAAACAAACACGACCCTTATAAAAAGGAAATAACAACAAAAAAGTCCACTACGAGACTAACCACCACAAACAACTAACTACAAAGAGGAACCCCAAAACTGGTCCAATATTAAACAAATTTTAATATTATATTTTCAATATTATTAAAATACCACTGGTGGTATGGTAAGATAACTGCGTTGGTTGTAATTTTATGAGTAGAATGTAATGTTTTTGCTACCCCAAAACTGGTCCAATATTAAACAAATTTTAATATTATATTTTCAATATTATTAAAATACCACTGGTGGTATGGTAAGATAACTGCGTTGGTTGTAATTTTATGAGTAGAATGTAATGTTACGGGCCCTGTGAATTTAAAAATTTTCGGCAGTGCACTCGACTTACGGTTCGACTCGACCGAGGAAAAACTCGAAATAATTTTATTGAATTTAATATAGGTGGTTCAACAATATTTTCTTCAATTAAATTGGAGTTTTTAATCTCATATTTTCAAAAAATATGAGATTAAAATGGATATCTACAACTTCTGTAAAGCTTTACTAAACAAGCTGAACCTGCAATAGATACGTTTTGAATATAGAAACAGTTTTAGATAGCCATGACTTTTTGAAAATATGAGATTAAAAACTCCAAATTTAATTTAAGAAAATATTGTTGAACCACCTATATTAAATTCAATAAAATTATTTCGAGTTTTTCCTTAAATCCAAAATGAAAACATGGTATGATCTACTGATTTCAATAAGAAAATAAAAATCTTCCATAGAAAAATGTTTGGGGAAAAATCATAGAAGACCAAAACTTAACGTAGAGAATCTGAGATTTCAACTTTGGATGAGTATTCCAAAGATATGGTAACTGCTAGATACCATTTTTTAATTTTAGTTGGTACACATACATTTCAAAAATGATATGTACTGGAAACAATGATGGTCATAGCCATTACACGGCCTACATAATTCAATATATGGTAAAATTTGATCAATTTCTTCTCTTAGGTGTACCGCGGAAACGGTGGGTGATAGAACCTATGTTTGTTCTGGACTTTGGTTCAGGGGAGCCTAAAGATTATGGAGCAGGTAAAATTATGCGTGGAGGAAAAAAAAAGTTGAAATTGTCGGCCTGTGTTATTTTCGTTTTTTTTTTAAATTAATAAATTATTTTTTATTATATAAAAATAAAAAACTTATATATTCCTCGTATTTCTTTAAAATAATTTATAATGAAAGTAATATTTAATTATTTAATTTAATATAATGGAGAGTAATAAACCCAAACATAATTCCACGACCCTTCATGATTTAAAAAGAAGATTAAATGTTAAAGTAAAAATCATTCGCTGGTTAGAGGAACGTTTAGAAGCTGGATCACTTCCGCTAGAAAAGACCGAGCTAGATTGCAGGCTTCAGGTTTTAGATGAGTTGCAAGACCAGTTCGAGCAGTTAGGCGAAATGGATGAATTTGGAGCCGAGTTGGAAGAATTGGAAATAACAACCAATGCAAGGATTGTGTCCTTATTTAATGCCTTAAATTCAGCTGAAGACTCCCGCCCAGCTACTGCAATTTCTGCAGCCCCAACTCGAGCTCAACTTCCCCGTTTGGCATTACCAAATTCAGTGGAAATTATTTGGAGTACAAAGCTATCGCTAGTCTAAAATGAGTCTATGATAACGAATGTCAAATCTTCACACCGAAAATATCACACCGTAGCGAAGTGCAAATAGACTAGATGTCAAATCTGTGCAAGATCGCGAAAATAACTAAGTGACTAATAAAGTGACTGAAAATAACTTAGCGTTACCACTACCAACAGAAAATCCTCCTCCACCGTTAACGAATGATGGCCCTTCTACTTCACATGCTTTGCATGCGTCGGCTCTAGAAAGGGGTTTGTTAGCGATGTCGATCGTAAGCGTTCGATCAAAAAATGGCGAGCACATATTGGCCTGAGATTTAATACCCCACCAGTGTGTCTTACGGCCTCAAAGTAAAACTACCAAACTACAAGTCGTTTTTGATGCGTTTTGTAAGACATCCACACAGAAATGTTTGAATGATTTGTTGATGGTGGGTCCAACTCTTCTTCGGTTTCGGCTAAACAAATTCGCTCTGATAGCCGACATAAAAAAGATGTATCAGATAGGCGATACCAGTTGATAGTGTGGAGAAAAGCAGTAGCGTAGATAGGGGGGGGGATCAGGGGGATCAATCCCCCCCTTGGGTCTGAGAATTATAAGATGTTATAATCTCAAAATTGAAAAAGAAACACATTTTTACGCGATGACTGTGCAGTACAACATTATTATTATTATTATCGCAGATTGAGGATTATTATCGCAGTGTAAAATAAAACTTACAAAAAAACAGGATATTATTATATTATGCTTTGTGAAATACTCATTCTCAGGACTTAGTGCTAGCTCCTGGAGCTTGGCATCATTTTTTTTAAACTGGGTCCATGAGTGAGTGAGCTGTCTGAGTTTCTCTGCGAAGTATCCTCCCTTGAGTTTACGCTCTGCAGAGTCCTTAGTGAAGTTTCTTATTAGCCTTTGGATGGCTATGTTGCTTTCAATTTGCTCATCAATGAGCATTTGGATTACGGGGTCTGATTCTGATCCCATTGTTGCGATTTTTTTTCGTTGAGTTAAATTGCGTTGAGGTTTGTGTTAAAGTTGTGATCCTAAAGGATCATGTCGGGGTCACCAAATGTTCGTCCGTAGAGCGTTATGCGGCAACTACGTCAAACTTGAACTCACGGGAGTAACGGTAGGTCCCGGAGTCGTAGTCAAAGACCGTAAATAGTCTTGACTAAATTTACCTGGATTCTGCAAGGGACTGTTCGGGTTGGCCAGGCGCTTGCGATGATCAGGCTGGAGTTGATGTGCTTGAAGTCCTGGGGTGGTTTTCCTCAAGTACCGGTGGTATGGTGGTTCGGCTGATTCCTTATCGGCCGGTCCTACTGGCGGTCCGTTTCACGGGAGCAACACTCGAAGTAGGTTAGATAGCGCGGGGTCTGCTGGTGGTCCCTTTCACGGGAGCAACACTCGAGCTAGACTGGTATGCCGCGGGGTTTCCTCGTGGTCCGTTTCACGGGAGCAACACTTGGAGTAGTTAGGTAACGCGGGGTCTACTGGCGGTCCGTTTCATATCCCCCCCCATATCAAAAAGCTATCTACGCCACTGGAGAAAAGAACCATTTGAATCCTTGAAATTGTGCAAGCTCAACACCGTTACATATGACACTGCACAAACCCTCGGTATAAAGAGGTTGAGTGAAAAATACATTCCCTCGAGCTGCTAAAGTTATTAAATCTGACTTTTACGTCGACGTCACATTAACGGGTGCTGATTGCGTGGAGGAGCTAAAGAAAATTATGTCTGATGTAACTCAGGTTCTTGAAAACGCTGGGTTTGAATTGAGTAAGTGGTTCGAACTCGCCTAAAGTTACTGCATCCGAGATCACCGTTAAGCCAAAGGGGCAAAGGTCAAAGGGCGACTAAGCGGAACATTCTTTCGGTGACATTAAAGCTATTCGACCCCTTGGCTTATTAATCCTTATTAAAGCCCAATCCTTATTAAAAGAAAATACCTGTTGCAGGAACTTTGGCTTAATACTTTGGCTTTGGCTAGATTGGGATGAGTCGATTCCACTGAATTTAGAATAAGCGTGGAACAACAACAATTCAGCTTGCCTTGTCACAGTTAGAATATCTCAATACCGAGATTTGTGATGAGTGAGCCGATGTCACCAATTCAAATTCATGCCTTTTCTGACGAATCTATGTAAGATGGGAGATGCGGCGAGAGCGAGTATGAAGTGCGAATCGGAGTCAGCAGTGAAGAGTTGGAACCAGCAGTCGGAGTGAGTTGTCAGAAGTAAGAAGGGGAAGTCGGTGATCAGCAGCCAGGGGTGCACGCCCACAGTCGTCCAGCCACAGTCGTCCAGTCGCAGTCGTCCAGCCGCAGTCGTCCAGCCGCAGTCGTCCAGTCGCAGTCGTACTATGCTATAGTCTATTATTCTATTCTATTATTCTATATTCTAATAAATGGCAATTTGCCTTATATTTGGGGGCTCAACCAAAAACAACGAAAAAAAAAGAGTGCATAAGTAAATTTGGTGCCTGAGTAATTCTTGCATATGAACGAAAAAAAAACAGGAACCGATGACGAAGAAAAAACGACAGTGAGAAGAGGAAAGGCAAAATTACTGCAAGCAGCCGCAAAAGAAAAAGCAGACACACAAAAAGAAAAGAAGCCAAACGTAAAGCCGTTGTGCAAGCGAGAGAATTATACTCGCTGCGATCACGCATGATAATGTGAGAGACAAAAGAATCTGAAAAAGTTGCAAAAGCGATGGAAAAAAAAGTTGAAAGAAAAGAGAACACGGGTGTTCAAGGTGATATGAATTTAGTTACACAAAATAATGAAATGCTCCAGCAGTTAGTACAGTTGTTAACTTTAAAAATTCGGGCAGACGAAGTTGAAAAAGATGAGGGAAAGCTGATTGTGGAAAACTTCGCAAAAATTATACCCGAATTCGACGGTAGTAATATGCAAGTGAAGGCGTGGTTTCAAAACTTTGAGTTGAATTCCGACGCATATGGGCTCAGTGAAAAACAAAAATATGTGCAAGCTCGTGCCAAGATGACCCATACAGCCGCACTATTTTTGGAGTCGGCAATTGTGTATGAATACGATACATTGCGGGAAGTGTTGATTGATGAATTTGCTAGAATAAAAGTAGGCAGCGCCGAAATAAACAAGCAATTGATGGAGCGTGTGAAGCTCAAAAAAGAAAGTTTTCATGAGTACCTTCTGCAAATGAAACGCATTGCTGCGCGTGGAGTCATAGACACAGAATCAGTAATAAAATATGTGGTAGATGGTCTGAATCTCAAAAGTGACTTCAAATTTACGCTTTACGGCTGTTCATCATTTAAAGAACTGAGAGAAAAGTACGAAGTGTATGAAAGTAATCAAACCTATGAGAAAGAGGAGAAACGACAAATTCAGCCGAATAGAAGTAAATACGTCGCACAGGCAAATTCTGGGAAAAAGCAGCATTTTTTTAATTGTGGTGCCCAAGATCACATTCGAAAAGACTGCAAAAGTGAGGTTAAGTGTTTTCGCTGCAACGAAAGCGGACACATGGCGAAAAACTGTGGTACAGCACTAAATATAAAAATGGCCTATGAGGAACGTCGACTTAAAAAGTTGTACATCGGTGACATCTGGGTGGAAGCTCTTGTGGATACTGGAGCTGACGTCTCAATCATTAAAGAAGCCGTGGTCAAGAAAATGAGTGGTGTTAGTCTGCAGCAGAGTGTCTCTACCCTACGAGGTTTTAGAAATGGCGTGACGCGCCCGCTTGGTCGCCCGCTTCAATGCAGAGGCCAAAATCGACGAAATGAAGCTTACACACAGGTTCCTGGTCGTGCCGGAAAATGCCATGGTCTGTGATGCCTTACTAGGATACGACTTTGTGGCAAAGTTTCGAGTAAAGATGACAGCAGCCGGCTTCGAGTTTTCACCCCCTGCTGGGGAGGAAACTGTGGAATCGAATCAGCTCGAATCATCGAATCAGTATTCTAAATGTTATTGAGACCAACACTGATATAGAAACTCCTCCGCAGTTTAAAGAAGCAGTTGAAACCATGGTTAGCGAGTTCAACATGATGGAAAAAACAGCCGAATGCCCGATCGAGCTCAAGATCGTGCCGGATAATAACATTGTGCCTTTTCGGCAGTTTTATCGCTGCCAACGAGGCACAAGCGGTAAAACTTTAAGTCAAGGAGTGGCTTGATACAGGCATAATTCGGCAGTCAACGTCTAATTTTGCCAGCCGCATAGTGGTTGTCAAAAAGAAGGATGGAAGCAACCGCATTTGTGTCGACTACCGGCAGCTCAACAAAATGGTACTTAAAGATTGCTTCCCGGTATCTGTTATTGACAGAGGGCCAAGTTCTTCACAGTCATGGATTTGGAAAACGGGTTTTTCCATGTGCCGGTCGAAGAAAATAGCAGAAAGTACACCGCTTTCATTACAAAGGAGGGCCTTTTTGAATTCAACAAAGCAACATTTGGGTTTCGCAATTCTCCAGCGGTTTTTATTCGTTTTGTCAACCATGTGTTCCAAAAGCTAATGAACGATGATGTTTTGGATCTGTATATGGATGATATAATCATACATGCAGTAACAGCGGACGAATGTCTGAGGAAAATAAAGAGCGTGTTCAAGAAGTCAGCAGAGTATGGCCTAAAGATAAAATGGAAGAAGTGTCATTTTCTCCAGACAAACATCCATTTTCTAGACCATGTAATTGAAGAAGGCAAAATCAAGCCGGGACAGAAAAAACAAAAGCAGTCGAAAAATTTCCAGTGCCGCAGAATATTAAAGCTCTGCAGTCTTTTCTGGGTCTCACTGTGTTTTTTCGCAAGTTCATTCGAGGATATTCTCAGATCGCAAAGCCGCTGACAAACCTTTTGCGCAAAAATGAGTTGTTCCGAATGGAGTATGCCTAGTTAAAATCGCTGAAAGAATTAAAGGATGCACTTATCTCGAAGCCTGTTCTAAGAATTTATAATAGAGATGCCAGAACAGAGCTCCACACAGATGCCTCGAAGGATGGGTTTGGTGCCACATTGCTGCAGTGGTACGACGAGCAGTTGTATCCAGTCTGCTACTGGAGTAAGAAAACTACACCGGCCGAATCGAGAAAGCACAGTTATATACTGGAGGCAAAAGCAGTGTATTTGGCTTTTAAAAAGTTTCGCCAATACCTACTTGGCATTTCATTCAAACTGATTATCGACTGTGCCGCGTTCAAGCAAACCCTTAAGAAGCGGGATGTTCCGCGTGACGTGGCAGAATGGGTTGTATACATGGAGCAGTTTGACTTCGAAGTGAAACATAGGCCTGGCACCCGATTTAAGCACGTTGATTGTTTAAGCCGCTACCCACATCAGATAATGATGGTCTCTGCAGAAGTTTCTCCCAGACTGCAAAAAGCGCAGCACGATGATGCCATGATCAAAGCGATTTTAGAAATTTTATCCAGCCGACCTTATGAAAATTTCAAAATCAAAGGAGACCTGTTGTACAGATCAGTCGAAGGCACTGATGTGCTTGTAGTCCCAAAGATTATGGAAAAGGAAGTCATCACAGAAGCACACAAAGTTGGCCATTTTGGTACTCAGAAAACAATGCATTCTATCCAACAAAACTATTGGATTCCACATTTGGAAGGAAAGGTGGCTATGGTCATCAATAACTGTATCAAATGCATCATCTACAACAAAAAATTGGGCAAGAAAGAGGGATTCCTTCACAGTATCGACAAAGGAGTAGAACCGTTACACACCGTACACGTAGAACACTTGGGGATAATGGATGCCACAGCCAAGCAATATAAACACATATTTGCGATTGTGGATGGCTTCGCAAAGTTTGTCTGGCTGTATCCAACTAAAACCACCAGCAGTGAAGATGTTTTGCAAAAGCTGAACAACTGGTCAGATGTTTTCGGTAATCCTAGCTGAATCATCAGTGATCGTGGATCGGCATTTACGTCAGCTGCTTTTGAGGCGTACGTTAAGGAAAACGGGATCGAGCATGTATGGAGCACCACTGGAGTCCCAAGAGGAATCGGTCAAGTCGAACGCGTGAATCGTTCCATTTTGGCCATAATCTCAAAGCTGTCAGCGGATAAGCCCGACAAGTGGTTTCAGTTTGTGCCAAAGGTACAGCGAGTCATCAATGGCACAATACACAAGTCTACGAAGCGCTCGCCCTTCGAGCTTATGTTTGGCATTAAGATGAGGAATGATGCTAATGGTAATATTCTGCAAATGCTAGAGGAGGAGATGTACAACAGTTTCGACGAAGAGAGACAGAAAACCAGGCAAGAAGCTAAGGTGGAATTTCAGCAGGCACAAGAGGACTATAAAAAAGCGTTTGATAGAAAAAGAAAGAACAATTATGGCTACAAGATGGGTGATCTAGTTGCTATTCGCCGTACGATGGCCGAATGTAAGATGGGAGATGCGGCGAGAGCGAGTATGAAGTGCGAATCGGGGTCAGCAGTGAAGAGTTGGAACCAGCAGTCGCAGTGAGTTGTCAGAAGTAAGAAGGGAAGTCGGTGATCAGCAGCTAGGGGTGCACGCCCACAGTCGTCCAGCCACAGTCGTCCAGCCGCAGACGTCCAGCCGCAGTCGTCCAGTCGCAGTCGTACTATGCTATAGTCTATTATTCTATTATTCTATATTCCAATAAATGGCAATTTGCCTTATTTGCCTCGTTGCAAATCTGCACAAGGTGTTAAAGTCTCGTTGTTGACTGCAAAGTACAAAGTAGCGCCGCTCAATACAAAGACGCTCCCCCGTCTTGAGTTATGTGCCGCTCACCTTCTCGCAGACCTCTGCCGTAAAATCAAGCCTCTTATAGTATCGATCGAATGAAGTATATATTGGTAAGATTCAGAAGTTTTTCTTCATTGGATTCGTTCCCATCCATCGTAGTTGTCAACTAAAAATAGAGTTGCTGAGATTCAACAGTGGTCAGAGGATAGCACGTGGCGGCATGTACCAACTAAACAGAACCCGGCAGATATCGTTTCAAGAGGTGGAGACATAAAGGAGTTTTTAACGGTGCCGGAAGATAAGTGGCCAACGAGTCCCCGGTTTGATCCGTCACCAAAGCTTTTGCAGATGGAAGCAAAAAAGAATGCGGACGAAATAACCGCAATGGTCTCCACCTCATATTTATTGGAAGTGATAGAGAGATTTTCCTCTCACTTAAAACAGCTTCGAGTGTTCGTTTACATGTTCCGCTTTATAAAGAAGTGTAAAAAATTAGTAGTTCCTTTTGAAAGTGTACCTTCACCTGTCGAATATCAAGAATCTTTTATTAACATTTTCCAGATAGTTCAAGGGCACGAGTATCAAGAGGGAATAAAAACATTCGAAAAAACTTGACTGTTTTTTATTTATTGAACGTAACAATTAACTGTAGTTAAGAGTTAGGCAAATAATTCTAATAGAGATAATTCTAGGGATCTAGAATTACAGTACAGTAATCACTGTAATCACCCCGCAGAGTAATCCGGCAGGCAATAAAACAAAAATTAACCGCATCCAGAAGATAGATGAAGAACCAGGCAGATCCAGTAGTAACAGATTTGCCCTACTGGCGGAGGTTGACGAAAACCAGCCAGCGCAAAACACCGCAAAAAACTCAACTCCCTCGAATCTATATCGGGGAGAAAAGCTCGAGTGCCCTGGTCAACCGAATTGCGGCGTTGATTGGGAACGGTGACACCTTTCATGTTGTCCCGCTTATCAAAGGGAACATCCATGAAACAAAGGTGCAAACCAATACTGAAGAGCACTTCCGAATCGTGTTCAAATATCTGGACAATGCTCGGAAAAACTATTACACGTACTAGCTGAAAAGAAGCAAAGCTTACAAGTGGTAGTAAAAGAAATCAAATCCGATGTTACTGCCACGAAAATAAAATCCGCCTTAAAGAAAAGGGCTTCGCCAAGAATCTGTTTTATTTATTTATTTTTATTAAATTTAACAATAAACTGTTATTTATAAAATTTTTAAAATAAATTATAATTAAGAGTTAGGCTAAATTATTCTAATAGAAAACCATCAATTTACATTTTATTACATCCAGGGTTAATTCAGGGGAAAATAAATGTGACAGTAGGTTATAATTTTTAAAGATAACGCGAAAAGGATCATGATCCGCAAAATTAGATCTGTCAATTGGTTACAAAGGGTCGGAAGGACCTGGTTGACCTGTTTGGAACAGAAAAAAGTATCTTTTGCAGTAAATTTCGAGTCAACTTGACCGAGAATGATTTTATGAAGGAGTATGGCCCCAGCACACGTAGGACGTACCCGCAATGGTGGCAGGTCTAATAACTTTAGCCGACAAGGAAGAAGACCATTTGAGTCCCAGTTTAAATATTTTAAGGAAAATAAAAGAAACTGCTTTTGCACTGATTCAATACTTTTTTGATGAACCATATACTACGGACTCCAAACGCATGAGCAGTATTCCAGGATCGGTCGAACCAAAGAGACATACAACATTTTAGTGGTGAATGGATCATCAAACTCTTTTGACCAACGCTTGATAAAAGCAAGTACTCCTCTGGCTTTAGTAACTGTTACAGAAATATGTTCATTAAACGACAGCTTGTGATCGAAAACAACTCCAAGATCATTCATTAAGAAAACACGATCTAAAAAGTAATTCCCAAGTGAGTACGAGATGACATGAGGCATGCTGCGATTAAACGTCATATTATTGCACTTTGAGCAGTTTAGTGAGAGGAGATTATTAGAGCACCACAAGAATACTTCAACAAGGTCAAAATCATAGATATATATGAAGGAAGTGGTCAGAGAAAGAAAAACAGAACTTCACATCATCATCATACATAAGTGTAGTAGCATAGCTCACGACACTAAGTAGATAAGTCGTTAACAAAGAGGATAAACAGAAGAGGTCCTAAGTGACTGCCTTGCGAAACACCAGATGTAACTTTTATAACATGAGATGTGATGTTCTTAAACAAAACCCACTGCGTACGATTCGACAGATATGAAGTCATCCACTGTATGATATTAGGAGGAAAACCCATAAGATAAAGTTTCCGGAGAAGGAGACAACGATTAACAGAATCGAAAGCTTTGCTAAAATCGGCGTAAACTACATCGGTTTGCATTCGTTTTAGATAACCCTTGTGGACGATCGAAGTGAATTCTAGCAGATTGGTTGTTGTAAAACGATGCTTCTCAAAAACATACTGGGTGGAGGAAATTATGCTTTTGCAATGATATTGCAGTTGCGATGTAACCAGTTTCTTCAACAGCTTGAGAATCGCAGATAGTTTAGCAATTCCGCGGTATTTTTCTATAAGTATTTTAGAACCTTTCTTATGAAGTGGAATAATAAAAGATTCATTCCATCTCTTGGGAAGGCACGAAAGGTCCCAAGATAAATTGAATAGAGTAGTATGTGGGTAGCATAGGATATTGGAGCAGTGCCTGAGAATACAACTCGAGACATTATCAGGACCAGCAAAAAATGAGATATCCAAGGTTGAAAGTGCATTAGAAACATCGAGATAATTAAGTTTAGACCAGAAAATATTGGTTATATTTGGAATTTTATAAAGGTATGTAGAATTTAAATCATATGAATCGGACGAATAGGTTGATTGAAAAAATGAAGCAAAGAGATTAGCAATACCTTGTTCTGAAGAATCAGAAATGTTTTTATAAGTGAGGGAAGGAGGAAAAATACTGGTTTTACGTTTCATATTAACAAACGAATAGAAGGAGCTCGGATCATTTCGGAAGCTTGCCTTAGAATTTCCGATGTAACGCTTATAAAGTTGATTATTAAGAATAATAAACTGGTTGTAAACTGGTAAAGAAAGTTTGTCTGATGAAACCAAGATCCAGACTTAGGAAAAATTTTGTAAGCTATAGATTTCCTGTTCTTAAGACGAGAAAGGTATTTATTAAACCAAGGCGGTTTTGTTGATGAAGACGATGAAACTACAGGAACAAATTTGTCCAACGCATTGTGGATTACATTGTGGATTCAGTCCAAGTCTACAGAAGTTAAATCCATTTTTCCATGAAGCTTTTCAGCCTGGGCTTACCTTTTCATTGTTGCGGGTCGGGAGGAAACTAGCTAATGCGTATTGTTGACGAAGCGCTCTCAATTTGTTCAGAGCTATGTCCGATAGTTAAACGAGTCGAATTTTCATATGTGTCCACAAGCACTGGTGAGTCTCTTGCAACAGCGTGTTTGGATAGTAAACGCGCAGGAAGTCTTCAGCCAGATAGTACGGTCATGCATACGCTGTTTTAAATGCAAGCCTCATCTGATGACTCAAATCATAGGAGATTTACCCTTAGATCGAATCCGTGCTCTCCGCCCATTCTCCGTATGTGGCGTAGATTTCTGTGGCCCTATTAAGACGACATAGAAAATTCGTGGTAGGCCACCCTACAAGTCGTACATTGCCCTTTTTGTTTGTTTTGCGTCCAAGTAAGTCCATTTTATTGGCATTTCAAAGGTTCGTTGAGTGCCGAGGATGTCTGCGGCAGCAAATCGAGGACGAACTGCGACGAATTTGGTATTTGCGTTCATAACGCAAAATCTTGTCAAATCTGCAAAGAACCTACTCTTACGAGCGGTGGGAAGGGCGAGGCTGACCGCAGAGGAATGTTTTGGCAGCGATCCCGGGAGGAGCCTGCAGGTGCGGTCAAAGTGGAATCGGGAGCAGGAGGACATTAGGAAGGGCGATCTGCTCCTGGTCGCAGAGGATCACCAGCCGCTCCAAAACTACAAAATACAAAACTCACAATACCTACATATATAGGATCTGTTTGAGCTATCGACCCAAACTCAACTCTTTTCAAAAAGCGTCATTGTGGCAAACGAACCAATTTATGGATAAATCTGCAATATCCTTTATTGAGCCTAACCTCGGAACTTGGCCTGACCTTAACAATTAGAGGGTTGGGACTTTCCACGGATTTTATTTTTAGCCATCATATCTTAACTACAAAATTTCTTAAAGATCGGGCGACTATTCTTATAGCTGGCATATACTACTATAAAAATTTCCAAATGTAGCTAATTTCAATATATATAAATTATCTAAATCTATACAAATGTTATATATTTGTGCAAGTATATTACTAATTTAATATACACTATTTATGTTTATTAATTTAATAAATAAGTTATTAATAAGAAAATTCCATCATGATGGTTTTGTATGAAACAGCTCCAGCATTCCTTAACTCATTTTGAGCAAATACCCAATTAATTTGCAGTATACATAGGTTTCGTAGTTGCAATATTATTGATTGGACTAAGATTATTTTTATTTAAGTCCTCTTTAAGTTGATCAGTAATCCTGGATCTCATCTGCGTATTCTTTCTACATCACTGTGGACGGAAGTCCACGAGGTGACGACCTGCATGCCTTGGCGTGCGAGAGGAAACTCTATATATAGCCGAAGAATTAAAACTTTTCTGTAGGCAACCGATCTAAATGAATTATATACCAATCGAAAGGTATTGTTTCAATTAGATAATTTTTGTCGAAAAATATTCCAAAAGTTATTTGGTTTGGAAAAAATTAGGGTGAAAGTAAAAAAATTTTTAATCACTAAAGTGGGGCTGGTCGACACATCGTAGTCTCCAGATAGAATATTTTTATATATTCGCATTCTAGAGCTAAATACGCGTCGATTGGTACCTCGACCCGATCCGACATTTCATTCAGAAGTTATTCAGCAGTAAGTATAAAATGAAGCCAGTGTGTCTGTTTGTCTGTATTTTTTTCTTGGCAATCCTGAAAAAAATTGGAGATTTTTGTTATTGTCATATGAGCAATTATTGTTCTACAACTTTTTGAAAAAGCTGTAAAAATCGAATTTCTTGAATAACTTCTGAAAGAAATGTCGGACGGGTCGGTTGAGGTACCAAAGAAAAACAAGAAAGGAAAGCTAACTTCGGGCGAAGCCGAAGTTGATATACCCTTGCAGTTGTGCCATTTCCGATCGTTCAGTTATATGGCGGCTATTGGATACAGTTGGCCAATCCCTATGAAATTTTGCCAATAAGATTATTTTGCCCAAACTGGAATCTGTACCAAGTCCCATCTTTCTAACTTAAACAACACCACAGTTATGCCAATTGCGATCGTTCTATGACAGCTATAGGATATAGTGGGCCCATCCTTATGAAATTTTGTACATAAGATATTTTGGTCAAATATAACATGTGTTAAACCGACAGACAGACGGGATAATTTTTTTTAATACCCTCTGGAAATTATAATACCCTCTGCAAGGATATAAAAAATTATCCCTTGCAGACGGTATTTTAATTCTGGTCAAAAGTGTGCAACGCAGTGAAGGAGACATCTCCGACCCTATAAAGTATATATACTCTTGATCAGGATCACCTCCTGAGTCGATATAAGCATGTCCGTCTGTCCGTTTCTACGAAAACTAGTCTCTCAGTTTTAAAGCTATCGAGTTGAAACTTTGCACACATCCTTCTTTCCTTTGCAGGCAGTATATAAGTCGGAACGGCCGGGATCGGTCGACTATATCCTATAGCTGCCATATAACTGATTGATCGGAAATGCCTTTGGTGTTTTTTAAGTTAGAGGTTTGGGACTTTCCACACATGTTATATTTATTTTATGTACAAAATATCTTATGTACAAAATTTCATAAGGATCGGCCGACTATATCCTATAGCTGTCATAGAACGATCGAAATTGGCATAACTTTGGTGTTTTTTAAGTTAGAAAGATGGGATTTGGTACAGATTTTATTTTTGGAAAAACAATCTGATTTGTCGAATTTACATAAGGATCGGCCGACTATATCCTATAGCTGCCATACTAACTAACTTATATGATCTGCCGGCCGTCAGCCAACGGGTACTACAGGGGGAGAAACGCATGATTTCATGTGCAGTAACTGTGTACACCGCTGGTAGTGCGACTATACTCTCCACGTGAGGGCGGCTGATAACAGGTCCCGGTAAGGTCATGTCTCTGCCGAGAACGCTGGCGAATTGTAGTCGGGCGGGGAGAAGTACACTCCCTTCCTCAAATCACCCCAATCCAAGGTGGAACAGCATATGCCGAGGGATACATGTCCGGAGGTTGCACGGACGTTAATATGCAGACTCTGGGGGACCGGCCGACCCCTCAGATTCAATCAGGTTTATCATGATAAGCGGGCTATGTCATAATGGACGAACCCCTTCCCGCCTACTCGTGGGTCCAAATATGAATTCAAGCAACAAAACAAACAAAAATAGTGGAGAACGGAACTCCCCAAGAAAGTCCAAAAATGGGATCATGGATCCGTCAATCTCCAAGGCAGACAGAGGCCAAAGAAACGCTGGGATGGCGAAGCTCCACACTGAGGGACAACGTCCAGAGGCGAGCTGCGCCGGTGTAGGGGGGGATGCCAAGGCACCAACCCCCAAAACGGGGCCCACTATGGGACCACCGAACGGTGTGGGGAGCAAGATCCCAGGGTCGAGCTCCTCTCGCACTGGCGGTATCCCTTAGGAAGGCGCCGGTCCGGCGACTGCTGGCCCCTTGCAGCGGAAGGGCTCCTATAAGGATAGGAGGAGAATCCAACCCCGACCAGGCTGAGATAATAAAGTGGGCGAGGGAAATCCTGCCTGACTTTCAGCCAGCAAAAGCGGGAGTGAGACTGGATCCGAAGAAGCCGACAGAAGTAGGCGACTCTGCCAAGGATAGCCCACAAAGTGCGAAGAGGCAGAGGTCGACGGACGGTGGAGCGCCCCTAGCGAAGAAAAAAAAGGTGCAGACGCAACAGAGCAACAGATCCTTCGCAGAGATTACTAACTGTAGGACCATCATTGGGGTCGTTGACAACGGCTCCAAAGATGGCCTGATCCCCAAGGAGCTTTGGCGGAGGGTGGTGAACGAGCTGCATGGGCGCTTCATGGAGGAGATGCTCAAGAGCGGAGGACCTCCACCGGACTGTGAAGACGCAGGGTGGTACCAAGGTAGCATCCAGGTGATAGCGTGCCAAGATGCGAGGTCTGTAAGCCTCTACAAGCGCATGATTGCGTCGCTTGGAGAGGTCTACCCAGGAGCCAGACTGGAGGCGGTGGACTGGGACAAGATCCCCAGCAAACCGAGGGCCCGCGTATGGCTGACAGAGAAGCCGGCGGACACTGCTACCATACTGGCCATGCTCAAGATGTGCAATCCCACACTCCCTACGGCGGACTGGAGAGTCGCCAAGGTGGAGGATGCAGTGGGACTAAGAAGGCAGGTTGTCCTAACTCTAAATGAGGAGACTGCTAGGATCCTGGAGGGTTTTGGTAGCCGTATTAAGTACGGGTTCGAGCACGTAGCAGTGAGGATCTACAAGTCGGATGCGAAGAATAAGCCAGGAGGCATCGACTTGGAGATAGACGCACGAGAGCTAGACTTGGGGGAACCGACCGAAGAGGTCCGCCCAGAAGGAATGTCAGATGTAGAGGAGGACATTCTGGAAGGGTACACCTCAGAGGAGAGTGACTTGGCAAGGGCTCTTGGGGGCGTCGGCATGGAGGAGGACTCACTGCTAGGCTCCGGCACCGAGGCTGAGGTTACTGTTGTGGAAAATCTAAAGGATGTCTCTGACATTCCTGCAGCTAAAACTCCATCACAGTAAGGTGGCATCCGATGCCCTCCTGCTCCATCTCGCAGAGAGTGGAGCTGACGTGGCCCTCATCCAAGAACCCTGGATCCATGGAGACAGGATTCTCGGTTTGGGGGCGTCGGATTCCAGGCTGTACACAGCCGATGTAACAGGTAAAAAGCGAGCATCCATACTCGCAAAAAAGAGCCCTAACATTTTCTTGCTATCAAATTTCAGCAATGAAGATCATGTAGCCGCATCGATAGAAGGCCCAGGCGGCCATCTAAGAATATGCTCGGCGTATATGGGTCATGACCATATAGGACCTCCACCGCACTTGCTACTCTCGTTGTGGAAGACAACGAGAGGAAGAAAATCGACCTACTAATAGGATGCGATGCCAACGCTCATCACAGTCAGTGGGGAAGCACTGACACAAATGAGAGGGGTGAGTCAATCTTCGATTTTATCCTTTATTGAGGTAGCCGTAAATTTCCGCAAGCAGTTCAAAACCCTAAGAAGGCAAACTGGGTGCTCTATAAAAAGATACTGGATAGATCCCTAGGTGAACCACCTTCAAAGACTATCGAGACTTACGAGGGGCTCAACGCCATGGTAGATAAGCTAAGTGCGACGAGCGCATAAGCATACCACAGGGCCTGCCCCAAAAAAAGATTAGGTAGCAGCAGATCGAAGAAGCCTCCATGGTGGACCTCGTCGCTAGCCCCCTTCAAGAAAAATGCACGTAGGGCCTTTAACCACGTGCACCGTACCAACACAGACGGGGCGTGGGAGGCCTATAAAGCTGAACTCAGGCGGTAAAAGAATTGCGAAAGGCAAAGAGGCCTGGGCCAATTTCTGCACCAATATCCAGGAGACATAAGAGGCCGCCTAAGAAAGATTCTCTCTACTACAGCCCCCATCGTAGGTAATATTAAGAACACGGATGGGCGGTGGACAACCTCAAGACAGGAGTCCCTGGAGATCCTTGTCAACGCACACTTCCCGGATTGCTCATCGAAAGAAACAACCCAGGTGATGCGAAGCCAGGGAAATCAGGGCTTACTCAACTACCTACTTAGTGACAGAAATCTTAAATGGGCAATAGATAGTTTTAAACCCTTCAAATCTCCTGGCCCAGGCGGTATTATACCGGCTCAGTTATCCAGGGCCGGTATTAACCTAAGGAAAAGGATCAAGAAAATCTTCAGTACAGTCTTCACTACTGGTATGGTACCAAAGGCGTGGCTGTGCACGAAGGTATTCATACCCAAGGCGGGCAACCCATCCTACTGCACCCCTTAGGACTTCAGACCTATAAGTCTTTCATCCTTCCTCCTTAAGACTATGGAAAGACTCTTAAGTCTCCATCTCCAAATACACATTAACCCCAAGCATGCTTACAAAAGGGGCCGATCAACAGAAACAGCCTTGCACGAAATCACTATGATCGCCGAGCGAGCGATTAACTTTAAGGAATACGCACTTGTTGCTTTTCTGGACATAGAAAGGGCCTTCAACAACATCTTTCTGTGCTCAATAATTGATGCACTGACGGGACTTGGAATAGACGACCGATCAGTTCACCTAATACGGCAGATCCTGTTCAACAAGAGTGTCGAGGCTATTCTTGGAGGTTCGACTATTCGAAGATACGTCAAGAGGGGCACCCCGCAAGGAGGTGTACTCTCACCACTACTCTGGAACGTGGCGGTTAACAGCATACTGCGATCCTTAGAGGGTGGCGGCTGTAAGATTATTGCGTACGCGGACGATGTTGCTATTGCCTTCGTAGGGAAATTCCCACAAATTTATGCGACCTAATGACAGGGAAGCTCGAGGGAAGCAAAGGAACGGGCTGGGAGTCAATCCGTCCAAGACAGAGCTCGTGCTGTTTACCAGGAAGTAAAAAATACCAAATCTAAGGCTTCCGAAGCTCCTAGGGGAAACACTAGTTCTTAGTGGTAGTGCGAAGTGCCTAGGCATCACATTAGACAGGAAACTGGACTGGAAGCTGAACACCGCAGATAGGACTAAGAAAGCGGCAATAGCACTCTATACCTGCCGCAAGGCGGTAGGCCTGAAATGGGGAATGTCCCCCAAGATAGTCTGATGGTTATACACAGCGATCATCAGACCAATCTTATTCTATGGAGTTGTGGTCTGGTGGCCTACCCTGGACAACTCCTTATGCAGGAGGTTCAGGAAGACGCAGCGCATGGCGGAAGTCTGTATATTAGGCAGTCTACGCACTACGTCTAGCGATGCCCTAGATCTCATCCTTGACTTACTACCGGTAGAACTGATGGGGGAAAGATAGCCACTCTGGCGGCAATAAGACTGCGAGAGGCGAATCTATGGAGCAAGAATAGTTTTGGTCATACCAGACTGGACCTGCATCATTTCATGCCAGAAGGGGGTACGGATTACTGCGTGCCCGTCGACCAACCCACCACTAATTACAAAATCAACATCCCCTCGAGGGAGGAATGGAATGTCCGGACATCGGGACCGGAGGGCTCCATTCATATCTACACAGATGGATCAAAACTCAACGGCGAGGTGGGAGGCGGTTACTTTTGTGAGCATTTGAGCCTAAAGGAGTCCTTCAAACTCCCTGACCACTGCAGTGTTTTCCAGGCTGAAGTAGTAGCTATTAGGGAAGCACTGGAATCCCCAGCACTAAGGGGCCATTGGGGTACAATATGCATCTTCTCAGATAGTCAGGCAGCGCTCAAGGCCCTTGACGGATTCTCGTTCAACTCCAGTACAGTCAATGATTGTCGCAGATCTCTCAACGAGATGGCTGAACAGCATGACGTCTACCTCAAGTGACTTCCCAGTCACAGGGATCACGAGGGAAACTGCGCCGCAGATGAACTAGCTAGGGCAGGGACTACCAACCCTCTCCTACCGGAGAAAGAACTTGTAGGCATTCCCTTGGCTACTTGAAGGCTAAAGTGCAGGGAGTTTTTTGACCTGGCAGAAAATAGGAAATGGAGTAATCTCCAGACCTGTAAAGCCTCACGTCTGATCTGGCCGACACGCTCTCAGAAAAGATCAGCGAGACTTATTGCTCTCACCAGACCAGACTGTAGCCTAGCGATTCGGAAAATAACTGGGCACTGGCTGATAGGTGAACACGCAGCCAGGCTTGCAGTCCCCCACAATGAATTTTGCAGGAGCTGCAGGGACACAACACAAAACAAAGAGCAATAGCGGCCTTAACCTAACCTAACCTATATGATCTGCCAAATTTCATAAGGATCGGCCGTCTATATCCTATAGCTGTCATATAACTGATTGATCGGAAATACTATAATAATATAAGATGCGTGGCGCCACCTAGCGGACTGCGACTCAACTGCGAGGGTATATAAACTTCGGCTCCCCCGAAGTTAGCTTTCCTTTCTTGTTTGATCATATTAATATTGCACGTGAAGATAGCTCTTGAGATGACGCAACTTTTGATATATCGCTTATATCTGGCAAAATTCGTTAACTCAAGATATAGTCCTGTAAGTGCAGCTACTAATTTTGTCCAGCCTCCTGTGAAGCTTTCATTTACTTATACCTGTGTGTGTATTTGATTGCCAACTTTGCTTTTTGGAGTCTGTATATATTTGGTCAATACCCTTAAAAATATGGAGTATATCTTTTCAGATTGTAGTTTATTTATTTAAAAACAAAATCAAAATAAAAAAGGTCTTAAAAAGTAAAATGATACATTGGCTAAACTAGGACTAGAACTCAGGCCCTCCCGTGTTAGAAACCACAACGCTCTCCCCTCGGCTAATCTCGAATATATATATATTATATATCGCACACCCAAAATAAATTGTTACATTCAACAATTGGAAAAACGTAATTTCCAGTTTCTTTTAATTTTTTATCTTTGCGCATTTATTTTAGATATAATACATGTTTATTTTATGATTGATCGGATATGCCATAACTTTGTTTTTTTTTTATAAGTTAGAAGGATGGGACTTAGTACAGATTGCATTTTGAGCAATCTTATCCGATTTGCAAAATTTTATTAGGATAATTGGCTTAACTTTGTTGTTTTTGAAGCTAGAATGATGGGACTATCTACGGTTTCATGTAACTTAACGATCGGAAATGGCACAAACTTTCTATTTTTAAAGATGCTTGTGGCTGTTTCCAATATTTTTATTAGAAATTTTGTTGATGGTGAAATTCTCATAAGGATCGGACAACTATATATCCGATATATATAATAATAATATAAGCTTCTGCTTAACTGCAAGGGTATATCCACTTCGGCTCCGCTTGAATTTAGCTTTCCTTTCTTGTTTTTTTTTTTATAATTTATTATATAGTGGAACTCTCATAAGGATAGGCCTCTCATCTGTTAATTTGTTAAAATAATTTGGTTTCCCACAACTACGAAACAATTTTGGATTTTAAATACATTTTGGGGCAAATTTTTAATTAAAATTTTTAAACTAACCAAATTTCAAAACCTTTGTAAATTAAAAATACGTATAACTTCAGAGCCACTGAAGCTATCGAAAAATTCTTTACGTCTTTGGAAAGGTTTTTAATTATTCCACCTTCTTGAAAATCTACAATTAAATAAATCCTTACAATTAAAGTATTGGTAACTGTGTCAATCGCCTGTCCAGAGCTTACTTCCATATATATATTATATATATTATGCGTTCTATTTAAAAGAATTGAAGATCAATGTATACAAAAAATCAACTGATATCATATAAAAAAACCTCTTGACGAGGTACCGGTGACGAACCTGCATGCGACACCCAAAATATCTGATATCAGTTTTAGTGACGAAAATATGCCATATAGGTGTACAAAATTGCATATAAAAAATATTCTTGTTCTGCACGTGCAAGAAAAACAAAAAAAAAATCAATCACGTTCCGAACAAGAATATTTTTTATATGCAATTTTGTACACCTATATAGCATATTTTCGTCACTAAAACTGATATCAGATATTTTGGGTGTCGCATGAAGGTTCGTCACCGGTACTTTACCTCGTCAAGAGGTTTTTTTATATGATTTTTTTTTATAAAATATCTTTGGGATGTCTTCGAAGACACATTTAATCTTCTCTGTCTGTCTCCCAGTTTCGCTTGCACTTTGTTGTCATTTGTAGCGCATGCGCTTTTGGGAGCTTTGAAAGAGCTTCTGCACTAAAGCTCTTGTTCTAACTTGCATATTTTGGAGTTATTATTGACGGGCCGCTAATTTGTTATATTGCGCAGAATTAACCCTCAATAAATCATAAACCTGAATTTGACATTGTTTTTATTCGGCCGCTATAAAAAAGCTGGTAGCACTAAACTACGAGCGCGCTCGTAATTCTTGGTTTTCGTTTTTCAAGAATTTACTGGATGGAATCTGGATGTAAAACTATTGGATCTGCTTCCGCAAGCCGGGAAAGGAAGCTGCGGAGATGAGTAGAGGTGGCCTGCCAGGAGATGGAGGCGCTGCATCATAAGGTGAAGGCTGCAGCGCGGAATGAGGATTGCACCATTATGGCGCTGGAGTCAGCGGAGAAGCGTTTGCGTGAGCAGTTAACCAAGCTTCAAGAAGAGTTGTATGAGCTTAATTTCCGCGAAATCGGGTTCTCGCAGCTGGCGACAGATGTGCAGGTGAACATTCAGGTGGAGGTTGCCAAGCGCTCCATGAGAATCGCTGCCCACTCCACACATCTCGGCAGTGCCGGTGTCTCACCCATGCCATACAAGCCAGCCCCCTCCTTGCCACCGTTGCCGATGCCAACATTCAGCGGCGGCTTTGCCGATTGGCCGAATTTCTGCGCCCTTTTTAAGACCACGATTGAACGAAAATAGAAAAGCCCCGGTGGCTCATTTCATGCCTGAGGGAGTCAGCCTTGGAGATGGTGAGAGCTCTGGAAATTAATGACGCGAACTACGATGTGGCCGCGTAACGTACGGCTCGAATCGCGGGAATAGATCCGAGATAGATAAGAGAGGATTAGGAGAAAGATATCACGAGGAAGAGTGTTGCACAGATAAGGCGGTTAATATAAGCGATTTAAGATTGTTAGTAGAACAAAGTGACAAGATGTGGTAGAGACCATCGTGTTGGGCATATGTCGAACTACAATGGCTGAGGAGTAGAGGACGAAAGTTTCTAGTCCTTCTACTAGGAACGTTAAAATTTAAGCGTGTTAGTAAATGCTGGCTGTCTTATATAGAAACATGACACAAAGCATCGTTCTACGGTTTGTTAATGATGGTAAGTTTATTAGTAAAACTCTACTACGATAAGAGGGGAGGTAAAGATTTGCATCCCAATTAAGTCCCCTAAGAGCAAAAGTAAGGAAGTTTTTTTGTACAGATTCAATGTGATCTTGGTGTACTCCATATTGAGGACTCCAGACACACAATCCAAACTCAAGAATCGGACGGACCAGTGATGTATATACCGTTTTAGTTTTGTACGAGTCATTAAATTCTTTTGACCATCATTTAATAAAACCAAGCACACCCATATCTTTATTAAGCATGGTAAATATATGTTCGGTAAATTTAAGATTCAAATCTAATACGACACCCAGATCGTTAACCTTAGTTAATCGTTCTAAGGCGTTCCCATAGAGCAAGTACAAGTGAACAGTGTAAAAAGTTGGGGTCCAAGATGGCTTCCTTGGGCACCCCAGATGATTTAAAGAAAACACGTTGGGTTCTCCCTGATAAGTAGCTCGAAATCCAGATAAGAAGATTAGTTGGGAATCCCAACAAGACTGAGTTTACTTATAAGAAGCGAATAGTTAACAGAGTCAAATGCTTTACTGAAGTCAGTGTATATGACGTTTGTTTGTAAGCCATTTTGGAAGCCATCCGTGATAAAAGATGTTAGCTCCAATAAGTTGGTAGTGGTGGTAGTGGTTTTGTAATGCGATGTTTATATCCTCGCATGCCAGTAAATCAGACCAATCATAAAATAAAGGCGGATTTCTTACGCTTTGGAAACTCATTTAGTAGTTGAAGACTACTAAACTGTGTATCGAGAGCACAGAGTTGGTCATTGATTTTACGAAAACCACTAATCAACTCCTTAAAACCGCTTTTAGTCTGCCTCATGAACGATCTCATTTCGTCCTGAACAGCACCACAACCGTCACAGCAAAAGTGGAGACCAGACCTACGTGAGATTGCATCCGAAACCGAGGATGTGAACCCGGCACACTTAGCGTGTAAAACGTTTTCACAGAGCCAGCAATGGATGGTAGGCTGAGAAGACGAGATTATTACAAGACTTCAATGCACAGACCAATTTAAATTCCATAATTATTTAAAATTTAAATAATTAGTTTATTAAAAATTATTAAAAACTAAATAATTAATTTATTAAAAATAATTAAAAATTAAATAATTAATTTATTAAAAATTATTAAAAAAAATTAATAATTAATTTATTAATATTATTTGATTTTATTATTAGGGACTTTGAACCACTGTACCAGGGAAACGAAAGGGGAAGATTAAAGAGAGCAGTTAGTGCAAATTAGTAAGATTCAAAGAAATAGAGATAAGAATCTCTATTGAGCGAGAGTAGAAGCAATAGAATAGAAGCAACACCGAAGGAGATGAAGAAACAGAGCAGGGCTATGTTTGGAAAGTAAATTAAACAAATTATTATTTTACCTCCAAATATATCACTGCACACGCGATACGGATCTAAGAAATTGCAATTTGTTTTTATATATGTAAAGAAATAAACACCGATTGTTTATAGAAAGCTTATTGAAAATTTTACAAAAACGTAGTGCGCACAAAAAAAACACATCCGTCCGCTTTAAGATAAAGAGAGGAAGGTTGACCTCAGGGAAGTTAAGGGAAGAGTTAAGCTGTAAAGACGGTGAACTATCAACATTTGACCACATAAGTTCTGGAATATTAAAGTCACCCAGAGCTATCAGCTGGTCACCATCAGACAAACGATCGAAAACCAAACGAATAGCGGACAAATGTTTCCAGTATGTTGGCGGTTCGGACGAAGGTGGTATGTACGAACAGGTAACATACAAAGATTGATCGGACAAAGTGATTTTGATGCAAAGAAATTCAATGTCATCAAACTCTTGTGATTTTACCTCTTCAGAAGCGAATTTGGAGTCTACAGAAATTAGCACTCCTCCTCCCCTTCGCAAAGTTCTATCACATCTAAAAGTGGTGTACCTACTAGGAAAAACTTCGGAGCTTAAGATCTCCGGCTTTAACCAAGTTTCTGTAAATACAATAATGTGGGATGCAAAAAAATAACTATCAGAATACAGTTTGGGAAGTTTACTACGTAACCCTCTTGTATTCTGATAGGTAAGTGTGAATGAAGACATTAGTTTTTTGAGATTGAGGAAAATGAGGTGGAAGGTTGATCAGTGGCCTTAACATGTGGGAGTTTTACACCTAAAACTAAAAAACTTTGGGGGTCCATCCTAAAGTTTATTAGTCGATCCTCTGCCATTTTTCGATTTTTTCCTCCCGAATCCTCCGCTGTTTTCGTGTTTTCCGCCGTTAAATGTGTTCATCCGTTGCTCCTGTGATCTTGCGATGGGATTTCTCCTGGTGGCTTCCCTATTATTGGCGTCCCTTTCCCGTTCTACCTCTCTGTCTTCCGGGTTCCTTCGTCGTTGTCGGTGCTCCTTTCTCTCCTGTTCCCTTGAATGTTCCTCTGAATCCTGCCGATGATCAGCGCGCGCTGCGGCATTCCGAATTCGTTCAGAAATTCTGTACTCCGGATCGGTCCTCCGAGCAGCATCCAGAATCCGTTCGGAAATTCGGTACTCCGGATCGGTCCTCCGAGTGGCATGATCAGCAGTATTTTCCACCTGCTCTCGTCGGCGCTCCTTGGCGGGTCCTCTCGGCGGATCGCGCGTGCCTCCATCGCGATTCCTTTCTGGGACATGGTAGTCAAGATTCTGTCGCCGATCAGCATGTGCTTCAGCATCCCGAATTCGCTCTAGGAAGCGGTATTGGGAGTACTGCCGACGATGAGAATGGGCTTCTGCTTCCCGAATCCGCTCACGGTTACGGATCCTTTCGCTTCGTCTCATATGGGCACGCGCTATGGTAGGGCACAGGACCTGCATTCCTCCCGATATTCTGGGTTATTGGTGCGAACATTGGCGATGCGCTGAGAATTCCGCTCCTTTATTTGAAAATATTAAGTAAAGCAGATTGTCGCCGTTGCTTTTGTGATAAATGTGACACACGCGGCATATTTTCTACCTAGAGGTAGTTGAAAAATTTAAACATACGGAAAATTATGGAAATTAATTATTATAGAAACGTAAATAATATGGAAATAAGAAATTTTAAGCTAAAAGTTAATGAGTTATCAGGAAAATACTTCCCAAACTTTTTTCTAAATATATTTTGAAAAGCTATTTTTAAAACACACTATTTCCTTTTTGGAATTTTCACAGGTATAAAAATACTTTTTCCACACTTATTTTTTCACTTGTAAAAAAATACTTCTTCACACTTTTCACACACGCATTGTTAAAAAATACTTCGCACTATCTGGCAGAGTACGCATCACTCGATACATTTTTGTCATTGACTAATCTGCGGATTATTGCGCGCGGTTCGCACTGCATACGTATAGCCCACCTCCCGTCCAACCGACCGAGGGACGCTGACGCGTAACGTACGGCTCGAATCACGGGAATAGATCCGAGATAGTTTAAGCGAAGAGTAGGAAAAAGATATCACGAGGAAGAGTGTTGCGCAGATAAAGCTGTTAATAAAAGCGACTTAAGATATTTAGTGGAGCAAAGTGACAAGATGTAGTAGAGACCATTGTAGTCCGAACATATAGATATATGGTCGTTAAATTTAAGTCTCAAATCTAATAGGACACCTAGTTCGTTAACCTGAGTTATAGTTCTAGACTGGGCGCTAGTGAATTTATACTGAAGGCATAGCTTAACGCCATCTGCGTTCATAAAAACAAGTGAATTATTTAAGGCAAGGGGCAAGTCATTAATAAACAGTCTAAAAAGTAGGGGCCAAAGTTTTGTTCTCCCAGATAAGTAGCTCGAAATCCAGATAAGAAGATCAGTTGGGAATCCCAAAAGACTGAGTTTACTTATAAGAAGCGAATGGTTAACAGAGTCAAAGCTATCTTGAAGCTATATTTCCTTATGCTCCGCAATAACGTCTCCTACTGGTGGAACATTTAGGTTTCTTTATTTCTAATATAGCACCATAGCCCTGGTGATTGTTTTCAGTATTTTTGACCGTCTGCCAAATTTGGATACCATAGGACCAATATGAAGACAATTAGCTTTTAGTTTTAGCTATGGTGGTACCTAATGCTTAGATCAATAACCCAGCTCTATCAGACGGCGCCTACATGTACCATACCCGGGCCCGAAATCAGAAGCAACCCCAAGCAATTTGAGTCAGCATAATCAGAGGTAGTAGGCCTTACGTTGACCTTACTTTGATCATCCATCTAACTATAGTTTAGCCACAATATATGTATATATTTATATATACAATATATGTATATATTTATATGTATATATTCTTATAAAAGATACGGTTTTTCCAAAATAAAAACAGTTGCGACAACAAGGTTAATCTTCTGGTTACTCAATATCATCTTGGGATACTTATGCCAAAACCTCCTCAGAGTGTTGCTCCGGTCTGAGGGACCGCCAGCAAGATCTAATATACCTATATTATTTCTATACCTAATACCCTCAATGTGCTGCACCCGTTAGACGGACCGTTTATTTTAGTGAGTCTTTTCATGGGCTTTACTCTGACTCAGAGACCTACCGTACTTCCACGAGATAAAGTTCGATGATAGTGCACGCAGAAAGCTCTATAGATGACGTTTTCTTTGCATGGATATGTCGCCGACATAGTCATTCTATCTAAATGTAGTCCCAAGTACGTTTCTTCGCTTGCTTGACAATTCTGATTGTTTTGCGGTAAACGTGACGTGTTTGCATTTCCGTTCGTTTACTTTTATTCACCCATCGGATAGCCATTTATCTTTTGCTTCTGTGGGAAATCTGGAGCAACTGAGTATAGCTGTGTCATAGTACACAGTATTGAAGCTCGATAATCATTTGGTCGTGATCTTCAACATTTTAGCACTTGTGGGAGGATAGTTGTGGCGCCTTTGACCATTTTTGTGCTAATGGCGACCTATATCGTTGCTTTTTTAGGACGAGTTGTACCATTTGAATGTTGGTCCGTTTCGTATATAAGGTCAATGGGTGATTAAGGGGGCATGCGCAGTTGGAGCGCCAAAAGATATACATTTTTCCCGAATATTTTTCTCGTAAACTATTGAGTTTTTTTGAAATATCGCTTTAATATGTGAAAGTACATCATTTTAACTTAAATTAAATGTTAACTTAAAAAAATGTAGAAAATATTGAGCAGTTTCAAAGTTATGCCCCGTCGATGTGAGGTCCGTCTGAAAGACACGGGTCGCGGTGACCAAGACTGTGGAAATCTGGATTGTCGGAAATCAAAAAATGAAACGGATTTACATTTATTGAAAGTTTATCTAGTACTTAATCGATGGATATTAAAAAAAAATATTCGACAAAACGGCGACCTATCAAATTTGAACAATCGTTTTTCGTTAAAAAAAAAAGCGGTAGTTTTTCAGCTGTAAAAAAAAAGTTTTGCATAAAAAAATCAATCCTTCGATTAAGTACTAGATTATTATATATTAAAAAAGCATGCTAAATTTCAAGACAATCAAGTCACTAGTTTTCGAGTAAGAGTGGTCACCGACTTCAAAAACGTAGTTTTGAGAAAAACGTGTTTAAATTTTCAACTCCCTATTACATAAACCGGACGCCCCTTCCTTTAAACATGTGTATCTCAGTGAATTTTCACCGGATAATTTCAAAATTTTGTGCACATTTACATTTCTAAATATAAGCACTTTAAGAAAATGCAAAAAAAAAATTCGATGTTTTGAAATTACTATGAAATGACTATAGAACTATAGACATGACAGATTGTAAGTAAATTAGTGTTATTTAACAATTGTGTAGCTAAAATTTAGACGGTGACTAGGATTTCATTTAGCTTACTATAAATAAAGACAGGGTGTTATCTATGTTTTTTATATATATTAAATTTTTCTAAAATTTAATTTTGCCAGACGTGCCATTCAGATAGTTGCTGCAACAGGGTTAAATATTCTTTCTTTCATCTGGACCAGATACATTACTGTAGAAAGACGACGCGTTGCCAGCATCGTTTGATGTTGAGTTTTGTCAGGTGTGGCTCGCTGAAACTGGAAGGAAATCCCTTCGTGCAGAAAATGTCCAGGAGTCAGGACATCCTGATCAGCAGGCTTCTCATATAGAGATATTTTTTTGTCTTCACAGTAGCTTCCTACAAGCCACCATATAAGTGACAACGGGGAGGAATGAAATTCCAGTTAATGTACCCTGAAAGGCAAAAATATAGGGTCCGGTCGCTTGTTATTGTCGCTTTAATTCTTCACTTCCGCGAGCCAATCGAACTCGTTTGTCTAGATAGCAAGTTCATTTTCTTCCGACATATGCAGGCCCAAAATATTGTATAATGCTTCTTGGGCTGATATTTCTGTGGCGTTAATAAACTTGTTCCCTATGTGCTGCAATTTCCTCTTAATATATATATTCCCATTATATATTATTATTTCTGCATGGATTCACGGAGCAACTGCGATACGCCTCTGTTGGATTTGTTTATGTAGTTAATGATATAACTACAATAGGCGTAGGCATCTAGGATTAATTTAATATAGCTCTGTGTAAGCCTAGAATATATTTATTATAAGCATTGAGCAGTCGGTCAGAAAATTGTCTGCGAACAAAAAATTATGACTTTTTCACTCTAGTACGTAAGGCTAATTTGTAGGCTTCAAAAATAGTTTCAAGGTTAGACAGAAAATATTAAACATTATTAAATAATGCTGCGTCTTCATTTGGAATGGTTCTTAAAGTTTCCTTAATTTTTTTTTACAAAGTTTTATGTTCTTCAACATTTACTTCGTTTCTTTATATCGGATGCAAATCAAGCGTTTCGGACATTGGAGGGTATGGCATATTAAATCGGCAAAACTCCTGTCCGCGTAACTCTTAGGCAACATGAACTGTGCTTGTGACGTTGATACTGAATTACTTCTAGTAGTTCAGGATCGTCCCCATTTCCTCGGTATTTTCGGCGCCGTCGAGCTTAGGACCACCAGCAAGCCAGTACATGCCATGAAAATGAGGAGATCCTCTGGGAAAAATGGGAGATTGAATTCCCCAAATATATTGGTACCTGTATATACCTATAATCGAAGTATCGAGAGCACGTGACTGTATCATATCGGATTAACGGAGCCTTTTCGGAGCTGGAAAGAGCTACCGCTTCTTCCTCGATTATAACCCTATTATCCAATAGAAGAAAGAGGATAACTAAAAGTTTATTCCTCTTAGTTTCAGCAGCGGAAAGTGTAATAAAAAACGTTGGCAGCCCGAATTGTCGAATCAAGTCTATCACTTTCTGATAAGAGGAGCCCCTTGTAATAATTGTGTTACTCCAATGAGTTCCGTTTAAAAACCTTTTTTTATTTCATACACTTCTCTTACAAGAAAGATACATGACAATCTTAAATCTATTTAAAACTACTTAAAACGGACTGACCCTTTCTTAAGTGCTTCAAGTGCACCACATAAATATTTGTTTAGACCGCAGGAGATCGTTTTCAAACCATGCTTTTATGGTTGTTAATCCATGTTAATCACTTATACCCATCGGTCCGATCTCTTGACATTCTATGTTTGAACACTTTCTTTTTCTCTGCCTCCCAATGAGCTGGTGCAAACCGCCTTTAAGGACGGTAAGTGGTAGCCATCATCATATTTCACAAGTCTATGTACAAAGGACTCATCTCGCAGATTACCAGCGATAGCTGCTCCAAATTTTTTGCGTAGAACAATGGAAATTGAATTTTGTATACGCTGCATTTCGTAAAATTTATACCTATACAAATTATATGTTTTAATTCCCGATTTAAAATAAAAAAATAAAAATTAGAATTTTTATTTTTTATAAGTTTTATTATTAAATTCAAGAATGAGTTATAAAGATATCCTATTGGATTGATCGTTGATTATAAACTGATTTTACAAATTCAATTTTCTTATAACTATAGCTTTTATCGGTGACAGCGACGCTGGCAGCATAGATGGACTTTGGTTGAATAGTTTTGATTGGTCAGAGTTTTATGCTGACATGTATGTTCCCAGGATGGGCACTTGTTTATGAATTTGGAGCAAAAGGGGTTTGATGTTTACGTCTACTGTCGTCGATAAAGGCGTGTGAATGGTTTATGTCTATGTTTATGTCTGGATGCCAATGATAATGCTATGGGAAAGGGTTTGTGTCTAGCCTATTTGAATTATTCCCACAGTAGGCTCTGGAATGTTGTTTATATACGATTTGATAGGTATGGCAGAGTATACTGGTTTTATGGGGGATTCGTTATCTAGGGTATTTGCAGATACATTAAGTGTATCTGTGGATACACTACTCGCCCCTCCTTTAGAAATTTCAACATCCTTGTTGAATTCGACAACAATTTCCATGTGGTTGGCTAAACGCTTATAAGTGAATATTACATAAATTGTTATGCTTACAACTATAAGTATTAGGCTTATAAATACAATCCATTTGTAGACAATATCTTGTTTTTGTTGATTGATTAATGATTCTTTAAGTTTTAAAATTGGTTGACAATACTTGACAATATTATTTTATATTCATTTATATTCTTTGAAGTAGTGAATTTGATATTTCTTATTTCAAGTGTACATTGGCTTAATTGTATAATATTATTTCCTTCAATTGTTTTATTAAATAATTCACAATTTTGGTTAATTTGCGTTTTACTTAAATTATATGTTATTATAATATTTGGTTCAATGTATTTTATAAATTATTTTTCTGAAATAAAAGTGTGTTGACAAATTGCTAATTGATTTGTAAGGATCTTTGAAATACATTGGTCAGTTACTAAATATTTTTGATCCATTACATCCACTAAAGGATTTGCAGAATTTTCCAAATAATAAACACTTTTATTATTATTCATAAAATATTCAAATTTATCATTTATGTCAATTTGGCGGCCTAAATTATCTGGATATTTAATTATTCTGTATTTTTGAGTTTCATTAAAAGATGTTGGTATATGGGCCAAAATAAAAGTATTTTTGGTTTGACTGTATATCCAAGCTGAAGTCTTTATTGATAATAATTTTTCTTCATTAATGTCATCTAACTCTTCATGTTTTAATATTTTAGGATTAAATATTCCAATTCTTGTTAACTGAATCCCCATTTGTAAATCTTCAATGTATTCTAGAAAAATGTGTAAAGAATATCTAAAAAGGTGCAAGGCCTCATTTTCCTCTTCTTCCCGTATTAATTTATTTATGTCTTCTGTATGTTTATTTATTATACCAATGATTTCATTAAATTCTGAATTTTCTATCATATTTTCTTTTATATTATTTAATTTTATTTCTAACTCTTTTTTATCTTCTTCTGTTAGTGTACCAAACAAATATTTGTGAGCTGATCCTACAATATTTACTAGTCCCCGTTTTTGTCTATTTGATGGGATAATCCCCTTTATTTCATGTTTTAATTGTTTAAGTGCTAAAGCTATATCTGGAATTGTTTTATATAAATTTTCATATTTTATAAATTCTTGGTATGTATTTAATATTTTTGTTTGATTTATTTCTATCATGTGGTGTTCGTAATTAAGAGGTATTTTTATAGTTCCTGTATTCAATAGTAAATAGCCATTTTTTGAAGTAATTGGGACAATACTAATTTGTTGAGCCGTTATTAATGGTAACGTTGTCCATGGTACTATTATTATCACTTTCAATATCAGAGTCAGAATTTTCAACATTTCTGGAATAACGAGAAAAATTGCGTTTTTTAAGTTTTTTAAATTTACTTTTGTTTTTTATTACTTTGTGACCCCTATTTATTTCCTGCCAGTGTTTTTCATCTTTTTGTAAAATTTTTCCTGTTTTCTTAAATGGATTAACAAGTTTCGGCTTACGTTTCATATCTTTTTCAACTTTTGCATAATTTAAATCTACCTCATACTCTTCCCGTTTTTCATTAATTTTATCAATTTTTGATTCTTTTATTATACCCTTGCAGAGGGTATTATAATTTTGGTCAAAAGTGTGCAACGCAGTGAAGGAGACATCTCCGACCCTATAAAGTATATATATTCTTGATCAGGATCACCTCCTGAGTCGATATGAGCATGTCCGTCTGTCCGTCTGTCCGTCTGTCCGTCTGTCCGTTTCTACGCAAACTAGTCTCTCAGTTTTAAAGCTATCGAGTTGAAACTTTGCACACACCCTTCTTTCCTTTGCAGGCAGTATATAAGTCGGAACGGCCGGGATCGGTCGACTATATCCTATAGCTGCCATATAACTGATTGATCGGAAATGCCATAACTTTGGTGTTTTTTAAGTTAGAGGGTTGGGACTTTCCACACATGTTATATTTGACCAAAAAATCTTGTGTGCAAAATTTCATAAGGATCGGCCGACTATATCCTATAGCTGTCATAGAACGATCGAAATTGGCATAACTTTGATGTTTTTTAAGTTAGAAAGATGGGATTTGGTACAGATTACTCTTTTGGCAAAATAAATCGATATGCCAAATTTCATAAGGATCGGCCAACTATATACGATCCGCTACATATCTAATAATATAAGATGCGTGGCGCCACCTAGCGGACTGCGCCTGAACTGCAAGGGTATATAAACTTCGGCTCCGCTCGAAGTTAGCTTTCCTTTCTTGTTTTTTGGAAATTTTTATTAGGTTTCATACCGAAAATAAATATTTCAGCAGGGGTTCTACCTGTAGTGTCATGTGTTATTTCATGATTATAAACATATGTAGCTTTTTCGATATTCATGAGCTTGTCTTCCGCATCATTAAGTGTATTTATGATTCGTAATTTTTCATTAATTGTTTTGTGAACTCTTTCTATATCAGCTATACCATTCTTGCTGCTAGTAATTTCGATCTCAATATTTTCTTTTTCTAACCAATTTTGTAATGATTTGCATACTAATCCGGGATCTTGATCCATTTTTATTATTTTTGGTTTACCTAACATATTAAATATTTTAAGTAATGCTTTTTTACTTTCGATCCAATCTGTGGTATGAGTTTCTATAATTGAAACAAATTTTGAATAGATATCAATACAAGTTAAAAATTTTCTTTGATCAATAAAATAATAGTCCATTACATATTTTTCACGGATATTTTTACTTTCAGGGGTTTTTTCATATGTTAATGCTACTTTTCTATGTTCTGCCTTGCATAAATTACAAATATCGCATTTATTAATTATATTTTGGATTAATTTTTGTGCATCTGGAAAATAGTATTTAGCTTTAAAATCTTCATATGTTTTTTTAATACCTTGATGAATAGTTTTCTCATGAATATTAATTACTTTCTCGTGAAAATCTGCGTAGGTAGATATATTAGGAAGTATTACTGATGTTTTCATTAATTTTGTTCCCAAATTTGGTTTAATTAATTCCATGAAAGCCCTTTGAAATATTGCGAAATCTTCGTCATTATTTATGTACATTACAAAATTGTGTCCACATACAAATTTAAGAATAATATCTTTTGCTGTACGTTCCGTCATGTTACTATATTTTATTGTATTAATTGTTTTATTAAAATACCGGACTAATTCATTACTATCTTCATTTCCCTTTTCAAATATTAATTGGTGAATGAAAACATTAATTGGACGCTCTGTAATCTGAATACAATTGCCATTATCTTCTTGGGCGCTATGTATAGTAGCTCCTGTGCTTTGTAAATCATCTTCGTTTTGAAATGTTTCTTCTAGTTGTTCATTATTTGATTCTTTTTTAGGTAGCCTAGATAAGGCGTCTGCTACATAATTTTCCTTTCCTTTAATGTAATTCATACCACAATCATATTGACTAAGATATATTTTCCATTTTTGCAATTTCATATTAGGTTCTTTAATATTGTGTAACCAAACTAGTGGTTTATGATCGGATGTAATTTTAAATTTTCTTCCAAATAGATAGGGTCGGAAGTTCTTAGTTGCCCAGACTACGGCTAATAACTCTTTTTCGATAGTTGAATAATTTATTTCATGATCATTTAATGTTCTACTTGCATAGCAAACTGGTCTACCTTCTTGAGCTAGGACAGCTCCTAAAGCATAATTACTAGCATCAGCAGTTAATTCAAATGTTTTTTCAAAATCTGGATATCTAAGGATTGGATCATTTGTAATTAGTGTTTTTAATTTTTCAAATGCTTCAACGTAATTATTATCTTTGACATTTATTTTTGAACCCTTCTTAAGGCACTGGGTCATTGGTTTAGCAATTTTTGCAAATTCTCTAACAAACTTTCGGTAAAATCCACAAAGACCAATAAATGATTTAATTTGTTTAGGAGTACTTGGAATTTTAAAATCGTGAATAGCTTGAATTTTATTTGGGTTTGTTTTAATTCCTTCAGTAGTAATTATATGGCCTAAAAATTCTGTTTCTCTTTTCATGAATTTGCATTTATCTAATTGAAGTTTAAGATTGGATTTTCTTAATCGGACGAAGACTTTTTGAAGGGACTGAATATGTTCTTGTAAGGAGGTCGAAAATATAATAATATCATCTAAATATACTAGGCAATGAGTTCCTATTATATCGTGAAGAATATTATTCATACATCGCTGGAATGTAGCAGGAGCATTTTTTAGACCGAAAGGCATTCTAGTATATTCATAGTGTCCTTTCTTGGTGGAAAAGGCTGTTTTTTGAATTGATCTTGGGTCCATTTCAATTTGATGGAATCCCTTTGCCAGATCTAACGTTGTAAAATATTGACATTTTCCTAACTTATCTAGTATTTCATCCATATTGGGAATGGGGAATTTATCGTCAATAGTTATCTCGTTAAGTCCTCTGTAATCAATAGCCATACGAAATTTTGGAATGCCCGATGCATCCATTTTCTTGGGTACTATTACTATAGGACTACAATAAGAAGATTTAGATTTGCGGACAATACCTTGTTTAATCATATCTGCTATTTGGTTTTCTACTTCATTGTCATAAATATAGGGATAAGTATATGGTCTTCTATAAATGGGATCTTCATGTT
Organism: Drosophila ananassae; assembly: GCF_017639315.1. Lineage (NCBI taxonomy): Eukaryota > Metazoa > Arthropoda > Insecta > Diptera > Drosophilidae > Drosophila > Drosophila ananassae. The sequence goes on along the minus strand of NC_057929.1, from coordinate 23,546,845 downwards.
TAGTTTTTATTTTATGTTTGATTTCATTTGTGAAGGTCAAATTGTCACCCTCATGATACTGAATATCAAAGAATTTGGACATTAGAGAATGTAGTGCCGATTTTTCCTCACTGTTGAGATGATCATCTCGAATATAACTAGTTTTTAATTCTGTTTCCAATGCGTAAATGTGTTCTTCATCCTCTAACATGTTTGTATAATTTTTGTTATGTTCCTTTATTATATTGATCATTGGAAATTCGTAATTATTTAGTTTAACAGTATTCTTTCCAAAATCTATTTGGGCTGATGTAAGGTTTAAAATATTACGTCCTAAAAGAAAATTGTAATGATTGGAAAATTCTTTGACAAAAAATTTTTGTTTTGATTTAAATAATTTTGGAATTATAAATTCAATGGATTTATTCAAAGTGACTGAATTTCCTACTGTTTGAACTTTTATATTATTCTCTTTAATTGGATATTTTAAAAAATTTTCATTTATTAAACTTATACTGGAACCTGTGTCAATAAGGCAAATGCATGGTCTATTATCAATTTTTATTTTTATTGCTGTTGTGTTTCTTCCGAGGCTTGTGTCTGAAAATTTTCAACTATTGCCATTGGTTCTGGTCTATTCTGTTGGTCTGATTGTTTTTGAGGAACATTAACAGACCGATTATAATTTGGAGAGTTTTGACCTGAAGGATTTTGAGAGTATCTATAATTATTATTATAGTTTGAATTAAAATTTCTATTTGAATCAAAAGTATTTTGTCTTTGTTGATAATTATATGTCCCACGATTATTATAATTTTGACTCCTATTGTTTCCTACATTCTGATTGAAATTTTGGTTTCTGTCCCTTTGATTATTATTAGAATTATTAGTATTAGATGTATTAGATGTGGAGACCATTGGTATATTATATCGATTTTCAACACTTCGGGAAAAATTATATATATCATCATCATCATAAAGACCTACAGCTTGAGCAGCTTGTTTTAATTTAGTTGGAGTTGATATATCGTATTTGCATATAGATATGTACACTCGTAATGGTAATTTTTCACGAATTACTTCTGCTATATGATCACCTAATATTCTTGAAAATATAACAGTGTTTGCTGCATTATTATCCAGACTTAACTTATTACAAATTTTACTTGTCTGTTTGTCTAAATCATCAATAAACTTACGTAAACTATTCTGATATTTAATTTTATGTAAATCCATGATCATGAGATGTGGGGGTTTTGATGAGTTGAATTCACTGATGAGTAAGGTTCTTAATTCATTCCAGTCCTGGGTTGAATTCCTAAGAAGAATTGTTCGTGCAGGTCCAACGATGAGGTTTAGGATAGCTCCTTGAATGATTTCATTCTGAGTAGACGATGTTGTTTTGTATTGGGTAATCAAGTTATCAACACTTTTTATAAATAGTGCTAAATACATTGTATCACCATCAAATTTGTCAATTTGTTTTAGTTGCATGAAGAAATGATTCATATTGCTGTCAGACAGGATGTGCCTTGCTGCAGCTGATGTGGATGCTTGGTTCAGATTGCATTTTAAAGTTTTTTTATTTAATTTGGTATATATATGTTTTTTATTTTTTAAATTGTCTTGATTATGTTAATAATTTTATTTTATTTGTTTATTTCAAATAGACATTAGAAATCCTCATTCGTGATTTGACTAATGCTGAGTTCCCTGGTATTAAAATTTTTTTTGTAATGTTTATTGCACTTCACACTAGAAATCCTCATTCGTGATTTCACTAATGTTTAGAAATGTTTATAGATTCGTTTTGCGGATACAATAAATTCGCGATGTATTTAGTTCGATACTTAAAACACGCGAGGATAATTGTATCCTACCGACTGCGCCAATTATATGTTTTAATTCCCGATTTAAAATAAAAAAATAAAAATTAGGATTTTTATTTTTTATAAGTTTTATTATTAAATTCAAGAATGAGTTATAAAGATATCCTATTGGATTGATCGTTGATTATAAACTGATTTTACAAATTCAATTTTCTTATAACTATAGCTTTTATCGGTGACAGCGACGCTGGCAGCATAGATGGACTTTGGTTGAATAGTTTTGATTGGTCAGAGTTTTATGCTGACATGTAGGTTCCCAGGATGGGCACTTGTTTATGAATTTGGAGCAAAAGGGGTTTGATGTTTACGTCTACTGTCGTCGATAAAGGCGTGTGAATGGTTTATGTCTATGTTTATGTCTGGATGCCAATGATAATGCTATGGGAAAGGGTTTGTGTCTAGCCTATTTGAATTATTCCCACAGTAGGCTCTGGAATGTTGTTTATATACGATTTGATAGGTATGGCAGAGTATACTGGTTTTATGGGGGATTCGTTATCTAGGGTATTTGCAGATACATTAAGTGTATCTGTGGATACACTACTTACATACATATATTAAACTTTAAAAACCACAGCGCAAGGACGGTCATAAAAACGGATTTGGGATCTGGCTTTTTTTCACATAGTTTGTATATCCTTTAAATATTTCTCCGCAAAAAATAGTTGGAAATGAAAGTTCCTCTGCATCTTCGTCAAGCGTTAAGCTTGTTGGGCGGCGGCCTTCTCCCGGTGCCAATGCAATGCGTCAAATCGCAGTATCATTATTTTCCAATAATGTTTCATTGCCTCCGGGATTTAAATTTTCTTCGAGCTCTACAGAATTTTGGGATAGGTGCTACTGCTGAAGAAGTTGCTCTACCGCTTCACGATCGGATTCATATACTCATCACCCCGACATTGAGTACCTCTGCTGACTCAATGAGCTAAACTGAACACTTAAATATTTCAAAAACTAAACGTTTTTTCAAAATTCTAAAAGATGACCATTGGTGGTCTGGTTTATTTCGATTTAAAAAAAAATTTCAAAAACTCAAATTTTAAAATTTTTGAAAATTTTTCGAAAATTTTTATTTTTGAATATTTTTCAAACGGAAGGTGGTCATTTCAAAATATTGATGGTCATTTGAAGGGCAATCGATTGCACCCTTTTTTTCCAAAAAATATCATTTCACCCGACCCAACTTCTCGTAGCTAAGTTAGGTGCATAGGTTGTAAAGTTACGCGTTTTTTAAGTTTAAGAGTCATTTTAATTTTTCAAGCAATCCTTAAATAATTAAAAAGAATTTTATAAGAAACGTTGCTTGCATATTAGTAGTGTTTAAAAAAATTGTAATAAAAAACAAGAAAGGAAAGCTAACTTCGGGCGGAGCCGAAGTTGATATACCCTTGCAGTTAAGGTTGTACTGATCGTTCTGATCGTTCAGATATATGGTGACTATAGGATATAGTCGGCCGATCCTTATGAGATTAGATTGTCCAAATAGAATCCTCTACCTTAAACCTCTAACTTAAAAAAACATCAAAGTTATGGAATTTCCGATCAATCAGTTATATCGCAGTTATAGGATATAGTCGACCGATCCCGGCCATTCCGCCTTATATACTGCCTCCACGCAAAAGAAGGATGCGTGCAAAGTTTAAACTCGATAGCTCTAAAACTTAGAGACTAGTTTGCGTAGAAACAGACAGACAGACAGATCAAGAATATCCTGATCAAGAATATATATACTTTATAGGGTCGGAGATGTCTCCTTCACTGCGTTGCACACTTTTGACCAAAATTATAATACCCTCTGCAAGGGTATAATAGGGCAACGGGACTTTTTTTAAAGAAAATGTTAAAAAAGGATTCTTTAAAAATCGTTTGAATCAGAATCAGAATATTATGTGTTACCAATTTCGCTTCTAAAATTGATGATAAAAAGCTGTCGACTAATTTCAAATAAAAAAAAGAAAGGAAAGGGGAGGCCGCCTTGTTTGTGCTTTCATCTCGGTATTGATTGATGTCTGACACAGATCTAACAGCAGTGTGTGCCGTAATTTAGGCCTCCTTTGTACTGTTCTCGTCTATATCCGCTCGGATCTGAGTGGATCTGCTTTAAATACGAGATTCGGAGAAATAAGTCTACGTGCACCGTAATGAAGTCTATTTTTAGCGACCTGGCATTTCGACTTGTTTTCGCTCAGCGGCCATCTTGATGACGTTGCTGACGGACTGACAGACCGACTGACTAACTGACTGGCTGGCTGGCGGAGAGCGACCCCCAAAACGCATTTAGATAATTGTCTCAGCAGAGAGAAACAACACCATGTACGATGACGACTGATGAAATATACAAAGACCACGGCCCCTCCTGCCACCCGCCCGCCACTCAGGGTGTATATGTGTTAATGGGTCTCTGACCTGATTTAATAATAATAAATAAACGGGCGTGCATGTGTGCGGGGTCTAGAGAACTTGCGGCTGGTGACTGGTGGGAGGGGGCAAATACGAGCTCAATGGGACTATGAGTAATATTAGCATTCCAAGTGACAGTTTTAAGATAGTTACAGCATTCGAAAATACTCATGCATTGGGGCTTTTTGAAACAAAAGCTATTGAAAATAAGTATTACACTATGTACTGAAATCATTTGTTGTCTGACTAGCCATATATTACTGAACTGCTCCTACAACATTGAAACGCACTGTATAATAAAGCCGAAAAATAATAAAGCGAAAATTATCTCGACCGTGTGTTTATTGTTATTTATCGGTGTGAGTGCTTTTTGCGTCTGGACGTGGAGCAGTGTGTGTGACCTTGAAATGGGTTACTCTTTGTTGTTGGCACATTTTTGGAAATTATCGCGCGTGTTTGTATACTCGCTTTTTATATGTATGTACATGTGTGTTGGATGTTTGTGTGTACGTGTGGACATCTCTCTCCGAATTCGCGTGAAACGAAAGTCACTCGTCGTTTTCATTTTGATCGGTGACAAAATGCTACCAGCTAAAACGATATATGTATATAATGTACATACATAGATACATACCAATATGTATGCATGGGAATGTGTGCAAAAACAATAAAATAAGATACAATTTGAGAAGGAGAAAATGAAATGTGCTCGGTAATTACACAGGCCGACAATTTCCAACTTTTTTTTTCCTCCACGCATAATTTTACCTGCTCCATAATCTTTAGGCTCCCCTGAACCAAAGTCCAGAACAAACATAGGTTCTATGTTTGTCTGGTTCTACAACTGTTTCTATATTCAAAACGTATCTATTGCAGGTTCAGCTTGTTTAGTAAAGCTTTACAGAAGTTGTAGATAGCCATGACTTTTTGAAAATATGAGATTAAAAACTCCAATTGAATTGAAGAAAATATTGTTGAACCACCTATATTAAATTCAATAAAATTATTTCGAGTTTTTCCTTAAATCCAAAATTAAAACATGGTATGATCTACTGATTTCAATAAGAAAATAAAAATCTTCCATAGAAAAATGTTTGTGGAAAAATCATAGAAGACCAAAACTTAACGTAGAAAATCTGAGATTTCAACTTTGGATGAGTATTCCAAAGATATGGTAACTGCTAGATACCATTTTTTAATTTTAGTTGGTACACATACATTTCAAAAATGAAATGTACTGGAAACAATGATGGTCGTAGCCATTTCACGGCCTACATAATTCAATATATGGTAAAATTTGATCAATTTCTTCTCTTAGGTGTACCGCGGAAACGGTGGGTGATAGAACCTATGTTTGTTCTGGACTTTGGTTCAGGGGAGCCTAAAGGTTATGGAGCAGGTAAAATTATGCGTGGAGATTTTTTGCTGTTGGCCTGTGTTATCAGAGCCGATGCCATGAAATTAATTATCTTTTTAAAGAGATGTACGATAAACTGTCGCGCCTCGCCAAAAGCCAAAGTTCGCTGAATTAATTCAAGGCCAGCCGCGATATGCGAAAAAGTGCAAACAGCAGTCTGCCCGCCAACAACAAAAGTCCCAGCCCCAGCCCCAGCCCGAGCCCCAGCAGCGGCAATAGCAGTGAGTGTTCCATGTGCACACATGCTATATTTATACCCTTGCAGAGGGTATTATAATTTTGGTCAAAAGTGTGCAACGCAGTGAAGGAGACATCTCCGACCCTATAAAGTATATATATTCTTGATCAGGATCACCTCCTGAGTCGATATGAGCATGTCCGTCTGTCCGTCTGTCCGTCTGTCCGTCTGTCTGTCTGTCTGTCTGTCGGTTTCTACGCAAACTAGTCTCTCAGTTTTGGAGCCATCGAGTTGAAACTTTGCACACATCCTTTTTTTCCTTGCAGGTAGTATATAAGTCGGAACGGCCGGGATCGGTCGACTATATCCTATAGCTGCCATATAACTGATTGATCGGAAATGCCATAACTTTGGTGTTTTTTAAGTTAGAGGGTTGGGACTTTTCACACATGTTATATTTGACCAAAATATCTTATGTACAAAATTTCATAAGGATCAGCCGACTATATCCTATAGCTGTCATAGAACGATCGGAATTGGCATAACTTTGGTGTTTTTTAAGTTAGAAAGATGGGACTTGGTACAGATTACTTTTTGGGCAAAATAATTCGATATGCCAAATTTCATAAGGATCGGCCGACTACATACGATCCCCTATATATCTAAAAATATAAGATACGTGGCGCCACCTAGCGGACTGCGACTGAACTGCAAGGGTATATCAACTTCGGCTCCGCCCGAAGTTAGCTTTCCTTTCTTGTTTTATACTCATACGCGTACAAACCACCATTCCATCACAAATGTATCAGAGGAGCCAGACGCGAGAATCGCGATTTGCCTGCCAATAGCATCTCTTTTGGGTAAAGATTGGAATTGGATTACAAGCCGACGATAAGGAGCTTTAGCAAAATAGTCCTCCGAAGTCTTCCGCTTATGTTAGCATTAGAAACTATACTACTCCCAGTTCCAAACTATTTATGGAAAAGGTCATGGTCGCATCTTCTGCAGTTGGCACCCTTCTCTATTTACCTATTTGTTTGTTTATTTTATAAACAAATGATAACACTTTGAATCTCGGTACAGCACGAATCTCACGTTTAGGGGGCATTCTAAATGGGTGGGAATTATGAATTTTATTCCAGGACGCAAATGCAACAATTTCAGTGTTTGATAGGATGTTCTAGTTCCATTCTAAAGTTTCTTTCAGTGGGTGTTAGTGCCCGTCAGGATAACCACATCTTTGATTACCTTCTCAGCACTTCCTAGAGGGCTTAGTCTCAAATCTATGGGTCACAATCTGTTCCAATCAATGGATATTGATCACAAAGACTATATCATCTTATGGTTATTTAAAAGCATGATATAAGCATGACTCAGATCTTGAAAATGATGCTGACAAATGATAGTTTAGCAATAGTTACAATTTTAAAGATTGAAGATCCCCTCCCCTTTAATGCAGTGCCTAAAACCAGCCTTAAACTAATATTCCCTACTTATTCACCGGGACTTTTACCTCCATTTTCGAATGAAACATGATAAACTTCGTTATGATTTCGGCTCGTCATTATCGTACCGAAAAATTTCACATGAATTTCAAGGACAAACCTAATTCGCAAATGCAGAGCCACATGCGAGTGTGTGAGTTTGAAGGGAGTATCCATGTGGTTGTGTGCCAGGAGAATTTGTCAAGCGGAGCCGAAGTTGAAACACCCTTCCAGAATTTTCTATAAAGTATATTCGCTTACAATATATAGTAAATTTGTCATATCATCACCTATTTAAAAAAAAAACATATTCGGACCATTCAGTTAAGCACACCTAGAATAGGGACTAACGATCATAAAATTCAAATGGATTTTATTTTGGCAGTGCACTGCATATTCGACACTTCTCGAAAAATTGAATCGCGATCATCAAATCGAAACAATAAACCAAACAATATCAAATAAAATTAATAACTTTATTAATTACATTAATAAACATTTGCCACGATGCTGCCGAAACATAAAGCGATTCAGACAAAAACACGATTCAGACAAAAAATTCAAATTATTCTGTTTTGAAACTTTTACTATATATAGGATCAATTACTTTTGGTACCCCATGTCGCCAACAGTACAAAAAAATTGTAGTACATGGATACATCATCATTGGAAAATCAATTGTTCCTGTTGGCTCCTTAGCAGAAAGTGCATCAAAAGCAAGACACAAACTTTAGCCGGATTGACAATATGTCAGATGTCTTTCACAGAGCTATGGATTCGTCTGAACCTTTACAGTCTAGTTCTTGTTTCACAAAAACCAACAGGATACCTCTGCCAGCAACGGTTGTCGATCTTTTGGATTCGCCAATCACATCCCCAGGTGTTGGAAACAAAGACGGAAGTACATCCCAAAACTCGTGCGCAGAAGACACAGATGAAGAAAATGGCAACGATGATGTAAGTGACACTTTTGAAATCGAATTAGAGGAAGAGGTACCAGACTCAAGGAAAAGAGTAGTTACAATTTTTAAGTTATTAAAAAAATGTAATCCAATTTTTTTCAGTGTTCGTAAAATGTAACAATGGATTCTAAATACGTAACAGATTTAAATTTTATTTTTCTATAATGTAATACCAAATGTGATTCAAATTATAATTTGTAATAATTTCTTGAATAAAAGTGCATTTTTAACCAGTGTGCAGTACGCAAATTAAAAAAAAATAAAAACCAAAATTTAGTTTTAGTTCAAATAATACAACAAAAATTTCTTATAGTCAGTATCTTATAAAGTAGATTTTTGCACCAAAAACGGGATTTTTTTTGCCACAGTGCAGTGGTGGGAAAACTCTCATTTTCCATAACTCGCGAGTATAGGGCCAGAAATTTTTCTGCAGCGTTGTCGGCACACATAACGTGAGAGATCATTTGGCCTCTATTGAGATCCCAAGCTTAAGTACCAAATGCTGTGTTTTCGCTACTTAAGCACACATTTAAATGTTTACATGTGTGCATTTTGCCCACCACTGGTTTACAGCTTAAAATTTTGGATATAGGGGTTTGTTGAGCTATCAGCGTTTTGATAGCAGCCGAATTAAATATACAAGGTTCAATTTCTATTTGCAATATGTATTATGAGTATTATCCAAAAACAAATGCCGCGGCCGATCTAAAACAATGAATAACAAGAATAACAAGTGCATAAAATTAGTAATAATTAGTAATTTGATGCTGGCACAAGTCCCAACAGGGTTTTATTTGGGATTTCTCCCAAATTGGATGAAAGAGAAATAAATTCCACAACAAATATCATAGTAACATAAAACCGTAACCGTAAAATAAAACGGCACTTTGGAACTTATAATAAGGTAATAGCTTATTTTTTTTGATATAGTCTGAAGTCGAGTCTGAAAAAAAAGATCCTAAAAATGTTGACTATGACAATATTTATAACCCCAAAATTGCACAACAGGTAGAGCAGGTAGAAATAGAAACATGGCTTTTATTGCCTTTTTAAAAACCCGGAAGGGTTGAGGTACAATGTTTTACTATTTTGGATATTATCTAGCTAAATCAATGAAAAAATGTATCGAGTGAGATAGCAGCGAGAAGAATTTTTTAACAGTGCGTGTTCGAGCATTAAACACGATAATTACAATAAGGGAATAATGTGTTTTAAAAAAATATTTGGAAAAAAGATTTGGTATGTATTTTCCTAATATTTCCTAATATTATAAATTTTCCGTTTTAATAAATTTCCACTAGCACTATTGTAACGCTATCAGCTTTTTGATAGCGGCCGAATTAAAAAAATCCAATATCGATTTTAATATTTATTATGAGTCAACTTAACCCCAAAACAAACGCAGCGGCCGGTCCAATCAATGCCAAATATACAAGTGCATAACTAACTAGAAGCTCTACCAAAGCTCCCAAATTGCATGCGCTACAAAGAACAACAAAGCGCATGCGAATAGAATCTGCCCAAAGTTTCAACTCGATAGCTTTAAAACTGAGACGACAGACTGTCAGACGGACATGGTTATATCGACGCAGGAGGTGATCCCAATCAAGAATATATATACTTTATAGGGTCGGAGATGTCTCCTTCACTGCGTTGAATTGTTCAGTTACATGGTAATTTTGTAGATAAGATATTTTGGTCAAATAGAAAATGTGTGCAACCACCAAATCAATTTTCTAATATAAATTCTAATAAATTTTCTAATATAATATAAAAGCAAACCCCAAGCATCTTAAAAAATTTTATGGTTGTGCCATTTCCGAGCGTTCAGTTACATGGCAGTTATAAGGTATAGTCGGCCGATCTTTATGAAATTTGGCAGATCGGATCCCTAAAAAATCCCATCATTCTAGCTTGAAAAACCAGTTATGCCAATTGCGATCGTTCAGTTATATGATAGCTATAAGGTACAATCGGCTGATTCTTATGAAATTTCAAATCGGATAACTTTGCTCAAAATGGAATCTGTACCAAGTACCATCTTTCTAACTTAAAAAATAGTTATGGCCTTTTCAATCAATCAGTTATATGACAGCTATAGGATATAGTCGTTCCGACTTATAACTGCCTGCAAGCAAAAGGAAACGGGTTCAAAATTAATAGCTTTAAAAATGGGAGACTAGTTTGCGTAGAAACCGACAGACAGAGGGAAATGGGGAGGGGATTATATCGACTCAGGAGGTGATCCTAGGGTCGGAGATGTCTCCTTCACTGCGTTGCACACCTTTGGCCAAAATTATAATACCCTCTGCAAAGGCATAAAAATCGAACGCACAACGCCATTTTTTATTTCTTGGATATGTAGTAGCCACCTCGCGCAGAGGAAGAGGAAATTACTAAGTGAAAGCAAATGTGTTGTTGGCCTGTGAAATTAATGGTTGTACTTACAGTCACGGCGCAAAGAGTTGGTATCGTCGGCTAAGCGTTGTTTGAAGGAGTCCAATTTTTTATTTAATTCCATTTCCTTTCCAATTTGTTTCTTTATAGCTTCAATACCAGTTACTTTTAGCTTTATTGACTCTCTGTACTTTCTGATGATTAAACAAATTTTGAATAAACACTTGAAAACAAAATTAATTCGCAATTTCTAACCTTATAGTATCTTTTACTTGAAATAATATTTTGTCCCTTAGTTGAATTGCTATAATAACCTCACTCCATGCTTTTGTAAGGCGCTTATGTTCATTTTGCAATACTTCTAGATCTGTATTGGCATCTGCTATGCTCATATTTAGAATATTAACAACTTCTTTCATATGAATTTCTTCATCGAAAATTGACTGCAGTTATCCGCAGTAGCACTCCGCGCAGACTGCAGTATATCCGATTTTCTTTTTTCTTGAGATAACTGATTTTGCAGCTGTGAATCTCTGCTTACAATACGTTTCGCATTTTTAACTTCATCTTCGACATCAAAAGCCAATTTTTTTATATTACTACCCAAACTTTGTAAATGTTCAAGTTCTGCCATTCGTTCTTGGTACATAGTCTTAAAGCATTTAGCTAGCTTTATTTTTTCGTCGTATTCTTTTTTTAGCGTAGTTACAATTGATTCTTCAACTTGGCGATTCTGAATATGTTTCTCAATAACTGCAGATATATCCTTAATTTGTTCTTCTTGAAATCCCATTTTTTGTTGCATATCATATAACGCCAACCCCTGCTCTTCTCGCCGTTGTTCTTTCAGTTTAACTTGATATTTTATTTCTGCGATTTCGTTTTCCAATTCATATTTTGTTCGTAAAAGATGCTCCTTAAAAAACTGTTGAAATTTGCGCAATAGTGGATGATTAGGTGGAAGAAGTGCCAATTGCTCCGGTTCAAGAGCTGATCCAGCGTCTGCATCCGAAATATGTGCAAAATCACATGAGTCCATATCGTCAGAATCCGACATTTTATTGAGGCTTATATTATGTACGATGCTGCCGAAACATAAAGCGATTCAGACAAAAACACGATTTAGACAAAAAATTCAAATTATTCTGTTTTGAAACTTTTACTATATATAGGATCAATTACTTTTGGTACCCCATGTCGCCAACAGTACAAAAAATTTTAGTACATGGATACATCATCATTGGAAAATCAATTGTTCCTGTTGGCTCCTTAGCAGAAAGTGAATCAAAAGCAAGACACAAACTTTTTAAGGCTGACCGAAAAAATCATGCCAGAAAATTTAGCCGGATTGACAATATGTCAGATGTCTTTCACAGAGCTATGGATTCGTCTGATCCTTTACAGTCTAGTTCTTGTTTCACAAAAACCAACAGGATACCTCTGCCAGCAGCGGTTGTCGATCTTTTGGATTCGCCAATCATATCCCCAGGTGTTGGCCACAAAGACGGAGGTACATCCCAAAACTCGTGCGCAGAAGACACAGATGAAGAAAATGGCAACGATGATGTAAGTGACACTTTTGAAATCGAATTAGAGGAAGAGGTACCAGATTCAAGGAAAAGAGTAAGTTACAATTTATAAGTTATTAAAAAAATGTAATCCAATTTTTTTTCAGTGTTCGTAAAATGTAACAATGGATTCTAAATACGCAACAGATTTAAATGTTATTTTTCTATAATGTAATACCAAATGTGATTCAAATTATAATTTGTAATAATTTCTTGAATAAAAGTGCATTTTTAACCACTGTGCGGTACGCAAATTAAAAAAAAAATTGTGTGCGTGGAGTCCCTACGCGCGAAAGAAGTGAAACTTCTTAGCGATATTCCAAAAAATGCATATTATTTCGTATAAAAGAAAAATAGCGGGAGGGAAAGGATAAAAATAAGGTGGAGTGACCAACACTTTCTTCAATTCACATTTTATAAATTTATTATAAAGCAAAGTCCAAGTTCTGCTTTCTTTCGTGCTCGGTATTCACGATAATATTGTGCTCTGTTCCCTTCCCTTTAAAACACCGGCTGCACTGTCTTTTTCCGCTGTAAAATCAATTCAAAATCAAACCATTAAAATTTTTGCCAATCCAATTGATATTAATTTCAAGATGATATGATCCACAAGGTGCATCTGTTATGGACAATTGAAATATTCAAGAGAAACGTACCACCACATAACCTGGAATCCGCTGTGTTATGCGTATTTTCACTGTCACTCATTTTATTGTTTGTTTGAATCACTATTCACTGTACTAATACTACAAGTAGTGCGTTAATATTATATAGAACACGAATTAATTATGGGAAACACTTTAATAACAAAATACGAGATAAGAATAAGAAAAAGAATTTTCGACACATAGGACGCTTGATGCACTCACGCATAGGCACTAATATTAGTCTAGGCAGCTGTTACGCGCTACGTGTATCGCCATAGCAGCGCATGCGCCTGGCGATACCTTACTCTCATTCACTCTCTCTCTCTCTCTCGCACTCTATCTTTCTCTTTTCCTCTTCTCCTTCCGAGTTGCGTTAAGCGTTCAACGCTATTCCCCCTCCACTGGAGCGTTAAACGTTTAACGCAAAATTTTCCGGCGTCGTATAAGAAGTTTCACTTCAAAAATAAAAACCAAAATTTAGTTTTAGTTCAAATAATACAACAAAAATTTCTTATAGTCAGTATCTTATAAAGTAGAGTTTATGCACCAAAGACGGGATTTTTTTTGCCACAGTGCAGTGGTGGGAAAACTCTCATTTTCCATAACTCGCGAGTATAGGGCCAGAAATTTTTCTGCAGCGTTGTCGGCACACATAACGTGAGAGATCATTGGGCTCTATTGAGATCCCAAGCTTAAGTACCAAATGCTGTGTTTTTCGCTACTTAAGCACACATTTAAATGTTTACATATGTGCATTTTGCCCACCACTGGTTTACAGCTTAAAATTTTGGATATAGGGGTTTGTTGAGCTATCAGCGTTTTGATAGCAGCCGAATTAAATATACAAGGTTCAATTTCTATTTGCAATATGTATTATGAGTATTAACCCAAAACAAATGCCGCGGCCGATCTAAAACAATGAATAACAAGAATAACAAGTGCATAAAATTAGTAATAATTAGTAATTTGATGCTGGCACAAGTCCCAACAGGGTTTTATTTGGGATTTCTCCCAAATTGGGTGAAAGAGACATAAATTCCACAACAAATATCATAGTAACATAAAACCGTAACCGTAAAATAAAACGGCACTTTGGAACTTATAATAAGGTAATAGCTTATTTTTTTTTATTCGAATCTGAAAAAAAAGAGTCTAAAAATGTTGACTATGACAATATTTATAACCCCAAAATTGCACAACAGGTATACCAGGTAGAAATAGAAACATGGCTTTTATTGCTTTTTTAAAAACCTGGAAGGGTTGAGGTGCAATGTTTTATTATTTTGGATATTACCTAGCTAAATCAATGAAAAAATGTATCGAGTGAAATAGCAGCGAGAAGAATTTTTTAACAGTGCGTGTTCGAGCATTGAACACGATAATTGCAATAAGGAAATAATGTGTTTTAAAAAAATATTTGGAAAAAGATTTGGTATGTATTTTCCTAATATTTCATAATAAATTTTCCGTTTTAATAAATTAAATGACAATATTTATAACCCCAAAATTGCACAACAGGTAGAGCAGGTGGAAATAGAACATGGCTTTTATTGCCTTTTTAAAAACCCGGAAGGGTTGAGGTACAATGTTTTATTATTTTGGATATTACCTAGCTAAATCAATGAAAAAATGTATCGAGTTTGGAAAAAAGATTTGGTATGTATTTTCCTAATATTTCCTAATATTATAAATTTTCCGTTTTAATAAATTTCCACTAGCACTATTGTAACGCTATCAGCTTTTTGATAGCGGCCGAATTAAAAAAATCCAATTTCGATTTTAATATTTATTATGAGTCAACTTAACCCCAAAACAAACGCAGCGGCCGGTCCAATCAATGCCAAATATACAAGTGCATAACTAACTAGAAGCTCTACCAAAGCTCCCAAATTGCATGCGCTACAAAGAACAACAAAGCGCATGCGAATAGAATCTGCCCAAAGTTTCAACTCGATAGCTTTAAAACTGAGATATAACTGAGGTTATATCGACGCAGGAGGTGATCCCAATCAAGAATATATATACTTTATAGGGTCGGAGATGTCTCCTTCACTGCGTTGAATTGTTCAGTTACATGGTAATTTTGTAGATAAGATATTTTGGTCAAATAGAAAATGTGTGCAACCACCAAATCAATTTTCTAATATAAATTCTAATAAATTTTCTAATATAATATAAAAGAAAACCCCAAGCATCTTAAAAAATTTTAAGGTTGTGCCATTTCCGAGCGTTCAGTTACATGGCAGTTATCACTGTGGACGGAAGTCCACGAGGTAACGACCTGCATGCCTAGGCGTGCGCGAGGAAACTCTATATATAGCCGAAGAATTAAAAATTTTCTCTAGGCAACCGATCTAAATGAATGATATACCAATCGAAAGGTATTATTTCAATTAGATGATTTTTGTCGAAACATATTCCAAAAGTTATTTGATTTGGGAGAAATTAGGGTGAAAGTAAAAAAAATTTTTATCACTAAAGTGGGGCTGGTGGACACATTTTAGTCCCCAGATAAAATATTTTTATATATTCGCATTCTAGAGCTAAATACGCGTCGATTGGTACCTCAATCGGCCCGATCCGACATTTCATTCAGAAGATATTCGAAAAATTCGATTTTTTCTTCTTCTTCAAAATGAAGCCAGTTGTCGGTTTGTCGGTTTGTCTGTTTGCACTATTTTTATCTTAAAAATCCTGAAAAAAATTTGAAAATGTTTGTTACTATCATATGAGCAACTATTGTTCTACAACTTTTTGAAATACCTTAAGCTTACGTCAAAAAATTAAAAAAACTTTGTTAATGAAAAAATTCATAACTTTATAATTAAGAAAGATATTAAAAAGAGCTTTACACCGTTGAAATGGTTTTTTAAATATCAATTTCACGTTATTTGAGATCAAACGTCTATATAGTACACAAAAAAAAATACACTGAAAATAAACTTTTTTTTTAAGAAAAACAATTATTTTTCAAAATTTGGTCGACTGATCCTTTTTATATTGCACGTGGAGATAGCTTTTGAGATGACGCAACTTTTGATATATCGCTCATATCTGGCAAAATCCGTTAACTCAAGATATAGTCCTGTAAGTGCAGCTACCCATTTTGTACAGCCTCCTGTGAAGCTTGCATTTACTTATACATGTGTATTTGTATTTGTTTGCAACTTTGCTTTTTGGAGTCTGCATATATTTGGTCAATACCCTACAAAATATGGAGTATATCTTTTCAGATTTTAGTTTATTTAAAAATAAAATCCAAATAAAAAAGGGCTTAAAAAGTAAAACGTAAACATTGATTCAACTTGGTCTCGAACCCAGGACCTCCGTGTTAGGAACCACGACGCTCTCCACTCGGCTAACCTCGAACTTTGTTGCTTGATGGCAACTTTTGTTGTAATTCTGCTTTGTGTTTCAGTGTCTCATGTCTTAATGAGAAGACTCAGAAGATTGGTACTTCAACCGACCCGGTCCGACATTTCTTTCAGAAGTTATTCAAGAAATTCGATTTTAACAGTTTTTTCAAAATGAAGCCAGTGTGTCTGTTTGTCTGTATTTTTTTCTTGGCAATCCTGAATAAAATTGGAGATTTTTGTTATTGTCATATGAGCAATTATTGTTCTACAGCTTATTGAAAAAGCTGTAAAAATCTAATTTCTTGAATAACTTCTAAAAGAATTGTCGAACGGGTCGGTTGAGGTACCAATCTTGAGGTCCCAAAGAAAAACAAGAAAGGAAAGCTAACTTCGGGCGAAGCCGAAGTTGATATACCCTTGCAGTTGTGCCATTTCCGATCGTTCAGTTATATGGCGGCTATTAGATATAGTTGGCCGATCCCTATGAAATTTGGCCAATAAGATTATTTTGCCCAAAATGGAATCTGTACCAAGTCCCATCTTTCTAACTTAAAAAACACCAAAGTTATGCCAATTCTGATCGTTCTATGACAGCTATTGGATATAGTCGGCCCATCCTTATGAAATTTTGTACATAAAATATTTTCAAATATTTCAAAAATAAAATCCAAATAAAAAAGGGCTTAAAAACTAAAACATAAACTTTGACTCAACTAGGATTAGAACTCAGGCCCTCCCGTGTTAGAAACCACAACGCTCTTGAAAATTTGCTTGATGGCAAATTTTGATGTAATTCTGCTTTATGTTTCAGTGTCTCATGTCTTAATGAGAAGAATGCAAAATTTTATTAGTAGAACGCTTTATATGCATATGCCCCCACTGAGCATATAATGCATATAAATAAATGCAGCCACCACCGTTTTGGGCCAAATCATGGATTAAAAGCTAAAAAAAACCAGGCAAACCAACTCCGCCAATACTTTTCTAATATTTATTATTTTATATCGCACACCCAAAATAAATTGTTACATTCAACAATTGGTTTAACTAGAAAAACTGGAAAAACGAAATTTCCAGTTTTTTTTAATTTTTTATCTTTGCGCATTTATTTTAGATATAATACATGTTTATTATATGATTGATCGGATATGCCATAACTTTGTTTTCTTTTATAAGTTAGAAGGATGGGACTTACTACAGATTGCATTTTGGGAAATCTTATCCTATTTGCAAAATTTTATTAGGATAATGGGCTTAACTTTGTTGTTTTTGAAGCTAGAATGATGGGACTATCTATGGTTTCCGTTTTGGGCAATCTAATCCTATGTTTCATAAGAATCGGCCAACTATATCCTATACTTGCCATATAATTGAACGATCGGAAATGGCACAACCTTTCTATTTTTAAAGATGCTTGGGGTTGTTTCCAATATTTTTATTAGAAATTTTGTTGATGGTGAAATTCTCATAAGGATCGGACAACTATATAGGATCCGATATATATAATCATATAAAAAAACCTCTTGACGAGGTAAAGTACCGGTGACGAACCTGCATGCAAAACCCAAAATATCTGATATCAATTTTAGTGACGAAAATATGCTATATAGGTGTACAAAATTGCATATAAAAAATATTCTTGTTCGGCACGTGACTGATTTTTTTTGTTTTTCTTGCACGTGCCGAACAAGAATATTTTTTATATGCAATTTTGTACACCTATATAGCATATTTTCGTCACTAAAATTGATATCAGATATTTTGGGTTTTGCATGCAGGTTCGTCACCGGTACTTTACCTCGTCAAGAGGTTTTTTTATATGATATCAGTTGTTTTTTTTATATATTGATCTTCAATTATTTAAAATAGAACGCATAGCATATAGAATATATATACATATATGGAAGTAACCTTTGGACAGGCGATTTACACAGATAGCAATACTTTAATTGTAAGGATAAACATCAAAACACTTTTTTTTTAACTCTATAGATTTTGACATTCAAGAAGGTGGAATAATTAAAAACCTTTCCAAAGACGTACAGAATTTTTCAATAGCTTCAGTGGCTCTGAAGTTATACGTATTTTTAATTTACAAAGGTTTTGGAATTTGGTTAGTTTAAAAATTTTAATTAAAAATTTGCCCAAAAATGTATTTAAAATCCAAAATTGTTTCGTTGTTGTGGGAAACCAAATTATTTTAACAAATTAACAGATTAGAGGCATATCCTTATGAGAGTTCCACTATATAATAAATTATAAAAAAACAAGAAAGGAAAGCTAACTTCGGGCGGAGCCGAAGTTGATATACCCTTGCAGTTCAGTCGCAGTCCGCTAGGTGGCGCCACGCATCTTATATTATTAGATATATAGCGGATCGTATATAGTCGGCCGATCCTTATGAAATTTGGCATATCGTATTATTTTGCCCAAAAAGTAATCTGTACCAAATCCCATCTTTCTAACTTAAAAAACACCAAAGTTATGCCAATTCCGCTCGTTCTATGACAGCTATAGGATATAGTCGGCCGATCCTTATGAAATTTTGTACATAAGATATTTTGGTCAAACATGTGTGGAAAGTCCCAACCCTCTAACTTAAAAAACACCAAAGTTATGGCATTTCCGATCAATCAGTTATATGGCAGCTAAAGGATATAGTCGACCGATCCCGGCCGTTCCGACTTATATACCTGCAAGGAAAAAAAGGATGTGTCCAAAGTTTCAACTCGATAGCTCCAAAACTGAGAGACTAGTTTGCGTAGAAACCGACAGACAGACAGACAGACGGACAGACGGACATGCTCATATCGACTCAGGAGGTGATCCTGATCAAGAATATATATACTTTATAGGGTCGGAGATGTCTCCTTCACTGCGTTGCACACTTTTGACCAAAATTATAATACCCTCTGCAAGGGTATACAAAACAAGAAAGGAAAGCTAACTTCAAGCGGAGCCGAAGTTGATATACCCTTGCAGTTAAGCAGAAGCTTATGTTATTATTATATATATCGGATCCTATATAGTTGTCCGATCCTTATGAGAATTTCACCATCAACAAAATTTCTAATAAAAATATTGGAAACAACCCCAAGCATCTTTAAAAATAGAAAGGTTGTGCCATTTCCGATCGTTCAATTATATGGCAAGTATAGGATATAGTTGGCCGATTCTTATGAAACATAGGATTAGATTGCCCAAAACGGAAACCATAGATAGTCCCATCATTCTAGCTTCAAAAACAACAAAGTTAAGCCCATTATCCTAATAAAATTTTGCAAATCGGATAAGATTTCCCAAAATGCAATCTGTAGTAAGTCCCATCCTTCTAACTTATAAAAGAAAACAAAGTTATGGCATATCCGATCAATCATATAATAAACATGTATTATATCTAAAATAAATGCGCAAAGATAAAAAATTAAAAAAAACTGGAAATTTCGTTTTTCCAGTTTTTCTAGTTAAACCAATTGTTGAATGTAACAATTTATTTTGGGTGTGCGATATAAAATAATAAATATTAGAAAAGTATTGGCGGAGTTGGTTTGCCTGGTTTTTTTTAGCTTTTAATCCATGATTTGGCCCAAAACGGTGGTGGCTGCATTTATTTATATGCATTATATGCTCAGTGGGGGCATATGCATATAAAGCGTTCTACTAATAAAATTTTGCATTCTTCTCATTAAGACATGAGACACTGAAACATAAAGCAGAATTACATCAAAATTTGCCATCAAGCAAATTTTCAAGAGCGTTGTGGTTTCTAACACGGGAGGGCCTGAGTTCTAATCCTAGTTGAGTCAAAGTTTATGTTTTAGTTTTTAAGCCCTTTTTTATTTGGATTTTATTTTTGAAATATTTGAAAATATTTTATGTACAAAATTTCATAAGGATGGGCCGACTATATCCAATAGCTGTCATAGAACGATCAGAATTGGCATAACTTTGGTGTTTTTTAAGTTAGAAAGATGGGACTTGGTACAGATTCCATTTTGGGCAAAATAATCTTATTGGCCAAATTTCATAGGGATCGGCCAACTATATCTAATAGCCGCCATATAACTGAACGATCGGAAATGGCACAACTGCAAGGGTATATCAACTTCGGCTTCGCCCGAAGTTAGCTTTCCTTTCTTGTTTTTCTTTGGGACCTCAAGATTGGTACCTCAACCGACCCGTTCGACAATTCTTTTAGAAGTTATTCAAGAAATTAGATTTTTACAGCTTTTTCAATAAGCTGTAGAACAATAATTGCTCATATGACAATAACAAAAATCTCCAATTTTATTCAGGATTGCCAAGAAAAAAATACAGACAAACAGACACACTGGCTTCATTTTGAAAAAACTGTTAAAATCGAATTTCTTGAATAACTTCTGAAAGAAATGTCGGACCGGGTCGGTTGAAGTACCAATCTTCTGAGTCTTCTCATTAAGACATGAGACACTGAAACACAAAGCAGAATTACAACAAAAGTTGCCATCAAGCAACAAAGTTCGAGGTTAGCCGAGTGGAGAGCGTCGTGGTTCCTAACACGGAGGTCCTGGGTTCGAGACCAAGTTGAATCAATGTTTACGTTTTACTTTTTAAGCCCTTTTTTATTTGGATTTTATTTTTAAATAAACTAAAATCTGAAAAGATATACTCCATATTTTGTAGGGTATTGACCAAATATATGCAGACTCCAAAAAGCAAAGTTGCAAACAAATACAAATACACATGTATAAGTAAATGCAAGCTTCACAGGAGGCTGTACAAAATGGGTAGCTGCACTTACAGGACTATATCTTGAGTTAACGGATTTTGCCAGATATGAGCGATATATCAAAAGTTGCGTCATCTCAAAAGCTATCTCCACGTGCAATATAAAAAGGATCAGTCGACCAAATTTTGAAAAATAATTTTTTTTCTTAAAAAAAAAGTTTATTTTCAGTGTATTTTTTTTTGTGTACTATATAGACGTTTGGTCTCAAAGAACGTGAAATTGATATTTAAAAAACCATTTCAACGGTGTAAAGCTCTTTTTAATATCTTTCTTAATTATAAAGTTATGAATTTTTTCATTAACAAAGTTTTTTTAATTTTTTGACGTAAGCTTAAGGTATTTCAAAAAGTTGTAGAACAATAGTTGCTCATATGATAGTAACAAACATTTTCAAATTTTTTTCAGGATTTTTAAGATAAAAATAGTGCAAACAGACAAACCGACAAACCGACAACTGGCTTCATTTTGAAGAAGAAGAAAAAATCGAATTTTTCGAATATCTTCTGAATGAAATGTCGGATCGGGCCGATTGAGGTACCAATCGACGCGTATTTAGCTCTAGAATGCGAATATATAAAAATATTTTATCTGGGGACTAAAATGTGTCCACCAGCCCCACTTTAGTGATAAAAAATTTTTTTACTTTCACCCTAATTTCTCCCAAATCAAATAACTTTTGGAATATGTTTCGACAAAAATTATCTAATTGAAACAATACCTTTCGATTGGTATATCATTCATTTAGATCGGTTGCCTAGAGAAAATTTTTAATTCTTCGGCTATAAATAGAGTTTCCTCGCGCACGCCTAGGCATGCAGGTCGTCACCTCGTGGACTTCCGTCCACAGTGATAATAACATAAGCTTCTGCTTAACTGCAAGGGTATATCAACTTCGGCTCCGCTTGAAGTTAGCTTTCCTTTCTTGTTTTTTATACCCTTGCAGAGGGTATTATAATTTTGGTCAAAAGTGTGCAACGCAGTGAAGGAGACATCTCCGACCCTATAAAGTATATATATTCTTGATCAGGATCACCTCCTGAGTCGATATGAGCATGTCCGTCTGTCCGTCTGTCTGTCTGTCTGTCGGTTTCTACGCAAACTAGTCTCTCAGTTTTGGAGCTATCGAGTTGAAACTTTGGACACATCCTTTTTTTCCTTGCAGGTATATAAGTCGGAACGGCCGGGATCGGTCGACTATATCCTTTAGCTGCCATATAACTGATTTTAAGTTAGAGGTTTTTAAGTTAGAGGGTTGGGACTTTCCACACATGTTTGACCAAAATATCTTATGTACAAAATTTCATAAGGATCGGCCGACTATATCCTATAGCTGTCATAGAACGAGCGGAATTGGCATAACTTTGGTGTTTTTTAAGTTAGAAAGATGGAACAAGATATAAAAAATATTCTTGTTCGGCACGTGCAAGAAAAACAAAAAAAATCAGTCACGTGCCGAACAAGAATATTTTTTATATGCAATTTTGTACACCTATATAGCATATTTTCGTCACTAAAATTGATATCAGATATTTTGGGTTTTGCATGCAGGTTCGTCACCGGTACTTTACCTCGTCAAGAGGTTTTTTTATATGATAAGGTATAGTCGGCCGATCTTTATGAAATTTGGCAGATCGGATCCCTAAAAAATCCCATCATTCTAGCTTGAAAAACCAGTTATGCCAATTGCGATCGTTCAGTTATATGATAGCTATAAGGTACAATCGGCTGATTCTTATGAAATTTCAAATCGGATAACTTTGCTCAAAATGGAATCTGTACCAAGTACCATCTTTCTAACTTAAAAAATAGTTATGGCCTTTTCAATCAATCAGTTATATGACAGCTATAGGATATAGTCGTTCCGACTTATAACTGCCTGCAAGCAAAAGGAAACGGGTTCAAAATTAATAGCTTTAAAACTGGGAGACTAGTTTGCGTAGAAACCGACAGACAGAGGGAAATGCTTACATCGACTCAGGAGGTGATCCTAGGGTCGGAGATGTCTCCTTCACTGCCTCTACACCCTCTGCAAAGGCATAAAAATCGAACGCACAACGCCATTTTTTATTTCTTGGATATGTAGTAGCCACCTCGCGCAGAGGAAGAGGAAATTACTAAGTGAAAGCAAATGTGTTGTTGGCCTGTGAAATTAATGGTTGTACTTACAGTCACGGCGCAAAGAGTTGGTATCGTCGGCTAAGCGTTGTTTGAAGGAGTCCAATTTTTTATTTAATTCCATTTCCTTTCCAATTTGTTTCTTTATAGCTTCAATACCAGTTACTTTTAGCTTTATTGACTCTCTGTACTTTCTGATGATTAAACAAATTTTGAATAAACACTTGAAAACAAAATTAATTCGCAATTTCTAACCTTATAGTATCTTTTACTTGAAATAATATTTTGTCCCTTAGTTGAATTGCTATAATAACCTCACTCCATGCTTGTGTAAGGCGCTTATGTTCATTTTGCAATACTTCTAGATCTGTATTGGCATCTGCTATGCTCATATTTAGAATATTAACAACTTCTTTCATATGAATTTCTTCATCGAAAATTGACTGCAGTTCAGCTTCTCTTTTTTTAACTTCCATATCCAAACGGTAAAAGAGTATATCCGATTTTCTTTTTTCTTGAGATAACTGGTTTTGCAGCTGCGAATCTCTGCTTACAATACGTTTCGCATTTTTAACTTCATCTTCGACATCAAAAGCCCATTTTTTTATATTACTACCCAAACTTTGTAAATGTTCAAGTTCTGCCATTCGTTCTTGGTACATAGTCTTAAAGCATTTAGCTAGCTTTATTTTTTCGTCGTATTCTTTTTTTAGCGTAGTTACAATTGATTCTTCAACTTGGCGATTCTGAATATGTTTCTCAATAACTGCAGATATATCCTTAATTTGTTCTTCTTGAAATCCCATTTTTTGTTGCATATCATATAACGCCAACCCCTGCTCTTCTCGCCGTTGTTCTTTCAGTTTAACTTGATATTTTATTTCTGCGATTTCGTTTTCCAATTCATATTTTGTTCGTAAAAGATGCTCCTTTAAAGACTGTTGAAATTTGCGCAATAGTGGATGATTGGGTGGAAGAAGTGCCAATTGCTCCGGTTCAGGAGCTGTTCCAGCGTCTGCATCCGAAATATGTGCAAAATCACATGAGTCCATATCGTCAGAATCCGACATTTTATTGAGGCTTATATTATGTACTTTAAATTGAAACTATGCAGAATGATTAATTTTCATGAATATTTTTCAAATGCCAGATATGTTTTATAATAATAATAACTACAATTGGTTGCTACGCGACACAACAAAAGCCATAAACTTTTCCCTAGCAAGTGTGTCTATAACAAAATTAACTAATATGTGTGTTTTATTGTCAACTTTAAAAATACAATTTTATAAATAACTTCTATTATTAATTTTTTGATACAAATTTAGAATTAAAACGTATGCAGTGGCAACCGCGACAATTAAATTTTATTATAAAAAATTAAAAATAAGTCTCATTATAAAGTCTTAAAAAAAAATTGTAGCTCCAGCTCAAAACACTTTCTTTTCAAAGTTTTAATGCCAAACATTTCAATGCCTAATTTATAACTAAAAAAAAAATGGAGTTGAAAGTAAAATCGGACCATTGCAATGCATTGTTGAAGTAGTTATAGTCCTTTCAGTCCTTTCATTCTGATAAACCCTACTGGTTTATTTGAGTTGTTTATTTCAAAACATACAAAAGTATGCAACACATTTTTTTGAGTTATATAATTAGAAAGTTTAATTAAAGTTTGGGTGGAAATAATGCGGGTATCATATAGTCGGAAAACTAAACTGTAGCCATAATTTCCTGTTTTATTTCAATTTTTAAAATTGTAAGTATTACGGTCTCTAATATAAAAATGGGGGGAGTGGGGGAAAATCAAAAATAATACGGTGAACAGTATCTGATTTTTTTGGGCGGACTCTTGAGTGATCACTTTTCATTCCCAATACTCGAAGAAGGATATAAAGATATATTTAATACGTTGAGGGACTATAACTCATCTTCATGAATCAAAACGTTCATTCAAAACGTTACCATTTATTTTTTCGTTTTAAAAAATAGCACGAAAAATAGTATTTTCGTTGCAAAAAAAAAATACAACATATGTTGTATGGTTAGTGATTATACCCGGTACTCATCGTTTCCACCAAAACTTTATAAAATCTTTCAGAGTACAGATTCAAAATTTCCACATACAAAAAATTTGTTGTTGCGCAGGTCAAATTTGTTTCAAATTCACGGTATTGTTACATAAATGTATTTAACAGATAGAAGGAATCATCTCCGACCTCATAAAGTATATTCTTGATCAGCATCAACAGTAGTGTTGATACAGCCACGTACATCTGTCCGTATGTCCAGATCACTGAGATTAGCGCCAGTTCAAAAAAGAATTTTGAAAACGTTTTGATGCCAAACTATTTCGGCTAAACTAAGGATCCAAACTATTTTGGCTAAACTAAGGATCGGCTGACTATATTGGTATTGGTGTCATATAACTGAATCATCGGAAATTGGCATAACTTTGTTGTTTTTTAAGCTAGAATAATGGGACGCTTTATACGGATTAAGCTCTCTACGGATTCCATTTGTGACATAATAATCCGATCGGCCAAATTTCATAAGGATTAGCCGGCTTTATCTTATAAATCTATATTTAACTCTATATTGGTATTTTTAAAGAAAAAGATAAAAGATTGTTTTTTTTATCAAATATTTTCATTAATATGACAATGGCTCTAGATATGTGGTTCTATTTATATATAATGTAAAAGCAAAGTTTATGCATGTGTAAAATCTCTTTGAATAACTCTTTGAAATACTCTAGAGGACTGTTTAACTTTTTAATCTGGTTCCCTACTGACTTCTTTAAGTGGCTTGATCCCAATCACCCAAACGGCTGGTTAATGGTCATAAAGAACCATCCCAAATACTAAGCAATACAAGCATTCTTATAAAGTATCAAAGGAACAAATTTGCATTAAAAATATAAAATTTCGAAGAAATTATTACATTTTTCGACGTGATTATCAATTAATAAGTCATTATTTGAAATTGAATTGTAAACGTCACAATTATCGGTTATATTTGAATATTTTATATAAATATATTCAGACTTTCAGACTTCCTCGCTTTATCTTAAAGCGTGTTTTTTTTTGCGCACTTCGTAAGCTTAGCTTAAACATTCGGTGTTTATTCCTATACACACTTTTAAAAACAAAATTTTTCATTTATTAGATCCGAATCGCTTTGCGTGTGCAGTGATAAATTTGGAGGTAAAATAATAATTTGATTAATTTTCCTTCCAAACATAGCCCCGCTCTGCTTCTTTATCTTTTACGGTGTTGCTTCTATTCTCGCTCAATAGAGATTCTTATCTCTATTCTTTGCATTTTACTAACTCACACTAAACGCTCTCTTCAATCTCCACTTTTCGTTTCCCAGGTGCAGTGGTCCAAGGTTCCTCAACAACAAAAACAAATAATAACAAATTTTTAATAAATTAATTATTTAATTTTTAATAATTATGGAATTTAAACTTGTCTGTGTGCTGAAGTCTTGTAATAAGACAATCTCCTCTTCCCAGCCTACCATCCACTGCTGGCTTTGTAAAAACGTTTTACACTCTAAGTGTGCTGTTCACGGCCTCAGTTTTGGTTGCTATTTCACGTAGGTCTGGTCTCCACTTTTCCGGTGACGATGGTCGTGCTGTTCAATACGAAATGGGATCGTTCATGAGACTGACTAAAAGTGGATTCAAGGAGTTGATTAGCAGTTTTCGTAAAATCTATGAGCCAACTCTGTGCGCTCGATACACATTTTAGTAGTCTTCAACTATTAAATGCGTCTCCAAAGCGTAAGAAATCCTCTTTTAGTGATATGCTTGTGGCGATAACCTTCAGCCTGCTCAGCCGACAACTATGCAGCCGCTTATATCTCTGGCCACCCCAAGGCCCGGACTTGAGAAAATTCGGCTTCCGAATATTTCAGAATTAATGAGCAATTGTCCGATATTTTCTTTGTGGCATCGCTTCAAGTGATCCCAGACCCAATATTTCAAACCCCCGTAACAGTCACCAAACACAATAATCAACCGTTAGGACCGCCGGTACAAACTGATGCCGCAGTATTAGTTACGGCGGCACCAAAACTCTTGCAGATGATCCCACCATGGAAACACATTTTTGTTTCCCGGCTTGCCCCTTACACTTCTGAGATTGATATCTCGGCTTACATTAAAGCCAAAACAAAGGCCGACATAAAGGTGGTGGACATTACAAAATTTTATTATTCATACACCAGGCACACGTCATCTTTCAAAATACGTGTGCCGTTGCAGACGTTCAAGACGATTTGTTCCGCCAGCTTTTGGCCAGAGAACTTTTTCATCCAAGAACATCAGCCAAGTACGGTGAAGAAAAAAATAACCAAACATGTGGGTGTAAAACTCCCACATGTTACGGCCACTGACCAACCTTCCACCTCATCTTCCTCAGTTTCAAAAAACTAATGTCTTCACTAACTCTTACCTATCAGAATATTAGAGGGTTACGTAGTAAACTTTCCAAACTGTATTCTGATAGTTCTTTCTTTGCATCTCACATTATTGTATTTACAGAAACTTGGTTAAAGCCGGGGATCTTAAGCTCCTAAGTTTTTCCTAGTAGGTACACCACTTTTAGATGTGATAGAACTCTGCGAAGGGGAGGTGGAGTGTTAATTTCTGTAGACTCCAAATTCGCTGATGAGGTAAAATCCCAAGAGTTTGGTGACATTGAATTTTTTTGCATTAAAATCACTTTTTCCGGTCCATCTTTGTATGTTACCTGTTCTTACATACAACCTTTATTATTGCGCGCGGTTTCCACTGCATACGTACAGCCCACCTCCCGTCCAACCGACCGAGGGACGCTGCCGCGTGACGTACGGCTCGAATCGCGGGAATAGATCCGAGATAGTTAAGCGAAAAGAAGGAGAAAGATATCACGAGGAAGATTGTTGCACAGATAAGGCGGTTAATATAAGCGATTTAAGATTGTTAGTAGAGCAAGGGGACAAGATGTGGTAGAGACCATTGTAGACCGAACATAATACCCTGAACGGATCGTGTTGGGCATATGTCGAACTACAATGGCTGAGGAGTAGAGGACGAAAGTTTCTAGTCCTTCTACTAGGAAAGTTAAAATTTGCATCCCTATTAAGTCCCCTAAGCGCAAAAGTAAGGAAGTTTTTTTGTACAGATTCAATGTGATCTTGGTGTACTCCATATTGAGGACTCCAGACACAGGATCCATACTCAAGAATCGGACGGACCAGTGATGTATATAACGTTTTAGTTATGTACGGGTCATTAAATTCTTTTGACCATCTTTTAATAAAACCAAGCACACCCATAGCTTTATTAACTATGGTAGATACATGGTCGGTAAATTTAACTTTCAAATCTAATAGGACACCTAGATCGTTAACCTGAGTTAATCGTTCTAAGGCGTTCCCATAGAGAAAGTACATAGCCTGGTGAGGACTAGATCGGTAAAAAGACATAAGTTTACATTTCGATCCATTAAGCTTTAGGTTATTTGCTAAACACCTTCGTCCGAACCGCCAACATACTGGCAACATTTGTCCGCTATTCATGTGGTTTTTGATCTTCTGTCTGATGGTGACCAGCAGATAGCTCTAGGTGACTTTAACATCCCGGATCAAGTTGTCAAATGTTGAAAATTCACCGTCTTTAAAGCTTAACTCCCACCACGACTTCCCTGAGGTCATGTTCGACACGTCACTCGGAAGAATTAACAACGTTAGAAATTCTTTAGGTCGGCTGTTGGACTTATGTTTCGTTTCTGATCCTGATGGAATTACTCTTTCCAGAACTTTGCCCCTGTCTAACCCTGAAGATCCATATCATCCCTTGAGGTTTTAATCGAAAACAATTGCTTAATTGACCTTAAGTCTACACTTAACTCTTATAAAGTTTTTTTCTTCCGTAAGGCTGACTTTATGAAATTAAATAAGTTAATTTCGGAATTTGATTGGTCTGATTTACTGGCATGCGGGGATTTAAACATCGCTACAAAAATTGTATTACACTTTAAACATATTTTATACGCTTGCGTGCCGTGGAAATATCCGTTCGCTTCAACAAATCCGCCTTGGTATACAAGGCACTTTATAAATTTAACATAGATTATCTGGCTGAACTGTTAGTTATTCAAGATACTTAGTAGCTCGGTTCAATTTCACCGTGCATAACGCATAATGTTATAGGAGCTAGTAGTAAACTTCCCAAACTGTATTCTGATAGTTCTTTCTTTGCATCTCACATTATTGTATTTACAGAAACTTGGTTAAAGCCGGGGATCTTAAGCTCCTAAGTTTTTCCTAGTAGGTACACCACTTTTAGATGTGATAGAACTCTGCGAAGGGGAGGTGGAGTGTTAATTTCTGTAGACTCCAAATTCGCTGATGAGGTAAAATCCCAAGAGTTTGGTGACATTGAATTTTTTTGCATTAAAATCACTTTTTCCGGTCCATCTTTGTATGTTACCTGTTCTTACATACAACCTTTATTATTGCGCGCGGTTCCCACTGCATACGTACAGCCCACCTCCCGTCCAACCGACCGAGGGACGCTGCCGCGTGACGTACGGCTCGAATCGCGGGAATAGATCCGAGATAGTTAAGCGAAAAGAAGGAGAAAGATATCACGAGGAAGATTGTTGCACAGATAAGGCGGTTAATATAAGCGATTTAAGATTGTTAGTAGAGCAAGGGGACAAGATGTGGTAGAGACCATTGTAGTCCGAACATAATACCCTGAACGGATCGTGTTGGGCATATGTCGAACTACAATGGCTGAGGAGTAGAGGACGAAAGTTTCTAGTCTTTCTACTAGGAAAGTTAAAATTTGCATCCCAATTAAGTCCCCTAAGCGCAAAAGTAAGGAAGTTTTTTTGTACAGATTCAATGTGATCTTGGTGTACTCCATATTGAGGACTCCAGACACAGGATCCATACTCAAGAATCGGACGGACCAGTGATGTATATAACGTTTTAGTTATGTACGGGTCATTAAATTCTTTTGACCATCTTTTAATAAAACCAAGCACACCCATAGCTTTATTAACTATGGTAGATACATGGTCGGTAAATTTAACTTTCAAATCTAATAGGACACCTAGATCGTTAACCTGAGTTAATCGTTCTAAGGCGTTCCCATAGAGAAAGTACATAGCCTGGTGAGGACTAGATCGGTAAAAAGACATAAGTTTACATTTCGATCCATTAAGCTTTAGGTTATTTGCTAAACACCTTCGTCCGAACCGCCAACATACTGGCAACATTTGTCCGCTATTCGTGTGGTTTTTGATCTTCTGTCTGATGGTGACCAGCAGATAGCTCTAGGTGACTTTAACATCCCGGATCAAGTTGTCAAATGTTGAAAATTCACCGTCCTTAAAGCTTAACTCCCACCACGACTTCCCTGAGGTCATGTTCGACACGTCACTCGGAAGAATTAACAACGTTAGAAATTCTTTAGGTCGGCTGTTGGACTTATGTTTCGTTTCTGATCCTGATGGAATTACTCTTTCCAGAACTTTGCCCCTGTCTAACCCTGAAGATCCATATCATCCCTTGAGGTTTTAATCGAAAACAATTGCTTAATTGACATTAAGTCTACACTTAAATCTTATAAAGTTTTTTTCTTCCGTAAGGCTGACTTTATGAAATTAAATAAGTTAATCTCGGAATTTGATTGGTCTGATTTACTGGCATGCGGGGATTTAAACATCGCTACAAAAATTGTATTACACTTTAAACATATTTTATACGCTTGCGTGCCGTGGAAATATCCGTTCGCTTCAACAAATCCGCCTTGGTATACAAGGCACTTTATAAATTTAAAGAATAGTATGAGTAGACTTTTAAACAAATATAGATTATCGGGCTGTACAGTTAGTTTTTCAAGATACTTAGTAGCTCGGTTCAATTTCACCGTGCATAACGCAGAATGTTATAGGAGCTATATTCGCCGCTACCGTTTTCAGTTTACTCAGGATACGAATCAGTTTTATAACTTTGTGAACACTAAGCGTAAACATGTATCTTTTTTCCCACTGCTTACGTTTGAGAACTCTTATGCGAACACTGATCAGGCAATGGCCGATCTCTTTGCACAGTTTTTATAAACAACTTATTCACCTAGCAGCAGTTCAGCTCAGGCTTAGGTTAGGTTAGGTTAGGTAAGGGCGGTGATGCTTGGGGGACACAGAAGACCTCCCCCTTCCACCTGAGCCGCTAGGGCTCCTTGTTATACCGCTAGGACAAGGGATTCACCGAAATTGTGTACAGTAATTGCCCTAATCGCTAGGCTGCAGTCTGGTCTGCTAAGAGCAATAAGTCTCGCCGATCTTTTCTGAGAGCGTGTCGGCCAGATCAGACGTGAGGCTTTACAGGTCCATTTCCTTTTGGCTGCTGGGGATTCCAGTGCTTCCCTAATAGCTACTACTTCAGCCTGGAAAACACTGCAGTGGTCAGGGAGTCTGAAGGACTCCTTTAGGCTCAAATGCTCACAAAAGTAACCGCCTCCCACCTCGCCGTTGAGTTTTGATCCATCTGTGTAGATATGAATGGAGCCCTCCGGTCCCGATGTCCGGACATTCCTTTCCTCCCTCGAAGAGATGATGATTTTGTAATTAGTGGTGGTCGACGGGCACGCAGTAATCCGTACCCCCTTCTGGCATGAAATGATGCAGGTCCAGTCTGGTATGACCAAAACTATTCTTGCTCCATAGATTCGCCTCTCGCAGTCTTATTTCCGCCAGAGTGGCTATCTTTCCCCCATCAGTTCTACCGGTAGTAAGTCAAGGATGAGATCGAGGGCATCGCTAGGCGTAGTGCGTAGTCTGCCTAATATACAGACTTCCGCCATGCGTTGCGTCTTTCTGAACCTATCCCTGCATAAGGAGTTGTCCAGGGTAGGCCACCAGACCACAACTCCATAGAATAAGATTGGTCTGATGATCGCTGTGTATAACCATCAGACTATCTTGGGGGACATTCCCCATTTCAGGCCTACCGCCTTGCGGCAGGTATAGAGTGCTATTGCCGCTTTCTTAGTCCTATCTGCGGTGTTCAGCTTCCAGTCCAGTTTCCTGTCTAATGTGATGCCTAGGCACTTCGCACTACCACTAAGAACTAGTGTTTCCCCTAGGAGCTTCGGAAGCCTTAGATTTGGTATTTTTTACTTCCTGGTAAACACCACGAGCTCTGTCTTGGACGGATTGACTCCCAGCCCGTTCCTTTGCTTCCCTCGAGCTTCCCTGTCATTAGGTCGCATAAATTTGTGCGAATTTCCCTACGAAGGCAATAGCAACATCGTCCGCGTACGCAATGATCTTACAGCCGCCACCCTCCAAGGATCGCAGTATGCTGTTAACCGCCACGTTCCAGAGTAGTGGTAAGAGTACACCTCCTTGCGGGGTGCCCCTCCTGACGTATCTTCGAATAGTCGAACCTCCAAGAATAGCCTCGACACTCTTGTTGAACAGGATCTGCCGTATTAGGTGAACTGATCGGTCGTCTATTCCAAGTCCCGTCAGTGCATCAATTATTGAGCACAGCAAGATGTTGTTGAAGGCCCTTTCTATGTCCAGAAAAGCAACAAGTGCGTATTCCTTAAAGTTAATCGCTCGCTCGGCGATCATAGTGATTTCGTGCAAGGCTGTTTCTATTGATCGGCCCCTTTTGTAAGCATGCTTGGGGTTAATGTGTAGTTGGAGATGGAGACTTAAGAGTCTTTCCATAGTCTTAAGGAGGAAGGATGAAAGACTTATAGGTCTGAAGTCCTTAGGGGTGCAGTGGGATGGTTTGCCCGCCTTGGGTATGAATACCGTGCACAGTCACGCCTTTGGTACCATACCAGTAGTGAAGACTGTACTGAAGATTTTCTTGATCCATTTCCTTAGGTTAATACCGACCCTGGATAACTGAGCCGGTATAATACCGCCTGGGCCAGGAGATTTGAAGGGTTTAAAACTATCTATAGCCCATTTAAGATTTCTGTCACTAAGTAGGTAGTTGAGTGAGCCCTGATGGCCCTGGCTACGCATCACCTGGGTTGTTCCTTCCGATGAGCAACCCGGGAAGTGTGCGTTGATAAGGGTATTCAGGGATTCTAGGGGGGCTAGCGACGAGGTCTACCATGGAGGTTCTTCGATCTGCTGCTACCTAATCTTTTCGAGGGGCGTTGAGCCCCTCGTAAGTCTCGATAATCTCTGAAGGTGGTTCACCTAAGGATCTATCTAGAATTTTTTTTTTTGTAGAGCTCCCAGCTTGCCTTCCTAGGATTTCGAACTGCTTGCTTGGTGAAGTTTTCAAAATTTACGGCTATCTCAGCCTGAAAAGGAGTGTTTGTCTAGGATTCTCCAGCTGGTGATTGCATCAGCCAGGGAGTGCGAGAATAATGTAATGTCAAGAACCTCTCTCCTGTTCTTGACGACGAAGGTGGGTTCTAAACCTCTGTTACCCACTAGAAGCTTAGAGCTGAGGATAAAATCGAAGATTGACTCACCCCTCTCATTTGTGTCAGTGCTTCCCCAATGACTGTGATGAGCGTTGGTATCGCATCCTATTAGTAGGTCGATTTTCTTCCTCTCGGTGTCTTCCACAAGGAGAGTAGCAAGTGCGGTGGAGGTCCTATATGGTCATGACCCATATACGCCGAGCATATTCTTAGATGGCCGCCTGGGCCTTCTATCGATGCGGCTACATGATCTTCATTGCTGAAATTTGATAGCAAGAAAATGTTAGGGCTCTTTTTTGCGATTATGCATGCTCGCTTTTTACCTGTTACATCGGCTGTGCACAGCCTGAAATCCGACGCCCCCAAACCGAGAATCCTGTCTCCATGGATCCAGGGTTCTTGGATGATTGCCACGTCAGCTCCAATCTCTGCGAGATGGAGCAGGAGGGCGGCGGATTCCTCCTTACTGTGATGGAGATTTATCTGCAGGAATGTCAGGGACATCCTTTAGATTCTCCACCACAGTAACCTCAGCCTCGGTGTCGGAGCCTAGCAGTGACTCCTCCTCCATACCGACGCCTCCAAGAGCCCTTGCCAAGTCACTCTCCTCTGAGGTGTACCCTTCCAGAATGTCCTCCTCCACATCTGACATTCCTTCTGGGTGGACCTTTTCGGTCGGTTCTTCCAAGTCCTCGGCAAAGGATCTGTTGCTCTGCTGCGTCTGCACCTTTTTCTTCTTCGCTAGGGGCGCTCCACCGTCAGTCGACCTCTGCCTCTTCGCACTTTGTGCGCTATCTTTGGCAGATTCGCCTACTCCTGTCGTCTTCTTAGGATCCTATCTCACTCCCGCTTTTGCTGGCTGAAAGTCAGGCAGGATTTCCCTCGCCCACTTAATAATCTCAGCCTGATCGGGGTTGGATTCCGCCGATGGATCCGCCCTCATCAGAATGAAGGCCGCTCTCCTCCTATCCTTATAGGAGCCCTTCCGCTGCAAGGGGCCAGCAGTCGCCTTCCTAAGGGATACCGCCAGTGCGTGAGGAGCTCGACCCTGGGATCTTGCCCCCCACACCTTTCGGTGGTCCCATAGTGGGCCCCGTTTTGGGGGTTGGTGCCTTGGCATCCCCCCTACACCGGCGCAGCTCGCCTCTGGACGTTGTCCCTCAGTGGGGAGCTTCGCCATCCCAGCGTTTCTTTGGCCTCTGTCTGCCTTGGAGATTGACGGATCGATGATCCCATTTTTGGACTTTCTTGGGGAGTTCCGTTCTCCACTATTTTTGTTTGTTTTGTTGCTTGAATTCATATTTGGACCCACGGGTAGGCGGGAAGGGGTTCGTCCATTATGACATAGCCCGCTTATCATGATAAGCCTGATTGAAACTGAGGGGTCGGCCGGTCCCCCAGAGTCTGCATATTAACGTCCGTGCACCCCCCGGTCATGCATCCCTCGGTATACCTTGGATTGGGGTGATTTTAGAAAGGGAGTGTTTTTCTCCCCGCCCGACTACGATTCGCCAGAGTCCTCGGCAGAGACATGACCTTACCGGGACCTGTTACCAGCCGCCCTCACGTGGAGAGTGTAGTCGCACTACCAGCGGTGTACACAGATACGGCACATGAACTCATGCGTTTCTCCCCCTGTAGTACCCGTTGGCTGACGGCCAGAGCTCACCTTATAATATCCAATTAGCCAACCTTATATTTTGCCCATCATTCGATCAAAGTGGTGTGTTATCGGTTCTTCTTAAGGTCAAGCCCGTGTATTCGCCAGGCCCTGATGGAGTACCAGACCGTGTTCTGAAGTACTGCGCCGAAGCAAACAGGTTTAAGCATGTGCAAACCGATCCTGAAACTCTTAAATCTATCGCTGGAAACATCGATCTTTTCCCTTATGTGGAAGGAATCTTTCATTATTCCGCTGCAAAAAAAAGGAAAAAATCCGACGCTGCATTTAAAGAGGCATCTCTATCAATTCCAAAGCTTTGTGAAAAACTTATCTCTCCACATTTGCAACACCTATATAGTACAATAATAACTTCATGCCAGCATGGCACCACTACCAACTTACTGGAGCTAACATCTACGGAATCGCTTACAAACAGATGTCATTTACACTGACTAAAAAATTTTAATCATGTGGGTGAAATCTCCAACATTCGTAAGATACAAATGATATTTGTATCCAGCCTGTTGTCTCCTTCGCCTTGTTGCGCGCCCTCGTAACCATTCTCCTTGGGCATCCCATCTAGTACTAGGCGTTTTTTCTGTTTGGTCAGTGCGCATACAGGACTCTTGGTCCTTTCTTGGCCTTGCTTCTTGCTCCCTTTTGGAGATGCCTTTTACCGGGTGATGTCTCCTCCCTACATCCTTCAGGATTGGAGGTGACTTCAATTCCCTGAATTCTTTTGTGTACTGGCCCTTACACTCTGTGCTCTTAAGTTGTGAGTTGAAAAACTTGGGCTTGTGGCTCAGGGTCCGTCTGTTTTTTCTGCCTTGATATCAGGAGCTGATTCCGGTCGCACTGCACCCATCACAATCTATCCAAGCGCGGTATTTTTTAGTAGTGGCTGTCCTTCTCCCAAATATGCCTGTTGTGGCCTCATAAGCTGGGAGTTGATTTCGGCGCCCAACAACAGGTCAATATTCTGGGGCTGCGTAAATTCCGGATCGGCTAAGCGCAACTGAGGTGAGATATTTCAAGGCGCTTGAATAGGGTGGGATGGTTAATTGGGCATTATTTCCGGTAGTACAACGATGTTGATTTGATTTTCGAAATCAGTGGTTAATGGTGATAGGGACACCACAGCTCTTTTTCGTGAACTTTTAGTTGTTCCTCCCAGTGCAGCGATGTTCTTATTGTAGTCCAAGTGTGTCAGCCATCCTTCTGGTAATTATGTTAATCTGTGATCCAGAATCTAGGAGTGTGCGGCATTGCTAAAGGGGTTCGGCTGGTCCATGTATTGTCACTTGGGCGGTTGGTAATAAAACGGTGGGCTTATCTGTAAGCAGGGCTGTGGCTGAACGCACCACTCGTGATGAACTGGATCAAAGTGGAGCGGTCGACGTATTTTTCTACACTGTTACATGACTGGTTGCTTGACGCTTAAGGTTTTCTAACATCTCCTTCAGAGATTGTCGATTGGTTGGATCGGTGATGGCTAGTTCTAGAGATGACAGCGTGTGTGGATCCAATCTTTCCTCAATGATGTGTATCAAGATTGGCTCCCAATTGTCTGTTGACCCTTTGAGTGCGTTGAGAGTGGCGACCGTATGCAACACGGTATCTTGTAAGCTGTGCAGCTGGACCGCTAGCGCTCAGTATTCACTAGCGCCCAGTCTAGACTTAAATCCGATTTTGATATATTTCAAAATTGGTGTTTAGCAAATAACCTAAAGCTTAATGGATCGAAATGTAAACTCATGTCATTTTATCGATCTAGTCCTGACCAGGCTATGTACTTCCTCTATGGGAACGCTTTAGAACGATTAACTCAGGTTAACGATCTGGGTGTAAGAGGGAATGCGCAGTTGGAGCGCAAAAAACTAGACATTTTTCCCGAATTTTTTTCTCGTAAACTTTTGCATTTTTTTGAAATATCGCTTTAATATGTGAAAGTACATCATTTCTGGATCGTCGGAAGTAGAAATCTGGATCGTCGGAAATCAAAAAATGAAACGGATTTACATTTATTGAAAGTTTATCTAGTACTTAATCGATGTATATTAAAAAAAAAGAATATTCGACAAAATGGCGACCTATCAAAATTGAACAATCGTTTTTCGTTAAAAAAAAGCGGTAGTTTTTCAGTTGTAAAAAAAAAAGTTTTGCATAAAAAAATCAATCCTTCGATTAAGTACTAGATTATTATGTATTAAAAAAGCATGCTTAATTTCAAGACAATCAAGTCACTAGTTTTCGAGTAAGAGTGGTCACCGACTTCAAAAACGTTGTTTTGAGAAAAACGTGTTTAAAGTTTCAACTCACTATTACATAAACCGGACGCCCCTACCTTTAAACATGTGTATCTCAATGAATTTTTACCGGATCATTTCAAAATGTTGTGAATACATTTCTAAATATATACACTTTAAGAAAATGCAAAAAAAAAATTCGATTTTTTGAAAGTTACAAGTGCGCATGCCCCCTTCAATTTACCGACCATATATCTACCATGGTTAATAAAGCTATGGATGTGCTTGGTTTTATTATAAGATGGTCAAAAGAATTTAATGGCCCGTACATAACTAAAATGTTATATACAATGCTATACACATATTTTTTTATTATTTTTTTTTTTTTTATACTTTTATCTTTTATTTGTTGGATCTTCTCTTATTAAGAGACTAACAACAATTTTAAAATCTTTATCTAATACATAATTAGTTTATCTTTGTGAACATCTATACTATGGGGCCTCCGATGTCAACGGGCTGGAAGGTCATTTCTTCTTAATCGGGATTGTTGACTAACTTGGTTTAGCGATCTGTCTAGAGAATTTTGGTGCGTGGAGAGTTTCCTTTTTTATTTTTCCTGGAGTTGAGAAATTTCGACTTTGACGAGAGGTATATCTAGGTCTCTATGGATATCTTCATTGCGAATATACCATGGAGCTCCTGTGATGGTTCTGAGCACTTTAGACTGTGCCCTTTGGATAACGTCTATATTGCTACTGCTTGCATTGCCCCAAAGTTCGGAGCCATACTTCCAGATAGGCTTTATGACTGAATTGTAGAGTAGTACTTTATATTCCAGTCGAAGTGGGGAACGAGGATTGATAAGCCTGTGCAGTCCTCTGGATTTATGTCTTAATTGGTCCCGTTTCGCTTCAATATGTTCTTTCCACGTAAGACGCCTGTCCAGGTGGACTCCGAGATATGTGACCTCATTCACAGAGGGGACTATGGTATTGTTTAGAGTTGGAGCGGGGCAGTTTTGTCTGTTGAGAGTAAAAGTAATGTGTTTAGATTTTTCACCGCCAGTCCGCCATCCACTTCTCTATTAGTGTAAGGTGAGAGGAGAGGCTTCTGGATGCCTCCAGCGGGCATTTAAATCTTTTTAGTATGGCTGTATCATCGGCAAATGTTGACATAGTTAGACGCTGGTCTGTTGGGATATCTGCTGTATATAGAAGATATATAGAAGGTGGGGCCGAGGACGCTTTCTTGGGGTACGCCCGCCTTAATTTCGAACTCTTCTGTTGTAAAGTTTTTTTGTTTTACAGTGAACACTCGATTAAGCAGGTATGTTTTGAGCAGCTTATGACAGTTTTGTGGGTGTAATAGTTTTATTTTATACATAAGTCCTTGCAGCCAGACTCGGTCAAATGCCTGGGATATGTCCAGAAATATAGCAGAACAGTATTCTCGCTGTTCATAGGCGGTTCGAATTTCAGATGTGATACGGTTCACCTGCTCTATGGTGCCATGCTTTTCTCGGAAGCCAAATTGATGTTCAGGGATTATATTATTCGAAGTCATATGAGGCGTGATACGGAGCAGTAGAAGAAAGCTTTGTCTTTCCCTGGTTTCGGTATCATTATTATAATGGTTTTTTCCATTGTTGGGGGAAGTGGCCAAGCTTTGTAATAGAGTTGAATAGAATTTTTATATAATTGATAGCGCACGCAGGGAGCTCCATAATCATTTTCGGCTTAATGAGGTCATACCCTGGAGACTTATTTGGCTTGAGGTGCTCTTTGATGACCTTAGTGATTTCTGTAGTTTGAAATTCTATAGCTGGAATTGGATCTGGAATTGGTAGCTCTGGAAGAATGAAAGGATGAATGAGTGAGAGGCTGCTTGATTTGGAGTAAAAACTTTACAAAGGTGACTAGCGAAGACGCTTGCTTTTTCTTCATCGCTGCGCGCCCAAGATTCATCTGGTTTTCGAAGGGGCATATCTGCTTCTATGGGCGGCTTTAAGTTAGGATGGGCTTTCCATAGAGGACACCTGGTACTTTTTGGGGAAAGCTGTTCTATGTATGATTTTTGAGCATGTTCTTCTCTGCTCCGTAGGATCTTTGTGAGCCTTCGTGTCGATTTTTTTAGCCTTTCCTTTGAAGAAGGGGATCTGTGTGCCTGCCATTCACGGCGGAGCTGCCGCTTTTCCCGGACTAGATTTTCTGTATGGGAATTTGTGGCGGAGTATGGAGGTTTTTGTGTGGTCGCAGGAGTCGAGAGCTTTGCTGCTGAAGTCATCATGTCTTCCAGGTGGTTGACTGCATCTTGAATGTCCCTGCTACAGTTAATTGACGGTCTTATGTTTATGTGAGAGCTTATGTTCTTTTTGTACCTAAGCCAGTTTGTCCTTTTTGATGTGAGATAAATTTGATTATTTTGTAATTCGGCATGTTGAAATAGATGAAGAAGGACAACTGAATGGTCAGACGATAGGTCATCCAAAGGTTCGGCTCGAATGACGCTTCGTGGAATTTTTCTAGTGATCGCAAAGTCAATTAGGTCTGGCTTCTTCCGTGGGTCCGCTGGCCAGTATGTAGGCTTTCCCGGTGATAGAAAGTCTAGTTTATTTTCTGGCTGTATCAAAGCGTTGTATAGATGTCTACCCTTTGGGTTGGTTAGGCGAAAACCCCAGTGAGGGTGCTTGGCATTGTAGTCGCCGTCTGCTATAAAGCAATAAAGCAAGTGTATCAAAGAATTGCATAAACTCCATATCAGATATGCAGAAACGTGGTGGGCACCTAGTGCCAAGACCTACTATCCTATATGCACACTTAGTAATTTGATCCAATCAATATGCATCAGCATGTCGCAATATACAAACCCACTAACCGATTTTCTCACCTATAAATAATTAGTAATAAGCATAAAACTATATCCAACCTATTAACCCAGCACTAGTAGACGGCGCCAGAAGCTGAATCAGCATATCAGCGGGAAGAATGACCGACTGACCGATGCAAGCAAAAACCAGCCAGCTAAGCCGAAATGCGTGTGCAAGCAGTACATGAACAAACAATCTGAGTCAGCAGACTCAGAGGTGGGTGACCCTAGCATTAACATTAGTTTTAGCACGTCCATAACTTTGACCGTTTAATTTAGCATCTTATATAAGAGTTGTTCTTCTGAAATAAAGATAGTTCCGAAATCAGAGTCAATCGTCTCGTTACTCAGTGTCTGAACCACGGCACTTAAAATCAACCTACTTCGAATGATCCTGTGTAAAACGGTTCACAAGTAGAATCCGCGGCATACCAGTCTACTTCTAGTGTTGCTCCCGTGAAACGGACCACAAGTAGACCCCGCGTCAACTTATTACTTCACGTGTTGATTCCGTGAAACGGACCACGAGTTGATCCCGCGGCATACCAGTCTACTTCGAGTGTTGCTCCCGTGAAACGGACCGTCAGTAGACCCCGCGTTACCTAACTACTAAAAGTGTTGCTCCCGTGAAACGGACCTCGAGGAAACCCCGCGGCATACCAGTCTAGCTCGAGTGTTGCTCCCGTGAAACGGACCACCAGCAGACCCTGCGCTATCTTACCTACTTCGAGTGTTGCTCCCGTGAAAAGGACCGCCACTAAGGAATCAGCCGAACCACCCCAGGACTTAAAGCACATCAACTCCAGCCTGATCACCGCAAGCGTCTGGCTAACCCGAGCAGTCCCTTGCAGAATCCAGTTAAATTTAGTCAAGACTATTTACGGTCTTTGACTACGACTCCGGGACCTACCGTTACTCCCGTGAGTTCAAGTTTGAAGTAGTTGCCGCATAACGCTCTACGGACGAACAATTGCAGCTAGGTTTAGATGACCTCCCACGGTCTGAATTCGTATTGAAGTTGACTGCAAGGAATTTGTAGCAACTCGTTGGAGGGAATGGTGTTTTATGCGCTGCTTTATGAGGATCCCAGTTCCTCCATGAGCCTTCCCATCTGGATGATTTGTTGCATGAAATATACATCCCGTCAGATAGAAGTTGTTTTTGTTCGTTAGATGAGTTTCGGAGAGGAGCATAATATCGATATTATTATCATCAAGAAATGTCTTAAGTTCATTTCTGCGCTTTGAAATGCCGTTAGCATTCCATAGACAGATTCTCAAATAAGCCATCTAATTGGATTTTTGTTTGACTAAGAGCTCCATTAGTCGATTTTGGTTTCGCATGAGCTCCTGCATATTATTTGGCATTGTGACCATTAGACTTATAAGTGTGGACAACATTCCTTCGATACCCTTTATTTCGGGGGTTGCAGATTCTTGGCCTACTCTTTCCCTCGTA
This sequence comes from Drosophila ananassae, assembly GCF_017639315.1. Classification (NCBI taxonomy): domain Eukaryota; kingdom Metazoa; phylum Arthropoda; class Insecta; order Diptera; family Drosophilidae; genus Drosophila; species Drosophila ananassae. The sequence goes on along the minus strand of NC_057929.1, from coordinate 23,504,994 downwards.
GTACCCGTAGGCGGAGGTAGGATATCCACCTCGTTTCAGGTTCCAATGGTGCTGAACCTACGCTATTTAATAGTCCTGGCCATCGTAGAGCGCTAGAGAAAGAAACTCCAGGTGTAGTCAAAGATGCCGTGGTGGTTAGTGTGAGTGGCAAACAGACGTTGTTGTAATGGTTTTTTTGTATTCATACGATTTTTTAGCTCTTTATAAACTGGGTATCCCCTGTAATTGGCAGTATGATCACACAGACTGCACGCAAGGTGCAGTACGACTTTGAGTGTCTATATTCTTAGCAGTTTGAACACTGTAGAGGTTGGTTGCGCTTATGAGGTTCCTCTACCGTGATTCTTCTATGCAGAAGATACTGTAGTTTGCATATGGGATGAATCATATTTTTAGGAGTTGTTTTCGTTTCAGGTTGCAGCTCAACTTTGAACATAGGCTGGGGGACTTTTTGTCTGTTAATGATATTAATGGCTCCCTTAACTTTAAAACCTGCGCTTGAAACGGTCGATGATTTCTTTTATTGGTTCGATGATTTCTTTTATTGGTACCGACGATTCAATACCCTTTATGACCACTTGAAGGCTCTTGCTGCTTTTCAATTGGTAGGTGTAATATTTTTTCTGGTTGTTGTATAGGTATTTCGTGGCTAGGCGATGATTTTCCTCCGTGTAGACTTGGAGCTTGGTCTCCCGTATATTGCCCTGGGTCAGTGGCATTATATGAAAATTGTTATTTCCAATTAGCTTAGCGAGACAGTTTACCATATCGCTGCAGTTTTTATCACGTATGTAAATGGGTGGGGGCTTTTGCTTGGCTTTGGTAAGTCCCGTATTCTTCGCTTATTATAGAAAATATGTTTTCAGACAGAGAATTAATCGGTTCGTCTTGATTGTTGACTTTCATTGCTTTTGCAGCGTTAGCATTTTTTTTTCGGCTGAGGACTGAGCTTTCGTTTTACTTTGATATATCGGTCAATGCCCGTTTGGATTGTTGCTCGGGGGGGCTGAGAGACAGCTACCGATGTTGCTGTTGTGGTTGATGTACACGATGTGGTAATCGATGTAGTAGTGCTCGTTGTAGGCAAATATAACGGAGTTGATAGACCAGAGGGTGATAGTGCTAGGGAGGTGCACTGCGCCCTCCTGCTTGTGCCTGGGAGAGCGGGAGAGCATGATCTTGCACGCTCTTCGTTTGCGACGAATGAGAAATAGGCATTGGAAGATCGTCTACGCTCTGTTTCTGGGACAGAGAGCTTTCTTTCGTTCATGTTGTTGTTGCTTATGTTAGGTACTGCAGGTAGGGGGCCGCTCTTATTTCTTTAAATGAATGTGCACAAGCTGTTGGTTTAGTTTGTCGTGATGGCATTTCAATTTTTTAATTTAATAAATTTTGATTTTGTGTTAGTTATTAGACACTATAAGCCGAGACTTATGTGTGTCCAAAAGCGTCCTTTCGCAATTTCTAGAGCACACCACTTCTTTTGCTTTTTCACTGAGTTTCCTTGTATTTGCATAGCTGCTGGCGGACAAACATCTGTGTCTTAACCCTCTAACTTAAAAAAACACTAACGTTATGGCATTTGCGATCAATCAATTATATGGCTGCTATAGGATATGGTTGACCGATCCCGTTCGGCTTATCCGACTTATATACTGCCACCAAACGAAAAAAGGACGTGTGTAAAGTTTCAAATCGATAGCTTTAAAGGCTTTTTAACTGACTTGCACACTTGACTAAAATTATAATACCATCGGCAAGGGTAAAAAACAAGTAGTTAAGGAAAATGTTCCTAACAAAGTTATTATCAATAACAGAAACCGTACAATTCATAAAGACAATATTAAATAATTGACGTCAAATTATTTAATATTATTGCTGGTAGCCACAACCAAATCAGAAATTATGGATTGTACAAACCATGATTTTTTTCTATGCAAGGATACCTAAGATGTTCTTTTGTATGTACCATACGCAGATTCATTTCATTTTACTAATATAAACCTTTGTAGAGATAACTAATCTAGTGCATATTCAGTTACCGAGCGTTTTCGGGAGCTTTAATTAATGTTCCAAATCCAGGCATTAATAAAAAAAAGCTCTGTTAGATTTATATAAGTAAGAGACGCGGCTTAACGCTTAATGGTGCGGAGCGACCGAGAGATACCGCGACGGGCGACGCGAAAAGGGACATAAAAATAAAAGAAAGTGACGTCACGAGTTCAATAAATTATTGCCGGCCAAACTTTCCGGCGGCTGCTTGACCCGACATGCTCACTCCATTCATATCGTTTCTGCAATTGGGTTAAATACTCTTCCTTCCATCTGGACCAGAAACACTGCGTTTCCAGGCATCTATCCAGTTCATGTTGAGTTTTGTGAGGTCTAGCTAACTAAAACTAAAAGGAAGCCCTCCGTGCAGAAAATGATTAGAGAAATGATCTCAGAGAGAGGGACTAACGGCCTGGAATTAATCACTGCAGCAATATTGTACACCAGGGTCTGCTACTCGTCGGCCTTTAGTACAGCCGAGCCCACTCATGGAAGGCCACCAAGCCAATCCTAACGTTTTCGTAAAGTTGCTGCCGTCATCAAAGTTAAATAAGACTGCCGATTATCTTTAGGCACGCCGGCCAACAAGCTAAGGATATTGGAGCACCACTTCCGCAGCTGAAATTCGCACTTGGATAAAAGCGCTGAAATCTGCCCTGAAATGCCAACAACCTCTCCTTGGTGGTGCCACTAGAAATAAGATCATCGACGTAAAAATCTCAAAGCAAGATTTCGGATCCCCCTGGAAAGTCTTCAACCTCGTCCTTAGCAAATTGGTGCATCGCTCGCACAGATATATAGGACGCCGGCTTTGTTCCAAACAAAACAGTGTCCAATTTATATGTTTGCAGCTTCTCCAGAGAGGAATCAGCGCTACCGGATGCGCACGAAACCTCAGCAGGTTGTGAAAAAGCTTAGGTTGGATGACCAGCCCAGCCATTAAGAATAACCTGAGGTAAGAATAACCGTCTTCAAAGAATAACCTGAGGTGGTAACAGCGGAACCGTCAAACACCACCCTAAGTTCAACGTGGTGCTGTCTTTCTTTAGGAGACAGTATTGGGGCAGAAAATATTTGCAATCTCAATGAACCTCCGGCGGAACCAGGGACATATGACGTAGGTTAAGATACTCCTTTATTAAGGTCGAATACTGAGCGCGCAATTCTGAGCGCTAATAAGACAGTTTCCTCTCTAACAACTGGAAACGACATAGAGCCTGTGAGTACGATCATCCAATAAACCGGAGTTATGTTTAATTGGCAACCTGACCGTATAGGCACCACCTTATAACCGCACGAAGTTCTTAACAAAGACTATCGCAATCCAGTTCTTCCTTTGACGCCTTCACAGGCGGATCGGTGCAGGTTACCACTTCCCAGATCTGTCGAAGAGGTTGATCGAGGCGCTTATCTCGAGCCTTTTGGGCAGATCAGTCCCGACCGCTCAGCTGAAGACCTTACCATTGTCAGGGTCTACGCCTCCCAACCGAGCCGAGTTTTTTGGATTGAGGACACCCCAGGAGACAGATGAATTTGCCCCACACAAAGCAGCTAGTAAAATAATCCAGCCGCACATTTTTCATCGCCTCCGGAAATGTCTCCACGGCTTTCAAGGAGGACAGCAATCCATGAAGATCCTCAAAAAGGGCAACTGCACTTTGACTCAAAAATACTTTCCTTCTAGGAAAGGCACACTCGAAAAACGGATTATTTTCGCAATAAAACATTTATTTTAGTTCGTTAATTTAATGTCAGCTCACGACCCACTGTGCAATTGCTTTATAACGGGGTAATATATGTATGAGCGATTGTAGCACTCTACAAACAGCGAATATGCGTAGGTAATAGATGGTGTTATTGCTCGCAAAAATCACAAAACCGAATAATGTTTTTAAGGTTTTAATTTATTTTATATTTCAAGCCGCGCAGCTCAAAATCAAAATATGAGCGTTGTGCGGCCACTACGTCGAATTTGAACTCGCGGGCATAACGACGTATATAAGTTCTGACTAAATGTACCTCGATTCTTGAAGGGACTGATCGGGTTGACCAGGCGTTTGCTGAGATCAGGCTAGAGTTGATGTGAGATACCTAAAGTCCTGGTTTGGTTCTTCTTATGAAAGTTCTACTTATTATCCGTTTACACTGGAGCCACGCGAAGTAGATAGCTTTAAGAGAGTCCTACTTGTGGTCCGTTTTACACAGGATCACTCGAAGTAGGTTTGTTTTAAGTGCCTTACCTTGACACTGAGTAACGAACCGATCCACTCTGTATTCGCAACTATCTTTATTTCAGAAGGACAATTCTTATATAATATCCAAAATTATACATCATTAAATGTAAGGAAGGTCTATGTTATGGACGTGCTAAAACCAATGGTAACGCCAGTGTCACCCAACCCTGAGTCTGCTGACTCAGATTCCTTGTTCATGCATTGCTTGTCCATGCATTTTGGCTTAGGTAGCTGGTTTTTGCTTGCTTCGGTCAGTCGGTCATTCTTTCCGCTGATAATGCTGATTTCTGCTTCTGGCGCCGTCTACTAGTGCTGGGTTATTAGGTTGGATATTGTTTTATGCTTATTGCTAATTATTACTAGGTATGCCAATAGGTTAGTGGCTCTGATCATTGCTTATTGCGACATGCTGATGAATATTGATTAGATCAGATTACTAAGTGTGAATTTAGGTTAATAGGTCTTGGCACTAGATGCCAACATTCTCCCCCCATCGAGGGACTCAATCCAATGCGGCTGTGCATTGTTGTTGGCCCGTCTCAGTTGACCGTTGTGTACCCTTGCACTAGAAAATATTGTGGATCTTAAACTTATTACTAAAAATCTAATGTTAATACCAAAAAAAATTTTATTCATGTGGGTGAGATCTTCAACATTCCTAAGATACCAATGATATTTGTATCCAGCCTGTTGTCTCCTTCGCCTTGTTGTGCGCCCTCGTAACCATTCTCCTTGGTCATCCCATCTAGTACTAGTACTAGTGCGGCATTGCTAAAGGGGTTCGGCTGGCCCATGTATTGTCACTTGGGCGGTTGGTAATAGAACGGTGGGCTTATCTGTAAGCAGGGCTGTGGCTGAACGCACCACTCGTGATGAACTGGATCAAAGTGGAGCGGTCGACGTATTTTTCTACATTGTTACTTGACTGGTTGCTTGACGCTTAAGGTTTTCTGACATCTCCTTCAGAGATTGTCGATTGGTTGGATCGGTGATGGCTAGTTCTAGAGATGACAGCGTGTGTGGATCCAATCTTTCCTCAATGATGTGTATCAAGATTGGCTCCCAATTGTCTGTTGACCCTTTGAGTGCGTTGAGAGTGGCGACCGTATGCAACACGGTATCTTGTAAGCTGTGCAGCTGGACCGCTAGCGCTCAGTATTCACTAGCGCCCAGTCTAGACTTAAATCCAATTTTGATATATTTCAAAATTTTCAAAATTGGTGTTTAGCAAATAACCTAAAGCTTAATGGATCGAAATGTAAACTCATGTCATTTTATCGAACTAGTCCTGACCAGCCTATGTACTTCCTCTATGGGACCGCTTTAGAACGATTAACTCACGTTAACGATCTGGGTGTCCTATTAGATTTAAAACTTAAGAGGGCATGCGCAGTTAGAGCGCCAAAAACTAGACATTTTTCCCGAATTTTTTTCTCGAAAACTATTGCATTTTTGTGAACCATCGCTTTAATATGTGAAAGTACATCATTTACAAAAAAAAAAGTAGAAAATATTGAACAGTTTCAAAGATATGCCCCATTGAAGTGAGGTCCGTCTGAAAAACACGGGTCGCGGTGACCAAGACTGTGGAAATCTGGATCGTCGGAAACAAAAAATGAAACGGATTTACATTTAATGAAAGTTTATCTAGTACTTAATCGATGGATATTAAAAAAAAAGAATATTCGACAAAATGGCGACCTATCAAAATTGAACAATCGTTTTTCGTTAAAAAAAGCGGTAGGTTTTCAGCTGTAAAAAAAAAAGTTTTGCATATAAAAATCAATCCTTCGATTAAGTACTAGATTATTATGTATTAAAAAAGCATACCAAATTTCAAGACAATCGGGTCACTAGTTTTCGAGTAAGAGTGGTCACCGACTTCAAAAACGTTGTTTTGAGAAAAACGTGTTTAAAGTTTCAACTCACTATTACATAAACCGGACGCCCCTACCTTTAAACATGTAGGTAGGTATCTCAATGAATTTTCACCGGATCATTTCAAAATTTTGTGAACACATTTCTAAATATATATACTTTAAGAAAATGAAAAAAAAAATTCGATTTTTCGAAAGTTACAAGTGCGCATGCCCCCTTAAATTTACCGACCATATATCTACCATGGTTAATAAAGCTATGGATGTGCTTGGTTTTATTAAAAGATGGTCAAAAGAATTTAATGGCCCGTACATAACTAAAATGTTATATACAATGCTATACAAATAATTTTTTATTATTTTTTTTTTATACTTTTATCTTTTATTTGTTGGATCTTCTCTTATTAAGAGACTAACAACAATTTTAAAATCTTTATCTAATACATAATTAGTTTATCTTTGTGAACATCTATACTATGGGGCCTCCGATGTCAACGGGCTGGAAGGTCATTTCTTCTTAATCGGGATTGTTGACTAACTTGGTTTAGCGATCTGTCTAGAGAATTTTGGTGCGTGGAGAGTTTCCTTTTTTATTTTTCCTGGAGTTGAGAAATTTCGACTTTGACGAGAGGTATATCTAGGTCTCTATGGATATCTTCATTGCGAATATACGATGGAGCTCCTGTGATGGTTCTGAGCACTTTAGACTGTGCCCTTTGGATAACGTCTATATTGCTACTGCTTGCATTGCCCCAAAGTTCGGAGCCATACTTCCAGATAGGCTTTATGACTGAATTGTAGAGTAGTACTTTATATTCCAGTCGAAGTGGGGAACGAGGATTGATAAGCCTGTGCAGTCCTCTGGATTTATGTCTTAATTGGTCCCGTTTCGCTTCAATATGTTCTTTCCACGTAAGACGCCTGTCCAGGTGAACTCCGAGATATGTGACCTCATTCACAGAGGGGACTATGGTATTGTTTAGAGTTGGAGCGGGGCAGTTTTGTCTGTTGAGAGTAAAAGTAATGTGTTTAGATTTTTCACCGCCAGTCCGCCATCCACTTCTCTATTAGTGTAAGGTGAGAGGAGAGGCTTCTGGATGCCTCCAGCGGGCATTTAGATCTTTTTAGTATGGCTGTATCATCGGAAAATGTTGACATAGTTAGACGCTGGTCTGTTGGGATATCTGCTGTATATAGAAGATATATAGAAGGTGGGGCCGAGGACGCTTTCTTGGGGTACGCCCGCCTTAATTTCGAACTCTTCTGTTGTATAGTTTTTTTGTTTTACAGTGAACACTCGATTAAGCAGGTATGTTATGAGCAGCTCATGACAGTTTTGTGGGAGTAATAGTTTTATTTTATACATAAGTCCTTGCAGCCAGACTCGGTCAAATGCCTGGGATATGTCCAGAAATATAGCAGAACAGTATTCTCGCTGTTCATAGGCGGTTCGAATTTCAGATGTGATACGGTTCACCTGCTCTATGGTGCCATGCTTTTCTCGGATGCCAAATTGATGTTCAGGGATTATATTATTCGAAGTCATATGAGGCGTGATACGGAGCAGTAGAAGAAAGCTTTGTCTTTCCCTGGTTTCGGTATCATTATTATAATGGATTTTTTCCATTGTTGGGGGAAGTGGCCAAGCTTTGTAATAGAGTTATATAGAATTTTTATATAATTGATAGCGCACGCAGGGAGCTCCATAATCATTTTCGGCTTAATGAGGTCATACCCTGGAGACTTATTTGGCTTGAGGTGCTCTTTTATGACCTTAGTGATTTCAGTTGTTTGAAATTCTATAGCTGGAATTGGATCTGGAATTGGTAGCTCTGGAAGAATGAAAGGAGAGGCTGCTTGATTTGGAGTAAAAACTTTACAAAGGTGACTAGCGAAGACGCTTGCTTTTTCTTCACCGCTGCGCGCCCAAGATTCATCTGGTTTTCGAAGGGGCATATCTGCTTCTATGGGCGGCTTTAAGTTAGGATGGGCTTTCCATAGAGGACACCTGGTACTTTTTGGGGAAAGCTGTTCTATGTATGATTTTTGAGCATGTTCTTCTCTGCTCCGTAGGATCTTTGTGAGCCTCCGTAGGATCTTTGTGAGAAGGGGATCTGTGTGCCTGCCATTCACGGCGGAGCTGCCGCTTTTCCCGGACTAGATTTTCTGTATGGGAATTTGTGGCGGAGTATGGAGGTTTTTGTGTGGTCGCAGGAGTCGAGAGCTTTGCTGCTGAGGTCATCATGTCTTCCAGGTGGTTGACTGCATCTTGAATGTCCTTGCTACAGTTAATTGACGGTCTTATGTTTATGTGAGAGCTTATGTACTTTTTGTACCTAAGCCAGTTTGTCCTTTTTGATGTGAGATAAATTTGATTATTTTGTAATTCGGCATGTTGAAATAGATGAAGAAGGACAACTGAATGGTCAGACGATAGGTCATCCAAAGGTTCGGCTCGAATGACGCTTCGTGGAATTTTTCTAGTGATCGCAAAGTCAATTAGGTCTGGCTTCTTCCGTGGGTCCGCTGGCCAGTATGTAGGCTTTGCCGGTGATAGAAAGTCTAGTTTATTTTCTGGCTGTATCAAAGCGTTGTATAGTTGTCTACCCTTTGGGTTGGTTAGGCGAAAACACCAGTGAGGGTGCTTGGCATTGTAGGCGCCGTCTGCTATAAAGCAATAAAGCAAGTGTATCAAAGAATTGCATAAACTACATATCAGATATGCAGAAACGTGGTGGGCAGTATATTGCTGTTGGCACCTAGTGCCAAGACCTACTACCCTATATGCACACTTAGTAATTTGATCCAATCAATATGCATCAGCATGTCGCAATATACAAACCCACTAACCGATTTTCTCACCTATAAATAATTAGTAATAAGCATAAAACTATATCCAACCTATTAACCCAGCACTAGTAGACGGCGCCAGAAGCAGAATCAGCATATCAGCGGGAAGAATGACCGACTGACCGATGCAAGCAAAAACCAGCCAGCTAAGCCGAAATGCGTGTGCAAGCAGTACATGAACAAACAATCTGAGTCAGCAGACTCAGAGGTGGGTGACCTTAGCATTAACATTAGTTTTAGCACGTCCATAACTTTGACCGTTTAATTTAGCATCTTATATAAGAGTTGTTCTTCTAAAATAAAGATAGTTCCGAAATCAGAGTCAATCGTCTCGTTACTCAGTGTCTGAACCACGGCACTTAAAATCAACCTACTTCGAGTGATCCTGTGTAAAACGGTTCACAAGTAGAATCCGCGGCATACCAGTCTACTTCTAGTGTTGCTCCCGTGAAACGGACCACAAGTAGACCCCACGTCACCTTATTACTTCGCGTGTTGATTCCGTGAAACGGACCACGAGTTGATCCCGCGGCATTCCAGTCTACTTCGAGTGTTGCTCCAGTGAAACGGACCGCCAGTAGACCCCGCGTTACCTAACTACTCCAAGTGTTGCTCCCGTGAAACGGACCTCGAAGAAACCCCGCGGCATACCAGTCTAGCTCGAGTGCTGCTCCCGTGAAACGGACCACCAGCAGACCCTGCGCTATCTTACCTACTTCGAGTGTTGCTCCCGTGAAAAGGACCGCCACTAAGGAATCAGCCGAACCACCATACCACCGGTACTTGAGGAGAACCACCCCAGGACTTAAAGCACATCAACTCCAGCCTGATCACCGCAAGCGTCTGGCTAACCCGAGCAGTCCCTTGCAGAATCCAGTTAAATTTAGTCAAGACTATTTACGGTCTTTGACTACGACTCCGGGACCTACCGTTACTCCCGTGAGTTCAAGTTTGAAGTAGTTGCCGCATAACGCTCTACGGACGAACAATTGCAGCTAGGTTTAGATGACCTCCCACGGTCTGAATTCGTATTGAAGTTGACTGCAAGGAATTTGTAGCAACTCGTTGGAGGGAATAGTGTTTTATGCGCTGCTTTATGAGGATCCCAGTTCCTCCATGAGCCTTCCCATCTGGATGATTTGTTGCATGAAATATACATCCCGTCAGATAGAAGTTGTTTTTGTTCGTTAGATGAGTTTCGGAGAGGAGCATAATATCGATATTATTATCATCAAGAAATGTCTTAAGTTCATTTCTGCGCTTTGAAATGCCGTTAGCATTCCATAGACAGATTCTCAAATAAGCCATCTAATTGGATTTTTGTTTGACTAAAAGCTCCATTAGTCGATTTTGGTTTCGCATGAGCTCCTGCATATTATTTGGCATTGTGACCATTAGACTTATAAGTGTGGACAACATTCCTTCGATACCCTTTATTTCGGGGGTTGCAGATTCTTGGCCTACTCTTTCCCTCGTAGTACCCGTAGGCGGAGGTAGGATATCCACCTCGTTTCAGGTTCCAATGGTGCTGAACCTACGCTATTTAATAGTCCTGGCCATCGTAGAGCGCTAGAGAAAGAAACTCCAGGTGTAGTCAAAGATGCCGTGGTGGTTAGTGTGAGTGGCAAACAGACGTTGTTGTAATGGTTTTTTTGTATTCATACGATTTTTTAGCTCTTTATAAACTGGGTATCCCCTGTAATTGGCAGTATGATCACACAGACTGCACGCAAGGTGCAGTACGACTTTGAGTGTCCATATTCTTAGCAGTTTGAACGCTGTAGAGGTTGGTTGCGCTTATGAGGTTCCTCTACCGTGATTCTTCTATGCAGAAGATACTGTAGTTTTCATATGGGATGAATCATATTTTTAGGAGTTGTTTTCGTTTCAGGTTGCAGCTCAACTTTGAACATAGGCTGGGGGACTTTTTGTCTGTTGATGATATTAATGGCTCCCTTAACTTTAAAACCTGCGCTTGAAACGGTCGATGATTTCTTTTATTGGTTCGATGATTTCTTTTATTGGTACCGACGATTCAATACCCTTTATGACCACTTGAAGGCTCTTGCTGCTCTTCAATTGGTAGGTGTAATATTTTTTCTGGTTGTTGTATAGGTATTTCGTGGCTAGGCGATGATTTTCCTCCGTGTAGACTTGGAGCTTGGTCTCCCGTATATTGCCCTGGGTCAGTGGCATTATATGAAAATTGTTATTTCCAATTAGCTTAGCGAGACAGTTTACCATATCGCTGCAGTTTTTATCACGTATGTAAATGGGTGGGGGCTTTTGCTTGGCTTTGGTAAGTCCCGTATTCTTCACTTATTATAGAAAATATGTTTTCAGACAGAGAATTAATCGGTTCGTCTTGATTGTTGACTTTCATTGCTTTTGCAGCGTTAGCATTTTTTTTCGGCTGAGGACTGAGCTTTCGTTTTACTTGGATATATCGGTCAATGCCCGTTTCGATTGTTGCTCGGGGGGCTGAGAGACAGCTACCGATGTTGCTGTTGTGGTTGATGTAAACGATGTGGTAATCGATGTACTCGTGCTCGTTGTAGGCAAATATAACGGAGTTGATAGACCAGAGGGTGATAGTGCTAGGGAGGTGCACTGCGCCCTCCAGGTTACTGCACTGCTTGTGCCTGGGAGAGCGGGAGAGCATGATCTTGCACGCTCTTCGTTTGCGACGAATGAGAAATAGGCATTGGAAGATCGTCTACGCTCTGTTTCTGGGACAGAGAGCTTACTTTCGTTCATGTTGTTGTTGCTTATGTTAGGTACTGCAGGTAGGGGGCCGCTCTTATTTCTTTAAATGAATGTGCACAAGCTGTTGGTTTAGTTTGTCGTGATGGCATTTCAATTTTTTAATTTAATAAATTTTGATTTTGTGTTAGTTATTAGACACTATAAGCCGAGACTTATGTGTGTCCAAAAGCGTCCTTTCGCAATTTCTAGAGCACACCACTTCTTTTGCTTTTTCACTGAGTTTCCTTGTATTTGCATAGCTGCTGGCGGACAAATATCTGTGTCTTAACCCTCTAACTTAAAAAAACACTAACGTTATGGCATTTGCGATCAATCAATTATATGGCTGCTATAGGATATGGTTGACCGATCCCGTTCGGCTTATCCGACTTATATACTGCCACCAAACGAAAAAAGGACGTGTGTAAAGTTTCAAATCGATAGCTTTAAAGGCTTTTTAACTGACTTGCACACTTGACTAAAATTATAATACCATCGGCAAGGGTAAAAAACAAGTAGTTAAGGAAAATGTTCCTAACAAAGTTATTATCAATAACAGAAACCGTACAATTCATAAAGACAATATTAAATAATTGACGTCAAATTATTTAATATTATTGCTGGTAGCCACAACCAAATCAGAAATTATGGATTGTACAAACCATGATTTTTTTCTATGCAAGGATACCTAAGATGTTCTTTTGTATGTACCATACGCAGATTCATTTCATTTTACTAATATAAACCTTTGTAGAGATAAATAATCTAGTGCATATTCAGTTACCGAGCGTTTTCGGGAGCTTTAATTAATGTTCCAAATCCAGGCTTTAATAAAAAAAAGCTCTGTTAGATTTATATAAGTAAGAGACGCGGCTTAACGCTTAATGGTGCGGAGCGACCGAGAGATACCGCGACGGGCGACGCGAAAAGGGACATAAAAATAAAAGAAAGTGACGTCACGAGTTCAATAAATTATTGCCGGCCAAACTTTCCGGCGGCTGCTTGACCCGACATGCTCACTCCATTCATATCGTTTCTGCAATTGGGTTAAATACTCTTCCTTCCATCTGGACCAGAAACACTGCGTTTCCAGGCATCTATCCAGTTCATGTTGAGTTTTGTGAGGTCTAGCTAACTAAAACTAAAAGGAAGCCCTCCGTGCAGAAAATGATTAGAGAAATGATCTCAGAGAGAGGGACTAACGGCCTGGAATTAATCACTGCAGCAATATTGTACACCAGGGTCTGCTACTCGTCGGCCTTTAGTACAGCCGAGCCCACTCATGGAAGGCCACCAAGCCAATCCTAACGTTTTCGTAAAGTTGCTGCCGTCATCAAAGTTAAATAAGACTGCCGATTATCTTTAGGCACGCCGGCCAACAAGCTAAGGATATTGGAGCACCACTTCCGCAGCTGAAATTCGCACTTGGACAAAAGCGCTGAAATCTGCCCTGAAATGCCAACAACCTCTCCTTGGTGGTGCCACTAGAAATAAGATCATCGACGTAAAAATCTCAAAGCAAGATTTCGGATCCCCCTGGAAAGTCTTCAACCTCGTCCTTAGCAAATTGGTGCATCGCTCGCACAGATATATAGGACGCCGGCTTTGTTCCAAACAAAACAGTGTCCAATTTATATGTTTGCAGCTTCTCCAGAGAGGAATCAGCGCTACCGGATGCGCACGAAACCTCAGCAGGTTGTAAAAAAGCTTAGGTTGGATGACCAGCCCAGCCATTAAGAATAACCTGAGGTAAGAATAACCGTCTTCAAAGAATAACCTGAGGTGGTAACAGCGGAACCGTCAAACACCACCCTAAGTTCAACGTGGTGCAGTCTTTCTTTAGGAGACAGTATTGGGGCAGAAAATATTTGCAATCTCAATGAACCTCCGGCGGAACCAGGGACATATGACGTAGGTTAAGATACTCCTTTATAAAGGTCGAATACTGAGCGCGCAATTCTGAGCGCTAATAAGACAGTTTCCTCTCTAACAACTGGAAACGACATAGAGCCTGTGAGTACGATCATCCAATAAACCGGAGTTATGTTTAATTGGCAACCTGACCGTATAGGCACCACCTTATAACCGCACGAAGTTCTTAACAAAGACTATCGCAATCCAGTTCTTCCTTTGACGCCTTCACAGGCGGATCGGTGCAGGTTACCACTTCCCAGATCTGTCGAAGAGGTTGATCGAGGCGCTTATCTCGAGCCTTTTGGGCAGATCAGTCCCGCCCGCTCAGCTGAAGACCTTACCATTGTCAGGGTCTACGCCTCCCAACCGAGCCGAGTTTTTTGGATTGAGGACACCCCAGGAGACAGATGAATTTGCCCCACACAAAGCAGCTAGTAAAATAATCCAGCCGCACATTTTTCATCGCCTCCGGAAATGTCTCCACGGCTTTCAAGGAGGACAGCAATCCATGAAGATCCTCAAAAAGGGCAACTGCACTTTGACTCAAAAATCCTTTCCTTCTAGGAAAGGCACACTCGAAAAACGGATTATTTTCGCAATAAAACATTTATTTTAGTTCGTTAATTTAATGTCAGCTCACGACCCACTGTGCAATTGCTTTATAACGGGGTAATATATGTATGAGCGATTGTAGCACTCTACAAACAGCGAATATGCGTAGGTAATAGATGGTGTTATTGCTCGCAAAAATCACAAAACCGAATAATGTTTTTAAGGTTTTAATTTATTTTATATTTCAAGCCGCGCAGCTCAAAATCAAAATATGAGCGTTGTGCGGCCACTACGTCGAATTTGAACTCGCGGGCATAACGACGTATATAAGTTCTGACTAAATGTACCTCGATTCTTGAAGGGACTGATCGGGTTGACCAGGCGTTTGCTGAGATCAGGCTAGAGTTGATGTGAGATACCTAAAGTCCTGGTTTGGTTCTTCTTATGAAAGTTCTACTTATTATCCGTTTACACTGGAGCCACGCGAAGTAGATAGCTTTAAGAGAGTCCTACTTGTGGTCCGTTTTACACAGGATCACTCGAAGTAGGTTTGTTTTAAGTGCCTTACCTTGACACTGAGTAACGAACCGATCCACTCTGTATTCGCAACTATCTTTATTTCAGAAGGACAATTCTTATATAATATCCAAAATTATACATCATTAAATGTAAGGAAGGTCTATGTTATGGACGTGCTAAAACCAATGGTAACGCCAGTGTCACCCAACCCTGAGTCTGCTGACTCAGATTCCTTGTTCATGCATTGCTTGTCCATGCATTTTGGCTTAGGTAGCTGGTTTTTGCTTGCTTCGGTCAGTCGGTCATTCTTTCCGCTGATAATGCTGATTTCTGCTTCTGGCGCCGTCTACTAGTGCTGGGTTATTAGGTTGGATATTGTTTTATGCTTATTGCTAATTATTACTAGGTATGCCAATAGGTTAGTGGCTCTGATCATTGCTTATTGCGACATGCTGATGAATATTGATTAGATCAGATTACTAAGTGTGAATTTGGGTTAATAGGTCTTGGCACTAGATGCCAACATTCTCCCCCCATCGAGGGACTCAATCCAATGCGGCTGTGCATTGTTGTTGGCCCGTCTCAGTTGACCGTTGTGTACCCTTGCACTAGAAAATATTGTGGATCTTAAACTTATTACTAAAAATCTAATGTTAATACCAAAAAAAATTTTATTCATGTGGGTGAGATCTTCAACATTCCTAAGATACCAATGATATTTGTATCCAGCCTGTTGTCTCCTTCGCCTTGTTGTGCGCCCTCGTAACCATTCTCCTTGGTCATCCCATCTAGTACTAGTACTAGTGCGGCATTGCTAAAGGGGTTCGGTTGGCCCATGTATTGTCACTTGGGCGGTTGGTAATAGAACGGTGGGCTTAGACATTTTTCCCGAATTTTTTTCTCGAAAACTATTGCATTTTTGTGAACCATCGCTTTAATATGTGAAAGTACATCATTTAAAAAAAAAAAGTAGAAAATATTGAACAGTTTCAAAGATATGCCCCATTGAAGTTGAAGTATGCCCCATGCAAAACCAAGTTTTGCATATAAAAATCAATCCTTCGATTAAGTACTAGATTATTATGTATTAAAAAAGCATACTAAATTTCAAGACAATCGGGTCACTAGTTTTCGAGTAAGAGTGGTCACCGACTTCAAAAACGTTGTTTTGAGAAAAACGTGTTTAAAGTTTCAACTCACTATTACATAAACCGGACGCCCCTACCTTTAAACATGTAGGTAGGTATCTCAATGAATTTTCACCGGATCATTTCAAAATTTTGTGAACACATTTCTAAATATATATACTTTAAGAAAATGAAAAAAAAAATTCGATTTTTCGAAAGTTACAAGTGCGCATGCCCCCTTAAATTTACCGACCATATATCTACCATGGTTAATAAAGCTATGGATGTGCTTGGTTTTATTAAAAGATGGTCAAAAGAATTTAATGGCCCGTACATAACTAAAATGTTATATACAATGCTATACAAATAATTTTTTATTATTTTTTTTTTATACTTTTATCTTTTATTTGTTGGATCTTCTCTTATTAAGAGACTAACAACAATTTTAAAATCTTTATCTAATACATAATTAGTTTATCTTTGTGAACATCTATACTATGGGGCCTCCGATGTCAACGGGCTGGAAGGTCATTTCTTCTTAATCGGGATTGTTGACTAACTTGGTTTAGTGATCTGTCTAGAGAATTTTGGTGCGTGGAGAGTTTCCTTTTTTATTTTTCCTGGAGTTGAGAAATTTCGACTTTGACGAGAGGTATATCTAGGTCTCTATGGATATCTTCATTGCGAATATACGATGGAGCTCCTGTGATGGTTCTGAGCACTTTAGACTGTGCCCTTTGGATAACGTCTATATTGCTACTGCTTGCATTGCCCCAAAGTTCGGAGCCATACTTCCAGATAGGCTTTATGACTGAATTGTAGAGTAGTACTTTATATTCCAGTCGAAGTGGGGAACGAGGATTGATAAGCCTGTGCAGTCCTCTGGATTTATGTCTTAATTGGTCCCGTTTCGCTTCAATATGTTCTTTCCACGTAAGACGCCTGTCCAGGTGAACTCCGAGATATGTGACCTCATTCACAGAGGGGACTATGGTATTGTTTAGAGTTGGAGCGGGGCAGTTTTGTCTGTTGAGAGTAAAAGTAATGTGTTTAGATTTTTCACCGCCAGTCCGCCATCCACTTCTCTATTAGTGTAAGGTGAGAGGAGAGGCTTCTGGATGCCTCCAGCGGGCATTTAGATCTTTTTAGTATGGCTGTATCATCGGAAAATGTTGACATAGTTAGACGCTGGTCTGTTGGGATATCTGCTGTATATAGAAGATATATAGAAGGTGGGGCCGAGGACGCTTTCTTGGGGTACGCCCGCCTTAATTTCGAACTCTTCTGTTGTATAGTTTTTTTGTTTTACAGTGAACACTCGATTAAGCAGGTATGTTTTGAGCAGCTTATGACAGTTTTGTGGGAGTAATAGTTTTATTTTATACATAAGTCCTTGCAGCCAGACTCGGTCAAATGCCTGGGATATGTCCAGAAATATAGCAGAACAGTATTCTCGCTGTTCATAGGCGGTTCGAAATTCAGATGTGATACGGTTCACCTGCTCTATGGTGCCATGCTTTTCTCGGACGCCAAATTGATGTTCAGGGATTATATTATTCGAAGTCATATGAGGCGTGATACGGAGCAGTAGAAGAAAGCTTTGTCTTTCCCTGGTTTCGGTATCATTATTATAATGGTTTTTTCCATTGTTGGGGGAAGTGGCCAAGCTTTGTAATAGAGTTGAATAGAATTTTTATATAATTGATAGCGCACGCAGGGAGCTCCATAATCATTTTTGGCGCAATGAGGTCATACCCTGGAGACTTATTTGGCATGAGGTGCTCTTTAATGACCTTAGTGATTTCAGTTGCTTGAAATTCTATAGCTGGAATTGGGTCTCGAATTGGTAGCTCTGGAAGAATGAAAGGAGAGGCTGCTTGATTTGGAGTAAAATCTTTACAAAGGTGACTAGCGAAGACGCTTGCTTTTTCTTCATCACTGCGCGCCCAAGATCCATCTGGTTTTCGAAGGGGCATATCTGCTTCTATGGGCGGCTTTAAGTTAGGATGGGCTTTCCATAGAGGACACCTGGTACTTTTTGGGGAAAGCTGTTCTATGTATGTTCTATGTGCTCCGTAGGATCTTTGTGAGCCTCCGTAGGATCTTTGTGAGAAGGGGATCTGTGTGCCTGCCATTCACGGCGGAGCTGCCGCTTTTCCCGGACTAGATTTTCTGTATGGGAATTTGTGGCGGAGTATGGAGGTTTTTGTGTGGTCGCAGGAGTCGAGAGCTTTGCTGCTGAGGTCATCATGTCTTCCAGGTGGTTGACTGCATCTTGAATGTCCTTGCTACAGTTAATTGACGGTCTTATGTTTATGTGAGAGCTTATGTACTTTTTGTACCTAAGCCAGTTTGTCCTTTTTGATGTGAGATAAATTTGATTATTTTGTAATTCGGCATGTTGAAATAGATGAAGAAGGACAACTGAATGGTCAGACGATAGGTCATCCAAAGGTTCGGCTCGAATGACGCTTCGTGGAATTTTTCTAGTGATCGCAAAGTCAATTAGGTCTGGCTTCTTCCGTGGGTCCGCTGGCCAGTATGTAGGCTTTCCCGGTGATAGAAAGTCTAGTTTATTTTCTGGCTGTATCAAAGCGTTGTATAGTTGTCTACCCTTTGGGTTGGTTAGGCGAAAACACCAGTGAGGGTGCTTGGCATTGTAGGCGCCGTCTGCTATAAAGCAATAAAGCAAGTGTATCAAAGAATTGCATAAACTCCATATCAGATATGCAGAAACGTGGTGGGCAGTATATTGCTGTTGGCACCTAGTGCCAAGACCTACTACCCTATATGCACACTTAGTAATTTGATCCAATCAATATGCATCAGCATGTCGCAATATACAAACCCACTAACCGATTTTCTCACCTATAAATAATTAGTAATAAGCATAAAACTATATCCAACCTATTAACCCAGCACTAGTAGACGGCGCCAGAAGCAGAATCAGCATATCAGCGGGAAGAATGACCGACTGACCGATGCAAGCAAAAACCAGCCAGCTAAGCCGAAATGCGTGTGCAAGCAGTACATGAACAAACAATCTGAGTCAGCAGACTCAGAGGTGGGTGACCTTAGCATTAACATTAGTTTTAGCACGTCCATAACTTTGACCGTTTAATTTAGCATCTTATATAAGAGTTGTTCTTCTGAAATAAAGATAGTTCCGAAATCAGAGTCAATCGTCTCGTTACTCTGTGTCTGAACCACGGCACTTAAAATTAACCTACTTCGAGTGATCCTGTGTAAAACGGTTCACAAGTAGAATCCGCGGCATACCAGTCTACTTCTAGTGTTGCTCCCGTGAAACGGACCACAAGTAGACCCCACGTCACCTTATTACTTCGCGTGTTGATTCCGTGAAACGGACCACGAGTTGATCCCGCGGCATTCCAGTCTACTTCGAGTGTTGCTCCCGTGAAACGGACCGCCAGTAGACCCCGCGTTACCTAACTACTCCAAGTGTTGCTCCCGTGAAACGGACCTCGAAGAAACCCCGCGGCATACCAGTCTAGCTCGAGTGTTGCTCCCGTGAAACGGACCACCAGCAGACCCTGCGCTATCTAACCTACTTCGAGTGTTGCTCCCGTGAAAAGGACCGCCAGTAAGGAATCAGCCGAACCACCATACCACCGGTACTTGAGGAGAACCACCCCAGGACTTAAAGCACATCAACTCCAGCCTGATCACCGCAAGCGTCTGGCTAACCCGAGCAGTCCCTTGCAGAATCCAGTTAAATTTAGTCAAGACTATTTACGGTCTTTGACTACGACTCCGGGACCTACCGTTACTCCCGTGAGTTCAAGTTTGAAGTAGTTGCCGCATAACGCTCTACGGACGAACAATTGCAGCTAGGTTTAGATGACCTCCCACGGTCTGAATTCGTATTGAAGTTGACTGCAAGGAATTTGTAGCAACTCGTTGGAGGGAATGGTGTTTTATGCGCTGCTTTATGAGGATCCCAGTTCCTCCATGAGCCTTCCCATCTGGATGATTTGTTGCATGAAATATACATCCCGTCAGATAGAAGTTGTTTTTGTTCGTTAGATGAGTTTCGGAGAGGAGCATAATATCGATATTATTATCATCAAGAAATGTCTTAAGTTCATTTCTGCGCTTTGAAATGCCGTTAGCATTCCATAGACAGATTCTCAAATAAGCCATCTAATTGGATTTTTGTTTGACTAAAAGCTCCATTAGTCGATTTTGGTTTCGCATGAGCTCCTGCATATTATTTGGCATTGTGACCATTAGACTTATAAGTGTGGACAACATTCCTTCGATACCCTTTATTTCGGGGGTTGCAGATTCTTGGCCTACTCTTTCCCTCGTAGTACCCGTAGGCGGAGGTAGGATATCCACCTCGTTTCAGGTTCCAATGGTGCTGAACCTACGCTATTTAATAGTCCTGGCCATCGTAGAGCGCTAGAGAAAGAAACTCCAGGTGTAGTCAAAGATGCCGTGGTGGTTAGTGTGAGTGGCAAACAGACGTTGTTGTAATGGTTTTTTTGTATTCATACGATTTTTTAGCTCTTTATAAACTGGGTATCCCCTGTAATTGGCAGTATGATCACACAGACTGCACGCAAGGTGCAGTACGACTTTGAGTGTCCATATTCTTAGCAGTTTGAACGCTGTAGAGGTTGGTTGCGCTTATGAGGTTCCTCTACCGTGATTCTTCTATGCAGAAGATACTGTAGTTTGCATATGGGATGAATCATATTTTTAGGAGTTGTTTTCGTTTCAGGTTGCAGCTCAACTTTGAACATAGGCTGGGGGACTTTTTGTCTGTTGATGATATTAATGGCTCCCTTAACTTTAAAACCTGCGCTTGAAACGGTCGATGATTTCTTTTATTGGTTCGATGATTTCTTTTATTGGTACCGACGATTCAATACCCTTTATGACCACTTGAAGGCTCTTGCTGCTCTTCAATTGGTAGGTGTAATATTTTTTCTGGTTGTTGAATAGGTATTTCGTGGCTAGGCAATGATTTTCCTCCGTGTAGACTTGGAGCTTGGTCTCCCGTATATTGCCCTGGGTCAGTGGCATTATATGAAAATTGTTATTTCCAATTAGCTTAGCGAGACAGTTTACCATATCGCTGCAGTTTTTATCACGTATGTAAATGGGTGGGGGCTTTTGCTTGGCTTTGGTAAGTCCCGTATTCTTCACTTATTATAGAAAATATGTTTTCAGACAGAGAATTAATCGGTTCGTCTTGATTGTTGACTTTCATTGCTTTTGCAGCGTTAGCATTTTTTTTCGGCTGAGGACTGAGCTTTCGTTTTACTTGGATATATCGGTCAATGCCCGTTTCGATTGTTGCTCGGGGGGGCTGAGAGGCAGCTACCGATGTTGCTGTTGTGGTTGATGTACACGATGTGGTAATCGATGTACTCGTGCTCGTTGTAGGCAAATATAACGGAGTTGATAGACCAGAGGGTGATAGTGCTAGGGAGGTGCACTGCGCCCTCCAGGTTACTGCACTGCTTGTGCCTGGGAGAGCGGGAGAGCATGATCTTGCACGCTCTTCGTTTGCGACGAATGAGAAATAGGCATTGGAAGATCGTCTACGCTCTGTTTCTGGGACAGAGAGCTTACTTTCGTTCATGTTGTTGTTGCTTATGTTAGGTACTGCAGGTAGGGGGCCGCTCTTATTTCTTTAAATGAATGTGCACAAGCTGTTGGTTTAGTTTGTCGTGATGACATTTCAATTTTTTAATTTAATAAATTTTGATTTTGTGTTAGTTATTAGACACTATAAGCCGAGACTTATGTGTGTCCAAAAACGTCCTTTCGCAATTTCTAGAGCACACCACTTCTTTTGCTTTTTCACTGAGTTTCCTTGTATTTGCATAGCTGCTGGCGGACAAACATCTGTGTCTTAACCCTCTAACTTAAAAAAACACTAACGTTATGGCATTTGCGATCAATCAATTATATGGCTGCTATAGGATATGGTTGACCGATCCCGTTCGGCTTATCCGACTTATATACTGCCACCAAACGAAAAAAGGACGTGTGTAAAGTTTCAAATCGATAGCTTTAAAGGCTTTTTAACTGACTTGCACACTTGACTAAAATTATAATACCATCGGCAAGGGTAAAAAACAAGTAGTTAAGGAAAATGTTCCTAACAAAGTTATTATCAATAACAGAAACCGTACAATTCATAAAGACAATATTAAATAATTGACGTCAAATTATTTAATATTATTGCTGGTAGCCACAACCAAATCAGAAATTATGGATTGTACAAACCATGATTTTTTCTATGCAAGGATACCTAAGATGTTCTTTTGTATGTACCATACGCAGATTCATTTCATTTTACTAATATAAACCTTTGTAGAGATAACTAATCTAGTGCATATTGAGTTACCGAGCGTTTTCGGGAGCTTTAATTAATGTTCCAAATCCAGGCTTTAATAAAAAAAAGCTCTGTTAGATTTATATAAGTAAGAGACGCGGCTTAACGCTTAATGGTGCGGAGCGACCGAGAGATACCGCGACGGGCGACGCGAAAAGGGACATAAAAATAAAAGAAAGTGACGTCACGAGTTCAATAAATTATTGCCGGCCAAACTTTCCGGCGGCTGCTTGACCCGACATGCTCACTCCATTCATATCGTTTCTGCAATTGGGTTAAATACTCATCCTTCTATCTGGACCAGAAACACTGCGTTTCCAGGCATCTATCCAGTTCATGTTGAGTTTTGTGAGGTCTAGCTAACTAAAACTAAAAGGAAGCCCTCCGTGCAGAAAATGATTAGAGAAATGTTCTCAGAGAGAGGGACTAACGGCCTGGAATTAATCACTGCAGCAATATTGTACACCAGGGTCTGCTACTCGTCGGCCTTTAGTACAGCCGAGCCCACTCATGGAAGGCCACCAAGCCAATCAGCCAATAAAAGTTAAATAAGACTGCCGATTCTCTTTAGGCACGCCGGCCAACAAGCTAAGGATATTGGAGCACCACTTCCGCAGCTGAAATTCGCACTTGGACAAAAGCGCTGAAATCTGCCCTGAAATGCCAACAACCTCTCCTTGGTGGTGCCACTAGAAATAAGATCATCGACGTAAAAATCTCAAAGCAAGATTTCGGATCCCCCTGGAAAGTCTTCAACCTCGTCCTTAGCAAATTGGTGCATCGCTCGCACAGATATATAGGACGCCGGCTTTGTTCCAAACAAAACAGTGTCCAATTTATATGTTTGCAGCTTCTCCAGAGAGGAATCAGCGCTACCGGATGCGCACGAAACCTCAGCAGGTTGTAAAAAAGCTTAGGTTGGATGACCAGCCCAGCCATTAAGAATAACCTGAGGTAAGAATAACCGTCTTCAAAGAATAACCTGAGGTGGTAACAGCGGAACCGTCAAACACCACCCTAAGTTCAACGTGGTGCAGTCTTTCTTTAGGAGACAGTATTGGGGCAGAAAATATTTGCAATCTCAATGAACCTCCGGCGGAACCAGGGACATATGACGTAGGTTAAGATACTCCTTTATAAAGGTCGAATACTGAGCGCGCAATTCTGAGCGCTAATAAGACAGTTTCCTCTCTAACAACTGGAAACGACATAGAGCCTGTGAGTACGATCATCCAATAATCCCTTTTGGAGTATCCAATAAACCGGAGTTATGTTTAATTGGCAACCTGACCGTATAGGCACCACCTTATAACCGCACGAAGTTCTTAACAAAGACTATCGCAATCCAGTTCTTCCTTTGACGCCTTCACAGGCGGATCGGTGCAGGTTACCACTTCCCAGATCTGTCGAAGAGGTTGATCGAGGCGCTTATCTCGAGCCTTTTGGGCAGATCAGTTCCGCCCGCTCAGCTGAAGAGCTTACCATTGTCAGGGTCTACGCCTCCCAACCGAGCCGAGTTTTTTGGATTGAGGACACCCCAGGAGACAGATGAATTTGCCCCACACAAAGCAGCTAGTAAAATAATCCAGCCGCACATTTTTCATCGCCTCCGGAAATGTCTCCACGGCTTTCAAGGAGGACAGCAATCCATGAAGATCCTCAAAAAGGGCAACTGCACTTTGACTCAAAAATACTTTCCTTCTAGGAAAGGCACACTCGAAAAACGGATTATTTTCGCAATAAAACATTTATTTTTGTTCGTTAATTTAATGTCAGCTCACGACCCACTGTGCAATTGCTTTATAACGGGGTAATATATGTATGAGCGATTGTAGCACTCTACAAACAGCGAATATGCGTAGGTAATAGATGGTGTTATTGCTCGCAAAAATCACAAAACCGAATAATGTTTTTAAGGTTTTAATTTATTTTATATTTCAAGCCGCGCAGCTCAAAATCAAAATATGAGCGTTGTGCGGCCACTACGTCGAATTTGAACTCTCGGGCATAACGACGTATATAAGTTCTGACTAAATGTACCTCGATTCTTGAAGGGACTGATCGGGTTGACCAGGCGTTTGCTGAGATCAGGCTAGAGTTGATGTGAGATACCTAAAGTCCTGGTTTGGTTCTTCTTATGAAAGTTCTACTTATTATCCGTTTACACTGGAGCCACGCGAAGTAGATAGCTTTAAGAGAGTCCTACTTGTGGTCCGTTTTACACAGGATCACTCGAAGTAGGTTTGTTTTAAGTGCCTTACCTTGACACTGAGTAACGAACCGATCCACTCTGTATTCGCAACTATCTTTATTTCAGAAGGACAATTCTTATATAATATCCAAAATTATACATCATTAAATGTAAGGAAGGTCTATGTTATGGACGTGCTAAAACCAATGGTAACGCCAGTGTCACCCAACCCTGAGTCTGCTGACTCAGATTCCTTGTTCATGCATTGCTTGTCCATGCATTTTGGCTTAGGTAGCTGGTTTTTGCTTGCTTCGGTCAGTCGGTCATTGTTTCCGCTGATAATGCTGATTTCTGCTTCTGGCGCCGTCTACTAGTGCTGGGTTATTAGGTTGGATATTGTTTTATGCTTATTGCTAATTATTACTAGGTATGCCAATAGGTTAGTGGCTCTGATCATTGCTTATTGCGACATGCTGATGAATATTGATTAGATCAGATTACTAAGTGTGAATTTGGGTTAATAGGTCTTGGCACTAGATGCCAACATTCTCCCCCCATCGAGGGACTCAATCCAATGCGGCTGTGCATTGTTGTTGGCCCGTCTCAGTTGACCGTTGTGTACCCTTGCACTAGAAAATATTGTGGATCTTAAACTTATTACTAAAAATCTAATGTTAATACCAAAAAAAATTTTATTCATGTGGGTGAGATCTTCAACATTCCTAAGATACCAATGATATTTGTATCCAGCCTGTTGTCTCCTTCGCCTTGTTGTGCGCCCTCGTAACCATTCTCCTTGGTCATCCCATCTAGTACTAGTACTAGTGCGGCATTGCTAAAGGGGTTCGGCTGGCCCATGTATTGTCACTTGGGCGGTTGGTAATAGAACGGTGGGCTTAGACATTTTTCCCGAATTTTTTTCTCGAAAACTATTGCATTTTTGTGAACCATCGCTTTAATATGTGAAAGTACATCATTTAAAAAAAAAAGTAGAAAATATTGAACAGTTTCAAAGATATGCCCCATTGAAGTTGAAGTATGCCCCATGCAAAACCAAGTTTTGCATATAAAAATCAATCCTTCGATTAAGTACTAGATTATTATGTATTAAAAAAGCATACTAAATTTCAAGACAATCGGGTCACTAGTTTTCGAGTAAGAGTGGTCACCGACTTCAAAAACGTTGTTTTGAGAAAAACGTGTTTAAAGTTTCAACTCACTATTACATAAGCCGGACGCCCCTACCTTTAAACATGTAGGTAGGTATCTCAATGAATTTTCACCGGATCATTTCAAAATTTTGTGAACACATTTCTAAATATATATACTTTAAGAAAATGCAAAAAAAAAATTCGATTTTTCGAAAGTTACAAGTGCGCATGCCCCCTTAAATTTACCGACCATATATCTACCATGGTTAATAAAGCTATGGATGTGCTTGGTTTTATTAAAAGATGGTCAAAAGAATTTAATGGCCCGTACATAACTAAAATGTTATATACAATGCTATACAAATAATTTTTTATAATTTTTTTTTATACTTTTATCTTTTATTTGTTGGATCTTCTCTTATTAAGAGACTTACAACAATTTTAAAATCTTTATCTAATACATAATTAGTTTATCTTTGTGAACATCTATACTATGGGGCCTCCGATGTCAACGGGCTGGAAGGTCATTTCTTCTTAATCGGGATTGTTGACTAACTTGGTTTAGCGATCTGTCTAGAGAATTTTGGTGCGTGGAGAGTTTCCTTTTTTATTTTTCCTGGAGTTGAGAAATTTCGACTTTGACGAGAGGTATATCTAGGTCTCTATGGATATCTTCATTGCGAATATACGATGGAGCTCCTGTGATGGTTCTGAGCACTTTAGACTGTGCCCTTTGGATAACGTCTATATTGCTACTGCTTGCATTGCCCCAAAGTTCGGAGCCATACTTCCAGATAGGCTTTATGACTGAATTGTAGAGTAGTACTTTATATTCCAGTCGAAGTGGGGAACGAGGATTGATAAGCCTGTGCAGTCCTCTGGATTTATGTCTTAATTGGTCCCGTTTCGCTTCAATATGTTCTTTCCACGTAAGACGCCTGTCCAGGTGAACTCCGAGATATGTGACCTCATTCACAGAGGGGACTATGGTATTGTTTAGAGTTGGAGCGGGGCAGTTTTGTCTGTTGAGAGTAAAAGTAATGTGTTTAGATTTTTCACCGCCAGTCCGCCATCCACTTCTCTATTAGTGTAAGGTGAGAGGAGAGGCTTCTGGATGCCTCCAGCGGGCATTTAGATCTTTTTAGTATGGCTGTATCATCGGAAAATGTTGACATAGTTAGACGCTGGTCTGTTGGGATATCTGCTGTATATAGAAGATATATAGAAGGTGGGGCCGAGGACGCTTTCTTGGGGTACGCCCGCCTTAATTTCGAACTCTTCTGTTGTATAGTTTTTTTGTTTTACAGTGAACACTCGATTAAGCAGGTATGTTTTGAGCAGCTTATGACAGTTTTGTGGGAGTAATAGTTTTATTTTATACATAAGTCCTTGCAGCCAGACTCGGTCAAATGCCTGGGATATGTCCAGAAATATAGCAGAACAGTATTCTCGCTGTTCATAGGCGGTTCGAAATTCAGATGTGATACGGTTCACCTGCTCTATGGTGCCATGCTTTTCTCGGACGCCAAATTGATGTTCAGGGATTATATTATTCGAAGTCATATGAGGCGTGATACGGAGCAGTAGAAGAAAGCTTTGTCTTTCCCTGGTTTCGGTATCATTATTATAATGGTTTTTTCCATTGTTGGGGGAAGTGGCCAAGCTTTGTAATAGAGTTGAATAGAATTTTTATATAATTGATAGCGCACGCAGGGAGCTCCATAATCATTTTTGGCGCAATGAGGTCATACCCTGGAGACTTATTTGGCATGAGGTGCTCTTTAATGACCTTAGTGATTTCAGTTGCTTGAAATTCTATAGCTGGAATTGGGTCTCGAATTGGTAGCTCTGGAAGAATGAAAGGAGAGGCTGCTTGATTTGGAGTAAAATCTTTACAAAGGTGACTAGCGAAGACGCTTGCTTTTTCTTCATCACTGCGCGCCCAAGATCCATCTGGTTTTCGAAGGGGCATATCTGCTTCTATGGGCGGCTTTAAGTTAGGATGGGCTTTCCATAGAGGACACCTGGTACTTTTTGGGGAAAGCTGTTCTATGTATGTTCTATGTGCTCCGTAGGATCTTTGTGAGCCTCCGTAGGATCTTTGTGAGAAGGGGATCTGTGTGCCTGCCATTCACGGCGGAGCTGCCGCTTTTCCCGGACTAGATTTTCTGTATGGGAATTTGTGGCGGAGTATGGAGGTTTTTGTGTGGTCGCAGGAGTCGAGAGCTTTGCTGCTGAGGTCATCATGTCTTCCAGGTGGTTGACTGCATCTTGAATGTCCTTGCTACAGTTAATTGACGGTCTTATGTTTATGTGAGAGCTTATGTACTTTTTGTACCTAAGCCAGTTTGTCCTTTTTGATGTGAGATAAATTTGATTATTTTGTAATTCGGCATGTTGAAATAGATGAAGAAGGACAACTGAATGGTCAGACGATAGGTCATCCAAAGGTTCGGCTCGAATGACGCTTCGTGGAATTTTTCTAGTGATCGCAAAGTCAATTAGGTCTGGCTTCTTCCGTGGGTCCGCTGGCCAGTATGTAGGCTTTCCCGGTGATAGAAAGTCTAGTTTATTTTCTGGCTGTATCAAAGCGTTGTATAGTTGTCTACCCTTTGGGTTGGTTAGGCGAAAACACCAGTGAGGGTGCTTGGCATTGTAGGCGCCGTCTGCTATAAAGCAATAAAGCAAGTGTATCAAAGAATTGCATAAACTCCATATCAGATATGCAGAAACGTGGTGGGCAGTATATTGCTGTTGGCACCTAGTGCCAAGACCTACTACCCTATATGCACACTTAGTAATTTGATCCAATCAATATGCATCAGCATGTCGCAATATACAAACCCACTAACCGATTTTCTCACCTATAAATAATTAGTAATAAGCATAAAACTATATCCAACCTATTAACCCAGCACTAGTAGACGGCACCAGAAGCAGAATCAGCATATCAGCGGGAAGAATGACCGACTGACCGATGCAAGCAAAAACCAGCCAGCTAAGCCGAAATGCGTGTGCAAGCAGTACATGAACAAACAATCTGAGTCAGCAGACTCAGAGGTGGGTGACCTTAGCATTAACATTAGTTTTAGCACGTCCATAACTTTGACCGTTTAATTTAGCATCTTATATAAGAGTTGTTCTTCTGAAATAAAGATAGTTCCGAAATCAGAGTCAATCGTCTCGTTACTCTGTGTCTGAACCACGGCACTTAAAATTAACCTACTTCGAGTGATCCTGTGTAAAACGGTTCACAAGTAGAATCCGCGGCATACCAGTCTACTTCTAGTGTTGCTCCCGTGAAACGGACCACAAGTAGACCCCACGTCACCTTATTACTTCGCGTGTTGATTCCGTGAAACGGACCACGAGTTGATCCCGCGGCATTCCAGTCTACTTCGAGTGTTGCTCCCGTGAAACGGACCGCCAGTAGACCCCGCGTTACCTAACTACTCCAAGTGTTGCTCCCGTGAAACGGACCTCGAAGAAACCCCGCGGCATACCAGTCTAGCTCGAGTGTTGCTCCCGTGAAACGGACCACCAGCAGACCCTGCGCTATCTAACCTACTTCGAGTGTTGCTCCCGTGAAAAGGACCGCCAGTAAGGAATCAGCCGAACCACCATACCACCGGTACTTGAGGAGAACCACCCCAGGACTTAAAGCACATCAACTCCAGCCTGATCACCGCAAGCGTCTGGCTAACCCGAGCAGTCCCTTGCAGAATCCAGTTAAATTTAGTCAAGACTATTTACGGTCTTTGACTACGACTCCGGGACCTACCGTTACTCCCGTGAGTTCAAGTTTGAAGTAGTTGCCGCATAACGCTCTACGGACGAACAATTGCAGCTAGGTTTAGATGACCTCCCACGGTCTGAATTCGTATTGAAGTTGACTGCAAGGAATTTGTAGCAACTCGTTGGAGGGAATGGTGTTTTATGCGCTGCTTTATGAGGATCCCAGTTCCTCCATGAGCCTTCCCATCTGGATGATTTGTTGCATGAAATATACATCCCGTCAGATAGAAGTTGTTTTTGTTCGTTAGATGAGTTTCGGAGAGGAGCATAATATCGATATTATTATCATCAAGAAATGTCTTAAGTTCATTTCTGCGCTTTGAAATGCCGTTAGCATTCCATAGACAGATTCTCAAATAAGCCATCTAATTGGATTTTTGTTTGACTAAAAGCTCCATTAGTCGATTTTGGTTTCGCATGAGCTCCTGCATATTATTTAGCATTGTGACCATTAGACTTATAAGTGTGGACAACATTCCTTCGATACCCTTTATTTCGGGGGTTGCAGATTCTTGGCCTACTCTTTCCCTCGTAGTACCCGTAGGCGGAGGTAGGATATCCACCTCGTTTCAGGTTCCAATGGTGCTGAACCTACGCTATTTAATAGTCCTGGCCATCGTAGAGCGCTAGAGAAAGAAACTCCAGGTGTAGTCAAAGATGCCGTGGTGGTTAGTGTGAGTGGCAAACAGACGTTGTTGTAATGGTTTTTTTGTATTCATACGATTTTTTAGCTCTTTATAAACTGGGTATCCCCTGTAATTGGCAGTATGATCACACAGACTGCACGCAAGGTGCAGTACGACTTTGAGTGTCCATATTCTTAGCAGTTTGAACGCTGTAGAGGTTGGTTGCGCTTATGAGGTTCCTCTACCGTGATTCTTCTATGCAGAAGATACTGTAGTTTGCATATGGGATGAATCATATTTTTAGGAGTTGTTTTCGTTTCAGGTTGCAGCTCAACTTTGAACATAGGCTGGGGGACTTTTTGTCTGTTGATGATATTAATGGCTCCCTTAACTTTAAAACCTGCGCTTGAAACGGTCGATGATTTCTTTTATTGGTTCGATGATTTCTTTTATTGGTACCGACGATTCAATACCCTTTATGACCACTTGAAGGCTCTTGCTGCTCTTCAATTGGTAGGTGTAATATTTTTTCTGGTTGTTGAATAGGTATTTCGTGGCTAGGCAATGATTTTCCTCCGTGTAGACTTGGAGCTTGGTCTCCCGTATATTGCCCTGGGTCAGTGGCATTATATGAAAATTGTTATTTCCAATTAGCTTAGCGAGACAGTTTACCATATCGCTGCAGTTTTTATCACGTATGTAAATGGGTGGGGGCTTTTGCTTGGCTTTGGTAAGTCCCGTATTCTTCACTTATTATAGAAAATATGTTTTCAGACAGAGAATTAATCGGTTCGTCTTGATTGTTGACTTTCATTGCTTTTGCAGCGTTAGCATTTTTTTTCGGCTGAGGACTGAGCTTTCGTTTTACTTGGATATATCGGTCAATGCCCGTTTCGATTGTTGCTCGGGGGGGCTGAGAGGCAGCTACCGATGTTGCTGTTGTGGTTGATGTACACGATGTGGTAATCGATGTACTCGTGCTCGTTGTAGGCAAATATAACGGAGTTGATAGACCAGAGGGTGATAGTGCTAGGGAGGTGCACTGCGCCCTCCAGGTTACTGCACTGCTTGTGCCTGGGAGAGCGGGAGAGCATGATCTTGCACGCTCTTCGTTTGCGACGAATGAGAAATAGGCATTGGAAGATCGTCTACGCTCTGTTTCTGGGACAGAGAGCTTACTTTCGTTCATGTTGTTGTTGCTTATGTTAGGTACTGCAGGTAGGGGGCCGCTCTTATTTCTTTAAATGAATGTGCACAAGCTGTTGGTTTAGTTTGTCGTGATGACATTTCAATTTTTTAATTTAATAAATTTTGATTTTGTGTTAGTTATTAGACACTATAAGCCGAGACTTATGTGTGTCCAAAAGCGTCCTTTCGCAATTTCTAGAGCACACCACTTCTTTTGCTTTTTCACTGAGTTTCCTTGTATTTGCATAGCTGCTGGCGGACAAACATCTGTGTCTTAACCCTCTAACTTAAAAAAACACTAACGTTATGGCATTTGCGATCAATCAATTATATGGCTGCTATAGGATATGGTTGACCGATCCCGTTCGGCTGATCCGACTTATATACTGCCACCAAACGAAAAAAGGACGTGTGTAAAGTTTCAAATCGATAGCTTTAAAGGCTTTTTAACTGACTTGCACACTTGACTAAAATTATAATACCATCGGCAAGGGTAAAAAACAAGTAGTTAAGGAAAATGTTCCTAACAAAGTTATTATCAATAACAGAAACCGTACAATTCATAAAGACAATATTAAATAATTGACGTCAAATTATTTAATATTATTGCTGGTAGCCACAACCAAATCAGAAATTATGGATTGTACAAACCATGATTTTTTCTATGCAAGGATACCTAAGATGTTCTTTTGTATGTACCATACGCAGATTCATTTCATTTTACTAATATAAACCTTTGTAGAGATAACTAATCTAGTGCATATTCAGTTACCGAGCGTTTTCGGGAGCTTTAATTAATGTTCCAAATCCAGGCTTTAATAAAAAAAAGCTCTGTTAGATTTATATAAGTAAGAGACGCGGCTTAACGCTTAATGGTGCGGAGCGACCGAGAGATACCGCGACGGGCGACGCGAAAAGGGACATAAAAATAAAAGAAAGTGACGTCACGAGTTCAATAAATTATTGCCAGCCAAACTTTCCGGCGGCTGCTTGACCCGACATGCTCACTCCATTCATATCGTTTCTGCAATTGGGTTAAATACTCATCCTTCTATCTGGACCAGAAACACTGCGTTTCCAGGCATCTATCCAGTTCATGTTGAGTTTTGTGAGGTCTAGCTAACTAAAACTAAAAGGAAAATGATTAGAGAAATGTTCTCAGAGAGAGGGACTAACGGCCTGGAATTAATCACTGCAGCAATATTGTACACCAGGGTCTGCTACTCGTCGGCCTTTAGTACAGCCGAGCCCACTCATGGAAGGCCACCAAGCCAATCAGCCAATAAAAGTTAA
Organism: Drosophila ananassae; assembly: GCF_017639315.1. Classification (NCBI taxonomy): domain Eukaryota; kingdom Metazoa; phylum Arthropoda; class Insecta; order Diptera; family Drosophilidae; genus Drosophila; species Drosophila ananassae. The sequence continues at coordinate 23,472,507 of NC_057929.1, read as the reverse complement.
ATAAGACTGCCGATTCTCTTTAGGCACGCCGGCCAACAAGCTAAGGATATTGGAGCACCACTTCCGCAGCTGAAATTCGCACTTGGACAAAAGCGCTGAAATCTGCCCTGAAATGCCAACAACCTCTCCTTGGTGGTGCCACTAGAAATAAGATCATCGACGTAAAAATCTCAAAGCAAGATTTCGGATCCCCCTGGAAAGTCTTCAACCTCGTCCTTAGCAAATTGGTGCATCGCTCGCACAGATATATAGGACGCCGGCTTTGTTCCAAACAAAACAGTGTCCAATTTATATGTTTGCAGCTTCTCCAGAGAGGAATCAGCGCTACCGGATGCGCACGAAACCTCAGCAGGTTGTAAAAAAGCTTAGGTTGGATGACCAGCCCAGCCATTAAGAATAACCTGAGGTAAGAATAACCGTCTTCAAAGAATAACCTGAGGTGGTAACAGCGGAACCGTCAAACACCACCCTAAGTTCAACGTGGTGCAGTCTTTCTTTAGGAGACAGTATTGGGGCAGAAAATATTTGCAATCTCAATGAACCTCCGGCGGAACCAGGGACATATGACGTAGGTTAAGATACTCCTTTATAAAGGTCGAATACTGAGCGCGCAATTCTGAGCGCTAATAAGACAGTTTCCTCTCTAACAACTGGAAACGACATAGAGCCTGTGAGTACGATCATCCAATAATCCCTTTTGGAGTATCCAATAAACCGGAGTTATGTTTAATTGGCAACCTGACCGTATAGGCACCACCTTATAACCGCACGAAGTTCTTAACAAAGACTATCGCAATCCAGTTCTTCCTTTGACGCCTTCACAGGCGGATCGGTGCAGGTTACCACTTCCCAGATCTGTCGAAGAGGTTGATCGAGGCGCTTATCTCGAGCCTTTTGGGCAGATCAGTTCCGCCCGCTCAGCTGAAGAGCTTACCATTGTCAGGGTCTACGCCTCCCAACCGAGCCGAGTTTTTTGGATTGAGGACACCCCAGGAGACAGATGAATTTGCCCCACACAAAGCAGCTAGTAAAATAATCCAGCCGCACATTTTTCATCGCCTCCGGAAATGTCTCCACGGCTTTCAAGGAGGACAGCAATCCATGAAGATCCTCAAAAAGGGCAACTGCACTTTGACTCAAAAATACTTTCCTTCTAGGAAAGGCACACTCGAAAAACGGATTATTTTCGCAATAAAACATTTATTTTTGTTCGTTAATTTAATGTCAGCTCACGACCCACTGTGCAATTGCTTTATAACGGGGTAATATATGTATGAGCGATTGTAGCACTCTACAAACAGCGAATATGCGTAGGTAATAGATGGTGTTATTGCTCGCAAAAATCACAAAACCGAATAATGTTTTTAAGGTTTTAATTTATTTTATATTTCAAGCCGCGCAGCTCAAAATCAAAATATGAGCGTTGTGCGGCCACTACGTCGAATTTGAACTCTCGGGCATAACGACGTATATAAGTTCTGACTAAATGTACCTCGATTCTTGAAGGGACTGATCGGGTTGACCAGGCGTTTGCTGAGATCAGGCTAGAGTTGATGTGAGATACCTAAAGTCCTGGTTTGGTTCTTCTTATGAAAGTTCTACTTATTATCCGTTTACACTGGAGCCACGCGAAGTAGATAGCTTTAAGAGAGTCCTACTTGTGGTCCGTTTTACACAGGATCACTCGAAGTAGGTTTGTTTTAAGTGCCTTACCTTGACACTGAGTAACGAACCGATCCACTCTGTATTCGCAACTATCTTTATTTCAGAAGGACAATTCTTATATAATATCCAAAATTATACATCATTAAATGTAAGGAAGGTCTATGTTATGGACGTGCTAAAACCAATGGTAACGCCAGTGTCACCCAACCCTGAGTCTGCTGACTCAGATTCCTTGTTCATGCATTGCTTGTCCATGCATTTTGGCTTAGGTAGCTGGTTTTTGCTTGCTTCGGTCAGTCGGTCATTGTTTCCGCTGATAATGCTGATTTCTGCTTCTGGCGCCGTCTACTAGTGCTGGGTTATTAGGTTGGATATTGTTTTATGCTTATTGCTAATTATTACTAGGTATGCCAATAGGTTAGTGGCTCTGATCATTGCTTATTGCGACATGCTGATGAATATTGATTAGATCAGATTACTAAGTGTGAATTTGGGTTAATAGGTCTTGGCACTAGATGCCAACATTCTCCCCCCATCGAGGGACTCAATCCAATGCGGCTGTGCATTGTTGTTGGCCCGTCTCAGTTGACCGTTGTGTACCCTTGCACTAGAAAATATTGTGGATCTTAAACTTATTACTAAAAATCTAATGTTAATACCAAAAAAAATTTTATTCATGTGGGTGAGATCTTCAACATTCCTAAGATACCAATGATATTTGTATCCAGCCTGTTGTCTCCTTCGCCTTGTTGTGCGCCCTCGTAACCATTCTCCTTGGTCATCCCATCTAGTACTAGTACTAGTGCGGCATTGCTAAAGGGGTTCGGCTGGCCCATGTATTGTCACTTGGGCGGTTGGTAATAGAACGGTGGGCTTAGACATTTTTCCCGAATTTTTTTCTCGAAAACTATTGCATTTTTGTGAACCATCGCTTTAATATGTGAAAGTACATCATTTAAAAAAAAAAGTAGAAAATATTGAACAGTTTCAAAGATATGCCCCATTGAAGTTGAAGTATGCCCCATGCAAAACCAAGTTTTGCATATAAAAATCAATCCTTCGATTAAGTACTAGATTATTATGTATTAAAAAAGCATACTAAATTTCAAGACAATCGGGTCACTAGTTTTCGAGTAAGAGTGGTCACCGACTTCAAAAACGTTGTTTTGAGAAAAACGTGTTTAAAGTTTCAACTCACTATTACATAAGCCGGACGCCCCTACCTTTAAACATGTAGGTAGGTATCTCAATGAATTTTCACCGGATCATTTCAAAATTTTGTGAACACATTTCTAAATATATATACTTTAAGAAAATGCAAAAAAAAAATTCGATTTTTCGAAAGTTACAAGTGCGCATGCCCCCTTAAATTTACCGACCATATATCTACCATGGTTAATAAAGCTATGGATGTGCTTGGTTTTATTAAAAGATGGTCAAAAGAATTTAATGGCCCGTACATAACTAAAATGTTATATACAATGCTATACAAATAATTTTTTATAATTTTTTTTTATACTTTTATCTTTTATTTGTTGGATCTTCTCTTATTAAGAGACTTACAACAATTTTAAAATCTTTATCTAATACATAATTAGTTTATCTTTGTGAACATCTATACTATGGGGCCTCCGATGTCAACGGGCTGGAAGGTCATTTCTTCTTAATCGGGATTGTTGACTAACTTGGTTTAGCGATCTGTCTAGAGAATTTTGGTGCGTGGAGAGTTTCCTTTTTTATTTTTCCTGGAGTTGAGAAATTTCGACTTTGACGAGAGGTATATCTAGGTCTCTATGGATATCTTCATTGCGAATATACGATGGAGCTCCTGTGATGGTTATGAGCACTTTAGACTGTGCCCTTTGGATAACGTCTATATTGCTACTGCTTGCATTGCCCCAAAGTTCGGAGCCATACTTCCAGATAGGCTTTATGACTGAATTGTAGAGTAGTACTTTATATTCCAGTCGAAGTGGGGAACGAGGATTGATAAGCCTGTGCAGTCCTCTGGATTTATGTCTTAATTGGTCCCGTTTCGCTTCAATATGTTCTTTCCACGTAAGACGCCTGTCCAGGTGGACTCCGAGATATGTGACCTCATTCACAGAGGGGACTATGGTATTGTTTAGAGTTGGAGCGGGGCAGTTTTGTCTGTTGAGAGTAAAAGTAATGTGTTTAGATTTTTCACCGCCAGTCCGCCATCCACTTCTCTATTAGTGTAAGGTGAGAGGAGAGGCTTCTGGATGCCTCCAGCGGGCATTTAGATCTTTTTAGTATGGCTGTATCATCGGAAAATGTTGACATAGTTAGACGCTGGTCTGTTGGGATATCTGCTGTATATAGAAGATATATAGAAGGTGGGGCCGAGGACGCTTTCTTGGGGTACGCCCGCCTTAATTTCGAACTCTTCTGTTGTAAAGTTTTTTTGTTTTACAGTGAACACTCGATTAAGCAGGTATGTTTTGAGCAGCTTATGACAGTTTTGTGGGAGTAATAGTTTTATTTTATACATAAGTCCTTGCAGCCAGACTCGGTCAAATGACTGGGATATGTCCAGAAATATAGCAGAACAGTATTCTCGCTGTTCATAGGCGGTTCGAAATTCAGATGTGATACGGTTCACCTGCTCTATGGTGCCATGCTTTTCTCGGAAGCCAAATTGATGTTCAGGGATTATATTATTCGAAGTCATATGAGGCGTGATACGGAGCAGTAGAAGAAAGCTTTGTCTTTCCCTGGTTTCGGTATCATTATTATAATGGTTTTTTCCATTGTTGGGGGAAGTGGCCAAGCTTTGTAATAGAGTTAAATGGAATTTTTATATAATTGATAGCGCACGCAGGGAGCTCCATTATCATTTTCGGCTTAATGAGGTCATACCCTGGAGACTTATTTGGCATGAGGTGCTCTTTTATGACCTTAGTGATTTCAGTTGTTTGAAATTCTATAGCTGGAATTGGATCTGGAATTGGTAGCTCTGGAAGAATGAAAGGAGAGGCTGCTTGATTTGGAGTAAAAACTTTACAAAGGTGACTAGCGAAGACGCTTGCTTTTTCTTCATCGCTGCGCGCCCAAGATTCATCTGGTTTTCGAAGGGGCATATCTGCTTCTATGGGCGGCTTTAAGTTAGGATGGGCTTTCCATAGAGGACACCTGGTACTTTTTGGGGAAAGCTGTTCTATGTATGATTTTTGAGCATGTTCTTCTCTGCTCCGTAGGATCTTTGTGAGCCTTCGTGTCGATTTTTTTAGCCTTTCCTTTGAAGAAGGGGATCTGTGGGCGGAGCTGCCGCTTTTCCCGGACTAGATTTTCTGTATGGGAATTTGTGGCGGAGTATGGAGGTTTTTGTGTGGTCGCAGGAGTCGAGAGCTTTGCTGCTGAGGTCATCATGTCTTCCAGGTGGTTGACTGCATCTTGAATGTCCTTGCTACAGTTAATTGACGGTCTTATGTTTATGTGAGAGCTTATGTACTTTTTGTACCTAAGCCAGTTTGTCCTTTTTGATGTGAGATAAATTTGAATATTTTGTAATTCGGCATGTTGAAATAGATGAAGAAGGACAACTGAATGGTCAGACGATAGGTCATCCAAAGGTTCGGCTCGAATGACGCTTCGTGGAATTTTTCTAGTGATCGCAAAGTCAATTAGGTCTGGCTTCTTCCGTGGGTCCGCTGGCCAGTATGTAGGCTTTCCCGGTGATAGAAAGTCTAGTTTATTTTCTGGCTGTATCAAAGCGTTGTATAGTTGTCTACCCTTTGGGTTGGTTAGGCGAAAACACCAGTGAGGATGCTTGGCATTGTAGGCGCCGTCTGCTATAAAGCAATAAAGCAAGTGTATCAAAGAATTGCATGAACTCCATATCAGATATGCAGAAACGTGGTGGGCAGTATATTGCTGTTGGCACCTAGTGCCAAGACCTACTACCCTATATGCACACTTAGTAATTTGATCCAATCAATATGCATCAGCATGTCGCAATATACAAACCCACTAACCGATTTTCTCACCTATAAATAATTAGTAATAAGCATAAAACTATATCCAACCTATTAACCCAGCACTAGTAGACGGCGCCAGAAGCAGAATCAGCATATCAGCGGGAAGAATGACCGACTGACCGATGCAAGCAAAAACCAGCCAGCTAAGCCGAAATGCGTGTGCAAGCAGTACATGAACAAACAATCTGAGTCAGCAGACTCAGAGGTGGGTGACCTTAGCATTAACATTAGTTTTAGCACGTCCATAACTTTGACCGTTTAATTTAGCATCTTATATAAGAGTTGTTCTTCTGAAATAAAGATAGTTCCGAAATCAGGGTCAATCGTCTCGTTACTCAGTGTCTGAACCACGGCACTTAAAATCAACCTACTTCGAGTGATCCTGTGTAAAACGGTTCACAAGTAGAATCCGCGGCATACCAGTCTACTTCTAGTGTTGCTCCCGTGAAACGGACCACAAGTAGACCCCGCGTCACCTGATTACTTCGCGTGTTGATTCCGTGAAACGGACCACGAGTTGATCCCGCAGCATTCCAGTCTACTTCGAGTGTTGCTCCCGTGAAACGGACCGCCAGTAGACCCCGCGTTACCTAACTACTCCAAGTGTTGCTCCCGTGAAACGAACCTCGAAGAAACCCCGCGGCATACCAGTCTAGCTCGAGTGTTGCTCCCGTGAAACGGACCACCAGCAGACCCTGCGCTATCTAACCTACTTCGAGTGTTGCTCCCGTGAAAAGGACCGCCAGTAAGGAATCAGCCGAACCACCATACCACCGGTACTTGAGGAGAACCACCCCAGAACTTAAAGCACATCAACTCCAGCCTGATCACCGCAAGCGTCTGGCTAACCCGAGCAGTCCCTTGCAGAATCCAGTTAAATTTAGTCAAGACTATTTACGGTCTTTGACTACGACTCCGGGACCTACCGTTACTCCCGTGAGTTCAAGTTTGAAGTAGTTGCCGCATAACGCTCTACGGACGAACAATTGCAGCTAGGTTTAGATGACCTCCCACGGTCTGAATTCGTATTGAAGTTGACTGCAAGGAATTTGTAGCAACTCGTTGGAGGGAATGGTGTTTTATGCGCTGCTTTATGAGGATCCCAGTTCCTCCATGAGCCTTCCCATCTGGATGATTTGTTGCATGAAATATACATCCCGTCAGATAGAAGTTGTTTTTGTTCGTTAGATGAGTTTCGGAGAGGAGCATAATATCGATATTATTATCATCAAGAAATGTCTTAAGTTCATTTCTGCGCTTTGAAATGCCGTTAGCATTCCATAGACAGATTCTCAAATAAGCCATCTAATTGGATTTTTGTTTGACTAAAAGCTCCATTAGTCGATTTTGGTTTCGCATGAGCTCCTGCATATTATTTAGCATTGTGACCATTAGACTTATAAGTGTGGACAACATTCCTTCGATACCCTTTATTTCGGGGGTTGCAGATTCTTGGCCTACTCTTTCCCTCGTAGTACCCGTAGGCGGAGGTAGGATATCCACCTCGTTTCAGGTTCCAATGGTGCTGAACCTACGCTATTTAATAGTCCTGGCCATCGTAGAGCGCTAGAGAAAGAAACTCCAGGTGTAGTCAAAGATGCCGTGGTGGTTAGTGTGAGTGGCAAACAGACGTTGTTGTAATGGTTTTTTTGTATTCATACGATTTTTTAGCTCTTTATAAACTGGGTATCCCCTGTAATTGGCAGTATGATCACACAGACTGCACGCAAGGTGCAGTACGACTTTGAGTGTCCATATTCTTAGCAGTTTGAACGCTGTAGAGGTTGGTTGCGCTTATGAGGTTCCTCTACCGTGATTCTTCTATGCAGAAGATACTGTAGTTTGCATATGGGATGAATCATATTTTTAGGAGTTGTTTTCGTTTCAGGTTGCAGCTCAACTTTGAACATAGGCTGGGGGACTTTTTGTCTGTTAATGATATTAATGGCTCCCTTAACTTTAAAACCTGCGCTTGAAACGGTCGATGATTTCTTTTATTGGTTCGATGATTTCTTTTATTGGTACCGACGATTCAATACCCTTTATGACCACTTGAAGGCTCTTGCTGCTCTTCAATTGGTAGGTGTAATATTTTTTCTGGTTGTTGTATAGGTATTTCGTGGCTAGGCGATGATTTTCCTCCGTGTAGACTTGGAGCTTGGTCTCCCGTATATTGCCCTGGGTCAGTGGCATTATATGAAAATTGTTATTTCCAATTAGCTTAGCGAGACAGTTTACCATATCGCTGCATATCGCGATATTTGGTAAGTCCCGTATTCTTCGCTTATTATAGAAAATATGTTTTCAGACAGAGAATTAATCGGTTCGTCTTGATTGTTGACTTTCATTGCTTTTGCAGCGTTAGCATTTTTTTTTGGCTGAGGACTGAGCTTCCGTTTTACTTGGATATATCGGTCAATGCCCGTTTCGATTGTTGCTCGGGGGGGCTGAGAGACAGCTACCGATGTTGCTGTTGTGGTTGATGTACACGATGTGGTAATCGATGTAGTAGTGCTCGTTGTAGGCAAATATAACGGAGTTGATAGACCAGAGGGTGATAGTGCTAGGGAGGTGCACTGCGCCCTCCAGGTTACTGCACTGCTTGTGCCTGGGAGAGCGGGAGAGCATGATCTTGCACGCTCTTCGTTTGCGACGAAGGAGAAATGAATGAGATCGTCTACGCTCTTTTTCTGGGACAGAGAGCTTACTTTCGTTCATGTTGTTGTTGCTTATGTTAGGTACTGCAGGCAGGGGGGCCGCTCCTATTTCTTTGAATGAATGAATGCTTTTAATGAATGTGCACAAGCTGTTGGTTAAGTTTGTCGTGATGGCATTTCAATTTTTTAATTTAATAAATTTTGATTTTGTGTTAGTTATTGGGCACTATAAGCTCGAGACTTATGTGTGTCCAAAAGCGTCCTTTCGCGATTTCTAGAGCACACCACTTCTTTTGCTTTTTCACTGAGTTTTCTTGTATTTGCATAGCTGCTGGCGGAGCAGCACAGAAACACGTCCACTCTCTCTCGTTAATTGGCTATCAATTCTATACACACATAAATATCTTGAATATCTTTATTAGTTAGAATTTTAGTATTAAATACGTCAATTTTTGCAAGTGTATATTGCCACCAAACGAAAAAAGGACGTGTGTAAAGTTTCAAATCGATAGCTTTAAAACTAAGATCGAAGTTTGCATAGAAAAGACAGACTGAAAGAGGGCAGTCGGTCGGACGGTCAGACGGAAATAGGGACAAGCTTATATAAACTCAGCAGATGATCCTGTTGAAGAATATATATACTTTATGGGGTAGGAGAAGGCTTTTTAACTGACTAGCACACTAGACTAAAATTATAATACCCTCGGCATGGGTAAAAAACAAAAAGTTAAGGAAAATTTTCCTAACAAAGTAAGTATCAATAACAGAAACCGTACAATTCATAAGCTTTAATTAATGTTCCAAATCCAGGCTTTAATAAAAAAAGAGCTCTGTTAGATTTATATAAGTAAGAGGCGCGGCTTATTGCTTAATGCTGCGGAGCGACCGAGAGATTCCGACCAATTTTAGATTGAGGACACCCCAGGATTCAGATGAATTTGCCCCACACAAAGCAGCTAGTAAAATAATCCAGCCGCACATTTTTCATCGCCTCCGAAAATGTCTCCACTGCTTTCAATGAGGACAGCAATCCATCAAGATCCTCAAAAAGGACAACTGCACTTTGACTCAAAAATACTTTCCTTCTAGGAAAGGCACACTCGAAAAACGGATTATTTTCGCAATAAAAAATTTATTTTAGTTCGTTAATTTAATGTCAGCTCACGACCCACTGTGCAATTGCTTTATAACGGGGTAATATGTGGATGTGGATATGTGGATGAGCGATTGTAGCACTCTACAAACAGTGTGCGGCCACTACGTCGAATTTGAACTCGCGGACATAATGACGTATATAAGTTCTGACTAAATGTACCTGGATTCTTGAAGGGACTGATCGGGTTGACCAGGCGTTTGCTGAGATGAGGCTGGAGTTGATGTGAGATACCTAAAGTCCTGGGTTGGTTCTTCTTATGAAAGTTCAACTTATGGTCCGTTTACACTGGAGCCATAGTTGAGCCATAGTTCTGCTTCTGGCGCCGTCTACTAGTGCTGGGTTATTAGGTTGGATATTGTTTCATTCTTATTGCTAATTATTATCTTTGCTTATGGCGACATCTCATCCTGGAGTGTGGTAAATTTCTTGCGCAACAAAATTTCCAACGGCTCCAGTACCATGATGGTCAAGTCTTTCCTCTGCACTGCAGCCTTGACCTTATTATGCAGGTCTCCCATCTCCTGGTAGGTCACCTCTGCTCTTCGCCGCAAAAGCCTTTCTCTGCTTGCGGGAACCGAGGCACTATCTACGTCTCCAGACTCCATTATGTAAGTTTTCGTGCCACTAATCAAACCGGGCGCGATCACGCCGGGTCACCAAATGTTGAGTTATCAGCGTTTTGATAGCGGCCGAATTAACAAGACGAGGTTCAATTTATAATTTATTATGGGTCAATTTAACCGCAAAACAAATTTCGCGGCCGATCCGAACCAATGCCGACTAACAAGTGCATAAAACCTAAGAGCTTGCGCAGAAGCGCTACAAAAGAACAACAAAGCGCATGCGAATCTGGGAGAAACAAAGAATATGAAACACCTCATAACGGGCAATTAGTGGACCGCTGCGGCTAGTTACACTGAGAGAATTAAATAGAAATAATTATGATATTTGATGATGGTACAAGTATCAACAGCGGCTGTGCATTGTTGTTGGCCCGACTCAGTTGACCGTTGTGTACCCTTGCACTAGAAAATATTGTGGATCTTAAACTAATTACTAAAAATCTAATGTTAATACCAAAAAAAATTTTAATCATGTGGGTGAGATCTTCAACATTCCTAAGATACAAATGATATTTGTATCCAGCCTGTTGTCTCCTTCGCCTTGTTGCTCGCCCTCGTAACCATTCTCCTTGGGCATCCCATCTAGTACTAGGCGTTTTTTCTGGTTGGTCAGCGCGAACACAGGACTCTTGTTCCTATCTTGGCCTTGCTTCTTGCTCCCTTTTGGAGATGCCTTTTACCGGGTGATGTCTCCTTCCTACATCCTTCAGAATTGGAGGTGACTTCAATTCCCTGAATTCTTTTGTCTACTGGCCCTTACACTCTGTGCTCTTCAGCTGTGAGTTGACAACTTGGGCTTGTGGCTTGTGGCTCAGGGTCCGTCTGCTTTTTCTGTCATCATTTATCATTTATATGGCTGCTATAGGATATGGTTGACCGATCCCGTTCGGCTGATCCGACTTATATACTGCCATCAAACGAAAAAAGGACGTGTGTTAAGTTTCAAGTAGATAGCTTTAAAACTAAGATCGAAGTTTGCATAGAAAAGACAGACTGAAAGAGGGCAGTCGGTCGGACGGTCAGACGAAAATAGGGACAAGCTTATATAGACTCAGCAGTTGAAGAATATATATACTTTATGGGGTAGGAGAAGGCTTTTTAACTGACTTGCACACTTGACTAAAATTATAATACCCTCGGCAAGGGTAAAAAACAAAAAGTTTACGAAAATTTTCCTAACAAAGTTATTATCAATAACAGAAACCGTACAATTCATAAAGACAATATTAAATAATTGACGTCAAATTATTTAATGTTATTGCTGATAGCCACAACCAAATCAGAAATTATGGATTGTACAAACCATGATTTTTTCTATGCAAAGATACCTAAGATGTTCTTTTGTGTGTATCATACGCAGATTTATTTCATATTACTAATATAAACCTTTGTAGAGATATAACTAATCTAGTGCATGTTCAGGTACCGAGCGTTTTCGGGAGCTTTAATTAATGTTCCAAATCCAGGCTTTAATAAAAAAAAAGCTCTGTTAGATTTATATAAGTAAGAGGCGCGGCTTAACGCTTAATGCTGCGGAGCGACCGAGAGATTCCGACCAATTTTAGATTGAGGACACCCCAGGATTCAGATGAATTTGCCCCACACAAAGCAGCTAGTAAAATAATCCAGCCGCACATTTTTCATCGCCTCCGGAAATGTCTCCACTGCTTTCAATGAGGACAGCAATCCATCAAGATCCTCAAAAAGGACAACTGCACTTTGACTCAAAAATACTTTCCTTCTAGGAAAGGCACACTCGAAAAACGGATTATTTTCGCAATAAAAAATTTATTTTAGTTCGTTAATTTAATGTCAGCTCACGACCCACTGTGCAATTGCTTTATAACGGGGTAATATGTGGATGTGGATATGTGGATGAGCGATTGTAGCACTCTACAAACAGTGTGCGGCCACTACGTCGAATTTGAACTCGCGGACATAATGACGTATATAAGTTCTGACTAAATGTACCTGGATTCTTGAAGGGACTGATCGGGTTGACCAGGCGTTTGCTGAGATGAGGCTGGAGTTGATGTGAGATACCTAAAGTCCTGGGTTGGTTCTTCTTATGAAAGTTCAACTTATGGTCCGTTTCCACTGGAGCCACGCGAAGTAGATAGCTTTAAGAGAGTCCTACTTGTGGTCCGTTTTACACAGGATCACTCGAAGTAGGTTTGTTTTAAGTGCCGTACCTTGACACTGAGTAACGAACCGATCTACTCTGTATTAGCTACTATCTTTATTTCAGAAGAACAATTCTTATATAATATCCAAAATTATACATCATTAAATGTAAGGAAGGTCTATGTTATGGACGTGCTAAAACCAATGGTAATGCCAGTGTCACCCACCCCTGAGTCTGCTGACTCAGATTCCTTGTTCATGCATTGCTTGTCCATGCATTTTGACTTAGGTAACTGGTTTTTGCTTGCTTCGGTCAGTCGGTCATTCTTTCCGCTGATAATGCTGATTTCTGCTTCTGGCGCCGTCTACTAGTGCTGGGTTATTAGGTTGGATATTGTTTCATTCTTATTGCTAATTATTATCTTTGCTTATGGCGACAACTCGTCCTGGAGTGTGGTAAATTTCTTGCGCAACAAAATTTCCAACGGCTCCAGTACCATGATGGTCAAGTCTTTCCTCTGCACTGCAGCCTTGACCTTATTATGCAGGTCTCCCATCTCCTGGTAGGTCACCTCTGCTCTTCGCCGCAAAAGCCTTTCTCTGCTTGCGGGAACCGAGGCACTATCTACGTCTCCAGACTCCATTATGTAAGTTTTCGTGCAAGGTGCAATGTAATGGAAACAACAGCAACAAATTTTCCTTTACAAGGTTTCCTTTATGCACTTTAATGATCACTAATCAAACCGGGCGCGATCACTCCGGGGTCACCAAATGTTGAGTTATCAGCGTTTTGATAGCGGCCGAATTAACAAGACGAGATTCAATTTATAATTTATTATGGGTCAATTTAACCGCAAAACAAATTCCGCGGCTGATCCAAACCAATGCCGACTAACAAGTGCATAAAACCTAAGAGCTTGCGCAGAAGCTCCACCAAAGCTCCCAAAGTGCATGCGCTACAAAAGAACAACAAAGCGCATGCGAATCTGGGAGAAACAAAGAATATGAAACACCTCATAACGGGCAATTAGTGGACCGCTGCGGCTAGTTACACTGAGAGAATTAAATAGAAATAATTATGATATTTGATGATGGTACAAGTATCAACAGCGGCTGTGCATTGTTGTTGGCCCGACTCAGTTGACCGTTGTGTACCCTTGCACTAGAAAATATTGTGGATCTTAAACTAATTACTAAAAATCTAATGTTAATACCAAAAAAAATTTTAATCATGTGGGTGAGATCTTCAACATTCCTAAGATACCAATGATATTTGTATCCAGCCTGATGTCTCCTTCGCCTTGTCGCCCTTACACTCTGTGCTCTTCAGTTGTGAGTTGACAAACTTGGGCTTGTGGCTCAGTTTTCTGCCGTGATATCAGGAGCTGATTCCGGTCGCACTGGACCCATCACAATCCATCCAAGCGCGGTATTTTTTAGTAGCGGCTGTCCTTCTCCCAAATATGCCTGTTGTGGCCTCATAAGCTGGGAGATGATTTCGGCGCCCGGAAGGCGCCAGGTCAATCTTCTGGGGCTGAGTTCATGAAATTCAGCATCGGCTAAACGCAACTGAGGTGAGATATTTCTAGGCGCTTGAATAGGGTGGGATGGTAAATTGGGCATTATTTCCGGTAGTACAACGATGTTGATTTGATTTTCAAAATCAGTGGTTAATGATGATAGGGACACCACAGTCCTTTGTCGTGAACTTTTAGTTGTTCCTCCCAGTGCAACGATGTTCTTATTGTAGTCCAAGTGTGTCAGCCATCCTTCCGGTGATTATGTTAATCTGTGATCCAGAATCTAGGAGTGTGCGGCATTGCTGAGGGGGTCCAGCTGGTCCATGTATTGCCACTTGGGCGGTTGGTAATAGAACGGAGGGCTTATCTGTAAGCAGGGCTGAACGTCGACGTATTTTTCTACATTGTTACTTGACTGGTTGCTTGACGCTTAAGGTTTTCTAACATCTCCTTCAGAGATTGTCGATTGGTTGGATCGGTGATGGCTAGTTCTAGAGATGACAGCGTGTGTGGATCCAATCTTTCCCCAATGATGTGTATCAAGATTGGCTCCCAGTTGCCTACTGACACCTTGAGTGCGTTGAGAGTGGCGACCGTTCGGAACATGGTATCATGTAAGCTGTGCAGCTGGTCCGCTGATCCATTTGTCCATTTGTCTGGGGTGTCCGAAAAGCTTTTGGGTCGCGGACTTAATCAACAGCCGTTCTTTTGTGGTATCGATACCACAAGAGTAGTCTCCGTAAAACTCTAGAATTTCTACTGGTGGTATTTCAAAGGAAAGTTCGATCGCGGGTTTTTGTGTTGATGCTGAAGTCGATTGCGATTCTTCGCTCAGAAACGAAAAGTATTCTGCTCGTACAACCTAAAATCTGTCATCGGTGTGCCCATAATTTTTTATGGCTGGTTCCAGGTCGATGAGATCATGGTATCACGTGACGATTTCCTTCCATAGCTCCTTCATGTGTTGTCTGACGTGTGTAGTCACTTCCCGTCCTTCGGAGCGGTTGCACAGAAAGTCTTCCATATCGTCTAAACGTCCTTCATGTCTTCGTTTTAATGCTGTTAATCGAAGGTCTTCTAATTCGTTTCCTCGTGTTGATTGTGCCTTTGGCTCGAGATTTTTGCCTGTTTTCCAGGGCCTTTTGACGGGCCTGACACTGATGGGATTCGAAAATATTGCTTCATATTTTTTCACAAGTTCTTCTAGCGCTTTGGCCTTTGTAAAATACTCATTTTCCGGACTTAGTGCCAGCTCATGGAGCTTGGCATCATTCTTCTTAAACTGGGTCCATGCGTGAGTGAGTTGCTTGCGACTCTCCTCGAAGTATCTTTCCTTGAGTTTACGCTCTGCGGAGTCCTTAGTGAAGTTTCATATTAGCCTTTGGATGGCTATGTTGCTTTCAATTTGAGCATTTGTATTACGGGGTCTGATTCTGATCCCATAGTTACGATGTGTTTTGTTTTTTTCGATGAGTTAAATTGCGTTGCGTCTTGTGTTCAGGTTGTGATGCTATAGAAAAGGACCATGTCGTGGTCACCAAATGTTCCGTAGAGCGTTGTGCGGCCACTACGTCGAATTTGAACTCGCGGGCATAACGGTAGGTCCCGGAGTCGTAGTCAAAGAACGTATAAAAGTTCTGACTAAATGTACCTGGATTCTTCAAGGGACTGATCGGGTTGTCCAGGCGTTTGCTGTGATCAGGCTGGAGTTGATGTGAGATACCTAAAGTCCTGGGTTGGTTTTTATCAAGTACAGATGATACGGGGTTTCGGCTGATTCGTTATCGGCCGGTCGTGGTCGTGCTAAAACCAATGTTAACGCCAGTGTCACCGATCTCTGAGTCTGCTGACTCAAATTGCTTGTTCATGCATTGCTTGTTCATGCATTTCGGTTTAGCGAGCTGGTTTTTTCTTGCTTCGGTCAGTCGGTCTTTCTTCCCGCTGATAATGCTGATTTCTGCTTCTGGCGCCGTCTACTAGTGCTGGGTTATTAGGTTGGATATTGTTTCATGCTTATTGCTAATTATTACTAGGTATGCCAATAGGTTAGTGGGTCTGATCATTGCTTATTGCGACATGCTGATGAATATTGATTAGATCAGATTACTAAGTGTGAATATAGGTTAGTAGGTCTTGGCACTAGGTGCCAACAAAATTATTTTCCCAAGCACAATCACGTCAGAGTTCACAAAATGTTCAGTTACCGAGCGTTTTCGGGAGCTTTAATTAAAGTTCCAAATCCAGGGTTTAATAAAAACAAGCTGTGTAAAATTTATATGTATAAACACAATTTATTTTTCTAACTTGATTTGATTGATGCGTAAAGTTGAAGACCGATCAAATAAGTAAGTGACGCGGAAGCGCGGCTCAACGCTTGATGCTGCGGAGCGACCGAGAGATATCGCGAGAGAGCGAGACAAAGCTAGCGCATAACGGCAGATGCAGGTGGCCGATCAAATGCACGAGAGCGGGCGACGCGAATAGGGACATAAAGATAAAAGAAAGTGACGTCACTAGTTCAATAAATTATTACAAAAATAAAATTAATAATTTAATACTGATAATAAATTTAATTAAATTGATAAAATAATAATGATCAGTTCGTTATTAATTGTAAAATATTCAAAGAAAAAAATATTTTTATCTGAAGAATTTAAAACAGAATTTAAATATCGCCTGCGCTTGTTTACTTACGATTTGGTGAATTTAATGGACAATGCACAATTACACTTGCAGTACTAGAGTACATTTTTTTTATTAAAATCTGGTTGAACTAGTTCCATTTGAATAATTAAATTTTCTTTTAGCCCGTTGAAAGCTCTTACGGCTGAATCATCAAACTGTATTAGGGTTTTACGTGATACTTTTTTACTTTGCCATTTGGGCCTTCTAAATATTTAGTCAAAGGTCTTTGCGTAATTTTGTACAAATTTTCTGTAACATAATATCCTGTAAGGCCTTGGAAGATTCAAAGTTTTTGAAGATTTTTGGGGATTGGATATTTTTCAATTGTAGAGATTTTATCAGAGTCGGTTTTGATTAAATTGTGAGAAACTTCGTAACCGTAAAATTAGATTCTAATTTAACAAATTTTGAATTTTCAGCTTTGCAGCTGATAGAGCATAAGGGTATTGTTTTCTGTAGATGGCCTTATCATTTACGGTGGAATCTGCATATTTATTTTTGAATGCTTCTCTTTGATTATATTCTATATGTTATTGTCTATACATGTACAAAAGTTCCGACTAAGTTAACCTGGGTTCTTCAAGAGTCTGCTCGGGTTGAACAGGCGCTTGCTGTGATCAGGCAGAGGTTAAAGTATCGGCTAATTCCGTATCGGCAGGTCCTACTGGCGGTCCGTTTCATGGGAGCAACAATCGAAGTAGGTTGGTTTTAAGTGCAGTAACATCGGCAGGTCCTACTGCAAGTCCGTTTTACGAGAGCAACACACGATGCAGGTTAGGTAAGGAGGGTTCTACTTGTGGTTCGTTTGGTTGGTTAGGGAGGGTCCTTCTTTTGGTACGTTTCACGGGAGCATCACTCGAAGTAGGTTGGTTTTAAGTGCCATGACTGTATTCGCAATTGTCTTTTTTTTGGATAAGGTGATCTTTTATAAGATCAGATAATTATATATGTTGTGGCTTAACTATGGTTAGCTGGTAAGGTCACTGTTAACGAACGTACATGCTATGTACTAGTTCTGATTTCTGTTTCTGGCGCCATCTTTTAGAGCTGGGTTTTTAGGTCTTAGCATCAGGTGCCAACACAGGCAGCGGATCTTCCAGAAGATTAAACCATTTCAAGAATTGAATGAGCACGGGGAACAGGTAAAGTTGGACTGAGCAACATAGAATATGTGCTGCAAATCAAGTCACAGTGATAATAGACCATATGCAATCGTGGAGAGAAAAGGAAGCATAATGGAATCCCTATGGATGCCTAAGATGCCTAGAGTTGGTGTCAAACTTGGGACTAAATAAGAAAAGGAACGATCTATCTCCAGGTAGTCGCCAAGGTGCATTGCATATCAAGGCCAAACATACCGCATCCCTAGTATGCCCCTCCTGGATGCAGAAGCTTTATCTGGGCATAAACTTCTAAATAAAGTTTCACATTCTTCCGGAGCTGGTGGCTGGGCTGGAGAAGTTACAGACTTATTTTCACAGTAAAGGATAACTAAATGAACCACACATCCCAACCAACAAGCAACAGGTTCGCCTGGATAAAGGAAAGGAGGTTTTGTAATTATATGGCCAATAAAATTATAAAACCGCGCTATACGCTCTTAAGAATCTCAACCGTCCATGTTATCCATGACATACCCCACAGGACATATGCTCAATGAAGAGCAAATCAAAAACAACGTCCAGAAGTTGATCAAAAACTTTACAAGGGATTCATCTGATCGCCGCATAAAGGAGGGTTACTACGAAAAGCGACTACGCCAGATCTCCTACTTATTAAATTAAAAAAAATATAATGCCAAACTCCACGAATTAACCTTACGTCTTGAGGACGAATATTTTACAAAGATAGAACTCGTTATTAAATACGTAGTATTCCATATTTTCAGATATTTTTCGCAATAACTCCGGAAAACCGGTGAATATCTGAATCCCAAGGCACAGCCTAAGACTGTCGAACAAGTTCTAACAGAGGACCCAACAATCACCTCACTGAATCGAAGTCAAGAATAAAGGCACACTGAAGGAAAAGAAGTTTCGTTGTACACCAGGCCACATAAGAAAAATTTATGGAAAGGGAAAGGGACGGCAATCACGACCTCATTGATTGGGATCCAAACATTAAGAGAGATAGACATACTAGCGATAGATTCCATTTTGTTCAAACGGAATATTTCACTTTTTTTTAATGAAAAACCACAAGAAAAACAGGGAGCTACAGGGTATTTTTGATAACATTTAGCTTCTAACCATCGATAAGCCACAAAATATGTATGTAATTAAACATCCTATAAAATATCTGTTTCTCCCGTCAGAAGGAACTTTTATATATCACATAATACATTAATATGGAATATATAATGACAACAATTTATTTTCAAAGCTAAAGATTTAATTCATTTGATTTAAAAATGAAAAATCGATCGGCTAATTTTTTCGAAAATTCACATATGCAAATTACCTAGTAGTCCGAATGAAATCTATAAAATTATGTTAATTTTATAATATTACACTTGACAGAGATCCCTCCAACGATTCCATATTTTCAGTAAGTTTGCACAGCAAGTTCTGCTCGTTGCAAGAGACGCATCCAAACTGACCTGCGTAACACAGAGTTGTTTCTAATTTCATCATTTCTCCAAAGTCTATTGCCATCTCTGTTTCTTGCATTCAGTCCGCGCTCTCCGATCAGACCATGCTCAGCAGCAGAGTGTGTCCCTTTTTCCCTTTCAGCTGCTGTGCATTCTACAACTACTAGACAATGTGTCGCCACACCAAAGCTGTACGCACATGACGCACAACTACTAGACAATGTGTCGCCACACCAAAGCTGTACGCACATGTACTATGGACAAACTAACCATTCTACGACACGGCCTTCCTGACAACTCACACGTCCTCGTGTGTTTTGTTTTCAATACCACGAGACTCAATTTCTCTTTAAACTTTTCTTTATTCTTAAACAGATATTTTTTTTCTTTCTTTTTACTTCATGTATTGGACAAAAGCTTTCAAAAATAAAAATCACTTACATAAATATCAAATCTTCTGTATTCATTACATTTCTTCAATTAAACATAATCTTATTAATTCATTTTGTTATTCTTTAATAACATTATTCTCTTTTGTAAAATAAAACCTTTGTGCATTTCCTTTGGCACATTTTAACAATTTTGTAATTCCTTTTACACGTCTTACGATATAACATTAGTGTAGTTCCTTTAACACTTTGAAATAACTTTAGTGTAGTTCCTTTAACACTTTTAAACATTTGTGTAATTCCTTTAACACATTGAAATAACTTTAGTGTAGTTCCTTTAACACTTTTAAACATTTGTGTAATTCCTTTAACACAATGAAATAACTTTAGTGTAGTTCCTTTAACACTTTTTAACATTAAATTCTGTTCGGTATATCTCTATACATTAATTTATGCCACCCCTTTTTTTTTTTTTCTTTTTGAATCTCTTTCTTTATTGTCAGACGCTTTTTCCATCATGCCGTCTCTATCTTTGCGTATTAGCTGATTGTTCGGCAAAGCTCTTAAGAATTCATGGGAATATTTGTAAATTCGCTTACTTGCTAAGGACAGACATCTATCTCCATTTAATATTTTGACAATCTCAAACGATTTGCAAAAATGCCTACCACCTATGTATGTACCCTCGGCGTTAAGTTTTACAATGTTATTTATTCTTTTGTTTCCCCTTAAATTTATCCATGACGCTTTCCTCCACTAAGGAGCATTCAGCACCTGAATCAAAACAAAATGGAATAGACTCACCGGATGCCCTCATTATTCCAGTCGGTGGAGCTACTGTGCAGATATCTACCCGCTTCTCATACGTACGGCCTTTTGGACAAGCGGATGCAAAATGTCCTATTTCGTCACATTTAAAGCATTTGACACTTGACCAATCCTTCGGTCCAGTCATGTTGCTGCCGCTGTTGATTTTGCCTTTGCTCTGACCCTTTTCCAAGCGAGCACGGCATTCGGCGTATTTATGACCACCCTTTCCACAGTAATTGCATTCCGTCGGTGTCGGAGACTTGAACTTCTTGCGCTCCGAGCGTGTTGAATCGTCATCTATACTGCGCTTTTTGAAAGAGTGTGCGTGTAACTGTTGTTGTAGCTCATTGCGAGTTTTTACGTTGTTTGTAAAAACCAAGTGCGTCAACTTGTTATCTATTTGCGCCATGTGAGCCAGAGTCACAGATACCGCTATTTCTTCCAAATCCTTGGCTTTCCATTTTGACATAAGTAGCGTAACAATACGGCTACCGTATTCAGCGAAGCCCTCCTCCGGCTTTGGTCGACCATTCAGAACATTTAACAGCATGGCGGCAGAAGTCTCAATTCCAACAAAGCGTTGTATAAACAGCTCCTTGAACTGCGCCCAAGTGATGCCGGCAAAGCAAATTTGGGAAAGCCACTGTGATGCGCCGCCTTCTAGTGCCTTGCTTAGGGCGATCACCAGATTGCTACCCTCGAGCACGTTATCCGCAAAAATTAGGTCCACTGTTGAACACCAAGAGGAAGCATCTGCTCCAGCACTGTCAGGATTGAATTTTGGAAGAGCTACATATGACGCTTTTCCATCGGTTGGCGGTGCCCTTGGTGTCTGCATGTTTTTGATGATTTCCAGTAGGTTGCGGTTTTGCAGCTCCAACGCCAACAAATACGGATCGGTGGCACGATCAGTAGGCAAAGCAGATCCCACTTCTGATGACAGAGATCCCTCCAACGATTCCATATTTTCAGTAAGTTTGCACAGCAAGTTCTGCTCGTTGCAAGAGACGCATCCAAACTGACCTGCGTAACACAGAGTTGTTTCTAATTTCATCATTTCTCCAAAGTCTATTGCCATCTCTGTTTCTTGCATTCAGTCCGCGCTCTCCGATCAGACCATGCTCAGCAGCAGAGTGTGTCCCTTTTTCCCTTTCAGCTGCTGTGCATTCTACAACTACTAGACAATGTGTCGCCACACCAAAGCTGTACGCACATGACGCACAACTACTAGACAATGTGTCGCCACACCAAAGCTGTACGCACATGTACTATGGACAAACTAACCATTCTACGACACGGCCTTCCTGACAACTCACACGTCCTCGTGTGTTTTGTTTTCAATACCACGAGACTCAATTTCTCTTTAAACTTTTCTTTATTCTTAAACAGATATTTTTTTTCTTTCTTTTTACTTCATGTATTGGACAAAAGCTTTCAAAAATAAAAATCACTTACATAAATATCAAATCTTCTGTATTCATTACATTTCTTCAATTAAACATAATCTTATTAATTCATTTTGTTATTCTTTAATAACATTATTCTCTTTTGTAAAATAAAACCTTTGTGCATTTCCTTTGGCACATTTTAACAATTTTGTAATTCCTTTTACACGTCTTACGATATAACATTAGTGTAGTTCCTTTAACACTTTGAAATAACTTTAGTGTAGTTCCTTTAACACTTTTAAACATTTGTGTAATTCCTTTAACACATTGAAATAACTTTAGTGTAGTTCCTTTAACACTTTTAAACATTTGTGTAATTCCTTTAACACAATGAAATAACTTTAGTGTAGTTCCTTTAACACTTTTTAACATTAAATTCTGTTCGGTATATCTCTATACATTAATTTATGCCACCCCTTTTTTTTTTTTTCTTTTTGAATCTCTTTCTTTATTGTCAGACGCTTTTTCCATCATGCCGTCTCTATCTTTGCGTATTAGCTGATTGTTCGGCAAAGCTCTTAAGAATTCATGGGAATATTTGTAAATTCGCTTACTTGCTAAGGACAGACATCTATCTCCATTTAATATTTTGACAATCTCAAACGATTTGCAAAAATGCCTACCACCTATGTATGTACCCTCGGCGTTAAGTTTTACAATGTTATTTATTCTTTTGTTTCCCCTTAAATTTATCCATGACGCTTTCCTCCACTAAGGAGCATTCAGCACCTGAATCAAAACAAAATGGAATAGACTCACCGGATGCCCTCATTATTCCAGTCGGTGGAGCTACTGTGCAGATATCTACCCGCTTCTCATACGTACGGCCTTTTGGACAAGCGGATGCAAAATGTCCTATTTCGTCACATTTAAAGCATTTGACACTTGACCAATCCTTCGGTCCAGTCATGTTGCTGCCGCTGTTGATTTTGCCTTTGCTCTGACCCTTTTCCAAGCGAGCACGGCATTCGGCGTATTTATGACCACCCTTTCCACAGTAATTGCATTCCGTCGGTGTCGGAGACTTGAACTTCTTGCGCTCCGAGCGTGTTGAATCGTCATCTATACTGCGCTTTTTGAAAGAGTGTGCGTGTAACTGTTGTTGTAGCTCATTGCGAGTTTTTACGTTGTTTGTAAAAACCAAGTGCGTCAACTTGTTATCTATTTGCGCCATGTGAGCCAGAGTCACAGATACCGCTATTTCTTCCAAATCCTTGGCTTTCCATTTTGACATAAGTAGCGTAACAATACGGCTACCGTATTCAGCGAAGCCCTCCTCCGGCTTTGGTCGACCATTCAGAACATTTAACAGCATGGCGGCAGAAGTCTCAATTCCAACAAAGCGTTGTATAAACAGCTCCTTGAACTGCGCCCAAGTGATGCCGGCAAAGCAAATTTGGGAAAGCCACTGTGATGCGCCGCCTTCTAGTGCCTTGCTTAGGGCGATCACCAGATTGCTACCCTCGAGCACGTTATCCGCAAAAATTAGGTCCACTGTTGAACACCAAGAGGAAGCATCTGCTCCAGCACTGTCAGGATTGAATTTTGGAAGAGCTACATATGACGCTTTTCCATCGGTTGGCGGTGCCCTTGGTGTCTGCATGTTTTTGATGATTTCCAGTAGGTTGCGGTTTTGCAGCTCCAACGCCAACAAATACGGATCGGTGGCACGATCAGTAGGCAAAGCAGATCCCACTTCTGATGACAGAGATCCCTCCAACGATTCCATATTTTCAGTAAGTTTGCACAGCAAGTTCTGCTCGTTGCAAGAGACGCATCCAAACTGACCTGCGTAACACAGAGTTGTTTCTAATTTCATCATTTCTCCAAAGTCTATTGCCATCTCTGTTTCTTGCATTCAGTCCGCGCTCTCCGATCAGACCATGCTCAGCAGCAGAGTGTGTCCCTTTTTCCCTTTCAGCTGCTGTGCATTCTACAACTACTAGACAATGTGTCGCCACACCAAAGCTGTACGCACATGACGCACAACTACTAGACAATGTGTCGCCACACCAAAGCTGTACGCACATGTACTATGGACAAACTAACCATTCTACGACACGGCCTTCCTGACAACTCACACGTCCTCGTGTGTTTTGTTTTCAATACCACGAGACTCAATTTCTCTTTAAACTTTTCTTTATTCTTAAACAGATATTTTTTTTCTTTCTTTTTACTTCATGTATTGGACAAAAGCTTTCAAAAATAAAAATCACTTACATAAATATCAAATCTTCTGTATTCATTACATTTCTTCAATTAAACATAATCTTATTAATTCATTTTGTTATTCTTTAATAACATTATTCTCTTTTGTAAAATAAAACCTTTGTGCATTTCCTTTGGCACATTTTAACAATTTTGTAATTCCTTTTACACGTCTTACGATATAACATTAGTGTAGTTCCTTTAACACTTTGAAATAACTTTAGTGTAGTTCCTTTAACACTTTTAAACATTTGTGTAATTCCTTTAACACATTGAAATAACTTTAGTGTAGTTCCTTTAACACTTTTAAACATTTGTGTAATTCCTTTAACACAATGAAATAACTTTAGTGTAGTTCCTTTAACACTTTTTAACATTAAATTCTGTTCGGTATATCTCTATACCAGTGGTGGGCAAACTCTCATTTCCCATAACTCGCGAGCATAGGGCCAAAAATTCTGCTGCAGCGCTGCCGGCACACGCACAGTATGAGCGAGCTCGCTCCTCTCCGAAGCACTCTCATTAGCTTTCGTGAGAGGGCCAAAGTTGGCATTTTTCTCTCATTTCATTTCATTTGAGCGCCAAAAATATTCTGTTCTACCAATGAAAATGAATTTATTCGATGATCGGACCTCACTGGAGCACGACCATTGCGACAAAAAAATCACTGAGAAAAATGTTTCTTGAAATTTGGGAAGAAAAATTTTTCTTTATAGAAAATATGGATGGGGAAGCGCAATGCTTAATTTGTTTAAGAATATTATCTAGGAAAGCTTTATTTAATATTGAAAGGCACTATAATAGTGCGCATTCGAATTATTGTCAAGATTCAGGCGAAATTCGAAATTCGAATTTTATTATTATAATTGTGTAAATTCATTATACAAGTCTGAAAAATACAAAAAGTACCTTATTTTGTGCAATATTTACAAAATTACCGATGAACGAATTAGTACACAAAGTTTTTCGCTCAGTGAATGGGTTGCTCTCTTTGTTTTTCGCTGCTTACGCACACAATCAAATGTTATAAATGTGTGCGTTTTGCCCACCACTGCTCTATACATTAATTTATGCCACCCCTTTTTTTTTTTTTCTTTTTGAATCTCTTTCTTTATTGTCAGACGCTTTTTCCATCATGCCGTCTCTATCTTTGCGTATTAGCTGATTGTTCGGCAAAGCTCTTAAGAATTCATGGGAATATTTGTAAATTCGCTTACTTGCTAAGGACAGACATCTATCTCCATTTAATATTTTGACAATCTCAAACGATTTGCAAAAATGCCTACCACCTATGTATGTACCCTCGGCGTTAAGTTTTACAATGTTATTTATTCTTTTGTTTCCCCTTAAATTTATCCATGACGCTTTCCTCCACTAAGGAGCATTCAGCACCTGAATCAAAACAAAATGGAATAGACTCACCGGATGCCCTCATTATTCCAGTCGGTGGAGCTACTGTGCAGATATCTACCCGCTTCTCATACGTACGGCCTTTTGGACAAGCGGATGCAAAATGTCCTATTTCGTCACATTTAAAGCATTTGACACTTGACCAATCCTTCGGTCCAGTCATGTTGCTGCCGCTGTTGATTTTGCCTTTGCTCTGACCCTTTTCCAAGCGAGCACGGCATTCGGCGTATTTATGACCACCCTTTCCACAGTAATTGCATTCCGTCGGTGTCGGAGACTTGAACTTCTTGCGCTCCGAGCGTGTTGAATCGTCATCTATACTGCGCTTTTTGAAAGAGTGTGCGTGTAACTGTTGTTGTAGCTCATTGCGAGTTTTTACGTTGTTTGTAAAAACCAAGTGCGTCAACTTGTTATCTATTTGCGCCATGTGAGCCAGAGTCACAGATACCGCTATTTCTTCCAAATCCTTGGCTTTCCATTTTGACATAAGTAGCGTAACAATACGGCTACCGTATTCAGCGAAGCCCTCCTCCGGCTTTGGTCGACCATTCAGAACATTTAACAGCATGGCGGCAGAAGTCTCAATTCCAACAAAGCGTTGTATAAACAGCTCCTTGAACTGCGCCCAAGTGATGCCGGCAAAGCAAATTTGGGAAAGCCACTGTGATGCGCCGCCTTCTAGTGCCTTGCTTAGGGCGATCACCAGATTGCTACCCTCGAGCACGTTATCCGCAAAAATTAGGTCCACTGTTGAACACCAAGAGGAAGCATCTGCTCCAGCACTGTCAGGATTGAATTTTGGAAGAGCTACATATGACGCTTTTCCATCGGTTGGCGGTGCCCTTGGTGTCTGCATGTTTTTGATGATTTCCAGTAGGTTGCGGTTTTGCAGCTCCAACGCCAACAAATACGGATCGGTGGCACGATCAGTAGGCAAAGCAGATCCCACTTCTGATGACAGAGATCCCTCCAACGATTCCATATTTTCAGTAAGTTTGCACAGCAAGTTCTGCTCGTTGCAAGAGACGCATCCAAACTGACCTGCGTAACACAGAGTTGTTTCTAATTTCATCATTTCTCCAAAGTCTATTGCCATCTCTGTTTCTTGCATTCAGTCCGCGCTCTCCGATCAGACCATGCTCAGCAGCAGAGTGTGTCCCTTTTTCCCTTTCAGCTGCTGTGCATTCTACAACTACTAGACAATGTGTCGCCACACCAAAGCTGTACGCACATGACGCACAACTACTAGACAATGTGTCGCCACACCAAAGCTGTACGCACATGTACTATGGACAAACTAACCATTCTACGACACACTTATTATTAATTTTATTAAAATCATAATAACGTTACATATGTATGTATGCAGATTAGGGACCTTAACATTATTTCGATAATATTTTCGACGCTACCTTGTCTAACAATAAAATAAATATCGATACTATCTGAATACATATTAATTTTACCTGCAGTTAATAAAAATTGTATGTTAATACAACATATAATATATCTAATTGTCATATTTGTATACAACTGTCACTTAAAAGAAAGGTCCGTGATAAACTTATTAGTTTGTAAAAATTTCCAATTCAGGGTGACATTTATGTATCATTAAAATGTATACATATGTATATTTTTTTAAAGGGTGTAGTTTCTACGCCTTTTTTAATATAAATATATACATATGTATGCATTTTCAAACACCTAATGAAATATTAATGACAGATTGAATATTTTTGCCACGAAACACTCAATATAAAAAATGGCCGAATCAACGACTGGTACAAGCATTGAAGGTGCTGCTGCTCCGGAAGCTTCACATTCTAATGCTGAAGTTATTAGAGGGCAGATTTTTGAAGTGGCGCCGAGATATACTAAATTAGCATATATAGGTGAAGGAGCTTACGGCATGGTTGTGTGAGTATTATTCCTACATAAGTAGTTACATATGTAAATATATACGTATATGTACGTATGTATACATAGTCCTACGTACATTTAAGTAAAATATAAACTTCCTTAAAAATTAAAATAGTGTTGATTAATAGATTAAGCCGAAACTCAAATCTTTCAAAAGAAAGCTGCTGTTTTAGACGATTTTTAATTCAAGAGCACACTGAACACTTTACATATATGTTTGTATATGTACATATTTATCATACATAATATGTTTGTATCCTTCAGTACCAAATTTCCTGGCCGAGCTTTTCCTGGGGTAAAAAATATTTTACTTCGATAAGAAACACCAAATCAATGAGATCGAACAAACGAAAATCGAATCGAAGCAGAGGAAGAACTTCTGCCGATCCTCTGCTGCTGTGAATGTTGGACCGTGCATAATTATTTTTGCTTTCGGCTATTTCGAAGACACACTTACAATGAAAAGGGATCGGAGATAAGAGTACAAGTGTAAGACGGTGAAAAAATTGGGAAGTGTCTCATAAAATACTCTTTAAATATTGTGGATGATATTTTCCAATCCATTTATAAGTAAGATTATACTAAACAAAATATTTAAGTTTATAAGTGAAATTATGTTTCATACATATTCGTATACATGAGCTATGGAAATTCTCACAAGGATCACCTATTTATATCCGATTAAGTTATTTATCCAATCCGATAAAGAACTTAAAAAAAAAATGTATGGCATTTTCGATCAATCAATTATATGGCAGCTATAGCATATAGTCGACCGAACCCGGCCGTTCCGACTTAAATACTGCCTGTAAAAAAAAGAAGGATGTGTGAAAAGTTTCAAGTCGATAGCTTTTAAACTAAGAGACAAGTTTGCGTAGAAACAAACAGACGGACAGACGGACATGCTTATATCAACTCAGGAGGTGATCCTGATGAAGAATATATATACTTTATAGGGTCGGAGATGTCTCCTTCCCTGCGTTGCACACCTTTGACCAAAATTATAATATCCTCTGCAATGGAATAGATAGTAGAATAATAAATTGTCATGCTACGTAAAAACTCCATAAGCTGTTAGTAATTACATAAAAAAATTAGCACCGTAAGCTGAGAACCTCTGCTATTCTTTCTTGCTATTTTTTCCATTAAAAGATCTAACTTGTATCTTTTTACCATATATTTGGCATACATTCAACTACTTATGTAAATTTTTTGCTAAAGGGAATATAATTAAATTTAAGAAAGTTCATAGGGTAGAAGAAAAATAACCCCTCCTGGCTATAATTTTTCAGCCAAACTATGGAAGTTTTTCAATTATTTTAGTTTCGGCAATCATTTTCTGATCGGCAAGATAAAAAACAGTTGTTGCTAAAAACCCCTCTTGAAAATGGAAAAGCGACTTTCCGGGCGATGAAATGCAAACCTTCCGAGCGCACAAGTTCTATAAATTCTATACCATAAATTCTATTTATGAAAAATAAAATTTTTCAAATCATATTTTTTTCTAACACCAGTAAATAAGAACAATTTTCAAATTTAAATCAATTTATGGTGTTGCTGAACGGATTTTATTAAAGATAAAAATAATAAATTTTTTCGCGCGGCTCCCACTGCATACGTACAGCCCACCTCCCGACCGAGGGAAACTGCCGCATAATGTTCGGCTCGAATCGCGGGTATAGCTTAGAGCTGGAAAAACATCGATGTTGGCCGCAATCGATGTTGTCGATGTTTTGGAATGAAAACATCAATTATAATCGATTATCGAAAAAAACGAATATTTTTTGTCGTTTAAATTTAACTTATTTAATTGAGATTATAAAGGAAAATAACAACATGTTAACAATTTTTGGTTTAAGAGAGCTCCTGCGCTCACTAATGACTTGGCCAGCTTTGCTGAAGATCCTCTCGGACGCCGTGGAAGATGCTGGAACGCAAAAGTATTGCTTTGCAATGCTTTTCAAAGCTTCCATGGAATCTGGGCATTTGTTGATCTGCTTACATTTGAAAATTTGTTATCTGCTTACCACGCTTTCTGTTTCTCGGTTACAAGTGACGATAATCGATGTTTCCAGAAAACCATCGATGTTTAAAATATTTTTGGCAACATCGATAAAATCGATGTTTTTTCCACCTATAGTATAGATCCGAGAAAGTTTAAGCGAAGAGAAGGACTAAGATATCACAAAGAAGAGTGGTGCACAGATAAAGCGTTTAGTATAAATATGTACATATATCGAACTACAATGGGTGAGGATTAGAGGACGAAAGTTTCTAGTCCTCCTACTTGGAATGAAACAATTTAAGCGTATTAGTAAATGCTGGATGTCTACATTTCCATAAATAAGATTATTTAGAAACATGACACCCAGTAGGTCATGTAGGACGACAATAACCGGATTGGAGTCGTCTGAAACTCCACGGTATCTGCCCCGTTGTCTGCGTCGCTGTAATTATGGAGCAAAAATATGCTAAAATGCTTTTAAGCTAAAATTTAGGCTCTAATTTTACCTTCAGAGGTAACTACTAATAGCTTGTACTTCGTGGTCGCTAGTCCAGAAACCTTTTCACCTGCTATCCATGGTTCCTGAACTAAGACTATATCGGCTCCATCCTCAGTCAAATGGAGCAGCTGAGACTGCCATACAATGGTGGTGGTTTATCTGCAGAATCCGTAAGGACATCTGACAGCTTCCCATCTGTTACTCTTATGTCGGCGTCTGAGAGGTCTTTGTCGGTGACCCGACTCGTAGCCATCCTGCGAAGCAGAAACCTCTAACTCTGAGGCCAGTTCCTCTTGAGAAGTGGCTGTGTTTGCTTCATCATTCGAGTCCGACTTACAAACCTTTATGGTGACGGAACTAAAGCCGAAGTTTAGCTCCCCAAGAGCAGCCTCTATGGGAGCTATACTTTAATTGTTGATGATTAAGATTGCCTGATTGCCCCCTTTGCAGACAGGAGAGGGGTTCCCTGGTTCCTTGGCCAGAAGTTCGAAGTATTTTACTGCTAGGGGTGCATCCACCCATTTCCACTTATACCTTGGGACTTTGCCGTCAGAGTTACATCTGTGGATAACCCCAAACAGGATGCGGCTTTTCGGAATTTCTGCGGTGGCTACGCAGAATCTGCCCTGCGGCATATGTTAATCTGGTGTGGCCAAGTTTGCTATCCGCCTCAGATTCGCTACCTTAAGGGGGCAGGATGGTTTCAGAGGCTGAAAAAAAAACATTTTTGCGAATTTTATTTTCATTTCTGAGTGAATATAATTATTCAATTAATTTACACGATACATGGCTATATTTGGAGAGTATCTAGGAATTTTTTTGTTAAGAAATAATTATTATTTATCCCGTGACGGGTAGTCGGCCGAAGTCACTTCAAACAGTTGTTATCTTACGGTGCGTTAAGTCTGTAAAGTCGGAGGTAACATTTTTACATTAAAAATCAGCCCATTATTGTCCGTAAAAATGGCAGAAAAAAATTTAAAAAAAAAAGCGTTGGTTCATCCGCAAGTATTTATTGTATAAAATATGTGTAAACAAATTTTATTTAGATCCGAGCATTACTTTTTGAGTTACGTTACGCACTGTCTTGAAAAAGTTGTTTTGAGAAAAACGCGTCTAAAGTTTTAAAAGCTATTGAAAGTATATGGAGAGAAAGAAACTGGAAAATCGGTGTCTCAGCGAGCTTTAGTCCGATCGACGACATGACATTTGGAGATGACGCCATTGTAGGGTTAGTGGGTAGCTTACCGCTACCCATCCCTAGTTTGAGGCGGTGTCCACCCCAGACCATGCCTAGTTTGCTCGCCATCTGGGGGCCCCAAAAAAGACGGACACCCCTGGCGGTGACGAACCGCACCATTTCTGTTTTTGGCCAGACTCACTCGTCACTGCCAGTGTTGTGGGATTTTTGGGAGATCCCGAATCGTTGATTTTGTTTTTGTTATCTTTGTTTAAATTCTCCATAGTTTGGTCCCACTAGCTGCGGAGAAAGGACGGTCCACCCGGGTAAGGCTTCTTAGAGAAGGGGTCGCCAGGTACCCTGAACCCTTCGTTTGAGACTGGGCAGAGTTTATTTACCGGGTCCCCAGTCTGGCTGACTCTTGCACGAGTCGAGTGACATCTTAGTCCGGTGGGCAGGCACTGTAGTGTAGGAGAGGCACTGTAATGTAGGAAGTGTGTGAGGCTACTTCTTAGATGCGGCAACACAAGCGCATCGTCGGCCCCGCTTACGGTGCGGATACCCGCTATCTAACCGGGGCTGTTTATTTGCGAGGAGTGCCCCAAGGAGAGTCCTTCTATCCTTCGCTTTATTCACAGCTAACCTTACTGTAAAGATAGTTTGCTATCCGCAACATGCGACCCGTTCGGTAGCCATTTCGGATCTAAGTTAGGCATCCTAGGAGTCATTTCACATTTCACGTTTTTTTGGAAAATTTATTGTAGTTTATTCGATATGTCTTCATGTTTTGAGATACATTGGGGAAAATTTGAAAATTTCGGTTTGGAAAAAATGCGTTTAAATATTGACGACTGCATATGCAGCGCACGAGAATCTCTTATAACTGCTGTCTCTTTAAAACGACTTAGTAATTTCAAAAATTACTTTATTACCATGTTGTAAACATGTTAACAAAGCAATTTGTGAAAAAAAAAACAAGAAAGAAAAGCTAACTTCGGGCGGAGCCGTAGTTGATATACCCTTACAGTTAGGTAGCAGCTTATATAAATATAATCGTAGAAAGTCCCATCCATCTAGCTTAAAACAACACAGTTATGCTAATTCCGATCGTTCAGTTACATTTGCAGCTATAGGATAAAGTCGGCCGATCCTGGTCGTTCCGATTTACAGCTGTGTTCATTGAAATAGCAGTGCCTACAACCTGCACGTTCAAGAATGGAAAATACTATTATAAACACAAATTTGACACAAAATTTATCTATAACAGCTTAATGTATTTATTTTTAAGTAAATCAAAATTTTTTCCAAGCTACATACTTAAATATTTAAAAAAATATGGCTAATAACAAAAAAATAAGTATACATTATGATGATCATTGAAATAGCAGTGTTAAATTAAAAATAAAACAAAATTC
Organism: Drosophila ananassae; assembly: GCF_017639315.1. Lineage (NCBI taxonomy): Eukaryota > Metazoa > Arthropoda > Insecta > Diptera > Drosophilidae > Drosophila > Drosophila ananassae. The sequence goes on along the minus strand of NC_057929.1, from coordinate 23,440,205 downwards.
TCAATAGCTTATAAATAACTTAATTATATTAAAGAAAATATTTATTAGTTCCTAATATTTGGTTGTAAACCCCTTATTAGCTATTACAGCCTCACACCCACGTGGCATTGAGTCCACCAGATCCTGGCACCGTTTAAGGGGAATCTGGCCCCATGCCTCCTGCACAACTTTCCAAAGCTGCGGTTTAGAAGTCGGAGATTTCTTGGACACATACCGCTTGATGTCCCCCCATAAATTTTCTATGGGATTTAAGTCTGGAGATTGTGCTGGCCAAGGCATTACGTCAATCTTTTCTTTATTGAACCACTCCTTGGCCAATTTGCTGGTGTGCTTTGGATCATTATCCTGTTGGAATGTCCATTTTAATGGAATCTCTTCCTCAGCAAACGGCAGCATAACTTTTTTTAGTATATCTACGTATACTCGTTGATCCATGATTCCCTCTATCATGTGTATGGGACCTACGCCACTATAAGAAAAACATGCCCAAACCAAGATTTTTAGGCCCCCGTGCTTCACGGTTTTAAGCGTATGGTTTGGGTGGTATTCAGTGTTTGGGGCTCGACGAACATACTCTCTAGAGCCTTTTCCTCCAAAAAGCACAAGTTTTGACTCGTCTGTCCACAGGATATTACGCCATTTCGATACTGGCCAGTTCAAGTGGCTTTTGGCAAACTCCAACCTTGCTTTTATATGTCTTTTACCAAGCAATGGAACCTTTCTAGGACTTCGTGCACTCAAATTTTGGTCTAAGAGTCGTCGGCGAATAGTCACATCACTGATCTCCAAGCTCAGGTCCGCTTTTATGTCCCTAGAGGATGCGAAAGGATTCGCTTTGCTGAAGCGCACTATACGGTGGTCCTCTATGATTGTTGTTTTGCGTTTCGCACCGCGTTTTTCTGGCTTGGAATCATGATTTATGGCATTCGAAACCATCTTGGCTGAACATTTTAAAATGTTTTGAATTTCCTTGTAAGTTTTACCCTCCTTTCGTAGCCAAACAATCTTTTCCCTTTCTTCCTTAGAGCAGTGAGGTCCCCTACCCACTAAAATTAAAATTTTTTCAAATTTATAATGTATTGCCATAAAAATTACAATAATGAACTTAATTAAACTCACTTTTTACAAAATTACAAAATATTTTGTAACTTTTCTGGAAACAAAATCAAAAACTGCTATTTCAGTGAACAGCCAAAAAGTTGTGCACATGGCCAAAATTATCGATAAAACACAAAAATGGAGATAATCTGGCGGGATTTTTTTTCTTTTCTTATGTCTATATTCCATTCTACTAAAAGAAAGTTCAAGTCATCAACTATCAAAAGGGAATATGGCAAAAAAGAGCTTTATAGTGCTGCTCCTGTCGCACTGCTATTTCTATGAACACAGCTGTATATACTGTCTGCAAACAAAAGAAGGATGTTTGCGAAATTTCAAGTCGATAGCTTTTAGACTAAGAGACTAGTTTGCGAAGAAACAGGCAGACGATCAGACAAACAGACGGACATGCTTATATCAACTTAGAAGGTGATCCTGGAGGTGATCAGGAGGTGATGATGGAAGGAAAAAAATCATCTCGGCCGCGTCCACTTGTCATTCCGTGGGTTATACTGAGCAAAAAAGCTCACTTTGCAGTATGGTCCATATATATCTAGGGTGAAAATCGAGCTTGCGAGTTTTCGCTTGAAGTTTTCTTTTTGCACTTTAATATTTTTTAGAAAATAGTATTTTTAGTCATACTTATATTTCGTAAACTGACTGAAAATTTCGTTATATTGTTACAAAGTTGTAGCATTTGATACGTCCTACGCACGTCCTTAGCGCAAGTCAAAAAATTTATTATCATGGTGAAAATGACAAAAATGTCGAGAAAAACGTACCTTTTTTGAGATTGGAAAGTGGAAAACTTCAGCCACAAATTACACAGGCCGACAATTTCCAAATTTTTTTTTCCTCCACGAATAATTTTACTTGCTCCATAACCTTTAGGCTCCCCTGAACCAAAGTCCAGAACAAACATAGGTTTTATCACCCACAGTTTCCGCTGTACACCTAATAGAAGAAATTTATCAAATTTTACCATATATTAAATTATGTATGCCGTGTAATGGCGATGACCATCATTGTTTCTAGTACAGATTAAAAACACCTGTTTGAAATTGCGATGACCATCATTGTTTCTGGTACAGATTAAAAACACCTGTTTAATTGAAGAAAATATTGTTTAACTAACTATAATAAATTCAATAAAATTCGAGTATTTCGAGTTTTCCCTTAAATCCAAAATTAAAACATGGTATGATCAACTGATTTCAATAAGAAAATAAAAATCTTCCATAGAAAAATGTTTGGGGAAAAATCATAGAAGACCAAAAATTAATGTAAAAAATCTGAGATTTCGACTTTGGATGAGTATTCCATTTACTGCTAGATACCATTTTTGAATTTTAGTTGGTACACGTACATTTCAAAAACAAGAAAGAAAAGCTAACTTCGGGCGGAGCCGAAGTTTATATACCCTTGCAGTTGAGTCGCAGTCCGCTAGGTGGCGCCACGCATATTATATTATTAGATACATAGCAGATCGTATATAGTTATGAAATTTGGCTTATGAAATTTGGCATCTTGAATTAAATTGCCCAAAGAGGAATCCATTGAAACTGCCATGCTTTTAACATGAAAAACAATCAAGATATGGCATTTCCGATCTATCAGTTATATGGTAGCTATAGGATTCTTATCAAATTTGGCAGATCGTATAAATTTGCCCAAATTAGAATGCATAGAAAGTCCCATCCTTCTAACTTGGAAAAAACGTAGTTATGGCACTTCCGATCAATCAGTTATATGGCAACTATAGGATACAATCGACCGATCCGACTTATATACTGCCTGCAAAGGAAAGAAGGACGTATGCAAAGTTTCAACTCGATAGCTTTAAAACTGAGAGACTAGTTTGCGTAGAAACAGACAGACGGACAGACGGACATGCTTATATCGACTCAGAAGGTGATCCTGATCAAGAATATATATACTTTATAGGGTCGGAGATGTCTCCTTCACTGCGTTGCACACTTTTGACCAAAATTAAAATACCCTCTTCAAGGGTATAATGATATTTTCTAAAAACAATGACGGCCTACAATTCAATTAATGGTAAAATTTTATCAATTTCTTCTCTTAGGTGTACCGCGGGATCTGTCGGTGATAGAACCTATATTTGTTCTGGACTTTGGTTTAGGGGGCGTAAAGGTTATGGAGCAGGTGAAATTATGCGTGGAGATTTTTTGCTGTTGGCCTGTGTTATTAATAAAAATTTTAATTTCAAAGACTTTCTTTGAAATCTCTTTGAGTTTCCATACGGGGCAATTTCTTTCGGTCTTCAGATACAGATGCCATTATACCTTCACGATTATTGTCGATTGAGCGCTTAGCAACACTAATAGTTGGATTCATATCCGCTCCGTACCTTGAATATGGCAACTTGTTACGAATGTGGGACCAATATGGGACTTGGGCCAGCATCAATTACTGTAATTATCTGCTTGCTCATCATCAGCAGTTCTATCTTCTTTGATTCTCCCAGATTTCCATGCTCTTTGTAGCGCATGCACTTTGGGAGCTTTGGTAGATCTGCGCCCAAGTTCTTAGTTATTTACTTGTATATTCGGCATTAATTTAAGCGTATGAATATTTTATGGTTAAATTGAACTTCTAATGAATATTGGAAATTTGAACTGCAACTGGTTTATTTATTCGGCCGTTATTAAAAACTATTAGTAGTATAACTGCAAGGTATTAATGGATTTGGTAATGGAGGATCTTCATCATCTGTATCTTCAAGGTATTGCTGTAAATATTCATACGGAATTTTCTGATATATGGAGGTTCAGATAACAAGGTATAATTTGTTATCTGAACGTTTCTGTATCTGAATTGTTCTGTATTACAGGATTTATTATGCCACGTAAATTATTTGTTAAATATTGCGTCCATTGGATAAATTTTCCAACCATATACAGCCGAGCTAGAGTATTTCACGTTGAAATATATGAGAACGTACATTTACATGATGTATTTTCCCAAAACTCCAAAATTTTCTGATGGCTCTTTTGTATATACATACGGATCAATCTACTAGCTTTTGTTGTCCATTTCGAATTTTCTACCGGTCTAGGTTTGATGTTTACAAGACTAATTGAGAAACTACCATTTAAAATAGATTCAGCCATTTTGTATAGATATTTCATGTCCGTGGAAAGCTTTTTCGACACGAAAAGAGAGAGACAGAATAGTGAACAAAAGGCAGAGGAATCGAGTGACGTCATGGGTGTTTCTGAGGAAAGTAAACTTTTTCCGACCAGATTTTCCGGTGGCTGCTTGACCCAACTCAACGCAAAATAAAAAATTACCAGGTCAGGACATCCAGATCTAGGGGTTCTCAGAGAGAGAGCTTCGAACTATAAGAAATATTATAAACAAGCGTCTGCAACTCGTCGGCCTTTAGTACAGCTTCCCACAAGGACGGCATTCGTCGTGAAACAGATGAAAACTCTGATGTAACATTTTATAGGGGGGCAGCAAAAATCAATACCGGTTACATCGAAGACCTGATAACTTTACACTGTCTCCTTCGCAAGATCGCCCATTACTTGAGCACAGTTCTTCTCCCAATCGGCCAATACTGAGAACGTATCATTGCCAATAACGATCGAGGTCCAGCGTGCAGGTTCTGCTCATAAAAGCTAACGATTATGTTTCGCGTTACCGGATGGCAAAATTACTGAGTGACGACCATTGGTAACTGATTCAAAAAGAGGGACAACGAAGTCAACGTGTTGGAGGAGGCAACCATTCCCTTTGTCGCAACGTTCTTATTTCATCACACAAATAAGCGCGATGAACAGCCCACAAAAGCATGCTAGTCACTGCCTTGAGATCATGAACGGTAATTCCAATATGTCGGACCCGTCTGTCAAACTTATATCCTGTGTCTTTAGAAGATAGGGCGACCCCTTAAGACTTCATCCACCCTAAGATTCGTCGGGGTGCTGTCATTTTTTAGCACACAGTGATGAGGCTGAAAAAATTTGTTATCTCGATGCAACTCCGGCGGAACCCGGAACATATGATCTAGGTTAAGATACTCTTTTATAAAGGTCGAATACTGAGCTGTTGAGACAGTTTCCTTTTCAACGACTGGAAACGGCGTAGAGCCAGTGAGTACGAGTCGCCCAGTACACCGAAGCTATGTTTAATTGGCTACCTGACTGTGTAGGCACCACCTTCTAACCGCACCAAGTTCTTAGCAAAGTAACTCTGAATCCAGTTCTTCCTTTGACGCCGTCACAATCGGATCGGTGCAGGTTTCCACTTCCCTGAACTGTCGAATAAGTTGATCGAGCCGCTCATCTAAAGGGCATTGGGGGCTGACCAGTCGCGACCACTCAGCTGCCATTAGGACTTTACCATTATCACGGCCTTATAACGTCAAAATTGGGCTGAAGGTCAGTGATGTTGGATGCTACGATCGTAGTTAATTGCGCCGAGTAGTCCGAGCATGGGAATTGCAAGCAGACTTGCACAGAAAACACATCTGTATATGGGCGTCACCTATACCGGCTACAGACAACCTTAAGACTTAATTTTGTAATCTTAATCTAAAATGTACCTGCGAGCCAGAATCGAGCAGCGCTTTGCAGGGCAGTAGAACTCCAGAGCGGTGCCGGATTGGAATATTACCAGTGACTGGAAGCCCCACATCCCCAAAACTATTCTTGGCGACGAAAGAATTGAGGGCAGCGAAGTGGTTGGGCTCGTATGGAGCCGCGGCCAAAAATATTTCTAGTAGTGATATCGCTATGAAATTTTGTCCAAAAATCTATAAAAATATTCTAAACACACTGTAAAAAAAATCGTATCGTATAGCTTCCATACAAACGGATGGAGCGACTTTTCATAAAATTTTTTTTTTTTCCAATAATAAATTAAATATTTAACATTTTAATAAAAACGTTATTATTAAATTGGTTAACTTGTCATCCCAGAAATTTTACGTAACTAGGCATTAAGTTAAAAGATATTATACTAATAAAAAACTACGAATAAGCAAATATTGATGTTTACTCATATTTGTATCAAGAAAGAGTGATAAGACTTCAACAAAATTAAATTCTGTAAATTCTGTATAGATAAATTGCATGAGCGTAATATAGTAATATAGCAATAGATTCTTCGGTTTTTGACAGATCATACATTAAAAACATATAAACGCGAGAATATACACTTATAAGAAGAACCTATTAAAGTTTAAAGCAATGGAATAAACAAAAATTAAATCAAAACTATTAATAAATGAAAAATTATTAATAAAAACAAACTCAAAAGACGAAGACAAAGCAACAGAACAACAATCACACGAGCATAACAAATTTTTGTAGTGCAAAACTGACCCTCAAAAAGTTGAGAGGGTGTTAGAATTTTCACGATTTTAAGCACATTTGCAAATTTCTGCAAAAAAAATTTACACATTTATTACCTTAAGAGCCAGGCAAACACATTGGTTACACTTAATTGTGGATTTTTGTGTATATTTTATTTATTAAAATAAAATATATTTTTTTGTTTAATTATAAATTTTATTGAAAAATAATGTAACTTAAAAGAAATGGGTGTTGTCCCACCATTTTTTTTCGCTGGATAACTTCTGAAATAATACTTTCCAGCTATTGTTCTTGGTCTTCGTTTTCCAACGCCATATTCCACGAATGTCCGATTAAGTCATTATAATCCTTCATCCTCTACCTCAGCCGTGCTGTCCAATTCACAAGATAATAATTGAATTATGTACCTCTGTTGGGAGATTTTGCCTTGGAGAGGCAAACCTCTGTTGAAGAAGTTACGACCTAAAAAGTTTAATTTCAGAGAAATGGTATTTTAACTGAGTATAAGAAGAATACAATTCTCTACGACATGTAACAAATTCTAGAGGTGCAAAGTGCTGCAATCACTTTGTTGCTCTATTTAAAAATTACATTTCACTACCGAATTTTTGTTTTTTTATGTTACAACTTACACAAGATTTTATGGACATTACAATTAATTTACACAGTTAACGCTCACAAACACATATTACAAACCACGATTGTTGGACTCCATTTCAAAAACAGTACTTAATTTTTTTTTTTTGTTAAGCTTTTTCCACTTTGAACCAGAAAGAAAATTTTTTGCTTTTGCAACTCGCTTTTTTATTAGGAGAAACAGCTGACTTCAACAGCTGACCTATAACGTTTATATATTCATGAAACAGTAATGACTGGTCATTTCCAAATCCAGACGCATAACTTCGCCAAAAAGCTCCTAAGGCGATAAGCTTAAAAACCCTTGGCAGGAGTTTACTATGTGGGATAGCCATCACAGATCCAGTAGCGTAGATAGGGGGGGGATCAGGGGGATCAATCCCCCCCTTGGGTCTGAGAATTATAAGATGATATAATCTCAAAATTGAAAAAGAAACACATTTTTACGCGATGACTGTGCAGTGCAGCATTATTATTATTATTATCGCAGATTGCGGATTATTATCGCAGTGTAAAATAAAACTTACATAAAAACAGGATATTATTCTGAGTCATATCCCCCCCCCCATATCAAAAAGCTATCTACGCCACTGCACAGATCATGCATGCGGAAGAGTTTGTAATCACAAATGCAGAGTTACCAGGATGAAAGAGTCTATTCAGTTCTACCGCAAGGTCATATGCACAAACCGGTATCGTCGGTAAATCCATGCTCTCCAAAGTCCGGCACCTCTGCTCAAGGAAACTAGCGATGGACTCCCACTTTGGAATGGAATCTAAGGAATCCGAGTCAGCTTGCATTTCCTTCCACTTAGACTGCGTGGCATCATCAACCTTCTGAAACAGCACTTGGATTATGATGCAGCTAGCAATCTGCTTCGTTGTGCCCATGGTTGTCAGGGCTGGCATATGCGAATTAAATTTATCCGAAAGCTCGCGAAGCCTCTTCGCCGATGCTGATTCTTCGGTCCTCAGATGCAGTATCTCATCAACATGAGCTTGAAAAATAAGCCGGCGATTACTGAACGTTTTGTTAAGCAACTTCAAGGCGACTTTGGCTCAAAGAGAGATTCCTTTCAAGAGATGCAGAATCAAAAAACGGATTGATTTTCGCAACAAAAAATTTATTTTAGTTAGTTTATTTACTGATGGTTCACGACCCATTGTGAAACTGTTATATATCGGGGTATATAATGTATGTGTGTTCCGCCTGGCGCCTGGCAGGATATGCGGTAATGGTGCCTGGCAGCCGGTTAGATACCAACCCGAAAATGCTTTACTAAATTCAGTGTAAATTACATCTGTTTTTAGTCCGTTCTGGAACCTATCCGTGGCAAAAGGTCTAATAAGTTGGTAGTGGTGGAGCGGCGCTTCCTGAAGCGATGTGATATTATTGAACTAGAATGATGTTGCCAATGTGGAGTGATTAGTTTTTCTAAAAGCTGTGGAATTGCTGACTATTAAGAAATGGCTTTCTAATTGGCAATGTCGGACTTTTTTCCTTTTTTAATGCAAAGAAATATTGTAAGATTTCTTCCATTAAAAATATAGCTAAATGATCGAAGTTTCCAGAGATAGATGAAATAATTTAGGTATAGAATTGCACAGTGCTTCTACGCAGCACCTGGTGATATAACATTGGTTTTACCTTAAAAGGGTCCGATGATAAACCACTTTTATGAAAAGATTGCCAAAATAAAAAGTTGGCTGATTGGATATTACAAGTGTAATGCTGAGTCGCAGTGATATTAGGAGAACACGTCATTTGAAATAACTCGGCTTTATTTTATCTTTGTCATTAAGTTAACGAGCTTTCGCCCGTCCTATGCTAAAAGGCGGCCCACTCGTATTCTCTATCTCAGTGCATACGCATTCTAAATCGGAACTTTCTGGCACTTCATTTCATATGCAAACAAATAAAAATTTTATAACGTTGTGAAACAATTAATTCCCCTTTTTGTTATTTTGGAAAAAAGGGAAAAAGTCATTGAAAAGACTCAATGACCAAACAGTACCCTTTCCCAGCACATATAAGCAGTTTTAATACAGCCAGCAGGACAAATATGGAATTTAAAAAAACTGCACGGATATAATACCTTCGGCTACGGTCGAAGTTAGTTTTTCTATCTCGTATTCCAAAATACGATATATAAAATTTTTCCTACAATGAAATAACAAAAAAAAAAAAACAATTATTCAATGTAATAATTATAAAAAATATTTCTTTTTTGAAACTTTTTTCTTGTATTTCTAGGTCTGCCGATGATACATTAACTAATCAAAGAGTTGCAATTAAAAAGATTTCACCTTTTGAGCACCAGACATATTGCCAACGAACTCTTAGAGAAATAACAATTTTGACTCGATTTAAACACGAAAACGTAATGTTTATTTTTTTTAAATTTAAATAAATGTTATTCAAGATTTCATATTTTTAGATTATTGATATACGAGACATTTTGAGAGTAGACAGTATTGAACAAATGAGGGATGTTTATATAGTGCAGTGTTTAATGGAGACTGATTTATATAAACTATTAAAAACACAGGTAATAATATATACTGTTTAAATAAATATTACAAAATTTCCCTTTTTTGTAAATTTTACCAAATTTGGCGGTGATCTTTTTAATTATCCGTCAGACCCGCAGTCAGGCGGTGTCGTGTCCCATGTGGCCGCTTGTTTCTAGGTGTTTTGTTTTTTTGTTTAGAATATTTTCTGCCTCCAGTAAATAGAGCTTTCAAATTTTAATCATTTGTTAACATATATGTACTTAAACTAAATAAATATAAATTTTGAACTAAAAATATTGTGTAAACCCAAAATACACCATTGCAAATATCTCCACCTCAAAAACAAATGTTGAAACTTCCATCTTGTATCTTGAATCTTGAGAATATATATATGTATTTTATAGGGTCTGAGATGTTTCCTGCACTGCATTGCACACTTTTGACCAAAATTATAATACTCTCTGTAAGGGAATTCTTCATTTATCCTATTTCTCTCAATACACTTACATGTGCTGAGTATAGCCTACAAATTTCATTTGCTTTTATTTATTAATTTAGTCATTTGGTCAAGACGTTTTTTTTAGATACTATTTACGCATTAATAGATACGCATTAAAAGTTTTACGACTGCGTACGTTCAGTTGAACCTTCTAATTGCGGAATCTATTAATATCTATTAATATTAAATAATGAATTTAAAAGATATTTGAAATGAAATTTTTTTTTTGTAATTTTAAAAGACCCTTCTTTTCATTTTGTATACCGTTTCCATTTGGCAAAGAATTGAAGGAAACATGTCCGACCCTGTATGTATAGTTGTGTTCAATAAAATAATTGCAACACATTCAAATAAAATATAAATGTTTTTTTTTTATATATATATGACTGAAAATGTTTACGTTTGATGAAACGTTTCGTGTCTTTAAAATGCGAAATGAAAAAGGGAGGGAATCCCCTCTCGTCCCTTCCCGAACCCGGATTGGAGAGGGGAATAAGTGGTCCGGGAAGGCAGAGATAGCGTATAGGATAATAGAGAAATTGAAAAAAGCCTCATATTCGACATGAGTGTATCATTTTTTGTGTTGACGTATTCTTTAATATGTGAAATGTACTATTCAATATAAAATAAATAAACCCTGTTGGTTTCGGGGTTTTCAGGGCTGAAAAAAAAGTTTTTCGCGATTTTTTTTTTCATTTCTGAGTGAATATAATTATTCAATTTTTTTACACGATACATGGCTATATTTGAAGAGAATCTAGGAATTTTTTAGTTAGAAATAACTTGTCGGGTCGACATGTTGGACGTTCAAATAAGATGATAAGAAACGTCATAACAAAAGTGAAGAAACACACGTAGAAAACGTTCCCTGACCACTCTAGAGGTCTGAATATTGCTTCAACGGATCAAATAGTGCGCACATATCTCAGAAAACATAATCTGAAAGCCTACAGCCCAAGAAAAGTCCCACTTTAAAATGCCAGACATATCGCATCGCTCAATTAGTTCCCGGCCCGACATATAAGGAGCAGTAGTAAGCAAATATAGATATTTTTTATCAAAAGTGTCGATTATGATAATTATCATAAGCTCTGTGTAAAAATTCTACAACTCTGTGACCACGTGCTTTTAAGTTACAAATTTTTAAGTGAAAGGGAAATAAAGGAATTTCCTGTCCTGATTAAGCACTGTATTTTGATCGGAAAAAATACAGTATAAGCAAAAACTTGGCTTGATAAACATTACCCAGATTCTTCTCCGGGAAAATCAACCATCAAAGATTGGTACAATGATTTTAAACGTGGTCGTGTGGACACCGAAGACGCTGAACGCAGTGGTCGCCCAAAAACAGCAGTTACGCCAGAAAAAGTGGCGAAAATCCGAAAAATGGTATTGGCCGATCGCAAATTGAAATTAAAGGAAATAGCTGATGCCTCAAAGATATCGGAAGGCAGTGTGTTTACGATATGACATGAACATTTGGAGATAAGAAAGCTCTGCTCAAAGTGGGTGCCGCGATTGCTAACACCAGACCAAAAGCAACAACGCATCGATGTTTCCGAGACGTGTTTAAGCATGTTGAAGCGCAATAGGACCGATTTTTTTTCGCCGTTACGTAACCATGGATGAAACCTGGATACACCACTATACTCCAGAATCCAGTCGTCAGTCGTCTGAGTGGGTGGTAGCCGGTGAAAGCCGTCCGAAGCGTCCTAAAACACAAATATCGGCGGGTAAGGTTATGGCTTCTGTATTTTGGGATGCACATGGGATTTTATTTATAGACTACCTGGAAAAAGGTAAAACAATAAACAGCGAATATTATATAAAACTGCTGGATTGACTGGAACGCGTCCACATATGGCAAAGAAGAAACCACTCTTTCATCAGGATAATGCACCGTGCACCAAGTCTATGGCAACAATGGTGAAATTGAGTGAATTGAGGTTCGAACTTCTGCCGCATCCACCCTATTCTCCAGATATGGCCCCCAGTGACTACTGGCTTTTTTCAGATGTCAAAAAGCACCTCCAAGGCAAGAGATATCGATCAAATGAGAAGGTGATTGTCGATACTGAGACCTATTTTGAGGGTAAAAGTTCATCTTTCTACAAAAATGGCATAGAAAGGTTGGAGAAGCGCTGGACTGAGTGTATAGCCGTAGATCGAAACTATATTGATGAAAAAAAAAATTTTTGAAAAAAAAAAGTGTTTTTACATAAATACATAACAATGTGTATAAGAATAAGAGTATATTGCTTTCTTCTGACAAAAATTCTGTCACTTATGCCACATATTAATATTGTCTTATTAATACTGAATAAAACAAGACAAATTTAATTAAAAAATAATAAAAATTGTTGAAGTTATAACGCTTTTCCCAAAAAAAAGTCAATAAAACCATGCGAGCACTATAAGAAGAAGAGCATATTCCTTTCTTATACACACTGTTACTCCGGAGCGCACGCAAGGTTGAATAGACTTTTTTTTGGGAAAAGCGTTATAACTTCAACAATTTTCATAATTTTTTGGTGAAATTTTGATATGTGGCAAAAATGACAGAATTTTTGTAAGTTGTACCGAAAAACTGGCATCAAAATCCGAAAAACACGAATAAAAGTCGAAAACTTCAGTTTCAGGTGTAAAAATTTTGTTCTTTTTGTTTAACAAAATCGAAGATATATATTTCAAAAGCTACAACATTTAACTATTGAAAAACACCGAACATTTTGAATTCGGTTGAAAAAAACAAGTTCAGGAATTTTTAAGCGTAAAAAAGTCCCGAAAAACGGTTTTTTAACCATTAATCAAGATTTTAAGGGTGTTACAAATATTTCAAACATGGTTTTGTGATATACTCGACCCAATAAACAATTCCTACTATGTCACTTCAAAAGTTCAGAATCACTGTTACACTGTGTAGGAACATTTAAAAAAATTGAAGTTTTGTTCATTTTTACTTTCTTTAGGGTCTTCACTTTTGAAAAACATATAAAACGTTTTCCTAAAGCTAAAAATATGATTATGGTGACTATTGAAAACTTTTATCTGGTGGTGGTGCTATTTTTTTCGCAGCTGTGTGTTTTTACGTCCAATTTTCATGCTGAAGACAAACTAAACTTCTTTTTTTTTTTACCGTTCTTTATGCACTGTTTTCTTCAAATTGTTTCAGAAACAAAAATGAAAATTTTGAAAATATTGTCATATTTTTTTTTTACATTTTATGCCGTAGAAATGTACCGTCCGCAACCTTTTTTCCCACTCTTTATGCATTGTTTTCTTCAAATTGTTAAAAAAAAGTGAAAATTTCGAAAATATTGATTATTGTTATATATTTGTTTTTACATTTTATACCGTTGGAATGTACCGTTCGCAACCTTTTGTGCCGATTGCGCTCTTTAATTGTTTAAAAAATAAGAAGCTTTTTACATGAAGTTAATTTTTTTGTTCAACTTACATTTAATTCGAAAATATTTGTCGGATCGACTTGAAATTTTTTGTGTGTATACGCTGATATAAATATATAAAAATGAAAAATTAACAAAAAAAATTTTTTTTTTGTAAATCCTAACTGTAAATAACTTCTTAACATTATGTGCTCCATCGACATATGAAGTGTAATTTGTGGCGCCATCTGTGGAATGGTGTGCAACCAAAATATTTATTTTTTTGAAGTGAAACTTCTTTAGGCGCGTAATGGATTTTCGGGGACGGAGTAAAACCGAGTCAGGATCGACACGAAAATGCGAGTACCCCACCCCCCTCACCGTTCATTGTCCCTCTCTCACCATATGCGCTTGTTGAGGTGGGAGAGCCGCTCACGAACGTTGTCTCTCTTCTCTTCTTTCCTCTCTCTCAGACACCAGCGAACTGCGTTATTGAACTTTTTCAAAAACACACTCAATTTGGATATTGTTAATGATAGGCACACTAGCACGACTAGACACGGGACAACAATCGATGCAGTTTTTGCACGATTCATTAAGGATTTAAGTGCTCACGTATATATCTCGCACTTTAGTTACCATAACCCAATTATCACGACATTAGGAAATGATATTCATGAAATTGACAATGAAAATGGCACATGTTTGGTAAATTGTCATTGTAATTTCTTTGTAATTTTTATACCCTTGCAGAGGGTATTATAATTTTGGTCAAAAGTGTGCAACGCAGTGAAGGAGACATCTCCGACCCTATAAAGTATATATATTCTTGATCAGGATCACCTCCTGAGTCGATATGAGCATGTCCGTCTGTCCGTCTGTCTGTTTCTACGCAAACTAGTCTCTCAGTTTTAAAGCTATCGAGTTGAAACTTTGCACACACCCTTCTTTCCTTTGCAGGCAGTATATAAGTCGGAACAGCCGGGATCGGTCGACTATATCCTATAGCTGCCATATAACTGATTGATCGGAAATGCCATAACTTTGTTGTTTTTTAAGTTAGAGGGTTGGGACTTTCCACACATGTTATATTTGACCAAAATATCTTGTGTACAAAATTTCATAAGGATCGGCCGACTATATCCTATAGCTGTCATAGAACGATCGAAATTGGCATAACTTTGTTGTTTTTTAAGTTAGAAAGATGGGATTTGGTACAGATTCTATTTTGGGAAAAACAATCTGATTTGTCGAATTTCAAAAGGATCGGCCGACTATATCCTATAGCTGTCATATAACTGATTGATCGGAAATGCTATAACTACGTTGTTTTTCAAGTTAGAAGCATGGGAGTTTCAATGGATTCCTCTTTTGGCAAAATAATTCGATATGCCAAATTTCATAAGGATCGGCCGACTATATACGATCCGCTATATATCTAATAATATAAGATGCGTGGCGCCACCTAGCGGACTGCGACTCAACTGCAAGGGTATATCAACTTCGGCTCCGCCCGAAGTTAGCTTTCCTTTCTTGTTAATTGTAATATTGTTATTTATGTAATATTGTATACTTGTGAATAAATTGAAAATTTTTGGAACTATACATTAATCGAACGTCATTCATCTATAAGAAAATATTAGAAAAAGCAAATTCATGCTTCGTCGTTGAATTATTTAACCTCTAATTTTCAAACTAACCTAAGAGAGAAAATAGAGATGATGAAATGAAAATAGAGAGAGAGGAATACTAGAAGTTTCACTTCTGTCTTGCGTAGGCTTGACACACCCTTTTATTTTTTTTTAGTTTTAAATAGTGTGGAACTTTTATTCATGCCTTCAATCATTGTAACGCTAGCTTTTTTATCGCTTTAACAAAAACAATATCAAGTTCAATTTAAATAAACTTTGTCGTCAAACGATAAGTACCTGGAATCATATAGTCGGAAAAGTCTTCCCCACTCCACCTTCTTCAGTTACTAGCTTTTGAAGGCATGCTTTTGTTTAGCGCTCCTGGAGGCCGGAATTTAGTGCTAAGCTCTTTTGGTCCTGGCTTTGCTGTTTTGGTCGACCGGCGAGCTCAATCTCTATTTTCACTGTAGTTTCTAGCAGTTGACCTTTCACTGGACGATGTCTTCGGCTTTATGTTGGGAATTTTTTTTTTGTTTTGAGAGCCCGATTCCTTATTAGTTTTGTTTAAAAAATTGGCTTCCATAAAATTCCCACGATCTGCATAGAAAATAGTGCCGCCCGGACGTAGGTCCGTTTCGATCTGCAATGGGGGGTGCGTAGGTAATGTTGTGTAGGAATAAGAAAGGGTGTTAGGCACATAAGAGGCGGCAACACAAGAGCTTCGTCGGTTCCAAGTAGGGTACCGCGAGGAATGTCCTCGAAACCATCTGTCATTCCCATGCAAGCAGTAATGTTCTTGCTACTCCAGTACGTTATACCCCTCCTGTGGGTCTTACAGCCTAAAAGCTCATCGACCAAACTTCGCGGAGTTTTTGATGCGTCCTGTAAAAAAATGTCTAAATGATCACCGTCGACAGCCTCATTTCTGGCCAAATGGTGTTTCAAGAATCTGCGAAAAATATATTCCCTAGAGCTGCTAAAGTTATTGGGTCTGACTTTTACGTCGACGACATGTTAACGGGTGCTGGTTGCGTCGATGAGCTTAAGACAAATTAGTTTGAAGTAACTTCAGACCACTTCTAAGCCTATAGCATAATAGCCTTAATTTTCTCATATACTTATTTCTATAATATCACGTTTTCCGGCGCATATTTTTAAAATCGGTACAACGAGAAGGAAGAGTACACACTTGCTTACCTACGAAAACTGTACCGTTCATTTTGAGGAAATTGAGCCAAACTAAAAAGTGCACATCAAATTCTTTCCCTTAAAGTCGACAATATATTTGAGATTCAAAAAAAAAATTTCGAAGATACATACTTTAAATTTGAAACAATCATTGTTAAGAGGAGCCCGTAAATATTCGTGATACTCCAATGAGTTCCTTTTTAAAACTGTTTTTATTTCTTACAATTCTCTTACAAGAAACATACATGAAAATCTTAAATCTATTTAAAACTACTTATCAACGGACTGCTCGCTGACATGCTATGTGACCCTTTCTTAAGTGCTTCAAGTGCACCACATAAATATTTGGTTAGACTGCAGGAGATCGTCTTTCAAACCATGCTGTTAATCACTTATTCACATGGGTCCGATCTCCTACATTCTATGTTTGGAATTCTTATCGTGTTCAATGCTTGAAAATTCTGCAAAGGGCCACAAAAAAGGTGTACATTTTATATATTTTAGATTCATTACATTGTCCTTTGATAACACTTGATATCGGACTGTACATTTATACTTTTGTTTTTATAAATTTCTTTCCTTTAGTATTCGATAACAATATGTTGTTAATTATATCATTCTATTACATATTTTTAAATAGTTTAACATTGTTTAAGTTATTTTATTAGCTCCCATGTTCAACTTAATGTTTGAACATCCTGCAAGGGGCCACAAAAGTGCTTGACTTATGTTTACATTTTTAAATTAATTATTATTTCTGTTCGATTTCTTAGTAGACTGTAATATTATATATATTTTTAATTTTTTGATTTTAGTGGACATCTTGAAAACTTTTTTCATTCGATATTTTAGTGGACTGTAATATTATATAAATTTTAATTTTTTCTTTAGATATAGCTTTTTCTTTTTTATTTGATTGATCACTTAATCATATGTATAAAACCATTACATTATACAATAATCATATAAAATAAACATTTTTTTTTTAAACATTCGGCATTGGGGTTGGCAATGCTATAGCCATCAATTGTCTTCTCGACTTTAATTTTCTTACATAGGATATAATCAGTACAGTTATGATTATCATTATTAAAATTAACGAGCTATGACCTGACACATGATGAAAGTTGATATTTTTTAATTCTAAATTTTGTGCTTTCAAGTCTTCTATTTGTTTGGCCAGGTGAGCTATTTCTATGGTTCATAACAGGAGGCTTTAGAGGGTCCCAAGCTATTTTCGGAATCTCGTTTACTTCTCCTATATAAGCCGAAGCTAATGCTTCTTGACTTTCCGTTTCAATAATATGCTGAGCAATTAGAATTTTATCATCGGTCCGAGCTGTACATTCTGAACTGATTGTTAATATGCCTTGCTCCGGCAAATCAGTGATCTGGATTTTGGAGTGGCCACATTGGAGCCTTAACTTAGTGTTTGCCTCAACTTTAAATAACCAACTACTTCTTTTTTCTAATTCCACCCAAAATGAGTTTGACGATAAGACTGGTTTGTAAAAGCAATTGGAAGGTCTATTATGTTTAAGGGGTCCTAGCTGACAACTATTATCGTTGCCATTGCTCCATGGCCAGCTGCCGTCACAAACTCTTTTGTTTGCTTGCCACTTTTGGCATTTAGCAATTGTAGACTCCGTCATTAAGTGGTATGAATCTATCTCAAAGTTGTACACTAAATATTCCGCGTCAATTTGAGCTAGAATAGTTTGATTCTCTGCTCTAACTGGAATAGAAATAACCCTATATAGTTTAGACGCATGTCGACCAAACAGAGGTATTTTCGCAATAATAATTAGTTTTTTGTCTACGAACAACCCTCTTGCGGTAAGTAAAGTGTACACATCTTTTAATTCTGTACCTGATCTTTTCCCTGAAGGAATCAAATTTTCGGATAGGACATCCTTAATTCTAGCTATTTCATTTTTAAGCTGACTTGGACTTAAAATGTTGGTATTAAGCCTTCCATGGTTGATATCAATTAACAGGCTTATGATTCCTGCTTGAATTTTTTCGCATTCATCGATCAGCCTACTCAATTCCTTCGTTACCATAAAGAATTTAATAGACTCTTTGTATACGTAATACGACTCTTGCAGTATTACAATCATATTTTCTATTCTTTTGTTCATACTTCTGAAGTGTGTATTGACTTCTTCCGTAGTTTTCTTTAGAATATTGGTAGTAGAATCGACTAACGAAGTTTGTTTTTTGCTTAACTCTTTTAAACTTTCTTGATTGTTCAACAAATTTTTCATATTTTCTTCCATTTGAACTCGATCATCTTCATCCATTATTCCAAACAAAATATGGTATAAAGAACCTATAAATTCAAACGGTGCCCGCCTTTGCCTCGATTTATTATGAGTCATGAAGAGTTTATTATTTTCCTCCAACTCCAAAATCTGTTTGAGGGTGTTCTCTAAAATAAGGTTGCACTGATCCTCAAACCCATGAAGTTTTTCACAGACTAATCTCATCTTGGTGATTATGTTTTTCCCTTTATGGATCATCTCGAAATATGCTTCCATATCGTAGTATATCACTAAATTCCATGAGGATGAAACCACTTCTATGTCTCCCATCGGATCTAAATATATGGACGAAGATTTGGGAATTTCTTCAAAACCATATTTTGAATCTCTGATTGCCGGGACTGCGTTTGTCAGCTGACAGCATAATGAAAGCATTATTAAGGCCAGCATCACTCCCAGCTTAGAAAATCTAGAACTTCTCGCTTTGGGCGGGTTGGATCTACTTTGACGTTCTTCTGCGTCATCTAGATCATTTACACCAGCTAGGGGACATATTTTATTTAATGGTCTGGTTACCACGTTCTCTTGCACCCTAAGCTTAACAACTCGAACTTTTTCGTCCTTTCCTTTATGGACTTCCTCAACCTTTGCTAGAGGCCACCTCGCTGGATGGCAACTATCATCTTTTAAAATAACTACTTGACCTTTTTTTATATTTGAAGAATTTCTTTTCCATTTATATCTTTGCTGCAAGGTATTCAAATAATCATCCTTCCATTTATTCCAAAAGTCTCTTTTTATTTTTTGGATGAATCTCCATATATCATATATCGTCATTGGGTTCGATTGCATCTAATAGCGGTCTTCCAATTAAGAAATGACCAGGAGTTAGCACCTCATTATCATCTACATCTTCGCTGGATGAGTACAAGGGTCTTGAATTTAAAACTGCTTCTATCTGGCAAAGCAGTGTAGACATTTCTTCATATGTTAGTACATTGTCCCCAATTACTCGTTTTAAATGGTATTTCATTGATTTTACTCCTGCTTCCCATATCCCTCCAAAATGGGGGCTTGCCGGGGGAATAAAGTGCCACTGGATCCTTTCCTTCTGTAATTGCGATGCTATTTTACTATTTTCCCTAATGGCCTTTTCCAATTCCTCATCTAACTTTCTTGATGCTCCTACAAAATTTGTTCCATTGTCTGAATATATGTTGGCACATTTTCCTCTTCTAGCAAGAAACCGCTTAAATGCTGCTAGAAAGGCATCAGACGTTAAGTCACTAACCACTTCTAAGTGGATAGCCTTTGTGGCCATGCAAACAAATACCGCAATATATCCTTTAAATGTTTTTTGACCGCGGTTTTTGGAGCATCTTATAAGGTATGGCCCTGCATAATCGATTCCCGTATTCAAGAAAGGATACGACATGTTTACCCTGTAATCAGGCAGATTTCCCATTATTTGTTCTACGGTGATTTTGCGATACCTTGAACATTTTACACATTATCGCAGTTGCTTTTTTATTATATTTTTCAACCCAATTACCCAATATTTGCGTTGAACATAGTTTCTCATTAAATTTATACCTCCATGAAGCGTATTTTTATGAGCATCCCTTATTATCAAGGTCGAAATGTTACCTTTGTCTAAAATTATAGGATGCTTAACTTCAAAGGCGGCATTAGAGTTTTGCAGTCTTCCACCTACCCGAAGTATTTCATTAATATCTAAAAACGGGTTAAGACCTATTATTTTACTGCTAATTTCAATTTCTTTACCTGTTCTTAGGTATTTTATTTCGTTGTTAAATTGAAACTCCTGTTGTTTTTTATTTATAATCATTTCAGCTTCTTTTAATTCTTTTGCTGTTAAAAACTTTGGGTTAGAGTTTGTTCTTGTTTTCATCCTTAAAAATCGTATTACGTAAGCTATTACTCGTGTTAATTTATGTATGCAGGAGAACTTTTGCATCAATTCGTAAATCGCGTCATCTTTGGTTTTTACTAGTGTATTTAATATTAAGGATTCCTCCATGATTGGCGACTGTGGCCATTGGCTTTTTGGATCAGTCAACTATTTGGGCCCTCTCCACCAAAGATTGAAATTTACCAATTGATCCGCGCTAACTCCTCTTGATGCTAGGTCTGCTGGATTATCCTCGGATCTTATATGATTCCATTCAGCATTTTTTAATTCCCGAATTTCATCTGTTCTACGCCTGATAAATTTTATCTTATTTAACCCATTCTTAATCCAGGCTAGCGTTATGGTTGAATCACTCCATGCATATAGCTCTACTTTGTAATTTTTCATGGCTTCCATTATGCGCATCATTAACTTACTGAGCAAATGTGCTGCGCATAATTCTAATTTTGGAATTGTTTTTCTATTTTTGATCGGATTCACCTTACTTTTGCTAGCGATTATGATTACTTCCGATCCTACCTTGGCATATACTACTGCCGCATAAGCTTTTTCTGAAGCGTCTGCAAAGCCATGAATTTGAATACATAATTCTGATTTAAAATTAATCCATCTAGGGACTCTTATTTGTCCCAACGCCTCTAATCCTGATTTGTATTCTTCCCATTCCTTACGATCTTCATTCACTAGCTCTTGATCCCAATTGATTCCTGCTGTCCACAATTTTTGTATAAAGATTTTTGCCACAATCGTTACCGGTGCCAACCAGCCTAATGGATCAAATATTTTTGATAGTGTGGACAAGACGAATCTTTTAGTTAACATTTTAGGTTCAGAACAACAAACTGTAAATTTAAACTCGTCCTTAATAGGGTCCCATTGTAGCCCTAAGTTTTTACAAATTCATCTTCTCTGATGCTAACTATTTTATTATCTCCCGAACTTTCTACCATTTCTAATATTTTTGCGTTATTTGAAACCCACTTTCTCAAATTAAACCCAGAATTCGCTAGTTCTTTAGAGATTAATTCAACTATGGTTGTGGCATCTTCTATTGAATTCGCTCCTGTCATGAGGTCATCCATATAAAAATCATTTTTTATTATTTCCCCAATCATTTTGTTTTCACAATTTTCACCCACATCTGCTAATACTCTAGTTGCTAAATATGGGGCGGAAGCGGTACCATAAGTAATCGTAGTTAGTTTGTAGGTTTTAACTGTTGTTTTAGGGTCATCCCTCCACAATATATATTGAAATTTCTGATCTTTATGATTTATTTTAATTTGTCGGTACATTTTCTCAATGTCCGATGATACCACGTATTCCCACTTACGCCAATTTACAATTATATCGAAAATATCTTTTTGAACTCTTGGTCCAACCCACATAATATCATTTAGGCTTTTTTTATTACTAGTTTTGGCTGAAGCATCAAAAACTACTCTTAATTTTGTTGTGAGACTGGATTCTCTGATAACAGCTTGATGAGGAAGGTAATATTTTCCTTCATCATTTACTTCTACCATATGTCCTAAGTCCAAATATTCTTTCATAAATTTTGCATATTCAATTCGAAGTTTTTCATTTTTTTGTAATCTCTTTTCTAAGTTTATGAAACGAGCCATTGCTTGATTTTTCGACTCCCCTAATGTTGTATCTTCTTTAAAAGGTATAGCAACAATATATTTTCCATTCGGATCTTTTTTAGTACATTTTTTAAAAATCGTTTCACATGTTTCTGTTTCTAAGTCATTGTTATCCTCTTCTTCTACCTCTCAATATCGATCCATTTGTTTCAGCTCGATACTGGTTGCTACAAATGACTTACTACCCCTGGATTTCGTGCATCCGGACACTGTCCATCCAAAGATCGTTTTTTGCCCAAGAAGCATACCCTTTTTGGTTATCTCCGGCAGTAAAATTTGTGGATATAAATCCGCACCAATTACCAGGTCAATTCGACCAGGTTTGTCGAAATTGGGATCCGCTAAATAGAATCCTTTCCAATCCGACTTGTTTATCAAAATTGTATTTGTGGGAAGACATTTCATTAGTTTTGGCAAAACAATTGCGTTTGTGCTCATTTCTTTTGAATATTTAATATTACACAGTGTAACAGTGATTTTGAACTTTTAAAGTGACATAGTAGGAATTGTTCATTGGGTCGAGTATATCACAAAACCATGTTTGAAATATTTGTAACACCCTCAAAATCTTGATTTATGGTTAAAAAACCGTTTTTCGGGACTTGTTTACGCTTAAAAATTCCAGAACGCGTTTTTTTCAACCGATTTCAAAATTTTTGGTGTTTTTTAATAGTGAAATGTTGTAGCTTTTGAAAAAAATATACATCTTCGATTTTGTTAAACAAAAGAACAATATTTTTACACCTGAAACTGAAGTTTTCGACTTTTGTACGTGTTTTTCGGATTTTAATGCCAGTTTTTCGGTACAACTTACAAAAATTCTGTCACTTTTGACACATAGCAATGTTGTCTTATTAATTCTGAATAAAACGAGACAAATTTCATCAAAAAGTTATGAAAATTGGTGAAGTTATAACGCTTTTCCCAAAAAAAGTCAATTCAACCTTGAGTGCGCTCCGGAGTACCTGTGTGTAGAAGACTGGAATATGCTCTTCTTCTTATAGCGCTCGTATGGTTTTATTGACTTTTTTTGGGATAAGTGTTATAACTTCAACAATTTTTATTATTTTTTAATGAAATTTGTCTCGTTTTATTCAGTATTAATGAGACACAATTAATATGTAGCATAAATGACAGAATTTTTGTCAGAAGGAAGCAATATACTCCTATTCTTATACACATTGTTACTCCGGAGCGCACACAAGGTTGAATTGACTTTTTTTGGGAAAAGCGTTATAACTTCACCAATTTTCATAACTTTTTGATGAAATTTGTCTCGTTTTATTCAGAATTAATAAGACAACATTGCTATGTGTCAAAAATGACAGAATTTTTGTAAGTTGTACCGAAAAACTGGCATTAAAATCCGAAAAACACGTACAAAAGTCGAAAACTTCAGTTTCAGGTGTAAAAATTTTGTTTTTTTTTGTTTAACAAAATCGAAGATGTATATTTTTTTCAAAAGCTACAACATTTCACTATTAAAAAACACCAAAAATTTTTAAATCGGTTGAAAAAAACGCGTCCAGGAATTTTTAAGCGCAAACAAGTCCCGAAAAACGGTTTTTTAACCATAAATCAAGATTTTGAGGGTGTTAGAAATATTTCAAAAATGGTTTTGTAATAGACTCGACCCAATAAAACAATTCCTACTATGTCACTTCAAAAGTTCATTCACTTTTGTCATTTTTGTAACACTGTGTTATTTTTAATTGTCAATTTTAATTTGTGATTTGAAACACAGGCACCTGTTGCTGACACTCCACTTATTTCAGTGTGTGCTTTTATTTTTGGCAACTTAAGTTTTTGTGCCGCTTCTTCAGAAATTAGAGTACTTTGTGACCCATTGTCAATCAATGCTCTAAATTTCCCGAATTCACCATCTTGACCTTTAATCTGAACATACGCCTTGGCCAACAACGCTGGTTCAGAGGTCATGCATGTATTTACATTCTCTTTTTTAAAATGTAACATGCTATGGTGTAGTTTTTGACAATACGAGCATACTAGCTCGCTTGGACATTTTGAGTTTGAACTGTGCTTTAAACATCTGTAGCACCAATTCAATTTTTTAACCATTCTCGTTTTTTCCTGAGGACTTAATGCTTTAAATTTATAGCAAAAACTTAATTGATGCCCGGGCATTTTGCACATCGGGCATGCTTGGTTATTTGTGTGATTATTTATTATTTTTCTAGTTGGCAACTCATTTCCAATGATGTCAACGAACTAAGCCGTTGATCTAAAAATTCTATGACATCTTTCAAGTTTTGAATGTTATTTGACTTTTTTACTTGGCCCTCATATTGTTGCAGAGCCTCAATATAAAATTTCTTTATAATAATATGCGCAAAAATGCAATCTGATTCTTCGGTCAGATTTGCTTTGAGACGCATCATATAAATTGATTCATTTATAGAATCAATTGTATTTTTTAAATGCCTATATGAGTCCAAATTTATTTTTGGAAGATCAATCAGGCGATTTAATTGGTCTGAAAATATTTTTCTATTATTTTCATACCTTTTTATGAGCAACTCCCAGGCTGCATCATAATTATTGCCTGAGCCAAGCAATAAATGGGAGACCACATTTCGTGCTTCCCCTTTTAGAGCACTTTTAAGGTAGCTTAGCTTTAAGGATGGGGCTTAAATCCATTCTTGAATGCACAAGCTCCTTGAATAATTCATAAAAATGGTCCCAATCTTTGGAGTTTCCAAAGAAACTGGGAACCTCAATTTTTGTTAGGGTAGGTAGTTCGTCCATTTTAGGATTACTACCTTCTACCTTTTCTAATCGACCCACTTCGATTTTATTATTCATGAGCTCAATGTGTATTTCCACATCTTCTCTGAGCTCTTTTATTTTGGGCATATCTTTATTATTAAGCCCTTCAATATTTATTAGATCGGACACAGTTTCTACTCTGCTGAGAAACATTTTTAATTTTTTAACTCTTATCGGAAAGGTTTCAGCTTTCCTTTCCTGGATTTCTATATAAGTTTGCTCGAGGTAATCCTCGAGATTCTTTATGGCACCCTCAAGCCTAGAAAATAGCTCATCCTGGCCAATAATTTTTTTAATATTTTCCTTAGCGGACTTGAATTTTGATAGCATGCTATCGAAATGATTTTTTGTAAAATATTCGTGCTCTACAGCACCAAGTTGAACCAAATGATTATGGTTCGTACAGGCTCTAAGCTCGATGTTTTTAAGTGAATCCCTATCCTCTTCTAAATAAGAATTTTTTGCGAGAAGCGCATCTACTTGCCGGGTGAGACGCACCTGGTCTTCTATAAACGCGATTTTTTCCTTTGTAGACATATTGGTTTTTTTTTTTTTTTTTAATTATATTTAAGTTATAAAACTAGAAAGTTATAAAACTAAAAGACCAAACTTGCCGATGAATATAATTTCTGATGGTTTGGTGATTTCCTTGTCGCTGCGCTGTTGATGCTGCTTCTCCTTGGGATGTTGTCACTGTTGCTGGCTGATGTTGCTGTTAAACTTGGTGTCGCTGCGGATGTTGCTTCTGCGTCACTGGTGCTGTTGCTTCCGCTGATGTTGCTCCTGATGTGCTCCTGCTTGGGGTGTTCACTGCTGCTGTGACTGATGTTTCCTCTGCTAGTCACGGCTGATGCTGATACTGATGCTGATGTTGTTTTTTTTTTTTTTTTTATGTTTTCCGATTTAATAATTATATTTATATTTTTTATATAATATATATATTTTTTCATTTAATTTTTGTAGGTTTTTTTTTTTAAGTTCGGTTGTATTGTAAGTATTCACAATTACTTTTTAACTTTTCCGTTGTAGGCCTCGGATACGCCAACACACAAATTTTATTTTTTATAAATATTTTAATATATATATATATTTTATTTTTTTTTTTTGTAAGTTCGGTTGTCCACAATCAAGTAATCACAATTACTTTTTAACTTTTCCGATGTATGCCTCGGATACGCCAACACACAAATTTTATTTTTTATATATATTTTAATCCACCTTTCTATTTAATTATGTTGTTTTTCCTTTCTATTTAATTATGCTCATTGGCATTTATATTATTTTATTCTCTGTGTTCCTTACCTCTTGGGGGGAAACAACAGAGGACTACGATATTTAAACTGAGCTCTTTTTTACCCAGATCGCAGCCTTATTTTTTAGCTACCCTGGGCTGAGAATTTTAATTTTTTCAACAGCCACTTCTAGGTGCCTGTTTTTTAAAACCTGAGACTCTTACCACAGGGGGGAAAACGTCAGGGTGTCTCGATGGACCAAATGTTAAGAGGAGCCCCGTAAATATTCGTGATACTCCAATGAGTTCCTTTTTAAAACTGTTTTTATTTCTTACAATTCTCTTACAAGAAACATACATGAAAATCTTAAATCTATTTAAAACTACTTATCAACGGACTGCTCTCTGACATGCTATGTGACCCTTTCTTAAGTGCTTCAAGTGCACCACATAAATATTTGGTTAGACTGCAGGAGATCGTCTTTCAAACCATGCTGTTAATCACTTATTCACATGGGTCCGATCTCCTACATTCTATGTTTGGAACTCTTATCGTGTTCAATGCTGGAACAATCATCTTAGTTAAAAAGTTAAAAAATATAAATATAAAATTTAAGTTCAATTTCTAAATTATTTCTCAAACTAAACTCATTGATAAGATATTTACAACTAATTATATTGTTTATAATTTCAGAGGCTAAGCAATGATCACATCTGCTACTTCCTATACCAGATATTACGCGGATTAAAGTATATACACTCGGCAAACGTATTGCATCGGGACTTGAAGCCTAGCAATCTTTTACTAAATAAGACTTGCGATTTAAAAGTACGTACTTTTTCAAACAATATATATTTTAGCCGTATTCACAATACTCAGTACTCGAAACCAAAACTTAATTTTTACCAGGTACAGTAGGGTGTTTGTACTCGTGTGAATATATGTAAAAGGGAGAAGGAATCATCTCCGATCCCATTAAGTAAGCTCTTAGAAGTTAACAAGGACTTTTTAGAAATTGTTCCCCAAAAGTTGTAACCCTTGTAGCAAGACATGAGTTTTAGAGGAAGACAAGAGTTTTTTCAATAGTTCCAGCGATTTAAGAGATTAAATTAAAAAAAAAAATTAAGGTCTTATTTTTATACCCTTGCAGAGGGTATTATAATTTTGGTCTAAAGTGTGCATCGCAGTGAAGGAGACATCGCCGACCCTATATATTCTTGATCAGTATCACCTCCTGAGTCGATAAACATGTCCGTCTGTCTGTCTGTTTCTACGCAAGCGCTAGTCCCTCAGTTTTAAAGCAATGGACTTGAAACTTTGCACACATCCTTTTTTTGTTTGCAGGCAAAATATATGGCGGAAAGGCCGGGATCGGCCGACAATATCCTATAGCTGCCATATAACTGATTGATAATAAATGCCATAACTTTTTTTTTTTTTTAAGTTGGAGGGTTGGGACTTTCCACACATGTTATATTTGAACAAAATATCTTTTGTGCAAAATTTCATAGGGATTTGCCGAGTATATCCTATAGAGATATATCCTGTCATAGAGCGATCGGAATTGGCATAACTTTGGTGCTTATTAAGATGGGACTTGGTACAGATTCCATTTTGGACAAAAATCATTACAAAATAATCTGATTTGCCAAATTTCATAGGGATCGGCCAACTATATCCAAAAGCCGCCATATAACTGATCGGAAATGGCACAACTGCAAGGGTATATAAACTTCGGCTCCGCCCGAAGTTAGCTTTCCTTTCTTGTTGTTTTTGTATTTATCTTAAGAATTTATTTATTTTTGTCAAATAACTTTTCCTACACTCCTACTTTTTATACCCTTGCATAGGGTATTATAATTTTGGTAAAAAATGTGCAACGCAGTGAACGAGACATCTCTGACTTTATAAAGTATATATAGTCTTGATCAGGATCACCTCTTTAGTCGATATGAGCATGTCCGTCTGTCTGTTTCTACGCAAACTAGTCTCTCAGTTTTAGAGTTATCGAGTTGAAACCTTGCACACATCCTTCTTTTGTTTACAGGCAGTATATAAGTCGGAAAGGCCGGGATCGGTCGACTATATCCTTTAGCTGCCATATAACTGATTGATCAGAAATGCCATAACTTTGGTGTTTTTATTTTGGATGGTTGGGACTTTTCAAACGTGATGTATTTGACCAAAATATCTTATGTACAAACTTTCATACGGATCGGCCGACTATATCCTATAGCTGTCATAGAACGATCGGAATTGGCATAACTTTGTTGTTTGTTAAGTTAGAAAGATGGAACGGATTCCATTTTGGGCAATCAAATCTGTTCTGCCAAATTTCATAAGGAACGACCGACTATATCCTATAGCCACCATATATCTGAACGATCAGAAATGGCACAACCTTAACTGCAAGGGTATATACACTTCGGCTCCGCCTGAAGTTAGGTTTCCTTTCTTGTTTCTCAAATACTTTTTGTATAAATTTATTCTTTTGGGCCGAAAATATCTTATTATTTGCTTATTATTTTTTGTGATCTGTGAAATTTTTTTTCTGAATAGTCATTTACATGTTTTTCCTTAAATATTATTTAAATATTATATTATATTATTGACAACCGACTTTGAAAAAATAGTTTTGAGAAAAACTCGTTTTAAGGTTTGCGCTCTGCCTACACCTGACGTCGAGCGTCCACATTTTTACCTTGACCATTTAACTTGAAAATGTAGGTCAATATTCTAGAGATGTTATAGAATTCAAAAAAAAAAATAAAATTTTCGACTTTTTGATACCGCGAAACCCACGTAACCCTTTATCATATTCTAAGATACCTTTGTTTAGTTAATTTATCAAAAAGTTCCACCTAATTAAACTTTAAACAGATTTTTACCCAGCGACTTACTTTGACTTGACAAAATTTTACCACCGTTTTTATCGACCTAATATCGCGACAGACTTTTTCCATAGTTGACCTACGACCTTCTCTCATCAAACTTTCCTCTAACCCTATGGTGATGCAACTTCCACATACCAAAGTGTCATTTTATTAACAAATGTAGGCAATTGTAACGAACTGTGTTTGCTAACTTTTGCTCGCAACAAATGCCGAGGCTAGTTCACAGAGTTTGGGGGATCGTTCCACCGAATTTATATATTCGACGTGATTGCCCGAGCCCAGAAATAAGGTGCTTCGTTTTATAAATATCCCCCATATTTCGATAAAGTTACAAAAGGGTGAATCTCACCGGCTGCTTGGCTCAGCTCGTCCTCCCGTCGATCCCCGATCACCGTTCCGGGTTGGTGCCAATACACACGCCCTTCCTTGCGCCCAGCTGATGCTGCTACTCCTTTGAGGGCGCCGTGGACCTTCGGTATCCTTGGCTCAATGCCCTTTCGCCGTGGCCGGCACCTAATCCGTGTTAGCAGACCGATAGACTCACCTCCCAGGCATACGCCGGGCAGGATGCGCTTCTCGGTGCCTGGTGGCCAGATCAGGGCACGAAGGGCCTACCAACCCCGCAGGACACGCCCCCGGTTGCGTTTGCCACTCGCCTCAAAAAACCTGCGTGGATCTATGGCAGTCTCCTTTAACTCCAGATGATTTGCTGTGCATACGCCCCAGCGCCTGGATCAGGATTCTATTGACTTTACAGGGGTGTTCCTGTTTGGTTTCACTGTTGGGCTTGAGTTCCCGAGCTGGCTACCCCTCGCTTTACAGGATCACACCTGGTCTTAATGGTCAGGAATCGAATGACACCATGGATTGCTATCGCAATGACACCAGGATACCTGTCGTGTCCTTTAAATCCCGCACTTGAGACTGTCGGACTTACCCACGGGGGGTCCTTCAGCCTAGACTCCTAATTCCTCCAAGGAAACTTTCCCGCTTGAATGTCAGACTACACTGTCAGTGGGTACACTGGGGGTCTTTCACTCAATTCTTCCAGCTTCCCTAGAAGACTCGGTCCCGATTTGCTCCAGGGGCCCTCCTTATGTAGTGCCTGAGGCGCCCGTTAATCCTTGAAAATCTCGCTTCCTGCCGTTAATCCTTCGCTCCTCTGTTCTCGCCGTTTAATTTTCTCCCATTTCTGCCGCATTTCTATTATATCTATCTATATAGGCGGGTTCCCTTAGTTGCCCCCTCCTTGTGCCCCGCTTGCACAGTGGTTGGGCTTGTATGGAGCCGCGGCCAAAAATATTTCTAGTGATATCGCAACGAAATTTTGTCCAAAAACATATAAAAATATTCTAAACACACTGTAAAAAAATCGTATCTTATAGCTTCCACACAAACGGATGGAGCGACTTTTCATTAAGGGGCATGCGCACTTGTAACTTTCAAAAAATCGAATTTTTTTTTTTCATTTTCTTAAAGTGTATATATTTAGAAATGTGTTCACAAAATTTTAAAATGATCCGGTGAAAATTCATTGAGATACACATGTTTAAAGGTAGGGCGTCCGGTTTATGTAATAGTGAATTGAAACTCTAAACACGTTTTTCTCAAAACTACGTTTTTGAAGTCGGTGACCACTCTAACTCGAAAACTTGTGACCCGATTGTCTTGAAATTTAGCATGCTTTTTTAATACATATTAATATAGTACTTAATCGAAGGATTGATTTTTTTATGCACAACTTTTTTTTTTACAGCTGAAAAACTACCGCTTTTTTTAACGAAAAACGATTGTTCAATTTTGATAGGTCGCCATTTTGTCGAATATTCTTTTTTTTTTAATATCCATCGATTAAGTACTAGATAAACTTTCAATAAATGTAAATCCGTTTCATTTTTTGTTTCCGACGATCCAGATTTCCACAGTCTTGGTCTTGGTCACCGCGACCCGTGTTTTTCAGACGGACCTCACTTCAATGGGGCATATCTTTGAAACTGTTCAATATTTTTAACTTTTTTTTCAAATTTAAGTTAAAATGATGTACTTTCACATAATAAAGCGATATTAACAAAAAAATTCAATAGTTTACGAGAAAAATATTCGGGAAAAATGTCTATTTTTAGGCGCTCCAACTGCGCATGCCCCCTTAAATTTTTTTTTTTTCCAATACTAAATTAAATATTTGACATTTTAATACAAACGTTGGTTAAATTGTAATCCCTAAATAATCCCCATCCGTAATCCCTGCCAGAAATTTTACGTAACTTGGTATTAAAAATTTCTTATGAAAGATATTTTACCAATAACAAAACTACGAACAAGAAAGGAAAGCTAACTTCGGGCGGAACCGAAGTTGATATACCTTTGCAGTTCAGTCGCAGTCCGCTAGGTGGCGCCACGCATCTTATATTATTAGATATATAGCGGATCGTATATAGTCGGCCGATCCTTATGAAAATTGGGAGATCAGATTGTTTTTCCCAAAATAGAATCTGTACCAAATCCCATCTTTCTAACTTAAAAAACACCAAAGTTATGCCAATTTCGATCGTTCTATAACAGCTATAGGATATAGTCGGCCGATCCTTATGAAATTTTGTACATAAGATATTTTGGTCAAATATAACATGTCTGGAAAGTCCCAACCCTCTAACTTAAAAAACCCCAAAGTTATGGCATCTCCGATCAATCAGTTATATGGCAGCTATAGGATATAGTCGACTGATCCCGGCCGTTCCGACTTATATACTGCCTGCAAAAGAAAGTAGGATGTGTGCAAAGTTTCAACTCGATAGCTCTAAAACTGAGAGACTAGTTTGCGTAGAAACAGACAGACTGATCAAGAATATATATACTTCATAGGGTCGGAGATGTCTCCTTCACTGCGTTGCACACTTTTGACCAAAATTATAATACCCTCTGCAAGGGTATAATAAGCAAATATTGATGTTTACTCATATTTGTATCAAGAAAGAGTGATATGACTTCAACAAGATTAAATTCTGTTGAGATGAATTGCATGAGCGTAATATAGTAGCAATAGATTCTTCGGTTTTTGACAGATCAGCAATTTTTAGACGCTTCTTTAAAATCTGCTTTGGGTCATCCACGGTCAGGATTTTTCAATGTTGATTGGTCGCATCTTTCATTCAACCAATCAGATTGATATTGGAGAATTTACGATTTCATGCGTTTGTAATTTACCCAAAACATTACAATCCGTCTGCAAACGTATCAAATTGATTTGATACATCAATCTTGTCAACAATATAGCCGTTTTTAATAATATTTTCTTCTATACCTTCAATCAATTTTGTTCGCCTCCAATGGCATTACCCTCTTCGCTACACCATGCATTAAAAACATATAAACGTGAGAATACACACTTATAAGAAGAACTTATTAAAGTTTAAAGCAATGGAATAAACAAAAATTAAATCAAAACTATTAATAAAAACAAACTCAAAAGACGAAGACAAAGCAACAGAACAACAATCACACGAGGATAACAAATTTTTGTAGTGCAAAACTGACCCTCAAAAAGTTAAGAGGGTGTTAGAATTTTCACGATTACACGAAAAATTTACACATTTATTACCTTAAGAGCCAGGCGAACACATTGGTATACAACTTAATGGCATTTCGTGGCATTTTGTGGCATCGCAACTAAAATTTTAGCTAAACATGAAAAAGACGTTCAAAATATAGAAAAACAACATGTATTTTTTCAAATTAATATAACTAAAACAGTTTAACAAGTAAAATTTTTTATAATATTTCAAATTTTAGAAAATAGCTTCAACTTTAAAATTCATTACAAATATTTTAAATTTGGATACGTAATAAATGATCTGACCACTTCAAAGTTCAGTTTTGTTCTGAAAAATTCGCAAGCTGCACTGTGAAAATGAACACCTGCACTCAACTTCAATTCCATTTTTAGAAAGAACGGTTAATTTTCCAGACAAACCAAGTATGCCACAAAGAAGTTTGGACAATTTAGAAGCGATTTGTTTACTTTTCCTCCATTTTTGTTGTTATGGCTTTTTTTATTTTTGGCCTATGGGCGCAACCACTGTGGCTTGGGCCTCCGATTCATATTGTTAAAATGCAGGTCACCGGACTTTGTCCAGATACCCCGCGATCCCCCCCTGGTCATTCCAAATGCATTTCTGTGTTTTGTGCATTTTCTAAACACAGCTGCGCAGTCGCCGGCCGCTTCGTTCCCCGCCGTCCCCGCTCTCTTCTATGACATTCGAGCGCGGCCGCGTTGTCCCGCCCGGGACCGTTACGTTCCACGGTGATTCCTCTTTTTCCTTCTTCCGTGCGCGCAGACGTGCTAGCTTGTCTGTCCCCCCGCTGTTGCGCCTCTTGCCATCTTTCTTGGCGTGTGGGAGATCTTATCTCCTCACACTATTTTCCTTTTATCCCTTTTTCTAAAATTGTTTTTCTAAAATTTTAAGTTCTGCAATTGTATAATTAATTTTTTTATGTATTCTTTCCATTAGATTTGCGACTTTGGATTGGCCCGAATTGCAGATCCTGAACACGACCACACAGGATTTTTAACCGAATACGTGGCCACTCGATGGTATCGGGCTCCTGAAATTATGCTTAACTCAAAAGGATACACTAAGTCCATTGATATTTGGTCTGTTGGATGCATTTTAGCCGAAATGCTAAGTAATCGACCAATATTTCCTGGAAAACATTACCTGGATCAACTTAACCACATTCTTGGCGTGTTGGGTTCTCCATCGCGCGAAGATTTGGAATGCATTATAAATGAAAAGGCAAGTTAATTGAGTTCCATTAGTTAACCATGATTAATTTTTTCTTCTAGGCGCGCAATTATTTAGAATCATTACCATTTAAGCCTAATGTACCATGGTCCAGGCTTTTTCCAAATGCTGATGCACTGGCCTTAGATTTGCTGGGAAAAATGTTAACGTTCAACCCGCACAAAAGAATTCCAGTAGAAGAAGCACTCGCACATCCTTATTTGGAGCAGTATTATGATCCTGGAGATGAGGTATATTATAATAGTAAATTATACTCTGTTAAGTGTTATCACCACTGTAACCATTGTATTGAAATGCATTATGACGATTTTTTTTATCAGAAGGAATGGAGGAAAATGAATGAAATTTGGGTACGTTGTATGTTGGACATGTATTTAAAAAGGAACCCATGGTCTCCACCCTATGAAAGTTTCTGCTGAAAGGTTTCCGTGGCAACATACATAGATAGTGTATCTTTTAAAGAATGTGATAAATATTTGGACGTTTTTGACGTTTAGAATTAGAAAGGTAAAACAATGAAGGCATTAATTGGTCCTAACTAAGCTTAACAGACCATTGTAAAGAGAGTTTCTGGGCCATATGTGAACTAGAAGTCTGCACTTAAAATTTTCAGACATACAGCACATCTGAAACTAAATGCGTCGCGCCAAAACGGTTTCAACTGATTGTATGAATATATGAATGCGCCTTGTATTTTATACAACAAACATTTATTAATAACGAGAATCAAAGCATACTGAATACAATAAACCGTGGCGATGCGCCTTTCAAATGTGATAAACTTTCTACCCATTCCTTTATCACATTTGCCAAACCAAAATTGTGCATCATCTATGAAACCTGGTATCCAATCGTATTGCTGCAGGACGACAACCTTGCATACCAAAAATAGCTAAGGTTATCCCGGTGTATCTTCAAGGAGGTCAGTTGTTGTTAATCTCGAATGTCGAAAATGGTTGATATTTTTTGCCTTATCTTGTACCTTTCGATTGGTATATCATTCATTTAGATCGGTTGCCTACAGAAAATTTTTAATTCTTCGGCTATATATAGAGTTTCCTCGCGCACGCCTAGGCATGCAGGTCGTCACCTCGTGGACTTCCGTCCACAGTGATAAGTCCATTTGATAATAATAAGGTCGTCTACATAAACTATAACGTAGCTGTGCCCGTGCGGTTGTTGATAATTTTTTTGAACCCAGTATTTTTTTTAGGATTGTGTGTCCATATTCCATATTTGTCGAGACCATTGAAATCCATAAAGTGTGTTATTGAGTTTAAGGTCTTTGTGTGAGTTCTGCTTATAAATAAAATTCGGCGGCTTCTTCATGAACACATCTGCGTTCAATTTGCTATTCAAATATGCAGTCCATTAAATAACTAATTAATATTTTTTATAAAAAAATTATTATTGGCTGCAAGATATTTTGGTGTTTTTTATCACCCGCATGCTTACTAAGCACACGTGCCTTGCGTTCCATGTGACCAATGTCTAATTTATAACTACAAACCTATTTAGAGGGTGTATCAAAATTTTGACACAAACTTGATATACTTGGGTATTATAGGTTTATCTTATATAGTCTCTAAAATCACGCGTTAATAAATACTGCAATCCAATATGGGAATATAAATTTCTATAGCTCCCATAGAACTTTTCCTTTCGCCTAATTTATCTGAAATTTGTTTTCCAGATATTGTTTATAATGTAAATTTTTTGTGTTATACTTTCCCGGATAAGTGAACGGATCTATTGTATTCTTCGACTGATTTATAAATCATGTCTTTTAAGGGAAAGGCCTTTGCCAAGGGTTTTACCAAAACCGTTGCAGGTGATCCCACCATCGAAACACATTTTTGTTTCCCGGCTTGCCCCTGACGCTTCGGAGATTGATATCTCGGCTTACATCAAAGCCAAAACAAAAGTCGACATAAAAGTGGTGGACATTACAAAATTTAAATATTCATACACCAGGCACACGTCATCTTTCAAAATACGTGTGCCCTTGCAGATGTTCAAGACGATTTGTTCCGCCAGCTTTTTTTTTGGCCAGAGAACATTTTCGTCCAAGAACATCAGCCAAGTACGATGAAAAAAAAATAACCAAACCTGTGTGTGTAAAACTCCCACATGTTACGGCCACTAACCAACCTTCCACCTCATCTTCCTCAGTTTCAAAAAACTAATGTCTTCACTAACACTTACCTATCAGAATGCTAGAGGGTTACGTAGTAAACTTCCCGAACTGATAGTTCTTTCTTTGCATCTCACATATAATATTTACAGAAACTTGGTTAAAGCCGGAGATCTTAAGCTCCGAAGTTTTTCCTAGTAGGTGCACCACTTTTAGATGTGATAGAACTCTGCGAAGGGGAGGAGGAGTGTTAATTTCTATAGACCCCAAATTCGCTTCTGAAGAGGTAAAATCACAAGAGTTTGGTGACATTGAATTTATTTGCATGAAAATCACTTTGTCCGGTCAATCTTTGTATGTTACCTGTTCGTACATACCACCTTCGTCCGAACCGCCAACATACTGGCAACATTTGTCCGATATTCCTTTGGTTTTCGATCGCCTGTCTGATGGTGACCAGCTGATAGCTCTTGGTGACTTTATTATCCCTGAACTTATGTGGTCAAACTCCCACCACGACTTCCCTGCGGGCATGTTCGACATGTCACTCGGGCAAATCAACCACGTTAGAAATTCTTTAGGTCGGCTGTTGGACTTATGCTTCGTTTCTGATCCTGATGCAATTACTCTTTCCTGAACTTTGCCCCTTTCTAACCCTGAGGATCCATATCAACCCACTCTTGAGGATTCAATCAAAAACAATTGCTTGATTGACCTCAAGTCTACACCTGAATCTCATAAAGTTCGTTTCTTTCGTAAGGCTGACTTTATGAAATTAAATAAGTTAATTTCTGAATTTGATTGGTTTGATGTACTGGAATGCCAAGATATAAACATCGCATTACAAAAATTGTATTACACTTTGAACATCTTTTTCGACGTTTGCGTGCCGTTGCGAATTATATTCGCCGCTGCCGGATTAAGTTTACTCAGGATCCGAAGCAGTTTTATAACTTTGTAAACACTAAGCGTAAACATGTATCTTTTCCCCCATTGCTTACGTTTGAGAACTCTTATGCGAACACTGATCAGGCAATGGCCGATCTCTTTGCACAGTTATTTCAAACTACATATTCACCTAGCAGCAGTTCAGCTCAGCCTTACACTTATAATATCCAATCTGATCAAAGTGGTGTGTTATCGGATCTTCTTAAGTTCAAGCCCGTGTATTCGCCAGGCCCTGATGGAGTACCAGGCTGTTTTCTGAAGAACTGCGCCGATGCTCTGTGCAAACAGTTCGTTAAACTTTTTAATCTATCGCTGGAAACATCGATCTTTCTCCTTATGTGGAAGGAATCTTTCATTATTCCGCTGCATTAAAAAGGGGAAAAAAATCCGATGCTGCAAATTATAGAGGCATCTCTAAATTGTCACCAATTCCAAAGCTTTTTGAAAAACTCCACATTTGCAACACCTATGTAGTTCAATAATAACTCCGTGTCAGCATGGATTTATGAAGCACCGCTCCACCACTACCAATTTATTGGAGCTAACATCTTTTATCACGGATGGGTTCCGGAATTGCTTACAAACAGACGTCATTAACACGGACTTCAGTAAAGCATTTGACTCTGTTAACCATTCGCTTCTTATAAGTAAACTCAGTCTTTTGGGATTCCCAACTGAACTTATCTGGATTTCGAGCTACTTATCTGGGAGAAGTCAACGTGTCTTCTTTAAAGATGTTACCTCGCGTATAGTCCGCGCAACATCTTGGGTGCCCCAAGGAAGCCATCTAGGACCCCTACATTTTACACTGTTTATTAACGACGTGCCCCTTGCCTTAACTAATTTACGTGTACTTATGTACACTGATCACGTTAAGGGGTTAGGTGGGTCTGGCGGCAAAAAAAAATCGTTTTTTTTTTTTTATTTTTTTTATAAAATTTTCCAGAATCTTGAGAATATTCTCCCAAATTTTCAAGTCGATTGGAATAAAAGATTCGGAGATACAGTCCTGAAAAGGTGGACGCTCGAGGTCAGCTATAGACAGAGCGCAAACTTTAAACGCGTTTTTCTCAAAACTGTGTTTTTGAAATCGGTTGTCAAGATTTCTCGGAAACTACTCAACCGATCTTGATAAAATTTTGCACAGGCCTTCGAGATACGATTATCTACAACTTGAACGAAGGATTTTTATTTTCGTTGATTACAACTATTTAAAAAAAAATAAAAATGTTCGAAAAATTTCACCAAAATTTGAATTTTTTTGCAAAAAGGTGTCCCAAAAATCCAATTTTTGCTTGATTTTGTTTTCCTTCGTTCAGTTTCTAGTTTTAGGTCTGTACTAAAGGAAAATATTTGTTTTTTTCATTTTAGATGATTCTGTTAGGAATTGTGCTGTCAACGCGAAAGCACCTTTTTTCCCAGGAGTCATGGCAAATGACGTCTCGATGGCTAACTGTAAAATATTTTTTTCTCAAAATTTTAGAAATTCATCTTTAAATATGTATATTTAATAATCCTAAAAGTTCCAATAAAATATTTCATTCTTTATATAAAAAAAAAATTTTTGAAAATATGCCATTTTTTTGGACTCCCAGACCCACCTAACCCCTTAAGCTATGCCTTCAGTATAAATTCACTAGCGCCCAGTCTAGACTTCAATCCGATTTGGATAAACTTCAAAATTAGTGTTTAGCAAATAACCTAAAGCTTAATGGATCGAAATGTAAAATCATGTCTTTTTACCGATCTAGTCCCCACCAGAACTTGAACGAAGGACTTTCAAGTCATGTACTTTCTCTATGGGAACGTACATGGGCCTTCGAACGATTAACTCAGGTTAACGATCTAGGTGTCCTATTAGATTTGAGACTTAAATTTACCAACCATATATCTATCATAGTTAAAAAGCTATGGGTGTGCTTGGTTTTATTAAAAGATGATCAAAAGAATTTAATGACCAGTACATAACAAAAACATTATATACATCACTGGTGCGTCCGATTCTTGAGTATGAGTCCTCAATATGGAGTACGCCAAGATCACTGTATTGAATCTGTACAAAAAAACTTCCTTACTTTCGCTCTTTGGGGACTTAATTGGAATGCAAATCTTTACCTCCCCTCCTATCGTAGTAGACTTTTACTAATCCACTTATCATCATTAACAAACCGTAGAACGATGCTGGGTGTCATTCTTCTATATAATCTTATTTATGGAAATGTAGACAGCCAGCATTTACTAACACGCGTAAATTTTAACGCTCCTAGTAGAAGGACTAGAAACTTTCGTCCTCTACTCCTCAGCCATTGTAGTTCGATATATGCCCAACACAATCAGTTCAGGGTATTATGTTCGGACTACAATGGTCTCTACCACATCTTGCCACTTTGCTCCACAAATAATCTTAAATCGCTTATATTAAACGCCTTATCTGTGCAACACTCTTTCTTGTGATATCTTCGTGGTAATATATGTTACAATTATTTCAAGCTAAGAAAAGTCCCTAAACATCGAAAATATTTAATTGTATTTTATTGTGCAGTCCTTGTCTTCCACCAGCCCTTGAAAGTCAGCTGTTCGTGCCACGTGGTGCGTGTATGCTTGCTGATTAGACAAGTTTCTTAATTTTGACGCTTTTGTATTTTTAAACAGTTTGACCAACTGAAATACCTTAAATATGGAAAATTTTTCGCATGGTATGTAGAAAATACTTGTATATGTGTTCAATTATATGTGATTTTGTGTTGTCATGTTTTTAATGAAATACGTTAACAGTACTTTTGTTGATTCTAACCTTAAAATATTTGTGTTTCGTGGAGCATATATAGCAAGATACAACAGGATTCAAATAACAGGATGAAAATTCAGGCAACAACTAGCGTGCGAATATGAGGTTTGTTAAAATAAGTTTAAGAAATCTTGTGAAGAACCGCTTTGCATTTCGCTTCGGTCCACAAAATTTTTGTACATGGTCCACAAATAAATGAATCATCTGAACTTTCTGTTGGTTGCTTAGGCTAAAATGCATTTGAGGCTCGCAAAAAATATTACAAGCGCCATAGAAATGCCAGGAAAAATAGCTTTGGTTTAGCCTTACTTATCAAACATCGCTCCATAAAAGAGTTTAAAATCACACTCATTGCCAAGTGAAGTTATTGCCCTTTTAGTTTCTCCAAAACCGGAAGATACAGCAAAAGTATATAGTTTTGAAGACGAGCTTAAAAGTATACCATATTTTGATTTTGATTTAGAAGAACGTTTATATTAATATAATAATTATTTTTAAGTTTTCGGTAGTTAAGCTATGTTATATGCAGAAATATTAAAAAACTAAAATTTTCTAACAATCGTGGATAAAAAAAAAGAATAAAAAAATATAACAACATTAATATGAATTTTATATAAGTTATACTTCAGTTCTATAATGTGGGAAAAAATTCGAAATAGAAAATTCACAAATAATATAAGAGTCAATTTCACCAAGTTTCAACTTTCTAGCTTTTAAATTACGGTTGTGGCCAAAATAAAAGCATTTCATCCCAATGTGCACTGTTCAAAATGATGCACTCTATCTCTTGCACTCTACTGGAAGGCAGTGCTCCCATGATCTAGTGAGCCGGAAAAGGTCTTTTTCAGAAAGAGGAAGTACCATTCCGCAATGTTTGGACTTCTAGCATTATAAAACTAGTTCTTGTGTTGTGCTCCTATACACAGAATAGATCAATGATATTATTTCTCGGCAACAAAAAAATGTGTTTAGTGGCATATGGATCATTTGTATGCGATAATCGTCCTTCTACTATTATAATTTCTGTTCCATCACCATTTTCTAAAAACTGGCTGTTCAGTTACCGAGCGTCTTCGGGAGCTTTATTTAATGTTTCAATTCACGGCTTTAATAAAAACAAGCACTTTAAGATTTCGATGTATGAATACAATTTATTTAAATGGTTAGGTGGGTTTGGCAGCTTACAAAAATCGTTTTTTTTTTTATTTTCTTATTAATTGCTACAGAATCTCGAGAATATTCACCAACAATTTCAAATCGATTCGAATAAAAGTATCGGAGATACAGCCTTGAAAAGGTGGACGGTTGAGGTCAGGTATAAGCAGAGCGCAAACTTTAAACGCGTTTTTCTCAAAACTATGCATGTTTTCAAAGTCGGTTGACAAGATTTCTCGGAAACTACTCAACCGATCTTTATCAAATTTTACACAGGCCTTCGAGATACGATTCTAAAGAACTTGATTATTTTATTTCTCGATTCTCGAAAACGAAAATCCAATTTTCACTTAATTTTTTTCCTTTGTTCAATTTCTAGTTGTAGGTCTGTACTAAAAGAAAATATATTGTCTTTTCATTTTTCACGATTATTTCGGGAATTGTGCTGTCCACGCGAAAGCACCCTTTTTCAGGGGTCACCATAAATTACGTCTCAATGGCTGACTGTTTTATATTTCTTTCTGAAAACTTCAAAAATTGTTCTTCAAATATGTATATTTAAGAAACTTAAAAGTTGAAAGAAATTTTTCATTCTTTATAAAAAAAAACTTTTTGAAAATAGCCATTTTTGGGGCCTAGTAAACCTACTAACCCCTTAACTGATTTGGTTTATACATATGTTTATATATATGTCATGTATATATATACAAATGGCATATGTGACCTGCGTAGGGTTGAAGACCCAATTAGAATTATAGACGCGTGAGCGCGGCTCAACGCTTCTATAATGCTGCGGAGCGACCGAGAGATACCGCATGACGGCAGATGCATGTGGCCGATCGAATACACGAGAGCGAGCGAAGCGAATAGACATAAAGATAAA
Source organism: Drosophila ananassae (assembly GCF_017639315.1). Taxonomy (NCBI): domain Eukaryota; kingdom Metazoa; phylum Arthropoda; class Insecta; order Diptera; family Drosophilidae; genus Drosophila; species Drosophila ananassae. The sequence continues at coordinate 23,398,442 of NC_057929.1, read as the reverse complement.
GAAAAGATAAACAAATTCAATAAATTATTGCCGACCAAACTTTCCGGCGGCTGCTTGACCCAATATACTCCCCCAGCAACAGCATCATGAAGGGGCAGCAGGCACAATTTGTTGACTGCCCGCCTTGTAGCTCCGGACGCCGTCCTCAGCAGCGCCCCGACACACTCCGTTATCGTCGTCTTCATTCTCGTTGTCACTCCAGCTGCGCATCTCGGTAGCCATTTCGCCAAAGTCCAAGAGCGGTTTCACATCCACTCTGGGTAATATATTACCTATCACACTAGCCAACACTGTGCAGATCCCGGCCAGACGCTTCTCCAAGTGTTGCAATATTTATTTTTTCTTGCTGAGCCCCTTGCGGAGGCGCTTCCACTTTGGCTTGAAAACACAACTGAGACAACGTTGAGACTCCACCTTCAGCGGCTCCGTCTGAGGCTGGACGAGCAACTCTGAATGCTCAGCTGCAATGAGAACCTCACCTTGAAGTGACTAGATGCACCTGCGAGCCAGAATCGAGCAGCGCTCGGCAGGGCAGTAGAACTCCGAAGCGGTTTCTGACGAGAATATTGGCAGTGGCTAGCAGCACCACATCACCAAAACGAAATGAAGCAGACTGCGTCTGCTGCGTCCACACGCACGTCAGCTTGACGCATTGCAATGCCGAGATAAGTGCCCAGATCCAAGGCACTTACGGCATAAATTTCGCCTAAACGATTATCAGGCATGTATGAGTTTGTAATCACAAATGCAGAGTTACCTGGATAAAAGGATCTACGTCGTCCTACCGCAAAGTTTGGTGCATGTGACAAACTCTGGCATCTCTGCTCAAGGAAACTTGGCGATAGACTCCCACGTTGGAATGGAATCCAAGGAATCCGAGTCAGCTTGCATTTCCTTCCACCTAGCAGCTAGCAATCTGCTGCACTTTGGCTCAGGAATACTTTTCTTCCAGGAGAGGCACAAAAACGGATTCATTTTCGCAACAAAAATTTTATTTTAGTTCGTTTGTTTATTGTCAGTTCATGACCCACTGTGCTGCTTTATCACGGGGTAATATATGTATGAGCGATTTTAGCACTCTACAAACAGCGAATATACGTTATATGTGTGTGATATGTGGGAGCAGATATTAATATTGCGCACACAAATCACAATCCGAATAATGTTTTTTAATGTAGAAATATGTTTATGTTTATATATTTTAAGCCGTGTAGCTCAAATTTTCAACAATTTATTTTCCTAAGCACAATAACGTCGGGGTTCACCAATGATCAGTTACCGGGCGTTATCCGCAGCTTTATTTAATGTTTTAAATTTAGGCTTTAAAAATATTAGGCACTTTTAGATTTCACTGTATATATACAATTATTTTATTGATTTGGTTTATACATATATATACAAATGGCATATGTGACCTGCGTAAGGTTGAAGACCGAGTTAGAAAGAAGAAGCGGGAACGTGGCTCAACTGACTTTGAAAACATAATATTGGGACGACTTATGCCAGTATCAAATATCGTAATTATTACTAATTATTTCTGTCAGTGTAACTAGCCGCAGCGGTCCACTAATTGCCCGCTATCAGCAGTTCCATATTCTTTGATTCTCCCAGATTCGCATGCCCTTTGTTGTACTTTTGTAGCGCATGCACTTTGGGAGCTTAGTTTTATGCACTTGTTATTCGGCATTGTTTTGGATCGGTTTTTGGGGTTAAATTGACCCATAATAAATATTTAAAACAGAAATTGAACCTTGTTATTTCGGCCGCTATCAAAACGCTGATAGCGTAACACATACTTTTGGCGAACGGCGAACTACCGAACTGAGCGGACGTGCTTTGCCCGAGCTCCGGGAAAACTGCAACACAAAAAAAATATCTGGGGTAACCAAAGAAACGCCTTCTACTCTTACTTTTCAACCCGCGATATCGAAATGGAAAAAATCGGCAAATAAAAACCAAGCCGGCTCACCCGCTCTGCTCACTCCGACTCCCGCGTCATAAAGTTCGCAGTGTAAAACCCCCCCTCCAATGGCGGAACCCAATTTCGCACCTACAACTAGCAGTGCTGCAATTTCTGCAACCACAGCGACATCCACTGCAACTCAAAATACCGCGACATCAACGATTACAGCGAGTAAAAAAACATCAACTTCGGAAAGTGCTAAAACTGCCCCGGCCATATAGACTGGACTGGATCGCTACATCCAATTTAAGCGCAAGCTCAGCCCGCAGAGTAATCCGGCAGGCAATAAAACAAAAATTAACCGCGTCCAGAAGATCAACGAAGAAGCAGGAAGATCCAGTAGTAACAGATTTGGCCTACTGGCGGAGGTTGACGAAAACCAACCAGCGCCAGACACCGCAGCAAACCCAAGCCCCTCCAATCTATATCAGGGAGAAAAACTCGAGTGCCCTGGTTAACCGAATTATCAAAGGGAACATCCACTAAACAAAGGTGCAAACCAAGACTGAAGAGCACTTCCGTATCGTGTCCAAATATTTGGACAATGATCCGATAAGCTATTACACGTACCAGCTGAAAAGCAGCAAGGGCATACATGTGGTAGTAAGAAAAGGGCTTCGCCGCCAAGAACGTTATTAACATTCTAAATAAAGATAAAAAGCCACAACCACTCTTCAAGGTCGAGCTCGAGCCAGAAAGCAGGTCGCTGAAGAAGAATGAAGTCCACCCAATCTACAAGCTGCAATATCTTTTTCATCGGAGAATCACAGTTGAAGAGCCACATAAACGCAAAGGTCCAGTGCAATGCAATAACTGCCAAGAGTATGGACACACTAGGTCTGTGTAGTCTGCGGGGACACCCTCAACTCCACTTACTGCACTACAAACAAGGAAAGTACCGCGAAGAAATGTGGAAACTGCGGAAGCAACCATACGGCAAACTATAGAGGATGTATGGTGTACAAGTATGTATGTGTACTGGTCACCCAGATGGGAAAGCCCACGGCGGAAGTAGAGTTCTAATCAGAGAACGCTTAATACACCATTTTCAAAAAAGGTTTGCAACAAACTTCTTGCAGGCCACATCGATACAAATTCAGTCAAGAAACTGGAGCCGTTAAATCGCTGCCGTTTACTGCCCTCCTCGTTTCTCAACCTCGGAAGGACAATTTATGGACTTCTACAATTCACTTGGGGATTGTTTTATAGCCGCAGGAGACTACAACGCCAAACATACACACTGGAGATCACGTCTAGTGATGTCTAGTGGCTTAAATACAAAAAGTACGTGAGTGCCCACATAAAACTCGCCCCGGAGTTTAACATGGAATCGGACATCGGCTACACTACGAGCGTACTGGAAGAAAAATCTCTAATCCTCAAGGGGAGAAAGAAGACCGAAACAAATACCACAAATCTAATCAGCAAATCGAACAGGTCGAGCGAGTAAAGAGGCGCACGCATCGTGATTGGGAAAACAGCAGATAACCATCTTTAGAGCAACGCCTTAAGGAAGCAACCCGATCACTCTACCAGGCTCTTCATCAACAGGAAGAAACTGCAAAGCTGAGGTACATCCAGAATCTTTCGCCAACAAGCACAAAGTATCCCCTGTGAAGGGCTTACCCATATCTTAGCGCCCAATCGAAACAACCACCCCGATAAGAGCTAAAACCCAAAAAGGCTCCCGGTGGCGACCTACTGACGCCAAAGATGCTGATCGAACTTCCAAAACGCGCTATAGAGGTCGTCTGCAAACTATTTAATGGTATCATTAATCTTGGCTATTTTCCAAAAAAGTGGAAGAAATCCATCATTATAATGATACCGAAGTCTGGAAAAGACCACACAACACCGTCATCGTACAGACCAACAAGACTTCTGTCTTTTTTGTCTAAATTGTTTGAAAAATGCTTTCTAACTCGAATAACACCACATCTGGAAGCGTGCAACATTACCCCGGCATTCCAATGTGGCTTCCGAAAAAACCACGGAATCATCGAACAAGTAAACAGATTAACATCTGAAGATGCAGATACGCTCAGCCTTCGACCAGCGAGAATACTGTAGCGTTATTTTTCTCGACGTATCTCAGCTTTCGACCGAGTTTGGCTTAATGGACTCATGCACAAAATTAAAACGTATTTGCCAACATACATCCACAAGCTACTGTAATCATACCTTTACAATAGGGTATTCTCAGTGAGATGCAACGCAGCTACTTCGGGCGACTGCAACATCGCAGCTGGAGTTTCACAAGGAAGCGCACTCGGCCCGTGACTATATGTTTTGTATACTGCGGATAATTCCACAAACGCACAACTAACAACGTCAACTTTCGCCGACGATACCGCTATCCTTAGTCGCTCCAGATGCCCAACGCAAGCTACAAACCAACTGGCTAATCATCTAATAGTAGTGGAAAGGTGGCTATCCGATTGGCGCATTAAAATAAACGAACAAAAATGTAAACATTACTCGCTTACTCTTAATAGACAAACATGTCCTCCTCTTTCACTAAACGGCATGCAGATCCCTCAAGCTAACGAAGTAACCTTGATAGACGACTAACCTGGCGTAAGCACATCGAATGAAAGAAGGTGCACCTAAAACTGAAAGAAAGCAGCCTCCATGGCCTCTGTGCGTGGACTACAAGCTACTACTCTACAATTTAGTCCTAAAGCCAATCTGAACGTATGGCTCCCAGCTTTTGGGGAACGCGAGCAGCAGCAACATAGACATCATAAAGCGCGCACAATTAAAAATCTTGAGAACTATCACTGGGGCACCTTGGTATGTTCGCAACGAAAACATCCATCTGGGCATCCTCGCCGTGAAAGACAAAATTCAGAAGCAAAAAGATTCCTAGATTTGATACACCTCTTGTTAGTCTCCCAAAGAGAAGTTTCAAGAAATCAAAGCAATGTTTTAAAAAAAAAAAAAAAGTTTCCGCTCTGCCTATACGTGACCTCGAGCGTCCACCTTTTCAAGGCTGTATCTCCGAAACTTTTAAGAATAAGAGAATATTCTCGAGATTCTGTGGAAATTTATAAGAAAATTTAAAAAAAAAACCCATGCAGTTGAGCCGCAGTCCGCTAGGTGGCGCCACGCATCCTATATTATTAGATATATAGCGGATCGTTTATAGTTGGCGGATCCTTATGAATTTGGCATAACGAATTATTTTGCCCAAAGAGGAATCCACTGAAACTCCCATCCTTCTAACTTGAAAAACAACGAAGTTATAGCGAGTTCCGATCAATCAGTTATATGGCAGCTAAAAGATATAGACGGCCGATCCTTATGAAATTTGGGAGATCGTATAAGTTTGCCCAAATTAGAATGCATAGAAAGTCCCATCCTTCTAACTTGAAAACCAACGAAGTTATGGCATTTCCGATCAATCTGTTATATGCCAGCTATAGGTATAGTTGACCGATCCCGGCCGTTCCGACTTATATACTGCCTGCAAAGGAATGAAGAGTGTGTGCAAAGTTTCAAGTCGATAGCTTTAAAACTGAGAGACTAGACTTGCGTAGAAACAGACAAACGGACAGACGGACATGCTCATATCGACTCAGGAGGTGATTCTGATCAAGAATATATGTATATACTTTATAGGGTCGGAGATGTCTCCTTCACTGCGTTGCACACTTTTGACCGAAATTGTAATACCTTCTGCAAGGGTATAAAAATAGTGTTTTCTGTAGAGTTAAACTTAAATTATTCTTTTATTAATTCGATGAATATATAGTATATTGTATAAGCTAATTAAAACGAAAGATTGATGCTGGTTTCCGTGATGTTTATAAAGAATCCTCACATACTCAGTCCCCTCACCACGACAAGGTCTCAATCTACGAGAGGGAAATAACTTAATTTGTATTGCACCTTTTAAATAAACAATTTATCTAAATCTACAAGCATATTACTAATTTTTATAAATATATACAATTTATGTTAACATACTTAATATACTTAATGAATAAATTAATAATAAGTATGATAAGTAAATTAAATAAATTAATAGTTTAAGAAACTTCCATCATGATGACTGTAGCTTGTTTTGTATGAATTAGCTACAGCATTCCTCAGCTCATTTTAGTGGCAATATTATTGATTGGACTAAGGTTATGTTCACTTAAAGCCTCTTCAAGTTGATCAGTGCTTCTGGATCTGCATATATTAAAATCTCATAATATTACCAGTTTCCTATTGTTTTCTAATCTGAGTATTCTTTCTACTCTGCCATAACTTAATTTCGAAATTGTGCTATAGGAAACGCAGGGTTCCTATAAACAACAATATAAAATTTATCACGATATCAAGATACAAGATGGTTCTTGGATTCAAAGGCTTATTGTCTCAAAGAAAAACACTAAATTTTCAGAAATGTTTTGCTTGGCATAAATAATTATTCCATTTTTCCCAAAACCATTTAATCGATTGCTATTAATTCTTTTTATAATATCGAATTCTTGCAAAGTGAAATCTTCGCTGAGAAGACTCCAAGCTTAACAAAACAAAGAAAATTTGCAGAGCAAATAATAAGTCGTTAAAAATATCTTCGGGATGGGTTCGAAGAGACTCAACAAATGGAACCCCAAGCTCGTACTTAATGCGTAGTCAAGAACTTGCCCTCTCCTAAATTTTGAAGTTCGTCTTGGACATTTAGAGCCCCAAATCTTGTTGAAGGAACCAAGTCCCCTAAAAGAAAAAGTCCCGATGCGCTAGTGGCTCTACTGCATCCAACATATAGTGACGTTTGCTTAATGCCTCTTTTAAAATGCACGACGACTTTGCTATATGTTTCTCCTTGGCTTTTATGGATGGTAATAGCCTCAGCAACAACAATTGGGAATTGTTTTCTGTCAACAGAAGCATGCTCTGATCTTCGACACTGAAAAACTCGAGAGGCTTTTACTGCGGGAGTCCATTCGGGATCTGGATTGTTGCGAACTTTTGATCTGGCCAACCAATCATGGGCTTCAAAAAATTAATAAAAATCCAAAGTCGCGTTACTAAACTAAGCAGTGGTCAATTTGCTTTAGCTAACCAGTTGCTCCATTTACAAGTCCGTCACATGTGTTTATATTGACAGTAACCATTTATTTGACAGTTGTTTTGAGATGAAGAACATATGACCTGAGTTATACAAGCCACTTCCAAAAAACAGCTTTTCCGCAGGTGAAGCACATAATAAAACCTTTGCCCAATCCGTAGCACCAGGAAGCTTGTTGGCTTGCCAAGTAACAGACTTATATATGGCTTAAACAGTCAGCTTTTCCTACACCTTCCCCTCCACCAAAGTGTTCGTAAAATATATTTTGTTCAAAAAGCATTATGCATCACATGTGCATAATATTGTCTTTGTTTGTAGTCGAGTTAGGGAAGAAAGGTCATCATTATAAACTAACTAGTCAACTGAAGGGGGATTCTAATCAATTGAAGTTCGCCATCTTCTTCAGGGTTATTTGTAGCATTGTCATCCTGAATATTTTCGTTCTGCTCTATACATGGCACTGCCAAAGCTCTAAATTCTTCGTCTAAAAATTGGAAGACAGGTTCTTCCACATACAATGGGCATATGCGGGCTATTATGAGTTTCGGATCAGCTGCCGAGATCCAATATGCTTGCTCATCCAAATTGTCCTTCAGAAGTCGGATCCTGTCACAAAAGCCAAGTTGGAAGACACTCTCGCCGGAAACAACGACAGCCTTTCGTCTTGGGAGTACATGGATTCTTGGAGCAAAGGTGCCGGAATGCGTCGCCATTTCTTTGGCTGCGTATCCACCAGCTAACCAAGTGAGCCGAGGTAGATCTTCGAATAACCGATCTTTGTGCATGGTTATTAACGCCCGTTCAGCTCTATGCGCCCTGCGTGGTGTCTTGGCGTATGAGCTTTCTAGTCAACGGCCTGGGTGACCCGTTGTTTTGTATGTTTGGAGGATGGCCATTTTGCACGCGGATGTTCAGCTTCCCGTTGCCCAACGTGCAATCGCCGACATCATGCAATGTTGCACCAGTGCGACGTAGCCTCGTTCTGGTGGAGAATTGTTTGTCCAGCCCACCCTTCAATAGGGGGGGAGGATGTTGGGCTAAGCAGCCACCAGATAAGCCGATTAGAATGTTGATAATTTGATTAGCTGCACCGGCATTTAATCTTCTCTGTCTGTCTCCCAGTTTCGCGTGCACTTTGTTGTCCTTTGTAGCGTGTACGTTTTTGGGAGCTTTGGAAGAACTTCTGCACGAAAGCTCTTGTTCTCACTTGCATATTTTGGAGTTGTTATTGACGGGCGGCTACTTCGTTATATTGCGTAGAATTAACCCTCAATAATCATAAACCTGAATTTGACATTGATTTTATTCGGCCGCTATCAAAAAGCTGGTAGCTCTACACTCATCCTAGTTCCTTTGCATGAGCTTAATGGATTCATGATTAGGTCTGAGTGTGTTTTCAATGTCGTTGGAAAGAAGTACAGCTTCTTCATTTTGCATGGAATAGAAGAGCATTAAATGCTCTCGGAAATAATCAGACGGCGAAGAGTTAATGCGAATGCGAACCCATCCAAGATTCAGGGGATGCTCTTGTGTGTTAACACAACCAGGCCACTGATGGATCCATCAGTGGATAGCTTTGCTCGGCAATTTCGTCTTTTACATCTCCCTCCAAATCATTTGCCAAATCACTATAATTAGCGGCAGATTGTGTATTTTGCTTGAGAAATCTATACCAAGGTGCGAAATCTGCTGGTCTTGTCTTTGCGCATATCGGTCAAGAATAATACGCTTAAATATATCCAACGAGTTGTTTGGTTGTCGCTTTAATTATTCTCTTCAGCGAGCCAATCGAACTCGTTTGTCTAGATAGCAAGTTCATTTTCTTCCGACATATGCAGGCCCAAAATATTGTATAATGCTTCTTGGGCGGATATTTCTGTGGCGTTAATAAACTTGTTCCCTATGTGCTGCAATTTCCTCTTAATATATATATTCCCATTATATATTATTATTTCTGCATGGATTCACGGAGCAACTGCGATACGCCTCTGTTGGATTTGTTTATGTAGTTAATGATATAACTACAACAGGCGTAGGCATCTAGGATAAATTTAATATAGCTCTGTGTAAGCCTAGAATATATTTATTATAAGCATTGAGCAGTCGGTCAGAAAATTGTCTGCGAACAAAAAATTATGACTTTTTCACTCTAGTACGTAAGGCTAATTTGTAGGCTTCAAAAATAGTTTCAAGGTTAGACAGAAAATATTAAACATTATTAAATAATGCTGCGTCTTCATTTGGAATAGTTCTTAAAGTTTCCTTAATTTTTTTTTACAAAGTTTTATGTTCTTCAACATTTACTTCGTTTCTTTATATCGGATGCAAATCAAGCGTTTCGGACATTGGAGGGTATGGCATATTAAATCGGCAAAACTCCTGTCCGCGTAACTCTTAGGCAACATGAACTGTGCTTGTGACGTTGATACTGAATTACTTCTAGTAGTTCAGGATCGTCCCCATTTCCTCGGTATTTTCGGCGCCGTCGAGCTTAGGACCACCAGCAAGCCAGTACATGCCATGAAAATGAGGAGATCCTCTGGGAAAAATGGGAGATTGAATTCCCCAAATATATTGGTACCTGTATATACCTATAATCGAAGTATCGAGAGCACGTGACTGTATCATATCGGATTAACGGAGCCTTTTCGGAGCTGGAAAGAGCTACCGCTTCTTCCTCGATTATAACCCTATTATTCAATAGAAGAAAGAGGATAACTAAAAGTTTATTCCTCTTAGTTTCAGCAGCGGAAAGTGTAATAAAAAACGTTGGCAGCCCGAATTGTCGAATCAAGTCTATCACTTTCTGATAAGAGGAGCCCCTTGTAATAATTGTGTTACTCCAATGAGTTCCGTTTAAAAACCTTTTTTTATTTCATACACTTCTCTTACAAGAAAGATACATGACAATCTTAAATCTATTTAAAACTACTTATCAACGGACTGACCCTTTCTTAAGTGCTTCAAGTGCACCACATAAATATTTGTTTAGACTGCAGGAGATCGTTTTCAAACCATGCTTTTATGGTTGTTAATCCATGTTAATCACTTATACCCATCGGTCCGATCTCTTGACATTCTATGTTTGAACACTTTCTTTTTCTCTGCCTCCCAATGAGCTGGTGCAAACCGCCTTTAAGGACGGTAAGTGGTAGCCATCATCATATTTCACAAGTCTATGTACAAAGGACTCATCTCGCAGATTACCAGCGATAGCTGCTCCAAATTTTTTGCGTAGAGTAATGGAAATTGAATTTTGTATACGCTGCATTTCGTAAAATTTATACCTATACATATATTAAACTTTAAAAACCACAGCGCAACGACGGTCATAAAAACGGATTTGGGATCTGGCTTTTTTTCACATAGTTTGTATATCCTTTAAATATTTCTCCGCAAAAAATAGTTGGAAATGAAAGTTTCTCTCCATCTTCAAGCGTTAAGCTTGTTGGGCGGCGGCCTTCTCCCGGTGCTAATGCAATGTGTCATATCGCAGTATCATTATTTTCCAATAATGTTTCATGGCCTCCGGGATTTAAAATTTTCTTCGAGCTCTACAGAATTTTGGGATAGGTGCTACTTTGGGATAGGTGCTACTCTACCGCTTCACGATCGGATTCATCCACAATAAATGGAATTTCATTACTTCCTCGAAGTGGTGCCAGCTCGTTAAGTGAAATGTTGTGCTTTCTGTCGAGCTCAGTATTCACTAAGTGACGTATAGCTTCAAAGACCCGAGTGGGTCGAATAGTTTGAGTCATGAAATTGTGAGCGTACTCTAGCCTCCTCTTTAAATGGACTTCGATTATTTGAGTAGAGTCGAAAAAGCGTAGAAGCGCAGTCACAATGTTAATACCTAAAATTGGAACGTTCACTTCTGGCATCGGATACCATTGTCTTTCATAGCCGAAAGAAATAATCCTCAAAAATAAGGATGAACTAATAATAAATGGTTATTATTATTACCAATAAATTATTTCTGAAATAACAATGAAATAAGGATGGATAATCCTCGATGAAATAAGGCGCTTCTTGAAATAAGAAGCGATGCTAACGTTTAGGAGGGGAAATTTTTGAGAAGATAGCCAGGATGTATAATCCACTTACAGCGTACGGAACCACATTCCTCCACAGCAGACACAAATTTCAGTTGGTCCTTCCTTTATGTTCCTGTGATACAGACTCCTCTCCGCTGATCGAATCCTGTAGTTCAAATCCTTACGCTGTAGTTCTCGTTCCTGTTCCATCTCATCCTCCGAAAGTTCTGCTCTTGCGTCCATATTCCGTTATGACTGCCTTTGGGAGGCATCGAATCGGTTTTGGGGGTCCATCCTAAAGTTTATTAGCCGATCCTCTGCCATTTTTCGATTTTTTTCCTCCCGAATCCTCCTTCTACCTGTCTGTCTTCCGGGTTCCTTCGTCGTTGTCGGTGCTCCTTTCTCTCCTGTTCCCTTGAATGTTCCTCTGAATCCTGCCGATGATCAGCGCGCGCTGCGGCATTCCGAATCCGTTCAGAAATTCTGTACTCCGGATCGATCCTCCGAGCAGCATCCAGAATCCGTTCGGAAATTCGGTACTCCGGATCGGTGCAGTACTCATGATCAGCAGTATTTTCCACCTGCTCTCGTCGGCGCTCCTTGGCGGGTCCTCTCGGCAGGTCGCGCGTGCCTCCATCGCGATTCCTTTCTGGGACATGGTAGTCAAGATTCTGTCGCCGATCAGCATGTGCTTCAGCATCCCGAATTCGCTCTAGGAAGCCGTATTGGGAGTACTGCCGACGATGAGAATGGGCTTCTGCTTCCCGAAGCCGCTCACGGTTACGGATCCTTTCGCTTCGTCTCATATGGGCACGCGCTATGGTAGGGCACAGGACCTACATTCCTCCAGATATTCTGGGTTCTTGGTGCGAACATTGGCGATGTGCTGAGAATTCCGCTCCTTTATTCGGAAATATTAAGTAAAGCAGCTTGTCGCCGTTACTTTTGTAATAAATGTGTCACACACGGCATATTTTCTACCTAGAGGTAGTTGAAAAATTTAAACATACGGAAAATTATGGAAATTAATTGTTATAGAAACGTAAATAATATGGAAATAAGAAATTTTAAGCTGAAAGTTAATGAGTTATCAGGAAAATAGTTCCCAAACTTTTTTCTAAATATATTTTGAAAAGCTTTTTTTAAAACACACTATTTCCTTTTTGGAATTTTCACAGGTATAAAAATACTTTTTCCACACTTATTTTTTCACTTGTAAAAAAATACTTCTTCACACTTTTCACACACACATTGTTAAAAAATACTTCGCACTATCTGGCAGAGTACTCATCACTCGATACATTTTTGTCATTGACTAATCTACGGATTATTGCGCGCGGTTCGCACTGCATACGTATAGCCCACCTCCCGTCCAACCGACCGAGGGGCGCTGACGCGTAATGTACGGCTCGAATCACGGGAATAGATCCGAGATAGTTTAAGCGAAGAGTAGGAGAAAGATATCACGAGGAAGAGTGTTGCGCAGATAAACCTGTAAAAAGCGATTTAAGATATTTAGTGGAGCAAAGTGACAAGATGTAGTAGAGACCATTGTAGTCCGAACATATAGATATATGGTCGGTAAATTTAAGTCTCAAATCTAATAGGACACCTAGTTCGTTAACCTGAGTTATAGTTCTAAGGCGTTCCCATAGAGAAAGTATATAGCCAGGTGAGAACTAGGTAAGGTTATTTGCTAAACACCAATTTTGAAGTTTATCCAAATCGGATTGAAGTCTAGACTGGGCGCTAGTGAATTTATACTGAAGGCATAGCTTAACGTCATCAGCGTTCATAAAAACAAGTGAATTAGTTAAGGCAAGGGGCAAGTCATTAATAAACAGTCTAAAAAGTAGGGGCCAAAGTTTTGTTCTCCCAGATAAGTAGCTCGAAATCCAGATAAAAAGATCAGTTGGGAATCCCAAAAGACTGAGTTTACTTATAAGAAGCGAGTGGTTAACAGAGTCAAATGTGTTACTGAAGTCAGATACTGAGATCTTGAAGCTGTATTTCCTTATGCTCCGCAATAACGTCTCGTACTGGTGGAACATTAAGTTTCTTTTTTTCTAATATAGCACCATAGCCCTGGTGATTGTTTTCAGTATTTTTGACCGTCTGCCAAATTTGGATACCATAGGACCAATTAGGACCATAGGACCAATATGAAGACAATTAGCTTTAAGTTTTAGCTATGGTGGTACCTAATGCTTAGATCAATAACCCAGCTCTATCAGACGGCGCCTACATGTACCATACCCGGGCCCGAAATCAGAAGCAACCCCAAGCAATTTGAGTCAGTATAATCAGAGGTAGTAGGCCTTACGTTGACCTTACTGTGATCATCCATCTAACTATAGTTAAGCCACAATATATGTATATATTTATATATACAATATATGTATATATTTATATGTATATATTCTTATAAAAGATACGGTTTTTCCAAAATAAAGACAGTTGCGACAACAAGGTTAATCTTCTGGTTACTCAATATCATCTTGGGGTACTTATGCCAAAACCTCCTCAGAGTGTTGCTCCGGTCTGAGGGACCGCCAAGAAGATCTAATATACCTATATTATTTCTATACCTAATACCCTCATTGTGCTGCTCCCGTTAGACGGACCGTATATTTTCATGGGCTTTACTCTGACTCAGAGACCTACCGTACTTCCACGAGATAAAGTTCGATGATAGTGGCCGCAGAAAGCTCTATAGATGAACAGACTACGTTTTCTTTGCATCGATATGTCGCCGACATAGTCATTCTATCTAAATGTAGTCCCAAGTACGTTTCTTCGCTTGCTTGACAATTCTGATTGTTTTGCGGTAAACGTGACGTGTTTGCATTTCCGTTCGTTTACTTTTATTCACCCATCGGATAGCCATTTATCTTTTGCTTCTGTGGGAAATCTGGAGCGACTGAGTATAGCTGTGTCATAGTACACAGTATTGAAGCTCGATAATCATTTGGTCGTGATCTTCAACATTTTAGCACTTGTTTGAGGATAGTTGTGGCGCCTTTGACCATTTTTGTGCTAATGGCGACCTATATAGTTGCTTTTTTTGGACGAGTTGTACCATTTGAATGTTGGTCCGTTTCGTATATAAGGTCAATGGGTGATTATGGGGCATGCGCAGTTGGAGCGCCAAAAAACATACATTTTTCCCGAATATTTTTCTCGTAAACTATTGAGTTTTTTTGAAATATCGCTTTATAATGTGAAAATACATCATTTTAACTTAAATTAAATGTTAACTTAAAAAAATGTAGAAAATATTGAGCAGTTTCAAAGTTATGCCCCGTCGATGTGAGGTCCGTCTGAAAAACACGGGTCGCGGTGACCAAGACTGTGGAAATCTGGATTGTCGGAAATCAAAAAATGAAACGGATTTACATTTATTGAAAGTTTATCTAGTACTTAATCGATGGATATTAAAAAAAAAAATAATGGCGACCTATCAAAGTTGAACAATCGTTTTTCGTTAAAAAAAAAGCGGTAGTTTTTCAGCTGTAAAAAAAAAGTTTTGCATAAAAAAATCAATCCTTCGATTAAGTACTAGATTATTATGTATTAAAAAAGCATGCTAAATTTCAAGACAATCAAGTCACTAGTTTTCGAGTAAGAGTGGTCACCGACTTCAAAAACGTAGTTTTGAGAAAAACGTGTTTAAATTTTCAACTCCCTATTACATAAACCGGACGCCCCTTCCTTTAAACATGTGTATCTCAGTGAATTTTCACCGGATCATTTCAAAATTTTGTGCACATTTACATTTCTAAATATAAGCACTTTAAGAAAATGCAAAAAAAAAAAATTCGATGTTTTGAAATTTACAAGTGCGCATGCATGCCCCCTTAAGGGAGTTCAGAATGCACTGACGATTTTCGACTCCAATGTGTTATAAAGCTATAGATCTCGGATATGACTATAGAACTATAGATATGACAGATTGTAAGTAAATTAGTGTTATTTAACAATTGTGTAGCTAAAATTTAGACGGTGACTAGGATTTCATTTAGCTTACTATAAATAAAGACAGGGTGTTATCTATGTTTTTTATATATATTAAATTTTTCTAAAATTTAATTTTGCCAGACGTGCCATTCAGATAGTTGCTGTAACAGGGTTAAATATTCTTCCTTTCATCTGGACCAGATACATTACTGTAGAAAGACGACGCATTGCCAGCATCGTTTGATGTTGAGTTTTGTCAGGTGTAGCTCGCTAAAACTAGAAGAAAACTCCTTCGTGCAGAAGAACATTTTATGGAACTTCCGACTTATAAAAGAAAGGACCGCAAAAATCAATGCCGGTGATGACTCATCAGCGTACATAAGTACAAGTCAATTAGTTAAGGCAAGGGGAAAGAAATAAACAGTAAAAAGTAGGGTTCGAAGATGGCATCCGAAACTGAGGCCGTGAACCCGGTACACTTAGCGTGTCCTTCCAGCCAGCACTGGATGGTAGGCTGGGAAGAGGAGTATGTTTTATGGCAAGACTTCAGGGCAAAAAAAAAATTCAATAATTAATTTATTAATATTATTTGTTTTTATTATCCACTGAACCTTGAACCACTGTACCAGGGAAACGAAACGGGGAGATTAAAGAGAGCAGTTAGTGCGAGTTAGTAAAATGCAAAGAATAGAGATAAGAATCTCTATTGGGAGAGAATAGAAGCAGTAGAATAGAAGCAACACCGTAAGAGATGAAGAAGCAGAGCAGGGCTATGATTGGAAGAAAAATTAATGAAAATATTACATTACTTCAAAATATATCACTGCACTGCAATATATCACTGCACACGCGAAGCGATACGGATCTAAAAATTGCAATTTGCTTATTTTTTTTTATGTGTATAGGAATGAACACCGATTGTTTATGTTAAGCTTTTTTTAGGGTCTGAGCGAGCAAAAAAAGACACATTTTCATGTTTTTTTTTTGAGGATCTGGTAAACATCTATTTATTTAAACTATTTTTAGATTGAAGTACAACATTTGAAGAATGTTTTGTAAAATTTTCAGAAAAAAATAATAAGAACTACGGCAATGGCGACCATTATTAGCAGGCTCCTCGAAAAAAAGTTGCATTGCGGTGCCCCTCATATATCGGTTGTAGATTATCTGAAATCAAAAAATCAAAGTTCTATCGTTAGATAGACATTTTTCCCAGGAGGAGGGTTTTTAAAAGTTCCGATTTTTAAATTTTTGGGAACACTTTGAAGTGAAAAACGTGATTTTTGAGGAAAAAAATCGGCTAATTTGTTATTTAAAAAATAGAAATTTAAACAAATTTGGAAAAAACTCTCCAGGGATACCTGGTCAATTATGTTGGCAAGAAGTGGTAAAAATTTCAAAACGATCGATTCAGTAGTTTTGAAGTTTCGATGGGCACCGACTTTGAAAAAGTGAGTTTTGGGACAAACGCTTTGAAGTTTTTCTCTCCGTTGGCCTGGCTCGGAGGTGGGGTTGCTAAAATCGCTGTATCTTTGTTAATAATGCACCTATCCATCTAAAATTTGGACACAGTATTCTTGAAAGGTTCTTTAATAAGAAAATAAAAAAAAAAAAAAAAATCGAAAAAAAAAATTTGTAAAACCCTAACCCCCCCTTAAAAGGTTATGAAGGAGAAATATCACGGGTAATACACTTACCTACATATATATACATTTTAAAGGGTTGTAGACTCAACATGAAATTATTTAAGTTTTTTAACCATACCATATAATCAGTCAGTACCATATAATTTTATTATTCAATATTAAAATGTTGGAAGTTTCACTTGAAACCCTACTCTAGTTTTGTTTGAATGAAAGGGCTAAATGTTCAATTAAATAGGTGAGGATATGACAAATTTATCCTATGAATATTTTAAGCGAATCTACCTTATATCAAATTCTGCAAGGGTATAGAAACTTCAGCTCAGTCCGAAGTTATAAAAACTTCGGCTCATTCCTTCGGCTCGGCTCATTCAGCTTTCCTTTCTTGTTAAAGATGCTAGGGGCTGTTTCCATCATTTTTATTGGAAAATTGATTCTCAGTTTTAAAGCTATCGAGTTGAAACTTTGTACACATCCTTATTTTGTTTGCAGGCAGTATATAAGTCGGAACGGCCGTGATCGGTTGACTATATCCTATAGATGTTATATAACTGATTGATCGGAAATGCCATAACTTTGGTGTTTTTAAAGATTCTTGGGGCTGTTTCCAACATTTTTATTAGAAAATTGATTTGATGGTGAAATTCTTCAACTATATACAATCCGATATACAGTAGAACTCCAATTATCCGAATTAAAGGGGACCGGGACCCATTCGGATAATCAAATATTCGGATAATCGGATTTTCGTTTTCTTTTCGAAGCCATGGTATATAAACAATACAGTATTGTACACGCACAAACAAAAGTAAGCCATAGCGAAAGAGTAGCGTCCTCGAGCAAGTGAATATCACACTTTTTAATCAAAACAAACAATCGCGGGGGGAAGTCAGTGTAGGCACAACGGCAAGTTAAGGCAAGTCAAGTCAAGACTTGTGATTCGGATAATCGGCGATTCGGATAGTCGGAGTTCGGATAATTGGAGTTCTACTGTATAATAATATAAATTTGCTACCTAACTGCAAGGGTATATCAACTTTGGAACTGCCCGAACTTCCTTTCTTGTTATACCCTTGCAGAGGGTATTATAATTTTGGTCAAAAGTGTGCAACGCAGTGAAGGAGACATCTCCGACCCCATAAAGTATATATATTCTTGATCAGGGTCACCTCCTGAGTCGATATAAGCATGTCCGTCTGTCCGTCTGTCTTTCTGTCCGTCTATCTGTCTGTCCGTCTGTCTGTCTGTCTGTCGGTTTCTACGCAAACTAGTCTCTCAGTTTTGGAGCTATCGAGTTGAAACTTTGCACACGTCCTTTTTTTCCTTGCAGGTAGTATATAAGTCGGAACGGCCGGGATCGGTCGACTATATCCTATAGCTGCCATATAACTGATTGATCGGAAATGCTATAACTTTGGTATTTTTTAAGTTAGAGGGTTGAGACTTTCCACAGCTGTTATATCTGACCAAAATATATCATGTGAAAATATCATGTGTACAAAATTTCATAAGGATCGGCCGACTATATCCTATAGCTATCATAGAACGATCGGAATTGCCATAACTTTGTTGTTTTAAAAGTTAGAAAGATGGGACTTGGTACAGACTTTATTTTGGACAAAATAATCTGATCTGCCAAATTTCATAAGGATCGGCCGACTATATGCGATCCGCTTTATATCTAATAATGTAAGATGCGTGGCGCCACCTAGCGGACTGCGACTCAACTGCAAGGGTATATAAACTTCGGCTCCGCCCGTTGTTAGCTTTCCTTTCTTGTTTTTGTTTATGTATTTATCTTCAAGAACTTATTTATTTTTGTACTACTTATAATACTTATTTGTATAAATTTTTTGAGCGAAAAAAAATAAAAATTGATGAAATTTTAGCGCAATGAAGTACAGTATTAAAAGTCGAGCGAACGCCGCCGGGCGTTCGACCGCATTCCTTCTTAGCGCTATTACTTTCTAACGGCATCGAATATTGAAAAATCCTTTGAACCATATATTCTACATAACTTATAGATACAATTTATGATAACAAATTTTTTCGATTTTTTCGAATCTGCACACGGGATGACCCCCTTAATAACAATTTTTGAAATTAAAAGAAGAATTAAAGTGGCGCTCATTACGACGCCATTTCCGGCAGCCCCTCAGAAAAAGTGCATCCGCGTTGTCAGCAGAACTTCTTTACTAAAACACGTATTTTTTATACCCTCGCAGAGGGTAATATAATTTTGGTCAAAAGTGTGCAACGCAGTGAAGGAGATCTCTCCGACCCTATAAAGCATATATACTCTTTAAATTAAAATTAAAATTAAAAATTAACTGATTGATCGGAAATGCCATAACTTTGGTGTTTTTTAAGTTAGAGAGTTGGGACTTGCCACACATGTTATATTTGGCCAAAATATCCTGTACAAAATTTCATAAGGATCGGCCGACTATATCCTATAGCTGTCATAGAACGATCGGAATTGGCATAACTTTGGTGTTTTTTTAAGTTAGAAGATGGGACTAGGTACAGATTCCCTTTTGGTAAAAATAATGTGAGTTTTCAAATTTTATTAGGTCGGCCCACAATATCCAATGCCATATAACTCAACGATCGGAAATAGCACAACCTTGCTAGTTTCAAAGATGCTTGGGTCTTTTTCCATCATTTGTATTAGAAAATTTATTTGATGGTGAAATTCTAATAAGGAACGGCTAACTATATACGATACTGTATATATTTAATAATATATATCCTGTATATATATAATAATTGCTACCTAACTGTAACGGTATATCAACTTCGGCTCCGCCCGAAGTTAGCTTTCATTTTTTGTTTTATTTTTAATTCTGATGATCCTGAAAGAAGTTCTGCTGACAAGGAAACCCATGTAACCTTTTATGCGCTCGCTGGATGACTCTGGGTTTGGTTGAACACGATAGCCTGCAACCGAGAATTATTGACCTTGGAATCATGAGCAAGATTATCTGATTGAGCTGTCCCATGCACATCCGGATTTTTGTTTAAAATTGAATTTCCAACGGAGGATGTTGGGACTTGTGCCAGCATCAATTATTGTAATTATCACTAATAAGTTTTCTTAGTGTAACTAGCCGCCACGGTACACATATTGCTCGTTATCGGCAGTTCCATCTTTGATTCGCCCATATTCGCATTCGATTTGTTGTTCTTTGCAGCACATTTACTTTGGGAGCTTTGGTAGAGCTTCTGCTCCCAAGCTCTTAGTTAAGCACTTGTATTTTAAAGTTGATTATTGATCGGCCGCTACCTTGTTTTGTTGAGCGGAATTAACCCCAATAATTATTGAAATCGAACTCTTTTTTATTGATTCGAACGCTTATTAATTGAAGCTATCAAAAATCTGGTAGCTTTAAACCCCCTATTTATATTATTAAACCTGAAAACCATTTAAACTTAAACTGTAAACCTGCATTCCTACAAATTGGAGTAAAAATGTTGGGCACTTTGCCGTATATTTCAATCGTAAATAAAAAAAGTGTACGTTTCTATAGTTGAGTCAAAGTTAATAATGTTATGAAATATATTGATTTTTTAAATAAAATTGTAATAATATGTAACACTTTTCTTATTTTCTTCAATGTAGCCTGTTGCTGAAGTACCCTTCCGTATTAATATGGAAAATGATGATATATCTCGAGATGCCTTGAAATCGTTAATTTTCGAAGAGACGTTAAAATTTAAGGAACGACAACCGGAAAAGACCCTCTAAAAATTGCAATTATCAATAAAAGATCACTCCATTTCATATTTGATTAAGTCTAATAGTAAAACTAAAACATATTTGTGATTTAATTATTATACCCACCATCGTCGTATTATTTTATCTGGATTATAATTTCTTTGTATTATATAAGTGAATTATTATTTCTCGTTAGACAGTGAAATGAAGTTGTATTTTTATTTTTGTTTAAGGTTCAGGTAATAAACTTGAAATTTATGGTTTTGGGTTCTGCCTGTAATTATTATTAACAAAAAATTATTTATTAATTTGAATATTATATTTGTATAACTGTGTAGAGCATTAAACATTTTGCCATAATTTTCCCATTATTTACCCATAACGAATAGAATTATTCACATTATAATTGACATATTTCATAACGATTCAAGTTTAAATAATGTTTTACAGCTGTATCGTTATCTTTTAGTCTTTCAGTTTAAATGTTTAATATTGAGAACAAGTTTAAAAACGCGTAATAGCGAATGACTATTGATACTGGCGAGTTATATAATGATCCACACCATAATATAATTTGATGACACTTTGTAATCTTAATAACACTGGCGGACAAAATCGAATCTTTTTACTCCTCCCATAATTTTACTTGCTTCATAACTTTAGGTATTTTCTGAACTCGAGAGCAAAGAAAAAAAACCTAAAAGAAAAAATTGTACAAATTTTACCATACATATATTGAATTATAGGGGCATGCCTAGTACATAAAATTTGTATACTCTTGCAAAGAGTATTATAATTTTTTTTTCAAAGTGGGCAATGCAATGAAGGAGACGTCTCTGACCCTATAATGTGTATATATTCTTGATCAACATCACCTTCTGACTCGATATGAGCATGTCCTTCTATCCATTTTTACGCTTACTTAACTGAAAGGGTACATAAACTTGGGCTTCGCCGGAGCCAAAGGTTTTCTTTTTTATTTAATAATCAAAATGGCATCCATCAGTTACCATATAATTGGAAGACTAATAAAAAGTTTAAATATCCAGTTTTATGCATTTATTTTTGGGTTTCTATGAAATTTTAACAAACTTTTTTTTTCATTGGAATATATTTCAATTAATGAAATCATAAATTTTATTTTTTTAATATTTATTGCTTGCTCTTGTTTTAATATTTTACTAAAAAAGACCGCAATATTTAAGAAAAAAAATAGCACCACTTTCGATATCTTAGGAATGCACGCAAAAATGGTAACTTTTTTCCGACTTAAAGCACAAGTTTTACAAATTTGTCTTCAATTTACTTATTTCAATAAAAAAAAACGTTCAAATGTCGTGGAAAACTCTGCAGTGATGAAAAGCGTGATCAAGAATGGAAAATCCTCTCGAGAAGTGGGTCGACTTGATGGATCCTAATGTGTTTTGGGGAGAATCCACTATAAACCCCAAAGTCGATCATCGATGGACTCCTAGTCCTGCTACAACGCGGATAATGGGTGGCCGAGCCTGTAGCGAGAACATTGTATCTGCGTTTGGTGCAGATTATCATCTTATTGATAAATAAGATGATAAGAAACATTACCTGTAACAAAAGTAAAGAAACACGCCGTATAAAGCGGTCCCTGATCCCTCTAGAGGTCAAAAGGTTGGTTCGCCATAGCAAAAGGGAACTTTTCAAGCCGACAGCCTACAGACCTGAAAAAGGACCTAAATATTGCTGCAACGGATCATACAGTGCGCACATATCTCAAACGTCCCAAGAATTCTGAATACAATCCCCAGTACTTCACAAAGATTATAAAGCATGGAGAATGAACCGTCATAGTATGGGCCTGCATTTCATACAATGAAGTAGGTCCCATACACTGGATAGTGGCCTGCGCAAACGCCGGATCTAACCCAATAGATAATATGCGGTCCGACGTTAAGAAGGCACTTGCTGATACCAAACCATCAACATTAGATTGCCTTTGGTGTGTTATTAAGGAGGTATGGACTAATATAGCCAAAAAACGCTGCCGAGACTTAGTCGATTCAATTCCACGCTGTTTTAGCCAACAAAGAATGCGCTAACAAATATTAATACACGCATCTATATGATATATTAACAAGAAAGGAAAGCTAACTTCGGGAGGAGCCGAAGTTGATATACCCTTGCAGTTCAGTCGCAGTCCGCTAGGTGGCGCCACGCATCTTATATTATTAGATATATAGCTGATCGTATGTAGTTGGCCGATCCTTATGAAATTCGGCAAATCAGATTATTTTGTCCAAAATAGAGTCTGTACCAAGTCCCATCTTTCTAACTTAAAAAACACCAAAGTTATGGCATCTCCGATCAATCAGTTATATGGCAGCTATAGGATATAGTCGACTGATCCCGGCCGTTCCGACTTATATACTGCCTGCAAAAGAAAGAAGGATGTGTGCAAAGTTTCAACTCGATAGCTTTAAAACTGAGAGACAAGTTTGCGTAGAAACAGACAGACAGACAGACGGACAGACGGACATGCTCATATCGACTCAGGAGGTGATCCTGATCAAGAATATATATACTTTATAGGGTCGGAGATGTCTCCTTCACTGCGTTGCACGCTTTTGACCAAAATTATAATACCCTCTGCAAGGGTATAAAAATGCGTCATGATATTTATATATTAAAGATGCGTATATTGTATTTGTTAGCGCATTCTTATCAATATATGATAAGAATCAATATGATTACTAATAAATATCATGCGATTTAGTCATTATGTATTATAATTTAACATCCATTTTTGAAAAGTGGTGCTATTATTTTTTTCGTTGAATTATATAGACATTAATAAATTTTGTTAAATAACTTAAAAACATTTAAAAATCTATTTTTGTTCATTTTTATTTCCTTTAAGGTCTTTAATTTTGAAAAACGTTTAAAACGTTTTCTTAAAGCCAAAAATATGATTATGGTGAAAAAGTATATTGGATGGTGCTGATATTTTTTTTGAAGCTGTAAGTGAACGATTGGAAATTACCCAAACATGGTGTTTTGGAGGAGAAAAAGTTGAAAAATTCTGTAGATTATTAATATGTAATTCGTTTTAAAAAATTTCGGGAAACTTTATCTAGTAACTGCCAATAGCGAAAGGAAATAACCTAACTTTTATGTGTTGGGAAGCTTGGGAACTTTCAAAATTTGTATAATAAACTTTTTTGATCGGGATCGTCCAACTTGTATATATTTTGGATATACACCCATATATTGTATTATATAAATAGCCACATACTGCAACTGTAAGGGTATATTAGCTTCGGATCTGTCCAAAGTTAGCTTGCCATTATTGCATTTATATTTTAATCGCATCTTGAACTGTATTGTACTTGTTCTTTATTTGATACTCATCTTTCTTTAATTACCATTTTCGAAGAATGGATTCTCAAAAGAAATTTGTTGTTGCATACTTTGTATTGTTTGGATCAATATATAATTAAAAATTTAATTTATCAAGTGTGTCACAAAAATCATTTGTGGAAAATGCTGAAAGCAATTTCTCTCCAAAATTTCAGTAGTGACATAAAGGATTTAATGTTTTTGACCACGTCACCTTGGGATTCTCTTTTTGACAAGTTTATCCGATCTACCAAATTTTAATGATCGGCCGACTATATCCTAAAGCTGCTTTTTGGCACCTAATTACAAAATCTAATTTTGAATAACCGTAAAAGTGAATAACCGGGCCTGAACCTGATATCAGCAATTTCAGCGAAAAGGCTGACAGGTGAAACCTAATACCTAAGAAATCTAAGCCAACGGACCAAGATAGCTGCCCAAGCACTTGTACATTCACTATACTTAGCAGTGCCCAAGCACTTGTACATTCACTATATTTGACCTAACCATAAGTTAAGCTGCAACATTTCAAACTATGTATCTTGTAAAAAATCTACAATATAAAGACAATCTCGACTACAAAAAGGTTTGTTATTCAGTCCTCAGAGTGCTGCTCCCGTCAAAAGGACTACCAGCAGGACCCAAAGATCACTTCACATTGGAAAGAAAATGAAGACTTATTGATTAACAAACATTAAGACAGGTGGACATACTAGCGATCGAAGAACCACAGCTACCGAACAATCTCTGAAGCAGACGTTAGAACTACTTAAGCGTCACGGAACCAGTCAAGCAACGATGCAGCAAAATGCGTCATCACCCTTATCCAGCTTAAGGTAGTAGACCAATGTAACGGCCCAAATTTGGACGATTTTTTGAAATTATTACGAAAGAATGGTGAGCTGTTTCGGGGAAGCACACAGCCTTCCATAGTCATCAGAAATTAAAAAATCAAAGAAATTATTATTATGTAGACCCTGATGAACTAACTTCTAATGAACTAACCAATAATATACATAGAAAGTGAGAAATTTTATAAATGTTGGAGTTTTGAAAAATAAGTACTCAAAATCGAATTTTTTCCGTTGATAAAATGTTTGAAAAAATCAATTTATTATTAGAAATTTAAATGTTTTGAAGGTATGTGTATGTAGAATAACTGGTAAAATTTTAAGCCAAATCGGTTGAATAGTTTTGAGTCAGTGCTTCCCCGAAATTTCAAAAACCTGGTTTCGAGAAAAACGCGTTCAAAGTTTCGACACGCTTTCATACTCACTACGGCGCGCTCTCTTATTTTGCCAATAACTTTGAAAATTTAAGAGCATGTTTTTGAAAGGTGGTTCTTTCAAAAAATGTAGAAAAAAAAAATTCAATTTTTTGAACCCATCACATTGGTCTACTACTTTAACAATGTGTTCAGCTTTAGCACTTCTCACAAGTGAACTTGCCGTTCTGCTACCATCCGCCCAAGAGGCAATAAATGGACCAGCCAGACCCCCTCATCAATGCCACAAATCTCCAACAGATTGGCTAATACACTAAGACTCCCATTGGTGTCATCAACCCTAAAAATCGCTTGCATCGGAAGGAAAACTAAAAAAAGCACGAACAACGGCTGTGTCGGCACGAAAAACGACCCTATCATCATCAATCACTGATGTTCAAAAACAAATCAACAGTCCTACTACCGAAAATTATGCCCTATTATTATTATTATCCCACTTCAGTTGCGCTTAGCCGTTCCTGAATTTACGCAGCCTCCAGAAAATTGATCTGTTATTGGTATATTAACACTGACTTATGAGGCTCCAAAAGGTACATTTCGGAGAAGGACAGCCGCTACTCCAAAATACCGCGAATGGATTGTAATCAGGCCAGCTCGACTGGAATCAGCTCCACATTCCAGGGCAGAACAAGTTGTTCTTAATCACGCGGCTAGGGCACCGGAAGCATAACTGAACTATCGGAAATGACACAACCTTGGTATTTTAAAATATTTTGGACTCAAAATTTTTTTAGAAAATTGATTTAATAGTATATTCACATTGTGATAGGCTACCGAGAGGTATATCTATCAATATAAGCTACCTAATTGCAGGCATATATCAGCTTCGGCTCCGCCCGAACTCAGTTTTCATTTTTTGTTAATAATAAAACATTCAACAAATATAATATTATATAACTAAAGTTTCAAAACAGAATTACAGCTTAATTATTAAAATTAAAATTTGTAAGGAAGAATAGGCTGTTTCAAAATTAAAAAAAATTTATATTTTTCGATTGGAAGCGATTTCTGTGGCAGCCTTGAATAAAGAATTAGAATACAAGCACAATCTGAACTGGCACTTTATCAATATATACTTTTTGGGAGCAGTTCTGCGGGGTCTGATCATACTTGATCTGCGTGGGTACTGCGTGGGAACCATCCCAATCGGATGGTTCGATCTTTTATGGTCTCTGAGATCCACTATTTCGCGTTCTTACAGACAGACGGAAATTCGAGTCTGCTGTCGACGCTGATCTGGAATATATATATATGTACTTTTTTTCTATTACTATATTACGGATTATCGAGTCTGCTGTCGACGCTGATCGGGAATATATATATATGTACTGTTTTTCTATTACTATTTACTTCGGAAAGTAACTATTTACTTCCTTTACATACATTTAAATGAATACAAAAAAAGACAGACAAAAAAAAACCTTTCTGGTGTAAGTTGAAAACGTTGCCATATTGCATATAATAGATTTCAATACATTAATTCCAATACTTTCAACTCCAAATTCGTATATAAAAATGTGGCACCAGCGTATCAAAATCAAAAAATCAACTTCACTTTGAATTGAGTAGCTAAAGAATTGAACGCTTCTTTAGTTAACTACTCTTATCTTAGCTATTGATCAATAGGAATTTAGATCAAGAGAAGTTTTAATAAGAATAATTTCAAAATGGTCGAGGTTTTTAAAATCACCTAAGGGTAAATTGTGTATTACAATTAGGATTAAAAAAAAAAACTTTTTTTCACAGAAAAAATTTCATGTCAATCCAACGAATATTTTCGACTAAGTGTAAGTTAATAAAAATAAAATTACCTACATGTAAAGGTGCAATCAAAATTTTAAGCGAGTTTCATTCGAAACGGAGTTTACAAAGTCGGTGAGCAAGATGTCTTAAAAACGGCTGAACCGATCGGTCTGAAATTTTTGCATAATATTTCTATTTCTTAAACCATAAAAGAGCGGAGTTTTGGTCAAAAATCGACTTTTTCGGCATTTTCTCAAAAATTTGTTTTTTTGTAATTCCTTTGATAAATTTAAATATTATTCATTTTTGTAATTAAATTAATTTGTTTTTTGCATTTCCGATGATCCTGTCCAGAGTTATCCTGCTCACCGCAAAATTTCCATAACGTTTATAGAAAATTTTCCTATATTTTTAAGTTGATCCGAATAATAGTTTCGCAGATATAGTCTTTAAAATGTGGACGCTCGGGGTAGGTATAGGCAGATGTTTTCAAATTTGGATTCCTCTCGAACTACATAACCGATCTTAATGAAATTTTACCCTGGTCTTGGAAATATAATTTACAAGGTATTAACTGAGGGAAAGGAAAGCTAACTTCAGGCGGAACCGAAGTTTTATACCCTTGCAGTTGAGTCGCAGTCCGCTAGGTGGCGACACGCATCTTATATTTTTAGATATATAGCGGATCGTATATAGTCGGCCGATCCTTATGAAATTAGGCATTTCGAATCCATTGAAACTCCCATCCTTCTAACTTGAAAAACAACCAAGCTGTCAATCAGTTATATGACTTTTAGACTTTCAGACTTTTTATAAAAAAATTCAAATTTTGATGAAAATTTCTCGACATTTTTATACCGTTGCAGAGGGTATTATAATTTTGGTCAAAAGTGTGCAACGCAGTGAAGGACACATCTCCGACCCTATAAAGTATATATATTCTTAATTATAATAACCTCCTGAGTCGATATGAGCATGTCCGTCTGTCTGTCTTTCGGTTTCTACGCAAACTAGTCTCTCAATTTTAAAGCTATCGAGTTGAAACTTTGCACACACCCTTCTTTCCTTTGCAGGTGGTATATAAGTCGGAACGGCCGGGATCGGTCGACTATATCCTATAGCTGCTATATAACTGATTGATCGGAAATTCAATAACTATGGAATTCCATTCTATGCATTCTAATTTGGGCAAGCTTATCCGATCTGCCAAATTTTATAAGGATCGGCCGTCTATATCCTATAGCTGCCATATAACTGATTAATCGGAAATGCTATTACTTCGTTGTTTTTCAAGTTAGATGGATGAGAATATCAATGGATTCCTTTTTATGCAAAATAATTCGATATGCCAAATTTCATAAGGATCGGCCGACTATATACGATCCGCTATATGTCTAATAGTATAAGATGCGTGTCGCCACCTAGCGGACTGCGACTCAACTGCAAGGGTATATAAACTTCGGCTCCGCCCGAAGTTAGCTTTCCTTTCTTGTTTTTTTTTTGAAAATTAAATGTTTATTAAATATTTATCTCTTAGTTAATAAAAAGTTTCATGGAAACCCCATGAAACCCAGAAATCATTAGACTAAATAGGTTGCTCAGAAAAAATTTGTGAACAAAAAAAAGAGCTTTTTTCGGACTCATAACTGTATAGTATTAGGTGCACCCGCCTGTTTTAAGGGGTTATAAAACAAGCGGGTGCACCTAATAATGCAATATGTGGTATAGTTTGATACTATTTTGTGGGTAATGGAATTTATGTTTGTTCCGGACTTTGGAGAGCCCAAGTGTTATTTTGAGTGAATGAAATTATGCTGGGAGTAAAAATCTATTTTATAGACTTGTGGTATTTAGGATTGTGACTATCATTAGAATTTTTTTAAATTTAATTATTTTTAGATATACAGATTTTTTTAAGACTGGAAAAATTGGAAGTTTAATTTAAAAAAAAAAATTTTTTTATAATTGGTCGGAACTAAGATTTAAAAAACAAGATAAAAAAATTAATTTTTTTCAAACAGTCGCCATTTTATTACGACATTTTAAAAAGAATCTATACATTACTGTAGATAAGAATACCCTCTAACCAGTCTTACGAAGTGATTTTTAAGAATATAAAAAATATATTAACGTATTAAAAAATAAAAATACGCAAAACTAAACGAAAAACAGAACTGTACCGTTTGCAAAAATACATATATACTTTTTATAGAAAATCGGTTCAGTAGGCTCATTTTAAATACTTTGTTGTTAATCTTTGTAATTATTACCAAAAATTATATATTTCACTTACTGCATAAAACTATTGTCTCTCAAAAGTGAGGCGGAAAATAATAAATATCTGCTATCTTCTTTTTATTCTCAAAATTTAAATAAACTATGTTTTTCAATATTCTCTTATAATAATAAATTCGTAGGAGAGATTGACTGCTTTACCATCGCTCACTATGGTAAATGTCCCTGTAACACATTTTAATATTGTTCGCTGATTTCCTAGATTGAAATAATAGAGCTGCAGAAAATATGCTTGTGTCACGTTTGCAAAAAAAAAAACAAAACCAGCAATTTCCATGCTCGGTGCTACGACATGAGAACCCTACAATAATGATCTTAGAGAGGTATCTTGACTTTCAACGCACACAACCATGCTAAAACAGACGGCACTTTCAAAGGCTGCGAGGATATCCTGGCTTTATTCGCCGAGAAATAAATTATCCTTTTCTAATAAGGTACGGAGGTACAAATCCATTTTTAGCCCCATTTGGAACAATGCCTTACAAATTTATGGAGTTACACCGAAAACAAACAAAAATAAAAAAGTGAGGCGATTAAACAATGTGAAAGGCCTCCTGGTAGATTAGGCCAAGGAACAGATACTAAAAGTAGAAGATGTTTGCCAGACACAAACTACTTGAGACGCCTTGGAAGTCACTCCAACACCCTGGCAAAAAGATGGCCACGTAGACCCAGGATAAAAAAAATGAATCTCCCACCCGCATGACCTTCTGTTGCGTTTTGTGTAAAAGTTCCTAACATAACATTAATTAATTAATTTAAATTAAAATAAAAGTAATTGTAAAATAAAATGAAAAAATCTACCATAAATCTTAAGCTTTACTTTACAATCTTCTCACGCTGCCACCTAGGTAGCAGTATACCTGTTAATTTAAATAAATATAAACGTTAACAAAAATAAATAATAGAACGGACGGTTCAACTTTTCGATTTTATTTATGGCATTGTGTGTGACGTAATCGCGCGGAGGTCTTGGAACCACTATAGTTATGGAGCGAGCGTACCGCCACCCATCTGCCATTCATCTTCTAGCCCTTTGTGTATGGAGCCCACTGGTTCCGGGTTTTGTGCGGTCCATTCCTCTTTGAAGGGGATAGAGACTTAGTAGTAGAAGTTGCGGTGGGATGATCGACGGGAATACAGTAGTGTACCCCCTGGTTTTGAGAAGTGGTATAAATCTAGCTTGGTGTGACCATGGGTGGGTATTCGTCCCTCATAGACCAGCCTCTCGTAGCCTTATTGTTGTGAGTGAAGCTACTTTGGCCCCTATGATCACTATCGGTAGTTAGGAAAGGTTAAAGTCTAGGGCGTCGCCTGATTGAGGAGGACTGCCTAGTTAAAAAGCATCGGTCTAATGATCGCCGTGTATATTCATGTACCTATTTGGGGCGAAATTCGCCATTTCAGCTTTACAGGTGGAGAAACAGGCGTAAAGCGTGTTTGTCGCTTTGTTTGGTCTTACTTGTATTCAACATTCAGTCCAGTTACCTTCCTAGCGTCATTCCTAAGTTCTTTGCCTAGGTAAGAGCAAATTTGGCAGTTTGTACTTCGTGGTGAAAAGAAAATGTTTGATCTTAGATGGATGCATCTGCCGTCATGCGCCATCATTGTCTCGCGGTTACTCTCGTTAGCATGAAGCGTTGAGCCGCGGCTCCGCGTTCTTACTTCTTCTTTGGGTCTTCAACCCCTTAGATAAATCCACATATATTGCTAAAATCATAGTATTAAATCTAATCAAATAAATTACGCCTATTTTTAAAGCGGACAGATTTGATTGTGCACCGACGTGATTGTGTGAAGAATTATTTTCCATTGAAAATTTGAGCTGTGCGGCCTAAAATATAACATTATAAAAATCATAATTTGGTTGGTGATTTGTGCGCGAAACATAAACATCTATTTCCCCGTTATATAGATATTAAACAATGGGTCGTGAGCTATCAATAAATAAACAAACTATATTAAATCGTCGCGGATTTCAAGAGCATGCACAAGGAGCTGTCCGAGTTGGATGTTGCGGAACTCAGGACCGATCAACTTCAACTTCAACGATGCGGCGAGGAAGGCACGATTCATTCTGGACCAGGAGATTATTCGGCGCTCCAGTTTATTACCTGCGAGCTCAACGCTGATCCAAACAACTTCCGCCACCAATTTCGACGCGTCGCTTGGCAAAACTTTCCAGGCTTTGCCGCCACAGCCGCTTCCCGCTTTAAGTGGAGGTTATGCAGAGGGGCTTGAATTCCAGCCACTGTTCTCTACCATGGTGGACATATCCATGTATAAGTCGGATGGAGAAGCTTCAGCAGTTACGCTGCTGCCTTGGTGAGTCTGCTTTGCAAAATGTGCGTTCATTGGATCCGTCGGACAAAAACTATTACCGAATAGGAGGCGTAGAATGTGCATCGACGACGATGCTACACGCACTTGCGAGCCGTGGCAAACATGGGCACAACGAAGCAGATTACAAGCTATATCGTAATCCAAATGTTGTTGCAGAAGGTTGATGATGCTACACAGCCCAAATGGAATGAAAAGCAGGCTAACTCGGATTCCTTAGATTTAAATCCAACGTGAGAGTTGAGCAGAGATTTTCGCTGTCATATGCATGGTCTGTGATGGCTATTCCCACATGATAAGCTCCTGGCCAAGATGAAGATTGTCGCCTGAGGACGTTAGGCGAAGTAAGGCGGCTTTATTCCGTAAGTGTCTTGGATTTGGTCAACTTTCTTGGCATTGCAATGCTTCAATCTGCCATGCGTGTGGATGCAGGCTTCTGCATTTTGGTGGCAACTTGCCAGCTGGTATCCAAGGCCAACACCACTCTCCCGAGATTTCCGTATCCAGTGAAACTGTTTCACGTTCACCGGCCATCAATTCCTTTGTCGCAAAGGATCATTTTGGTTACATGGTGCTGCTAGCTATTGCCAAAATTCTAATCCGGAACCGCTCTGGAGTTCTTCTGCCCAGCCGAATGCCTGATTAAACATAACTGGGCCAATTAAACATAATATAACCGGTGTACTGGGCGAATCGTACTGACAGGCTCTACGTCGTTTCTATTCGTTGGAGAGGAAACGGTCTCATCAGCCCGAACTGCGCGCTCAGTATTCGGCCTTTATAAGGGAGTATCTTAACTTACGTCATATGGCCCTGGTTCCAACAAAGTTGCATCGCGATTGCAAATTTTTTCTGCCACACCACTGTGTGGTAAAGACAGCAGCATGGCGATAATTAGAGTTTAACCTTTTCTGATGGCAGCAACTTTGCAAAAACGTTAAGATTGGCTTGGGATCCTAAAACTGATTAGCTGCTGCTTTCTTTTTCTGCTCTTCAGTCCACGTCGAAGCTGTCCCGTCCCGTCGGTCTTAACATTAATCCGCTTGGCCTAGTTATTCTAGTCCTAACTAAGGAGAAAATAATCTTGCAGAAGCTGTGTTGGGAGCAGCTGTTTTGGGATGAAAGCTTACCTCAGGTTTTTACAGGAAGTGGCAGATCACATAACAAATCTCGCCAACCTCCTTGTTCCCATCCGGGGGGTACTCTGCGAGGGTTCTGGATTGCCCGTTTGATCTACAGACCACCGGTTGTCTGGGAGTGCCACGTCCGTTTTTACCTCGCGCACTGCTGTAGTACATCCTGTGCCGCTATACAGTGGTTCAGGTTTAGCTGGGTGAATTTTATATCTACTACCAGACGCCTTAGAACTGACGCCCACTGTGAAACAGACGCAGGCCGCGCAGCCGCCCATTGTGGGACAGACGCTACGAGGGTTTCCTTCCGACCCTGCCTAGCGCCCACACACGCTTCCGCCACAGGTGGAATGGGGAAGGAGGATTGAGCATGCGGATGCGGTGTAAGAATTTCCTCAGAGCCCTCTTTTTGGGTCAAACGCAGTAGTGGAGGGGTTGGCAATTGGTCCGCTCCATGACCTTCATCACCTCGTAGCAGGGTGTTTTCCGACCCCTTTCGTGCTATGCTGGTTTAAGGACCTGGGCAGCAGCGCTGTGTTGTATGATACCCTTTGGCTCTGTGGATGGCATCTTTCCGGGGAGCGCCCTCTATCGGAATTTTAATCGGAGATACCCAACACTGCCGATCTCAGCTGATCTAGACCAGCGCAATCTACTTCAGCGAATTTGCAACGCGGGAAAACGTAGTTCTTACGGGAAAACTTAGTTCTTACACTATAGCCAAAAATGGGCCAAAAATAAGATTGGCCGATTGGATATTATTGATTGATATTGATCGGCAATTTCCTGCTCAGGGTTTGTCAATGAGTTTTTAAACGTAAGCAGAGGAGACAAAGATACATGTTAAACAACGAAGTAATGAAATTATTATACATTTTATACCAAGGCGGATTTGTTCAAGCGGACGCATATTTTCCTATTCCAAAAGTTAACTTATTTAAATCAATAAAATTTAGAGAAAATCAGTTTTGCAATATGAAGTCCCAGAACCCTACAGGCCTTTTTAAGCTGGTCTTAATCATTCATAAAATTATAAATGGTGGTATACATGAAAACGTAATATATAAAGACTGTAATGTTGAATGTAAGGAAGGAACTATTATTCTAATAGGTGAGAGTTATTTTTTTATACCCTTGCAGAGGGTGTTATAATTTTGGTCAAAAGTGTGCAACGCAGTGAAGGAGACATCTCCGACCCTATAAAGTATATATATTCTTGATCAGGATCACTTCCTGAGTCGATATGAGCATGTCCGTCTGTCCGTTTGTCCGTCTGTCCGTCTGTCTGTCTGTTTGTCTGTCTGTCTGTCTGTCTGTCTGTCTGTCTGTCTGTCTGTCTGTCTGTTTCTACGCAAACTAGTCTCTCAGTTTTAAAGCTATCGAGTTGAAACTTTGCACTGCCATATAACTGATTGATCGGAAATGCCATAACTTTGGTGTTTTTTAAGTTAGAGGGTTGGGACTTTCTACACATGTTATATTTGACCAAAATATCTTATCTACAAAATTTATGTACAAAAACATAAGGATCGGCCGACTATATCCTATAGCTGTCATAGAACGATCGAAATTGGTATAACTTTGGTGTTTTTTAATTTAGAAAGATGGGATTTGGTACAGATTCTATTTTGGGAAAAACAATCTGATATATCGAATTTCATAAGGATCCGCCGACTATATCCTATAGCTGCCATATAACTGATTGATCGGAACTCGCTATAACTTCGTTGTTTTTGAAGTTAGAAGGATGGGAGTTTTAATGGATTCTTCTTTTGGCAAAATAATTCGATATGCCAAATTTCATAAGGATCGGCCAACTATATACGATCCGCTATGTATCTAATAATATAAGATGCGTGGCGCCACCTAGCGGACTGCGCTTCAACTGCAAGGGTATATAAACTTCGGCTCCGCCCGAAGTTAGCTTTCCTTACTTGTTATACCCTTGCAGAGGGTATTATAATTTTGGTCAAAAGTGTGCAACGCAGTGAAGGAGACATCTCCGACCCTATAAAGTATATATATTCTTGATCAGGATCACCTCCCGAGTCGATATGAGCATGTCCGTCTGTCCGTCTGTCTGTCTGTCGGTTTCTACGCAAACTAGTCTCTCAGTTTTGGAGCTATCGAGTTGAAACTTTGCACACATCCTTTTTTTCCTTGCAGGTAGTATATAAGTCGGAACGGCCGGGATCGGCCGACTATATCCTATAGCTGCCATATAACTGATTGATCGGAAATGCCATAACATTGGTGTTTTTTAAGTTGGAGGGTTGAAACTTTCCACACATGTTATGTTTGCCCAAAATATCTTGTCTACAAAATTTCATAAGGATCGGCCGACTATATCCTATAGCTGTCATAGATCGATCGGAATTGGCATAACTTTGATGTTTTTTAAGTTAGAAAGATGAGACTTGGTACAGGTTATATTTTTAGCAAAATAATCTGATTTGCCAAATTTCATAAGGATCGGCCGACTATATTATATAGCTGTCATATAACTGAACGATCGGAATTGGCATAACTTTGTTGTTTTTAAGGCTAGAATGATGGGACTTGCTACGGATTTCATTTTGGGGAGTCTTATTTGATCTGCCAAGTTTCGTAAAGATCGGCTGACTATATCCGATAGCTGCCATATAACTAAACGATCGAAAATGCTATAACATTTTTTTTTTGTAAGTTATTTTTTTTAAGTTGGAGGTTTGGGACATTTCTCCAATTTTATTTTTGGCCAAAATATCGTAGCTCGTAACTAACATATTACAAATGGCATATATATCGGCCGACTATATATTGTTGCTGCTGCCATATTCAAAAGTTAAACTTTAACTATTCTTTTATAAATTTGATGAATATATAGTATATTTTATAAACTAATTAAAACAAAGGATTGATGCTGGTTTCCGTGATGTTTATTATGAATCCTCACATACTCAGCCCCCTCACCACGACAAGGTCTCAATCCACGAGAGGGAAATAAATAACTACATCTATATTGCACTTTTTTATTAAATAAATAATTTATCGAAATATACAAGCATATTACTAATTTCTATAAATATATACAATTTATGTTAATGAATTTAATAAATAAATGAATAATAAAAATTCATATAATAAATAAATAAATTAAATAAATTAATAACTTAAGAAAATTCCATCATGATGACTGTAGATTGTTTTGTATGTAATAGCTACAGCATTCCTCAGCTCATTTTCAGCAAATATCCAATCAATTTGCGTTAAATGTTTTGTAGTTGCAATATTATTGATTGGACTAAGGTTATGTTCACTTAAAGCCTCTTCAAGTTGATCAGTGCTTCTGGATCTGCATATATTAAAATCTCCTAATATTACCAATTTGCTATTATTTTCTAATCTGCGTATTCTTTCTACATCCGCCATAACTTCATTTCGAAATTGTGTTATAGGATACGCAGGATTCCTATAAACAACAATAAAAGATGTATCAAGATATTTAAAAGCAATCGATTGATATATGGTTCTAGGATTTAAAGACTTAATTGTCTCAAACAAAAACATTACATTTTCAGAAATGTTTTGCTTGGCATAAATAATTATTCCATTTTTCCCAGAACCATTTAATCGATTGCTATCAATTCTTTTTATAATGTCGAAATCTTGCAAAGAGAAATCTTCGCTGGGAAGAGTCCAAGTTTCGACAAAACAAAGAAAATTTGCAGAACAAATAATAGGGTCGTTAAAAATATCTTCGCGATGGCTTCGAAGAGACTCAACATTATGGTAATATAGACAGTTTGCTTCGTTTCTGTTAACCACAAAATCGTAATGCGTAGTCAAGAACTTTTCCTCTCTTAAATTTTGCAGTTCGGCTTGGACATTTAAAGCTCCAAATCTTGTTGGAGGAACAAAGTCGCCTAAAAGGAAAAGTCCCGATGCGCTAGTGGCTCTACTGCATCCAACATATAGCGAAGCTCGTTTAATGCCTCTTTTAAGATGCACCGCGACTTTGCTATATGTTGCTCCTTGGCTTTTATGGATGGTAATAGCCTCAGCAGGAACAATTGGGAATTGTTTTCTGTCAACAGAAGCATGCTCTGATCTTCCACACTGAAAAACTCGAGAGGCTTTTACTATAGGAGTCCATTCGGGATCTGGACTATTTCGAACTTTTGATCTAGCGATAGCACCAACCATGGGCTCGAAAAAATTAATCCAAAGTCGCGTTATTAAATTTGAACCATTAATTACGCAATGGTCAATTTGCTTTAGCTGACCAGTTGCTCCATTTACAAGTCCGTCATTTGTGTCAATATTAACGGTAACCATATATTTAGCAGTTGTTTTGAGATGAAGAACATATGGTAACCCCTGAGTTTCAGGGGTTTTCATATTTTGAGCATATCTTAACGTATTTTCTCTGTTTCGTGCAGATATGTTCGCAGTTTTCACTGTTTCAAATGCAGTGGAAACCAACTCTTCCGTCCCAATTTGTGCTAATTTAATGGAATTGAAATGGTTTACTTCTTCGTTAGAAGAAAATAAATGAATGGCATCATCTGGAACTTCGCTGGGTGAAACAACTCTTTGTTTTAGGAGCTCTATGTCTGCAATTGTCATACAAGCCTCAGATAAATTATTTAAGGCTTGTGCAAATGCATGATCGCCTCTTTGGCGCATTATTTCAGTGAGCTCAAAATACTTCAAGTTGCTCCATAGGCTATTTCCTGCTAAAACGCTATAAGGATTATTCGTCCTCTCCGAAAATATCCAACTGTCTCCAACTGGGGAAAGCTGCTTTAGGTCTCCAAAAACTATAATTGATTTTTCCCCAAAACATAAGTCTGGGCATCGGAAAATTTGACGAAGCCTTTGATCCAAAAATGAAAGCATTTTTGAGCCAACCATGGAAATTTCATCAATTATAATTAATTGGAGATCTATCAATTTGCAATGAATTGTATTTAAACTATCATTGCTCAAAGGTCTTAAAGGACCTGAGGCCTGATTAATTGGAAGAGAAAACACTGAATGAAGAGTTAATCCTCCAATTCCAAAAGCAGCTTTTCCAGTTGGAGCGCATAATAAAACCTTTGCCGAATCCGTAGCACCAGGAAGCTTATTGGCTCGCCAAGTCACAGACTGATATATGGTTGAAATCAGTCTGCTTTTCCCAACACCGGCCCCTCCACCAACATATTCGTAAAATATATTTTTACAAACAACATTATGCATTACGTGTGCATAATATTTTCTTTGTTTGTAGTTGAGGGTCCGAGTTAGCGAGCAAAGGTCATCAGTGGAAACTAACGGGGGGAGTCTAATTAATTGAAGTTCGCCATCTTCTTCAGAATTATTTGTTGCATTGTCATCCTGAAGAATATTTACGTTCCGCTCTATATTAGGCACTGCTAAAGCTCTAAATTCTTCGTCTAAAAATTGGGTTCTTCCAAAATGGGATTATTATCCCCTCTATCCTCTTGCAAATCTTCAAGAACTCTTTCTAACTCCATATCATCAAACACATCATAGTTTCTTTTCATGATCCTAATAGATTCATGATTAGTTCTGAATGTGTTTTCAACGTCGTTGGAAAGAAGTTCAGCTTCTTCATTTCGCCAAGGATAGAAAAGCATTAAATGCTCTCGGAAATAATCCGATGATGAAGAGTTAATGCTAAAGCGAACCCATCTAAGAATCAAGGGATGCTTACGTTTCTTATGGTAACCAGACCCGTCCATCAGTGGATAGTTTTGCTCAGCAACTTCGTCTTCAACATCAACCTCCAAATCATTTGCTTCATCATAGTCCTCACCATGATTAGCGGCAGATCGTGTATTGCGCTTATGGAATGTATACCAAGCTGCAAAATCTGCTAAACAAATTCCTTCCAGCTGCTCATGCCTTTGCACATATCGGTCAAGAATATTACGCTCAAAAATATCCACCGAGTTGTTTGGAAGTCGCTCTAATTCTTCATTTGAGCGAGCCAATCGAACTCGTTTGTCTGGATGGCAAGTGTTTATAAAAATTGTACCTTCACTTGCCTCCGACATATGCAGGCCCAAAATATTGTATGATGCTTCTTGGGCTGATATTTCTGTAGCGTTAATAAACTTGTTCCCTAGGTGCTGCAATTTCCTTTTAATAGATATATTCCCATGGCTTATTTCTGCCATGGCTTCACGGAGCAACTGCAAAACGCCTCTGTTTGATTTGTTTATGTAGTTAATGATATAACTACAACAGGCGTAGGCATCTAGGATAAATTGAATATCCATATTAGCTCTGTGTAAGCCTAGAATATCTCTATTATAAGCATTGAGCAGTCGGTCGGAAAATTGTCTGCGAAGAAAAATTTGTGGCTTTTTCAAGCTGGAACGTATGGCTAATTTGTAGGCTTCAAAATTAGTATCAAGGTGGGACAGAAAATATTCAAAATTATTAAATAAAGCTGCGTCTTCATTAGGAATGGTTCTTAAAGTTTCCTTAATTTTTTTGTACAAAGTTTTATGTTCTTCAACATTTACTTCGTTTTCTTCTATCGGATGCAAAACTAGAGTTTCGGGCATAGGAGGGTGTGGCATATTGAATCGGCAAAACTCCTGTCCGCGTAACTCTCTTAGGCAAGATGAACTGTGCTTGTGACGTTGATACTGAATTACTTCTTGTAGTTCAGGATCGTCTCCATTTGTGGTAATAAACCTATCGATAAAGTTTATTACTTGCTCGGTATTTTCGGTGTCGTCGAGCTTAGGAGCACCAGCAAGCCAGTACATGCCATGAGAATGCGGAGATCCTCTGTGCTGAAATTCGATTCTCCAATAAAAATGGGAAAGATTGAATTCCCCAAATATATCGGTTTTAAGCAATTTCATTATTTGTCGCAACCTGTAATCGAAGTATCGAGAGCACGTCACTGGATCGGATCGGATTAACCGAGCCTTTTCGGAGCTGGAAAGAGCTGCCGCTTCTTCCTCGCTTATAACCCTATTGTCCAATAGAAGAGAAAGGATAACTAAAAGTTCATTCCACTTAGTTTCAGCAGCGGAAAGAGTAATAAAGAATGTTGGCAACCCGAATTGTCGAATCATGGCGATTACTTTCTTTTTCTCAGCCTCCCAATGAGCTGGTGCAGACCGTAAGCCTTTGAGGATGTGGTAGCCATCATCATGTTGCACAAGTCTATGTACAAAAGACTCATCTCGCAGATTACCAGCGGTAACTGCTCCGGATTTTTTGCGTAAAGCAATGGAAATTGAATTTTGTATACGCTGCATTTCGTAAAATTTATACATATATAAAACTTTAGGAACCACAGCGCAACGACGGTCGTAAAAACGGATTTGGGATCAGGCTTTTTTTGCATAGGTTGTATTTCCTTTAAATATTTCTCCGCAAGAAATAGTTGGAAATGAAAGTTCCTCTGCATCTTCGTCAAGCGTTAAGCTTGTTGGGCGGCGGCCTTCTCCCGGTGCCAATGCAATGCGTTGAATTGCAGTATCATTATTTTCCAATAATGTTTCATGGCCTCCGGGATTTAAATTTTCCTCGAGCTCTACAGCATTTTGGGATTGGTGCTGCTGCTGAAGAAGTTGCTCTACCGCTTCGCGATCAGATTCATCCGCAATAAAAGGAATTTCATTACTTCCTTGAAGTTGTGCTAGCCATGACTCGTTAAGTGAAATGTTGTGCTTTCTGTTGAGCTCGGTATTCACTAAGTACCGTACAGCTTCAAGGACCCGAGCGGGTCGAATAGTTTCAGTCATGAAATTGTGAGCGTACTCTAGCCTCCTTTTTAAATGGACTTGGATGACATGAGTAGAGTCGAAAGAGCGCGGAAGCGCAGTCACAATGTCAGGAACTGAAATTGGAACGTTCACCACAGCGCCTCGGATACCACATTGCCTTTCATAGCCGAGAGAAATAATCCTCATGAAAGGGATTCTCGGTGAAATCAGGCGCTCTTCGAGGCAGGTGAGTCCATTTAAGCACTCGGGGATTTCGGGAAAGTCGAAACCATTCGAAAGGCAGAGTGATGGGAGTTTGCCTAAAGAGACGGCACGACGGCAGGTGTTGCAAAAATTATATTTGCCGGACGGACTGGGAAATTTTCTCGACAAATAGAAAGCGTTGCCAACGTTTAGGAGGGGAAATTTAGAGGAGATAGCAAGGATGTATAATCCACTTACCTGCGAACGGAACCACGTTCCTCCACAGCAGACACAAATTTCCGTTGGTCCTTCCTTTATGTTCCTGTGATAAAGATCCCTCGCCGATGATCGAATCCTATGACGCTGTAGTTCCCGTTCCTGTTCCATCTCATCCTCAGAAAGGGCTGCTCTTGCGTCCATGTTCCTTTGTGACTGCCTTTGGGAGGCATCCAGTCGGTTTTGGGGGTCCATCCTAAAGTTGATTA
This sequence comes from Drosophila ananassae, assembly GCF_017639315.1. Lineage (NCBI taxonomy): Eukaryota > Metazoa > Arthropoda > Insecta > Diptera > Drosophilidae > Drosophila > Drosophila ananassae. The sequence goes on along the minus strand of NC_057929.1, from coordinate 23,357,487 downwards.
GCCGATCCTCTGCCATTTGTCGAATTTGTTCCTCTCGAATCCTCCGCTGTTGTCGTGTTTCCCGTTGTTGAGATGTGTTCATCCGTTGCTCCTGCGATCTTGCGATGGGATTTCTCCTGGTTGCTCTCCTGTTATTGGCGTCCATTTCCCGTTCTCGCTGCCTCTCTTCAGAATTCCTTCGTCGTTGTCGGTGCTCCTCAGTATTTCTCTCCTGTTCCCTTGCATGTTCCTCCGAGTCCTGCCGATGATAAGCGCGCGCTGCGGCATCCCGAATCCGTTCGGGAATTCGATGGTCCGGAATGGTCCTCCGAGTGGCATGATGAGCAGTATCTTGCACCTGCTCTCGTCGGCGCTCCTGGGGGTCCTCTCGGCGATTGGCACGTGCCTCCATATCCCGAATCCGTTCGCGACTTCGGAACTCTGGATCGGTCCTCCGAGTGGCATGATGAGCAGTATCTTGCACCTGCTCTCGTCGGCGCTCCTCGGGGTCCTGTCGGCGATGAGCATGTCCTTCAGCATCCCGAATTCGCTCAATGTTACGGATTCTTTCACTTCGCCTCCAAGTGGCGCGCGCTGTGGCTTCCCGTGCCCGACTTTCCTCCCGCAGTTCCGGGTTATTGGCGCGAACATTGGCGATGTGTTCAGAATTCCGAACCCTTATTTGGGATGCATTTTGTTCGTAGCGAGCCCTGCTTCTATTTAAAGCAGCTTGTCGGCGTTGCTCCTGTGACAATTGTGATATACGTGACATCTTTTTTTGGTGCTAGTTCAAAAATTATAAATAATTATGAAAATGGAAAATTATAGAAGTTAATTATTTGGAAAATAAGAAATAATAGCAAATAAGAATTGTTAAGATGAAAGTTGGGTGATTGACTTACCAAATTTTTTGTTTCAAATTTAATTTGAAAACTATTTTTAAATACACTATGCACTATATTTTTCTTTTATAGAGATACTTTTCTCATACTTATTTTTGCACTTAAAAAAATACTTTTTTCACACTCACTTTTTAAAAAAATACACTTCACACTCTGCTTTCTGGCAGAGTAACGTCGTGATCTGCGGATTAGTGGATGTGCCAATATATAGCCAAGTTAGGTAATACCCAAAATAATAAAAAATTGACCTTAACCCTTGAGGGTTACGCAATTTCATCCGTTTTTAAAAAGGTAATAAAAACCATGTTTTATATCTACCTGATCTACCTGTTCTGTAATTTTGGGGTTATAAATATTTGCCGTCACAATTTTTAGGATCATTTTATTTCCGACTCGACCAATCAGAAATAGGGTATTACCTGTTATTATAGGTGCCAAAGTTCGTACCTGAGATACCTGTTGTGCAATTTATCCCTTGCACGTGTCCTTGTAATGACCCTTGCAGGTGTTCATTAAAGCAAGGGATAAATCCCATGGACAAATAAAAACCCCTATACCTAAAAGGGCTCTTAAGGGCTGTAGACCCAAAATGAAATTCATTTAAATTTTATGATTGTTAGTCCCACAAAATCCCATTATTCGATATCAATATTTTGAATTTGTCACGTGAAACACTACTCTTTGAGTAAGAATGGGCTGAATGGGTTAAATATGTTTTTTTTTAAATGGATGATAATATGAAAAAATTTACCATATGAATATTTAACTTTATAGAAAATTCTGCAAGGGTATATCAACTTCGGCTCCGCCCGAAGTTAGCTTTCCTTTCTTGTTTTTAGATCATTTAGCCAAATATTATCGAATCCCTGAGAAACATCCGAAAATATTTTCCAAATATTATATATTAGAAATATATGATATATAAGAATATAAAACAAGAAAGGAAAGCTAACTTCGGGCGGAGCCGAAATTAATATACACTTGCAGTTAAGGTTGTTCCGTTTCCGATCGTTCAGTTCTTTGTCGTCTATAGGATATAGTCGGCCGATCCTTATGAAATGTGGCAGTAACAAGTCTGCCACATTGTAACAAGTCCCATCTTTCTTACTTAAAAAACAGCAAAGTTATGCGAATTCCGATCGTTCAGTAATATGGCAGCTATAGGATATAGTCGGCTGATCCTTATGAAAATTGGCAAATCAGATTATTCTGTCCAAAATAGAATCTGTACCAAGTCCCATCTTTCTAACTTAAAAAACACCTACATAAACAAAGTTATGCCAATTCCGATCGTTCTATGACAGCTATAGGATATAGTCGGCCGATCTTTATGAAATTTTGTAAGTAAGATATTTTGGTCAAATATAACATTGTCAAATGCACTACGTGTTTCTGATGTTATGCAATTCAATTGTTTGATTTTCCTGTCTTCCATATCATTATGATAGTCGACTTTTTTGATTTCTTTGAAAACTGTCCAAGCCTAGTGATGGAGTTGCAAAGCAGGGTAATAATGCCTAATCACTTTAGGCATTGTTTGGTCATATCTTGGTGCGACAGCAACACGCCACCAAAACACATGGAACGAGTAGACGGCCTTAAAAATAGGCCCAGACGTTTCTGGGTCATAGCGGTGAGATCCTTATTCGGTTCTCTACACATTACCAATGCTTTAAGATCTGGAATGAGAAAACCACTTTAGCCTAACCTACGAAGTGGTTGACAAGACCCAGCACAGCCACGGGGCAAAATTAAAACTATCATTACATCTATCACAGAATAAATATAAATGTTATTATACTGGGGGATAAGAAATCTTATTCAAATAAGAAATTTTACATTCTACCGAACAGATCATCCGGATGGTAAAGCCCTTGACGGGACCAGATCCTAATCAGAGAACGAACCTTCACAAAAGGTTTGCTACAAAGGCCACATCTATACGAATGTAATCAAGTAATCAAGTAACAAAAACGGTTCAATCGCCGCAATTAGAAAAGTGAGAACGAGTTAAACTATGTTTCCTCTGGAAGCCCACTCAATACTGGCTGACCAGACCTACGAAAGCTTCCAGACCCTCTTGATTTTGCGGTGTCAAAAAACATATCCCGCTATCTAATAAGTACCAATGCGCTTTTGCATTTATCTTCAGACCACTCGCCCTTGCTTTTGACGCTTCTCCAAAGCCCAAAAAAAACCTAAAACCCTTTCAGGCTGATTGGCAATGACTAACTGGCTTAAATGCAAAAAGTATGCTGCTTCCCACATAGATCGCCAATTAGCAAATCGAACATCTTGTGAAAAAAAGAAGCGTATGACTCGTGCTTGGCAGACTAGCAGATCGTCATCTTCAAGACAACCCCTTAAAGAAGCCACTCGATCACTCGACCAGGCTCTTCAGCAATAAGCTGATAATGCACAGATGCGGTACATGCAGAAACTTTCTCCAAAAAGCCAAACTTTTTGCCTCCTAACCCTGCAATTGTCTCCATTTACTATATTTTAAGGCCATTTAACTCAATTTTTTGACGTTGTAAACCCACCTAACCCCTTAAGTTAATAAGTTGATTCGATGCACTTTTTGTTAGTCTCGCAAAGAGATGGTTCCAGAAATAAATGCAAGTTTACAAAAACAAAGGTGGTTGTAGATATTATTGTGGTCGGATGTGTTTAGTGCGCGTTCTCTCTTTATCGTTGCTCGCCTTACTGTTTGGGTGAGCGGTTTATTATTTATATATTGCTGTTCTTATAGGTACAAAAGTTTATTTTGGTTTGATAGTTGCTCTAAATACTGTCTTTGGTCTTATATAAACATACTTCATAGTAGTGGTGTTTGATACGGTTTTTTACCAGAATTCTTATCTAGCCGTGGACAAAACATACGCACTATGAATATGAAATATGTTACAATGGGAGAGATATATGATGAAATAGCATATGAAATGCAGAGAGTATTTTAATGCATATGTAATGATATGAAAGGCGGGGATGAGAGCCCGCCTTAAAAAACAGGCTAAGCGACAGGTGGTAGAATGTCCCAGGCTAATCTTAGAGTCTTTGAGTCACACACATAAAAATAAATGATCAAATAAAATAAATTATCAGATATTTAAACTACTATCTAGGGGCTCTCTAGGCTCTCAGAGCACCCAAAAAAATTTAATTTTGTGCTGATTTTCATAACCCGAAGTAAGCAAAAAAATCTATAAAGGGAGGGATATTTGAAGAAGTATTTGTTTTCCACTCTCAGTGTTTGGAGTGACTAAAACTTTTTGTTTTGACAAAAAAATTATATTCTTTTAACTTTTTTTTTTAAATACACAAAATTTAGCCACGATTCCAAATTTCAGATGACGATTTTTCCACAAGTTTGTATCCCTCCAACTTATTTTCGTCACTCCGAAAATGGCACATTAGTAGATTATACATTTTTAAGCTTGTAATTAGTAGCTTAGTGTGCGATGATCCATTTTTTCCCAATGTAAATTTTCATCCATCATAGGCAACCATATATAGGAAGTACATTTTTGCTCCATTGGAAATTGACTCTTGGGATCTACTCTTGGGATTTCCTGCTATTTGAGAAGAATTTTAACATATTGGGACTTAACAAATTTTTTTTGTATAGTAAAAAACGTGCATTCATAACCAATTATTATAAGGTGGTCAATACAGATTTTTCGTTACCAGTTTCGTTTATGAAAACCGGTTCCATGCTGTATGCTATGAAAGTTAATATTTACATACATATGTGTATAAATAAGCGAAGCTGTAGTTATTTACTTATATTATTATCATATGTAAAGTTTAAGTTGATAAAGTTAAAGCTAATTCAAGATTGCTCGCGCATTTTTTTATTTAAATAATGTTGACGTACACGTTCGCTTGGATTGTTTGTGTCACAATAGTAAATTGTTCCCCATTATTAAATAAAAATATGAATGGGAGCTATAAGCCAAATACTTTGTTGGATGAAAACACCCATAAGTATGTAGATTGGAACTCGAGGCAGCTACATATTGACAGCCGAAAAGATACTACTACACCAAATTTTATCAGTCTATTTCTGATGCGTTTTATTTACGGGATTGCTGTTAATATGGGAATAGAAGATCAACTTGAAGATCCATTCAATGGATCATTTTTACCTCCCAATGCTGATGATGGTTTTGGAATAAGTGAATATAGTGATGACAACGGTGGTGAAATTTTTTTAGGAAATTTGTTTGATTACGATGTTTAGCTAGGAAACAATTTTCTAATTAAATATGAAATAGGGTTTTAACTAAGATGCACACATAAAATTTAAGATTTAAATATAAGTAATTTAATTAATAAAAGTACTCTATAAAAAGACACATATGTAAAATATCGAAATCTGAATTTTTAAGAATTCCATGTAATAAAAACAGATTGCTATAAATTATTTAATTATAATATTTGGTGCTACAAATGATTCTTAGAAATATTTTTATTTATTGCAAATTTCAAATATAGTTAGATGTATCCGATCGCTTTGATAATTTCTTTGCAGAGGGTATAATAATTTTGGTCAAAAGTGTGCAACGCAATGAAAAATACATCTCCGACCCTATAAAGTATAAATATTCTTGATCAGGATCACCTCCTGAGTCGATCTAAGCATGTCTGTCTATCTGTTTCTACGCAAACTAGTGTCTAAGTTTTGAAGATACCGAGTTGAAACTTTGCACACATCCTTTTTTTTTTGCAGGCAGTATATAAGTCGAAACGACCGGGATTGCTCGACTATATCTTATAGCTGCCATATAACTGATTGATCGGAAATGCCATAACTTTGGTGTTATTTAAGTTAGGGTTGGGACTTTCCACACATGTTATATTTGGACAAAACATCTTATTTACAAAATTTTAAAAGGATCGGCACTGCGCTCTTATCTTTTTTTCCGAAATGTGTTTTTGTTAAACATTTTATTTGATAACTTTAAACCATCTGATGCTTGTTTATATATAAAAAATGGTATACTTTAAGGGGGCAGGATGGTTTGAGACTTCAAAAAAAATTTTTTTCAGAAATTTTTTATATAATAGAATATTATCTTAGGAATATCCTGTGAAAGTTTCATGTCGATCGGACTAAAACTTGCTGAGATACCGATTTTCTAGTTTCTTTCTCTCCATATACTTTCCATTGCTTTTAAAACTTTAGACGCGTTGTCGTCTCTCGTGTGGGAGATGTCTTAAACAAAGGTACGGCGGCGATGGGGCAACCCGCTTCCAAAATACAAGCCAATGTGTATGCGTACAACTTATGTTTTATTCTATGGGGATTACATGTTAGGGTAAGAAATAAAGATAAATTACAAAAGCTTACCGCAGTTTAACCTCCCACACTCTATGACAACAACGACAAATTCACCACACGCGCCATTATTTCAATCCTAGTGTGCCCAATCTCTTCACGAGTGCACAATAACAAAATTCTACTTAAATACTAACTATCGATAATCGATCCGCGACATCCCCACCTCCGTGAAGAACTTCTTCACTCAAATCCAAAGCCGCCAACTTTGAAGCGGGGCGCATTATCCAGCGGGTCCGATCTCCATCCATGATCCTAACGCGGGCTCGTCTGACCTCACCATCCGTTCCAGCAAAGGTCTCCTCCACGACGCCTTTCCGCCAGTCTCGACGCGGAATGGCTGGATCGCAAACGAAGACGATGTCTCCTCGTTGAATCGGCTTCTCTCTGCGGCACCACTTCTCTCTCCGTGTCAGCGTGGGTAGGTACTCCAAGACCCACCTCCTCCAGAATCGGTCTCTCAACATCCTTGCCACGCGCCACTGCTTCCGCGTAGCTCCTTCCTTGACGAGGCCTCCATCCAGGCCGGGGGTATCCGGTGGGCAAGCTGCTCCCTTGAGGAGATCATTGGGCGTAAGAGGGGCTTCCTGGTCCGCACTCACCGGGTAAGTGGACGAGAATTAACGACGTTCTCCGCCTCTATTAGGAAACTCTCCAGGACGTGCTCCTTCGGCGCCACTTCCTTCACTGTGTGGCGTAGCACCCTCTTCACGCACTGCACCATTCGCTCCCAGACTCCACCCTCTGATGGGTTCGCTGGGCAGTTGAAGATCCACTCAATTCCCTTGCTTGACAGCTCCGGCTGGATCCTCTCGGGTTCGAAGATCTCCGCAAATCTCTTGGCCTCTCTGTCTGCTCCAACGAAGTTCCTGCCATTGTCGCTGCGCAGTCTATGCACAGGCCCTCGACGGCAGATGAAATTCCTGATTGCAAGTATGCAGGAATCAGTCGACAGGTCATGTGCCAGTTCCAGATGAATCGCCCTGGTCGTCAGGCACGTGAACAAGGCCACCCACCGCTTCTCCTGGTGCCGAGCAACGGTCACTAACAGCGGCCCAAAGTAGTCGAGGCCTGTGCTCTTAAACGGCCAGCCATAGGCGTCCAAACGATCATCTGGCAGGGGTCCCATAATCGGCGGCATCGGCCGTGCTCTGTGCAGCTTACACTCGCTGCATCCCGAGATCACATTACGAAGCACTCTCCGCAGTCTCGTAATCCAGAACCTGGTCCGGATCTCCGCCATCGTAGCATCCACGTTTTGATGCTTCATCCTCACATGAGCGTCGCGCACAATCATCTCCGTGAGACCATGCCGGTGGGAGAGGATCACTGGCCTCCTGGCGCTGTAAGGTATACATAGCGCCGCATCGATCCTGCCATACGCTCGCAGAATTCCATTGCCATCTAGGTATGGCGCCAGTCCACATATGTCGCTTCCTTTAGCGACGTCCAAGTCCTTCTCTGCGGCCTGCACCTCATCGGGGAACGCCTCACGTTGTGCTCTACGGAATAACAAGTCCTCAGCTGCTTCAGACTCAGCTACATTGAGGCCGTAGTTCTCCAGCTCATCTCGTTGTCCACGGCATCGGCGTATGAACCTTAGGACCCAAGCCGTAGTCCTCAGCAATCGCCTATAACTATAGAATCTCTCCAGCGATATGAACGGGTCACTCGCTCCAACAAGCACAAACTCACTCGGCATCTCCTCTTCGTCTTCTGCATCCGCTTCGTCGGTGGGTGCAGCTCCTGGCCAGCTGCTCGCTGGTCTCCTCAGGAATGCCGGTCCTCTTAACCAGCGTGACTCCTCGCTTAGGTCCACGCTGCGTTGCGCTCGAGTTGCATCATCTGCCACGTTGTCGGCGGATGGTAGCCATCTCCATTGGGCCACCTTCGTCGACTCCAGAATCTCTGCTACTCTGTTCCCTACGAACTGCTTGTAGCGCCGGTGTGTGCTGCCAATCCAACCTCGTTCCTAGAACTGCTGCCTGCAGCTCCAACCGTGGAATCGTCATCGTTCGCATCGGTGCACACTTCGTCTTTGCGCACACGAACCTCACTTGCACGTCGCCGTTCTCGTACGTGATCCTCCAGTAGACCACTGATGCGAATGCCGACTGACTCGCATCCACAAATACGTGCATCTCGACAGTCTTCACCAGCCCGGATCCAAAGTAGTGACGTGGGCACCGAAAACGTTCCACTTTCTCCATCTCTTTACGCCAGTCCATAAAGGCGTTGTACATCTCAGCCGGTAGTGGTTCATCCCATGAGATCTTCCTCCTCCAGACCTCTCGCAGCAACAACTTCGCTGTTATCATTAGGCAACACAGGAATCCCAAGGGGTCGAACGTTGACATGACCATACTCAAGAATTCCCTTTTTGTGGCAATTCTCTTTCCATCGGACACGACGGGGGCGACTTTGTGGTACTTCACTCGAAACCTAAAGTCGTCCGTGGCTGGCTGCCACCGCATTCCCAAAATCTTTTGCTCGGCCTCACCCCATCCAATACTCTGGGCGTGATCACTGGGTCCAAGCATCCTCTCCACTGTAGGCGAACTGGACGAGAACTTGCAAAGCTCAAACCCGCCTTCTGCATGTATCTTCTTCACTCTGCTAGATACTTCGATGGCTTCGCTCTCTGTGGCGAAGCTATCCACATAGTCATCCACGTAGTGGTAGTCCACGATGGCCTTGACTGCTCTGGGATCCGAATCCAGGAATCGCTTGGCATTCACTGTCTTCACGTGATGCGCCGCACTCGGTGAGCATGCTGCTCCAAAGGTCATCACGCACATCTCGTAGACGTCGGGGTCCCGTTGGTCATTCCCATCTCTCCACAGAAAGCGTTGCGCACATCTATCCTCGGGTCGGATCAGCACCTGGTGAAACATTTCCTTAATGTCGCTGCAGACTCCGACGGCACCTTCCCTAAAGTGGAAGAGGATAGATGCCAAGGCCTTATAGTGTTGCGGCCCCTTGCTCAGCGCAGAATTCAGTGACACTCCTCCAACTCGTGCCGCTGCGTCAAATACTAATCGGATCTTCCCTGGCTTGTTGGGATTCTCCACTCCAAAATGCGGCAAGTACCATGTTCTATGGGTTTCCGAATCGATCTCCTGTCGTTCCAGACGCCGAGCGTATCCCTTGTCGACATAATCTTTAACAATCCGGGAATATTCTTGGGCGAACTGCCCATCTCGCTTTATTTTCTTTTCTATGTTGACCAATCTATTGTACGCCATATCATAGCTACGTGGCAGCACAATGTTATCAGTTTTCCACAACAATCCCGTCTGGTATCGGCGGCCAACTAGCACCGTTGTGTCCTCCAGGATCTTCTGAGCCCTCACGTCGTCGCTGGCTGCGGCCGCTGGCGCCGCCTTCACACCGAAGTTCTCGATCTCGAAGTAGTCCTCGACGATCCGTTCCACGTTATCATCCAACGACGTGGCTAGCAGACAAGACCTTAGTGATGGCGTGTCTCGTCGTCCTTCCACAGGCCCAAAAACAACCCATCCTAATTCGGTTGCGGCCGCGTACGGTCCCTCGCTGGCAAACCGTCTCGTTTTCAATGGCAGTCCTAGATGCCCATGGTCCAAACCAATAAGCAGCTTCGGCACTGCATTTACGTAGGGCTTCATCGGTAGTCGAGCGTCCTTGTTCACGCTCCTAACGTCCCTTCTGTGCAGGCTCTGCATCGGCAGACTCAAGCTGGAAATGGCATAGACGTTTCTCAGCACATGTCGGGAGGACTTGCCTGCTCCACTGATCTCCAGACGCACCACGTTAGTAGGCTCTCTTGTGGCCCTGCCTCCGAACCACTGAACGTTCAGCTGACGACGTACTCCTTGTACCCTAGCTCTGCAACCAGCTCGTTGTCGACCATCGTCACTGAAGAACCTTCATCCAGAAGAGCGTACGTGTCCACCTGCTTCCCACCTCCGTATAGCGTCACCGGCAATACACGGAACAGGAGTCGTTCTCGGTCCTCGTCGACACAGCTCAAATTTCTCTCCGGGGTCGCAGAGGCATCCACGGATGAGGCTGCTCCTTCATTCACTTGGACGCCTTCCCTCGGTCCGGCTGCCTGCCGGTTGTAGCCTCTCCAATTGCCGCCTCGCTGTGGCGGTCTCCTGAAGCCTTCGTTGTTTTCCTCATGAAGAAGACGGTGATGCTTCCTCATGCATCCATTCACGGGGCACTCTTCTGACGCAGCGCAGGATCCAGTCATATGCCCGGTTTGCAAGCACATGAAGCATAGGCGATGTCTTCTTGCGAGTCTCCACCTCTCTGTAGGTGTGGCTCCAATAAATCGTTGGCAGTCCCGAACTGCATGTTGTCCAAGGCCTTCACAAATTGAACAATTCCTGCGGCAGCTCTCCTGTTGCTCGTCCTGCTCTCGGTCGACGCTGGCATGAAGCAATCGACGCCTTGGCTCCCTTCCATCAATGTCCGCCACCACGCAGACCACGTTGGCTAGTTCCATCAACCACGAACTGAAGTCCACAATCGTCGGATAGGGCTGAATAGTTGCAGCGTGCCTTGCCCAGTCCACTCGTTTGCTTATTGGGAGCTTGGCCACAAGCTCTTCCATCAACATAGGGTTACCCAGGTGCTGCTCCGCCTTCGCTGATTGTAGGAAAGCCTTGAGGTTGCTGACATGGGTGGCGAATGCGACGAGCTTTCCCAGGTTGTGCTCCGTAATTGCAGGCACATCTCGAATGCTGTTGAGCTGGCTGCGTATTAGTTGCTCCGGTCGGCCGTATCTGAATCGCAGCTGCTCCACCGCTGCATTCGCATTGCTGGGGTGAATCAACAATGACTTCACCGTCTCACGCGCGTCGTCCTTTAGCGCCTTCAGTAGCCTTTGGTTGTTCTCCAAGTCCGTACAACCATACGCTTGCGTCGTCTCCGTAAACGCGCAGTAGAAAATGGGCCAGTCCTCTGGCTTCCCTCCGAAAGTAGGCAGTTCAGGAAGCTTTCGTGGCGTCCAGCGTGCAGTTCCTCCAATGCTCGTCGCCCAAGCACCGTCTCCAGGAGAAGGCGCACGTATCGATGTTCCGCCGGCCACTTCATTCTGCAGCCCGAAACCATGCGCTGGAACAGTAGTGCCGGTAGCGCAGAATGGCGATGCTTGATTAATCCTCGTGGTACAGTTCTGCGAACACGGTACCGTTTGAGATCCGCTCCAGGGTGGCGGTCTCTCTGACGCCGCATAATAAACACTTGTTGCGTTGGGTACGGTCAGGCCGGTTGAAAATGGCGGCTGACCTACCCCAACCTCACTCGAAATAACGGGGCCAGTGCGTTCCATATTAGCGCTGCGAGCGCGTTCCAACTCCTTCTCCAACTCGGCGATCCTATCCATGAGGTCGGCCACCTTCGGTTTCCTGGTGGCTCCAGATGCTGCCAGCTGCGCTGATGACGCCGGGGCTTCACTGCCTCGGCCGCCGGCTTGCGACGGTTGCGGGGCCAAAACGCTTCCATCTGCTTGCGGTGCGATATTCTGTCCCTCGTTCAGTCGGGGACTCCTTCTGGGCGAATGGTGCATCATGTCGTCCAGGCAATATCGATCCTCTCACCAGGGTGTTGTTCCAAAACAATGTCGCCTGACTGCGAATAAAAGCTTCTGTCGTCTCTCGTGTGGGAGATGCCTTAAACAAAGGTACGGCGGCGATGGGGCAACCCGCTTCCAAAACACAAGCCAATGTGTATGCGTACAACTTATGTTTTATTCTATGGGGATTACATGTTAGGGTAAGAAATAAAGATAAATTACAAAAGCTTACCGCAGTTTAACCTCCCACACTCTATGACAACAACGACAAATTCACCACACGCGCCATTATTTCAATCCTAGTGTGCCCAATCTCTTCACGAGTGCACAATAACAAAATTCTACTTAAATACTAACTATCGATAATCGATCCGCGACACGCGTTTTTCTCAAAACAACTTTTTCAAGTCGGTGCGTAACGTAACTCAAAAAGTAATGCTCGGATCTAAATAAAATTTTGCACACATCTTTAATACAATAAATACTTGCGGATGAACGAACGCTTTTTTTAAAAAATTTTTTTTTACCATTTTTAAGGGCAATAATGGGCGGATTTTTATGTAAAAATGGTACCTTCGACTTTACAACTGCGCACAAAATTGAAAATCGCATATTTTTCAAAATGGTTTCGTTCATCCGCACAAGAAACTAATATCTTAAGTAAATCAATTCAATTTTTTTATTTCCGATAACACTGTAAGGACAGACTTTACGCACCGCAAGAGACCAATTTTTGGAAGCAACTCCGGCCGACTGCCCGTCCCGGGATAAATTATAATTATTTCTTAAAAATAAAAATTCCTAGATACTCTCCAAATATAGCCATAAATTGTGTAAAAAAATTGAATTGATATATTTACTCAGGCATGAAAAAAAAAAATCGGAAAAATTTGCTATTTTTCAGCCTCTGAAACCATCCTGCCCCCTTAAATATCCGTATTGCTTTGCGTATGCAGTGGTATAAATAATAAATTTATTAATTTTCATCCAAGCATAACTCTGCGTAACTCAAGCATAACTCTGCTTCTCAAACTCTTAATCTATCGCTAAAGACTTCTTACATTATTCTTCTGCTTAAAAAATGAAAAAAATGCGTCGCTGCCAATTATAGAGGCATTTCTGAATCGTCATCAATTCCAAAGCTTTTTGAAAAATTAATCACCCCATTTGCAACACTTATGTATGTACAATAATATTAAAAATTCAATAATATCACCGTGCCAGCATGGCTTCATGAAGCGCCCCCCCACCACTACCAACTTGTTGCAGCTAACATCTTTTGTCACGGATGGGTTCCGGAATGGCTTATAAACAGACGTCATTTACACTGATTTCTTTAAAGCATTTGACTCTGTTAACCATTTACTTATTATAAGTAAACTCAGTCTATTGGGATTCCCATTAGGGATGACGAAAATTTAAAAAATATCGTATCGACAATATTTCTTTTATAAAAAAATTTTATGATAATATTTAAAAATATTACTTCAAAATATTGATAAATTTTATATTAATTTTTTAGTATAACATTTTTTCCTCCACAATAAAAGACGACGAGTTTTATAAAATTTATTATTTTATTTATATTTTATTTTATTATTTTATATACAAACATAGACGCACATACTCATACATATGCCAACATACACATACACATACATTTTGCAAAAATGTCGGCATGCTTATTCCGCAAGTGCGACGAAAAATCCGGAAAATTTCCAGATCTCCAGGGGTTTGCATTACAGTTCGTGTATGCTTCGTTTATCTCCTTTGTCTTATATTCATTTTCTAAAAGAAAATTAAAGTAAGTTAAAGTAAAGCTTAAAGAACAAGCGGTTTTAAAGACACTTATCTTTAAAAGCTGCAGCAGTCTTGAAAGATTCAGTTATTGTAAGTAAGTATCAAAAAAATTAAAACAAATGAAAATACATATATTGTAAACCGCGGGTTAAACTCCGATTTTCATTGGGATGTGCATACATACCTTCCAACGTGAGAACTTATCAAATTAATTTCAATATTAATCAAACTATTCACTTTAAAGATTGAAATCAGAGTGACCAAGGAAAATTTAACAAAATATATATTGCGATTCCCATATTTGGGCAACAAAAATATCACGATATAAATATATCATTTAAAAAATATCGATATTTTGATATTTCGATATATTATCAACAACTTTATTCCCAACTGATCTCCTTATCTGGAATTCGAGCTACTTATCTGGAAGAACCCAAAGTGTATTTTTCAAAGATGTGCGTTGCGTTGAGATTGCGTTTAGTCCGCGTCACATCCGGTGTACCCCAAGAAAGCCATCTTGAAAACTTACTTTTTACATTATTTATTAACAATTTTCCCCTTGCCTTTACGGATTGACTTGTACACTGATGACGTTAAGCTTTATCTTCAGTATAGATTCACAAGTGCGCAATTTAGACATCAATCCAATTTGGATAAATTTCAAATTTGTGTTTAGCAAATAGCCTAAAGCTTAATGGATCGAAATGTAAACTCATGCCATTTTATCGATCTAGCCGATACCACACTACGTATTTTCCCTAGGGGTACGCGCTTTTAGATTTGAAACTTAAATTTACTGACCATATATCCACCATGGTAAAGCAAAGGGTGTGCTTGGTTTTATTAAAATATGGTCAAAAGAATTTAATCATCCCGTCATAACAAAAAATTAATATACATCATTAGTCCGTCCTATTCTTGCGTATGGATTGTGTCGTCGCTTGGTCGATCACGGGGAATGCCTTTAAACGTTAAGCTTTAAAGCAAAGACTCTAGTGCTGGACTAGACGCTAAGTTTAAACTTGACTAACTATCGATAACCCTAATCCGTTCCGCGACATCCCCACCCCCGTGAAGCAGCCGCATTCACCACATCCAGGACAGCTAATTTCGAAGCGGGACGCATTATCGTCTTGGCTCGATCGTTAGTCCGCACTGCCGCTCGACGAGGTACTCCATCTCTTCCGGTGAACACCTCTTCCATGACGCCTCGTTTCCACTCCTTTCGTGTATGGCAGGATCACAGATGAACACCAGGTCTCCTCGGCGAATTGGCTCTACGTGCTTACACCATCTCTCCCTGCGCACAAGTGTAGGCAGGTACTCATGCACCCATCTCTTCCAGAATCGATCCCGCATCATGGTGCAGTGGCGCCATGCGCCACTGCTTCCTGGTAGCGCGTTTCACGAAGTGCTGTCCGTCATTCGTGGGAAGATTTGGGACATCGGGTGCTCCCTTCAGCAAGTCGTTGGGTGTCAGTGGAGCCTCCTGGTCCACCGTCACTGGTAGATGAGTGAGCGGACGAGAGTTTACTATGCTCTCCGCCTCAATTAGCAGGTTCTCCAGTACGTGCTCCTTGGGCGCAAGTTTCTGCATCGTGTGCGCCAGCACCTTCTTCACGCACTGCACCATCCTTTCCCAGGCTTTAGCGCACTCTATCGTCGTCAGTCCGTGATCCTCTCCATCGTATCGTAGTCCACGGCTCCGTCGTATAAATCTGAGCACCCATGTGGTGCTCCTCAACAGTCGATTGTAGTTCGAGAATCTCTGCAGGGATATGAAGTTTACCATGACCAAGGCAAGCTCCCATTTCATTTCCTCTTCATCGGGCGTCGGAGGGATCCACCCCTCGCTCGATCTTGGCCAGCTTTCCTCTGGTCCTCGTAGAAATGGTGGACCGCCTAGCCACCGCCGAACTGCTTGTATCTCCGGTGGGTGCTGCTTATCAAGTGCAACACAGTCTTAGAGTGCAACACACTGCTGCGATCGCCGACTGACTGGAGTCCACGAAGATGTGCAGCTGTAGCGCGGACATCGGAACTCTTCGATTTTTCTCATTTGTTGCCGCCAATCTTCAAAGGCTGCGGCCAAATTGTCTGGTAGCGGCTCGTCCCAGTGGACTCCTTTCCGCCAAATCTCTCTCATTAACAATTTGGCAGTCACCATGTAGCATCTCAGGAATTCAATCGGGTCAAACGTGGACATGACCAGGCTTAGGAACTCCTTCTTGATAGGGACGCGTTCCCCTATCATCACGATTCTCGGGACTCGATGATATTTGATGCCGTCATATGTAGCCGGGTGCCAGTACATTCCTAGTACCTAGTACCTTCCCCTCAGCTTCGGTCCATCTGACGCTAGCGATGGATTCAAGTGGGTTCAACGCTCTGACCACACTTGCCAAACTGGAAGTAAATCGACACAAGTCAACATAAGTCGACACAAGTCTACTCTGCATGAATTTCTCTCACCCGTGTCGAAACGGCGATAGCTTCTTCTTCACTGGTGAAACTGTCGATGTAGTCGTCCACGTAGTGGTATTCCTTGATGGCCAGGGCTGCTCGCGGGTCCGTGCTGCTGTACTGCGAGGCATTCACGGTCTTCACATAGACCTCCGAACATGGTGAGCTAGCTGCTCCGAACGTCATCACTTGCATCTCGTATACGTCCGGCTCCCGCTGGTCATCTCCGTTCTTCCACAGGAACCTCTGGGAACTTCTATCCTGTGGCTGCATCAGTACCTGATGAAACATCTCCTTTATGTCTGCACAAACCCCAACTGCTCCTTCCCGAAAATGGAAGAGCACTGCTGGGAGTGGCTTGTAGCGCTGTGGGCCTTTCATTAGCGCTGAATTGAGGGACACGCCGTTCCCCTTGGCAGTCGCGTCGAAGACCAACCGGTTTTGTCCAGGTTGGTACGGGTTTTTCACCCCGAAATGCGGCAGGTACCATAACTTTCCTTCCTGGAACCTCTGGACTTCCTGGGGCTCCAGTCGTCGTGCATATCCCTTCTTGACGTAATCATCCATTATTCCCTTATAGGCACGCGCGAAGTCCACATCGCGCCTCATTTTTTTTTCGTTGTTGACGAGTCTCTTGAGCGCCATATTGTTGCTCTCCGGCAGTTTCACCTCGTCGTCTCCCCATAGCAGCCCGGATTCATATCGTCGGCCTACTTGCTTAGTCGTCTCCTCCAGGATTCTCACGGCTCGCTGACCATCTTCTCCAGAATATTATCCTGGGGCTCGGCTAGGACGCGGAACTCTTTCCGCTCACCGGTCCGTACACCACCCATCCAAGTGCGGTGGCTGCTGCGAATGGTCCTCCAGATCCATAGCTTCTTGTTCTGAGGGGTATTTCCGTCGCATTGTTGTCATAAAATTTGCTTATTAGATTTCCATAAACAACCGGTGTTTATTTCTATTCACTTAAAAAAAAATAATAAAAAATTGCTATTCATAGATCCGTATCGCTTCGCGTGTGCAGTGATATATTTGGAGGTAAAATAATAATTTTATAAATTTTTTCTTCCAAACATAGCCCTGCTCTGCTTCTCAAAATACGTGTGCCCTTGCAGATGTTCAAGACGATTTGTCCCGCCAGAGAATATTTTCGTCCAAGAACATCAGCCAAGTACGGTGAAAAAAAAAATAATCAAAACCTGTGGGTGTAAAACTCCCACATGTTACGGCCACTGACCAACCTTCCACTTCATCTTCCTCAGTTTTAAAAAACTAATGTCTTCTCTAAAACTTACCTATCAGAATACAAGAGGGTTACGTAGTAAACTTCCCAAACTGTATTCTGATAGTTCTTTCTTTGCATCTCACATTATTGTATTTACAGAAACTTGGTTAAAGCCGGAGATCTTAAGCTCCGAAGATTTTCCTAGTAGGTACACCACTTTTAGATGTGATAGAACTCTGCGAAGAGGAGGAGGAGTGTTAATCTCTATAGACTCCAAACTCGCTTCTGAAGAGGTAAAATCACAAGAGTTTGGTGACATTGAATTCCTTTGCATGAAAATCACATTGTCCGATCAATCTTTGTATGTTACCTGTTCTTACATACCACCTTCGTCCGAACCGCCAACATACTGGCAATATTTGTCCGCTATTCGTTTGGTTTTCGATCGTCTGTCTGATGGTGACCAGCTGATAGCTCTGGGTGACTTTAATATCCCAGAACTTACATGTCACTCGGGCAAATTAACCACGTTAGAAATTCTTTAGATCGGCTGCTGGACTTATGTTTCGTTTCTGATCCTGATGGAATTACTCTTTCCAGAACTTTGCCCCTTTCTGACCCTGAGGATCCATATCATCCCACTCTTGAGCTTTCAATTGAAAACAACTCCTTAATTGACCTTAATTCTACACTTAAATCTCATAAAGTTCGTTTTTTTCGTAAGGCTGACTTTATGAAATTAAATAAGTAAATTTCGGAATTTGATTGGTCTGATTTACTGGCATGCGATGATATAAACTTAGCTTTACAGAAACAAGGAACACGTTTTTAGTGTGTATACACTTGCTACATCCTTACATTCAAGTGAATATATAGCATAACTGTTTGTTACTTTTGCATATTTGAATACGCCAATTTCAAAACGCCGCCTCAAAAGTTACATTGATTACACGGTGCGACAGTGAAAAAACACTTGTGAAACGAGATAGTGTAGGTTGTTAATCTGGTCGAAGAGAACTCAAAAATATTTTTTTTATATTTTTGGAACCCTCCAATTTTTATTTATTAAAAAAAACCGTTTTTCGGGACTTTTTTGCGCTTAAAAATTCCTGAACGCGTTTTTTTCAACCGATTTCAAAATTTTTGCTGTTTTTAAATAGTTAAATGTTGTAGCTTTTGAAAAAAAAATATATCTTCGATTTTGTTGAACAAAAAGGACAAAATTTTTTCACCTGAAACTGAAGTTTTCGACTTTTATTCGTGTTTTTCGGATTTTGATGCCAGTTTTTCGGTACAACTTACAAAAATTCGGCCATTTTTGATACATATCAATGTTGCCTCATTCATTCTGAATAAAACGAGACAAATTTCATCAAAAAACTATGAAAATTGGTGAAGTTATAACGCTTTTCCTAAAAAGAGTCAATTCAACCTTGCGTGCGCTCCGGAGTACCTGTGTGTATAAGACAGGAACAAGCTCTTCTTCTTATAGTGCTCCCATGGTTTTATTTTCTTTTTTTGGGAAAAGCGTTATAACTTCAACAATTTTTATTATCTTTTAATGAAATTTGTCTCGTTTTATTCAGAATTAATGAGACAATATTAATATGTGGCATAAATGACAGAACTTTTGTCAGAAGAAAGCAATATACTCTTATTTTTATACACATTGTTCCTCCGAAGCGCTCGCTAGGTTGAGTTGACTTTTTTTGGGAAAAGCGTTATAACTTCACCAATTTTCATAATTTTTTGATGAAATTTGTCTCGTTTCATTCATAATGAATGAGACAACATTGATATGTATCAAAAATGGCCGAATTTTTGTAAGTTGTACCGAAAAACTGGCATCAAAATCCGAAAAACACGAATAAAAGTCGAAAACTTCAGTTTCAGGTGTAAAAATTTTGTCCTTTTTGTTCAACAAAATCGAAGATATATTTTTTTTTCAAAAGCTACAACATTTAACTATTTAAAAACAGCAAAAATTTTGAAATCGGTTGAAAAAAACGCGTTCAGGAATTTTTAAGCGCAAAAAAGTCCCGAAAAAACGGTTTTTTTTAATAAATAAAAATTGGAGGGTTCCAAAAATATAAAAAAAATATTTTTGAGTTCTCTTCGACCAGATTAACAACCTACACTATCTCGTTTCCCAAGTGTATTTCGTTTTTTTTTTGTCGCACAGTGTTATCACTTCGATTCTTGACATGAGTTTGTGCTTTAATTTTTATTAGTATCTTCATTTCTTTCAAATCTTCATATTTTCATTTAATTCTGGGGATACTGCAAGAGTTGGGGAAACTCAGTAAAAACCCAACTAGACAAAAAAAAAATATTAACATAAGTTTTAGATAAATGGAATTAAACAGTGCATAAACTTAATTCAATTAATTGAGATTATTAAGATTAAGATTAAATATAAAAATTAAATTAATGACAAAAACTCTATGAGATCCATTTAAAAATAAACAAGTGTATGAATACAATTCAATTTCATAAGACTTAGTATGAAAAAATTGGAATTAATAACAAAAAAAACTTTTTTTATTCAGCAAGTCCCAGCTGGTTTCGCAGGGAAATAAACCGTGCAGTTGGTAATGCCTTCGTCAGTACATCGGCTAGTTGCAGATATGTGGGAATATACTTTACACAAATAAGTTTTCTTTCAATTTGCTCTCTTGTAAAATGATATTTAATGTCTATGTGCTTTGTTCTCTTATGGCAAGTAGGATTATTTGCAATACTTATACAAACCTGGTTGTCTTCAAAAATCTCTATAGGACCATTTAATTTTAGATTAATCTCATTTATTAATGATTTAAGCCAAAGAGCTTCTCTTACACCTTCAAACAAGGCTATGTTTTTAGCTTCAGTAGAATTCCATTAAATCAAACAACTTTCAAACATTTTAAATAAATACCCAGTGGTACTTCTTCTGTCAGTTTCATTTCCAGCCCAATTGGAATCTACATATCCTGTAAGAATAGTATCAAAATTAGTTTCTTTCTTGAATCTAAGCTTGAGATTAACAGTTCCCTTCAGATATCTAAGAACTCTCTTAAGGCATTGCCATAGTTTCTTATTGTTGTTGTTTGCATACCTGCTTAGAATACTTATTGAAGTACTTAAGTCAGGCCGTGTACATAACATTATGTACATCAAACAACCAACCAAATTTCTACACGGTGCATCACATAGTTCTTCCGATTGCAGAGCCGTATAGTCCAACTTACTTGGGAGGGGAGTACTAACTGAATTACAATATTCCATATTCCTTAAATTTTCTTAATACTCTTTTAATATATGCTGATTGACTAAGACAAATCTCTCCATCAGATCTGTCAATTTTTATGCCAATAAAGTGTCTAATTTCCCGTAAGTCGGTCATTTGAAACTTATTATGAAGATAAGATTTAAATTTTGCATTGTATCTGATTTATTTGTTACAATTACTATATCATCCACATATAACAGGATATATATATTTCTCGAAATATCTCCCTTATCCAAAATATAAATACACCTATCAACTCCTAAGTTTTGAAATCCAACATCCTTCAATACACTTTCAAAGACTTCGAACCAACATTTAGCAGCTTGCTTAAGGCCATATATAGCTTTATTAAGCTTACACACTTTCTTCTCATAAGAATGATTCAGGCCTTTTGGAACATTCATGTAGATTTCATCCTTTAGGGTTCCATTTAAAAAGGCGGTTTTTACATCCATATGATGAACCGTTAAATCATGTTGATTTGAAAGTGCCAACAAAAATCTAAAAGTGGAAACTCGTGCAACTGGTGCAAATGTCTCATCGTAATCAGTCATATATTCTTGAGTGAAACCCCACGCTACCTATCTTTGTCTAGGTTTGTACTTTACTAAGTTCCCAAACTCATCTTTTTTAATACTAAATACCCATTTGCAATCAACTATGTTTTTATTATCTGGGTTATGCACTAAGGTCCAAGTATTATTTTGAAAATGAGATCTAAGTTCATCCTGTATAGCATTTTCCCAGAAAGATCTGTCCTCACGAAACTTAATCTCATCAAAGGTATTAGGAATATCATCTAAGCATGTTTGAGTATTCATAAGACATCTTTCTAAAAATCGATACGATAATTTGGGTTTACTTATAATTCTTTCACTGCGTCTGATTTCTTCTTCCCTTTTTTATTTTCTTTCTGGTGTTAAATTACCAGTTTCAACGACTGGATCGGCATTCTCAAGATATTTGGAATTTTCATTGAGGTGCTCATTTAACTCAGAATCAACAGATTCATTATTTTCCACCAAAGGAAAATCCAACTCTTCATTCTCTTTAGTTAAAGATTCATTATTTTGTTCAACAGTATTACTTTGAACATCCGAATCTTTTCCATGTAAAACTCTTGATTTTAGCATGTTTATTTCATCCACCACAACATCTCTTGCTATCATAAATTTCCTCGATTCCTCATTCCATAATTTATAACCATTTGGTTCATATCCAACAAGTATAGCTTTAATTGACCTTTCGTCAAACTTTCTTTTTTGTACTTTATTCAATGCATATACCGTCGAACCAAAAATCTTCAGATATTTTAACATTGGCTTTTTGTTATGCCACATCTCAAATGGTGTTTTATTTATCTTTTGCAATGCTCTACTTGGGGATCTGTTAATTAAATACGTTGATGTTAAAACAGCCTCACCCCCAAAATGTTTATTAAGTTTAGCACCATTGATCATAGATCGAGCCTTTTCGGTGATAGTTCGTATCATCCGTTCTGATACACCATTCAACTCTGGACTATGAGGAACCGTTAAATGATAGCTGATGCCTTTTTCAACACAGAAATCACGCATTTCACCAGAAAGATATTTCCTTCCATTATCGATATACAAATTCACAATTTTTAAATTGAAGTGAGCCTCGCTCTTCGCTACAAAGTCCTTGAAACAGAAAAACACATCCGACTTATAAGTTATTAAATAGGTTACACAGTAATGTGTATACTGATCAATAAAAACTACATAGTAGTTCTTATTATCAATGGTAGTGGGTGTTATTGGGCCACAAACATCGGAATGGACCACAAACAATGGTCGTGTAATATTTTCCTTATTTTTAAATTTTTGAAACTTTAATCTAAATTGCTTGCCATTTATACAAGCCTCGCATAATTCATGATTTAAATCAATATTGCTTAAAATATTAGTATCTTCAAAAAGACTATTTCGCTTTATTTCTAAAAATTTTCCTACGCCTATGTAACCTAATCTTTCATGCCATAATCGATACTCAGCACTATTTGAAATTTTAGACATAAATACTTTACTGTTTAATTGAAATTTTATAATAGGTACATTGAACGCACAGATTCCATTAAAAGCCTATTTACCATCCTTGGATACTTTTACACCTCCAGGATTAAATTCAATGGTCATACCTGCATCCTGCATTTTCTTAACCGATAGTTGGTTGTGTGGAATATCCTTGCAATACAAAACACGTTTTTAGTGTGTATACACTTGCTACATCCTTACATTCAAGTGAATATATAGCATAACTGTTTGTTACTTTTGCATATTTGAATACGCCAATTTCAAAACGCCGCCTCAAAAGTTACATTGATTACACGGTGCGACAGTGAAAAAACACTTGTGAAACGAGATAGTGTAGGTTGTTAATCTGGTCGAAGAGAACTCAAAAATATTTTTTTTATATTTTTGGAACCCTCCAATTTTTATTTATTAAAAAAAACCGTTTTTCGGGACTTTTTTGCGCTTAAAAATTCCTGAACGCGTTTTTTTCAACCGATTTCAAAATTTTTGCTGTTTTTAAATAGTTAAATGTTGTAGCTTTTGAAAAAAAAATATATCTTCGATTTTGTTGAACAAAAAGGACAAAATTTTTTCACCTGAAACTGAAGTTTTCGACTTTTATTCGTGTTTTTCGGATTTTGATGCCAGTTTTTCGGTACAACTTACAAAAATTCGGCCATTTTTGATACATATCAATGTTGCCTCATTCATTCTGAATAAAACGAGACAAATTTCATCAAAAAACTATGAAAATTGGTGAAGTTATAACGCTTTTCCTAAAAAGAGTCAATTCAACCTTGCGTGCGCTCCGGAGTACCTGTGTGTATAAGACAGGAACAAGCTCTTCTTCTTATAGTGCTCCCATGGTTTTATTTTCTTTTTTTGGGAAAAGCGTTATAACTTCAACAATTTTTATTATCTTTTAATGAAATTTGTCTCGTTTTATTCAGAATTAATGAGACAATATTAATATGTGGCATAAATGACAGAACTTTTGTCAGAAGAAAGCAATATACTCTTATTTTTATACACATTGTTCCTCCGAAGCGCTCGCTAGGTTGAGTTGACTTTTTTTGGGAAAAGCGTTATAACTTCACCAATTTTCATAATTTTTTGATGAAATTTGTCTCGTTTCATTCATAATGAATGAGACAACATTGATATGTATCAAAAATGGCCGAATTTTTGTAAGTTGTACCGAAAAACTGGCATCAAAATCCGAAAAACACGAATAAAAGTCGAAAACTTCAGTTTCAGGTGTAAAAATTTTGTCCTTTTTGTTCAACAAAATCGAAGATATATTTTTTTTTCAAAAGCTACAACATTTAACTATTTAAAAACAGCAAAAATTTTGAAATCGGTTGAAAAAAACGCGTTCAGGAATTTTTAAGCGCAAAAAAGTCCCGAAAAAACGGTTTTTTTAATAAATAAAAATTGGAGGGTTCCAAAAATATAAAAAAAATATTTTTGAGTTCTCTTCGACCAGATTAACAACCTACACTATCTCGTTTCCCAAGTGTATTTCGTTTTTTTTTTGTCGCACAGTGTTATCACTTCGATTCTTGACATGAGTTTGTGCTTTAATTTTTATTAGTATCTTCATTTCTTTCAAATCTTCATATTTTCATTTAATTCTGGGGATACTGCAAGAGTTGGGGAAACTCAGTAAAAACCCAACTAGACCAAAAAAAAATATTAACATAAGTTTTAGATAAATGGAATTAAACAGTGCATAAACTTAATTCAATTAATTGAGATTATTAAGATTAAGATTAAATATAAAAATTAAATTAATGACAAAAACTCTATGAGATCCATTTAAAAATAAACAAGTGTATGAATACAATTCAATTTCATAAGACTTAGTATGAAAAAATTGGAATTAATAACAAAAAAAACTTTTTTTATTCAGCAAGTCCCAGCTGGTTTCGCAGGGAAATAAACCGTGCAGTTGGTAATGCCTTCGTCAGTACATCGGCTAGTTGCAGATATGTGGGAATATACTTTACACAAATAAGTTTTCTTTCAATTTGCTCTCTTGTAAAATGATATTTAATGTCTATGTGCTTTGTTCTCTTATGGCAAGTAGGATTATTTGCAATACTTATACAAACCTGGTTGTCTTCAAAAATCTCTATAGGACCATTTAATTTTAGATTAATCTCATTTATTAATGATTTAAGCCAAAGAGCTTCTCTTACACCTTCAAACAAGGCTATGTTTTTAGCTTCAGTAGAATTCCATTAAATCAAACAACTTTCAAACATTTTAAATAAATACCCAGTGGTACTTCTTCTGTCAGTTTCATTTCCAGCCCAATTGGAATCTACATATCCTGTAAGAATATTATCAAAATTAGTTTCTTTCTTGAATCTAAGCTTGAGATTAACAGTTCCCTTCAGATATCTAAGAACTCTCTTAAGGCATTGCCATAGTTTCTTATTGTTGTTGTTTGCATACCTGCTTAGAATACTTATTGAAGTACTTAAGTCAGGCCGTGTACATAACATTATGTACATCAAACAACCAACCAAATTTCTACACGGTGCATCACATAGTTCTTCCGATTGCAGAGCCGTATAGTCCAACTTACTTGGGAGGGGAGTACTAACTGAATTACAATATTCCATATTCCTTAAATTTTCTTAATACTCTTTTAATATATGCTGATTGACTAAGACAAATCTCTCCATCAGATCTGTCAATTTTTATGCCAATAAAGTGTCTAATTTCCCGTAAGTCGGTCATTTGAAACTTATTATGAAGATAAGATTTAAATTTTGCATTGTATCTGATTTATTTGTTACAATTACTATATCATCCACATATAACAGGATATATATATTTCTCGAAATATCTCCCTTATCCAAAATATAAATACACCTATCAACTCCTAAGTTTTGAAATCCAACATCCTTCAATACACTTTCAAAGACTTCGAACCAACATTTAGCAGCTTGCTTAAGGCCATATATAGCTTTATTAAGCTTACACACTTTCTTCTCATAAGAATGATTCAGGCCTTTTGGAACATTCATGTAGATTTCATCCTTTAGGGTTCCATTTAAAAAGGCGGTTTTTACATCCATATGATGAACCGTTAAATCATGTTGATTTGAAAGTGCCAACAAAAATCTAAAAGTGGAAACTCGTGCAACTGGTGCAAATGTCTCATCGTAATCAGTCATATATTCTTGAGTGAAACCCCACGCTACCTATCTTTGTCTAGGTTTGTACTTTACTAAGTTCCCAAACTCATCTTTTTTAATACTAAATACCCATTTGCAATCAACTATGTTTTTATTATCTGGGTTATGCACTAAGGTCCAAGTATTATTTTGAAAATGAGATCTAAGTTCATCCTGTATAGCATTTTCCCAGAAAGATCTGTCCTCACGAAACTTAATCTCATCAAAGGTATTAGGAATATCATCTAAGCATGTTTGAGTATTCATAAGACATCTTTCTAAAAATCGATACGATAATTTGGGTTTACTTATAATTCTTTCACTGCGTCTGATTTCTTCTTCCCTTTTTTATTTTCTTTCTGGTGTTAAATTACCAGTTTCAACGACTGGATCGGCATTCTCAAGATATTTGGAATTTTCATTGAGGTGCTCATTTAACTCAGAATCAACAGATTCATTATTTTCCACCAAAGGAAAATCCAACTCTTCATTCTCTTTAGTTAAAGATTCATTATTTTGTTCAACAGTATTACTTTGAACATCCGAATCTTTTCCATGTAAAACTCTTGATTTTAGCATGTTTATTTCATCCACCACAACATCTCTTGCTATCATAAATTTCCTCGATTCCTCATTCCATAATTTATAACCATTTGGTTCATATCCAACAAGTATAGCTTTAATTGACCTTTCGTCAAACTTTCTTTTTTGTACTTTATTCAATGCATATACCGTCGAACCAAAAATCTTCAGATATTTTAACATTGGCTTTTTGTTATGCCACATCTCAAATGGTGTTTTATTTATCTTTTGCAATGCTCTACTTGGGGATCTGTTAATTAAATACGTTGATGTTAAAACAGCCTCACCCCCAAAATGTTTATTAAGTTTAGCACCATTGATCATAGATCGAGCCTTTTCGGTGATAGTTCGTATCATCCGTTCTGATACACCATTCAACTCTGGACTATGAGGAACCGTTAAATGATAGCTGATGCCTTTTTCAACACAGAAATCACGCATTTCACCAGAAAGATATTCCCTTCCATTATCGATATACAAATTCACAATTTTTAAATTGAAGTGAGCCTCGCTCTTCGCTACAAAGTCCTTGAAACAGAAAAACACATCCGACTTATAAGTTATTAAATAGGTTACACAGTAATGTGTATACTGATCAATAAAAACTACATAGTAGTTCTTATTATCAATGGTAGTGGGTGTTATTGGGCCACAAACATCGGAATGGACCACAAACAATGGTCGTGTAATATTTTCCTTATTTTTAAATTTTTGAAACTTTAATCTAAATTGCTTGCCATTTATACAAGCCTCGCATAATTCATGATTTAAATCAATATTGCTTAAAATATTAGTATCTTCAAAAAGACTATTTCGCTTTATTTCTAAAAATTTTCCTACGCCTATGTAACCTAATCTTTCATGCCATAATCGATACTCAGCACTATTTGAAATTTTAGACATAAATACTTTACTGTTTAATTGAAATTTTATAATAGGTACATTGAACGCACAGATTCCATTAAAAGCCTATTTACCATCCTTGGATACTTTTACACCTCCAGGATTAAATTCAATGGTCATACCTGCATCCTGCATTTTCTTAACCGATAGTTGGTTGTGTGGAATATCCTTGCAATACAAAACGTTTTGCAAGGTGATTTGGTTTCCGCAGCTGGTAAAATTGACAACTCCTTTGGCTGTAGCGTAGATAAACTCTCCGCGTTTGGCAATCTCGATGGGCACATTTGATTGCAAATGGTCATATTCGGAGAACAATGCTGTGTTATTTATTAGGTGGTCTGATGCTCCTGAGTCTAGTATAAACTCAGCCTCGTTTGTATTTGAATTAGAAGTTGCGTTTCTCAACATGAAGGCAAAACTACGCTCTGGTTGGGTTGCTGCTGCTGTTGCTATCTGAGCCTGCCCTTCCTTTCTTTTGTTTTCGTTAGAATTCTGATTTGGCTGTCTTTTCAAAAAGAAACAATCCTTCTTTAAATGTCCTGGCTTACCACAATGAAAACATTTTGGTTTCGGTTTGAAACTTGGCTTGAACAATTTTTTCTTAAACTTTTGCATTGGATTATTGTTAAATTTTGTATCTTTGAACTCCTTTTTACCTACTGCTTGCAAGACTTTAATACTCGTATCCTTACTAATATTCCGAAGCTTTATTTCTTGGTCAAGAAGTCGTGTTTTTACAAAAGCCAATGTCAAATTATCTTCTGATAGAGTCTCTATTGCCGTTAAAACTCCATCATAACTGGGTGGAAGAGTTAGAAGTAAATGGGAAATTTTATCCATATCATCTAATTTTGGTCCTGATGCGATAAGTTCGGTAATGAGGTCATCAAATGAATTAAAATGATTCAGGAGTGAAGTGTCACCTTTTAACTCCATGGCTAAAAGTTCCTTTAGCAGAGATAGTTGTAATGCCAAGCTTCTTCTCTCGTAAATTGCATCTAAATTTTCCAAAATCTGCTTAGCAGTGCTCCCACTTTTAGTGAAAGATAGAAATGCATCACTTAGGTATTCAATTATTAAACCTTTTGCATTTCGTTCTGCCTTTTTTATCTCATCAGTCACTTTTTCATGCGTTTCATCTATAACCTTCAGAAGATTATGCTCTTCTAGCAACGCTCTCATTCTAAACTTCCATATTGAATATTTCTTACCGTCAAACGGTTTGATATTTCTTTGCCCTTTATCCATTGTAAGATTCTATCACACAAAAGAAAATTTCACAGCCACAATTTTCAGCAACTTCTTACAGCAATAACGTTTCTCAACAGTAGCTCTATCTTGTAACACCGTCCTGCCGCCACGTGGCGATTTGCGGCTAATTTGAAAAGCGTTTCCAGAAAAGAAACTCGCGAATTGCTTTACTTATTCACTGTAGTTGTGTCTGGGCCCATAACCTATTGGTTTTGTTAATAAATAAGTAATACAATTAAGTATTAACCAGAAACCCTCAATGAATAAATAAAACACAATTAAGATTTTATAAACCACACGCTCTCGATGCCAGAAACGAAGTGAAGTAAAATGTCAAGAGGACAGGATATCAACAAATAGGCGAGAAACAAGGAACACATTTTTAGTTACGGCTTCACAGGCAGGCGCGCATTCGCCTTCACTGCCTTTACGTCATCCCGACGCAGGCTCTGCATCGGAAGGTTCAAATTGGCTACTCCGTACACGTTCTTCAGCCCATGGCGCTTTGGCTTGCCCGCGGCACTGATCTGCAGGCTGACCACTTTCGTGTGCTCTTTGGCAGATTTCCCACCAAATCATTGCACGTTCAGTTGGCGACTCTCGCCTTTCAGGTTCAGGCTGCGGATGAGTTCGTCGTCGATGAGCGTGACAGACGATCCTTCATCCAGCAGTGCATAGGTGTCGACCTGCGTATTCTCCCCGTACAACGTCACGGGTAGAATCCGGAATAGTAGGTGGCATCCAATCGAATCAACGCAGCTCAGGTTCCGAAGCGTCAATTCCTGGCGGTCACACGTCGATTGCCTTTCATCCTGCGTCTATAACTGCGGCTGACGTGGGAAGGCTCCTCTCGTTGGAATCCACTGGTCGTGGCATTCCTCTCCGTTTGCTGCTGTCTCTGAACAGCCGTCGGTCCTGACTGCTTCTCTGGTCGCTCCTGCGGCCTCCCTCTGCGACGAACGGCCGTCTAGGATGTCCAGGTGACTCGTGGAGAAGGTAGTGATGCCTCATTTGGCATCCGTAGACGTTGCATCCGCGGCTCTTCTTGCAGAACTGGGACATGTGTCCGTGCTCCAGACACGAGAAGCATAGCCTCAACTTCCTCGCAGACTCGATCCGCGTCGTCGTAGAAACGCTGTTGAATTCTTTGCAGTCCTTGATTTGGTGTTGTCCCTCGCATATAGGGAAACATCTGGGGCGGTCGGCATACCGCTCCTCCTCGCGAACACTATTCGCGTGCAGGATCCTTCGCTTCAGTTGCTCCTTGGCACCAGCTTCCGTGACAGTGCACACCAGTCTTGAGAATTCATGAAGCCATTCGCTCAGGTGCACCACTGTCGGATACGGTTGTATCGTGACCGCGTGATTCGCCCAGTCCAACCTCTTGCTCAGCGGCAACTTGGCGATCAGCTCCTCCATTAGGGTTGGGTTCCCTAGGTGCTGGCTGCCGATTGATTGCAGGAACGCTGCCAGGTTGCTCACCTTCGTCGCGAACGGCACGATCCTTGCGATTTTGGCCATCGCCCTTCAGGGCTTTCACTAACCGCTGGTTGTTTTCCAATTGTGCACACTGGTAGGCTGCCGTTGTCTCCGTGAACGCGCACAGGAATATTAGCCATTCCTCTAGCTGACCCTCGAAATCGGGAAGATCAGGCAATCTACGTGGCGTCCATCCAGGTATGCTCGCCGTCGCCACTTCATATGGCAGGCGCGATGGTGCAGATACCTCCAAGTTGTGTGTCGGCTCCCGTGGCGGATGAACATAACCTAGCCCAGGCTGCGCCGTGGCGGTCACACAAAATGGCGGAGAATAGCCCACTGTTGTTGTTGGCGTGT
Source organism: Drosophila ananassae (assembly GCF_017639315.1). NCBI lineage: Eukaryota > Metazoa > Arthropoda > Insecta > Diptera > Drosophilidae > Drosophila > Drosophila ananassae. The sequence goes on along the minus strand of NC_057929.1, from coordinate 23,327,147 downwards.
GTGTCCGTGTGACACCGCTTTCCTGGCGGCTGTTCCACTTTCCTTCGAAGTCTGTGGCCACTGCCGATCACCAGCCACATTCGCAGAGCTTGCCGGGGTGCCAGTTGCTGTGGCCATGGTGGTCGCAGTTGCGGGAACACCCGTGGTTTCCAGCCTGGGGCTCCGCCGGGGCGAATGTTTCGTGGGCATCGTCTTGCAGAGTGCAAATAAAAGATAATATATAGTGCTGCACAATAGTTGGAGTTCGGTTTGGTTAGTGTTGATGTGTTGTTGATGATGTTTTATTCTGGAAGAGTTACATTGATTACTTAGCTCTTACAACTACTTAGTTTTTAACCTACCGCAGTTTCTCTTCCCTCTCATTGTGATGGCGCGAATCGGTCTAATTGATCCGGTCCAAATTGTTCTCCTCTTTTTACCCTATTTAGTGGGACCGAATAACATGAACTTAAATCCCAAAGCTACCGTCACATAATACTGGGTTCTATCGGCGCTAAGTTTAAACTTGACTAACTATCGATAACCCTAATCCGTTCCGCGACAGATCGTTTGTCTGGAGTCCTCAAAAAAGATCACATAGAATATGTACAAAAAATGTCGATATATGGATGTCCGACTGTCTGTCTGTCTGTTTATACGCAAACTAGTCTCCAAGTTTTAAAGCTTTCGAGGTAAAACTTTGCTCATATTCTTTTTTTCTTTGCAGACTATATATTATAGCTGCCATATAACTGATTAATCGGAAATGGCATAACTTTGGTATTTTTTAAGTTAGTGTTGTACTTTCCACACATTTTATTTTTCCACACATTAGGGACTTTCCACACATTTTAGATTTGGTCAAAATATGTTATCTACAAAATTTCATAAGGATCGGCCGACTATATCCTATAACTGTCATAGAACTGAATGATCAAAATTTGCATAACTTTAGTGTTTTTAGTGTTTTTGGGGCTGTTTCAACATTTTTATTAGAAATTTGATTCGATAGTAAATTCTCACAAGGATTGGCCAACTACATACCATCCGATAATAATATATGCTGCTACCCACCGGTTCCGCCCGAAGTTAGCTTTCCTTTCTTCTTGGTTTTTTAAATTTTTATTGGATTTTCTCTTAATGAGACTAAAAAAAAGTTTACAAAACGGGCGCCATAGGCGCTATATAAGGAGGGCCACTGCCCAGTGGTTGGGCTTGTATGGAGCCGCGGCCAAAAATATTTCTAGTAGTGATATCGCAATGAAATTTTGTCCAAAAATCTATAAAATTATTCTATGTTAAACACACTGTACAAAATCGTATCGTATAGCTTCCATAAAAACGGATGGAGCGACTTTTCATTAAATTATTTTTTTTTCCCATACTAAGTTAAATATTCGACATTTTAATACAAACGTTGGTTAAATTGTAATCCCCAAATAATCCCCATCCGTAATCCCTGCCAGAAAATTAAAGTAACTTGCTATTAAGTTGAAAGATATTTTACTAATAACAAAACTACGAATAAGCAAATACACGGTGCGACAGTGAAAAAACACTTGTGAAACGAGATAGTGTAGGTTGTTAATCTGGTCGAAGAGAACTCAAAAATATTTTTTTTATATTTTTGGAACCCTCCAATTTTTAATTATTAAAAAAAAAACCGTTTTTCGGGACTTTTTTGCGCTTAAAAATTCCTGAACGCGTTTTTTTCAACCGATTTCAAAATTTTTGCTGTTTTTCAATAGTTAAATGTTGTATCTTTTGAAAAAAAATATATCTTCGATTTTGTTGAACAAAAAGGACAAAATTTTTTCACCTGAAACTGAAGTTTTCGACTTTTATTCGTGTTTTTCGGATTTTGATGCCAGTTTTTCGGTACAACTTACAAAAATTCGGCCATTTTTGATACATATCAATGTTGTCTCATTCATTATGAATAAAACGAGACAAATTTCATCAAAAAATTATGAAAATTGGTGAAGTTATAACGCTTTTCCCAAAAAAAGTCAACTCAACCTAGCGAGCGCTTCGGAGGAACAATGTGTATAAAAATAAGAGTATATTTCTTTCTTCTGACAAAAATTCTGTCATTTATGCCACATATTAATATTGTCTCATTAATACTGAATAAAACGAGACAAATTTCATTAAAAGATAATAACAATTGTTGAAGTTATAACGCTTTTCCCAAAAAAAGTCAATAAAACCATGGGAGCACTATAACAAGAAGAGCATATTCCTGTCTTATACACACAGGTATTCCGGAGCGCACGCTAGGTTGAATTAACTCTTTTTAGGAAAAGCGTTATAACTTCACCAATTTGTATTATTTTTTGATGAAATTGGTCTTGTTTTATTCATAATGAATGAGACAACATTGATATGTATCAAAAATGGCCGAATTTTTGTAAGTTGTACCGAAAAACTGGCATAAAAATCCGAAAAACACGAATAAAAGTCGAAAACTTCAGTTTCAGGTGAAAAAATTTTGTCCCTTTTGTTCAACAAAATCAAAGATATATTTTTTTTTCAAAAGCTACAACATTTAACTATTGAAAAACAGCGAAAATTTTGAAATCGGTGGAAAAAAACGTGTTCAGGAATTTTTAAGCGCAAAAAAGTCCCGAAAAAACGGTTTTTTTTAAATAAATAAAAATTGGAGGGTTCCAAAAATATAAAAAAAATATTTTTGAGTTCTCTTCGACCAGATTAACAACCTACATTATCTCGTTTCCCAAGTGTATTTCGTTTTTTTTTTGGTCGCACAGTGATATTAATGTTTACTCATATTTGTATCAAGAAAGAGACTTCATCAAGATTAAATTCTGTAAATTCTGTTGAGATGAATTGCATGAGCTTAATATAGTAGCAATAGATTCTTCGATTTTTGACAGATCAGCAATTTTCAGACGCTGCTTTAAAATCTGCTTTGGTTTATCCACGGTCAGGATTTTTCAAGGTTGATTGGGCGTATCTTTCATTCAACTAATCAGATTGATATTGGAGAATTGACGATTTCATGCGATTGTAATTTACCCAAAACGTTACAATCCTTTTGCAAACGTATCAAATTCGCTTTCATACTTCAATCTTGTCAACAATATAGCCGTTTTTAATAATATTTGCTTCTATACCTTCAATCAATTTTGTTCGCCTTTCAATGGCGCTACCCTCTTCGCTACACCATACATTAAAAACATATAAACGTGAGAATACACACTTATAAGAAGAATCTATTAAAGTTTAAAGCAATGGAATAAACAAAAATTAAATCAAAACTATTAATAAATGAAAAACTATTAATAAAAACAAACTCAAAAGACGAAGACCAAACAACAAAACAACAATCACACGAGCGAAAACATATTTTTGTAGTGCAAAACTGACCCTCAAAAAGTTAAGAGGGTGTTAGAATTTTCACGATTACACGAAAAATTTACACATTTATTACCTTAAGAGCCAGGGGAACACATTGGTATACAACTTAATTGTGGCATGTCGTGGCATCGCAACTACAACTTTAGCTAAACATGAAAACGACGTTCAAAATATAGAAAAAAAACATGTATTTTTTCAAATTAATATAACTAAAACAGTTTAAAAAGTAAAATTTTTTATAATATCTCAAATTTTAGAAAATAGCTTCAACTTAAAATCCATTACAAATATTTTAAATTTGGAAACGTAATAAATGATCTGACCACTTCAAAGTTCGGTTTTGTTCTAAAAAATTCGCGATGCGCGCAAGATGCACTGTGAAAATGAACACCTGCACTCAACTTCAATTCCATTTTAAGAAAGAACGGTTAATTTTCCAGACAAACAAGACAAAATATGCCACAAAGAAGTTTGGATAATTTAGAAGCGATTTGTTTACTTTTCTATTTGTTCTATCTTCTACTTTTCTTTGTTTACTTTTCTCTTTTCTATGTTTACTCTACTATGGGAGCAACCGAGCCCAAGTCTTTTAGGGAAGCTGGAAGTGTTGAGTAAAAGACCCCCCAAGTGTTGAGAAAATAAAAGAAAAGAAAGGTAAGTCTGGCATTCAAGCGAGAAAGTTTCCTTGGAGGAATTCGGAGTATAGGCTAAAGGACCCCCGTGGATAAGTCCGACAGTCTCCAGTGCGGGATTTAGGGCGAGTGCACAAGAATCTGTTATCCGTGGTACTAGCGACGGGTAGGTCTGGCGTATGGCTTATCAATTCCTGAACGTTACGACCAGGTGTGATCCTGTAAAGCGAGGGGTGACCAGCTCGGGAACTGAAGCCCGTACATAAAACCAAACAGGGACACCCTGGTCAAGTCAGGGGAATCCTGATCCAGGCTTACTGGTGCTTATGTACAGCGAATCACCTCAGCGAGTCAACTCTGGTGAGATTTACCACTACACCCAATGTAAACAAGTTGAAAAGTGGGTCAACGAGACAAAGGACGACGAGATTTTGGCGGTCACGCGTGGATTTGAAGAAAAATTCACACAGAGACAAAGAGCGGTGAGCGAGTCGGAAAAGCTCATTCAAAGTCTAGCGGTACCAGAAATGAAAAGTATGAAGAGCATGGAGCCGCATGTTCGAAAACCGGTCCCGGTGCAGGTGGTCTAGGCAAAAGTCATTCCGGTTCGACAGAAAGGGAGACCCTTTAGAATTCGTGGACCGAGTGGCATGGTCCGCTAAAACATACGGATTAGAAATAAGCACTATCCCGCGGGCGATGACAGAATTACTCCAGGGCAGAGCGCAGAGATGGTTTATAATGAACGGTGAGGAGTCGCCAACTTGGAAGGAATTCAGAAGTAGTTTTGAGCCCTTCTTTCTGCCGAAAGGTTACTTCGAGAAGTAGGCGGACCAGTTTCGGCAGCTGAAGCAGCAACGAGGGGACCCTTCAAAGAGTATATGGTGGACCTTTTGTCTCTAAAGAAACCACTAGGGAAATCCACGAAGGAGATGATAAAAAGGCTGGTGGAAAACTGCATGCCGCACATGAAAATGTTTATAAGGCCATATGCATGTGCGTCGCTAGTTAAAGTAATGAGTTAAGTCGAGTTCAAAAGTTCAAGGCACAACAGCCGAACCATCATGAGGCGCTAGGCCCAAGGCAACAGCAGGCGAATCAGCAATGGCAGCATCGCCTAGGCAAGGACAGATAGAAAACCCAGCGCAGGCATGCAACAGGTGCGGAGGCATGGGCCATTGGTCGAGTGGGTGGAGGAACTCCAGAATATTGTTCTGCAGGATTTGCGGCGCAATATGGGTAAGGAGCACAGAATGCGGCCAAAGAGCGGGAAACGCGCAGCGATCTCAGCCGTAGAGAGGAAGGCAGAGATCGCGAGGTGCTGCCTCGCAAAACTAACGAGAGTGCCTTGAAGCTCATCGGAATGCATGGATGGGACATCCGGCGGCTCCGGGCAACACGGAGGGTCCTAAGGATGATGACGGCAAGAGGAGGCATGGGCCATTGGTCGAGTGGGTGCAGGAACCCCAGAATATTGTTCTGCAGGATTTGCGGCGCAATATGGGTAAGGAGCACAGAATGCGGCCAAAGAGCGGGAAACGCGCAGCGATCTCAGCCGTAGAGAGGAAGGCAGAGATCGCGAGGTGCTGCCTCGCAAAACTAACGAGAGTGCCTTGAAGCTCATCGGAATGCATGGATGGGACATCCGGCGGCTCCGGGCAACACGGAGGGTCCTAAGGATGATGACGGCAAGAGGACCAGGAGGACGATGGATCCCTGTGGGCACGGCCATCGTCGAGAAAGCAGAGCACTGCCGAAATCAGGTGCTTACGGCGCTTCGCTGCAGACGGCAAAGGGACCAGGGAAAAATTGACCACAGTAATGCTTCGGTGGAGCTCGGCAGCGTTGATGGCCAGGAAGGAGGTAATAGATGCCCGGATCAGAAGAATGACGGGGCCACGACAGTGGCCAAGGTGGAAGTAGCGCAAGGCGCACCCCCAGGAAGAGGCAGAGGGGGAGGACCTGGAGCCATGGGGGCGAGGTCCATGGGTGTGGCTGTCCCCGAAGACAGACGTCGGTCCCAGAGAAGAGGCCACCGAGCCTTATTCTCAAAAGGTCCGACTCGTCAAGAGACGGAGGAGTGGTGCCGCAGGAGATTTGGCCGGGGACGGCGGAAGAAGACCAGCAGATGGTGCGTCGTCTGGCAGGTGTGGGTGTGGGGGGAATGTTTTCGGGTGCGCGGGGGCTCCAGCGGGGTACGTTTCACTCGGAGATATTCACAAACAGTCAATATTAATATATAAACAATATTAACAAACGGTCGGTAGAAATCTTGGATGATTATTGGATCACCCTAGTGTTTCTAGATGACGACTCAGCACACCCGCCTTTGGGGGCCGTGCCATGGTCATTTTGTTACCATCAGCTTTTTCCACTGTGTCGGTCTACCGACCAAACTAGCGTTTTCGTACCGTTAAATCCGTCAGTTCTGTTTAACATTTATTTGAATTAAGAGCACTTAGCTCATAAACTTTACTCTGGTCATCGCCGTTATTTTATTTGCATTCGCTCACTGATCTTAAGGACAGGGGTAAAGGGGGCAGTCACCCTCTCACCGTAAATCTCAATTGACACATCAGCACCCTACAAGTGCCGCATCATCGGTGGCCAGCTACGAGCAGCACTGTTACCAGCCGCCAATTGCCTACCAACCACTTGGACAGCAGCCACCCAAAATACCCAGCATTGTTTTTCATCTCAGATGCGCTATTTGTTCGTCCGTAGAACGTTATGCGGCCACTACGTTGAACTTGAACTCGCGGACGTAACGGTAGGTCCCGGAGTCGTAGGCAAAGAACGTCTGACTAATTTTTCCTGGAATCTGCAAGGGTCTACTCGGGTTGAACAGGCGCTTGCTATGATCAGGCAGAAGTTGATGTGATATACTTGACGTCTTGGTTGGTTGACCATAAGTACCAACCATTCTGGCCTTGGTGGTGGTAGTTGATAAGGGGTTTTGGCTGATTCCGTATCGGCAGGTCCTACTGGCGGTCCGTTTCACGGGAGCAACACACGACGCAGGTGTAGTATAAGTGCCACGGGATGATACTGAGTATATAATATACGCAGACGATGTTAAGCTTTGTCTGCAATATAAGTTCCCGTCTGCCCAAAACAGACTCCAGTCGGATCTTGACAATTTTCAAAAATGGTGTTTAGCTAATGACTTAGTACTTAACGGATCAAAAAGCAAACTTATGTCTTTTTATCGTACTAGTCCTCACCAGGCTTCGTACAATCTCTCTGGGATTGCCTTAGAAAAATTAACTCAGGTTAATGATCTTGGTGTCCTCTTAGACATAAAACTTAAATTTTCCGACCATATTTCTTCAATGGTTAATAAGGCTAAAGGTGTTGTCGGTTTTATTAAAAGATGGGCAAAGGAATTTAACGACCCTTACATTACTAAAAGCTTATTTATATCCTTGGTCCGCCCGATACTGGAGTACGGTTCATGTGTCTGGTGTCCCCAATACGGTGTTCATCAAGACCGCATAGAATCCGTACAAAAAAACTTCTTATTATTTGCTCTTAGGGGACTTAACTGGGACGCAAATCTTCACCTACCTTCGTATAATAGTAGACTCCTACTAATAAACTTACCCTCCTTAAAAAACCGTAGAACAATGCTGGGTGTCGTTTTCCTACACAACCTTATTAATGGTGATGTAGATAGCCAGCACTTACTAACACGCTTACAGTTTAACGTTCCGAATAGAAGGACCAGAAACTTTAGTCCTTTATTCTTAAGCCATTGTAGATCGACATATGCACAGCATGATCCCATTAGGATTTTATGTTCGAACTACAATGGTCTGTAAATATTATTTCTCTTTCCTCCCAGTCGAATTTGAAAACCTCCATTTTAAATTACCTACAAGAACATACTAATTCTTTCTCGTTTTCTTTATAATCCTTCTATTTAAACTTATATACTATACTCATTATACTAACTCGAATTTATTCCCGCGATTCGAGCCGTACGTTATGCGGCAGGCGCCCCTCGGTCGGTTGGGCGGGAGGTGGGCTGTACGTATGCAGTGGGAACCGCGCGAAAAAAAAATATCTATGTCTCCATGATGATACTGAGTATCCATAACATGTCTATACATTGTATTTTTGTATAAATTTATGCACAAAGTTAGGACAAAACTCAAGTTAAAATATAATCACTTAGGAATGCGTCAGACTGTACATATGAAGTTCGCCAATATGCCACCACGCTTATGCATATACTCCATCTCCACCTATAATACCCTAAAGGGTGTTGGGCATATTTCAAACTACAATGTCTAGGGAGTAGAGGACGAATAAATAAGAAAAAATTTATGGGTGTTAGTAAATGCTGGCTGTCAACAATACCATAATGAAATTATACAGAAACTGTAGTATCCAGTTACTAAAAGCAAGTGTTCGTACGTTGCTGTTCCTTTTCGCTTTACCACATCGTTAAAGAAAAACTGGTTGCGAAGGGTCTTACTGTCGGTATTCACCCTGGGATCGACGGATCGTCTTTACCCACGGTGCGTAGGAGGTTGGTTCGTTGGGCCCATCGAAGGTGCAGATTTCTGTAAAAATGGTGCTTCTATCGATGCAAGTGAAGGCTGGTGGCGGTTGTGTGGTGCATGTGCAGTTACATTTAAACTACATGAAAATAGAAATTACCCTAAATAACTATCTCTAGCAAAATCTTAAATCTAATTTTAATTGATCCAACGCTTTGATATATCTAGTTCGTGATTGCTTTTCTCGGGGTCTTTTGCTGAACTCGGGTCGCTGCGGGGGGGTGGAGGTGCGGAGTGCGGAGGTTAGGACCGGTGGATCTGTGAGATCACGTGGTTATTAGTTCATGCCACACTGGCACAAAGATGAGTGAGTCCCAAGTTTGGCGGCTGTGGAAACTGCTGCTTTAGCATACTCTGCTTATGGCTCTGTTACGCCATCAGTTTAAGGTTAGGTTGCCACGTGTACTCGACCTCTTCCACTCGATCTTTTTCCACTCTTTTTTCCCTCACTTAATTTCCGACCGGTTGCCTTTGTTTTTGCCAGTGGCAACTGCCACATTGATGAAAAGCGCGAACACGCTACGCGACGTGCGCGAGGCTAACCGGTCGGTGAAGATTGCACTACAGGTTGCTTTCCCACTGTAATACAAATTCTCTCACTGATCTGTTCACTATCTATCCACTATATTTACCTTTCAGCAATCTTAGTATTCTCAACTGTTGCACGAGATGTTCCCAATACTGATGTTAGAGATGTTGGGAATTTTATAAATTCCAAAGCTGCTTTAGCATGTGGCTGCTGCCTTCGTTCAATTTACGCAGGTCAGTTATTTCACGTCTTCTCTCTCTATCGAAAATTCAAATGAACGAACCATTAATAAGCTAACTTCGTTGCTACGCAACCGAGAAAATCTCCAAAACTTCCAATAACGGGACAATTCCTGATCTCCGTTTGTATCTATCTCTCAGCGCTTTCGCGCAAGTATGCCAGAAAGAGAGCCTACCGTGTGCCAGAGCGGGACGATTATATTGTTGGGAATCCCAAAAGACAGCTTACTTATGAGAAGGGAATGTTTAACAGAGTCAAATGCTTTAATGAAGTCAGTGCAAATGACGTCTGTTTCTAAGCCATTCCGGAACCCATTTATTGCTGAAAATTTAGAGATGCCTTTTTTATTCAGAGGAATAATGTAAGATTCCTTCCAAATAAGGGGAAAGATCGAAGTCTTCAGCGATAGATTAAAGAGTTTGTTTAATGAGATTATTTTATCTCAACAAATTTTGAAACGAAAGGTGGCTGTTTATTTTAAGTTTCAAAAACGACGAAAAAGAAAAATACGTGCACTCGGATAGACGTTATAATTCGATATATATTCAACAAAAATAACTTAAGCCTAGCCTATCTATTGCAGCGAAGCGGGGCGAATTAGCAAGAGAGCGCAACTGAGCTTTTATTTCGCTCCCGCTCCGCCCTATGCTAACTTAGATTAGACTTCAATTTGTTTTAGACTTCAGTATTTGTATCTAATTATGCTACACCGGCCCCGTTGAAGGCCTCCATCCGGCTTCAACCAACCGGCAGCCTCGCCAGCTTATGAATCACCCTCTTAAATATAGCTCCAGGGCTAGTCCTCACGACGGCGACCCTGACCCTTCCGTCCGCGCCGGCGTGAGTTTCGACGACTCTGGCGGTCCCCACTGTTTGGGCGGCTGCTGATCTTCTGCGACCAGGACCAGATCGCCCTTCCTGACGTCCTCCTGCTCCCAAATCCACTTCGACCGCACCTGTAGGCCCAAGACGAACTCCCGGGACCATCGCTGCTAAAACGTTTGCTTGATTGACGATACCAGCCGCCATCGCGGCAAGCACATTAGACCCTGCTGGTCCGGGATCCGCGGTGTTGGTGGGGCGTTGAGCGGCCCGCCTGTCAACAAGTGCCCGGCAGTCAACGCCTCGCCGTCGCTTGGGTCCTGACTGAGGGCGCTCAGGGGCCTCGAATTCATAACCGCCTCGACTCCAACGAGGTCTGCATCTCATCTGTGGTCAACCTCGCGCTGCCCACCGCTCGTAGGAGATGCTTTGCAGATTTGACACCTGCCTCCCATAGTCCGCCTCCCAATGTCGTGTGGAGCCCGCGGCGGTATGAACGAAAATACGCCGAACGAATAGACACTACTTTTAAATGAACTGCCTTGGACGCAAAACAAACAAAAAGGGCAATGTAGGACTTGTAGGGTTGCCCACCACGAATTTTCAATGTCGTTTCAATAGGGCCACAGAAATCCACGCCACATATGGAGAATGGGCGGAAAGCACGGATTCGATCTAAGGGTAAATCTCCCATGATTTGAGTCATCAGACGAGGCTTGCATTTAAAACAGCACATGCATGACCGTACTATCTGACTGCAGACTTCCTTCGCGTTTACTATCCAAACACGCTGTCGCTGTAGAGACTCACCAGCGCTCGTGGACCCACATGAAAATTGGACTCGTGCAAGTATCGAACATAGCTCTGGACAAATTGAGAGCGCTTCGTCAACAATACTGGAAACTTGGCATCGTACGAAATAGGAGCATTAGCTAGTCGCCCCCGACCCTTGGGGTAACAACAAGGTTTCTTTGAATATTTTTAATTTCCTCTTGATACTCTTGATAAGCTTATTGATATTCGACAAGTGAAGGTACACTATCAAAAGAAACTACTAATTTTTTACACTTTTTTAAATAGCGGAACTTGTATACTCGCAGCAGTTTTAAGTGAGAGGAAAATCCTTCTATCACTACCAATAATTATGAAGTGGAGACCCTTGCGGTTAATCCAACCGCATTCTTTTTTTACTTCCATCTGCAAAAGCTCTGGTGACCGATCAAACCGGGGATTTGTTGGCCCCTTATCTTCCGGCTCCGTTAAAAACGATAGACCTGTAAATCAGATCGATTCCACCGTCTCCTTTACGTCTCCACCTCTTGACTGAACTCTGAATCTGACCAATATATACTGCGGTCGATCATTACTTTTATAAGTAATGAGGCTTGATTTTACTGCAGAGGTCTGCGAGAAGATGAGCGATACATAACTCAAGACGGCCATCATTCGTTAACGCTGGAGGATGATTTTCTGTTGGTGGCGGTAACGCTTAGTTATTTTCAGTCACTGTAAATCGGTGCAGAAGTTTATAGTGCGATCTTGTACAGATTTGACATCTAGTCGATTTGCACTTCGCTACGGTGTGACCTTTTCGCAGGCAATTTAAACATAGAGATTCTGACTTAACAAACTCAAACCTTTGCATTACAGCAAAGCGAGCGAACGGATGGCACTGGGCCAATAAATGGTCTTGAGCGTTGCAATAACTGCAAGCCGGTTTGGTGTTGCTAAACCAAGTTTTCTACTATAGTTTTCTAGTTTTGTTTTGCTAGTCTCTTCAGCGGACAGGTGCTGGTACCTACGATTTAATATTTTTTTTTTAAATCGGACCACAGCGGTAATTCTTCATAATCCAGTGACTCTTCCCATTTTTGCCTAGTTACTGGATCTACTCTACTCAAAACTAAATGAATAATCATTAAGCTTGCAATTTTAGTGTCATCTCCTATAGGTAATAATGATCCATAAATCGACGACACAGTGTCGATGAGACCCCTCAACGACGACCCAGACGGCTGGGAAATTTTTGGAAGGCTGAACAATTGACTTTTTTGGTTCGCAAAGATGAGACATTCGTTATCATAGACTCTTTTTAGACTAGCAATAGCTTTGTCATAATTACTCTCGGTGACTTGGAATGTCTTGATAGTTCCTAAGAGAGTTCCTAGGCTTCACCAGAGAGGCAAGAAATTAAATGGTTAAATTTCTCAATAACTGGAATATTCACATCTTTGTTTACCAAGCTCTCAAAAAGACTTAAAACATTTGTGAACTCCGAATAATTTCCACTGAATTTTGGTAATGCTAAACTGGGAAGTCTAGCTCGAGTTGGGGCTGCAGAAATTGCAGTAGCTGGGCGGGAGTCCTCAGCTGTATTGGAGGCTTTACATAAGGACAATTATTTGTATGTGTACAAGAATTATCTTGTCTTGGTTGTGATTGTTAATTCTTCCAACTCGGCTCCAGATTCATCCATTTAGTCTACCTGAAGCCTGAAGCCTGCATTCTAGCTCGGTCTTTTCTATAATTCGAAGCATGACCCAACGTAAATTTTACTGAAGTGGACTGCTCCAGCGCACCACCTTCATTTTAAAAATGCTAAGCGACGGGAAAAATCCCTTCGCAAACCCAAATGAGGCGTTACCTTACAACACGTCAGTGGTGGCCACCATCAGGACAGTTGATGAGGAACCCATTTATGCCAGACCCTACCCGTACCAGATGGGGGCAGCCGACTTCGTTAATGGCGAAATTCAAGACCTACTAAAACAAGAAAGGAAAGCTAACTTCGGGCGGAGCCGAAGTTGATATACCCTTGCAGTTGAGTCGCAGTCCGCTAGGTGGCGCCACGCATCTTATATTATTAGATATATAGCGGATCGTATATAGTCGGCCGATCCTTATGAAATTTGGCATATCGAATTATTTTGCCAAAAGAGGAATCCATTGAAACTCCCATTCTTCTAACTTGAAAAACAACGAAGTTATAGCATTTCCGATCAATCAGTTATATGACAGCTATAGGATATAGTTGGCCGATCCTTATGAAATTCGAAAAATCAGATTGTTTTTCCCAAAATAGAATCTGTACCAAATCCCATCTTTCTAACTTAAAAAACAACAAAGTTATGCCAATTTCGATCGTTCTATGACAGCTATAGGATATAGTCAGCCGATCCTTATAAAATTTTGTACACAAGATATATTGGTCAAATGTAACATGTGTGGAAAGTCTCAACCCTCCAACTTAAAAAACACCAAAGTTATGGCATTTCCGATCAATCACCGACCGATCCCGGCCGTTCCGACTTATATACTGCCTGCAAAGGAAAGAAGGGTGTGTGCAAAGTTTCAACTCGATAGCTTTAAAACTGAGAGACTAGTTTGCGTAGAAACAGACAGACGGACAGACGGACCGACGGACAGACGGACATGCTCATATCGACTCAGGAGGTGATCCTGATCAAGAATATATATACTTTATAGGGTCGGAGATGTCTCCTTCACTGCGTTGCACACTTTTGACCAAAATTATAATACCCTCTGCAAGGGTATAAAAAGGCATAATACAGAAGTCGAGATCCTCCTACAATAACCCAATATGGGTAGTAGACAAAAAGGGCATTGGCAAATTTTGCTATGTCTATGTCGATGATGTTATCGTTTTCTCAGAAGACGAAAACGCCCACATACGGCACGTAGACTGTGTTCAAAAGAGGCTGCACGACGCCAACATGAGAGTGTCAGCGCAGAAATCTGTCTTCTTCAAAAAAAGCGTTAACTTTTTGGGGTTTATAGTCACCAGCGAAGGAACTACGACAGACCCAGAAAAAGTCAAGGCCGTCAAGGAATTCCCGGAGCCTAAAAACGTGTTTGAAGTAAGGTCATTCATGGGCTTGGCTAGCTACTAAAGGTGCTTTATTAAAGATGTTGTATCATTAGCTAAGCCCATTTCGAGCATCTTAAAAGGGGACTATGGAAATGTCAGCAGATACAGATCCAGAAGCATCCAGGTACAGTTTACCGAACCACAACGGCTAGCCTTCGAAAAGCTTTGTAACATCCTGGCCTCTGAGGATGTCATCCTCAGGTACCCCGACTATAAAAAGGCATTTGATCTAACGACCGATGCCTCAGCATACGGCATTGGCGCAATGCATTCCTAAAAGGAACGACCGATTACTATGATCTCTAGAACCTTAAAGGACAGAGAATGTCTACACTGAACACCAACCGCTGACCTACGCGGTGTCGGATTCTAATCCGAATACAAAAATTAAAAGATGGAAAGAACGCATCGACGAGTTTGGTACCAAGGTCCATTACTTGCCTGGCAAAGACAACCTCGTTGCGGATGCCCTCTCGAGGCAACAACTCAACGTTGTAGAAGAGGAAGTGGCATTTTCAAGCGTGGCCACAATTCACAGTGAGCTGTCGCTAACCCATACCATCCCATCCACGGACAAGCCTCTCAATTGCTTTTAAAACCAGGTAACTCTGGAGGAAGCACGCTTTTCGTCAAAACGCAGCTTCGTTCTCTTTGGAAACAAGAGACTGCATAACATTGACTTCACTTCCGAGGAATCATTGCACAGTGGTTGGGCTTGTATGGAGGCGCGGCCAAAAACATTTCTAGTAGGGATATCGCAATGAAATTTTGTCCAAAAATCTATAAAAATATTCTAAACACACTGTAAAAAATTGTATCGTATAGCTTCCATACAAACGGATGGAGTGACTTTTCATTAAGGGGCATGCGCACTTGTAACTTTCAAAAAATCGATTTTTTTTTTTGCATTTTCTTAAAGGTTATATATTTGGAAATGTGTTCACAAAATTTTGAAATGATCCGGTGAAAATTCATTGAGATACACATGTTTAAAGGTAGGAGCGTCCGGTTTATGTAATAGTGAGTTGAAACTTTAAACACGTTTTTCTCAAAACTACGTTTTTGAAGTCGGTGACCACTCTTACTCGAAAACTAGAGACCCGATTGTATTGAAATTTAGGATGCTTTTTTTATACATAATAATCTAGTACTTAATCGAAGGATTGACTTTTTTATGCAAAACTTTTTTTTTTACAGCTGAAAAACTACCGCTTTTTTTAACGAAAAACGATTGTTCAACTTTGATAGTTCGCCATTTTGTCGAATATTTTTTTTAATATCCATCGATTAAGTATTAGATAAACTTTCAATAAATGTAAATCCGTTTCATATTTTGATTTCAAACGATCCAGATTTCCACAGTCTTGGTCACCGAGACCCGTGTTTTTCAGACGGACCTTACTTCGACGGGGCATAACTTTGAAACTGCTCAATATTTTCTACTTTTTTTTCAAATTTGATGTACTTTCACATAATAAAGCGATATTTCAAAAAAATTCAATTGTTTACGAGAAAAAAGTTCGGGAAAAATGTCTATTTTTTGGCGCTCCAATATTATATTATATTATATATTATATATATGGCGCCCTTATATTATTTTTTTTTTCCCATACTAAATTAAATATTTGACATTTTAATACAAACGTTGGTTAAATTGTAATTCCTAAATAATCCCCATCCGTAATCCCTATCAGAAATTTTGCGTTACTTGGTATTAAAATTTCTTATGAAAGATATTTTACTAATAACAAAACTACGAATAAGCAAATATTGATGTTTACTCATATTTGTATCAAGAAAGAGTGATATGACTTCAACAAGATTAAATTCTGTTGAGATGAATTGCATGAGCGTAATATAGTAGCAATAGATTCTTCGGTTTTTGACAGATCAGCAATTTTCAGACGCTTCTTTAAAATCTGCTTTGGGTCATCCACGGTCAGAATTTTTCGATGTTGATTGGGTGCATCTTTCATTCAACCAATCAGATTGATATTGTAGAATTGACGATTTCATGCTTTTGTAATTTAGCCAAAACGTTACAATCCTTTTGCAAACGTATCCGCTATGATACTTCAATCTTTTCAACAATATAGCCGTTTTTAATAATTGCTTCTATACCTTCAATCAATTTTGTTCGCCTTTCAATGGCGCTACCCTCTTCGCTACACCATGGAAGGAAGGCTGAACAATTGACTTTTTTGGTTCGCAAAGATGAGACATTCGTTATCATAGACTCTTTTTAGACTAGCAATAGCTTTGTCATAATTACTCTCGGTGACTTGGAATGTCTTGATAGTTCCTAAGAGAGTTCCTAGGCTTCACCAGAGAGGCAAGAAATTAAATGGTTAAATTTCTCAATAACTGGAATATTCACATCTTTGTTTACCAAGCTCTCAAAAAGACTTAAAACATTTGTGAACTCCGAATAATTTCCACTGAATTTTGGTAATGCTAAACTGGGAAGTCTAGCTCGAGTTGGGGCTGCAGAAATTGCAGTAGCTGGGCGGGAGTCCTCAGCTGTATTGGAGGCTTTACATAAGGACAATTATTTGTATGTGTACAAGAATTATCTTGTCTTGGTTGTGATTGTTAATTCTTCCAACTCGGCTCCAGATTCATCCATTTAGTCTACCTGAAGCCTGAAGCCTGCATTCTAGCTCGGTCTTTTCTATAATTCGAAGCATGACCCAACGTAAATTTTACTGAAGTGGACTGCTCCAGCGCACCACCTTCATTTTAAAAATGCTAAGCGACGGGAAAAATCCCTTCGCAAACCCAAATGAGGCGTTACCTTACAACACGTCAGTGGTGGCCACCATCAGGACAGTTGATGAGGAACCCATTTATGCCAGACCCTACCCGTACCAGATGGGGGCAGCCGACTTCGTTAATGGCGAAATTCAAGACCTACTAAAACAAGAAAGGAAAGCTAACTTCGGGCGGAGCCGAAGTTGATATACCCTTGCAGTTGAGTCGCAGTCCGCTAGGTGGCGCCACGCATCTTATATTATTAGATATATAGCGGATCGTATATAGTCGGCCGATCCTTATGAAATTTGGCATATCGAATTATTTTGCCAAAAGAGGAATCCATTGAAACTCCCATTCTTCTAACTTGAAAAACAACGAAGTTATAGCATTTCCGATCAATCAGTTATATGACAGCTATAGGATATAGTTGGCCGATCCTTATGAAATTCGAAAAATCAGATTGTTTTTCCCAAAATAGAATCTGTACCAAATCCCATCTTTCTAACTTAAAAAACAACAAAGTTATGCCAATTTCGATCGTTCTATGACAGCTATAGGATATAGTCAGCCGATCCTTATAAAATTTTGTACACAAGATATATTGGTCAAATGTAACATGTGTGGAAAGTCTCAACCCTCCAACTTAAAAAACACCAAAGTTATGGCATTTCCGATCAATCAGGTATATGGCAGCTATAGGATATAGTCGACCGAACCCGGCCGTTCCGACTTATATACTGCCTGCAAAGGAAAGAAGGGTGTGTGCAAAGTTTCAACTCGATAGCTTTAAAACTGAGAGACTAGTTTGCGTAGAAACAGACAGACGGACAGACGGACCGACGGACAGACGGACATGCTCATATCGACTCAGGAGGTGATCCTGATCAAGAATATATATACTTTATAGGGTCGGAGATGTCTCCTTCACTGCGTTGCACACTTTTGACCAAAATTATAATACCCTCTGCAAGGGTATAAAAAGGCATAATACAGAAGTCGAGATCCTCCTACAATAACCCAATATGGGTAGTAGACAAAAAGGGCATTGGCAAATTTTGCTATGTCTATGTCGATGATGTTATCGTTTTCTCAGAAGACGAAAACGCCCACATACGGCACGTAGACTGTGTTCAAAAGAGGCTGCACGACGCCAACATGAGAGTGTCAGCGCAGAAATCTGTCTTCTTCGAAAAAAGCGTTAACTTTTTGGGGTTTATAGTCACCAGCGAAGGGACTACGACAGACCCAGAAAAAGTCAAGGCCGTCAAGGAATTCCCGGAGCCTAAAAACGTGTTTGAAGTAAGGTCATTCATGGGCTTGGCTAGCTACTAAAGGTGCTTTATTAAAGATTTTGTATCATTAGCTAAGCCCATTTCGAGCATCTTAAAAGGGGACTATGGAAATGTCAGCAGATACAGATCCAGAAGCATCCAGGTACAGTTTACCGAACCACAACGGCTAGCCTTCGAAAAGCTTTGTAACATCCTGGCCTCTGAGGATGTCATCCTCAGGTACCCCGACTATAAAAAGGCATTTGATCTAACGACCGATGCCTCAGCATACGGCATTGGCGCAATGCATTCCTAAAAGGAACGACCGATTACTATGATCTCTAGAACCTTAAAGGACAGAGAATGTCTACACTGAACACCAACCGCTGACCTACGCGGTGTCGGATTCTAATCCGAATACAAAAATAAAAAGATGGAAAGAACGCATCGACGAGTTTGGTACCAAGGTCCATTACTTGCCTGGCAAAGACAACCTCGTTGCGGATGCCCTCTCGAGGCAACAACTCAACGTTGTAGAAGAGGAAGTGGCATTTTCAAGCGTGGCCACAATTCACAGTGAGCTGTCGCTAACCCATACCATCCCATCCACGGACAAGCCTCTCAATTGCTTTTAAAACCAGGTAACTCTGGAGGAAGCACGCTTTTCGTCAAAACGCAGCTTCGTTCTCTTTGAAAACAAGAGACTGCATAACATTGACTTCACTTCCGAGGAATCATTGCACAGTGGTTGGGCTTGTATGGAGGCGCGGCCAAAAACATTTCTAGTAGGGATATCGCAATGAAATTTTGTCCAAAAATCTATAAAAATATTCTAAACACACTGTAAAAATTGGAGTGACTTTTCATTAAGGGGCATGCGCACTTGTAACTTTCAAAAAATCGAATTTTTTTTTTGCATTTTCTTAAAGGTTATATATTTGGAAATGTGTTCACAAAATTTTGAAATGATCCGGTGAAAATTCATTGAGATACACATGTTTAAAAGTAGGAGCGTCCGGTTTATGTAATAGTGAGTTGAAACTTTAAACACGTTTTTCTCAAAACTACGTTTTTGAAGTCGGTGACCACTCTTACTCGAAAACTAGAGACCCGATTGTATTGAAATTTAGGATGCTTTTTTTATACATAATAATCTAGTACTTAATCGAAGGATTGACTTTTTTATGCAAAACTTTTTTTTTTACAGCTGAAAAACTACCGCTTTTTTTAACGAAAAACGATTGTTCAACTTTGATAGTTCGCCATTTTGTCGAATATTTTTTTTAATATCCATCGATTAAGTATTAGATAAACTTTCAATAAATGTAAATCCGTTTCATATTTTGATTTCAAACGATCCAGATTTCCACAGTCTTGGTCACCGAGACCCGTGTTTTTCAGACGGACCTTACTTCGACGGGGCATAACTTTGAAACTGCTCAATATTTTCTACTTTTTTTTCAAATTTGATGTACTTTCACATAATAAAGCGATATTTCAAAAAAATTCAATTGTTTACGAGAAAAAAGTTCGGGAAAAATGTCTATTTTTTGGCGCTCCAATATTATATTATATTATATATTATATATATGGCGCCCTTATATTATTTTTTTTTTCCCATACTAAATTAAATATTTGACATTTTAATACAAACGTTGGTTAAATTGTAATTCCTAAATAATCCCCATCCGTAATCCCTATCAGAAATTTTGCGTTACTTGGTATTAAAATTTCTTATGAAAGATATTTTACTAATAACAAAACTACGAATAAGCAAATATTGATGTTTACTCATATTTGTATCAAGAAAGAGTGATATGACTTCAACAAGATTAAATTCTGTTGAGATGAATTGCATGAGCGTAATATAGTAGCAATAGATTCTTCGGTTTTTGACAGATCAGCAATTTTCAGACGCTTCTTTAAAATCTGCTTTGGGTCATCCACGGTCAGAATTTTTCGATGTTGATTGGGTGCATCTTTCATTCAACCAATCAGATTGATATTGTAGAATTGACGATTTCATGCTTTTGTAATTTAGCCAAAACGTTACAATCCTTTTGCAAACGTATTCGCTATGATACTTCAATCTTTTCAACAATATAGCCGTTTTTAATAATTGCTTCTATACCTTCAATCAATTTTGTTCGCCTTTCAATGGCGCTACCCTCTTCGCTACACCATACATTAAAAACATATAAACGTGAGAATACACACTTATAAGAAGAACCTATTAAAGTTTAAAGCAATGGAATAAAGAAAATTAAATCAAAACTATTAATAAATGAAAAACTATTAATAAAAACAAACTCAAAAGACGAAGACCAAACAACAGAACAACAATCACACGAGCGAAAACATATTTTTGTAGTGCAAAACTGACCCTTAAAAAGTTAAGAGGGTGTTAGAATTTTCACGATTACATGAAAAATTTACACATTTATTACCTTAAGAGCCAGGCGAACACATTGGTATACAACTTAATTGTGGCATTTCGTGGCATCGCAACTACACTTTTAGCTAAACATGAAAACGACGTTCAAAATATAGAAAAAAAAACATGTATTTTTTCAAATTAATATAACTAAAACAAAAGTTAGTTATAAAAAGTTTAACAAGTAAAATTTCCATTTTAAGAAAGAACGGTTAATTTTCCAGACAAACAAGACAAAATATGCCACAAAGAAGTTTGGATAATTTAGAAGCGATTTGTTTACTTTTCCTCCATTTTTGTTGTTATGACTTTTTTTATTTTTGGCCTATGGGAGCAACCACTGTGCATTGCTGGAGGAGCTCGCGGACATAATAGTTCCTAAAGGCGTAAACGCCATTCATTGCGATGTGCACACGCTAGCAATGATACAGGACAAATTGGTTCGGTCATATCCTGCCACTAAATTTTGGCACTCCAAAAACCGGCATTTTTGCAATTGACGAGAGGCGGGAAATTTTCACTGTCGAGCACAACAGAGCTCACAGATCTGCCCAGGAAAACGTGAAACAGGTATTCTCCGAGTACTAAATGTCCAAAATGGCGAACGAAATATTCGATTCTTGCAGGACTTGCGCCAAGGCTAAATACGACAGACATCCACAGAAACAGGAACTTGGCGAAACGCCAATTCCATCTCATGTAAGAGAAATGCTACACATAGATATCTTCTCCACGGATAAAAAGTATTTCCTTACGTGCATCGACAAATTCTCGAAATTTGCCGTCGTCCATCCGGTTTCCTCTAGAGCTATAGAGGACCTCAAATCAGCGCTACTACAGCTGATGAACATTTTCCCAAAGGTAAACGTCATATATTGCGATAACGAACCATCGTTGAACTCGCACATCATCGTGGCCATGCTGGAAAACCACTTCAGCGTTAGCATTTCAAATGCACCGCCCCTCCACAATGTCTCAAACGGACAAGTGGAACGCTTCCACAGCACTCTGGTAGAGCTTGCTAGATGCCTTAAAATTGACAAAGGCATTAGCGATACCGTAGAGCTGATCCTATTGGTTACAACCAGATACAACAAATCTATCTATTCCGGCATCGACAGGAGGCCGGCTGACGTGGTTTAGACTCAATCAAATGAGCCACAATACGAAATACAGGATAAGATAAAACTCGTCCAGGACAAGCTCCGGAACAGGGAAAACGCTTCCCAACAAAATAGAGTGTTCGAGGTTGGCGAAAAAGTCCTAGTGAAGTCAAACAAACGCCTAGGAAACAAACTCTCACCGTTATGTGAAGAAAAAACCGTTGAAGCGGATATGGGGACCACAGTCCTCATTAAGGGGAGGGTGGTCCACAAAGACAACCTTAGGTAGGCCGAGCGTGACCATATTATCCCTCGCCTGATAATTTTCCATTTATATTGTCCTTTTTTCCTAGCCACTTGGCATAAGTTTTTTTGCTTCTATTATTATTTTAATAACGCTTTGGTGGTGGGCTACCCAATTCCAATAAAACTTACAGCACATCCAAATTACAGGTTCACAACCATATCCCTGATTTTCCTTTTGGCCACAACATCGGCACGCCTCACGGACTATTCTAAAGCCAAATACTTTCCCATTGTTGATGGCCGAATTCTAGTATGGGAGGAACTCGCATTTGTAAAACACTCAGCGAATCTCTCGGAATATAGGAAACTAATGGCGTCATAGAAGAAACTAATGGGATGACCGACATGTTCCCTCAGTCTCACATGCAGAAACTCTTGGTTGTTGATGTCGCCCATCTACGCAACATGCTCGACTCGTTGAGTCTCCATCATAGGGTAGCAAGAAGCTTAGACTTTCTAGGGACCCCGTTAAAAGTAGTGGTAGAAACGCCGGACGCGGAAGACTTTGAGAAAATTAAATTTAGAGAATTCCAATTAACAAATGCAAACATTAGGCAGGTCAATATTAACAATAAAGTACAAATTCAAATTAATAAAATTTCCGCTACCGTCAACCAACTTCTGAGGTCAGTTAAAAAGTCCCAAATTGATACAGGGCGCCTATTCGAGATGCTTTTAACTCAAAATAGGATGAAACCAAAGGAGCTGCAGGGTTTAATACTGGCAGTTGCACTTTTCCCGGTGTCACATCACGACACTATACTCAGGCTGAAAGATAACGTTATTGCTGAATGCGACGGCAATATCCACATGGTAGAAAACTGCTCCTCGATATCAGGGGCTACATTTTGCCGGCTGGCACGAAAAAATCATGCGCTCAAGAGCTACATGCTGGAGGCACGGCGCATTGCGAGATCCAGCAAAGCAATTTGCACCCCATCACTTACGTCGATGAGGGGATTGTAATTATAAATGATAGCCCGGTTTGCGTATGTGTGGATAATGCCACCTATGCCCATGTAAGGGGCACATATCTAGTCACCTTTGCAGAAGGTGCCATCGTCAACGAAACCCGATTGATCAATCATGACACAGCCCAGAAGAGGGTCACTATGTAGAAGAGGTCACTATGTAACGTAACGTTTCCAGTCTTCCTTACCTTCATCGGTTGAGTGAACGTAAGTTAATTGTAGTTAACTGAAGTTAACCGCGCAACGGCAATGTCCGATTACTTAAGATCTCGCTCTGGCGCTTTTTGTTAGCTTTAAGTTTCAGTTTATATTTGAGCTTCATACAATAAAGAAGTCTTTCATATTAATGAAATTAATGAGAATTAACTCCGGCACAGCCGTAAAAGTAAATTCATTTGTCAAAGCCTTAAGGGAAATACCAACGGAGTTAGTAACTCCTACCATAACTTCCCGCAAAAAGGAAGAACCCCATAGGCAACCGCCAAGGAACATTCATTTCCCGCATTTGAAGTCATCGTTATCATCGAGGGACCAACAACTACTACTACAAATAAACTTAATTAGCTTATATTCTTGATCAGGATCACCTTCTGAGTCGATATAAGAATGCCCGTCTGTCGGTTTCTACGCAAATTAGTCTCTCAGCTCTCTGAAGTCTTAGTCTTAGAGTCTTAGTCTTAGTCTTATTAGTCTCTCTGAAACTTTGCACACATCCTTCTTTTCCTGGCAGGTAGTAGATTCCTGGCAGGTAGATATAAGTCGGAACGGCCGGGATCGGTCGACTATATCCTATAGCTGTTTTTTAAGATAGAATGATAGGGCTTTATACGGATTCCATTTTGGCAATATAATTCGATCTACTAGATTTCATAAGGATCGGCCCACTATATCCTATATGAACGATCGGAAATGGAACAACTTTAACTGCAAGGGTATATCAACTTCGGCTCCGCCCGAAGTTAGCTTTTCCTTTCTTTTTTTAGGTAAATTTTTTTTTCTTTTAAGATATGGGCAATGATTTTCATAAAAATTAAGTTTTAAGGGATGAGCAATGATGGAGATCAATTTTTTTTTTAATTTATATGTATTAGGCTGCGGGCCATGATGGGCACCTTTTGGTTTTTTAATGAATGAGTGAAATGAGTGTTGATCGATCAGCGTTTTGATAGCGACCGAATTAAATACGAGATTCAATTGTTTATATTCAATTTATTGACCTAATTCCGCACAATAAAACAAAAAGCGGCCCGTCAATAACAACTCCCAAAACACAACAAGAAGAACCGCTTTGGCGCAGAAGCTCTTCCAAAGCTCCCGAAAGCGCATGCGCTACAAAATGTCAACAAAGTGCATGCGAATCTGGGAGACAAAAGAGAAGATGAAATGCCGCTGCAGATAAACAAATTATTAATATTCTAATTAGCCTATCTAGTGGCTGCTTAGCCCAACATCCTCCCCCCTATTTAAGAGTGGGCCTTCAATAACAATTTTGGAAGGGCAGCAGACACATTTTTTAAGGGATATTCCACGGGTTGCGTAGTTTCATTAAGAAGATTAAGAACTGACAGGGCGAAAAAGGCACACCAACTTCTTCCAAACCCTTGACCATGCATTGCTCCCCCCAATAGACCAATGCGGGAATCGAGTACTCCTAACGAGTGCAGGGGGTCCGGAACGTAGATTCTTCTCCTCTTCTTCTTCTGCATAGGGCAATCCAGTCTCCCGCGATAGTCCATTGCGTCCAGAAACCACCCATCCAAATTGTGTATTTTGGGCAACTGGGAGGCAGTGATCTAATTGGATTTGGCCAACTGACAATAGGTTGAAGAACAGGCTGGCTCTAATTAGCAGGTCCACACCCTGCGGTCGGTGGAAGTTGGGATCAGCCAGCGCTATGCCGTGAGGAATCTTCCAGTTCAAAATATCAATTTTAAGGCTGGGCTGACAGTCCGCAATATGAGACCCTATAACCGCCTCTAGGTTCGCACAATATGTGGTTAGTCGAGACTTCACGCACACATTAACGGAGGGTCCATCCGTAGCAAACTCAGTGCCGCCGAGACCGGTGACCGCTACACAGCTTTTGGTGCGACGAAGCTGAAGTTGACTTGCCAGCCGCGATGAGATAAGGTGAACTTGTGAACCAGAGTCCAATAACACTCTGCAAGGCAGGAAGGCACCTGATCGACCAAGGATGAGGATATTGGCGGTTGGCAGAAGCACTTCAGTAGGGCGATCCTGCGTCAAGACCGTGTTGATTTACTGGGAAGGTGGGGTAGCAACGGCAACACCAGCCCCGTAGCGGTGGGGAATTGTTAGAGCTCGGCAGCTTCCCGCAATGGTGCAACAAAGCATCATGTCGGCGATTGCACTTTGGCAACGGGCAGCTGAACATCCGCGTGCAAAATGATCATCCTCCAAACATACAAAGCAGCGGGTCAGCCGTCGCACTTCGTCGTACCGTTGACTAAGTGGCAAGGCAATAAAGCTTGGACATGTAGGAAGCGCGTGCGCCAAAACACCACACAGGGCGCATAGAGCTGGACGGGCGTTGATAATCATGCACGATGATCGGTTATTCGAAGATCTCCCTCGGCCCACTTGGTTAGCTGGTGGATACGCAGCCAAAGAAAACTCGACGCATTCAAGAGTACGGCACCTTTGCTCCAAAAATCGTGCCATGGACTCCCAGGACGGAAGGCTGTCGTTGTTTCCGTCGAGAGTGTCTTCCCACTGGGCATTTGTGGCAGGATCCAACTTCTGAAGGACAATCTGGATGAGCAAGCATATTGGATCTCGGCAGCTGATCCGGAACTCATGAGAGCCCGCATATGCCCATTGAACCGATCCGATAGCTCCCGCAACGTAGCAACAGAACCTGTCTCGACCACATGAAGCTGCAGGATCTCGTTGATGTGAGACTGGAAAATTAATCGCAGATTACTAAACCGATTGCGCAATAGGTCAAGAGCCACATCGTAGTTCACGTCAGTAATTTCCAGCGCTCTCACCGTCTCCAAGTCTCCAAGGAGCCACATCGTAGTTCACGTCAGTAATTTCCAGCGCTCTCACCGTCTCCAAGGCTGACTCGCGCAGGCATGAAATGAGCCACCGGAGCTTTTCCATTTTTGTTAGATGAGGATGGCTGTCAACCTGTCTTAAAAAGGGCGAAGAAATCCGGCCAGTCAACATAGCCGCCGCTAAATGTTGGCATCGGTAACGGTGGTAAGGAGGGGGCTGGCTTGTATGGTATGGTTGAGACACCGGCACCGTCGAGAAGTGTGGAGTGGGCAGCGATTCTCATGGAGTGCTTGGCAACCTCCTTGGCAACCACCTGAATGTCCACCTGCACATCAGTCGCCAGCTGCGAGAATCTCCAATAAAGCTCACTCCCAATCTCGCTGAAGTTAAGCTCCTCCAACTCTTCTTGAAGCGCGGTGAACCGCTCACGCAAACGCCATCCTAATAATGGTGCCATCCTCATTCCGCGCTGTAGCCTTCACCTTATGATGCAGCGCCTCCATCTCCTGGCAGGTCACCTCTGCTCTTCTCCGCAGCATCCTTTCCCGGCTTGCGGCAGCAGATCCAATAGTTCCACATCCAGACTCCATCCCGTAAATTTCCAGCGCGAGTGATGCAAATCGAAAACCAGGAGATGTTCGTTTTTTTTGTTTTGTTTTTTGTACTGCAGTTTTTCTCAGTTTCTGGGGCAATTAAACTGATTGAACTTCGGGCGCGATCACGTCGGGGTCACCAAGGTTGAGCGATCAGCGTTTTGATAGCGACCGAATTAAAGACGAGATTCAATTGTTTATATTAACTTTATTGACCTAATTCCGCACAATAAAACAAAAAGCGGCCCGTCAATAACAACTCCCAAAACACAACAAGAAGAAGAACCGCTTTGGCGCAGAAGCTCTTCCAAAGCTCCCGAAAGCGCATGCGCTACAAAATGACAACAGATGAAATTGAAAACGAAAATCGGAGTTGAAAATTGAATTTGAAAAATGAAATTGAAAATTGAAATTGAAAATTGAAGTTGCAAATTGAAATTAAAAATTGAAATTGAAAATTGAAATTGAAAACTGAAATTGAAAATTAAAACTGAAAAAATTGAGATTGACAATGAAAACTGAAGATATGAATTACAATTTCACGAACTTTTTTAATGAAGGCAACCAATCCGCGTGGAGAAATCTCTGAGAGATCGTTAAGGTCCGAGAGTTCTTCGGACCCGAAGTGTTTGAGTCTGCTGCGTCGGAGTGCCGGGCAGTAGCATAAGAGGTGCGTTACCGATTCTACCACCTCTTCATCCCTGCAGCTCCTGCAGAAATCATTGTGGGGGACTGCAAGTCTGGCCGCGTGTTCGCCTATCAGGCAGTGCCCAGTAATTGTCCCAATCGCTAGGCTGCATTCTGGTCTGGAACATATGAATTACAATTTCAAAATTATCTGTCCGTCCGTGTTAAATTCACAGAAGCCAATAAATTTCGGCTTCTACACTGTTGTTAATCTGATTCAGCACAACATAATCCAGTAAATTCACCAGTATACTTTAACGCCTTACAATATTAACAATTTGTTTTCATTTCCCCAATTGTTACTGATTTGTCGGCACAATAATCAATTGCCGGATGATAGTGGAATGCAGCTCGTTCAAGAATCACAGGAGTACTGCGTCTGCGGATTCGCTCAATTTCATTATGTCTGTTGTTGTGTTGATGTGCACAAACTCGTTGCATTCTAAGCCTATCTCCTACATTGACACCCACTAAAGAACGCAATTCTGACATAGCAATGCGACTATTTTCTTGATCTGTCTGTGAGGTAGCTCTTCGGACATTTAATTGACTACGACGACCTAAGTCAGGCAGTCTTCTCCTCGGCATCGTTTTCCATTTCACAATTTATTAGTAAACACAATATCGGTTTGTCACATAAAATTAACTGAGCAGAGAACAATGAGTAGCTGTCAAACAATGTATCACGTTCCGGCGCCTACTATTATTGTAGTCTCCATTTTATTTAGAAAACGTTTGTATGGGAAATAGAAAAATGCGGTTTGAGGATTTTCCCGGCAATTATTCGAATTTTTCTTACCTTTTAAACCTCTTCCCTAGACCTCCACGAATAATTGAAGACAAAGATAAGATAAATCCGTTCAGCCGTTCTCGAGTGTTAGCGAGTCAAACGAAAAGCAAATCTTTTATATTTAAGTTATCACCCGGCACATTTGAGCCCCTCCCTTTGCTCAGCATTATTCGTCCCCTACCACTACGCCCTGAACTCGACCCAGACTCCTAAACCCGAATCCACAACATAACCACAATTTCCAATATTCAAGTGCTGTGGGTTCAAGTACATCCGGCTACCTCGCAAGAGTGCAACTAAGTCACAAGTGTGCAACTATGTACGCTGACTCAAATGTTGCGGGAGAGCTGACACTAATTCTTGACACTAAGTGTACGCCGACTCTTGACCGGAAAGCTGACTCCACACCCGCTGACTCCACACCCGCTGACTCCACACCCGCTGACACCACACACGCCGACACCACACACGCTGACACCACGCATAAAGTTGGAGTGGGAAATCGGCCAACTCTGAACTGACGATCGGAGGGTCACGACTCTGCGTAGTCAGTCTTCTCCGGACCTCAGAACCTGGCAGCTGAACCTAATATTCTTTTACTCAATTCCAAATTGTATCCTTTAAACATTATTTCCATTAAATATCGAACCAATTGTTAGATTAAGAATCAAGGAATAAATTGTATCAACCCAAGCAAGCTTGAACGGAGTTCTGATAATCAGGTGACCAATAAAGGACACCTTAACTTATATATAGAGATAATATAAATAATATATATAAGTTAAGGTGTCCATCCATTGATCACCTGATGATGAGTAGTCGGATCATGGTTTGATGATGATAGAAATACAATTTATTATAAGTCACTTAAATTAACAATTGATTTGGCAAAGTTCTTAATTAATGAATGAAAAAGTAGTTTTTAATATAACAATTGGGAAGTATTTTTTAGGAATATTTAAAGAAGGTTTAGCTTGGTGGTTCGGTGGTCCAAAATAGACTGGCTTCCCAGAGTTTTCCCTCCGGTCGGCAGTTCGATATCGGCCGATCTCCCACTCCAACTCTATGTGTGGTGTCAGCGTGTGCGGTGTCGGCGTGTGTGGTGTCAGCGGGTGTGGTGTCAGCTATCCGGTGTCAAGAGTCAGCGTAGCACTTAGGTTCTCGCAACATTCTAGTCAGCGTGCATAGTTGCACACTTGTGACATAGTTGCACTCTTGCGACATATCCGGGTGTAGTTGAACCCACAACACTTGAATATCGAGTATTGCTTATGTTGTGGATTCGGGTTTAAGAGTCTGGGGTCAAGTTCAAGGTGTAGTAGTAGTAGGGGGAGAATAGTGCTGAGCAAGGAGGGGCTCGAATGTGTCGGGTGATAACTTCTCCCCCTCTAAAAGTCTGCGTCCCGCAGATCAATTGGCAGAATGGTGAGCTATTGTCGACATCCTCTTTGGGTTTTCCAGGTCCTCGATTATAGCCCTCGTGGTTTGTATTCCTTTGGTGGAGGTCAACTTCCTCTAGATGATGAACAGGATCGAGAATACTACTATTGTTAGTGAAGCCTCCAAGACAAAGGAAAAGGTTACGCCTCGTGAAACGCCAGACATCAGCTGTATGTTTTGGGCGTTGACGTCATCGACGTATCGACTATTTTGTGAAGGTCGATAGCCAGTTACTGATATGTTGGTCAGCACTGGTGGTAAGGCCATTGGGTGAATTGCGGAATAGGCAGTCCCGGACTGTGATGATTTCGTTGTTCGCAGTTGGTAGTCTCTTTCGGGTGTCGCTATTGATCCATTATAATTGGAGAGGAATAATGTCCCATCCTTGACCAACTGTACGACCTCTTCATTGCTCCGAAGGTATGAGCAGGATGCATGGCCACCCTTCAGGAGCCGTGGAATGCATGAGTTTTCCTCTAGAGCCATTAAATCCTTTTCTGGGCAGACTGTGATGTTGCCGATGGAGGAACAGCTGCCCACTGCATATGTCTCTTCTCCGTTTAGTGCGAGCTTTTGGTGTTCGAGCACTATTTGTTTCCCGCCTGATACGGTTGGATACAGGTGTACAAGTTCTTATCTCCTATTAGATACCTTGGGCAGGGCTAAGATGTACAGTAATGTCGTGCCATTGGAGAGTACGGTTGGCCGGGAAAATTCCACTACCTCCACAGAATTTTGATACGGGAGATTGTTGACTTGTGTGAGTATTGTTTCAATTACTTCATGAACCAGGAGGTTCGTATTTGCCACTCCAGTTTTGGCAAGTTGGCATGCCCTTGTGACTTCCGCTACTTGGTCCCCAGGATTATTGCCTTGTGTAGCGTTGCCGTAACTGCATGAAGGTCGCCGTCTATCGCATTGACTCTCGCTACCACATCATTGAGTTGTTGAATTGATTGAGTTGAGTATCGCATTCCAGTCCTCCGTGTCTGGTGATCCTGCAATCCATTTCCAGGCTGAACCCAGCCAGTTTATTGCTCGAGCTCTGCGTGATGATGGCCTCATCACTCTGTTTATTCCCTCCGCTGCTTGCTCCAAGTAATGTCTCATTATTGTGCTAACACGTTGGTCCGTCAGGGTTGCCGCGTCCCGGCTAGTGTCGTCTACTAGCTGCATCATCCTTGATAGGTTGGTGACGTGTACCAGTTTGAACACTCCGTTGATCCGCCATACTGCTCCTTGTTGCAGGGGGCGACGGGTGCGTCGTACTTGAATATGCGCGCGGCTGATGTGAGGCCCGCGGATGATTCTGAGACTTGTGGAGCATCGTGATCGAGAAGGAAAGAAAAGCTTGTGTATATACTATTCATACTTATTATATCTGTGTGTATAATATTTGTGTATTCATGCTTATATTATTTGTGTAATACGTTTAATGTTTTTTGTGTGTGTGTTAAAATAGAAAATGTTTTATGTGTATGTTAAAAAATAGAGAGGTTCATAAAGCGCTCTTCAATTCCTCAATTCTGATTTATGCAAAATTTTCCCTGATCTAGTTTTAATCGTCACTCCGCGATTCTCTTGGACCTGCTCTTGTCTGAAACGTTGTTTTTCCTTAGTTTTAATTTGCTTATTAGCGACGAAAACCTTATCCCCCGACTCGTACTGTCTAGGTTCAGTCCTATTTTTATTATGTCCCATATTGGCCATAGTCTGGTTTCGCCCGATCAGGCCTCTAACGTCTTCAAGTGTTTTTTCTTTGAAGTTTGATAATCCCTGATAATTGATGCGCGATACGCGGCTTAAAAATAGGTCGACGGGCTTTTTGTTTGTCACTGAATGGACAGAGTTGTTGTATTTGTCTACAGCGATCTGTGCTAACTGTGCACTCGTGAAATTTGGATGTTCGAATTTCAAACACCGGTAAATTTCCAAGAAGGTCGAATGAAATCTTTCCACCTGGCCGTTGACTTCGCTCTTTTGAGAAGGGGTATAATATAATAATAAGAAGGGGTATATATAACAGTGTTTCGCGGAGGTGAATTGATGCCTTGGATTGTAGGGGAAAGAGTTTGGCGAATTTTGTAAATTTGTCGATACAACTTAGATAAACCTGTTTTTCTAAGTCGTAACACGTCGATATGCAATATTTCACATGGGTAGTTTGGGATGGGTTTCGGTTGCAATTCTGGTTTATTGGGATGACGCTCATATTTGAATCGTTTGCAGCAGTCGCACGATGACAACTGAGCACGAATCGTACTTGTCATTCTGGGAAAATAGAATTTCTGAACAATTTGGAAGGTGACTTCTTTTGAACCTCTGTGGGCCATACGATGTTCCCTTTCTATTTCCATTCCAAGAAAACTTTTCAGTTCTTTCATGTTAGCCGATTCATATCGGTTATTGCTTTCACCTTCTGGGCATTTGCTTTAATGCCGTCCTGCGTAACAATGTAGCCTAAGAACTCAACTTGTGTGGAGAGAAAACGTGTTTTTTTCCAAGTTTACATGGAGTTTTGCCTTCCGAAGATTTTGGAAGACCGCACGCAAATTGTTCCAATGACTCTGATAGTCTTCGCCGAAAACAATAATATCGTCGATGTAGACGTAGCAGATCTTTCCGATGTGTTCTCTCAAATCCGCTGGAAGATTGCCGGGGCATTTTTTAGGCCAAATGGTAGATGAAGGAATTCGTATTTCCCATTGAGGGTGGAGAAAGCGGTCTCAGGAATGTCTTTTTCCTTCATGTGGAGTTGGTGGAAGCCAGAAGTTAGGTCAATCGTCGTGAAATATTTGGCTTTCCCAAGGCTTGCCAGAGTAGAATTTATATCCGGTATTGGGTAAGTATCGGATATCGTAACCGCATTCAGGCGCTTGAAGTCAATGACCATGCGATACTGTTTTTCACCATTTGGTTTTTTTGGGACAATCCAGAGCGGAGAGTTATATGGGCTGACAGATGGTCTTGTTATTCCTCCGTCTAAGAGTTCCTGTACTTGTCTTTCAACCCTCCCCTCATGTTCGTGGGGTATGGGTAACTCCGAGTAAAAATGGGGTTTTGAGTATTAGTACTTATTTCGGCCCTAACAGTTGTATTCACCGCTTCCCCTGACGAAAGTGGTTCAAAAATTGATGCAAATTCTTTAAGTAGATCGTCCAGCGCCTGTTTGGTGTCATCATCATGATCCCCATCAATCAGGGCATGGACATTGGAGGAATATCTTGCCAGGAGGGGTATTTCGATACCAGGGGATATTAACAGGAGATCGTTTTTTCGATCAATTAGGGCTTTCGTTGAGAGTATCGTCACCGATGATACCGTCGAAGGAATTCAGGTCGGGGAGGACGTAGAAGGTGGTAATCGAGTCATTGCCGATGGGCTCAAAGAATCGTCCTACTAAGCAATGCGTGATTTTAAGATTGCCAGCAGCAGATTCAACGTAAAAGGGAGTAGGTAATGGGGTGGAGTCGGCGGAGTGTTTTTGGCGAACAAAGTTCTTACTCGCGCCGGTGTCGATAAGAAACCTTAACTTGTTGCCATTCCTCGTGTTGTATTCTATGTATGGCACGCTGGATAGGCGTCCGTCATAAAATTTGCCTCATCTCTAGCCGTACATCGTACTCGAGGCTCGTGTCGTGGGCGCTCACCGCTTCGTCTTCGTAAGTAGTCTGACAAGCGGAATTTTGCGTGTCGTTTTCAGGCATTGCCACCATGCTTGACGGAACCGCCGTCATGTGGTACAATCGTTGTGCTTTCCGGAAGAGATTCGAACCGGGCGAAGTATTTTGGGACCTATCATTAGGGTCGTTTCCACGGCGTACGCCAAAGCCGGACTGATAAGACTGGCCAGACCGGTTTGACTCCATCTTAATGGCTGGTCGTGGTCCTTGGAATCTATTAAAACCTCGCGAATTATCGGAAGAGCTATCGTTAAAGTTCATGCCCGCCGGTGCCCTTATTGGTGGTTATAACGAAGACAAATACCGTGGAGGCACATAGGGTGATGCGCTTGTTGGGTAACGGGGTTGAAGAAATGGGGTGAACCTATTCGTGTGTTCCACACGTGCATTTCCCCTGACCGATACATTCTGCAGCTCTAGGCAAAAGGTATATGCCTCAGGCAAATTTTTCGGGCCCCGGATAATGAGTAACTTAGAGGCATCGTCGTTGAGCCCCCTTACAAAACCATCCAGCGCCTTGTCCCTATACATCTCAATTAGGGCGCTGGCCACGTTATGCGCATGCTCTAATTGTTATAATTTATTTACAATCAAGAAAATGTGATTATTGACCTCATTATAGAAATGTTTCAGAGTTCTACCTGCTTGTGTCAATTGGCTTAGTTGATATTCAAGGGTTCGGACGTCTCGCTTGTCGGCGTAGTAAAGCGAGAGAACCCGCTTAATTTCCGACCAATTATCATCGTCTACATTGTAAGAAGAAAGCGCCAAATCGACGTCGCCTCTTATTTTTTGCCTAATATAGAGACTGATGGTCCCATACAAGGGCTTGCCTATAATGATCTCTTAGTCATTAACAATGGCTTGAGCCCTGTTAACCCAAGACACATATTTCCCGGGCTGCCCCTCAAAAGTCTGAAGTTCCTTAGTGGGGGGAAATATTATATTCGGAAAAAAATATTATAGAAACTGTGCCAAGGGGCCACAAGAGAATGACGTGTAAAGTCGTATAAAAATAATATAATTTAATATTTATAATTTTAATGATTATGGTTATAACAAAAAAGAATTTTCAATCTTTATTTGATTTGAGGAGAATGGGAGGAAGCGCTTTACTCACCCTTTACAAGCATAAGTGTATCAATATTGTAGTGTTCGTGTTCGTCTTCTTTAAATTCTTCTGATGATAAGAAAAAAAAAAAAAGAAATTTTTTTAATATGAGGAACTAGCAGTACCCTGCCACGTTTCGCTGTGGCATATTGTTGTTGCACGCATAAAAAATAAGTCAAACAAAAAAGAATAATTTTCAAATTAATTAAATTCTGTAATACTTGTGGGTATACAATATTCTTTGTTTCTCCTCCTTAATCATTTATTATTATTTCTGTATTTTAGTACATAGGTTGCTCTTCACTTAAGCACCTTGTGATACACGACATTTTTTGTTTTATTATCAGGCGCAAAAACAAACAACGCAGATGGTCTTCCGACCCGTGAACATGCCACGTATAATTGACCATGGGAAAAACATGAATGTTCTAGATTTAAACCACAAATTTTTAAGGATTGGCCTTGTGATTTGTTGATTGTCATGGCAAATGCAAGACGTATCGGAAATTGAAGTCTTTTAAATTCAAACGGCATATCGGTTGGGATCATCGGGATCCTCGGAATGAGAACTTCCTCACCTTTGAATTTTCCTATCATTATCGTAGCGTAAATTACATTGTTCATCAATTTACTAACCACCAAACGCGTACCGTTGCACAGTTTTGGTTGGTTTATGTTTCGAAGCATGATTACTACGGAGCCAACCTTTAGGCGTAAATTGTGCGGTGGTAAGCCAGGCACGTCCAAAGAGTTTAAAAATTCAATTGGATAGTTGGTGGCTTCATCTTTATTTTGTGACGCAGTCAATAGATTTGAATGAATGCATTGTTCCAATGATCTTATTTTGAATTATGTAGTTCAGGTCATCTACATCTTTATTCTTAGCCGCTAAAATTGCTCGCTCACTCAACCATTCATTATTTTTGTAGTTAGAAATAATATTTGGAAATACATTGTTGATAAGTTCATCTTTTGATGAGACAAAATTACAGAAATTATTTGGAAATGATATTAAACCGCTCGATTCTATCTACAAAATAAAAACCAGATTCTTTAACTACATTCTATGTAAGTACAAAAATAAATACCTTAAATGTCGGATTAAAACCTCCTTCTTCGATAATGTCTGCCCCAAATGACGTCATTTGGAAACAACTATTGTATTTTCGAGTATTTGCAAGAAAGTGGCGTGATTCTTGTGTTTCGCCGCAAAGCAATGAATACAATGGCTCTTGTGGCGGAGTCAACACTGGCAATTTCACTTTACCATTAACGCAGCATAATCCAGGCGTTTCTCCGGAAAACTTTAATGCACCACAATACTCGCAAACAACGTCCATTTGCCCAATGCAAACGCTAGGATGCAAGCTGTAATCATTGCTGCAATCGTATCGAAACGCAGCTCGATTCAAATCAGCTAAATATCTGCGTCGCAAATTGAAATCTATTTGAGAAGCACGAAGTCGAGCCATACTATTGCGGCGCTGTTCACGTGCAATTTCTCGTTCTTCTTCAGTCCTTTCATATGCAATATTTTGTATTCTTCTTGCATTACGGCTTTGTCGGGAAAGATTCGACCGTCTTGGTCGCGGCATTATTAATTAAACTTCACTTCACTTCAATCCACTTGTTAATTATTTATTTAATAGAAATAGTTTTAATATTGATTTCAGCGCAACACAATCTTTTTGGTTCGTTGTTAAATTTGAGAGCCTGACTATGAATTTGACTTCGTTTGTAACTGACATTTTGACATTTGACATTTTCTTCTTAGCTGTCTGCCTAAATAAAAAAGTATGGGCCAGGGAGGAACGCTGTCGAACGGGACAAAAAGTATCCTATGTCCTTCTCCTGGCTCTAAGCTACCTCCCTACCAATTTTCACTCAAATCTGTTCTTCCGTTCTTGATTTATAAGTGGTGTAACATAAAACACGATGTTCTTTTATATATATAGATAGGCGTAAATTGTGCGGTGGTAAGCCAGGCACGTCCAAAGAGTTTAAAAATTCAATTGGATAGTTGGTGGCTTCATCTTTATTTTGTGACGCAGTCAATAGATTTGAATGAATGCATTGTTCCAATGATCTTATTTTGAATTATGTAGTTCAGGTCATCTACATCTTTATTCTTAGCCGCTAAAATTGCTCGCTCACTCAACCATTCATTATTTTTGTAGTTAGAAATAATATTTGGAAATACATTGTTGATAAGTTCATCTTTTGATGAGACAAAATTACAGAAATTATTTGGAAATGATATTAAACCGCTCGATTCTATCTACAAAATAAAAACCAGATTCTTTAACTACATTCTATGTAAGTACAAAAATAAATACCTTAAATGTCGGATTAAAACCTCCTTCTTCGATAATGTCTGCCCCAAATGACGTCATTTGGAAACAACTATTGTATTTTCGAGTATTTGCAAGAAAGTGGCGTGATTCTTGTGTTTCGCCGCAAAGCAATGAATACAATGGCTCTTGTGGCGGAGTCAACACTGGCAATTTCACTTTACCATTAACGCAGCATAATCCAGGCGTTTCTCCGGAAAACTTTAATGCACCACAATACTCGCAAACAACGTCCATTTGCCCAATGCAAACGCTAGGATGCAAGCTGTAATCATTGCTGCAATCGTATCGAAACGCAGCTCGATTCAAATCAGCTAAATATCTGCGTCGCAAATTGAAATCTATTTGAGAAGCACGAAGTCGAGCCATACTATTGCGGCGCTGTTCACGTGCAATTTCTCGTTCTTCTTCAGTCCTTTCATATGCAATATTTTGTATTCTTCTTGCATTACGGCTTTGTCGGGAAAGATTCGACCGTCTTGGTCGCGGCATTATTAATTAAACTTCACTTCACTTCAATCCACTTGTTAATTATTTATTTAATAGAAATAGTTTTAATATTGATTTCAGCGCAACACAATCTTTTTGGTTCGTTGTTAAATTTGAGAGCCTGACTATGAATTTGACTTCGTTTGTAACTGACATTTTGACATTTGACATTTTCTTCTTAGCTGTCTGCCTAAATAAAAAAGTATGGGCCAGGGAGGAACGCTGTCGAACGGGACAAAAAGTATCCTATGTCCTTCTCCTGGCTCTAAGCTACCTCCCTACCAATTTTCACTCAAATCTGTTCTTCCGTTCTTGATTTATAAGTGGTGTAACATAAAACACGATGTTCTTTTATATATATAGATAACAGAATACAATATTATTTAATTATAATATGGTGAAAAGTGAACGTGTATTACGGGTGCTGTTTTGTTGCATATTTTGTTATATTCTTTTAATTCTTTCTGTTGAATATTTTTAATTTTTCTTTATGTGTTGTATATTTTTAGTTTTGGGTTTTTATACCCTTACAGAGGGTATTATAATTTTGGTCAAAAGTGTGCAACGCAGTGAAGGAGACATCTCCGACCCTATAAAGTATATATATTCTTGATCAGGATCACCTCCTGAGTCGATATGAGTATGTCCGTCTGTCCGTCTGTCCGTCTGTCGGTTTCTACGCAAACTAGTCTCTCAGTTTTAAAGCTATCGAGTTGAAACTTTGCACACACCCTTCTTTCCTATATAGCATATAGCAGTATATAAGTCGGAACGGTCGGGATCGGTCAACTATATCCTAAAGCTGCCATATAACTGATTGATCGGAAATGCCATAACTTCGTTGTTTGTTAAGTTAGAGGGTTGGGACTTTCCACACACGTTGTATTTGACCAAAATTTCTTATGTACAAAATTTCATAAGGATCGGCCGACTACATTCTATAGCTGTCATAGGACGATCAAAATGGGCATAACTTTGGTGTTTTTTCTGATTTGTCGAATTTCATAAGGATCGGTCGACTATATCTTATAGCTGCCATATAACTGATTGATCGGAAATCCTATAACTTCGTTGTTTTTCAAGTTAGAGGGATGGGACTTTCTGTGCATTCTAATTTGGGCGAACTTATATGATCTGCCAAATCTCATAAGGAGCGGCCGTCTGTATCCTATAGCTGTTATATAACTGATTGATCGGAAATGCTATAACTTCGTTGTTTTTCAAGTTAGAAGGATAGGAGTTTCAATGGATTCCTCTTTTGTCAAAATAATTCGATATGCTAAATTTCATAAGGATCGGCCAATTATATACGATCCGCTATATACCTAATAATATAAGATGCGTGGCGCCACCTAGCGGACTGCGACTCAACTGCAAGGGTATATAAACTTCGGCTCCGCCCGAAGTTAGCTTTCCTTTCTTGTTTTTGAGTTAAATCTTTGCTACTTAATTCTTATATTTTTACACTTTTACTTTTACTTTACTTTTACTCTTTATTTTTCCTATTTTATTTTTTTTTACATTTTGAGAAAAATCTTTGCTACTTTATTTTTATATTTTTACTTTATTCTATCTATTTTTTTCTTTTTTTTTATTTTGAGAAAAATCTACGTTAGTTTACTTTTGCACTTTTATACTTTTCTCTTTCCTTTTTGTTTTTTTTTTTTAGGAAAGTCTTCATTACTTTACTTTTATGTATACTTTTTCCTTTCCATTTTCTCTTTTCTCTTTTTTTTTTTTTTATTTTGAGAAAGATCTTTACACTTTCATACCTTTTTCTATTTATTTTTTCTTTTTCCTTTTTTGTTTTGGGAAAAAATTTTTGTTCCACCCATGATCTCTTTTCTCTACTTATCTGCTCGGGCGCCAGTTAAGGTGTCCATCCATTGATCACCTGATGATGAGTAGTCGGATCATGGTTTGATGATGATATAAATACAATTTATTATAAGTCACTTAAATTAACAATTGATTTGGCAAAGTTATTAATTAATGAATGAAAAAGTAGTTTTTAATATAACAATTGGGAAGTATTTTTTAGGAATATTTAGAGAAGTTTCAGCTTGGTGGTTCGGTGGTCCAAAATAGACTGGCTTCCCAGAGTTGTCCCTCCGGTCGGCAGTTCGATATCGGCCGATCTCCCACTCCAACTCTATGTGTGGTGTCAGCGTGTGCGGTGTCGGCGTGTGTGGTGTCAGCGGGTGTGGTGTCAGCTATCCGGTGTCAAGAGTCAGCGTAACCCTCTGGGTGTGTGTCAGCTTTCTCGCAACATTCTAGTCAGCGTGCATAGTTGCACACTTGTGACATAGTTGCACTCTTGCGACATATCCGGGTGTAGTTGAACCCACAACACTTGAATATCGAGTATTGCTTATGTTGTGGATTCGGGTTTAAGAGTCTGTGGTCGAGTTCAAGGCGTAGTAGTAGTAGGGGGAGAATAGTGCTGAGCAAGGAGGGGCTCGAATGTGCCGGGTGATA
This sequence comes from Drosophila ananassae, assembly GCF_017639315.1. Taxonomy (NCBI): domain Eukaryota; kingdom Metazoa; phylum Arthropoda; class Insecta; order Diptera; family Drosophilidae; genus Drosophila; species Drosophila ananassae. Next base: position 23,287,628 of record NC_057929.1, on the reverse strand, counting down.
ACTTATATATTTATATCCACGTTTTTATATTTCAAATATCCGTATCGCTTCGCGTATGCAGTGGTATATTTAGAGGTAAAAAAATAAATTTATTAATTTTCTTCTAAGCACAGCTCTACTCTGCTTATTTATCCTTTTCTGTGTTGGGTCTATTGTCGGTCAATAGAGATAAGAATCACTATTCCTTAAAATTTTACTATTGATTGAGCATCAAATCTTTTAATTGTCACAACTTAGTTCTTTCAGTGTATCTAGCCGCAGCGTTCCACTAATTGCCCGTTATCAGCAGTTTCATATTCTTTGATTCTCATTGTAGCGCATTTGGAGAGCTGTGATATAGCTTCTGCGCAAGCTCTTAGTTTATGCCCTTGTATATTCGGCATTGTTTTGGATCGGACACTGCATTTGTTTTGGGGTTAAATTGACCCATAATAAATACTGAAATAGAAATTGAACCTCATCTATTTAATTTGGACGCTATCAAATCGCCTATAGCGTTTCGTTTGGTGACCCCGACGTGATCGCGCCCGGTTTTATTTGTCATTATTATTGTGCTTAAAGGAAACTTGTTGCTTTTGTTTCCATTACTTTGCACCTTGCACGATAATTTATGTAATGAAGTCTGGAGACGTAGCTAGTGCCTCGGTTTCAGCAAGCAGGGAAAGGCTTTTGCTGCGAAGAGCAGATGTGACCTACCAGGTGATGGAAGCCCTGCATCATAAAGTCAAGGCTGCAGTTCAAAAGGACAAGTTCACTATCATGGTACTGGAGCCATCGGAAATTTTATTGCGTAATAAATTCGCCACGCTCCAGGATGAGTTAGAGCGATTAAGGAGTTCAAGTGAAATTGGGAGGGAATTCTTTTGGAAGTTCTCCCAGCTTGCCGCTGATGTGCGTATTGACATCCAGGTGGAAATGGCCAAACACTCAATGGGGCTAGCTGCACACTTCATTCGACTCGATGGCACCAATGCATTGCAATGGTCCAAGAGATCCGTCAATGAAAATGAAAATTCGTCGCTCATGCAATCAGGATTTCCCGCTGGACCGCGACATCCAATCGAGTCTGGTTAACCAGGAAGTGACCAATTGCATCTTATCAATGCCCTCACTTTCCACCGCTCTCCCCGTTTCTGCCACTCTATTGGCTCCTGGGTCAAGCGCTGTATGGGTCTGGATGGACACGAAAGCTTGCAATCGAGAGTTTTAGACGGTTGGAACTTGTGCCAGCATCAAATATCATAATTATTTCTATTTAATTCTCTCAGTGTAACTTGCCGCAGCGGTCCACTAGTTATCAGCTGTTCCATATTCTTTGTTTCTCCCAGATTCGCATGCGCTTTGTTGTTCTTTTGTAGCGCATGCACTTTGGGAGCTTTGGTGGAGCTTCTGCGCAAGCTCTTAGGTTTTATGCACTTGTAATTCGGCATTGTTTCGGATCGGCCGCGGAATTTGTTTTGGGGTTAAATTGACCCATAATAAATTGAATTGTAAAATTGAACCTGGTCTATTCATTCGGCTCAACATAGACCTTGCGGTCATAAGCAATATTATGTGATGAAACTGTCCCATGCCCCTATGGATTTTGGGTGAATGTCGGAACTTTTTGCTGCATCAAATCTTTTAATTATCACAAGTTAGTTCTTTCAGTGTATCTAGCCGCATCGGTCCACTAATTGCCTGTTATCACCAGTACCATATTCTTTGATTGTTCCATATTCGCATGTAATGCGAATAAACGCTTTGTTGTTCGTTGTAGCGCCTGCACTTTGTGAGCTTTGGTAGAGCTTCTGCCTAAGCTCTTAGTTTATGCACATGTATATTTGGCATTGTTTTGGATCGGCCACTGCATTTTTTTGGGATTAACTTTGGGACACATAATAAATATTGAAATAGAAATTGAGCTTCGTCTATTTAATTCGGCCGCTATCAAAACGCTGATAGCGTTACAATACACTAATCGCTCTCTTTGGTCTCCCATTTTCGTTTCCCTGACACAGGGTTTCAACGTATTTCAATAATAAAATGAGAATATATTAATTAATTAATTATCAATAATTATGGAATTTAAACTTGTCTGTGCGCTGAAGTCTTGTAATAAGACAATCTCCTCTTCCCAGCCTACCATCCTCTGTTGGCTTTGTGAAAACGTTTTACACGCTAAGTGTGCAGGGTTCACGGCGACGTATGTAGGTCTGGTCTCCACTTTTGCTGTGACGGGTGTCGTTCTGTTCAGGACGAAATCGTTCATGAGGCAGTCTAAAAGTGGATTCAAGGTTCAAGTTGATAAGCGGTTTTCGTAAAATCAATGACCAATTCTGTGCGCTCGATAGGACGAAATCGTTCATGAGGCAGTCTAAAAGTGGATTCAAGGTTCAAGTTGATAAGCGGTTTTCGTAAAATCAATGACCAGTTTAGTAGTCTTCAACTACTAAATGAGTCTCCAAAGCGGATTAAATCCTCTTTTAGTGATGTGCTTGTGGCAAATAATCCTTATCCGACAATTAGGCAGCCGCTTATATCTCTGGCCAAGGGCCGGACCTGAGAAAAATTCGGTTTCCGAATATCTCAAAATTAATGAGAAATTGCCCGATATGTCCTCTGTGGCATCGCTTCAAGTGATCCCAGACCCAATAAGTCAAACCCCTTAACAGTCACCAAACAGGGTAATCAACCGGCCGGACCCCCGGTACGTACTGATTCCGCAGTATCAGTTACGGCCAAAACGCTTGCAGGTGACCCCACCATCGAAACACATATTTGTTTCCCGGCTTGCCCCTGATACTTCAGAGATTGATATCTCGGCTTACATCAAAGCCAAAACAAAAGCCGACATAAAGGTGGTGGATATTACAAAATTTAAATATGCACAAGCGTACATCATCTTTCAAATGCAAATGTTCAAGACGATTTGTTCCGCCAGCTTTTGGCCAGAGAACATTTTCGTCCAAGAACATCTGCCAAGTACGGTGAAGACAAAAATAACAAAACCTGTGGGTGTAAAACTCCCACATGTTACGGCCACTAACCAACCTTCCAGACCAGTTCAAAAAACTTGCACTAACTAACACTTACACTAACACTTAACACTTACTAACCTTACACTTGGGCTAAGTAGTAAACTTCCCAAACTGTATTCAAGGATATGAGGGAATTTTTCATTATTCCGCAGCATAAAAAAGGGAAAAAATCCGACGCTGCAAATTATAGAGGTATTTCTAAATTGTCCGCAATTCTAAAGCCTTTTTGAAAAACTTATCCACATTTGCAACACCTATGTAATTCAAAAATATCTAGAAGCCATCCAGCATGGCTTCATAAAGCGCTGCTCCACCACTACCAAGTTATTGGAGCTAACATATTTTATTACGGATGGATTCCGGAATGGCTTACAAACAGATGTCATTTAAACTGACTTCAGTAAAGCATTTGACTCTGTTAATCATTTGCTTCTTTTAAATAAACTCAGTCCTTTGGGATTTCAAATTGATCTTCTTATCTGGATTTTGAACTACTTATCTGGGAGAAACCAAAGTATCTTCTTTAAAGATGTTACCTCGCGATTAGTTCGCGCCACATCTGGGGTGCCCCAAAGAAGCCATCTTGGACCCCTACTCATTACTCTGTTTATTAACGACTTGCCCCTTATCTTAACTAATTCACTTGTACTTATATACGCTGATGCCGTTATGCTATGTCTTCAGTATAAATTCATTAGCGCCCAGTCTAGACTTTAATCCGATTTGGATATATTTCAATATTGGGGCTTAGAAAATATCCATTAAGGATCAAAATGTAAACTCATCTCATTTTATCGATCTACACCTCACCAGGCTATGTACTTTTTCTATGGGCACGCCTTAGAACGATTAACTTAGGTTAACGATCTAGGTGTCCTATTAGATTTGAGACCTAAATTTACCGACCATATATCTACCTTGGTTAATAAAGCTATGGGTGTGCTTTGTTTTATTAAAAGATGGTCAAAAGAATTTAATGACCCTTACATAACTTAAACGTTATATAAATTAAATTAATATTTCAATTAAATAAATATTTTACTGTTTCAATCGCCGAGTTGCTCTTAGTACTGTTCCTCAGTTACCTTGTAGAGTTACGAGAATTATGGTGCGGAGTTTTCTGTCTCCGGCCTATCTGGCCTAGTGACTCAGTCGGCAAATAAAACATAAAACATATAATTATGACGCCGATTGCCGGAGTTAAATCTTTATTGAGCAGTGCGCTCTTAATTCTTTAAGACACAGACTTTAACTGAAACTCTTTAAACCTAAGCTATAAGCCGACAGCGCATAACCTGGGTGTGCTGACCATGCACTTCATGCATAATACACCACATCTGAAACCAAACGGCTGAAGGCCCGTCCCCTAAAAGCGGCTGACTAAGCATAAGGCTGGACTTAAATTCATTTCATTATCTGCGTTAACTATTGTTAACTTGCACGGGCCAATGGGCCCGTCCGATTCTTGATTATGGATCAAGATCAAGGAGGAGTGTGGAGTCCTCACCGAGATCACATAGAATCTGTACAAAAAAACTTCCTGACTTTCGCTCTTAGGGGACTTAATTGGGATGCAAATTTTCACCTCCCCTCTTAACATAGTGGACTTTTACTAATCAACTTGCCATCATTAACAAACCGTAGATGGAGCTGGGTGTCATGTTTCTATATAATCTTATTTATGGAAATGTAGACAGCCAGCATTTACTAACACGCTTAAATTTTAACTTTCCTAGTAGAAGGACTAGAAATTTTCGTCCTCTATTCCTCAGCCAATGTAGTTCGACATATGCCCAACACGATTCGTTCAGGGTATTATGTTGGGACTACATTGGTCCCTACCACATCTTGTCACTTTGCTCCACTAACAATCTAAAATTCCCTATACTAAACGTCTTATCTGAAGTAGTACCCAGCGGAAGTAGTACCCATACGGTATTGTTAGCTGTCTGTCGATTCCATGCTGCCTCAGACATTCGTCAAACTGTTTATTGACAAATTCTCCGCCATTATCACTCCGCAGGCATTTGAGTCTCCTTCCTGTCTGCCGTTCCACCAGGTTCTTGAAATCGATGAATTTGGGTAGCACCTCATTCTTCCCACGCAGGAAGTAAACAAAAATCCTCCTGGACTTATCGTCAATGAACGTCAAAAACTACTTGGAACCTCCGAGGGACAATGTTGGGAAAGGTACACAAACATCTGCATGTAGCAGCTCCAAAAGCTCCTCAACCCGATTACTTGTTGCTGATGGAAAGGGTTGAACATGGATTTGGTTAACCATACACGTTTTGCAACTAATATTCCCTGGCCACCGAATATTATCTATCCCTCGAACTATCCCTTTGGATACCATCTCGTTCAAGCTAGAGAAATTAATATGTCCGTATCTCTTGTGAAGCAAAATCCCATATACAGCTGACACTGCTGACACACCCACAAACAAGTACAAGTTGCCAATCTTTTTGGCTTTCACTATGCATTCTCCATCTTGCATCACCTTGGCATTCTATAAGTCAAAGGTCCCCTTGCACCTGTACTGGACAGCACTGCTCACGGAATAGAACTTTCCAGTCATCCTCGGAACGTAAAGAACATTTTTTAGTGTCAACATGCACTGGCCTGTCTGTATCTTGACGTCACCTATACCTTCTGCTTGAAGGAAACCAGCATTGGCCAGTCCGATCTGTTCAGTGTGTTTCTCAAACTTTGTGAATAGCTCTCTTGCGCAACACATATGGCTTGTTGCGCCACTATTCAAACACCATGTTGAATTGTCAATGTTGTTGACGTCACAGGCATGCAGCAGGCTGCTTTGGCGATTTACCACATTTCTTCATTCTATGCGGTGATCTCCCTCACCCTTATTTTGACACTGGGCCTTAATGTGCCCTTGTTCACCACACTTGAAACAAACGATATTCTTTCTTTTCTTCTGCCCATAGGTTCTCGTCTGTGAGTTGTGCTTCTGCGTTGCAGCGAATGGCTTAGTGTCGACTCGTTCATCTGCTATTCCTTTTCTTTCGCTCTCCTCCTTTAACTTTATGGTAAGAACTTCGAACGAAGGCAACTTATCTCGTGTCTCCATAGCGACCACGAAATGTTCAAATTGCTCTGGAAGGCTTGATAGCAAAACGATAGTGCGAAGTTCGTCGTTTAGCTCTATTCCAACTCCACTTAGACCATCCAGAATTTCAACAAATTCACTTATGTAGGTCGTCATGCTCTGCCCTTGCTCCATCCGTTTATTAAGCAGTTTCTTGTATAACTGTACCTTTCCTACAGGTCCGCTTGGTTGATAAACCTCCTTCAACTTGGTCCATGCCTCCACCGCCGTCAAGCAATTCTCGATGTAGGCCAATTGAGATGACTTTACACTCAATGTTATTATTGCCAACGCCTTATTGTCCAAGGCCGCAAACTGTTATCCTTCTGGAACATTCGTTTCAGTTAGCTCTTCAGACGTAACACTCAAGAAACCGGAATGCACCAATACAGATAGCATCTGTATTTTCCATGTGTCATAGTTCGTCTCCTCTAACTTATCAATTTGATAAAGAGCACTCATTGTTCTTAATATCGAGTCACACACCGAATAACTTGAATTCTTCAGTGCCTGGGCCCATAACCTCTTGAGCGGCAGAATTCGAAGGGACAAAATTAAAACACCGTGTGTATGCTTCGGAACTTTATTTGTGATATACATATTTTCTTATTCTCTATTTCTTAGAGCGGGACAATTATAACTACTCCAAGATCTCTTTCTCCTTCCTATAACTATAGAAGCGTGCATTGTAACATACCAAAATATACAGGGTACCTTATTTTCTACAATGAGCGGCAACCAGCAGGCAGTGTCTGACACGATGAGCCGCTACGACGAGCTGGTGGTGGCCCTGATGCTCCGAGTTACGGAGCTGGAGACCCGGCTCACCATGCCGCCGCCGATGACGTCGACGCTGCGCCCTAACGCCGCTGGACAAGCCTGGACGTACCAAGGTGCGGGAGACTTGGTCCTGTGTGATGAAAGAGACCGACCCTGAGCTCTCCAGTAGCCAGATTGCGGAGAAGGTGCGAAAGGAGGTTACACCATCCCTTGGAGTCCGGGTGCACGAGGTGCATCCGCACGCCGTCAGCTTCGGAGGCCTCCAATATCGCTGCGTCGAGGAAGTTCGCCGAGGTCGGACTTAGCGTGGAGCGGAACCAGGCCGTCAAGCCCCGTCTGACGGCCTACGAAGTGGACACGGCGCTGTCAACGGACGTCTTCATGGAGGAGCTCTACACCAACAACCTGAAGGAGGAGATGACGGTGGCTGACTTTAAGAAGTCGGTGCATTTCACATCCTTGCGGTCCGAAGCCATGGACCGCAGCTGATGGAGGCACGACGAACGTGACCTTGGAGGTCAGCAAGAAGGCTTTAGCCGCTTATGACACGGGCCGTGTCTACATAAAGTGGTTTAGCTTCCGCTGCCGGTCCCAGGTCCGGACGTATGCCTGCCATCGTTGCGTGGGCTTCGACCACAAGGTCCAGGACATGCTCTCGGTGGCCTGCCCAGTTTATAGCGCAGTCTTGGCACGTGTGAATGCAAGACACTAACATGTCTCGGCTCTTGCAAATTAATTGCCAGGGTTCGTACGCTGTTATGTGCGATGTGGGGCAGATGATGTGTGAAAGGGGCGGCGTCGTGGCTCTGTTGCAGGAATCGTACTTCCACCATGATGGAGTGCGTGGTTTGCCCGCAGAGATGCGGGTATTCCCTGACAACAGAGGCCATGCCGCAGTCGTTGTGAATGACCCCGGCATAGAGTGCACTTTAGTGAACTCTACTGACTGGGGGGTATATTTGTGGACCTTTCCCAACATTGTCCCTCGGAGGTTCCAAGTATTTTTTGACGTTCATTGACGTTAAGTCCAGGAGGATTTTTGTTTACTTCCTGCGTGGGAAGAATGAGGTGCTACCCAAATTCATCGATTTCAAGAACCTGGTGGAACGGCAGACAGGAAGGAGACTCAAATGCCTGCGGAGTGATAATGGCGGAGAATTTGTCAATAAACATCATGACGTGGCATCCAAGGGTGATGCTGTGATGATCAATCTGGAGGAGCTGGAGGAGGCCCACCAGCAGCAGGGACCCGGAGATGCAGAAATCGTTTCTGACTTATCCATCGACGCCGGCAGCTCCGATGAGAGTACAGATCAGTACGAGAGTGCCGAAGAAAAAGGTGAGCTTGTCGTGGAGGAGGCACGCAGGGGCCCCGGTCGTCCTAAGATCATTCGGAGTGGAAAACCTGGACGCCCAAAGAAGCAGTAAAATATTCTAGGCGCCCTTATTTCGGAAAATGTTCCGATTCCATTAACTTGCAAAGAGGCGCTGGAGAGTAAAAATGCAAAGGAGTGGCGTGAAGCCATGGAAAGAGAATATGATTCTCTAGTTGCCAACTAGACTTGGAAAATCACTGATTTCCCCAAAAATCAGCTAGCAATTGGATGCAAATGGGTGTTCAACGTGAAACGTGATAAAGAAGGCCAAATAGATCGTTTCAAGGCTCGACTGGTAGCAAAAGGATGCTCCCAGCAGTTTGGCGTAAATTACCTAGAAACATTTTCGCCGGTATGCCGATTGGAGAGTGTGCGCTTTATTATAGCACTGGCGGCGGATACATCTTCATCAAATGGATGTATGCACCGCGTATCTCAACAGCGATCTGAGTGAGACGATCTACATGAAGCAGCCAGAAGGGTACTCAGATGAAACAAATCCTGACAAGGTATTGCTTCTGAAAAGAGCAATATATGGCTTGAAGCAAACCGGCAGGGCCTTGAACGAGAAGCTAAATGGCGTATTGGTTAATATGGGATTCGTTGCCTGTGATAACGAGCCATGTTTGTACAAACATTGTGGAGAAGGTAATCTTGTACTAATCCTTGTATATTTTTTTTTTTTTTTTTTTTTTTTTGCGCGGTTCCCACTGCATACGTACAGCCCACCTCCCGTCCAACCGACCGAGGGACGCTGCCGCGTAACGTACGGCTCGAATCGCGGGAATAGATCCGAGATAGATAAGCGAGGATTAGGAGAAAGATATTACGAGGAAGAGTGTTGCACAGATAAGGCGGTTAGTATAAGCGATTTAAGATTGTTAGTAGAGCAAAGTGACAAGATGTGGTAGAGACCATTGTAGTCCGAACATAATACCCTGAACGGATCGTGTTGGGCATATGTCGAACTACAATGGCTGAGGAGTAGAGGACGAAAGTTTCTGGTCCTTCTACTAGGAATGTTAAAATTTAAGCGTGTTAGTAAATGCTGGCTGTCTATATTTCCATAAATAAGATTATATAGAAACATGACACCCAGCATCGTTCTACGATTTGTTAATGATGGTAAGTTGATTAGTAAAAGTCTACTATGATAAGAGGGGAGGTAAAGATTTGCATCCCAATTAAGTCCCCTAAGAGCAAAGGTAAGGAAGTTTTTTTGTACAGATTCAATGTGATCTTGGTGTACTCCATATTGAGGACTCCAGACACACGATCCATACTCTAGAATCGGACGGACCAGTGATGTATATAACGTTTTAGTTATGTACGGGTCATTAAATTCTTTTGACCATCTTTTAATAAAACCAAGCACACCCATAGCTTTATTAACCATGGTAGATACATGGTCGGTAAAATCTAATAGGACACCTAGATCGTTAACCTGAGTTAATCGTTCTAAGGCGTTCCCATAGAGAAAGTACATAGCCTGGTGAGGACTAGATCGGTAAAAAGACATAAGTTTACATTTCGATCCATTAAGCTTTAGGTTATTTGCTAAACACCAGTTTTGAAGTTTATCCAAATCGGATTGAAGTCTAGACTGGGCGCTAGTGAATTTATACTGAAGGCATAGCTTAACGTCATCAGCGTACATAAGTACAAGTGAATTAGTTAAGGCAAGGGGCAAGTCGTTAATAAACAGAGTAAAAAGTAGGGGTCCAAGATGGCTTCCTTGGGGCACCCCCGATGTGGCGCGGACTACACGCGAGGTAACATCTTTAAAGAAAACACGTTGGGTTCTCCCTGATAAGTAGCTCGAAATCCATATAAGAAGATCAGTTGGGAATCCCAAAAGACTGAGTTTACTTATAAGAAGCGAATGGTTAACAGAGTCAAATGCTTTACTGAAGTCAGTGTATATGACGTCCGTTTGTAAGCCATTCCGGAAGCCATCCGTGATAAAAGATGTTAGCTCCAGTAAGTTGGTAGTGGTGGAGCGGCGCTTCATGAAGCCATGCTGGCACGGAGTTATTATTGAACTACATAGGTGTTGCAAATGTGGAGTGATAAGTTTTTCAAAAAGCTTTGGAATTGCTGACAATTTAGAGATGCCTCTATAATTAGCAGCGTCGGATTTTTTCCCTTTTTTATGCAGCGGAATAATGAAGGATTCCTTCCACATAAGGGGAAAGATCGAAGTTTCCAGCGATAGATTAAAGAGTTTAACAAGCGGTTTGCACAGTGCCTCGGCGCAGTACTTCAGAACACAGCCTGGTACTCCATCAGGGCCTGGCGAATACACGGGCTTAACCTTAAGAAGATCCGATAACACACCACTTTGATCGAAAGATGGGCAAAATATAAGGTTGGCAGAAGAGTGCTCAAACGTAAGCAGTGGGGGAAAAGATACATGTTTACGCTTAGTGTTTACGAAGTTATAAAACTGCTTCGGATCCTGAGTAAACTGAATCCTGCAGCGGCGAATATAACTCCTATAACATTCTGCGTTATGCACGGTGAAATTAGACCGAGCTACTAAGTATCTTGAATAACTAACTGTACAGCCAGATAATCTATGTTTGTTTAATAGTCTACTCATACTATTCTTTAAATTTATAAGGTGCCTTGTATACCAAGGCGGATTCGTTGAAGCGGACGGATATTTCCACGGCACGCAAACGTCGAAAAATATGTTCAAAGTGTAATAAAATTTTTGTAATGCAATGTTTATATCCTCGCATGCCAGTAAATCAGACCAATCAAATTCCAAAATTAACTTATTTAATTTCATAAAGTCAGCCTTACGAAAGAAACGAACTTTCTGGGATTTAACTGTAGACTTAAGGTCAAAAAAGTAGTTATTTTTGATTGAAACCTCAAGAGTGGGATGATATGGATCCTCAGGGTTAGAAAGGGGCAAAGTTCTGGAAAGAGTAATTCCATCAGGATCAGAAACGAAACATAAGTCCAACAGCCGACCTAAAGAATTTCTGACGTGGTTAATTTGCCCGAGTGACATGTCAAACATGCCCTCAGGGAAGTCATGGTGGGAGTTAAGCTGTAAAGACGGTGAATTATCAACATTGGACCACATAAGTTCTGGGATATTAAAATCACCCAGAGCTATCAGCTGGTCACCATCAGACAGACGATCGAAAACCAAACGAATAGCGGACAAATGTTGCCAGTATGTTGGCGGTTCGGACGAAGGTGGTATGTACGAACAGGTAACATACAAAGATTGATCGGACAAAGTGATTTTGATGCAAAGAAATTCAATGTCACCAAACTCTTGTGATTTTACCTCTTCAGAAGCGAATTTGGAGTCTACAGAAATTAGCACTCCTCCTCCCCTTCGCAAGGTTCTATCACATCTAAAAGTGGTGTACCTACTAGGAAAAACTTCGGAGCTTAAGATCTCCGGCTTTAACCAAGTTTCTGTAAATACAATAATATGGGATGCAAAAAAAGAACTATCAGAATACAGTTTGGGAAGTTTACTACGTAACCCTCTTGTATTCTGATAGGTAAGTGTTAATGAAGACATTAGTTTTTTGGGATTGAGGAAGAAGAGGTGGAAGGTTGATCAGTGGCCTTAACATGTGGGAGTTTTACACCCACAGGTTTGGTTATCTTTTTTTTCACCGTACTTGGCTGATGTTCTTGGACGAAAATGTTCTCTGGCCAAAAGCTGGCGGAACAGATCGTCTTGAACATCTGCAAGGGCACACGTATTTTGAAAGATGACGTGTGCATGGTGTACGAATATTTGAATTTTGTAATATCCACCACCTTTATGTCGGCTTTTGCTTTGGCTTTGATGTAAGCCGAGATATCAATCTCCGAAGTATCAGGGGCAAGCCGGGAAACAAAAATGTGTTTGGATGGTGGGATCACCTGCAAGGGTTTTGGTGCCACCGTAACTAATACTGCGGCATCAGTGCGTACCGGCGGTCCGGACGGTTTATTACCCTGTTTGGAGACTGTTACAGGAGTTTGAATTATTGGGTTTGGGACCACTAGAAGCGATGCCACAGAGGACATATCGGACAATTGCTCATTGATCCCGAGACATTCGGAAGCCGAATTTTTCCCAGGTCCGGCCCTTGGGGTGGCCAGAGATATAAGCGGCTGTATATTTGTCGGCTGAGCTGGCTGAAGATTATTCGACCCGAGCACATCACTAAAAGCGGATTTCTTACGCTTAGGAGACTCATTTAGTAGTTGAAGACTACTAAACTGTGTATCAAGCGCACAGAGTTGGTCATTGATTTTTCGAAAACCACTAATCAACTCCTTGAAACCGCTTTTAGTCTGCCTCATGAACGACCTCATTTCGTCCTGAACAGCACGACAACCGTCACAGCAAAAGTGGAGTCCAGACCTACGCGAGATTGCATCCGACACTGAGGCCGTGAACCCGGCACACTTAGCGTGTAACACGTTCTCACAGAGCCAGCAATGGATGGTAGGCTGGGAAGACGAGATTGTCTTATTGCAAGACTTTAATGCACAGACCAATTTAAAATCCATAATTATTAAAAAAATTTAAATAATTAATTTATTAAAAATTATTTAAAATTAAATAATTAATTTATTAAAAATTATTAAAAATTAAATAATTAATTTATTAAAAATTATTAAAAAAAAATAATAATTATTTTAAAATATTATTTGATTTTATTAATGAGGAACCTTGAACCACTGTACCAAGGAAACGAAAGGGGGAGATTAAAGAGAGCAGTTAGTGCAAGTTAGCAAGATTTAAAGAAATAGAGATAAGAATCTCTTTCGAGCGAGAGTAGAAGCAAAAGAATAGCAACAACACCGTTGGAGATGAAGAAGCAGAGCAGGGCTATGTTTGGAAAGTAAATTAAACAAATTAATATTTTTACCTCCAAATATATCACTGCACACGCGAATCGATACGGATCTACGAAATTGCAATTTGTTTTTATAAATGTAAAGAAAATAAACACCGATTGTTTATAGAAAGCTTATTGCAAGTTTTACAAAAACGTAGTGCGCACAAAAAAAACACGTCCGTCCGCTTTAAGATAAAGAGAGGAAGTGACACCCATATGTTGACGATATACTTATAGCCAGCCAATCGCACAAGGATTTGCTAAAAATCAAGAGCATCATCTCACGATCATTCGAGTGCGTTGACAAGGGTCAACTTAACCATTTCCTGGGCATGGAAATCGAAGGGGACGGCGATCTTGGAGCAATTACTTTAGGACATACACAATATATCAAGGACTTATTGCATACCCATGGGATTGATTTTTGCAAATCGGCGAAGACACCTTTGGATCCTGGTTTTCAAATAGATTGCACAAGTCCCCAATGCAAAAAGGTGGATCCTACTTCTTATCAGTCCGTAGTAGGAGAGCTTATGTGGCTAGCTCTTACAACAAGGCCAGACATATTGCATCCGGTGTCAAAATTGGCACAACGGAATCAAAACCCGCATGCTGAACACATGGCAGGCATAAAGCACGTCTTTTGACATCTCTCATCTACGATTGACAAGAAACTACACTACCGACAATGTGGTCAATCGTTCTGTGGATACGTGGACGCGGATTGGGCAGGTGATAGGGTTGACAGGAAGTCCTATACTGGTTACATCTACGTGTTAAGAGGTGGTCCGATTTCTTGGCGTTCGGAAAAGCAGCGAAGTGTGGCGTTGAGCAGTACCGAGGCGGAGTACATGGCACTATCGGCGGCATTTAAGGAGGCGATAGTCATACGAAGACTGATTATGGAAGTTGGTTGCGGAGACAACGACACCCCGATCGTCGTTTATGGGGATAATCTGAGTGCGCAGGCGCTAACTCAGAATCCCGTTCATCATTCCAGAACAAAGCACATTGATAAACGTTATCATTTTGTTAGAGACGTTGTTAAGGAAGGGTAAGTTTTGTGGATATACAAATGTACAACCGAAATGATAGCAAATATTTTGACATAAAAACTTCCTAAAACGAAACACGAAGAGCTTACAAATATGTTTAATTTGTTTTGATATTTATTTTTGTAAAAGGCTTGCATTGAGGAAGGGTGTAGAAAATAAGGTACCCTGTATATTTTGGTAAGTTACAATGCACGCTTTTATAGTTATAGAAATTAGAAAGAGATCTTGGAGTAGTTATAATTGTCCCGCTCTAAGAAATAGAGAATAAGAAAATATGTATATCAATTTTTCCTCAGTCACAAATAAAGTTCCGAAGCATACACACGGTGTTTTAATTTTGTCGCTTCGAATTCGGCCGCTCAAGACTCATCAGGAAATCTCGGACGACACGCTGCAAAGCTCCAGTTCCGCTTCCAGATCGAAGGAAATGGAGCGCTCCCTCGACTTCCTCGCTTGGCGGACGTCGACCGCGACGCTGGCAGTGCTAGCTTTTTTTTTTTTATTGTTTTCGACGCGTTGACAGCACCGACGAACAGCTGTTTTCGAGCTTTTTCACGTTTTCTACGCGGTTGGCAGCGCAAAGCTTAAAGTTTTATTGTTTACTTCCAAACCACGTGGCGAATTTTGACTTTGGAAAAACACCTATTTTCCGCGGAAATCGGTTAGCTACAGAAAACTCACTTTAAATTGTCACAAAAGGCAGCATATTTCAGCTGAAGAGGAGCGCACAGAAAACACGTCCGTTCTCTTCGGGAGATAGGGACAGTAGTCCCTTGAGACTTGAGACTGTCGGACTAACCCACGGGTGATCCAATGACCCTCCTTATATAGCGCCAGAGGCGCCCCTTAATCCTTGTAAATCTCGCTTCCTGTCGTTAATTCTTCTTGCCTCTGTGCTCGCCATTATCCTTATTTCCAGCATTTTCTAAACACAGCCGCTCCCCCATCTTCCGAGCACAGCCGCGCTGACCCGCCCGGGACCGTTACGTTCCACGCCGACTCCTCTTTCTTCTTGCCTGCCCCCTCTTTGCCCCCCCATGCCTGCATCCCTCTTGCTACCTGTCTTGGCGTGTGGGATATTTAATTTCCTCACAGCATAGACGTCTTGGGCGTCCAAGATAGATGTTCGAAAATGCAGACTCTTTAGGAAGATGCAACGCCATAAGAAAGCATCCAGATCCCGCCGTCTTCCGAAGGAGGAGACGGACACTTGGAATTTATCAGCAGAAATAGAAGTTAACCCCGACCGAATTATTGACTTCGCAGTGCCTGGGAGTCAGCAGGGCTGGCGAGATGAGTGTTAAGGTTTTTTTTTATTTTCTTGAACGAAGTGGATGGAACTGGAAGCCTAGGAACTGGAAGCGGTATTAAGTGTTAGTTTTTCAGAATTTTAGAAAATAGCGACATTATAATGAACCCAGCAGAATCAGAGAAGGGGGCAGCAACACCCCAAACAGTGCCAGTATACATGATATGCAGGCAGGGCCAGAGTTCCACAAGGCATGCATAACTGCTCAGGCGAAAAACAAAGCAGCTTGTCCCATTTGCAAAATTATGTCTTTTGAACAACCTCAAATGACGAGCGAAATGTCTTCGGCAGGCACAAGCCAGCAGATTCGTAGGGCCTATTCACCGAGTGATACCAAGGAGATATTCTTATGGACCATATGAGACAACAAGGATCAACAAGCTTGGCATATCGGCCCGACAAGGTTGGACATATTCTAAATAGCTGGTTTATCGGAAGTTCAGATGGCAGGACTTTAGACAACTTCATCTATCGAGTAGAGGCTCTGACCCACCCTTAACACTAGTAGCTAGATAGCAACTTTTCGGGCGCGTTATGTCATGCTTTCAGGAACTACTTCCCCGATAATCGGTCGGATGTGGACAAACGCGAAGCTATCAGGGATAGAAAGCAGCGCGAAAAGGAAGATTTTGATACGTTTTACAACGCAATAGAGAAATTAATTGACGGGTTGGGAACGTCCCTTAGCGAGGCCACGATAGTAAAAGTTGTGAGTCCAAATGAGGTCCGAAATACTTTTATGAATTGCTAAATGTCACGATTCGATCGATCAGTCAATTAAGCGAAGTCTGAAAGCATCACGAAAGGTTCTTAGGATCAGAAAGGTTCTCAGGAATACGGTGCGAGAGCAGCTTTTGCATGCCCGGCTATTCGAAGATGTCGAATGGGGATGGCTATAAATGTGAGGAGAGAAGACAACATAGGAATTATCCTGCTGGAAAGGTTGTAGCAGAAGCGAATGAGGAAATGGAAATGGTGGACGCTAGCGATTTTTCGAGCGACGAGGTTCCGGATATCGAGGTAGTGGCTCTTATTTGTTGGAATTGTAAAAAGCAAAGGCATAGGTATTAGGATTGTGCTGGAAACCCCAAGGTGTTTGGTTTCGGATGTGGAGCACCTAATGCTTATAAACCGTCCTGCGCAAATGCGCACGACCGACCAACTCAGTGTGTTAAAATAAGACAAAGCAAGGACAAGTAGATTTTAAAAATCTAGCTTTAAAAAAAAATACGATTAGATAGAGAAGGACATGAATTAATAAGAGGTAAAAAATTGGAAATTAATCAAAAAAGAAGATCTAGAAATACGAAAAGATTTAAATTATATTGGAAGTCGTTGAAAAAATTGAAGCCTAGGGTTCTAGGGTCGCACGGGAGCTGCGATTAGCTGTTTGGGAGGCAGGCTTGCAGAAAGATAAAAAGCGGAGGAGATTTCAAGCTGAAATGATCGTTTGTAAATACAGCCAACGGACAAAGACAATAAGTGATAGGGCAGGGGCAACCGAAATAAAATTTATGGACAAATGTAGAAGTCAACGACTATACTTGGTGCCCACACTTAGTCAGTATTTATATTTGGGCATCGACTTTTGGAATAGTTTTGGCTTCTGCCGACGGAGTTCCAAGTTAGCGAGATGTCAGTTAGTCACGAGTTGATAACAGCACATCAAGCTCTTTCATCAAGACGCATCTTATCAGCCACAGTTGGAAGTTGGACGGATGTTGAAATTAGGAGTAATCAAGGAGTCCGAGAGCGCTTGGTCATCGCCAGTGGTTTTAGTTCAAAAGCCAGGCAACTTTCTACTGTGTTTGGATTGCAGGAAGGTGAATAGTTTCATGCACGGAGATGCATCTCTTCTACCACAGATTGATGCAATTCTAAGCCGTCTTCCAAAGGCAGTTTAAGTCTTTAGTTTGTTTCTAAAGGCAGTGTTGGGCCAAGCAGCCACCAAAGAATTCATCTAAAATAATTATAATATGCTAAGCTGCAGCTGTTGTTATCAGCATGTTTCGTCTCTGTTTTGTCCCCAGTTTCGCATGCGCTTTATTGGCATTTGTAGCGTATGCGCTTTGGGGAGCTTTAGTTGAGCTTCTGCGCAAGCTCTGGTTTTGGCGTTTGTTGTGATTTGGAGTTTATTGGAGCCGCTTGTATTAGGGTTAAATTGAGCCCAAAATAAATATATTGAAACTATAATTTGAAACGCGTATAGTTATTCGGTTGCTATTAAAAACTATTAATAGCTCAACATTTGGTGACCCCGACGTGATCTCATCCCGGTTGATTATTGTGATCAACATTAAAAGTGCCAAGAAAACGCCCTTGTTGTTGTTACAAGTTGCATTTTAATCAAATAATGGAGTCTGGAGCTGAGACTATTGGAGCTGCTGCCGCGAACCGGGAAAGGATGCTGCGGAGAAGAGCAGAGGTCACCTGCCAAGAGATGGAGGCGCTGCATCATAAAGTGAAGGCTGCGGCGCGGACTGAGGATTGTACTATTATGGCGCTGGAGTCAGTGGAGAAGCGTTTGCGTGAGCGGTTCACCGCGCTTCAAGAAGAATTGGAGGAGCTTAATTTTAGCGAGATCGGGAGTGATTTGTATTGGAGATTCTCGCAGCTGGCGACTGATGTGGAAGTGGAAATTCAGGTGGAGGTTGCCAAGCGCTCCATGAGAATCGCTGCCCACTCCACACTTCTCGACGGTGCCAGTGTATCGCCAATGCCATACAAACCAGCCCCCTCCTTGCCACCGTTGCCGATGCCAACATTCAGCGGCGGCTATGCCGAGTGGCCGGATTTCTGCGCCCTATTTAGGACAACCATCGACAGTCACCCGCACTTGACCAAGATGGAGAAGCTCAGGTGGCTCATTTCCTGCCTGCGGGACTCAGCCCTGGAGACTGTGAGGGCGCTAGAGATTACCGACGCTAACTATGATGTTGCCCTTGACCTTTTGCGCAACCGTTTCAGCAACCGTCGGTTAATCTTCCAGACTCACATCAACGAGATCCTGCAGCTAAGGGTGGTTGAGCCGGGATCCGTTGCTACTCTTCGGGAGTTATCCGACCGATTCAATGGACATATGCGGGCCCTCATGAGTTCCGGGACGTCGGCCGAAATTCAAGGGTGCCTCCTCATCCAGATCCTCTTCCAAAAGCTGGACCCCGCTACAAAGGCCAAATGGGAAGACTCTCTGGCAGGAAGCACTGATGACAGCCTTCCATCTTGGGAGTCTATGGCACGATTCTTAGAGCAAAGGTGCCGGACTCTCGAAAGCGTTGACTTTTCTTTGGCGTATTCACCAGTCAACCAAGTAGGCCGAGGTAGATCGTCCAATAACCGATCCTCATGCATGGTTATTAACGCCAGTCCTGTTCTATGCGCCCTGTGTGGTGTTTCGGCGCACGAGCTTCCAGCTTGTCCAAAGTTCAGTGCTTTGCCAATTGAGGAACGATACGACGAAGTGCGGCGTCTGGCTCGCTGTTTTGTTTGTCTGGAGGATGGCCATCTCGCTCGCGGATGCTCAGCTTCCCGCTGCTCGACGTGCAATCACCGTCATCATATTCTGTTGCACCCTCGCGGGCAGGTTTCACCCGCACGAGTCTCACGTCCCATCGGTGCAGTTGCTGGTGCGAACCCATCCCGCTCAATCAACCCTGTTATGAACCAGGATCGCAATGCTGACCTAGTGCTCCTGCCAACAGCAAATGTACTCGTTCGTGGTCGATCTGGAGACTTCCTGCCTTGCCGAGCGTTACTGGATTCCGGTTCACAAGTACATCTCATCTCGTCGCGGCTGGCGAATGAACTTCAGCTTGGCCGCTCCAAATGCTCCACAACGGTGGCCGGTTTCGGCGGCGCTGGATTTGAAACAGATGGAGCATCGGTTAATGTGTGCTTGAAGTCCCGCCTTAGCACATATTCAGTGGAAATTGAGGCTGTTGTGGCTTCACATATAACGGACTATCAGCCCAGCCAGGACATAGATGCTTCGGGCTGGAAGATTCCTGGTAATATGGACCTAGCTGACCCCAACTTCCACAAAACGCAGCGAGTGGACCTGCTGATTGGAGCCGGCTTATTCTTTGACCTGTTGTCGGCTGGCCAAATCCAGTTAGGTCACGGGCTCCCAATTGCTCAGAGCACTCGATTTGGCTGGGTGTTTTCTGGCCACGGTGGACTATCACGGGATGTGTCGGCGCTCTGTGGTAGGGAGGACAACCCATGGAACAACCTCTGCAATAATGTGACTGCTGCCCCTTCCGACATTGTTATTGAAGGCTAACCCTTCAATGGGGGGAGGATGTTGGGCCAAGCAGCCACCAAAGAATTCATCTAAAATAATTATAATATGCTAAGCTGCAGCTGTTGTTATCAGCATGTTTCGTCTCTGTTTTGTCCCCAGTTTCGCATGCGCTTTATTGGCATTTGTAGCGTATGCGCTTTGGGGAGCTTTAGTTGAGCTTCTGCGCAAGCTCTGGTTTTGGCGTTTGTTGTGATTTGGAGTTTATTGGAGCCGCTTGTATTAGGGTTAAATTGAGCCCAAAATAAATATATTGAAACTATAATTTGAAACGCGTATAGTTATTCGGTTGCTATTAAAAACTATTAATAGCTCAACAGGCAGATTTCTTTGGATCCACTATCGCGGGACAAAACAGCTTTCACCAATACAGGAAAGCCTTTGTACCAGTTAACAGTGATGCCTTTCCAACTCGACTCGACTTACTAGTTGAGTCAGATTTCTTCGAGTCGCATATAACGATGGTAGCCGAGTACAGCAGACAGGCAGGGCAGTAAATGTTGAGAAGAGTCACTTCTGCGTACGATCGGTTAGGTATCTGGGTCACGTGATCGGTGAAGATGTCATCATTACAGACCCGAAAAAGATATCAGCACTGATGGAATATCTAATCCCACGCATTCTAAAGGCATTGCATCAGATCGGGTGAACAGATCTGTGATAGCAGCGATTCGGTCTTACAGAAGCCTAGTTTTTGGACAGCAGTTCATGGGTTCATGGAGGCTTATATAAGCTTCTGAGAGTGTTAGGTCTGCTACGGGACAGGAGTGTTCTGCAATCGAGAGAGGACTCCAGTGCGCAACCAAGCTCAGAAGACTTTGGAAATGTAAGGTGAAACGATCACATCTAACCGCATTCTTTTAGGGCGGAGTCCGAGTCGAGACCATGCGCAAGCGAGCACGAACACGTGCTCATGAAGCTTGCTGAGTCCTAAGGAGAGTTCTGAGTTCGCAAGAGAAAGCGAAGCGGTGCAATTTCGGGAGACTGTTTTTGCCCGTAGGCCTTACGCAATCAAGTTATTACTTTGAGGAAGGACGAGTTACCCAAAGGCAGGCGACGATGTATGGGTTCTTTTTAAAGGCTTTAACGAGTTCGGGAAGCATTTGGCGACCCTTAAATTTTGCATCACTCCCCTACAGGTGGCATGCTGAAAGCGCTTTCATCATCTGCACAAAGTGGTGAGTGTGAAACTTGGATAGATTCCCCCAAAACCATTCGTTGCCGTCTGCACTTTCGATTAATTTCGAATTCTATGATGGATAGCAAGGATCTTGCGGGGGGATAGGAGTTTCAAGGGAACCCACCCACTAGCCGATGAGGTCTAGGCTGGCAATCGCGTGCGTCTCATCTCTCACTCGTTGTTGTAAGTTCAAGGTTTTTGCGGCATGTCTGTTTGTTTCGGCATATGAGTTTTTTAACGTAAGGAACGGGGGAAAAGATACATGTTTGCGCTTAGTTTCCGCATTATGCACGGTGAAATTGGACCGAGCTACTAAATATCTTGAATATCTTGAATTTTACAGCCAATTATTTCATGTTTATTAAAGAGTCTGGTCTTGATTTTCTTTAAAGTTAATGGGTAACCAAGGCGGACAGATATTTCCATCACAAAAGAGCAAAACCGTATAGATACGTACAGCCCACTTCCCGTTCAACCGACCGAGGGACGCTGTCGCGTAACGTACGGCTCCAATCGCGGGAATAGATCCGAGATTGTTTAAGAGAAGAGTAGGGGTAAGAGATCACTCACAAGAGGAAATTTTTGTTGTACAGATTCTATATTATCTCGGTGTACTCAGTATTGAGGACTCTAGACACACGATCCATACGCACCATCCACACCCATAGCTTTATTAACCATGGGAGATATATGGTCGATAAGTTTAAGTTTCAAATCTAATAGGACACCCAGATCGTTATCCTGTGTTAATCGTTCTAAGGCGTTCCCAAAAAGAAAGTACATAGCCTAGTAAGAAAAAGATCGATAAAATGACATGAGTTTACATTTTGATCAATTAAGCTTTTGGATATTTGCTAAACACCAATTTTGAAGTTTATCCAAATCGGATTGAAGTCTCGACTGGGCCCTAGTGAATTTATACTGAAGACAAAGTGTACATAAGTACAAGTGAATCAGTTAAGGCAAGGGGCAAGTCGTTAATAACAGTGTAAAAAGAAAGGGTCCAAGATTGCTTCCTTGGGTCACCCCAAATGTGGCTTTAACGAAGACACGTTGGGTTCTCCCAGATAAGTAGCTCGAAATCCAGATAAGAAGATCAGTTGGGAATCCCAGAAGACTCAGTTTACTTATAAGAAGCGAATGGTTAACACAGTCAAATGCTTTACTGAGGACAGTGAGGGAGGGCCATGAGGGAACCCATCCGTGATAAAAGATGTTAGCTCCAATAAGTTGGTAGTGGTGGAGCGGCGCTTGATAAAGTCATGCTGGCACGGAGATAATTTTGAACTACATAGGTGTTGCAAATGTAGAGCGATAAATTTTTCAAAAAGGCTTTGGAATTGCTGACAATTTAGAAATACTTCTTTTATTTGCAGCGTCGGATTCTTCCCCTTTTTTATGCAGCGGAATAATGAAAGATTTCTTCCACATAAGGGGATAGATCGAAGTTTCCAGCGATACATTAAAGAGTTTATGGAGCGGTTTGCACAGACCCTCGGCGCAGTTCTTCAGGGCCTGGCGAATACACGGGCTTGACCTTAAGAAGATCCGATAACACACCAATTTGATCGAAAGATAGGAAAAATATAAGGTTGGCTGTTTGGATATAAAAGGTGTAAGGCTGAGGGAAACTGTTGCTAGGTGAATACGTTGGTTGAAAAAACTGTGCAAAGAGATCGGCCAATGCCTGATCAGTGTTCGCATATGAGTTCTCAAACGAAAGCAGAGGAGGAAAAGATATATGTTTTCGCTTAGTTTTTACAAAATTAGAACTGCTTCCGATCCTGAGTAAATGGAATCCGGCAGCGGCGAATATAACTCCTTTAACATTTTGAATAATGCACGGTGAAATTGGAATTTTTAAACAATACTAAAATACTTAAATTTATGGTTATTTCTAATATTTTAAAATTTAATATTAATGATTAATAAATAAAATCTAATCAATTTATATTGATTTGCACAAAAATCTTTTCAATGTAAATGAAATGCTTTACTTAATAAGCTTTAAATTGTCATTCTAGATACACTTTCCAGTTCATCTACTATGTTACGTCTTATCTTTCCTTAATAATAAAAGCGACGGGCGATGTGTACATATTTTAGAGCTAAAATCAAATTATTAATCTTTATAATTTTACTACCAAATCCACCTTCAAAAACTTTTTCATAGTTTTATTCGTTTAAATAATTTTATTGTAACCCATTATTACTTAAATATAAGCTACACCTTGATCTGATATAAATTTTAATAAAAATTGTTGAATATTATTTGATTTATTGAATATAACAATTATCTGTTATTTATACAAATATTATTAAAATAAATTATAATTAGGAATTAGGTAAATTATTCTAATAGAAAAACATTCAATTTAGATTTTATTACATCTAGGGATAATTCAGGCGAAAATATATGTGACAAATTGTTATAAATTTTACAAATAACGCGAAAAGGATCATGATCCGCAAAATTAGATCTACAAATTGGCAACCAAAGGGGTCGGAAGGACCTGGTTGACCTGTTTGGAACAGAGAAAAGTATCTTTTCGAGTAAAAGTTTCGAGTCAACTTGACCAATAATCATTTTATGAAGGAGCATGGCCCCAGCACAAGTACGACGTACCTGCAATGGTGGTAGGTCTAATAATTTTAGCCGACAAAGATATGGTGGAAGAAGATCATCTGAGTCCCACTTTAAATATTTTAAGGCAAATAAAAGAAACTGCTTTTGCACTGATTCAATACTTTTTTGATGAACCATATACTGAGAATCGAAAGCTTTGCTAAAATCGGTGTAAACTACATCGGTTTGCATTCGTTTTAGATAACCCTTGTGGACGATCGAAATGAATTCTAGCAGATTGGTTGTTGTATAACGATATTTGACAAAACCATGCTGGGAGGAGGAAATTATTCTTTTGCAATGATGTTGCAGTTGCAATGTAACCAATTTCTCCAGCAGCTTGGGAATAGCAGAAAGCTTAGCAATACCGCGGTAGTTATCTATAAGTATTTTAGAACCTTTCTTATGAAGTGGTATAATAAAAGATTCATTCCATCTCTTAGGAAGGCATGAAAGGTCCAGAGATAAATTGAATAGGATGGTAAGAGGGTAGCATAGGATATCAGAGCAGTGCCTGAGAATACAGCTCGGGACATTATCGGGACCAGCAGAAAGTGAGATATCCAAGGTTGAAAGAGCATTAAAAACATCAAGATAATTAAATTTAGACAAGTAAATATTGTTTATATACGGAATTTTATAAGGGTCTGTAGAATTTAAATTATAAGAATCGGACGAATAAGTTGATTGAAAAAATGAAGCAAAGAGATTAGCAATACCTTGTTCTGAAGAATCAGAAATATTTTTATAAGTTAGGGAAGGAGGAAAAAGACTGGTTTTACATTTCATATTGACAAACGAATAGAAGGAGCTCGGATCATTTCGGAAGTTTGCCTTACAATTCACGATGTAACGCGTATAAAGTTGATTGTTAAGAATAATAAACTGGTTGCGAATGTAAAGAAAGTTTGTCTGATGAAACAAATATCCAGACTTAAGAAACATTTTGTAAGCTCTAGATTTCCTGTTCTTAAGACGAGATATGTGTTTATTAAAGAGCATTATAATCCGTTTTTCGAAACATTTACGAGACTGAGTCTTATAGTTAGCATGTATATTAGGGACATCAATTAATACCGAAACCAATAGTGTGGGATGGTGAACGTCCTCAGGAAGCGATAGTGGTGAAGACCGATTTACAGTCACAGAGGATATCCTATTACAGAAAATAAGGTCTAGAGATCTGCTAAGTGTGTTAAGGATGGGGTTAATTTGGAAAAGAGCAATTTCAACTAATGCATCAATAAAGTCGTTTTGACAACTGGCATGCAAAGAATTGTCATCTTCACACGGGATCCAGGAGATTTTGGGAAGGTTGAAATCACCCATAATTAGGACAAAATCAGAGTCACTGACTAATGATAGAACGAACTTAATAGCCTCGAGGTGGTGTAAATATACAGTATCCTCAACCGATGGAGGTATATAGGAACAGGTCATGAAAATATGAGTCGGTCCAAAAGCTATTTTTAAAGCGATAAACTCGATTCCAAACTGATTCGGGAAAGAGATTAGTTCAGCTGAGAATTTATTATTAACAGCAATGAGGACACCACCACCGAAAGATGGTCTATCCATTTGAAACACAGTGTACTTTGCAACAAAAATTTCATAATCAGAGACAGAGGAATTAAGCCAGGTTTCAGCAAGTGCAATAGCATCAAAATCAAAAGAAGCACTCTTAGTAAAAAATTGGCTCAATTTACCCAGAATACTTCGAACGTTTTTGTAGCAGCAAGAAAATACGTTATTACTCAGTTTTTTGGAGCTGAATCGACATGGTTGGGATTTAGAGGATCTTTGGCTAAAAATTCATGAATAATACTGTGCTCAGGCTAGGCTGATGGATCAAGTGCTTTTTCAAAGTAGGATTCAGAAATTACAATTTTAAAAGAGGATATACTACGCTTATTTTTAAAATTAAACTTAAAGACCGCTAATTCATTAGGAGCTACCTTAAGATGGTTTGAGAGGTGACTCCTGACATAATCCACAGTGGCATCCGGCATGAGGCGGGATACAAATAAAGCTTTACGAGGTGAAACAGCTCTAAGCGAAAGCCCAGAGGATCTTAACACAGGCGCCGCACCAGTGAGAGGCCTAGGAGACGGTGCCACTGGAACCTGCAAGTTTTCCAACGATGGAGGATCCAAGACAATAGGTGGACCAAGACTCCTTGACGATTCCATTGGCTGACTTGGTGAATGGAATGGGCACAACAGTAGGCGATGAAGTATTAGGCGTTAAAAAAGTATCCGAATGAATCGCCTGAGAGGCAGGAGTACCCAATAAAGTGACCCCCATTGGGTTGTTGTTTGGAATTTTTCTACTTGGAGATTCACTTAATAACTTGAGACCAAGGAATTGGGTCTCAAGTGAGATCAAGTCTCAAGTGAACCAAGTGAATGGTTCAATGAACTATGTAAGTCAAATATGCTCCGACGATGATACGCGAAAAGGGGAAACTCTTATCGAAGATATATGTAGGTAATCAGATGAGAGCAATCGCAAAAACACGTCGAGATACGGCAAAGTCAGACTAAAGACTGATTATTCTTATAAAATATTCGGATAACGACGGTATATAAACTGATTACAAATTTAAGTAAGGTC
This sequence comes from Drosophila ananassae, assembly GCF_017639315.1. Taxonomy (NCBI): domain Eukaryota; kingdom Metazoa; phylum Arthropoda; class Insecta; order Diptera; family Drosophilidae; genus Drosophila; species Drosophila ananassae. The sequence continues at coordinate 23,261,395 of NC_057929.1, read as the reverse complement.
CATCGTGGATTATCGATTACAAAACAGGTTCCTCTGGATAGACTAAAATACCGCCAAATTTTTTAATTTTCAAGAACATAACTATTACTATTTTAGTGAATAAATTACATTTTAAATAATAGGGTATCTAATCCTAGTTTTTTACTAAAATTTTTTAGCTTCAATTATTATAATAAAAAATATTTTAAATATAAAATTTCACTTAATATATTTAATTTTATTTTAAAAAATCAATTTAACTAACACTAAAAAAATGTATTTGTATTATTGGTGTAACCGCGACTGCTGGCACCAATTTAGTCAATACTCTTTTATATTGCTATTTCTAAATTTCTTTAATTAATAATCTTGAGTAACTAACTGTACAGCCAGATTATAATCTATGTTTATTTAGAAGTTTACTCATACTGATCTTTAAATTTATAAGGCGCATTATATACCAAGGCGGATTAGTTGAAGCGGACGGATTCGTCTACGGGACACAAGCGCCGAAAAATATGTTTAAAGTGTAATAAAATTTTTGTAATGCGATGTTTATATCCTCGCATGCCAGTAAATCAGACCAATCAAATTCCGAAATTAACTTATTTAATTTCATATAGTCATACTTACGGAAGAAACGAACTTTATGAGATTTAAGAGTAGACTAAGGTCACTTAAGCAATTATTTTCGATTAAAACCTCAAGAGTGGGATGATATGGATTCTCAGGGTTAGAAAGGGGCAAAGTTCTGGAAAGAGTAATTCCATCAGGATCAGAAACGAAACATAAGCCCAACAGCCGACCTAAAGAATTTCTAACGTGGTTAATTTGCCCGAGTGACATGTCGAACATGCCCGCAGGGAAATCGTGGTGGGAGTTAAGCTGTAAAGACGGTGAATTTTCAACATTTGACCACATAAGTTCTGGGATATTAATGTCACCCAGAGCTATCAGCTGGTCACCATCAGACACACGATCAAAAACCAAACGAATAGCGGAAACGAATAAATATTGCCAGTATGTTGGCGGTTCGGACGAAGGTGGTATGTAAGAACAGGTAACATACAATGATTGACAAAGTGATTTCAATGCAAAGAAATTCAATGTCGCCAAACTCATGTGATTTTACCTCTTCAGAAGCGAATTTGGAGTCAACAGAAATTAAAACTCTTCCTCCCCTTCGCAGAGTTCAATCACATCTAAAAGTGGTGTACCTACTTGGCAAAACTTCGGAGCTTAAACCAAGGCTTTAACCAAGTTTCTGTAATGACTATAATGTGAAATGCAAAGGCAGAACTATCAGAATACAGTTTGGGAAGTTCACTACTTAACCCAAGTGTAAGGTTAGTAAGTTTTAAGTGTAAGTGTAAGTGTTTGTTAGTGCTAGTTAATACTAAATGGTGTATAAATATTTACATTTTGTAATATCCACCACCTTTATGTCGGCTTTTGCTTTGGCTTTGATGTAAGCCGAGATATCAATCTCAAGGGCAATCCGGGAAACAAATATGTGTTTCGATGGTGGGGTCACCTGCAAGGGTTTTGGCCGTAACTAATACTGCGGCATCAGTACGTACCGGGGGTCCGGCCGGGTGATTACCCTGTTTGGTGACTGTTAAGGGGGTTTGACTTATTGGGTCTGGGATCACTTGAAGCGATGCCACAGAGGACATATGGACAATTTTTCATTAATTCTAAGATATTCGGAAGCCGAATTTTTCTCAGATCCGGCCCTTGGGGTGGCCAGAGATATAAGCGGCTGCATAATTGTCGGCTGAGGATTATTCACATCACTAAAAGAGGATTTCTTTCGCTTTGAAGACTCATTTAGTAGTTGAAGAGTTGGACATTGATTTTACGAAAACCGCTAATCAACTCCTTGAATCCACTTTTAGACTGCCTCATGAACGATCTTATTTCGTCCTGAACAGAACGACACCCATCACAGCAAAAGTGGAGACCAGACCTACGTCGCCGAGAACCTGGCACACTTAGCGTGTAAAATGTTTTTTTTACAATTGTGCCAATTGTTTTATAAAATTAGAAATTTTATAAAAACGCAGTGTGCAAAAAAAAAACACGTCCGTCCGCTTTAACATAAAGAGAGGAGGTACTGTTCAGCAGGATGTGCGGCGCAATAGGGATAAGGAGTACACAGTGCTGCCAATGAGCAGGAAACGCGCAGCGATCTCAGCCGTAGAGAGGAAGGTAGAGATCTCAAGGTGCTGCCTCTCAAAACTAGTTGGAGGGATATCAGGAGACGATCAGCAGTTGTCGGCGGTCGGAGGATCAAGGTCGGAGGATCAGAAATTAAGGCCATGATAGACACAAGGGCAACGGCTAGCTTTATTTCTGAAAAGTTAGCGGAGAACCCGGAAATCGCCGGAGAACGAACATCAACGAGAAAACTTGTAATGTTGGCGAATGGGAGCCGCACGGAAACTCGAATGGTACTCCATACGACTATAAGCTTTGGCAACAAAGAAAACAATTGGAACATGCTGGTGTTGCCCGGCATGGGAGACAGCACGGTGCTAGGATGGGATTTCCTCGCAGGATTTTGCACAACAATAACATGCGCAGGCCACCAAGTCACGATCCCGAAAAGAGAAAAATGGAGCGGATGCCTGGAGGATCGGCTGTCGTTAGTATAACTGGATCAATACAATAACAATATCTGGATCCTTAGAGGAATGGGAAAGCGAGTGGGATAAAGGGTTCAATGAGTAGGAGCTAGTGGCGTTCGCAAAGAAAGGTGAAAAGGGGGAGCATATGGCGAACTTGAAGGACGTATTGCATAGACTGAAGGCTGCAAATTTAACGATAAACACGGACAAGTGTCATTTCTTCAGGGAACAGCTACTAAACCTGGGCCACCGGATAACTAGTCAGGGAATTGGCATGGATCCCGTAAAGGTTGTGGCGATTATTGAGCTGAAACTCCCAACAAACGTCAGTTCATAGTGATGGCGGCGTGGTATCGGCGATTCGTGCCCTGATCCAGCTACAAGCTACAAGAAACTAAACTTACAAACTAAAAATAATAAACTTCATTTGGTATTTCTTAAATCTAATGTGTGTGCGTTCAACTAGAATAAATCTTGATATATTAACCGTTAAAAATCTTAATCGTTAAAGTTGGCGCCGAAATAATGCGAATGGCCTACGGGAAGCAACAGTCTCCCGCAATTGAACCGCTTTGATTTTTCCTGCGCCTTTAAGGCTCCGCAGCTTCATGCCCAAGTGCTGACTGGAACTCCGCCGTAAAAGAATGCAGATTGATGTGATCCTCGCTGAGAGTGAGGTTAAATTCGGTATTCTGTCCGCTGTAACCGCCTTCTCCTTGCCTTCGCTGGGGCCCATGGAGCTACTGAAAGTTTCACCCTCCGTGATGCACATCAATACGGCTGCTAAGGCCCCGTTATTCAACGCGTTTCTATGCAAAAAAAAAATATCTTTCCTAAAATGCTACAAATGCCGTCTTGGCCAGACAAAAATCGACTTCTCCTGCTGCGATGTTTTTTCAAACAACGTATTCACCAAGCAAGTCAGCCTTACCCTTTTAATATTCAATCATCCAACCCTATTTTTTTGCACATTCTTCGAGTGCTGTCGGGTCAAGCAGCCGCTGGAAAGAAATTTGGCCAGCAATAATTCATTGAATAAGTGACGTCACTTTCTATTATATTTATTTTCGCGTTGTTGCGTTGAGCGTTGTGCGGCCACTACGTCGAATTGGAACTTGCGGGCATAATGGTAGGTCCCGGAGTCGTAGTCAAAGAACGTAAAAAAGTTCTGACTAAATGTACCTGGATTCTGCAAGGGACTGATCGGGTTGACCAGTCGCTTGCTGTGATCAGCTGGAGTTGATGTGAGATAATTGAAGTGTACAAGTACATATGGTACGTACGATTCCGTATCGGCCGATCCTACTACACGGGAGCAACACTCGAAGTAGGTTGGATAACGCGGTTCTTACTTGTGGTCCGTTTCACGGGAGCCACACTCGAAGCAGGTTGCGGGTTCTACCCGAAATTAATACGTCATTGATACTGACTTCAGATTTGACTATGTTAACTATTCGCTTCTTTTAAATAAACTTAGTATTTTTGGATTCCCTACTCATCTCCTTATCTGGATTTCGAGCTAGTTACCCGAAAGAACCCAACGTGTCTTTTTTAAAGATGTTGACTCTTGGAAACCATCTTTTACCCTTACTTTTTACATTATTTAATAACGAGTTGCCCTGAATTAAGAGGTTAGGTGGGTTTACCCCGCCAAAAAAAGGGTTATTTTCAATAATTTTTTTTATATATAAAATAAAAAATTGTATTAAAACTTTTAAGTTCTTTAATATACACATTTGAATAACTATTTCTGAAGTTTTCAGAAAGAAATATTAAACAGGCAGCCATTGAGAAGTAATTTCTGGTGACCCCTCGGAAAAAAGGTGCTTTCGCGTTGACAGCACAATTCCTGACAAAATCATCCGAAATAAAAAAAAAAACTAGAAAAAACTAGACCTAAAACTAGAAACTGAACAAAAGAAAAAAAAAGAAGTGAAAATTCGTTTTTTGAGACACCTTTTTGCAATAAAATTCAAATTTTGGTAAAATTTTTTTTTTTTATTAACGAACAAAAAAAAAACCTTTGTTCAAGTTCTCCAGAATCGTATCTCAAAGGCCTGTGCAAAATTTGATCAAGATCGGTTGAGTAGTTTCCGAAAAATCTTGTCAACCTACTTTGAAACCATAGTTTTGAGAAAAACGCGTTTAAGTTTTGTGCTCTGCCTTAACCTGACCTGGAGCGACCACCTTTTCAAGTATCTCCGAAACTTGCATTCGAATCGACTTGAAAATTTTGGAGAATATTTTTGAGATTCTGTAGAAATTTATAAAAAATTTAAAAAACCCACCTAACCCTTTAAAAAATTCACTTGTACTTATGTAAGTTTTTTCTTCAGTATAGATTTACAAGTTCCCATTCTAGACTTCAATCCGATTTGATTTAATTTCAAAATTGGTGTTTAGCAAATGTCCCTAAGCTTAATGTAGTAAAAAGTTAAAAGTAAACTCATGTTGTTGGGGCAAGCAGCCACCACGCAAGAAATGCATGTAAAATAATCATAATATGCTTAGCTGCAGCTGTAGTTATCAGCATGTCTTGTCTGTTTTGTCTACCAGTTACGCATGCGCTTTATTGTTTTTTGTAGCATATGCGCTTTGGGGAGCTTTGATAGAGATTCTGCGCCAGTTCGTGGTTTGCGTTTTATTATACCCTTGCAGAGGGTATTATAATTTTGGTCAAAAGTGTGCAACGCAGTGAAGGAGACATCTCCGACCCTATAAAGTATATATATTCTTGATCAGGATCACCTCCTGAGTCGATATGAGCATGTCCGTCTGTCCGTCTGTCTGTCGGTTTCCACGCAAACTTGTCTCTCAGTTTTAGAGCTATCGAGTTGAAACTTTGCACACATCCTTCTTTTCCTTGCAGGTAGTACATAAGTCGGAACGGCCGGGATCTGTCGACTATATCCTATAGCTGCCATATAACTGATTGATCGGAAATGCCATAACTTAGGTGTTTTTTAAGATAGAGGGTTGGGACTTTCCACACATGTTATATTTGACCAACATATCTTATGTACAAAATTTCATAAGGATCGGCCGACTATATCCTATAGCTGTCATACAACGATCGAAATTGGCAAACCTTTGGTGTTTTTTAAGTTAGAAAGATGGGACTTGGTACAGATTCTATTTTGGACAAATGAATCTGATTTGCCAAATTTCATAAGGGTCGGCCGACTATATACGATCTGCTATATATCTAATAATATAAGATGCGTGGCGCCACCTAGCGGACTGCGACTGAACTGCAAGGGTATATCAACTTCGGCTCCGCCCGAAGTTAGCTTTCCTTTCTTGTTGTGATTTGGCATAGATTGGAGAAGTATAGATTTGGGTTAAATTAAACAAAAATGAAATATTGAAAAATCTGAATTGAAACCCGTCTATTTATTCGGCTGATATTAAGATTATAAATCATATAAAAAAACCTCTTGACGAGGTAAAGTACCGGTGACGAACCTGTATGCGAAACCCAAAATATCTGATATCAATTTTAGTGACGATAATATGCTATATAGGTGTACAAAATTGCATATAATAAATATTCTTGTTCGGCACGTGCAAGAAAAACAAAAAAAAAATCTGTCACGTGCAGAACAAGAATATTTTTTATATGCAATTTTGTACACCTATATATCATATTATCGTCACTAAAATTGATATTTGAATTGATATTTGAAGAATTTTTCGATAGCTTCAGTGGCTCTGAAGTTATACGTATTTTTAATTTACAAAGGTTTTGGAATTTGGTTAGTTTAAAAATTTTAATTAAAAATTTGCCCAAAAATGTATTTAAAATCCAACATTTTTTCGTAGTTGTGGGACACCAAATTGTTTTAACAAATTAACAGATGAGAGGCCTATCCTTATGAGAGTTCCACTATATAATAAATTATAAAAAAAAAAACAAATAAGGAAAGCTAACTTCAAGCGGAGCCGAAGTCAATATACCCTTGCAGTTAAGCAGAAGCTTATATTATTATTATATATATCGGATCCTATATAGTTGTCCGATCCTTATGAGAATTTCACCATCAACAAAATTTCTAATAAAAATATTGGAAACAGCCCCAAGCATCTTTAAAAATAGAAAAGTTTTGCCATTTCCGATTGTTCAGTTATATGGCAAGTATAGGATATAGTTGGTCGATTCTTATGAAACATAGGATTAGATTGCCCAAAACGGAAACCATAGATAGTCCCATCATTCTAGCTTCAAAAACAACAAAGTTAAGCCAATTATCCTAATAAAATTTTGCAAATCGGATAAGATTTCCCAAAATGCAATCTGTACTAAATCCCATCCTTCTAACTTAAAAAAAAAACAAAGTTATGGCATATCCGATCAATCATATAATAAACATGTATTATATCTAAAATAAATGCGCAAAGATAAAAGGTAAAAAAAATGGAAATTACGTTTTTCCAGTTTTTCTAGTTAAACCAATTGTTGAATGTAACAATTTATTTTGGGTGTGCGATATAAAATAATAAATATTAGAACAGTATTGCCTGGTTTTTTTTTTAGCTTTTAACTCATGATTTGGCCCAAAACGGTGGTGGCTGTAATTTAAGTAAATCAGAGTTTTATTTATATGCATTATATGCTCAGTGGGGGCATATGCATATAATGCTTTCTACTAATAAAATTTTGCATTCTTCTCATTAAGACATGAGAAACTGAAACACAAAGCAGAATTACATCGAAAGTTGCCATCAAGCAACGAAGTTCGAGATTAGCCGAGTGGAGAGCGTTGTGGTTTCTTAACACGGGAGGTCCTGAGTTCTAATCCTAGTTGAGTCAATGTTTATGTTTTGCTTTTTAAGCCCTTTTTTATTTGGATTTTATTTTTGAAATATTTGAAAATATCTTATGTACAAACTTTCATAAGGATGGGCCGACTCTATCCTATAGATGTCATAGAACGATCGGAATTGGCATAACTTTGGTGTTTTTTAAGTTAGAAAGATGGGACTTGGTACAGATTCCATTTTGGGCTAAAATAATCTCATTGGCCAAATTGCATAGGGATCGGCCAACTATATCCAATAGCCGTCATATAACTGAACGATCGGAAATGGCACAACTGCAAGGGTATGTCAACTTCGGCTTCGCCCGAAGTTAGCTTTCCTTTCTTGTTTTTCTTTGGGATCTCAAGATTGGTACCTCAACCGACCCGTCCGACATTTCTTTCAGAAGGTATTCAAGAAATTAGATTTTTACAGCTTTTTCAAAAAGTTGTAGAACAATAATTGCTCATATCATATGATTCATATGACATTAACAAAAATCTCCAATTTTATTCAGAACACAGACACACTGGCTTCATTTTGAAAAAACTGTAAAAATCGAATTTCTTGAATAACTTCTGAAAGAAATGTCGGACCGGGTCGGTTGAAGTACCAATCTTCTGAGTCTTCTCATTAAGACATGAGACACTGAAACACAAAGCAGAATTAGATCAAAAGTTGCCATCATGCAAAAAAGTTCGAGGTTAGCCGAGTGGAGAGCGTCGTGGTTCCTAACACGGAGGGCCTGGGTTCGAGTCCAAGTTGAGTCAATGTTTACGTTTTACTTTTTTAAGCCCTTTTTTATTTGGATTTTATTTTTCAATAAATAAACTAAAATCTGAAAAGATTTACTCCATATTTTTTAGGGTATTGACCACATATATGTAGACTCTAAAAAGCAAAGTTGCCAATCAAATACACACACATGTATAAGTAAATGCAAGCTTCACAGGAGGCTGTACAAATTGGGTAGCTGCACTTACAGGACTATATCTTGAGTTAACGGATTTTCCCAGATATGAGCGATATATCAAAAGTTGCGTCATCTCAAAAGCTATCTCCTCGTGCAATACAAAAAGGATCAGTCGACCAAATTTTGAAAAATAATTTTTTTTCTTAAAAAAAAAGTTTATTTTCAGTGTATTTTTTTTTGTGTACTATATAGACGTTTGGTCTCAAAGAAAGTGAAATTGATATTTAAAAAACCATTTCAACGGTGTAAAGCTCTTTTTAATATCTTTCTTAATTATGAAGTTATGAATTTTTTCATTAACAAAGTTTTTTTAATTTTTTGACGTAAGCTTAAGGTATTTCAAAAAGTTGTAGAACAATAGTTGCTCATGTGATAGTAACAAACATTTTCCAATTTTTTTCAGGATTTTTAAGATAAAAATAGTGCAAACAGACAAACCGACAACTGGCTTCATTTTGAAGAAGAAGAAAAAATCGAATTTTTCGAATAACTTCTGAATGAAAAGGATCGGGTCGATTGAGGTACCAATCGACGCGTATTTAGCTCTAGAATGCGAATATATAAAAATATTCTATCTGGGGACTAAAATGTGTCCACCAGCCCCATTTTAGTGATAAAAAATTTTTTTACTTTCACCCTAATTTCTCCCAAACCAAATAACTTTTGGAATATGTTTCGACAAAAATTATCTAATTGAAACAATACCTTTCGATTGGTATATCATTCATTTAGATCGGTTGCCTACAGAAAATTTTTAATTCTTCGGCTATATATAGAGTTTCCTCACGCACGCCTAGGCATGCAGGTCGTCACCTCGTGGACTTTCGTCCACAGTGATAGCTTAAAATATGTCTTTTTATCGATCTAACACTCACCAGGCTATGTCCTTTCTCTATGGGTATGCCTTAGAACGATTAACTCAGGTCAACGATCTGGGTGTCTTATTAGATTTATTCAATAATAAACTTAGACCTAGCTTATCTATTGTGGCGAAGCGAGGCGAATTCCCAAGAGAGAGCAACTGAGCTTTTCTTTCGCTCCCGCTCCGCCCTATGCTAACTTATACTAGATTTCAGTATTTTCCGGTACTAGACTTTAGTATTTTGCGACCAGGACCAGATTGCCCTTCGTGTTGTCATCCTGCTCACCTGCTCGTTATCGATTTGCTGCCGCAGTGTCGCGAAGTGGCGATTCGCTCCGACGAAGTTCGTCGCGTTGTCGCAGTGCACAATCTGCGGACATCCTCGGCGCGCAACAAACCTTTGAAATGCCAATAAAAAGGAATCAGTTGATAAGTCAGATACTTCTTCTAAATGAACTGCCTTGGACGCAAAACAAACAAAAAGGGCAATGGGCTTAATAAGCCAAGGGGGTCGAATAGCTTCGATGTCACCGAAAGAAAGCTCCGCTTAGTCGCCTTTTGACCCATGACTGAAGTATCAATTTCAAATTTAAACATGTCATCTTTAGGAACCCAAGAGATTCCTAATGCCTTAGTCAGCTCTAAGTCTGAAAGTGTTTTTGGCTTAACGATGCTCTCGGATGCAGTAACTTCAGGAGAGTTTGAAAACCACTTACTTGCACTATTTCAAGGACTCAGATGCTTCATTCACCATTACTTGGTAATACATCTTTTTTATGTCGGCTATCAGAGCGAATTTGTTTAGCCGAAACCGAAGAAGAGAGTTGAGTACAGCTCTTTCTGAATTGTTGGACCCACCATCAAAAAATCATTCAAACATTTCTGTGTGAATGTCTTACAGGACGCATCAAAAATGACTCGTAGTTTGGTCGTTGTACTTTAAGGCCGTAAGACACACTGGTGGGGTATTACATAGTGTGGAGTAGCAAGAACATCATTGCTTACAGGGGACATTTGACCTAGGGATTCGTATTCTTCCATAAATTCCAAATACATTTTCTTTAAGTTCGGATCTGAAGGTAATCTTCTCTCGAGCGACAGAAAACGGCGTTTCGGTATCTCAAATCAGTTTCCCAAAACGCTTGGATCCGACTTAAATGGAAATCTGATTTCAAATCGAACTGAAGGCAGTATTATAGTGCTCTTTTGGTAATGTTCCTCCCAAAACTCATGTTCTTTTGTTTTTTTTTTTGCGTTGCTTTTATTTCTTAAATCTTCTGTTTGGGAGATTAACAAGAGGTGTATCAAATCTTATATTTTTAACTTAACTAACAGTCATGTTGACTGATACAGAGTTAGACGGCCTTAAAAATCCATTGCTGGGTTGGAATGTCGTTGCCCGAGTCAATCCTTGAGCGGGGGAATTTGGGTGCGAAGACAGTTTTTCTTTGTAGGACTCTTTTTGCTTTTGAATTTCTTTTCTTTCACTGCGAGGATGCCCAGATGCCGGTGGATGTTTTCGTTGCGAACATATCAAGGTGCCCCAGTGACAGTTCTAAAGATTTTTAATTGTGCGCGCTGTATGATGTATATGTTGCTGCTGCTCGCGTTCCCCCATAGCTGGGAGCCAGATTGGCTTTAGGACTGAAATGTAGAGTAGTAGCTTGTAGTCCAGGCACAGTGGCGATCGTGAGTTTATGATCGAGTGGAGGCTGCTAGCTTTCAGTTTTAGGTGCACCCTTTTGCATTCGATGTGCTTACGCCATGTTAGTCGTCTATCAAGGTGGACGCCAAGGTACGTTACTTCGTTAGCTTGAGGGATCTGCATACCGTTTAGTGAAAGTGGAGGGCATGTTTGTCTATTAAGAGTAAATGTTACATGTTTACACTTTTGTTCGTTTATTTTAATGTGCCAGTCGGACAGTCATCGATACAGGCTTCGGTATCATTATAATGATGGATTTCTTTCACTTTTTTGGGAAATAGCCAAGATTAATGATAGCATTAAATAATTTGCCGACGACTTCTAAAGCGCATTTTGGAAGTTCGATCAGCATCTTTGGCGTCAGTAAATTACCACTGGGAGCCTTTTTTGGTTTTAGGCCTCTTATGACTTTTTCCATTTCGTTCGACCGGAATGAAGGTGCAGTTGACTGAGGGGTAGCTTCTGGCTGAATGTCTGGCAGAAGGAATGAATTTGAGGCAGGGTTTGGCTGGAAGACACTTTCGAGATATGTAGCGAATGTTTCAACTCGGTCTTCGACGCTGCGAGCCCAGCATCCCGAAGAGTTTCTTATCGGGGTGGTCGTTTCGATTGGGGTGCTGAGATTTCGGTGAGCACTCCAAAGAGGATATTTGTACTTGTTGGTAAAAGATTCTGGATGTACCTCACCTGTGCATTTTCTTCATGCTTCCTATTTGTTTCGTTCTACTTCCTTCCCTTGAGGAGTAGAGATTTTGGCTGGCGCAACGACTACTTCTTCTATGGCGCTCGTAGTGTAATTGATGTCCGATTCCATGTTAAACTCCGGGGCGAGTTCTATGTGGGCACTCACGTACTTTTTGTATTTAAGCTTTTTAAGCTTTTAACTTTTTTAAGTTCGCTTTTGGCGATGTCAGGCTGAGGGGTGTTCAGTTATTTCTGGGCTTTGAAGAAGCGTTAAAAGCACAGGCGAGTGGTGTGATGATAAGAGACTGCTTTGGCACTTATTAGATTGCAAGGTATGTTTTTTGTCACCGCAAAATCAATAAGGTCTGGGAGCTTGCGTGGGTCGGTTGGCCAGTATGTGGGACTAACCTGGGAAACATAGTCCAGTTTATTTCTCACATTTATACCTCTGCAGAATTTTCACTGAATTTTGGTAACGACAAACTGGGAAGTCTAGGTCGAGTTGGGGCGGGAGTTTTCAGTTGTATTGAAGGCATTACATAAGGACATAATCCTTGTCTTGGCTGTTATTGTTAATTCTTCCAACTCGGCTCCAAATTCATCCATTTCGTCTAATTGTTCGATCTTGTAACTCATTTGCTTTAGAAATTGTCTCATCTAAAACCTGAAGCCTGCATTCTAGCTCGGTCCAGCGGTCAAGTGATCCAGCTTCCAAACGTTCCTCTAACTGGCGAATGCTTTTTACTTTAACATTTAATCTTCTTTTTAAATCATTAAGGGTCTTGGAATTAAGTTTGGGTTTATTACTCTCCATTCTATAAAAATTATATAATATTTTCTAAAAATCTAAAAATATTTCGATTTTAATTTCGACACGAAAACGAAAATAATTAATCAATTTAATAAATATTTCTTATATTTAAAATTTTTATTTTAAAGTGGAACGGCGAATTTAGAATTTTTTATTTTTTATAATAAAAAATAGTTTATTAATTTAAACCAACGAAAATAATTAATGAATTAATTTGTATTCGAATAAATTGATAGTCGTGGCACTGAGTATCTAAAATATAATATATTTGGTCGCCAATGATACCTAAAACAATATACCAAACCAAACTGTAGTGTAGCGCGTCACTTGGTGTTCCGTTAAATAAAATGCGCCAAAAAATGCATATATGTGCATACATACAAAAGCGGATAACGGTGCGAAGCGAAAACGATAAGTTTACCGCTGCATCTATTTGTATGTACACGAAATAATTTGTGCACAAATATATTTTTACATCATTATTATTTTAATTTGGATTTTAATTTGTCTTTTCTCGACCTTCAATTTTTTGCACAAATACCTGCGGTTTTGATTTCGGATCCTTTAATCTTGCTGCCATTTTCCTGGTGCAATCGATGCAGGTGCGGGGCATTGAGATGACGATGTATCCTTCCAGTTACGAAAGCTGAATAAAATCCTGCCAGTTGCTAAATATTAAAAATAAATACATTTTTTTTCTTTCTCTCTTTTATTTAGTTATCATACACACAGCCTACCCGGGGCGCCAAAATGCTTAATGAGAACATTATTTTATCTCAACGAAATAATTAAAGACGTGGCTGCGTAAATTATTTCTTTTGAAAACGACAAAAAAAAGATGCGTGCACTCGGCCGTTATGATTCGATATATATTCAATAATAAACTTAAGCCTAGCTTATCTATTGCGGCGAAGTGGGGCGAATTCGCAATAGAGCGCAACTGAGCGTTTCTTTCGCTTTCGCTCCTCCCTATGCCAACTTATACTAAACATCAGTATTTTTCGTTGCCCATTAATGTATCAATTTTTAATCTAATAACGCTACAGTGGGCAGCCATTTACGACATTTCCCAACATGATTCCTTTAGGGTGTTATGTTCGGACTACAATGGTTTCAACCATATCTTATCATTTTGCTCTACGTATAACCTGAAACCTTTTATCCTTAAAGCTTTAGCTGCAGCAGTCTTTCTCGTGATACTTTACTTTATCTTACTCTACCCTTACTATCTCGGATCTATCCCACCGACAACACCAATTGCAAGTCTACTAAGGCCAGATGGCCACATTTTGCAAAAGGGAGTCCCCGCCACTCGGTGGGGCTAACTGCCGGACGCAGCTAAGCAATCTTTCACTCCTTAAAATTGTGGCTGGTGGGGTTATAATCGTCAACAAAGAACAGACGAGGATTACCACTGATGACGAGACCACAAAGACTATAATAGGGACCTATCTCATTACCTTCGAGGGGAAAGCAAATTATAAATGACTCCGTTTATCTGAGCCTTAACCACCTGTGAATACAAGTCCGGGGATTTCGGCTTCTCCTCTACTTAATATTGTAACGAAGTGTTTTTGTTAACTTTTGATCTCAACAAATGTTTGGAGATCGTTCCAACGAATTTATACATTCGACGTGATTGTCCAAGCTCAGAAATAACACAGGGTGCTTCTTTTTATAAATATCCCCTTTATTGCGATAAAGTTACAAAAGGGTGAATGTCACCGGCTGCTTGGCTCAGCCGACCGACCGCTCGTCCTCCCGTAGATCTCCGATCACCGTTCCAATGTGATCGTTGGTACCAAGACACACGCCCTCCCAAAGCTCGCGCCCAGCAGGACGTGTGGTCTGTCGTCGCTGCTCTCTCATCGTCGCCGCTGCTTCTGCGCTCCTGATCCAGATCCTCTCACTGCTCCCATTGTCACCGCTGCTCCTGATCCTGATCCTATCGATGCTCCCGTTGCTGCTTCCGTCGCTGATCCTGTCGCTACTCCTGTCGCTGATCCTTTCGCTGCTTCTCTTTTGTGGGCGCCGTGGACCTTCGGTATCCTTGGATCACTGGGAATGCTCTTTCGCCGTGGCCGGCACCTAATCCGTATTAGCAGACAGATAGGCTCACCTCCTAGCCATACGCTAGGCACGATACGCTTCTCGGTGCCTGGCGGCCGGATCAGGGCACGAAGGGCCTACCTACCCCGCAGGACACGCCCCCGGTTGCGTTTGCAACTCGCCTTCAAACACCTGCGTGCATACGCTTCGCCGGATCTATGGCAGATTTGCTCCACAAGTTCATTCCACCGGACCCTATTCTGCGCTGTTCTTTTTGCCAAGTCCCAGGAGATGTTATTGTCAGAGAGTTCGCGTAATGTTGATCGGCGCCAGGTTAGCTTGGGGCGTCCCACTCTTCTGCTTCCTTGCGGGTTTCACTCCAAGGCCATCCTCGCTATGCTGTCTCGTTCTTTCCTTAGTGCGTGACCAATCCATTTCCATTTCTTTTTCTTTATCTGCTGCTGGATTGGTGCTTCGTTTGTGCAGCGCCACAGGTCATTATTGGTTATTCTATTTGGCCAGAATTTACCACATATGATCCTAAGGCACTTATTGACGAAGGATTGCAGCCTTACTATCATTCTTTGGGATGTCAGCCAGGTTTCCGATCCGTACAGCAGTACGGATTTTATGCACGCATTGAAGATTATCAGCTTTGTTTTTCTGCTGATCTGCTGGTTTTTCCATATGCGTTGCAATCTCCGGAAAGCAGATCTTGCTTTGTTTAGACGATTCTCCATGTCTTTTTCCACTCCCCCGTTTGCGGATATAACGGTGCCTAAGTATACAAAGCTGTCGACATATTCGACACTTTTTCCGCAAATGGTGATCCTACTTTGGTGGGAGTTTTTGATGCATTAATGGAGAGTCCAGCTGCTTTGGCCCGAGTTTCGAGGTCACTGCATTTGGCTTGGATGTCGGTGAATCTATGAGCTAAGAGGCATATGTCGTCCGCGTAGTCCAGATCCTCTAGGTGTCTGGTGAGACTCCATGTTATGCCGCGGTTCGAACTGCACACTTCACTCATAATCTCATCGATCACCAGGTTGAACAACAACGGTGAAAAAGGGCATCCTTGCTTGACGCCATTTCGTCTGGAAGGGCGCACTGATTTTACCATTGTGCAGTACCGCCAAATCCGCATCATTGTACATAGCTTTCACTATGTTTATGATATTGTGTGGTACTCCCTTCCTTGCAAGCGCCCGCCATATAGCTGCTCTATCTACTGAATCGAACGCTTTCTGGAAATCGATGAATAGGAGGTACAGCGGCGTGCGCCATTCCACAGCTTGTTCGGTGATTGCGCGTAATGTGTTCGCCTGGTCTAGGCAACTTCTGTGTTCTGTGTAAAGTGGCTAGCACTTTGTAACTGGTGTTCAGCAGGGTGATTCCTCACCAATTATTGCAATTACTGAGGTCTCCTTTCTTCGGTAATTTTACGATGATGCCTTTCTTCCAAGATGGGGGTTAAAACAAGTTCTGCGTCCTCTCCAGCTGCTTTGTTGTTCTTCAATATCCTGATTGCATCTCAAATTTCTTTAACAGATGGTGTCGTGTGAGGAATTCTGGTGTTGGTGTTGGGTACAATACTTCTGAAGTCGTTATCTGCGCTGCCCGCGTTCTCTGTGTGACTGATTTCTAAGAAGTGTTGTCGCCATCTACGGATCTGGGCATCATCATCAAGGAGTGTTCTGTTGACATCTCGTACTGGATAGTTCTGCTTTTGATAGCTTCCAGATAGCTTACCAATTGTCTGTCAATTTGGTTGCGTATATGCCCATTCGGTGATGTCCACGTGTACTTGTGCACTTCCTTATGGGGGAATACAGTGCCACCAATGACTAGTTGAAATGTCTGGCATAGGTCGGCCAACCTATCACCATTGTTGCTACGTGTTCCCACATCCCATGAGAATTTTATTATCACCTCGCTTGCTCTTGGTGAGTGAAGATGTGAGGGCATTGTAGAAGTCGTCTTTGATGTCATCGCTGGCGTCTTCCGTCGGGGCGTAGCATTGCACGATGGTAATGTGCCTAGCGTTGCATCGGAATCTAGCAGTGATGGTTCTATCGGATACCGGATTTCTGGTAATAAGTGTGTGTTTGTATTGGTTTGACACATATATTCCTACACCATTCCTGCCCCTATCACTGCTCCCACTATGCACTACTAGATTGCCGTGTATTGTTGTTGTCGTCCCACTGCCTTTCCACCTCATCTCGCTTATGCCAGCAATTGCGATCTGCATTTTTTCCATCTCCTTTTCAAACTGCGCAAGTCTGAAAGGCTCCATTAGGGTCCTCACATTCCATTGTCCAATTCGTATCCGTTGCTAAAAGCGGAGGGTCGTCGTAGGGTTGGGGGGGTGATTGTTTTCTGATCTTGTGTTCGTTTCTATAATCGTTATTTTTCGGTCAATCCGGTGATTAGCCGAGTGCAACCTATTTGAGAAGTGGGGCTGCCACCTAACGACATCTGGGAATGCCGGTTTTTCGTGTTTCATGCACATAATTATAAATAGAAAAAATCCAACGAGAACTTTCGCTATTTACATCATATGCGCGAGCGCCGAAAAACTTGCAGGGCCATGCACACTTGACATGAGTGGGGCTCGAACCCACGACCTCACGCTTAACGAGTTAGTACACTAACCACTAGACTATGAGGCCCCCCTAACTACAGGTGATACGCTGTGCGTACGGATCAAGATTCCATTGACTTTACCGGGGTGTCCCTGCTTGGTTTCACTATTGGGCTTGAGTTACCGAGCTGGCTACCCCTCGCTTTACAGGATCACACCTGGTCTTAACGGTCAGGAATCGACAAGGCGTACGCCAGGCCGACCCATCGCTATCGCTATGACATCAGGATCCCGACTCGTTTTACCCTTGGGCTTCAGTTCCGCCGCGGATCCTTGATCCTTTTCCCACTTGCTCCTTGATTACTACTCCTTGGCTGATTCACGTACCGCCGCCGGACTTACCCACAGGGGATAATGATGGCAATGATCCTTTATTATTAGTGATCCTTAAGCTAATGATGGCAGATCCTTGGGCACTCGCTTTAAATCCCACACTTGAGACTGTCGGACTTACCCACGGGGGTCCTCCAGTCTAGAATCCTAATTCCTCCGAGGAAACTTTCCCGCTTGAATGTCAGACTTACCCACGGGGGATCTTTCACTCAACACTTCCAGCTTCCCTAGACGACTCGGTCTCGATTTGCTCCAGGGGCCCTCCTTATATAGTGCGTGAGGCTCCCGTTAATCCTTGCAAATCTCGCTTCCTGCCGTTAATCCTTCGCTCCTCTGTTCTCGCCGTTAACTTTCTCCAATTCCCGCCGCATTTCTACCGGCGGGCTTTCTTTTATTTCCAAAATTCCAGTAGCGCTCGATGATTTTCATCGCCTATGAAGTGTTGTAACAGCTCCTTTAGCTCGGTTTTAGCCCCAAAAAATTAGGTTGCGTTGTCAGACCAAATATGTTACTGCTTTCGATAAGCAATTTTAAAGCTTGAAAAAAAGCAGATGCGTCCTTTACAAGCTATAGGTGGACGGCTTTATTAGCAAAACAAATAAAAAAACTTCCTCTCTTTTCAAAAAGCAAACGTATGTGTTTTTTTTGTGCGCACTATGTTTTTATTAAATTTCTTATTGGATAACCGGTAATAACTTATTTTTATATATATTAATATCAAAATGTTGATATAATTCCTAATATTTCTGTGTTGCGCCTATTATCGCTTAATAGAGATAGATATGAATCTCTACAGTTTTACTAACGGGCACTAATCGATCGCTTAAATCTCTCTTTTCGTTTTCCTTTTTTTTCTCTTTTCGTTTTCCTGATGCTGTGGTTCAAGGGACTTAAATATTCAACTATAAGAAATTTAATAAATAAATAAAAAAAAATCATGGAATATAAACTTTTCTGTGCGATTAAGTCTTGTAATTTGGCAATCTCTAAATCACAGCCTACCATCCACTCCTGGCTTTATGAGAACGTAGTACACGCTAAGTGTGCCGGGTTCACGGCATCAGTTTCGGATGCCAGTCACGTAGGTGTGGTCTCCATTTTCGCTGTGACGGATGTCGTACTGTTCAGGACGAAATGAGAACGTCATCAGATAGACTAAAAGTGGATTCAAAAAAATGATTAGCGGTTATCGCAAAATCAATGACCAACTCTGTGCGCTTGATATCCGCTGTTAGTGAAGGGCTTCTGGCGAATAAACTTCAGCCTACTCGACATTATGCAGCCGCTCATATTTCTGGTCACCCCCAGGGCTGGACCTGGCATAAATTCGGCATCGGAATTTTTCATTATAAACGAGCATATTCTTCTTTGGCTTGGAAACAATACTGCGATGATGCGATGTTTATATATTTTAAGCCGCGCAGCTCAAATTTTTAATTTAAAATAATTCAACAGATTATTTTCCTAAGCAATTACCGAGCGTTTTCGGGAGCTTTATTTAATGTTCCAAATCTAGGCTTTAATAAAAAACAAGGACCTTTAGATTTCCATGTATAATTACATTTTATTTAAATGATTTGGTTTATATATAGAACATATGACATATGTATGTGATAGAGGTGGAGAACTATCGATAGTCGGCGCCAACGATAGCCGGCGATTGTTTTTCTCAAACCCTCGATAGTGTCGATAGTGCCATCGATAGTCACCGTTACTATCGTCCGACAATAACATTTTTTTTTAAGTTTTCAAGAAAATTTTTTTATTTTAACCAAAAGTTATGATTTAAAAATAAAAGTAATTTAATATTTTCTTTTTTGAGCCGGGTGCGTCTCTCGGAAACAATTTGCCCTGCCTTGTTGAACGCTCTTTCCGATTCTACGGATGTAGCAGGAATGCAAAGGTATTTGCAAAACAGGCGTTTTATGCAGGGAAAATCAGTTTGATTCGCCTAAAATAAAAGTAATGTATGTAAATATTGTTAACTAATAATTTGTTTTCGAATTATACCTTAATCCATAACAGTAGGTCCACATCTTGACTGGCAATTGCTCTCTCCAGATATTGCCTTTTAATAAGAATAGCATCCACTTGTGCGTTTCCGACTTTGCTATTTGATCGCTCACCCAAAAAATCAAATAATGTCTCCTGGGCACTTGTTGTTATCGCCGGGACGTATGGCTCCCACGTTTCTTTAGAAAACACACAATTTCTTCATAATAATCTTTATTAATCAATATGCGTGCCACAAAAAGTGTGAAAAGCTAAAAAAATTCGTTTTTCTTCCACGCGTTAACTTTACCGTATTTCTCCTATTTTTTTTTCTAGCGATGGCTTTTTGCCGTTACTAACCTATCGATAAGTTTACATATGTATGCTTATTCTAACAATTCAAATTAAAATCAAAAATTCTATTACGGCGGCAACATTTCCTCCCCCGTAATTGATCCCGGTTCGTGGTCAGTTACCATCCTCCAAGCCGACGTCCAAAACCGCTATCTTCTTTGCTGGTCGTTCCAAAACGCCGTGTTAGGTCTTTATAGTCACTCGTCGAACTTGCCCATCCTTGGCCATCATTGTCTCGATCACTCGTCCTTTTAACCACAAGTTCCTGGGTAGAAGCTCATCTACGATGACTACGATGCTCCCAATGGTTATTGGAGGTACTTTTTCAAACCATTTGGTACGCCTGGTTAATACGGGCGCATACTCTTTAATCCATCGCTGCCAAAAACGGTCCCCGAAGCACTGAGTCTCAATCCATCTACGATGCAGATTCATCCCTTCTTTTGGCAGTGGCTTGTATCCATTTGCTGACCCCAACAGTAGGTGGTTCGGAGTCAGAGCGGCGTCATCCTCAGTGTCCAGACTTACGAACGTGAGCGGTCGCGAGTTGATGATAAATTGTGCCTCCATCAATGCGTTTCTTAGGCCCTCGTCGTTGAAGGAGTAATTTGTGCAAATGTTCTTCAAAATTCCTTTTGTTGCCCGGACGAGTCTTTCCCATGCTCCACCCATGTGTGGTGCTCCTGGTGGGTTGAATCGCCACTTTATGCCATCAAACGTAATGGTGATCTTATCGTGCTCGATATTTTTCAGCTCCTCTCGCACGGCTTTTTCCGTGGCACTGAAGTTCGTACCATTGTCTGAGAATATTTCCTTTGGTGTCCCTCGAAGCGCCATAAAATTGGAGAGGCACATGATGCATGAACTTGTGTCAAGGCTATGGGCGATCTCAAAATGCATCTCTTCTCCTTGCGCCTGCCGACGTTCACCAATAACGGGCCAAAATAATCGATGCCTGTGTAGGTAAACGGTATCTGGAAGATTCCTATTCTCGCCCTCGGAATCGGTGCCATCTGGGGTGGTCTGGGAACTGCACTGTCAACCTTGCATCGTTGGCATGTACTACGCACGGATTTGTACAACTCTCGGAGGCGGCTGATGTAAAACGAAGCCTTGATGTCGTTTATTGCCATCTCGTGAGCGAGATGATGGTACTTCTCGTGAAAGCTTCTCACTATTAGGTTAGTTATCCGGTATTCTGGAGCTAGTATAATTGCGTCTTTAGCTGTGTCAATTGAGTGCAGTCTGCCTCTAGTCCGCAGTACTCCATCGTTGTCTAGATATGCGTTCAATCCGACCAATCTGTTTCCTCTGTGCAGCGCCGCTCCCACGGATAGCGCTTTCAACTCTTCGGCGAAGGCGATGGCTTGAGATTGCCTATAAAGTAACATCTTCGCCTTGCTCACATGGGCCATCGTCGTGGCTGCTGGCATGTCTTGCTCGATCGACGAACAGTAGTATTAGCGCCACTGCTCTATACAACCGCCGCCAGTTCGAGAATTAGTGCGCATTGAACGTAACCGCTGATCTCGAACGTGTTGTCATCACATGCTTCCGTATTTCTGAAGTATCGATGATGCTCTCCTGCTTTGTCGTTGTTGTCCAATGGCTGGATTCAGCTTTTAGGAACCCAGGGCCCGTTATCCACGTCGTCTGCTGGGTTTGGTCGGTGATCTTTGTAGCTCCGTCTGCTACGTTCAGCTTCGAGGGTACCCACCGCTATTGCTCGACTTGCGTTGTTTCCAGGATTTCGGCGACTCTGTGCATCACGAACGGATGAAAGTTACGGGGGTCCATAGTTAGCCACTGCAGTACTGTCTTTGAATCCGACCAGTATGTGGCGTTGTCGAGCCACCTGCGGTGTGCTTATCACCTTGTGGGCTAAGCGTGCTCCCATAGCTGCTGCCTGCAGCTCCATACGCGGAATCGAGAGTGGTTTTAAAGGTGCCACCTTCGACTTCGCTATCACCAAAAAGACGTCGACTTTGGCATCCATTGCCACACGCAAGTAGCAGACAGCAGAATACGCATACTCGCTGGCGTCGACGAATGTGTGGAGCTCCGTTTGACGTGGATCTGATGTGTCTGGGGAGAAGCATCTAGGCACCTAGAAAATCCTGATCTGCCCTAAAAGAGTATTCCAAAGGCGCCAGTCTTCCAGAATCTCCTCGGGCAGCTCCTGATCCCAGTCGATATTTAGCCGCCATATACGCTGGAGAAGTATTTTCAGCCCAAACGTGAGGCACGACAAGAATCCTAATGGATCGAAGATCGACATAAGGACTTGCAGAACTTCTCGCTTGGTCGGGACTACGTTTTCTGCCAGGACGTCGCGTTTCAGCCTTGCAAATCTGCAGAGAAACTTAAACACATCCTTATGTGGGTCCCAGGACATACCAAGTATCTTTTCAGTCGAACAAAAATCCACAGGTTTTTGGCTACCAATATTGCAATTCCTTTGCAAGCTCTTAAGGACTTCTTTTGAATTTGACGACCAGTTGCGGATCTCGAATCCGCCTCTTCGATGAACCTCTATGACTTGTCTGGTGGTCTGGATGGCCTCCTGTTCGTTTCTCATGCTATCGATGTAGTCGTGGACTTAGTGCGCCTTTTGGATGGCGTTTAAGGACAATGAGAAATCTTCTTGATGGGCTTCGGCATTTTTATCTCGAACGAAGTGAGCTATGAATGGTGCGCAACTGATCCAAAAAGTCATAGCCCGCATAACAAAGGTTTCTACTTTATCGCTGCTTCTGTCATACCATAAGAATCGTTGCGCGTGCATATCCTCCTCGCGGATGTTGATCCTGTGAAACATTTCCGCAATGTCTCCGCAAATCGCAATCTTGTTGACACGAAAGGCTAGTAAGACCTCTATGAGTGGGTTCAGGCAATCTGGTCCCCTGAGTAAGTAGTCGTTCAGTGCACATCCGTGTGACTTCGCGGCTGCATCCCATACCAGCCTTAGCTTGCTCGGCTTATTTGGATTTCACGCTATGAATATCGGCAGGTACCATGTACGGCTGTTCTCACGGCAGGTTTCCTCCTTGGATAGCTTAACTGCGTATCCTTTGTCTAGAAGGTTCCTGACTTGGGCGTCAATCTTTTCAGGTTCCTGAGAGATCTTTTTCTTTATGCAGGTAAGGCGCTTCAGAGCGTTACAGCGGCTGTCTGGCAGTTTGTCGATGCCACTACGCTACGGAAAACCGACTTCGTATTTTCCTGACTTCTCTCTTGCAGGTGGTTTCTAATATTTTAACTGCTAGCTTATCTTCGGCTGAATATAGCTTACGTGGTACGAGCGACTCAAGGCTGTAATGGTCCTTGATGTTGTCATGAAGCTCCTGCCAATCGCAGTCGCAGTGATGCAACACAATGGATCGTTGTGGGTTCGTCGATACTTGGATGGTCCATCCTAGCATACACTTCGATGCTATCGGTTCATTCCATTTCCCTTCTCGGATCCTGCGAGGGACTGCTAGCTTCCAATTATTCGACCCGATTAGCAATGTCGGCTGGGCAGAATAGGACTCTAGCGGTAAGTCTCTCAAATGCTGGAATCTGCTACGTAGTTCTTTCATCTCGACTGTCTGTTTTGGCAGTGCTAGGTTCTGAACGGTCTGGACGTTGTCAATGAAATCTATCGGAATTGATTTCCGAGATTTTGACTTACGCTTTCACGGATTCCCTCTCAAATCAAGTTGTTTCTGCGGTCAACTGTAAACACATTGGCGCAGCTTGGCCACGTATTCCTAACTCCGTTAACTCCACAGTGGCCGGTTCGGCATCTATTGCGATGTACTTTGAGGCAGCAGAAACATGCTTTACTCTGCCACATCTGCCTGTGCTCCGTGTCGAGGTTCAAGAACACCTGACATTGTGGTGGGCGGTGACTGTTGTCGCCGCACGCCACGCACCCCGATTGAACTTGGTGCTAAGCTGCTTCCGTCTGGCTCGCGTTCGATCGTGCTTGTCCTCGTGATGGTCCAGGCTCATCCGCCTCTTGTCATTGCGTTGCACGACTGTTGTGAGTGTTAACTGCGCCCAAACGATGGCACCACTATTGAAGATGCTGCCTGTGCGATCTTGTACAACCAATCGCTGTATGCTTTAACTACTGCTATCCTATCGTCGCGAGGTTGCATTGCCCAGTTTAGCCTGTGTTGGTTGGGAAGCTTATCTACGAGCGTCTTAACCAGCATTGGATTTTTAAGATGCGCCTTCAGATCGCATGCCTCCATAATCGCACAGACGTTGCGAACCTCTAGCGCGTACTCTATTAACGCCTCCAATCTGTCTTTGGGTGGTACCAGTCTTCGCACCTTTTCCACCATTCTTTCTAGGATATGGTCTGCCGAAGAACATCTTCAAAGTGCTGATGACATCTGGAACTAGGTTAGGAAATAGAAGTTTATCCCTAATCAGTTCATGAGCCTTTCCTTTAAGCGTCTTTTGCAGACGTAGCATGTTTTCTACGTTAGTGTATCCGGCTGCTGTGGTGCTGTGTTCGAACGTGCTGATCAATAACGGCCACTTTTCCAGATCTCCACTGAATGTTGAAAGATCTTTGGGTATAGCTTGCCGGGCCGCTATTTGACTGCTCGTTGGTGAATCTGTAGCTCGAACCATCCCTGCTTCCGGTACATCAGTGGGGTTCATCTGCATTAGAAGTTCATACTTTTTTTCTATACACTTTGCCTCCGATTGCCTTTTTTCTTCTAGCATCTTTAAAAGCAATTGGTTCCTAGTCCTTTCCGGATTGACTTCCTGCGCGTGTGTGTTCTCTCCGCTGCCGAGTATCGACAGCAATCGCTTTGTCGTGCGGTTCGGCGGTGGCCATTGCGTCTTCGCGTGTTTGAGGCTGTACCGGTGATCTTTGCATACTGCCGTACGGTGCGATGTGGCTGCAACTCGCGACTCAAAATGGTACCACCTTCCGCAAACGTCACACTGAACCCAATTTTCTGACGCTGTCTCGTTCTTGTTCTCACAAATTTGGCACACTTGTATGTTCATGCTCCACTCTAACCGGCGTGCGTGTTCTGACGCGTCTGTATGTATACCTGTGCTTGTTCGTTCGACCTGCGTGCTTACCTAGCTTTTCTTTCTAGGGCCGCCACGGTTTTACCTCTGCCTTGATCCGCAAGAGTCCTTTCGTTCCTGTAATCGACGTGATCACCTCGACCTAGCTGTTATCTGCTAGGAATCCGACGCTTTGATCCGTAGGTAACGAAGTTTTTTCAGAACGAGGTTTTATAGAACGAAGTTTTTTAGAAATGTTATCGCCGGGACGTATGGCTCCCACGTTTCTTTAGCAAACACACAATTTCTTAATAATAATCTTCATTAATCAATAAGTGTGAAAAGCTAAAAAACTTCGTGTTTCTTCCACGCGTTAACTTCACCGTATTTCTCCTATTCTTTTTTCTAGCGATGGCCGACGCTTTGCCTTCTTTTGGCCGTTACTAACCTATCGATAAGTTTACATATGTGTGCTTATTCTAACAATTCAAATTTAAATCAAAAATTCTATTACGGCGGTAACATTTGTGTCCGGTGAAATGGTCAGATTATTTGATTCTCTTTGTCTCTTTGATTGAAGAATTTCCCAGTTCCCAGTCCCTTGTTCAGCGTTTGAAGCGTGTTGAAATCCATTTTTTTTTTAAAACCTGAGTCCATCAATGTTTCCATCCTACATAATGTCCTGTGCTCATAAATGGAAAGGCGTTTCTTTATTAATTCCATTAATATATTTTGAATAATTTTTCCTTGCAAAGTGTGTAGCAGAGGTGAAAAACTGTCGATTTTGCTGAAAAGTCCATATGCCATGGGTATGATAAGTGATATAGTTACATACTTTCCACCAGAAATTTTTTCACTTGCTTGCTGGAAAAAAGACAACATTTTTTCTATATCCTTTAGCACAAGTATTTCCTCAGCAGTAAATGGCTGAGGTGCATTTGTTGTTCCTAATAGGATTTGGTAATGGCATCGTCTTGCTTGGCGCAAGTGGGTCTTGCTTGGCAATTTATAGCGAGGATCCAATACATGAGTGTATTTAATAAAACGTTCGTTTTCGTTTTCGACAATGTTGTACGGCTGTACATCCTTAGCAACCATTTCTGTTAATGCTTTGTCGATGTCGGTCTTTC
Organism: Drosophila ananassae; assembly: GCF_017639315.1. Classification (NCBI taxonomy): domain Eukaryota; kingdom Metazoa; phylum Arthropoda; class Insecta; order Diptera; family Drosophilidae; genus Drosophila; species Drosophila ananassae. The sequence goes on along the minus strand of NC_057929.1, from coordinate 23,235,430 downwards.
GCTTGGAATTCGACTCGTACAAGACAGCTCTTTCATACTTAATCTGCAACTGCTGCTTGTAGACGCAGTCTCGGTTTATTTAATTCCAAGCTAGAATGACACCTTTTTAAATGGTCGCGCAAGTTCGACGTATTGCCGCTTGTTTTATATTCCTTGCCACAGTCAAGGCATTTGGCAAGTTTTTGGTGGTCGGACTTTTTGAAATATTTCCAAACATGTGAAATCTTACTCCTTTTTGAGTTACTCTGCTTATTGGGTAAAAAAATCCTTTTCAGAGTCTGTGCTGGTGCAATCGCAGTCGTGCTTTTCTGCACTTGGCGCAGTAGGCGTTACGGACCTCCGACGTGTGCCTAAATTTCGCCACTTTATCCATCAAAATAGTTATGTAGAATACATTAAACATACCTTTTTTTAAAAAGCGATCTATTTTTATCAGTCAATATTAATATTTACACAAGTGAATGTTGAAATTATTTTCGCGATGTGAGGCGCCAGCTATCGAAAGCACTATCGATAGTGGTTGGGTCACTATCGAACGTGTCTGACACTATCGATTGCTGCTCGATAGCGGCCAACCATCGATAGTGTCGATAGCGCCATCGATAATTCTCCACGAATTAGATTGACGACCGAATTAGAATGATAGACGCGGGAACGCGGCTCAACGCTTTATACTACGGCGCGACAGAGAGATACCGCGAGAGAGCGAGACAACGATAGCGCATGACGGCAGATGCAGGTGACCAATGGAATGCACGAGAGCGGGCGACGCGAATAGAGACAAAGATAAAGAAAAGATAAACAAATTCAATAAATTATTGCCGGCCAAGTTTCCGGCGGCTGCTTGACCCGACACTTGGTTAAAGCCGGAGATCTTAAGATCCGAAGTGTTTCCTGTTGTGTTAAGATGAAGGCTCTCCAGATTTGTGGTCGTGTTCCCAGTTGTTATTTAATTACATCGGTTGGGTTTAAGTTTTTGCATATCTTTATTTAATATTTGCTAGGTATTCGGAGCAGCTATTGTTGCCGCTCCGAGCTCATGGGAGTTTCTGATTTAACAAATTTACTTATGAGTTAAAGGAAGTCTAAGTCTCGTAGCTGCGCTGCCCAAAGCGGCAGCGGAGAGACGTTTATGTATTCTTAAATATTTATATATGAATATATGTTTGTGTTATGTTCGCTTAGGCGGAGGTATGTGCACATGCATAAGGTCCACTCGTTTTACGTATATGCGGACATATGCACTTTTCGGCGTGCAGCAAAGGCACAGCGGGCGATTCATATTTCGGTGCACTTAGGTTTATGACCGAGACCTTGGATAACATAAACACTGCGACAAAGTGTTACAGTGTGTACCCTTTAAGTACTCTTGGTACAGTGGGTGGTCGATATATATATATATGATGTTAATAGTGCATATATGTGCATATTACATCTCCCTCCTTTTGAAAAATAACGTAATATAATGAAGTTATTTTCTAACATAGATTGTACAAATTTTAATAAATGATGTTAACAATAATTTTTTTTTTTGGTGTTATATTTGGTATGCTTATTTTCCTTTTTTTTTTTTTATTTATTTATTTTTCTTTTTTTTTTTATTTATTTATGTATGGCCATACGTGATATATTTATGAAATGTTGATTGATTATGAAATAAAAAGTTGTAATCTATCTTTATGTACTATTTGTTTTTTATTTTTATTGTCTAATATAGTTATATTATCCCTATCTCCTATTTTTAACTCAATATCTAAACTAGTTTTGTCGTAAATAATTTTTTGTTTTATTTTATGAGATTCTAGCATTAGTCTAGCTCTCTTAAATGCCTGTTTTAATCTGAATTTTGATTCCTTAGCATAATCTTCTATATTATAAAGAGGTTTTATGTTTTCTATGCTATTAAAATGCTTAGGTAAATTTGAAGTTTTACCAAAAACTAGCTCGTATGGACAATAGTCATGTGCCATCGAGGGGGTCGTGTTAAAGCAATAGACGAAGTATTGTAGCCATACATCCCAATCCGTTTTGTCAACTGAGATGTATGAACGAATGTACTCATTGAGTGTTCTGTGGCTTCGCTCTACGGTACCTACAGTTTGGTGATGATGTGCAGTAGAAGTTATGTTTTCAATATTTAAATTTTTACATAGACCTTCAATAATTGAATTGAATTCAATTTGGTGAAAACCGGACATTAAGTCGAGACATGAGAAATACTTTGCTCTACCTAGTTGATCTAAAATGTCATCGATTCTAGGGAGTGGAAATTTATCAGATAAGAGTTTTTTATTAATTTGACGATAATCTATTACTAATCGCCATTTTTTATTTTCTGAATTTGGGAGTGACTTTTTGGGTACTAGCAAAAGTGGGCTATTATAAGGTGATACAGAGGGTTCTACTATTTTATCATTAATGAGTTTTTGGGCTTGTTTTTGAATTTCGTCTTGTTGACTATGAGGGTTTCTGTAATTTTTTGTATATACGGTTTCATCATCACTTAATCTCAGTTTTTGTTTATAGAAATTATTTGTAGTGATCGCTTCGGTTTCTAGTCCGAATACATCACTATACTGGGTGCATAATTTTGTAAGTTGATCATTGAATTGAGGTGGAAAGTTTTTTGTAAGTTGGGATAATACAGTTTTTTTACGGTTTTCGGGGTCTGTTTTTACTACATCGTAGTTTGAAAGTGGTTCATGATGAATATTTTTAATATTAACTACCTGATCTATATTTGTGGTATTTAGTAGTCTTACATATGCATTCTGGGCTGTTGCTATGGTATTTGCTATATAGATACCTTTATGAATCTCTTGATTCGGAATCAGTACACTATTTTCTTCGGAGTTTATCTTAACTTTTCGGATGACTTGGGATCTTGCTGGCAGAATTAGGCAGTTGTTGCCAGAACTGTATGTTATCGGAACATATATTGGATATTTGAGATTATTTGGTCTAATTGCAAGCCAGTCTTCAGAAGGCTTGAAGTCTAATTGACAATTGTACCTTTTGATAAAATCTATTCCCAGTATCCCATCACAAGGAATAGCGAATTGCACATTAACTATATGGAAATCATGTGGGATGATGTACTTAGAAGTCTGAATTTCAATAGAAGTTATGCCTTTTGATTTGGTAACCTCTTGGCTTATACCCTGTATGTTTATGATATGATTATCTTGAATGTTTTGAAAATTATCAAAATTTTTCCTTTAATATGGAAATTTCTGCACCTGTATCTTGTAGAAAAATTAATTCTTTTCCTGTTGCTGCGTTTATGAAACTAACAAATGTGCTTTGACTGAGATTTATAGTGTGAATCTTGTTATTTTTTACTGACGTGTATCTAAAGGTGTTTGGAAGTTTTCTGAATTCGTTTGGGCTATCCTTATATTGTTATTTTGGTTGTTATTATTGTTGTTTCTCCCACGGCTATTTCCGCCGCGGTTGTTTCCACTACGGTTATTTCCGCCGCGGTTGTTGTTTGTGTAATAACTGTTATTCTGGTTACCGTTATTTCTGTAGTAGCCATTGTTTTGCTTATAACCGTTATTCTGGTAATATCTGGTATTATTATAATTACCTCGATTATTACCTCTACCGCGATAATTGTTTCTGAAATTATTACCGCGATAATTATTTCCTCGTTGGGTGTATAATATTGAATTGGCATTACCTGTCATTTCAGTACTGCATTGTATGTACTTTGTGACGGCTTCATTCATAGTTATGAAAGTGCCTGCTTCCAATATTGTTTTGAGGCGGCCATGCTCACAGTTTTTAACCATTGTGGTTATGGCCTCCTTGGTACTGAATTTGTCAGCGTTTTCGGCCGATAGGCCTTCGTCAATGTACGAAGCTTCTAGGAGCTTTCTTAGATTGTCTATTTCCGTCGTGAATTTTTCCGCAGTTTTGCCTTTCTGGGTTGTTTTCGCCATTTTGGCTTTGTAGTTTTCTGATTATTGCTTCTATTGTTGTTTCATTTTGGACTCTGTATAAAGTTGATCGAATTATTTTGGATTTAATTACTTCTACAGCCAAATTCTCGAATGTGCCTTTCGTTAGGTTAACTAACCTCAAAGCTGTTATAAATCTTTGAAGGTGTAACCTTTGCCCGTTAAATTCAGGGATGGCATTCGATATTTCTCTAATGTATGCCCTATATATCGCTTTCTTCTATTTCTTGTTGGTCAATAACTTCTTTTGATTCTGGTTCGTCACCAGCTTCAATTGTTATTGAAGTATTGAGAATAGTAGGTATTGAAATATCAAGTGTGAACCTTTCTTTAACAGATGTGAGATTAGATCTTAGTCTGATCAAAAACTTTGATACTCGAGACCAGTGATCCGGATTTAACTTTTCTCTGTGTTCATATATTAATATTCGAGCTTCATTAAAGCATTTAACTAATATTTCTACGTGTTTATTGATCGTTGTTTTTTGTATCGGTCTATTCTGTGTTAGTGACTTATGAGATTTGTCAATTCTGCTTTAATGCTTAATAGTTCTTTCGATAATTCATTCCATTCCATTATATTAAGGGTATGGATTATCTTTTAGAAACCATCATAACAATGGTTCTACCTAAAAGTAGATGCTCGTCTATTCTTGATTTTACTAGCACACCCGGAATTGTTGTTAATACTATTCCTTTTTGGGTTGCGGTGCAGTGAAACAATGATGAAACGTGGCAGTTAAATGTTTCTATATAAAGTATTTCTAGTTCATACACACTACCTGGGGTTGTTGATACTAACTGCTTGTTCAAGCATTGAACACGATAAGAATTCCAAACATAGAATGTAGGAGATCGGACCCATGTGAATAAGTGATTAACAGCATGGTTTGAAAGACGATCTCCTGCAGTCTAACCAAATATTTATGTGGTGCACTTGAAGCACTTAAGAAAGGGTCACATACCATGTCAGCGTGCAGTCCGTTGATAAGTAGTTTTAAATAGATTTAAGATTTTCATGTATCTTTCTTGTAAGAGAAGTGTGTGAAATAAAAACAGTTTTAAAACAGAACTCATTGGAGTATCACGAGTGTTTACGGGGCTCCTCTTAACATTTGGTCCTTCGAGCCGGATCACTTGATAAGAGAAGCCCCTATACTAATAAGGTTTCATTTGAAAACTCATTGGAGTAACACCTTTGTATAAGGGGCTCCTCTTATCATGTGGTCCTTCGGGACACCCTGACGTTTTCCCCCCTGTGGTAAGAAACTCAGGTTAGGCTGCGATCTGGGCAATAGAGAGCCCAGTTTAAAATCGCGTAGTCAAGAAAAAAAAAAAACTGTCGTTTCACCCCAAGAGGTAAGGAACACAGAAAATTGAATTATAAAAATGCCAATAGGCATAATATAAGGCTGCGATCTGGGCAAAAAAGATCCCAGTTTAAAATCGTAGTCAGAAAAAAAAAAAAACTGTTGTTTCCCCCCAAGAGGTAAGGAACACAGAAAGTAAAATTGTGTAATTGCCAATGAGCATAAAATAAGGGTGCGATCTGTGCAAAAAAGAGCCCAGTTTAAAATCGTTCCTGTCTACGGTATTTTTTCCGGGACAGCACCGGAATAAATAACATATGAAACTATAAAAAATAAAATTGTAAAGGTGTTGGCGTATCCGAGGCCCTACATCGAAAAATTTAAAAAACATCAGCCAATGCAGCAGTGAGCACCCCAGCAAAAGCAACATCAGTCACAGCAGCAGCAGCACCCCAAGCAGCAGCAACATCCGATCGACAGCAACATCAGGAGCAACAGAGGCCAAAGCAACAACGGAAACAAAAGCATCGGCAAGAGCAGCAAAACAACATCAGCAATTATAGTCATCGGCAAGTTTTGTTTTCTTTTTGGTTTTATAACTTCAATTAAATTAAAAAAAAAAAAACCTTATTAAAAAAAATAAGAAACAAATATATTTAATATTACAGTCCACTAAAATATCGAATGAAAAAAAAAAAAGTTTTCAAGATATCCACTAAGAAATCGAACAGAAATAATAATTAATTTAAAAATGTAAACACAAGTCAAGCACTTTTGTGGCCCCTTGCAGGATGTTCAAACATTAAGTTGAACATGGGAGCTAATAAAATAACTTAAACAATGTTAAAATATTTAAAAATATGTAATAGAGTGATATAATTAACGACATATTGTCATCGAACAATTATAATAATAATAGTTTTCTAATATTGAAGAAAACAAATTTAAAAATATCTAAAATGTACACCTTTTTTGTGGCCCTTTGCAGAATGTTCAAGCATTGAACACGATAAGAATTCCAAACATAGAATGTAGGAGATCGGACCCATGTGAATAAGTGATTAACAGCATGGTTTGAAAGACGATCTCCTGCAGTCTAACCAAATATTTATGTGGTGCACTTGAAGCACTTAAGAAAGGGTCACATACCATGTCAGCGTGCAGTCCGTTGATAAGTAGTTTTAAATAGATTTAAGATTTTCATGTATCTTTCTTGTAAGAGAAGTGTGTGAAATAAAAACAGTTTTAAAACAGAACTCATTGGAGTATCACGAGTATTTACGGGGCTCCTCTTAACACTGCTTGATCCTTTCTTTGAAATAGGAATAGGAGAACATACTGGAATTATTTTCTTTTAAACTTTCTTTATTTTATTTATTTTTTATTTTATTTTCATTGTACGTAAAGATAGGATTATTCATGAACATATGAAATCGTTTTTTTTTTTGTATATATCATAGGTGCATCTTTAATATATCAGAATTTGGCATTATTATTTTATTATATTATTATTATAGATATTATTATTATATAATTAATTTATAATTATATTATTCTATATAATTATATTATTATAGAATTTGGTTATTATTTTTTTTTTATATATGTTTTAAAAATTAATTTTTATTTTTCCGTTATTTTTTTTTTTATATTTTGTCCAGATCGATAGCCTGGCTTTTATTAATCGCTTTTTTTGCTATACATTTATTATGGAAAATGTATGCTTTATACAAAATGAATGCGATCAAAATGAATACAATAATTGATAATAGGATATTTGTCAATTCTGTGTTCGTAGTGCTGGACTCAATTTTATTTATTACATTTGCTGTGTTGTTTTACATCTACTAAACCCATTTTGGGTATTTTCTCTAGAATTGGTATATAATTGTATGATTTTGTATAATTGAATTGGTTTGTGTGAATTGTATGATTTAATTTATTACTTATTTGCCATTCAGTTTGGCTCATGTAAAGACTTATCTTATTTGGCTATGTGTATATTGTGTTTTAATTTATATTATTATTATAAATTTTTTTTTTTTATATTTATATTGGTAGTTTTTCTTTGTTGTTCATTGTATTTTTTTTTTTACATAAAAACATGCCTATTTTTTTTGTATGGTTTTCAGGCCACACGCTAATGGGGCAACTTTAATGTCGCTCAATTTTACAAATGATTCTTTATACTAAAAAAAAATATGCATCGCAGTGCAATACAAAAAAATTATGCAACACAGTGCATGGGGAAAAAAAAATTTTGCGCTCTTGGTAGCGCTGTCGGTTCACTGATCCGGGCTTAGCTTGGAGCGCTAAGCGGGGCCGGTGCTGGCTGCACAGGCTTGTCTTCCTTATTTGGTTGTTGGGGCACCGGTGCTGGCACAGGTTTGTTCGCAGAAGGGGGATTCCAGGGGTCCTCTGCAGTCATTGGGGCATTTTCTCTTTAATCTCGGTAATTCCTGTTTTGGTGGTGGATTAAGTATTATCTTGTCTTTGCATATATTAGGTATTGCAGTGTAGGTGGATGTGTGAGTGGCTGTGGTTTTATTATTTCTTTGCGTTAATAGGTTTTTGATGTGTTCAACTTCGGCGTGTATTTTAACGAGTTGTTCCACTCTAATTTACTTCCGCTATTTAGTAGCTTCAGTAATTCAGCCTTCCTGGCTTTTAAACGTTTAACCACGCCATTACGTTTAGCACACATCACACTCTACTTACTGCGATATTCTGTTTTTTGATTTAGATCATTGGAATTCCATTTAAAAGTGGCTGCTGCTGTGTGTGTTTTTTTTTTCTCGTTGATGTTTTTTCCTCCAGTTGTTGATCCTATGATGCCTTCTGCGTTGGGGATCCTTCGATGTCCTTTAGGGTCCTGTCACGGTCGCCATGTTGTGTTAAGATGAAGGCTCCCCAGATTTGTGGTCGTGTTCCCAGTTGTTATTTAATTACATCGGTTGGGTTTAAGTTTTAGCATATCTTTATTTAATGTTTGCTAGTTATTCGAGCTCATGGGAGTTTCTGATTTAACAAATTTGCTTATGAGTTAAAGGAAGTCTAAGTCTCGTAGCTGAGAGACGTTTATGTATTCTTAAATATTTATATATGAATATATGATTGTGTTATGTTCGCTTAGGCGGAGGTATGTGGACATGCATAAAGTCCACTCGTATATGCGGACATATGCACTTTCCGGCGTGCAGCAAAGGCACAGCGGGCGATTCATATTTCGGTGCACTTAGGTTTATGACCGAGACCTTGGATAACATAAACACTGCGACAAAGTGTTACAGTGTGTACCCTTTAAGTACTCTTCGTACAGTGGTTGGTCGATATATATATATATGATATTAATAGTGCATATATGTGCATATTACATTCCAAGTCAGTAACCACTTTTAAATGTCATACAACACTGCGAAGGGGAGGAGGAGTGTTAATTTCTCTTGACATTAAATTCGGTTCTGAAGAGGTAAAATCACACTAGTTTGGTGACATAGAATTCCTTTGTATTAAAATTATTTTGTCCAGTCAATCATAATATGTTACCTGTTCCTACATACCACCTTCGTCCGAACCGCCTACATACTGGCAACATTTGTCCGCTATTCGATCCGTTTCCAATCTTTTGTCTGATTGTGACCAGCTGGTAGCTCTGGGTGACTGTAATATCCCAGAACTCATGTGGTCTAATTTTGATAATTAGCCGTCTTTATTTCTTAACACACATCATGACATCCCTGTGATCAGGTTTGATATTTCCCTTGGACCCAAATTCGTAGGTCGGCCGCTGGACTTGTGTTCGTTTCAGATCCGGATGGAATTACTCATTTCAGAACTTTGCCCCTTTCTAATCCCACTCTTGAGGTTTCAATCGAAACTAATACTTTAATTGACCTTAAGTTCCACTTAAATCTCATAGGTTCGTTTCTTTTGTAAGGCTGACTTCACGAAACTGAATAAATTAATTTTGGACTGGTCCGATCTACTGGCAAATGATGATATAAACATTGCCTTCTATAAATTTTTTTACGCTCTGATATATTTGTTGACACTTACTTGCCGTGGAAATATCCGTCCCCTTCAAATAATCCACTTTGGTATACAAAGCACCTATTAAATTTAAAGAACGTCATGAATAGACTTTTAAATAAACATAAATCTTCTGGCTTTACAATAAGTTTTTCAAGCTACTTAGTAGCTCGGTCCAATGTAACCGTAACCGATGCAGACCGACGATTCTAACATTCTGACCCTTGAGTCTATATAACTAATTTAATATAAATAACAATGTAGTTTATGTATCACGTTCATAACCGATTTTCTTATGGTTAACAGATAGATGTATTTTATCGTGTTTGACGAATTGATTCCGCTGCACCGTCAAAAATAAAATTAACTTACTACCAAGGTATTTTTTCTTTTATTGTCAGATTTCAATTTTAAAAAAAGAAACGTCAACCTTATGATGATTATCAACAAAAAACTCTTTATCCAGAGGAAAGATCCTCTTGATTTTAAGGCAGTCTATTTTACAACATCCTTTGATAAAAAATATTATGATACTTTCAATTGGAAAATACATCAAATTTTGACGAAAGTAGTCTAATATGGTTAGCGTAGTAGAGGTAAGCGCCTTAAGCGTAGCAAAAACAATGTAATATACGAAGGTAGTAGGGTACAGGAATAAAATTGCCGAAAAGAATATTGTGGCAAGATATAATTGTCTATTCATATAATTATGAGCTTCAATTCGACCTTTTAATACATTATACCGATTGCCACGAACCACTTGCCATAGTACAGACAAGCCTTTGATTTCCACGTTATAAAGGACTTTAGTGTAAATGTAGAAACAATGTGAGTGTAATCCAATAACTGATATTAAATCTGCAAGTAACGCTATTTGAAACGTAAATCCCAAACATCCGAAGAGGGCAATGGCAAAATAAACTTGTCGTACAAAGGGCTCGATAAAGTCTAAAAATGTAGACCATAACGCAATGTGATATTTAAAGCAATCGACAAAAAAGTTATTTAAATGAATATTCAGTTTCATGCCAATCGGGCTTCCTTCTAATACGTTTAGGAGGCTGTACAGATGTCCAATAATAGCGTGAGAAACTTGAATGAGAAAATCTCCTGGCTGTATCGCCTTTATCGTATTCCTTATTCCATTCCTTAAAGTTTTTGTAGACTGTTGTATGCTCAATAAGTTTATTGACAAAAATATTTGCAACAAAATATTAAAAAAATAACAATGGTGACAGCGCAAAAAAATTCCCTATTTTTAATATGCTTTTCTTAAGATTGTTTTTAGGTTTTTGGGTTTGAACAGTTAAATCAACCAATCGAGATAACTCCAAAAAGTCACACTCCTCATTGTAATATTCAAAATTGTTTCCAGCAACAATTAATTTTCTAATATTTCTTTCATATATAATTATTTCTATGGAGAAGCGTCTGCGCGATCGCTTCACCACGCTGCAGGAGGAATTGGAGGAGCTGAACTACAGCGGGAGCGATTTATAATGGCGGTTCTCTCAGTTGGCTACGGGCGCGCACGTTGACATCCAGGTGACCAAGCGTTCCATGAGAGTTACTGCTCACTCTACGCTTTTGGATGCTACCAGTGGTGCTGAGATTTCAACTACTCCATACAGGCCTGCTCCCTCATTGCCCTCGTTGCCAATGCCAACATTCAGCGGCGGCTATGCCGCTCAGGTGGCTCAGGTGGCTCATTTCATGTATGCGGGACTCAGCCCTGGAGACTGTAAGGGCGCATAGATGTGTCCAACTGGAAGGTTCCCGCCAATGTGGTTATAGCTGATCCGAACTTCCACAGAGCTTAGCGTGTGGGTCTTCTGATTGGAGCAAGCCTGTTTTTGATCTGCTCTCAGTTGGGCAAATCCAGCTAGGAGACGGTCTGCCTCTGGTGCAGAAGACACGTTTTGGATGGATAGTTTCTGTAGGAGGTGGCACCCCAGGAAAACCTCGTTTGGCCGCCTCATGTAAGATGATTCCTGCTGACTCCGCAAACCCTTTTGACGATCGCCTCGATTATCTTCTTCATCAGTTCTTGGAACTGGATGCCTGGACTGCGCCTATCGTTCAGGCTACTAAGGAGGAGCTCGATTGCGAGGCCCACTTCGTCCTGCACCACGTCCGCTTTGAATCAGGTGCTTATTCAGTTCGCCTTCCAATCAAGACCCAATATACGTCTTTCATCAAGGAATACTTGGACCTGTGTTACATGGCTCTGGTGCCGCAGGAATCGCGAGGTAAGTGCCAGTATTTCCTTCCCCATCCTGACCTTATAGCTTTGTCTGGAGACATTTGCAAAATATACCGCTGCGTAAGGGTCTTTCCGGATGATAGTTTACTGCAGTCCATCCTCTGGAGAAATTCTATCCATGACGACGTGAAGGTTTTTAAGCTCGACACCGTGATTTATGGCACAAAGCCAGCGTCTTTTCAATCTGTTCGCACAATGCACCAGTTAGGTTAGGCTAAGGATGAAGGTGCCGGTTTTCCCGTTGGCTCTCGTGTTGTCCTTCAGGACTTTTATGTGGACGACCTCATATCTGGTGCCCCAATGAAGACTGAAGTGATTGAGATAATAGACAACGAGCCAGTTGAACAAGGGTCAGTTTCAATTAAGGAAATGGTGTTCCAATATCCCAGAGGTTTTGGAAGGCGTACACGAAGTCATAGAGAGTCATACCTAAAACTCATATCGGTGGTGCCCCAATGAAGACTGAAGTGATTGAGATAATAGACAACGAGCCAGTTGAACAAGGGTCAGTTTCAATTAAGGAAATGGTGTTCCAATATCCCAGAGGTTTTGGAAGGCGTACACGAAGTCATAGAGAGTCATACCTAAAACTTGACGATGGTAGTCCATTCATAAAGACTCTTTGATTACCATGGGATCCTGACCTACTGTTTTTTTTTGCTTTGAAGCTCTTCATCCCACCGCCAAACCAACCAGGAGATCTATACTATCTTCCGTCGCTCGGTTTTATGACCCGATGAGCTTTGTAGGTCCTGTCGTCACCAGGGCAAAGATCCTATTGCAGAAGCTGTGCCGAGAAAATTTGTCATGGGATGAAAGCCTTTCTCAATCCCTTCTCTCCGAGTGGTTGCAATTTTGTTCCAGTTTTGACCAAACTCAGTGAATTAAGTTTCCTCGCTTAGCATTCCCTGCCAAGATACGTTAAAGGTTCACGGTATATGTATTGTCAGGGTCTGATTGTCGGCTGTTATGCTCAAAGAGTCGAGTGGCACCCATTAAAAGTCCGACAATACCGAAATCTAGCTTCTACTGGAGCTACTATCTGGAGCTGAGTTATTAGAAAGACTGATGGCTGAAGTTACTGATCTTGGAACATATTCCTTGCTGATTTTGGAACAGCTTCCTCTCTTTTATTTTAAAGCGGACGGACGTGTTTTTTTTGTGCGCACTGCATTTTTATAAAATTTTAAATAAGCTTTCCATAAACAATCGGTGTTTATTTCTATACACATAAAAAAAAAAAAATAAACAAATTGCAATCTTTAGGTAAAACAATAATTTGATTAATTTTGCTTCTAAACATAGCCCTGCTCTGCTTCTTCATCTCTTACGGTGTTGCTTTTATCCTATTGCTTCTACTCTCGCTCAATAGAGATTCTTATCTCTATTCTTTGCATTTTACTAACTCGCACTAACTGCTCTCTTTAATCTCCCCCTTTCGTTTCCCTGGTACAGTGGTGCAAGGTTCATCAATAATATTAATAAATTAATTAGTGAAATTTTAATAATTTTTAATATATTAATTATTTTATTTTTAATAATTATGGAATTTAAACTGATCTGTGCGCTGAAGTCTTGTAATAAGACAATCTCCTCTTCCCAGCCTACCATCCACTGCTGGCTTTGGAAAACATCTTACACGCTAAGTGTGCCGGGTTCACAGCCTCAGTTTCGTATGCAATCTCACGTAGGTCTGGTCTCCACTTCCCGTCCCACCACCCGTCACAGCAAGGGTGTCGTTCTGTTCAGGACGAAATGAGATCGTTCATGAGGCATTCTAAAAGTGGATTCAAGGAGTTGATTTTGTAAAATCAATGACCAACTCTGTGCTCTCACAGTTTAGTAGTCTTCAACTACTAAATGAGTCTCCAAAGCGGAAGAAATCCTCTTTTAGTGACCCTCAGCCGACAATTATGCAGCCGCATATATCTCTGGCCACCCCAATAGCCGGACCTGAGAAAAATTCGGCTTCCGAATATCTCAAAATGAATGAGCAATTGTCCGATATGTCCTCTGTGGCATCGCTTCAAGTGATCCCAGACCCAATAATTCAAACCCCTGTAACAGACACCAAACAGGGTAATCAACCGTCCGGACCCCCGGTACGAACTGATGCCGCAGTATTAGTTACGGCGGCACCAAAACGATGTTCAAAACGATTTGTTTCGCCAGCTTTTGGCCAGAGAACATTTTCGTCCAAGAACATCTGTCAAGTACGGTGAAGAAAAAAATAACAAAACCTGTGGGTGTAAAACTCCCACATGTTACGGCCACTGACCAACCTTCCTCCTCATCTTCCTCAGTTTAAAAAAACTAATGTCTTCACTAACTCTTACCTATCAGAATACTAGATGGTTACGTAGTAAACTTCTCAAACTTTATTCTGATAGTTCTTTCTTTGCATCTCACATTATTGTATTTAAAGAAACTTGGTTAAAGCCGGAGATCTTAAGCTCCGAAGTTTTTCCTAGTAGGTACACTACGTTTAGATGTGATAGAACTCTGCGAAGGGGAGTGTTAATCTTTGTAGACTCCAAACTCGCTTCTGAAGAGGTAAAATCACAAGAGTTTGGTGACATTGAATTCCTTTGCATGAAAATCACTTTTTCCGATCAATCTTTGTATGTTACCTATTCTTACATACCACCTTCGTCCGAACCGCCAACATACTGGCAACATTTGTCCGCTATTCGTTTGGTTTTCCATCGTCTGTCTGATGGTGACCAGCTGATAGCTCTGGGTGACTTTAATATCCCAGAACTTATGTGGCAAATGTTGAAAATTCACCGTCTTTACAGCTTAACTCCCACCACGACTTCCCTGCAGGCATATTTGACATGTCATTCGGGCAAATTAACCACGTTAGAAATTCTTTAGGTCGGCTGTTGTACTTATGTTTCGTTTCTGATCCTGATGGAATTACTCTTTCCAGAACTTAGCGCCTTTCTAACCTTGAGGATCCATATCATCCCACTTTTGAGGTTTCGGTTCTTCTTCTTGTTATATTTTGGGAGTTGTTATTGATGGGCCGCTATTTGTTTTATTGCGCGGAATTAGCTCTCAATAAATTGAATACAAAAAATTGAATCTCGTCTTTTTAATTCGGACGCTATCAAAACGCTGATCGCTTAACATGCGAGGCATGCGAGGATATAAACATCGCATTACAAAAATTTTACTACACTTTGAACATATTCTTCGTCGTTTGCGTGCCGTGGAAATATCCGTCCGCTTTAAGAAATCCGCCTTGGTATACAAGCACCTTCTAAATTTAAAGAACAGTATGAGTAGACTTTTAAATAAACATATAGTATCTGGCTGTAAAGTTAGTTCAAGATACTTAGTAGCTCGGTCCAAGTCAAGATACTTAGTAGCTCGGTCCAATTTCACCGTGCATAACGCAGAATGTTATAGGAGTTATATTCGCCGCTGCCGGATTCAGTTTACTCAGGATCCGAAGTTATTACTTTTTAAACATTAAGCGTAAACATGTATCTTTTCCCCCACTGCTTACGTTTGAGAACTATTATGCGAACACTGATCAGACAATGGCCGACCTCTTTGCACAGTTTTTTCAAACTACGTATTCACCTAGCAGCAGATTAGCTCAGCCTTACACATATAATATCCAATCTGCCAACCTTATATTTTGCCCATCTTTCGATCAAAGTGGTGTGTTATCGGATCTTCTTAAGGTCTAGCCCGTGTATTTGCCAGGCCCTGATAGAGTACCAGGCTGTGTTCTGAAAAACTGCGCCGAGGCTCTGTGCAAACAGCTCCTTAAACTCTTTATTCTATCGCTGGAAACTTCCTTATGTGGAAGGAATCTTTCATTATTCCGCTGCATAAAAAAGGGAAAAAATCCGAAGCTGCAAATTATAGAGGCATCTGTAAATTGTCAGCAATTCCTAAGCTTTTTGAAAAACTTATCACTCCACATTTGCAACACCACACCTATGTAGTTCAATAATAACTTCGTACCAGCATGGCTTCATGAAGCGCCGCTCCACCACTACCAACTTATTGGAGCTAACATCTTTTATCACGGATGGGTTCCGGCTTACAAACAGACGCCATTTACACTGACTTCAGTAAAGCATTTGACTCTGTTAACCATTCGCTTCTTATAAGTAAACTCAGTCTTTTGGGATTCCCAACTGATCTTCTGATCTGGATTTCGAGCTACTTATCTGGGAGAACCCAAAGTGTCTTCTTTAAAGATGTTACCTCGCGTTTAGTCCGCGCAACATCTTGGGTGCCCCAAGGAAGCCATCTAGGACCCCTACATTTTACACTGTTTATTAACGACTTGCCCTTGCCTTAACTAATTCACTTGTTCTTATGTACGCTGATGATGTTAACCTATGCCTTCAGTATAAATTCACTACGGCCCAGTCTAGACTTCAATCTGATTTAGATAAACTTCAAAATTGATGTTTAGCAAATAACCTAAAGCTTAATGGATCGAAATGTAAACTTATGTCTATTTACCGTTCTAGTCCTCTCCAGGATATGTACTTTCTCTATGGGAACGCCTTAGAACGATTAGGGTTAGGGAGGTCTCAGGGTACTTAATTGGGATGCAAATCTTTACCTCCCTTCTTATCGTAGTAGACTTTTACTAATCAACTTACCATCATTAACAAACCGTAGAACGATGCTGGGTGTCATGTTTCTATATAATCTTATTTATGGAAATGTAGACAGCCAGCATTTACTAACACGAGTAAATTTTAACGTTCCTAGTAGAAGAAGTAGAAACTTTCGTCCTCTACTCCTCAGCCATTGTAGTTCGACATATGCCCAACATGATCCGTTCAGGGTATTGTGTTCGGACTACAATGGTCTCTTCTACCACATCTTGACACTTTGATTTACTAACAATCTTAAATCGCTTATATTAACCGCCTTATCTGTGCAACACTTTTCCTCGGGATATCTTTCTACTACTCTTCGCTTAACTATCTCGGTTCTCTTCCCGCGATTCGAGCCGTACGTTACGCGGCAGCGTCCCTCAGTCGGTTAGACGGGAGGTGGGGAACGGGAACCGCGACAAAAACAAAATTGCAGTAGGTGGGCGGGAGTCCTCAGCTGTACTAAAGGCATTACATAAGGACATAATCCGAGTCTTGGTTGCGATTGTTCATTCTTCCAACTCGGCTCCAAAATCATCCATTTCGTCTGATTGCTCGATCTGGTCTTGCAACACATTTGCTTTAGAAATTGGTCGGTCTTTTCTCCAGCTTCCAAACGTTCCTCTAACCGGCGAATGCTTTTTACTTTAACATTTAATCTTCTGTTTAAGTCATGAAGGGTAGTGGAATTATTTTCGGTTTAGTACTCTCCATTCTATGAAATTATTTTTTTTCCAAAATGGAAGTGACTTCAATGCAATTTAAATATTTAAAAATTTATTTAAATTTTAGAAAATAAATAAAATTACATACATTTTAACTTTAATTTCGGTACAAAATAAACGAAAACAATAATAATTAATTGATTTAATAAATTACTTTTATTTAAAATTTTTATTTTGTGAATTATAATTTTTTTTTATTTTTATAATACAAAAAAATTATTAATTTTCAACCAACGAAAATAGATAATTAATTAATTGATAGTCGAACAAATCTAAAGTCGAGGCACTGAGTATTTAAATATTTGTTCGCCAGTGATAACGAAAACAATATACCGAACCAAATTGCAGGGTATCGCGACACTTGGCGTTCCGTTGAACAAAAGGCGCCAAAAATGCATATACGTGCCTACGTACAGCAGCGGATAACGGAGGGAGGCGAAAACGATAAGTTCACCACTATTTATGCACAAATATATAAAATAATTTTTTGGCTGCACTTTATCTATTTTATTGGCAAATATTTACAATATCAAGAACGAGGGGTAGGGGGCGACAGTGATTTTGGAATAATTTATGCGTCTTAATTTTGTCCACAGGCAATTGTTAATTTATATTGGCAATATTTTAAAGACATTTATATATAACTTTATTATTCACTTCAGCTCTACTATTTTGAAGTACGTATGCGCCTAGAATTGAAAGGAGGGTGCAATATTTCAGCATAAGACGAATATTATTTTGTCTTTTCTCGACATTTTTTTTCACTAGTTGCTTTATTTATAAAATTATAATAAACAAGTCCACCCGGGGGCGCCAAAATGTTTAATGAGATTATTTTATCTCAACACGTTTTAAAAACAAAAGGTGGCTATTTATTATATAATTTCCAAAACGACGAAAAGAAATTTACAAGCCCTCGACTCGACGTTATAATTCGCTATATTCAACAAAAAGAACTTAAGCCTAGCTTATTTATTGCGGCGAAGCGGGGCGAATTCGCAAGAGAGCGCAACTGAGCTTTTATTTCGCTCCCGCTCCGCCCTATGCTAACTTAGACTAGATTTCAATTTGTTTTCGACTTTAGTATTTAATTATGCTACTAATCTAATCTAATTATGCTACACCAGCCCCGTTGAAGACCTCCATCCGGCTTCAACCAACCGGCAGCCTCGCCAGCTTATGGATCGCTCTCTTGAACATAGCTACAGCGTTAGTCCTCGCGACGGCGACCCTGTCCCTTCCGTCCGCGCCGGCGTGTGTTTCGACGACCCTGGCGGTGATCCACTGTTGGGGCGGCTGGTGATCTTCTGCGACCAGGACCAGATCGCCCTTCCAGACGTCCTCCTGCTCCCGATGCCACTTCGACAGCACCTGTAGACCCAAGTCGTACTCCTGGGACCATCGCTGCCAAAATTTTTGCTTGATTGACAAGACAAGCCGCCATCGCCGCAAGCTCGTTAGATCCTGCTGGTCCGGGGTCTGCGGTGCTGGTGGGGCGATGAGCGGCCCGCCTGTCAACAAGTGCCTGGGAGTCAACGCCTCGCCCTCGCTTGGGTCCTGACTGTGGGCGCCCAAGAGCTTCGAATTCATTACCGCCTCGACTCCAACGAGGACGGTCTACAGCTCCTCTGCGGTCAACCTCGCGCTGCCCACCGCTCGTAGGAGAAGGTACTTTGCAGATTTGACACCTTCCCCCCATAGTCCGCCCATGTACGGAGCCCGCGACGGTATGAACGCACATACGCATCCTCTTTTTGATGCGTATTGGCGCAGTTCGTCCGCCTCGTCCTCACATGAAAGTTCGACTCGTGCAATTATCGGACATAGACAAATTGAGAGCGCTGCGTCAACAATACTTGGCATAGTACGATATAGGAGCATTAACTAGTCGCCCCCCGACCCGCAACAACGAAGAGGCAAGCCCAGCCTTAAAAGCTTCATGGATAATTGGATTTAGCTTCTGTAGACTCGGAATGACAACAAGGTTTCTTCGAATATTTTTAATTTGCTCTTGATACTCGTGCTTTTGAACTATCTGGACAATTTTATTAAAAGCTTCTTGATATTCGATAGGTGAAGGTACACTATCAAAGGGAACTACTAATTTTTTACACTTCTTTATAAAGCGAAACATGTAAACGAACACTCTCAGCAGTTTTAAGTAAGTGAAAAATCCTTCTATCACTTCCAATAAATATGAAGTGGATACCCTTGCGGTTAGGTTAGGTTAGGTTAGGGCGGTGATGCAAGGGGGTCATAGAATACCCCCTCACTTCCACTTGAGCCGCAAGGGCTCCTTGTGCTGCCGCTGGAGCAAGGGTTTCACCGAGATGCTACCCCTTCCTGTCTACCAGGGTGCGTATATATGCCCAGACTACCTATGGCGGCCCATGGTCCCAGCCTGCTTTTTTTATGAAGGCAACCAGTCCGCGTGGAGAGATCTCTGAGAGATCGTTAAGGTCCGAGAGTTCTTCGGACCCGAAGTGTTTGAGCCTGCTGCGTCCGAGTGCCGGGCAGTGGCATAAGAGGTGCGATACCGATTCTACCTCCTCTTCATCCCTGCAGCTCCTGCAGAAATCATTGTGGGGGACTGCAAGCCTGGCCGCGTGTTCGCCTATCAGCCAGTGCCCCGTGATTGCCCCAATCGCTAGGCTGCATTCCGGTCTAGTCAGAGCAATGAGTCTCGCCGATCTTTCCTGAGAGCGTGTCGGCCAGATCATACGTGATGTTTTACAGGTCTGGAGATTATTCCATTTCCTATTGGCTGCCAGGTCGAAAAACTCCCTGCACTTTAGCCTGCAAGTAGCCAAGGGTATGCCTACAAGTTCTTTCTCCGGTAGGAGAGGGTTGGTAGTCCCTGCCCTAGCTAGTTCATCTGCAGCACAGTTTCCCTCGTGGTCCCTGTGACCGGGGACCCAGATGAGGTAGATGTCAAGCTGTTCAGCCATCTCGTTGAGAGATCTGCGACAGTCATTGACTGTCCTGGAGTTGGATGAGAATCCGTCAAGTGCCTTGAGCGCTGCTTGACTATCTGAGAATATACATATTGTACCCCGATTGCCCCTTAGAGCTGGGGATTCAAGTGCTTCCTTAATGGCTACTACTTCAGCCTGGAAAACACTGCAGTGGTCCTGGAGTCTGAAGGACTCCTTTAGGCTCAGATGTTCGCAAAAGTAACCGCCTCCCACCTGGCCGTTAAGTTTTGATCCATCTGTATAGATATGAATGGAGCCCTCCGGTCCCGGTATCCGGGCATCCCATTCCTCCCTCGAGGGGATTAAGACTTTGTAGTTAGTGGTGGGTTGGTCGACGGGCACACAGTAATCCGTACCCCCCTCAGGCAGTCTGGTATGACCGAAACTATTTTTGCTCCATAGGTTTGCCTCCCGCAGTCTTATTGCTGCCAGAGTGGCTGTCTTTACCCCCATCAGTTCAACTGGTAGTAGGTCAAGTATAGTGTCTAGGGCATCACTAGGCGTAGTGCATAGACTGCCTGTCATACAGACTTCCGCCATGCGCTGCATCTTCCTGAACTTTTCCCTGCATGTGGAGTTGTCTAGGGCGGGCCACCAGACAACAACACCATAGAATAGAATTGGTCTGATGATCGCTGTATATAACAATCTGACCATCTTCGGGGACATTCCCCATTTCAGGCCTACCGCCTTGCGGCAGGTATAGAGTGCTATTGCCGCTTTCTTAGTCCTATCAGCGGTGTTCAGCTTCCAGTCCAGTTTCCTGTCTAGCGTGATACCCAGGTACTTCGCACTATCACTAAGAACTAGTGTTTCTCCTAGGAGCTTCGGAAGTCTTAAGTTAGGTATTTTGTACTTCCTGGTGAACAGCACGAGCTCTGTCTTGGATGGGTTGACTCCCAGCCCGTTCTTTTGCGCCCAGGCCGACAGAACTTCGAGCTTCCCTGTCATTAGGTCGCATAGCGTCTGTGGGAATTTCCCCTCGAAGGCAATAGCAACATCGTCCGTGTACGCAATGATCTTACATCCGCCACCCTCTAAGGATCGTAGTAGGCTGTTAACCGCCACGTTCCAGAGTTGTGGTGAGAGTACACCTCCTTGTGGGGTGCCCCTCTTGACGTATCTTCGAATAGTCGAACCTCCAAGTGTAGCCTCGACACTCCTGTTAACCAGGATCTGCCGTATTAGGTGAGTTGATCGATTGTCTATTCCAAGTCCCGTCAGTGCGTCGATTATTGAGCACGGTAAGATGTTGTTGAAGGCCCCTTCTATGTCTAGAAAAGCCACAAGTGCGTATTCCTTGAAATTAATCGCTCGTTCGGCGATCATAGTGATATCGTGCAGGGCTGTTTCTGTTGATCGGCCCCTTTTGTAAGCATGCTGAGAGCATGAGATGTCATTTGGGTTAATGTTAAGTTGTAGATGGAGACTTAAGAGTCTTTCCATAGTCTTAAGGAGAAAGGAAGACAGACTTAGATCATACCAGTAGTGAAGACTGTGCTGAAGATTTTCTTAATCCATTTCCTTAGGTTAACACCGGCTCTGGATAACTGAGCTGGTAGAATACCGTCCGGTCCCGGGGATTTGAAGGGTTTAAAACTGTCAATTGCCCATTTCAGGTTTCTGTCACTAAGTAGGTAGTTGAGCGAGCCCTGGTGACCCTGGCTTCGCATCACCTGGGTTGTTCCTTCCGATGAGCAACCCGGGAAGTGTGCGTTGATAAGGGTCTCCAGGGTTTCCAGGCTTGAGGTTGTCCAGCACCCCTCCGTGTTCTTAATGTAACCTGCGATGGGGGCTGTAGTAGAGAGAATCTTTCTTAGGCGGGCGGCCTCTGATGTCTCCTGAATGTTGGTGCAGAAATTGGCCCAGGCAACCCTCTTTGCCTTGCGTAATTCTTTGTTATATTGCCTAAGTTCAGCTTTATAGGTTTCCCACGCCTCGTCTGTGTTGGTACGGTGCGCGTGGTTGAAGGCCCTACGTGCATTTTTTTTGTACGGGGCTAAAGACGAGGTCCACCACGGAGGCTTCTTCGATCTGTTGCTACCTATCCTTTTTTTGGGGCAGGCCTTGTGGTAAGCTTTTGCACTAGTCGCAGTAAGCTTGTCTACCATGGCGTTAAGCCCCTCATAGGTCTCGATGGTCTCCGAAGGCGGTTCGCCTAAGGATCTATCTAGTATATTTTTATAGAGCTCCCAGTTTGCCTTTCTAGGATTTCGTACTGCTTGCTTGGTGAAGTTTTCAAAATTTACTACTATCTCAATATAGCGATGGTCTGAAAATGAGTGTTTGTCAAGGACTCTCCAGCTGGTGATTGCATCAGCCAGGGAGTGCGAGAATAATGTGACATCAAGAACCTCCCTTCTGTTCTTGACTACGAAAGTGGGTTCTGAACCTCTGTTACCCACTAGAAGCTTAGAGCTGAGGATAAAATCGAAGATTGACTCACCCCTCTCGTTTGTGTCAGTGCTTCCTCACTGATTGTGATGAGCGTTGGCATCGCATCCTATTATTAGGTCGATGTCCTTCCTTTCGCTGTCCTCCACAAGCCGCCTGAGTAGCGAATGGGGTGGAGGTCCTAGGTGGTCGTGACCCATATATGCCGAGCATATTCTTAGATGGCCGTCTGGGCCTTCTATCGATGCGGCTACGTGATCTTCATTGCTGAAATTTGGTAGCAAGAAGGTATTAAGGCTTTTCTTTGCGAGTATGCATGCTCGCTTTTTACCTGTTACATCGGCTGTGTACAGCCTGAAGTCCGACGCCCCCAGACCGAGAATCCTGTCTCCGTGGATCCAGGGTTCTTGGATGAGGGCCACGTCAGCTCCATCCTCTGCAAGATGGAGCAGGAGGGCGGCGGAAGCCACCTTACTGTGATGGAGGTTTATCTGCAGGAATGTCAGGGACATCCTTTAGATTCTCCACCACAGTAACCTCCGCCTCGGTGTCGGAGCCCAGCAAAGAGTCCTCCTCCATGCCGACGCCACCAAGAGCCCTCGCCAGGTCACTTTCCTCTGAGGTGTACCCTTCCAGAATGTCCTCCTCCACATCTGACATTCCTTCTGGGCGGACCTCTTCGGTCGGTTCCCCCGAGTCTAGCTCCTGTGCGTCCATCTCCAAGTCGATGCCTCCAGGTTTACTCTTCACATCCGACTTGTAGATCCTCACCGCAACGTGCTCGAACCCGTATTTGATACGGCTACCGGCACCCTCCAGGATCTTCGCAGTCTCCTCATTTAAAGTGAGGACAACCTGCCTTCTCAGTCCCACTGCTTCCTCCACCTTGGCGACCCTCCAGTCCGCCGTAGGGAGTGTGGGATTGCACATTTTAAGCATGGCCAGAATGGTGGCAGGGTCCGCCGGCTTCTCTGTCAGCCTTACGCGGGCCCTCGGTTTGCTGGGGATCTTGTCCCAGTCCACCGCCTCCAGTCTGGCTCCTGGGTAGACCTCTCCAAGCGACGCAATCATTCGCTTGTAGAGGCTTACAGACCTCGCATTTTGGCACGCTATCACCTTGATGCTACCCTGGTACCACCCTGCGTCTTCGCAGTCCGGTGGAAGTCCTCCGCTTTTGAGCATCTCCTCATTCACTACCTTACGCCAAAGCTCCTTGGGGATCAGGCCATCTTTGGAGCCATTATCAATGACCCCAATGATGGTCCTGCCCTTGGTAACTTCGGCGAAGGATCTGCTACTCTGTGTCTGCACCTTCTTCTTCTTAGCTAGGGGCGCTCCACCGTCGGTCGACCTCTGCCTTTTCGCACTCTGTGCACTCTCCTTGGCAGAGTCGCCTACTCCTGTCGGCTTTTTTGGGTCCAATCTGGCTCCCGCTCTTGCTGGCTGAAAGTCAGGCAGGATTTCCCTCGCCCACTTTATTATTTCAGCCTGATCGGGATTGGACTCCGCCGATGGGTCTGTCCTCATTAGGATGAAGGCCGCTCTCCTCCTATCTTTATAGGAGCCCTTCCGCTGCAGGGGGCCAGCAGTCGTCGGACCGGGGCCTTCCTTAGGGTTGCCACCGGTGCGAAAGGAGCTCGATTCAGGGATCTTACCCCCCACACCGTTCGGTGGTCCCATAGTGGGCCCCGTTTTGGGGGTCGGTGCCTTGGCATCTCCCCCTACACCGGCGCCGCTCGCCTCCGGATGTTGTCCCTCAGTGGGGAGCTTCGCCATCCCAGCATCTCTTTGGCCTCTATCTGCCTTGGAGATTGACGGATCCGAGATCCCATTTCCGGACTTTCTTAGGGAAAGTTCTTCACTTCTAGGGTTCCGTTCTCCACTGTTTGTTTTTCTTGTTATAATATTATCGTTCATTTTTGGACCCACGAGTAGGCGGGAAGGGGTTCGTCCATCATATCCCGCTTGTCATGATAAGCCTGGCTAAAACTGAGGGGTCGGCCGGTCCCCCAGAGTCCGCATATTAACATCCGTGCATCCCCCGGACATGCATCCCTCGGCATATGCTGTTCCACCTTGGATTACCATCAGTGTACACAGTTACGGCACATGAGATCATGCGTTTCTCCCCCTGTTGTACCCGATTGGCTGACGGCCAACCCTTGCGGTTAATCCGACCGCATTCTTTTTTACTTCCATCTGCAACACCTCTGGTGACGGATCAAACCGGGGACTCGTTGGGGGACCGGGGAACCTGTAAACCAGATATCTTGACACGATATCTGCCGGGTCCTGTTTAGTTGGCACATGCCGCCATGTTCTATCCTCTGACCACTCTTGAATCTCAGCAACTCTACTTGATACGAACGTGGACAACGACGATGGATGGGAACGTATCCAATGGAGGAAAACTTCTGAATCTGACTTTTATAAAAGGCTTGATTTTACGGCCGAGGTCTGCATGAAGGTGGGCGGTACATAACTCAAGACGGAGGAGCGTCTTTGTCTTGAGAGGCGCTACTTTGGACTTTGCAGTCAATAACGAGAATTTAATACCTTCTGCAGATTCGCAACGAATATAGACGCAGGCTCCATAGGCTCTCATCGATGTGTCAGAAAAGGCATGAATTTGAATTGGTGACTTTGGCTCTCTTATCCAAAACTTCGGTATTGAGATATCTTCTAACTGTGACAAGGCGAGCTGAATTTTTTTCCACGCTGATTCCAAATGCAGTGGAATCGACTCATCCCAACCTAGCTTATTAAGCCAAAGCTCCTGCAACAGGATCTTTACTTTAATAAGGATTGGGCTTAATAATCCAAGCGGGTCGAATAGCTTTGATGTCAACGAAAGAATGTTCCGCTTAGTCGCCCTTTGACCCATGACTGTAGTATCAATTTCAAATTTAAACACTTCATCTTTGGGAACCCTAGCGATTCCTAATTCCTTAGTCAGCTATGAGTCCGAAAGTGTAATTGGCTTACTCTCGGATGCAGTAACTTTAGGCGAGTTTGAAAATCACTTACTCAATTCAAACCCAGCGTTTTGAAGAACCTGAGTGACTTCAGACTTAATTGTCTTTAGCTCCTCCACGCAGCCAGCATCCGTTACCATGTCGTCGACGTAAAAGTCAGGCTGCTAAAAACATTAGCAGCTCGAGGGAATGTATTTTTCGCGGATTCACTCAACCTCTTCAAACACCTCATGGCCGGGAATGGGGCTGGTGCAGTGCCATATGTAATGGTGTTAAGCTTGCACAATTTCAAGGACTCAGATGGTTCTTTTCTCCACACTATCAACTGGTATCGCCTATCTGCTTCATTCACCATTACTTGGCGATACATCTTTTTTATGTCAGCTATCAGAGCGAATTTGTTTAGCCGAAAGCGAAGAAGAGTTGAGTACAGCTCTTCCTAAATTATTGGACCCACCATCAACAAATCATATAAACATTTTTGTGTGGATGTCTTACAGGACGCATCAAAAACGACTCGTAGTTTATTCTTTCTAATTTGAGACCGTAAGATACACTGGTGGGACCAGAAGAACATCATTGCTTACAGGGGACATATGACCTAGGGATTCGTATTCTTCCATAAATTTCACATACATTTTCTTTAAGTTCGGATCTTGAGAAAATGTTTTCTCAAACGACAAAAAACGGCGTTTGGCTATCTCGAATGAATTGCCCAAAACTCTTGGATCCGACTTAAATGGAAGTCTGACTTCGAATCGACCTGAAGGCAGTATTCTAGTAGTCTTTCCATAATGTTCCTCACACAACTCATGTTCTGGCGACAACATCTTTTTAGAAGATGGAACTTCTTCCAATGACCAGAATTTTTTAAAATTGTGATCTATTGATTCTAATATTTCTTCCTGGCAATTCAGGCTAGAGACCGGTTGTTGAGGAGTTGAGGAATTTTCCATGAATTTTCCCGATACTATCCATCCAAGGAGCGTTTTTTGCAGTATGGGATGGTTCGGACCTAGCTTTATTTGGCCAACGGACAAAAGTTCGAAAAATGACTCAGCTCCAATTAGCATATCTATCCGCTGAGGTTTAAGTCTGCTAAGGGCATGTTCTTATGGTAGGGTCCAATCTTTCACGTTCACTGACTGGTCAGGATGATAGCCTGAAATGGTTTTTAAAAACCAAAAGTCGAACGGAAACTCGCTACCATTGATTCTCGACTTCACCACGGTGTGTATCTTTTTCTTTACTTGTGAATTCTCAGTCTAGCTTTCCTTGCGTTCGGACGTTTATTTTCTGCTATGTCGCCGCTCGTGTGTTCGGAGTGCAGTGGGGAAGTTACTGCTACGCAGCTTCGTGGGTGTGAGGCCGTTCGGTGCTCATCGATCTGCCGCCGTGCCTATCATACCGACTGTGTGGATTTACCATCCGAGGCTATAAAACTTCTAATAAACATTCCAAACTTACTGTGGCAATGTGATAGTTGCGTCATTGGAAACGACTCTCATTCAAAAATTGATGAGCTTAATATGAAGGTTTTGGACCTGGAATCCCTTTACATGAGCATCAATGCAAAATTGGATCTTGCTCTTGAAAGTTCGTCTGGGCCCATGGCTGCTTCAGAGGGGTCTCAAAGAGTGACACCCCCTACTACTTCTACTAACGCCGAAAATAAAAAGTCATCATTGGCCCAGATCCCCACTGGGTAAAAAGTGGCTGTCCCAAGAAATAAGAGGAATAACCCTAGCAGGCGTATTGTCGGACATGCACCCAGCTGTGCGCAGCTCCAAGTTCTTCCCACTCTAAAATACCTGCACATTGGTAAATTTGCAACGGCTACCCAACCGGAGGCACTGTGCAAATACGTCGCTGATAAGTTGCACCTGGACCCCAGTGATATAGCCTGTGCTAGATTGGTTAAAAAAGATGCTGATATCAACGCTCTAAAATTCGTCAACTTTAAATTGGGAGTTCCCGAGCAACATTTCCCCGCTGTCTTCAAGGTTGATTTCTGGCCCATGTCGGTAAAAGTCTCTCGATTTCTTCATAGAGAGCCTGCTAAGGTTATTGACCTCCCTGCGAGACTCCCTCGATCAAACCCTGGAGCGTCAAAAAACCCCCAGTAAGCGGCGCCACTGGAGCCGCTATTTTTCCCTCTTCATATTCCTCGACCGGTCATCATATTCTCCCTCTCCTGAGCCGCCAACAACATTCGGCGCTGGCAGTTATGGATACTGCTGATGTTACTTCCTACGTTATTCTGCTCCCGTCAATGCACTATTTGCTCCAACAACAGCAGCTGATCCCAAGGTGGGCTGTTTGGTTCGTTAACAAATGGTTCGTTATCGTCTTATTGTGAGCCCCTCTCTGTTTATCTTATCTCTCCTGGATGTGTTGTCCACTGTGAGACTGACCACTCGTGCTCACTTTACGGCGTCTGGAGAAAATGTTTGTTTACATCATGGTCTGGAGCGTAGAGCATTGCTACGCGTGGATACTCAAAACTCTATGAGCTCTATATCTTTAGCTGTACCTGCCACTGGATTCGTTGGGCGACTGGAATTCATAGGTCCAATCTGGAGATTAATGAAAATTTATGTGTGTCCACGTTGGCTATCTTGGAAGCTATGCGTTTGGGATATGTGGCCTCTAGCATCAGGACCCTGCCAGTGCCTTCACATATACCACACTCCCGCCCAATTCCGTCAGTGGACTGCATGGATCGTGTTGCCTTGGGCTCTAATAAGAGCCTAAGAGTTTTCTTCCAAAATATATCTGGAATGCGGACCAAATCCCGCATGGTGCTTTTGAATTCTTCAGTCTGTGATTTTGATGTAATCGTTCTCGTTGAAACATGGCTCAATAGCAACTTTAGTTCCTCCGAGTTCTTTGAACCCAAACTGTTTCAAGTATTTAGAAAAGACCATGATTCATCCAGCACCCATTGTGAGCGAGGAGGTGGTGTGATTATTGCTATCCGCCGATCCATGTTGGCCTTAAGGTTGGCGACCCTATACTGGACCAGCTAGCCATCTCAATCCAGGGCATTCAGGGCCCTTTCGTCATCATTGCATCGTATATCCCGCCAAACAGCGCATTCAGTACTTATCAAGCGCATATGGAAAATATCGCCAGTGTCTGTGGTAGGACCCTACGGCTCTGATGGTTGCTGGCGATTTCAACTTGAGCTCTATTGTTTGGACTTGGGACCCGGAGTCCCTTGGCATGTTACCCAGCAATGTTCACCAATCGCATGCAATCGTTGTTGATATTTTTAGCATGGGCCTCTCCCAAGTAAATAATATTTATAATGATTTATCGAAAATTCTGGATCTGATATTTTTAAATAATGTCGTTCATAGTAAAGTAGAAAATTGTAATGTACCATTAAGTCCGTGTGATATGCACCATAAGCCATTGTTGATACACATCGAATTTTATAGTTTTCTGCCTTCCCCCTCACCTATTTCTTATTATCACTTTAATGAGTCTAACCTTTCACTTATTAATAACGCTATTGTAAGTTTTGATTGGGTTTCCCTTTTTTCGGATGGCACGATTGATGATTGTTATACCAAGTTTTTGATTGCTCTTTTCAATATTATCGACAATAATGTCTCCGTTAGGGTTCGAAGGTCGTTCAAGCTGCCTTGGTATACTGAGGGTCTAAAAAACTTAAAGAATAGAAGGGATAAATTTTATAAGCGATTTCTAAAGACAGGGGTACTAGTGGCTGGTGAGTTGTACCGGCAATATAAGCGGGAGTTTGAATTCCTCAATAAATTTCTATACAACCAATATATTACTGATGTGGAAGCGAGCCTCATATCCAACCCTAAAGCGTTTTGGCGGTTTGTGAATGGGAAAAAATCTTCCTCTGATATACCTTCTTCCATGTCTTATGGTGGTTTGGCAGCTAACTCCGATAAGGGCATTTCTGAACTTTTCGAGAAATATTTTGCCTCAAACCTTGAGCCGAAGGTCTCTTGGGATGAGCGGGAGGTACCTCAAAAAATTTTGCCTCTTCTTGAGGTTGGATGCTTGGACATTCTAGATTGTGACATTGTTGAGGCCTCTAGTCATTTTAATGAGTCGCATACTCCTGACTTAGATGGTATCTCCCCATTCTTCATTGGGAAGTGTATTGCATCCTTAACCACACCTCTGCAACTTCTGTTCACTTTATCATTATCATCGGGTAAGTTTGCTTTTCGATGGAAAATTACCTCGATCTCGCCCATTCATAAATTTGGAAGCAGGGCAGACGTCACTAACTATAGGCCTATCGCCAAGATATGTAATATTGCCAAGTTACTTGAGCGTATTGTCACCAAAAAGTTAACATTCTTGATTCGTAACTTTATCTCTCACAATCAACATGGATTCCTGCCTGGGCGATCCACCACAACCAACTTAGTGGTATTCTCTAAGCACTGCCTGGAAGCCTTTGAACGCCGATGTCAGGTCGATGCCATTTATACGGACTTCTCTAAAGCCTTTGACAAAGTTTGCTATGCAGCCCTACTTGCTAAATTGTTCAGATTAGGTGTTCATTCCTCCATGTTAAATTGGTTTGAGTCTTATTTGGCAGACCGACCATGCCACGTTCCATGCCACGAGGTGATGCCACCTCGAGCCCCTTTATTGCCTCATCTGGCCTCCCGCAAGGTAGCTCTTTGGGGCCGCTCCTATTCATCATTTTCATCAATGACATTTCCTCTTGCTTTCTTTATTCGGACTTTTTGTTATACGCGGATGACCTTAAAGTGTTTAAGGCCATTAGCTGCATTAGGGATAGCTATCTACTGCAGGATGATTTGCGCCGAGTCTCTTCTTGGTGCGCCCTCAATCTCCTTCCTCTAAATTTAGCTAAATGTCATTTCATTCGTTACAGTAAGAGGGCGCTAGACTTATGTACTTCTTATGAAATTGGCAACCATGGCCTGCAGCTCAAGGAGGAGGTGGTTGATCTTGGCGTCCTTTTTGACTCAAATTTAAAATTTTCCAGCCATTTAGACTTTATAATGCCTAAGGCGTAAGCCATGTTGGGTTTTGTGAAGAGGCACACAGACCAATTCAAGAGCCCGTACGCGAAGCTTAGTGTTTACGCCGCATTCGTCCGGTCGAGGCTGGAATATGCCTCTATTATTTGGAGCCCCGCAAATAAAATAAGTTCAAATAGAGTTGAGCGGTTGCAGAAAAAATTTTTAAAATTTGCACTTCTCCCTTTAAGGTTTGTGGATCCCCTACCTTCATACCATAGCCGGTGCCTTCTCCTCCACATATGTACACTTGAGGATCGGCGCACTGTGGCAGCTTTAACTTTCATTAATAACATAGTAATTAGCAGCATTGATTGCCCCATGTTATTGGAGCTTATAAACTTCAATGTGCCCCAGAGGGATCTTCGCTCGTTTGCTCCCTTTCGGATTGCTTGTCGTAGGGCCAATTACCTTTTGAATGAGCCTATTGATAGAGCATTATCATTTTTTAATACTTTGCCGCCTAGCCTCCGAACTAAGTGGGGCTCAGATAAACAAGCGGTTAGGGTCTTATTGGTTAGGCATTTCTTAAGTAGTATGTAAGTTAGATTGTATAGTAGCCATGTAAGATTAAATAATCAATGGCGAAAGAGAAATAAATAAATTAGATTGGCCAATTCTAAGCAAGTTGATGCACGATTCCTCCCTACGGATCTGTAAGCGTTGAGCAAGATCTTCAGTAATGAAGTTCATTTGTGACCCTGAGTCAAGTAATTCTTGGGCCAATGTGTGCTCGCCACTTTTTGTTCGAAAGCTTACGATCGACGCCGCTAACAATACCCTTTTTAGTGCCGACGCATGCAAAGCATGTGAAGTAGAAGGGCCATCATTCGCTAACGCTGGAGGAGGATTTTCTTTTGGTGTTACCACCAAGTAAGTTATTTTTAGTCACCGTAAAACGGTGCAAAAGTTTATGGTGCGATCTTGCACAGATTTGACATCTAGTCGATTTGCACTTCGTTACGGTGTGACCTTTTCGCAGACAATTGAGACAGATAGATGCTAGCTTAACAAACTCAAACCTTTGCATTACAGCAAGGCGAGCGAACGGACTGCACTGGGCCACAAAATGGTCTTGAGCGTTGCAATAACTGCAAGCTGGTTTGGCAGTTTTCTCCTGTTTTGTTTTGTCAGTCTCTTTGGCGGATAGATGCTGGTACCTTCGATTTAATGTCTTTTCGAAATCGAACCACAGCGGCAATTCCTCATAATCGAGTGACTCTTCCCGTTTTCGCCTGGTCACTGGATCTACTCAATTTTAGTGTCATCTCCTTCGGATAATAATGATCCATAAATCGATGCGTCGATGCCCTCAACGACGATGCAGACGGCTGGGAAATTTTCGGAATTTACTTATTTGGTTCGCAAAGATGAGACATTCGTTATCATAGACTCTTTTTAGACTAGCAATAGCTTTGTCATCGGTGACTTGGAATGCCTTGATAGTTCCTAAGGCTTCACCAGAGAGGGAAGAAATTAAATGATTTAATTTCTCAATAACAGGAATGTTCACATCTTTGGGTACCAAGCTCTCGAAAAGACTTAAAACATTTGTGAACTCCGAATAATTTCCAATGAATTTTGGTAATGCTAAACTGGGAAGTCTAGCTCGAGTTGGGGCTGCAGAAATTGCAGTAGCTGGGCGGGAGTCCTCAGCTGTATTAGGCATTACATAAGGACATAATCCTTGTCTTGGTTGTGATTGTTAATTCTTCCAACTCGGCTCCAAAATCATCCATTTCGTCTGATTGCTCGATCTGGTCTTGCAACTCATTTGCTTTAGAAATCTAAAACCTGAAGCCTGCATCCTAGCTCGGTCTTTTCTAGAGGAAGTGATCCAGCTTTCAAACGTTCCTCTAACCGGCGAATGCTTTTCACTTTAACATTTATTCTTCTTTTTAAATCATGAAGGGTAGTAGAATTAATTTTTGTGTTTATTACTCTCCATTCTATAAAATTACACAGGCCAACAGCAAAAAATCTCCACGCATAATTTTACCTGCTCCATAACCTTTAGGCTCCCCTGAACCAAAGTCCAGAACAAACATAGGTTCTATCACCCACCGTTTCCGCGGTACACCTAAGAGAAGAAATTGATCAAATTTTACCATATATTGAATTATGTAGGCCGTGAAATGGCTACGACCATCATTGTTTCCAGTACATATCATTTTTGAAATGTATGTGTACCAACTAAAATTCAAAAATGGTAGCTAGCAGTTACCATATCTTTGGAATACTCATCCAAAGTTGAAATCTCAGATTTTCTACGTTAATTTTTGGTCTTCTATGATTTTTCCCCAAACATTTTTCTATGGAAGATTTTTATTTTCTTATTGAAGTCAGTAGATCATACCAATAAATTTCTATACAACCAATATATTACTGATGTGGAAGCGAGCCTCATATCCAACCCTAAAGCGTTTTGGCGGTTTGTGAATGGGAAAAAATCTTCCTCTGATATACCTTCTTCCATGTCTTATGGTGGTTTGGCAGCTAACTCCGATAAGGGCATTTCTGAACTTTTCGAGAAATATTTTGCCTCAAACCTTGAGCCGAAGGTCTCTTGGGATGAGCGGGAGGTACCTCAAAAAATTTTGCCTCTTCTTGAGGTTGGATGCTTGGACATTCTAGATTGTGACATTGTTGAGGCCTCTAGTCATTTTAATGAGTCGCATACTCCTGACTTAGATGGTATCTCCCCATTCTTCATTGGGAAGTGTATTGCATCCTTAACCACACCTCTGCAACTTCTGTTCACTTTATCATTATCATCGGGTAAGTTTGCTTTTCGATGGAAAATTACCTCGATCTCGCCCATTCATAAATTTGGAAGCAGGGCAGACGTCACTAACTATAGGCCTATCGCCAAGATATGTAATATTGCCAAGTTACTTGAGCGTATTGTCACCAAAAAGTTAACATTCTTGATTCGTAACTTTATCTCTCACAATCAACATGGATTCCTGCCTGGGCGATCCACCACAACCAACTTAGTGGTATTCTCTAAGCACTGCCTGGAAGCCTTTGAACGCCGATGTCAGGTCGATGCCATTTATACGGACTTCTCTAAAGCCTTTGACAAAGTTTGCTATGCAGCCCTACTTGCTAAATTGTTCAGATTAGGTGTTCATTCCTCCATGTTAAATTGGTTTGAGTCTTATTTGGCAGACCGACCATGCCACGTTCCATGCCACGAGGTGATGCCACCTCGAGCCCCTTTATTGCCTCATCTGGCCTCCCGCAAGGTAGCTCTTTGGGGCCGCTCCTATTCATCATTTTCATCAATGACATTTCCTCTTGCTTTCTTTATTCGGACTTTTTGTTATACGCGGATGACCTTAAAGTGTTTAAGGCCATTAGCTGCATTAGGGATAGCTATCTACTGCAGGATGATTTGCGCCGAGTCTCTTCTTGGTGCGCCCTCAATCTCCTTCCTCTAAATTTAGCTAAATGTCATTTCATTCGTTACAGTAAGAGGGCGCTAGACTTATGTACTTCTTATGAAATTGGCAACCATGGCCTGCAGCTCAAGGAGGAGGTGGTTGATCTTGGCGTCCTTTTTGACTCAAATTTAAAATTTTCCAGCCATTTAGACTTTATAATGCCTAAGGCGTAAGCCATGTTGGGTTTTGTGAAGAGGCACACAGACCAATTCAAGAGCCCGTACGCGAAGCTTAGTGTTTACGCCGCATTCGTCCGGTCGAGGCTGGAATATGCCTCTATTATTTGGAGCCCCGCAAATAAAATAAGTTCAAATAGAGTTGAGCGGTTGCAGAAAAAATTTTTAAAATTTGCACTTCTCCCTTTAAGGTTTGTGGATCCCCTACCTTCATACCATAGCCGGTGCCTTCTCCTCCACATATGTACACTTGAGGATCGGCGCACTGTGGCAGCTTTAACTTTCATTAATAACATAGTAATTAGCAGCATTGATTGCCCCATGTTATTGGAGCTTATAAACTTCAATGTGCCCCAGAGGGATCTTCGCTCGTTTGCTCCCTTTCGGATTGCTTGTCGTAGGGCCAATTACCTTTTGAATGAGCCTATTGATAGAGCATTATCATTTTTTAATACTTTGCCGCCTAGCCTCCGAACTAAGTGGGGCTCAGATAAACAAGCGGTTAGGGTCTTATTGGTTAGGCATTTCTTAAGTAGTATGTAAGTTAGATTGTATAGTAGCCATGTAAGATTAAATAATCAATGGCGAAAGAGAAATAAATAAATTAGATTGGCCAATTCTAAGCAAGTTGATGCACGATTCCTCCCTACGGATCTGTAAGCGTTGAGCAAGATCTTCAGTAATGAAGTTCATTTGTGACCCTGAGTCAAGTAATTCTTGGGCCAATGTGTGCTCGCCACTTTTTGTTCGAAAGCTTACGATCGACGCCGCTAACAATACCCTTTTTAGTGCCGACGCATGCAAAGCATGTGAAGTAGAAGGGCCATCATTCGCTAACGCTGGAGGAGGATTTTCTTTTGGTGTTACCACCAAGTAAGTTATTTTTAGTCACCGTAAAACGGTGCAAAAGTTTATGGTGCGATCTTGCACAGATTTGACATCTAGTCGATTTGCACTTCGTTACGGTGTGACCTTTTCGCAGACAATTGAGACAGATAGATGCTAGCTTAACAAACTCAAACCTTTGCATTACAGCAAGGCGAGCGAACGGACTGCACTGGGCCACAAAATGGTCTTGAGCGTTGCAATAACTGCAAGCTGGTTTGGCAGTTTTCTCCTGTTTTGTTTTGTCAGTCTCTTTGGCGGATAGATGCTGGTACCTTCGATTTAATGTCTTTTCGAAATCGAACCACAGCGGCAATTCCTCATAATCGAGTGACTCTTCCCGTTTTCGCCTGGTCACTGGATCTACTCAATTTTAGTGTCATCTCCTTCGGATAATAATGATCCATAAATCGATGCGTCGATGCCCTCAACGACGATGCAGACGGCTGGGAAATTTTCGGAATTTACTTATTTGGTTCGCAAAGATGAGACATTCGTTATCATAGACTCTTTTTAGACTAGCAATAGCTTTGTCATCGGTGACTTGGAATGCCTTGATAGTTCCTAAGGCTTCACCAGAGAGGGAAGAAATTAAATGATTTAATTTCTCAATAACAGGAATGTTCACATCTTTGGGTACCAAGCTCTCGAAAAGACTTAAAACATTTGTGAACTCCGAATAATTTCCAATGAATTTTGGTAATGCTAAACTGGGAAGTCTAGCTCGAGTTGGGGCTGCAGAAATTGCAGTAGCTGGGCGGGAGTCCTCAGCTGTATTAGGCATTACATAAGGACATAATCCTTGTCTTGGTTGTGATTGTTAATTCTTCCAACTCGGCTCCAAAATCATCCATTTCGTCTGATTGCTCGATCTGGTCTTGCAACTCATTTGCTTTAGAAATCTAAAACCTGAAGCCTGCATCCTAGCTCGGTCTTTTCTAGAGGAAGTGATCCAGCTTTCAAACGTTCCTCTAACCGGCGAATGCTTTTCACTTTAACATTTATTCTTCTTTTTAAATCATGAAGGGTAGTAGAATTAATTTTTGTGTTTATTACTCTCCATTCTATAAAATTACACAGGCCAACAGCAAAAAATCTCCACGCATAATTTTACCTGCTCCATAACCTTTAGGCTCCCCTGAACCAAAGTCCAGAACAAACATAGGTTCTATCACCCACCGTTTCCGCGGTACACCTAAGAGAAGAAATTGATCAAATTTTACCATATATTGAATTATGTAGGCCGTGAAATGGCTACGACCATCATTGTTTCCAGTACATATCATTTTTGAAATGTATGTGTACCAACTAAAATTCAAAAATGGTAGCTAGCAGTTACCATATCTTTGGAATACTCATCCAAAGTTGAAATCTCAGATTTTCTACGTTAATTTTTGGTCTTCTATGATTTTTCCCCAAACATTTTTCTATGGAAGATTTTTATTTTCTTATTGAAGTCAGTAGATCATACCATGTTTTAATTTTGGATTTAAGGGATAACTCGAAATAATTTTATGAATTTATTATAGGTGGTTAAACA
This sequence comes from Drosophila ananassae, assembly GCF_017639315.1. Lineage (NCBI taxonomy): Eukaryota > Metazoa > Arthropoda > Insecta > Diptera > Drosophilidae > Drosophila > Drosophila ananassae. Next base: position 23,199,074 of record NC_057929.1, on the reverse strand, counting down.
ATATTTTCTTCATTTAAATTGGAGTTTTTAATCTCATATTTTCAAAAAGTCATGGCTATCTATAACTTCTGTAAAGCTTTACTAAACAAGCTGAACCTGCAATAGATACGTTTTGAATATAGAAACAGTTTTATGTAGCCATGACTTTTTGAAAATATGAGATTAAAAACTCCAATTTAATTGACGAAAATATTGTTTAACCACCTATAATAAATTCAATAAAATTATTTCAAGATTTTCCGAAAATCCAAAATTAGAACATGTTATGATCTACTGATTTCAATAAGAAAATAAAAATCTTCCATAGGAAAATGTTTGGGGAAAAATCATAGAAGACCAAATATTTATGTAGAAAATCTGAGATTTCAACTTTGGATGAGTATTCCAAAGATATGGTAACTGCTAGATACCATTTTTTAATTTTAGTTGGTACACATACATTTCAAAAATGATATGTACTGTAAACAATGATGGTCGTAGCCATTTCACGGCCTACATAATTCAATATATGGTAAAATTTGATCAATTTCTTCTCTTAGGTGTACCGCGGAAACGGTGGGTGATAGAACCTATGTTTGTTCTGGACTTTGGTTCAGGGGAGCCTGAAGATTATGGAGCAGGTAAAATTATGCGTGGAGGAAAAAAAAAGTTGGAAATTGTCGGCCTGTGTTATTGTTGGCACCTAGTGCCAAGACCTACTACCCTATATGCACACTTAGTAATTTGATCCAATCAATATGCATCAGCATGTCACAATGTACAGGGTTGCTCATATTCGACGGACCCATGTTTTTTTTTTTAAAATCAAAGAAAAAAATACAAATTTGGCGGTTGGCAATCTTAATCATTTAATTTGTTCCAAGTAGATTTGTTTACATCAATTTTTGAATATGATATCTTTCAAATGGCCGCCTCTGGCGTTGATGGCGTATTGTGCCCATTTTGCAGCAGTTTCCATCGGCCAACATTTCGGCCGGAATAGCGGCTATTTCTTCACGAATGTTGTCCTTGAGCTCTTCTAGGGTCCTTGGATTGTTAACGTAAACCTTTGACTTCAAATATCCCCACAAGAAGAAGTCAGGCGGCGTCAAATCGGGCGAACGCGGTGGCCAGTCCAAATCACCACTTTTCGACATCAAACGGCCCGGAAACAATTTCTTCAGAAAATCGATTGTTATGCGACTTGTGTGCGGTGGAGCGCCGGCTTGTTGAAACCAGAACTGCCTCATATGCTTTCGACGATTAATTGGCATCACAAAATTGGTCATCATGTCGCGATAACGCTCCTGGTTGATGGTAACACAATTGACTTGTTCTGTTGAATGTAAATTTCAACTATTTCAGAGCGCTCGCGTGGCGTGTATTGTTCCATGGTAAAAATCTGCTTGGACTGACGCTTCAAACGCGGTATGTCATTAAGCGATCTGCCATCTCTGTCAAAAGTTATGGCGTCGTCAGATGGGTCCGTCGAATATGGGCAACCCTGTACAAGCATCAGACCCACTAACCTATTGGCACACCTAGTAATAAAAGTGATAAGCATAAAACAATTTCCAACCTACTAACCCGGCACTAGTCGACGGCGCTGGAAGCAGAATCAGCATTATCAACGGAAAGAATGACCGACTGACCGAAGCAAGCAAAACCAGGCAGCTAAGCCGAAATGCGCGTGCAATCTGTACATGAACAAACAATCTGAGTCAGCAGACTCAGAGATGGGTGACCCTGGCATTAACATTAGCACGTCCATCCATAACATTGACCTTTCTTAGATTTAATGATGTATAATTTAGCATCTTATATAACAGTTGTTCTTCTGAAATAAAGACAGTTGCGAGATCAGAGTCAATAGTCTCGTTACTCAGGGTTGAAACTACTGCACTTAAAATCCCGTGAAACGGACCACAAGTAGACCCCGCATTACCTTACCACTTCGAGTGTTGCTCCCGTGAAACGGAGCACGAGGAGATCCCGCGGCATATCAGTCTATTTCGATTGTTGCTCCCGTGAAACGGACAACCAGTAGACCCCGCGTTACCTAACCTACATCGAGTGTTGCTCCCGTGAAACGGACCGCCAGTAGGACCGGCCGATAAGGAATCAGCCGAGCCACCATACCACCGGTACTTGAGGAAAACCAGCCCAGGACTTCAAGCACCCCATATCAACTCCAGCCTGATCACATCAAGCGCCTGGTCAACCCAAACAGTCCCTTGCAGAATCCAGGTAACCGCTACTCCCGCGAGTTCAAGTTTGACGTAGTTGCCGCATAAAGCTCTACGGACGACCAATTATTTCTTTTCTAAAAAGAAGCCAATTCGACTGAATTTTAATATTTAAAAATTATTTATTTAAATATAATTATTTTTTTTTTTTAATAAATAAAATTAAATAAATTTTAATTTTAATTTCCGTACAAAATAAACGAAAACAATAAAAATTAATTGATTTAATAAATTACTTTTATATAAAATTGTTATTTTAAAGTAATTCTGTGAATTATATATTTTTTTTTTATAATAAAAATAAATTATTTAATTTCAACCAACGAAAATGGCCGTCAGCCAATCGGGTACAACAGGGGGAGAAACGCATTAGCTCATGTGCCGTAACTGTGTACACCGATGGTAGTGCGACTATACTCTCCAAGTGAGGGCGGCTGGTAACAAGTCCCTGTTAGGTCATGTCTCTGCCGAGGATGCTGGCGAATTGTAGTCGGGCGGGGAGAAGAAAACTCCCTTCCTCAAATCACCCCAATCCAAGATGGAACAGCATATGCCGAGGGATGCATGTCCGGGGGATGCACGGATGTTAATATGCGGACTCTGGGGGACCGGCCGACCCCTCAGTTTTAATCAGGCTTATCATGACAAGCGGGCTATGTCATGATGGACGAACCCCTTCCCGCCTACTCGTGGGTCCAAAAATGAACGACAAAAATATTAAAACAAAAACAAACAGTGGAGAACGGAACTCCCTAAGAAAGTCCGAAAATGGGATCTCGGATCCGTCAATCTCCAAGGCAGATAGAGGCCAAAGAGATGCTGGGATGGCGAAGCTCCCCACTGAGGGACAACATCCGGAGGCGAGCGGCGCCGGTGTAGGGGGAGATGCCAAGGCACCGACCCCCAAAACGGGGCCCACTATGGGACCACCGAACGGTGTGGGGGGCAAGATCCCTGAATCGAGCTCCTCTCGCACCGGCGGCAACCCTAAGGAAGGCCCCGGCCCGACGACTGCTGGCCCCCTGCAGCGGAAGGGCTCCTATAAAGATAGGAGGAGAGCGGCCTTCATCCTGATGAAGGCAGACCCATCGGCGGAGTCCAATCCCGATCAGGCTGAAATAATAAAGTGGGCGAGGGAAATCCTGCCTGACTTTCAGCCAGCAAGAGCGGGGGCCGGATTGGACCCAAAGAAGCCGACAGGAGTAGGCGACTCTGCCAAGGAGAGTGCAAAGAGTGCGAAAAGGCAGAGGTCGACCGACGGTGGAGCGCCCCTAGCTAAGAAGAAGAAGGTGCAGACACAGCAAAGTAACAGATCCTTCGCTGAAGTTACCAAGGGCATGGCTCCAAAGATGGCCTGATCCCCAAGGAGCTTTGGCGTAAGGTAGTGAATGAGCTGCATGGGCGCTTCATGGAGGAGATGCTCAAGAGCGGAGGACCTCCACCGGACTGCGAAGACGCAGGGTGGTACCAGGGTAGCATCAAGATGATAGCGTGCCAAAATGCGAGGTCTGTAAGCCTCTACAAGCGAATGATTGCGTCGCTTGGAGAGGTCTACCCAGGAGCCAGACTGGAGGCGGTGGACTGGGACAAGATCCCCAGCAAACCGAGGGCCCGCGTAAGGCTGACAGAGAAGCCGGCGGACCCTGCCACCATTCTGGCCATGCTTAAAATGTGCAATCCCACACTCCCTACGGCGGACTGGAGGGTCGCCAAGGTGGAGGAAGCAGTGGGACTGAGAAGGCAGGTTGTCCTCACTTTAAATGAGGAGACTGCGAAGATCCTGGAGGGTGCCGGTAGCCGTATCAAATACGGGTTCGAGCACGTTGCGGTGAGGATCTACAAGTCGGATGTGAAGAGTAAACCTGGAGGCATCGACTTGGAGATGGACGCACAGGAGCTAGACTCGGGGGAACCGACCGAAGAGGTCCGCCCAGAAGGAATGTCAGATGTGGAGGAGGACATTCTGGAAGGGTACACCTCAGAGGAGAGTGACCTGGCGAGGGCTCTTGGTGGCGTCGGCATGGAGGAGGACTCTTTGCTGGGCTCCGACACCGAGGCGGAGGTTACTGTGGTGGAGAATCTAAAGGATGTCCCTGACATTCCTACAGATAAACCTCCATCACAGTAAGGTGGCTTCCGCCGCCCTCCTGCTCCATCTTGCAGAGGATGGAGCTGACGTGGCCCTCATCCAAGAACCCTGGATCCACGGAGACAGGATTCTCGGTCTGGGGGCGTCGGACTTCAGGCTGTACACAGCCGATGTAACAGGTAAAAAGCGAGCATGCATACTCGCAAAGAAAAGCCTTAATACCTTCTTGCTACCAAATTTCAGCAATGAAGATCACGTAGCCGCATCGATAGAAGGCCCAGACGGCCATCTAAGAATATGCTCGGCATATATGGGTCACGACCACCTAGGACCTCCACCCCATTCGCTACTCAGGCGGCTTGTGGAGGACAGCGAAAGGAAGGACATCGACCTAATAATAGGATGCGATGCCAACGCTCATCACAATCAGTGAGGAAGCACTGACACAAACGAGAGGGGTGAGTCAATCTTCGATTTTATCCTCAGCTCTAAGCTTCTAGTGGGTAACAGAGGTTCAGAACCCACTTTCGTAGTCAAGAACAGAAGGGAGGTTCTTGATGTCACATTATTCTCGCACTCCCTGGCTGATGCAATCACCAGCTGGAGAGTCCTTGACAAACACTCATTTTCAGACCATCGCTATATTGAGACAGTAGTAAATTTTGAAAACTTCACCAAGCAAGCAGTACGAAATCCTAGAAAGGCAAACTGGGAGCTCTATAAAAATATACTAGATAGATCCTTAGGCGAACCGCCTTCGGAGACCATCGAGACCTATGAGGGGCTTAACGCCATGGTAGACAAGCTTACTGCGACTAGTGCAAAAGCTTACCACAAGGCCTGCCCCAAAAAAAGGATAGGTAGCAACAGATCGAAGAAGCCTCCGTGGTGGACCTCGTCTTTAGCCCCGTACAAAAAAAATGCACGTAGGGCCTTCAACCACGCGCACCGTACCAACACAGACGAGGCGTGGGAAACCTATAAAGCTGAACTTAGGTAATATCACAAAGAATTAGTTGCATGGGCCAATTTCTGCACCAACATTCAGGAGACATCAGAGGCCGCCCGCCTAAGAAAGATTCTCTCTACTACAGTCCCCATCGCAGGTTACATTAAGAACACGGAGGGGTGCTGGACAACCTCAAGCCTGGAAACCCTGGAGACCCTTATCAACGCACACTTCCCGGGTTGCTCATCGGAAGGAACAACCCAGGTGATGCGTAGCCAGGGTCACCAGGGCTCGCTCAACTACCTACTTAGTGACAGAAATCTTAAATGCTTACAAAAGGGGCCGATCAACAGAAACAGCCCTGCACGATATCACTATGATCGCCGAACGAGCGATTAACTTCAAGGAATACGCACTTGTGACTTTTCTAGACATAGAAGGGGTATTCAACAACATCTTACCATGCTCAATAATCGATGCACTGACGGGACTTGGAATACGGCAGATCCTGGTTAACAGGAGTGTTGAGGCTACTCTTGGAGGTTCGACTATTCGAAGATACGTCAAGAGGGGCACCCCACCAGGAGGTGTACTCTCACCACTACTATGGATCGTGGCGGTTAACAGCCTACTGCGATCCTTAGAGGGTGGCGGATGTAAGATCATTGCGTACGCGGACGATGTTGCTATTGCCTTCGTGGGGAAATTCCCACAGACGCTATGCGACCTAATGACAGGGAAGCTCGAAGTTCTGTCGGCCTGGGCGCAAAAGAACGGGATGGGAGTCAATCCGTCCAAGACAGAGCTCGTGCTGTTCACCAGGAAGTACAAGATACCTAACCTAAGACTTCCGAAGCTCCTAGGAGAAACACTAGTTCTTAGTGATAGTGCGAAGTGCCTAGGTATCACACTAGACAGGAAACTGGTCTGGAAGCTGAACACCGCTGATAGGACTAAGAAAGCGGCAATAGCACTCTATACCTGCCGCAAGGCGGTAGGCCTGAAATGGGGAATGTCCCCGAAGATGGTCAGATGGTTATATACAGCGATCATCAGACCAATTCTATTCTATGGTGTTGTTGTCTGGTGGCCCGCCCTGGACAACTCCACATGCAGGAAAAAGTTCAGGAAGACGCAGCGTATGGCGGAAGTCTGTATAACAGGCAGTCTACGCACTACGCCTAGTGATGCCCTAGACACTATACTTGACCTACTACCAGTGGAACTGATTTGGGTAAAGACAGCCACTCTGGCCGCAATAAGACTGCGGGAGTCAAATCTATGGAGCAAAAATAGTTTCGGTCATACCAGACTGGACCTACACCATTTCATGCCTGAGGGGGGTACGGATTACTGTGTGCCCGTCGACCAACCCACCACTAACTACAAAGTCTTAATCCCCTCGAGGGAGGAATGGGATGCCCGGATACCGGGACCGGAGGGCTCCATTCATATCTATACAGATGGATCAAAACTTAACGGCCAGGTGGGAGGCGGTTACTTTTGCGAACATCTGAGCCTAAAGGAGTCCTTCAGACTCCAGGACCACTGCAGTGTTTTCCAGGCTGAAGTAGTAGCCATTAAGGAAGCACTTGAATCCCCAGCTCTAAGGGGCAATCGGGGTACAATATGTATCGTCTCAGATAGTCAAGCAGCGCTGAAGGCACTTGACGGATTCTCATCCAACTCCAGGGCAGTCATTGGACTGTCGCAGATCTCTCAACGAGATGGCTGAACAGCATGACATCTACCTCATCTGGGTTCCCGGTCACAGGGACCACGAGGGAAACTGTGCTGCAGATGAACTAGCTAGGGCAGGGACTACCAACACTCTCCTATCGGAGAAAGAACTTGTAGGCATACCCTTGGCTACTTGCAGGCTAAAGTGCAGGGAGTTTTTTGACCTGGCAGCCAATAGGAAATGGAGTAATCTCCAGACCTGTAGAACATCACGTCTGATCTGGCCGACACGCTCTCAGAAAAGATCGGCGAGACTTATTGATCTCACCAGAACGGAATGCTGCCTAGCGATTGGGGCAATCACTGGGCACTGGCTGATAGGCGAACACGCGGCCAGGCTTGCAGTCCCCCACAATGATTTCTGCAGGAGCTGCAGGGATGAAGAGGAGGTAGAATCGGTATCGCACCTCTTATGCAACTGCCCGGCACTCGGACGCAGCAGACTCAAACACTTCGGGTCCGAAGAACTCTCGGACCTTAACGATCTCTCAGAGATCTCTCCACGCGGACTGGTTGCCTTCATAAAGAAGCGAGGGGGTATTCTATGTCCCCCTTGCATCACCGCCCTAACCTAACCTAACCTAACCAACGAAAATAATTAATTGATAGTCGAATAAATCTATAGTCGAGACACTGAGTATTTAAATATTTGTTCGCCAGTTATTTTATCTCAACAATTTTTAAAAACAAAAGGTGGCTGTTTACTATAAAATTTCTAAACCGACGAAAAGAAAAGTACATGCACTCGGCTAGACGTTATAATTCGATATATTCAACAAAAAATAACTTAAGCCTAGCTTATTTATTGCGGCGAAGCGGGGCGAATTCATAAGACAGCGCAACTGAGCTTTTATTTCGCTTCCGCTCCGCCCTATGCTAACTTAGACTAGATTTCAATTTGTTTTCGACTTCAGTATTTAATTATGCTACACAAGACAGCGCAACTGAGCTTTTATTTCGCCCCCGCTCCGCCTTATGCTAACTTAGACTAGACTTCAATTTTTTTTCGTCTTCTGAATTTTATTATGCTACTAATCTAATCTAATTATGCTACAACCACCTTTATCGGGCAGTTGGTCCCGCAGTTCTGGGCTTCGAGGAATTGAGGGCTTTGTTGTGCCGCATAGCCTCAATCATTAATTCTAGACCCCTTGTGTCGATTTCAGAAATTCCTGCGGACCTAGATGTGCTAACTCCGGCTCATTTTCTAAATGGCGGGCCGCCCACAACGTGCATCAAACCGGACCTTACTGCCCTAAACTTCTACCATCTGGATGGGTGGCAGGGAGTCTTCTTCTTGCAGCAAGTTTTCTGGGTGCGTTGGAAGGAGGAGTATCTCACGCTGTTGCAGCAGCGTTCCAAATGGCGCACCCCTAGCCCTGTAATTTCTGTTGGTGCCATAGTCCTGGTGAAGGGTGAGAATCTACCCCCAATGAGGTGGCCTCTGGCCAGGATACTGTAGCTGGTTCCTGGGCGTGACGGAGTGAACCGTGTAGCCATACTTAAGGCAGCGGTTGGAACGACTAAGCGTGCGGTGTCAAGGTTATGTCTCCTGCCTCTCAATGATTCTGTTGAAGATCCAGACTTCAAGGGGGAGAAAATGTTGAGCCAAGCAGCCAAAGACGAAGCTATTTAAAATAATATATATTTTAAATCTGAGGAGCAACGGCGTGTTCATCGCAGTTCTGTTTTTGTTTATTTTTCCCCCGTTCGCATGCGCTTTACAGGTATTTGTAGTGGAAGCGCTTTGGGGACCTTTTTTGTAGAGCAGCTCATCTTGCAATGCACACTAGCTCATCTTGCATTTCTTTGCGTTCCCCCGCCACGCCTATTTCCAACGAAATGGTAAACAAATGCATTGTTCTGAGTTTCTATTACTAAGCTTTGATTTACTTGTATTTCGGCACTGATTTGAGCGGCTGCGAGTTTGGTTAGATTGAACCCTCGAATAAAAACATTGAAATTTGAAAGACATTTATTTGTAAAATCGTTTATTTATTTGGACGCTATTAAAAAATATTAATAGCGCAACAATATATATATTTATATTATGTAATATATATATTTATATTATATATAAATATATTATATATATCAGCTAATATAATAAATATAGTAATAATATAATTATTGTTAAAAGGAGCCCCTTATAAAAATGGTGTTACTCCAATGAGTTCCGTTTCAAAATTTTTTTTATTTCATATTCTTCTCTTACAATAAAGATACATGAAAATCTTAAACCTATTTAAAACTACTTATCAACGGACTGCACGCTGACATGCTATGTGACCCTTCTTAAGTGCTTCAAGTGCACCACATAAATATTTGTTTAGACTGCAGGAGATCGTTTTCAAACCATGCTGTTAATCACTTATTCCCATGGGTCCGATCTCTTACATTCTATGTTTGGAATTCGTATCGTGTTCAATGCTTGAACAATTATTATATTATATAAAAAAATATAATTTAATATAATAAAATAATTTGCATTTTATCGATCTTGTCCTCACCAGGCTATGTACTTTCTCTATAGATACGCCTTCAAACGAATAACTCAGGTTAACAATCTGATTGTCTTATTAGATTTAAAACTTTAATTTACCGACCATATATCCACCATGGTTAATAAAGCAATGGGTATGCTTGTTTTTATTAAAAGATCGTCAAAAGAATTTAATGACTGGTACATAACATAAACGTTAAATACATCATTGGTCCGTCCGATTCTTGAGTATCCAGTGTGCCTGGAGTCCTCAATACGGAGTACACTGGAGTTCCTGACTTTCGCCCTTAGAGGACTTAATAGGGAAGCAAATCTTCACCTCCCCTCTTATCATAGTAGACTTTTACTAATCAACTTTCCATCATTAACAAACCGTAGAACGATGCTGGGTGTCATGTTTCTGTATAATCTTATTTCTGGCGAATACTAAACGTACTAAATGTGTTTACCAATAACATTTAAATTTTAACGTTCCTAGTAGAAGGAATAGAAACTTTCATCCTCTACTCCTCAGCCATTCTATTTCGACATATACCAAACACGATCCGTTTAGGTTATTATGTTCGGACTACTGTCCTCTACCACTTCTTGTCACTTTGCTCCAAAACAAAAAATCTAACAATCTTAAATCCCTTATTTTTAACGCCATGTTTGTGCAACACTCTTCCCCGTGATATCTCTTAAACTATCTCGTATCTATCTACGCGATAAGAGCCGTACGTCACTCGGCAGTGTCCCTCGGTCGGTTGGGCGGGAGGTGGGCTATACCTGTGGGAACCACGCCATTGAAGCCGAGCGGCCGAGAAGAGTCGTCTTCAACCAACAATAACGATAAGATAAAATAAAGATAAGACAAACTTTACTTACTATATGATCGGTGATCGCCAATGATTTTGTATTAATAGTTATATATAATAACAGAACAAAATGTATTAACAAAAATAAAAGTATTAAATAGGAAGGAAACCTTATCGAATTTGAAATCGGGTCCACCGAGCGCTATTCCTGACCAATTTTTGAATTAAAAATTTTTTATGCTAAGGCCGATGTCATAGTTACTGTAGAAACTATTGGAGTTAGAGACGATAAAGACGATCTCTTTGATCGATGTTCCAACATTCCAAAGATGTGAAATTCTAATAAAAGTTATCATTCCCTCTTGGATCGGCTCTTGTAGTGGGTTCCACTGGCGGGTCCCTCTGCATTATCGCGTTATGCCTTATCCCCCTTTTGTCCACCCCTTCTTTCTTTGATTTTATTCATAGTATAGGTCGGACTATGGTCGTTATGAGGGTACGAGTTGAATATGTCAAAAATTATGAAATAAATGAAAATAATTTGAATTAAATTAAATCGATAAATAGTTCGTTGTCAGTCAAAAATGATCTGATAAAAATGAACAGATCGCTTTGGCTTGTCCACAATCCCCTGCGGACTGCGGTGGATCTAGAAAGCGTATGTATATTAACGTAACGTTTCTTATTAAATCCACGTAATGATGGTATACGATCTTGCGATTGCATTCTACTTCATATATAATATATAGAGATAAGCTTGTTGTACTTTATGTTCCTACATATTACATAAGTTGAAATGATTTAAACCAAATTTAGTGGGAGAAGCTATTTTTAAATTAAGATTAAGAATTTTTTAGCTGAGTAAATTTAATGTGAAATAAAACTATACTAAATGGGCACATTAACTTATCTATTTTACTGTATAAGGGTAAAGGCAGCAGGGCCAAGCAGAAAAACTACACTACCACATTTTCGAATATCAACCGATGGAAGAGCAGAAGGCACGGTAAGGTTTAGCTTGTGATGGTGCAAATTCTCAGCGGGCATGGCTGCTTCAGGGGCTATATCCACAAAATTGGCCATGTAGACCCGTTCTTCCAGTTGAGGTGTTGACGAGACGGCGGTATGTGCTGCCCTTCTGCATACTGTTCCGTGATGAGAATGAATGCGTCAGAATGGATTTCCGAGATGCGTCAGAATGGGCTTCCGAGATACGTCAACTGGGAGTGCTGGGAGTGTTTCTGGACGAGGGCACCGAGTGCTATGCACCTGCGAAACAAAGCATTTTTTGTACACCCCCTTAGTTTTCTCACGATTTTCATTAAATGGTGACTGGAAATAATTATTTCCAAATTGAACAAGCTTTTGGTTCAACTTTATAATTCGCTATATTCTTATAATCAAACTTCAGCCCAGCTTAAGTATCTACGAATCTTTGAAAAGACAATATAAAGGAATCTACTAAAAGAAACTACTTTTAAATGAACTGACTTGGATGCAAAACAAACAAATAGGGCAATGTACGACCTATAGGGTGGCCTACCACGAATTTTCAATTTTGTATCAATAGGGTCACAAAAATCAACACCAGATACTTCTTTCTCATTTACTATTCAAACACGCTGTCGCAAAAGACTCCCAACTTGGGAGTCCCAAGTGCTTGTGAATTAGTTAAGTAAGAGAAAAATCCTTTTATCACTTCCAATAAATAGGAGGTAGAGGACATTGCGGCTAATCCGAACGCCTTTTTTTGCTTCAATCTGTAGAAGTTCTGGTGAGAGATCAAGCTGGGGACTCGTTGGCCACTTATCTTCCGGTTTCTTTAAAAACGATGGACCTGTAAACCAGATCGAGTCTACAGTCTCTTCTACTCATCACCTCTTGACACTTTATCTGCCGGGTTCCGTGTATTTGATAAATGCCGCCACGTGATATGAGGCAAGCTGTTTCACGCTGTTTCAAAGTGCAGTGGAATTAACTCATATCAATCTGGCTTTTTAAGCCATAGTTCCTGAAATATTACCATTTCTTTAGGAGCATCATCTTTAGGAACCCAAGCGTAGACGGTAAGAAAATTGAACGTAATTAGTAATTTGATAGTGAAATAAATATTTAAAGCCATGTGGAATGGAAAATGACGATGGATGTTTAAATTCATCCTGGACATCAATTAATGGAAGAGCAGAAGGTACGGAAAGGTCTAGTTTGTGATGACGCAAATTCTCAACGGGCATGGCTGCTTCATGAGCTATCTCCACAAATTTTGCCATAAATAGGACCCTTTTATGTCCTAGCCTTTGCCATACCCCCACCGGCCGCAGGCCGCTGAAAAATATGACTGGAAATAATATCATTATATAACAGTTCAGTTTGTATGATTATTCAATTGTTTTTGTGCCCCCACCCTCGTAAAGTCGATCGGTCCTCTGCCGTCATACGAGAGACAATACTATCCCTCTCTCCCGGAATCTCCCAATCACACTGCATCATAAAGCGTTAAGCAGCGGCCCCGTTGTACTTACTTCGTTCGATCGTCATGCATACCGCATTAACTTTCGCCCTATTTTGTCATATGACAAATATATATAATAATATAATTGATTTGAATTTGGTGCATTTTATTATTATTGTGCTTGTGCGCTCCTCAAAGCCTACTCCTTACAGCTATTATAAAGGCTCAACAACTAAATACTCCTTTAAGCAAGATAGTGTCTCTCGCTTAAAGCTATTGACTGCAAACTTTACACACATTCTTTCCTTCGATGCACGCACTTTATAATTCAAAACGGATCGGCAGACACTTCATATAGCTGTTATATAACTGATAGACAGAAAGTCATAACTTTCATGTTTATTAAAACAGAAAGGGCACGTTACTTAGAATTATTAATGTGGATCAACAACCAAATAGAGTTCGTTTCTCAGTACAATAGCCAGGGTACATGAGTTATTCTGCGTGCTGCTCAGTTCAATATAAATCAGTTCAATAAAGCAGTTATAAAATCAGTATATAAAACATGAAAACAAAATAAATAAATATATTCTATATTAGGATAACCTCCTGAGTCGATATAAGCATGTCCGTCTGTTAGTCTGTTTCTACGCGAAAGAGTCTCTCAGTGTTAATGCTATCGCATTCAAACTTTGCACACATCCTTCTTTCTTTTACACACAGTATATACGTAAATAGAATAGCTGTCATATAACTGATTGATCGAAAATGGCTTAATTTTAGGGTTTTTTAAGATAGAAGATAGACTTTAAACAGATTCATTTTGGGCAAAAATATCAGATGTACCAAATTTCATAAGGATCAGCCCACTATATCCTGCAGCTGCCGTAGAATTGCATGATCGGAAATGACATAGCTTTTAAATAAACAATAGTCAAAGTTAATACAAATTCCATTCGTACAAAATAATCCAATCCTACTACATTTTGGCAGCTATAGAATATAGACCGACTATATTCTATAGAATATAGACCGACTATATTCTATAGAATATATAGATCAAAAAAGATAAGAGTTAAACATGAAAATTTGGGACTTTTACCAAATTGTTTATTGTAGAAAATTTTTTCAATAGCGAAATTTTCATAAAGATTGGTTCACTACATCTGATCCGATATTTATCAATTGTGAAAAATACTTATTAACTGCAAGGGTTTATCAATATCGGCTCCGTCTAAAGTTCGCAAAGATCAAAAAGAAACCCAGTAAGCAATACACCAGACGAGTCCCGTTTTATCGTTTGTTATGCCGCCAATAAAGACTACAAAAATTAAATGGAGATTGCATACAATGGAAACTACATACGTTTTTCGCAAAGCTTTACGACTTGTGTTTATTCGTTTTTTGCTTTTTGCAATTTTGACACATGCAAATGTGGAGTAATTGGTTTCATTAAAAGCTTAGGATTTGCTGGAAATTTAAAAATTTATAATAATCTATAATTGGCAGAGTCGGATTTTTTTTCCTTTTTTAAGCAGAGGAATAATGTAAAATTCCTTCTAAATAAGGGCAAAGATCGAAGTTTCCAGATATAGATTAAAAATATTGTTATGCTCTTAATAGTTTTTAAGAGTTTTTAACAGACCGAAGCATCTATGTCATGGCTAGGCTGATAGTCCGTAATATGTGAAGTTACAACAGCCTCAATTTCCACTGAATACGTGCTAAGGCGGCCACCGTTGTAGAGCATTTGGAACGGCAAAGCTGAAGTTCATTCGCCAGCCGCGACGAGATAAGATGCGGCCAGGCAGGAAAACTCGGCCAGGCAGGAAGGCTCCAGAACGACCAAAAACGAGTACATTGGCTGTTGGAAGGAGCACTAGCTCAGCATTGATCCTGGGTCACAACAGTGTTGATTGAGCGGTATGGGTTCGCAACAGAAACTGCACCAATGGGACGTGAGACTCGTGCGGGTGAAACATGCCCGCGAGGGTGCAACAGAATATGATGACGGTGATTGCACGTCGAGCAGCGGGAAGCTAAGCATCCGCGAGCGAGATGGCCATCCTCTAGGCCAGAGGTTCCCAAACTCTTTTCTCCCATAGACCACTTTCAAAACTTTGCTGGATCCGGTGGACCCCCTGCAGCTAAATAACTATCAATTTTCGTAATCAACGACGAATCAACAGTTTTGGAAAAAAAGGTTAAAATTTATTGCTTGATAGGGTTTTAATCATTTGATAATAAAGTCACAAATCAAATGATTAAACTGAACAAATTTTAAATTTTAATTGATTGTGCTGCGAACGCATGTCAAAAAAGAAGAGTTGGCCAATCGAAAAAGTAGCCCATAGCACAAGTACCAATCAATTTTTACAAATTTTAATTGAAAAACGTCAAAACTAAGTTGCAAAAAGAAGTAGGTATATCCTTGTGTTGTAGATATTTATTCAAATATTAAAATTATTACACTAATCATATAAAAAAACCTCTTGACGAGGTAAAGTACCGGTGACGAACCTGCATGCGAAACCCAAAATATCTGATATCAATTTTAGTGACGAAAATATGCTATATAGGTGTATAAAAATGCATATAAAAAATATTCTTGTTCGGCACGTGACTGATTTTTTTTGTTTTTCTTGCACGTGCCGAACAAGAATATTTTTTATATGCATATAATATATATACATATATGGAAGTAACCTCTGGACAGGCGATTTACACAGTTAGCAATACTTTAATTGTAAGGATAAACATCAAAACTATTTTTTTTTAACTCTATAGATTTTGACATTCAAGAAGGTGGAATAATTAAAAACCTTTCCAAAGACGTAAAGAATTTTTCAATAGCTTCAGTGGCTCTGAAGTTATGTGTATTTTTAATTTACAAAGGTTTTGGAATTTGGTTAGTTTAAAAATTTTCCCAAAAATGTATTTAAAATCCAAAATTGTTTCGTAGTTGTGGGAAACCAAATTATTTTAAAAAATTAACAGATGAGACCCCTTTCATTATGAGAGTTCCACTATATAAAAAATTATAAAAAAAACAAGAAAGGAAAGCTAACTTCGGGCGGAGCCTTGCAGTTCAGTCGCAGTCCGCTAGGTGGCGCCACGCATCTTATATTATTAGATATATAGCGGATCGTATATAGTCGGCCGATCCTTATGAAATTTGGCATATCGAATTATTTTGCCCAAAAAGTAATCTGTACCAGTCCCATCTTTCTAACTTAAAAAACACCAAAGTTATGGCATTTCCGATCAATCAGTTATATGGCAGCTATAGGATATAGTCGATCGATCCCGGCCGTTCCGACATATATACCTGCAAGGAAAAAAAGGATGTGTCCAAAGTTTCAACTCGATAGCTCCAAAACTGAGAGACTAGTTTGCGTAGAAACCGACAGACAGACGGACAGACGGACATGCTCATAGAATATATATACTTTATAGGGTCGGAGATGTCTCCTTCACTGCGTTGCAAACTTTTGACCAAAACTATAATACCCTCTGCAAGGGTGTTAAGAGGAGCCCCGTAAATACTCGTGATACTCCAATGAGTTCTGTTTTAAAACTGTTTTTATTTCACACACTTCTCTTACAAGAAAGATACATGAAAATCTTAAATCTATTTAAAACTACTTATCAACGGACTGCACGCTGACATGGTATGTGACCCTTTCTTAAGTGCTTCAAGTGCACCACATAAATATTTGGTTAGACTGCAGGAGATCGTCTTTCAAACCATGCTGTTAATCACTTATTCACATGGGTCCGATCTCCTACATTCTATGTTTGGGATTCTTATCGTGTTCAATGCTTGAACATTCTGCAAAGGGCCACAAAAAAGGTGTACATTTTGGATATTTTTAAATTTGTTTTCTTCAATATTAGAAAACTATTATTATTATAATTGTTCGATGACAATATGTCGTTAATTATATCATTCTATTGCATATTTTTAAATATTTTAACATTGTTTAAGTTATTTTATTAGCTCCCATGTTCAACTTAATGTTTGAACATCCTGCAAGGGGCCACAAAAGTGCTTGACTAATGTTTACATTTTTAAATTAATTATTATTTCTGTTCGATTTCTTAGTGGACTGTAATATATATTTTTTTTAATTTTTGTTTTTAGTGAACATCTTGAAAATTTTTATTATTATTATTATTATTATTATAAAGAAATTGCCAACAATTATAAAGTGCAGGCAATTTTGCTATGTGTTAAGCAATAGCTACAATGGCCTTCTGCTTAAAATCTGTTTTATACTATATAATAGGTGTTATGTAACAATGATGGTATATAATATGATATTTCTGGCGATAGTGGTTTTTTTTTTTACTTAAATGTATTTACATGTATTTCGAGTTTATATATGTACATATATTATATATGTGTGAATTTATTATAGTTATGTACAGTAAAGTTGCGTCTATATGTTGTTGTAGAGGTTTGTGGATTTTAGGAATTGGATAGTTGTGGTTATATTTGTGGGATCTACTATTTCTTCTAAAGTTTTTTGGAGGAATTTACATCTGTGTTCAATGTAGGTAGGGCATTCTAGGAATATGTGTGATAGGGTAAGGTTAATGTTGCATTGTTGGCATATGGGTGGAGGAGTTTTATCAAAAAGGTGGCTATGTGTCAGTTTCGTGTGACCTATTCGAAGTCTCATAAATTTAATGGTATCTATTCGAGATATAGTTGGTTTTAAAAGTGTGATATTTTTTTGTTTTTTTGTATTGATGTGTTTGTAGTGTGCAGATGTGTTGTTCCATATAAGGTCATGTTGGGTTTTTATGTGATTGCTGATGTATTTAAGGATATCTGGTAGGTTGTAGTTAATTTCTGATATTAATGGCATTGCGAGTGCTTCTTTGGCCGCTTGGTCTGCAAGCTCGTTGCCCATAATGCCGGAGTGGCCTGGGACCCATATTAGGACGAGTTTATATTTGTATCTATAGATAATTTTTCTAATTTCTAATATATAGTAGGTAGAGTTATTTGGGTTTTCTAGTGCTGTAAGAGCTGAGAGAGAGTCGGTGCATATAGCGAATTTTCCTACTTGTTTTTCGGCATATTTACATGCGTGGAGAATGGCTGCTATTTCAGCAGTGAAAATTGATGAGTAAGGTGGCAGGATTTGCTGTGTTATGATGTGATGTGTAGAGGTTACGCTGTAGGTAACTCCACTGACGGTCTTGGAGCCGTCCGTGTATAAGAATGTGTGCTGTTTGAGGGTATCTTTCATTTCTTGAAACTTTTGCTGATATACTAATGGTGGTGTGTTTGCTTTTGTTGAAGTATGTAACGATTTGTTTATTTTAGTAACGCTATAGGTCCACGCTGGTGTGGTTTCTTTTCTAATTGTTATAGGGATAGGGTATAGTTGTATTTCGTTGCATTGGTCGATCGTGTCTTTTAGTGTCGATGATAATTTTGGGATTCGTTTTTTTTTTTGAGATTTTTTTAATTATCTGTTCTAGAGGGGTTTTCTTAGAGGTGGAAATCATTTTAAAGTTTTTTAATATGGCATGTTTAGTTCTTTGTTCTATAGTGCTTATGTTAGATTCGTAAAGCAGGTTGTTTATTGGCGAGGAGCGAAATGCCCCAAGGGCTATTCTAATAGCTGAGTGGTATATGGTTTTTATTTTGTTAAGTTTTGATTTGGGTGCCTTTCCGTATAGAAATAACCCATAATCAATTTTTGACATAATAACAGAGTTAATTACATAGATAATGGTTTTAATGTGGCAGTTGAAACTTGTGCTAGAGAGACATTTTATAATGTTTAGTCTTTTAGATATTTGCATTACTAGCTGATCTATGTGTGCGTCCCATTTATAATTATTGGTTATAGTTAAACCTAGTATTTTTAGTGATTTTTCGTTTTTTAAGTTGATAGTGCTAGTTATTTTGAAGTTGCATTTTTTTTTGCGACAAATGTGTAGGTATTTAGACTTCGGAATAGAAAGACAGGCTCCAGAGTAATTGCACCATTCTTGAATGTCTGTGAGCAGTGGGTTTATGTTTATTGAGGAATCTCTTCTATTATGAATTTTTATAATTGTATAGTCATCAGCGTATGCTGTAAATTTGAACGATTTGTGGAGACCAATGATTCTATTGATCTTGTTATAGGCAATTGCAAAAAGGATTACAGATAATGGTGATCCTTGTGGGATTCCATTTTCCAGTGGTAAGGGTTGGGATTGTATATTTTGAGTTTGAACGCAAATTTTTCGGTTGGTTAGGAAGTTTATTATATATTTGATCATTTTTGGTCCTAATTTCCATTCAACGAGTTCATCTATGATTGTGTGAATTCCTATTTTGTCAAATGCTTTTGAAAAGTCTAGTGAGATTATTGAAAGGTGACTTTTTCTGGATAGGGTGGTGGTAGTCAGATAATCTAGCGTTGCTAGAGAGTCTGATACAGATTTACCCTTTCTGAAACCCATTTGGTGACTATCGAGTAGTTGGCTGTTGTTAACTAACCACCATAGTCTTTTAGATATTATTTTATCCATTACTTTGGATAGGCAGCTATTTAGGGATATAGGACGGTATGAAGGTATTTCTGTTTTGTTTGAGTCCGGTTTTAGTATTGGTATAATGTTGCTTACTTTAAATTGCTGTGGAATGTGTGCGTTGAGGATGTTGTTGTAGAGTTTAAGTAGCCTTTGCGGTCCCTACCTGGTGTTTTGCCTTTAAGTTGGTTTATGGCACTTTTCAATTCAATAATAGAAATATCGCATTCTAAGGGTTGGGTTAGAGCGGATGTACTATGGGAGAAATTGTAGTTTAAGTTTTCTTTGTGTGATCTAAATGTGGGATGGAAGTTATTATTAAGTGATGCATTCGACCAGAATTCACATAGGGCTTTTGAGATGTCATATTTATTTGTATGGGTATCGGTTGTATTATTAGGGTTAATTAGACAATGGATTTGAGTGTTAGTTTTGAGTCCACAGAATCGATTGATTTTTTTCCATATTGTTGGGATTGGAGTTTGTGGATTTATGTCTGAGGTAAATTCGTGCAGGGCTTTGCGTTTTTTTTGTTTTATTTCTCGTTTGAGTATTGCGTTGGCCTTTTTGTAAGCTATTATATTGGCTGTATTAATATTGCGACACATATTTCGCCAGGCTAATTTTTTTTTTGTTTTTAGTGTTTGTAGATCGGTGTCCCACCAGGGGACTTGTTTGGGTGAGTTTGGGTGATATTGTGGTATGGATAAATGAGCACTGTGTCTTATAATGGTACAAAGGTGGGCAGTTTCTTGGTTTATTTGTTGGCTGAGTGGTCTGTCGTCGGAAAATTGTTTACTAAATTTTTGATAGAGGGGCCAGTTGGCTTTTTCAATGTTGAATTTAGGTTTAATGACGGAGGAGTCCGTTGATATATTTTCAAAGAGTTGGATTGTGATTGGGAAGTGGTCACTACCTGAGAGGTGGTTTTCAATTGTCCATTTAGAGTGTAAGTATAGTTCAGGGGAAGCTAGAGAGAGGTCGATATGTGTAAAGGTGTGGTGTGTGGTGAAGTGGGTGGGGGAGCCATTATTAAGAGTGGTTAGAAGGGATTGGTTTATAAATTTGAATAATACGTTTCCTCGCGGGTTATTATATTGTGATCCCCAACTTTTGTGCCAGCTGTTAAAATCGCCTGTTATTAGGATAGGAGTGTTGATGTAATTGTAAGTGTCTTGTAATTCTTGTAGAGTGAATGGTTTGTTAGGAGGTATATAACTAGAAATTATAGTGAATTTGATTTTAGAATGGACTGTTACGGCGATTGAGTCAAAGCTTATATTGCGGATTTGGGTTTGTTGTTGTTGTAAGGAGTTGTGGATTAGGAGAGCTACTCCGCCATAAGGGTTGTTCGAGTTATTTATGTGGTAAATAGTGAAGTTTATTGGGATGGGAATATTATTTGTAGAGTGGAGGTGAGTATCTTGAATGGATATTATTTTAGGGTTGTGTTTTTTTATGAGTATCTGTAGGTGGTTATAATTGTTGAGGTAACCATTTACATTTAATTGTAATATTTTTAGCATGTTAAGTATAAGAATATTGGTTAAGGTTAACTAGAACTAAAATAATTTTGATTATAATTTTATAATTCTAAATCTTCATCTGTACTCATTAAATACTTATCGCCAGATGTCTTTCTTTTGGTTTGTTTATCATTTTTGGTTTTTTGGTTGTTTTTATCTTTCGATTTTAAGGAGGTACTTAATTTATTTGATTTATTTGCGAATATTTTTAGTTTTAGTCCGTCGGAAGTTTCAGACCGTGCGGCGTGTAATGATGTTGATGCACTGGTGTCCATGTGTTCTTCAGAGGAGTCATCGTAGGTGATAATTTGTCTGGTCATAGTGTTTGGTGTTGATGAGTTTGTTTTTGATGTAGTGATTGAGTTAATATGTGTTTCTATAGCTGGTGTTATTTGTGTTGAAGTTGCTGCTATTTGGGCGTATGGTATGGGTGGGTGTGTATGGCGTGTGTTGTATATAGCGCGGGCTGTCTTGTGGTCTACTTTTTGGGTTGTTTTGATTGCGGTAAGTTCTTTTTGTTTTATAAAGGCAGGGCATGATTTGTCCATTGCGTTGTGGTGTTTGATTTTGTCGTCTTCATATTTGCAGTTGATACAGGTTTGGGTTTTGGTGCATGGTTCATTGTTTATTGTGTGGATATTTTCGGAGCAGTTGGCGCATGTCTTAGGGCTTTTACAGTAGGCGGAGGGGTGTCCAAATCTAAGGCAGTTGAAGCATCTCATTGGGGGCGGAATGTATGGACGTATGTTAACTACTTCATATCCTATCCACAATTTGTCGGGTAGGGTAATTGTTGAAAAAGTTAGTACAATTAGACCTGTTTCTGTTGTTTTATTTGTGTCATTGCTGTCTTTTTTTAGTATTTTACGGACGTTAATAACATTTTGGGATTTAAGTTCTTCCAAGATTTCTTTTTCGTCTATATTCCGTAGGTCGTTGGAGTAGATTATGCCTTTGGAGGAGTTCAGAGTTTTATGTTCTTCAGCGTGGACAGGGAAATTGTGAAAGAACTTTATTTTTAGGAGTTTCTCTGCTTGAATGTGGTTTTTTGTTTTGACAAGGAGACCAGCTCTGGTTTTCTTGCAAGTTTCGACTGCACCATTGCAGGTGAAATCTACTACTTTTTTAATAATAAATGGATTTATTTTTTCAAAGGTTTCATTGTCGGTTCTATTGATAATAATATATTTCGGTTCACTTGTTAATAAGTTTATCATAGTCGACCGGCTTTCGGGTGGTCGGGACATTGCGGTGATTTTTGGGCTCGGGCCCTGCAATGTGTAAAGAAGTTTACTAGTTCTTTGTATTTTGTTGTTTTAAATGTAATTAGGCACGAAGTTTCTGTGGATCGGGTGATCTATTAAGCTGATAAGCTGTTGCTTGGAGCGTAAGTTAGTTGCACGTCTTTACTCTTTGAAGCTCGGAGTGAAGCTGAAAATTTTTATTTATTCGATTTTTTAGTGGACTGTAATATTATATATATTTTTTAATTTTTTGATTTTAGTGGACATCTTGAAAACTTTTTTCATTCGATATTTTAGTAGACTGTAATATATATTTTTTTTAATTTTTTGTTTTTAGTGGACATCTTGAAAATTTTTATTTATTCAATTTTTTAGTGGACTGTAATTTTTACTTATTTTGTTTCCTATTTTTATACCCTTGCAGAGGGTATTATAATTTTGGTCAAAAGTGTGCAACGCAGTGAAGGAGACATCTCCGACCCTATAAAGTATATATATTCTTGATCAGGATCACCTCCTGAGTCGATATGAGTATGTCCGTCTGTCCGTCGGTCCGTCTGTCCGTCTGTCCGTCTGTCTGTTTCTACGCAAACTAGTCTCTCAGTTTTAAAGCTATCGAGTTGAAACTTTGCACACACCCTTCTTTCCTTTGCAGGCAGTATATAAGTCGGAACGGCCGGGATCGGTCGACTATATCCTATAGCTGCCATATAACTGATTGATCGGAAATGCTATAACTTCGTTGTTTTTCAAGTTAGAAGGATGGGACTTTCTGTGCATTCTAATTTGGGCCAACTTATATGATCTGCAAAATGTCATCAGGATCGGCCGTCTATATCCTATAGCTGTCATATAACTGATTGATCGGAAATGCTATAACTTCGTTGTTTTTCAAGTTAGAAGGATGGGAGTTTCAATGGATTCCTCTTTTGGCAAAATAATTCGATTTTCCAAGTTTCATAAGGATCGGCCAACTATATACGATCCGCTATATATCTAATAATATAAGATGCGTGGCGCCACCTAGCGGACTGCGACTCAACTGCAAGGGTATATAAACTTCGGCTCCGCCCGAAGTTAGCTTTCCTTTCTTGTTAATTCACTTTTTGCATATTCAATCCACGTACAAATTTTAATCAAAAAGTAAATTAAAAAGAATTGTGGTTACAATTTTCATTTCGAAAAAAATGATAATATTAAAAAGAATTCTTTTTACGAAACTAAGAATTGGAGACTGAATTTTTAATTATGGTTGTCATTAGTTTATACAATGTATATTATGTTTACTATAGTTTAATTATGTTTTTTTTTATAAAAATATATGCAACAAAAAATCAGTTTGTGAATTAAAACTTTTAAATCGAAAAAAAATTCAAATATTATCCAGATACCCTTTAATGAATCAACTACAAAAAATCAGTTTCAAAATGTAAACTTTTGAACTCATATAATTTTCAATAATCCCCAAATATTATCTAGATACCCCTTGTTTTTTTTAATAAAGTTTTTTTTTTTTAAATTAAATTGAAGTTATAAAACCAAAAAGAAAACAAAACTTGCCGATGACTATAATTGCTGATGTTGTTTTGCTGCTCTTGCCGATGCTTTTGTTTCCGTTGTTGCTTTGGCTGCTGTTGCTCCTGATGTTGCTGTCGCTCGGATGTTGCTTCTGCTTGGGGTGCTGCTGCTGCTGTGACTGATGTTGCTTTTGCTGGGGTGCTCACTGCTGCATTGGCTGATGTTTTTTAAATTTTTCGATGTAGGGCCTCGGATACGCCAACACCTTTATAATTTTATTTTTTATAGTTTCATATGTTATTTATTCCGGTGCTTTCCCGGAAAAAATACTATAGAAAGGAACGATTTTAAACTGGGCTCTTTTTTGCCCAGATCGCACCCTTATTTTATGCTCATTGGCATTTACACAATTTTACTTTCTGTGCTCCTTACCTATTGGGGGAAACGACAGTTTTGTTTTTTTTCATGACTACGATTTTAAACTGGGATCTTCTTTGCCCAGATCGCAGCCTTATTTTATGCCTATTGGCACCTTTATAATTTAATTTTCTGTGTTCCTTACCTCTTGGGGGGAAACAACAGTTTTTTTTTTTCTGACTACGATTTTAAACTGGTCTCTTTTTGGGCCAGATCGAAGCCTTATTTAATGCTCATTGGCATTTTTATTTATAATTTAATTTTCTGTGTTCCTTACCTCTTGGGGGGAAACAACAGTTTTTTTTTCCTGACTACGATTTGAAACTGGGATCTTTTTTGCCCAGATCGCAGCCTTATATTATGCCTATTGGCATTTTTATAATTTAATTTTCTGCGTTCCTTACCTCTTGGGGGGAAACAACAGTTTTTTTTTTTTTGTTTGACTACGCGATTTTAAACTGGGCTCTTTATTGCCCAGATCGCAGCATAACCTGAGTCTCTTACCACAGGGGGGAAAACGTCAGGGTGTCCCGAAGGACCACATGATAAGAGGAGCCCCTTATAATAAGGTGTAACTCCAATGAGTTTTCAAACGAAACCTTATTAGTATAGGGGCTCCTCTTAGCAAGTGATCCGGCTCGAAGGACCAAATGTTAAGAGGAGCCCCGTAAATACTCGTGATACTCCAATGAGTTCTGTTTTAAAACTGTTTTTATTTCACACACTTCTCTTACAAGAAAGATACATGAAAATCTTAAATCTATTTAAAACTACTTATCAACGGACTGCACGCTGACATGGTATGTGACCCTTTCTTAAGTGCTTCAAGTGCACCACATAAATATTTGGTTAGACTGCAGGAGATCGTCTTTCAAACCATGCTGTTAATCACTTATTCACATGGGTCCGATCTCCTACATTCTATGTTTGGGATTTTTAT
This sequence comes from Drosophila ananassae, assembly GCF_017639315.1. Classification (NCBI taxonomy): domain Eukaryota; kingdom Metazoa; phylum Arthropoda; class Insecta; order Diptera; family Drosophilidae; genus Drosophila; species Drosophila ananassae. The sequence continues at coordinate 23,174,134 of NC_057929.1, read as the reverse complement.
CGTGTTCAATGCTTGAACAAAGGGTATAAAAAACAAGAAAGGAAAGCTAACTTCAAGCGGAGCCGAAGTTGATATACCCTTGCAGTTAAGCAGAAGCTTATGTTATTATTATATATATCGGATCCTATATAATTGTCCGATCCTTATGAGAATTTCACCATTAATGAAATTCTCATAAGGATCGGACAATTATATATTCACCATTAATGAAATTCTCATAAGGATCGGACAATTATATAGGATGGGATTATATAGGATTTCATTAATGAAAATATTGGATACAGCCCCAAGCATCTTTAAAAATAGAAAGGTTGTGCCGTTTCCGATCGTTCAGTTATATGGCAAGTATAGGATATAGTTGGCCGATTCTTATGAAACATAGGATTAGATTGTCCAAAACGGAAACCATAGATAGTCCCATCATTCTAGCTTCAAAAACAACAAAGTTAAGCCAATTATCCTAAAAAATTTTGCAAATCGGTCCCATCCTTCTAACTTAAAAAAACTGAAAATTTCGTTTTTCCAGTTTTTCTAGTTAAACCAATTGTTGAATGTAACAATTTATTTTGGGTGTGCGATATAAAATAATAAATATTAGAAAAGTATTGGCGGAGTTGGTTTGCCTGGTTTTTTTTTAGCTTTTAATCCATGATTTGGCCCAAAACGGTGGTGGCTGCATTTATTTATATGCAGTATATGCTCAGTGGGGGCATATGCATATAAAGCGTTCTACTCATAAAATTTTGCATTCTTCTCATTAAGACATGAGACACTGAAACACAAAGCAGAATTACATCAAAATTTGCCATCAAGCAAGAAAGTTCGAGATTAGCCGAGTGGAGAGCGTTGTGGTTTCTAACACGGGAGGGCCTGAGTTCTAATCCTAGTTGAGTCAATGTTTACTTTATAAGCCCTTTTTATTTGGATTTTATTTTTGAAATATTTGAAAATATCTTATGTACAAACTTTCATAAGGATGGGCCGACTATATCCTATAGCTGTCATAGAACGATCGGAATTGGCATAACTTTGGTGTTTTTTAAGTTAGAAAGATGGGACTTGTACAGATTCCATTTTGGGCAAAATAATCTTATTGGCCAAATTTCATAGGGATCGGCCAACTATATCCAATAGCCGCCATATAACTGAACGATCGGATATGGCACAACTGCAAGGGTATATCAACTTCTGCTTCGCCCGAAGTTAGCTTTCTTTTCTTGTTTTTCTTTGGGACCTCAAGATTGGTACCTCAACCGACCCGTCCGACATTTCTTTCAGAAGTTATTCAAGAAATTACATTTTTACAGCTTTTTCAAAAAGTTGTAGAACAATAATTGCTCATATCATATGAGTCATATGACATTAACAAAAATCTCCAATTTTATTCAGTATTGCAAAGAAAAAAATATAGACAAACAGACCCACTGGCTTCATTTTGAAAAAACTGTAAAAATCTAATTTCTTGAATAACTTCTGAAAGAAATGTCGGACCGGCTCGGTTGAAGTACCAATCTTCTGAGTCTTCTCATTAAGACATGAGACACTGAAACACAAACTAGAATTACATCAAAAGTTGCCATCAAGCAATAAAGTTCGAGGTTAGCCGAGTGGAGAGCGTCGTGGTTCCTAGCACGGAGGGCCTGGGTTCTAGTCCAACTTGAGTCAATGTTTACGTTTTACTTTTTAAGCCCTTTTTTATTTGGATTTTATTTTTAAATAAATAAACTAAAATCTGAAAAGATATACTCCATATTTTTTAGGGTATTGACCAAATATATGCAGACTCCAAAAAGGAAAGTTGCCAATCAAATACACACACATGTATAAGTAAATGCAAGCTTCACAGGAGGCTGCACAAAATGGGTAGCTGCTTTAAAGGGCTATATCTTGAGTTAACGGATTTTGCCAGATATGAGCGATATATCAAAAGTTGCGTCATCTCAAAATCTATCTCCACGTGCAATATAAAAAGGCTCAATCGACCAAATTTTGAAAAATAATTTTTTTTCTTAAAAAAAAGTTTATTTTCAGTGTATTTTTTTTTGTGTACTATATAGACGTTTGGTCCCAAAGAAAGTGAAATAGATATTTAAAAACCCCTTTCAACGGTGTAAAGCTCTTTTTAATATCTTTCTTAATTATAAAGTTATGAATTTTTTCATTAACAAAGTTTTTTTAATTTTTTGACGTAAGCTTAAGGTATTTCAAAAAGTTGTAGAACAATAGTTGCTCATGTGATAGTAACAAACATTTTCCAATTTTTTTCAGGATTTTTAAGATAAAAATAGTGCAAACAGACAAACCGACAAACCGACGCAAACTGGCTTCATTTTGAAGAAGAAGAAAAAATCGAATTTTTCGAATAACTTCTGAAAGAAATGTCGGATCGGGTCGATTGAGATATCAATCGACGCGTATTTAGCTATAGAATGCGAATATATATAAAATATTCTATCTGCGGACTAAAATGTGTCCACCAGCCTCATTTTAGTGATAAAAAAATTTTTTACTTTCACCCTAATTTCTCCCAAACCAAATAACTTTTGGAATATGTTTCGACAAAAATTATCTAATTGAAACAATACCTTTCGATTGGTATATCATTCATTTAGATCGGTTGCCTACAGAAAATTTTTAATGCTTCGGCTATATATAGAGTTTCCTCGCGCACGCCTAGGCATGCAGGTCGTCACCTCGTGGACTTCCGTCCACAGTGATAATTATTATTGTTATAACAGTCGTAATGTTATCAAAATTGAACACTTATAACGTAATGTAACTTCTACAATGGTAATTAAGAAAAATATATATAATTTTAATGAGATGGATGTGCTTGATGTATGGTTAACAAATTATCAATATTTGGCTTTAGTTTTGTAAGAAATAACCGCAAATCTCCCCGTTCTGTGATATTCAATCTGCTCCTTTTTTTGTTAATAAGTTTGTAACGGCACTAAAACTTTTTTCGACAAGATATGATGAGGGAAACGCTATGAGAAGCTTTTGCGGGATTGCCCACAGTCCAGGATATTTTTTAGGTATTTCTGTATTTTATCTAATTGAAACAATACCTTTCGATTGGTATATCATTCATTTAGATCGGTTGCCTACAGAAAATTTTTAATTCTTCGGCTATATATAGAGTTTCCTCGCGCACGCCTAGGCATGCAGGTCGTCACCTCGTGGACTTCCGTCCACAGTGATAATTATTATTGTTATATTTGGCTTTAGTTTTGTAAGAAATAACCGCAAATCTCCCCGTTCTGTGATATTCAATCTGCTCCTTTTTTTTGTTAATAAGTTTGTAACGGCACTTAAACTTTTTTCGACAAGATATGATGAGGGAAACGCTATGAGAAGCTTTTGCGTGATTGCCCACAGTCCAGGATATTTTTTAGGTATTTCTGCCTGCAACCAAAATTTCTGATACCCTTTTTTAAATGTCACTTTCAGCTCCTCATTAGTGCTGAGCTCGAGTAGCTCCTCTTGTAATATCACATTCTCCACTTCTGTTTCATCAAATGGATTTATGATCCATGGTGGTATTTCCATCGACAGAATGTCATCAAATCTAGTTTTAAAATCACCATGCAGGGCAATCAAATGTTGAATGTATGTCTGAATATCTTCATCAAGACATTCTACCTGCGATAAGTCCACGGGAGACTCGACGGGGGTCTACGTATTTCCATCGACAGAGTGTCTTCAAATCTAGTTTTAAAATCACCATGCAGGGCAATCAAATGTTGAATGTATGTCTGAATATCTTCATCAAGGCATTCTACCTGCGATAAGTTTGAAAACTGTGAAAATTCGCGCCGACCAATATTTCCCTTCCTAAACTTCAATTTACCAATAAAAGCTGAAATTACACTCTTTGTTTTTATTAAATTAAGGCTGTCCCTTTGTATTTGTAAGTTGAGGTCATTAAATTTTTTAAACAAATCTGTCAAATAGGCGACGTCTGCTTTAAAATTGATTATGAATTCATTTGCACGTTTGAACAAGTATTGCGGACGGGACGGTTGCCGGCAGCGGCGCGTCGACGATAAGTCTCGACGCGTTGTACTGAATATGGAAAAAATTTTTACAATTTTACAGGGTTTTACAATTAAAATTTACAATTAAGCCCCATTTTTTGTTACACCCAACGTAGACACAACGCGTCGAGTCTCCCGTGGACCCCTAGGGGTCCACCTGGACCATTTTGGGAACCACTGCTCTAGGCAAACAAAACAGATCAGACGCCAAACTTCTTCGTACCGTTCCTCAATTCGTAAAGCACTGAACTTTGGACAAGAAGGAAGCTCATGCGCCGAAACACCACACATGGCGTATAGAGCAGGACTGGCGTTAATTACCATGCACGAAGATCGGTTATTGGACAATCTACCTCGGCCCACTTGGTTAGCTGGTGAATACGCCGCCAAGAAAAGTCAATGCTTTCAAGAGTCCGGCACCTTTGCTCTAAGAATCGTGCCATGGATTCCCAAGATGGAAGGCTGTCGTTGTTTCCAGTGAAAGTGTGTTCCCACTTGGCCTTTGTGGCAGGATCCATTTTCTGCAGGATATCCTGGATAAGCAAGCATCCTTGGATCTCGACAGCTGATCCGGAACTAATAAGAGCCCGCATATGCCCATTGAACCGATCCGATATCTCCCGTAAAGTAGCAACAGACCCTGGCTCGACCACACGAAGGTGCAGGATCTCATTAATGTGAGACTGAAATATTAAACGCCGATTACTAAAACGATCAAGGGCGACATCGTAGTTCGGGTCAGTAATTTCCAGGGCTCTTACCGTATCCAAGGCTGACTCCCGCAGGCATGAAATGAGCCACCTTTTCCATTTTCGTTAGGTGGGGATGGCTGTCAATCGTGGTCTTTAAAATGGCGCTGAAATTCGGCCATTCGGAATAGCCGCCGCTGAATGTTGGCATCGACAACGGTGGCAAGGAGGGGGCTGGCTTGTATGGCATTGGTGATACACTGGCACCGTCGAGAAGTGTGGAGTGGGCAGCGATTCTCATGGAGGGCTTGTAAACCTCCACCTGAAAGTCCAGTTGCACATCAGTCGTCAGCTGCGAGAATCTCCAATACAGATTACTCCCGATCTCACTAAAATTAAGCTTCTGCTAGTAATAGTTTTTAATAGCAGCCGAATAAGTAGACTCGTTTCAAATCCGATTTTTAATATTTTTATTTTGGGTTCAATTTAACCCTAATCTATGCTGCTCCAATAAATTCCAAATCACAACAAACCAAGAGCGCAGGAGTTCTACCAAAGTTCCCCAAAGCGCATACACTACAAATAACAATAAAACGCATGCGAAACTGGAAGACAAAACAGAGAAGAATACATGCTGATAATAACAGCTGCAGCTAAGCATATTAAGATTATTTTACATGAATTTTTTGGTGGCTGCTTGGCCCAACAATATAGTGATTTAGAGTGTTTTATGTTTATTTAACTCAACTACTAATACTCCTAATAATTTTTAAATTTAATAGGTTTCTTGAATACCAAGGCGGATTTATCAAAGCAGAGTTGTTCTATTGCGTGTCGTGGTAATGTCACTCTTGTTCGTTCGTAGAGCGTTATGCGGCCACTACATCGAATTCGAACTCGCGGGCAAAACCGTAGATCCCGGGGTACCTAGGTACCTAGATTCTGCAAGGGACTGCTTGGTTTGACCAGGTGCTTGCTGTGATCAGGTTCGAGTGGATGTGGGGTATTTGAAGTCCTGGGCTGGTTCTCCTCAAGTACAGATGGTATAGTGGTTCGCTTGATCGACACTCGAATTCGACGACTCGAAGCAACACTCGAAGCAGGTTGGGTAACGCGGGGTCTACCTGTGGTCCGTTTCACGGGAGCAACACTCGAGGTAGACTGGTATGCCGCGGGTTCTACTTGTGGTCCGTTTTTACAGGAGCCACTCAAAGTATGTTCGATGATGAAAGTCCTACTTGTGGTCCGTTTACACTGGAGCCACGCGAAGTAGATAGCTTTAAGAGAGTCTTACTTGTGAACCGTTTTACACAGGATCACTCAACGCAGGTTGATTTTATGTGCCGTAGTTCAGACACTGAGTAACGAGACGATTCACTCTGATTTCGCAACGATGTTTATTCAAAAAAAAAATTCTTATATAAGATGCTAAATTTTTTTTGTAAATGTATGATGCAGCATTGTGTGATGATTCCTTTTGCACACCTGACATGAGAACCTAGATTTGCATGGTATTTGTATGGTATACGGATAAACAGTTTGTGCAGGCGTTCATCCTTGTTATTCTTTGTGTCCTTTCACTCGGAGTCATGTCCAAAAATTTTGTGCAGGTTTGAAAATATTTAACAGTCTGCCATTGAGACGTCATTTCCCATGACCCCTGGGAAAAAAGGTGCTTTCGCGTTGAAAGCCCAATTCCTGACAGAATCATCCGAAATGAAAAGACTAAAGATTTTCTTTTAGTACAGACCTAAAACTAGGAACTGAACAAAGGAAAAAAAATATGTAAAAATTTGATTTTTGAGAAAACCTTTTCGCAAAAAAATTAAAATTTTGACGAAATTTTTTGAAAATTTTTTTTTTTAAATAGTTGTTATCAAGATCCTTCATTCATGAAATCTTGACAACCGACTTCAAAAACACAGTTTTGAGAAAAACGCGTTTAAAGTTTAAGCTCTGCCTATACCAGACCTTGAGCGTCCACCTTTTCAGGACTGTATTTCATTGTTTTAGAAAAACTTAAAGCAATCAACGCCTCAAGCTTCTCCATAAATTAAACATATTTATTTTAATATTAGGTATTGACTAAGAATTTCAAGATCACAAATCAGATTTCCTTTGAACTTAAATGCTGTAATATTTTTCGATTCAGTGTCAAGTTTGAAATGGCTAAATGGCAACATAATATTCTATAAAATTTGTGTGAGGAAAAGTAATTTTCAAGGCGCTATGTTTCATTTGGTTCGCAATCCTCTCCGCTATGCCAACTACAATTTTAGTTCTTAACCTAGAAGGGTATACAAAATGTAGAACTTAAACGTCTAGGCGGTTTTTAAAAGCAAGAGGTAAAATGGCAGCACTATATAGGTGTATGAATGAAAGGTAGGATGTAGTTTCCAGAAGACTTTGCTCCTACTGATAATAATGATGGTGTTGTGGTTTTTATTGTTGTTGTAGCAACAGTTGTTTTGCCAGCAAACACCACCACCACCACCAATACAATCGCACACAGGCAGCGGTGGCAGCTGCCGGATGGGCATTCTTGTGGGAAAATTTATGTAGGTATGTGTATCAGAAGTTACTGCCGCCTATGCTGTTTCTGCTTTGACTGCTTCTACTGCCTCCTCTAGTCCTCCGTCTTGGGACGCCGAAATAGCAGAATATGTGGCTCCGGTTTGTGGATCATGTAGTGTATCCAGCCGCGCTACTGTTGCACCCCAATGGACCGCCACTCGGCCTCCGTCATCAGATGTATCTTGGGTACCATCTTCACCATTTCCTTCGGCAGAACTACATGTCTGTACTCGAACTGCTCATCGAAGTATTTGTCTGAGTAGTAGATGTCCTTGCTCATCGTATACTAATCCGTATACTAATACTAGGCTAATCCGGCGATCGCTAAAAAGTTTCTGGAATTTGCAGGAATGTGCAAAACGCGGCGTCTTTTTAGGCAGCCGGGTGAAAGTGGGGCCCTCGGCTAGCTCTTCTTTCCAGCGTATTGGCAATGATAGCTTGTTTAGCACCACTTTAACTGTTGTCTTGCGTGCTATTCTTGAGTTTTTATCACAATCCAGTAGTTTGGCGAACGCAATTCTCGTTTACGCTTATTTTAAATTAGGAAAAAGTGACGCGGTAAGACAGTGTTGGACAATTCACTTCCCGAAACATTTATTCAAATCGACTTAAAAATTTAAAAATTTTTTTTTTTTTATCAGCGTTTTGATAGCCGCCGAAATAATAAGACGAGGTTCAATTTATAATTCAATTTATTATGGGTCAATTTAACCCCAAAAAAAAATGCAGCGGCCGATCCAAACAACGCGGAAGTGCATAAAACCTAAGAGCTTGCGCAGAAGCTACACCAAAGCTCCCAAAGGGCATGCGCTACAAAAGAACAACAAAGCGCATGCGAATCTGGGAGAAACAACCATATTCTTTGTTTCTCCCAGATTCGCAACTGGTGATAACGGGCAATTAGTGGACCGCTGCGGCTAGTTACACTGAGACAATTAATTAGTAATAATTTCGCTATTCGATGCTGGCACAAGTCCCAAAAAACTGATTTTTTTTAATTCCGTTAATATATTATATGGACTAAAAGTGTACAGATTAATCTATTCTTAAGTTAATTAAACTAATGTCAAAGCCAACTGATTGTAATAAATATACCACAGAAATATTGAAATCTACTTAAGAAAGCGAAAAATTAAGAAAACAATATATTTTTCCTAGATCCTTTAAATTGGGTATTTTAAATTTATGTTTTGTGTATGTGTAAATACTACTATTTTGCTTATTTTTTCGTTGTATAGAAATCATGTCCCTATCATCTCAGGAGGTGATCCTGATCAAGAATATATGTATATACTTTATAGGGTCGGAGATGTCTCGTTCATTGCGTTGCACACTTTTGACCAAAATTATAATACCTTCTGCATATATAAAACACACAGTATAAAAAAAACACTTTTTGTTGAACTAATTATTGGTTGGATGGTAACTTAAGCCTAAATTAGATCCAAAATAGTTAAAAAAAATATTTGTAAAAGACCCATTTGTAAAAGTTTCCGCAATAACTGACATTAGACAAATATTTTATTTTTTTAACATCAGAAAAATTTGGAAAAGTAGATATATATGAGAAATTTTTGTATGATCTTCATTATATAAAAATATGCATGCAATGACATCCTTGGTCAATATGCTAATAGTTCATTCGGCGCGTATTCTTAAGAATTGAGTTCAAACATTCGGTTAAGAGGCAGCAAAGACTTTAAATAAAATAGAAATAGAAAATAGGCCTAAGTTTATGCTACTAAAAGTAGTCAAATTCCCCATAGTGCGCTGGAAACCCAGTTAATTGGTTTAATGTTACAACTATAAATTTCACAGTCCATTGCTGTAGCTTTCTTTTCTGCGATGATAAAGTCATAAGAATATTCCGATTGAGTGTTTAAAGATGAAGAAGGTCTATAAAAGATTGTAGGAAATAAAAATTTAAAAAATGTATATATTTAACATGTTTTACATCTCACCTTAAAATTATATGTAGGATTTCGTCAGCAAAACTAATATACTTAGAAAACCGTAGTTTGTTAGCCAGACATATGGACTGCAATAAACAGTCACGGCCACCAAAGTTATGACTTATGAAAAAAATTTTATATATTATTAAAAGATTAAAGATTAAAGATTTATTTGATCAAGTGGTCGGTAGGGCCCTTAAAACATAGGACATTTTCTACTGCAGCTCTGCCGCGACACACACACTAGAAACTAATGTAACATCATTTATACGAATGAATTACTAGCAGAATATCAATGAATTGTGTGTCGACCACTGAATTAAACTTACCTTTCAAGCAATTGTTCTATAAAATCGTAAACTTTCCACCTTATATCCATAGCATTATTAAATTTTCGTTGATTTTCAGTTTTATGAATCGTTTTATAATCAGGGAAAAATGGGTTTTGCCTATAAATACTTGCATTATAGGGTAAATAAAACTCTGCTTTTAACACATAACCAATTGTAAGGGATTCATATTTAAGATCTGCTGGTATGCCAATTCCAGTTATAAACTTCAAACGAAATAAAAAATAACTATATTTATTTATTTTTTTACAGAAAATATACCTGATGCCGCGTTGGAGCTTGTCGTGGAAATATTAAAAATCTTTTGGTTCTCGTAATCACATTTAAATTTCGATAAGTATGTTTTAAAATAGTTGAGCAACATATTGTACACAATATTAAGTAAGCCGCTATTTTCATTACAACGGTTTAACTGCAATTGATCTAAGCTCAAACTAGAAACTATTTCCTAAAAAATTTACATTATGGTGCCGAAAAGTAAAGCATAAATGTGCTTAGTAATTAACACATCCAGACTTTACTGTTTGGCACCATAATGTAAATTTTTTTAAGAAAAAATTTCTTGTTGAACTTAGAGCAATTTCAGATAAACCGTTCTAGTAATTAGTAATTTTCTCAGTAATTAACACATCTATACTTTATTGTTTGGCACCATATTAAAAAATTTTACTTGTTTAAGAAAAACAAGTAGAAAATGTGTCAAACAACGGAAAAAATTCCTATTTTTCTGATAACTTGGACAGGCGGACATGCATATTTTTTTCTTCGTCCTAATGAGAAATGAATGTCCTTATAGGGTCAGTGATTTCCAATTTTTATTGAATGAACTTCTTCTTCTTCTTATCTCAGTAACAATCTAGCTTTAACTATTCATTCTCGTAATTTTTAAACTTTTTTTACTTAAATAGTTTGCACTATATTTGCAGCTTCATAATAAAAATTGATCAAAATTATTATTATTCAAGGAATCTATTCTTATTCAAGAAATTTAATTACCAAAAACATTTTCTGTATCCCAACTAATTTAAATTAAGTAAATAAATTCTCTAAAAAAAATAAAACAAATAAATTATACGAAATAAAAATGAATATTACGAAAACAAAGAACATTGAATTGCCTCCATTCATGAATGCATTCGAATTAATTCGAATTACCCTAATCTCTCAATCATTCAATTCATATTTCCTCCCCCGAATTTTGCGAGGGAGACCTACACACCCGTACCCGTACTTTATTTCTCTGCATTCTATTTCACTCAATTCATATTCAACGTGGTGCACATGTCGTATTTTGGCTGTTTATGTAGACCTCTACTTTTTATGTAAAAATAATAATTGTTGGCACCTAGTGCCAAGAGATAATACCCTATATCCACACTTAGTAATCTGATCTAATCAATGGTCATCAGCATGCCGCAATACACAATAATCAGACCCACTAACCTATTGGCACACCTAGTAATAATTAGCAATAAGCATAAAACTATATCCAACCTAATAACCCAGCACTAGTAGACGGCGCCAGAAGCAGAAATCAGCATTATCAGCATGAAGAATGACTGACTGACCGAAGCAAGGAAAAACCAAGCAAAAAACAAGCAATGAATGAACAAGCAAGCTGAGTCAGCAGACTCAGAGGTGGGTGACAATCTCATTAACATTGGTTTCAGCACGTCCATAACATTGACCTTCCTTAGACTTAATTATGTATAATTTAGCATCTTATATAAGAATTGTTCTTTTGGAATAAAGATAGTTGCGAAATCAGAGTGAATCGACTCGTTACTCAGTGTCTGAACTACAGCACTGAAAATCAACCTATGTACCTTGAGTGATCCTGTGTAAAACGGTTCACAAGTAGGACTCTCTTAAATCTATCTACTTCGCGTGGCTCCAGTGTAAACGGATCACAAGTAGGACTTTCATCATCGAACCTACTTCGAGTGGCTCCTGTGTAAACGCACCACAAGTTGAACTTGTGTCATCGAACCTACTTCGAGTTGCTCCTGTGTAAAACGGACCACAAGTAGCCCTTCGGTATCTAATCTACTTCGAGTGTTGCTCCCGTGAAACGGACCACAAGTAGAACTCGCGTTACCCAATCTACTTCGAGTGTTGCTCCCGTGAAACGGACCACAAGTAGGAACCGCGTTATCCAACCTACTTCGATTGTTGCTCTCGTGAAACGGACCACAAGTAGGATCGGCCGATACGGAATCAGCCAAAACCCCGTACCATCTGTACTTGATGAGAACCAACCCAGGACTTCAAGTCTCTCACATCAACTCCAGCCTGATCACAGCAAGCGCCTGGTCAACCCGATATGTCCCTTGCAGAATCTAGGTACATTTAGTCAGAACTTTTTATACGTTCTTTGACTACGACTCCGGGACCTACCGTTATGCCCGTGAGTTCAAATTCGACGTAGTGGTCCGCACAACGCTTTACGGACGAACAATAATAACATTCACAGCTCAGTCCGCAAGGAGGCGACACACATGCCCTAGCTTGTAGGTAGCTCGTGAGGACACTATAGCCAAAGAATTAAACATTTTCTGAGTGCGTTCGATTTGAATGACTAATACACTAAATGAAAGGTATTTTTTTATTATGATCAATTTAATCTAAACATTTGACAAGGCGAAATAACGCGTACTTCTCTTACGCGTTCGTAACCGAAAATAATGCAAGCCCAATGCAGCTCAAAGGAAGCCAAAGTCTCCGCCTATTTATATAACATATATATAAGTATAAAACAACAAAATTATTGAGCTTATTGGAAAGAAAAACTTCCACATAAGATAAGATAATTACAGAGTATTATCAAAATATCTCACAGAGAATAAAAGGCCTGCAGAGATAACAAAGGCTCTAAAAGAGAAGGGATATAATGGTAAGACAGTCTTCAATATCCTTAACAGTGTGTAGCGACCTGTTTTGCTTGTTTACGCTCGTTACTGATGCCGCGGCTAGCTCTCATAGTTTGTGAATCGTTTCACCGTAAGGGTGATACTCATGGAGTTGATTCCCCCGCCGGATCCTTGCTGACTTTCCGAATGAAGCTGCTGGAACCAACCGGCACCCTGTCCAGCTTATGGATCGTCCTGTTGAATATCGCTCCAGCAGTAGTCCTCACGACGGCGACCCTGACCCTTCAGTCCGCGCCGGCGTGTGTTTCGACGACCCTGGCGGTGATCCACTGTTGGGGCGGCTGGTGGTCTTCTACAACGAGGACCAGATCGCCCTTCCCGACGTCTTCCTGCTCCCGATGCCACCTGTAGGCCCAAGACGTACTCCCGGGACCATCGCTGCCAAAACGTTTGCTTGATTGACGAGATAAGCCACCATCGCAGCAAGCACGTTAGACCCTGCTGGTCCGGGGTCCGCGGTGCTGGTGGGGCGATGAGCGGCCCGCCTGTCAACAAGTGCCCGGGAGTCGACGCCTCGCCTTCGCTTGGGTCCTGACTGAGGCCGCCCAGGGGCGCCCAATGAGGATGATCTGCAGCTCCTCTTCGGTCAACCTCGCGCTGCCCACCGCTCGTAGAGGTAAATCCTTTGCAGATTTGACACCTGCCTCCCATAGTCCGCCCATGTGCGGAGCCCGCGGCGGTATGAACGCAAATACGCATCCTCTTTTTGATGCTTATTGGCGCAGTTCGTCCGCCTCGTCCTTGGTTTGCTGCCGCAGTGCCGCGAAGTGACGACTAGCTCCGACGAAGTTCGTCGAGTTGTCGCAGTGCACTATCTGCGAACATCCTCGGTGCCCAACGAACCTTTGAAATGCCAATAAAAATGAATCAGTTGATAAGTCAGATACTTCTTCTAAATGAACTGCTTGGACGCAAAACAAACAAAAAGGGAAATGTAGGACTTGTAGAATGGCCTACCACGAATTTTCAATGTCGTTTCAATAGGGCCACAAAATTCTACGCCACATATGGAGAATGGGCGGAGAGCACGGATTCGATCTAAGGGTAAATTTCCCATGGTTTGAGTCATCAGATGAGGCTTGCATTTAAAACAACGTATGCATGACCGTACTGTCTGACTGCAGACTTCCTGCGCGTTTACTATCCAAACACGCTGTCGCTAGAGACTCAATGCTCGTGGACCCACATGAAAATTCGACTTGTGCAAGTATCGGACATAGCTCTGAACAAATTGAGAGCGCTTCGTCAACAATACTGGAAACTTGGCATCGTACGATATAGAAGCATTAATTAGTCGCCCCCCGACCCGCAACAACGAAAACGCAAGCCCAGCCTTAGAAGCTTCATGGATAAATGGATTTAGCTTCTGTAGACTCCGACTAACAACAAGGTTCTTTCGAAAATTTTTAATTTGCTCTTGATACTCGTGCTTTTGAACTATTTGGACAATTTTATTAATAGCTTCCCGATTTAAGTCTTTCATCATTGAAAATCATTTCTCAATAAATATTTTCTAGGGAAAACTCCAGATAGACACTTCACTTGTATATTTATGTCAAAAGGGGAAAAACTTTTGCAGATTCACATAATCAAACTATAGCAAAAAAAATAAAGGAAAGATAATTTCGCGGACGGAGCGGAGCCGATGTTGATATTATTAGTGTTTAATGAGATTATTTTATCTCAACGATTTTTAAATCAAAAGGTGGCTGTTTACTATAAAATTTCCAAAACGACGAAAAGAAAAGTACAAGCACTCGGCTCGACATTATAATTTCGCTATATTCAATAAAAAGAACTTAAGCCTAGCTTATCTATTGCGGCGAAGCGGGGCGAATTGAGCTTTTATTTCGCTCCCGCTCCACCCTATGCTAACTTAGACTAGACTTCAATTTGTTTTCGACTTCAGTATTTAATTATGCTACACAAGACAGCGCAACTGAGCTTTTATTTCGCTCCCGCTCCGCCCTATGCTAACTTAGACTAGACTTCAATTTTTTTCGACTTCAGAATTTAATTATGCTACTAATCTAATCTAATTATGCTACAACCACCTTTATCGGGCAGTTGATCCCGCAGTTCTTGGCTTCGAGGAATTGAGGACTTTGTTGTGCCGCATAGACTCAATCATTAATTCTAGACCCCTTGTGTCGATTTCAGAAATTCCTGCGGACCTAGATGTGCTAACTCCGGCTCATTTTCTAAATGGCGGGCCGCCCTCAACGTGCATCGAACCGAACCTTACTGCCAACTTCTACCATCTGGATGGGTGGCAGGGAGTCTTCTTCTTGCAGCAAGTTTTCTGGGTGCGTTGGAAGGAGGAGTATCTCACGCTGTTGCAGCAGCGTTCCAAATGGCGCACCCCTAGCCCTGTAATTTCTGTTGGTGCCATAGTCCTGGTGAAGGATGAGAATCTACCCCCAATGAGGTGGCCTCTGGCCAGGATACTGTAGCTGGTTCCTGGGCGTGACGGAGTGAACCGTGTAGCCATACTTAAGGCAGCGGTTGGAACGACTAAGCGTGCGGTGTCAAGGTTATGTCTCCTGCCTCTCAAGGATTCTGTTGAAGATCCAGACTTCAAGGGGGGGAGAATGTTGAGCCAAGCAGCCAAAGACGAAGCTATTTAAATAATATATATTTTAAATCTATTTTAAATCAACGGTGTGTTTATCAGCAGTTCTGTTTTTGTTTATTTTTCCCCCGTTTGCATGCCCTTTACAGGTATTTGTAGTGCAAGCGCTTTGGCGAGCTTTTTTGTGGAGCTGCTGCTCATCATGCAACTAGCTCATCTTGCATTTTTTTGCGTTCCCCCGCCTCGCCTATTTCCAACGAAATGATAAAAAATGAATTGTTCTGAGTTTCTATTGTTAAGCTTTGATTTACTTGTATTTCGACACTGATTTAAGCGGCTGCGAGTTTGGTTAGATTGAACCCTCTAATAAAAACATTGAAATTTGGAAGACATTTATTTGTGAAATCGTTTATTTATTTGGACGCTATTATTTTATTTATTGAATATAACAATTAACTGTTATTTATACAATTCTTATTAAAATTAATTCTAATTAAGAATTAGGCAAATTATTCTAATAGAAGAACAATCAATTTAGATTTTATTACATCTAGGGATAATTCAGGTGAAAATATATGTGACAATAGGTTATAGTTTTTACAGATAACGCGAAAAGGATCATGATCCGCAAAATTAGATCTGCAAATTGGTAACCAAAGGGGTCGGAAGGACCTGGTTGACCTGTTTGGAAGAGAGAAAAGTATCTTTTCGAGTAAAAGTTTCGAGTCAACTTGACCAAGAATAATTTTATGAAGGAGCATGGCCCCAGCACAAGTACGACGTACCTGCAATGGATGTAGGTTTAATAACTTTAGCCGACAACGATATGGTGGAATGAGACCATCTGAGTCCCAGTTTAAATATTTTAAAGCAAATAAAAGAAACTGCTTTTGTACTGATTCAATACTTCTTTGATGAACCATATACTGCGGACTCCAAACGCATGAACAGTATTCCAGGATTCGTCGAACCAAAGAGACATACAAAGTTTTAGTGGTGAAGGGATCATCAAACTCTTTTGACCAGCGCTTGATAAAAGCAAGTACTCCTCTGGCTTTATTAACTGTTACAGAAATATGTTCATTAAACGACAGCTTGCATTAAGGAAACACGATCTAAAATTGTGATTGTGAGTGATTCCCAAGTGAGTACGAGATGACATGAGGCATGCTACGATTAAACGTCATAACCTTGCACTTTGACCAAATTGCAGATGTCTGTGAAGGAAGTGGTCAGAGAAAGAAAAGCAGAGCTTGACATCATCAGCATAAATAAGTGTAGAAGCATAGCTGACGACACTAGGTAAGTCGTTAACAAAGAGGATAAACAGATGAGGTCCTAAGTGACTGCCTTGCGGAACACCAGATGTTACTTTTATAACATGAGATGTGATGTTCTTGAACAAAACCCCTATGAAGTCATCCACTGTATGATATTAGGAGGAAAACCCATAAGATTCCTGTTTCCGGAGAAGGAGACAATGATTAACAGAATCGAAAGCTTTGCTAAAATCGGTGTAAACTACATAAGTTTGCATTCGTTTTAGATAACACTTGTGGACGATCGAAGTGAATTCTAGCAGATTGGTTGTTGTAGAACGATATTTGACAAAACCATGCTGGGAGGAGGAAATTATGCTTTTGCAATGATGTTGCAGCTGCAATGTAACCAATTTCTCCAGCAGCTTGGGAATAGCAAAAAGCTTAGCAATACCGCGGTAGTTATCTATAAGTATTTTAGAACCTTTCTTATGAAGTGGAATAATAAAAGATTCATTCCATCTCTTAGGAAGGCATGAAAGGTCCAGAGATAAATTGAATAGGATGGTAAGAGGGTAGCATAGGATATCGGAGCAGTGCCTGAGAATACAGCTCGGGACATTATCAGGACCAGCAGAAAATGAGATATCCAAGGTTGAAAGAGCATTGAAAACATCAAGATGATTAAATTCACTTAATAACTTGAGACCAAGGAATTGGGTCTCAAGTGTAAGGAATTGCTCATTAAGTGCAGAAAATTGCTAACGGACATCTAAAAAGCCGTTTCTCGTCTGCTTCATGAAAGTCCGCATCTCAGACTCAATCTCTCTACAGGCAATACAAGACCATGTCAGACCAATATTCTTTGTGATAAGATCGCTTATCCGTCCGTTGTGCCCTCAGAGCAGTTGTTGCAAAGCCAGCAAGACAGATACGAGTAACCAGTGATGCATCCTCCAAACTCGCATTTCTTAGCAGTGCAAATTAGACTTATTATTGACTGAGATTTGTCCACTGTAGTGAGAGCGCGAAGAGATCAATTAAAAATTTGTGGTACAGAGGCACGTTCGGATCAGGCACGTCGAAGAGAAGACGTCACAAAAGAGATACGCCGTGACGAATATCCGCTTGAGAGTAACAATGATGTAACGGGATTACTCGACCTGAGAATAGAACTCAGGAAGGGAATATATATATGAATATTCGAAGAGCGCGGCAGAAGTAATATTGAATAATAATATTGTTTTTAAGAAGTGAATGGTTCAATGAACTACGTAAGAAAAATATGCTTCGACGACGATACGCGAAAAGGGGAAACTCGTATCAAAGATATAGGTAATCAGATGAGAGCAGATGAGAGCAATCGCAAAAACACGTCGAGATACGGCAAAGTCAGACTAAAGACCAAAGTCAGATTAAAAAATATTAATAATAATTTATATTATAATAGCTGACACGGCAGACTTCGTACTGCCAGCTGTTGTTTTTTTTTTGTTGCGTTCAGAATCTTCTTTTGTGTCAAAATTTAAAATTTTTCAAACTTAAACAAATTATTTGATACAGTAAGAACTGATGATAACTAAAATTAAGTTGCGCGGAGCTGACCAAATAAATTATAAACAGTACTACTAATGACTTATTATAATTTGTGACTCTGAAATTTTTTCGCGATCGCGATTCACTTTTGTTTAATTTCGAAACGCAACATTAGATCCCCCAAAGCACACGCAAAGAATAATTTGATTGGATTTGAACTTTGTGGAGCGGTAAAAAATTTAAAATTAACCCTTTGTCGTTAGAAACACACCTAAATTGCTTTGACAACATTGAGTGATTATAATTTAATATGAACTGTATTGATCTTGGTATCTTTGGCTCAATGGGAATGCTCTTTCGCCGTGGCCGGTACCTAATCCGTGTTAACAGACCGATTGGCTCACCTCCCAGGCATACGCCGGGCAGGATATGCTTCTCTCTGCTTGGCGGCCGGATCAGAGCACGAAGGGCCTACCTATCCCACAGGACACGCCCCCGGTCGCGCTCGCCACTCGCCTCCAAACACCTGCGTGCCTACGCTGCGCGGGGTCTATGGTAGACCAGAGGTTTTAGCGTCGCGTTTAATTTAACTCCAGGTAATACGCTGTGCATACGCCCCAGCGCCTGGATCAGGATTCTATTGATTTTCCCGGGGTATCCCTGCGGGGCTATCCCCCGCTTTACAGGATCACACCTGGTTTGAACGGTCAGGATCAGGCAAGGCGTACGCCAGGCTGACCCGTCGCTACCGCTACGACACCAGGATACCTGTTTTGTCCGGGAATAACTCAACCCGACTCCTTTTACCCTTGGCCTTCAGTTTTGCCGCGGATCCTTGATCCTTTCCCACTTGCTCCTTGCTTTCCGCTATTTGGCTGATTCGCGTTCCGCCGCCGGACTTACCCACAGGGGGTCTTTAAGCTACTGATCGCAGATCCTTCGCACTCGCTTTAAAATCCCACACTTGAGACTGTCGGACTTACCCACGGAGGGTCCTTCAGCCTATACTCCTAATTCCTCCAAGGAAAATTTCCTGCTCGAATGTCAGACTGACCCACGGGGGTCTTTCACTCAACTCTTCCAGATTCCCTAGAAGACTCGGTCCCGATTTGTTCCAGAGGCCCTCCTTATATAGTGCCTGAGGCGCCCGTTACTCCTTGCAACTTTCGCTTCCTGCCGTTAATCCTTTGCTCCTACGTTTCTCGCCGTTAACTTTCTCCAATCCCGCCGCCTTTCTATCGGCGGACTTTCTTTACTGACCCCCCCGTTTGCCCCGCTTGGGCCTCCGATCCGCATTGTTATTGTACCAGATACCCCCGCGCCCCCTCCTCGCCAAACCCAATGCATTTCTGTGTTTTCTGCATTCTTCTAAACACAGCTGCCCAGTCGCGGGCCGCTCCGTTCCCCGCCTTCCCCGCTCTCTCCTATAACCTTCGAGCGCGGCCGTGGAGGCCCGGCCGGGACCGTTACGTTCCACGGTGATTCCTCTTTCTCCTTCTTCCATTTGTTTTTGTTTGTTCGTTTTTTTCTTTTTTTTTTCTCTCTCTTTTCTTTGTGTGTGGATAGCCATATTCAGCTCCCCCCTTCTTCGGGTGATGTTAGGGTCGTTTCCCTTCCATTTCTGTTTCTGCTGTTGTATTATATATACCTCTTTTCTATTATTTTCTTTGTGCATATTAAAGGAATATGCTTCTTCTCTTTTTTTTTTTTTTTTTTTTTTTATTATATTCGTTTTTTCCGCCTGGGGAAGTCCGCATTGGGCTATTTGTTTTTTTTTACATTTGTTGTATTCCTATTTATTTCACATTTTATTTATTATTTTTTTTTTGTTTTCATTTTTTTTGTATATATTTTTTCCATTTCTTTTTTCCATATTATGTATTTTTTTTTGTTTTTATTTTTAAATTTTCTTCTCTTTTATTTTTTTTTATTATATTAGTTTTTTCCGCCTTGGGAAATCCGCATTGGGCTATTGTTGTTTTTTTACATTTGTTTTATATATTCCTATTTAAAACCTATTTTTTTTCCATATTATGTATTTTTGTTTTGTTTTTATTTTTAAATTTTCTTTAAATTATTTGGCGTTTTTTTTTTTTTTTAATTTTTCCTTTTCATATTTTTATATATATTTTTTTCCTCATTTTTTTTTTTTTTTGTGTGTTTTTTCTTATCTTTTTTTTTGTTTCCCTCTCCCCCCCTTTTTTTTTGATTCAATGTTAGCAGATTTGACTGTTCTTTATTTAATGTTTTTTTTTTGTCTTGTGTTAAAGTTTTCGGGTGACGCGTATTCCACTAGCGCCTCCGCGCACCCGACAAATTTTTGTTGACATTATTGCTGTTTGTACATTCTCCTTTTTTTGCCCTACGCCTGTGGTGCCGACTCCTCCACTTGGGCTTTTAGCTCAGTTACGTGTGCTCTCTTCTCTTTCTTCGTGCCAACGTGACGTAGAACGGCGATCACCGGCGAAATGAAATTCGTCACTGTGTACGGCCCGTCGTATCTCGGCGCTAGTTTCGCCGCGAAACCTTCGATTGCTTTTGACAAATGGTGCTCCTTTGCCCATACCGTGTCGCCGATCTTCGGGCTCCACTCCCGGCACCAGCTCGAACACTTCCTGTAATTTTGCTGCATTTTCTGAGGGAGTGGCTTTTGCTTCACCTGTCCCTAATGCCCTTTTGTCGAATATCGCTTTCGGCATTCTTGGCTCTCTGCCTTGGGTTACGAAACATGTTGAGTATCCCGTGGAGTCTGACACGCTCAAGTTCCAACTAGATCTGAAAGGCAGCACCTCGCGATCTCTGCCTTCCTCTCTACGGCTGAAATCTGTGCTTCTCACCCCTATCGCGCCGCACATCCTGCAGAACAAAATTCTGGGGTTCCTGCACCCACTGGCCCAATGGCCCATACCTCCGCACCTGTTGCATGCCTGCGCTGGGTTGTCTATATGTCCCTATCCAGGCGTCGCTGCCCACTGCAAGTTCGGCTTCCTTTGACTTTGGCTTGCTGCCCATCGTTGACTCGGCTGCTGTTGCCTTGGGACTGTCCATTGCTGGCTCGGCTGCTGTTGCTGTGGCATTTGGCGATGCTCCTCAGGCTGCCATCTCTGCCCCCACCCCTCAAAGTACCCTTTTGGCAGGAAAAAGGCCTCGAAGCTCCTTCTGAACTCCTTCCATGTGGGCCACTCCTCATCGTTCATTAAGAAACACCTTTGCGCTCTGCCCTGGAGTAGTTCTGGCATCGCCCGCGGGATTGCGTTTATTTCCATCCCGTATGTTTTGGAAGACCATGCTACTCGGTCCACGAACTCGAGAGGATCTCCTGTTCCATCGAATCGGAACGGCCACTCTCGGACTTGTTTTGCCACTTTCGCATAGTCAACCTGTACTGGGACTGGCTTCCGCACTTGTGGCTCCATGCTCCTTATGCTTTTCATTTCTGGCACTGCCAGACTTTGAATGAGCTTTTCCGACTCGGCGTAAGGAACACCAGTTGAAGGACATCCAAATGTATTTGCTTTAAATGGTCTGGGTCTACACAGTACATCCAAATAACGATGAATGTTATTATTTGCGGTTGTTGTTGGTGAATGTTCGTGGTCCGACAACGTTTAAACAACTGAAAACAGTTAATGGACAGCTGTGTGCGACTTACCGTGAGGCATGCCAACTATTACATTTACTTGAGAACGATTCGCATTGGGATAATACGCTTAAGGATTCCGTAATATCTTCATCGTCGCATCAAATTCGTTGTTTGCGATCATCATATCGACATGTTTGCCCTCGAATCCAAAAGATTTGTGGGTTAAGTATAGAGAAGACATGTCTAAGGATATTTTGCCTCGTGTGCGCCGTCAAACTTTGAATCCTACACTACAAATGACTGAAGAAATTTACAATGACACATTGATCATGATAGTAGATATGTGTTTATTGATGGCAAATAAAGTATAGTCATGTTTGGGAATGACAGCACCCAATCGTCATTTGTACGATGCATTAAACCAAGAGTTGCAAAGAGAACATCAGTACGACATTGAAGCATTAGTCGAAACAGTTCGTACAAATGTTCCACAATTAAGTCAACAACAAAGAATTGCGTACGACACTTTGATAGAAGCTGTGAAAAGTGAATCTGGTGGAATTTATTTCCTTGATGCTCCCGGAGGAACCGGAAAAACATTTTTAATTTCATAGATTTTGGCGATGATCAGATCGCGAAATGATGTTGCTTTAGCGTTGGCTTCATCTGGATTAGCTGCGACTCTGTAGAAGGTGGACGAACTGCATATTCTGCCTTGAAATTACCACTAAACATGCTAATCACCGAAACACCAATTTGCAACATCGCCAAAAATAGCGCAATGGCCAAGGTCCTACAGGTATTCAAATTGATTATTTGGGATGAATGCACAATGGCCCATAAGAGGTCACTGGAGGCACTGGACAGAACGTTGAAACATCTTCGTGACAACCAAAATATTTTTGGTGGGGCCATGATTCTGTTGTAAGGTGATTTTCGTCAGACTCTTCCAGTTATTCCTCGATCAACTGTAGTTGATGAGCTAAATGCATGCCTAAAATCATCAAGGCAGTACGTAAAGACACTCCACTTAACATGCGGGTATTTTTGGAACAAGATGAAACTGCAAAGCGAGTTTTCCCAGATATAGCGCAAAAGTTCAATAACCATAATTGGCTGGGTGAACGAGCAATATTAGAAGCGAAACATATCTTAATGCAACCATTCAGAATTTTCTTCCAGAACAATTGGTTTCCCTCAAATCAGTCGACACCGTTATGAGGAAACCAGGAAAACTGTTTTGAAAGTAAGCAACATGATGTATCGAAAATAATAATAATACTTCATTTTTTATTCAATAAATGAAGTTACATTGAATAAGAGGGTACTCTTTAATTTTTGGGATTGAAAATGATTATTAATTACACAGGCCAACAACATATCCAGCTCCCCCCTTCTTCGGGTGATGTTAGGGTCGTTTCCCTTCCATTTCTGTTTCTGCTGTTGTATATACCTCTTTTCTATTATTTTCTTTGTGCATATTAAAGGAATACGCTTCTTCTCTTTTTTTTTTTCTTATATTCGTTTTTTCCGCCTGGGGAAGTCCGCATTGGGCTTGTTAATTGAGATTAGTTTATCTCGTCGCGGAAAAACCGAAGGACTAGAATGATGGCTGTAGTAATTAAATTAAATTGCAAAAAAAACGAAAACGAACGAAAAATGCGTGCACTCTTTTCAACGTTATAAATTCGATTATATTCATATCAACAAAAACTTAAGCCTAGCTTATCTAGTGCGGCGAAGCGGGGCGAATTAATGGGAGAGCGCAAGTGAGAGCTTTACTTGCGCTCCCGCTACGCCCTAAACTAACTTATACTAGACTTCATAAAATTCCACTTAATTATCTACATTAATTATACACCGGCCTCGTTGAAGGCCTTCATTAGGCTTCAACTACTGGCAACCTCGCCAGCTTGTGGACTGCTCTCCTAAATACTGCTCCTCTACTCGTCCTGACGTCGGCGACCCTGACCCTTCCGTCCGCGCCGGCGTGAGTCTCGACGACCCTGGCGGTGATCCACTGCTGGGGCGGCTGGTTGTCCTCGGCGACCAGGACCAAATCGCCCTTCCTGGCGTTCTCCTACTCCCGCTGCCACTTCGACCGCGCCTGCAGGCCCAAGACGTACTCCCGGGACCAACGCTGCCAAAACGTTTGCTTGATTGACGAGACAAGCCGCCATCGCCGCAAGCACGTTAGACCCTGCTGGTCCGGGGTCCGCGGTGCTGGTGGGGCGATGAGCGGCCTGCCTGTCAACAGGTGCCCGGAAGTCAACGCCTCGCCGTCGCTTGGGTCCTGACTGAGGGCACCCAGGGGCCTCGAGTTCAGGACGGCCTCGACTCCAACGAGGACGGTCTGCAGCTCCTCTGCGGTCAACTTCACGCTGCCCACCGCTCGTAGGAGTAGGTGCTTTGCAGACTTCACACCTGCCTTCCATAGTCCGCCCATGTGCGGAGCCCGCGTCGGTATGAACGCAAATACGCATCCTTTTTTTGATGCGTATTGCGCAGCTCGTCCGCTTCGCTCTCGATCTGGTGCCGCAGTGCCGCGAAGTGGCGACTCGCTCCGACGAAGTTCGTCGCGTTGTCGCAGTGCACGGTCTGCGGACATCCTCGGCGCCCAACGAACCTTTGAGAAGCCAAAAGAAAGGAATCAGTTGACAAATCGGAAACTACTTCTACTGCTTTAGACGAAAAACAAACAAACAGGGCAATGTAGGACTTGTATGGTGGCCTAACACGAATTTTCAAGGTCGTCTCAATAGGGCCACAGAAATCCACGCCACATATGGAAAATAGGCGGAGAGCACGAACTCGATCTAAGGGTAAATCTCCCATGATTTGAGTCATCAAATGAGGCTTGCATTTAAAACAGCGTATGCATGACCGCACTATCTGACTGCAGACTTCCTGCGCATTTACTATCCAAACGCGCTGTCGCAAGAGACTCACTAGTGCTCGTGGACCCACATGAAAATTCGACTCGTACAAATTGAGAGCGCTTCGTCAACAATACTGGAAACTTGGCATCGTACGAAATAGGAGCATTAGCTAGTCGCCCCCCGACCCGCAACAACGAAAAGGTAAGCCCAGCCTGAGAGGTTTCATGGAAAAACGGACTTAGCTTCTGTAGGCTTGGGCTAACAACAAGATTTTTTCTAACATTTTTAATTTCCTCTTGATACTCGTGCTCTTGGACTATCTGGACAATTTTATTAAAAGCGTCTCGATATTCGACAGGGAATGATACATTATCAGAAGGAACTACTAATTTTTTACACTTCTTTATAAAACGGACCATGTAAACGAACACTCGCAGCAGTTTTAAGTGAGAGGAAAATCCTTCTATCACTTCCAACAAATATAAGGTAGAGACCATTGCAGTCAGTCCGACCGCACTCTTCTTTGCTTCCATCCGCAAAATCTCTGGTGACGGATCAAACCGAGGGCTCGTTGGCCACTTATCTTCCGGCTCCGTTAAAATCGATGGACCTGTGAACCAAATTGATTCTATCGTTTACCTTTACGATTCTACCTTTACGTCCACCTCGTGACACAATATCTGCCGGGTTCTGTTTAGTTGGTACATGCCGCCACGTGCTATCCTCTGACCACTCTTGAATCTCAGCAACTCTATTTGATACGAATGTTGACAACGACGATGGATGGGAACGAATCCAATGAAGACAAACTTCCGAATCTGACCAATATACACTTCGTTCGATCGGTGCTTTGATAAGAGGTTTTATTTTGCGACAGAGGTCCGCGAGAAGGTGAGCGGCACATAAATCAAGACGGGGGAGCTTCTTTGTCTTGAGCGGCGCTACTTTCGATTTTGCAGTCAAAAATGAGACTTTACTACCTTCTGCAAATTTGCAACGGATATAGACGCAGGCTCCATAGGCTCTCATCGATGCGTCAGAGAAGGCATGAATTTCAATTGGTGACAATGGCTCACTCATCATAAATCTCGGTATCGAGATATCTTCTAACTGTGACAAGGCAAGCTGAATTTTGTTCCATGCTGATTCCAAGTGCAGTGGAATGGACTCATCCCAATCTAGCTTATTGAGCCAAAGTTCCTGTAACAGGATCTTTCCTTTAATAAGGATCGGGCTTAATAAGCCAAGGGGGTCGAAAAGCTTTGACGTCACCGAAAGAATATTCCGCTTAGTCGCCCTTTGACCCATGACTGACATATCAATTTCGAATTTAAATACATCATCTTTAGGAACCCAAACGATTCCTAATGTTTTTGTCAGCTCTGAGTCCGAAAGTGTTATTGGCTTAACCGTGCTCTCGGATGCAGTAACTTCAGGCGACTTTGAAAACCACTTGCTCAATTCAAACCCAGCGTTTTGAAGAACCTGAGTTAATTCAGACTTAATTGTCTTTAGCTCCTCCACACAACCAGCACCCGTTAACATGTCGTCGACGTAAAAGTCAGACCCAATAACTTTAGCAGCTCGAGGGAATGTATTTTTCGCGGATTCACTTAACCTCTTCTCACCAATATCAAACACCTTATGGCCAGGAATGGGGCTGGTGCAGTGCCATCAGTAACGGTGTTGAGCTTGCACAATTTCAAGGACTCAGACGGGTCTTTTCTCCACACTATCAACTGGTATCGTCGATCTGCTTCATTTACCATCACTTGACGATACATCTTTTTTATGTCGGCTACCAGAGCGAATTTGTTTAGCCGAAATCTAAGAAGAGTTGAGTAAAGCTCTTCCTGAATTGTTGGACCCACCATCAACAACTCATTTAAACACTTCTGTGTGGATGTCTTGCAGGACGCATCAAAAACAACTCGTAGTTTGGTCGTTGTACTTTGCGGCCGCAAGTCACACTGCTGGGGTATGACGTAGGGTGGAGAAGCAAGAACGTCATTGCTTGCAGGGGACATATGGCCTAGGGATTCGTATTCTTCCATAAATTCCAAATACATTTTCTTTAAGTTCGGATCTCGAGATAATCTTCTCTCGAGCGACAGAAATCGGCGTTTGGCTATCTCGAATGATTTGCCCAAAACGCTTGGATCCGACTTAAATGGAAGTTTAACTTCAAATCGACCTGAAGGCAGTATTCCTGTAGTCTTCTGATAATGTTCCTCACATAGCTCTTGTTCTGGCGACAACATCTTTTTAGAAGATGGAACTTCTTCCAAAGACCAGAATTTTTACAAGTTTTTGTCTATTGACTCTAATATTTCTTCTTGGCAATTCAGACTAGAGACCGGCTGTTGAGGAGTTAAGGAATTTGCAAGATATTTTCCCGATAATATCCACCCAAGGAGAGTTTTTTGAAGGATGGGATGGTTCGGACCTTGCTTTATTTGGCCAACGGACAACAGTTCGAAAAATGACTCAGCTCCAATTAGCATATCTATCCGCTGAGGTTTGTAAAAATATGGGTCTGCTAACGGCAAGTTTTTTGGTAGGGTCCAATCTTTCACGTTCACTGACTGGTCAGGGTGATAGCCTGAAATTGTTTTCAAAACCCAAAAGTCGAACGGAAACTCGCTACCATTGACTATCGACTTCACCGCGGTGTGTATCTTTTTCTTTACTTGTGAATTAGTTTGACCAATTCCAAGCAAGTTGATGCACAATTCCTCCCTACGGATCTGTAAGCGTAAAGCAAGATCTTCTGTATTAAAAATTCATTTGTGACCCTGAGTCAAGTAATGCTCGGGCCAATATGTGCTCACCATTTTTTGTTCGAACGCTTACGATCGGCGTTGCTAACAAAACCCTTTCTACAGACGACGCATGCAAAGCATGTGAAGTAGAAGGGCCATCATTCGTTAACGCTGGAGGAGGATTTTCTGTTGGTGGTGGTAACGCTAAGTTATTTTCAGTCACTGTAAATCGGTGCAGAAGTTTATGGTGCGATCTTGCACAGATTTGACACCTGGTCGATTTGCACTTCGCTACCGTGTGACCTTTTCGCAGACAATTCAAACATAGGGAGGCTGACTTAAAAAACTCAAACCTTTGCTTTACAGCAAGGCGAGCGAACGGACTGCACTGGGCCAAAAAATGGTTGTTAGCGTTACAATAACTGCAAGCTGGTTTGTCGTTGGTAGAAGCACAAGCCAACGAAGTTCTATTCAGTTGCTTGCTGAACCCAGTTTTTTCTTGTTTTGGTTTGCCAGTCTCTTCAGCGGACAGATGCTGGTATCTACGATTTAGTATTTTTTCGAAATCGGACCACAGCGGCAATTCCTCATAATCCAGTGACTCTTCCCATTTTTGCTTGGTCACTGGATCCACTCTACTCAAAATTAAATGGATAATCATTGAGTTTGCAATTTTAGTATCATCTCCGATGGATAATTGTGATCCATAAATTGATGACACAGTGTCGATGAGGCGGACAGCACCAACTCGATCTAAGGGTAAATCTCCCATGATTTGAGTCATCAGATGAGGCTTGCATTTAAAACAGCGTATGCATGACCGCACTATCTGACTGCAGACTTCCTGCGCGTTTACTATCCAAACGCGCTGTCGCAAGAGACTCACTAGTGCTCGTGGACCCACATGAAAATTCGACTCGTGCAAGTATCGGACGTAGCTCTGAACAAATTGAGAGCGCTTCGTCAACAATACTGGAAACTTGGCATCGTACGAAATAGGAGCATTAGCTAGTCGCCCCCCAACGCGCAACAACGAAAAGGTAAGCGCAACCTGAGAGGTTTCATGGACAAACGGACTTAGCTTCTGTAGGCTTGGGCTAACAACAAGATTTTTTCGAATATTTTTAATTTCTTCTTGATACTCGTGCTCTTGGACTATCTGGACAATTTTATTAAAAGCTCCTTGATATTCGACAGGTTAAGGTACATTATCGGACGTAACTACTAATTTTTTACACCTGTTTATAAAGCGGACCATGTAAACGAACACTCGCAGCAGTTTTAAGTGAGAGGAAAATCCTTCTATCACTTCCAATAAATATGAGGTAGAGACCATTGCAGTCAGTCCGACCGCATTCTTCTTTGCTTTCATCTGCAAAATCTCTGGTGACGGATCAAACCGGGGCTCGTTGGCCACTTATCTTCCGGCTCCGTTAAAAACGATGGACCTGTGAACCAGATTGATTCTATCGTTTCCTTTACGTCTCCACCTCTTGACACAATATCTGCCGGGTTCTGTTTAGTTGGTACATGCCGCCACGTGCTATCCTCTGACCACTCTTGAATCTCAGCCACTCTATTTGATACGAACGTTGACAACGACGATGGATGGGAACGAATCCAATGAAGACAAACTTCCGAATCTGACCAATATATACTTCGTTCGATCGGTGCTTTGATTAAAGGTTTTATTTTGCGACAGAGGTCCGCGAGAAGGTGAGCGGCACATAACTCAAGACGGGGGAGCTTCTTTGTCTTGAGCGGCGCTACTTTCGACTTTGCAGTCAACAATGAGACTTACTACCTTCTGCAGATTTGCAACGGATATAGACGCAGGCTCCATAGGCTCTCATCGATGCGTCAGAGAAGGCATGAATTTCAATTGGTGACATTGGCTCACTCATCACAAATCTCGGTATTAAGATATCTTATAACTTTGACAAGGCGAGCTGAATTTTGTTCCACGCGGTTTCCAAGTGCAGTGGAATCGACTCATCTCAATCTAGCTTATTAAGCCAAAGTTCCTGCAACAGGATCTTTCCTTTAATAAGGATCGGGCTTAATACGACAAGGGGGTCGAAAAGCTTTGACGTCACCGAAAGAATATTCCGCTTAGTCGCCCTTTGACCCATGACTGAATGTTTTTGTCAGCTCTGAGTCCGAAAGTGTTATTGGCTTAACCGTGCTCTCGGATGTAGTAACTTCAGGCGAGTTTGAAAACTACTTACTCAATTCAAACCCAGTGTTTCGAAGAACCTGAGTTACTTCAGACTTAATTGTCTTTAGCTCCTCCACGCAACCAGCACCCGTTAAAATGTCGTCGACGTAAAAGTCAGACTCAATAACTTTAGCAGCTCGAGGGAATGTATTTTTCGCGGATTCACTCAACCTCTTCAAACACCTTATGGCCAGGAATGGGGCTGGTGCAGTGCCATCAGTAACGGTGTTGAGCTTGCACAATTTCAAGGACTCAGACGGGTCTTTTCTCCACACTATCAACTGGTATCGTCGATCTGCTTCATTTACCATCACTTGACGATACATCTTTTTTATGTCGGCTACCAGAGCGAATTTATTTAGCCGAAATCTAAGAAGAGTTGAGTAAAGCTCTTCCTGAATTGTTGGACCCACCATCAACAACTCATTTAAACACTTCTGCGTGGATGTCTTGCAGGACGCATCGAAAACGACTCGTAGTTTGGTCGTTGTACTTTGCGGCCGCAAGACACACTGCTGGGGTATGACGTAGTGTGGAGAAGCAAGAACGTCATTGCTTGCAGGGGACATAAGGCCTAGGGATTCGTATTTTTCCATAAATTCCAAATACATTTTCTTTAAGTTCGGATCTCGAGATAATCTTCTCTCGAGCGACAGAAATCGGCATTTGGCTATCTTGAATGAATTGCCCAAAACGCTTGGATCCGACTTAAATGGAAGTTTAACTTCAAATCGACCTAAAGGCAGTATTCTTGTAGTCTTCCGATAATGTTCCTCACATAGCTCTTGTTCTGGCGACAACATCTTTTTAGAAGATGGAACTTCTTCCAAAGACCAGAATTTTTTCAAGTTTTTGTCTATTGACTCTAATATTTCCTCTTGGCTAGACCGGCTGTGGAGGAGTTGAGGAATTTGCCAGATATTTTCCCGATACTATCCACCCAAGGAGAGTTTTTTAAAGGATGGCTCAGCTCCAATGACTCAGCTCCAATTAGCATATCTATCCGCTGAGGTTTGTAAAAATATGGGTCTGCTAACGGCAAGTTCTTTGGTAGGGTCCAATCTTTCACGTTCACTGACTGGTCAGGGTGATAGCCTGAAATGGTTTTCAAAACCCAAAAGTCGAACGGAAACTCGCTACCATTGACTCTCGACTTCACCACGGTGTGTATCTTTTTCTTTACTTGTGAATTAGATTGGCCAATTCCAAGCAAGTTGATGCACGATTCCTTCCTACGGATCTGTAAGCGTTGAGCAAGATCTTCTGTAATAAAATTCATTTGTGACCCTGAGTCAAGTAATGCTCGGGCCAAGATGTGCTCACCATTTTTTGTGCGAACGCTTACGACCGACGTTGCTAACAAAACCCTTTCTACAGACGACGCATGCAAAGCATGTGAAGTAGAAGGGCCATCATTCGTTAACTCTGGAGGAGGATTTTGTGTGGATGGTGGTAATGCTAAGTTATTTTCGGTCACTGTAAATCGGTGCAGAAGTTTATGGTGCGATCTTGAACAGATTTGACACCTGGTCGATTTACAATTCGCTACCGTGTGACCTTTTCGCAGACAATTCAAACATAGGGAGGCTGACTTAACAAACTCAAACCTTTGCATTACAGCAAGGCGAGCGAACGGACTGCACTGGGCCAAAAAATGGTTGTTAGCGTTACAATAACTGCAAGCTGGTTTGGCGTTGGTATTAGAACAAGCCAACGAAGTTCTATTCAGTTGTTTGCTGAACCCAGTTCTTTCTTGTTTTTGTTTGCCAGTCTCTTCAGCGGACAGATGCTGGTATCTACGATTTAGTATTTTTTCGAAATCGGACCACAGCGGCAATTCCTCATAATCCAGTGACTCTTCCCATTTTTACTTGGTCACTGGATCCACTCTACTCAAAACTAAATGAATAATCATTGAGTTTGCAATTTTAGTATCATCTCCTATGGATAATAGTGA
Organism: Drosophila ananassae; assembly: GCF_017639315.1. NCBI lineage: Eukaryota > Metazoa > Arthropoda > Insecta > Diptera > Drosophilidae > Drosophila > Drosophila ananassae. Next base: position 23,142,833 of record NC_057929.1, on the reverse strand, counting down.
TCCATAAATTGATGATATAGTGTCGATGAGACCTCTCAACGACGACGCAGAAGGCTGGGAAATTTTCGGAAGGCTGAACAATTGACGTATTTGGTTCGCAAAGATGAGACATTCGTTATCATAAACTCTTTTTAGACTAGCGATAGCTTTGTCGTAATTACTCTCGGTGACCTGGAATGCCTTGACAGTTCCTAAGGGTTCACCAGAGAGGCAAGAAATTAAATGATTAAATTTCTCGATAACTGGAATGTTCACATCTTTGTCAACTAATGTCTCGAAAAGACTTATGAAATTTTTGAAATCCGAATAATTTCCACTGAATTTTGGCAATGCCAAACTACGAAGTCGAGCTCGAGTTGGGGCTGCAGAAATTGCAGTAGCTGAACGGGAGTCTTCAGCTGAATTAAAGGCATTACATAAAGACATGATCCTTGCCTTGGTAGTTATTCCTAATTCTTCCAACTTGGCTCCGAAATGATCCAATTCATCTATTTGCTCGATCTGGTCTTGCAACTCATTTGCTTTAGAAATTGCCTCATCTAAAACCCGAAGCCTGCACTCTAGCTCGGTTTTGTTTAGAGGAAGTGATCAATCTTCCAAACGTTCCTCCAACCGGCGAATGCTTTTAACTTTGACATTTAATCTTCTCTTTAAGTCAATAAGAGTTGTGGAATTAAGTTTTTGTTTAGTACTTTCCATTTTAAAAAAATTTGTTTTTTCAATACAAAAACGAAAACAATGCAAATTTAAGATATAATAATTTATTTAAATTTTTTGTTAAAGTAATTTTATTAATTTATCTAAATTTTTTATTAATTTTAAAATATTAATATCAAAAATTTACTAAAATAAATAACTTTTAGAAATTTATTTAAAAATTTATTGAAATTAATTCAACAACAAGAAAATGCAAAAACGAAAATAATTAATTTATCTTATTTAAATATAATAAATAACACTGTGCGACAAAAAAAAAACGAAATACACTTGTGAAACGAGATAGTGTAGGTTGTTAATCTGGTCGAAGAGAACTCAAAAATATTTTTTTTATATTTTTGGAACCCTCCAATTTTTATTTATTCAAAAAAAACGTTTTTCGGGACTTTTTTTCGCTTAAAAATTCCTGAACACGTTTTTTTCAACCGATTTCAAAATTTTTAGTGTTGTTCAATAGTTAAATGTTGAACCTTTTGAAAAAAAATATATCTTCGATTTTGTTGAACAAAAAGGACAAAATTTTTACACCTGAAACTGAAGTTTTCGACTTTTATTCGTGTTTTTCGGATTTTGATGCCAGTTTTTCGGTACAACTTACAAAAATTCGGCCATTTTTAATACATATTAATGTTGTCTCATTAATTCTGAATAAAACGAGACAAATTTCATCAAAAAGTTATGAAAATTGGTAAAGTTATAACGCTTTTCCCCAAAAAAATCAATTCAACCTTGTGTGCGCTCCGGAGTACCTGTGTGTATAAGTCAGGAATATGCTCTTCTTCTTCTTGTAGTGCTCGCATGGTTTTCTTGACTTTTTTTGGGAAAAGCTTTATAACTTTAACAATTTCTACTATTTTTTAATGAAATTTGTTTCGTTTTATTCAGTATTAGTGAGACAATATTAATATGTGGCATAAATGACAGAATTTTTGTCAGAAGAAAGCAATATACTCTTATTTTTATACACATTGTTTCTCCGAAGCGCTCTCTAGGTTGAGTTGACTTTTTTTGGGAAAAGCGTTATAACTTCACCAATTTTCATAATTTTTTTATGAAATTTGTCTCGTTTTATTCAGAATTAATGAGACAACATTAATATGTATTAAAAATGGCCGAATTTTTGTAAGTTGTACCGAAAAACTGGCATCAAAATCCGAAAAACACGAATAAAAGTCGAAAACTTCAGTATCAGGTGTAAAAATTTTGTCCTTTTTGTTCAACAAAATCGAAGATATATTTTTTTTTCAAAAGGTTCAACATTTAACTATTGAAAAACACCAAAAATTTTGAAATCGGTTGAAAAAAACTCGTTCAGGAATTTTTAAGCGAAAAAAGTCCCGAAAAAACGGTTTTTTTTTAATAAATAAAAAATGGAGGGTTCCAAAAATATAAAAAAAATATTTTTGAGTTCTCTTCGACCAGATTAACAACCTACACTATCTCGTTTCACAAGTGTTTTTTCACTGTCGCACCGTGTAATTTATTAAATTTAACCAAAAAAAAACAAAATCTAAATTGATTAATTAATTGATAACGAATTATTAATAGTCGAGGCACAGAGTATCAAAAAAAAATAGTTGGTCGCCAATGACACTGAAACCAATATGCCCGACCAAATTGTAGGGGAGCGCGTCACTTGGCGGACCGGTAAACTATACGCGCCAAAAAGTGCATATACATACATACATACAGCAGCGGATAACGGTGGGAACGAAAACGAGAATATTATCGCTGCATCTATTTGTATGTATGTAAACCAAATATATATGCACCTTTATTTTATCTGTAATAAATAAAATAATTTTTGGCTGCACTTTAGTATTTATTTGGAAGATTTGTAAATTCGAGAACGAAGGGTAGGGGGCGACAGTGATTGCAAATAATATAAATATTCTCTTTTTTATTTAATCCACAGGCAGTACATTTAGGTTAGCACATATATTTATAATTAAATTTTTAGAATTTTTATATATGTTGTTATTTATTTTTGCTCTACTATTGATATTTAACCATTCGCTCCTTTTCCTGATTCTTATACTGATCTCCTGAATTGGATTTCGAGCTACTTAACTGGAAGAACCCGTGTCTTTTTTAGGAATGTGTATTGGCGACTAGTCCACGTCATGTTTGGTGTTCCCCAAGGAATATATCAGGAGGCTCCCTCCTAAAAATTATATTTTTAATGCTTTATCTGTGCCACACTCTTCCTCGTTATAATTTACCTATCCTTTTATATCTTATTTATTTATCGCGCTGCAGCGCTTTTGTGACCTTTGGTAGAGCTTTTGCGCCCAAAATTGTTTAATTTGGCCGCTATAAAAAACTTAAAGCTTGACATTTGGTGATCCCAAGTTGATACCGCGCGTGACTTACTGTGGTTTCCATCGCCATGCAACTTTGCGGAATTAGGGTGGAATCTTGAGTTAGTGTCTCGGTTTCTGCAATAGTTCAAATCCGCCGTCGAGACCATGAGAGCGATGGAGATTATAGACGCTTATTATGATGTGATCCTTGATCTTTTACGTAGTCGTTTTAGTAATCGATGCCCAATCTTCCAGGCTCATATCAACTAGATCCGCTAGCTACGGGTAGTCGGACTCGAACCGTGCCAGCTTGATCAAGGTTCATTGCCTTTCCAATATAGGACCGGTACGAAAAGGTCCGGCAGCTGGGTCGCTGTTTAGTTTGAATAGAGGACGGCCAGTTCGCTGGCGGTAGCTCAGCTTCCCGCTGCCCAGCGGCAATCCAGGTCATCATTTCTTGTTGCACCATGGCGGGCAGTTTTCTAGCTTTTCCAATGCTCCACCAGCACGAGTCTCGGGTCCCATCATTCCGGTTAATTACCATCGAGGATCGCCATGCTGATCTAGTGCTCCCGCCAACCGTCAATGTACTAGTTCGGGTTCGATTAGGAGCCTTCCTGCCTTGCCGGTTATAGCTTTGACGCCCCTTCCGGAATTTTTTTTCAATGCCTACCCTTCGTCGGGCATGGGAGGTTGGCGGGATGATGGTGGGCCAAACAGTCACCGACAAAACCGATTAAAATAATCACAATATGTTTAGCTGCAGGAGCTAGTTATCGCCATTTATTCTGCTCTGTCTGTCTCCCAGTTTCGCATGCGCTTTGTTGTTATTTGTAGCGCAAGCGCTTTTGTGAGCGTTGGTAGAGCTTCTGCAACCATGCTCTTAGTTCTGCATTTATTTATTGGAATTGAGTTTGACCGGCCGCTTCAATTATTTTGGGGTTACGCTGATCCATAAATAAACATTAAAATTGGGCTTAAAAATGTTTAATTCGGCATTTTCAATTCTTTGCGTATTTTTCAATGCGTTATATGGCAGATATACCCCCCATATAACTGAATGACAAATTCGATAAGGAACAAATATAGGGCGCGCCGTGACGAAGTAAGAAAAAAACCCAATCATTTAGAAAAAATCTTCAAACATTATCTGCCATCCAAACAATTCACTCTTTCGAATAACTCTTGAAACCAGCACAGTAAACCAATACATAAACTATAAAAAAATTTTCTGGTTATGATTTAATCTCTCCCAAAATGTAATATCAAATTCACCAAATCCGCAGTCAGATGCATCACCTATAATTGGGAGCCAAATTAACCTTTTTTATATTTAAACATCAAACTTTTGGACATGTATTTTCAACTGAATATTAATATGGGGTTAATTTCCCCACCAATCTACCAGTCAGTTATTTCAATGATCCAGAAGCCAGGGAAAAACAAATCGAAGCTTTCTTCGCATCGACCCATTGTTCTCCTTCCGTGTTTATCAAAGCTATTTAAAAAGCTGATTCTTTTCAGAATGGGAACATATCTTTATGGAATATTTCAATGTTGGCATAGACGGCTTTCTCCATAGCCATAGAATCAAATATGTTTAGGTACGAAGTTGTAAAGCAGGGGTTTGTGTTTTAGACAAAAAGAGAAAACCGAGAGAGACATTAATTAGTCAATGACGGCAATTCGTGCCCGCACCATGTGAGTCTTCTTCGAGGTTAACTCCCAAATAAATATAGTTTTTTTTTTGTGAGAATGGAACTGAGCGAACGTAATATTTTATTACGTGTTTTAAATAAAAAGTTCCACGCCAAAATACTGTAAACGGCAGTTCAGATGGTGATGAACCGCATGCCTTAGCTTGCGCGTGGAGACTATATAGTGTCGAAGGATTAACAATTTTCTGTGTGCATCTAAATCAGAATAAATAATATACCAATTGAAAAGATTTTGGTATTCATTAGAGTATTTTTATCCAAACATTTGCCAAAAGCCGTTTGGATTGAACAAATTTTGATTAATTAAATTTTGGATAGTGGCGACATTGGAGGCACCTGGTCAAATATTTTTCATTATTTACTAATACGAGAAAAATTACGAGGGTTGCTTTATATAAGGTTGTCAAATATCTCCCTTCCGCCTTTTTGTCTTTTGAATTTCGCGGCTATGTACAAAGCGCTACAGCTCGTATCTGGCAATACTATACATAATTTGAAAGGTCTTGACATAACCTACAAAACGGCGCTATGCATGATTAGTTTGGATATTGCGTTCAACAGTTATAGACGTGTAAACATGGAGTTCACTAACGCCGAAATTCGCGCTATTTTAAAGTTTTCCTTCGTTAAAGGCAAATCCGCTAGAGAAACGTTTCGTGAGATTAATGGTGTTTTGGGGGATGGTACTCTATCACTTCGAACCGCGGAGGAATGGTTTCGACGATTAAGAGCCGGTGAAACGACACCATGGATAAGCCAGCCGGCGGAAGACCTGTGACGACAAATACCGATCATGGAATACATCGAGTTAGACCGGCATGTGGCATCTCGTGACATCGCCCAGGAGATGGGAGTTAGTCACCAAACCATTTTAAACCATCTGCAGAGGGCTGGATACAAAAAAAAGCTTGATGTTTGGGTGCCGCATGATTTGACGCAAAAAAACCTTCTGGACCGAATCAACGCCTGCGATATGCTGCTGAAACGGAACGAACTCGACCCATTCTTGAAGCGGATGGTGACTGGCGACGAAAAATGGATCACATACGACAATATCAAGCGAAAACGGTCGTGGTCGAAGGCCGGTGAATCGTCCCAAACAGTGGCCAAGCCGGGATTGACGGCCAGGAAAGTTTTGCTGTGTGTTTGGTGGGATTGGAAGGGAATCATCCACTATGAGCTGCTCCCATATGGGCAGACGCTTAATTCTACCATCTACTGCGAACAACTGGACCGCTTGAAGCAGGCGATCGACCAGAAGCGTCCAGAATTGGCCAACAGGAAGGGTGTAGTGTTCCACCAGGACAACGCCAGACCACACACTTCGTTGATGACTCGTCAGAAGCTCGGATGGGAGGTTTTATCGCATCCACCATATAGCCCGGACATAGCGCCAAGTGATTTCACCTGTTCCTGTCCATGGCGAACGCCCTTGGTGGTGTAAAGTTGAACTCAAAAGAGGCTTGTGAAAAGTGGCTGTCCGAGTTCTTTGCAAATAAGGAGGGGGGCTTCTACGAGGGAGGTATTATGAAGTTGCCGTCTAGATGGAAACAGATTATCGAACAAAACGGCGCATATTTGAACTAAATCCGATCTTTCTAACACTTTTTATAAAGCATTGAATAAAGAGCAAAAAAGCGGAAGGGAGATATTTGACAACCTTATATATTTCTGGCCTAGCCCTAATTGTTGCCTGGCGCCATCTGACGTTTTCATTGGGAAGTTTGACATGTTTTAACAGAAACGTGCTCAGAACGTCTTGACGTACGGCCATAATTTGTGTTGTTTACAGTGACTCGAAAAAATCAATTCGGCAGAAAATGGAATTAACTCGTGAACATTTTCGCGCAATCATTTTTCACTGCTTTCGACGTGAATGAGCACGACAAAAGTGCATTAATGAACTTAAATCTTTGTATGGTGATGGAGCACCATCTTAATGAATCTTGAATAATGAATTCAATCGTAGCCGATGTTCCAGAGAACATTGACGCCGTGCATGAACTGATAATGCAAGATCGTCATGTAACATACCGTGAGATAGAGGCATCCTTGGGCATTTCTTCCACCAGCGTTCAGTCGATATTGCATGAACACTTGGCCGTAAAAAAAAATTTGTTCTCCTTTGATTCCGCACAATTTGACAATCGCTCAAAAAAAGGCTCGTGTGGATTGGTGCAAAAAAAATTTGAAGAAATGCAATCGCGGTGTTTCAAAAGTTTATAAGATCGTCACAGGTGACGAATCATGGATCTATGCTTATGAGCCCGAAACAAAACAGCAATCGACCGTGTGGGTCTTCGAAGTCGAGCCGAATCCAATGAAAGTTGCAAATGGTGGACTGTTTTGTGGCGACTTTTCCGCTTGAGCAACGTAGGACGGTCAATTCTTAGTGGTACACCACAATTTGTTTGCCTGAAACCTTCGAAAAACTTCGGAGAAATTCGAAAAACGAACAAGAGAAGACGGATCATTCGGCCAAAATGTCGAATTGATGGGTCATCCGACATACAGCCCTGACTTGGCACCCAATGACTTCTTTTTATTCCCGCATATAAAAAGAAAAATGCGTGGTCAACGATTTTCGGCGCCAGAAGATGCTGTTGAAGCGTCAGTCGGAGTGGGCAAAGTTCTTCGACAATCGGTTTTACCGCATGCATGTTTTGGAGGTGTCTCAATCGGAGTGGACAAAGTGCTTCGACAATCGGTTTTACCGCATGCAAAAGTGTATAAGTCTTGCTGGAAAATACTTTGAAAAAAAATAAAACCATTTTTAATCAAAAATATTCGCATTTACATTATTAGGCCAATGACGATGAACATTTGGCCAACCAAAATCCGTGATCACCGAAAACTCCATCAAAATTGTGCGTGAATTCATAAAAAATCATCATTGAAATTCATGGAAATAGAATTGAACATCTCCAAAACATCGATTTATCGCATTTTGACCAAGAATTTGGGCTTACAAAAGGTGTGTGCACGGTTTTTTCTGCACAAATTGACTGACGTCCAAAAATTGCTCAGAATTCAACATTCGAAGAACATCGTTAAAAAGGCAAAAAAAGACCGGAACTTCCTTTACAAGATTGTCACTGGTGACGAAACGTGGTGTTTTCAATATGATCCCGAAACGAAACGCCAGAGTGCTGCATGGAAGGCGCCAGACGATCCGAAACCCAAAAAACCGCGCCTGGAGAAGTCAAAAGTGAAGACAATGCTGATTTGTTTTTATGATTCCAAGGGTATTGTCCACAAAGAATTTGTTCCACCCGGCCAAAACGTTAATGTGGTATTCTACCTTGGATTTTGAAGCATTTGGTGCGCCGTATTCGACGTGTTCGCCCCGAATATCGCGAAGATGGAAGTTTGTTGCACGATAATGCGCCGTCTCATCAATCGACGCTTGTGACCGACTATTTGACCAAAAATCACATTTTAAGCATCAACCGTATTCACCTGATATGGCACCGTGCGACTTCTACATTTTCGGAAAAATGCATTTGCCGATGAAAAGAAAGCGTTATGCAGACGTAGAGGCCATTCAAAAGGCTTGCACCGGCATACTGGCGGCCATACCGGGCAACGAGCTAAAACACTCGTTCGACATGCTTTTTGACCGTGCAAAAAGGTTTATTAAAGCAGAAGGAGATTATTTTGAATAAAATAAATTGATTTTGCCGAAAAACCTTTTTTTCTCTGTTTTTTTTTTTAAGTCTTGTTTAATTTGGAACTCACCTTGCATATAGCAACCCTCGTGTTTTTGTTTTTTTTTCTAATTTTAAATACGAGTCGATTGACACCTCAACCCGAATTCTCGTTCAAAAAAGTTATTTAAATGAAAATGAAATAAAGGTGTACAAAATTATACATTAACAAGAAGGCTAACTTCGAGTGAATCCGAAGTTGATATACTCTTGGATAGCAGCAGCTTATATTATTATTATATATATCAAATCGTATATAGTTGTCCGATCCTTATGGGAATTTCACCATCAAATCAATTTTCTTATTCTACAAATTATTAAAACAGTTTCAAGCATATTTAAGAATAGCATGGTTGTGCCATTTCCGATCGTTCAGTCATGTGGCAGCTATAGGATATAGTCGGTCGATTCTTATAAATTTGCATAATAAAATGTGGTTTATTAGTTGTCCATAAGGTAATATGGACAACTTTACTGACATAAGTTAAGGCAATATGTATACTAAACATTTAGTATCGTCTATACTGATTCTACTGCTTATTTAAAAAAAGTAAATTCATTGAATCACTACCTTTCGTATCACTAATGCGGAAACTATCCAGTACTAAAGACATATTGCCTCGAATTTTATCTGTGTACATTAGGGTGGGTTCTGTATCTTTAAAAGGTTGAAAACCATTTGCCATTTCACAGCACGTAATTCCAATAGAGTAAATGTCGATTTTTTCTGTGTACCCATGTAAGTTTTGATGTAAAACCTCTGGTGCAGTCCAATTCAGGCATGTTTCCTTTTCATTTGTCGAACCATACAAACATTTTTCTATTTTTCCATGCTTAATGAAAGTTTGACAACCGCAAAAATTTGATAGAATAGCCTTTTTAGAGTTTAGCAATATATGTTGAGCTTTTATAGAACCGTGGACAAAGTGTTGGGAATGCATATATATAATAGCTGATATTATATCTTTCAGGATTAAAGCTATTAACGTTTCAGAAAATCCTGAAAATAAAAAACACATTTTTTATCAATTATAGAATATATATACATCAATATATGGAATTAAATAAATATAATATAATTGTAAATGACCACGATTTAATCGTGTAAATTACACGATCGTGTAAAAATATATTTATAAATAGCTTCCAAGTATTAAAGCTTTAGTTTTATATAACAGAGCGGCTTATATAATTATATATATATATCGAAGTGTAAATAATTGGCCGATCCTTATGACAATTTCACCATCAAAACTATTTTCTAATAAAAAGGTTGGCAGTCTTTCCTCTGACTTTGCCGTATCCCGACGTGTTTTTTGCGATTGCTCTCATCTCATTACCTACATATATCTACATATATCTTTGATACGAGACTCCTCTTTTCGCGTATCATTGTCTGAGATAATTGACTTACATAGTTCATTATCCACACACTTCTTAAAAATAATATTATTCTTCAATATTATTTCTGCCGTGCCCTGCGAATATTCATATATAATATATATATTCCTGAGTCTATTCTCCGATCGAGTAATCCCGTTATATCATTGTTACTCTGAAGCGGTTATTCGTAGCATTCGTATCTCTTTTGTTACGTATTCTCTTCGACGTGCCTGATCTGAACGTGCCTCTCTACCACTGAACTCTTTGAACTCTACCATTGAACTCTTCTCGCTCTCACTACAGTGGACAAATCTCTGTAAATAATGAGTCTAATTTGCACTGCTAAGAAATGCGAGTTTGGAGGATCCATCACTGGAGATTCGTATCTTTCCTGCTGGCTTTGCAACAACTGCTCACATATTAAATGTGCTGGTGGTGGGCATAATGGACGGATAAGCGATCTTATAACTAAGAATATTGGTCTGACATGGTCTTGTATTGCCTGCAGAGAGATCGAGTCTGAGATGCGGACCTTCATGAAGCAGACGAGAAACGGTTTTCTTGATGTCCGTAAGCAGTTTGCTGCACTTAATGAGCAATTCCTTACACTTGAGACCCAATTTCTTGGTCTCAAGTTACTAAGTGAATCTCCAAGGAGAAAAATTCCGAATAACCCGATGGCGGTCAATCTATTGGGCACTCCTGCTTCTCATGTGGATTCATTCGGATAAATTCTTAACTCCTAATACTTCATCGCCTCCTATTGTTCCTGTGGAAGTGATCCATTCACCAAGTCTGCCAATGGAATCGTCAATGAGTCTCGTTCCACCTATTGTCCTGGATCCTCCATCGTTGGAAAACCTCCAGGTTCCTGTGGCTCCGTCACCTAGGCCTCTCACTGGTGTGGCGCCTGAGTTAAAATCCTCTGGGCTTTCGCTGAGAGCTGTTGCACCTCGTAAAGCCATATTCGTATCCCGCCTCATGCCGGATGCCACTGTGGATGATGTCAGGAGTCACCTCTTAAAACATCTTAAGGTAGCTCCTAATGATTTAGCGGTCTTTAAGTTTAATTTTAAACATAAGCGTAACATATCCTCTTTCAAAATTGTAATTCCTGAATCCTACTTTGAAAAAGCACTTGATCCGTCAGCCTGGCCCGAGCACAGTATTATTCATGAATTTTTAGCTAAAGACCCTCTGAATCACAACTTTGCCGATTCAGCTCCAAAAAACTGAGTAATAATGTTTTTTCTTGCTGCTACCAAAACGTTCGAAGTATTCTGGGTAAACTGAGCCAATTTTTTACTAAGAGTGCTTCTTTTGAATTTGATGCTATTGCACTTACTGAAACCTGGCTTAATTCCTCTGTCTCTGATTATGAAATTTTTGTTCCAAACTACACTGTGTTTCGATTGGATAGGCCTTCTTTTGGTGGTGGTGTCCTCATTGCTGTTAGTATTAAATACTCGGCTGAACTAATAACTTTCCCGAATCTGTTTGGAATCGAGTTTATCGCAGTAAAAATAACTGTTGGTCCGTCTCATATTTTCATGACCTGTTCTTATATACCTCCATCGGTTGATGATACGGTATATTTTCATCACCTTAATGCTATCAAGTACGTTTTATCATTAGTCAATGACTCTGATTTTGTCCTAATCATGGGTGATTTCAACCTTCCCCAAATCTCCTGGATCCCGTGTGAAGATGACAATTCCTTGCATTCTAGTTGCATTCTAGTTCATAACGACTTCATTGATGAACTAATTGAAATTGCTCTTTCCCAAATTAACCCCATCCTTAACACACTTAGCAGGTCCCTAGACCTTATTTTCTGTAATAGAATATCCTCTGTCACTGTTAATCGGTCTTCACCACTATCGCTTCCTGAAGATGTACACCATCCCACACTATTGGTTTCGGTGTTAATTGATGTCCCTAATATGCATAACTATGAGGCTCAGTATCGTTCTAAATGTTTCCGAAAAACGGATTACAACGCTCTTCGCAATCATTTAGCTGGAATTGACTGGGAATATCTTTCATCTTTTAACTGTATTGATGCTGCTACTGATTCTTTTTATGAGGTAATCCACAACGCGTTGGACAAATTTGTTCCAGTACTTTCATCGTCTTCGTCAACGAAACCGCCATGGTTTAACAAACACCTTTCTCGTCTTAAGAACAGGAAATCTAGAGCTTACAAAATGTTTCTTAAGTCTGGATCTTTGTTTCATCAGACAAACTTTCTTTACATTCGTAACCAGTTTATTCTTCTTAATAATCAACTTTATAAGCGCTATATTTTAAATTGTAAGGCTAACTTCCGAAATGATCCGAGCTCCTTTTATTCGTTTGTCAATATGAAACGTAAATCCAGTCTTTTTCCTCCTTCCCTATCTTATAAAAATATTTCTGATTCTTCTGATCATGGTATTGCAAATCTCTTTGCATCATTCTTTCAATCAACTTATTCGTCCGATTCTTATAATTTAAATTCTACATACCCGTATAATATTCCGTATATAAACAATATCTACTTGTCTAAATTTAATCATCTTGATGTTTCTAATGCTCTTTCAACCTTGGATATCTCTTTTTCTGCTGGTCCTGATAACGTCCCGAGCTGTATTCTTAGGTACTGCTCCGATATTCTATGCTATCCTCTTACTACCCTATTCAATTTATCTTTGGACCTTTCATGCCTTCCCAAGAGATGGAATGAATCTTTTATTATTCCACTTCATAAGAAAGGTTCTAAAATTCTTATTGATAACTACCGTGGTATTGCTAAACTTTTTGCTATTCCCAAGCTGCTGGAGAAAATGGTTACATTGCAACTGCAACATCATTGTAAAAGCATAATTTCCTCCACCCAGCATGGTTTTGTCAAAAATCGTTCTACAACAACCAATTTGCTAGAATTCACTTCGATCGTCCATAAGGGTTTTCTTAAACGAATGCAAACCGATGTTATTTACACCGATTTTAGCAAAGCTTTTGATTCTGTTAATCACCGTCTCCTTCTCCAGAAACTTTATCTTATGGGTTTCCCTTCTAATATCATAAAGTGGATGACTTCATATCTATCTAATCGTACGCAGCGGGTTTTGTTCAAGAACATCACATCTCATGTTATAAAAGTAACATCTGGTGTTCCGCAAGGCAGTCACTTAGGACCTCTTCTATTTATCCTCTTTGTTAACGACTTGCCTAGTGTCGTGAGCTATGCTACTACACTTATGTATGCTGATGATGTAAAGCTCTGTTTTTCTTACTCTGACCACTTTCTTCATAGACATCTACAGTTTGACCTTGACGAAGTATTCTTGTGGTGCTCTAATAATCTCCTCTCACTAAACTGCTCAAAATGCAAGGTTATGACGTTTAACCGTAGCACGCCTCATGTCATCTCGTACTCACTTGGGAATCACTTTTTAGATCGTGTTTCCTTAATGAATGATCTTGGAGTTCTTTTCGATCACAAGCTGTCGTTTAATGAACATATTTCTCTAACAGTTAATAAAGCCAGAGGAGTACTTGCATTTATCAAGCGCTGGTCAAAAGAGTTTGATGATCCCTTTACCACTAAAACGTTGTATATCTCTTTGGTTCGTCCGATCCTTGAATACTGTTCATGCGTTTGGAGTCCGCAGTATATGGTTCATCAAAGAAGTATTGAATCAGTGCAAAAGCAGTTTCTTTTATTTGCCTTAAAATATTTAAACTGGGACTCAGATGGTCTTCTTCCACCATATAGTTGTCGGCTAAAGTTATTAGACCTGCCATCATTGCAGGTACGTCGTACTTGTGCTGGGGCCATGCTCCTTCATAAACTCATTCTTGGTCAAGTTGACTCTCATCTTTTACTTGAAAAAATCAAATTTTCTGTTCCAAATAGGTCAACCAGGTCCTTCCGACCCCTTTGGTTACCAATTTGTAGATCAAATTTTGCGGACCATGATCCTTTTCGTGTTATTTGTAAAAATTATAATCTATTGTCCCATTTATTTTCCCCTGAATTATCCCTTGATGTAATAAAATCTAAATTGTTTGTTTTTCTTTTGAATAATTTTCCTAATTCTTAATTATAATTAATTAATTTTAAAAATTGTATATATAAATAACAGATAATTGTTACTACTTCAATAAATAAATAATAAAAAAAATTAATTAATTGATAACGAATTATTGATAGTCGAGGCACAGAGTATCCAAAAAAATAGTTGGTCGCCAATGACGTCGAAACCAATATGCACGACCAAATTGTAGGGGAGCGCGTCACTTGGCGGACCGTTAAACTATAGGCGCCAAAAAGTGCATATACATACATACAGCAGCGGATAACGGTGGGAAACGAAAACGAGAATATTATCGCTGCATATATATGTATGTATACCAAATATATATGCACCTTTATTTATCTGTAATAAATAAATAATTTTTGGCTGCACTTTAGTATTTATTTGGAAGATTTGTAAATTCGAGAACGACAGTGATTGCAAATAATATAAATATTTTCTTTTTTTATTTTATCCACAGGCAGTACATTTAGGTTAGCACATATATTTATAATTAAATTTTTAGAACTTTTATATATGTTGTTATTTATTTTTGCTCTACTATTTTTTCTACGTACGTCTGCCCCAAGAATTGAAAGGAGGCTGCAATATTCCAGCACAAGACAGATTTTAATTTGTCTTATCTCAACTTTCAATTTTTTGCACAAATACCTGGGGTTCTGCTTTCGGATCCTTTAATCATGCGGCCACTTTCCTTTGACAATCGATGCAGGTGCAGGTCATGGGGACGACAAATCCTTCCAGTAGCAGCTCGATTGGAGAAGTTTGTTTCGCGACGCGGAGAATTGTTTAATTTTTATTTGTGAATTCGCCACCACCGTCGCGAGCTACTCTAATATATATATATATGAATAGAATATATATACATGTTATATATACATATATATTTTATATATATATTGTTTATATATGTATTGTGTCACTGTCACTATTTTTTGTTGCTTTTTTATTAAATTATATTCACTACAGTCCACCCGGGGGCGCCAAAATGTTAGTTGAGATTAGTTTATCTCGTCGCGGAAAACCCGAAGGACTAGAATGATGGCTGTAGTAATTAAATTAAATTGCAAAAAAAACGAAAACGAACGAAAAATTCGTGCACTCTTTTCAACCTTATAAATTCGATTATATTCATATCAACAAAAAATTCATGGGAGAGCGCAAGTGAGAGCTTTACTTGCGCTCCCGCTCCGCCCTAAACTAACTTATAGTAGACTTCATAAAATTCCACTTAATTATCTACATTAATTCTACAGGGCTATTTGTTTTTTTTACATTTGTTTTATATATTCCTATTTATTTCACATTTTATTTATTTTTTTTTTTTGTTCTTTTCATTTTTTTTTGTATATATTTTTTCCATTTCTTTTTTCCATATTATGTATTTTTGTTTTGTTTTTATTTTTAAATTTTCTTAAAATTATACATTATTTGGCGTTTTTTTTTTTTTTAATTTTTCCTTTTCATATTTTTATATATATTTTTTTCCCCATTTTTTTTTTTTTGTGTGTTTTTTCTTATCTTTTTTTTTGTTTCCCTCTCCCCCCCTTTTTTTTTGATACAATGTTTGCAGATTTGACTGTTCTTTATTTAATGTTTTTTTTTTGTCTTGTGTTAAAGTTTTCGGGTGGAAGAGCTGCTGGAGAAGGGATGTATCGAGCCGTCCTATAGCGCCTACAGCTCACCCATTGTCATGGTGAGGAAAAAGACGGGTCAGTGGAGGATGTGCGTGGACTTACGGCAGATAACGCAAAAGATGCGTACCCTATGCCAAGGATAAACTTCATATTGGAGCAATTGAGGGAGGCAAAATTTTTCAGCAGCCTCGACCTTAAGGATGGCTATTGGCAAATCCCACTTGAGGAAGAGAGCAGGAAATACACGGCTTTTACTGTACCAGGGAAAGGTCTGTACCAGTGGAAGGTGATGCCGTTCGGATTACACTCGGTCTCGGCAACATTTCAAAGGGCCTTAGACCAGGTCATAGGCCCGGACATGGCTCCGCACACATTTGCGTACCAGGATGACATCATCGTGATCGGACGCACGAAGGAGGAGCATATGGCAAATTTGAAGGAAGTGTTCCGAAGACTGAAGGCGGCAAACTTAAGAATAAACACAGACAAGTGTCATTTCTTCAGGGAAGAGCTGTTATGGATCCCGGTATGGCATGGTATGGATCCCCTGGTATGGATCCCGGAAAAGTTGCAGCGATTACGGAATTGGAACCCCCGACAAACGTGAAAGGGGTACGGCAGTTCATCGGGATGGCGTCGTGGTATCGGCGATTCGTCCCTGATTTCGTTAAATAAAAATAAAAATAAAAAATCGGTCACAGTTACGTTCGCATTGTTGATGATGAGGGTTCCGTGGTCCACAATGGTGATTGGATCTAGATGACCTGGGAGCGTGGAGCAGTGCGCGGTGGCCCCAGAGACTATCTGTTGGGCACATGTGCCGTTCTTTAGTTCCTTGCAGAAGGCGGCACCTACCGTTGTCTTGCAGTCGCCGATATTGAGGTTTCGCGTTGGGCATTCGGCAACTAAATTTCCGCTCTCGAAGTTCAGGATTCTATTATGGCGTTGAACCGGGTAGATTGTTATTTTCTTACATACGAGCTTAGGATTAGGAAATTTAATGAGAAAGTGCAGAATGTCAAAATTTTGAAAAACACTTATGCTAGATACTTCTAATATTTCTACCAAACTAATATTAATATTAATAGGCTGTTTGTCTCTGAATTCGCTTACATCGGCACCATCTAGAATAGCTGGGCTTACAATATTTAATTTTGCTAGGGTTAGGCCCATAAGGATGTTTTCTAGGTCTGTAATGATGATTCTATTTTTTGCTAAAATGATTTCCAACAAGTGTGTTTCTTTATTTGCTTCGTATTTCTGAATCTGATTCATTGCGTTAGCGAGCTCATTTAGACGTTCTTGAAATTTTATATTTAATTCTGTCTGACCTTCATCTGCCCTCATTAACCTGTCCTGATTAAATCTTACCTGCTCCCAATCATTAAAGTCAGGCGTACCTGCAATAACCTTGAGAGCTGTACCAATTAGATTGATACTTCTAGAAGCCCTATGATGGAACTTAAGGGTGGTCACCAACTTGCGAATATGTCTAAGGTCCGTTGCTATAACCGGTGATCTGTGGTCATCTGTGAATGTCTTCGTCATTGCTTCTGTCTGGTCTGCGTAGTCTTCGTAGGTCGTCATGTTCGTTGCGTGCTGTAGGTATCCGTAATTCTCCCAGATTACAATGTCATTGTCTTCTATCGGGATATAGTCCGCGTTCGTGTAATCGTTCAGTTTTAATGTCGCGTCCGTCTTAACAGCCGTTAGTATGAAAATTAAGAAATATTTCTGTAACCTAGAAAGAATAAAGAAAGAACAAGGGGGTAGGTCAAAACATTGTGAGGGCGATTAACGTAGATTGTCCTTGTGGACCACCCTCCCTTTAATAAGGACCGTGGTCCCCAGGTCTGCATCAATAACCTCTTCCGAGCACAGTGGTGTAAGCTTATTCCCCAGGCGTTTGTTTGCTTTCAGGAAAACCTTATCGCCCACTTGGTAAGTTTTATGGGTCCTATCTTTGTTTACGTGTTCGAGGGTTTTCTCTTGAGCTTGTTGAATTTTTTGCTAATTTCAGCCTCGAATTCTGCGGGTTTTGGGTGTAAAACGTCTATGGGTTTTTCGTTAGTCACCGAGTGAATGGATTTATTATATTTATTGGTTGCAAGAAGAATTATCTCAGTGGTGTCAATTAGATTTTTTTCTAGCTTCAAACATCGTGCTATTTCGGCTAGGGTGCTATGGAATCTCTCTACCTGGCCGTTTGAGGTGCTGTGTAGAGGTGGGGCGTTAGAAATGGTAATGTTATAGTTGTTCAGGAGAATGGATTTTATGGTCTCGGAATTTAAGGATTTCTCGTTATCGCAGTAGATCGTTTTTGCTTTTGGAAAAAAATTCGCTATTTGCATTATTGGAGTTTTTACGTCCACAATAGCTCTCGACGCGATCACCTGTACTGTGGCGAATTTCGAGAATTTGTCCACACACGTAAGGAAAAGAATTCCGTCTGTGGAAAAAATGTCAATGTGGAGGATTTCCCCTATAGAAGTAGGTATAGGTGTTTGTGCTATTGCCTGTTTGGATGGGTGGCGTTTGTACTTTGCCATGGAACAGATTTTGCAGTTTGATGCCACATCTGTTGCCAGCCGGAACATTTTTGGAAAGAAATAGTCCCTTAGGACTTGTTTCACATTTTCCTGGGCTGCTCGATGCGCTCTATTGTGTTCGGTTACCATGATCTCTCTCTGTTCGGTTCCATCCGTTATGTCTTGTACAAAGCATTTTGAATGTCTGAACGTAGTGTTCGGGAATAGCTCCACGAGTTCGTGTTGAATAAATGCCAGGATTGGTAGGGAGCAATATATTGCGTTTACCACTTCGGCGTTAACCACCTCTTGCAAGGTATTTAGTAGGTTACCGCGGTCATTTATTTTAACTATGTGTCTAACTTTGCTTTTAAACAGAATGAACGTGTCTACGGATGAGTTGTTACTTTCTTCAATTATTATTTGATTCCTGAAACAGTTAACCGGGGTGTCCGTTGTGGCTATGGTGTAAGTTAGCGATTCCTCGCTATGTATGGTAGCCATATCGGAGTCCTGTTCTTCCTCTAAAGCGTTAATGTTTTGGCAACGGGACAGCGCGTCAGCGACAAAGTTTTCTTTGCCGGGTGTATAAATCACCTTTGCCCCGTGGTCGTCAATGATTTCTTTCCAGCGCTTTAGTTTAGCGTTAGGATTTTTATCAGAGACGGCGTAAGTGAGTGGCTGGTGGTCGGTAAAGATCTGTAAGTTTTTTACTCCATACAAATAATTGCGGAGTTTTTGTAGTGCCCAGACTATGGCGAGGAGTTCTCGTTCGTTGGTTGCATAGTTCTTTTCGTTATCACGCAGAGTGCGTGATATCATTGTAATTGGGCGACCAGCCTGCGATAGAACCGCCCCTAGACCAAAACCTGATGCGTCCGTTGTTAGATCGAACGGTTTCTTATAGTCTGGATAGGAAAGTAAAACATCTTCTGATGCTAAGATTTCCCTTAGTCTGCAGAATGTTTCCATCTGTTCCTTGTTCATTTCAATGTTTATTTTTCTTGATTGGTATTTACTTGTCTTGCCGTTTTCGCCCTTAAGAATGTTAGTAAGAGGCCTTGCAATTGTTGCAAAATTCTTAATAAAACATCTATAGTAGCTTGCTAACCCAATAAAAGATCTCAGCTCGAAAAGGGTCTTTGGTTGGGGAAATTGTTTGATGGCCTTGACCTTTTCGGGTGATGTCCGCAAGCCCCCTTGTGTCACTATGAATCCCAAGTATTCAACGCTCTTTTTGAAGAACTTTGATTTTTCTTGAGATACTCTCATACCTGCTTCGGAAAGTTTTCCTAGAACCCATTTTATGTCATTAAGATGGTCCTCTTTCGTCTTTGAATATATTATGACATCGTCTACATAAACATAGCATATCTTTGAAATTCCATCTCGTAGGACATCATCGATAGCTCTTTGGAAGATACTCGGAGCATTCTTTAGTCCGAATGGCAATCTACAGAATTCGAATTTACCATTGTTTATTGAGAAAGCTGTTTTTTGTCGGTCTTTCTCTGCCAGCTCTATTTGGTGGAAGCCGGATTTAAGGTCGAGTGTTGTGAAAAACTTTGACTCGCCCAGGTTCGACAATATTGTCGTAATCGCAGGGATAGGGTATCTATCGTCTACGGTTTTTTCATTTAGTTTCCTAAAATCGATAACGAGTCGCTTCTTCTTGGCCCCGTTCTGGTCAGTTCCTTTTTTGTCAACAACCCACGTTGGATTATTATAAGGAGACTTGGATGGCCTTATTACGCCGTCCGCTAGAAGTTGTTTAACCTCTGCGTTGACGAACTCGGTTACACCCATGGGGTGCGGGTACGACTTTGAGTACACCGGTTCCCCATCTGTTTTGATTGTAGCAACAGTATTTATATTGAAAGGAAGTGCTTCGTCTGGATCAGCGAAGGCTTCGTAATTTTCCCTTATCATTTTGTCAAAGGCGGTTTTTACTGCGAGGGGAACGTCCTCGTCATCTATTTTGATAAAGTTGACATTTTCTGCCTTAGCGAACTGGATCTTTTCAGATCCATTATTAGTGTGGAAAGTATTTGCAGTAAAATCGAGTTTCGCATTCACTTGTTTAAGCAAGTCGAGACCGATAATACCGTCAAAATCCTTTAGGACTTTGAGAATACAAAATGGTGATTTAACATTAAATATGGAAACAAAACATTTCTTCTCGATTTTTGTATAGCCGTGGATTGACTTTACGTTAAAAGGGGTGTCCACAGCCACGACGCCTTTCAGCCCCGGGAGTGGAGTAATATAATTTTTTGAGGTACCTGTATCGATTAAAAGCTTTATTTCCCTTCCTGCTAGCGTACGTGTAATGTACGGGAGCAGGGACTTTGTTAATTTTCTGCTGGGTCCTTGTCGATTGCCCTGCTACCCATGCCGAAGGCTGTCTAAAACGGGATGAGGAATCTATATCCATGGGCTCCGCCCTTGGTTGTTTCTGGGTGTTTCCCATATTATTGTACGGTTTTTGTTTAAAAGAACCGGGTTGGTTATTGCCTCCTTTTTGAGGTCTGGCAAAGTAAGGGGTTTTTTGTATTGCCCCCAAATTTCGACTCTGTTCCTGGTCTGCGGGCCAATTCTTCCAGCCCGCTTGTCGCTGGTTGTTTGGTTTACCCGCTTTTTCCTCGCTGTGGCGAGCAAAACTAGCCGCAAAAATACTTCTTTCGTTGCTCGATTCGGCTTCTTGGGCCAAAGCCAATGCCGATGGCAAATCTTGTGGTTGCGCGGGAA
Organism: Drosophila ananassae; assembly: GCF_017639315.1. NCBI lineage: Eukaryota > Metazoa > Arthropoda > Insecta > Diptera > Drosophilidae > Drosophila > Drosophila ananassae. The sequence goes on along the minus strand of NC_057929.1, from coordinate 23,122,010 downwards.
ATACGGCCATTTTTAATGATTTTTTTAGACCGGATATAAACGCATGCAGGGCGTCGTTCCTGAATTTTTGATTCAAAACGGCTGCTGCGTTAGCGTCATGTGTCATAATAATTTTATTTGTCAGAAGCGTTAGCTTCCGTTCTACTTCATCATAGTATTTAAGTAAGGGTAAATCTCCTTGCCTTAACAAACTTAATTCTTGTTGAATTACGTGTGTCGGAGTTTTGTCCGCATACGTGAAATCTAAACGTGCCAATATGGCGTGAAAATTTAACACTGTATTATATGAAGACAGTGCAGCGGACGCTGGTCCTCTTATTTTGTTTCTGAGGATTGCGACTGCTTGATAGAATCGACTGCTGCCTTCGTAAGGCTCGAATACCCTGTATGCTGCTGTGGCAGCCTGCCTCCAGGAGACGTAATTCTCCTGTTTCCCTTCGAATTCCGGGACGGATTTTACTATATCCAGCGGTTCGGTACATTCTACCCCCGGTACAATTTTAATCTCCTGATACGTTTTGATATCTGGAGTTTTAATTTTTAATGAGTTTATTTCTGCCATCAATGCGGCTACTTTCTCATCAAATTCGTGCTGTTGCCTTTCGAGTGCGCCTTTCATGGCGTTCTCGATGGCTAGAAGCTGCTCTTGAGACATTTCTATTTTCTGACTGGAAAATGCAGAGGTTCCAGTTTCAAAGGCACTCTTTCGAACAAGGGTGTTGGCCCTACTGGTCGATTGATAATAGTCCTCTTGGGGAGCTCCTGACCCCCGAGATTTCCTATACTCTTCCAAAATTTCTTCGTCTGACGACGCGTAATTTCCCGTGGACATGGGTCAAAATCAAAAGTAAAACTGCTGCGGGTTTTTATATAATTTGTAATATTTTGTTTCATAAAAATAAAAAAAAATTTAATGCATTTATCTATTATGTAGTTTTTTACTAAGAAAAATAATTCCCAGTGTACTTTTATGAATCGTAAAATTGAGTTGGCTGCGCAAATGTTTTTATTCGTACTCGAATTTCGGGGAAAAATTTATTTTTTCACACTCAGGTTTCATAAAAAAAGGAAAAATATACCTCTTTAAATCTTGTATTTCTTTATTGTATTAATTTTTTATTTTTTTATTTCACTTGAACGTTATGTTTAACAAGTTAAAAAAAAATTTTTGAAAACGGAGAAAAAAAGAAATTTAAATATTTTCTCTTTCTTTTGTTTTTTTAATAATGTAGTCACTACAGACCTAGCGAATCTTTTTTATTGTTTTTTTCTTTTTTTTTTTTTTTTTTTTTAAATTTTTTTTCTATATTATTTATATTTAACGACACAAACAGCCTACTTACATTTTCTTATATTTATTTTTCGATTGGTTTTCTGCAATGCTGCCGTCGGCTTTCCTCCGCTTCAGTTTGTTTATTCCCACGGAGGGGGGCGAGGGTTGCCCTACAGCTCCCTTTACTTGTACTGTTCCCGCGGAGGGGGGCGAGGGTTACCCTACAGCTCCCTTTACTTATATTATTCCCGCGGAGGGGGGCGAGGGTTGTCCCTGCAGCTCCCTTTCTCACTGCCTCGTTGCTGATTTAAAGTTTTATGCAAGATCCGAAATCTTGCAACACAATTAATTTTATTTTAGAACTCTTCGTTTTTTTTATATGTTTTATTTTTGTTTTTTCACTGTTTCCACAATTTTTCCTGTATAGACAAAATATATTTTTTGTCCGTATTTAGAGGTTTTTTTTTTTTTTTTTTTTTTTTTGTTGGTTTGATTTCGGTTTTGTGTGTGTTTTTTTTTTGTACTTGTTTATAACACTGTTTCTAAAATTTTTCGAATTAGTGTTATAAACAAGTGCAAAAAAAAAAACACACACAAAAACCGAAATCAAACCAACAAAAAAAAAAAAAAAAAAAAAAAAAAAAAACCTCTAAATACGGCGCCCAAGCGTGAAAAAGACCCACACCCTAATTCTAAAAATTTTAGACACAGTGTTATAAACAAGTGCAAAAAAAAAAAAAACACACACAAAAACCGAAATCAAACCAACAAAAAAAAAAAAAAAAAAAAAAAAAAAAAAACCTCTAAATACGGCGCCCAAGCGTGAAAAAGACCCACACCCTAATTCTAAAAATTTTAGACACAGTGTTATAAACAAGTGCAAAAAAAAAAAAACACACACAAAAACCAAATCCAGAAATCAAACCAACAAAAAAAAAAAAAAAAAAAAAAAAAAACCTCTAAATACGGACAAAAAATATATTTTGTCTCTACAGGAAAAATTGTGGAAACAGTGAAAAAACAAAAATAAAACATATAAAAAAAACGAAGAGTTCTAAAATAAAATTAATTGTGTTGCAAGATTTCGGATCTTGCATAAAACTTTAAATCAGCATCGAGGCAGTGAGAAAGGGAGCTGCAGGGACAACCCTCGCCCCCCTCCGCGGGAATAATATAAGTAAAGGGAGCTGTAGGGTAACCCTCGCCCCCCTCCGCGGGAACAGTACAAGTAAAGGGAGCTGTAGGGCAACCCTCGCCCCCCTCCGTGGGAATAAACAAACTGAAGCGGAGGAAAGCCGACGGCAGCATTGCAGAAAACCAATCGAAAAATAAATATAAGAAAATGTAAGTAGGCTGTTTGTGTCGTTAAATATAAATAATATAGAAAAAAAATTTAAAAAAAAAAAAAAAAAAAAGAAAAAAACAATAAAAAAGATTCGCTAGGTCTGTAGTGACTACATTATTAAAAAAACAAAAGAAAGAGAAAATATTTAAATTTCTTTTTTTCTCCGTTTTCAAAAATTTTTTTTTAACTTGTTAAACATAACGTTCAAGTGAAATAAAAAAATAAAAAATTAATACAATAAAGAAATACAAGATTTAAAGAGGTATATTTTTCCTTTTTTTATGAAACCTGAGTGTGAAAAAATAAATTTTTCCCCGAAATTCGAGTACGAATAAAAACATTTGCGCAGCCAACTCAATTTTACGATTCATAAAAGTACACTGGGAATTATTTTTCTTAGTAAAAAACTACATAATAGATAAATGCATTAAATTTTTTTTTATTTTTATGAAACAAAATATTACAAATTATATAAAAACCCGCAGCAGTTTTACTTTTGATTTTGACCCATGTCCACGGGAAATTACGCGTCGTCAGACGAAGAAATTTTGGAAGAGTATAGGAAATCTCGGGGGTCAGGAGCTCCCCAAGAGGACTATTATCAATCGACCAGTAGGGCCAACACCCTTGTTCGAAAGAGTGCCTTTGAAACTGGAACCTCTGCATTTTCCAGTCAGAAAATAGAAATGTCTCAAGAGCAGCTTCTAGCCATCGAGAACGCCATGAAAGGCGCACTCGAAAGGCAACAGCACGAATTTGATGAGAAAGTAGCCGCATTGATGGCAGAAATAAACTCATTAAAAATTAAAACTCCAGATATCAAAACGTATCAGGAGATTAAAATTGTACCGGGGGTAGAATGTACCGAACCGCTGGATATAGTAAAATCCGTCCCGGAATTCGAAGGGAAACAGGAGAATTACGTCTCCTGGAGGCAGGCTGCCACAGCAGCATACAGGGTATTCGAGCCTTAAGAGGACCAGCGTCCGCTGCACTGTCTTCATATAATACAGTGTTAAATTTTCACGCCATATTGGCACGTTTAGATTTCACGTATGCGGACAAAACTCCGACACACGTAATTCAACAAGAATTAAGTTTGTTAAGGCAAGGAGATTTACCCTTACTTAAATACTATGATGAAGTAGAACGGAAGCTAACGCTTCTGACAAATAAAATTATTATGACACATGACGCTAACGCAGCAGCCGTTTTGAATCAAAAATTCAGGAACGACGCCCTGCATGCGTTTATATCCGGTCTAAAAAAATCATTAAAAATGGCCGTATTTCCCGCGCAACCACAAGATTTGCCATCGGCATTGGCTTTGGCCCAAGAAGCCGAATCGAGCAACGAAAGAAGTATTTTTGCGGCTAGTTTTGCTCGCCACAGCGAGGAAAAAGCGGGTAAACCAAACAACCAGCGACAAGCGGGCTGGAAGAATTGGCCCGCAGACCAGGAACAGAGTCGAAATTTGGGGGCAATACAAAAAACCCCTTACTTTGCCAGACCTCAAAAAGGAGGCAATAACCAACCCGGTTCTTTTAAACAAAAACCGTACAATAATATGGGAAACACCCAGAAACAACCAAGGGCGGAGCCCATGGATATAGATTCCTCATCCCGTTTTAGACAGCCTTCGGCATGGGTAGCAGGGCAATCGACAAGGACCCAGCAGAAAATTAACTTCATGCCCGAGGAGCAGTCCGGCGAAGAAGATTATGATTCCGTTGCGCAGGCATGCGCCACAGAAATAGAAGATGACCTGGACGCGGAAGACTCTATTAATTTTTTAGGGTAAAGTCCCTGCTCCCGTACATTACACGTACGCTAGCAGGAAGGGAAATAAAGCTTTTAATCGATACAGGTACCTCAAAAAATTATATTACTCCACTCCCGGGGCTGAAAGGCGTCGTGGCTGTGGACACCCCTTTTAACGTAAAGTCAATCCACGGCTATACAAAAATCGAGAAGAAATGTTTTGTTTCCATATTTAATGTTAAATCACCATTTTTTATTCTCAAAGTCCTAAAGGATTTTGACGGTATTATCGGTCTCGACTTGCTTAAACAAGTGAATGCGAAACTCGATTTTACTGCAAATACTTTCCACACTAATAATGGATCTGAAAAGATCCAGTTCGCTAAGGCAGAAAATGTCAACTTTATCAAAATAGATGACGAGGACGTTCCCCTCGCAGTAAAAACCGCCTTTGACAAAATGATAAGCATTCTTAAGGGCGAACATTCTTAAGGGCGAAAACGGCAAGACAAGTAAATACCAATCAAGAAAAATAAACATTGAAATGAACAAGGAACAGATGGAAACATTCTGCAGACTAAGGGAAATCTTAGCATCAGAAGATGTTTTACTTTCCTATCCAGACTATAAGAAACCGTTCGATCTAACAACGGACGCATCAGGTTTTGGTCTAGGGGCGGTTCTATCGCAGGCTGGTCGCCCAATTACAATGATATCACGCACTCTGCGTGATAACGAAAAGAACTATGCAACCAACGAACGAGAACTCCTCGCCATAGTCTGGGCACTACAAAAACTCCGCAATTATTTGTATGGAGTAAAAAACTTACAGATCTTTACCGACCACCAGCCACTCACTTACGCCGTCTCTGATAAAAATCCTAACGCTAAACTAAAGCGCTGGAAAGAAATCATTGACGACCACGGGGCAAAGGTGATTTATACACCCGGCAAAGAAAACTTTGTCGCTGACGCGCTGTCCCGTTGCCAAAACATTAACGCTTTAGAGGAAGAACAGGACTCCGATATGGCTACCATACATAGCGAGGAATCGCTAACTTACATCATAGCCACAACGGACACCCCGGTTAACTGTTTTAGGAATCAAATAATAATTGAAGAAAGTAACAACTCATCCGTAGACACGTTCATTCTGTTTAAAAGCAAAGTTAGACACATAGTTAAAATAAATGACCGCGGTAACCTACTAAATACCTTGCAAGAGGTGGTTAACGCCGAAGTGGTAAACGCAATATATTGCTCCCTACCAATCCTGGCATTTATTCAACACGAACTCGTGGAGCTATTCCCGAACACTACGTTCAGACATTCAAAATGCTTTGTACAAGACATAACGGACGGAACCGAACAGAGAGAGATCATGGTAACCGAACACAATAGAGCGCATCGAGCAGCCCAGGAAAATGTGAAACAAGTCCTAAGGGACTATTTCTTTCCAAAAATGTTCCGGCTGGCAACAGATGTGGCATCAAACTGCAAAATCTGTTCCATGGCAAAGTACAAACGCCACCCATCCAAACAGGCAATAGCACAAACACCTATACCTACTTCTATAGGGGAAATCCTCCACATTGACATTTTTTCCACAGACGGAATTCTTTTCCTTACGTGTGTGGACAAATTCTCGAAATTCGCCACAGTACAGGTGATCGCGTCGAGAGCTATTGTGGACGTAAAAACTCCAATAATGCAAATAGCGAATTTTTTTCCAAAAGCAAAAACGATCTACTGCGATAACGAGAAATCCTTAAATTCCGAGACCATAAAATCCATTCTCCTGAACAACTATAACATTACCATTTCTAACGCCCCACCTCTACACAGCACCTCAAACGGCCAGGTAGAGAGATTCCATAGCACCCTAGCCGAAATAGCACGATGTTTGAAGCTAGAAAAAAATCTAATTGACACCACTGAGATAATTCTTCTTGCAACCAATAAATATAATAAATCCATTCACTCGGTGACTAACGAAAAACCCATAGACGTTTTACACCCAAAACCCGCAGAATTCGAGGCTGAAATTAGCAAAAAATTCAACAAGCTCAAGAGAAAACCCTCGAACACGTAAACAAAGATAGGACCCATAAAACTTACCAAGTGGGCGATAAGGTTTTCCTGAAAGCAAACAAACGCCTGGGGAATAAGCTTACACCACTGTGCTCGGAAGAGGTTATTGATGCAGACCTGGGGACCACGGTCCTTATTAAAGGGAGGGTGGTCCACAAGGACAATCTACGTTAATCGTCCTCACAATGTTTTGACCTACCCCCTTGTTCTTTCTTTATTCTTTCTAGGTTACAGAAATATTTCTTAATTTTCATACTAACGGCTGTTAAGACGGACGCGACATTAAAACTGAACGATTACACGAACGCGGACTATATCCCGATAGAAGACAATGACATTGTAATCTGGGAGAATTACGGATACCTACAGCACGCAACGAACATGACCAGACAGAAGCAATGACGAAGACATTCACAGATGACCACAGAACACCGGTTATAGCAACGGACCTTAGACATATTCGCAAGTTGGTGACCACCCTTAAGTTCCATCATAGGGCTTCTAGAAGTATCAATCTAATTGGTACAGCTCTCAAGGTTATTGCAGGTACGCCTGACTTTAATGATTGGGAGCAGGTAAGATTTAATCAGGACAGGTTAATGAGGGCAGATGAAGGTCAGACAGAATTAAATATAAAATTTCAAGAACGTCTAAATGAGCTCGCTAACGCAATGAATCAGATTCAGAAATACGAAGCAAATAAAGAAACACACTTGTTGGAAATCATTTTAGCAAAAAATAGAATCATCATTACAGACCTAGAAAACATCCTTATGGGCCTAACCCTAGCAAAATTAAATATTGTAAGCCCAGCTATTCTAGATGGTGCCGATGTAAGCGAATTCAGAGACAAACAGCCTATTAATATTAATATTAGTTTGGTAGAAATATTAGAAGTATCTAGCATAAGTGTTTTTCAAAATTTTGACATTCTGCACTTTCTCATTAAATTTCCTAATCCTAAGCTCGTATGTAAGAAAATAACAATCTACCCGGTTCAACGCCATAATAGAATCCTGAACTTCGAGAGCGGAAATTTAGTTGCCGAATGCCCAACGCGAAACCTCAATATCGGCGACTGCAAGACAACGGTAGGTGCCGCCTTCTGCAAGGAACTAAAGAACGGCACATGTGCCCAACAGATAGTCTCTGGGGCCACCGCGCACTGCTCCACGCTCCCAGGTCATCTAGATCCAATCACCATTGTGGACCACGGAACCCTCATCATCAACGATGCGAACGTAACTGTGACCGATGACCAAGGCCGGGAACAAAAGGTGTCCGGAACCTACCTGTTAGCGTACTCCAACAAGGTGGCGCTCAACGGAACCTGGTTCATAAACCAGCTGGGTAGCTCACTGAAAAAACCAGCCGTATCGGCTATGACAATAGTAAACGTCACTGCTCACTACAACCGGCTCAGCCTCCCGTTTCTTCATGAGCTTAGCCTAAGTAACCTACACCACATCGGGGCCCTCAGAGAAAGACTGTCATCTGGAACCCGTCTCAACATTTGCCTTATTCCACTGGCTGCCCTTTCCCTATGCTCAATCCTGTGGATCGCAAAATATCACCTGAAGGCCAATCGCCGCAGGAAATCGAGGGCCGACGACGATGTAGAACGAGTAGATCCTCGGGACGACGACCATTTAAAGGAGGGAGGAGTTAACACGCGCAGGCAGAATTTAGAAAAAGTGCCAAATTGCACATCGGATACGGTGGCCCGCACGCGTAACGAGAGAGGTGCTGACCACGCATTCCAAGGGCAACTGTCCGCGGACCGGCTCGGGCACTTGCGCAACAAGTGATCGTTGCTGGCCGGATACGGAATGCTGACACTGCAGCTGGGCAACTGCGCCGCAGCCCAACGAAGGCTTCGAAGTGCAGTCCGGTTAGTATTCTAATTTAGTCTTAAGCAGAACTCCGCAGCCTTAGCTCGCGTAATATTTTTATATCATATTTGTCAGTAGCCTAACCCTAACGGGCTAGAGCGAAACAAGATAATCGATAAATAAATAATAAATAAATAATATTAAAACTACACCCCAACAACTATTAATAACTTATAATTAATATAATTAATTAATAATTAACTTATAATTAATAATTCCGGACTGCACTTCGAAGCCTTCGTTGGGCTGCGGCGCAGTTGCCCAGCTACAGTGTCAGCATTCCGTATCCGGCCAGCAACGATCACTTATTGCGCAAGTGCCCGAGCCGGTCCGCGGACAGTTGCCCTTGGAATGCGTGGTCAGCACCTCTCTCGTTACGCGTGCGGGCCACCGTATCCGGTGTGCAATTTGGCACTTTTTCTAAATTCTGCCTGCGCGTGTTAACTTGCACAAAGAAAATAATAGAAAAGAGCTATATACAACAGCAGAAACAGAAATGGAAGGGAAACGACCGTAACATCACCCGAAGAAGGGGGGAGCTGGATATGATAGAAAGGCGGCGGGATTGGAGAAAGTTGACGGCGAGAAACGTAGGAGCAAAGGATTAACGGCAGGAAGCGAAAGTTGCAAGGAGTAACGGGCGCCTCAGGCACTATATAAGGAGGGCCTCTGGAACAAATCGGGACCGAGTCTTCTAGGGAATCTGGAAGAGTTGAGTGAAAGACCCCCGTGGGTAAGTCTGACATTCGAGCGGGAAATTTTCCTTGGAGGAATTAGGAGTATAGGCTGAAGGACCCCCGTGGGTAAGTCCGACAGTCTCAAGTGCGGGATTTTAAAGCGAGTGCGAAGGATCTGCGATCAGTAGCTTAAAGACCCCCTGTGGGTAAGTCCGGCGGCGGAACGCGAATCAGCCAAATAGCGGAAAGCAAAGAGCAAGTGGGAAAGGATCAAGGATCCGCGGCAAAACTGAAGCCCAAGGGTAAAAGGAGTCGGGTTGAGTTATTCCCGGACAAAACAGGTATCCTGGTGTCGTAGCGGTAGCGACGGGTCAGCCTGGCGTACGCCTTGCCTGATCCTGACCGTTCAAACCAGGTGTGATCCTGTAAAGCGGGGGATAGCCCCGCAGGGATACCCCGGGAAAATCAATAGAATCCTGATCCAGGCGCTGGGGCGTATGCACCGCGTATTACCTGGAGTTAAATTAAACGCGACGCTAAAACCTCTGGTCTACCATAGACCCCGCGCAGCGTAGGCACGCAGGTGTTTCGAGGCGAGTGGCGAGTGCGACCGGGGGCGTGTCCTGTGGGATAGGTAGGCCCTTCGTGCTCTGATCCGGCCGCCAAGCAGAGAGAAGCATATCCAGCCCGGCGTATGCCTGGGAGGTGAGCCAATCGGTCTGTTAACACGGATTAGGTACCGGCCACGGCGAAAGAGCATTCCCAGTGAGCCAAAGATACCAATGGTCCACGGCACCCGCAAAGGAGAGCAGCGACAGGAGAGCAGTAACAGAAGCGACGACGACGAGGGAGCAGCAGCGACGTCGGAAGAGCAGTGACGACGAGGGAGCAGCAAAGTCAGAGGAGCAGCGGCGACGAGGGAGCGGCGGCGACGGACGAGCAGCGGCCACAGAAGAGCAGCGAAGAAGACAACAGCAACAATACAGGCCCCGCAACCAGAGTCCGTGAGTCCAAACGAAGGGAACCGTGAGCCGTTTCGGCGCTAGGCACCAAGACCACACGATCTGCCAGGCGCAAGCTTTGGGAGGGCGTGTGTATTGGCACTAACCCGGGGCGGGGATCTGGGATCGACGGAAGGACGAGCGGTCGGTCGGCTGAGCCAAGCCGCCGGTGAGATTCACCCTTATTGGAAATTTAACATAATAAAGGGGATTTGTATTAAACGTACCGTGTTATTTCTGGGCTCGGGCAATCACGTCAAATCTATAAATTCGGTGGAACGTACTCTGTGAGCTAGTCGCGGCATTTGTTGCGAGCAAACAATAGCAATAACAGTTTGCTACAAATTATGACTCGCGTGTTCGCGCGTCGGAAAACCGTCTTCTTTGTTTATTTACGCACCATCAAAAAAACAAAAAATATAGTTTATGAGAAAGCTTAAAATTAATTAACAGACTGTTTTTTAACAGTGTGTGTCTGTAAATATAAAATTTGAATCTTATAGATAGCCAGTATTTCGGGAAAACTGTTTTGTAAGTAAGCAACATGATGTATCGAAAATAATAATAAAACTACATGTTTTATTCAATAAATGAAGTTGAATAAAATAAGAGGGCACTCTTTAATTTTTGGGATTGAAAATGATTATTAATTATGTATTGCTATTCAATACAGTTCATATTAAATTATAATCACTCAATGTTGTCAAAGCAATTTAGGAGTGTTTCTAACGACAATGGGTCAATTTAAATTTTTTTACCGCTTCACAAAGTTCAAATCCAATCAAATTATTATTTGCTTGCGCTTTGCGGGATTTAATGTTGCGTTTCGAAATTAAACAAAAGTGAATCGCGATCGCGAAAAAATTTCAGAGTCACAAATTAAAATAAGTTATTAGTAGTACTGTTTTTTAATTTATTTGGTCAGCCCCGCGAAAATTAATTTTAGTTATCTTCAGTTCTTATAGTACAAACTTGAATATTTTTATATAATACCATGAAATTGTCTTGTATAATATGTGTAGCACCAAATCATGTCATCTGGAAACAGTTGTTATATGATATTTCTGAATGTTGGTCAAGAAGTGCTTAATCATTTCCAATCCCAGAAACTAAAGAGCGTAAAGGATCTGGTGGTGGGGCCAATTGTGGCAATTTTACTTTGCCTTCAGCGCAGCATAATCCAGTAGATTCACCAGTGTACTTTAACGCCTTACAATATTTACAAATTGTTTTCATTTCCCCAATTTTTACTGATTTGTCGGCACAATAATCAATTGCCGGATCATAGTAGAATGCAGCTCGTTCAAGAATCACAGGAGCACTGCATCTGCGGATTCGCTCAATTTCATTATGTCTAGCTTGCTGTTGTTGTGTTTGATGTGCACGAACTCGTTGCATTTTAAGCCTATCTCCTACATTGTCACTCACTAAAGAACGCAATTCTGACATAGCAATACGACTATTGCTATGATGACTCTGGTCATCAGTGCGGTTCAATAATTTTCACAATGCACGTGCAAATTTTTTATTGTTTAGATATAATTATTGTTAAGTGGAGCCCCTTATAATTATGGTGTTACTTCAATGAGTTCCGTTTCAAAACTGTTTTTATTTCATATACTTCTTTTACAAGAAAGATACATGAAAATCTTAAATCTATTTAAAACTACCTATCAACGGACTGCACGCTGACATTCTATGTGACCCTTCTTAAGTGCTTCAAGTGGAGCAAATAAATATTTGGTTAGACTGCAGGAGATCGTTTTCAAACCATGCTGTTAATTACTTATTCCCATATGTCAGATCTCTTAAATTCTATGTTTGGAATTCGTATCGTGTTCAATGCTTGAACATTCTGAAAAGGGCCACAAAAAACGTGTACATTTTATATATTTTTGATTCAATACATTGTCCTTTGATAACACTAGATAGCGGACTGTATATACTTATATGTTATATACGTATATGTGTACTTTTGCTTTTATAAATTTCTTTTCTTTAATATTAGAAAATTATTATTATTATAATTTTTCGATAACAATATGTTGTTAATTATATAATTCTATTTCATATTTTTAAATATTTTAATATTGCTTACCATTTAATATCATATTAGCTCCCATGTTCAACTTAATGTTTGAACATCCTGCAAGGGGCCAAAAAAGTGTTTGACATGTGTTTACATTTTTAAATTAATTATTATTTTCAATCATTCGATTTTTTAGTGGACTGTAATATATTTTTTTTGTAAGTTTTGTTTTTAGTGGACATCTTGAAAACTTTTTTCATTCGAATTTTTAGTGGACTGTAATTTTCACTTAATTTGTTTCTTATTTTTTTTGTTTTAGTAGACATCATGAAAATTTGTCTTTTTTTAAAATTAAATTTATTAAATTGAAGTTATAAAACTAAAAAAAAAAAAAACTTGCCGATGACTATAATTGCTGCTGTTGTTTTGCTGCTGCTGCCGATGCTTTTGTTTCCGTTGTTGCTTTGGCTGCTGTTGCTCCAGATGTTGCTGTCGCTCGGATGTTGCTTCAGCTTGGGGTGCTCACTGCTGCTGTGACTGATGTTGCTTCTGCTTGGGGTGCTCACTGCTGAGCACCTTTATAATTTTATTGTTTATATAGTTTCATATGTTATTTATTCTGGTGTCGTTCCGGAAAAAACACCATAGAAAGGAACAATTTTAAACTGGGCTCTTTTTTGCCCAGATCGCAGCTTTATTTTATGCCCATTGGCATTGACACAATTTTAATTTCTGTGTTCCTTGCCTCTTGGGGGGAAACAACAGTTTTTTTTTTGTTTGACTGTTTTTATTTTAAGCTGGGCTCTTTTTTGCCAAGATCGCAGCATAACCTGAGTCTCTTACCACAGGGGAACACGTCAGGGTGTCCCGAAGGACCACATGATAAGAGGAGCCCCTTATAATAAGGTTTTACTCCAATGAGTTTCAAATGAAAACTCTTTTTTGACTACGTGATTTAAAACTGGGCTCTTTTTTACCTAGATCGCAGCCTAACCTGAGTCTCTTACCACAGGGGGAAAATGTCAGGGTGTCCCAAAGGACCCCATGATCCGTCTCGAAGGACCAAATGTTAGGAGGAGCCCCTTATAATAATGGTGTTACTCCAATGAGTTCCGATTCAAAACTGTTTTTATTTCATACACTTTTCTTTCAAGAAAGATAAATGAAAATCTTAAATCTATTTAAAACTACTTATCAACTTATCAAAAAATATAATTAATTATAATAAAATAATTAGCATTTTATCGATCTTGTCCTCACCAGGCTATGTACTTTCTCTATGGATACGCCTTGGAACGAATAACTCAGGTTAACAATCTGAGTGTCTTATTAGATTTAAAACTTAAATTTACCGACCATATATCCACCATGGTTAATAAAGAAATGGGTATGCTTGTTTTTATTAAAAGATGGTCAAAAGAATTTAATGACCGGTACATAACATAAACGTACAATACATCATTGGTCCTTCCGATTCTTGAGTATCCAGTGTGTCTGGACCTCGGTGGGTTGGGCGGGAGGTGGGCTATACCTGTGGGAACCACGCCATTGAAGCCGTGCGGTCGAGAAGAATCGTCTTCAACCAACAATAACGATAAGACTTTACTTATTATATTCTAGTGATTATATGATCGGTGATCGCCATTGATTTTGTATTAATAATTATTTATAATAATAGAAAAAAATGTATTAATGTTCGTCCGTAGAGCGTTATGCGGCAACTACGTCAAACTTAAACTCGCGGGAGTAGCGGTAGGTCCCGGAGTCGTAGTCAAAGAACGTAAATAGTCTGACTAAGTTTGCCTGGATTCTGCAAGGCACTGCTCGGGTTATCGGGTGCCAGGCGCTTGCTATGATCAGGCTGGAGTTGATGTGGGGTGCTCGAAGTCCTGGGCTGGTTTTCCTCTAGTACCGGTGGTATGGTGGTTCGGCTGATTCCTTATCGGCCGGTCCCACTGGCGGTCCGTTTCACGGGAGCAACACTCGAAGTAGGTTAGGTAACGCGGGGTCTACTTGTGGTCCGTTTCACGGGAGCAACACTTGAAGTAGACTGGTATGCCGCGGATTCTACTTGTGGTCCTTTTACACAGGAGCCACTCGAAGTAGATTCGATGATGAAAGTTCTACTGGTGGTCCGTTTACACTGGAGCCAAGCGAAGTAGATAGCTTTAAAAGAGTCCTACTTGTGAACCGTTTTACACAGGATCACTCGAAGTAGGTTGATTTTAAGTGACGTGGTTCAGACACTGAACGAGACGATTATACATAATTAAATCTAAGGAAGGTCAATGTTATGGACGTGCTAAAGCTAATGTTAATGCCAGGGTCACCCACCTCTGAATCTGCTGACTCAGATTGTTTGTTCATGTACTGCTTGTACATGCATTTCGGCTTAGCTAGCTGGTTTTTGCTTGCTTCGGTCAGTCGGTCATTCTTCCCGCTGATAATGCTGATTTTTGCTTCTGGCGCCGTATACTAGTGCTGGGTTATTAGGTTGGATATTGTTTTGTGCTTATTGCTAATAGGTCAGTGGGTCTGTATATAGCTCAAGATCAAATTACTAAGTGTGCATATAGGGTAGTTGCTCTTGGCACTAGGTGCCAACATTCTCCCCCTCATAAAGGGATCCAATCCAATGCGGGTGTGCGTTGTTCTTGGACCGTCTCAGTGAACCGATGTGTACCCTTCCGCTAGAAAATATTGTGGATCCTAAAACTAATTACTAAAAATCTAATGTTAATACCAAAAAAAATTTTGAATCATGTGTGTGAGATCTCCACATTGATAAGATACCAACGATAATTCTATCCGACCTGTTGTCTCCTTCGCCTTGTTGCGCGCCCTCGTAACCATTCTCCTTGGGCATCCCATGAAACACTAGACCTTTTTTCTGGTTGGTCAATGCGCATACAGGACTCTTGGTCCTCTCTTGACTTTGCTACTTGCTCCCTTTTGGAGACGCATGTTGCCCATGCCAGATAGGAGGTGACTTCTACTCCTTGATTTTCCTTGGTTACTGGCCCTTCCACTCTGTGCTCTTCAGTTATGAGTTGACAACCTTGGGCTTGTGGTTCGGGGTCCGTCTGCGGCTCTCCTTGTTGATTCGCAATAAGTGGAGAACTATGTAATCTTCCGGATTTTACTATTTGCTTCTTGCCGATGCATGCAATCAAACCTTGACGTGGCTCGTTAGCTTCCGGTGTCCAAGCCGTCGTATTACCGACGACTTGTTCTGCCTTAATGTTAGGAGCTGATTCCGGTCGCACTGGACCCATCACAATCCATCCAAGCGCGGTATTTTTTAGTAGTGGCTGTCCTTCTCCCAAATATGCCTGTTGTGGCCTCATAAGCTGGGAGATGATTTCGGCTCCCAACAACAGATCAATATTCTGGGGCTGCGTAAATTCAGCATCGGCTAAGCGCAACTGAGGTGAGATATTTCTTGGCGCTTGAATAGGGTGGGGTGGTTGATTGGGCATTATTTCCGGTAGTGCAACGAAGTTGTTTTGATCTTCGAAATCAGTGGTTATTGATGATGTTCCTCCCAGTGCAGCGATGTTCAGGGTTGATGGCTCCAATTGTAATCCAAGTGTGTCAGCCATCCTTCTGGTGATTATGTTAATCTGCGATCCAGAAGGAGTGTGCGGCATTGCTGAGGGGTTCCGGCTGGTACATGTATTGCCACCCGGGCGGTTGGTAACAGAACGGTGGGCTTATCTGTAAGCAGGTCTGTAGCTGAACACACCAATCGTGATGAACTGGATCGAAGTGGAGCAGCCGACGTATTTTTCTGCATTGTTACTTGACTGGTTGCCTGACGATCAAGGTTTTCTAACATCTGCTTCAGAGATTGTCGATTGGTTGGATCGGTGACGGCTAGTTCTAGAGATGACAGCGGGTGTGGGTCCAATCTTTCCTCAATGATGTGTATCAAGATTGGCTCCCAGTTGTCTGTTGACACCTTGAGTGCGTTGAGAGTGGCGATCGTTCGGAGCACGGTCATGTAGGCTGCGCAGCTGGTCCGCTGATCCATTTGTTCTGGGGTGTCCAAAAAGGTCTTGGAATTTAATCAACAGCCGTTCATTTTGGTATCGATTCTTTAGTCGTTGCCAGGCATCCTGGTAACTGGTTTGTCCGCCAATTGACGTTGAGATTAAGTTTTTTGCTTCACCTGTCCAAATGACGGAATTTTACTGCATCGCTGTAGTCTTGATTGTGGATGCATTCCGTAAAAATTTCGTAGAATCGTAGCCAATGTCGGTAGTCTCCGTCAAACTTTGGAATTTCTACTGGTGGTATTACAAACAGAGGTGCGATCGAGGGTTTTTGTGTTGATGCTGAAGTCGACTACGATCCTTCGCTCAGAAACGAAAAGTATTCTGCTCGTTCCACCTGAAATCTGTCATCGGTGTGTCCATCATTTTTTATGGCTGGTTCCAGGTCGATGAGATCATGGTATCCCGTGGCGATTTCCTTCCATAGCTCCTTCATGTGTTGCCTGACGTGTGTGGACACTTCCCGTCCTTCGGTGCGGTTGCACAGAAAGTCTTCCATATTGTCTAATCGTCCTTCATGCCTTCGTTTTAATGATGTTAATCGAAGGTCTTCTCCTTCGTTTCCTCGTGATGATTGTGCCTTTAGCTCGAGATTTTCGCCAGTTTTCCGGGGCCTTTGTGACGGGCCTGTCAGGCGGATGGGATTCCATCCGAAAATATTGCTTCATATTTTTTCACAAGCTCTTCTAGCGCCTTGGCCTTTGTGAAATACTCATTCTCAGGACTTAGTGCTAGCTCATGGAGCTTGTCATCATTTTTTTTAAACTGGGTCCATGAGTGAGTGAGCTGTCTGAGTCTCACCTTGAGTTTCCTTGAGTTCCTTGAGTTTACGCTCTGCGGAGTCCTTAGTGAGCTTTCAATTTGCTCATCAATGAGTATTTGGATTACGGGGTCTGATTCTGATCCCATGGTTGCGATTTATCCCTTTTTTTTGTATTTTATTATTATAACTATTTTTTTTTTCTGATAAGTTAAATTGCGTTGCGGCTTGTGTTCAGGTTGTGATTCTCTAGAAAAGAATCACGTCGGGGTCACCAAATGTTCGTCCCTAGAGCGATATGCGGCAACTACGTCAAACTTAAACTCGCGGGAGTAGCGGTAGGTCCCGGAGTCGTAGTCAATGAACGTAAATAGTCTGACTAAGTTTGCCTGGATTCTGCAAGGGACTGCTCGGGTTGACCAGGCGCTTGCTGTGATCAGGCTGGAGTTGATGTGGGGTGCTTGAAGTCCTGGGCTGGTTTTCCTCAAGTACCGGTGGTATGGTGGTGCGGCTGATTCCTTATCGGCCGGTCCTACTGGCGGTTCGTTTCACGGGAGCAACACTCGAAGTAGGTTAGGTAACGCGCGGTCTACTTGTGGTCCGTTTCACGGGAGCAACACTTGAAGTAGACTGGTATGCCGCGGATTCTACTTGTGGCCCTTTTACACAGGAGCCATTCGAAGTAGATTCGATGATGAAAGTTCTACTGGTGGTCCGTTTACACTGGAGCCACGCGAAGTAGAGCGCTTTAAAAGAGTCCTACTTGTGAACCGTTTTACACAGGATCACTCGAAGTAGGTTGATTTTAAGTGACGTGGTTCAGACACTGAACGAGACGATTATACATAATTAAATCTAAGGAAGGTCAATGTTATGGACGTGCTAAAGCTAATGTTAATGCCAGGGTCACCAACCTCTGAATCTGCTGACTCAGATTGTTTGTTCATGTACTGCTTGTACATGCATTTCGGCTTAGCTAGCTGGTTTTTGCTTGCTTCGGTCAGTCGGTCATTCTTCCCGCTGATAATGCTGATTTCTGCTTCTGGCGCCGTCTACTAGTGCTGGGTTATTAGGTTGGATATTGTTTCGTGCTTATTGCTAATAAGTTAGTGGGTCTGTATATAGCAACATGCTGATGCATATTGATTGGATCAAATTACTAAGTGTGCATATAGGGTAGTAGGTCTTGGCACTTGGTGCCAACAATTAACATAAATAAATGTATTAAATAGGTAGGAAACCTTATCGAATTTGAAATCGGGTCCACCGGGCGCTATTCCTGACCAACTTTTGAATTAAAAATATTTTATTTTAAGGCCGATGTCGTAGTTACTGTAGAAACTAATTGCGTGAGAGACGATAAAGACGATCTCTTTGATCGATGTTCCAACATTCCAAAGATGTGAATTTCTAAGAAAAGTTATCATTCCCTCTTGGATCGGCTCTTGTAGTGGGTTCCACTGGCGGGTCCCTCTGCATTATCGCGTTATGCCTTATCCCCCTTTTGTCCACCCCTTCTTTCTTTGATTTTATTGACAGTATAGGTCGGAGTATGGTCATTATGAGGGTACGAGTTGAATATGTCAAAAATTATGAAATAAATGAAAATAATTTGAATTAAATTAAATCGATAAATAGTTCGCTTTCAGTCAAAAATGATCTGACAAAAATGAACAGATCGCTTTGGCTTGTCAAAAATCCCCTGCGGTGAATTGATTCGTGAGAATACAAATATAATCTCGATCTAGAAAGCGTATGTATATTAGCGTAACGTTTCTTATTTAATCCACGTATTGATTGTATACGATCTTGCGATTGCATTCTACTTCATATATAATATATAGAGATAAGCTTGTTGTACTTTATGTTCCTACATATTACATAAGTTGAAATGATTTAAACCAAATTTAGTGGGAGAAGCTATTTTTAAATTAGGTTAGGTTAGGTTAGGGCGGTGATGCAAGGGGGACATAGAATACCCCCTCGCTTCTTTATGAAGGCAACCAGTCCGCGTGGAGAGATCTCTGAGAGATCGTTAAGGTCCGAGAGTTCTTCGGACCCGAAGTGTTTGAGTCTGCTGCGTCCGAGTGCCGGGCAGTTGCATAAGAGGTGCGATACCGATTCTACCTCCTCTTCATCGTGTGTTCGCCTATCCAGCATTCCGGTCTGGTGAGATCAATAAGTCTCGCCGATCTTTTCTGAGAGCGTGTCGGCCAGATCAGACGTGATGTTCTACAGGTCTGGAGATTACTCCATTTCCTATTGGCTGCCAGGTCGAAAAACTCCCTGCACTTTAGCCTGCAAGTAGCCAAGGGTATGCCTACAAGTTCTTTCTCCGGTAGGAGAGGGTTGGTAGTCCCTGCCCTAGCTAGTTCATCTGCAGCACAGTTTCCCTCGTGGTCCCTGTGACCGGGAACCCAGATGAGGTAGATGTCATGCTGTTCAGCCATCTCGTTGAGAGATCTGCGACAGTCATTGACTGCCCTGGAGTTGGATGAGAATCCGTCAAGTGCCTTCAGCGCTGCTTGACTATCTGAGAAGATACATATTGTACCCCGATTGCCCCTTAGAGCTGGGGATTCAAGTGCTTCCTTAATGGCTACTACTTCAGCCTGGAACACACTGCAGTGGTCAGGGAGTCTGAAGGACTCCTTTAGGCTCAGATGCTCGCAAAAGTAACCGCCTCCCACCTGGCCGTTAAGTTTTGATCCATCTGTATAGATATGAATGGAGCCCTCCGGTCCCGGTATCCGGGCATCCCATTCCTCCCTCGAGGGGATTAAGACTTTGTAGTTAGTAGTGGGTTGGTCGACGGGCACACAGTAATCCGTACCCCCCTCAGGCATGAAATGTTGTAGGTCCAGTCTGGTATGACCGAAACTATTTTTTCTCCATAGGTTTGCCTCCCGCAGTCTTATTGCTGCCAGAGTGGCTGTCTTTACCCCCATCAGTTCAACTGGTAGTAGGTCAAGTATAGTGTCTAGGGCATCACTAGGCGTAGTGCGTAGACTGCCTGTCATACAGACTTCCGCCATGCGCTGCATCTTCCTGAACTTTTCCCTGCATGTGGAGTTGTCTAGGGCGGGCCACCAGACAACAACACCATAGAATAGAATTGGTCTGATGATCGCTGTATATAACCATCTGACCATCTTCGGGGACATTCCCCATTTCAGGCCTACCGCCTTGCGGCAGGTATAGAGTGCTATTGCCGCTTTCTTAGTCCTATCAGCGGTGTTCAGCTTCCAGACCAGTTTCCTGTCTAGTGTGATACCTAGGCACTTCGCACTATCACTAAGAACTAGTGTTTCTCCTAGGAGCTTCGGAAGTCTTAGGTTAGGTATCTTGTACTTCCTGGTGAACAGCACGAGCTCTGTCTTGGACGGATTGACTCCCATCCCGTTCTTTTGCGCCCAGGCCGACAGAACTTCGAGCTTCCCTGTCATTAGGTCGCATAGCGTCTGTGGGAATTTCCCCACGAAGGCAATAGCAACATCGTCCGCGTACGCAATGATCTTACATCCGCCACCCTCTAAGGATCGCAGTAGGCTGTTAACCGCCACGATCCAGAGTAGTGGTGAGAGTACACCTCCTGGTGGGGTGCCCCTCTTGACGTATCTTCGAATAGTCGAACCTCCAAGAGTAGCCTCAACACTCCTGTTAACCAGGATCTGCCGTATTCCAAGTCCCGTCAGTGCATCGATTATTGAGCATGGTGAGCATGATCGGCCCCTTTTGTAAGCATTTAAGATTTCTGTCACTAAGTAGGTAGTTGAGCGAGCCCTGGTGACCCTGGCTACGCATCACCTGGGTTGTTCCTTCCGATGAGCAACCCGGGAAGTGTGCGTTGATAAGGGTCTCCAGGGTTTCCAGGCTTGAGGTTGTCCAGCACCCCTCCGTGTTCTTAATGTAACCTGCGATGGGGGCTGTAGTAGAGAGAATCTTTCTTAGGCGGGCGGCCTCTGATGTCTCCTGAATGTTGGTGCAGAAATTGGCCCATGCAACCCTCTTTGCCTTGCGTAATTCTTTGTGATATTACCTAAGTTCAGCTTTATAGGTTTCCCACGCCTCGTCTGTGTTGGTACGGTGCGCGTGGTTGAAGGCCCTACGTGCATTTTTTTTGTACGGGGCTAAAGACGAGGTCCACCACGGAGGCTTCTTCGATCTGTTGCTACCTATTCTTTTTTTGGGGCAGGCCTTGTGGTAAGCTTTTGCACTAGTCGCAGTAAGCTTATCTACCATGGCGTTGAGCCCCTCATAGGTCTCGATGGTCTCCGAAGGCGGTTCGCCTAAGGATCTATCTAGTATATTTTTATAGAGCTCCCAGTTTGCCTTTCTAGGATTTCGTAATGCTTGCTTGGTGAAGTTTTCAAAATTTACTACTATCTCAATATAGCGATGGTCTGAAAATGAGTGTTTGTCAAGGACTCTCCAGCTGGTGATTGCATCAGCCAGGGAGTGCGAGAATAATGTGACATCAAGAACCTCCCTTCTGTTCTTGACTACGAAGGTGGGTTCTGAACCTCTGTTACCCACTAGAACCTTAGAGCTGAGGATAAAATCGAAGATTGACTCACCACTCTCGTTTGTGTCAGTGCTTCCCCACTGATTGTGATGAGCGTTGGCATCGCATCCTATTATTAGGTCGATGTCCTTCCTTTCGCTGTCTTCCACAAGCCGCCTGAGTAGCGAATGGGGTGGAGGTCCTTGGTGGTCGTGACCCATATATGCCGAGCATATTCTTAGATGGCCGTCTGGGCCCTCTATCGATGCGGCTACGTGATCTTCATTGCTGAAATTTGGTAGCAAGAAGGTATTAAGGCTTTTCTTTGCGAGTATGCATGCTCGCTTTTTACCTGTTACATCGGCTGCGTACAGCCTGAAGTCCGACGCCCCCAGACCGAGAATCCTGTCTCCGTGGATCCAGGGTTCTTGGATGAGGGCCACGTCAGCTCCATCCTCTGCAAGATGGAGCAGGAGGGCGGCGGAAGCCACCTTACTGTGATGGAGGTTTATCTGCAGGAATGTCAGGGACATCCTTTAGATTCTCCACCACAGTAACCTCCGCCTCGGTGTCGGAGCCCTTCATCTGACATTCCTTCTGGGCGGACCTCTTCGGTCGGTTCCCCCGAGTCTAGCTCCTGTGCGTCCATCTCCAAGTCGATGCCTCCAGGTTTACTCTTCGCATCCGACTTGTATATCCTCACCGCAACGTGCTCGAACCCGTATTTGATACGGCTACCGGCACCCTCCAGGATCTTCGCAGTCTCCTCATTTAGAGTGAGGACAACCTGCCTTCTCAGTCCCACTGCTTCCTCCACCTTGGCGACCCTCCAGTCCGCCGTAGGGAGTGTGGGATTGCACATTTTAAGCATGGCCAGAATGGTGGCAGGGTCCGCCGGCTTCTCTGTCAGCCATACGCGGGCCCTCGGCTTGCTGGGGATCTTGTCCCAGTCCACCGCCTCCAGTCTGGCTCCTGGGTAGACCTCCCCAAGCGACGCAATCATTCGCTTGTAGAGGCTTACAGACCTCGCATCTTGGCACGCTATCACCTTGATGCTACCCTGGTACCACCCTGCGTCTTCGCAGTCTGGTGGAGGTCCTCCGCTCTTGAGCATCTCCTCCATGAAGCGCCCATGCAGCTCATTCACTACCTTACGCCAAAGCTCCTTGGGGATCAGGCCATCTTTGGATCCATTATCAATGACCCCAATGATGGTCCTGCCCTTGGTAACTTCGGCGAAGGATCTGTTACTCTGTGTCTGCACCTTCTTCTTCTTAGCTAGGGGCGCTCCACCGTCGGTCGACCTCTGCCTTTTCGCACTCTGTGCACTCTCCTTGGCAGAGTCGCCTACTCCTGTCGGCTTCTTTGGGTCCAATCTGGCTCCCGCTCTTGCTGGCTGAAAGTCAGGCAGGATTTCCCTCGCCCACTTTATTATTTCAGCCTGATCGGGATTGGACTCCGCCGATGGGTCTGCCCTCATCAGGATGAAGGCCGCTCTCCTCCTATCTTTATAGGAGCCCTTCCGCTGCAGGGGGCCAGCAGTCGTCGGACCGGGGCCTTCCTTAGGGGTGCCGCCGGTGCGAAAGGAGCTCGATTCAGGGATCTTACCCCCCACACCGTTCGGTGGTCCCATAGTGGGCCCCGTTTTGGGGGTCGGTGCCTTGGCATCTCCCCCTACACCGGCGCCGCTTGCCTCCGGATGTTGTCCCTCAGTGGGGAGCTTCGCCATCCCAGCATCTCTTTGGCCTCTATCTGCCTTGGAGATTGACGGATCCGAGATCCCTTTTCCGGACTTTCTTAGGGAGTTCCGTTCTCCACTGTTTGTTTTTCTTTTTAAATTGTTATCGTTCATTTTTTGGACCCACGAGTAGGCGGGAAGGGGTTCGTCCATCATGACATAGCCCGCTTGTCATGATAAGCCTGGCTAAAACTGAGGGGTCGGCCGGTCCCCCAGAGTCCGCATATTAACATCCGTGCATCCCCCGGACATGCATCCCTCGGCATATGCTGTTCCACCTTGGATTGGGGTGATTTGAGGAAGGGAGTTTTCTTCTCCCCGCCCGACTACAATTAGCCAGCATCCTCGGCAGAGACATGACCTTACCGGAACCTGTTACCAGCCGCCCTCACGTGGAGAGTATAGTCGCACTACCATCGGTGTACACAGTTACGGCACATGAGCTCATGCGTTTCTCCCCCTGTTGTACCCGATTGGCTGACGGCCATTTTTAAATTAAGATTAAGAATTTTTTAGCTGAGTAAAATTAATGTGAAATAAAACTATACTAAATGGGCACATTAACTTATCTATTTTACTGTATAAGGGTAAAGGCAGCAGGGCCAAGAAGAAAAACTACACTACCACATTTTCGAATATCAACCGATGGAAGAGCAGAAGGCACGGTAAGCTTTAGCTTGTGATGGTGCAAATTCTCAGCGGGCATGGCTGCTTCAGGAGCTATATCCACAAAATTGGCCATGTAGACCCGTTCTTACAGTTGAGGTGTTGACGAGACGGCGGTATGTGCTGCCCTTCTGCATACGGTTCCGTGATGAGAATGAATGCGTCAGAATGGATTTCCGAGATGCGTCAGAATGGACTTCCGAGATAAGTCAACTGGGAGTGCTGGGAGTGTTTCTGGACGAGGGCACCGAGTGCTATGCACCTGCGAAACGAAGCATTTTTTGTACATCCCCTTAGTTTTCTCACGATTTTCATTAAATGGTGACTGGAAATAATTATTTCCAAATTGAACAAGCTTTTGGATCAACTTTATAATTCGCTATATTCTTATAATCAAACTTCAGCCCAGCTTAAGTATCTAAGAATCTTTGAAAAGACAACAAAAAGGCATCTACTAAAAGAAACTACTTCTAAATGAACTGACTTGGACGCAAAACAAAAAAATAGGGCAATGTACGACTTATAGGGTGGCCTACCACGAATTTTCAATTTTGTATCAATAAAGTCGATCGGTCCTCTGCCGTCATATGATAGTATTCTCTCTCTCTCTTTCTCCCGGAATCTCCCTATCACACTGCATCATAAAGCGTTAAGCAGCGGCCCCATTGTACTTACTTCGTTCGATCGTACGATCGTAATACGCATACCGCATTAACTTTCGCCCTATTTTGTCATATGAAAAATATATATAATAATATAATTGATTTGAATTTGGCGCATTTTATTATTATTGTGCGTGTGTGCTCCTCAAAGCCTACTCCTTACAGATATTATAAAGGCTCAACAACTAAATACTCCTTTAAGCAAGTCTCTCCCTTAAGCAAGTCTCTCCCAAAACGGATCGGCAGACACTTCATATAGCTGTTATATAACTGATAGACAGAAAGTCATAACTTTCATGTTTATTATGTAACAGAAAGGGCACGTTACCTAGAATTATTAATGTGGATCAACAACCAAATAGAGTTCGTTTCTCAGTACAATAGCCAGGGTACAGGAGCTATTCTGCGTGCTGCTCAGTTCAATATAAATCAGTTCAATAAAGCAGTTATAAAATCAGTATATAAAAAATGAAAACAAAATAAATAAATATATATATTAAGAAAGAAAGAAGAAGAAAGAAGGATGTGTGCAAAGCTTCAACTCGATAGCTCTAAAACTGAGAGACTAGTTTGCGTAGAAACAGACAGACGAACAGATGGACATGCTCATATCGACTCGGGAGGTGATCCTGATCAAGAATATATATACTTTATAGGGTCGGAGATGTCTCCTTCACTGCGTTGCACACTTTTGACCAAAATTATAATACCCTCTGCAAGGGTATAAAAAGCATTCGCCGGTTAGAGGAACGTTTGGAAGCTGGATCACTTTCTCTAGAAAAGACCGAGCTAGGATGCAGGCTTCAGGTTTTAGATGAGACAATTTCTAAAGCAAATGAGTTGCAAGACCAGATCGAGCAATTAGACGAGATGGATGATTTTGGAGCCGAGTTGGAAGAATTAACAATCACAACCAAGGCAAGGATTATGTCCTTATGTAATGCCTTCAGTACAGCTGAGGACTCCCGCCCAGCTACGGCAATTTTTTTTTCACGGTTCCCGTTCCCCACCTCCCGTCCAACCGACCGAGGGACGCTGCCGCGTAACGTACGGCTCGAATCGCGGGAATAGAACCGAGATAGTTAAGCGAAGATTAGTAGAAAGATATCACGAGGAAGAGTGTTGCACAGATAAGGCGGTTAATATAAGCGATTTAAGATTGTTAGTAGATCAAAGTGTCAAGATGTGGTAGAGACCATTGTAGTCCGAACATAATACCCTGAACGGATCATGTTGGGCATATGTTGAACTACAATGTCTGAGGAGTAGAGGACGAAAGTTTCTACTTCTTCTACTAGGAACGTTAAAATTTGCTCGTGTTAGTAAATGCTGGCTGTCTACATCCCCATAATTAAGATTATATAGAAACATGACACCCAGCATCGTTCTACGGTTTGTTAATGATGGTAAGTTGATTAGTAAAAGTCTACTACGATAAGAGGGGAGGTAAAGATTTGCATCCCAATTAAGTCCCCTAAGAGCGAAAGTAAGGGGCCGTCCATATATTACGTAATCACGTTTTCTGCGATTTATGATGAACAAATCTAATAGGACACCTAGATCGTTAGCCTGACTTAATCGTTTTAAGGCCCATGTACGTTCCCATAGAGAATGTACAAAGCCTGGAGAGGACTAGAACGCTAAAAAGACATGAGTTTACATTTCGATCCATTAAGCTTTAGGTTATATTCTAAACACCAATTTTGAAGTTTATCCAAATCGGATTGAAGTCTAGACTGGGCCGTAGGGAATTTATACTGAAGGCATAGGTTAACGTCTTCCGCGTACATAAGTACAAGTGAATTAGTTAAGGCAAGGGGCAAGTCATTAATAAACAGTGTAAAATGTCCTAGATGGCTTCCTTGGGGCACCCAAGATGTTGCGTGGACTAAACGCGAGGTAACATCTTTAAAGAAGACACTTTGGGTTCTCCCAGATAAGTAGCTCGAAATCCAGATAAGAAGATCAGTTGGGAATCCCAAAAGACTGAGTTTACTTATAAGAGGCGAATGGTTAACAGAGTCAAATGCTTTACTGATCCGTGATAAAAGATGTTAGCTCCAATAAGTTGGTAGTGGTGAAGCGGCGCTTCATGAAGCCATGCTGGTACGAAATTATTATTGAACTACATAGGTGTTGCAAATGTAGAGTGATAAGTTTTTCAAAAAGCTTAGGATCTGCTGAAAATTTACAGATGCCTCTATAATTTGCAGCGTTTTTCGCTTTTTTACACAGCGGAATAATGAAGGATTCCTTCCACATAAGGGGAAAGATAAACCAGCGATAGATTAAAGAGTTTAAGGAGCTTCGGCGCAGATTTTCAGAACACAGCCTGGTACTCCATCAGGGACTGGCGAATACACGGGCTAGACCTTAAGAAGACCCGATAACACACCACTTTGAGCGAAAGATGGGCAAAATATAAGGTTTGCTGATTGGATATTATAAGTGTAAGGCTGAGCTGGACTGGTGCTGTGTGAATACGTTGTTTGAAAAAACTGTGCAAGGAGATCGGTCACTGGCAGATTAGTGTTCGCATATGAGTTCTCAATCGTAAGTAGAGGATGAAAGGATACATGTTTGCGCTTAGTGTATAACAAAGTTATAAAACTGCTTCGAATCCTCCTATATATAACTCCAACGATTCTGAATATAACTCCTATAACATTCTGCGTTATGCATGGTGAAATTCGACCGAGCTACTAAGTATCTTGAATAACTAACCAAAAAATGTATGTTTATTTAAATGTATACTCATAAAATTCTTTAAATTTAATAGGTGCTTTGTGTACCAAGGCGGATTAGTTGACGCGGGCGGATAGCATAGCATAATTAGATTAGATTAGATTAGTAATTAGATTAGACATAATTAAATACTGAAGTCGAGAAGTCTAGTCTAAGTTAGCATAGGGCGCAGCGAGAGGGAAATAAAAGCTCAGTTGCGCTCTCTTGCGAATTCGCCCCGCTTCGCCGCAATTGATAAGCTAGGCTTAAGTTATTTTTGTTGAATATAGCGAATTATAACGTCTAGCCGATTGCTTGTATTTTTTCTTTTCGTCGTTTTGGAAATTTTATAGTAAACAGCCACCTTTTGTTTTAAAAATCGGTGAGATAAAATAATCTCATTAAACATTTTGGCGACCCCGGGTGGACTTGTTAAGTATAATTTTATAAATAAAGCAACTAGTGACAGTGACACAAAGAATACATAGAAAACAAAAATAAAAATAACAAGAAAGGAAAGCTAACTTCGGGCGGAGCCGAAGTTGATATACCCTTGCAGTTGAGTCGCAGTCCGCTAGGTGGCGCCACGCATCTTATATTATTAGATATATAGCGGATCGTATATAGTCGGCCGATCCTTATGAAATTTGGCATATCGAATTATTTTGCCAAAAGAGGAATCCATTGAAACTCCCATGCTTCTAACTTGAAAAACAACGAAGTTATAGCATTTCCGATCAATCAGTTATATGACAGCTATAGGATATAGTTGGCCGATCCTTATGAAATTCGATTTTGTTTCCCAAAATTGAATCTGTACCAAATCCCATCTTTCTAACTTAAAAAACAACAAAGTTATGCCAATTTCGATCGTTCTATGACAGCTAAATAGCTAATAGGATATAGTCGGCCGATCCCGGCCGTTCCGACTTATATACTGCCTGCAACAGAAAGAAGGGTGTGTGCAAAGTTTCAACTCGATAGCTCTAAAACTGAGAGACTAGTTTGCGTAGAAACAGACAGACGGACCGACGGACAGACGGACATGCTCATATCGACTCAGGAGGTGATCCTGATCAAGAATATATATACTTTATAGGGTCGGAGATGTCTCCTTCACTGCGTTGCACACTTTTGACCAAAATTATAATACCCTCTGCAAGGGTATAAAAAGTTGTTCGCGACGGTAGTGCTGTGAACTTTGAAAACAATAATCAAAAAACAATTAAAAGTTCGAGTCGCGCCTTTATTGAAGGAGTCATTGTCATCCCCATGCCCTGCACCTGCATCGAGTGTACTAGGAAAGTAGCCGCAGGATTAAAGGATTCGAACTCAAAACCGCAGGTATTTGTGCAAAACATTGAAAGTCGAGAAAAGACAAATTAATATTCGTCTTATATTCGTCATATTGCACCCTTCAATTATTTCAATTCAGGGCGCATACGTATTTGAAAATAGTAGAGCTAAAGTGAATAATAAAGTTGTATATATATTTCATTAAAATTTTTCCTATATAAATGAACAATTGCCTGTGGACAAAATTAAGACGCATAAATTAACCCCGCGTTCTTGATATTGTAAATATTTGCCAATAAAATAGATAAAGTGCAGCCAAAAAATTATTTTATATATTTGTGCATAAATAATTTGGTACATACAAATAGATGCAGCGGTGAACTTATCGTTTTCGCCTCCCTTCGTTATCCGCTGCTGTACGTATGCACGTATATGCATTTATGGCGCCTTTTGTTCAACGGAACGCCAAATGACGCGATACCCTACAATTTGGTTCGGTATATTGTTTTCGTTATCACTGGCAAACAAATATTTAAATACTCAGTGCCTTTATTCGACTATCAATTAATTAATAAATTATTTTCGTTGGTTGAAAATTAATAATTTATTTTTTATTATAAAAAAAAATTCACAGAATTACTTTAAAATACAAATTTTAAATAAAAGTAATTTATTAAATTAATTAATTATTATTGTATTCGTTTATTTTTGTAAAATGTATTTATTTTATTTATTAAAATTTTATTTATTTATTAAATTTTTGTTGGCACCTAGTGCCAAGACCTACTACCCAATCAAGATGCATCAGCAGGTCACGATACACAAGCATCAGACCTACTAGCCTATTAATAATGTAACGATAAGCATAAGCCAATATCCAACCTACTAACCCGGCACTAGTCGATGGCACCGGAAGCAGAATCAGCATTATCAACGGGAAGAATGACCGACTGACCGAAGCAAGCAAAAACCAGCCAGCGAAGCCGAAATGCGTGTGGAAAGCAGTACATGAACAAACAATCTGAGTCAGCAGATTCAGAGGTGGGTGACCCTGGCATTAACCTTAGTTTTAACACGTCCATAACATTAACCTTTCTTAGATTTAATGATGTCTAATTTAGCATCTTATATAAGAGTTGTTCTTCTGAAATAAAGACAGTTGCGAGATCAGAGTCAATAGTCTCGTTATTCAGTGTTGAAACTACGGCACTTTAAATTGACCTACTTCATGTGATCCTGTGTAAAACGATTCACAAAGTAGGACTCTCTAAAACCTATCGGACCGTGTAAACGGACCACAAGTAGAATCCGCGGCATACCAGTCTACTTCAAGTGTTGCTCCCGTGAAACGGACCACAAGTAGACTCCGCATTACCTAACCACTTCGAGTGTTGCTCCCGTGAAACGGACCACGAGGAGATCCCGCGGCATACCAGTCTATTTCGAGTGTTGTTCCCGTGAAACGGACCGCCAGTAGGACCGGCCGATAAGGAATCAGCCGAACCACCATACCACCGGTACTTGAGGAAAACCACCCCACGACTTCAAGCACATCAACTCCAGCCTGATCACAGCAAGCGTCTGGCCAACCCTTGCAGAGCAGTCCCTTGCAGAATCCAGGTAAATTTAGTCAAGATTATTTACAGTCTTTGACTACGACTCCGGGACCTACCGTTACTCCCGTGAGTTCAAGTTTGACGTAGTTGTCGCATAACGCTCTACGGACGAACAATTTTAAATAATTTTTAAGATATTAAAAAGAAAACATCGAATTCGCTTCTTTTTAGAAAAGAAATAATTTTATAGAATGGAGAGTAATAAACCCAAACTTAATTCCACGACCCTTAATGATTTAAAAAGAAGATTAAATGTTAAAGTAAAAAGCATTCGCCGGTTAGAGGAACGTTTGGAAGCTGGATCACTTCCGCTAAAAAAGACCGGGCTAGAATGCAGGCTTCAGGTTTTAGATGAGACAATTTCTAAAGCAAATGAGTTGCAATACCAGAACGAGCAATTAGACTAAATGGTTGAATCTGGAACCGAGTTGGAAGAATTAACAATCACAACCAAGACAAGATAATTCTTGTACACATACACATAATTGTCCTCATGTAATGCCTCCAATATAGCTGAGGACTCCCGCCCAGCTACTGCAATTTCTGCAGCCCCAACTCGAGCTAGACTTCCCAGTTTAGCATTACCAAAATTCAGTGGAAATTATTCGGAGTTCACAAATGTTTTAAATCTTTTTGGGAGCTTGGTAAACAAAGATGTGAACATTCCTGTTTTTGAGAAATTTAACCATTTAATTTCTTGCCTCTCTGGTGAAGCCTAGGAACTCTCTTAGGAACTATCAAGACATTCCAAGTCACCGAGAGTAATTATGACAAAGCTATTGCTAGTCTAAAAAGAGTCTATGATAACGAATGTCTCATCTTTGCGAACCAAAAAAGTCAATTGTTCAGCCTTCCGAAAATTTCCCAGCCGTCTGGGTCGTCGTTGAGGGCATTTAGTTTTGAGTAGAGTAGATCCAGTAACTAGGCAAAAATGGGAAGAGTCACTGGATTATGAGGAATTACCGCTGTGGTCCGATTTAAAAAAAATATTAAATCGTAGGTACCAGAACCTGTCCGCTGAAGAGATTGGCAAAACAAAACTAGAAAACTAGAGTAGAAAACTTGGTGTAGCAAGCAACTTAATAGAAGTTCATTAGCTTGCTCCTCTGCCAACACCAAACCGGCTTGCAGTTATTGCAACGCTCAAGACCATTTTTTGGCCCAGTGCCGTCCGTTCGCTCGCTTTGCTGTAATGCAAAGGTTTGAGTTTGTTAAGTCAGCATCTCTATGTTTAAATTGTCTGCGAAAAGGTCACACCGTAGCGACTAGATGTCAAATCTGTACAAGATCGCACCATAAACTTCTGCACCCATTTACAGTGACTGAAAATAACTAAGCGTTACCCCCACCAACAGAAAATCATCCTCCAGCGTTAACGAATGATGGCCCTTCTACTTCACGTGCTTCACGCTTAACACGCTCCCCCGTCTTGAGTTATGTGCCGCTCATCTTCTCGCAGACCTCTGCCGTAAAATCAAGCCTCATTACTTATAAAAGTAGTGATCGAACGCAGTATATATTGGTCAGATTCAGAGTTCAGTCAAGAGGTGGAGACGTAAAGGAGACGGTGGAATCGATCTGATTTACAGGTCCATCGTTTTTAACGGAGCCGGAAGATAAGGGGCCAACAAGTTCCCGGTTTGATCGGTCACCAGAGCTTTTGCAGATGGAAGTAAAAAAAGAATGCGGTTGGATTAACCGCAAGGGTCTCCACTTCATATTTATTGGTAGTGTTAGAAGGATTTTCCTCTCACTTAAAACTGCTGCGAGTATTCGTATACAAGTTCCGCTATTTAAAGAAGTGTAAAAAATTAGTAGTTTCTTTTGATAGTGTACCTTCACTTGTCGAATATCAAGAAGCTTTTTATAAAATTATCCAGATAGTTTAAGAGCACGAGTATCAAGAGGAAATTAAAAATATTCAAAGAAACGTTGTTAGCCCAAGTCTACAGAGACTAAATCCATTCGTCCATGAAGCTTCTCAGGCTGGTCTTGCCTTTTCGTTGTTGCGGGTCGGGGGGCGACTAGCTAATGCTCTTATTTCGTACGATGCCAAGTTTCCAGTATTGTTGACGAAGCGCTCTCAATTTGTCCAGAGCTATGTTTGAGACTTGCCCGAGTCGAATTTTCATGTGGGTCCACGAGCACTGGTGAGTCTCTAGCGACAGCGTGTTTACGTACAGATAGTACGGTCATGCATACGCTGTTTTAAATGCAAGCCTCGTCTGATGACTCAAACCATGGGAGACTTGCCCTTAGATTGAATCCGTGCTTTCCGCCCATTCTCCATATGTGGCGTGGATTTCTGTGGCCCTATTGAAACGACATTGAAAATTCGTGGAAGGCCACCCTACAAGTCCAACATTGCCCTTTTTGTTTGTTTTGCGTCCAAGGCAGTTCATTTATAAGTAGTATCTGACTTATCAACTGATTCATTTTTATTGGCATTTCAAAGGTTCGTTGGGCGTCGAGGATGTCCGCAGATGTCCGCCACTGCACTGCGGCAGCAAATCGAGGACGAAGTGGACGAACTGCGACCCAAGCGACGGCGAGGCGTTGACTCCCGGGCACTTGTTGACAGGCGGGCCGCTCATCGCCCCACTAGCACCGCGGATCCCGGACCAGAAGGGTGTAATGTGCTTGCGGCGATGGCGGCTGGTCTCGTCAATCAAGCAAACGTTTTGGCAGCGATGGTCCCGGGAGTACATCTTGGGCCTACAGGTGCGGTCGAAGAGGATTTGGGAGCAGGAGGACGTCAGGAAGGGCGATCTGGTCCTGGTCGCAGAAGATCACCATCCGCCCCAAGAGTGGATCACCGCCAGAGTCGTCGAAACTCATGCCGGCGCGGACGGAAGGGTCAGGGTCGCCGTCGTGAGGACTAGCCCTGGAGCTATATTTAAGAGGGCGATTCATAAGCTGGCGAGGCTGCCGGTTGGTTGAAGCCAGATGGAGGCCTTCAACGGGGCCGGTGTAGCATAATTAGATACAAATACTGAAGTCTAAAACAAATTGAAGTCTAGTCTAAGTTAGCATAGGGCGGAGCGGGAGCGAAATAAAAGCTCAGTTGCGCTCTCTTGCTAATTCGCCCCGCTTCGCCGCAATAGATAAGCTAGGCTTAAGTTATTTTTGTTGAATATAGCGAATTATAACGTCTAGCCGATTGCTTTTATTTTTTCTTTTCGTCGTTTTGGAAATTTTATTGTAAACAGCCACCTTTTGTTTTAAAAATCGGTGAGATAAAATAGTCTCATTAAACATTTTGGCGACCCCGGGTGGACTTGTTTAGTATAATTTTATAAATAAAGCAACTAGTGACAGTGACACAAAGAATACATAGAAAACAAAAATAAAAATAAAAAGTTGTTCGCGACGGTAGTGCTGTGAACTTTGAAAACAATAATCAAAAAACAATTGAAAGTTCGAGTCGCGAATCAACATTTATTTAAAAACTGGATTTATTCAGCGCCTTTATTGAAGGAGTCATCGTCATCCCCATGCCCTGCACCTGCATCGAGTATACTAGGAAAGTAACCGCAGGATTAAAGGATCCGAACTCAAAACCGCAGGTATTTGTGCAAAACATTGAAAGTCGAGAAAAGACAAATTAATATTCGTCTTGTGCTGGAATATTGCACCCTTCTTTCAATTCTTGGCGCATACGTATTTGAAAATAGTAGAGCTAAAGTGAATAATAAAGTTGTATATATATTTCATTAAAATTTTTCCAATATAAATGAACAATTGCCTGTGGACAAAATTAAGACGCATAAATTATTCCAAAATTACTGTCGCCCCCTACCCCGCGTTCTTGATATTGTAAATATTTGTCAATAAAATAGATAAAGTGCAGCCAAAAAATTATTTTATATATTTGTGCATAAATAATTTGGTACATACAAATAGATGCAGCGGTGAACTTATCGTTTTCGCCTCCCTTCGTTATCCGCTGCTGTATGTATGCACGTATATGCATTTTGTAAAAGGCTTGTAGCAAATAGTTTTGCTTAGGAGGTTTTGGAGCGACTTATTGTCAAACTGTCGCAAAGAACCGGGCTAGATTTTAGTGGCAGCGCTGCTTCCCAGCGAGAGAAATGGAGAAATTTAGAACCGGGTAAACTCGTTAGAATCTCCCGAATAGCGGGCCCTGGGTTCCTAGTAGCTCTCGGCTGAAAGCCCTTTCTTTTCCCATCGGGACACCATCCAGAGAGGTACTTTGACCTAAACCCAAGAAAAAGGGAAAAAAGGTTTAGTGAAAAAAAGACAAGTTGTGACACAGTTGCAATTTAAAAAAAAAAAAAGGAAGAAAAATTATAAAGGTAAAATTATATTACCTAGTGCAAAGTAATAGAAATTTCAGTTCGCAATTTTAAGGCAACGGAGTCGGCGTGAGCCCGGGAGTGAAGTGGTCCCTGGTGCGGGTTCAGGGAGTTCTGCCTCGCCGCGAAAGATTATCGGAGAAAGGGAAAAAAAAAACAATTTTATTTTGATTAAGCTAAGTTAAAAAAAAAGGGGGAAAAAAAAACCCAAAAATCGGTCTTTAAATAGTGGAATTTGTGACCCTCAATCAGCCTAATCTGTCCCCAACGTAGTGTTAGAATATAAATTTAGAGAATTTCTAGTTTAAGTCGTGTAATTCAAATAGTGTAAGAATGTAACAGCTGTCTATTAACCCCCCCTCACCACTCGATCCAGCTCCGGTCCACCGACAAGGCACCCGATATTGGCCAAACCCCCTAACACCACGCCACCGACGAGCCAGAGCCGGAACCACGTAACGTGCGGGTCATATCGGGAGAGCAATTTAAGGGTGGTCGTTACCCATTACAGTAATGTAATTCATTAAATTAATAAAAAATAATAATAATATCTTTTTAATTATAATTAATTAAAAAAATAATAATAATATCTTTTTAATTATAATTATAATTAATTAAAAAGATATTATTATTATTTTGGCGCCCAATCGTGAAGCTAGATTTTTTTTGGAAAATTTTTAAAGAATATTAAGTTTAGGAAACTCACTAAAAGTTAGACCTAAACTAACTGTTTTTTAAACTGTTTCTTGCTATAATCAAAATTTAACTAACTTTAATTTCTCCTCAACGACTAAATTGGGTCAGTTGTCAAAAGTTAGGTGGGGGAGACATCACCTTACTTAGCGGCAACTATCTAGTTTCCTGCACGTTCTTTAGTCATTTTTGGTTCCTGGTCATTTGGAAAACAGGATGATCAGCCTTAGGCAGATATCCTGTCCAGTGACATGTGGGTTCAAAAGTGACGACTGGATGAGAAAAAGTAGTGGGCTAACTGAGACATAGGATTGGGATTCAGTTGCGAAGCTGCCAGCAGTTGGCTACTGACCACTTAGTCTCAGTAATAGCTCCCCATTTCTTTGATTATTTTTCTTTTCCTCTTTTTTTTTTGCGCGGTTCCCACTGCATACGTACAGCCCACCTCCCGTCCAACCGACCGAGGGACGCTGCCGCGTAACGTACGGCTCGAATCGCGGGAATAGATCCGAGATAGATAAGCGAGGATTAGGAGAAAGATATTACGAGGAAGAGTGTTGCACAGATAAGGCGGTTAGTATAAGCGATTTAAGATTGTTAGTAGAGCAAAGTGACAAGATGTGGTAGAGACCATTGTAGTCCGAACATAATACCCTGAACGGATCGTGTTGGGCATATGTCGAACTACAATGGCTGAGGAGTAGAGGACGAAAGTTTCTGGTCCTTCTACTAGGAATGTTAAAATTTAAGCGTGTTAGTAAATGCTGGCTGTCTATATTTCCATAAATAAGATTATATAGAAACATGACACCCAGCATCGTTCTACGATTTGTTAATGATGGTAAGTTGATTAGTAAAAGTCTACTATGATAAGAGGGGAGGTAAAGATTTGCATCCCAATTAAGTCCCCTAAGAGCAAAGGTAAGGAAGTTTTTTTGTACAGATTCAATGTGATCTTGGTGTACTCCATATTGAGGACTCCAGACACACGATCCATACTCTAGAATCGGACGGGCCAGTGATGTATATAACGTTTTAGTTATGTACGGGTCATTAAATTCTTTTGACCATCTTTTAATAAAACCAAGCACACCCATAGCTTTATTAACCATGGTAGATACATGGTCGGTAAATTTAAGTTTCAAATCTAATAGGACACCTAGATCGTTAACCTGAGTTAATCGTTCTAAGGCGTTCCCATAGAGAAAGTACTTAGCCTGGTGAGGACTAGATCGGTAAAAAGACATAAGTTTACATTTCGATCCATTAAGCTTTAGGTTATTTGCTAAACACCAGTTTTGAAGTTTATCCAAATCGGATTGAAGTCTAGACTGGGCGCTAGTGAATTTATACTGAAGGCATAGCTTAACGTCATCAGCGTACATAAGTACAAGTGAATTAGTTAAGGCAAGGGGCAAGTCGTTAATAAACAGAGTAAAAAGTAGGGGTCCAAGATGGCTTCCTTGGGGCACCCCCGATGTGGCGCGGACTACACGCGAGGTAACATCTTTAAAGAAAACACGTTGGGTTCTCCCTGATAAGTAGCTCGAAATCCACTAAATAATAAGTTGGAAGTGGTGGAGCGGATCGAAGGTGGAAAGATCGAAGTTTCCAGCGATAGATTAAAGAGTTTAACAAGCGGTTTGCACAGAGCCTCGGCGCAGTACTTCAGAACACAGCCTGGTACTCCATCAGGGCCTGGCGAATACACGGGCTTAACCTTAAGAAGATCCGATAACACACCACTTTGATCGAAAGATGGGCAAAATATAAGGTTGGCTGATTGGATATTATAAGTGTAAGGCTGAGCTAAACTGCTGCTAGGTGAATAGGTAGTTTGAAAAAACTGTGCAAAGAGATCGGCCATTGCCTGATCGGTGTTCGCAGAAGAGTGCTCAAACGTAAGCAGTGGGGGAAAAGATACATGTTTACGCTTAGTGTTTACGAAGTTATAAAACTGCTTCGGATCCTGAGTAAACTGAATCCTGCAGCGGCGAATATAACTCCTATAACATTCTGCGTTATGCACGGTGAAATTAGACCGAGCTACTAAGTATCTTGAATAACTAACTGTACAGCCAGATAATCTATGTTTGTTTAATAGTCTACTCATACTATTCTTTAAATTTATAAGGTGCCTTGTATACCAAGGCGGATTCGTTGAAGCGGACGGATATTTCCACGGCACGCAAATGTCGAAAAATATGTTCAAAGTGTAATAAAATTTTTGTAATGCAATGTTTATATCCTCGCATGCCAGTAAATCAGACCAATCAAATTCCAAAATTAACTTATTTAATTTCATAAAGTCAGCCTTACGAAAGAAACGAACTTTCTGGGATTTAACTGTAGACTTAAGGTCAAAAAAGTAGTTATTTTCGATTGAAACCTCAAGAGTGGGATGATATGGATCCTCAGGGTTAGAAAGGGGCAAAGTTCTGGAAAGAGTAATTCCATCAGGATCAGAAACGAAACATAAGTCCAACAGCCGACCTAAAGAATTTCTGACGTGGTTAATTTGCCCGAGTGACATGTCAAACATGCCCTTAGGGAAGTCATGGTGGGAGTTAAGCTGTAAAGACGGTGAATTATCAACATTGGACCACATAAGTTCTGGGATATTAAAGTCACCCAGAATTATCAGCTGGTCACCATCAGACAGATGATCGAAAACCAAACGAATAGCGGACAAATGTTGCCAGTATGTTGGCGGTTCGGACGAAGGTGGTATGTACGAACAGGTAACATACAAAGATTGATCGGACAAAGTGATTTTGATGCAAAGAAATTCAATGTCACCAAACTCTTGTGATTTTACCTCTTCAGAAGCGAATTTGGAGTCTACAGAAATTAGCACTCCTCCTCCCCTTCGCAAGGTTCTATCACATCTAAAAGTGGTGTACCTACTAGGAAAAACTTCGGAGCTTAAGATCTCCGGCTTTAACCAAGTTTCTGTAAATACAATAATATGGGATGCAAAAAAAGAACTATCAGAATACAGTTTGGGAAGTTTACTACGTAACCCTCTTGTATTCTGATAGGTAATTTAATATTCTTGTATTCTTTTCATCATTAATCTTTGGTTATTCTTGAAGAGCTTTATAAGACGCTTGGAATGCACGTTGACTTTACTTCAAAGTAGAGCTCGTGACCACGGATAAAAGCTCTGTTGAAAACCAATTCTTTAAGTATAAACGAGCGATTGATTTGCATGGAGAACATGAGGAGTCAAATTACACATATGTTTTCATGTCCACAAATCATTGTTTGTTTCCAGTCTACTTTCTTATTTTATTTACATTTTTGTGAAGACGGTCGATAGCTGGCAGCGTTTCAGAGTGCGTAGGTTGAGGTCATATTCAACTCATATTATTTTATTTATTTAATTAATTAATTATTATTTATTATATTTATTTACCTTATATTATTATTTACCCTTTTATTATTACCTCATTCATTATTGGTAGAAGTTGAAATTTAAAATAAGTAAACGTAGACATTAATGGGTCTTGATCGATCGCCTCAAAAAGAGGGACATCCTCCTAGTTCTTAGTGTAAATTGTGTAACTCTGAGATCAGGGCAGCTGATAGCTATAAAACCAAGTGTCAGCATGTATTCCATAAAGCGTGCCGGAGGACACATTTAGCAGTCAAAAGAACTTTTCCGATTTGTGAGTCAATCTGTGTCGACCAGCGTATTTCGCAACCTCCGACTTCAGCAATTCAAACTAGGCAGCGTACAAGGCTCGAAACAATTTCGCGCAGTGGAAGCGAGTTGGACTTATCAGCTTCAACCAGCCAGGAGCGGTCTAGGCAGGATCACAACGCAGGCGACAATACACCAGCAGATGAAATGAGTCAAAAAACCGCAGAAATTTCTGCAGCCGTAAAGGCAATGCAAAACGAGCTACTAACTCAGCTCACTGAGAGGATGGCCAACCTAATACAAACAAATGTAGAAGCGCAAATGAGCAATATACATCAACAAAGGGCAACGATCAATCCTAATACAAGTAGGAATTCCTCCCTAGAGCAGGTTTTGGGAATTAACGTGCCACATACAGAGCATTATACGGTTCAACAGAGACCCACTAGCTCCAGATCCCTAAGCTCGGATTTGGCACAAAGACCCGACAAAGTGGGGCACATATTATCGATTTGGAAATTAAGGTTTTCGGGATCGGGAGACACAATAGGAGTAGATAGTTTCATCTACAGAGTCGAGGCTCTGACACATCAGACATTAGAGGGGAATTTCTCACTCTTATGCGGGAATGCAAATATGCTATTCGAAGGAGGCCTCTGATTTCTTTTGGCATCATCATAAGTCCGTAGGAGTGGTGCGATGGCAAGAGCTTTGTGCAGCCTTAAGGAAGCAATTCCGGGATTCAAGAACCGATGTAGATATTCGTCAAATGATAAGGGACTGAAAGCAGAGGGATAAGGAATCATTTGAAAGCTTTTATGATTCTATTTTAAAGCTTACTGACAGACTTAGCAAGCCCATATCCGACGAAACTCTAGTGGAAATAGTGCGGCGTAATTTACGTCCAGAAATCCAGCATGAGATTCTGAATTTAAACTTCAAGTCCATGGAGAATTTGAGGGATACGGTTAGAAAAAGGGAATTCTTTATAGAAGAGATGCGTAAACACCACGGTTACCAAAAACCACTCCCGTTAAGAAAACCTATTAGTGAACTTTGCGAAGAGGCGGAAGGCGACGATTCAGTAGAATTTGGGGAAGATGAGCTTCAAGAGGAGATAGGAGCATTTTCCTTGGTATGTTGGAACTGCAGAAAGGAAGGGCATAGATACCAAGTTTGCGCATCAAAAAGGAAAATCTTTTGTTATGGTTGTGGCCTTCCTAACGCTTAGAAACCCTCTTGTGAAAGATGTACAAAAAACTCCCACAGGAACACTGCAACACCGCGTTCCAAGGCCAGTGTTCCCAACCAACAGTCAGGCTTGGAGGACCAGCATTAGTTAGAGGGGAGGGAGCGCTTAGTGTAGAAAATCCACCTTCCGGAGATTTGGGATTGTAAGTCTGGCATACTAAGCTGGAAAAGTTCCGAACATTAAACTTGCCAATACTAAAGAACGAGGCTAGGTTTGTCTCGCGAAACAGTCGGCGTCAAAAAAATTACTGGAAGACAATAAAATAAATTGCTAGTATTGCGAGGTTACGTTGCTAGAAAAAAAAAGAAGAGGGTTGCTAGATACAGGCGCTGCTATATCGTGTATAGGTGGGCAGCTGGCTGAGGAGTATATATGCAGTAGAAAGCCTTTTAAAAAAGTTTTAGCTGGTGCATGTACTGCCGATGGAAACAAGCAACAAATAATAGGAAAATTTAAGACAGAGATAGAATATAAAGGAATTAAAAGGGAAATAGAATTTCATATAATCCCCTCTCTAAGGCAAGATATTTATTTAGGAATAGATTTTTGGACAGCTTATGAGCTGTTGCCGCCGACCCTAGCTATCTCAGAGATCTCAGGAGATGCGGAGCAGCACTCGATATCGAGATGGCAGCAACTTAAATTAGAAAAAGTTATTAAAAGCTTTCCATCATTTGCGTTATCGGGACTGGGTAGGACCTCCGTTTTAAGCCATGCAATAGACACGGGGACAGCGAAGCCCATTAAGCAACGGCATTTCCCAGTATCGCCGGCCATTGAAAAATTGCTATATGCCGAGGTTGATAGGATGCTAAAACTTGGGGTTATTGAGGAGTCCGACAGTCCGTAGTCTTCGCCAGTAGTACTGGTCCAAAAGCCAGGCAAAGTAAGAGTATGTCTCGATAGCAGAAAGGTGAACGCAGTGACGGAAAAGGATGCATATCCGCTTCCTCAGATCGATGACATACTTAGCCGGTTACCTAAGGCAAATTTTATAAGTAGCCTTGACTTAAAAGACGCGTTTTAGCAAATCCCTTTGGATCCTCTATCGTAAGCGAAAACTGCATTTACTATACCAGGGCGGCCTTTGTATCATTATAAAGTTATGCCTTTTGGCCTCTGCAACGCTCCACAAACCATGACGAGGTTAATGGATAAGGTAATACCTGCATCACTCAGAAACGAAGTTTTTGTTTACCTGGACGATTTATTGGTTATCTCCGATACGTTTGATAAGCATTTGGAAGTTTTGGAGACTGTAGCTAAACGGATCCAAGAA
This sequence comes from Drosophila ananassae, assembly GCF_017639315.1. Taxonomy (NCBI): domain Eukaryota; kingdom Metazoa; phylum Arthropoda; class Insecta; order Diptera; family Drosophilidae; genus Drosophila; species Drosophila ananassae. The sequence continues at coordinate 23,080,734 of NC_057929.1, read as the reverse complement.
GCTAACTTAACCTTGAATGTGGAGAAAAGCAAGTTCTGTAGGAGAACCGTAAAATATTTGGGCCACATAATAGGTGAGGGTGGTATTAGAACGGACCCTGACAAAGTCTCGGCCATTACAAATTTTCCGTTACCAACATCACTCAAGGCGTTAAGAAGCTTTTTGGGATTAGCCGGTTGGTACAGGAAATTTATAAACAATTTTGCGTCAGTATCGGCTCCTTTGACCGATCTTTTACAAAACAAACGTAAATTTGTGATGACCCAAGAAGGTAAAGAGGCATTTGAGAAGTTGAAGGCTATGTTAGGAAGTGCGCCAGTATTACAGACCCCAGACTTTGAGAGACCGTTTTTCATACATTGTGATGCTAGTAAGACTGGAGTCCTAGTGCTCTGGTCCTAGTGCAGAAGTCTATTACTGGGGACGAATTACCTATAGCCTTTGTAACAAAGAAATTAAATAAAGCGCAAAGGAATTACACAGTTACAGAGCAGGAGTGCCTGGCGGCATTAGTAAGCATTAAAAAATTCCGAGCTTATGTCGAAGGATTAGAATTTACCGTCATCACGGATCACGCGTCCTTGAAGTGGCTGATGTCGCAGAACGATCTAAATACTAGATTGGCACGGTGGGCTTTAAAGTTACAAGGGTTTCGATTTACAATCCAGCATCGTAAGGGCACGCAAAATGTTGTTCCTGATGCTTTGTCTAGAGTTGAGCATGAACAGATAGCGGCAATAGATTTTACGAACGGGTTGCTGGTGGATATCGACTCAGAACATTTTAAGTCCGCTGAGTATATTAAGTTAATGGAGGGAACGCTGGAACATTCGAAAGGCGAACTGCTCAATGATGCGTACGCGTGGAAATTGTGGGTACCGAAGTCTATGATTCAGGAGGTGCTAAAGAAATCGCATGACGATCCATTAGCGTCTCACGGGGGTGTTCACAAAACGTTGGAGAGAATTCGACGGTATTATTTCTGGCCAGGAATGGTGAATGACTACATTTCAGCCTGTGGAAGTTGTAGGATGACTAAAGCACCGAATAGGGCGTTGAGGCCACCTATGGGAAAGGCAGTCGAGTCGCAGAGGTTTTTCCAGCGTCTCTACATTGATTTTTTAGGCCCTTATCCTAGGTCTCGTAGTGGGAATATAGGGATTTTTATTGTGCTTGACCATTATTCCAAATTCGTTTTTCTTAGAGCCGTGAAGAAACTTACAGCGGATGGTGTACTAAAGTACTTAGAAGAGGATCTTTTTCACACGTTTGGTTTTCAAGAGAGCATTGGTTCCGATAATGGGTCGCAGTTTAGATCCGAAAAATTTCAAGGTATGCTTAGGAGTCATCGTATCACGCACACTTTAACGGCGGTTCACGCTCCCCAGGCCAATGCATCGGAGCGGGTAAATCGCTCTGTGATTGCTGGCATTCGTTCTTATATTCGCAGCGACCAAAAGGACTGGGATGAAAATCTAAGTAAAATCAGCTGTGCGCTGAGGTCAGCAACTCATTCCGGTCTGGGATCCACACCTTACTATATGGGTTTTGGACAGCAGATGATTACATCTGGGGCAACATACTCCTTATTGAGGAAGTTGGCTATGCTAGAGGACAAAGCAGCTACTTTTAGCCGTGAGGACTTTCTAGAAGTAATCAGGAAGAAAGCAGCTGAAACATTGGGAAACCAGCATGAGAGGAATGAACGACATTACAACCTTAGGGCGCGAGAAGTATCTTACAAGGTTGGCCAGGAAGTATACCGGAGGAATTTTAAACAGAGCTGTTTCCAAGCAGGTTACAATGCTAAGCTGGCTCCCTTATTTGTAAAGGCTAGAGTGAGAAGGAAAATAGGGGGCTCAATTTACGAACTAGAAGATTTGAATGGAAAGCTTGTCGGTCGGTACCATGGCAAAGATATTCGTCAGGCTTAGCTACAAGCGATCAGCCTTGTGGGTTGAGAAGTTTAAATGCAACCCCAAGTCTGATTTTGGTCAGGGGGGGATTTTGTAAAAGGTTTGTAGCAAATAGTTTTGCTAAGGAGGTTTTGGAGCGACTTATTGTCAAACTGTCGCAAAGAACCGGGCTAGTTTTTAGTGGCAGTGCTGCTCCCCAGCGAGAGAAATGGAGAAATTTAGAACCGGGTAAACTCGTTAGAATCTCCCGAATAGCGGGCCCTGTGTTCCTAGTAGCTCTCGGCTGAAAACCCTTTCTTTTCCCATCGGGACACCATCCAGAGAGGTACCTTGACCTAAACCCAAGAAAAAGGGAAAAAAGGTTTAGTGAAAAAAAGACAAGTTGTGACACAGTTGCAATTTAAAAAAAAAAAAAGGAAGAAAAATTATAAAGGTAAAATTATATTACCTAGTGCAAAGTAATAGAAATTTCAGTTCGCAATTTTAAGGCAACGGAGTCGGCGTGAGCCCGGGAGTGAAGTGGTCCCTGGTGCGGGTTCAGGGAGTTCTGCCTCGCCGCGAAAGATTATCGGAGAAAGGGGAAAAAAACAATTTTATTTTGATTAAGCTAAGTTAAAAAAAAAGGGGGAAAAAAAACCCAAAAATCGGTCTTTAAATAGTGGAATTTGTGACCCTCAATCAGCCTAATCTGTCCCCAACGTAGTGTTAGAATATAAATTTAGAGAATTTCTAGTTTAAGTCGTGTAATTCAAATAGTGTAAGAATGTAACAGCTGTCTATTAACCCCCCCTCACCGCTCGATCCAGCTCCAAACGCACCTTGCCAAAAAGAGAAGTGTAAAAGCTCCAAATGTCTCATGTAATGATCCACGATTAAGTGAAGGAGTAAGAGAGACAGGCAGAGGTAGCGAGGGAGCCGTTGCAGTTTTTGCGGAAAAAAGCGAAAAGGCGATAACACGCGGTGGAGAATCACCGAGGAGGAGTGACAGAGCATAGCTCCCCAATCCTCCCCAGGGTTCATTGAACTCTAGTTAGAGTGGTGAAAGGGATAGCCATAAGAATTTGCAAAACAGCTGTAATGAGCTTATATTAAGTTAAAATGTTATTTTTTTTTAAAAGAAAAGAAATATTGTGAATTTAGGGATTAATGGTAATTATGGTGGAGTGAGATAAAAACCAGAAAGCAACAAAAAATTCCCTAAGTCAGGAATTCGCGGTTACAAAGTTATGTTCAATTTAGAGAAATATTATTTTTTGTGCGATAAACATTTTATCACAGCGCAGCAGCGAAAGCTTTCGACGGTGGATGCAGAAAATGAGTGAGTTTGTTTAACCAACAATAATTCCAAACATTTTTATAATTATAATTCTAAATTGAAATAACCCCATTGAACCCTTTAAATATTATCTTAACCCTTTAAATAATACCTGGCAAGCGATCACTTTTACCATTTTTACCTTTTAAACCCAATATTTGAGGATGAACCATAATTTGTACGACTTTTTCTTTGAATTGAAAACCTAGTTATAAACGTTTGCATATTCATACCATTTTATTAATTTAAATTTTGGCATGTGAAGAAGCTTAAGTACCCTCAAAATTTTAATATGTCCATTTTGATAGTGTTAAATTATTTTATAATGTCTGCTTAAAACCCAATTTTTTTGATTTCCAAAAACCGCCTCAGTAGCGCCTCAGTTAGCGTCTCACGGGGGTGTTCACAAAACGTTGGAGAGAATTCGACGGTATTATTTCTGGCCAGGAATGGTGAATGACTACATTTCAGCCTGTGGAAGTTGTAGGATGACTAAAGCACCGAATAGGGCGTTGAGGCCACCTATGGGAAAGGCAGTCGAGTCGCAGAGGTTTTTCCAGCGTCTCTACATTGATTTTTTAGGCCCTTATCCTAGGTCTCGTAGTGGGAATATAGGGATTTTTATTGTGCTTGACCATTATTCCAAATTCGTTTTTCTTAGAGCCGTGAAGAAACTTACAGCGGATGGTGTACTAAAGTACTTAGAAGAGGATCTTTTTCACACGTTTGGTTTTCAAGAGAGCATTGTTTCCGATAATGGGTCGCAGTTTAGATCCGAAAAATTTCAAGGTATGCTTAGGAGTCATCGTATCACGCACACTTTAACGGCGGTTCACGCTCCCCAGGCCAATGCATCGGAGCGGGTAAATCGCTCTGTGATTGCTGGCATTCGTTCTTATATTCGCAGCGACCAAAAGGACTGGGATGAAAATCTAAGTAAAATCAGCTGTGCGCTGAGGTCAGCAACTCATTCCGGTCTGGGATCCACACCTTACTATATGGGTTTTGGACAGCAGATGATTACATCTGGGGCAACATACTCCTTATTGAGGAAGTTGGCTATGCTAGAGGACAAAGCAGCTACTTTTAGCCGTGAGGACTTTCTAGAAGTAATCAGGAAGAAAGCAGCTTAAACATTGGGAAACCAGCATGAGAGGAATGAACGACATTACAACCTTAGGGCGCGAGAAGTATCTTACAAGGTTGGCCAGGAAGTATACCGGAGGAATTTTAAACAGAGCTGTTTCCAAGCAGGTTACAATGCTAAGCTGGCTCCCTTATTTGTAAAGGCTAGAGTGAGAAGGAAAATAGGGGGCTCAATTTACGAACTAGAAGATTTGAATGGAAAGCTTGTCGGTCGGTACCATGGCAAAGATATTCGTCAGGCTTAGCTACAAGCGATCAGCCTTGTGGGTTGAGAAGTTTAAATGCAACCCCAAGTCTGATTTTGGTCGGGGGGGATTTTGTAAAAGGCTTGTAGCAAATAGTTTTGCTAAGGAGGTTTTGGAGCGACTTATTGTCAAACTGTCGCAAAGAACCGGGCTAGTTTTTAGTGGCAGCGCTGCTCCCCAGCGAGAGAAATGGAGAAATTTAGAACCGGGTAAACTCGTTAGAATCTCCCGAATAGCGGGCCCTGTGTTCCTAGTAGCTCTCGGCTGAAAACCCTTTCTTTTCCCATCGGGACACCATCCAGAGAGGTACCTTGACCTAAACCCAAGAAAAAGGGAAAAAAGGTTTAGTGAAAAAAAGACAAGTTGTGACACAGTTGCAATTTAAAAAAAAAAAAAGGAAGAAAAATTATAAAGGTAAAATTATATTACCTAGTGCAAAGTAATAGAAATTTCAGTTCGCAATTTTAAGGCAACGGAGTCGGTGTGAGCCCGGGAGTGAAGTGGTCCCTGGTGCGGGTTCAGGGAGTTCTGCCTCGCCGCGAAAGATTATCAGAGAAAGGGAAAAAAAACAATTTTATTTTGATTAAGCTAAGTTAAAAAAAAAGGGGGAAAAAAAAACCCAAAAATCGGTCTTTAAATAGTGGAATTTGTGACCCTCAATCAGCCTAATCTGTCCCCAACGTAGTGTTAGAATATAAATTTAGAGAATTTCTAGTTTAAGTCGTGTAATTCAAATAGTGTAAGAATGTAACAGCTGTCTATTAACCCCCCCTCACCGCTCGATCCAGCTCCAAACGCACCTTGCCAAAAAGAGAAGTGTAAAAGCTCCAAATGTCTCATGTAATGATCCACGATTAAGTGAAGGAGTAAGAGAGACAGGCAGAGGTAGCGAGGGAGCCGTTGCAGTTTTTGCGGAAAAAAGCGAAAAGGCGATAACACGCGGTGGAGAATCACCGAGGAGGAGTGACAGAGCATAGCTCCCCAATCCTCCCCAGGGTTCATTGAACTCTAGTTAGAGTGGTGAAAGGGATAGCCATAAGAATTTGCAAAACAGCTGTAATGAGCTTATATTAAGTTAAAATGTTATTTTTTTTTAAAAGAAAAGAAATATTGTGAATTTAGGGATTAATGGTAATTATGGTGGAGTGAGATAAAAACCAGAAAGCAACAAAAAATTCCCTGAGTCAGGAATTCGCGGTTACAAAGTTATGTTCAATTTAGAGAAATATTATTTTTTGTGCGATAAACATTTTATCACAGCGCAGCAGCGAAAGCTTTCGACGGTGGATGCAGAAAATGAGTGAGTTTGTTTAACCAACAATAATTCCAAACATTTTTATAATTATAATTCTAAATTGAAATAACCCCATTGAACCCTTTAAATATTATCTTAACCCTTTAAATAATACCTGGCAAGCGATCACTTTTACCATTTTTACCTTTTAAACCCAATATTTGAGGATGAACCATAATTTGTACGACTTTTTCTTTGAATTGAAAACCTAGTTATAAACGTTTGCATATTCATACCATTTTATTAATTTAAATTTTGGCATGTGAAGAAGCTTAAGTATCCTCAAAATTTTAATATGTCCATTTTGATAGTGTTAAATTATTTTATAATGTCTGCTTAAAACCCAATTTTTTTGATTTCCAAAAACCGCCTCAGTAGCGCTTGCCAAACAAGGGATCGTGGAAAAAACCCTTAAGAATGCGGAAAAGCCATGATCACGGAAGGGAGGGCATTGTTAGCTCCTAAAACATCCAGGAGTGATTCGGATCGACTTTACAAATTTGTGTCTTCTGTTTTTTTGTTTCTTCTTGTAGTATGTCTCAGTTCAGGGTATTATCTCATCCGGTAGCTTATTTCGTCCTATTTTGTTCGCACGTTTGTTTAATTAAATAATAATTATTCCCGACAAGGCACCCGATATTGGCCAAACCCCCTAACACCACGCCACCGACGAGCCAGAGCCGGAACCACGTAACGTGCGGGTCATATCGGGAGAGCAACATCCAGCCTGTTAGTCGTTACCCATTACAATTTATGGCGGCTTTTGTTCAACGGAACGCCAAGTGACGCGATACCCTACAATTTGGTTCGGTATATTGTTTTCGTTATCACTGGCAAACAAATATTTAAATACTCAGTGCCTTTATTCGACTATCAATTAATTAATAAATTATTTTCATTGGTTGAAAATTAATAAATTATTTTTTATTATAAAAAAAAATTCACAGAATTACTTTAAAATACAAATTTTAAATAAAAGTAATTTATTAAATTAATTAATTATTATTGTATTCGTTTATTTTTGTAAAATGTATTTATTTTATTTATTAAAATTTTATTTATTTATTAAATTTTAAATAATTTTTTAGATGTTAAAAAACAACATCGAATTCGCTTCCTTTTAGAAAAGAAATATTTTTATAGAATGGAGAGTAATAAACCCAAACTTAATTCCACGACCCTTAATGATTTAAAAGGAAGATTAAATGTTAAAGTAAAAAGCATTCGCCGGTTAGAGGAACGTTTGGAAGCTGGATCACTTCCGCTAGAAAAGACCGGGCTAGAATGCAGGCTTCAGGTTTTAGATGAGACAATTTCTAAAGCAAATGAGTTGCAATACCAGAACGAGCAATTAGACTAAATGGTTGAATCTGGAGCCGAGTTGGAAGAATTAACAATCACAACCAAGACAAGATAATTCTTGTACACATACACATAATTGTCCTCATGTAATGCCTCCAATACAGCTGAGGACCCCCGCCCAGCTACTGCAATTTCTGCAGCCCCAACTCGAGCTAGACTTCCCAGTTTAGCATTACCAAAATTCAGTGGAAATTATTCGGAGTTCACAAATGTTTTAAGTCTTTTTGAGAGCTTGGTAAACAAAGATGTGAACATTCCTGTTATTGAGAAATTTAACCATTTAATTTCTTGCCTCTCTGGTGAAGCCTAGGAACTCTCTTAGGAACTATCAAGACATTCCAAGTCACCGAGAGTAATTATGACAAAGCTATTGCTAGTCTAAAAAGAGTCTATGATAACGAATGTCTCATCTTTGCGAACCAAAAAAGTCAATTGTTCAGCCTTCCGAAAATTTCCCAGCCGTCTGGGTCGTCGTTGAGGGCATTTAGTTTTGAGAAGAGTAGATCCAGTAACTAGGCAAAAATGGGAAGAGTCACTGGATTATGAGGAATTACCGCTGTGGTCCGATTTAAAAAAAATATTAAATCGTAGGTACCAGCACCTGTCCGCTGAAGAGATTGGCAAAACAAAACTAGAAAACTAGAGTAGAAAACTTGGTGTAGCAAGCAACTTAATAGAAGTTCATTAGCTTGCTCCTCTGCCAACACCAAACCGGCTTGCAGTTATTGCAACGCTCAAGACCATTTTTTGGCCCAGTGCCGTCCGTTCGCTCGCTTTGCTGTAATGCAAAGGTTTGAGTTTGTTAAGTCAGCATCTCTATGTTTAAATTGTCTGCAAAAAGGTCACACCGTAGCGAAGTGCAAATCGACTAGATGTCAAATCTGTACAAGATCGCACCATAAACTTCTGCACCCATTTACAGTGACTGAAAATAACTAAGCGTTACCCCCACCAACAGAAAATCATCCTCCAGCGTTAACGAATGATGGCCCTTCTACTTCACGTGCTTCACGCTTAACACGCTCCCCCGTCTTGAGTTATGTGCCGCTCATCTTCTCGCAGACCTCTGCCGTAAAATCAAGCGTCATTACTTATAAAAGTAATGATCGAACGCAGTATATATTGGTCAGATTCAGAGTTCAGTCAAGAGGTGGAGACGTAAAGGAGACGGTGGAATCGATCTGATTTACAGGTCCATCGTTTTTAACGGAGCCGGAAGATAAGGGGCCAACAAGTTCCCGGTTTGATCGGTCACCAGAGCTTTTGCAGATGGAAGTAAAAAAAGAATGCGGTTGGATTAACCGCAAGGGTCTCCACTTCATATTTATTGGTAGTGTTAGAAGGATTTTCCTCTCACTTAAAACTGCTGCGAGTATTCGTATACAAGTTCCGCTATTTAAAGAAGTGTAAAAAATTAGTAGTTTCTTTTGATAGTGTACCTTCACTTGTCGAATATCAAGAAGCTTTTTATAAAATTATCCAGATAGTTTAAGAGCACGAGTATCAAGAGGAAATTAAAAATATTCAAAGAAACGTTGTTAGCCCAAGTCTACAGAGACTAAATCCATTCGTCCATGAAGCTTCTCAGGCTGGTCTTGCCTTTTCGTTGTTGCGGGTCGGGGGGCGACTAGCTAATGCTCCTATTTCGTACGATGCCAAGTTTCCAGTATTGTTGACGATTGTTGTTTTGCGTCCAAGGCAGTTCATTTAGAAGTAGTATCTGACTTATCAACTGATTCATTTTTTTTGCATTTCAAAGATTCGTTGGGCGTCGAGGATGTCCGCAGATGTCCGCCACTGCACTGCGGCAGCAAATCGAGGACGAAGTGGACGAACTGCGACCCAAGCGACGGCGAGGCGTTGACTCCCGGGCACTTGTTGACAGGCGGGCCGCTCATCGCCCCACTAGCACCGCGGATCCCGGACCAGAAGGGTGTAATGTGCTTGCGGCGATGGCGGCTGGTCTCGTCAATCAAGCAAACGTTTTGGCAGCGATGGTCCCGGGAGTACATCTTGGGCCTACAGGTGCGGTCGAAGAGGATTTGGGAGCAGGAGGACGTCAGGAAGGGCGATCTGGTCCTGGTCGCAGAAGATCACCAGCCGCCCCAAGAGTGGATCACCGCCAGAGTCGTCGAAACTCATGCCGGCGTGGACGGAAGGGTCAGGGTCGCCGTCGTGAGGACTAGCGCTGGAGCTATATTTAAGAGGGCGATTCATAAGCTGGCGAGGCTGCCGGTTGGTTGAAGCCAGATGGAGGCCTTCAACGGGGCCGGTGTAGCATAATTAGATACAAATACTGAAGTCTAAAACAAATTGAAGTCTAGTCTAAGTTAGCATAGGGCGGAGCGGGAGCGAAATAAAAGCTCAGTTGCGCTCTCTTGCTAATTCGCCCCGCATCGCCGCAATAGATAAGCTAGGCTTAAGTTATTTTTGTTGAATATATCGAATTATAACGTCTATCCGAGTGCACGTATTTTTCTTTTTCGTTGTTTTTGAAACTAAAAATAAACAGCCACCTTTCGTTTCAAAATTTGTTGAGATAAAATAATCTCATTTTACAAACTCTTTAATCTATCGCTCTAGACTTCGATCTTTCCTCTTATGTGGAAGGAATCTTACATTATTCCGCTGAATAAAAAAGGGAAAAAATAAGACGTTGCAAATTATATAGGCATCTCTAAATTGTCAGCAATAGATGGGTTCCGGAATGGCTTAGAAACAGACGTCATTTACACTGACTTCATTAAATAATTTGACTCTGTTAACCATTCCCTTCTCATAAGTAAGCTGTCTTTTGGGATTCCCAACTGATCTCGTTATCTATATTTCGTGCTATTTATCTGTAATAACCCTACGTATCTTCTGTACATCTGGGGTGCCCTAAGAAAGACATCATGGACCCTTACTTTTTACACTGTTTATTAACGACTTGCCCCTTGCCTTAACTGATTCACTTTTACTTATGCACGCTGATGATGTTAAGCTTTGTATTCAGTATGAATTTACTAGCGCCCAATAAAGACTTCATTCCGATTTGAATAAATTTCAAAATTGTTGTTTAGCACATAACCTAAAGCTTAATGGATCGAAATGTAAACTCATGTCATTTTATCGATCTAGTCCTCACCAGGCTATGTACTTTCTCTAAACGAAAGACAGTAAAACGAATTTAATGACCCGAACATAACAAAAACTTTATATGCATCATTGATCCGTCCGATTCTTAAATATGGATCGTGAGTACACCGAGATCACATAGAATCTGTACAAAACTTTCTGATTTTCACCCTTAGAGGACTAAGTTGGGATGCTAATCTTCACCTGACTCTTACCATAGAAGATTCTTATTAATCAATAACAAACCGTAGAACGATGCTTGGTGTGTTTCTGTATAATTTCATTATGGTAATGTTGACAGCCAGCATTTACTAACACCCACAAATTTTAACGTTCTTAGTAGAAGGACTAGAAAATTTCGTCCTCTACTCCTAAGGCATTGTAGTTGGAAATATGCCCAACACCTTTTAGGGTATTATGGATGGAGATGGAGTATATGCATAAGCGTGGTGGCTTAATGGTCAAGCAGTGGGGCAAGCAGTATGAAGTGCGAGGACGCTCGAACTTCATAAGTACAGTCTGACGCATTCCCAAGTGATTATATTTTAACTTGAGTTTTGCCTCTAACTTTGTGCATAAATTTATACAAAAATACAATGTATAGACATGTTGCATAAATTCTACATGTGGTACAGCGGATATACTCAGTATCATCCCGTGGTACTTATACTACACCTGCGTCGTGTGTTGCTCCTGTGGAACGGACCGCCAGTAGGAGCTGCCGATACGGAATCAGCCGAAACCCCTTACCAACTACCACCACCAAGGCCGGAATGGTTGGTACTTAAGGTCAACCAACCAAGACGTCAAGTATATCACATCAACTTCTGCCTGATCATAGCAAGCGCCTGTTCAGCCCGAGCAGACCCTCGCAGAATCCAGGTAAAATTAGTCCGACGTTCTTTGACTACGACTCCGGGACCTACCGTTACGTCCGCGAGTTCAAGTTCAACATAGTGGCCGCATAAAGCTCTACGGACGAACGAATAGCGCATCTGAGATGGCTACTCTACACGGAAAGTCCTATATGCATATTACACATCCCTCCTTTTGAGAAATAACGTAATTTAAATTAAGTTATTTGATAAATGATATATCATATATTGTTTTTATTAAAAACATGTGTTTAATGAAAATTATTTTTTTTTTTATTTATATAAAGAGAAAAACAAAAATAAAGAAAATATCTCTTTTTGTATAGTTTTGTTTATATTTTTTGTTTTTTTTTTAATGTAATATATTGTTTTTTTTATAATCTAATATATAAAATTCTCGTGTCACAGTTTTCGTTACCGTACTCCTCCGAAACGGCTTGACCGATTTTGATGAAATTTTTTGTGCTTATCCGGTATCTATGAGAATCGGCCAACATCTATTTTTCATCCCGAATAATTGCCGGGAAAATCCTCAAACCGCATTTTTCTATTTCCCATACAAACGTTTTCTAAATAAAATGGAGACTACAATAATAGTAGGCGCCGGTACGTGATTCATTGTTTGACAGCTTCTCATTGTTCTTTGCTCAGTTAATTTTTAATTTAAAAATTTTAATTTAAAACCATCAAATCAATCACGTGTATTGTGGAAATTATTTTTCAAATTCATTTGTCTTAAGCCAGCAACAAGTGTATTGTGACACTTTATGAGCGGGAAATTTTCTCACTTTGATTAATTACAATGACAAGCAAAGCCAAGAAAACACAAAGAGGTTGATATGAGCCGCAGTACAAGCAGAGCTCGAAAGTTGCAAAATAGCAGATCCGAAAGAACAGAAGAACAAATCCAGCTACAAAATACTGATGCACGTGTCAGAATGACGCGATTGCATCAAGAAGAGCCAGAAGATACACGAGATGAACGCAATGAAGTCAGAAGATTAGAACAACGACAATCACGCCGTTTCTTTTCACCCTTCTACGATCAACCCTTATTTTTTAAAAGCCATTTTAGTAATTTAATCATTTTTCCTCTCCGGTCGAAAACTGATCAATCGTCATTTAATTAGTTATCCCCGCCAGATGTCTACAGGTGTCACTTCTGACCCAGTAAGCAGCAAGGAGTAGGGATGAGAACGAAGCCGGTCCCCTTTCTTTCTCACTCCCTACACAGTTGTCGGCCATCATTATTGTTTATGCATCAAGTGTAGTAGTAACGTTGAAAATAACAACCGCTAGAAAATCATCGCTAATTTAGCGATAAAAACCGCTTAAAAATTATCTCTAATTTATCAATTATTACGGCTAGAAAATCATCTCTAAAATATCAATAAAAACGGATAGAAAATCGGCTGTCTCTGTCTCTGTTGGCTATAAAAACTGCTAGAGACAGAGACAGAGACAGAGGTAGAGACAGAGAGACAGAGAGACAGTGAGACAGAGAGACAGAGAGACAGAGAGACAGAGAGACAGAGAGTCAGAGAGACAGAGACAGAGGTAAATTAGTGATGATTAGACAGAATGTATTTTAACAGTGTGTGTCTGTAAATATCGAATTTAAATCTTATAAATAGCCAGTCTTTCAGGAAAACTCTGTTTTGTAAGTAAGCAACATGGTTTTATTCAATAAATGAAGTTGAATAAAATAAGAGGGTACTCTTTAATTTTTGGGATTGAAAATGATTAAAATGATAGCTCCGCGAAACTTAATTTTAGCTATCTTCAGTTCTTACTGTATCAGATAATTTTTTTAAGTTTGAAAAATTTTAAATTTTGTCACAAAAGAAGATTCTGAACGCAACAAAAAAAACAACAGCTGGCAGTACGAAGTCTGCCGGGACAGCTAGTCTAATATATAAAATTCTCGTGTCACAGTTTTCGTTACCATACTCCTCCGAAACGGCTTGACCGATTTTGATGAAATTTTTTGTGCTTATCCGGTATCTATGAGAATCGGCCAACATCTATTTTTCATCCCCCTAAATGTTAGGGGTAGTCCACCCCTAAATTTTTATTTTTATTTTTTAGACAAAATTTTTAATTTCTCTTTTTTTATGATGCAACATACAAAAATACATACAATCCTCAATTTTCACCCTTCTACGATCAACCGGGAATGATTGCCGGGAAAATCCATAAACAGCATTTTTCTATTTCCCATACAAAAGTTTTTTAAACAAAATGGAGACTACAATAATAGTAGGCGCCGGTATGTGATACATTGTTTGACAGCTACTCATTGTTCTCTGCTCAGTTAATTTTATGTGACAAACCGATATTATGTTCACTGAAAAATTGTGAAAAAAATTTTTTATTTGAAATTTTATTACTTCTCAAATTTCGCGGGAAATTTTCTCAATTTGATTAATTACAATTTACGATGCCGAGGAGAAGACTTAGGTCGTCTTAGTCAATTAAATGTGCGAAGAGCTACCTCACGTGCTAGCCGCACTGATGACCAGAGACAGACAGAAGAAAATAGTCGTATTGCTATGTCAGAATTGCGTTCTTTAGTGAGTGACAATGTAGGAGATAAGCTTAGAATGCAACGAGTTCGTGTAGATCAAACACAACAACAGCAAGCTAGACATAATGAAAATGAGCGAATCCGCAGACGCAGTGCTTCTGTGATTCTTGAACGAGCTGCATTCCACTATGATCCGGCAATTGATTATTGTGCCGAAAAAACAGTAACAATTGCGGAAATGAAAACACTTTGTAAATATTGTAAGGCGTTAAAGTACACTGGTGAATTTACTGGATTATGTTGTGCTAAAGGCAAAATAAAATTGCCACAAATGGTCCCACCACCAGCTCCTTTACGCTCTTTAGTTTCTGGGACTAAAAATGATTATTATTTATCTATTGCTATTCAATACAGTTCATATTAAATTATAATCAGTCAATGTGATTATAATTTAAAGCAATTTAGGTGTGTTTCTAACGAAAAAGGGTCAATTTTAAATTTTTTCCCGCTCCACAAAGTTCAAATCCAATCAAATTATTCGTCGCGTGCGCTTTGGGGGATCTAATGTCGCGTTTCGAAATTAAACAAAAGTGAATCGCGATCGCGAAAAAATTTCAGAGTCACAAATTGTAATTAGTACTGTATTTTAATTTATTTGGTCAGCTCCACGAAACTTTACTTTAGCTATCTTCAGTTCTTACTGTATCAGATAATATTTTTAAGTTTGAAAAATTTTAAATTTTATCACAAAAGAAGTTTCAAGAAAAAGTCACAAAAGAAGTTTTGTTAAGAAAAGAAGAAAAAAACAACAGCTGGCAGTGCGAAGTCTGCCGGGTCAGCTAGTGTTAATATATTATTAACATTACATATATAATATATTTATATATTTATATTTTATTTATATTATATACAATATATATATAATATTATATATTATATATTATTATATATATATATTATATATTATATATTATTTATTATAATAATTATATATAATATATTTATATATTTATATTTTATTTATATTATATACGTTATATTACTATTAGTGGCCCGGTGTCAGTGCTGTTCCTGGACGGTCCGATGACGACGTGGTAAAGGGTGCTTGCTGGGTATTTTGGGTGGCTGCTGTCCAAGTGGTTGGTTGGCAATTGGCGGCTGGTAACAGTGCTGCTCGTAGCTGGCCCTTGCCCCGATGATGCGGCGCTTGTAGGGTGCTGATGTGTCAATTGAGATTTACGGTGAGAGGGTGACGGCCCCCTATACCCCTGTCCTTAAGCTCAGGGAGCGAATGCAAATAAAATAACGGCGATGACCGGAGTAAAGTTTATGAGCTAAGTTCTCTTTATTCAAATAAATGTTAAGCAGAACTGACGGACTTAACGGTACGAAAACGCTAGTTTGGTCGGTAGACCGACCGCGTTGACAGTGGAAAAAGCTGATGGTAACAAAATGACCATGGCACGGCCCCCAAAGGCGGGTGTGCTGAGTCGGCATCTAGAAACACTAGGGTGATCCAATAATCATCCAAGATTTCTACCGACTGTTTGTTAATATTGTTTATATATTAATATTGACTGTTTGTGAATATCTCCGAGTGAAGCGTACCCCGCTGGAGCCCCCGCGCACCCGAAAACATTCCCCCCACACCCACACCTGCCAGACGACGCACCATCTGCTGGTCTTCTTCCGCCGTCCCCGGCCAAATCTCCTGCGGCACCACTCCTCCGTCTCTTGACGAGTCGGACCTTTTGAGAATGGGGCTCGGTGGCCTCTTCTCTGGGCCCGACGTCTGTCTTCGGGGACAGCCACACCCATGGACCTCGCCCCCATGGCTCCAGGTCCTCCCCCTCTGCCTCTTCCTGGGGGTGCGCCTTGCGCTACTTCCACCTTGGCCACTCTCATGGCCCCGTCAGTCTTCTGATCCGGGCATCTATTACCTCCTTCCTGGCCTATCAGATACGCCGGGTGGCCCTGCTGCGCTGGCATCTCCGGCGCGCCGCCCTCCTCAGCAACGCTGCCGAGCTCCACCGAAGCATTACTGTGGTCAATTTTTTCCTGGCCCTTGCAAGTGCCAGAACCGCCTCCGCCTCGTGCCTTCCCGGCACCTTTGCCGTCTGCAGCGAAGCGCCGTAAGCACCTGATTTCGGCAGTGCTCTGCTTTCTCGACGATGGCCGTGCCCACAAAAAAGGCTGGCCGGTGTCTTCTTGGAGCTTCTCTGCGTTCTTTATGGGCGTGGCTTGTGATGCTCCCGTCCCCAATGTCTCTTCGTCATATATTGTCATCGGCATTCTCGGCTCTCTTCCTTGGGATACGAAGTGCGGATTTTCCTGCGGCTTGTAAGGTGCTGCAAATTGACGCCGTACTCCGAGCTCCTGCTATCTCATGTCAATCGGTACACACAGCTTCCATGGTGCAACTTCTTCGCTTCCGGCTCTATATGGAACATGTCGGTAAACCAGGCCCACTTCTTCTTTGTACTCTGGACATTTCTGTGGGTTTTCTCGTATATTCTTTTTCAGTGCGCTTATCCATATGCATTCAACGTCTTCGCTTGCTGTGGCACTCCTCAATTTTTTTATTAGCGGCTGGCAGGAAAGTGCATCTGCAACCACATTTAGCTTACCTTTCCTATAGCTGATTACACAGTCGTATTGTTGAAGCTCAAAGACCTATCTCGCAATCCTTCCCAGTGGGCTCTCTGTATTATTCAGCCATTTCTCATTTGACGAATTGCCCATATTATGGCTCGGCACTCTTTCTCAAACGCCGAGTAATTCTTCTCTGCTCCTAATGCCTGCTATACCAGCATGTTCAAATATTTTTCCTTGTTGCCAAAGTTTACCGTCGTCTGAAGTACCATTCGAGTTTTCAGGTGGCTCCCGTTGGCCAACTTTACCAGTCTTCCCGTTGATGTTCGTTCTCCGGCGATTTCTGGGCTCTCCGTTATCTTTTCAGAAACGAATCAAGCCGTTGCGCCGGTGTCAATCATGGCCTTAATTTCTTATACTCCGACTTGACGACCGCCGACAACTGCTGATCGTCTACTGATAACCCTCCAATTAGTTTTGAGAGGCAGCACCTCGCGATCTCTGCCTTCCTCTCTACGGCTGAGATCGCAGCGCGTTTCCCGCTCTTTGGCCGCATTCTGTGCTCCTTACCCATATGGCGCCGCACATCCTGCAGAACAATATTCTGGGGTTCCTGCACCAATGGCCCATGCCTTCGCACCTGTTGCATGCCTGCGCTGGGTTTTCTATCTGTCCTTGCCTAGGCGATGCTGCCATTGCTGATTCGCCTGCTGTTGCCTTGGGCCTAGCGCCTCATGATGGTTCGGCTGTTGTGCCTTGAACTTTTGAACTCGACTTAACTCATTACTTTAACTAGCGACGCACATGCATATGGCCTTATAAACATTTTCATGTGCGGCATGCAGTTTTCCACCAGCCTTTTTATCATCTCCTTCGTGGATTTCCCTAGTGGTTTCTTTAGAGACAAAAGGTCCACCATATACTCTTTGAAGGGTCCCCTCGTTGCTGCTTCAGCTGCCGAAACTGGTCCGCCTACTTCTCGAAGTAACCTTTCGGCAGAAAGAAGGGCTCAAAACTACTTCTGAATTCCTTCCAAGTTGGCGACTCCTCACCGTTCATTATAAACCATCTCTGCGCTCTGCCCTGGAGTAATTCTGTCATCGCCCGCGGGATAGTGCTTATTTCTAATCCGTATGTTTTAGCGGACCATGCCACTCGGTCCACGAATTCTAAAGGGTCTCCCTTTCTGTCGAACCGGAATGACTTTTGCCTAGACCACCTGCACCGGGACCGGTTTTCGAACATGCGGCTCCATGCTCCTCATACTTTTCATTTCTGGTACCGCTAGACTTTGAATGAGCTTTTCCGACTCGCTCACCGCTCTTTGTCTCTGTGTGAATTTTTCTTCAAATCCACGCGTGACCGCCAAAATCTCGTCGTCCTTTGTCTCGTTGACCCACTTTTCAACTTGTTTACATTGGGTGTAGTGGTAAATCTCACCAGAGTTGACTCGCTGAGGTGATTCGCTGTACATAAGCACCAGTAAGCCTGGATCAGGATTCCCCTGACTTGACCAGGGTGTCCCTGTTTGGTTTTATGTACGGGTTTCAGTTCCCGAGCTGGTCACCCCTCGCTTTACAGGATCACACCTGGTCGTAACGTTCAGGAATTGATAAGCCATACGCCAGACCTACCCGTCGCTATTGTTCTGACACCAGGATACTTTTCGTGTCCGGAATAAACCAACCCGACTCGATCTACCCTTGGGCTTCAGTTCCGCCTTGGATCTTTGATCCTTTCGTCACTTGCTCCTTGTTCTATCCTTGCATTATGACTCGCATATAGCCGCCGGACTTACTCCACAGGGGGTACCACGGATAACAGATTCTTGTGCACTCGCCCTAAATCCCGCACTGGAGACTGTCGGACTTATCCACGGGGGTCCTTTAGCCTATACTCCGAATTCCTCCAAGGAAACTTTCTCGCTTGAATGCCAGACTTACCTTTCTTTTCTTTTCTTTTCTCAACACTTGGGGGGTCTTTTACTCAACACTTCCAGCTTCCCTAAAAGACTCGGGCTCGGTTGCTCCCATAGGCCAAAAATAAAAAAAGTCATAACAACAAAAATGGAGGAAAAGTAAACAAATCGCTTCTAAATTATCCAAACTTCTTTGTGGCATATTTTGTCTTGTTTGTCTGGAAAATTAACCGTTCTTTCTTAAAATGGAATTGAAGTTGAGTGCAGGTGTTCATTTTCACAGTGCATCTTGCGCGCATCGCGAATTTTTTAGAACAAAACCGAACTTTGAAGTGGTCAGATCATTTATTACGTTTCCAAATTTAAAATATTTGTAATGGATTTTAAGTTGAAGCTATTTTCTAAAATTTGAGATATTATACAAAATTTTACTTGTTAAACTGTTTTAGTTATATTAATTTGAAAAAATACATGTTTTTTTTTCTATATTTTGAACGTCGTTTTCATGTTTAGCTAAAGTTGTAGTTGCGATGCCACGACATGCCACAATTAAGTTGTATACCAATGTGTTCGCCTGGCTCTTAAGGTAATAAATGTGTAAATTTTTCGTGTAATCGTGAAAATTCTAACACCCTCTTAACTTTTTGAGGGTCAGTTTTGCACTACAAAAATATGTTTTCGCTCGTGTGATTGTTGTTTTGTTGTTTGGTCTTCGTCTTTTGAGTTTGTTTTTATTAATAGTTTTTCATTTATTAATAGTTTTGATTTAATTTTTGTTTATTCCATTGCTTTAAACTTTAATAGATTCTTCTTATAAGTGTGTATTCTCACGTTTATATGTTTTTAATGTATGGTGTAGCGAAGAGGGTAGCGCCATTGAAAGGCGAACAAAATTGATTGAAGGTATAGAAGCAAATATTATTAAAAACGGCTATATTGTTGACAAGATTGAAGTATGAAAGCGAATTTGATACGTTTGCAAAAGGATTGTAACGTTTTGGGTAAATTACAATCGCATGAAATCGTCAATTCTCCAATATCAATCTGATTAGTTGAATGAAAGATACGCCCAATCAACCTTGAAAAATCCTGACCGTGGATAAACCAAAGCAGATTTTAAAGCAGCGTCTGAAAATTGCTGATCTGTCAAAAATCGAAGAATCTATTGCTACTATATTAAGCTCATGCAATTCATCTCAACAGAATTTACAGAATTTAATCTTGATGAAGTCTCTTTCTTGATACAAATATGAGTAAACATTAATATCACTGTGCGACAAAAAAAAAAAAAACGAAATACACTTGGGAAACGAGATAATGTAGGTTGTTAATCTGGTCGAAGAGAACTCAAAAATATTTTTTTTATATTTTTGGAACCCTCCAATTTTTATTTATTTAAAAAAAACCGTTTTTCGGGACTTTTTTGCGCTTAAAAATTCCTGAACATTGCTTTCTTCTGACAAAAATTCTGTCATTTATGCCACATATTAATATTGTCTCATTAATACTGAATAAAACGAGACAAATTTCATCAAAAAATTATGAAAATTGGTGAAGTTATAACGCTTTTCCTAAAAAGAGTTAATTCAACCTAGCGTGCGCTCCGGAATACCTGTGTGTATAAGACAGGAATATGCTCTTCTTGTTATAGTGCTCCCATGGTTTTATTGACTTTTTTTGGGAAAAGCGTTATAACTTCAACAATTTTTATCATCTTTTAATGAAATTTGTCTCGTTTTATTCAGTATTAATGAGACAATATTAATATGTGGCATAAATGACAGAATTTTTGTCAGAAGAAAGCAATATACTCTTATTTTTATACACATTGTTCCTCCGAAGCGCTCGCTAGGTTGAGTTGACTTTTTTGGGAAAAGCGTTATAACTTCACCAATTTTCATAATTTTTTGATGAAATTTGTCTCGTTTTATTCAGAATGAATGAGGCAACATTGATATGTATCAAAAATGGCCGAATTTTTGTAAGTTGTACCGAAAAACTGGCATCAAAATCCGAAAAACACGAATAAAAGTCGAAAACTTCAGTTTCAGGTGTAAAAATTTTGTCCTTTTTGTTCAACAAAATCGAAGATATATTTTTTTTTCAAAAGCTACAACATTTAACTATTGAAAAACAGCAAAAATTTTGAAATCGGTTGAAAAAAACGCGTTCAGGAATTTTTAAGCGCAAAAAAGTCCCGAAAAACGGTTTTTTTTAATAAATAAAAATTGGAGGGTTCCAAAAATATAAAAAAAATATTTTTGAGTTCTCTTCGACCAGATTAACAACCTACACTATCTCGTTTCACAAGTGTTTTTTCACTGTCGCACCGTGTAATCAATGTAACTTTAGTGGCAGGATATGGCCGAACCAATTTGTCCTGTATCATTGCTAGCGTGTGCACATCGCAATGAATGGCGTTTACGCCTTTAGGAACTATTATGTCCGCGAGCTCCTCCAGCAATGCACAGTGGTTGCTCCCATAGGCCAAAAATAAAAAAAGTCATAACAACAAAAATGGAGGAAAAGTAAACAAATCGCTTCTAAATTATCCAAACTTCTTTGTGGCATATTTTGTCTTGTTTGTCTGGAAAATTAACCGTTCTTTCTTAAAATGGAAATTTTACTTGTTAAACTTTTTATAACTAACTTTTGTTTTAGTTATATTAATTTGAAAAAATACATGTTTTTTTTCTATATTTTGATGCCAGTTGCGATGCCACGAAATGCCACAATTAAGTTGTATACCAATGTGTTCGCCTGGCTCTTAAGGTAATAAATGTGTAAATTTTTCATGTAATCGTGAAAATTCTAACACCCTCTTAACTTTTTAAGGGTCAGTTTTGCACTACAAAAATATGTTTTCGCTCGTGTGATTGTTGTTCTGTTGTTTGGTCTTCGTCTTTTGAGTTTGTTTTTATTAATAGTTTTTCATTTATTAATAGTTTTGATTTAATTTTCTTTATTCCATTGCTTTAAACTTTAATAGGTTCTTCTTATAAGTGTGTATTCTCACGTTTATATGTTTTTAATGTATGGTGTAGCGAAGAGGGTAGCGCCATTGAAAGGCGAACAAAATTGATTGAAGGTATAGAAGCAATTATTAAAAACGGCTATATTGTTGAAAAGATTGAAGTATCATAGCGGATACGTTTGCAAAATGATTGTAACGTTTTGGCTAAATTACAAAAGCATGAAATCGTCAATTCTACAATATCAATCTGATTGGTTAAATGAAAGATGCACCCAATCAACATCGAAAAATTCTGACCGTGGATGACCCAAAGCAGATTTTAAAGAAGCGTCTGAAAATTGCTGATCTGTCAAAAACCGAAGAATCTATTGCTACTATATTACGCTCATGCAATTCATCTCAACAGAATTTAATCTTGTTGAAGTCATATCACTCTTTCTTGATACAAATATGAGTAAACATCAATATTTGCTTATTCGTAGTTTTGTTATTAGTAAAATATCTTTCATAAGAAATTTTAATACCAAGTAACGCAAAATTTCTGATAGGGATTACGGATGGGGATTATTTAGGAATTACAATTTAACCAACGTTTGTATTAAAATGTCAAATATTTAATTTAGTATGGGAAAAAAAAAAATAATATAAGGGCGCCATATATATAATATATAATATAATATAATATTGGAGCGCCAAAAAATAGACATTTTTCCCGAACTTTTTTCTCGTAAACAATTGAATTTTTTTGAACTATCGCTTTATTATGTGAAAGTACATCAAATTTGAAAAAAAAGTAGAAAATATTGAGCAGTTTCAAAGTTATGCCCCGTCGAAGTAAGGTCCGTCTGAAAAACACGGGTCTCGGTGACCAAGACTGTGGAAATCTGGATCGTTTGAAATCAAAATATGAAACGGATTTACATTTATTGAAAGTTTATCTAATACTTAATCGATGGATATTAAAAAAAATATTCGACAAAATGGCGAACTATCAAAGTTGAACAATCGTTTTTCGTTAAAAAAAGCGGTAGTTTTTCAGCTGTAAAAAAAAAAGTTTTGCATAAAAAAGTCAATCCTTCGATTAAGTACTAGATTATTATGTATTAAAAAAGCATCCTAAATTTCAATACAATCGGGTCTCTAGTTTTCGAGTAAGAGTGGTCACCGACTTCAAAAACGTAGTTTTGAGAAAAACGTGTTTAAAGTTTCAACTCACTATTACATAAACCGGACGCTCCTACCTTTAAACATGTGTATCTCAATGAATTTTCACCGGATCATTTCAAAATTTTGTGAACACATTTCCAAATATATAACCTTTAAGAAAATGCAAAAAAAAAATTCGATTTTTTGAAAGTTACAAGTGCGCATGCCCCTTAATGAAAAGTCACTCCATCCGTTTGTATGGAAGCTATACGATACAATTTTTTACAGTGTGTTTAGAATATTTTTATAGATTTTTGGACAAAATTTCATTGCGATATCCCTACTAGAAATGTTTTTGGCCGCGCCTCCATACAAGCCCAACCACTGTGCAATGACTCCTCGGAAGTGAAGTCAATGTTATGCAGTCTCTTGTTTCCAAAGAGAACGAAGCTGCGTTTTGACGAAAAGCGTGCTTCCTCCAGAGTTACCTGGTTTTAAAAGCAATTGAGAGGCTTGTCCGTGGATGGGATGGTATGGGTTAGCGACAGCTCACTGTGAATTGTGGCCACGCTTGAAAATGCCACTTCCTCTTCTACAACGTTGAGTTGTTGCCTCGAGAGGGCATCCGCAACGAGGTTGTCTTTGCCAGGCAAGTAATGGACCTTGGTACCAAACTCGTCGATGCGTTCTTTCCATCTTTTAATTTTTGTATTCGGATTAGAATCCGACACCGCGTAGGTCAGCGGTTGGTGTTCAGTGTAGACATTCTCTGTCCTTTAAGGTTCTAGAGATCATAGTAATCGATCGTTCCTTTTAGGAATGCATTGCGCCAATGCCGTATGCTGAGGCATCGGTCGTTAGATCAAATGCCTTTTTATAGTCGGGGTACCTGAGGATGACATCCTCAGAGGCCAGGATGTTACAAAGCTTTTCGAAGGCTAGCCGTTGTGGTTCGGTAAACTGTACCTGGATGCTTCTGGATCTGTATCTGCTGACATTTCCATAGTCCCCTTTTAAGATGCTCGAAATGGGCTTAGCTAATGATACAAAATCTTTAATAAAGCACCTTTAGTAGCTAGCCAAGCCCATGAATGACCTTACTTCAAACACGTTTTTAGGCTCCGGGAATTCCTTGACGGCCTTGACTTTTTCTGGGTCTGTCGTAGTCCCTTCGCTGGTGACTATAAACCCCAAAAAGTTAACGCTTTTTTTGAAGAAGACAGATTTCTGCGCTGACACTCTCATGTTGGCGTCGTGCAGCCTCTTTTGAACACAGTCTACGTGCCGTATGTGGGCGTTTTCGTCTTCTGAGAAAACGATAACATCATCGACATAGAAATAGCAAAATTTGCCAATGCCCTTTTTGTCTACTACCCATATTGGGTTATTGTAGGAGGATCTCGACTTCTGTATTATGCCTTTTTATACCCTTGCAGAGGGTATTATAATTTTGGTCAAAAGTGTGCAACGCAGTGAAGGAGACATCTCCGACCCTATAAAGTATATATATTCTTGATCAGGATCACCTCCTGAGTCGATATGAGCATGTCCGTCTGTCCGTCGGTCCGTCTGTCCGTCTGTCGGTTTCTACGCAAACTAGTCTCTCAGTTTTAAAGCTATCGAGTTGAAACTTTGCACACACCCTTCTTTCCGTTGCAGGCAGTATATAAGTCGGAACGGCCGGGATCGGTCGACTATATCCTATAGCTGCCATATACCTGATTGATCGGAAATGCCATAACTTTGGTGTTTTTTAAGTTGGAGGGTTGAGACTTTCCACACATGTTACATTTGACCAATATATCTTGTGTACAAAATTTTATAAGGATCGGCTGACTATATCCTAAAGCTGTCATAGAACGATCGAAATTGGCATAACTTTGTTGTTTTTTAAGTTAGAAAGATGGGATTTGGTACAGATTCTATTTTGGGAAAAACAATCTGATTTTTCGAATTTCATAAGGATCGGCCAACTATATCCTATAGCTGTCATATAACTGATTGATCGGAAATGCTATAACTTCGTTGTTTTTCAAGTTAGAAGAATGGGAGTTTCAATGGATTCCTCTTTTGGCAAAATAATTCGATATGCCAAATTTCATAAGGATCGGCCGACTATATACGATCCGCTATATATCTAATAATATAAGATGCGTGGCGCCACCTAGCGGACTGCGACTCAACTGCAAGGGTATATCAACTTCGGCTCCGCCCGAAGTTAGCTTTCCTTTCTTGTTTTAGTAGGTCTTGAATTTCGCCATTAACGAAGTCGGCTGCCCCCATCTGGTACGGGTAGGGTCTGGCATAAATGGGTTCCTCATCAACTGTCCTGATGGTGGCCACCACTGACGTGTTGTAAGGTAACGCCTCATTTGGGTTTGCGAAGGGATTTTTCCTGTCGCTTTGCATTTTTAAAATGAAGGTGGTGCGCTGGAGCAGTCCACTTCAGTAAAATTTACGTTGGGTCATGCTTCGAATTATAGAAAAGACCGAGCTAGAATGCAGGCTTCAGGCTTCAGGTAGACTAAATGGATGAATCTGGAGCCGAGTTGGAAGAATTAACAATCACAACAAAGACAAGATAATTCTTGTACACATACAAATAATTGTCCTTATGTAAAGCCTCCAATACAGCTGAGGACTCCCGCCCAGCTACTGCAATTTCTGCAGCCCCAACTCGAGCTAGACTTCCCAGTTTAGCATTACCAAAATTCAGTGGAAATTATTCGGAGTTCACAAATGTTTTAAGTCTTTTTGAGAGCTTGGTAAACAAAGATGTGAACATTCCAGTTATTGAGAAATTTAACCATTTAATTTCTTGCCTCTCTGGTGAAGCCTATGAACTCTCTTAGGAACTATCAAGACATTCCAAGTCACCGAGAGTAATTATGACAAAGCTATTGCTAGTCTAAAAAGAGTCTATGATAACGAATGTCTCATCTTTGCGAACCAAAAAAGTCAATTGTTCAGCCTTCCAAAAATTTCCCAGCCGTCTGGGTCGTCGTTGAGGGGTCTCATCGACACTGTGTCGTCGATTTATGGATCATTATTACCCATAGGAGATGACACTAAAATTGCAAGCTTAATGATTATTCATTTAGTTTTGAGTAGAGTAGATCCAGTAACTAGGCAAAAATGGGAAGAGTCACTGGATTATGAAGAATTACCGCTGTGGTCCGATTTAAAAAAAAATATTAAATCGTAAGTACCAGCACCTGTCCGCTGAAGAGACTAGCAAAACAAAACTAGAAAACTATAGTAGAAAACTTGGTTTAGCAACACCAAACCGGCTTGCAGTTATTGCAACGCTCAAGACCATTTATTGGCCCAGTGCCATCCGTTCGCTCGCTTTGCTGTAATGCAAAGGTTTGAGTTTGTTAAGTCAGAATCTCTATGTTTAAATTGCCTGCGAAAAGGTCACACCGTAGCGAAGTGCAAATCGACTAGATGTCAAATCTGTACAAGATCGCACTATAAACTTCTGCACCGATTTACAGTGACTGAAAATAACTAAGCGTTACCGCCACCAACAGAAAATCATCCTCCAGCGTTAACGAATGATGGCCGTCTTGAGTTATGTATCGCTCATCTTCTCGCAGACCTCTGCAGTAAAATCAAGCCTCATTACTTATAAAAGTAATGATCGAAAGCAGTATATATTGGTCAGATTCAGAGTTCAGTCAAGAGGTGGAGACGTAAAGGAGACGGTGGAATCGATCTGATTTACAGGTCTATCGTTTTTAACGGAGCCGGAAGATAAGGGGCCAACAAGTCCCCGGTTTAATCGGTCACCAGAGCTTTTGCAGATGGAAGTAAAAAAAGAATGCGGTTGGATTAACCGCAAGGGTCTCCACTTCATAATTATTGGTAGTGATAGAAGGATTTTCCTCTCACTTAAAACTGCTGCGAGTATACAAGTTCCGCTATTTAAAGAAGTGTAAAAAATTAGTAGTTTCTTTTGATAGTGTACCTTCACTTGTCGAATATCAATAAGCTTATAATAAACTATCCAGATAGTTCAAGAGCACGAGTATCAAGAGGAAATTAAAAATATTCAAAGAAACCTTGTTGTTACCCCAAGGGTCGGGGGCGACTAGCTAATGCTCCTATTTCGTACGATGCCAAGTTTCCAGTATTGTTGACGAAGCGCTCTCAATTTGTACGAGTCGAATTTTCATGTGGGTCCACGAGCACTAGTGAGTCTCTACAGCGACAGCGTGTTTGGATAGTAAACGCGAAGGAAGTCTGCAGTCAGATAGTACGGTCATGCATGTGCTGTTTTAAATGCAAGCCTCGTCTGATGACTCAAATCATGGGAGATTTACCCTTAGATCGAATCCGTGCTTTCCGCCCATTCTCCATATGTGGCGTGGATTTCTGTGGCCCTATTGAAACGACATTGAAAATTCGTGGTGGGCAACCCTACAAGTCCTACATTGCCCTTTTTGTTTGTTTTGCGTCCAAGGTAGTTCATTTAAAAGTAGTGTCTATTCGTTCGGCGTATTTTCGTTCATACCGCCGCGGGCTCCACACGACATTGGGAGGCGGACTATGGGAGGCAGGTGTCAAATCTGCAAAGCATCTCCTACGAGCGGTGGGCAGCGCGAGGTTGACCACAGATGAGATGCAGACCTCGTTGGAGTCGAGGCGGTTATGAATTCGAGGCCCCTGAGCGCCCTCAGTCAGGACCCAAGCGACGGCGAGGCGTTGACTGCCGGGCACTTGTTGACAGGCGGGCCGCTCAACGCCCCACCAACACCGCAGATCCCGGACCAGCAGGGTCTAATGTGCTTGCGGCGATGGCGGCTGGTCTCGTCAATCAAGCAAACGTTTTGGCAGCGATGGTCCCGGGAGTTCGTCTTGGGCCTACAGGTGCGGTCGAAGTGGATTTGGGAGCAGGAGGACGTCAGGAAGGGCGATCTGGTCCTGGTCGCAGAAGATCAGCAGCCGCCCAAACAGTGGGGACCGCCAGAGTCGTCGAAACTCACGCCGGCGCGGACGGAAGGGTCAGGGTCGCCGTCGTGAGGACTAGCCCTGGAGCTATATTTAAGAGGGTGATTCATAAGCTGGCGAGGCTGCCGGTTGGTTGAAGCCGGATGGAGGCCTTCAATGGGGCAGGTGTAGCATAATTAGATACAAATACTGAAGTCTAAAACAAATTGAGGTCTAATCTAAGTTAGCATAGGGCGGAGCGGGAGCGAAATAAAAGCTCAGTTGCGCTCTCTTGCTAATTCGCCCCGCTTCGCTGCAATAGATAGGCTAGGCTTAAGTTATTTTTGTTGAATATATATCGAATTATAACGTCTATCCGAGTGCACGTATTTTTCTTTTTCGTCGTTTTTGAAACTTAAAATAAACAGCCACCTTTCGTTTCAAAATTTGTTGAGATAAAATAATCTCATTAAACAAACTCTTTAATCTATCGCTGAAGACTTCGATCTTTCCCCTTATTTGGAAGGAATCTTACATTATTCCTCTGAATAAAAAAGGCATCTCTAAATTTTCAGCAATAAATGGGTTCCGGAATGGCTTAGAAACAGACGTCATTTGCACTGACTTCATTAAAGCATTTGACTCTGTTAAACATTCCCTTCTCATAAGTAAGCTGTCTTTTGGGATTCCCAACAATATAATCGTCCCGCTCTGGCACACGGTAGGCTCTCTTTCTGGCATACTTGCGCGAAAGCGCTGAGAGATAGATACAAACGGAGATCAGGAATTGTCCCGTTATTGGAAGTTTTGGAGATTTTCTCGGTTGCGTAGCAACGAAGTTAGCTTATTAATGGTTCGTTCATTTGAATTTTCGATAGAGAGAGAAGACGTGAAATAACTGACCTGCGTAAATTGAACGAAGGCAGCAGCCACATGCTAAAGCAGCTTTGGAATTTATAAAATTCCCAACATCTCTAACATCAGTATTGGGAACATCTCGTGCAACAGTTGAGAATACTAAGATTGCTGAAAGGTAAATATAGTGGATAGATAGTGAACAGATCAGTGAGAGAATTTGTATTACAGTGGGAAAGCAACCTGTAGTGCAATCTTCACCGACCGGTTAGCCTCGCGCACGTCGCGTAGCGTGTTCGCGCTTTTCATCAATGTGGCAGTTGCCACTGGCAAAAACAAAGGCAACCGGTCGGAAATTAAGTGAGGGAAAAAAGAATGGAAAAAGATCGAGTGGAAGAGGTCGAGTACACGTGGCAACCTAACCTTAAACTGATGGCGTAACAGAGCCATAAGCAGAGTAGGCTAAAGCAGCAGTTTCCACAGCCGCCAAACTTGGGACTCACTCATCTTTGTGCCAGTGTGGCATGAACTCATAACCACGTGATCTCACAGATCCACCGGTCCTAACCTCCGCACTCCGCACCTCCACCCCCCCGCAGCGACCCGAGTTCAGCAAAAGACCCCGAGAAAAGCAATCACGAACTAGATATATCAAAGCGTTGGATCAATTAAAATTAGATTTAAGATTTTGCTAGAGATAGTTATTTAGGGTAATTTCTATTTTCATGTAGTTTAAATGTAACTGCACATGCACCACACAACCGCCACCAGCCTTCACTTGCAACGATAGAAGCACCATTTTTACAGAAATCTGCACCTTCGATGGGCCCAACGAACCAACCTCCTACGCACCGTGGGTAAAGACGATCCGTCGATCCCAGGGTGAATACCGACAGTAAGACCCTTCGCAACCAGTTTTTCTTTAACGATGTGGTAAAGCGAAAAGGAACAGCAACGTACGAACACTTGCTTTTAGTAACTGGATACTACAGTTTCTGTATAATTTCATTATGGTATTGTTGACAGCCAGCATTTACTAACACCCATAAATTTTTTCTTATTTATTCGTCCTCTACTCCCTAGACATTGTAGTTTGAAATATGCCCAACACCCTTTAGGGTATTATAGGTGGAGATGGAGTATATGCATAAGCGTGGTGGCATATTGGCGAACTTCATATGTACAGTCTGACGCATTCCTAAGTGATTATATTTTAACTTGAGTTTTGTCCTAACTTTGTGCATAAATTTATACAAAAATACAATGTATAGACATGTTATGGATACTCAGTATCATCATGGAGACATAGATATTTTTTTTTTCGCTCGGTTCCCACTGCATACGTACAGCCCACCTCCCGCCAAACCGACCGAGGGGCGCCTGCCGCATAACGTACGGCTCGAATCGCGGGAATAAATTCGAGTTAGTATAATGAGTATAGTATATAAGTTTAAATAGAAGGATTATAAAGAAAACGAGGAAGAATTAGTATGTTCTTGTAGGTAATTTAAAATGGAGGTTTTCAAATTTGACTGGGAGGAAAGAGAAATAATATTATACAAACCATTGTAGTTCGAACATAAAATCCTAATGGGATCATGCTGTACATATGTCGATCTACAATGGCTTAAGAATAAAGGACTAAAGTTTCTGGTCCTTCTATTCGGAACGTTAAACTGTAAGCGTGTTAGTAAGTGCTGGCTATCTACATCACCATTAATAAGGTTGTGTAGGAAAACGACACCCAGCATTGTTCTAAGGTTTTTTAAGGAGGGTAAGTTTATTAGTAGGAGTCTACTATTATACGAAGGTAGGTGAAGATTTGCGTCCCAGTTAAGTCCCCTAAGAGCAAATAATAAGAAGTTTTTTTGTACGGATTCTATGCGGTCTTGATGAACACCGTATTGGGGACACCAGACACATGAACCGTACTCCAGTATCGGGCGGACCAAGGATATAAATAAGCTTTTAGTAATGTAAGGGTCGTTAAATTCCTTTGCCCATCTTTTAATAAAACCGACAACACCTTTAGCCTTATTAACCATTGAAGAAATATGGTCGGAAAATTTAAGTTTTATGTCTAAGAGGACACCAAGATCATTAACCTGAGTTAATTTTTCTAAGGCAATCCCAGAGAGATTGTACGAAGCCTGGTGAGGACTAGTACGATAAAAAGACATAAGTTTGTATTTTGATCCGTTAAGTACTAAGTCATTAGCTAAACACCATTTTTGAAAATTGTCAAGATCCGACTGGAGTCTGTTTTGGGCAGACGGGAACTTATATTGCAGACAAAGCTTAACATCGTCTGCGTATATTATATACTCAGTATCATCCCGTGGCACTTATACTACACCTGCGTCGTGTGTTGCTCCCGTGAAACGGACCGCCAGTAGGACCTGCCGATACGGAATCAGCCAAAACCCCTTATCAACTACCACCACCAAGGCCGGAATGGTTGGTACTTATGGTCAACCAACCAAGACGTCAAGTATATCACATCAACTTATGCCTGATCATAGCAAGCGCCTGTTCAACCCGAGTAGACCCTTGCAGATTCCAAGAAAAATTAGTCAGACGTTCTTTGCCTACGACTCCGGGACCTACCGTTACGTCCGCGAGTTCAAGTTCAACGTAGTGGCCGCATAACGCTCTACGGACGAACAAATAGCGCATCTGAGATGAAAAACAATGCTGGGTATTTTGGGTGGCTGCTGTCCAAGTGGTTGGTAGGCAATTGGCGGCTGGTAACAGTGCTGCTCGTAGCTGGCCCTTGCCCCGATGATGCGGCGCTTGTAGGGTGCTGATGTGTCAATTGAGATTTACGGTGAGAGGGTGACGGCCCCCTATACCCCTGTCCTTAAGCTCAGGGAGCGAATGCAAATAAAATAACGGCGATGACCGGAGTAAAGTTTATGAGCTAAGTTCTCTTTATTCAAATAAATGTTAAGCAGAACTGACGGACTTAACGGTACGAAAACGCTAGTTTGGTCGGTAGACCGACCGCGTTGACAGTGGAAAAAGCTGATGGTAACAAAATGACCATGGCACGGCCCCCAAAGGCGGGTGTGCTGAGTCGGCATCTAGAAACACTAGGGTGATCCAATAATCATCCAAGATTTCTACCGACTGTTTGTTAATATTGTTTATATATTAATATTGACTGTTTGTGAATATCTCCGAGTGAAGCGTACCCCGCTGGAGCCCCCGCGCACCCGAAAACATTCCCCCCACACCCACACCTGCCAGACGACGCACCATCTGCTGGTCTTCTTCCGCCGTCCCCGGCCAAATCTCCTGCGGCACCACTCCTCCGTCTCTTGACGAGTCGGACCTTTTGAGAATGGGGCTCGGTGGCCTCTTCTCTGGGCCCGACGTCTGTCTTCGGGGACAGCCACACCCATGGACCTCGCCCCCATGGCTCCAGGTCCTCCCCCTCTGCCTCTTCCTGGGGGTGCGCCTTGCGCTACTTCCACCTTGGCCACTCTCATGGCCCCGTCAGTCTTCTGATCCGGGCATCTATTACCTCCTTCCTGGCCTATCAGATACGCCGGGTGGCCCTGCTGCGCTGGCATCTCCGGCGCGCCGCCCTCCTCATCAACGCTGCCGAGCTCCACCGAAGCATTACTGTGGTCAATTTTTCCCTGGTCCCTTTGCCGTCTGCAGCGAAGCGCCGTAAGCACCTGATTTCGGCAGTGCTCTGCTTTCTGGACGATGGCCGTGCCCACAGGGATCCATCGTCCTCCTGGTCCTCTTGCCGTCATCATCCTTAGGACCCTCCGTGTTGCCCGGAGCCGCCGGATGTCCCATCCATGCATTCCGATGAGCTTCAAGGCACTCTCGTTAGTTTTGCGAGGCAGCACCTCGCGATCTCTGCCTTCCTCTCTACGGCTGAGATCGCTGCGCGTTTCCCGCTCTTTGGCCGCATTCTGTGCTCCTTACCCATATTGCGCCGCAAATCCTGCAGAACAATATTCTGGGGTTCCTGCACCCACTCGACCAATGGCCCATGCCTCCTCTTGCCGTCATCATCCTTAGGACCCTCCGTGTTGCCCGGAGCCGCCGGATGTCCCATCCATGCATTCCGATGAGCTTCAAGGCACTCTCGTTAGTTTTGCGAGGCAGCACCTCGCGATCTCTGCCTTCCTCTCTACGGCTGAGATCGCTGCGCGTTTCCCGCTCTTTGGCCGCATTCTGTGCTCCTTACCCATATTGCGCCGCAAATCCTGCAGAACAATATTCTGGGGTTCCTGCACCCACTCGACCAATGGCCCATGCCTCCGCACCTGTTGCATGCCTGCGCTGGGTTTTCTATCTGTCCTTGCCTAGGCGATGCTGCCATTGCTGATTCGCCTGCTGTTGCCTTGGGCCTAGCGCCTCATGATGGTTCCGCTGTTGTGCCTTGAACTTTTGAACTCGACTTAACTCATTACTTTAACTAGCGACGCACATGCATATGGCCTTATAAACATTTTCATGTGCGGCATGCAGTTTTCCACCAGCCTTTTTATCATCTCCTTCGTGGATTTCCCTAGTGGTTTCTTTAGAGACAAAAGGTCCACCATATACTCTTTGAAGGGTCCCCTCGTTGCTGCTTCAGCTGCCGAAACTGGTCCGCCTACTTCTCGAAGTAACCTTTCGGCAGGAAGAAGGACTCACAACTACTCTTCTGAAAGGCGACTCCTCATCTTTCATTATAAACCATCTCTGCACTCTGCCCTGGAGTAATTCTGTCATCGCCCGCGGGATTGTGCTTATTTCTAATCCGTATGTTTTAGCGGACCATGCCACTCAGCTCCCTTTCTTTCGAACCGGAATGACCTTTGCCTAGACCATCTGCACCGGGACCGGTTTTCTAACATGCGGCTCCATGCTCCTCATACTTTTCATTTCTGGTACCGCTAGACTTTGAATGAGCTTTTCCGACTCGCTCACCGCTCTTTGTCTCGGCGTGGACCTCTTTGTGAATTTTTCTTCAAATCCACGCGAGACCGCCAAAATCTCGTCGTCCTTTGTCTCATTGACCCACTTTGCAACTTGTTTACATTGGGTGTAATGGTAAATCTCACCAGAGTTGACTCCTTCGCTGGATCCCCGCTGACTCTCCGAATGCAGCTGTCGATCGCTCGTCCTCCCGTCATTCCCCGTTCCCCGTTCCGGGTTGGTGTCAATACCCTGAACGGTGTTTTCGTCCAGCAGGATGTGAGGCTCACGGTTCCTTCAGTTTCACGTGCTCCACCTGCTGCTCCTCCGCTGTCGCTGCTCCCATCGCCGTTCTCGTTGTTGGTGGCGAGCGTTGACGTCCCCGCTGATTCGGTGCCCGTTGTCCCTGATCCTCTTGCTGTGGATCATCGTAATCCTTGGCTCACTGGGAATGCCCTTTCGCTGTGGCCGTCTTCTTATCCGTGTTAGCAGACGCTTCTTGGTGCCTGGCGGCCGGATCAGGGCACGAAGGGCCTACCTACCCCACAGAACACACCCCCGATTGCGTTCGCCACTCGCCTCCAAACACCTGAGTGCCTACGCTCCGCTGGATTTATCGCTGACCAGCGGTTTTGCATCACACCTCCTTCACTCCAGGTGATTCGCTGTACGTAAGCCCCAGTAAGCCTGTCCAACCAACCCGACTCCATCTACCCTTGGGCTTCAGTTCCGCCTCGGATCTTTGATCCTTTCGTCACTTGCTCCTTGTTCTATCCTCGCATTATGACTCGCATATAGCCGCCGGACTTGCTCCACAGGGGGTCCTAGAACCACGGATCACAGATTCTTGCGAACTCGCTCTAAATCCCGCACTTGAGACTGTCGGACTTATCCACGGGGGGTCCTTTAGCCTATACTCCGAATTCGTCCAAGGAAACTTTCTCGCTTGAATGTCAGACTTACCCACGGGGGGTCTTTCACTCAACACTTCCAGCTTTCCTAAAAGACTCGGCCTCGATTCGCTCCAGTGCACAGTGATTGCGCCCAAAGGCCAAAAATAAAAAAAGTCATAACAACAAAAATGGAGGAAAAATAAACAAATCGCTTCTAAATATTCCAAACTTCTTTGTGGCATACTAGATTTGTCTGGAAAATTAACCATTCTTTCTGAAAATGGAATTGAAGTTGAGTGCAGGTGTTCATTTTCACAGTGCATCTTGCGCGCATTTCGAATTTTTTAGAACAAACCCGAACTTTGAAGTGCTCAGATAATTTATCTAATATATAAAATTCTCGTGTCACAGTTTTCGTTACCATACTCCTCCGAAACGGCTTGACCGATTTTGATGAAATTTTTTGTGCTTATCCGGTATCTATGAGAATCGGCCAACATCTATTTTTCATCCCCCTAAATGTTAGGGGTAGTCCACCCCTAAATTTTTATTTTTATTTCTTAGACAAACAGAGAGACAGAGAGGCAGAGAGACAGAGAGACAGAGAGACAGAGAGACAGAGAGACAGAGACAGAGACAGAGACAGAGACAGAGACAGAGGTAAATTAATTTTTGGGATTGAAAATGATTAAAATGATAGCTCCGCGAAACTTAATTTTAGCTATCTTCAGTTCTTACTGTATCAGATAATTTTTTTAAGTTTGAAAAATCTTAAATTTTGTCACAAAAGAAGATTCTGAACACAACAAAAAAAAACAACAGCTGGCAGTACGAAGTCTGCCGGGACAGCTAGATACGTATAAAAATTTAAAATATTTCTAATGGATTTTGAAGTTTAAGGTATTTTCTAAAATTTGAAATATTATTATAAATCGTACTTGTTAAACTGTTCTTGTTATATTAATTTGAAAAAATACATGTTATCTATATTTTGAACGTTTTTTTATGTTTAGCTAAAGTTTTAGTAGTGGCCCCACAAAAATCCACAATTAAGTTGTAAACCAATGTGTTCGCATGGCTCTTAAGGTAATAAATGTGTAATTTTTTTTTGTAAAAATTTGCAGATGTGCTTAAAATTGTGAAAATTCTAACACCCTCTTCACTTTTTGAGGGTCAGTTTTGCACTACAAAAATTTCTTTTCGCTCGTGTGCACAGTGGTTGCGCTCATAGGCCATAATTCAAAAAATCGGCAGAACAGAAAATTTGCGAGAAGTAAACAAACTGTCTACACAATGTCCAAGTTTATCAATGGAAAACCAGATTTTTCTGGAAATCTAACGGGACTTTCTAAAAATAGAATGCAAAGCTTAAACACGTGTTCAGTTTTGCAGCGCAGCGGCGTTAAGTTAACTCTTCGTCAAAACATCATTGGATTTCAAAGAGTTCAAACGTTCGTTAGGAGGTCCGAATTT
Source organism: Drosophila ananassae (assembly GCF_017639315.1). Taxonomy (NCBI): domain Eukaryota; kingdom Metazoa; phylum Arthropoda; class Insecta; order Diptera; family Drosophilidae; genus Drosophila; species Drosophila ananassae. The sequence goes on along the minus strand of NC_057929.1, from coordinate 23,045,231 downwards.
TATTATTTAAAATGAATTTTAAAGTTGAAGGTATTTACTTACGAATTACTTATTTTGAAGTTGATTTGATAAATATTTGGTTCGTTATGTGTTTTTAATAAATTATACATTTTTTATGTATTATGTGAACGTCTTTTTCATGTTTAAGTAGACTTTTAGATATGTTGCCCCCCGATTCCCCCTTTATGAATGATATTAGTGCATTTGCCAATGTTTTCAGGTAATAACAAGAAAGGAAAGCTAACTTCGGGCGGAGCCGAAGTTTATATACCCTTGCAGTTGAGTTGCAGTCCGCTAGGTGGCGCCACGCATCTTATATTATTAGATATATAGCGGATCGTAAATAGTCGGCCGATCCTTATGAAATTTGGCATATCGAATTATTTTGCCAAAAGAGGAATCCATTGAAACTCCCATCCTTCTAACTTGAAAAACAACGAAGTTATAGCATTTCCGATCAATCAGTTATATGACAGCTATAGGATATAGTTGGCCGATCCTTATGAAATTCGACAAATCAGATTGTTTTTCCCAAAATAGAATCTGTACCAAATCCCATCTTTCTAACTTAAAAAACAACAAAGTTATGCCAATTTCTATCGTTCTATGACAGCTATAGGATATAGTCGGCCGATCCTTACGAAATTTTGTACATAAGATATTTTGGTCAAATATAACATGTGTAGAAACTCCCAACCCTCTAACTTAAAAAACACCAAAGTTATGGCATTTCCGATCAATCAGTTATATGGCAGCTATAGGATATAGTCGACCGATCCCGGCCGTTCCGACTTATATACTGCCTGCAAAGGAAAGAAGGGTGTGTGCAAAGTTTCAACTCGATAGCTTTAAAACTGAGAGACTAGTTTGCGTAGAAACAGACAGACGGACAGACGGACAGACGGACAGACGGACCGACGGACAGACGGACAGACGGACAGACGGACAGACGGACAGACGGACAGACGGACAGACGGACATGCTTATATCAACTCAGGAGGTGATCCTGATCAAGAATATATATACTTTATAGGGTCGGAGATGTCTCCTTCACTGCGTTGCACACTTTTGACCAAAATTATAATACCCTCTGCAAGGGTATAATTAGTGCATTTGCCAATGTTTTCAGGTAATAACAAGAAAGGAAAGCTAACTTCGGGCGGAGCCGAAGTTTATATACCCTTGCAGTTGAGTTGCAGTCCGCTAGGTGGCGCCACGCATCTTATATTATTAGATATATAGCGGATCGTAAATAGTCGGCCGATCCTTATGAAATTTGGCATATCGAATTATTTTGCCAAAAGAGGAATCCATTGAAACTCCCATCCTTCTAACTTGAAAAACAACGAAGTTATAGCATTTCCGATCAATCAGTTATATGACAGCTATAGGATATAGTTGGCCGATCCTTATGAAATTCGACAAATCAGATTGTTTTTCCCAAAATAGAATCTGTACCAAATCCCATCTTTCTAACTTAAAAAACAACAAAGTTATGCCAATTTCTATCGTTCTATGACAGCTATAGGATATAGTCGGCCGATCCTTACGAAATTTTGTACATAAGATATTTTGGTCAAATATAACATGTGTAGAAACTCCCAACCCTCTAACTTAAAAAACACCAAAGTTATGGCATTTCCGATCAATCAGTTATATGGCAGCTATAGGATATAGTCGACCGATCCCGGCCGTTCCGACTTATATACTGCCTGCAAAGGAAAGAAGGGTGTGTGCAAAGTTTCAACTCGATAGCTTTAAAACTGAGAGACTAGTTTGCGTAGAAACAGACAGACGGACAGACGGACAGACGGACAGACGGACAGACGGACCGACGGACAGACGGACAGACGGACAGACGGACAGACGGACAGACGGACATGCTTATATCAACTCAGGAGGTGATCCTGATCAAGAATATATATACTTTATAGGGTCGGAGATGTCTCCTTCACTGCGTTGCACACTTTTGACCAAAATTATAATACCCTCTGCAAGGGTATAAAAATGTTAAGTTCAGCTGCTGATTTTTTGCGTATATACTCATTAATAAACTCAAGCTGTCTTACTATATTCAAGGTCTAATTCGCGACGCAATCTGCTGCTCTTCCTTTGCTTTTGTGATGTTTCTTTTGTTTTTGTCATTTGTGTTTGTCGATAATTTCGCATATTATTTTTTCGCTTTTTTTATCATTTTTAATAGGTACTTCTTGTAAGTGCGAATTTTCGCGCATGCACGTCTTTGATATTTGGTGAAAAGAATTGGGCGTTAATGCAGAATCGGAGAGTTACTAGTGTAATAGAAGAAAGCATTAAACACAAAGGCTACGCAGTTGACATGACAAAACTTAATAATTTCATTAGTTACATTTTCAAAAAAATGTGTGCTTTTTGGGCCAAATACAATCGTTTTAAGAATTCAATTGTTAAACCTCAATCTAATTGGCTGAACACTATTGAAGCAATTATAATTGAGCCACCTCAAAGGATTGCAAGTGCTGAACGTGGACGACCCAAAATTGATTTTGCTGAGTCCTCAAAAATGACAAAAAGTCGTCGGATAACTTTGCTAGAAAAACATGATGAGTCTACCAAATTTTTTGGTAACCCGAGCTTGGCATCTGATATTACAGGCATTGAGAAGAAGAACATAAGAAGACATAACCTGCTGCGCAACGATATTGCAAGCCTTAGCATCAGGATATTCTATTAATGCTCAAAAATTCGAAACCTATGCGTTGGATACTGCTAAGCAGTTGATTAAAATATATCCATGGTACTATTTTCCAGCAACAGTGCATAAAATGTTAATTCACGGTGCGAAAGTGATAGAGCATGCGTTACTGTCAATTGGAGAGCTATAAAAAGAAGCTGCGTAGTCCAACAACAAAGAAATAAAGAAATGTCGGCTGCAACATACTCGGAATATGTCTCGCATATAGACAAATACAGACTTAATTAATACACTTCTTTTGCGTTCAGACCCTTTCATAACAAGTCAAAGGAAACTTTGATTTATTAGAAGATATTTGTTAATATTTATTTCACTCCAATTAGCATTCAATAAAATTTTTTTTTTAATGATTTAAATACATTTATTCTTATATACATATAATAAAAGGAACTTTAGAACCTCATTTCATTATATCTTGAAAAGCTTGTGGGAAGGGGAAGAGGAGTTACATTTTTATACTCTAAATGCAAATAAATTGGATGCCTAATAATGAAATTTTAGCACTGTAATTCCACTGGTAAGTAAGCAAGTATTTTTGAGCAACGTTGCCATATAATACTAATGCCATACTTACTACGGTGATATGTGAGCTTTAAGATACACTCGTCGGGTGTATCCAATTTTTTTACTATATATTAAAAATATTTTTTTAGATTTTTGGAAAAAATTTCACATTGATATCTCAACGGAAAGTATTTAAAGCCGCGGCTCCATACAAGAACAACCACTGTGCATTGGTGCCATCGAGCCGAATGAAGTGTGCAGCTAGTCTCATAGAGTGTTTGGCCATTTCCACCTGGATGTCAACACGCACATCACCGGCAAGCTGGGAGAACTTCCAAAAGAATTCCCTCCCAATTTCACTTGAACTCCTTATTCGTTCTAACTCATCCTGGAGCGTGGCGAATTTGTTACGCAATAAAATTTCCGATGGCTCCAGTACCATGATAGTGAACTTGTCCTTTTGCACTGCAGCCTTGACTTTATGATGCAGGGCTTCCATCACCTGGTAGGTCACCTCTGCTCTTCGCAGCAAAAGCCTTTCCCTGCTTGCTGGAACCGAGGCACTAGCTACGTCTCCAGACTTTATTACATAAATTATCATGCAAGGTGCAAAGTAATGGAAACAAAAGCAACAAGTTTCCTTTAAGCACAATAATAATGACAAATTAAACCGGGCGCGATCACGTCGGGGTCACCAAACGAAACGCTATAGGCGATTTGATAGCGTCCAAATTAAATAGATGAGGTTCAATTTCTATTTCAATATTTATTTACAAATGCAGCTCCCAAAGTGCATGCGCTACAAAGAGAATCAAAGAATATGAAACTGCTGATAACGGGCACAGAAAAAGATAAAGAAGCAGAGCAGAGCTGTGCTTGGAAGAAAATTAATAAATTTATTTTTTTACCTATAAATATAAACGTGAATACGCGAAGCGATACGGATATTTAAAATATAAAAATGTTGTTTATTTATATAAATATATATATATATTATTTATATTATATATATAAATATAAATAAACACCGGATTATTTAAAGTTATCAAATAAAAGATTTAATTGATTTTCATTACAGATTTTTTCTGTAATGAAACAAGTGTTTCAAATAATTGACCAGATCTAACTGAGTCTTTAAGAATCTTGTTTAATGCGTCTATGAGAAGGTTAATGTGTTTCTGTGTTAATTACAACGGCTTACAAAGGCTGTTTATTGCCTCAATTAGCGATACTTTATTTGTTTTAGTTCTATAGAAATCATCCGCGTCGGACCTTAAGTTCTTATCCCTGGAAATCGAAACTACTGGCAATCCTATGGTGTTTTGTCCGTCCAATACCGAGATGCAGTGAAGCCGGTGATCCTCACGTTCGCGTTCTTTTCTGTCTTGAAGGGTTAACTCTTCGTTTTAATTTTCAGCTTGATTTTGTCGCTATTGGCGTTGATGACTTCCACTGGCATACATTGTGGGACTGAATGAATCGACCCATTGAATTCTAGGTAGTTCGCTGCAGGGAACTCGTGACTCAAGGCATGTTGAACGCGAGCCAGAGTACGGAAATCTCAGTGAATCGCAACAATTTACAACATTGTCATTGATAGTATCTTTAACGGATTCAATAAGCAATCTTTGACATTGAAATTAATAATGTGTGTGCTTCCAAAATGATTTGGTTTCTGAAACAGTTTATGGGTTTCTTACTGAGCTTAAGCGTCTAGTTTATTCAAGGGTTGCCGAGACCCAGCATCGGCTACAAGATTTTGTTTCCAGGGCGTGTAAAATACATTTCCGTTGTTTTCATCAATGAAGTCCTTTCATCGCCTAATTTTAGCGTTGATGTTGTTGTCGGATACAGCGTATGTAAGCGACTGGTGATCTATGAAAATCCGTAACTCCTTGGTACCCTAAAGATAGTTTTGGAGCTAGGTAGTTTTGGCAATTTTTTACGCAGCTTCTGTGATAGATTTTTTGGTTCGGGGAACTCCTTTTTCCCCAAACTTGTCCTGGGCCTGTCTTGCTTCCTTCTCTAGTAACGATCAAATAAAAGAAATATTTTGAAACTACCACCTCCGTTTAAAAATTATTCAGAAATGAAAATTTTTGAAAAATTTTCGAAAATTTTTAAATTTGAATTTTTGAATTTTTTGAACGAAGTTTCTTATGGCGTGGTATGAGTTTGGCGGAGGTGGGCTAGCCAAGAAAAACCTTAACGTAACGTTAACGACTCTCCGTCTTCTTCTCCTTCGTCGAGTGAGAGGATATAACCATTTCACCTCACTCTCTCTCTCTGTCTCATACAGTGCCGCTCAACTGAATAGGTTTGAAAATTATTTCTTCTATTTTTATTTCTCTCTTTGTTCCTATGGCATTTGTGCATTCTTTCTTTTTTGTTTTGAACATTCATTTGTTTTCTCATAATATGAAAACAAAAATTTAACGGGTTGTATGCAACGGTAAATCAGAATTTTGCTTTCATCGTGAAATTCGCTAAATGTGTGTTCTATTTTTGGCTCATCTGATTAGGTTGGACAACTTTGACTTCACTTTGTGACTGACTGCGTGATTGAAAACATATAATTTCTTTTGTTTACTTAAATCTAAAGTAATTGCTACAATTTTTTTTTAATATGGGTCGCGGAAAATCTTTAACCGATTTTGAAAAAGGTCAAATTAAAGGCTATATTGAATCTGGCCTAAAACATAATGAAATAGCAAAGAAGATTGGTCGAAGTCAAAACGTGGTAAGCAATTTTCTTCGTAATGAAGCCGATTACGGGAAAAAAATGATAGGAGGAAAAAAATATGCTACGACGGCATCAGAGAGGCGATTAATCCTTCGAACTGCTTCGAATTCCCACCTGTCTGCCAGTAAAATCAGGGATGAATGCGGTGTAAATGCTAGTTTGGCAACGGTAAAACGAGTTATTCGGAGTGCTAAACACTTAAAGAGATTAAAAATAAAAAAAAAACCTCCTCTCAATGATGCACGGAAGGAAGCGCGACTTCGATTTGCGCGGGATCACATGACATGGAACAAGGAGTGGAAGGCTGTGGTCTTCTCCGATGAAAAAAAGTTCAATCTCGACGGACCGGATGGCTACAACTATTATTTTCACGATATGCGAAAAGAGGAATGCTTTTTGAGTCGTCATCACTCCTGTACAGGAGGCGTAATGGTTTGGGGAGCCATATCGTTTTATGGAACTTGCGAGCTGCAGTTTGTTTCATCAAAGATGAATGCAAATGTCTACAAGACTGTGCTCCAAAAGGCTTTTCCCCAGTTTTCCGAAATTTTTGGACCTATTCAATGGACGTACCAACAAGACAACGCCCCCATCCATACAGCCCGGGTTACAAAACAGTGGATTAAGGACCAGAATGTGAACTTGCTCGAGTGGCCGCCATACTCCCCAGACATAAATATTATCGAGAACATTTGGGGACTTTTATCCAGGAGAGTGTATGAAGGGGGAAGACAATTTCAAGACTCGGCAACCCTGGTTGAAGCGATTAAAAAAGCCTGGGCAACTATTTCACTGAGTGAAATTGAAAAATATTACGATTCCTTATCAAATCGAATGTTTGGAATAATTAAGAATAGGGGGGGTCATACCAAATATTAAATAATTCAGAAATAATGTCTTTTATTCTTTAAGTTACCAAGTACCATGAAATATTGCTGTGAATAATTTTTTTTAATAGTTTTGTTGGTCAAACCTATTCACTTGAGCCAAAAATAATGTAGGTTTTCAGCTATGTTTTTGAAAAAAAAATAAAAAAAATATAAAAACCAAACCAAAAAAAAAAAAACTTTTGTATTTTATAAAGAATTGATCGTTTTACTTAAAAAAAATTATTTGGTTTAAATCCGAGTGCTCGTTATGAAGATATTATGTTCTAAGTCTAAAAAAGAAGTCAAACCTATTCAGTTGAGCGGCACTTATTTAAGGAAATGCAGACAGATAATTTTGAAATTGTAATTCATATCTTAATTTTTCTTTGTCAATCTCAATTTTTTCAATATTCAGTTTGAATTTTCAAATTCAATCAATTTCAATTTTCACTTTCAATTTTCAATTTAAAGTTTCAATTACAATTTACACTTTGAATTTTCAATTTAAATTTTTAAATTCACTTTGAAAAAAAAACGAATTACGAAATATTATCAGATTAACAACAGTGGAGAAGCCGAAATTTTTTGGCTTCTGTGAATTTAACACTTGTTGCATTCGGTATCACGCCAAAATATCATTGTAAAAAGAATCACATTTCAATATATCACACAAAAATATATTTTTCAAAAATATCAGAAAACTAAAGTGTCACACACGTCAAACTATCTCTTATTTGAAGAAATGCGACAGACAGATAATTTTCATTTAATTTTGAATTTTGATTTAATGGTCATCTTTTAGAATTTTGAAAAAACTTTTTGTTTTTGAAATATTTAAGTTTTTAGTTTTGGTCATTTTATGGACAGGTAAAAAAAAATTTAAAAAAAAACTACTGAATTCGTTTTTCATTAGCGTGATAAACAATGACCATCTTTTAAAATTTTATTTACAATATTTACAATAATAACATTAACTTTTCGATATACTTGATTCTTCAAGTCTTAAAAATAAAAATATTAAAAAACCAAAAGGTGCCCATCAAGGTCCATAAAAATTAAAAAAAAAAATGATCCCCATCATTGCTCATCCCTTAAAATTTTACAATTTAACAAAAAAATCATGCATATCATTGCCCATATCTTAAAACAAAAAAAAATTTACCTAAAAAAAAAGAAAGGAAAACTAACTTCGGGAGGAGCCGACAGACGGGCATTCTTATATCGACTCAGAAGGTGATCCTGATCAAGAATATAAGCTAATTAAGTTTATTTGTAGTAGTAGTTGTTGGTCCCTCGATGATGACGATGTCTTCAGATGCGGGAAATGAATAATTTCCCTGGCGGTTGCCTAGGGGGTTCTTCCTTCTTGCGGGAAGTTATGGTAGGAGTTACTAACTCCGTTGGTACTTCCCCTAAGGCTAGGTAACCAATATGACAAATGAATTGATTTTTAAGGCTGTGTCGGAGTATTAATGAAAGACTTCTTTATTGTATGAAGCTCAAATATAAACTGAAACTTAAAGCTAACAAAAAGCGCCAGAGCGAGATTTTAAGTAATCGGACATTGCCGTTGCGCGGTTAACTTCAGTTAACTACAATTAACTTACGTTCACTCAACCGGTGAAGGTAAGGAAGACTGGAAACGTTACGTTCCATAGTGACGTTCAGGGAAGGCGAGCTGGCCACTCCTGGAGCCCTCTTCTGGCCTGTGTCATGATTGACCAAACGGGTTTCATTGACTAGGGCACCTTCTTCAAAGGTGACGAGATATAAGCCCCTTAACTGGGCACAGGTGCCATTATCCACACAGACGCAAGCCGGGCTATCATTTATAATTACAATCCCCTCATCGACGTAAGTGATGGGGTGTAAATTGATTTGCTGTGTCTCTCAAAGGTCCGTGCCTCCAGCGTGTAGCTCTTGAGCGCATGATTTTTTCGTGCCAGCCGGCAAAATGTAGCCCCTGATGTCGAGGCGCAGTTTTCTACCATGTGGATATTGCCGTCGTATTCAGCAATAACGTTATCTTCCAGCCTGGTGATCTTGTTGCAGGCCGACTTAATTTTTGGAAACATAATGATAAAATGTAAGATGTTATCGGACTGTAAGATCTTAACGGACGATACGGACAAACATCCCTTATCGCGGTTTCGGTGGGCTCTTCCATCCGTAACCAGCTCTACGGTATCGCTAATGCCTTTGTCAATTTTAAGGCATCTAGCAAGCTCTACCAGAGTGCTGTGGAAGCGTTCCACTTGTCCGTTTGAGACACTGTGGAGGGGCATTTGAAATGCGAACGCTGAAGTGGTTTTCCAGCATAGCCACGATGGGGTGCGAGTTCAACGATGCTTCGTTATCGCAATATATGACCAATAGGGAAATGTATATGTACGCAATATATAACCAATAGGCAATATATGACCTTTGCCCTAGGGAAAATGTTCATCAGCTATAGTAGCGCTGGTTTGAGGTCCTCTATAGCTCTAGAGGGAACCTGTTGGACGTCGGAAAATTTCGAGAATTTGTCGATGCACGTAAGGAAAAACTTTTTATCCGTGGGGAAGATGTCTATGTGCAGCATTTCTCCTACATAAGATGGGATTGGCGTTTCGCCAAGTTCCTGTTTCTTTGGATGTCTGTCGTATTTAGCCTTGGCGCAAGTCCTGCAAGAATCGAATATATCGTTCGCCATTTTGGACATTTTCGGGAAGTAGTACTCGGAGAGTACCTGTTTCACGTTTTCCTGGGCAGATCTGTGAGCTCTGTTGTGCTCGACAGTGAGAATTTCCCGCCTCTCGTCAATTGCAAAAATGCGCGTTACCGGTTTTTGCAGTGTCAAAATTTAGTGGCAGGAAATTGCCGAACCAATTTGTCCTGTATCATTGCTAGCGTGGGCAAATCGCAATGAATGGCGTTTACGCCTATAGAAACTATTATGTCCGCGAGCCCCTCCAGCAATGACTCCTCGCAAGTGAAGTCAATGTTATGCCGTCTCTTGTTTCCAAAGAGAACGAAGCTGGGTTTTGACGAAAAGCGTGCTTCCTCCCGAGTTATCTGGTTTGGAAAGCGATTGAGAGGCTTGTCCGTGGATGGTATGGTGTGGGTTAGCGACAGCTCACTGTGAATTGTGGCCGCGCTTGAAAATGCCTCTTCCTCTTCTACAACGGCGAGTTGTTGCCTCGAGAGGGCATCCGCAACGAGGTTGTCTTTGCCTAGCATGTAATGGACCTTGGCAACAAACTCGTCGATGCGTTCTTTCCGTCTTTTAATTTTTGTGTTCGGATTAGAATCCGACACCGCGTAGGTCAGCGGTTGGTGGTCAGTGTAGACATTTATATCTTTGGCTTCATATAGGTAGTGACGCAGCTTTTCTAGTGTCCAAACTATGGCTAACAGCTCCCTTTCGTTGGTAGCGTAGTTAACCCCTCTGTCCTTTAAGGTTCTAGAGATCATAGTAATGGGTATGCTGAGGCATCTGTCGTTAGATCAAATGCCTTTTTATAATCGGGGTACCTGAGGATGGCATCCTCAGAGGCCAGGATGTTACGAAGCTTTTCGAAAGCTAGCCGTTGTGGCTCGGTAAACTTCTGGATCTCTATCTGCTGACATTTCAAGATGCTCGAAATGGGCTTAGCTATTGATGCAAAATCTTTAATAAAGCACCTTTAGAAGCTAGCCAAGCCCATGAATGACCTGAAGTTAGGTAAGGTTTTCAGGCTCCGGGAATCGCTTGATGGCCTTGACTTTTTCTGGGTCTGTCGTAGTCCCTTCGCTGGTGACTAAAAACCTCAAAAAGTTAACGCTTTTTTCCGATTCCGACCGATTTTTGCGCTGACACTCTCATGTTGGCGTCGTGCAGGCTCTTCAGAACACAGTCTACGTGCCGTATGTGGGCGTTTTCGTCTTCTGAGAAAAGGATAACATCATCGACATAGACATAGCAAAATTTGCCAATCTGCTCTCGCAGTATGTCGTCGATGGTTCTTTGGAAGATGCTGGCAGCATTCATCAACCCGAATGGCAGTCGGCGAAACTCGTATTTTCCCCCGTTTATGGAAAAGGAAGTTTTCTAACGGTCTCGTTCCGCCAGTATAATTTGGTCTTTGGTCCGTATCTTACGGTTGCCGGATTCGGTGCCCTTTTTGTCTACTACCCGTATTGGGTTATTGTAGGGGGATCTCGACTTCTGGATTATGCCATTTTTTAGTAGGTCTTGAATTTCGCCATTGACGAAATCGGCTGCCCCCATCGGGTATAGGTAGGGTCTGGCATAAATGGGTTCCTCATCAACTGTCCTGATGGTGGCCACCACTGACGTGTTGTAAGGTAACGCCTCATTTGGGTTTGCGAAGGCATTTTTCCTGTCGCTGAGCATTTTTTAAATGAAGGTGTTGCGCTGGAGCAGTTCACTTCAGTAAAACTTACGTTGGGGCATGCTTGGAATTATAGCTTTTCTACTTCGGAGCCCCATTTGAGGTGGCCGGAAGCTAGGCAAAGCGATGCCCCTGCCTGTTTTAATAGGTCACGACCGATGATAGCGTCAAAGTAGGACAAATCTAAAGGTAAGATGAAGAACGTAGCCTTCAAGTTAAATAGGGATACGAAGCATTTTTTTGTGATAGTGGTAACACCATGGATAGAATGTACCGAAAATGGCGAATCTACTGGGCGGATGCCTTTCAACCCTTCGTATTGACGGATGAAATTTTTTGACCCGCGTCTACTAAAAGCTTCATTTCTAGCCCCGCTACTCTTCTTCTGATGACGGGTAGCAGGGTCTTTCACCAAAAAAATTTATGACGTCCAAATCATATTCTTTAATGGCGTCGTCGTCAATTTCTTGAGCCGCGTCTAAAGCTGCGGTGGTATATTTCAACACGGATTCGCCTGCGCCCTGCTCGACCTCGGGGGTGCCTCCACTATGTGGGGCAGAGTGCTCTTGCGCCTTGTGTTGCTTGGTGTAGAATGAACTTTTGCCAGTGCTTGTCTGGGCATTGCCAGAGCAGGAGCCTGTCAATGCTACAAAGTTATAAAACTGCTTCGGATCCTGAGTAAACTGAATCCGCCAGCGGCGAATATAACTCCTATAACATTATGCGTTATGCACGGTGAAATGGGAACGAGCTACTAAGAATCTTGAATAACTAACTGTACAGCCGGATACAGTTTAAAAGTCTATTTAAAAGTCCACTCATACTGTTCCTTAAATTTATAAGGTGCCTTGTATTCCAATGCGGATTCGTAGAAGAAGACGGATATTTCCACGGCACACAAACGTCGAAAAATATATTCAAGTTGTTATAAAATTTTTGTAATGCGATGTTTATATCTTGGCATTCCAGTAAATCAGCCAAACCAATAAAATTCCGAAATTAACTTATTTAATTTCATAAAGTCAGCCTTACGAACTTTCTGAGCTTTAAGTGTATACTTATGGTCAATTAAGGAATTGTTTTCGATTAAATCCTCAAGAGTGAGATGATATGAATCCTCAATGTTAGAAAGGGGCAAAGTTCTGGAAAGAGTAATTCCATCAGGATCAGAAACGAAACATAAGCCCAACAGCCGACCTAAAGAATTTCTAACATGCTAAATTGTTTCCGAGTGAGATGTCGAACATGCCCGCAGGGAAATCGTGGTGGGAGTTAAGCTGTAAAGACGGTGAATTTTCAACATTTGACCACATAAGTTCTGGAATATTAAAGTCACCCAGAGCTATCAGCTGGTCACCATCAGACAGACGATCGAAAACCAAACGAATAGCGGACAAATGTTGCCAGTATGTTGGCGGTTCGGACGAAGGTGGTATGTAAGAACAGGTAACATACAAAGATAGACCGGACAAAGTGATTTTAATGCAAAGAAATTCAATGTCACCAAACTCTTGTGATTTTACCTATTCAGAAGCGAATTTGGAGTCTAAAGAAATTTACACTCCTCCCTCCCTTCGCAGAGTTCTATCACATCTAAAAGTGGTGAATCTACTTGGAAAAACTTCGGAGCTTAAGAGCTTAAGATATGTGTTTCGATGTTGGGGTCACCTGCAAGGGTTTTAGCCGTAACTAATACTGCGGCATCAGTACGTACCAGGAGTCCAGCTGGTTGATTACCCTGTTTGGTGACTGTTACGAAGGTTTGAATTATTGGGTCTGGGATCACTTAAAGTGATGCCACAGAGGACATATCGGACAATTTCTAATTTCCCAAAATCAAATTTCTCTTTATAAAAAAATTATATAAAAATACAATGTGTTAATGCCGTCAACCGTCAGCCAAACCGTCAGCCAATTAATGGAAATTAATGAATTTAAAAAAGTTAGAGGGGCTGCAGTTTTTTAGCTGTCAGTGTAAGGAACAAAATTTCACTACTTCTGTCTTTTTTTATTTTATTTAGGTTTTTATTTATTTTGTTTTTATCTAATGCAGAAGTGAAGGATTTATGGGTGAAAGTGCTCACTTACATTACTTTTACGTTGGGCGCCAGCTAATTAAGTTTAAGCTTGTTCCAACTACAAGGTCCCTCGTTGATGACGATGTCTTCAGATGCGGGAAATGAATGTTGTCCCAATTTAAGTGTCCCAAGGCTAGGTAACTAATTTGACAAATGAAATGACTTTTACGGCTGTACCGGAGTATTAATGAAAGACTTCTTAATTGACTTTTTACAATGACTTTTACGGCTGTACCATAGTATTAATGAAAGACTTCTTAATTGCTTTATTAAAATGTGACCCGCCGATAGGCCAAGCCGAAGCAAATAAAAGCGCAGCATATTGCTCCCGCTATGAACACCATCTGATATAATTGATCTTCTCCCCGAACTCCTTAATGTGTTCCAGGTTACGTTCAATCAACCGGTTAATGTAAGGAAGACTTGAAACGCGAGCTGGAGCCCTCTTCTGGGCTGTGTCATGATTCATCAATCGGGTTTCGTTGACGATGGCACCTTCTACAAAGGTGACGAAATATGTGCCCCTTATATGGGCACAGGTGCCATTATCCATACATACACGAGCCGGGCTATCATTTATAATTAAAATTCCCCCATACAATGGTCCGTGCCTCCAGCGTGGAGCTCTTAAGCGCATGATCTTTTTCGCACCAGCCGGCAAAATGTAGCCCCTGATGTCGAGGAGGGGTTTGGAATGTGCTGTAAGTTTTGTTGAAATTGGGCAGACCACCACCAAAGCGTGATTAAAATAATAAGGCATCTAGCAAGCTCTACCAGAGTGCTTTGAAAGCGTTCCACTTGTCCGTTTGAGACACTGTGGTGGGGCGGTGCATTTGAAATGCTAACGCCGAAGTGGTTTTCAAGCATGGCAACGATGGTGTGCGAGTTTAACGATGGTTCTTTATCGCAATATATGACCTTTACTTTCGGAAAATGTTCATCAGCTGTAGTAGCGCTAATTTGAGGTCCTCTATAGCTCTAGAGCAGTGGTTCCCAAAGTGGTCCAGGTGGACCCCTAGGGGTCCACGGGAGACTCGACGGGGGTCTACGTTGGGTGTAACAAAAAATGGGGGTCTACACTTTGTAAGCGGGGGTTCATGAAAATTAATTTGGTTTCGATAGTGAAGAACTAAGATATTGGCTTGACTTCTCCTATCAATATAGACAGATAATATTTTGAGAAGCTCAGCGACTGTTAATTGTAAAACCCTGTAAAATTGTAAAAATTTGTTCCATATTCAGTACAACGCGTCGAGACTTGTCGTCGACGCGCCGCTGCCGGCAACCGTCCCGTCCGCAATACTTGTTCAAACGTGCAAATGAATTCATAATCAATTTTAAAGCAGACGTCGCCTATTTGACAGATTTGTTTAAAAAATTTAATGACCTCAACTTACAATTACAAGGGGACAGCCTTAATTTAATAAAAACAAAGAGTGTAATTTCAGCTTTTATTGGTAAATTGAAGTTTATGAAGGGAAATATTGGTCGCCTTGATGAAGATATTCAGACATACATTCAACATTTGATTGCCCTGCATGGTGATTTTAAAACTAGATTTGAAGACATTCTGTCGATGGAAATACCACCATAGATCATAAATCCATTTGATGAAACAGAAGTGGAGAATGTGATATTACAAGAGGAGCTACTCGAGCTCAGCACTAATGAGGAGCTGAAAGTGACATTTAAAAAAGGGTATCAGAAATTTTGGTTGCAGGCAGAAATACCTAAAAAATATCCTGGACTGTGGGCAATCCCGCAAAAGCTTCTCATAGCGTTTCCCTTATCATATCTCGTCGAAAAAAGTTTTAGTGCCGTTACAAACTTATTAACAAAAATAAGGAGCAGATTGAATATCACAGAACGGGGAGATTTGCGGTTATTTCTTACAAAACTCAAGCCAAATATTGATAATTTGCTAACCATACATCAAGCACATCCATCTCATTAAAATTATATATATTTTTCTTAATTACGATTGTAGAAGTTATATTACGTTATAAGTGTTCAATTTTGATAACATTACGACTGTTATAACAATAATAATTATTAGTGTAATAATTTTAATATTTGAATAAATATCTACAACACAAGGATATACCTACTTCTTTTTGCAACTTAGTTTTGACGTTTTTCAATTAAAATTTGCAAAAATTGATTGGTACTTGTGCTATGAGCTACTTTTTCTATTGGCCAACTCTTCTTTTTTGACATGCGTTCGCAGCACAATCAAAAAATAATTTAAAATTTTTTCAGTCGACTTTATTATCAAATGATTAAAACCCTATCAAGCAATAAATTTTAACCTTTTTTTCCAAAACTGTTGATTCGTCGTTGATTACGAAAATTGATAGTTATTTAGCTGCAGGGGGTCCACCGGATCCAGCAAAGTTTTGAAAGTGGTCTTTGAGAGAAAAGAGTTTGGGAACCACTGCTCTAGAGGGAACCGGTTTGACGACGGCAAATTTCGAGAATTTGTCGATGCACGTAAGGAAAAACTTTTTATCCGTGGGGAAGATGTCTATGTGCAGCCTTTCTCCTATATGAGATGGGATTGGAGTTTCGCCAAGTTCCTGTTTCTTTGGATGTCTGTCGTATTTAGCCTTGGCGCAAGTCCTGCAAGAATCGAATATATCGTTCGCCATTTTGGACATTTTCGGGAAGTAGTACTCGGAGAGTACCTGTTTCACGTTTTCCTGGACAGATCTGTGAGCTCTTTTGTGCTCGACAGTGAGAATTTCCCGTCGGTTTTGCAGTGCCAAAATTTAGTTGCAGGAAATTGCCGAACCAATTTGTCCTGTATCATTGCTAGCGTGGGCAAATCGCAATGAATGCCGTTTACGCCTTTAGGAACTATTATCCGCGAGCTATTATGTCCGCGGGCTCCTCCAGCAATGACTCCTCGCAAGTAAAGTCAATGTTATGCCGTCTCTTGTTTCCAAAGAGAACGAAGCTGGGTTTTGACGAAAAGCGTGCTTCCTCCAGAGTTATCTGGTTTGGAAAGCGATTGAGAGGCTTGTCCGTGGATGGTATGGTGTGGGTTAGCGACAGCTCACTGTGAATTGTGGCCGCGCTTGAAAATGCCTCTTCCTCTTCTACAACGGCGAGTTGTTGCCTCGAGAGGGCATCCGCAACGAGGTTGTCTTTGCCTAGCATGTAATGGACCTTGGCAACAAACTCGTCGATGCGTTCTTTCCGTCTTTTAATTTTTGTGTTCGGATTAGAATCCGACACCGCGTAGGTCAGCGGTTGGTGGTCAGTGTAGACATTTATATCTTTGGCCCCATATAAATAGTGACGCAGCTTTTCTAGTGTCCAAACTATGGCTAACAGCTCCCTTTCGTTGGTAGCGTAGTTAACCCCTCTGACCTTTAAGGTTCTAGAGATCATAGTAATGGGTATGCTGAGGCATCTGTCGTTAGATCAAATGCCTTTTTATAATCGGGGTACCTGAGGATGGCATCCTCAGAGGCCAGGATGTTACGAAGCTTGCCGTTGTGGCTCGGTAAACTGTACCTGGATGCTTCTGGATCTCTATCTGCTGACATTTCAAGATGCTCGAAATGGGCTTAGCTATTGATGCAAAATCTTTAATAAAGCACCTTTAGAAGCTAGCCAAGCCCATGAATGACCTAACTTCAAACACGTTTTTATGCTTTTTCTGGGTCTGTCGTAGTCCCTTCGCTGGTGACTATAAACCCCAAAAAGTTAACGCTTTTTTCCGATTCCGACCGATTTCTGCTCTTTCGATGGTTCTTTGGAAGATGCTGGCAGCATTCCTCAACCCGAATGGCAGTCGGCGAAACTCGTATTTTCCCCCGTTTATGGAAAAGGAAGTTTTCTCACGGTCTCGTTCCGCCAGTATAATTTGGTCTTTGGTCCGTACCCATATTGGGTTATTGTAGGGGGATCTCGACTTCTGGATTATGCCGTTTTTTAGTAGGTCTTAAATTTCGCCATTGACGAAATCGGCTGCCCCCATCGGGTACAGGTAGGGTTTGGCATAAATGGTTCCTCATCAACTGTCCTGATGGTGGCCACCACTGACGTGTTGTAAGGTAACGCCTCATTTGGGTTTGCGAAGGCATTTTTCCTGTCGCTTAGCATTTTTTAAATGAAGGTTTTGCGCTGGAGCAGTTCACTTCAGTGAAACTTACGTTGGGGCATGCTTGGAATTATAGCTTTTCTACTTCGAAGCCCCATTTGAGGTGGCCGGAAGCTAGGCAAAGCCATGCCCCTGCCTGTTTTAACAGGTCAAGGCCGATGATAGCGTCAAAGTAGGACAAATCTAAAGGTAAGATGAAGAATGTAGCCTTCAAGTTAAATAGGGATACGAAGCATTTTTTGTGATAGTGGTAACACCATGGAAAGAATGTACCGAAAATGGCGAATCTACTGGGCGGACGCCTTTCAACCCTTCGTATGGACGGATGAAATTTTTTGACGCGCAGGGGTCTATTAAAAGCTGCATTTCTAGTCCCGCTACTCTTCGTCTGATGACGGGTAGCAGGGACTTTCCCCTAAAAAATTAATGACGTCCAAATCATATTCTTTAATGGCGTCGTCATCAATTTCTTAAGCCGCGTCTGAAGCTGCGGTGGTATATTTCCTCCCGGATTCGCCTGCGCCCTGTGCGACGTGGTTAACCCTCTGCCTTTTGTATGGTCCTGATCGATCGGACTCGGCCGGTTTCCTGTTTTGGTATGCCGGGGCTTGAGATGGCTTCGTACAATAAAGAAGTCTTTCATTAATACTCCGGCACAGCCGTAAAAGTCAATTCATTTGTCAAATTGGTTACCTGGCCTTAAGGGCCAGGACAGCATCTTGGACAGCGATGGATCAATGTCCATGGGTTCGGGTGTGCCTCCACTGTGTGGGGCAGAGTGCACTTGCGCCTTGTGTTGCTTGGTGTAGTTTGGATTTTTGCCAGTGCTTGTCTGGGCATTTGCCAGCGCTGGAGCCTGACGGTGTTCTTGCGCCTTTGGCTATTGTTTATCCTCGTTTGCCACTTAGCACAGTGCCAAACGAGGATAGCACGGCAGCGGCAGGGCCTCTTATTTTACTCCTCATAATGATAACTGCCTGCCTTGATAATGGCGCGAGCTATTTACGTAGTTCCTAAAAATATAATATGCGGCTACTGCCGCTTGCCGTCAGGAAACGTATGCGTCCTGCGCTCCCGTAAATTCGGGAAAGGTTCATAGGCTTTGATTTTGGGAGCTTCCGGTTGCGTGGAGGCGATTTGTACTGCGTTGACCTGTTCGGTCAGCTGTTGTACAGCCAGGCGCAGTTCGTTTTCCCTACGTTGGCTCTCGATATTGGCTTCATGAACGGCATGTTGAACGGCCGCCTGTATAGTGGGTGTCATTTGTTCCATGCTGAAAGCCATGTTCGCGTGTGTGAGTGCGGTAGCGTTTGCGCTTTTTGGGGTGGAAAAACTGGCCGGTCTTTCGTTCTCGGACTCAGAATCACTGGAGAATTACCTTATGCTCCTTTAATGTTGGAAGGGATTGCTTATATGGAGCGCAACTAATACCAAGAATTCTTGTGTAACAAAAAAGCTGAATTAAATGCATCCAATTATATGAATTATTTTGAATCGGAAATTAAATTTTGAGAGAGTGATTCTTTTGTCTTGGTTAAGAATTTTTTTATTCTGCAACTTTTGTGTTATTGTATACAAATTTTATTTATTCATACAGAAAAAAAATGGAAACAATATTGGGAAGTAAATACCCCAAAAATGGTTTATAAAAAGTTATATAAAAATACAATGTGTTAATGCTAAACCGTCAGCCAATTAATGAAAATTAATTAATGTAAAAAAGTTAGAGGGGCTGCAGTTTTTTAGCTGTCAGTGTAAGGAACAAAATTTCACTACTTTTTTCTTTTTTTATTTTATTTATTTATTTTTTTTTTTTAATTTAATGCAGGCGTAAAGGATTTATGGGTGAAAGTGCTCACTTACATGACTTTTACGTTGGGCGCCAGCTAATTAAGTTTATTTGTAGTTGGTCCCTCGATGATGACGATGTCTTCAGATGCGGGAAATGAATGTTGTCCCTGGCGGTTGCCTAGGGGGTTCTTCCTTCTTGCGGGAAGTTATGGTGGGAGTTACTAGCTCCGTTAGTACTTCCCTTAAGGCCAGCTAACCAATTTGACAAATGAATTGACTTTTACGGCTGTGTCGGAGTATTAATGAAAGACTTCTTTATTGTATTAAGCTCAAATATAAACTGAAACTTAAAGCTAACAAAATATATTTCATAGCGGCCACGCAAATATGCAGTGTTCGCCGGAATCCGGCCAGACGCTGTGTCAGCAGAGACCAATCAGAGCGAGCTCTTAAATAATCGGACATTGCCGTTGCGCGGTTAACTTCAGTTAACTTACATATGGTACATTGAACCTGTATACCATAGAGTAGAGTAATTGCATAATTATGCGGTTTGCAAAAAAAAGGATCTTTCTGGACCAGAATCAGGAAATTACATTGCTTACTCCCGAAGGATAACAAGATTATGGGAAGCGCACAATGAATTTACGAAGCAAGCGAAAAAATTTACGGCAACAAATACGAGTATGAAGATTCACATTGTTTTTTACACGGAGGCAAATGTTTTATTTTAATTAAAGTCAACAAAAATTTTAAAACATTTTATAATGTTGTATATAATTATGTTTTTCTTTTATAAAAAGATTTTGTATAATAATGGGCATACTCGTATATAACGGCTGGTTTATTAAGGTTTATTATATAAATATATGACGCTTTTTTATTAGTTTATAAGGGCATAACATGAAAAATCTGGGACATATCCTCATCCGTATTTTCCAGAATGATTCCAAACCGCATAATTGAATCTTTATGGTGTACTGGTTCAATGTACCATATGTAGTACATACATAGTTCCCATTTTAAGTGTTTTTCAAAACTACCGTAACAGTTTTTTTTACAACCTGTGTGTGTACATTTTCTAGATTTCCCCATGACAGGTGTAAGTTGAAAATTTCCCAAAAATTATGTTGTTGCAGCCCAGGATGCGTTGTCAGAAAAACAAGTTTTATTAGCACGTTTTTAAGTTATTTAATGTTTATTTAATCAAAAATTCCGGAAAAAATCTTGTTCGTTGGTTGTTTCTTCTTCTGCGACGGCGACGATTAGAGATGATATTTTTTAAGTATTTGTGTTGGCTACTATTTGTGCCGCCCGTAAATTATTGAAATTGGTTCCATTATCCGAATATATTTCTCTTGGTGTTCCTCGTCGGGCCATAAAGGGGCGTGCCATCTCACTTAGTACGTTCCTTTTAAGCTTTGCGAATACGAAAAAATATTTAAATGAATCACTCGTTGGATCCCAAAACATACCCAAGACTTTCTCGGCGCCTCCTAAGTCCTTTGTAGGCTGCATTGTGGTTGACTCTCCATTTAATGCGTTTAAGACTTCGGGTGAATTGGAAGTCCAGTTTCTGATGTGGAAACCCTCAAGTGAATGTATTTATTTGACCGCCTTCGATACTTTAATAGCTTCCTCTTCGTCGTTTAGACTGTCTATATAATCGTCGACGTAATGAGCTTGGGTGATGGCTTCATAGGCTGTACTGCATCTTGTAGTCCTCCGCAT
Source organism: Drosophila ananassae (assembly GCF_017639315.1). NCBI lineage: Eukaryota > Metazoa > Arthropoda > Insecta > Diptera > Drosophilidae > Drosophila > Drosophila ananassae. The sequence goes on along the minus strand of NC_057929.1, from coordinate 23,024,300 downwards.
TTGTGCCCCTGACGTAATGAGCTATACAAGGGGCGCACGATATTCCGAACATCATTGCTCTTATAACGTATCCCTTTGGGCTTTGCGTTTGCTTATCGATGCACAGGAAACGCTGTACATGGATGTCAATTTCCTTTATCCTTATCTGATGGAACATTTCTGCTATATCTCCGCAGGCCGCTATCGTCCCGACTCTGAATGCCATTAAAACGTCGGACAGTGGATGTTAAAGATCCGGACCAGTAATCATGAAGTCATTTAAGGAGGCGCCATGAAACTTAACTGCTGCATCCTAAACTAGTCGAATCTTATTGGGTTTGTTGGGGATATTTTTTAGTGCGTTTGTGTAGCTTTCAGGAAGTTCAGTATCTTCATGACGCCAAAGCAGGCAGATTTCGTACCGTCCGTCGATTTTTCGGCACGTTTCCTGCATGATTTTGAATGCTTCTTCATCATCTTTAGAGCGTAATGTCCTTGGTATTATGGGTTCTTCGTTGAAGTTTTCTTTAACGGCCTTATCAATTTCAGTCCAGTTGCATTGACAGTGGTGCATAGAAAAATGTTTAATGTCTTTTCCGGATCCCTGCTCACCCCAGCCTAGCATGCACTTGGGATGCCATGGGATCATTCCACCTTCCTTCTTTTATTTTCCGGGGAACGACTAACTTCCAATTGTCTGTTCCAATCAGCAACATTGGTTCAGCATCAGTATATGATGTAATCGGTAATCGTTGCAGGTGAGTGCATTTATTGGTTAACTCCTTGATGTCCAGCGTTTGCTTCGGTAATCCTAAATTTTTTACTGTGTATATGTTGTTTAACCAATATGTTCTGTTGGTGTCTATGCTAGAGACTTTTATGTTAAAGCAAAAGGATTCGTTCTCCCTTCTTGTCGTTTGGTTCGTCCACTGCATGCAGATCGGATCTGGAGTACCTTGGATGTTTAGCCTTTTGAAGAGTTTTTCGCTTTATCGCTTTTCCTCTAGCATTTGTAGCATTAGAGTATTATTTTGTACCAAAATATATTCATTATCATATTCAGCTTGTAAATAAATCGGCAGTTGCCTGTCCTGTTTTTTCACAGCACCTGTTGAGCGTCCGGCTGTTGAAGTAATGTTGGTTGGGTCTTACTAAACGGCTGCTTGGGCAGCGGCTGTGTCGGCGTCAGTCAGCGAGGTTGCGTCAGGTAACTGTTTACTGCAGGAGATGCATTTCCATCCTTTTGTATTCTGGGTGTTCTCGTCTCGAACGCAGCCAAAGTGGTACCACGTCATGGAAATTTCGCAATGCACCCATATAATGTATTTGCCGGTACTTCTCTTTTTGCATACACTGCATTCTGTTTGGTTGTTTTCACGGGATATCATGATTATTATTTATGTTCTTGCTTCTTGTCTCTGTTGTAGCTTATCCTGTTTTCAGCCTTATTAGACAAGATACAACTGAGCTGGATTTTAAAAAAGCTTAATATGTTTTGTCTGCGGAACAGCTTAATATGTCTTAATATGTCTGCGGAACAAGCAAGTCAGCACTGCAGCGTCGGATGGGCCAGCGCTGCTGTGTTTACAAAAACGGAAAGGGAGAAATGCGTCGAACACAGACGGCATGCGGGGGCAAGAGGAACTCGCACGGCGTCGCGCACGAAAGAAGGAGGAGGAGGAATCACCGTGGAACGTAACGGTCCCGGCCGAGCCTCCGCGGCCGCGCTCGAAGGTCATAGGAAACAGCGGGGACGGCGGGGAACGAAGCGGCCGGCGACTGCGCAGCTGTGTTTACAAAATGCACAAAGAGTCGGGTGGAGTTATTCCCGGACACGACAGGTATCCTGGTGTAGTGTTCGATCCAGGTGTGATCCTGTAACGCGAGGGCTAGCCAACCCGGGAACTCAAGCCCAACAGTGAAACCAGGCAGGGACACCCCGGGAAGTCAAGAGAATCCTGATCCAGGCGCTGGAGCGTATGCACATCGTATCACCTGGAGTCAAAGGAGACGCGACGCCCAAACTTCTGGCCCACCATAGATCCTGCGGGGCGTAGGCACGCAGGTGTTTGGAGGCGAGTGGCGAACGCGACCGGAGGCGTGTCCTGTGCGGTAGGAAGGCCCTTCGTGCCCTGATCCGGCCGCTAAGCAGCGAGGAGCATATCCTGCCCGGCGTATGCCTGGGAGGTGAGCCACTCGGTCTGTTAACACGGATTAGGCGCCGGCCACGGCGAAAGGGCAAATCCAGGCAAGCCAAAGGTTCCGAGGTCCTCGGCCCCCCAAACGGAGAAACAGCAACGGCAGAGGCGACGACGGGGAAGGAGCGGCAACGACGAGGGAGCAGCGGCAACAGTAGAGCAGCGACGACGAGGGAGAAGCGGCAACAGTAGAGCAGCGACGACGAGGGAGCAGCAGTAACGGACAGGCAGTGGCGGCAGAAGACGACGAGCAGCAACACAGGCCCGCAACCAGAGTCCGTGAGTCCGAACGAAGGGAACCGATAGCTGTTTCGGCGCCAGGCACCAAGACCGCACGACCTGCCGGGCGCATGCTTTGGGAGGGCGTGCGTATTGGCACCAACCCGGAGCTGGGATCGGGGATCGATGGGAGGGCGAGCGGTCGGTCGGCTGAGCCAGACAGCCGGTGAGATTCTCTTTATTCCTTTGTAAATTAATTACAATAAAGGGGATTTATTTGAAAAGAAGCAATACCGTGTTATTTCTGGGCTCGGGCAATCACGTCGAATCTATAAATTCGGTGGAACGTACCCTCAACCTCTGTGAGCTAGCCGCGGCGTTTGTTGCGAGCAAAACATAGCAAAAAAGTTCGTTACAGTTATTTAATGTTTATTTAATCGAAATTACAGGAGCTTTAAAAAATCTTGTTCGTTGGTTGTTTCTTCTTCGGCGACAGCGACGATTATAGAATATATTTTTGAAGTATTTGTGTTGGCTACTATTTGTACCGCCCGTAAATTATTTGATAGTTAGAGCAAAGATTTTTTTGTAAAATTTTTAAGTTTTAAGGGATGGGCATAGCATTTTTGTGTTGCATTTTTAAGTTTTTAGAAATGGGCATAGATTTTTTTGTAAAATTTTTCAGTTTTAAGGGATGCAATGTGGCAATGATGGGCATGATTTTTTTTTGTTAAATTTTTAATTTTTAAGGGAGTGATAGGAGTGATAAGGCAATGATAGTGATCCATTTTTTTTTTTTAAATTTATATGTTTTGGGCTATGGGCCATGATGGTCACCTTTTGGTTTTTTAATTTTTTTATTTTTAAGACTTGGAGAATCAAGTATTTTGAAAAGTTATTTTATAAATGTTATTTTAAAATTTAAAAAAATGGTCATTGTTTATCACATTAATGGAAAATGAGTTCAGTAGTTTTTTTTTTAATTTTTCTTTACCTGTCCAAAAAATGACCAAAACTAAAAACTTAAGCATTTCAATAACTAAAAGTTTTTTCAAAATTCTAAAAGACGACCATATGTGGTAAATTGCGTTTATTTCGATATTCAAAAAAAAAAATCTAAAAAGTCAAATTTAAAAATATAAGATTTATTCGTTTCTGAGCTTCATTAGCGACTGACTTCAATAAAATATGATAGACTGCACGCAGGCAGACGAACTTAGAAACATAAGTAAGCGACAATTAGTTTACAGTTAAGTACATAACCATCCACATAGTGCGTTGTACACTCATGTATAAATTTATAATTCCAACACTCCTTCTCAACGCATTATGTCTTCATTACAAAAGTCCTAGTAGACTAATACATTTCTCATGTTTTACTCTATTCAAATTCTTTGTTAATACATCAGCAATCATATTCTCAGTAGATACATATTCAATATTTATAATTTTACTTTTATACATATAAGGCAAATTGCCATTTATTAGAATATAGAATAATAGAATAGGATAATAGGATATAGTATAGTAAGACTGCGGCTGGACGACTGCAACTGGACGACTGCGGCTGGACGACTGCGGCTGGACGACTGCCTCCTGATCACCGACTTCCCTTTCTTACTTCTGACAACTCACACCAACTGCTGGTTCCAACTCTTCACTGCTGACTCCGATTCACACTTCATACTCGCTCTCGCCTCATCTCCCATCTTACATTCGGCCCTCCTGATTAGTCATCGGCCTCTGATGACCAAGCCTCATCGTTGTCCTCCGCATAACGCCACAGCTTCATATTGTCGTTGCTTGTAGCGGTGTTCCTAGGCCCTTCTGAGTCGCCAACTTTACGGACCTCATAACGCCCGCTCCGTTTCACCTTCGTGATTTCATATGGACCAAGGTATTCGCTAGCTAGTTTTCTACCAGCCACGAACTGCGTACGGCGAATAGCAACTAGATCACCCATCTTGTAGCCATAATTGTTCTTTCTTTTTCTATCAAACGCTTTTTTATAGTCCTCTTGTGCCTGCTGAATTTCCACCTTAGCTTCCTGCCTGGTTTTCTGTCTCTCTTCGTCGAAACTGTTGTACATTTCCTCCTCTAGCATTTGCAGCATATTACCATTAGCATCATTCCTCATCTTAATGCCAAACATAAGTTCGAATGGCGAGCGCTTCGTAGACTTGTGTATTGTGCCGTTGATGACTCTCTGTACCTTTGGCACAAAATGAAACCACTTGTCGGGCTTATCCGCTGACAGCTTTGAGATTATGGCCAAAATGAAACGATTCACGCGTTCGACTTGACCGTTTCCTCTTGGGACTCCTGTGGTGCTCCATACATGCTCGATCCCGTTTTCCTTAACATACGCCTCAAAAGCAGCTGACGTAAATGCCGATCCACGATCACTGATGATTCGACTAGGATTACCGAAAACATCTGACCAGTTGTTTAGCTTTTGCAAAACCTCTTCACTGCTGGTGGTTTTAGTTGGATACAGCCAGACAAACTTTGTGAAGCCATCCACAATCGCAAATATGTGTTTATATTGCTTGGCTGTGGCATCCATTATCCCCAAGTGGTCTACGTGTACGGTGTGTAACGGTTCTACTCCTTTGTCGATACTGTGAAGAAATCCCTCTTTTTTGCCCAATTTTTTGTTGTAGATGATGCATTTGATACAGTTATTGATGACCTTAGCCACCTTTCCTTCCAAATGTGGAATCCTATAGTTTTGTTGGATAGAATGCATTGTTTTCTGAGTACCAAAATGGCCAACTTTGTGTGCTTCTGTGATGACCTCCTTTTCCATAATCTTTGGGACTACAAGCACATCAGTGCCTTCGACTGATCTGTACAATAGGCCTCCTTTGATTTTAAAATTTTCATAAGGTCGGCTGGATAAAATTTCTAAAATCGCTTTGATCATGGCATCATCGTGCTGCGCTTTCTGCAGTCTGGCAGAAACTTCTGCAGAGACTACCATTATCTGATGTGGGTAGCGGCTTAAACAATCAACGTGCTTCAATCGGGTGCCAGGCCTATGTTCCACTTCGAAGTCAAACTGCTCCATGTATACAACCCATTCTGCCACGTCACGCGGAACATCTCGCTTCTTAAGGGTTTGCTTGAACGCGGCACAGTCGATAATCAGTTTGAATGAAATGCCAAGTAGGTATTGGCGAAACTTTTTAAAAGCCAAATACACTGCTTTTGCCTCCAGTATATAACTGTGCTTCTTCGATTCGGCCGGTGTAGTTTTCTTACTCCAGTAGCAGACTGGATACAACTGCTCGTCGTACCACTGCAGCAATGTGGCACCAAACCCATCCTTCGAGGCATCTGTGTGGAGCTCTGTTCTGGCATCTCTATTATAAATTCTTAGAACAGGCTTCGAGATAAGTGCATCCTTCAATTCTTTCAGCGATTTTAACTCGGCATACTCCATTCGGAACAACTCATTTTTGCGCAAAAGGTTTGTCAGCGGCTTTGCGATCTGGGAATATCCTCGAATGAACTTGCGAAAAAACCCCGTGAGACCCAGAAAAGACTGCAGAGCTTTAATATTCTGCGGCACTGGAAATTTTTCGACTGCTTTTTTTTTTTCTGTTCCCGGCTTGATTTTGCCTTCTTCAATTACATGGCCTAGAAAATGGATTTTCGTCTGGAGAAAATGGCACTTCTTCCATTTTATCTTTAGGCCATACTCTGCTGACTTCTTGAACACGCTCTCCATTTTCCTCAGACATTCGTCCGCTGTTACTGCATGTATGATTATATCATCCATATACAGATCCAAAACATCATCGTTCATTAGCTTTTGGAACACATGGTTGACAAAACGAATAAAAACTGCTGGAGAATTGCGAAACCCAAATGGTGCTTTGTTAAATTCAAAAAGGCCCTCCTTTGTAATGAAAGCGGTGTACTTTCTGCTCTTTTCTTCGACCGGCACATGGAAAAACCCGTTTTCCAAATCCATAACTGTGAAGAACTTGGCCCTCTGCAGCTTTTCCAGCACGTCGTCAATAACAGGTACCGGGAAGCAATCTTTAAGTACCATTTTGTTGAGCTGCCGGTAGTCGACACAAATGCGGTTGCTTCCATCCTTCTTTTTGACAACCACTATGCGGCTGGCAAAATTAGACGTTGACTGCCGAATTACGCCTGTATCAAGCCACTCCTTGACTTGATGTTTTACCGCTTCTGCCTCGTTGGCGGCGATACAACTTGGCGCCTGCCGAAAAGGCACAATGTTATTATCCGGCACGATCTTGAGCTCGATCGGGCATTCGGCTGTTTTTTCCATCATATTGAACTCGCTCACCATGGTTTCAACTGCTTCTTTAAACTGCGGAGGAGTTTCTATATCAGTGTTGGTCTCAATAACATTTAGAATACTTAGCTGATTCGATTCCACAGTTTCCTCCCCAGCAGGGGGAGAAAACTCGAAGCCGGCTGCTGTCATCTTTACCCTAAATTTTGCCACAAAGACGTATCCTAGTAAGGCATCACAGACCATGGCATTTTCCGGCACGACCAGGAACCTGTGTGTAAGCTTCATTTCGTCGATTTTGGCCTCTGCATTGAATTGACCAAGCGGGCGCGTCACGCCATTTCCAAGACCTCGTAGGGTAGAGACACTCTGCTGCAGACTAACACCACTCATTTTCTTGACCACGGCTTCTTTAATGATTGAGACGTCAGCTCCAGTATCCACTAGAGCTTCCACCCAGATGTCACCGATGCACAACTTTTTAAGTCGACGTTCCTCATAGGCAAGTTTTATTTTTGGTGCTGTACCACAGTTTTTCGCCATGTGTCCGCTTTCGTTGCAGCGAAAACACTTAACCTCACTTTTGCAGTCTTTTCGAATGTGATCTTGGGCACCACAATTAAAACAATGCTGCTTTTTCCCAGCATTTGCCTGTGCGCCGTATTTACTTCTATTCGGCTGAATTTGTCGTTTCTCATCTTTCTCATAGATATGATTACTTTCATACACTTCGTACTTTTCTCTCAGTTCTTTAAATGATGCACAGCCGTAAAGCGTAAATTTAAAGTCACTTTTGAGATTCAGACCATCTACCACATATTTTATTACTGATTCTGTGTCTATGACTCCACGCGCAGCAATGCGTTTCATTTGCAGAAGGTACTCATGAAAACTTTCGTTTTTAAGCTTCACACGCGCCATCAATTGCTTGTTTATTTCGGCGCTGCCTACTTTTACTCTAGAAAATTCATCAATTAACACTTCCCGCAATGTATCGTACTCATACACAATTGCCGACTCCAAAAATAGTGCGGCTGTATGGGTCATCTTGGCACGAGCTTGCACATATTTTTGTTTTTCACTGAGCCCATATGCGTCGGCATTCAACTCAAAATTTTGAAACCACGCCTTCACTTGCATATTACTACCGTCGAATTCGGGTAAAATTTTTGCGAAGTTTTCCACAATCAGCTTTCCCTCATCTTTCTGAACTTCGTCTGCCCGAATTTTTAAAGTTAACAACTGTACTAACTGCTGGAGCATCTCATTATTTTGTGTAACTAAATTCATGTCACCTTGAACACCCGTGTTCTCCTTTCTTTCAACTTTTTTTTCCATCGCTTTTGCAACTTTTTCAGATTCTTTTGTCTCTGACATTATCATGCGTGATCGCAGCGAGTATAATTCTCTCGCTTGCACAACTAACGGCTTTACGTTTGGCTTCTCTTCTTTTTGTGTGTCTGCTTTTTCTTTTGCGGCTGCTTGCAGTAATTTTGCCTTTCCTCTTCCCACTGTCGTTTTTTCTTCGTCGTCGGTTCCTGGTTTTTTTTCGTTCATATGCAAGAATTACTCAGGCGCCAAATTTACTTATGCACTCTTTTTTCCGTTGTTTTTGGTTGAGCCCCCAAATATAAGGCAAATTGCCATTTATTAGAATATAGAATAATAGAATAGGATAATAGGATATAGTATAGTAAGACTGCGGCTGGACGACTGCAACTGGACGACTGCGGCTGGACGACTGCGGCTGGACGACTGCGGCTGGACGACTGCCTCCTGATCACCGACTTCCCTTTCTTACTTCTGACAACTCACACCAACTGCTGGTTCCAACTCTTCACTGCTGACTCCGATTCACACTTCATACTCGCTCTCGCCTCATCTCCCATCTTACATACATATCCCTGACATGATGATACTTAATATCAATGTGTTTGCTTCTCGCATGGAACTTCGGATTTTTGGCTAAACATTGTGCACTTTGGTTGTCGCTAAAGACCTGTAACGTTTTAATGCCACCAAACCCCATTTCGGTAATCAGCTTATTGATGTACATTGCCTCTTTAGCAGCGCCAGAAAACGCAATATATTCTGCTTCGGTGCTGCTTAGTGCCACTACGCTCTGCTTCTTCGATTCCCAACTGAAAGCAGCGCCTGCAGCAAAGAACGCCCATCCAGTGTACGACTTCCGATCTGTCGAGTCGCCTGCCCAATCAGCATCCACGTAACAATGGATATCTCGACCTGTGCGTTTGAAACAAAGTTGTAGCTCCGATGTGCCTCTCAGGTATCTCAGTAAACGCTTAGCAGCTGCCTCGTGCTCCCCATGCGGACTTGCATTTCGCTGAGCAAGTTTTACTGTAGAGTGTAGGATATCTGGCCGGGTAGTCATTGCCAGATACATAAGCGATCCAATAAGAGATTGGTACTTGACTTGGTCCACTTGGCTGCATCCTTCATTGTCACATTTGATTTGATGACCAACTTCTAGGGGTATACTATTAGGCTTACAGTCTTGCATTTTCATACTCACTAAGAAGTGTCTCAATATATTGTTTGTGACCAATCCTTACTCCACCAGTGTCACCCTCTCGCTCAATTTCCATACCCAGGAAATGTTTCAATGTGCCATTGTCGACCACATCAAACGACTGTGAGATTAGCACCTTGATCTCATTCAGGTCATCTTTGCTCGAACTGGATATGATCAAGTCGTCAACGTACACAACTACAATTCCCATGATGCCTTGGGTATTGCGTATGTACAAACATGGCTCACTCGGACACGGAGTAAAACCAATCTTCAATAGAACGGCATTGAGCTGCTCATTCCATTCTCGCCCACTCTGCTTAAGGCCGTACAACGATTTGTGAAGCTTCAGGACCCGTTTTGGAAACTGTTTGTCAACAAAGCCTTCAGGCTGCCGCATATATACCTCGTCTTGCAAGTAACTGTTGAGGTATGCTGACGAAACGTCCATCTGATGCAGTAACATTTTCTATTCCACGGCCAGGACGATGACAAGTCTAATTGTTGAATATCTAGCAACTGGAGAAAAAGTTTCGAAATAATTAATACCTAGGCGCTGTGCGCACCCTTTAGCAACCAGTCGTGATTTAAACGTCTCGACGTTGCCAAACTTGTCTCGTTTAACTGCAAATACCCATTTGCATCCAATGGTCTTCTGGCCTTCGGGTAAGTCAACTAATGACCACGTACCATTGGCTTTCAAACTATTCATCTCCTTCTGAATCGATGCCTTCCATTTGTCTCCATGCTCTGAGCTTAGTGCCATGCTGTAACTACTCGGTACTGAGACATTCTCAGTTGTCAGGACATTTAGCATGGTATATTGCTTCTTCGGGCGTCCAGGTAGCCCAGTGAGTATCATCTTTGGTCGTCCTGGTCCTCTTCTAGCCTCAACATCTTGAGGTTGCTGTTCCGTAGACGATAAAATGCTAGAACTCACCTCAGGTTCTACTTGCAAACACTCATCAACTGGAGTTTCACATTGGAGTTCAACGATCTGATGTTCAGACACCTTAGCCAAATCCTTTTTGGTAAAATCGTCTTCAATAAAAATTACGTCACGGGCTGTGATGACTCTTCTTTTCTCAAAATTATATAAGCGGTATGCCTTTGACAATTCTGCATATCCTACCAAAATATGCTCTTCACCCTTTGGAGAAAATTTCCTCTTTCGCATCTTGTTAAGAACAATGGTCTTCGCACCGAAAACTCGCAAGTGCCCTACGCAAGGTTTTCTGCCAATCCATACTTCAAAAGGGGTCATACCATGTAAAGTTGACGTCTCTGCGCGATTTCTCAAGTAGGATGCAGTCTTGATAGCTTCTGCCCAGAAACTTTCATTGAGTCCAGCCTGTACCACCATACTACGCGCCATTTCATCCAAGGTTCTGTTTGCGCGCTCAGCTACACCATTCTGTTGCGGTGTGTATGGCACTGATAATTGTCTCTCAATTCCATTGTCAATCAAAAACTGCTCGAATGCCCCACTCAAGTACTCTCGGCCGTTATCGCTTCTCAAGACTTTCAACCTTTTACCGGTTTGATTCTCAGCAAGTGTCTTAAATTCTTTAAATTTTTCTAAAATCCCATCCCGTGATTTTAAGAAGTACACAAACACATATCTAGATTTATCATCAATAAATGTTGCAAAATATCGTGCACCTCCAATAGATGCTTGATTAACCGGACCACATATGTCTGTGTGCACCAAACCGAGAATGTCTTTTGCGCGGCTCTCACTGGCCTTTGGAAATTTCTTTCCGCTGATTTTGCATTTCGCACATATTTCACACACATCATGGTTCTCAAGGTTCGACTTTAGGCCGTTCACCATATGTTCCTTAACCATTTTGTTAAGGCTCCCGAAATTTAAATGTCCAAATCTACTGTGCCATAATTGTGGTGTCGTCACCCGCGTAATATTAAAACACTTATTATTTTCGCTTTCAAATATAAACAAACCGTTTTGTCTCTTGGCAGTCAATATAACCGTGCCGTCGTTCTCAATTACACTTGCGTTATCTCTTGTAAATGTAACATTAAGTACATTGTCAGTCGCTTTTGACACCGACATAAAATTACACTGCACACGGGAGGTCATACACTTTTTCACTTGTGTCATTTGCGCCCCCGTCATGTTCATTACTATGTATGCTCGAGCCTTTTTATCAGTTTTAATTCATTTGACTAAATCGGCACCGTCTTCTGGTTTAACCAGATCACCACTGACCACATCCCAGAGGTCTGACGCTATCAGGAAACTCTCCATGGTCATGCACCATACAACATAGTTACTTTCATTTAATTTTTCAATTTGCCACGATACACTCATTTTTGCAAATTCGAGTCACTTTTCGGAATGTTCAGAAATTTTAGGTTACACGCAGTTTATACGCACTCTGGGCCCATAACCTATTAGATTTATTCGTTTCTGAGCTTCATTAGCGACTGACTTCAATAAAATATGATAGACTGCACGCAGGCAGACGAACTTAGAAACATAAGTAAGCGACAATTAGTTTACAGTTAAGTACATAACCATCCACATAGTGCGTTGTACACTCATGTATAAATTTATAATTCCAACAAAAAATATTCAAAAATTTTTCAAAAATTTTCATTTTTATCCCTTGGTTGGGGAGTCTGAATGACTCATTAAAACACAGACGTTCGCCTCCCGCCTCCCACCTGGCCGTTGAGCTTTGATCCATCTGTGTAGATGTGAAAGGAACTCTCTGGCTCCGGGCTTAGCGTATCCCACTCCTCCCTAGAGGGAATGACGTCTTTGTAGTTTATGGTGGGTTGGTCGACGGAGATACAGTAGTCTGTATTTCCCTCTGGCATGAATTAGTGTGGGTCCTGCCTGGTGTGACTAAAACTAGTCGTGCTCCATAGGTTCGCCCCACGCAGTCTTATTGCCGATAGTGTGGCATGCTTTATCCCTAAAAGTTATACTGGTAGTAGGTCTAGGATGAAGTCTGGGGCGTCACTGGGCGTAGTGAGCAAAATGCCTGTGATGCAGACCTCCGCCAAGCGTTGCTTGCTCATAAATTTGTCCCTGCATAATGAGTTATCCAGGGCAGACCACCAGACTACAACTTACCATCTGGGATATTCCACATTTGAAGCCTAACGCTTTGCGGCAGTTATAGAGTGCATTGCCTCATTATTTGCCCTATCTATGGTATTGAGCTTCCAGTCCAGTTTTCTGTCTAGAGTTATGCCTAGGTATTTCGCACTACCACTCAGGGTTAGAGATTCCCCTCGGAGCTTCGGACTTGGTACTTAATACTTCCTAGTAAACAGAACGAGCTCTGCCTTAGACTGATTAACTCCGAGTCCGTTCTTATGTGCCCATGCTGAGAACACTCTCAGCTTCTCTGTCATAAGCTCGCACAGAGTTTGCGTGAATTTCCCCAGGGAGGGGAAATCGAGCCCACCTACAAAGGCGATAGCAACATCGTCCACGAATGCACTGATTTTCCAGCCGTCACCCTCCAGGGACCGCAGTAGGTTGTTAACCACCACGTTCCATAGTAGTAGGGAGAGTACACCTCCTGGCGGGATGTCCCGCTTGACGTATGTCGAATAGACGATTCTCCAAGATTCGCCTCGACATTCCTGTTGATCTGGATCTGCCGTGTTAGGTTAACAGATCGATCGTCTCGTGTAGAGCTGTCTCTATAGATAGGCCCTTCCTATAAGGTAGAGATGGAGCCTCTCTATTGCCTTAATGAGGAAGGACGAGAGACCTATCCTTAAGGTCTATAGGCCTTGGGAGTGCAGTGGGAGGGCTTCTCTGCCTTGGAAAATAACCTTTGTATGTAGCCACTCTTCTGGCACCATGCCAGAAATAAAGATTGTGCTGAAGATTTTCTTAACCCATCGCCCTGGGTTAGCCAGCCATTAATAGCGAGCCTCCATTGCTGATGAGGTATTCAAGCGAGCCCTGAAATCCTTGGCTACGCATCTCCTGGGTTGTCGTGTCTGCGGAGCAGCCTGAGAAGTGTGCGTGTAAAGAGCCTCAAAGGATTTCTGTCTTGACGTAGTCTACCGCCCATCCGGAGTTTTAATATAGCCTACGTTGAGGGCCGTGTTTGAAAGGATCTTTCTTAGACGAGAGGACTCTGAGGACCCCTGGAAATTGGTGCAGAAACTAGCCCAGGCAGCTCTTTTTGACTTTCGCAGTTCCTTGTTGTACCGCCTATGTTCAGCTTTATGTGTCTCCCATGCTTCGTCCGTATTGGTGCCATAGGCATGGCTAAAGGTCTTTCGTGCATTCTTCCCTAGAGCCGCGGTCCACCAAGGTGGCTTTTTCGATATATTGCTGCCCATTCTCTTTATGGGTCAGCCCATATGGTACGCCTTGGTACATGCCACTGTAAGTGTTTCTACAATGGCGATAAGCCCCTCATAAGTCTCAACAATTTCTGTAGGAGGTTCCCCTAAGGATCTATATTGAATCTTACTATAAAGCTCCCAGTTAGCCTTCCTAGGATTGCTTACTGCTAGCATAGTAAAGTTAACCGCTATCTCGATGTACCGGTGGTCAGTAGGAGTGCTTATCAAGGAACCTCCAGCTGGTGACTGCATCAGCTAAGGATTACGAGTAAAGGGTTATGTCAAGGACTTCTCTCCTGTTCTTGACGATAAAGGTGGGCTCGAGCCTCTGTTACCCAGTAGGAGTTTAGAGGTGAGAAGATAATCGAAGATTGGCTCACCCCTATCACTTGTGTCAGTGCTTCCCCATTGAAGGTGATGAGCGTTGGCGTCCTATTAGTAGGCCGATCTTTCTGCTTTCGCTGTCTTTTACAAGCTTTCTGCGCAGCATGTGTGGGGGAGGTCCAACGTGGTCGAGGCCCATTTAAGCCGAGCATATTCTAAGAGGGCCGCCTGGTCCCTCTGTAGCTGCGGCTTCGTTGCTGAAATTTGATAGCAAGAAGATGCTAGGGTTCTTTTTTGCGAGAATATAAGGTCGCTTTTTACCTGTTACATCGGCTGTGCAAAGCCAGAAGTCTGACGCCCTCAAACCAAGAATCCTGTCTTCATGGATCCAGCGTTCTTGGATGAGGGCCACATCAGCTCCACTCTCAGAGAGGTGCAGCAGAAGGGCAGCGGATGCCTCCTTACTGTGGTGAAGATAGATCTGCAGGAGTATCAGAGACATCCTTCAGATTCTCCACCACAGTACCTTCCGCCTCGGGGTCGGAGCCCAGCAGCGAGTCCTCTTCCATACCGACGCCTTCAAGCGCCCTTGCCAAGTCGCTTTCCTCCGAGATATACCCCTTCAAAATGTCCTCCTCTACATCTGACATTCCTTCACGGCGCCCCACTTCAGTCTGCTCCTCCAAGTCTGAGTCTTGTCGATGCCTCCTGATTTACACCTCGCATCTGACTTGTAGATTCTCACTGCTACGTGCTCGAAACCGTATTTGATCACTTTGAAGGATCCTCGCGGTTTCCTCGTTGAGTGGGAAGACAATCTGCCAACCCCACTGCTTCCTCCACCTTGGCGACCCTTCAGTCCGCCGTGGGGAGTGTGAGATCCCACATCCTCAGGGTCGCCAGGATTGTAGAAGGGCCCGCCGGCTTCTCTGTCAGCCATACGTGGGCCCTCGGTTTGCTGGGGATCATTTCCCAGTCTACCGCCTGCACCGCCTGCGACCTGGCACCTGGGTAAACCTCACACACCGCCGCCTCGTGAAGGGCTCGGTCCGGGGATCTTACCCCCCACACCGTTCGGTGGTCCCATAGTCTCGTTCTGGAGGTCGATGCCTTCGAATCCCCCCCAAGACCGACACATCCCGCCTCTGGATGTTCGCCATCCCAGTATCTCCTTGGCCTCTATCTGCCTTGGAGATGGACGAATCTATGATCCAATTTCTATCTATGATCCATCCTCCTTGCTACCGCCTCGCGGCTGAAAAAGATAGATCTATGTTACTCCAGAAGAAGCGACCGATAGGCTACAGGGAATTTTTATTTTTTATTTTTTTTTTTACTGGTTGCTTGCTTGAATCTTCTCTTTCACTAACAAGAGGTGTATCAAATCTTATATTTTTTACTGAACTAACAGTCATATTGACTGATACAGAGTTAGACGGCCCTAAAAATCCCGCCGCAGAAACCCGAGTCAATCCCCGAGCGAGGAAATTTGGGTTCGAAGACAGTTTTTCTTTTTACGACTCTTTATGCTTCTGGATTTCATCTTTCATTGTGAGGATGCCCAGATCCCGGTGGATGTATACATACCAAGGTGGCGCAGTGATGTAGGAGTGTAGTGATGTAATCCAGGCACAGTGGCGTGAGTTTATGATCCAGTGAAGGCTGCTAGCTTTTAGTTTTAGGTGCATCTTCTTCCATTCGATGTGCTAACGCTAGGTTAGTCGTCTATCAAGGTGGACGCCAAGGTACGTTACTTCGTTAGCTTGAGGGATCTGCATACCGTTTAGTGAAAGCGGAGGGAATGTTTGTCTATTAAGAGTAAATGTTACATGTTTACACTTTGGTTCGTTTATTTTAATGCGCTAGTCGGACAGCCACCTTTCCACTACTATTAGATGATTAGCCAGTTGGTTTTTTGCTTGCGTTGGTCATCTGGAGCGACTAAGGATAGCGGTATCATCGGCGAATGTTGACTTTGTTAGTTGTGCGTTCGTAGGAATATCCGCAGTATATAAAACATATAGACACGGGCCGTGTGCGCTTCCTTGTAGTACTCCAGCTTCCATGACGTAGTCGCCCGAAGTACCTACATTGCTTTTCTCTGAGAATACCCTATTGTAGAGGTATGATTCCAGTAGCTTGTGGGTGTATATTGGCAAATACGTTTTAATTTTGTGCACGAGTCCATTAATCCAAATTCGGTGAAAAAGCTTGAGATACGACGAGAAAAATAGCGCTACAGTATTCTCGCTGTTCGAAGGCTGAGCGTATTTCGGATATTAATCTTTTCGATGGTTCCGTGGTTTCTTCAGAAGCCAAATTGGTATGCCGGGATAATTTTGCAAGCTTCCAGATGTGGTATTATACGAGTTAGCAAGCATTCTTCAAACAATTTAGACAAACAAGATAGAAGGCTTATTGGTCTGTACGATGACGGAGTTGTGTGATCTTTTCCAGGCTTCAGTATCATTATAATGATGGTTAATGATTACAAGATTAATGATCCTATTAAATAGTTTGCAGACGACCTCTATAGCGCATTTTGGAAGTTCGATTAGCATCTTTGGCGTCAGTAGGTCACCACCGGGAGCCCGGTGGACTTTTTTTTTTAGTCCTCTTATAAATTTTTCGATTTTGTTCGGCCGGAATGAGTTGGCTGAGCGGTAGCCTCTGGTGGAATAACTGGTAGGAGGAATGAATTTGAGACATGGTTTTGCTGGAAGACACTTTGGAGATGTGTAGCGAATGTTTCAGCTCGGTCTTCATCGCTAAGAGCCCAGCATCCCGAACAGTTTCTTATCGGGGTGGTCGATTCGATTGGGGCGCTAAGATTTGGGAGGGCCCTCCACAGGGGATACTTTGTGCTTGTTGGCGAAAGATTCTGGATGTGTCTGGAAAGAATTTTTATGAAAAAAAAAATTTTTTTTGCTTTACTGATACTGATTTTGCTATTTTTTCTTTTTTGTTAGTCAATCTGAAAGCTACAAATAACATTTTTATTTTTAAATAAAATTAAAAAAATAAAGGTAACTAAAACTGAAAAGATAAGAAAAAACAAGAAAGGAAAGCTTGCAGTTCAGTCGCAGTCCGCTAGGTGGCGCCACGCATCTTATATTATTAGATATATAGCGGATCGTATATAGTCGGCCGATCCTTATGAAATTTGGCATATTGAATTATTTTGCCCAAGGAGTAATCTGTACCAAGTCCCATCTTTCTAACTTAAAAAACGTTATGCCAAAGTTATGCCAATTCCGATTGTTCTATGACAGCTATAGGATATAGTCGGCCGATCCTTATGAAATTTTGTACATAAGATATTTTGGTCAAATATAACATGTGTAGAAAGTCCCTTCTTACTTAAAAAACACCTAAGTTATGGCATTTCCGATCAATCAGTTATATGGCAGCTATAGGATATAGTCGACCGATCCCGGCCGTTCCGACTTATTTACTACCTGCATGGAAAAAAAGGATGTGTGCAAAGTTTCAACTCGATAGCTCCAAAACTGAGAGACTGTTTTGCGTAGAAACCGACAGACAGACAGACAGGCAGACGGACAGACGGACCCACGGGCAGACGGACATGCATGCTGCTTGCGCCGAAAAGTCCGACTGGGAAGCCTTGTTGAAGATGAGGGGTTTGCCGGTCTTTCAGAGTCCGCATATTAACGTCCGTGCACTGCCCCGGACATGCATCTCTCGCCATATGCTGTTCCACCTTTGATTGAGGTGATTTGAGGGAGTATTTTTCTCACCGCCCGACTACAATTAGCCAGCATCCTCGGCAGAGACATAACCTTACCGGGACCTGTTACCAGCGGTGTATACAGTTACGGCACGTGAGGACTTACATAAAAACGTTGGATTTAAATTTATATCCCAAGAAAAAATTCGAGTTGTGAAATGGTTGGAGAGCGAAACAACAGATTTGGTGACAACACAGATACACTACATAAATTCAGTAAAAAAAACTTTCGACTTATTATTATTTTAAGTCAAATAAAGATAAAAAATAACTTAGTGGGTGTAACCATTTTGAGAGTGCCGGCGTTCATAGCGCATCAGGAAGAATTTTCATAGGCCACCTTGACAGCATGAGGAACAAACAGAAAGCTATCCAGATCAACAAACAGGAAATAGAGGCCCATCGCAGAGGCTGGTACATGATTAAAACCTTACAGCATAATGGCAATGTTGGTAGCCAAAAACCCGAGGGTTCTTTTTGCGCGGTTCCCACTGCATACGTACAGCCCACCTCCCGTCCAACCGACCGAGGGACGCTGCCGCGTGACGTACGGCTCGAATCGCGGGAATAGATCCGAGATAGATAAGCGAGGATTAGGAGAAAGATATCACGAGGAAGAGTGTTGCACAGATATATATATATATATACAGCATCGTTTTACGGTTTGTTAATGATGGTTAGTTGATTAGTAAAAGTCTACTACGATAAGGGGGGAAGGTAAATATTTGCATCCCAATTAAGTCCCCTAAGATTCAATGTTATCTTGGTGTACTCCATATTGACGACTCCAGACACACGATCCATACTCAAGAATCGGACGGACCAGTGATGTATATAACGTTTTAGTTATGTATGGGTCATTAAATTCTTTTGACCACCTTTTAATAAAACCAAGCACACCCATAGCTTTATTAAGCATGGTAGATATATGGTCGGTAAATTTAAGTTTCAAATCTAATAGGACCCCTAGATCGTTAACCTGAGCTAATCGTTCTAAGGCGTTCCCATAGAGAAAGTACATAGCCTGGTGAGGACTAGATCGGTAAAAAGACATAAGTTTACATTTCGATCCATTAAGCTTTAGGTTATTTGCTAAACACCAATTTTGAAGTTTATCCAAATCGGATTGAAGTCTAGACTGGGCGCTAGTGAATTTATACTGAAGGCATAGCTTAACGTCATCAGCGTACATAAGTACAAGTGAATTAGTTAAGGCAAGGGGCAAGTCGTTAATAAACAGAGTAAAAAGTAGGGGTCCAAGATGGCTTCCTTGGGGCACCCCCGATGTGGCGCGGACTATACGCGAGGTAACATCTTTAAAGAAAACACGTTGGGTTCTCCCTGATAAGTAGCTCGAAATCCACATAAGAAGATCAGTTGGGAATCCCAAAAGACTGAGTTTACTTATAAGAAGCGAATGGTTAACAGAGTCAAATGCTTTACTGAAGTCAGTGTATATGACGTCTGTTTGTAAGCCATTCCGGAAGCCATCCGTGATAAAAGATGTTAGCTCCAATAAGTTGGTAGTGGTGGAGCGGCGCTTCATGAAGCCATGCTGGCACGGAGTTATTATTGAACTACATAGGTGTTGCAAATGTGGAGTGATAAGTTTTTCAAAAAGCTTTGGAATTGATGACAATTTAGAGATGCCTCTATAATTAGCAGCGTCGGATTTTTTCCCTTTTTTATGCAGCGGAATAATGAAGGATTCCTTCCACATAAGGGGAAAGATCGAAGTTTCCAGCGATATATTAAAGAGTTTAACGAGCGGTTTGCACAGAGCCTCGGCGCAGTTCTTCAGAACACAGCCTGATACTCCATCAGGGCCTGGAGAATACACGGGCTTAACCTTAAGAAGATCCGATAACACACCACTTTGATCGAAAGATGGGCGAAATATAAGATTGGCTGATTGGATATCATAAGTGTAAGGCTGAGCTGAGCTGCTGCTTGGTGAATACGAAGTTTGAAAAAACTGTGCAAAGAGATCGGCCATTGCCTGATCAGTGTTCGCATAAGAGTTCTCAAAGTAAGCAGTGGGGAAAAGATACATGTTTACGCTTAGTGTTTACAAAGTTATAAAACTGCTTCGGATCCTGAGTAAACTGAATCCTGCAGCGGCGAATATAACTCCTATAACATTCTGCGTTATGCACGGTGAAATTGGACCGGGCTACTAAGTATCTAGAATAACTAACTGTACAGCCAGATAATCTATGTTTATTCAAAAGTCTACTCATACTATTCTTTAAATGTTAAGATGCCTTGTATACCAAGGCGGATTCGTTGAAGCGGACGGATATTTCCACGGCACACAAACGTCAAAAAATGAGTTTACAGTGAAATAAAATTTTTGTAATGCTAAGTTTATATCGTCGCATGCCAGTAAATCAGACCAATAAAATTCAACAATTAACTTATTTAATTTCATAAAGTCAGCCTTACGAAAGAAACAAACTTTATGAGATTTAAGTGTAGACTTAAGGTCAATTAAGGAGTTGTTTTCAATTGAAAGCTCAAGAGTGGGATGATATGGATCCTCAGGGTCAGAAAGGAGCAAAGTTCTGGAAAGAGTAATTCCATCAGGATCAGAAACGAAACATAAGTCCAGCAGCCGACCTAAAGAATTTCTAACGTGGTTAATTTGCCGGACAAATTGATTATGGACAAAGTGATTTTGATGCAAAGAAATTCAATGTCACCAAACTCTTGTGATTTTACCTATTCAGAAGCGAGTTTGGAGTCTACAGAGATTAACACTCCTCCTCCTCTTCGCAGAGTTCTATCACATCTAAAAGTGGTGTACCTACTAGGAAAAACTTCGGAGCTTAAGATCTCCGGCTTTACCCAAGTTTCTGTAAATATAATAATGTGAGATGCAAAGAAAGAACTATCAGAATACAGTTTGGGAAGTTTACTACGTAACCCTCTTGTATTCTGATAGGTAAGTGTTAGAGAAGACATTAGTTTTTTAAAACAGAGGAAGATGAAGTGGAAGGTTAGTCAGTGGCCGTAACATGTGGGAGTTTTACACCCACAGGTTTGGTTATTTTCTTTTTCACCGTACTTGGCTGATGTTCTTGGACGAAAATATTCTCTGGCCAAAAGCTGGCGGAACAAATCTTCTTGAACATCTGCAAAGGCACACGTATTTTGAAAGATGACGTGTGCCTGGTGTATGAATATTTTAATTTTGTAATGTCCTCCACCTTTATGTCGACTTTTGTTTTGGCTTTGGTCACTAACCATACAACATATAGACTTCTCATTTCATACAACGAAAATGGACGCAAAAATTTCTTGCGACAGGCCCCCGGAGGCCCCAGAGAGAATCTTACTCTCATTCTTACGCTCATTTTTACGCTCATAATCTCATTTAACTTTTTTGGTTGTTCAGTCGCAGAGAGGCGCATCATCAAGAAGGTTCTTCCGCGGTTTAACCGATCTTTATATGTATGCGTGCTCACACATTCACATACACGGTTTCATGTGTGCGTTGGATTTCGTTTTGAAACCAGCTAAAATTTTTGATTTTTGTAACTTTACAGGCATGCTACCTTTGAAAAAATTTTATTATATTTTATTTTATATATTTTTATATATCATACTTTTTACTAGATGGCAGCAGTAAAATGCTTCACATATATATTTACGAAATTACGTATTTATATATTTACGAACAATTAAAAATCATTGTACTTAGATAGGAACAGGGTATCTTTCAGTCGCTTTTATTTAAAAAATTAAAAAATCAGCTGTTTTTGTTTATTCTCACTCCAAAAAATCATCCATCAGAAGGGTATGGAACTCCATCCGCTGGCAGAACTACAACCTTTTTTTACCTTAATATATAAATTTTAATGTATTCGTTGACATATGCATATATATATATGTGAAAAACATTTTACAGCTACCACTTAATCGTATTCCATAACAAATATAAAATATAGGTTGAAATATTAATATATAAAACATATTTTTTTCATCATTAGCGTATAATGTATACCCCAATTTGCCACAGAGGACATATCGGACAAGTGGAGACCAGACCTACGCGAGATTGCATCCGAAACTGAGGCCGTGAACCCGGCACACTTAGCGTGTAAAACGTTTTCACTGAGCCAGCAATGGATGGTAGGCTGGAAAGACGAGATTGTCTTATTACAAGACTTCAATGCACAGACCAATTTACATTCCATAACACAGCCACACAAAAAAAAAAAAGTGTCCGGGTTGGGAGATCAGAGTACCCTATCCCCATGTATTTTGGACCGCTGAATACGAATCTGAAGTCCGTTTTGGTCCTGCACGTGTACGTTTCTTCCTAACCTCAAAAAAAGTTTTACGTTTTTGGAGGTATGCGACTTTTTTTTAAATTTATTGGATTTTCATGAAACTGGGTACCCAGGGGTTTTTGGGGTCGCTGATTACGAATTTGAAGTCAGATTTTCAAAATTCAATATGGCGGATCCAATATGGCGGACGAATTTTTGAAAAATTTTTGGATTTTCATTAAAATGGGTACCTAAGGGTTTTTGGGGTCACTGATTACGAATCTGAAGTCAGATTTTCAAACTTCAATATGGCGGATCCAATATTTTTTTTTTTTTTTTTATTAAACTTTGCTTTTATTTATTGGATCTTCTCTTAATTTTGAGACTAACAATAAGTTTTCAAATCTTAACATTAACATTTAACTAACAGTAGACTAAGACTGCATCCTGGTTGCGCGTTCCTCAAGACGGTCGCTGGGTGGGTAGGTCATTGCGACGAAGTCGTGATTGGTTGGTCAACCTTGTTAGACCTCTCGCCAGGTGGTTAGGGTGCGACAATAGCTTGCTAAAGTACTTTTCCTTCTGTTCTGCGATCACATCTTTGACTGGAAGAATGTTTAAGTCGCGATGTATGTTTTCGTTGCGAACGTACCACGGTGCCCCGGTGATTGTTCTCAAGATCTTCGACTGAGCTCGCTGGACTATGTCAATATTGCTATTGCTGGCATTCCCCCATAACTGGGAGCCGTACATCCATATAGGTTTAAGTACCGAGTTATACAGCAGGACTTTATTTTCAAGGCAAAGGGGAGACCGAGCGTTGATAAGCCAATGAAGGCTGCTGGCTTTTAGCTTTAGGTTGGTTCTTTTAGCTTCTATGTGCCGACGCCATGTGAGTCTTCTATCGAGGTGTACTCCTAGATATGTTACCTCGTTTGCTTGCGGGAGTAGGGTGTTGTTTAGCGTAAGGGGCGGGCAGTTTTGCCTATTCAAGGTGAACGTAACGTGCTTGCATTTTTGTTCGTTTACTTTAATTCGCCAGTCTGATAGCCATTTTTCAACATCCACCAGATGAAGAGCTAGCTGCGCAGTTGCTTGCATCGGGCATTTTGAGCGGCTAAGAATAGCTGTATCATCAGCAAACGTAGATGTTGTTAGTCGTGTGCTTGTCGGGATATCTGCTGTGTAGAGAACATATAATGTTGGTCCGAGTACACTTCCTTGAGGAACTCCGGCTCCAACAGTGAATTCGTCAGATATATCTGTGTTGCACCTCACAGCAAATTTTCTGTCGTAAAGGTAAGACTCTAAAAGCTTGTGGGTATTACAAGGGAGCATTGTCTTGATCTTGTACATTAGACCTTCTAGCCAGACTCTATCAAATGCTTGAGAGACATCTAGAAATATTGCGGTACAGTACTCGCGTTTTTCGAATGCATTCCGAATTTCTGCTGTTATTCGGTTGACCTGCTCAATTGTACCGTGCTTTTCACGAAACCCAAACTGATGTGACGGGATTCCTTCCTGGATCCTTAGGTATGTGTTTATTCGAGTCAGAATGCATTTCTCAAAGAGTTTAGATAAGCATGAAAGTAGCCTTATAGGTCTTTACGACGTGGGAATTGTGTGGTCTTTTCCCGGCTTTGCTATCATTATTATAATTGACTTTTTCCATCTCGCTGGAAAGTGGCCAAGTTTTGCGATGGCATTGAAGAGGTGGGTGATAGTGCAGACGGCGCAATATGGAAGCTCAATGATCATTTTGGGAGTTATGAGGTCGCAGCCTGGTGATTTTTTCGGATTTAGTTGGTTTTTGATGATATTAGCGATTTCGTTTGGGCGAAACTCGATTGGTTCATGTTGAAGCTAAGGCTCATATGGTAAAGTCGGTAAAGTAAAGGCACTAGTGGCCGGATTTGGTTGGAAGATATTTTTAAGGTGATTGGCAAACGTGCTGGCTCTGTCTGCATCGCTGCGCGCCCAGCCTCCTGTGGGATTTCTAATAGGCATCACGGTTTCTTTCGGTGAGCTTAGAGTTGGGTGAGCTCTCCATAGTGAGTGTTTTGTACTAGAAGTTGACAATTGCTCTATATAGCGGCGGTGGACATAATCTTCTTCTTGCTGTAGGGCTTTAGTAAGTTGACGTGAGGCATGTCTAAAGCTTTGCTTAGCAGATGGCGATCTGTGGAATTGCCACTCGCGACGTAAACGCCGCTTTTCGAGGACGAGCTGTTCGATTTTTAAATTTGTCTTTTTATTGCTTTGTGTATATATAGTTTGCGATGTTGAGGCTCGACCTGCAGAGACGAGTACAGACTCAAGTGAATTAACAAATCTGTCTACGTTGGCTTCATCGTGGAGATGAGGACTTAGCTCAATGTGAGAGCTGATATATTTTCTGTACTTAACCCAATTGGTTTTCTGTGAGGTCAATTTTAATGGTTGTTCCAATGTTCCTGGATGTCGCAGTAGAATAAACAAGACAGGCTAGTGATCAGATGAGAGATCCGATAGGCAATTGGCGCTTATCAGATTTTTAGGGATGTTTTTGGTAATCGCAAAGTCTATTAAATCTGGTAGTTTCCTTGGGTCTGCCGGCCAGTATGTTGGTGTGCCAGAAGAAACATAGTCGAGCTTGTTCTTGGCTTTGATAATTGCATTATAGAGCTGCTTCCCTTTTGGAGTCACGAGACGGGATCCCCAGTGTGTGTTCTTGGCATTGTAGTCTCCTGCTGCTATGAAGTGGTCTCCAAGTGTGTTGAAAAACTGCATAAACTCATCTTCAGCTATATTGAAGCGAGGGGGGCAGTATACGCGGCTAGTGTAAGTTGGTTGCCAGTATTTAGTTGTATATTTATAGATGTGGCCTGTAGGTAGTTTTTAGCAAATTTGTTTTGATAATGGTGCTTTATGCGGCTTCTGATTAGAATTCCAGTCCCACCATGTGCTTTACCATCTGGATGATTTGTTCCGTAGAATGAATATCCTCGTAGTTGAAAATTGTATTTGTTTGTAAGGTGTGTTTCCGAAAGCAGCATTACATCGATATGATTGTCGAGTAGGAATTGAGCTAACTCAAGTTTATGTTGCGAAACGCCGTTAGCGTTCCACGTAGATATCCGTAGGAAAGCCATTATTTGGATTTTTGTGAAACCAGCATTTGAATCAATAGATTTTGGTTTCGCATTAAATCTTGCATAGTTGTGCGCATAAACGACATAAATTCCGTCAGGCTTTGTTGTAGGCTGCATATCATAGCTTCAAAGTTGCTTTTTGGCTGCTCTGTTGGTTGATGTTGCTGAGCCGTGTTCGGTTCTTGATATGCTGATTGCAGAAATGAGCTTCTTGAGGCAGGTGTCGCCGGTCCTGATTTTAAGGCACTTGCGTATGTCACGTTTTTGTCAGAGTTAATGGGTCCTAGTGAGGATCTGGCTGCAGTCGAGAAGAAGACTTCAGGGTTTGATCTGGACGCCGTCCATTTTGGGTGCGGGCAGCTATTCCTTTCTGGTGGATGCGACTTTTCAGCTCCTTATAGACTGGGCATCCTCTATAATTAGCAGTGTGGTTGCCACCGCAGTTGCCGCACTTTTTCGAGTTGCTGTCATCTTTGCTCGCTGGGCAGTGTGCGGAGTCATGAAGCTCTCCGCAAACTACACACACCGGGCGCAGTTTACAGTATGACCTTGTGTGGCCATATTCCTGGCAGTTCGCACTTTGTACTGGGCCATTGCGTTTGTGCGGTTCCTCAACTGTAATTCTGCGGTGCAGGAGCCACTCTTTAAGGTGCGGAGCTCAACCTTAAAGAGTGGCTGCGGCTTTCTATCCCTGTTAAGGATATTAAAGACGGTCTTGGCGCTAAAACCCTTCTCCTGTAGCGCCTTTTTTATCTCTGCAGGCGTTACTTTGGGCTCTATGCCCTTAAGTACGACTTGCAGGCCCTTGCTGCTTTTTAGCTGATATGTGTAAAAGTTCTTTTTATTCTCGGTTAGATATTTTGATAATACTCTGTAGTTATCTTCAGACTTCATTTGAACTTTTGTTTCTTGAATGTTGCCCTTTACAAGGGGTATTATGTGGAAGTTATCCTTACCAATAAGCTCAATAATTTTGTTGACAAGAACATTGGAACTTTTTTCGCGTATATAGATAGGCGGAGGCTTTGGTTTCCTTTTCTCAACTTCAGTGGATTCGCCCGCCTCCACCTCATCGGCGTCTGCCAAGATTTTAAATCGGTTTGAGTCAATGGGCGTTTCTTTTGCTGCTAGGCTAGCATTGCCACGGGTTATTTTGCGTTTGGAATTGAGGGGGCTCAGCTTCCTTTTGATTTGGATGTAGCGATCCATGCCAGTCTGCACAGCCGGCTTAATATAGTCATTGTTTTTGTTTTGGTTTTCGGGCAGCGCGGACGTATTACTATTTGCGCTGCTAGCTGATGACGTCGTTAAACGCGCTGTCGATACAGTTGCGGTTGTTGTTGTTGTTACTGTTGACGTTGTCAAAGAAATTGAGGTGCTAGTTACTGCACTCTTTGGCTACAAAGACATCGATGGTATCGAAGGGGAGCAGGAACGCGCTCTCTCGCTCTCTACGTTTAAGAATTCGGTCAAGTTAATTGACCGCGCTTGATCAGAGCTTGCATGGTTTTCGGTTGCTTTAAAAGAGAAGTACGCGTTGTTTCTTTGTACTGAGAGCCGTCTCTCGTCTTGCTCACGTTGACGTTGTGTGCGAACGTCGTTTATGCTCATTGCAGTCGAGATTGATTTAGTTTGAGTTTTAAGAGTTGTGTTTTATATTTATTAATTAATTCATTAATCAATATAAACATTAGCGATTTCATCGCAAAAAGCGTCTTTTCGCATTATTGTAGATTTCTTAGACCAGTCACTGCACTTTTATGATTTTATTGAATATTTTTTCCCGGAGCACAATAAAAAACACGTCTGCATGCGACTACAGTCGGCCGAATGTATCCAATATGGCGGACGAATTTTCAAAAAATTGTTGGATTTTTATGAAAAATGAAATAAACTCAAACTGGACCGTCGGCATTAGCATTACCCGATGTACACCACGAGGAGGTTGCACGAGCGGACTTTGTACATCATGTAGCTCTTATAAGGGCTGTTTGGTATTCTAGATTAGCTTTAAATAATAAATATTTTTTTTATTAGGACATTAGGACATTGCTTTTGAACCAGGCCATGAGCTTAATTCAAGAGCAATATCGAAATGTAACTTTTTACAGAAGCATCCTCAGGAATAGGGGATCGTCCTGTTGAATTTTAAAAATCTGACTCCAGATTTGTAATCAGCGACCCCAAAAACCCCTGGGTACCCAGTTTCATGAAAATCCACAAATTTTTTGAAAATTCGTCCGCCATATTGGATCCGCCATATTGAATTTTGAAAATCTGACTTCAAATTCGTAATCAGCGACCCCAAAAACCCCTGGGTACCCAGTTTCATGAAAATCCAATAAATTAAAAAAAAAGTCGCATACCTCCAAAAACGTAAAACTTTTTTTGAGGTTAGGAAGAAACGTACACGTGCAGGACCAAAACGGATTCGTGTTCAGCGGTCCAAAATACATGGGGATAGGGTACTCTGATCTCCCAACCCGGACACTTTTTTTTATTTGTGTGTCTGTGTAATTATTAAGATTTTAAATAATTAATTTATTAAAAATTATTAAAATTTCAATAATTCATTTATTAATAATATTGATGAACCTTGTAACACTGTACCAAGGAAACGAAAGGAGGAGATTGAAGAGAGCAGTTAGTGCGAGTTAGTAAAATGCAAAGAGATAAGAATCTCTATTGAGCGAGAAATAGGAGCAATAGAATAGAAGCAACACCGTAAGAGATGAAGAAGAAGAGCAGGGCTATGTTTGGAAGAAAATTTTATAAAATTATTTATTTTACCTCCAAATATATCACTGCACACGCGAAGCGATACGGATCTATGAATTGCAACATTTTATTATTTTTATTTTTTTTAAGTGAATAGAAATAAACACCGATTGTTTATGCAAATCTAATAAGCAAATTTTATGACAACGCAGTGCGCACAAAAAAAACACTTCCGTCCGCTTTGAGATAAAGAGTAGAATAATGATTCGACCGAAAAGGTTCATGGCATTTCCAGGGGCCCACATGAAGGTGTGTTCAAGTTTTTTTGCAGGTTTTTAAGGCTTAAGCGCGACGTTCTAGCAGAACACGCCGCCTCGACCAGGTGTGAAGTCCTTATATCGATCTTCGATCCATTAGGATTTTTGTCATGTCAGACGAAAATACCTTTCCGACTATATGGCGGCTAAATATTGAATGTGATTAGGAGCTACCCCATAAGCTGCTGGAAGAATGGCGCCAATGGAAAACTGTTTTACAACAGATAAGGATTTTCGAAGTGCCTAGATGCTTTTCTCCAGCCTCATCGAAAACATCGAAGCCCAATTTGAGGCTTCGTACATACAAGACCGACTCCACAAATTGGCCCACACCAACAAAGCAGGAACGCATCATCGAAGCGAAAAAATCATAGGAGTTTGGTGACATAGAATTCCTTCGCATTAAAATCAGTTTGTCCGTTCAATTAAAATCAAAATATCCGGATGGTGAAGTGTTTATCTGATATTGTCTTTATGGACCACCCTAATGAGAACAGATGTTCTCAGATCTGCTTCTATGTACTCTTCTGAATAGAGCGGCTTCAATTTATTTCAAATCTCCTGTTGTTACGCAAGTGAACTTTTTCCCCAACTTCGAAGCTTCTGCTATGTCTTGAAGGGTTAACTTTATTGAGGTTGGTCTGTTGCGCCTTGTCAATCTTCGCCTTAATTGAGTTAGCTTGAGTTAGTCGCTATTGCGTGACTGAATGTAGCTACCTATTGCATTCTACAGTAGCTCGCAAGATTAGTTCCGAGGTTTCCCAGTTGAAGGAAGTCTCGTTGTCACACTACATAGTTTTAATATTACCAACTCAAACTTTTACTCAAAAAAGGGAACGTTCATCTACTATTGCCCTAGAAGATAGGGCACTACGATGGCGGTTTTGAGATTTTGAGAACACATCAATCCAGGATAAGAAGTGTTTTTTGTCTGTAGAAAAAAAACGATGTGCAACATTTTTCCTTCATATGAAGGAATTGCATCTTGGAGGTGACGGTCGTACTTGCAGCCAGATCGGTATTAGTTATTTCAAGCTGGTCATTGGCATTAGTGATAGGTTTCGTTAGCGCTCACGAGATTTTTACAATGTCAAAACTTTGTTGCAGGTAACTCGTGCCTCAAGGCCTATTGAACGCGAGTCAGGGTAGGCAAATCACAGTTAATATAATATTTATATTTATATATATAATATAATATAGTGAATATAATTAAATAATTGAAATATATATCAAATAATTATTTAACTAGACTTCCCGGATTGTCATTGAAATTAGTAATGTGCCGAGTTCATTAACGAAAATAATGAAGTCTCACCTAAGCTGTTGGCGTTCTTCTTCCAAAATGATTTTGTTTCTGAAGCCGTTTAGAAGTTTGTCAGTAGTTTCAATCGTGTATGAGGGCAGAAACTCACTGTAAACTGTGGCGGCATCGGACTGAGCTTCAGCCTCTAGTTTATTCAAGGGTTGCCGAGACACAGCATCGGCTACAAGGTTTTGTTTCCGTTGTTTTCATCAATAAAAGCCTTTCATCGCCTAATTTAAGCGTTGTTGTGTTTGTTGGATACCGGGTATGTAAGCGGCTGGTGGTCTATGAAAATCCGTAACTCCTTGGTGCTCTAAAGGGGTACTAGCTCCTAGGTACCCTGGAGTTTGCCAATTAGTCTCTTTCGTTAGAGGCGTAGTCTTTTAGTGTACACAAAACCATAGTAATTGTTGGCACCCAGTGCCAAGACCTACTAGCCAATAGTCACACCTATTAATCTGATCTGTTCGTCCGTAGAGCGTTGTGCGGCCACTCGAATTTGAACTCGCGGGCAAAACCGTAGATCCCGGAGTCGTAGTTAAAAGAACGTATAAAGGTTCTGGCTAAAGGTACCTGGATTCTGCAAGGGACTGCTTGGGCTGACCAGGTGCTTGTTGTGATCAGGCTGGAGTGGATGTGGGGTACTTGAAGTCCTGGGCTGGTTCGCCTCAAGTTCAGATGGTATGGTGGTTCGACTGATTCCTTATCGGCCAGTCCTACTTGTGGTCCGTTTCACGGACGCAACACTCGAAGTAGGTTGGGTAACGAAGCCTTACTTGTGGTCCCACTCGAAGTAGGTTCGATGATGAAAGTTCTACTGGTGGTCCGTTTACACTCCTACTTGTAAACCGTTTTACACAGGATCACTCAAAATAGGTTGATTTTAATTGCCGTAGTTCAAACACTGAGTAACGAGACGATTCACAATGATTTCGCAACTATCTTTATTGTAGAAGAACAATTCTTATATAAGATGCCAAATTATACATGATTACATCTAAGAAAGGTCGATGTTATGGACGCGCTGAAACTAATGTTAATGCCAGGGTCACCCACCTCTAAGACTGCTGACTCAGACTGCTTCATGTATTGCTTGTGCATGCATTTCGGCTTAGCTAGCTGGTTTTGCTTGCTTCGGTCAGTTGGTCATTCTTCCCGCTGATAATGCTGATTTCTGCTTCTGGCTCATTCTTCCGGCTGATATTATCAGGTTGGATATTGCTTTATGCTTATTGCTAATAGGTTAGTGGGTTCGTAAGTTGCAACATGCTGATGCATATTGATTGGATCAAATTACTAAGTGTGAATATAGGGTAGTAGGTCTTGGCACTAGGTGCCAACATTCTCCCCCCCCAATTGAGGGACTCAATTGAGGGACCGTCTCAGTGAACCGTTGTGTACCCTTGCACTAGAAAATATTGTGGATCTTAAAACAATTAGTTTAATTAATAATATAATTAATTAAATACAAATCTAATATTATACCAAAACAAAATTTTGAATCATGTGGGTGAGATCTCCAACATTGATAAGATACCAACGATAATTCTCTCCGGCCTGTTGTCTCCTTCGCCTTGTTGCGCTCCCTCGTAACCATTCTCCTTGGGCATCCCATGTAGTACTAGACCTTCTTTCTGGTTGATCAGTGCGCATACAGGACTCTTGGTCCTTTCTTGGCCTGGCTTCTTTCTCCCTTTTGGAGATGCATGTTACCTATTCCGACGGAATTTTACTCAATCGCTGTAGTCTTGATTGTGTATGCATTCCGTAAAAATTTCGCAGAATCGTAGCCAATGTCGGTAGTCTCCGTTTTCTTCCTTTTTTTATGCTATGATATTGTTTTATGCTTTTTGCTAATAGGTTAGTGGGTTTGAATATTGCAACATGCTGATGCATATTGATTGGATCAAATTACTAACTGTGAATATAGGGTGGTAGGTCTTGGCACTAAGTGCCAAAATGATCTAATCAATGTTCATCAGCATGTCGCCATAAGCAATGACCAGACCCCCTAACCTATTGGCCCACTTAGTAATAATAAGCACTAAGCATGAAACAATATCCAACCTAATAACCCAGCACTAGTAGACGGCGCCAGAAGCAGAAATCAGCATTATCAGCGGAAAGAATGACCGACTGACGGATGCAAGCAAATCCAGCTAGGTAAGCCGAAATGCATGATCAAGCAATCTAAGTCAGCAGACTCGGAGGTGGGTGACATTGGCATTAACATTGGGGGAACACGCCCATAACATTGACCTTCCTTAGACTTAGTATATGTATATTTTAGCATCTTATATAAGAATGGTTCTTCTGAAACAAAGATAGTTGCGAATACAGAGTAAATCGGTTCGTTACTCAGTGTCAAGTTACGGAACTTAAAATTAACCTACATCGAGTGTTGCTCCCATGAAACTGACCACAAGTAGGACTCTCTTAAAACTACCTACTTTGAGTGGCTCCTGTGTAAACGGACCACAAGTAGAACTATCGTCATCGAACCTACTTCGAGCGGTTTCTGTGTAAACGGACCACAAGTAGAGCTTACGTTATCTAACCTACTTCGAGTGTTGCTCCCGTGAAAGGGACCACAAGTAGGACCCGCGTTACCCAAACTGCTCCGAGTGTTGCTTCCGTCGGCTAGGAGGATGGTAATTGGGAATGGAGTAGGAATGTTGCCGCCGGAATAGATTTAGCGTAGATTTAAAACAAAATTTAAAATTTTTCAAACTTAAAACTTATCTGATACAGTAAGAACTGAAGATAGCTAAAATTAAGTTTCGCGGAGCTATCATTTTAATCATTTTCAATCCCAAAAATTAAAGAGTACCCTCTTATTTTATTCAACTTCATTTATTGAATAAAACCATGTTGCTTACTTACAAAACAGAGTTTTCCTGAAAGACTGGCTATTTATAAAATTTAAATTCGATATTTACAGACACACACTGTTAAAATACATTCTGTCTAATCATCACTAATTTACCTCTGTCTCTGTCTCTCTGTCTCTCTGTCTCTCTGTCTCTCTGTCTCTCTGTCTCACTGTCTCTCTGTCTCTCTGTCTCTACCTCTGTCTCTGTCTCTGTCTCTAGCAGTTTTTATAGCCAACAGAGACAGAGACAGCCGATTTTCTATCCGTTTTTATTGATATATTAGAGATGATTTTCTAGCCGTAATAATTGATAAATTAGAGATAATTTTTAAGCGGTTTTTATCGCTAAATTAGCGATGATTTTCTAGCGGTTGTTATTGTCAACGTTACTACTACACTTGATGCATAAACAATAATGATGGCCGACAACTGTGTAGGGAGTGAGAAAGAAAGGGGACCGGCTTCGTTCTCATCCCTACTCCTTGCTGTTTACTGGGTCAGAAGTGACACCTGTAGACATCTGGCGGGGATAACTAATTAAATGACGATTGATCAGTTTTCGACCGGAGAGGAAAAATGATTAAATTACTAAAATGGCTATTAAAAAATAAGGGTTGATCGTAGAAGGGTGAAAATTGAGGATTGTATGTATTTTTGTATGTTGTATCATAAAAAAAGAGAAATTAAAAATTTTGACTAAAAAATAAAAATTTAGGGGTGGACTACCCCTAACATTTAGGGGGATGAAAAATAGATGTTGGCCGATTCTCATAGATACCGGATAAGCACAAAAAATTTCATCAAAATCGGTCAAGCCGTTTCGGAGGAGTATGGTAACGAAAACTGTGACACGAGAATTTTATATATTAGATAGGGGTCGAACATCGCCAGAAAGCAGTAGAAGGTGACGGTGAAGTTAAGGAGCGGCGAGGAAACACGAAGTTTTTTAGTACGCGCACGCACTGACATTATTTTAAGTTGAATAAAGATGAAAAATATCTATTTGGCTTTCGGCTTAAAAAAACGGGAGGACCACTTTCTCCCGATCGCAACAATAACAATTGATTGATTTGTTATGCATCATGTGTTTGGTTATTTATGTAAATGTTACGACCTGTGGGCTATCTTTACCGCACACTAAATTACTTTTTTATTTTTCTCAGGGGTGAGCTCGAAATTAAATTTATTATTTAATATTATTCCGTTGGTTGGGCGACAATTATCAATCAACTAGTGCCAAGAACCTACATCGCCAAGAAATCGAAAAAATCCAGCATGTAATTTCTTTAACATTGACCTTACTGTGCGCTACCAGCTTTTTGATAGCTTCCAAATAAGAACAATTGCAATTCCGGTTTATAATTTATTGAGAGCTAATTCCGCGCAATATCACAAAATAGCGGCCCGTCAATAACAACTCCAAAATATGCAAGAAGAACAAGAGCATTGACTGGGAGACAAAAGAGAAGATTAAATTCCGCTGCAGCTAAACAAATGATCAATATTCTAATCGGCTTCTCTGGTGGCTGCTTATCCCATCCCCTCCCCTATTGAAGTGTGGACCTCCAATAACAATTCGGGAAGGGCAGCAGACACATCTTGTAATGCGTAATTAATCCTCGGGTTGCGTATTTACATTACGACGATTTAGGAATCGTACAGGGCGACCAAGGCACACCAACTACTTCCAAACCGTTGGCCATGCATTGCTCCCCCCAATAGACCAATGTGGAAGTCGAAATCTCGTAACGGGTGCAGGGGGTCCGGAACATTGAGTCTTCTCTGCAATCCAGCCTCCCGCTGGTAGTCCATTGCGTCCAGAAGCCACCCAGACAAATTGTGTATTTTGGGCAATTAGGAGGCAGTAACCTAAATGGATTTGGCCAACTGACAAAAGGTTGAAATGCAGGCTGGCTCCAATTAGCAGGTCCACCCCATTTCCATTTCGAAATATCAATTTTAAGGCTGGGCTGACAGTTCGCAATATGAGACACTATAACCGCCTCTAAGTTCGCAGAATATGTGGTTACTCGAGACTTCACACACGAATTAACGGAGGATCCATCCGTAGAAACTCAGTGCCGCCGAGACCGGCGACCGCATTTGGAGCGTTGCAGCTGAAGTTGACTTGCCAGCCGCGATGAGATAAGGTGAACTTGTGAACCAGAGTCCAATAACACTCGGCAAGGCAAGAAGGCACCCGATCGACCACGGATGAGGATATTGGCAATAAGGCAATGAAGCTTGGACAAGTATGAAGCCCGTGCTCAAAAACACCACACAGGGCGCAAAAGAGCAGGACGGGCGTTAACAACCATGAACGAAGATCGGTTATTCAAAGTTCGTGTCAGTAATTTCCAGCGCTCTCACCGTCTTCAAAACTGACTCCCGCAGGCATGAAATGAGCCACCGGAGCTTTTCCATTTTTGTTTGGTAAGGATAACTGTCAATCGTGGTCTTAAAAAGGGCGTAGAAATCCGGCCAGTTGGCATAGCAGCCGATGAATGTTGCCATCGGCAACGGTAGCAAGGAGGGGGCTGGCTTGTATGGCATGGGTGAGACACCGGCACCATCGAGAAGTGTGGAGTGGGCAGCGATTCTAACTGAGCGCTTGGAGCACCTCCTCCTGAATGTCCACCTGCACATCAATCGCCAGCTGCTAGAATCTCCAATACAGTTCACTCCCGATCTCGCTGAAATTAAGCTTCTTAAACTCTTCTTGAAGCGCGGTAAACTGCTCACGCAAACGCTTCTCCACTGACTCCAGCGCCATAATGGTGCAATCTTCATTCCGCGCTGCAGCCTTCACATTATGATGCAGCACCACCATCTCCTGGCAGGTCACCTCTGCTTTTCTCCGCAGCATCCTTTTCTGGCTTGCCACAGCAGATCCAATAGTTTCACATTCAGACTCCATCCATTTCCATTTCCTCCATTTCCAGACTCCATTTCCAGCGCAAGTGAGCAAAACGAAAACCAAGAAATGCTTGTTTTTTTGTTTTTAGTATTAGGCATTTTTTCAGTTTCTGGGGCAATTCAACTGATTGAACTTCGGGCGCGATCACGTCGGGGTTAATTCCGCGCAATATCACAAAATAGCGGCCCGTCAATAACAACTCCAAAATATGCAAGAAGAACAAGAGCTTTGGCGCAGAAGCTCTTCCAAAGCTCCCAAAAGCGCATGCGCTACAAATGACAACGAAGTGCATGCGAAACTGAGAGACAAAAGAGAATATTAAATTCCGCTGCAGCTAAACAAATTATCAATATTCTAATCGGCTTATCTGGTGGCTGCTTAGCCCAACAAGCATTGACCAGCTAATCATAGTTAAGCCACAACATATGTTATTCACTGATTTTATAAAACATTACCTGCTTCACAATAAATACAGTTGCGAATACAGAATTAAATGGTTCGGTACTCACTATCACGTTACGATACTTAAAACTAGCCTACTTAGATTGATGCTTCCGTCAGATGGACTGCTAGTAGGACCCATTCTATACATAATCGACTCAGAGTTTTGCTCCCGTCAGAAGCATCGCCAGTAAGACCATTTCGTTACGTTAAAGACCACCAACATACACCTGAGGCCAGACCTCCGTAGAAGGACCTCAACTCTTATCCCGCACATCTATCCTCATCCTGGTCTCAGCGAGCCGCGCCTAACTCAGAGCGGAAAGGAAAACATTAGTCAGTCCTTCTATAAGACCGGGACCTACCCGCGAGTTCAAGTTCAACAATAGTGGCCGCATAACGCTCTACGGACAAACACCTGGTTATTCCACGCAGCGGTCAGTGACGTCAACAGCTGGAATTGGGTCGCTAGTGTATGTTTTTACTGCGATCAGTTTGTCGGGCGGTTGCCGCTGGCTTCATTCTTCTTAACAAGATGTTAAGGAGGAAGAAACTTTCCCAATTACTATCGGCTCTTAAGGTACGTAATTAATTAAATGGACAATGACGGCAAAGCCGGAGTTTCGTTATCAAGCTATGTGCATTTTATTGAATATCAAATATTGAAACTGACTAAAAGCTAACAAAAAGTCAAAATGCATGGCCGGATGCCTGTTGCCGGTCGCTGATCTTGCACAAATTTCAAGAATCCTACGATCGCTATCCACCGAGAAGAAAAAGACCCGGCCCATAGCAGTGGACTATATACAAGACTGTTAAAAGAAATATAAACGTAATATTTTAAATATATAATAATGATACATATAAAAATGTGAAAGTAAATGGTAATATAAAATATAGGAAATGGAATAAATGAAATTGTAACGCTACCAGCTTTTTGGTAGCGACCGAATTAAACAATTTCGATTTAAATTTCCAATATTTATTGTGGGGCAATTTCATCCCAAAAACGCATCCGCTCAAATCGATGCTGAATATACAAGTGCATAACAAAGAACTTAGGCGCAAAAGCTCTACCAATGCTCTCAAAAGCGCATGCGCTACAAATGACAACAAAGCGCATGAGAAACTGGGGGACACACAGACAAGAATAAATGCTGATAACAAGCGCTGCACAGACAAGAATAAATGCTGATAACAAGCGCTGCAGCTAAACATTATGATTATTATTAAATGGTTTTATTGGTGGCTGCTTGGCCCAACATCCTCCACCTTTGATGGGTGGGCCTTCAATAACAATGGTTATTTTGTGGGTTGTCCTCTCTAGCACAGGACGCCGACGATTCCCGTGATAGTCCGCCGCGCCAGAAAACACCCAGCCAATGAGCAATGGGGAGCCCGTGACCTAACTGAATTTGGCCAGTCGACAAAATGTCAAAGAATAAGCTGGCTCCAATTAGCAGGTCAACTCGCTGCGTTTTGTGGAAGTTGGCATCTGCCATATCCATATTGCCAGGAATCTTCCCACTCGATACATCTATGTGAATATGTGGAACATTTAGAGCTGCAAAGCTGAAGAGTTAACTCGCCATGGATCCTGGGTCACAACAGTGTTTATTGAGTGGGATGGTGGATTCGCAACAGGAACTGCATTGATGAGACGTTAGACTCGTGCGGGTGGAGAATTGGTAGAATTAGAAACCAGCCCGCGAGGGTGCAACAGGAAATTATGACGGCGATTGCACGTTGAGCAGCGGGAAGCTGACCATCTGCGATCGAAATGGCCATCCTCTAGGCAAACCAAACAGCGACACAGACACCGCGCTTCGTCGCACCGTGCCTCAATTGGCAAAGCAATGAACCTTGGACAAGCTGGCAAGGAGTGAGCGAGTGGGCATAGCGAGGATTAACTAACATGCACGAAGAGCGGTTGGTATACGATACAAAGCAGAGCAAAGTCCACACCTTCAAGCGTCCCGAATCTTTGCTTCAAGAATTGAGCCAAAGACTCCCACGATGGAAGGCTGTTCTCCTTGCTCCCAGAGAGAGAAACTTCCCAATTCGGAGGCGAGGATTGACTTGAGGATTAACTGGATAAACAGGCTGGAAGATTAATCGACGGTTACTGAAACTGTTGCGCAAAAGATAAAGGCCAACATCATATGTAGTGTCAGAAATCTCCAGCGCTATCACAGTCTACAGGGCTGTCGCCCGCAGGCATGAAATGAGACACCTGAGCTTCTCTCTCTTGGTCAAGTCAATCGTCATCCTAAACAGGGTGCAGGCACGTCACCTCTGCACGTCTACGAAGCATCCTCTCCCTACTTGTCGCAGCAGATTCAGAAGCTTGAGGTCCAGACTTCAAGCGATCACGTCGAGGTCACCAATGTTACGCTACCAGGTTATTGGTAGCGACAGAATTAAACAATTTCGATTCAAATTTCCAATATTTATTGTTTGGCAA
This sequence comes from Drosophila ananassae, assembly GCF_017639315.1. Taxonomy (NCBI): domain Eukaryota; kingdom Metazoa; phylum Arthropoda; class Insecta; order Diptera; family Drosophilidae; genus Drosophila; species Drosophila ananassae. The sequence continues at coordinate 22,986,248 of NC_057929.1, read as the reverse complement.
TTTAACCCCAAAAACGATACAAGTGCATAACAAAGAGCTTAGGCACAGAAGCTCTAAAGCTCCCAAAAGCGCACGCTCTACAAATAATAACAATGCGAAATTGGGAGACAGACAGACAAAAATAAATGCTGATAACAACTGCTGCAGCTAAACATATTATGTTTATATTTTAAAATGGTTTTGTTGGTGGCTGCTTGGCCCAACAGAAATATTTAATTTGCCTGCCTAACCTATGCTGGGATCTGGCTGATGAATATTGTTCGTATATTTATTGTTTAATCTATTTTATTTATTGTTCAGAAATAAAATTAAAAAAAACGAAGACGCGAATATGTTAATTATCAATGAATAACACGGTGCGACAGTGAAAAAACACTTGTGAAACGAGATAGTGTAGGTTGTTAATCTGGTCAAAGAGAACTCAAAAATATTTTTTTTATATTTTTGGAACCCTCTAATTTTTTTTTATTTAAAAAAAACCGTTTTTCGGGACTTTTTTGCGCTTAAAAATTCCTGAACGCGTTTTTTTCAACCGATTTCAAAATTTTCGGTTTTTTTTCAATAGTTAAATGTTTTAGCTTTTAAAAAAAAAATATATCTTCGATTTTGTTGAACAAAAAGGACACAATTTTTACACCTGAAACTAAAGTTTTCGACTTTTATTCGTGTTTTTCGGATTTTGATGCCAGTTTTTCGGTAAAACTTACTAAAATTCTGTCATGTTTGCCACATACCAATGTTGTCTCATTCATTCTGAATAAAACGAGACAAATTTCATCAAAAAATAATGAAAATTGGTGAAGTTATAACGCTTTTCCCAAAAAAAGTCAATTCAACCTTGCGTGCGCTCCGGAGTACTTGTGTGTATAAGTCAGGAATATGCTCTTCTTCTTATAGTGCTCCCATGGTTTTATTGACTTTTTTTTGGAAAAGCGTTATAACTTCAACAATTTGTATTATTTTTTAATGAAATTTGTCTCGTTCTATTCAGTATTATTGAGACAATATTAATATGTGGCATAAATGACAAACTTTTTGTCAGAAGAAATCAATATACTCTTATTTTTATACACATTGTTCCTCCGAAGCGCCCGCTAGGTTGAGTTGACTTTTTTTGGGAAAAGCGTTATAACTTCACCAATTTTCACAATTTTTTGATGAAATTTGTCTCGTTTATTCAGAATTAATGAGACAACATTGATATGTGGCAAAAATGACAGAATTTTTGTAAATTGTACCGAAAAACTGGTGCCAAAATCCGAAAAACACGAATAAAAGTCGAAAACTTCAGTTTCAGGTGTAAAAATGTTGTCCTTTTTGTTCAACAAAATCGAAGATATATTTTTTTTTCAAAAGCTAAAACATTTAACTATTGAAAAACACCGAAATTTTGAAATCGGTTGAAAAAAACGCGTTCAGGAATTTTTAAGCGCAAAAAAGTCCCGAAAAACGGTTTTTTTTTAAATAAAAAAAAATTGGAGGGTTCCAAAAATATAAAAAAAATATTTTTGAGTTCTCTTCGACCAGATTAACAACCTACACTATCTCGTTTCCCAAGTGTATTTCGTTTTTTTTTTTTTGTCGCACAGTGTAATTAATGTAGATAATTTAGTGGAATGATATGAAGTCTAGTATAAGTTAGTTTAGGGCGGAGCGGGAGCGCAAGTAAAGCTCTCACTTGCGCTCTCCCATGAATTCGCCCGCTTCGCCGCGCTAGATAAGCTAGGCTTAAGTTTTTGTTGATATGAATATATACTCGAATTTATAACGTTGAACAGAGTGCACGCATTTTTGGTTTTTTGCAATAATTTAATTCCTAGAGCCATCATTCTCCAGTCTTTCGGTTTCTCGCGACGATATAAAATAATTTCAATTAACATTTTGGTGCCCCCGGGTGGACTGTAGTGAATATAATTAAATAAAAAAGCAACAAAAATAGTGACAGTGACACAATACATATAAACAATATATAACATACATACATATATTCAAAAAAAAAAAAAGAGTTGCTCGCGACGGTTGTGGTAGTGAATTCTAAAATACAAATTAAAGAATTCTCCGCGTCGCGAAACAAACTTCTCCAATCAACTAGCTGCTACTGGAAGGATTCGTCGCCCCATGCCCTGCACCTGCATCGATTGTCAAAGGAAAGTGGCCGCAGGATTAAAGGATCCGAAAGCAGAACCCCAGGTATTTGTACAAAATTGAAAGTTGAGATAAGACAAATTAAAATCCGTCTTGTGCTGGAATATTGCACCCTCCTTTCAATTCTTGGCGCATACGTACGTAGAAAAAATAGTAGAGCAAAAATAAATAACAACATATATAAAAGTTCTAAAAATTTAATTATAAATATGCTAACCTAAATGTACTGCCTGTGGATAAAATAAAAAAGAAAATATTTATATATAGCGATAATATTCTCGTTTTCGTTTCCCACCGTTATCCGCTGCTGTATGTATGTATATGCAGTTTTTGGCGCCTATAGTTTAACGGTCCGCCAAGTGACGCGCTCCCCTACAATTTGGTCGTATTGTAGTGCATATTGGTTTCGGTGTCATTGGCGACCAACTATTTTTTTTGGATACTCTGTGCTTCGACTATCAATAATTCGTTATCAATTATGTTGGCACCTAGTGCCAAGACCTACTACCCTATATGCACACTTAGTAATTTGATCCAATCAATATGCGTCAGCATGTCGCAATATAAAAACCCACTAACCGATTTTCTTACCTATAAACAATTAGTAATAAGCATAAAACTATATCCAACCTATTAACCCAGCACTAGTAGACGGCGCCAAAAGCAGAAGCAGCATATCAGCGGGAAGAATGACCGACTGACCGATGCAAGTAAAAACCAGCCAGCTAAGCCGAAATGCGCAAGCAGTACATGAACAAACAATCTGAGTCAGCAGACTCAGAGTTGGGTGACCCTGGCATTAACCTTAGTTTAGCACGTCCAGAACTTTGACCTTTCTTAGATTTAATGATGTATAATTTAGCATCTTATATAAGAGTTATTCTTCTGAAATAAAGACAGTTCCGAAATCAGAGTCAATCGTCTCGTTACTCAGTGTCTGAACCACGGCACTTAAAATCAACCTACTTCTAGTGATCCTGTGTAAAACGGTTCACAAGTAGAATCCGCGGCATACCAGTCTACTTCTAGTTTTGCTTCCGTGAAACGGACCACAAGTAGACCCCGCGTCACCTCCTTACTTCTCGTGTTGCTCCCGTGAAACGGACCACGAGGAGACCCCGCGGCATACCAGTCTAGCTGAGTGTTGCTCCCGTGAAACGGACCACCAGCAGACCCCGCGCTATCTAACCTACTTAGAGTGTTGCTCCCGTGAAACGGACCGCCAGTAGGACCGGCCGATAAGGAATCAGCCGAACCACCATACCACCGGTACTTGAGGAAAACCACCCCAGGACTTCAAGCACATCAACTCATGCCTGATCACAGCAAGCGTCTGGCCAACCCGAGCAGTCCCTTGCAGAATCCAGGTAAATTTAGTCAGGACTATTTACGGTTTTGACTACGACTCCGGGACCTACCGTTACTCCCGTGAGTTCAAGTTTGACGTAGTTGCCGCATAACGCTCTACGGACGAACATTTGGTGACCCCGACGTGATCCTTTAGGATCACAACTTGAACACAAACCTCAACGCAATTTAACTCAACGAAAAAAAAAAAAAAAAAAAAAGGGAGAGAGGAGAGATACATTGCAACAATGGGATCAGAATCAGACCCCGTAATCCAAATGCTCATTGATGAGCAAATTGAAAGCAACATAGTCATCCAAAGGCTAATAAGAAACTTCACTAAGGACTCCGCAGAGCGTAAACTCAAGGGAGGATACTTCGAAGAGAAACTCAGACAGCTCACTCACTCATGGACCCAGTTTAAAAAAAATGATGCCAAGCTCAAGGAGCTAGCACTAAGTCCTGAGAATGAGTATTTCACAAAGGCCAAAGCGCTAGAAGAGCTTGTGAAAAAATATGAAGCAATATTTTCGGATGGAATCCCATCAGTGTCAGGCCCGTCACAAAGGCCCCGGAAAACTGGCGAAAATCTCGAGCCAAAGGCACAATCATCACGAGGAAACGAAGGAGAAGACCTTCGATTAACATCATTAAAACGAAGACATGAAGGACGATTAGACGATATGGAAGACTTGCTGTGCAACCGCACCGAAGGACGGGAAGTGTCCACACACGTCAGACAACACATGAAGGAGCTATGGAAGGAAATCGTCACGGGATACCATGATCTCATCGACCTGGAACCAGCCATAAAAAATGATGGACACACCGATGACAGATTTCAGGTTGTACGAGCAGAATATTTTTCGTTTTTGAGCGAAGAATCGAAATCAACTTCAGCATCAACACAAAAACTCGCGATTGCACCTCCGTTTGTAATACCACCAGTAGAAATTCCAAAGTTTGACGGAGACTACCGGCATTGGCTACGATTCTACGAAATTTTTACGGAATGCATCCACGATCAAGACTACAGTGATGCAGTAAAATTCCGTCATTTGGAGAATCATGTAACAGGTGAAGCACAAAACCTAATCGCAACGTCGATTGGCGGACAGACCAGTTACCAGGATGCATGGCAACGACTAAAGAATCGATACCACAATGAACGGCTGTTGATTAAATCCGCGATTCAAGAGCTTTTCGGACACCCCAGAACAAATGGATCAGCGGACCAGCTGCGCAGCTTACATGATACCGTGCTCCGAACGGTCGCCACTCTCGACGCACTCAAAGTGTCAACAGACAACTGGGACCCAATCTTGATACACATCATTGAGGAAAGATTGGATCCACACACGCTGTCAGTTCTAGAACTAGCCGTCAACGATCCAACCAATCGACAATCTCTGAAGCAGATGTTAGAAAACCTTGAGCGTCAGGCAACCAGTCAAGTAACAATGCAGAAAAATACGTCGGCGGCTCCACTTCGATCCAGTTCATCACGATGGGTGTGTTCAGCCACAGCCCTGCTTACAGATAAGCCCACCGTTCTTTTACCAACCGCCCAAGTGGCAATACATGGCCCAGCCGGAACCCATCAGCAATGCCGCACACTCCTAGATTCTGGATCACAGATTAACATAATCACCAGAAGGATGGCTGATACACTTGGACTACAATTGGAGCCATCAACCCTGAACATCGCTGCACTGGGAGGAACAACAACAAGATTAGGAAAAAAGGCTGTGGTGACCCTATCATCATTAACCACTGACTTCGAAGATCAAATCAACGTCGTTGTACTACCGGAAATAATGCCCAATCAACCATCCCACCCTATTCAAGCGCCAAGAAATATCTCACCTCAGTTGCGCTTAGCCGATCCTGAATTTACGCAGCCCCAGAATATTGATCTGTTGTTGGGCGCCGAAATCATCTCCCAGCTTATGAGGCCACAACAGACATATTTGGGAGAAGGACAACCACTACTAAAAAATACCGCGCTTGGATGGATTGTGATGGGGCCAGTGCGACCGGAATCAGCTCCTAATAGCAAGGCAGAACAAGTCGTCGGTAATACGACGGCTTGGACACCGGAAGCTAACGAGCCACGACAAAGTTTGATTGCATGCATCGGCAAGGAGCAAATAGTAAAATCCGGAAGAGTACATAGTTCCCCACTCATTGCGGATCAACAAGAAGCTAACGAGCCACGACAAGATCAACAAGGAGAGCCGCAGACGGACCCCAATCCACAAGCCCAAGGTTGTCAACTCACAACTGAAGAGCACAGAGTGAAAGGGCCAGTAACCAAGGAAATTCAAGGAGTAGAAGTCACCTCCTATCTGGCATGGGTAACATGCATCTCCGAAAGGGAGCAAGAAGCAAGGTCAAGAGAGGGCCAAGAGTCCTGTATGCGCACTGACCAACCAGAAAAAAGGTGTAGTACTTCATGGGATGCCCAAGGAGAATGGTTACGAGGGCGCGCAACAAGGCGAAGGAGACAACAGGTCGGATAGAATTATCGTTGGTAGAGATCTCACCCACATGATTCAAAAATTTTTTTTTTGTAGTAACTTTAGATTTTAGTAATTAGTTTTAAGATACACAATATTTTCTATCGCAAGGGTACACATCGGTTCACTAAGACGGTCCAACAACAACGCACAGCCCCTATTATTGAGTACCTCAATGGGGGGGGAGAATGTTGGCACCTAGTGCCAAGACCTACTACCCTATATGCACACTTAGTAATTTGATCCAATCAATATGCGTCAGCATGTCGCAATATAAAAACCCACTAACCGATTTTCTTACCTATAAACAATTAGTAATAAGCATAAAACTATATCCAACCTATTAACCCAGCACTAGTAGACGGCGCCAAAAGCAGAAGCAGCATATCAGCGGGAAGAATGACCGACTGACCGATGCAAGTAAAAACCAGCCAGCTAAGCCGAAATGCGCAAGCAGTACATGAACAAACAATCTGAGTCAGCAGACTCAGAGTTGGGTGACCCTGGCATTAACCTTAGTTTAGCACGTCCAGAACTTTGACCTTTCTTAGATTTAATGATGTATAATTTAGCATCTTATATAAGAGTTATTCTTCTGAAATAAAGACAGTTCCGAAATCAGAGTCAATCGTCTCGTTACTCAGTGTCTGAACCACGGCACTTAAAATCAACCTACTTCTAGTGATCCTGTGTAAAACGGTTCACAAGTAGAATCCGCGGCATACCAGTCTACTTCTAGTTTTGCTTCCGTGAAACGGACCACAAGTAGACCCCGCGTCACCTCCTTACTTCTCGTGTTGCTCCCGTGAAACGGACCACGAGGAGACCCCGCGGCATACCAGTCTAGCTGGAGTGTTGCTCCCGTGAAACGGACCGCCAGTAGGACCGGCCGATAAGGAATCAGCCGAACCACCATACCACCGGTACTTGAGGAAAACCACCCCAGGACTTCAAGCACATCAACTCATGCCTGATCACAGCAAGCGTCTGGCCAACCCGAGCAGTCCCTTGCAGAATCCAGGTAAATTTAGTCAGGACTATTTACGGTTTTGACTACGACTCCGGGACCTACCGTTACTCCCGTGAGTTCAAGTTTGACGTAGTTGCCGCATAACGCTCTACGGACGAACAAATTAATTAATCAATTTAGATTTTTTTTTTTAAATTATTTAATAAATTATTTATTATATTTAAATAAGATTAATTAATTATTTTCGTTTTCGCATTTTCTTGTTGTTGAATTAAATTCAATAAATTTTTAAATAAATTTCTAAAATTTATTTATTTTTAATAAATTTTTAATATTAATATTTTAAAATTAATAAAAAATTTAAATAAATTAATAACATTTCTTTAACAAAAAATTTAAATAAATTATTAAATCTTAAATTTGCATTGTTTTCGTTTTTGTATTGAAAAAATAAATTTTTTATAATGGAAAGTACTAAACAAAAACTTAATTCCACGACTCTTATTGACTTAAAAAAATGATTAAATGTCAAAGTTAAAAGCATTCGCCGGTTGGAGGAACGTTTGGAAGATGGATCTCTTCCTCTAAATAAAACCGAGCTAGAATGCAGGCTTCAGGTTTAGATGAGGCAATTTCTAAAGCAAATGAGTTGCAAGACCAGATCGAGCAAATAGATGAATTGGATGATTTCGGAGCCGAGTTGGAAGAATTAGGAATAACTACCAAGGCAAGGATTATGTCCTTATGAAATGCCTTGAGTTCATCTGAAGACTCCCGTCCAGCTACTGCAATTTCTGCAGCCCCAACTCGAGCTCGACTTCCCAGTTTGGCATTGCCAAAATTCAGTGGAAATTATTCGGATTTCAAAAATTTCATAAGTCTTTTCGAGACATTAGTTGACAAAGATGTGAACATTCCAGTTATCGAGAAATTTAATCATTTAATTTCTTGCCTCTCTGGTAAAGCCTTAGGAACTGTCATGGCATTCCAGGTCACCGAGAGTAATTACGACAAAGCTATCGCTAGTCTTTGCGAACCAAATACGTCAACTGTCGTTGAGGGGTCTCATCGACACTGTGTCATCCATTTATGGATCACTATGATCCATAGGAGATGATACTAAAATTGAAAACTCAATGATTATTCATTTAGTTTTGAGTAGAGTGACCAAGCAAAAATGGAAAGAGTCACTGGATTATGAGGAATTGCCGCTGTGGTCCGATTTCGAAAAAATACTAAATCGTAGATACCAGCACATGTCCGCTGAAGAGACTGGCAAACCAAAACAAGAACTTGGTTCACCAAGCAACTGAATAGAACTTCGTTGGCTTGTTCTTCTACCAACGCCAAACCAGCTTGCAGTTATTGTAACGCTAACAATCATTTTTTGGCTTAGTGCAGTCCGTTCGCTCGCCTTGCTGTAATGCAAAGGTTTGAGTTTGTTAAGTCAGGTGTCAAATCTGTTCAAGATCGCACCATAAACTTCTGCACCGATAAACAGTGACCGAAAATAGCTTAGCATTACCACCACCCACACAAAATCCTCCTCCGGAGTTAATGAATGATGGCCCTTCTACTTCACATGCTTTGCATGCGTCGTCTGTAGAAAGGGTTTTGTTAGCAACGTCGATCGTAAGCGTTCGAACAAAAAATGGTGAGCACATCTTGGCCCGAGCATTACTTGACTCAGGGTCACATATGAATTTTATTACAGAAGATCTTGCTCAACGCTTACAGATCCGTAGGGAGGAATCGTGCATCAACTTGCTTGGAATTGGCCAATCTAATTCACAAGTAAAGAAAAAGATACACACCGTGGTGAAGTCGAGAGTCAATGGTAGCGAGTTTCCGTTCGACTTTTGGGTTTTGAAAACCATTTCAGGCTATCACCCTGACCAGTCAGTGAACGTAAAAGATTGGACCCTACCAAAGAACATGCCGTTAGCAGACCCATATTTTTACAAACCTCAGCGGATAGATATGCTAATTGGAGCTGAGTCATTTTTCGAACTGTTGTCCGTTGGCCAAATAAAACAAGGTCCGAACCATCCCATCCTTCAAAAAACTCTCCTTGGGTGGATAGTATCGGGAAAATATCTGGCAAATTCCTCATCTCCTCCACAGCCGGTCTCTAGTCTGAATTGCCAAGAGGAAGTATTAGAGTCAATAGACAAAAACTTGAAAAAATTCTGGTCGTTGGAAGAAGTTCCATCTTCTAAAAAGATCTTGTCGTCAGAACAAGAGCTATGTGAGGAACATTATCGGAAGACTACAAGAATACTGCCTTCAGGTCGATTTGAAGTTAAACTTCCATTTAAGTCGGATCCAAGCGTTTTGGGCAAATCATTCGAGATAGCCAAACACCGATTTCTGTCGCTCGAGAGAAGATTATCTCGAGATCCGAACTTAAAGAAAATATATTTGGAATTTATGGAAGAATACGAATCCTTAGGCCATATGTCCCCTGCAAGCAATGACGTTCTTGCTTCACCACACTACGTCATACCCCACCAGTGTGTCTTGCGGCCGCAAAGTACAACGACCAAACTACGAGTCGTTTTCGATGCGTCCTGCAAGACATCCACACAGAAGTGTTTAAATGAGTTGTTGATGGTGGGTCCAACAATTCAGGAAGAGCTTTACTCAACTCTTCTTAGATTTCGGCTAAATAAATTCGCTCTGGTAGCCGACATAAAAAAGATGTATCGTCAAGTGATGGTAAATGAAGCAGATCGACGATACCAGTTGATAGTGTGGAGAAAAGACCCGTCTGAGTCCTTGAAATTGTGCAAGCTCACCACCGTTACTTATGGCACTGCACCCCATTCCTGGCCATAAGGTGTTTGAAGAGGTTGAGTGAATCCGCGAAAAATACATTCCCTCGAGCTGCTAAAGTTATTGGGTCTGACTTTTACGTCGACGACATGTTAACGGGTGCTGGTTGCGTGGAGGAGCTAAAGACAATTAAGTCTGAAGTAACTCAGGTTCTTCAAAACGCTTGGTTTGAATTGAGCAAGTGGTTTTCAAACTCGCCTGAAGTTACTGCATCCGAGAGCACGGTTAAGCCAATAACACTTTCGGACTCAGAGCTGACAAAAACATTCTCCTGTTACAGGAACTTTGGCTTAATAAGCTAGATTGGGATGAGTCATTCCACTGCACTTGGAAACCGCATGGAACAAAATTCAGCTTGCCTTGACACAGTTAGAAGAGATCTCAATACCGAAATTTTTGATAAAAGAGCCAAAGTCACCAATTCAAATTCATGCCTTTTCTGACACATCGATGAGAGCCTATGGAGTCATCCGTTGCAAATTTGCAGAAGGTATTAAAGTCTCATTGTTGAATGCAAAGTCGAAAGTAGTGCCGCTCAAGACAAAGACGCTCCCCCGTCTTGAGTTATGTGCCGCTCACCTTCTCGCGGACCTCTGTCCCAAAATAAAACCTCTTATCAAAGCACCGATCGAACGAAGTGTATATTGGTCAGATTCGGAAGTTTGTCTTCATTGGATTCGTTCCCATCCATCGTCGTTGTCAACGTTCGTATCAAATAGAGTTGCTGAGATTCAAGAGTACCAAATAAAAAGAACCCGGCAGATATTGTGTCAAGAGGTGGAGACGTAAAGGAAACGATAGAAGCAAGTATTCGTATACAAGTTCCGCTATTTAAAGAAGTGTAAAAAATTAGTAGTTCCTTTTGATAGTGTAGTTCAAGAGCACGAGTATCAAGAGGAAATTAAAAATGTTAGAAAAAATCTTGTTGTTAGCCAAAGCCTACAGAAGCTAAGTCCGTTTGTCCATGAAACCTCTCAGGCTGGGCTTACCTTTTCGTTGTTGCGGGTCGGGGGGCGACTAGCTAATGCTCCTATTTCGTACGATGCCAAGTTTCCAGTATTGTTGGCGAAGCGCTCTCAATTTGTTCAGAGCTACGTCCGATACTTGCACTTGTCGAATTTTCATGTGGGTCCATGAGCACTAGTGAGTCTCTTGCGACAGCGCGTTTGGATAGTAAACGCGCAGGAAGTCTGCAGTCAGATAGTGCGGTCATGCATACGTTGTTTTAAATGCAAGCCTCATCTGATGACTCAAATCAAGGGAGATTTACCCTTAGATCGAGTTCGTGCTCTCCGCCCATTTTCCATATGTGGCGTGGATTTCTGTGACCCTATTGACTACTATGGGAGGCAGGTGTGAAGTCTGCAAAGCACCTACTCCTACGAGCGGTGGGCAGCGCGAAGTTGACCGCAGAGGAGCTGCAGACCGTCCTCGTTGGAGTCGAGGCCGTCCTGGCCGCGGACCCCGGACCAGCAGGGTCTAACGTGCTTGCGGCGATGGCGGCTTGTCCCGTCAATCAAGCAAACGTTTTGGCAGCGTTGGTCCCGGGAGTACGTCTTTGGCCTACAGGCGCGGTCGAAGTGGCAGCGGGAGTAGGAGGACGCCAGGAAGGGCGATCTGGTCCTGGTCGCCGAGGACAACCAGCCGCCCCAGCAGTGGATCACCGCCAGGGTCGTCGAGACTCACGCCGGCGTGGACGGAAGGGTCAGGGTCGCCGACGTCAGGACGAGTAGAGGAGCAGTATTCAGGAGAGCAGTCCACAAGCTGGCGAGGTTGCCAGTAGTTGAAGCCTAATGAAGGCCTTCAACGGGGCCGGTGTATAATTAATGTAGATAATTAAGTGGAATGTTATGAAGTCTAGTATAAGTTAGTTTAGGGCGGAGCGGGAGCGCAAGTAAAGCTCTCACTTGCGCTCTCCCATGAATTCGCCCGCTTCGCCGCATTAGATAAGCTAGGCTTAAGTTTTTGTTGATATGAATATATACTCGAATTTATAACGTTGAACATAGTGCACGTATTTTTCGTTTTTTGCAATAATTTAATTCCTACAACCATCATTCTCCAGTCTTTCGGTTTCTCGCGACGAGATAAAATAATCTCAATTAACAGTCAAAAAGAAAAACAATTTCTCATACGGCTAGGATTCGGACCTGCAAAATAATTTATAAAACCAGCATCTTTACACTTTTGGCAACAATAATTGATTAAACAATGGCGCTCATTCGGCAGAAGCTGCAATTGTCAGAAATTAAAATTTTTACACCGTCGAATTGTGAAACTTATGTTACATGGTAAGGCACAAATATTTCCTTAAACAATGTATCGAACTGTTTTGCTTCTTACAAAACAAATGCCGCGGCTAGCTCACAGAGTTTGTGGGTCGTTCCACCAAATTTATATATCCGATGTGACTGACCGAGCTCACAAATAACACCGAGTACTTCGTTTAAACATTATCCTTTTTATTTCTAGCTTGTCTTCAATGTATCGTAAGGGGGAATCTCACCGGAGTTGATTCCTCCGTCGGATTCTCGCAGTTTCTCCAGACGTTGGCGCTCGTACACGCCCCCCAAAGCTCTTGCCTGGCAGGACATGTGGTCTTGTTGCCTGGCACCGGTTCGGCTAGCGGTTCCCTCTGTTTGGACTCAAGTGACGCGCTGCTCCTGTTGCTATTTCGCCGTTGATCGTCGTTAACCTTGGCTTACTGTGTCTGCCCTTTCGCCGTGGCCGGCACCCAATCCGCTTACCAATTGCCACACCTTCCAGGCATACACCTGGAAGAATAAGCTTTCATGGAGCCTGGCAGCTGGATCAGGGCACGAAGGGCCTTCCAACCCCTCAGGACACACCCTAGGTTGCGTTCACCACTCGCCACCAAACACCTGCGCGTCTACGCTCCACAGGATCTATGGCCGACCAGAGGTTCGCTGTGCGTACGCCCCAGCGAGCCTAGATCAGGAGTCTTCTGACTCTCCAACATGGGAACGGGGTTTCCCTGGTTAGTTTTATACGCAGGCTTGGGTTCCCGAGGTGGTCACCCCTCGCTTTACAGGTTCACACCTGGTCTTCGCGGTCAGGAATCGATACACCAGACCGATCCGTCGCTATTGCTCCGACACCAGGATACCTATCGTGTCCGTGAATAAACCAACCCTATCAACCCTTAGCCTGGTCTTCAGTTTTGCAGCCGATTCTAATCCTATCCCACTTGCTCCTTGTTCTATCCCCGCATTATGACTTGCATACAACCGCCGGACTTACCCCACAGACTGTCCTTGAGCCACGGATTACAGATCCTTGCGCACTCCCACTAAATCCCGTACTTAAGACTGTCAGACACTCAACACTTCCAGCTTCCCTAGAAGACTCGTCCTCGATTCGATAAAGTGGACCTCCTTATATAGCGTCTGAGGCGCCCGTTAACCCTTATAATTGTCGGTTCCTGCTGTTAATCCTTCATGCCTCTGTTCTCGCCGGTTAATCCTTTCCCGTCTCATTTCAATTGGCTCAATCAACAAAGGAAACTTTGTTCCTCCTTTGCCCCGCCTGGGCATCCGATTCATATTGTTATTATGCAAGTCACCGGACTTCGTCCAGAAATGCATGACCGTTCTAAATGCATTTCTTCTTTTCTGCATTTTCTAAGCACAGCCGCTTAGCCGCTTTAATCTCCTCACAACTAGAAATAGGATATAGTACACCGATCCTTACGAAATTTGTTATGACTTACCAGATGGCTAAAAACCAAGCCCGCTTCTACTTTGAAAAACATCGAAGTTATGCCAAAACAGATATATAGCAGCTTTTGGATATAATCGACCTGTTAATCTGTAATGGTAAAGGGATGCAAAAGGATGTATCATCCGATTGCTGGTTTGTTGCTGCCAGTGCAAAACAAATGGAGAAATAAATGAGTTTAGAATAGGTTTGTCTGAGACTGACATGAATGATAAATTAACAATTCAAAAGTGTGGATCGTGTTACAATATTTTGTCGATTGCATGTCAACAGTTCTTGCTGTTGTTTCAGTTGTTTAAGTCATTATTCTTTATGTAGGCTTTGACCTAATCTTTTTTTTATTATGTATTTTTTTTGTCTCTGTTTTTGTTGTGTGTGTTCCGTGCCTTGACAAACGGAACTTTGTCAAGACAAACAGTGATAAACTCTGGGCAGTTCATGGCGCTTAAAGATACAAGCACGCCGATAAGCGCCAACCAAATAAATCATGTTGTGGCTCAACCAAATGGTGAAATAGCTTAACAGATGTTCGAGTATCACACGAACGCGGGTATCGGAAATGCTCAATGTGCTCAGAGAGCTACGCTAAGCCCAATCCCGACTACGGTCACTCATATTCACATTCAAAGTATATATGCAATGCAAGCCGCACCACCAGCAGGATTTATATCAAGTAATGCAAAACAAACAGTTCCAATGCGGAATACGGCTGGATACATGGCTAATGATGTAGCACATGCTGCACCACCCAAGGGCGCGGCTGTATGCTGTATCGTATAGTGCTGCGCAGACGGTTCCACCCCAGAATGCCGGTATATTCAGCTAGAATAGGTGTTATACCGAATGCCAATCCCAATACAGTGGGTCCAAACCCCAACAGTGCAGCATTTAATATTGGTGGAATAGGCGGGCACATGCCGCCGTTTGCCAACTCTCAGTTTGTACATGAAGGGTCAGGGTCAGGTCAGAAGCTGGACTCGGGTAGACATCTTTTCGCAGCAGGTGGATTTTTGTTGTAGCAATGTGCGCTACAATGGCAACCCCGTAAGATTACCAAACAACGGAAAACGATAAAGGAGACAAACATAAGAAAAAGCGTTTGCTAATGCACAATATGGTGGAAGGTTCGGACGAGGACGAGCCGAAAATTCAAGATCCCCAAGAATCATTGTGCCCAGGATGTGACTGCAAGCACGAGCTAAGTGAATGTAAATGATTTTTAAATATGACTTCTTGATCGACAAAAATACGACGAAAAGGGTTACATTCGAAAACTAAAAAAGGACGAGTTATTTACTAGCCAAGAAATTGACTGTTCTTGTATATTCCAGTATTCGTAGTGACCAACCACAACAAGAAAAAGAAACGTCTAGTCTGGGATGCGGCTGCACAAGTGAATGAAGTATCGCCAAATGATCCCCTCATGAAAGGGCCGGTTTTGTTGATGTTTCTATCGAGAGTACTGACAGAGAGTCAGACGTTATATACATTGACTTCAGCAGTCTTTTGGGATTCCTAACTAATCTTCTTATCTGGATTTCGAGCTACTTATCAGGGAGAACCCAACGTGTTTTCTTTAAAGATGTTACCTCGCGTTTAGTCCGCGCCTCATCTGGGGTGCCCCAAGGAAGCCATCTTGGACCCCTACTTTTTACACTGTTTATTAACGACTTGCCCCTTTCCTTAACTAATTCACTTGTACTTATGTACGCTGATGACGTTAAGCTATGCCTTCAGTATAAATTCACTAGCGCCCAGTCTAGACTTCAATCCGATTTGGATAAACTTCAAAATTGGTGTTTAGCAAATAACCTAAAGCTTAATGGATCGAAATGTAAACTCATATCTTTTTCCCGATCTAGTCCTCACCAGGCTCCCATAGTCCTCCCATAGAGAAAGTACATCTCTATGGGAACGTACATGGGCCTTAGAACGATTAACTCAGGTTAACGATCTAGGTGTCCTATTAGATTTGAGACTTAAATTTACCGACCATATATCTACCATGCTTAATAAAGCTATGGGAAAAGCTAAAGAATTTAATGCCCCGTACATAACTAAAACGTTATATACATCACTGGTTCGTCCGATTCTTGAGTATGGATCGTGTGTCTGGAGTCCTCAATATGGAGTACACCAAGATCACATTGAATCTGTACAAAAGAACTTCCTTACTTTTGCTCTTAGGGGAGTTAATTGGGATGCAAATCTTTACCTCCCCTCTTATCGTAGTAGACTTTTACTAATAAACTTACCATCATTAACAAACCGTAAAACGATGCTGGGTGTCATGTTTCTATATAATCTTATTTATGGAAATATAGACAGCCTAACACGCTTAAATTTTAACGTTCCTAGTAGAAGGACTAGAAACTTTCGTCCTCTACTCCTCAGCCATTGTAGTTCGACATATGCCCAACACGATCCGTTCAGGGTATTATGTTCGGAAGACAATGGTCTCTACCACATCTTGTCACTTTGTTCTACTAACAATCTTAAATCGCTTATATTAACCGCCTTATCTGTGCAACACTCTTCCTCGTGATATCTTTCTCCTAATCCTCGCTTATCTATCTCGGATCTATTCCCGCGATATGGCGCACGTTACGCGGCAGCGTCCCTCGGTCGGTTGGACGGGAGGTGGGCTGTACGTATGCAGTGGGAACCGCGAAAAAAAAATGAACCTTTCCATCGCTCAACGGATATATTTATAATGTAAGTGATGACCTTTGGAGCTGCCTTTTCCTCATCCCTGGCCAATTTTATACTGAGGGAAAATGCAGAAAAACTCGGGAAAAACTTTCCAGATGCTTATTTATAACTATTTGTCAGAATACATTCGTTGAGAAATTGGTTATCCAATTCCGAAAACGTTCTTCAATCTCACAACAGTTTCCCAGCAGCGTCCCGAAAATATCTGGGTTCAGGAACAAGAACTTCAGGAGAAAGCTGACGTTCGTAATTAGACCTGAGTTGCTGCAAAAGTCCGAAATCAGCACCCACACGAAACGTTGGGTACTAAGTATAGTAATGTCAATTTTCGACCCTCTCGGACTACTCGGATTCTTTAATATTCATGCCAAAATAATCGTTCAGAACATTTAAATTTTTGGTGTGAGCTGGGACGATGTAATTAAAAATCCGGATGAGAAAGACTGGCGGGCTTGGCAATCTTCGTTTCCAAACATATTTGTTGACGCTAGCCTGGATTCCTATGCTGCAGTAGCGTAACAGCGAGTCGAACTTGGCATTGAAATTAAATGCTCGCTTGTCGCGTCGAAAAACAGAGTAGCTCCTTTGAAACCTATATCGGTGACAAGAATGGAATTGATGGCAGCCATTTTGTGCCTGCGACCTTCAACGTTTTAGGATTTGTTTTAGGAAAAACTGTGAGATAATCAGCTCGATAAGGTGGGTTACTGGTCCCGAATTTTTGTTGCAGGATGAGTCAATATGGCCATCACAGATCGGAACCTCTGTGAGCAGCGATAGCACATTTTTATGTCTTTACGAAATGGTGCAGAGAGATCCGCCACCTATTGCTTCTATTATGCCAAATCCGCTACGTTTTAGCAGGCTGGAGCGTCTACGCGGAGCCCAATATACCCGCCCCCCAAAGCTTTCGCCTAGTAGGACGTGAGGTCTTGGTGCCTGGTGCCAGTTCGGCTTGCGATTCTTTCAGTTTGGACTCGCGTGCCTACGCTCCGCAGGATCTATGCCTGACCAGAGGTTTTGCGTACGCCCCAGCGAGCCTGGATCAGGAGTCTCCTGATGTGAACAGGGTGTCCCTGTTTAGTTTTATATGCGGGCTTGAGTTCCCGAGCTGGTTACCCCTCGCTTTACAGGGTCACACGGTCGCGGTCAGGAATCGATAAGGCGTACACCAGACCGATCCGTCGTTATTGCTCCGACACCAGGATACCTGTCGTGTCCGAGAATAAACCAACCTGACTCGATTTACCCTTGTTCTTCAGTTCCGCCGCGGATCCTTGATCCTTTCCCCACTTCCTCCTTGACTTATCCTAGCTTGACTATGACTCGCGTACAGCCGCCGGACTTACCCACAGGGGGTCCTTGAGCCACGGATCACAGAGTCTTGTGCACTCGCTCTAAATCCCGCACTTGAGACTGTCGGACTTACCCACGGATGGTCCTTCACTCAACACTTCCAGCTTCCCTAGAAAACTCGTCCTCGATTCGCTCCAGTGGCTCTCCTTATATAGCGTCTGAGGCGCCCGTTAATCCTTGCAAATCTCGCTTCCTGCCGTTAATCCTTCATGCCTCTGTTCTCGCCGTTAATCCTTTCCCGAATTCCCGTCGCATTTGCATTGGCGGGTTCCCTGTGTGTTTCCCCCCTTTGCCACGCTGGGGCATCCGATTCATATTGTTATTATGCAGGTCACCGGACTTCGTCCAGAAACCCCGGCCCTCCTCCCTTTGGCCGTTCCAAATGTATTTCTTCTTTTCTGCATTTTCTTAACACAGCCGGGCTTTCGTGGCCTGTTCCCCGCTGTCCCCGCTATCTCCTACGACTACCAGCGCGCAGCCGTGCTGGTTCGTCCGTCCCCGCTGCTGCTCCCTCATGCCACACTTTCTAAACACAGCTGCGCTGGGCCGTCCGGAACCGTTACGTTCCACGCTGTCTCCTCTTTCTCCTTTGTCCGTGTCCGCAGCCGTGCCAGCTTGCCTGCATCCCGCTGTTGACCCCTCTTGCCACCTGTCTTGGCGTGTGAGACATTTAACCTCCTCACACTTCCGCCCTTCTTCGGGAAACGACAGAAGCTGCGATGTTCCAGCTTTTCGTTAGTTTTTGTTTTCTTCTCATTTTTTTTCCTTCATTTTTTATTCTTCTCTTTATCTTTTTGTGACACTATGGTGACATTATGTTCGTTCCCCTTACAATTATTTCATATATATTTTTTCGAAATTGTATATTTCTTTTTTTAATTTTTTTCTCTTTCTAATATTTATACTTTTCTTATAATTATATTTGTATATACATATACAAATGTTTTTCCTTGATTTTTTTTTGTTAATTTTTTCTTTGTATATATATTTTTTCCCATCTTCTTCTTAATCCATAATAATATTTATTTATTTCCTAATATGTAATAGTTTATATCAATCTATTTTTTCTTCTTCTTCCTCCTAACATTAATCTTCAAAATTGGTGTTTAGCAAATAACCTAAAGCTTAATGGATCGAAATGTAAACTCATATCTTTTTCCCGATCTAGTCCTCACCAGGCTCCCATAGTCCTCCCATAGAGAAAGTACATCTCTATGGGAACGTACATGGGCCTTAGAACGATTAACTCAGGTTAACGATCTAGGTGTCCTATTAGATTTGAGACTTAAATTTACCGACCATATATCTACCATGCTTAATAAAGCTATGGGTGTGCTTGGATTTATTAAAAGATGGTCAAAAGAATTTAATGACCCGTACATAACTAAAACGTTATATACATCACTGGCCCGTCCGATTCTTGAGTATGGATCGTGTGTCTGGAGTCCTCAATATGGAGTACACCAAGATCACATTGAATCTGTACAAAAAAACTTCCTTACTTTTGCTCTTAGGGGAATTAATTGGGATGCAAATCTTTACCTTCCCTCTAATCGTAGTAGACTTTTACTAATAAACTTACCATCATTAACAAACCGTAAAACGATGCTGGGTGTCATGTTTCTATATAATCTTATTTATGGAAATATAGACAGCCAGCATTTACTAACACGCTTAAATTTTAACGTTCCTAGTAGAAGGACTAGAAACTTTCGTCCTCTACTCCTCAGCCATTGTAGTTCGACATATGCCCAACAAGATCCGTTCAGGGTATTATGTTCGGAAGACAATGGTCTCTACCACATCTTGTCACTTTGTTCTACTAACAATCTTAAATCGCTTATATTAACCGCCTTATCTGTGCAACACTCTTCCTCGTGATATCTTTCTCCTAATCCTCGCTTATCTATCTCGGATCTATTCCCGCGATTCGCGCCGTACGTTACGCGGCAGCGTCCCTTGGTCGGTTGGACGGGAGGTGGGCTGTACGTATGCAGAGGGAACCGCGCAAAAAAAGATGAACCTTTCCATCGCTCACCGGATATATTTATAATGTAAGTGATGACCTTTGGAGCTGCCTTTTCCTCATCCCTGGCCAATTGTATACGATGGAAAATGCAGAAAAACTCGGGAAAAACTTGCTGCGAAAGTCCGAAATCAGCACCCACACGAAACGTTGGGTACTAAGTATAGTAATGTCAATTTTCGACCCTCTCGGACTACTCGGATTCTTTAATATTCATGCCAAAATAATCGTTCAGAACATTTAGATTTTTGGTGTGAGCTGGGACGATGTAATTAAAAATCCGGATGAGAAAGACTGGCGGGCTTGGCAATCTTCGTTTCCAAACATATTTGTTGACGCTAGCCTGGATTCCTATGCTGCAGTAGCGTACCAGCGAGTTGAACTTGGCATTGAAATTAAATGCTCCCTTGTCGCGTCGAAAAACAGAGTAGCTCCTTTGAAACCTATATCGGTGACAAGAATGGAATTGATGGCAGCCATTTTGTGCCTGCGACCTTCAACGTTTTAGTATTTGTTTTAGGACAAGCTGTGAGATAATCAGCTCGATAAGGTGGGTTACTGGTCCCGAATTTTTGTTGCAGGATGAGTCAATATGGCCATCACAGATCGGAACCTCTGTGAGCAGCGATAGCACATTTTTATGTCTTTACGAAATGGTGCAGAGAGATCCGCCACCTATTGCTTCTATTATGCCAAATCCGCTACGTTTTAGCAGGCTGGAGCGTCTACGCGGAGCCCAATATACCCGCCCCCCCAAAGCTTTCGCCTAGTAGGACGTGAGGTCTTGGTGCCTGGTGCCAGTTCGGCTTGCGATTCTTTCAGTTTGGACTCGCGTGCCTACGCTCCGCAGGATCTATGTCTGACCAGAGGTTTGGCGTACGCCCCAGCGAGCCTGGATCAGGAGTCTCCTGATGTGAACAGGGTGTCCCTGTATAGTTTTATATGCGGGCTTGAGTTCCCGAGCTGGTTACCCCTCGCTTTAGAGGGTCACACGGTCGCGGTCAGGAATCGATAAGGCGTACACCAGACCCATCCGTCGTTATTGCTCCGACACCAGGTTACCTGTCGTGCCGAGAATAAACCAACCTTACTCGATTTAGCCTTGTTCTTCAGTTCCGCCGCGGATCCTTGATCCTTTCCCCACTTCCTCCTTGACTTATCCTAGCTTGACTATGACTCGCTTATAGCCGCCGGACTTACCCACACGGGGTCCTTGAGCCACGGATCACAGAGTCTTGCGCACTCGCTCTAAATCCCGCACTTGAGACTGTCGGACTTACCCACGGGTGGTCCTTCACTCAACACTTCCAGCTTCCCTAGAAAACTCGTCCTCGATTCGCTCCAGTGGCTCTCCTTATATAGCGTCTGAGGCGCCCGTTAATCCTTGTAAATCTCGCTTCCTGCCGTTAATCCTTCATGCCTCTGTTCTCGCCGTTAATCCTTTCCCGAATTCCCGTCGCATTTCCATTGGCGGGTTCCCTGTGTGTTGCCCCCCTTTGCCACGCTGGGGCATCCGATTCATATTGTTATTATGCAGGTCACCGGACTTTGTCCAGAAGCCCCGGCACTCCTCTCTTTGGCCGTTCCAAATGTATTTCTTCTTTTCTGCATTTTCTTAACACAGCCGGGCTTTCGTGGCCTGTTCCCCGCTGTCCCCGCTATCTCCTACGACTACCAGCGCGCAGCCGTGCTGGTTCGTCCGTCCCCGCTGCTGCTCCCTCATGCCACACTTTCTAAACACAGCTGCGCTGGGCCGTCCGGAACCGTTACGTTCCACGCTGTCTCCTCTTTCTCCTTTGTCCGTGTCCGCAGCCGTGCCAGCTTGCCTGCATCCCGCTGTTGTCCCCTCTTGCCACCTGTCTTGGCGTGTGAGACATTTAACCTCCTCACACTTCCGCCCTTCTTCGGGAAACGACAGAAGCTGCGATGTTCCAGCTTTTCGTTAGTTTTTGTTTTCTTCTCATTTTTTTTCCTTCATTTTTTATTCTTCTCTTTATCTTTTTGTGACACTATGGTGACATTATGTTCGTTCCCCTTACAATTATTTCATATATATTTTTTCGAAATTGTATATTTCTTTTTTTAATTTTTTTCTCTTTCTAATATTTATACTTTTCTTATAATTATATTTGTATATACATATACAAATGTTTTTCCTTGATTTTTTTTTTTTAATTTTTTCTTTGTATATATATTTTTTCCCATCTTCTTCTTAATCCATAATAATATTTATTTATTTCCTAATATGTAATAGTTTATATCAATCTATTTTTTCTTCTTCTTCCTCCTAACATTAATCTTCAAAATTGGTGTTTAGCAAATAACCTAAAGCTTAATGGATCGAAATGTAAACTCATATCTTTTTCCCGATCTAGTCCTCACCAGGCTCCCATAGTCCTCCCATAGAGAAAGTACATCTCTATGGGAACGTACATGGGCCTTAGAACGATTAACTCAGGTTAACGATCTAGGTGTCCTATTAGATTTGAGACTTAAATTTACCGACCATATATCTACCATGCTTAATAAAGCTATGGGTGTGCTTGGATTTATTAAAAGATGGTCAAAAGAATTTAATGACCCGTACATAACTAAAACGTTATATACATCACTGGTCCGTCCGATTCTTGAGTATGGATCGTGTGTCTGGAATCCTCAATATGGAGTACACCAAGATCACATTGAATCTGTACAAAAAAACTTCCTTACTTTTGCTCTTAGGGGACTTAATTGGGATGCAAATCTTTACCTTCCCTCTAATCGTAGTAGACTTTTACTAATAAACTTACCATCATTAACAAACCGTAAAACGATGCTGGGTGTCATGTTTCTATATAATCTTATTTATGGAAATATAGACAGCCAGCATTTACTAACACGCTTAAATTTTAACGTTCCTAGTAGAAGGACTAGAAACTTTCGTCCTCTACTCCTCAGCCATTGTAGTTCGACATATGCCCAACACGATCCGTTCAGGGTATTATGTTCGGACGACAATGGTCTCTACCACATCTTGTCACTTTGTTCTACTAACAATCTTAAATCGCTTATATTAACCGCCTTATCTGTGCAACACTCTTCCTCATGATATCTTTCTCCTAATCCTCGCTTATCTATCTCGGATCTATTCCCGCGATTCGCGCCGTACGTTACGCGGCAGCGTCCCTCGGTCGGTTGGACGGGAGGTGGGCTGTACGTATGCAGTGGGAACCGCGAAAAAAAAAAATGAACCTTTCCATCGCTCATATATTTATAATGTAAGTGATGACCTTTGGAGCTGCCTTTTCCTCATCCCTGGCCAATTTTATACTGAGGGAAAATGCAGAAAAACTCGGGAAAAACTTTCCAGATGCTTATTTATAACTATTTGTCAGAATACATTCGTTGAGAAATTGGTTATCCAATTCCGAAAACGTTCTTCAATCTCACAACAGTTTCCCAGCAGCGTCCCGAAAATATCTGGGTTCAGAACAAGAACTTCAGGAGAAAGCTGACGTTCGTAATTAGACCTGAAATCAGCACCCACACGAAACGTTGGGTACTAAGTATAGTAATGTCAACAGTGGCGTAGATAGCTTTTTGATATATCCTGTTTTTTTGTAAGTTTTATTTTACACTGCGATAATAATCCGCAATCTGCGATAATAATAATAATAATGCTGTACTGCACAGTCATCGCGTAAAAATGTGTTTCTTTTTCAATTTTGAGATTATATCATCTTATAATTCTCAGGCCCAAGGGGGGGGATTGATCCCCCTGATCCCCCCCCTATCTATGCTACTGAATGTCAATTTTCGACCCTCTCGGACTACTCGGATTCTTTAATATTTATGCCAAAATAATAGTTCAGAACATTTAGATTTTTGGTGTGAGCTGGGACGATGTTATTAAAAATCCGGATGGGAATGACTGGCGGGCTTGGCAATCTTCGTTTCCAAACATATTTGTTGACGCTAGCCTGGATTCCTATGCTGCAGTAGCGTACCAGCGAGTTGAACATAGCATTGAAATTAAATGCTCCCTTGTCGCGTCGAAAAACAGAGTAGCTCCTTTGAAACCTATATCGGTGACAAGAATGGAATTGATGGCAGCCATTTTGTGCCTGCGACCTTCAACGTTTTAGGATTTGTTTTAGGACAAACTGTGAGATAATCAGCTCGATAAGGTGGGTTACTGGTCCCGAATTTTTGTTGCAGGATGAGTCAATATGGCCATCACAGATCGGAACCTCTGTGAGCAGCGATAGCACATTTTTATGTCTTTACGAAATGGTGCAGAGAGATCCGCCACCTATTGCTTCTATTATGCCAAATCCGCTACGTTTTAGCAGGCTGGAGCGTCTACGCGGAGCCCAATATACCCGCCCCCCCAAAGCTTTCGCCTAGTAGGACGTGAGGTCTTGGTGCCTGGTGCCAGTTCGGCTTGCGATTCTTTCAGTTTGGACTCGCGTGCCTACGCTCCGCAGGATCTATGTCTGACCAGAGGTTTGGCGTACGCCCCAGCGAGCCTGGATCAGGAGTCTCCTGATGTGAACAGGGTGTCCCTGTATAGTTTTATATGCGGGCTTGAGTTCCCGAGCTGGTTACCCCTCGCTTTAGAGGGTCACACGGTCGCGGTCAGGAATCGATAAGGCGTACACCAGACCCATCCGTCGATATTGCTCCGACACCAGGTTACCTGTCGTGCCGAGAATAAACCAACCTTACTCGATTTAGCCTTGTTCTTCAGTTCCGCCGCGGATCCTTGATCCTTTCCCCACTTCCTCCTTGACTTATCCTAGCTTAACTATGACTCGCTTACAGCCGCCGGACTTACCCACAGGGGGTCCTTGAGCCACGGATCACAGAGTCTTGCGCACTCGCTCTAAATCCCGCACTTGAGACTGTCGGACTTACCCACGGGTGGTCCTTCACTCAACACTTCCAGCTTCCCTAGAAAACTCGTCCTCGATTCGCTCCAGTGGCTCTCCTTATATAGCGTCTGAGGCGCCCGTTAATCCTTGCAAATCTCGCTTCCTGCCGTTAATCCTTCATGCCTCTGTTCTCGCCGTTAATCCTTTCCCGAATTCCCGTCGCATTTGCATTGGCGGGTTCCCCGTGTGTTGCCCCCCTTTGCCACGCTGGGGCATCCGATTCATATTGTTATTATGCAGGTCACCGGACTTCGTCCAGAAACCCCGGCCCTCCTCCCTTTGGCCGTTCCAAATGTATTTCTTCTTTTCTGCATTTTCTTAACACAGCCGGGCTTTCGTGGCCTGTTCCCCGCTGTCCCCGCTATCTCCTACGACTACCAGCGCGCAGCCGTGCTTGTTCGTCCGTCCCCGCTGCTGCTCCCTCATGCCACACTTTCTAAACCGTTACGTTCCATGCAGCCGTGCCAGCTTGCCTGCCCCCCGCTGTTGTCCCCTCTTGCCACCTGTCTTGGCGTGTGGGACATTTAACCTCCTCACACTTCCGCCCTTCTTCGGGAAACGACAGAAGCTGCGATGTTCCAGCTTCGTTAGTTTTTGTTTTCTTCTCATTTTTTTTCCTTCATTTTTTATTCTTCTCTTTATCTTTTTGTGACACTATGGTGACATTATGTTCGTTCCCCTTACAATTGTTTCATATATATTTTTTCGAAATTGTATATTTCTTTTTTTAATTTTTTTCTCTTTCTAATATTTATACTTTCCTTATAATTATATTTGTATATACATATACAAATGTTTTTCCTTGATTTTTTTTGTTAATTTTTTCTTTGTATATATATTTTATTCCTTCTTCTTCTTAATCCATAATAATATTTATTTATTTCCTAATATTTAATATTTTATATCAATCTATTTTTTCTTCTTCTTCCTCCTAACATTAATCTTCAAAATTGGTGTTTAGCAAATAACATAAAGCTTAATGGATCGAAATGTAAACTCATATCTTTTTCCCGATCTAGTCCTCACCAGGCTATGTACTTTCTCTATGAGAACGTACATGGGCCTTAGAACGATTAACTCAGGTTAACGATCTAGGTGTCTTATTAGATTTGAGACTTAAATTTACCGACCATATATCTACCATGCTTAATAAAGCTATGGGAAAAGCTAAAGAATTTAATGCCCCGTACATAACTAAAACGTTATATACATCACTGGTCCGTCCGATTCTTGAGTATGGATCGTGTGTCTGGAGTCCTCAATATGGAGTACACCAAGATCACATTGAATCTGTACAAAAGAACTTCCTTACTTTTGCTCTTAGGGGAGTTAATTGGGATGCAAATCTTTACCTCCCCTCTTATCGTAGTAGACTTTTACTAATAAACTTACCATCATTAACAAACCGTAAAACGATGCTGGGTGTCATGTTTCTATATAATCTTATTTATGGAAATATAGACAGCCAGCATTTACTAACACGCTTAAATTTTAACGTTCCTAGTAGAAGGACTAGAAACTTTCGTCCTCTACTCCTCAGCCATTGTAGTTCGACATATGCCCAACACGATCCGTTCAGGGTATTATGTTCGGAAGACAATGGTCTCTACCACATCTTGTCACTTTGTTCTACTAACAATCTTAAATCGCTTATATTAACCGCCTTATCTGTGCAACACTCTTCCTCATGATATCTTTCTCCTAATCCTCGCTTATCTATCTCGGATCTATTCCCGCGATTCGCGCCGTACGTTACGCGGCAGCGTCCCTCGGTCGGTTGGACGGGAGGTGGGCTGTACGTATGCAGTGGGAACCGCGAAAAAAAAAATGAACCTTTCCATCGCTCAACGGATATATTTATAATGTAAGTGATGACCTTTGGAGCTGCCTTTTCCTCATCCCTGGCCAATTTTATACTGAGGGAAAATGCAGAAAAACTCGGGAAAAACTTTCCAGATGCTTATTTATAACTATTTGTCAGAATACATTCGTTGAGAAATTGGTTATCCAATTCCGAAAACGTTCTTCAATCTCACAACAGTTTCCCAGCAGCGTCCCGAAAATATCTGGGTTCAGAACAAGAACTTCAGGAGAAAGCTGACGTTCGTAATTAGACCTGAAATCAGCACCCACACGAAACGTTGGGTACTAAGTATAGTAATGTCAACAGTGGCGTAGATAGCTTTTTGATATATCCTGTTTTTTTGTAAGTTTTATTTTACACTGCGATAATAATCCGCAATCTGCGATAATAATAATAATAATGCTGTACTGCACAGTCATCGCGTAAAAATGTGTTTCTTTTTCAATTTTGAGATTATATCATCTTATAATTCTCAGGCCCAAGGGGGGGGATTGATCCCCCTGATCCCCCCCCTATCTATGCTACTGAATGTCAATTTTCGACCCTCTCGGACTACTCGGATTCTTTAATATTTATGCCAAAATAATAGTTCAGAACATTTAGATTTTTGGTGTGAGCTGGGACGATGTTATTAAAAATCCGGATGGGAATGACTGGCGGGCTTGGCAATCTTCGTTTCCAAACATATTTGTTGACGCTAGCCTGGATTCCTATGCTGCAGTAGCGTACCAGCGAGTTGAACATAGCATTGAAATTAAATGCTCCCTTGTCGCGTCGAAAAACAGAGTAGCTCCTTTGAAACCTATATCGGTGACAAGAATGGAATTGATGGCAGCCATTTTGTGCCTGCGACCTTCAACGTTTTAGGATTTGTTTTAGGACAAACTGTGAGATAATCAGCTCGATAAGGTGGGTTACTGGTCCCGAATTTTTGTTGCAGGATGAGTCAATATGGCCATCACAGATCGGAACCTCTGTGAGCAGCGATAGCACATTTTTATGTCTTTACGAAATGGTGCAGAGAGATCCGCCACCTATTGCTTCTATTATGCCAAATCCGCTACGTTTTAGCAGGCTGGAGCGTCTACGCGGAGCCCAATATACCCGCCCCCCCAAAGCTTTCGCCTAGTAGGACGTGAGGTCTTGGTGCCTGGTGCCAGTTCGGCTTGCGATTCTTTCAGTTTGGACTCGCGTGCCTACGCTCCGCAGGATCTATGTCTGACCAGAGGTTTGGCGTACGCCCCAGCGAGCCTGGATCAGGAGTCTCCTGATGTGAACAGGGTGTCCCTGTATAGTTTTATATGCGGGCTTGAGTTCCCGAGCTGGTTACCCCTCGCTTTAGAGGGTCACACGGTCGCGGTCAGGAATCGATAAGGCGTACACCAGACCCATCCGTCGTTATTGCTCCGACACCAGGTTACCTGTCGTGCCGAGAATAAACCAACCTTACTCGATTTAGCCTTGTTCTTCAGTTCCGCCGCGGATCCTTGATCCTTTCCCCACTTCCTCCTTGACTTATCCTAGCTTGACTATGACTCGCTTATAGCCGCCGGACTTACCCACACGGGGTCCTTGAGCCACGGATCACAGAGTCTTGCGCACTCGCTCTAAATCCCGCACTTGAGACTGTCGGACTTACCCACGGGTGGTCCTTCACTCAACACTTCCAGCTTCCCTAGAAAACTCGTCCTCGATTCGCTCCAGTGGCTCTCCTTATATAGCGTCTGAGGCGCCCGTTAATCCTTGTAAATCTCGCTTCCTGCCGTTAATCCTTCATGCCTCTGTTCTCGCCGTTAATCCTTTCCCGAATTCCCGTCGCATTTCCATTGGCGGGTTCCCTGTGTGTTGCCCCCCTTTGCCACGCTGGGGCATCCGATTCATATTGTTATTATGCAGGTCACCGGACTTTGTCCAGAAGCCCCGGCACTCCTCTCTTTGGCCGTTCCAAATGTATTTCTTCTTTTCTGCATTTTCTTAACACAGCCGGGCTTTCGTGGCCTGTTCCCCGCTGTCCCCGCTATCTCCTACGACTACCAGCGCGCAGCCGTGCTGGTTCGTCCGTCCCCGCTGCTGCTCCCTCATGCCACACTTTCTAAACACAGCTGCGCTGGGCCGTCCGGAACCGTTACGTTCCACGCTGTCTCCTCTTTCTCCTTTGTCCGTGTCCGCAGCCGTGCCAGCTTGCCTGCATCCCGCTGTTGTCCCCTCTTGCCACCTGTCTTGGCGTGTGAGACATTTAACCTCCTCACACTTCCGCCCTTCTTCGGGAAACGACAGAAGCTGCGATGTTCCAGCTTTTCGTTAGTTTTTGTTTTCTTCTCATTTTTTTTCCTTCATTTTTTATTCTTCTCTTTATCTTTTTGTGACACTATGGTGACATTATGTTCGTTCCCCTTACAATTATTTCATATATATTTTTTCGAAATTGTATATTTCTTTTTTTAATTTTTTTCTCTTTCTAATATTTATACTTTTCTTATAATTATATTTGTATATACATATACAAATGTTTTTCCTTGATTTTTTTTTTTTAATTTTTTCTTTGTATATATATTTTTTCCCATCTTCTTCTTAATCCATAATAATATTTATTTATTTCCTAATATCTAATAGTTTATATCAATCTATTTTTTCTTCTTCTTCCTCCTAACATTAATCTTCAAAATTGGTGTTTAGCAAATAACCTAAAGCTTAATGGATCGAAATGTAAACTCATATCTTTTTCCCGATCTAGTCCTCACCAGGCTCCCATAGTCCTCCCATAGAGAAAGTACATCTCTATGGGAACGTACATGGGCCTTAGAACGATTAACTCAGGTTAACGATCTAGGTGTCCTATTAGATTTGAGACTTAAATTTACCGACCATATATCTACCATGCTTAATAAAGCTATGGGTGTGCTTGGATTTATTAAAAGATGGTCAAAAGAATTTAATGACCCGTACATAACTAAAACGTTATATACATCACTGGTCCGTCCGATTCTTGAGTATGGATCGTGTGTCTGGAATCCTCAATATGGAGTACACCAAGATCACATTGAATCTGTACAAAAAAACTTCCTTACTTTTGCTCTTAGGGGACTTAATTGGGATGCAAATCTTTACCTTCCCTCTAATCGTAGTAGACTTTTACTAATAAACTTACCATCATTAACAAACCGTAAAACGATGCTGGGTGTCATGTTTCTATATAATCTTATTTATGGAAATATAGACAGCCAGCATTTACTAACACGCTTAAATTTTAACGTTCCTAGTAGAAGGACTAGAAACTTTCGTCCTCTACTCCTCAGCCATTGTAGTTCGACATATGCCCAACACGATCCGTTCAGGGTATTATGTTCGGACGACAATGGTCTCTACCACATCTTGTCACTTTGTTCTACTAACAATCTTAAATCGCTTATATTAACCGCCTTATCTGTGCAACACTCTTCCTCATGATATCTTTCTCCTAATCCTCGCTTATCTATCTCGGATCTATTCCCGCGATTCGCGCCGTACGTTACGCGGCAGCGTCCCTCGGTCGGTTGGACGGGAGGTGGGCTGTACGTATGCAGTGGGAACCGCGAAAAAAAAAAATGAACCTTTCCATCGCTCAACGGATATATTTATAATGTAAGTGATGACCTTTGGAGCTGCCTTTTCCTCATCCCTGGCCAATTTTATACT
Organism: Drosophila ananassae; assembly: GCF_017639315.1. Lineage (NCBI taxonomy): Eukaryota > Metazoa > Arthropoda > Insecta > Diptera > Drosophilidae > Drosophila > Drosophila ananassae. The sequence goes on along the minus strand of NC_057929.1, from coordinate 22,956,148 downwards.
GAGGGAAAATGCAGAAAAACTCGGGAAAAACTTTCCAGATGCTTATTTATAACTATTTGTCAGAATACATTCGTTGAGAAATTGGTTATCCAATTCCGAAAACGTTCTTCAATCTCACAACAGTTTCCCAGCAGCGTCCCGAAAATATCTGGGTTCAGAACAAGAACTTCAGGAGAAAGCTGACGTTCGTAATTAGACCTGAAATCAGCACCCACACGAAACGTTGGGTACTAAGTATAGTAATGTCAACAGTGGCGTAGATAGCTTTTTGATATATCCTGTTTTTTTGTAAGTTTTATTTTACACTGCGATAATAATCCGCAATCTGCGATAATAATAATAATAATGCTGTACTGCACAGTCATCGCGTAAAAATGTGTTTCTTTTTCAATTTTGAGATTATATCATCTTATAATTCTCAGGCCCAAGGGGGGGGATTGATCCCCCTGATCCCCCCCCTATCTATGCTACTGAATGTCAATTTTCGACCCTCTCGGACTACTCGGATTCTTTAATATTTATGCCAAAATAATAGTTCAGAACATTTAGATTTTTGGTGTGAGCTGGGACGATGTTATTAAAAATCCGGATGGGAATGACTGGCGGGCTTGGCAATCTTCGTTTCCAAACATATTTGTTGACGCTAGCCTGGATTCCTATGCTGCAGTAGCGTACCAGCGAGTTGAACATAGCATTGAAATTAAATGCTCCCTTGTCGCGTCGAAAAACAGAGTAGCTCCTTTGAAACCTATATCGGTGACAAGAATGGAATTGATGGCAGCCATTTTGTGCCTGCGACCTTCAACGTTTTAGGATTTGTTTTAGGACAAACTGTGAGATAATCAGCTCGATAAGGTGGGTTACTGGTCCCGAATTTTTGTTGCAGGATGAGTCAATATGGCCATCACAGATCGGAACCTCTGTGAGCAGCGATAGCACATTTTTATGTCTTTACGAAATGGTGCAGAGAGATCCGCCACCTATTGCTTCTATTATGCCAAATCCGCTACGTTTTAGCAGGCTGGAGCGTCTACGCGGAGCCCAATATACCCGCCCCCCCAAAGCTTTCGCCTAGTAGGACGTGAGGTCTTGGTGCCTGGTGCCAGTTCGGCTTGCGATTCTTTCAGTTTGGACTCGCGTGCCTACGCTCCGCAGGATCTATGTCTGACCAGAGGTTTGGCGTACGCCCCAGCGAGCCTGGATCAGGAGTCTCCTGATGTGAACAGGGTGTCCCTGTATAGTTTTATATGCGGGCTTGAGTTCCCGAGCTGGTTACCCCTCGCTTTAGAGGGTCACACGGTCGCGGTCAGGAATCGATAAGGCGTACACCAGACCCATCCGTCGATATTGCTCCGACACCAGGTTACCTGTCGTGCCGAGAATAAACCAACCTTACTCGATTTAGCCTTGTTCTTCAGTTCCGCCGCGGATCCTTGATCCTTTCCCCACTTCCTCCTTGACTTATCCTAGCTTAACTATGACTCGCTTACAGCCGCCGGACTTACCCACAGGGGGTCCTTGAGCCACGGATCACAGAGTCTTGCGCACTCGCTCTAAATCCCGCACTTGAGACTGTCGGACTTACCCACGGGTGGTCCTTCACTCAACACTTCCAGCTTCCCTAGAAAACTCGTCCTCGATTCGCTCCAGTGGCTCTCCTTATATAGCGTCTGAGGCGCCCGTTAATCCTTGCAAATCTCGCTTCCTGCCGTTAATCCTTCATGCCTCTGTTCTCGCCGTTAATCCTTTCCCGAATTCCCGTCGCATTTGCATTGGCGGGTTCCCCGTGTGTTGCCCCCCTTTGCCACGCTGGGGCATCCGATTCATATTGTTATTATGCAGGTCACCGGACTTCGTCCAGAAACCCCGGCCCTCCTCCCTTTGGCCGTTCCAAATGTATTTCTTCTTTTCTGCATTTTCTTAACACAGCCGGGCTTTCGTGGCCTGTTCCCCGCTGTCCCCGCTATCTCCTACGACTACCAGCGCGCAGTCGTGCTTGTTCGTCCGTCCCCGCTGCTGCTCCCTCATGCCACACTTTCTAAACCGTTACGTTCCATGCAGCCGTGCCAGCTTGCCTGCCCCCCGCTGTTGTCCCCTCTTGCCACCTGTCTTGGCGTGTGGGACATTTAACCTCCTCACACTTCCGCCCTTCTTCGGGAAACGACAGAAGCTGCGATGTTCCAGCTTCGTTAGTTTTTGTTTTCTTCTCATTTTTTTTCCTTCATTTTTTATTCTTCTCTTTATCTTTTTGTGACACTATGGTGACATTATGTTCGTTCCCCTTACAATTGTTTCATATATATTTTTTCGAAATTGTATATTTCTTTTTTTAATTTTTTTCTCTTTCTAATATTTATACTTTCCTTATAATTATATTTGTATATACATATACAAATGTTTTTCCTTGATTTTTTTTGTTAATTTTTTCTTTGTATATATATTTTATTCCTTCTTCTTCTTAATCCATAATAATATTTATTTATTTCCTAATATTTAATATTTTATATCAATCTATTTTTTCTTCTTCTTCCTCCTAACATTAATCTTCAAAATTGGTGTTTAGCAAATAACATAAAGCTTAATGGATCGAAATGTAAACTCATATCTTTTTCCCGATCTAGTCCTCACCAGGCTATGTACTTTCTCTATGAGAACGTACATGGGCCTTAGAACGATTAACTCAGGTTAACGATCTAGGTGTCTTATTAGATTTGAGACTTAAATTTACCGACCATATATCTACCATGCTTAATAAAGCTATGGGAAAAGCTAAAGAATTTAATGCCCCGTACATAACTAAAACGTTATATACATCACTGGTCCGTCCGATTCTTGAGTATGGATCGTGTGTCTGGAGTCCTCAATATGGAGTACACCAAGATCACATTGAATCTGTACAAAAGAACTTCCTTACTTTTGCTCTTAGGGGAGTTAATTGGGATGCAAATCTTTACCTCCCCTCTTATCGTAGTAGACTTTTACTAATAAACTTACCATCATTAACAAACCGTAAAACGATGCTGGGTGTCATGTTTCTATATAATCTTATTTATGGAAATATAGACAGCCAGCATTTACTAACACGCTTAAATTTTAACGTTCCTAGTAGAAGGACTAGAAACTTTCGTCCTCTACTCCTCAGCCATTGTAGTTCGACATATGCCCAACACGATCCGTTCAGGGTATTATGTTCGGAAGACAATGGTCTCTACCACATCTTGTCACTTTGTTCTACTAACAATCTTAAATCGCTTATATTAACCGCCTTATCTGTGCAACACTCTTCCTCATGATATCTTTCTCCTAATCCTCGCTTATCTATCTCGGATCTATTCCCGCGATTCGCGCCGTACGTTACGCGGCAGCGTCCCTCGGTCGGTTGGACGGGAGGTGGGCTGTACGTATGCAGTGGGAACCGCGAAAAAAAAAATGAACCTTTCCATCGCTCAACGGATATATTTATAATGTAAGTGATGACCTTTGGAGCTGCCTTTTCCTCATCCCTGGCCAATTTTATACTGAGGGAAAATGCAGAAAAACTCGGGAAAAACTTTCCAGATGCTTATTTATAACTATTTGTCAGAATACATTCGTTGAGAAATTGGTTATCCAATTCCGAAAACGTTCTTCAATCTCACAACAGTTTCCCAGCAGCGTCCCGAAAATATCTGGGTTCAGAACAAGAACTTCAGGAGAAAGCTGACGTTCGTAATTAGACCTGAAATCAGCACCCACACGAAACGTTGGGTACTAAGTATAGTAATGTCAACAGTGGCGTAGATAGCTTTTTGATATATCCTGTTTTTTTGTAAGTTTTATTTTACACTGCGATAATAATCCGCAATCTGCGATAATAATAATAATAATGCTGTACTGCACAGTCATCGCGTAAAAATGTGTTTCTTTTTCAATTTTGAGATTATATCATCTTATAATTCTCAGGCCCAAGGGGGGGGATTGATCCCCCTGATCCCCCCCCTATCTATGCTACTGAATGTCAATTTTCGACCCTCTCGGACTACTCGGATTCTTTAATATTTATGCCAAAATAATAGTTCAGAACATTTAGATTTTTGGTGTGAGCTGGGACGATGTTATTAAAAATCCGGATGGGAATGACTGGCGGGCTTGGCAATCTTCGTTTCCAAACATATTTGTTGACGCTAGCCTGGATTCCTATGCTGCAGTAGCGTACCAGCGAGTTGAACATAGCATTGAAATTAAATGCTCCCTTGTCGCGTCGAAAAACAGAGTAGCTCCTTTGAAACCTATATCGGTGACAAGAATGGAATTGATGGCAGCCATTTTGTGCCTGCGACCTTCAACGTTTTAGGATTTGTTTTAGGACAAACTGTGAGATAATCAGCTCGATAAGGTGGGTTACTGGTCCCGAATTTTTGTTGCAGGATGAGTCAATATGGCCATCACAGATCGGAACCTCTGTGAGCAGCGATAGCACATTTTTATGTCTTTACGAAATGGTGCAGAGAGATCCGCCACCTATTGCTTCTATTATGCCAAATCCGCTACGTTTTAGCAGGCTGGAGCGTCTACGCGGAGCCCAATATACCCGCCCCCCCAAAGCTTTCGCCTAGTAGGACGTGAGGTCTTGGTGCCTGGTGCCAGTTCGGCTTGCGATTCTTTCAGTTTGGACTCGCGTGCCTACGCTCCGCAGGATCTATGTCTGACCAGAGGTTTGGCGTACGCCCCAGCGAGCCTGGATCAGGAGTCTCCTGATGTGAACAGGGTGTCCCTGTATAGTTTTATATGCGGGCTTGAGTTCCCGAGCTGGTTACCCCTCGCTTTAGAGGGTCACACGGTCGCGGTCAGGAATCGATAAGGCGTACACCAGACCCATCCGTCGTTATTGCTCCGACACCAGGTTACCTGTCGTGCCGAGAATAAACCAACCTTACTCGATTTAGCCTTGTTCTTCAGTTCCGCCGCGGATCCTTGATCCTTTCCCCACTTCCTCCTTGACTTATCCTAGCTTAACTATGACTCGCTTACAGCCGCCGGACTTACCCACAGGGGGTCCTTGAGCCACGGATCACAGAGTCTTGCGCACTCGCTCTAAATCCCGCACTTGAGACTGTCGGACTTACCCACGGGTGGTCCTTCACTCAACACTTCCAGCTTCCCTAGAAAACTCGTCCTCGATTCGCTCCAGTGGCTCTCCTTATATAGCGTCTGAGGCGCCCGTTAATCCTTGCAAATCTCGCTTCCTGCCGTTAATCCTTCATGCCTCTGTTCTCGCCGTTAATCCTTTCCCGAATTCCCGTCGCATTTGCATTGGCGGGTTCCCCGTGTGTTGCCCCCCTTTGCCACGCTGGGGCATCCGATTCATATTGTTATTATGCAGGTCACCGGACTTCGTCCAGAAACCCCGGCCCTCCTCCCTTTGGCCGTTCCAAATGTATTTCTTCTTTTCTGCATTTTCTTAACACAGCCGGGCTTTCGTGGCCTGTTCCCCGCTGTCCCCGCTATCTCCTACGACTACCAGCGCGCAGCCGTGCTTGTTCGTCCGTCCCCGCTGCTGCTCCCTCATGCCACACTTTCTAAACCGTTACGTTCCATGCAGCCGTGCCAGCTTGCCTGCCCCCCGCTGTTGTCCCCTCTTGCCACCTGTCTTGGCGTGTGGGACATTTAACCTCCTCACACTTCCGCCCTTCTTCGGGAAACGACAGAAGCTGCGATGTTCCAGCTTCGTTAGTTTTTGTTTTCTTCTCATTTTTTTTCCTTCATTTTTTATTCTTCTCTTTATCTTTTTGTGACACTATGGTGACATTATGTTCGTTCCCCTTACAATTGTTTCATATATATTTTTTCGAAATTGTATATTTCTTTTTTTAATTTTTTTCTCTTTCTAATATTTATACTTTCCTTATAATTATATTTGTATATACATATACAAATGTTTTTCCTTGATTTTTTTTGTTAATTTTTTCTTTGTATATATATTTTATTCCTTCTTCTTCTTAATCCATAATAATATTTATTTATTTCCTAATATTTAATATTTTATATCAATCTATTTTTTCTTCTTCTTCCTCCTAACATTAATCTTCAAAATTGGTGTTTAGCAAATAACATAAAGCTTAATGGATCGAAATGTAAACTCATATCTTTTTCCCGATCTAGTCCTCACCAGGCTATGTACTTTCTCTATGAGAACGTACATGGGCCTTAGAACGATTAACTCAGGTTAACGATCTAGGTGTCTTATTAGATTTGAGACTTAAATTTACCGACCATATATCTACCATGCTTAATAAAGCTATGGGAAAAGCTAAAGAATTTAATGACCCGTACATAACTAAAACGTTCTATACATCACTGGTCCGTCCGATTCTTGAGTATGGATCGTGTGTCTGGAGTCCTCAATATGGAGTACACCAAGATCACATTGAATCTGTACAAAAAAACTTCCTTACTTTTGCTCTTAGGGGACTTAATTGGGATGCAAATCTTTACCTCCCCTCTAATCGTAGTAGACTTTTACTAATAAACTTACCATCATTAACAAACCGTAAAACGACGCTGGGTGTCATGTTTCTATATAATCTTATTTATGGAAATATAGACAGCCAGCATTTACTAACACGCTTAAATTTTAACGTTCCTAGTAGAAGGACTAGAAACTTTCGTCCTCTACTCCTCAGCCATTGTAGTTCGACATATGCCCAACAAGATCCGTTCAGGGTATTATGTTCGGGCGACAATGGTCTCTACCACATCTTGTCACTTTGTTCTACTAACAATCTTAAATCGCTTATATTAACCGCCTTATCTGTGCAACACTCTTCCTCGTGATATCGTTCTCCTAATCCTCGCTTATCTATCTCGGATCTATTTCCGCGATTCGCGCCGTACGTTACGCGGCAGCGTCCCTCGGTCGGTTGGACGGGAGGTGGGCTGTACGTATGCAGTGGGAACCGCGAAAAAAAAAATGAACCTTTCCATCGCTCAACGGATATATTTATAATGTAAGTGATGACCTTTGGAGCTGCCTTTTCCTCATCCCTGGCCAATTTTATACTGAGGGAAAATGCAGAAAAACTCGGGAAAAACTTTCCAGATGCTTATTTATAACTATTTGTCAGAATACATTCGTTGAGAAATTGGTTATCCAATTCCGAAAACGTTCTTCAATCTCACAACAGTTTCCCAGCAGCGTCCCGAAAATATCTGGGTTCAGAACAAGAACTTCAGGAGAAAGCTGACGTTCGTAATTAGACCTGAAATCAGCACCCACACGAAACGTTGGGTACTAAGTATAGTAATGTCAACAGTGGCGTAGATAGCTTTTTGATATATCCTGTTTTTTTGTAAGTTTTATTTTACACTGCGATAATAATCCGCAATCTGCGATAATAATAATAATAATGCTGTACTGCACAGTCATCGCGTAAAAATGTGTTTCTTTTTCAATTTTGAGATTATATCATCTTATAATTCTCAGGCCCAAGGGGGGGGATTGATCCCCCTGATCCCCCCCCTATCTATGCTACTGAATGTCAATTTTCGACCCTCTCGGACTACTCGGATTCTTTAATATTCATGCCAAAATAATAGTTCAGAACATTTAGATTTTTGGTGTGAGCTGGGACGATGTTATTAAAAATCCGGATGGGAATGACTGGCGGGCTTGGCAATCTTCGTTTCCAAACATATTTGTTGACGCTAGCCTGGATTCCTATGCTGCAGTAGCGTACCAGCGAGTTGAACATAGCATTGAAATTAAATGCTCCCTTGTCGCGTCGAAAAACAGAGTAGCTCCTTTGAAACCTATATCGGTGACAAGAATGGAATTGATGGCAGCCATTTTGTGCCTGCGACCTTCAACGTTTTAGGATTTGTTTTAGGACAAACTGTGAGATAATCAGCTCGATAAGGTGGGTTACTGGTCCCGAATTTTTGTTGCAGGATGAGTCAATATGGCCATCACAGATCGGAACCTCTGTGAGCAGCGATAGCACATTTTTATGTCTTTACGAAATGGTGCAGAGAGATCCGCCACCTATTGCTTCTATTATGCCAAATCCGCTACGTTTTAGCAGGCTGGAGCGTCTACGCGGAGCCCAATATACCCGCCCCCCCAAAGCTTTCGCCTAGTAGGACGTGAGGTCTTGGTGCCTGGTGCCAGTTCGGCTTGCGATTCTTTCAGTTTGGACTCGCGTGCCTACGCTCCGCAGGATCTATGTCTGACCAGAGGTTTGGCGTACGCCCCAGCGAGCCTGGATCAGGAGTCTCCTGATGTGAACAGGGTGTCCCTGTATAGTTTTATATGCGGGCTTGAGTTCCCGAGCTGGTTACCCCTCGCTTTAGAGGGTCACACGGTCGCGGTCAGGAATCGATAAGGCGTACACCAGACCCATCCGTCGTTATTGCTCCGACACCAGGTTACCTGTCGTGCCGAGAATAAACCAACCTTACTCGATTTAGCCTTGTTCTTCAGTTCCGCCGCGGATCCTTGATCCTTTCCCCACTTCCTCCTTGACTTATCCTAGCTTAACTATGACTCGCTTACAGCCGCCGGACTTACCCACAGGGGGTCCTTGAGCCACGGATCACAGAGTCTTGCGCACTCGCTCTAAATCCCGCACTTGAGACTGTCGGACTTACCCACGGGTGGTCCTTCACTCAACACTTCCAGCTTCCCTAGAAAACTCGTCCTCGATTCGCTCCAGTGGCTCTCCTTATATAGCGTCTGAGGCGCCCGTTAATCCTTGCAAATCTCGCTTCCTGCCGTTAATCCTTCATGGCTCTGTTCTCGCCGTTAATCCTTTCCCGAATTCCCGTCGCATTTGCATTGGCGGGTTCCCCGTGTGTTGCCCCCCTTTGCCACGCTGGGGCATCCGATTCATATTGTTATTATGCAGGTCACCGGACTTCGTCCAGAAACCCCGGCCCTCCTCCCTTTGGCCGTTCCAAATGTATTTCTTCTTTTCTGCATTTTCTTAACACAGCCGGGCTTTCGTGGCCTGTTCCCCGCTGTCCCCGCTATCTCCTACGACTACCAGCGCGCAGCCGTGCTGGTTCGTCCGTCCCCGCTGCTGCTCCCTCATGCCACACTTTCTAAACACAGCTGCGCTGGGCCGTCCGGAACCGTTACGTTCGACGCTGTCTCCTCTTTCTCCCTTGTCCGTGTCCGCAGCCGTGCCAGCTTTCCTGCATCCCGCTGTTGTCCCCTCTTGCCACCTGTCTTGGCGTGTGAGACATTTAACCTCCTCACACTTCCGCCCTTCTTCGGGAAACGACAGAAGCTGCGATGTTCCAGCTTTTCGTTAGTTTTTGTTTTCTTCTCATTTTTTTTCCTTCATTTTTTATTCTTCTCTTTATCTTTTTGCGACACTATGGTGACATTATGTTCGTTCCCCTTACAATTGTTTCATATATATTTTTTCGAAATTGTATATTTCTTTTTTTAATTTTTTTCTCTTTCTAATATTTATACTTTCCTTATAATTATATTTGTATATACATATACAAATGTTTTTCCTTGATTTTTTTTGTTAATTTTTTCTTTGTATATATATTTTTTCCCTTCTTCTTCTTAATCCATAATAATATTTATTTATTTCCTAATATGTAATAGTTTATATCAATCTATTTTTTCTTCTTCTTCCTCCTAACATTAATCTTCAAAAAAAAATAACCTAAAGCTTAATGGATCGAAATGTAAACTCATATCTTTTTCCCGATCTAGTCCTCACCAGGCTATGTACTTTCTCTATGGGAACGTACATGGGCCTTAGAACGATTAACTCAGGTTAACGATCTAGGTGTCCTATTAGATTTGAGACTTAAATTTACCGACCATATATCTACCATGCTTAATAAAGCTATGGGTGTGCTTGGATTTATTAAAAGATGGTCAAAAGAATTTAATGACCCGTACATAACTAAAACGTTATATACATCACTGGTCCGTCCGATTCTTGAGTATGGATCGTGTGTCTGGAGTCCTCAATATGGAGTACACCAAGATCACATTGAATCTGTACAAAAAAACTTCCTTACTTTTGCTCTTAGGGGACTTAATTGGGATGCAAATCTTTACCTCCCCTCTAATCGTAGTAGACTTTTACTAATAAACTTACCATCATTAACAAACCGTAAAACGATGCTGGGTGTCATGTTTCTATATAATCTTATTTATGGAAATATAGACAGCCAGCATTTATTAACACGCTTAAATTTTAACGTTCCTAGTAGAAGGACTAGAAACTTTCGTCCTCTACTCCTCAGCCATTGTAGTTCGACATATGCCCAACAAGATCCGTTCAGGGTATTATGTTCGGACGACAATGGTCTCTACCACATCTTGTCACTTTGTTCTACTAACAATCTTAAATCGCTTATATTAACCGCCTTATCTGTGCAACACTCTTCCTCGTGATATCTTTCTCCTAATCCTCGCTTATCTATCTCGGATCTATTCCCGCGATTCGCGCCGTACGTTACGCGGCAGCGTCCCTCGGTCGGTTGGACGGGAGGTGGGCTGTACGTATGCAGTGGGAACCGCGAAAAAAAAAATGAACCTTTCCATCGCTCAACGGATATATTTATAATGTAAGTGATGACCTTTGGAGCTGCCTTTTCCTCATCCCTGGCCAATTTTATACTGAGGGAAAATGCAGAAAAACTCGGGAAAAACTTTCCAGATGCTTATTTATAACTATTTGTCAGAATACATTCGTTGAGAAATTGGTTATCCAATTCCGAAAACGTTCTTCAATCTCACAACAGTTTCCCAGCAGCGTCCCGAAAATATCTGGGTTCAGAACAAGAACTTCAGGAGAAAGCTGACGTTCGTAATTAGACCTGAAATCAGCACCCACACGAAACGTTGGGTACTAAGTATAGTAATGTCAACAGTGGCGTAGATAGCTTTTTGATATATCCTGTTTTTTTGTAAGTTTTATTTTACACTGCGATAATAATCCGCAATCTGCGATAATAATAATAATAATAATGCTGTACTGCACAGTCATCGCGTAAAAATGTGTTTCTTTTTCAATTTTGAGATTATATCATCTTATAATTCTCAGGCCCAAGGGGGGGATTGATCCCCCTGATCCCCCCCCTATCTATGCTACTGAATGTCAATTTTCGACCCTCTCGGACTACTCGGATTCTTTAATATTCATGCCAAAATAATAGTTCAGAACATTTAGATTTTTGGTGTGAGCTGGGACGATGTTATTAAAAATCCGGATGGGAATGACTGGCGGGCTTGGCAATCTTCGTTTCCAAACATATTTGTTGACGCTAGCCTGGATTCCTATGCTGCAGTAGCGTACCAGCGAGTTGAACATAGCATTGAAATTAAATGCTCCCTTGTCGCGTCGAAAAACAGAGTAGCTCCTTTGAAACCTATATCGGTGACAAGAATGGAATTGATGGCAGCCATTTTGTGCCTGCGACCTTCAACGTTTTAGGATTTGTTTTAGGACAAACTGTGAGATAATCAGCTCGATAAGGTGGGTTACTGGTCCCGAATTTTTGTTGCAGGATGAGTCAATATGGCCATCACAGATCGGAACCTCTGTGAGCAGCGATAGCACATTTTTATGTCTTTACGAAATGGTGCAGAGAGATCCGCCACCTATTGCTTCTATTATGCCAAATCCGCTACGTTTTAGCAGGCTGGAGCGTCTACGCGGAGCCCAATATACCCGCCCCCCCAAAGCTTTCGCCTAGTAGGACGTGAGGTCTTGGTGCCTGGTGCCAGTTCGGCTTGCGATTCTTTCAGTTTGGACTCGCGTGCCTACGCTCCGCAGAATCTATATCTCTGACCAGAGGTTTGGCGTACGCCCCAGCGAGCCTGGATCAGGAGTCTCCTGATGTGAACAGGGTGTCCCTGTATAGTTTTATATGCGGGCTTGAGTTCCCGAGCTGGTTACCCCTCGCTTTACAGGGTCACACGGTCGCGGTCAGGAATCGATAAGGCGTACACCAGACCGATCCGTCGTTATTGCTCCGACACCAGGATACCTGTCGTGTCCGAGAATAAACCAACCTTACTCGATTTACCCTTGTTCTTCAGTTCCGCCGCGGATCCTTGATCCTTTCCCCACTTCCTCCTTGACTTATCCTAGCTTGACTATGACTCGCGTACAGCCGCCGGACTTACCCACAGGGGGTCCTTGAGCCACGGATCACAGAGTCTTGCGCACTCGCTCTAAATCCCGCACTTGAGACTGTCGGACTTACCCACGGGTGGTCTTTCACTCAACACTTCCAGCTTCCCTAGAAAACTCGTCCTCGATTCGCTCCAGTGGCTCTCCTTATATAGCGTCTGAGGCGCCCGTTAATCCTTGCAAATCTCGCTTCCTGCCGTTAATCCTTCATGCCTCTGTTCTCGCCGTTAATCCTTTCCCGAATTCCCGTCGCATTTCCATTGGCGGGTTCCCTGTGTGTTGCCCCCCTTTGCCACGCTGGGGCATCCGATTCATATTGTTATTATGCAGGTCACCGGACTTCGTCCAGAAACCCCGGCACTCCTCCCTTTGGCCGTTCCAAATGTATTTCTTCTTTTCCGCATTTTCTTAACACAGCCGGGCTTTCGTGGCCTGTTCCCCGCTGTCCCCGCTATCTCCTACGAATACCAGCGCGCAGCCGTGCTGGTTCGTTCGTCCCCGCTGCTGCTCCCTCATGCCACACTTTGTAAACACAGCTGCGCTGGGCCGTCCGAAACCGTTACGTTCCACGCTGGCTCCTCTTTCTCCTTTGTCCGTGTCCGCAGCCGTGCCAGCTTGCCTGCCCCCCGCTGTTGTCCCCTCTTGTCACCTGTCTTGGCGTGTGGGACATTTAACCTCCTCACACTTCCGCCCTTCTTGTTCCAGCTTCTCGTTAGTTTTTGTTTTCTTCTCATTTTTTTTTCCTTCATTTTTTATTATTCTCTTTATCTTTTTGTGACACTATGGTGACATAGTGTCAATTACAATTGTTTCATATATATTTTTTCGAAATTGTATATTTCTTTTTTTAATTTTTTTCTCTTTCTAATATTTATACTTTCCTTATAATTATATTTGTATATACATATACAAATGTTTTTCCTTGATTTTTTTTGTTAATTTTTTCTTTGTATATATTTTTTTTTCCTTCTTCTTCTTAATCCATAATAATATTTATTTATTTTTTAATATTTGATATTTTATATCAATCTATTTTTTCTTCTTCTTCCTCCTAACATTAATCTTCAAAATTGGTGTTTAGCAAATAACATAAAGCTTAATGGATCGAAATGTAAACTCATATCTTTTTCCCGATCTAGTCCTCACCAGGCTATGTACTTTCTCTATGGGAACGTACATGGGCCTTAGAACGATTAACTCAGGTTAACGATCTAGGTGTCCTATTAGATTTGAGACTTAAATTTACCGACCATATATCTACCATGCTTAATAAAGCTATGGGTGTGCTTGGTTTTATTAAAAGATGGTCAAAAGAATTTTATGACCCGTACATAACTAAAACGTTATATACATCACTGGTCCGTCCGATTCTTGAGTATGGATCGTGTGTCTGGAGTCCTTAATATGGAGTACACCAAGATCACATTGAATCTGTACAAAAAAACTTCCTTACTTTTGCTCTTAGGGGACTTAATTGGGATGCAAATCTTTACCTCCCCTCTAATCGTAGTAGACTTTTACTAATAAACTTACCATCATTAAAAACCGTAAAACGATGCTGGGTGTCATGTTTCTATATAATCTTATTTATGGAAATATAGACAGCCAGCATTTACTAACACGCTTAAATTTCAACGTTCCTAGTAGAAGGACTAGGAACTTTCGTCCTCTACTCCTCAGCCATTGTAGTTCGACATATGCCCAACACGATCCGTTCAGGGTATTATGTTCGGGCGACAATGGTCTCTACCACATCTTGTCACTTTGTTCTTCTAACAATCTTAAATCGCTTATATTAACAGCCTTATCTGTGCAACACTCTTCCTCGTGATATCTTTCTCCTAATCCTCGCTTATCTATCTCGGATCTATTCCCGCGATTCGCGCCGTACGTTACGCGGCAGCGTCCCTCGGTCGGTTGGACGGGAGGTGGGCTGTACGTATGCAGTGGGAACCGCGCAAAAAAAAATGAACCTTTCCATCGCTCACCGGATATATTTATAATGTAAGTGATAACCTTTGGAGCTGCCTTTTCCTCATCCCTGGCCAATTTTATACTGAGGGAAAATGCAGAAAAACTCGGGAAAAACTTTCCAGATGCTTATTTATAACTATTTGTCAGAATACATTCGTTGAGAAATTGGTTATCCAATTCCGAAAACGTTCTTCAATCTCACAACAGTTTCCCAGCAGCGTCCCGAAAATATCTGGGTTCAGGAACAAGAACTTCAGGAGAAAGCTGACGTTCGTAATTAGACCTGAGTTGCTGCAAAAGTCCGAAATCAGCACCCACACGAAACGTTGGGTACTAAGTATAGTAATGTCAATTTTCGACCCTCTCGGACTACTCGGATTCTTTAATATTCATGCCAAAATAATCGTTCAGAACATTTAGATTTTTGGTGTGAGCTGGGACGATGTAATTAAAAATCCGGATGAGAAAGACTGGCTGGGTTGGCAATCTTCGTTTCCAAACATATTGGTTGACGCTAGCCTGGATTCCTATGCTGCAGTAGCGTACCAGCGAGTTGAACTTGGCATTGAAATTAAATGCTCCCTTGTCGCGTCGAAAAACAGAGTAGCTCCTTTGAAACCTATATTGGTGACAAGAATGGAATTGATGGCAGCCATTTTGTGCCTGCGACCTTCAACGTTTTAGGATTTGTTTTAGGACAAGCTGTGAGATAATCAGCTCGATAAGGTGGGTTACTGGTCCCAAATTTTTGTTGCAGGATGAGTCAATATGGCCATCACAGATCGGAACCTCTGTGAGCAGCGATAGCACATTTTTATGTCTTTACGAAATGGTGCAGAGAGATCCGCCACCTATTGCTTCTACTATGCCAAATCTAGCGTTTTAGCAGGCTGGAGCGTCTACGCGGAGCCCAATATACCCGCCCCCCCAAAGCTTTCGCCTAGTAGGACGTGAGGTCTTGGTGCCTGGTGCCAGTTCGGCTTGCGATTCTTTCAGTTTGGACTCGCGTGCCTACGCTCCGCAGGATCTATATCTGACCAGAGGTTTGGCGTACGCCCCAGCGAGCCTGGATCAGGAGTCTCCTGATGTGAACAGGGTGTCCCTGTATAGTTTTATATGCGGACTTGAGTTCCCGAGCTGGTTACCCCTCGCTTTACAGGGTCACACGGTCGCGGTCAGGAATCGATAAGGCGTACACCAGACCGATCCGTCGTTATTGCTCCGACACCAGGATACCTGTCGTGTCCGAGAATAAACCAACCTTACTCGATTTACCCTCGTTCTTCAGTTGCGCCGCGGATCCTTGATCCTTTCCCTACTTCCTCCTTGACTTATCCTAGCTTGACTATGACTCGCGTACAGCCGCCGGACTTACCCACAGGGGGTCCTTGAGCCACGGATCACAGAGTCTTGCGCACTCGCTCTAAATCCCGCACTTGAGACTGTCGGACTTACCCACGGGTGGTCCTTCACTCAACACTTCCAGCTTCCCTAGAAAACTCGTCCTCGATTCGCTCCAGTGGCTCTCCTTATATAGCGTCTGAGGCGCCCGTTAATCCTTGCAAATCTCGCTTCCTGCCGTTAATCCTTCATGCCTCTGTTCTCGCCGTTAATCCTTTCCCGAATTCCCGTCGCATTTCCATTGGCGGGTTCCCTGGGTGTTGCCCCCCTTTGCCACGCTGGGGCATCCGATTCATATTGTTATTATGCAGGTCACCGGACTTCGTCCAGAAACCCCGGCACTCCTCCCTTTGGCCGTTCCAAATGTATTTCTTCTTTTCTGCATTTTCTTAACACAGCCGGGCTTTCGTGGCCTGTTCCCCGCTGTCCCCGCTATCTCCTACGAATACCAGCGCGCAACCGTGCTGGTTCGTTCGTCCCCGCTGCTGCTCCCTCATGCCACACTTTGTAAACACAGCTGCGCTGGGCCGTCCGAAACCGTTACGTTCCACGCTGGCTCCTCTTTCTCCTTTGTCCGTGTCCGCAGCCGTGCCAGCTTGCCTGCCCCCCGCTGTTGTCCCCTCTTGCCACCTGTCTTGGCGTGTGGGACATTTAACCTCCTCACACTTCCGCCCTTCTTGTTCCAGCTTCTCGTTAGTTTTTGTTTTCTTCTCATTTTTTTTCCTTCATTTTTTATTCTTCTCTTTATCTTTTTGTGACACTATGGTGACATTATGTTCGTTCCCCTTACAATTGTTTCATACATATTTTTTCGAAATTGTATATTTTATATCACCGGATATATTTATAATGTAAGTGATGACCTTTGGAGCTGCCTTTTCCTCATCCCTGGCCAATTTTATACGGAGGGAAAATGCAGAAAAACTCGGGAAAACTTTCCAGATGCTTATTTATAACTATTTGTCAGAATACATTCGTTGAGAAATTGGTTATCCAATTCCGAGAACGTTCTTCAATCTCACAACAGTTTCCCAGCAGCGCACAGCGGGCGATTTGGTCCCGCTAGCGGCATTTAATTAATAACTTCTAAACTAAAATAGATGTTTTCAGTCGGTTTTTTTTCACTGATCTGAAATAAATCATAGAATTTTTTAAGTTAAAAATTTTTTTTTTAGAATTTTTGTTTTTTATTTATTTTTTCAATTTAAAAAAATTTTTTTTTTAATTTAAAATTTTGTTTTACTTTTATTTTATTTAAACTTCAAGTAACATATTTCATAAATAAACTTTATCTTAAAAAGGCCAGAATCTTATTCGGAGTCATCGGAATCATCAGAGAGAGGCATATCCAGATGTTTTATTAGAAGCAAACTCTTAACATCATCATCCAAAATAATTTTTTTTGTAGAGGAAATTGCAGACTTATTTGACAATGACGTTATCAAGGGGTCGGAAGAAACTAATAAGGCATTTAACACATCTTCCATGGTATTTTTCCTGCAATTTTTCCTTGTATTGCTCTCTCGTACATTTCGAAAGTCCTTGTTCCTGGCTTCAAGAGCTTCCTCGGACATCATACCAATTGGAAGACAAAAAAATGGCTTATAATATCTGCTCCATGAATTAAAACTCTGTGAACAGAAGATGGCATATAAAACCAGTGATATGATTTTACAAACAATTGGCAGTTTCCAATGCGTAAGACCTGAATGCATCTGAATTTATTTCGTGGCAGCATGCTAGTGTTCGTAAGACTACACTGAATCGATGTATTAAATTATACGAGCAGCCAAATTTGGTTGTTTGAAAAACCTCCTTGCAGTGTTTCCGTTATTCGTACTACCAGAAGTAGCAATTGGTATATCTACCAGCAAATGCATCTCTTCCCTCAGCTTCTGCTGAATAATTCTTTTATTTTCTTCGACAACAACTTTGTCAACACCACGAGCTTGCTACTTTTGAATCGGAATTCTATATGCAATGGGCAAAACACACTCGAAAAACCTAATCCACGCGTGAAGACTTGATAACCCATATTCAAAGAGGTTTTCATTAATAGACAAGCTCTTCACCAAATTCAGATCGTTTATATTCTTAGGATTTGCCTTACATATTCCGCATATTTGCGAAGAAGATTCCGATATGACACTGAACGTTTTGCCATCAAGCATGGTCATATGGAATTGATGATCAATTCTAAAGCCACCCAATAATGTTGGTAAAACATTTGAAATTTGGATCTTTTTGTGGACGACCAACATTTTTTAAATTTGAAATTTCCATTAATACCAGCGGCGTATCTAGCCATAGGTGTACGCTAATCCGGGCTAGTTGTTAATACACTGAATTACCACTACGTTTTATGAGCTACACATTTATAGACCGGTCACAAACATTGACTTTTTTGTAATACATACCTTGAAGATAATAAAAAGCCAAACTTTTAACAAATTCACTAAAAATTGTAAATTTCCGAGGAACTCAAAATCAACGCGCGCAAAAAGAAAAAATTGTGTAAAGCTCTTTGCAAAATCATATGGTGTGTTTGACCGCTCACAACTGATGATCAGCTGATCGTAGAGCTTTTAAAAAGCATTTAAAAATATAATCAAAGTATTTGCTATTGATATGTGAAAAAATATTAAATTTTTTTTAAGTTTGAAAATTTGAATTAAATGCCGCTAGCGGGACCAAATCGCCCACTGTGCCCACTGCGTCCCGAAAATATCTGGGTTCATAACAAGAACTTCAGGAGAAAGCTGACGTTCGTAATTAGACCTGAGTTGCTGCAAAAGAATGAATCCGAAATGAGCACCCACACGAAACGTTGGGTACTAAGTATAGTAATGTCAATTTTCGACCCTCTCGGACTACTCGATACTACTATATCGGTGACAAGAATGGAATTGATGGCAGCCATTTTGTGCCTGCGACCTTCAACGTTTTAGGATTTGTTTTAGGAAAAACTGTGAGATAATCAGCTCGATAAGGTGGGTTACTGGTCCCGAATTTTTGTTGCAGGATGAGTCAATATGGCCATCACAGATCGGAACCTCTGTGAGCAGCGATAGCACATTTTTATGTCTTTACGAAATGGTGCAGAGAGATCCGCCACCTATTGCTTCTATTATGCCAAATCCGTTACGTTTTAGCAGGCTGGAGCGTCTACGCGGAGCCCAATATACCCGCCCCCCCAAAGCTTTCGCCTAGTAGGACGTGAGGTCTTGGTGCCTGGCGCCAGTTCGGCTTGCGATTCTTTCAGTTTGGACTCGCGTGCCTACGCTCCGCAGGATCTATACCTGACCAGAGGTTTGGCGTCTCCTTCACTCCAGGTGATTGCTGTGCGTACGCCCCAGCGAGCCTGGATCAGGAGTCTCCTGATGTGAACAGGGTGTCCCTGTATAGTTTTATATGCGGGCTTGAGTTCCCGAGCTGGTTACCCCTCGCTTTACAGGGTCACACGGTCGCGGTCAGGAATCGATAAGGCGTACACCAGACCGATCCGTCGTTATTGCTCCGACACCAGGATACCTGTCGTGTCTGAGAATAAACCAACCTTACTCGATTTACCCTTGTTCTTCAGTTGCGCCGCGGATCCTTGATCCTTTCCCCACTTCCTCCTTGACTTATCCTAGCTTGACTATGACTCGCGTACAGCCGCCGGACTTACCCACAGGGGGTCCTTGAGCCACGGATCACAGAGTCTTGCGCACTCACTCTAAATCCCGCACTTGAGACTGTCGGACTTACCCACGGGTGGTCCTTCACTCAACACTTCCAGCTTCCCTAGGAAACTCGTCCTCGATTCGCTCCAGTGGCTCTCCTTATATAGCGTCTGAGGCGCCCTTTAATCCTTGCAAATCTCGCTTCCTGCCGTTAATCCTTCATGCCTCTGTTCTCGCCGTTAATCCTTTCCCGAATTCCCGTCGCATTTCCATTCATATGTTCCCTGTGTGCGGGTTCCCTGTGTGTTGCCCCCCTTTGCCACGCTGGGGCATCCGATTCATATTGTTATTAAGCAGGTCACTGGACTTCGTCCAGAAACCCCGGCACTCCTCCCTTTGGCCGTTCCAAATGTATTTCTTCTTTTCTGCATTTTCTTAACACAGCCGGGCTTTCGTGGCCTGTTCCCCGCTGTCCCCGCTGTCTCCTACGAATACCAGCGCGAAGCCGTGCTGGTTCGTTCGTCCCCGCTGCTGCTTCCTCATGCCACACTTTGTAAACACAGCTGCGCTGGGCCGTCCGAAACCGTTACGTTCCACGCTGGCTCCTCTTTCTCCTTTGTCCGTGTCCGCAGCCGTGCCAGCTTGCCTGCCCCCCCGCTGTTGCCCCCTCTTGCCACCTGTCTTGGCGTGTGGGACATTTAACCTCCTCACACTTCCGCCCTTCTTCGGGAAACGACAGAAGCTGCGATGTTCCAGCTTCTCGTTAGTTTTTGTTTTCTTCTCATTTTTTTTCCTTCATTTTTTATTCTTCTCTTTATCTTTTTGTGACACTATGGTGACATTATGTTCGTTCCCCTTACAATTGTTTCATATATATTTTTTCGAAATTGTATATTTCTTTTTTTAATTTTTTTCTCTTTCTAATATTTATACTTTCCTTATAATTATATTTGTATATACATATACAAATGTTTTTCCTTGATTTTTTTTGTTAATTTTTTCTTTGTATATATATTTTTTTCCTTCTTCTTCTTAATCCATAATAATATTTATTTATTTTTTAATATTTGATATTTTATATCAATCTATTTTTTCTTCTTCTTCCTCCTAACATTAATCTTCAAAATTGGTGTTTAGCAAATAACATAAAGCTTAATGGATCGAAATGTAAACTCATATCTTTTTCCCGATCTAGTCCTCACCAGGCTATGTACTTTCTCTATGGGAACGTACATGGGCCTTAGAACGATTAACTCAGGTTAACGATCTAGGTGTCCTATTAGATTTGAGACTTAAATTTACCGACCATATATCTACCATGCTTAATAAAGCTATGGGTGTGCTTGGTTTTATTAAAAGATGGTCAAAAGAATTTTATGACCCGTACATAACTAAAACGTTATATACATCACTGGTCCGTCCGATTCTTGAGTATGGATCGTGTGTCTGGAGTCCTTAATATGGAGTACACCAAGATCACATTGAATCTGTACAAAAAAACTTCCTTACTTTTGCTCTTAGGGGACTTAATTGGGATGCAAATCTTTACCTTCCCTCTAATCGTAGTAGACTTTTACTAATAAACTTACCATCATTAAAAACCGTAAAACGATGCTGGGTGTCATGTTTCTATATAATCTTATTTATGGAAATATAGACAGCCAGCATTTACTAACACGCTTAAATTTCAACGTTCCTAGTAGAAGGACTAGGAACTTTCGTCCTCTACTCCTCAGCCATTGTAGTTCGACATATGCCCAACACGATCCGTTCAGGGTATTATGTTCGGGCGACAATGGTCTCTACCACATCTTGTCACTTTGTTCTTCTAACAATCTTAAATCGCTTATATTAACAGCCTTATCTGTGCAACACTTTTCCTCGTGATATCTTTCTCCTAATCCTCGCTTATCTATCTCGGATCTATTCCCGCGATTCGCGCCGTACGTTACGCGGCAGCGCCCCTCGGTCGGTTGGACGGGAGGTGGGCTGTACGTATGCAGTGGGAACCGCGCAAAAAA
Organism: Drosophila ananassae; assembly: GCF_017639315.1. Lineage (NCBI taxonomy): Eukaryota > Metazoa > Arthropoda > Insecta > Diptera > Drosophilidae > Drosophila > Drosophila ananassae. The sequence continues at coordinate 22,934,941 of NC_057929.1, read as the reverse complement.
AAATGAACCTTTCCATCGCTCACCGGATATATTTATAATGTAAGTGATAACCTTTGGAGCTGCCTTTTCCTCATCCCTGGCCAATTTTATACTGAGGGAAAATGCAGAAAAACTCGGGAAAAACTTTCCAGATGCTTATTTATAACTATTTGTCAGAATACATTCGTTGAGAAATTGGTTATCCAATTCCGAAAACGTTCTTCAATCTCACAACAGTTTCCCAGCAGCGTCCCGAAAATATCTGGGTTCAGGAACAAGAACTTCAGGAGAAAGCTGACGTTCGTAATTAGACCTGAGTTGCTGCAAAAGTCCGAAATCAGCACCCACACGAAACGTTGGGTACTAAGTATAGTAATGTCAACAGTGGCGTAGATAGCTTTTTGATATGGGGGGGATATGACTCAGAATAATATCCTGTTTTTTTGTAAGTTTTATTTTACACTGCGATAATAATCCGCAATCTGCGATAATAATAATAATAATAATGCTGTACTGCACAGTCATCGCGTAAAAATGTGTTTCTTTTTCAATTTTGAGATTATATCATCTTATAATTCTCAGGCCCAAGGGGGGGGATTGATCCCCCTGATCCCCCCCCTATCTATGCTACTGAATGTCAATTTTCGACCCTCTCGGACTACTCGGAGTCTTTAATATTCATGCCAAAATAATAGTTCAGAACATTTAGATTTTTGGTGTGAGCTGGGACGATGTAATTAAATATCCGGATGGGAATGACTGGCGGGCTTGACAATCTTCGTTTCCAAACATATTTGTTGACGCTAGCCTGGATTCCTATGCTGCAGTAGCGTACCAGCGAGTTGAACTTAGCATTGAAATTAAATGCTCCCTTGTCGCGTCGAAAAACAGAGTAGCTCCTTTGAAACCTATATCGGTGGCAAGAATGGAATTGATGGCAGCCATTTTGTGCCTGCGACCTTAAACGTTTTAGGATTTGTTTTAGGACAAACTGTGAGATAATCAGCTCCATAAGGTGGGTTACTGGTCCCGAATTTTTGTTGCAGGATGAGTCAATATGGCCATCACAGATCGGAACCTCTGTGAGCAACGATAGCACATTTTTATGTCTTTACGAAATGGTGCAGAGAGATCCGCCACCTATTGCTTCTATTATGCCAAATCCGCTACGTTTTAGCAGGCTGGAGCGTCTACGCGGAGCCCAATATACCCGCCCCCCCAAAGCTTTCGCCTAGTAGGTCGTGAGGTCTTGGTGCCTGGCGCCAGTTCGGCTTGCGATTCTTTCAGTTTGGACTCGCGTGCCTACGCTCCGCAGGATCTATACCTGACCAGAGGTTTGGCGTCTCCTTCATTCCAGGTGATTGCTGTGCGTACGCCCCAGCGAGCCTGGATCAGGAGTCTCCTGATGTGGACAGGGTGTCCCTGTATAGTTTTATATGCGGGCTTGAGTTCCCGAGCTGGTTACCCCTCGCTTTACAGGGTCACACGGTCGCGGTCAGGAATCGATAAGGCGTACACCAGACCGATCCGTCGTTATTGCTCCGACACCAGGATACCTGTCGTGTCCGAGAATAAACCAACCTTACTCGATTTACCCTTGTTCTTCAGTTGCGCCGCGGATCCTTGATCCTTTCCCTACTTCCTCCTTGACTTATCCTAGCTTGACTATGACTCGCGTACAGCCGCCGGACTTACCCACAGGGGGTCCTTGAGCCACGGATCACAGAGTCTTGCGCACTCGCTCTAAATCCCGCACTTGAGACTGTCGGACTTACCCACGGGTGGTCCTTCACTCAACACTTCCAGCTTTCCTAGAAAACTCGTCCTCGATTCGCTCCAGTGGCTCTCCTTATATAGCGTCTGAGGCGCCCGTTAATCCTTGCAAATCTCGCTTCCTGCCGTTAATCCTTCATGCCTCTGTTCTCGCCGTTAATCCTTTCCCGAATTCCCGTCGCATTTCCATTGGCGGGTTCCCTGTGTGTTGCCCCCCTTTGCCACGCTGGGGCATCCGATTCATATTGTTATTATGCAGGTCACCGGACTTCGTCCAGAAACCCCGGCACTCCTCCCTTTGGCCGTTCCAAATGTATTTCTTCTTTTCTGCATTTTCTTAACACAGCCGGGCTTTCGTGGCCTGTTCCCCGCTGTCCCCGCTATCTCCTACGAATACCAGCGCGCAGCCGTGCTGGTTCGTTCGTCCCCGCTGCTGCTCCCTCATGCCACACTTTGTAAACACAGCTGCGCTGGGCCGTCCGAAACCGTTACGTTCCACGCTGGCTCCTCTTTCTCCTTTGTCCGTGTCCGCAGCCGTGCCAGCTTGCCTGCCCCCTCTTTCCACCTGTCTTGGCGTGTGGGACATTTAACCTCCTCACACTTCCGCCCTTCTTGTTCCAGCTTCTCGTTAGTTTTTGTTTTCTTCTCATTTTTTTTCCTTCATTTTTTATTCTTCTCTTTATCTTTTTGTGACACTATGGTGACATTATGTTCGTTCCCCTTACAATTGTTTCATGCATATTTTTTCGAAATTGTATATTTTATATCACCGGATATATTTATAATGTAAGTGATGACCTTTGGAGCTGCCTTTTCCTCATCCCTGGCCAATTTTATACTGAGGGAAAATGCAGAAAAACTCGGGAAAACTTTCCAGATGCTTATTTATAACTATTTGTCAGAATACATTCGTTGAGAAATTGGTTATCCAATTCCGAGAACGTTCTTCAATCTCACAACAGTTTCCCAGCAGCGCACAGTGGGCGATTTGGTCCCGCTAGCGGCATTTAATTAATAACTTCTAAACTAAAATAGATGTTTTCAGTGAGTATTTTTTCACTGATCTGAAATAAATCATAGAATTTTTTAAGTTAAAAAAAATTTTTTTTCCAATTTTTTTTTTATTTATTTTTTCAATTTAAAAAAAAATTTTTAATTTAAAATTTTGTTTTACTTTTATTTTATTTAAACTTCAAGTAACATATTTCATAAATAAACTTTATCTTAAAAAGGCCAGAATCTTATTCGGAGTCATCGGAATCATCAGAGAGAGGCATATCCAGATGTTTTATTAGAAGCAAACTCTTAACATCATCATCCAAAATAATTTTTTTTGTAGAGGAAATTGCAGACTTATTTGACAATGACGTTATCAAGGGGTCGGAAGAAACTAATAAGGCATTTAACACATCTTCCATGGTATTTTTCCTGCAATTTTTCCTTGTATTGCTCTCTCGTACATTTCGGAAGTCCTTGTTCCTGGCTTTAAGAGCTTCCTCGGACATCATACCAATTGGAAGACAAAAAAATGGCTTATAATATCTGCTCCATGAATTAAAACTCTGTGAACAGAAGATGGCATATAAAACCAGTGATATGATTTTACAAACAATTGGCAGTTTCCAATGCGTAAGACCTGAATGCATCTGAATTTATTTCGTGGCAGCATGCTAGTGTTCGTAAGACTACACTGAATCGATGTATTAAATTATACGAGCAGCCAAATTTGGTTGTTTGAAAAACCTCCTTGCAGTGTTTCCGTTATTCGTACTACCAGAAGTAGCAATTGGTATATCTACCAGCAAATGCATCTCTTCCCTCAGCTTCTGCTGAATAATTCTTTTATTTTCTTCGACAACAACTTTGTCAACACCACGAGCTTGCTACTTTTGAATCGGAATTCTATATGCAATGGGCAAAACACACTCGAAAAACCTAATCCACGCGTGAAGACTTGATAACCCATGTTCAAAGAGGTTTTCATTAATAGACAAGCTCTTCACCAAATTCAGATCGTTTATATTCTTAGGATTTGCCTTACATATTCCGCATATTTGCGAAGAAGATTCCGATATGACACTGAACGTTTTGCCATCAAGCATGGTCATATGGAATTGATGATCAATTCTAAAGCCACCCAATAATGTTGGTAAAACATTTGAAATTTGGATCTTTTTGTGGACGACCAACATTTTTTAAATTTGAAATTTCCATTAATACCAGCGGCGTATCTAGCCATAGGTGTACGCTAATCCGGGCTAGTTGTTAATACACTGAATTACCACTACGTTTTATGAGCTACACATTATTCAAAAATTCGGCCGACTGTCGTCGCATGCAGACGTGTTTTTTATTGTGCTCCGGGAAAAAATATTCAATAAAATCATAAAAGTGCAGTGACTGGTCTAGGAAATCTACAATAACGCGAAAAGACGCTTTTTGCGATGAAATCGCTAATGTTTATATTGATTTATTAATTAATTAATTAATATAAAACTCAACTCTCAAAACTCAAACTAAATCAATCTCGACTGCAATGAGCTTAAACGACGTTCGCACACAACGTCAACGTGAGCAAGACGAGAGACGGCTCTCAGTACAAAGAAACAACGCGTACTTCTCTTTTAAAGCAACCGAAAACCATGCAAGCTCTGATCAAGCGCGGTCAATTATTCCCAAACTTGACCGAATTCTTAAACGTAGAGAGCGAGAGAGCGCGTTCCTGCTCCCCCTCGATACCATCGATGTCTTTGCAGCCAAAGAGTACAGTAACTAGCACCTCAATTTCTTTGACAACGTCAACAGTAACAACAACAACAACCGCAACTGTATCGACAGCGCGTTTAACGACGTCATCAGCTAGCAGCGCAAATAGTAATACGTCCGCGCTGCCCGAAAACAAAAACAAAAACAATGACTATATTAAGCCGGCTGTGCAGACTGGCATGGATCGCTACATCCAAATCAAAAGGAAGCTGAGCCCCCTCAATTCCAAACGCAAAATAACCCGTGGCAATGCTAGCCTAGCAGCAAAAGAAACGCCCATTAACTCAAACCGATTTAAAATCTTGGCAGACGCCGATGAGGTGGAGGCGGGCGAATCCACTGAAGTTGAGAAAAGGAAGCCAAAACCTCCGCCTATCTATATACGCGAAAAAAGTTCCAATGTTCTTGTCAACAAAATTATTGAGCTTATTGGTAAGGATAACTTCCACATAATACCCCTTGTAAAGGGCAACATTCAAGAAACAAAAGTTCAAATGAAGTCTGAAGATAACTACAGAGTATTATCAAAATATCTAACCGAGAATAAAAAGAACTTTTACACATATCAGCTAAAAAGCAGCAAGGGCCTGCAAGTCGTACTTAAGGGCATAGAGCCCGAAGTAACGCCTGCAGAGATAAAAAAGGCGCTACAGGAGAAGGGTTTTAGCGCCAAGACAGTCTTTAATATCCTTAACAGGGATAGAAAGCCGCAGCCACTCTTTAAGGTTGAGCTCGAACCAGAAACCAAGCTCCTGAAGAAATACGAAGTGCACCCAATATACAATCTTCAGTACCTGCTGCACCGCAGAATTACAGTTGAGGAACCGCACAAACGCAATGGCCCGGTACAATGTGCGAACTGCCAGGAATATGGCCACACAAGGTCATAGTGTAAACTGCGCCCGGTGTGTGTAGTTTGCGGAGAGCTTCATGACTCCGCACACTGCCCAGCGAGCAAATATGACAGCAACTCGAAAAAGTGTGGCAACTGCGGTGGCAACCACACTGCTAATTATAGAGGATGCCCAGTCTATAAGGAGCTGAAAAGTCGCATCCACCAGAAAGGAATAGCTGCCCGCACCCAAAATGGACAGTTCACGGCGTCCAGATCAAACCCTGAAGTCTTCTTCTCGACTGCAGCCAGATCCTCACTAGGACCCATTAACTCTGACAAAAACGTGACATACGCAAGTGCCTTAAAATCAGGACCGGCGACACCTGCCTCAAGAAGCTCAGTTCTGCAATCAGCATATCAAGAACCGAACACGGCTCAGCAACATCAACCAACAGAGCAGCCAAAAAGCAACTTTGAAGCTATGATATGCAGCCTACAACAAAGCCTGACGGAATTTATGTCGTTTATGCGCACAACTATGCAAGATTTAATGCGAAACCAAAATCTATTGATTCAAATGCTGGTTTCACAACAATCCAAATAATGGCTTTCCTACGGATATCTACGTGGAACGCTAACGGCGTTTCGCAACATAAACTTGAGTTAGCTCAATTCCTACTCGACAATCATATCGATGTAATGCTGCTTTCGGAAACACACCTTACAAACAAATACAATTTTCAACTACGAGGATATTCATTCTACGGAACAAATCATCCAGATGGTAAAGCACATGGTGGGACTGGAATTCTAATCAGAAGCCGCATAAAGCACCATTATCAAAACAAATTTGCTAAAAACTACCTACAGGCCACATCTATAAATATACAACTAAATACTGGCAACCAACTTACACTAGCCGCCGTATACTGCCCCCCTCGCTTCAATATAGCTGAAGATGAGTTTATGCAGTTTTTCAACACACTTGGAGACCACTTCATAGCAGCAGGAGACTACAATGCCAAGCACACACACTGGGGATCCCGTCTCGTGACTCCAAAAGGGAAGCAGCTCTATAATGCAATTATCAAAGCCAAGAACAAGCTCGACTATGTTTCTTCTGGCACACCAACATACTGGCCGGCAGACCCAAGGAAACTACCAGATTTAATAGACTTTGCGATTACCAAAAACATCCCTAAAAATCTGATAAGCGCCAATTGCCTATCGGATCTCTCATCTGATCACTCGCCTGTCCTGTTTATTCTACTGCGACATCCAGGAACATTGGAACAACCATTAAAATTGACCTCACAGAAAACCAATTGGGTTAAGTACAGAAAATATATCAGCTCACACATTGAGCTAAGCCCTCATCTCCACGATGAAGCCAACGTAGACAGCTTTGTTAATTCACTTGAGTCTGTACTCGTCTCTGCAGCTCGAGCCTCAACATCGCAAACTATAAATACACAAAGCAATAAAAAGACAAATCGAACAGATCGTCCTCGAAAAGCGGCGTTTACGTCGCGAGTGGCAATTCCACAGATCGCCATCTGCTAAGCAAAGCTTTAGACATGCCTCACGTCAACTTACTAAAGCCCTACAGCAAGAAGAAGATTATGTCCACCGCCGCTATATAGAGCAATTGTCAACTTCTAGTACAAAACACTCACTATGGAGAGCTCACCCAACTCTAAGCTCACCGAAAGAAACCGTGATGCCTATTAGAAATCCCACAGGCGGCTGGGCGCGCAGCGATGCAGACAGAGCCAGCACGTTTGCCAATCACCTTAAAAATATCTTCCAACCAAATCCGGCCACTAGTGCCTTTACTTTGCCGACTTTACCATATGAGCCTCAGCTTCAATATGAACCAATCGAGTTTCGCCCAAACGAAATCGCCAATATCATCAAAAACCAACTAAATCCGAAAAAATCACCAGGCTGCGACCTCATAACTCCCAAAATGATCATTGAGCTTCCATATTGCGCCGTCGGCACTATCACATAGCTCTTCAATGCCATCGCAAAACTTGGCCACTTTCCAGCGAGATGGGAAAAGTCAATTATAATAATGATAGCAAAGCCGGGAAAAGACCACACAATTCCCACGTCGTATAGACCTATAAGCCTACTTTCATGCTTATCTAAACTCTTTGAGAAATGCATTCTGACTCGAATAAACACATACCTAAGGATCCAGGAAGGAATCCCGTCACATCAGTTTGGGTTTCGTGAAAAGCACGGAACAATTGAGCAGGTCAACCGGATAACAGCAGAAATTCGGAATGCATTCGAAAAACGCGAGTACTGTACCGCAATATTTCTAGATGTCTCTCAAGCATTTGATAGAGTCTGGCTAGAAGGTCTAATGTACAAGATCAAGACAATGCTCCCTTGTAATACCCACAAGCTTTTAGAGTCTTACCTTTACGACAGAAAATTTGCTGTGAGGTGCAACACAGATATATCTGACGAATTCACTGTTGGAGCCGGAGTTCCTCAAGGAAGTGTACTCGGACCAACATTATATGTTCTCTACACAGCAGACATCCCGACAAGCACACGACTAACAACATCTACGTTTGCTGATGATACAGCTATTCTTAGCCGCTCAAAATGCCCGATGCAAGCAACTGCGCAGCTAGCTCTTCATCTGGTGGATGTTGAAAAATGGCTATCAGACTGGCGAATTAAAGTAAACGAACAAAAATGCAAGCACGTTACGTTCACCTTGAATAGGCAAAACTGCCCGCCCCTTACGCTAAACAACACCCTACTCCCGCAAGCAAACGAGGTAACATATCTAGGAGAACACCTCGATAGAAGACTCACATGGCGTCGGCACATAGAAGCTAAAAGAACCCACCTAAAGCTAAAAGCCAGCAGCCTTCATTGGCTTATCAACGCTCGGTCTCCCCTTTGCCTTGAATATAAAGTCCTGCTGTATAACTCGGTACTTAAACCTATATGGATGTACGGCTCCCAGTTATGGGGGAATGCCAGCAATAGCAATATTGACATAGTCCAGCGAGCTCAGTCGAAGATCTTGAGAACAATCACCGGGGCACCGAGGTACGTTCGCAACGAAAACATACATCGCGACTTAAACATTCTTCCAGACAAAGATGTGATCGCAGAACAGAAGGAAAAGTACTTTAGCAAGCTATTGTCGCACCCTAACCACCTGGCGAGAGGTCTAACAAGGTTGAGCAACCAATCACGACTTCGTCGCAATGACCTACCCACCCAGCGACCGTCTTGAGGAACGCGCAACCAGAATGCAGTCTTAGTCTACTGTTAGTTAAATGTTAATGTTAAGATTTGAAAACTTATTGTTAGTCTCAAAATTAAGAGAAGATCCAATAAATAAAAGCAAAGTTTAATTAAAAAAAAAAAAAAAAATTTATAGACCGGTCACAAACATTGACTTTTTTGTAATACATACCTTGAAGATAATAAAAAGCCAAACTTTTAACAAATTCACTAAAAATTGTAAATTTCCGTGGAACTCAAAATCAACGCGCGCAAAAAGAAAAAATTGTGTAAAGCTCTTTGCAAAATCATATGGTGTGTTTGACCGCTCACAGCTGATGATCAGCTGATCGTAGAGCTTTTAAAAAGCTTTTAAAAATATAATCAAAGTAATTGCTATTGATATGTGAAAAAATATTAAATTTTTTTTAGGTTTGAAAATTTGAATTAAATGCCGCTAGCGGGACCAAATCGCCCACTGTGCAGCGTCCCGAAAATATCTGGGTTCATAACAAGAACTTCAGGAGAAAGCTGACGTTCGTAATTAGACCTGAGTTGCTGCAAAAGAATGAAACCGAAATGAGCACCCACACGAAACGTTGGGTACTAAGTATAGTAATGTCAATTTTCGACCCTCTCGGACTACTCGGATTCTTTAATATTCATGCTAAAATAATCGTTCAGAACATTTAGATTTCTGGTGTGAGCTGGGACGATGTAATTAAAAATCCGGATGAGAAAGATTGGCGGGCTTGGCAATCTTTGTTTCCAAACATATTTGTTGACGCTAGCCTGGATTCCTATGCTGCAGTATCGTACCAGCGAATTGAACTTGGCATTGAAATTAAATGCTTCCTTGTCGCGTCGAAAAACAGAGTAGCTCCTTTGAAACCTATATCGGTGACAAGAATGGAATTGATGGCAGCCATTTTGTGCCTGCGACCTTCAACGTTTTAGGATTTGTTTTAGGAAAAACTGTGAGATAATCAGCTCGATAAGGTGGGTTACTGGTCCCGAATTTTTGTTGCAGGATGAGTCAATATGGCCATCACAGATCGGAACCTCTGTGAGCAACGATAGCACATTTTTATGTCGAAATGGTGCAGAGAGATCCGCCACCTATTGCTTTTATTATGCCAAATCCGTTACGTTTTAGCAGGCTGGAGCGTCTACGCGGAGCCCATATACCCGCCCCCCCCAAAGCTTTCGCCTAGTAGGACGTGAGGTCTTGGTGCCTGGCGCCAGTTCGGCTTGCGATTCTTCTTTTAGTTTGGACTCGCGTGCCTACGCTCCGCAGGATCTATGCCTGACCAGAGGTTTGGCGTCTCCTTCACTCTAGGTGGTTGCTGTGCGTACGCCCCAGCGAGCCTGGATCAGGAGTCTCCTGATGTGAACAGGGTGTCCCTGTATAGTTTTATATGCGGGCTTGAGTTCCCGAGCTGGTTACCCCTCGCTTTACAGGGTCACACGGTCGCGGTCAGGAATCGATAAGGCGTACACCAGACCGATCCGTCGTTATTGCTCCGACACCAGGATACCTGTCGTGTCCGAAAATAAACCAACCTTACTCGATTTACCCTTGTTCTTCAGTTGCGCCGCGGATCCTTGATCCTTTCCCCACTTCCTCCTTGACTTATCCTAGCTTGACTATGACTCGCGTACAGCCGCCGGACTTACTCACAGAGGGTCCTTGAGCCACGGATCACAGAGTCTTGCGCACTCGCTCTAAATCCCGCACTTGAGACTGTCGGACTTACCCACGGGTGGTCCTTCACTCAACACTTCCAGCTTCCCTAGAAAACTCGTCCTCGATTCGCTCCAGTGGCTCTCCTTATATAGCGTCTGAGGCGCCCGTTAATCCTTGCAAATCTCGCTTCCTGCCGTTAATCCTTCATGCCTCTGTTCTCGCCGTTAATCCTTTCCCGAATTCCCGTCGCATTTCCATTGGCGGGTTCCCTGTGTGTTGCCCCCCTTTGCCACGCTGGGGCATCCGATTCATATTGTTATTATGCAGGTCACTGGACTTCGTCCAGAAACCCCGGCACTCCTCCCTTTGGCCGTTCCAAATGTATTTCTTCTTTTCTGCATTTTCTTAACATAGCCGGGCTTTCGTGGCCTGTTCCCCGCTGTCCCCGCTATCTCCTACGAATATCAGCGCGCAGCCGTGCTGGTTCGTTCGTCCCCGCTGCTGCTCCCTCATGCCACACTTTGTAAACACAGCTGCGCTGAGACGTCCGAAACCGTTACGTTCCACGCTGGCTCCTCTTTCTCCTTTGTCCGTGTCCGCAGCCGTGCCAGTCTTGCCACCTGTCTTGGCGTGTGGGACATTTAACCTCCTCACACTTCCGGCCTTCTTCGGGAAACGACAGAAGCTGCGATGTTCCAGCTTCTCGTTAGTTTTTGTTTTCTTCTCATTTTTTTTCCTTCATTTTTTATTCTTCTCTTTATCTTTTTGTGACACTATGGTGACATTATGTTCGTTCCCCTTACAATTGTTTCATATATATTTTTTCGAAATTGTATATTTTTTTTTTTAGTTTTTTTCTCTTTCTAATATTTATACTTTCCTTATAATTATATTTGTATATACATATACAAATGTTTTTCCTTGATTTTTTTTGTTAAGTTTTTCTTTGTATATATATTTTTTTCCTTCTTCTTCTTAATCCATAATAATATTTATTTATTTTTTAATATTTGATATTTTATATCAATCTATTTTTTCTTCTTCTTCCTCCTAACATTAATCTTCAAAATTGGTGTTTAGCAAATAACATAAAGCTTAATGGATCGAAATGTAAACTCATATCTTTTTCCCGATCTAGTCCTCACCAGGCTATGTACTTTCTCTATGGGAACGTACATGGGCCTTAGAACGATTAACTCAGGTTAACGATCTAGGTGTCCTATTAGATTTGAGACTTAAATTTACCGACCATATATCTACCATGCTTAATAAAGCTATGCTTGTGCTTGGCTTGGATTGCTTGGATTTATTAAAAGATGGTCAAAAGAATTTAATGACCCTTATATAACTAAAACGTTATATACATCACTGGTCCGTCCGATTCTTGAGTATGGATCGTGTGTCTGGAGTCCTCAATATGGAGTGCACCAAGATCACATTGAATCTGCACAAAAAAACTTCCTTACTTTTGCTCTTAGGGGACTTAATTGGGATGCAAATCTTTACCTCCCTCTTATCGTAGTAGACTTTTACTAATAAACTTACCATCATTAAAAACCGTAAAACGATGCTGGGTGTCATGTTTCTATATAATCTTATTTATGGAAATATAGACAGCCAGCATTTACTAACACGCTTAAATTTCAACGTTCCTAGTAGAAGGACTAGGTACTTTCGTCCTCTACTCCTCAGCCATTGTAGTTCGACATATGCCCAACACGATCCGTTCAGGGTATTATGTTCGAGCGACAATGGTCTCTACCACATCTTGTCACTTTGTTCTTCTAACAATCTTAAATCGCTTATTTTAACAGCCAAATCTGTGCAACACTCTTCCTCGTGATATCTTTCTCCTAATCCTCGCTTATCTATCTCGGATCTCTTCCCGCGATTCGCGCCGTACGTTACGCGGCAGCGTCCCTCGGTCGGTTGGACGGGAGGTGGGCTGTACGTATGCAGTGGGAACCGCGCCAAAAAAAATGAACCTTTCCATCGCTCACCGGATAAATTTATAATGTAAGTGATAACCTTTGGAGCTGCCTTTTCCTCATCCCTGGCCAATTTTATACTGAGGGAAAATGCAGAAAAACTCGGGAAAAACTTTCCAGATGCTTATTTATAACTATTTGTCAGAATACATTCGTTGAGAAATTGGTTATCCAATTCCGAAAACGTTCTTCAATCTCACAACAGTTTCCCAGCAGCGTCCCGAAAATATCTGGGTTCAGAACAAGAACTTCAGGAGAAAGCTGACGTTCGTAATTAGACCTGAGTTGCTGCAAAAGTCCGAAATCAGCACCCACACGAAACGTTGGGTACTAAGTATAGTAATGTCAATTTTCGACCCTCTCGGACTACTCGGATTCTTTAATATTCATGCCAAAATAATCGTTCAGAATATTTAGATTTTTGGTGTGAGCTGGGACGATGTAATTAAAAATCCGGATGAGAAAGACTGGCGGGCTTGGCAATCTTCGTTTCCAAACTTTGTTGACGCTAGCCTGGATTCCTATGCTGCAGTAGCGTACCAGCGAGTTGAACTTGGCATTGAAATTAAATGCTCCCTTGTCGCGTCGAAAAACAGAGTAGCTACTTTGAAACCTATCATTTTGTGCCTGCGACCTTCAACGTTTTAGGATTTGTTTTAGGAAAAACTGTGAGATAATCAGCTCGATAAGGTGGGTTACTGGTCCCGAATTTTTGTTGCAGGATGAGTCAATATGGCCATCACAGATCGGAACCTCTGTGAGCAACGATAGCACATTTTTATGTCTTTACGAAATGGTGCAGAGAGATCCGCCACCTATTGCTTCTATTATGCCAAATCCGCTACGTTTTAGCAGGCTGGAGCGTCTACGCGGAGCCCAATATACCCGCCCCCCCAAAGCTTTCGCCTAGTAGGACGTGAGGTCTTGGTGCCTGGTGCCAGTTCGGCTTGCGATTCTTTCAGTTTGGACTCGCGTGTCTACGCTCCGCAGGATCTATGCCTGACCAGAGGTTTGGCGTCTCCTTCACTCTAGGTGATTGCTGTGCGTACGCCCCAGCGAGCCTGGATCAGGAGTCTCCTAATGTGAACAGGGTGTCCCTGTATAGTTTTATATGCGGGCTTGAGTTCCCGAGCTGGTTACCCCTCGCTTTACATGGTCACACGGTCGCGGTCAGGAATCGATAAGGCGTACACCAGACCGATCCGTCGTTATTGCTCCGACACCAGGATACCTGTCGCGTCCGAGAATAAACCAACCTTACTCGATTTACCCTTGTTCTTCAGTTGCGCCGCGGATCCTTGATCCTTTCCCCACTTCCTCCTTGACTTATCCTAGCTTGACTATGACTCGCGTACAGCCGCCGAACTTACCCACAGGGGGTCCTTGAGCCACGGATCACAGAGTCTTGCGCACTCGCTCTAAATCCCGCACTTGAGACTGTCGGACTTACCCACGGGTGGTCCTTCACTCAACACTTCCAGCTTCCCTAGAAAACTCGCCCTCGATTCGCTCCAGTGGCTCTCCTTATATAGCGTCTGAGGCGCCCGTTAATCCTTGCAACACTCGCTTCCTGCCGTTAATCCTTCATGCCTCTGTTCTCGCCGATAATCCTTTCCCGAATTCCCGTCGCATTTCCATTGGCAGGTTCCCTGTGTGCTGCCCCCCTTTGCCACGCTGGGGCATCCGATTCATATTGTTATTATGCAGGTCACCGGACTTCGTCCAGAAACCCCGGCACTCCTCCCTTTGGCCGTTCCAAATGTATTTCTTCTTTTCTGCATTTTCTTAACATAGCCGGGCTTTCGTGGCCTGTTCCCCGCTGGACCCGCTATCTCCTACGAATACCAGCGCGCAGCCGTGCTGGTTCGTTCTTCCCCGCTGCTGCTCCCTCATGCCACACTTTGTAAACACAGCTGCGCTGGGCCGTCCGAAACCGTTACGGACGGTTATTTTTGTTATGTTATTTTTGTGCCAAATCCTATGAGGAAATCCCATCCTAGCACCGCGCTGTCTTCCATGCCTGGCAACACCAGCATGTTCAAATTGTTTTCCTTGTTGCCAAAGTGTGACTCCCATTGGCCAACTTTTCCAATCTTCTTGTTGATGTTCTTTCTCCGTCGATTTCCTCCGCTAACTTTCCGCTAACTTTTCAGAAATGAAGCTAACCGTTGCCCCGATATCATGGCCTTAATTTCTCATCCTCCGACCTTGACGACCGCCGACAACTGCTGATCGTCTTCTGATTACCCTCCAACTAGTTTTGTGAGGCAGCACCTCACGATCTCTGCCTTTCTCTCTTTGGCAGAGATCGCTGCGCGTTTTCCGCTCGTTGGCAGTACTCTGTGCTCCTTACCCCTATTGCGCCGCACATCCTGTAGAACATTATTATAGGGTTCCTAAATCCACTCGCCCGATGACCCATGCCTCCGCACCTGTTGCATGCCTGCGCTCGGTTTTCTAAATGTCCTTGCGTAGACGTCGCTGCCCATTGCTGATTTGGCTTTTTTTTATTTATTGAAGTAGTAACAATTATCTGTTATTTATATATACAATTTTTAAAATTAATTAATTATAATTAAGAATTAGGAAAATTATTCAAAAGAAAAACAAACAATTTAGATTTTATTACATCAAGGGATAATTCAGGGGAAAATAAATGGGACAATAGATTATAATTTTTACAAATAACACGAAAAGGATCATGGTCCGCAAAATTTGATCTACAAATTGGTAACCAAAGGGGTCGGAAGGACCTGGTTGACCTATTTGGAACAGAAAATTTGATTTTTTCAAGTAAAAGATGAGAGTCAACTTGACCAAGAATGAGTTTATGAAGGAGCATGGCCCCAGCACAAGTACGACGTACCTGCAATGATGGCAGGTCTAATAACTTTAGCCGACAACTATATGGTGGAAGAAGACCATCTGAGTCCCAGTTTAAATATTTTAAGGCAAATAAAAGAAACTGCTTTTGCACTGATTCAATACTTCTTTGATGAACCATATACTGCGGACTCCAAACGCATGAACAGTATTCAAGGATCGGACGAACCAAAGAGATATACAACGTTTTAGTGGTAAAGGGATCATCAAACTCTTTTGACCAGCGCTTGATAAATGCAAGTACTCCTCTGGCTTTATTAACTGTTAGAGAAATATGTTCATTAAACGACAGCTTGTGATCGAAAAGAACTCCAAGATCATTCATTAAGGAAACACGATCTAAAAAGTGATTCCCAAGTGAGTACGAGATGACATGAGGCGTGCTACGGTTAAACGTCATAACCTTGCATTTTGAGCAGTTTAGTGAGAGGAGATTATTAAAGCACCACAAGAATACTTCGTCAAGGTCAAACTGTAGATGTCTATGAAGAAAGTGGTCAGAGTAAGAAAAACAGAGCTTTACATCATCAGCATACATAAGTGTAGTAGCATAGCTCACGACACTAGGCAAGTCGTTAACAAAGAGGATAAATAGAAGAGGTCCTAAGTGACTGCCTTGCGGAACACCAGATGTTACTTTTATAACATGAGATGTGATGTTCTTGAACAAAACCCGCTGCGTACGATTAGATAGATATGAAGTCATCCACTTTATGATATTAGAAGGGAAACCCATAAGATAAAGTTTCTGGAGAAGGAGACGGTGATTAACAGAATCAAAAGCTTTGCTAAAATCGGTGTAAATAACATCGGTTTGCATTCGTTTAAGAAAACCCTTATGGACGATCGAAGTGAATTCTAGCAAATTGGTTGTTGTAGAACGATTTTTGACAAAACCATGCTGGGTGGAGGAAATTATGCTTTTACAATGATGTTGCAGTTGCAATGTAACCATTTTCTCCAGCAGCTTGGGAATAGCAGAAAGTTTAGCAATACCACGGTAGTTATCAATAAGTATTTTAGAACCTTTCTTATGAAGTGGAATAATAAAAGATTCATTCCATCTCTTGGGAAGGCATGAAAGGTCCAAAGATAAATTGAATAGGGTAGTAAGAGGATAGCATAGAATATCGGAGCAGTACCTAAGAATTCAGGACGTTATCAGGACCAGCAGAAAAAGAGATATCCAAGGTTGAAAGAGTTATATTATTATTATATATATTATAATATATTATATATAATATTATATAATATATTATATTATAATATATATATTATTATTAAGAAGTATTAAGAAGTAAGAATATTATTTTTAAGAAGTGTGTGGATAATGAACTATGTAAGTCAATTATCTCAGACAATGATACGCGAAAAGAGGAGTCTCGTATCAAAGATATATGTAGATATATGTAGGTAATGAGATGAGAGCAATCGCAAAAAACACGTCGGGATACGGCAAAGTCAGAGGAAAGACTTTTGCTGTCTTGGGCTTGCTGCCCATTGCTGATTCGCCTTCTGTTGCCTTGGGTCTACCGCCCAATGATGGTTCGGCTGTTGCTGCCCTGGACTTTTTGCCCATTGCTGATACGCTGTTGGCTGTTGGTGCCTCATTTGGCTTTGTTTCTCTGGCTTCCATATCTGCATCCACCCTTTTCCTGGGGGGCTCTGTTTTTCTCGGGTTCTGGCGCGATTCCTCCCCCTGCCACCTCCTGTCTACCGCCGGCTGATTGTGATCCCAGCGTGGTTCTGTGGTGACTTGCCTATTAAAAACCTCTTCTCCAGAGCCAAATCCTCGAACTCCTCCTCGAATGAGCTTTTCTGACTCACTCACCGCCCTTTGTCTCGGCGTGGACCTTTGTGTGAACTT
Organism: Drosophila ananassae; assembly: GCF_017639315.1. NCBI lineage: Eukaryota > Metazoa > Arthropoda > Insecta > Diptera > Drosophilidae > Drosophila > Drosophila ananassae. The sequence goes on along the minus strand of NC_057929.1, from coordinate 22,917,905 downwards.
TTCCTCAAATCCATGCGTGACCCCTTTGTTCCCCGCTTTGCCAAGCTTGGGCATCCGATTCATATTGTTATTATGCAGGTCACCGGTCCAAATGCATTTCTTCGTTGCCGCGCTGTCGTGATTCGCTACGTTCCCCGCCGTCCGCGCTCTCTCCGGCCCGCCCAGAACCGTTGCGTTCCACGCTATTTACTCTTTATCCTTCTTTTGTACGCGCAGCCGAGCTTGTTCGCTGCAAACGCTGCTGTCGAAAGGAAACGATTATAGAAGAAATACGCTGCTTAAAGAAGGGTGGTTGTTTATATGCGAGGTCGAATCGAAGCTATCGACATCGTAGAAGTAGACGTGAAGCGCCCTATTTGACTTCCACGTCATCACCGTCATCATCATCCACGTATCGTATCTAATAGTAGAATACTATCATCGCAAGTTTCACCATCTCCGTAGAATACCATAGTAGAATGCTATCATCGCAAGTTTCACCATCTGCACGGTGGAATATTCGTCAAGGAAACTGATTAAAAAAAATGTTGGGTTTTTCCATAAGACGAGCACAACCGCTGCCACCGGAAATGGGAGATCTGCCAAAGGAACGTACATCACCAAATACCTTTCCCTTCACGTACACTGGAGTCGATTACTTCGGACCAATTAAAGTGGCTGTTGGAAGACGACGAAAGAAAAGATGGGGAGTAGTATTCACGTGACTGACAGTTTGTGCAGTACATTTGGAATTGGTCCCTTCTCTGTCTACGGACTCATTTTTCTGGCTCTGAAACTATTTACTAAGAAGCTGGAACAAATTTTCGCGGCTAGTAAAGTATAGGCAAAAGAGATCGAGCGCATATCCACTTTGAATGTAGAAAATAAGTATCAGAAAACTTTTGCATTTATTCCACCTGGTTCGACCCACATGAGCGGTTCTTAGGAGCGCATGGTGCGTTCAACAAAGTAAATCCTGTCGGAGATTCTGCCAATCGCTGTTCTGATAGAAGAAGTACTACGCGCGGCATTTGCTGATGTTGAAAGCACGTTAAATTCAAGACCGTTGACGTACATTCCCTGGGAATCCGAGAACTCCAAAGCCCTGACGCCGATTCATTTCTTTATTGGAAACACAAACGGTCTGCGTGAACGCATGACAATGGAAGTTACTGGACATGCATTAGCAAAACGCTGGGCAATCGGCAGATCGCTTTGGAAAAGATGGATTTGAAGATTTCTCGCCCTGCAGTAATGTTGGCCAAATTGAACATAATGAGAGATGGCAATTCTCGGCGGTGACACTCATCAAGACACATGTCAAGAGCGGCAAACCACAAGTGTAAGCAAGCAAAGCCTCTAGTTTATAATTTTATTAATATTTAAATAATGTTTTCAACGTTTCGTTCCTAATGTGCGTGGGAAGCTCTAGGTACCTGAGAGTGACCCAACCGTGTGTATATTTGTGTTTTTTGTGATTCATGCTTATGCTTAACAATCTTCCGGACGTTGAACGGGTGTTTAACCGTCGTCGATAGTAAACTGTATTCGCGAAGTTTCGGTTCAATTTGAATTTGTCGATTATTAAGTGTTATATAATTTGAATTTCATGCAGTTTCCCAACTCTGAATATTTTGGAAACTAGTTCAAGAAAAGTTTGCAAACTGCATAAGTAAATGTCAAGAGCGGCAAACCACAAGTGTAAGCAAGCAAAGCCTCTAGTTTATAATTTTATTAATATTTAAATAATGTTTTCAACGTTTCGTTCCTAATGTGCGTGGGAAGCTCTAGGTACCTGAGAGTGACCCAACCGTGTGTATATTTGTGTTTTTTGTGATTCATGCTTATGCTTAACAATCTTCCGGACGTTGAACGGGTGTTTAACCGTCGTCGATAGTAAACTGTATTGTGGTAGATTCTGGAGCTGATCTTCTTGAAATGCCTTTCGCCTTTGGAGTTTAAATAGACCGTTTATTTCCCAGGATAAGGAAGCTGATCAGTATCAGTATGATGATTGAAATGGCCAATGCTGCGTACGATATGGTTGCCTGGTGGTCCAGTTGGTACAGCCCATTTTTTCCTTTTATATCGGCTAATCAATATTGTATAACCTCTAATTCTGTGTTTTGTATAACACAGAATATCGCACGCAGTTGTGTACAATGCTCTTCCATTGTTTTGTCATTGATGATCCAATATTGTTGATGAGAAATGGCACGCAATGCTTGGGCACCGCAATGCATGTTGGTCTCACTTAGTTATCTTAAGATCATTTTTACAGTTGTGTCATTGTAGGGAAGCAAAACTGGATGTTTTGCATCATAGGACAGGTTGTTCTAGTCTGCCTCCTACTCGAATGAACCCATCAGAATCAAAGATGAGAGCCAACGATACAAGGGAACTCTTTTTGTCCAATATATGTCTTGAAATTTGCAATTAATTTAGAGCAGCAATTGTAATTTTAGGTCAGAACGATAGTTTTTCCAATCTGACTGAAGTTCTAAGGGCCCAAGCCATTTTCACCAACTGGCGTAAAATTGTGATAACACAAAGCGAAACACTCGCTTTGTTGCGTTCATCCGCAAAGTAGATATTTATTGGGCATTAATATGAGGCCGAGGGTTTTAACACCGTATTGGTCCAAGGTCTCACCCAGTTTCTCTCACGTTATCCTCTTTGGGTATTCCTTTCAGAAGTTCTGCATTATTTCAGTTTGGTTGTAATATTTTGTACAGTTCATTTTGGATTTGAACCGCTCCTGCCACTGAGTCAGCACCTGTCTACATAGAAGTTATTTTCGAGCGTCGCAGACCCGAACGGGTAGTTGTCCCATGATCGGATTGCTAAATGATTGAAGCATATTGGTGCCAAAAATGGGGCTGTTTCGGTTCCATATGTGACGGTTTCAAGTCTATAGTAATTCAGTTCCTCAGATGGATTGTTCCTGAATACTATAAGCATATTTTAAGCACCTTTCTATCAATGCGTCAGTATCTTCACCGAAGCCGACACCACATGCTATGGCTGATTGAGTTTTTAATTTAATTCTTCCTGCTACAATCAATCCATGTTTCGTGTTTTGTGGCATATCACCATCTTTTCCGACATTCTGGAAGGATTTGGAAGGAGCAGCGAGTAATAGTGCTAGGTGCCGAATGTCTGCCAAAATAGACCCCTATTAGTCATGCCAAGCTTATCATTAGGCAAGACCACTAGAAACTCATCCCATTTGGACACATTGATGCCGAGTCCCTTTAATGAGGCAGGGGTTTCAAGGGTGGTTATGTACTGCTCCTGCATTGATTTAGCACTGTCAGAGACTGGGTTCTGGTTAGAGGTGGAGAACTATCGATAGTCGGCGCCATCGATAGCCGGTGATTGTTTTTCTTAAACCCTCGATAGTGTCGATAGTGCCATCGATAGTCACCGGTACTATCGTCCAACATTAAAATCTTTTTTTTCAAGGCATTTGACAAGTTTTTGGCCGTCGGAATTTTTGAAATATTTCCAAACATGTGAAATCTTACTCCTTTTTGAATTACTCTGCTTATTGGGAACAAAATCCTTTTCAGAGTCTGTGCTGGTGCGATCGCAGTCTTGCTTTTATGGACTTGGCGCAATAGGCTTTGCGGACCTCCGACGTGTACCTTAAATTCGCCACGTTATCCATCAAAATACTTATGTATAATACATTAAAAATACCTTTTTTTTAAAAAAGCGATCCATATTTATTAGTTCCTTTTTAATTGCCGTCAATTTTACACCAAATTATTCAATTTTTACACAAGCGAATGTTGAAATTATTTTAGCGAGTGAGACGCCAGCTATCGAAGGCACCATCGATAGTGGTTGGGTCACTATCGAATGTGTCTGACACTATCGATTGCGGCTCGATAGCGGCCAACCATCGATACCTCTCCATCTCTCCACCTCCACCTCTAGTTCTGGTAATTAGCCGACGAATTACTGTATTCGCAATGAGCCGATGATTTTCATATGTCCTCATTTAGCATTTCCAGAAAAAACAGCTTCGAGCTACTACATTTTCTTTACTACTGGCATGTGACTATCATAGACCATGCAGGAAAATAGATCGTGGTATGGTTTCCATTTTATTGCATCCCCATTACATTTTTTGGAATGTTGATCCATTGATACCCCGCTATTTATTATAGGGCTAACCTTAGCCTAACCATTCTACACCTCTGCTTGCAGTTGCACGTAGTAGGTCTCCTGGGGCTTCAACGGATACCTTAAACTCACATAAAGCACCGTTTACCGGCTCTACTAGTTATCCTTGGCGTCGACACAACCCGGCATATCGTTTATCTATAGGGACAACGAGACGGGATTGCTCTTGAACTTGATTTTCTACTTGTTCTTGAGCCACTTCCTTCCGACTCGTGACTTGCATTGACATGTCACGGATGCAACTCGTAACTGATCCGGAGGTCCTCAGCATTTTTCTCAACGAATCTTTTCGCATCATTCTCAACGAATCTTTCCCAAGACTCTTCGAGAATGTATAGTTTCGTAAAAGTATGATGCCTTTAATATTCGATTCGGCCCATCCTTTTTATAATTCTGGATAGGCCTTGAGAGCTCGCCTCATCAACGGCTAGCTCTATAATGGTTTTAGGAGCAATGTTTTCCCTTTCCATATTTTACCTTCTTCGTTTCTGACCGATGGGCGTTTCTTAATTGTTGCTAGCGTGCTAATAGATGGATGAGCTTCGACTCGATTTCAATTGCTTCAACTGATTTTTTTTTTTATGGACTGAGGGAAGTTTGATGCCCTTAATTTTCCAATTAGCGGGACAACGTCACGATGTGGTGAAGATCTTTCTTAGTAGGAGTCTTCCTGAGTTCTGTATTGTGGAACGGTAGACTCACTATTCGTTCCTCTCTGTTCGTGTTCGATTGCTGATCCTGGGCTTGCAGGATCACGTCGGAGTCACCAAAATGTTAATCTGTAACGATTAAGGAAAGTCACATATAGCTAGTTTGTTGCAACAACTTGCACTGAACAAATTTGATGTGGATAAATAAATGAGTTCAGAAATAAGTTGGTTTGTCTGAGACTGACTTTATTAAAATAAAAGTTTAATATTTATAGCTAATTTGGTACATTGCAATGTCTTAGGTCGTAAATTAATAGAAATATAGCAAAACGTGAAAATGATAAATTAACAATTCGTGTTACAATATTTTGTCGATTGCATGTCAGCAGTTCTTGCTGCCGTTTCAGTTTGTCTAACTCATCGCTCCTTATGTGACTATGACATAATATTTTATTTATTGTGTATTTTTATGTATCTGTTTTTGTTTTGTGTTTTTTTTGATTGAATATAAAATGCAGAAGGAATCGGATCGTCGGCGAGTGCAGACGTGTTTATTTTTTCTTTCTTTTCCTATCTTCTTACAAGTAATTTAAATAAAAGAAGTGCAAGCTATAAACATCAACACACAGTGGGCGAAAAGACGCTTAGTGCGATGAACTTCGTACATTTTGTTTAAATAATCAAGAAGAAAATCCAAAACATTAGTGTTGGCACCTAGTGCCAAGACCTACTACCCTATATGCACACTTAGTAATTTGATCCAATCAATTCGCATCAGCATGTCGCAATATAAAAACCCACTAACCGATTTTTTTTTTTTTTTTTTTGCGCGGTTCCCACTGCATACGTACAGCCCACCTCCCGTCCAACCGACCGAGGGACGCTGCCGCGTAACGTACGGCTCGAATCGCGGGAATAGATCCGAGATAGATAAGCGAGGATTAGGAGAAAGATATTACGAGGAAGAGTGTTGCATAGATAAGGCGGTTAATATAAGCGATTTAAGATTGTTAGGAGAGCAAAGTGATAAGATGTGGTAGAGACCATTGTAGTCCGAACATAATACCCTGAACGGATCGTGTTGGGCATATGTCGAACTACAATGGCTGAGGAGTAGAGGACGAAAGTACCTAGTCCTTCTACTAGGAATGTTAAAGTTTAAACGTGTTAGTAAATGCTGGCTGTCTATATTTCCATAAATAAGATTATATAGAAACATGACACCCAGCATCGTTCTACGATTTGTTAATGTTGGTAAGTTGATTAGTAAAAGTCTAAAAAGTCTAAAAGTCCCTAAGAGCAAAAGAAAGGAAGTTTTTTTGTACAGATTCAATGTGATCTTGGTGTACTCCATATTGAGGACTCCAGACACACGATCCATACTCAAGAATCGGACGGACCAGTGATGTATATAACGTTTTAGTTATGTACGGGTCATTAAATTCTTTTGACCATCTTTTAATAAAACCAAGCACACCCATAGCTTTATTAACCATGGTAGATACATGGTCGGTAAATTTAAGTTTCAAATCTAATAGGACGCCTAGATCGTTAACCTGAGTTAATCGTTCTAAGGCCCATGTACGTTCCCATAGAGAAAGTACATAGCCTGGTGAGGACTAGATCGGTAAAAAGACATAAGTTTACATTTCGATCCATTAAGCTTTAGGTTATTTGCTAAACCCCAATTTTGAAGTTTATCCAAATCGGATTGAAGTCTAGACTGGGCGCTAGTGAATTTATACTGAAGGCATAGCTTAACGTCATCAGCGTACATAAGTACAAGTGAATTAGTTAAGGCAAGGGGCAAGTCGTTAATAAACAGAGTAAAAAGTAGGGGTCCAAGATGGCTTCCTTGGGGCACCCCCGATGTGGCGCGGACTACACGCGAGGTAACATCTTTAAAGAAAACACGTTGGGTTCTCCCTGATAAGTAGACCTATACCTCTAACCTATAAATAATTAGTAATAAGCATAAAACAATATCCAACCTAATAACCCAGCACTAGTAGACGGCGCCAGAAGCAGAAATCAGCATTAACAGCAGAAGAATGACCGACTGACCAAAAACCAAGTAAAACCCAAGCATGCGCTAGCCATGCATAAACAAGCAATCTGAGTCAGCAGACTCAGAGGTGGGTGACCCTGGCATCAACATTAGTATTGACCTTCCGTAGATTTAAGTATGTATAATTTAGCCTCTTATACAAGAATGGTTCTTCTGAAATAAAGATAGTTCCGAAATCAGAGTCAATCGTCTCGTTACTCAGTGCTCGTTACTCTGAACCACGGCACTTAAAATCAACCTATCTCGAGTGATCCTGGGTAAAACGGTTCACAGGTAGAACTTGAACCCGAAACCAAGCCTCTGAAAAAAAATGAAGCGCATCAAATTTTTACTCTCCAGTTCCTACTTCACCGCAGAATAACTGTAGAGCCGCATAAGAGAAATGGGCCGGTGCAGTGTAATAATTGTCAGGAATACGGCCACACAAGAACTTACTGCACGCTCCAGTATGCGTTGTTTGTGGAGAACTTCATGACTCCCACAAATGCCCAAAAAACAAAGAGGATCCCAGCAGCAAAAAGTGTGGAAACTGTGGAGGCAACCATACGGCTAACTACAGAGGCTGTCCAGTCTACAAGGAACTGAAAAGTCGTACACACCAAAGAGTCACCACTACTCGCTCACACATTACACCTATGAAATCAACGCGTAATGTCTTCCCACCCACAGCCGTGAAACCTTCAGCTTATAATGAGTTCACCGACAAACCCGAAAGCTTTGCAGCTGCTCTAAAAATGGGCCTGAAAACCACCGCCCCCCCCATGCCACGATCATCAGTTTCCCCTCACCAACCAGGAGAACAGTCTACGAACAAATTTGAAGCAATGATATGTAATCTTCCACAAAGTATGATGGATTTCATGTCATACATGCAGACAACTATACAAGATCTTGTGCGAAACTAGAACGTTTTGATTGAGCTGCTTGTTGCTCAAAACCAGACAAAGTAATCAATGGCTCCACTTCGTATATCACTGTGGAACGCCAACGGCGTCTCACAGCGCAAACTTGAGTTAGCTCAATTCCTTAATAACAACCATATCGATGTAATGTTACTCGCAGAAACTCATCTTACAAATAATTACAATTTCCAAATTCGAGACTATTTCTTCTACAACACGAATCACCCAGACGGGAAAGCACACGGAGGCACCGGGATTCTGATAAGAAAACGCAATAAGCACTGCTTACACAATAGTTTCGCCACTAACTACATGCAAGCTACATCTATAGAGGTACAGATGGACCACCGTTCCCTAAAGCTAGCCGCCGTATACTGTCCTCCTCGGTTTACAATATCCGAATCCCAATTCATGGACTACTTCAACTCTCTGAGCGAACAATTTATAGCAGCAGGAGACTTTAATGCCAAGCATACGCACTGGGGATCTCGACTAGTGACACTAAAGGGAAGGCAGTTTTACAACGCAATATTAAAAACAAACAACAAGCTAGATTGTGTGTCACCTGGGACACCTACATATTGGCCAACAGATCCCAGAAAATTGCCAGACTTGATAGACTTTGCAGTCACAAAAAACATTCCACGCAACCTGATAAGCGCCAACTCCTTACCAGATCTATCGTCTGACCACTCGCCTGTACTCCTCCGATTATATCTAACAACGAATAAAACCAACTGGCTCAAGTACAAAAAATATGTAAGTTCGCAAATTGAGTTGAATCCACGTTTGAATGACGAAGCTGATATCAACTGGCAATCCAACAGATCACCAACTGCAAAACAAAGGTTTAAAGATGCTACACGAAGGCTCATAGCTGCACTCCGTCAAGAAGAAGAAAGGTCCCAAAAACATTTCATAGAGCAGGTATCCCCAGCGAGCTCCAAGTTCCGACTTTGGAGAGCACACTCATCACTCAGCGCACCAATAGAACCTGCAATACCAATTAGGACATCACCAGGCAACTGGGCGAGCAGCGACGGAGAAAGAGCCGAGAGATTTGCAGAACATCTTCAAAATGTATTTCAGCCCAACACAGCATCAAACGAGATCTCACTGCCAGCAACATCAGATATCGACCCAGAACAAAATCCCGACTCATCATTTCGGTTTTCAAGAAAAACATGGAACCATCGAGCAAGTCAACCGCATAACTTCTGAAATCAGAAATGCATTCGAACAAAGGGAGTACTGCACTGCGATATTTCTGGACGTATCACAAGCTTTCGACAGAGTATGGCTACAAGGTGTAATGCACAAAATAACAGAAATGTCCCAACCAACACTCATAAACTTCTGAAGTCATACCTTTACAACAGGAAATTCTCAGTAAGATGTAATGCTGCAATGTCCGATGATTACATCATCAGTGCCGGAGTTCCTCAAGGCAGCGTGTTAGAACCAACACTCTACCTTATCTACACTGCGAACATGCCAACGAGCACCCAACTCACCACATCTTTTGCTGATGACACAGCGATCCTAGTAATAACTTATTCTAAACAACACAGTGGTTCCGGTAGCAAATGAAGTGACATATCTTGGCGTACACCTCGATAGACGTCTTACTTGGCGCAGCCATTGAAGCCAAAAGAACTCATTTAAAGCTCAAAGCCAGCAACCTCCACTGGCTTATCAATAGCCGCTCGTCCCTTAGCCTGGACTATAAGGTACTCCTATACAACACAGTTCTGAAACCAATCTGGATGAACGGCTCCCAGTTATGGGGGAATGCCAGTAACAGCAGTGTGGACATAATGCAAAGAACACAGTCAAAAATTCTCAGAACCATCACAGGGGCACCGTGATACGTTCGGAATGGAAACATTCACAGGGACCTTGACATACCACTCGTCAGAGAAGAGATAGCACAAATTACAACAAAGTACTACAACAGGCTATCAGTACATCCAAATCATCTCGCGAAAGCCCTCACGCGAATTTCTAGCAGTTCCCGCCTACACCGCAACGACCTTCCAATCCAGCTCTAATTATTAAGACTGTTTATCGAGATTATTTTATCTCGTCGCGAAAACGAAAGGAAAAATAGGTGGCTGTAGAAATTAAATTAAATTGTGAAAAAAACGAACGAAAACGAAAATGCGTGCACTCTTCGACGTTATAAATTCGATTATATTCATATTAACAAAACCTTAAGCCTAGCTTATCTAGTGCGGCGAAGCGGGGCGAATTCATGGGAGAGCGCAAGTGAGAGCTTTACTTGCGCTCCCGCTCCGCCCTAAACTAACTTATACTAGACTTCCTTTGGCCAGCTTGTGGACTGCTCTCCGAAATACTGCTTCTCTACTCGTCCTGACGTCGGCGACCCTGACCCTTCCGTCCGCGCCGGCGTGAGTCATGACAACCCTGGCGGTGATCCACTGCTGGGGCGGCTGGTTGTCCTCGGCGACCAGGACCAGATCGCCCTTCCTGACGTCCTCCTGCTCCCGCTGCCACTTCGACCGCGCCTGTAGGCCCAAGACGTACTCCCGAGACCAACGCTGCCAAAACATTTGCTTGATTGACGAGACAAGGCGCCATCGCCGCAAGCACGTTAGACCCTGCTGGTCCGGGGTCCGCGGTGCTGGTGGGGCGATGAGCGGCCCGCCTGTCAACAGGTGCCCGGGAGTCAACGCCTCGCCGTCGCTTGGGTCCTGACTGAGAGCGCCCAGGCCTCGACTCCAACGAGGACGGTCTGAAGCTCCTCTGCGGTCAACTTCGCGCTGCACACCGCTCGTAGGTCGTAGGAGTAGGTGCTTTGCAGACTTCAAACCTGCCTCCAATAGTCCGCCCATGTGCGGAGCCCGCGGCGGTATGAATGCAAATACGCATCCTTTTCTTGATGCGTATTGCCGCAGCTCGTCCGCTTCGCTCTCGATTTGGTGCCGCAGTGCCGTGAAGTGGCGACTCGCTCCGACGAAGTTCGTCGCGTTGTCGCAGTGCACGATCTGCGGACATCTTCGGCGCCCAGCGAATCTTTGGAAAGCCAATAAAAAGGAATCAGTTGACAAATCGGAAATTACTTCTAAATGAACTGCCTTGGACGCAAAACAAACAAAAAGGGCAATGTTGGACTTGTATGGTGGCCTACCACGAATTTTCAAGGTCGTCTCAATAGGGTCACAGAAATCCACGCCACATATGATAAATGGGCGGAGAGCACGAACTCGATCTAAGGGTAAATCTCCCATGATTTGAGTCATCAGATGAGGCTTGCATTTAAAACAACGTATGCATGACCGCACTATCTGACTGCAGACTTCCTGCGCGTTTACTATCCAAACGCGCTGTCGCAAGAGACTCACTAGTGCTCGTGGACCCACATGAAAATTCGACTCGTGCAAGTATCGGACGTAGCTCTGAACAAATTGAGAGCGCTTCGTCAACAATACTGGAAACTTGGCATCGTACGAAATAGGAGCATTAGCTAGTCGCCCCCCGACCCGCAACAACGAAAAGGTAAGCCCAGCCTGAGAGGTTTCATGGACAAACGGACTTAGCTTCTGTAGGCTTGGGCTAACAACAAGATTTTTTCTAACATTTTTAATTTCCTCTTGATACTCGTGCTCTTGGACTATCTGGACAATTTTATTAAAAGCGTCTCGATATTCGACAGGGGAAGGTACATTATCAGAAGGAACTACTAATGTTTTACACTTCTTTATAAAGCGGACCATGTAAACGAACACTCGCAGCAGTTTAAAGTGAGAGGAAAATCCTTCTATCACTTCCAACAAATATGAGGTAGAGACCATTGCAGTCAGTCCGACCGCACTCTTCTTTGCTTCCATCTGCAACATCTCTGGTGACGGATCAAACCGAGGGCTCGTTGGCCACTTCTCTTCCGGCTCCGTTAAAAACGATGGACCTGTGAACCAAATTGATTCTATCGTTTCCTTTACGTCTCCACCTCTTGACACAATATCTGCCGGGTTCTGTTTAGTTGGTACATGCCGCCACGTGCTATCCTCTGACCACTCTTGAATCTCAGCAACTCTATTTGATACGAATGTTGACAACGACGATGGATGGGAACGAATCCAATGAAGACAAACTTCCAAATCTGACCAATATACACTTCGTTCGATCGGTGCTTTGATAAGAGGTTTTATTTTGCGACAGAGGTCCGCGAGAAGGTGAGCGGCACATAACTCAAGACGGGGGAGCGTCTTTGTCTTGAGCGGCGCTACTTTCGACTTTGCTGTCAACAATGAGACTTTACTACCTTCTGCAGATTTGCAACGGATATAGACGCAGGCACCATAGGCTCTCATCGGTGCGTCAGAAAAGGCATGAATTTCAATTGGTGACATTGGCTCACTCATCACAAATCTCGGTATTGAGATCTCTTCTAACTGTGACAAGGCAAGCTGAATCTTGTTCCATGCGGTTTCCAAGTGCAGTGGAATGGACTCATCCCAATCTAGCTTATTGAGCCAAAGTTCCTGTAACAGGATCTTTCCTTTAATAAGGATCGGGCTTAATAAGCCAAGAGGGTCGAAAAGCTTTGACGTCACCGAAAGAATATTCCGCTTAGTCGCCCTTTGACCCATGACTGACATATCAATTTCGATTTTAAATACATCATCTTTAGGAACCCAAACGATTCCTAATGTTTTTGTCAGCTCTGAGTCCGAAAGTGTTATTGGCTTAACCGTGCTCTCGGATGCAGTAACTTCAGGCGAGTTTGAAAACCACTTGCTCAATTCAAACCCAGCGTTTTGAAGAACCTGAGTTACTTCAGACTTAATTGTCTTTAGCTCCTCCACGCAACCAGCACCCGTTAACATGTCGTCGACGTAAAAGTCAGACCCAATAACTTTAGCAGCTCGAGGGAATGTATTTTTCGCGGATTCACTCAACCTCTACAAACACCTTATGGCCAGGAATGGGGCTGGTGCAGTGCCATATGTAACGGTGTTGAGCTTGCACAATTTCAAGGACTCAGACGGGTCTTTTCTCCACACTATCAACTGGTATCGTCGATCTGCTTCATTTACCATCACTTGACGATATATCTTTTTTATGTCGGCTACCAGAGCGAATTTGTTTAGCCGAAATCTAAGAAGAGTTGAGTAAAGCTCTTCCTGAATTGTTGGACCCACCATCAACACTCATTTAAACACTTTTGTGTGGATGTCTTGCAGGACGCATCGAAAACGACTCGAAGTTTGGTCGTTGTACTTTGCGGCCGCAAGACACACTGGTGGGGTATGACGTAGTGTGGAGAAGCAAGAACGTCATTGCTTGCAGGGGACATATGGCCTAGGGATTCGTATTCTTCCATAAATTCCAAATACATTTTCTTTAAGTTCGGATCTCGAGATAATCTTCTCTCGAGCGACAGGAATCGGCGTTTGGCTATCTCGAATGAATTGCCCAAAACGCTTGGATCCGACTTAAATGGAAGTTTAACTTCAAATCGACCTGAAGGCAGAATTCTTGTAGTCTTCCGATAATGTTCCTCACATAGCTCTTGTTCTGGCGACAACATCTTTTTAGAAGATGGAACTTCTTCCATCGACCAGAATTTTTTCAAGTTTTTGTCTATTGACTCTAATACTTCCTCTTGGCAATTCAGACTAGAGACTGGCTGTGGAGGAGTTGAGGAATTTGCCAGATATTTTCCCGATACTATCCACCCAAGGAGAGTTTTTTGAAGGATGGGATGGTTCGGACCTTGTTTCATTTGGCCAACGGACAACAATTCGAAAAATGACTCAGCTCCAATTAGCATATCTATCCGCTGAGGTTTGTAGAAATATGGGTCTGCTAACGGCAAGTTCTTTGGTAGGGTCCAATCTTTTACGTTCACTGACTGGTCAGGGTGATAGCCTGAAATGGTTTTCAAAACCTAAAAGTCGAACGGAAACTCGCTACCATTGACGCTCGACTTCACCACGGTGTGTATCTTTTTCTTAACTTGTGAATTAGTTTGACCAATTCCAAGCAAGTTGATGCACGATTCCTCCCTACGGATCTGTAAGCGTTGAGCAAGATCTTCTGTAATAAAATTCATTTGTGACCCTGAGTCAAGTAATGCTCGGGCCAAGATGTGCTCACCATTTTTTGTGCGAACGCTTACGATCGACGTTGCTAACAAAACCCTTTCTACAGACGACGCATGCAAAGCATGTGAAGTAGAAGGGCCATCATTCGTTAACTCTGGAGGAGGATTTTGTGTGGGTGGTGGTAATGCTATGCTATTTTCGGTCACTGTAAATCGGTGCAGAAGTTTATGGTGCGATCTTGAACAGATTTGGCACCTGGTCGATTTACAATTCGCTACCGTGTGACCTTTTCGCAGACAATTCAAACATAGGGAGGCTGACTTAACAAACTCAAACCTTTGCATTACAGCAAGGGTCTGCTTGGTCACTGGATCCACTCTACTCAAAACTAAATGAATAATAATTGAGTTTGCAATTTTAGTATCATCTCCTATGGATAATAGTGATCCATAAATTGATGACACAGTGTCGATGAGACCCCTCAACGACGACGCAGACGGCTGGGAAATTTTCGGAAGGCTGAACAGTTGACGTATTTGGTTCGCAAAGATGAGACATTCGTTATCATAAACTCTTTTTAAACTAGCGATAGCTTTGGCGTAATTACTCTCGGTGACCTGGAATGCCTTGACAGTTCCTAAGGCTTCACCAGAGAGGCAAGAAATTAAATGATTAAATTTCTCGATAACTGGAATGTTCACATCTTTGTCAACTAATGTCTCGAAAAGACTTATGAAATTTTTGAAATCCGAATAATTTCCACTGAATTTTGGCAATGCCAAACTAGGAAGTCGAGCTCGAGTTGGGGCTGCAGAAATTGCAGTAGCTGAACGGGAGTCTTCAGCTGAATTCAAGGCATTCCATAAGGACATAATCCTTGCCTTGGTAGTTATTCCTAATTCTTCCAACTCGGCTCCGAAATCATCCATTTCATCTATTTGCTCGATCTGGTCTTGCAACTCATTTGCTTTAGAAATTGCCTCATCTAAAACCTGAAGCCTGCATTCTAGCTCGGTTTTGTTTAGAGGAAGTGATCCATCTTCCAAACGTTCCTCCAACCGGCGAATGCTTTTAAAAAATTGTTTTTTCAATACAAAAACGAAAACGATGCAAATTTAAGATTTTATAATTTATTTAAATTTTTTATTAATTATTGTTGGGCTAAGCAGCCACCAGATAGGCTAATTAGAATATTGATAATTTGTTCATCTGCAGCGGCATTTAATCTTCTCTTTTGACTCCCAGATTCGCATGCACTTTGTTGTCATTTTTGTAGCGCATGCGCTTTTGGGAGCTTTGGAAGAGCTTCTGCGCCAAAGCTGTTCTTCTTCTTGTTGTAGTTTGAGAGTTGTTATTGACGGGCCGCTATTTGTTTTATTGTGCGGAATTAGCTCAATAAATTAAATATAAACAATTGAATCTCGTCTTTAATTCGGTCGCTATCAAAAAGCTGATCGCTCAACATTGGTGACCCCGACGTGATCGCGCCCGAAGTTCAATCAGTTTAATTGCCCGAGAAACTGAAAAAACTGCGGTACGAAAAACTCATAAACAAAAAAATAACAAACATCTCTTGGTTTTCGATTTGGTTCACACGCGCTGGAGATTTGCGGGATGGAGTCTGGATGTGGAACTATTGGATCTGCTGCCGCAAGCCGGGAAAGGATGCTGCGGAGAAGAGCAGAGGTGACCTGCCAGGAGATGGAGGCGCTGCATCATAAGGTGAAGGCTGCAGCGCGGAATGAGGATGGCACCATTGTGGCGCTGGAGTCAGTGGAGAAGCGTTTGCGTGAGCGGTTCACCGCGCTTCAAGAAGAGTTGGAGGAGCTTAACTTCAGCGAGATCGGGAGTGACCTTTATTGGAGATTCTCGCAGCTGGCGACTGATGCACAGGTGGACATTCAGGTGGAGGTTGCCAAGCACTCCATGAGAATTGCTGCCCACTCCACCCTTCTCGACGGTGCCAGTGTCTCACCTATGCCATACAAGCCAGCCCCCTCCTTACCAGCGTTGCCGATGCCAACATTTAGCGGCGGCTATGTTGACTGGCCGGATTTCTTCGCCCTGTTCAAGGCCACGATTGACAGCCATCCTCATCTAACAAATATGGAAAAGCTCCGGCTCATTTCATGCCTGCGCGAGTCAGCCTTGGAGACGGTGAGAGCGCTGGAAATTACTGACGCGAACTACGATGTGGCTCTTGACCTATTGCGCAATCGGTTTAGTAATAGGCGATTAATTTTCCAGTCTCACATCAACGAGATCCTGCAGCTTCGTGTGGTCGAGCCAGGTTCTGTTGCTACGTTGCGGGAGCTGTCGGATCGGTTCAATGGGCATATGCGGGCTCTCATGAGTTCCGGATCAGCTGCCGAGATCCAAGGATGCTTGCTCATCCAGATTGTCCTTCAGAAGTTGGATCCGGCCACAAGAGCCAAGTGGGAAGACACTCTCGCCGGAAACAACGACAGCCTTCCGTCTTGGGAGTCCATGGCACGATTCTTGGAGCAAAGGTGCCGGACTCTTGAATGCGTCGACTTTTCTTTGGCTGCGTATCCACCATCTAACCAAGTGGGCCGAGGGAGATCTTCGAATAACCGATCGTCATGCATGATTATCAACGCCCGTCCAGCTCTATGCGCCCTGTGTGGTGTTTTGGCGCACCCGCTTCCTACATGTCCAAGCTTCATTGCCTTGCCACTTAGTCAACGGTACGACGAAGTGCGACGGCTGACTCGCTGCTTTGTATGTTTGGAGGATGGTCATTTTGCACGCGGATGTTCAGCTGCCCGTTGCCCAAAGTGCAATCGCCGACATCATGCTTTGTTGCACCATTGCGGGCAGCTGCCCAGCTCAAACAATTCCCCACCACTACGAAGCTTGGGTTCCGCCTTTGGTGCTGCCGTTGCTACCCCACCGTCCCAGTCAATCAACACGGTCTTGACGCAGGATCGCCCTACTGAAGTGCTTCTGCCAACCGCCAATATCCTCATCCGTGGTCGATCAGGTGCCTTCCTGCCTTGCAGGGTGTTATTGGACTCTGGTTCACAAGTTCACCTTATCTCATCGCGGCTGGCAAGTCAACTTCAGCTTCGTCGGACCAAAAGCTGTGTAGCGGTCGCCGGTCTCGGCGGCACTGAGTTTGCTACGGATGGATCCTCCGTTAATGTGTGTGTGAAGTCTCGACTAACCACATATTGTGCGAACCTAGAGGCGGTTATAGTGTCTCATATTGCGGACTGTCAGCCCAGCCTTAAAATTGATATTGCGAAATGGAAGATTCCTCACGGCATAGCGCTGGCTGATCCCAACTTCCACAGACCTCAGGGTGTGGACCTGCTAATTGGAGCCAGCCTGTTCTTCAACCTATTGTCAGTTGGCCAAATCCAATTAGGTCACTGCCTCCCAGTAGCCCAAAATACACTATTTGGATGGGTGGTTTCTGGACGCATTGTACTATCGCGGGAGGCTGGATTACCCTATGCAGAAGGAGAAGAGGAGAAGAATCAACGTTCCGGACCCCCTGCACTCATTACGAGAACTCGATTCCCACATTGGTCTATTGGGGGGAGCAATGCATGGTCAAGAGTTTGGAAGAAGTTGGTGTGCCTTGTTCGCCCTGTGAGTTCTAAATCTTCTTAATGAAAAAGACGTGTCTGCTGCCCTTCTAAAATTGTTATTGAAGGCCCACCCTTCAATAGGGGGGAGGATGTTGGGCTAAGCAGCCACCAGATAGGCTAATTAGAATATTGATAATTTGTTCATCTGCAGCGGCATTTAATCTTCTCTTTTGACTCCCAGATTCGCATGCACTTTGTTGTCATTTTTGTAGCGCATGCGCTTTTGGGAGCTTTGGAAGAGCTTCTGCGCCAAAGCTGTTCTTCTTCTTGTTGTAGTTTGAGAGTTGTTATTGACGGGCCGCTATTTGTTTTATTGTGCGGAATTAGCTCAATAAATTAAATATAAACAATTGAATCTCGTCTTTAATTCGGTCGCTATCAAAAAGCTGATCGCTCAACAATTATAAAATATTAATATTAAAATTTTATTAATAAATAAATTTTTAGAAATTTATTTAAAATTTTATTGAATTTAATTCAACAACAATAAAATGCGAAAACGAAAATAATTAATTAATCTTATTTAAATATAATAAATAATTTATTAAATTTAACCAAATCTAAATTGATTAATTAATTGATAACGAATTATTGATAGTCGAGGCACAGAGTATCCAAAAAAATAGTTGGTCGCCAATGACACCGAAACCAATATGCTCGACCAAATTGTAGGGGAGCGCGTCACTTGGCAGACCGGTAAACTATACGCGCCAAAAAGTGCATATACATACATACATACAGCAGCGGATAACGGTGGGAAACGAAAACGAGAATATTATCGCTGCATCTATTTGTATGTATGTAAACCAAATATATATGCACCTTTATTTTATCTGTAATAAATATAATAATTTTTGGCTGCACTTTAGTATTTATTTGGAAGATTTGTAAATTCGAGAACGAGGGGTAGGGGGCGACAGTGATTGCAAATAATATAAATATTCTCTTTTTTATTTTACCACAGGCAGTACATTTAGGTTAGCACATATATTTATAATTAAAATTTTAGAATTTTTATATATGTTTTTATTTATTTTTGCTCTACTATTTTTTCTACGTACGTATGCGCCAAGAATTGAAAGGAGGGTGCAATATTCCAGCACAAGACGGATTTTAATTTGTCTTATCTCAACTTTCAATTTTTTGCACAAATACCTGGGGTTCTGCTTTCGGATCCTTTAATCCTGCGGCCACTTTCCTTTCACAATCGATGCAGGTGCAGGGCATGGGGACGACGAATCCTTCCAGTAGCAGCTATGGAGAAGTTTGTTTCGCGACGCGGAGAATTCTTTAATTTTTATTTGTGAATTCACTGGCACAACCGTCTCGAGCAACTCTTTTTTTTTTTTTAATATATATATGTTATATATATTGTTTATATATGTTATGAGTCACTGTCACTATTTTTTGTTGCTTTTTTTTTATTTAATTATACTACAGTCCACCCGGGGGCGCCAAAATGTTTATCGAGATTATTTTATCTCGTCGCGAAAACGAAAGGAAAAATAGGTGGCTGTAGAAATGAAATTAAATTGTGAAAAAAACGAACGAAAACGAAAATGCGTGCACTCTTCGACGTTATAAATTGGATTATATTCATATTAACAAAACCTTAAGCCTAGCTTATCTAGTGCGGCGAAGCGGGGCGAATTCATGGGAGAGCGCAAGTGAGAGCTTCACTTGCGCTCCCGCTCCGCCCTAAACTAACTTATACTAGACTTCATACAATTCCACTTAATTATCTACATCTAATTATACAAAGACCATGTAGTCTCTATTCAGTTAAATTAAACTGTTAGATAACGTATTATTTTAAGATTTGCAACCATATTGTTAGACTCATAAAGAAAAGATCCAATAAATAAAATCAAGCGTGAGGGGGGGCTTCAAATAACTTGTCTAGGGACACGCGTGAGGAACGAAGTTCCTTGTCATTTTTTCGTTTAGCAGGCATGAAGAGATGGAGGTCAATAAAAGAGAAACAGGAGTGAATAAAGGCGAAAAATGATTTACAACATTTATACAAAAATGATTTTTACTTATTTATTCTAGATAAAAATAAATCTAATCAGTAGGTCAAAATATCACAGGACAAAAATACTGTTCGTCCGTAGAGCGTTCTGCGGCAACTACGTCAAACTTGAACTCACGGGAGTAACGGTAGGTCCCGGAGTCGTAGTCAAAACCGTAAATAGTCCTGACTAAATTTACCTGGATTCTGCAAGGGACTGCTCGGGTTGGCCAGACGCTTGCTGTGATCAGGGATGAGTTGATGTGCTTGAAGTCCTGGGGTGGTTTTCCTCAAGTACCGGTGGTACGGTGGTTCGGCTGATTCCTTATCGGCCGGTCCTACTGGCGGTCCGTTTCACGGTAGCAACACTCGAGCTAGACTGGTATGCCGCGAGATCTCCTCGTGGTCCGTTTCAAGGGAGCAACACTCGGAGTAATGATATGACGCGGGGTCTACTTGTGGTCCGGTTTTACGGTAGCAACACTAGAAGTAGACTGGTATGCCGCGGATTCTACTTGTGAACCGTTTTACACAGGATCACTAGAAGTAGGTTGATTTTAAGTGCCGTGGACACTGAGTAACGAGACGATTGACTCTGATTTCGGAACTATCTTTATTTCAGAAGAACAACTCTTATATAAGATGCTAACTTAAAAGGTCAATGTTATGGACGTGCTAAAACTAATGTTAATGCCAGGGTCACCCAGCTCTGAGTCTGCTGACTCAGATTGTTTGTTCATGTACTGCTTGCACACGCATTTCGGCTTCGCTGGCTGGTTTCGGCTTGCCTCGGTCAGTCGGTCATTCTTCCCGCTGATCACGCTGATTCTGCTTCTGGCGCCATCTACTAGTGCTGGGTTAATAGGTTGGATATATATGCTTATTACTAATTATTTATAGGTGAGAAAATCGGTTAGTGGGTTTGTATATTGCGACATGCTGATGCATATTGATTGGATCAAATTACTAAGTGTGCATATAGGGTAGTAGGTCTTGGCACTAGGTGCCAACATTCTCCCCCCCCATTGAGGGACTCAATCCAATGCGGCTGGGCGTTGTTGTTGGATCGTCTCAGTGAACCTATGTGTACCCTTGCGCTAGAAAATATTGTGGATCTTAAAACTAATTACTAAAATCTAATGTTAATACCAAAAAAAAAAAATTTTTTTTTGATGTGGGTGAGATGTGGGTGAGATCTCTACCAACGATAATTCTATCCGACCTGTTGTCTCCTTCGCCTTGTTGCGCGCCCTCGTAACCATTCTCCTTGGGCATCCCATGACGTACTACACCTTTTTTCTGGTTGGACAGTGCGCATACAGGACTCTTGGTCCTCTCTTGACCTTGCTTCTTGCTCCCTTTCGGAGATGCATGTTACCCATGCCAGATAGGGGGTGACTTCTACTTCTTGACTTTCCTTGGTTACTGGCTCTTGCACTCTATGCACTTCAGTTGTGAGTTGACAACCTTGGGCTTGTGGTTTGGGGTCCGTCTGCGGCTCTCCTTGTTGCTCTTGTCGTGGCTCGTTATCTTCTTGTTGATCCGCAATGTGTGGGGAACTATGTACTCTTCCGGATTTTACTATTTGCTCCTTGCCGATGCATGCAATCAAACCTTGTCGTGGCTCGTTAGCTTCCGGTGTCTAAGCCGTCGTATTACCGACGACTTGTTCTGCCTTGCTATTAGGAGCTGATTCCGGTCGCACTGGCCCCATCACAATCCATCCAAGCGCGGTATTTTTTAGTAGTGGTTGTCCTTCTCCCAAATATGTCTGTTGTGGCCTCATAAGCTGGGAGATGATTTCGGCGCCCAACAACAGATCAATATTCTGGGGCTGCGTAAATTCAGGATCGGCTAAGCGCAACTGAGGTGAGATATTTCTTGGCGCTTGAATAGGGTGGGATGGTTGATTGGGCAATATTTCAGGTAGTACAACGACGTTGATTTGATCTTCGAAGTCAGTGGTTAATGATGATAGGGTCACCACAGCCTTTTTTCGTGATCTTTTAGTTGTTCCTCCCAGTCCTGCGATATTCAGGGTTAATGGCTCCAATTTTAGTCCAAGTGTGTCAGCCATCCTTTTCGTGATTATGTTAATCTGTGATCCAGAATCTAGGAGTGTGCGGCATTGCTGATGGGTTCCGGCTGGGCCATGTATTGCCACTTGGGCGGTTGGTAATAGAACGGTGGGCTTATCTGTAAGCTGGGCTGTCGCTGAACACACCAATCGTGATGAACTGGATCGAAGTGGAGCAGCCGACGTATTTTTCTGCATTGTTACTTGACTGGTTGCCTGACGCTCAAGGGTTTCTAACATCTGCTTCAGAGATTTTCGATTGGTTGGATCGGTGACGGTTAGTTCTAGAGCTGACAGCGTGTGTGGATCCAATCTTTCCTCAATGATGTGTACCAAGATTGGGTCCCAGTTGTCTGTAGACACTTTGAGTGCGTTGAGAGTGGCGACCGTTCGGATCACGGTATCATGTAAGCTGCGCAGCTGGTCCGCTGATCCATTTGTTCTGGGGTGTCCGAAAAGCTCTTGAAACGCGGATTTAATTAACAGCCGTTCATTGTGGTATCGATTCTTTAGTCGTTGCCATGCATCCTGGTAACTGGTCTGTCCGCCAATCGACGTTGCGATTAGGTTTTGTGCTTCACCTGTTACATGATTCTCCAAATGACGGAATTTTACTGCATCGCTGTAGTCTTGATCGTGGATGCATTCCGTAAAAATTTCGTAGAATCGTAGCCAATGCCGGTAGTCTCCGTCAAACTTTGGAATTTCTACTGGTGGTATTACAAACGAAGGTGCAATCGCGGGGTTTTGTGTTGATGCTGAAGTTGATTGCGATTCTTCGCTCAAAAACGAAAAGTATTCTGCTCGTACCACCTGAAATCTGTCATCAGTGTGTCCATCATTTTTTATGGCTGGTTCCAGGTCAATGAGATCATGGTATCCCGTGACGATTTCCTTCCATAGCTCCTTCATGTGTTGTCTGACGTGTGTGGACACTTCCCGTCCTTCGGTGCGGTTGCACAGAAAGTCTTCCATATCGTCTAGTCGTCCTTCATGTCTTCGTTTTAGAGATGTTAAGTGAGGGTCTTCTTCGATTCCTTGAGCTTGTGCCTTTGGCTCAAGATTTTCTCCTGTTTTCCGGGGCTTTTGTGACGGGCCTGACCCTGATGGAATTCCATCGGCAAATATCGCTTCATACTTGTTCACAAGTTCTTCTAGCGCCTTTACCTTTGTGAAATACTCGTGTTCTGGGCTTAGTGCCAGCTCCCGAAGCTTGGCGTCATTCCTTTTAAATTGGGTCCATGCGTGAGTGAGCTGTTTTAGTCTCTCCTCAAAATATCCGGGCTTGAGCCTTCGCTCTGCGGAGTCTTTAGTGAAGTTTTTTATTAGCCGTTGGATGGCTATGTTGGTTTCAATTTGCTCATCGATGAGCATGGTGGTTACAGGGTCTGATTCTGATCCCATTGTTGCCGTGGAAGGTTTTGCGGTGTAAGGTTTTGTTTATAAATGAACTGCCGTGTGGCTTGTGTTCAGGGTGTGATCCTTTAGGAAGGAATCACGTCGGGGTCACCAAATGTTCGTCCGTAGAGCGTTATGCGGCAACTACGTCAAACTTGAACTCACGGGAGTAACGGTAGGTCCCGGAGTCGTAGCCAAAACCGTAAATAGTCCTGACTAAATTTACCTGGATTCTGCAAGGGACTGCTCGGGTTGGCCAGACGCTTGCTGTGATCAGGCATGAGTTGATGTGGCGTGCTTGAAGTCCTGGGGTGGTTTTCCTCAAGTACCGGTGGGATGGTGGTTCGGCGGATTCCTTATCGGCCGGTCCTACTGGCGGTCCGTTTCACGGGAGCAACACTCGAAGTAGGTTAGATAGTGCGGGGTCGGCTGGTGGTCCGGTTTTACGGTAGCAACACTCGAGCTAGACTGGTATGCCGCGAGATCTCCTCGTGGTCCGTTTCAAGGGAGCAACACTCGGAGTAATGATATGACGCGGGGTCTACTTGTGGTCCGGTTTTACGGTAGCAACACTAGAAGTAGACTGGTATGCCGCGGATTCTACTTGTGAACCGTTTTACACAGGATCACTAGAAGTAGGTTGATTTTAAGTGCCGTGGACACTGAGTAACGAGACGATTGACTCTGATTTCGGAACTATCTTTATTTCAGAAGAACAACTCTTATATAAGATGCTAACTTAAAAGGTCAATGTTATGGACGTGCTAAAACTAATGTTAATGCCAGGGTCACCCAGCTCTGAGTCTGCTGACTCAGATTGTTTGTTCATGTACTGCTTGCACACGCATTTCGGCTTCGCTGGCTGGTTTCGGCTTGCCTCGGTCAGTCGGTCATTCTTCCCGCTGATCACGCTGATTCTGCTTCTGGCGCCATCTACTAGTGCTGGGTTAATAGGTTGGATATATATGCTTATTACTAATTATTTATAGGTGAGAAAATCGGTTAGTGGGTTTGTATATTGCGACATGCTGATGCATATTGATTGGATCAAATTACTAAGTGTGCATATAGGGTAGTAGGTCTTGGCACTAGGTGCCAACATTCTCCCCCCCCATTGAGGGTCTCAATCCAATGCGGCTGGGCGTTGTTGTTGGATCGTCTCAGTGAACCTATGTGTACCCTTGCGCTAGAAAATATTGTGGATCTTAAAACTAATTACTAAAATCTAATGTTAATACCAAAAAAAAAAAATTTTTTTTTGATGTGGGTGAGATGTGGGTGAGATCTCTACCAACGATAATTCTATCCGACCTGTTGTCTCCTTCGCCTTGTTGCGCGCCCTCGTAACCATTCTCCTTGGGCATCCCATGACGTACTACACCTTTTTTCTGGTTGGACAGTGCGCATACAGGACTCTTGGTCCTCTCTTGACCTTGCTTCTTGCTCCCTTTCGGAGATGCATGTTACCCATGCCAGATAGGGGGTGACTTCTACTTCTTGACTTTCCTTGGTTACTGGCTCTTGCACTCTATGCACTTCAGTTGTGAGTTGACAACCTTGGGCTTGTGGTTTGGGGTCCGTCTGCGGCTCTCCTTGTTGCTCTTGTCGTGGCTCGTTATCTTCTTGTTGATCCGCAATGTGTGGGGAACTATGTACTCTTCCGGATTTTACTATTTGCTCCTTGCCGATGCATGCAATCAAACCTTGTCGTGGCTCGTTAGCTTCCGGTGTCCAAGCCGTCGTATTACCGACGACTTGTTCTGCCTTGCTATTAGGAGCTGATTCCGGTCGCACTGGCCCCATCACAATCCATCCAAGCGCGGTATTTTTTAGTAGTGGTTGTCCTTCTCCCAAATATGTCTGTTGTGGCCTCATAAGCTGGGAGATGATTTCGGCGCCCAACAACAGATCAATATTCTGGGGCTGCGTAAATTCAGGATCGGCTAAGCGCAACTGAGGTGAGATATTTCTTGGCGCTTGAATAGGGTGGGATGGTTGATTGGGCAATATTTCAGGTAGTACAACGACGTTGATTTGATCTTCGAAGTCAGTGGTTAATGATGATAGGGTCACCACAGCCTTTTTTCGTGATCTTTTAGTTGTTCCTCCCAGTCCTGCGATATTCAGGGTTAATGGCTCCAATTTTAGTCCAAGTGTGTCAGCCATCCTTTTCGTGATTATGTTAATCTGTGATCCAGAATCTAGGAGTGTGCGGCATTGCTGATGGGTTCCGGCTGGGCCATGTATTGCCACTTGGGCGGTTGGTAATAGAACGGTGGGCTTATCTGTAAGCTGGGCTGTCGCTGAACACACCAATCGTGATGAACTGGATCGAAGTGGAGCAGCCGACGTATTTTTCTGCATTGTTACTTGACTGGTTGCCTGACGCTCAAGGGTTTCTAACATCTGCTTCAGAGATTTTCGATTGGTTGGATCGGTGACGGTTAGTTCTAGAGCTGACAGCGTGTGTGGATCCAATCTTTCCTCAATGATGTGTACCAAGATTGGGTCCCAGTTGTCTGTAGACACTTTGAGTGCGTTGAGAGTGGCGACCGTTCGGATCACGGTATCATGTAAGCTGCGCAGCTGGTCCGCTGATCCATTTGTTCTGGGGTGTCCGAAAAGCTCTTGAAACGCGGATTTAATTAACAGCCGTTCATTGTGGTATCGATTCTTTAGTCGTTGCCATGCATCCTGGTAACTGGTCTGTCCGCCAATCGACGTTGCGATTAGGTTTTGTGCTTCACCTGTTACATGATTCTCCAAATGACGGAATTTTACTGCATCGCTGTAGTCTTGATCGTGGATGCATTCCGTAAAAATTTCGTAGAATCGTAGCCAATGCCGGTAGTCTCCGTCAAACTTTGGAATTTCTACTGGTGGTATTACAAACGAAGGTGCAATCGCGGGGTTTTGTGTTGATGCTGAAGTTGATTGCGATTCTTCGCTCAAAAACGAAAAGTATTCTGCTCGTACCACCTGAAATCTGTCATCAGTGTGTCCATCATTTTTTATGGCTGGTTCCAGGTCAATGAGATCATGGTATCCCGTGACGATTTCCTTCCATAGCTCCTTCATGTGTTGTCTGACGTGTGTGGACACTTCCCGTCCTTCGGTGCGGTTGCACAGAAAGTCTTCCATATCGTCTAGTCGTCCTTCATGTCTTCGTTTTAGAGATGTTAAGTGAGGGTCTTCTTCGATTCCTTGAGCTTGTGCCTTTGGCTCAAGATTTTCTCCTGTTTTCCGGGGCTTTTGTGACGGGCCTGACCCTGATGGAATTCCATCGGCAAATATCGCTTCATACTTGTTCACAAGTTCTTCTAGCGCCTTTACCTTTGTGAAATACTCGTGTTCTGGGCTTAGTGCCAGCTCCCGAAGCTTGGCGTCATTCCTTTTAAATTGGGTCCATGCGTGAGTGAGCTGTTTTAGTCTCTCCTCAAAATATCCGGGCTTGAGCCTTCGCTCTGCGGAGTCTTTAGTGAAGTTTTTTATTAGCCTTTTTATTTAGCACAAAATAAAAAAAAACTTTGAAACAGTGCGAAAACAGATGGAATGCAATTGAAAATTAAAATTTAAATTAGAAATTGAAATTGAAAATTGAAATTGAAAACTGAAATTGAAAATTGAAACTGAAAATTGAATGTTTAAAAAATTGAGATTGACAATGAAAACTGAAGATATGAATTACAATTTCAAAATAGTCTGTCTGTCGCATATCTTCAAATAAGAGTTAATTTGACGTGTGATATTTTCAGAAGCCAAAAAATTTCGGCTTCTCCAGTGTTGTTAATCTGATAATATTTCGTAAATAGATTTTTTGTTTTAAATTTAATTTGAAAATTAAAATTGAAATTTTAAATTGAAAATTGAAAGTGAAAATTGATAATTGAAAATTGAATTTGAATATTGAAATTGAAAATTAAAAATTGAATTTGAAAATTGATTGATTGATTGAAAATTGAAAATTGATTGATTGGAGATAGAGAGAGATTAAGGAAAAATGGTTATATCCTCTCACTCTTCGAAGGAGAAGAAGACGGAGAGCCGTTTAACGTTACGTTACGGTTTTTCTCGGCTAGCCCTCTTCCGCTAAACCCATACCGCGCCATAAGAAACTTCGTTCCAAAAATATTAAATGCTTATGGGATCTCTGACTTACAGCAGTACTGAAAAGGAAAGAATGATATATGGAAAGTTTGAAGTCTACAGCTTAAAAACTGAGACTAGTTTGTGTAGAAACTGACGGACACACGGGAATACTTATCTACTTAGGAAGCGATGCTAATCAAGTATGTTTACCCTTTATAGAGTCGGAAATGTATTTTTTACAACATTGCACACTTTTGACCAACATTATAATTGCATCCCAAAATTCGTAAGGGCAGGTTTAGTTTTGGTCTATATAACCAGTTTTAAAAATCGGAGTTCCTAAAACCATGTAAATAATACGATATCTCGTATTCTGTTCATTGCCAATCGTTTCAAAAATAACTAAAACGTATATTTATTCTTACGGAAGGAAATATTTTCTTTGAATAATTTACTTTGGGTTGAGAATATAAGTTGGTGATGAAATAAATCTTAAGGAATGAAAAGTAAGAATTCGCTATTGCCATTAAAATATAAACATAAACACACACTTATTAATCCATACGAAAAATATCAGTTTATTATGTTTAATTTAAATGTGAGATAAGATATCTTATAATTATTAACAGTAATTTCTCATACATTTTCTCATACAACTTTTCAGAGGCGTATTAGTGAAAAATATCTCACATATGTATGTACATTCGTTGCTAATTAAATTGTGGATTCTTTATCATACAATAAAAGCGTCATACACACATACATATGTATGCACAAATGTGTGTATGTTTGAATTTTCAAAACATGGTATGAATATGGAAGTATTCATTTGTGTCTACATACAAACATGGTGAATGTGATAAAAATATCTAACAGGGTTTTATATTCATGCTGTTGAAATGTGCTCATACATGTACATACATGTATGTAATTGGCACTTTACGTAGATGCTTAAATATGTTTGCAAAATTAACATACATATGTATGTAAATTGCAATTCTACAGTTGTAACTCTATGTTCATAATTTAAAAAATCTATAATCACCTTCATTCATTCAATCATGTCACCTCTTCTGGGCCGTAGCGACAAATTTTGCTCGCAAATAATCGTTAATTGATACGTACATATGTACATACATGTATGTATGTATACTCAATAAGCGGACTGATTCTGCTGCCTTTGATGCTGCTGAAATTTTGTAATCGTTATTAATCATCATTCTACATACATATGTACATGTTTTATGTGTATGTACACTTCCCAGAAAAAGTATGCTTACAAAACTGCTCCGTCTGTTTGAGTGAAGGGGGCAGGATTGTTTGAAACTTTTTTTTAATAATTGTTTATATAATGGAACATTATCTCAGGAATATTCTGTTAAAGTTTCCTGTCGAGCGGACTAAAGCTCGCTGAGATACCGATTTTCTAGTTACCATATACTTTCAATTGCTTTTAAAACTTAGACGCGTTTTTCTAAATCCAACTTTTTCAAGTCGGTGCGTAACGTAACTCAAAAAGTAATGCTCGGATCTAAATAAAATTTTTCTTCTAAAAAACACAACTTTTATACATTAAATACTTGCGGATGAACGAACCCTTTTTTTTTTTTAATTTTTTGTACTGTTTTTACGGGCAATAATGGGCTAATTTTTATGTAAAAATGGTACCTCCGACTTTACAACCGTACCAAAAATTCAAAATCGTATATTTTTATACCCTTGCAGAGGTTTTATAATTTTGGTTAAAAGTTTGCAACGCAGTGAAGGAGACATCTCCGACCCTATAAAGTATATATATTCTTGATCAGGATCACCTCCTGAGTCGATATGAGCATGTCCGTCTGTCCGTCTGTCTGTTTCTACGCAAACTAGTCTCTCAGTTTTAAAGCTATCGAGTTGAAACTTTGCACACATCCTTCTTTCCTTTGCAGGCAGTATATAGGTCGGAACGGCCGGAATCGGTCGACTATATCCTATAGCTGCCATATAACTGATTGATCGGAAATGCCATAACTTTGGTGTTTTTTAAGTTAGAGGGTTGGGACTTTCCACACATGTTATATTTGAAAATATCTTATGTACAAAATTTCATAAGGATCGGCCGACTATATCCTATAGCTGCCATATAACTGATTGATCGGAAATCCTATTACTTCGTTGTTTTACAAGTTAGAAGGATGGGACTTTCTGTGCATTCTAATTTGGGCCAACTTATTTGATCTGCCAAATTTCATAAGGATCGGCCGACTATATCCTATAGCTGCCATACAACGATCGGAATTGGCATAACTTTGATGTTTTTTAAGTTAGAAAGATGGGACTTGGTACAGATTCTATTTTGGGCAAAATAATCTGATTTGCCAAATTTCATAAGGATCGGCCGACTATATACGATCTGCTATATATCTAATAATATAAGATGCGTGGCGCCACCTAGCGGACTGCGACTGAACTGCAAGGGTATATCAACTTCGGCTCCGCCCGAAGTTAGCTTTCCTTTCTTGTTTTTTTTAATTTAAGTTAAAATGATTAACTTTCACATAATAAAGCGATTTTTAAAAAAAAATCAATAGTTTACGAGAAAAAAATTCTGGAAAAATGTCTATTTTTTTGTGCTCCAACTGCGCATGCCCCCTTAAAGTTTGCGCTCTGCCTATACCTGACCTCGACCGTCCAACTTTTCAGGACTGTATCTCCGAAAGCTTTATTCAAATCGACTTGAAAATTTGGGAGAATATTCTCAAGATTCTGTAGAATTTTATAAAAAAATAAAAAAAAATCGATTTTTAAGCCGCCAAAGCCACCTAATCTCTTAAAAAAACCCCTAGGTTTTGTCGGCAGAATGCTTGTAAGCCATTCCTGTAGTAACCAAACATGCACCGAAAGCTCTGAGAAAAAAAAAAACCTTACCGGTAAATAAATAAATACCGGTGACGAACTCGCATGACACACCCGAAAAAATTCAATATACATAGGTATCCAAATTACACACAAAATATCATTCGGGGCACATACGAGAAAATAATATAAACAAGAAAGGAAAGCTAACTTCGGGCGGAGCCGAAGTTGATATACCCTTGCAGTTCAGTCGCAGTCCGCTAGGTGGCGCCACGCATCTTATATTATTAGATATACAGCGGATCGTATATAGTCGGTCGATCCTTTTGAAATTTAGCATATCGAATTATTTTGCCCAAAAAGTAATCTGTACCAAGTCCCATCTTTCTAACTTAAAAAACATCAAAGTTATGCCAATTCCGATCGTTCTATGACAGCTATAGGATATAGTCGACCGATCCTTATAAAATTTTGTTCATAAGATATTTTGGTCAAACATAACATGTGTGGAAAGTCCCAACCCTCTAACTTAAAAAACACCAAAGTTATGGCATTTCCGATCAATCAGTTATATGGCAGCTATAGGATATAGTCGACCGATCCCGGCCGTTCCGACCTATATACTCCTATAAGGAAAAAAAGGATGTGTGCAAAGTTTCAACTTGATAGCTCCAAAACTGAGAGACTAGTTTGCGTAGAAACCGACAGACGGACAGACGGACAGGCGGACATGCTCATATCGACTCAGGAGGTGATCCTGATCAAGAATATATATACTGTATAGGGTCGGAGATGTCTCCTTCAATGCGTTGCACACTTTTGACGAAAATTATAATACCCTCTGCAAGGGTATAAAAAGACACGTGCCGTGTATGAATATTTTTTGTATACTTATAATGGATTTTTTAGAGCCCCCAACGTTCTATCTAAAACATCAATGCTGTGTCATTTCCGACCGTTCAGTTAGATAGTTCCTGCAGCTATAGGACAGCTGCAGAATATAACATGAAAAAAAGGATTTGTGCAAGTACATAATTAGAAAAACAGGCAGACAATAGGAGATCTTGATCAAGAGTATATATACTTTGAAGATTAGGAGATGTATTCTTCACTGCGTTTCTTACTTTTTACCAATATTATAATACCCTTTGCGAGGGTATAAGTGTTTTGGTTTCCCTTGAAAACTTGAGATGAAAACTCGGTTTTGAACAAGAAAGGAAAGCTAACTTCGGGCGGAGCCGAAGTTAATATACCCTTGCAGTTCAGTCGCAGTCCGCTAGGTGGCGCCACCCATCTTATTTTATTAGATATATAGCGGATCGTTTATAGTCGGCCGATCCTTATGAAAATTGGCAGATCAGATTGTTTTTCCCAAAATAGAATCTGTACCAAATCCCATCTTTCTAACTTAAAAAACACGAAAGTTATGCCAATTCCGATCGTTCTATGACAGCTATAGGATATAGTCGGCCGATCCTTATGAAATTTTGTACATAAGATATTTTGGTCAAATATAACATGTGTGGAAAGTCCCAACCCTCTAACTTAAAAAACACCAAAGTTATGGCATTTCCGATCAATCAGTTATGTGGCAGCTATAGGATATAGTCGACCGATCCCGGCCGTTCCGACCTATATACTGCCTGCAAAGGAAAGAAGGATGTGTGCAAAGTTTCAACTCGATAGCTTTAAAACTGAGAGACTAGTTTGCGTAGAAACAGACAGACGGACAGACGGACATGCTCATATCGACTCAGGAGGTGATCCTGATCAAGAATATATATACTTTATAGGGTCGGAGATGTCTCCTTCACTGCGTTGCACACTTTTGACCAAAATTATAATACCCTCTGCAAGGGTATAATAAAAATGTATGTAGTAAGGACATTTTCTAAAACCATTCTTTCACTTTTTAACTCTAAATCTTCTAATAGAACGATTTATTTTTCTTTTTTTACAGCCAGGACACGGCCAGGACACAGGAAGTTGCTTTATTAAAACTGGAACGTAAGGATGGCTAATATTAGTCTATGTAATCCAAGTAGATTTTGGATCAATAAAGAGCAACCAAAAACACAGATACTATACCTGACTATATTCAAAGGATTTTCTTATTGAAAACGACATGTGCATGATAAAATATATATTTAAAATATTTAATTACATAGAATTATGGTTTCATAATATTAAACTGAAATAGAAACCAATATCAATTGTTTCTTAGTTGGAATATATTCAAATATTTTACATAAATTAATACGTAATAAATCATGAAGTTACTTGAGAGTTCTCGTTTTGAGGCAATCAACAATGCTCTTTCTATACAAACAAGCGGTATCACAATATTTGGACGCATAGAGAGTTACTCATGGTACGTTATTTATAAATGAAAACCTTTAAAGTATTTAACAGTTCAATAGATATAAAAGCGTGACGTTCATATTTAGATATAAATTTATATCATATTATCATATTAAATTATTCCCCCAACCCAATGCCGAGAACAATCCGAGAATCTATATATGATATACCAAATACTATAGGTACTGCTGTGAAAAAAACAGGCCCATACCATGACGCTCCATGTTTAATAGTTTGTTTGGTGTACTGGAATTTGTATTCAGACTTCTTGGGATGACTGACATACGAACGCGATCGTTTTCCACCATACATGTTATAGGTTATGGCGTTTCTAATCATCTTATTTGAAAATCCAATAAGTCCTCGAAAGGATTTTCAATCCTTGATGAACTAAGACGATATAAACATGTACGTCTGTCCTTGTGTCTATCTGTCTGTTTCTAAGAAAACTAGTCGCTTAGTTTTGAACCTGTCGTCTTGAAACTTTGCACACATCCTTTGTTTTATTTACAGGCATTATATTTTCTTGTTACTTATTGTTGCTTTTACGATCATTTAAAAATAATACCTCTTCACGAGACAACAGACTGATTACAAACCTGCATGCCACACCCAAAATATCTCATATCAATTATTGTGTCGAAAAAATTCTATATAGGTGTACAAAATTATACATTTACATTCAAATGGGCTTAAAATTTTTTAAACGCGCGGATTCAGAAACTATTTAAGACAGAGCTAGAGTTAACACATAAACTCCTATAATACCCACTCATATCAAGTTTGTGTCCTCAAAAATAAAATGTTGCTGTAGCGCCGCTCAGAAAAGTTTTGTGAAGAAGTTATAATGCCAAACTATTCCAATACCATATATATAACTACAAAACAAAATTCAGTCTATAAAATATAGACTTTTCATTCTGCTTCGCATTGAAGCATTCTTCGTTTCAGTTGCAAGAAATTTTTTTGTCGAACTTTTTTGGGAACATTAAAGTTTATATATAAAATGTTATATTCAAGAATTTTGAATTTTGATCATATTTTGTAAAGCCATATCATTGGCAGTCATGGCCTTCCTATTGTACATAGAGCCAAAGATTGAAAAAATGTCAGTGTGCGTCATATCAAAATTATATCACAATCGTAAGGAATTTTTTTAGTTAGATAATTTTTAATACAAAAATTTTAAAAAAGTTAAGTTTTCGAGAAATATTGGTGAAAGTAAAAAAAATGGTTTTCATTAAATTATAGCTAGTTGAAACATTAGAGTCACCAGACGAAATATTTTCTTTTTTCCTGCAGTTAAATTTACAAACACTAATCCTAATTCTCTTAGATACGAGTTGATTGGTGGCTGAAATATCTCGATCAATCATTCTGTTCAGAATTTATTCAAGAAATACATATTTTCGCTTGCTTTTTATACCTTGCAGAGGATATTATAATCCCTAAAGAACCCTGTAATAGGCCCTCTATATCTGATCCGATATATATATAATAATACGATATCAGATTCGGTTCCGCCTGAAGTTAGCTTTCCTTTCAGTTAGGTAGCAGCTCGTATATAGTCGGCCGATCCTTATGAAATTGTAGATAAGATATTTTGGCCAAATATAACACGTGTGGAAAGCCCCAACGTTCTAACTTAAAAAGTTAGAAGTTATGGCATTTCCGATGAATAAGTTATATGGCAGCTATAGGATATAGTCGACCGATCCTAGCCGTTCTGACGATATATACTGCCTGCAAACAAAAGAAGGTTGGTGGGCAAAGTTTCAACTCTATAGCTTTAAAACTGAGAAACTAGTTTGCGTAGATACAGACAGACGGACATGCTCATATCGACTGAGAAGGTGATCCTGATCAAGAATATATATATTTTATAGGGTCGGAGATGTCTCCTTCCCTGCGTTGCACATTTTTGACCCGAATTGTAAAACCCTCTGCAAGGGTCGTAATGCTATTTATTTCAAATATTGTTTGGACAACATTTTTTTTTTCAACAAGAAATTTTTGGGTCCATTTTCGTTTTATGAAATTAGTAGTCTATATGTTGTATTGTTTGTGGAACAACTCATTTTTATTTTAGTTTAATTAAAATACATTTTTTAATATGAATTTTTACCCAGAATGGAAAAATTGATTACCTATGTTTTCCGGTGGTTTAATTATTTGACGAGATGCACTCACTTTTTATCTGATTTTGCTTTGCTTTTTTACATCGTAAACACACAATTGTCGTGTATAGTATATAATAGAGGGATGCCCAGCTCTCGTTCCTCATTTGTTGTTGGATTGTTCTGTCATATGGGTAGAACAAGGTCATATATGTGTGCAGCTCCCAGCTTAGGAAAGGCAAATTACCCTAACAATTTTGCATAGCTTAACAACATTTAACTTAGTTTCATCACTTTTCGGCCTAGTGGGAAGGCATTTTATTGTTGGATTGAAAATAAAAAAAAACTATCGCACATATGTTGTTGTGATTTTGTGCATCGGTATTGTATTTTGCTCTGTCATAAGCAGTGCTTGGGCATCCCTGATATAGTGATATAGTATATAAGGTACGTGCAATAGTTGCACATTAAAAAATGCCATTAAATCAAGTAATTTCATTTTTTGTTCATCGTTATCATTTAATTCTTTTGTGGCACCATCATTCATCAGCTCAATGGTTTTCACCAGTTGTCAGATGTAAGCTAATCATATAATAAATATATGCATATATAGTGCCACTCACTTGAATAGCCCTCCCAAAGAATTTAAACTACAGAACAAGTAACTCACAAAAAAACAAGAAAGGAAAGCTAACTTCGGGCGAAGCAGAAGTTTACATACCCTTGCAGTTAGATATCAGCTTTTATTATTATATATATATCGGATCGTATATAGTTGGACAATCCTTATGAAAATTTCATTGATTCGATATTCAATTTCCGAATAAAAATGTTGGCAACATCCCCAAGCATCTTTAAAAATAGCAAGGTTGTGCCATTTCCGATCGTTCAGTTATATAAAAGTAATAGGATATAGTCGGCCGATCCTTATGAAATTTTATATTTTGGCCAAATATAACATGTGTGGAAAGTCCCAACCCTGTAACTTAAAAAAAAACCAAAGTTATGGCATTTTTAATCAGTTATATGGCAGCTAAAGGATATAGTCCACCGATCCCGTTCCAACTTATATACTACCTGCAAGGAAAAGAAGGATGTGTGCAAAGTTTCAACTCGATAACTCTAAAACTGAGAGACTAGTTTGCGTAGAAACCGAAAGACAGACAGACATACTCATATCGACTCAGGAGGTTTTTAAACATCTATTTCTGATTCTTAAACAGTAAACGTTTTAAGAATATTTAGTATATACTAGAAATAAAATTGAAAGTTTGGCGGTGAAATTTGTAGAGGAGTTATAGACATTTATATTCAGATTCCCATATTGGCTTGCAGTATTTTAAACTGATATAAAAAAGTTATTATAGGTGTGCAAAATTACTCATAAAAGCTGTCAGAAAAACACTTAATCCGACACCGGTTCGTCAAGAGGTATGTTGAGCTATCAGCGTTTTGATAGCGACCGAATTAATAAAGACTCCACAATTCAATTTCAATATTTTTATTGGGTCAATTTAACCCCAAAACAACGGCAGCGGCCGATCCCAACAAAACCGAATATACAAGTGC
The DNA here is from genome assembly GCF_017639315.1 of Drosophila ananassae. Classification (NCBI taxonomy): domain Eukaryota; kingdom Metazoa; phylum Arthropoda; class Insecta; order Diptera; family Drosophilidae; genus Drosophila; species Drosophila ananassae. The sequence goes on along the minus strand of NC_057929.1, from coordinate 22,881,967 downwards.
ATAAACCTAAGAGCTTGCGCAGAAGCTCCATCAAAGCTCCCAAAGTGCATGCGCTACAAAAGAACAACAAAGCGCATGCAAATCTGGGAGAAACAAAGAATATGGAACAGCTGATAACGGGCAAATAGTGGACCGCTGCGGCTAGTTACACTGAGGGACTTAAATAGAAATAATTATGATATTTGATGCTGGCACAAGTCCCAACAAGGTATTTTACCTCGTTATTTCTGCAACTAGCTGATCTGGCCGACCTGCCATAAAAAGTTGTCTTTCTTGTATGTGAATCTACTGCCTCATACAAAAGTTTGATTGAATTTGAACTTTGTGAAGCGGTAATAAACTGCAAATTGACTCTTTGACGTTAGAAACACACCTAAGTTGCTTAGACTACAGTGAGTGATTATAATTTGATATGATCTTTATTGAATAGCAATCAGATGGCATCCGATCCAATGCTAGACTACAGTGAGTGATTATAATTTAATATGATCTTTATTGAATAGCAATCAGATGGCATCCGATCCAATGCTATTTTTAACATGTTACTAAATTATTATTCTGATGAATTGTAATTCATCTCAATGTTGTAATTCTTGAACAATGATTGAAATTTGGTTGGTAAAAATTGGTGATCTGCATAAGGTAGTGGTAACCATTGCACCCAGTAAATTATTCCTCGTATCTGTAATATTAACTTCTTGTTTCTTCCACGCGTTAACTTCACCGTATTTCTCTTTTTCTTTCTGCCTAGCGATGGCAGAAACCATCGCTATCTTTTGGCCGTTACTAACCTATCGATAAGTTTACATATGTGTGCGTATTCTAACAATTCAAATTTATATCAAAAATTCTATTACGGTAAAATTCCATCCCCCGTAATTGATCCCGGTACGTGGTCAGTTACCATCCTCCGACGTCCAAAGCCGACGTCCAAAACCGCTATCTTCGTTGCTGGTCTTTCCAAAACGTCGTGCTGGGTCTTTATAGTCACTCGTCGAGCTTGCCCGTCCTTGGCCATCATTGTGTCGGTCACTCGCCCCTTTAACCACAGGTTCCTGGGGAGGAGCTCATCTACGATGACTACGATGCTCCCAATGGTTATTGGAGGTACCTTCTCAAACCATTTGGTGCCCCTGGTTAATACGGGCGCATACTCTTTAATCCATCGCTGCCAAAAACGGTCCCCGAAGCGCTGAGTCTCAATCCATCTACGCTGCAGATTTATCCCTTCTTTTGGCAGTGGTTTGTATCCATACGCTGACCCCAACAGTAGGCGGTTCGGGGTCAGAGTGGCGTCATCCTCAGTGTCCAGACTTTCGAACGTGAGCGGTCTCGAGTTGATGATAAATTGTGCCTCCATCAATGTGCTTCTCAGGCCCTCGTCGTTGACGGAGTTATTTGGGCAAAGGTTCTTCAAAATTCCTTTTGTTGTACGGACGAGTCTTTCCCATGCTCCACCCATGTGTGGTGCTCCTGGAGGGTTGAACCGCCACTTTATGCCATCGAACTTAATGGTAATCTTATCGTGCTCGATCTTTTTCAGCTCTTCTCGCACGGGAAGCCTTGATGTCGTTTATTGCCGTCTCATGAGCGAGATGATGGTACTTCTTTAGATATGCTTTTAATCCGACCAATCTGTTTCCTCTGTGCAGCGCCGCTCCCACGGATAGCGCTTTCAACTCTTCGGCGAAGGCGATGGCTTGAGATTGCTTATAAAGTAGCATCTTCGCTTTGCTCACATGGACAATCGTCGTGGCTGTTGGCATGTCTTGCTTGGCCCATTTCGCTCGTAACCGATCGACGAACAGGAGTATTAGCGCCACTGCTCTATACAACCGCCGCCAGTTCGAGAAATAGTGCGCGTTGTCATCACATGCTTCCGTATTTCTAGAGCATCGATAATGTTCTCCAGCTTTGTCGATGTTGGCCAATGGCTGGATTCAGCTTTTAGGAACCCAGGGCCCGTTATCCACGTCTTCTGCTGGGTTTGGTCGGTGATCTTTGTAGCTCCGTCTGCTACGTTCAGCTTCGAGGGGACCCACCGCCATTGCTCGACTTGCGTTGTTTCCAGGATTTCGGCGACTCTGTGCATCACAAACTGATGAGAGTTACGGGGGTCCATAGTTAGCCACTGCAGTACTGTCTTTGAATCCGACCAGTATGTGGCGTGTGTCGATTCGCAGGTTGCGGGTGCTCATCACCTTGAGGGCTAAGCGTGCTCCTATAACTGCTGCCTGCAGCTCCATACGCGGAATCGAAAGTGGTTTTAAAGGTGTGCCATCTTCGACTTCACTATCACCAAAGAGACGTCGACTTTGTCATCCATTGCTACACGCAAGTAGCAAATGTGTGGAGCTCAGTTTGACGTGGATTTGATGTGTCTGGGGAGAAGCATCTAGGCACCTCGAAAATCCTGATCTGCTCTTAAAGAGTCTTCCAATGGCGCCAGTCTTCCAGAATCTTCTCGGGCAGCTCCTGATCCCAGTCAATATTTAGCCGCCATATACGCTGGAGAAGTATTTTCAGCCCAAACGTCTGGCGCGACAAGAATCCAAATGGATCGAAGATCGTCATAAGGAAGTAGAACTTGCAGAACTTCTCGCTTGGTCGGGACTACGTTTTCTGCCAGGACGTCGCGCTTCAGCCTTGCAAATCTGCAGAGAAACTTAAACACATCCTTATGTGGGACCCAGGACATATCGCGCGGTTCCCACTGCATACGTACAGCCCACCTCCCGTCCAACCGACCGAGGGACGCTGCCGCATAACGTACGGCTCGAATCGCGGGGATAGATCCGAGAACGTTTAGGAGAAGAGTAGGGGTAAGATATTACGAGGAAGAGTGTTGCATAGATAAGGCGTTTAGTATAAAGGATTTAAGATTGTTAGTGGAGCAAAGTGGCAAGGTGTGGTAGAGACCATTGTAGTCCGAACATAATACCCTGAACGGATCGTGTTGGGCATATGTCGAATTACAATGGCTAAGGAGTAGAGGACGGAAGTTTCTAGTCCTTCTACTAGGAACGTTAAAATTTAAGCGTGTTAGTAAATGCTGACTGTCTACATTACCATATATAAGATTATATAGAAACATAACACCCAGCATCGTTCTACGATTTGTTAATGATGGTAAGTTGATTAATAAAAGTCTACTATGATAAGTGGGAAGGTGAAGATTTGCATCCCAATTAAGTCCCCTAAGGGCGAAAATCAGGAAGTTTTTTTGTACAGATTCAATGTGATCTCGGTGTACTCCATATTGAGGACTCCAGACACACGATCCATACTCAAGAATCGGACGAACCAATGATGTATATAACGTTTTTGTTATGTACGGGTCATTAAATTCTTTTGACCATCTTTTAATAAAGCCAAGCACACCCATAGCTTTATTAACCATGGTAGATATATGGTCGGTAAATTTAAGTTTCAAATCTAAAAGGACTCCCAGATCGTTAACCTGAGTTAATCGTTCTAAAGCGTTCCCATAGGGAAAGTACATAGCCTGGTGAGGACTAGTTCGATAAAAGGACATGAGTTTACATTTCGATCCATTAAGCTTTAGGTTATTTGCAAAACACCAATTTTGAAATTTATCCAAATCGGATTGAAGTCTAGATTGGGCACTAGTGAATTTATACTGAAGACAAAGCTTAACGTCATCAGCGTACATAAGTACGAGTGAATCAGTTAAGGCAAGGGGCAAGTCATTAATAAAAAGTGTAAAAAGTAAGGGTCCAAGATGGCTTCCTTGAGGCACCCCAGATGTGACGCGGACTAGACGCGAGGTAACATCTTTAAAGAAGACACGTTGGGTTCTTCCAGATAAGTAAGATAAGAAAATACACGGGCTTGACTTTAAGAAGACCCAATAACACACCACTTTGATCAAAAGAAGGGCAAAATATAAGGTTGGCTGATTGGATATTATAAGTGTAAGGCTGACCTGTACTGGTGCTAGGTGAGTATGTTGTTTGAAAAAACTGTGCCAAGAGATCGGCCATTGCCTGATCAGTGTTCGCATATGAGTTCTCAAACATAAGCATAGGAGGAGAAGATACATGTTTGCGCTTAGTGTTTACAAAGTTATAAAACTGCTTCGGATCCTGAGTAAACTGAATCCGGCAGCGGCGTATATAACTCCTATAACATTCAGCGTTATGCACGGTGAAATTGGACCGAGCTACTAAGTATCTTGAATAACTAACTGTACAGCCAGATATTTTATGTTTATTTAAAAGTCTATTCATAACGATCTTTAAATTTCCTAGGTGCCTTGTATACCAAGGCGGATTAATTGAAACGGACGGATATTTCCATGGCACGCAAACGTCGAAAAATTTATTCAAAGTATAATAAAATTTAATTAAGGCAATGTTTACATCTTCACATGCCAGTAGATTGGACCAATCAAATTCCAAAATTAACTTATTTAATTTCATAAAGTCAGCCTTACGAAAGAAACGAACTTTATGAGATTTAAGTGTGGGCTTAAGGCCAATTACGTTATTGTTTTCTATTAAAACCTCAAGAGTGGGATGATATGGATCCTCTGGGTTGGAAAGTGGTAAAGTTCTGGAAAGAGTAATTCCATCAGGATCAGAAACGAAACACAAGTCCAGCAGCCGACCTAAAGAATTTCTAACGTGGTTAATTTGCCCGAGTGACATGTCGAACATGCCCGCCGGGAAGTCATGGTGCGAATTCAGCAATAAAGACGGTGAATTTTTAACATTGGACCACCTGAGTTCTGGGATATTGAAGTCACCCAGAGCTACTAGCTGGTCACCATCAGACAGACGATCAAAAACAAACCTAATAGCGTCTAAATGTTGCCAGTATGTGGGCGGTTCGGACGAAGGGGGTACGTAGGAGCACGTAACGTATAATGATTTATCGGACAATATGATTTTAATGCAAAGAAATTCTATGTCACCAAACTCTTGTGATTTAATCTCTTCAGAAGCGAAATTGGAGTCTACAGAAATTAACACTCCTCCTCCCCTTCGCAGAGTTCTATCACGTCTAAAAGTGGTGTACTTACTTGGAAAAACTTCGGAGCTTAAGATCTCCGGCTTTAACCAAGTTTCTGTAAAGACTATAATGTGAGATGCAAAGAAAGAACTATCAGAATACAGTTTGGGAAGCTTACTTCGTAACCCTCTAGTATTCTGATAGGTAAGTGTTAGTGAAGGCATTAGTTTTTTGAAGCTGACGTGGAAGGTTGGTCAGTGGCTCTAACATGTGGGAGTTTCACTCCCACAGGTTTGGTCATTTTTTTCTTCACCGTACTTGGCTGATGTTCTTGGACGAAAATGTTCTCTGGCCAGAAACTGGCGGAACAAATCGTCTTGAACATCTGCGCGGGCACACGTATTTTGAAAGATGACGTATGCCTGGTGTAGTTATATTTAAATTTAGTTATATCTGCCACCTTTATGTCGGCTTTTGATTTGGCTTTGATGTAAGCCGAGAGATCAATCTCAGAAGTATCAGGGGCAAGCCGGGAAACAAATATGTGTTTCGATGGTGGGATCACCTGCAAGGGTTTTGGTGCCGCCGTAACGAGTATGGCAGCATCAGTTCGTACCGGGGGTCCGGAAGCTTGATTGCCCTGTTCGGTGACTTTTAAGGGGGTTTCAATTATTGGGTCTGGTGGTATCACTTGAAGCGATGCCACAGAGGACATATCGGAAAATTGCTCGTTTATGCTGAGATATTCGGAAACCGAATTTTTCCCAGGTCCGGCCCTTGGGGTGGCCAGAGATATGAGCGGCTGCATAGTTGTCGGCTGAATAGGCTGAAGACTTTTCGCCACGGGCACATCACTAAAAGCAGATTTCTTACGCTTTGGAGACTCATTTAGTAGTTGAAGACTACTAAACTGTGTATCTAGCGCACAGAGTTGGTCGTTGATTTTACGAAAACCGCTAACCAGCTCTTTAAATCCACTTTTAGTCTGTCTCATGAACGATCTCATTTCGTCCTGAACAGCACGAACAGCAGCAAAAGTGGAGACCAGACCTACGTGAGATGGCATCCGAAACTGAGGCCGTGAACCCGGCACACTTAGCGTGTAAAACGTTTTCACATAGCCAGCAGTGGATGGTAGGCTGGGATGAAGAGATTGTCTTATTACAAGACTTCAAACCACAGACAAGTTTAAATTCCATTATGAATATATTATTTTTATTATTGACGTACCGTGAACCACTGTGCCAAAGAGTCGAAAAAGGGAGAATAAAGAGGGCGATTAGTGAGAGTTAGTATAAGAGCAAAGAATATAGATAAGAATCTAGTGTGAGACAAAAGAAGCAACACCGTAAAGGATGAAGAAGCAGAGCAGTGCTATGTTTGGAAGAATATTAATAAATTTATTATTTTACCTCCAAATATATCACTGCACACGCGAAGCGAATCGGATGTTTGGGATGAAAAGAATCGGGTTTATGTAAATAAATAAAAATAAACACCGGATTGTTTATAATTATTATAATAAATAAAGATTTTTCAAAACGCAGTGCGCACAAAAAAAACACGTCCGTTCGCTTTAAGAAGTGAGGAATATAATGACATACCAAGTATCTTTTCAGTCGAACAAAAATCCACAGGTTTTTGGCTACCAACATTGCCATTACTTTGCAAGCTCTTAAGGACTTCTTTTGAATTTGACGACCAGTTGCGGATCTCGAATCCGCCTCTTCGATGAACCTCTATGTCTTTTCTGGTGGTCTGGATGGCCTCCTGTTCGTTTCTCATGCTATCGATGTAGTCGTCGACGTAGTGTGCCTTTTGGATGGCGTTTAAGAACAATGGGAAATCTTTTTGATGGGCTTCTGCATTTTTATCTCGAACAAAGTGAGCTATGAATGGTGTGCAACTGATCCCAAAAGTAATTGAGATTAGTTTATCTCGTCGCGAAAAAAACGAAAGGAAAAAAAGGTGGCTGTAGAATTAAATTATTGCAAAAAAGACGAACGAAAACGAAAAATGCCTGCACTCTTTTCAACTTTATAAATTCGATTGTATATTCATATCAACAAAAACTTAAGCCTAGCTTATCTAGTGCGGCGAAGCGGGGCGAATTCATGGGAGAGCGCAAGTGACAGCTTTACTTGCGCTCCCGCTCCGCCCTAAACTAACTTATACTAGACTTCATAAAATTCCACTTAATTATCTACATTAATTATACAGCCCGCATAACATAGGTTTCTATTTTCTCGCTGCTTCTGTCATACCATAAGAATCGTTGCGCTCGCGGATGTTGATCCTGTGAAACATTTCCGCAATGTCTCCGCAAATCGCAATCTTGTTGACACGAAAGGCTAGTAAGACCTCTATGAGTGGGTTCAGGCAATCTGGTCCCCTGAGTAAGTAGTCATTCAGTGCACATCCGTGTGACTTCGCGGCTGCATCCCCTTGAGCGTCTCAAGGCTGTAATGGTCCTTAATGTCGTCATGAAGCTCCTGCCAATCGCAGTCGCAGTGATGCATGACAATGGATCGTTGGGGGTTCGTCGATCCTTGGATGGTCCATCCTTCCCATCATTTCGAAGCTATTGGTTCGTTCCATTTCCCTTCTCGGATCCTGCGAAGGACTGCTAGCTTCCAATTATTAGACCCGATTAGCAATGTCGGCTGGGCAGAATAGCACTCTAGCGTTAAGTCTCTCAAATGCTGGAATCTGCTACGTAGTTCTTTCATCTCGACTGTCTGTTTTAGCAGTGCTAGGTTCTGAACGGTCTGGACGTTGTTCAGCCAATAAAATCTATCGGAATTGTTTTTCGAGATTTGGACTGACGCTTTCACGGATTCACTCTCAAATCAAGTTGTATCTGCGGTCCACTGTAAACACATTGGCGTAGTCTGCGGTCCACTGTAAACACATTGGCGTAATACTGATGCGTCTACTAAGGTCATGGATGATCCTTTGTCTAGGAATGCATAGATTTCGATCATCCTGCTGCCATAGCGTAGCTTAACTGGAATGATGCGAAAAAATTGGCTTCCGTGGTTGTCGTTCCGTGTGAAGGAGCTCATGGTGCCGCCTTGCACATCCGTTAACTCCACAGTTTCCGGTTCGGCATCTATTGCGATGTACTTTAAGGCAGCAGAAACATGCTTTACTCGATGTGATTATCTGCCACCTGCGCTACGTGTCGAGGTTCAAGAACACCTGACATTGTGGTGGGCGGTGACTGATGTCGCCGCACGCCACGCACCCCGATTGAACTTGCTGCTGAGCTGCTTCCGTTTGGCTCGCGTTCGATCGTGTTTGTCCTCGTGATGGTCCAGGCTCATCCGCCTCTTGTCTTTGCGTTGCGCGACTGTTGTGAGTGTTAACTGCGCCTGATTTGTAAAACGATGGCGCCACTACTGAAGATGCTGCCTCTGCAATCTTGTACCACCAATCGCTGAATTCTTTAACTGCTGCTATCCTATCGTCGCGAGGTTGCATTGCCCAGTTTAGCTTGTGTTGGTTGGGAAGCTTATCTACGAGCTCCTTAACCAGCATTGGATTGTTAAGATGTGCCTTTAGATCGCATGCCTCCATAATCGCACAGACGTTGCGAACTGCTAGCGCGTACTCTATTAACGCCTCCAATCTGTCTTTGGGTGGTGCCAGTCTTCGCACCTTTTCCACCATTCTTTCTAGGATATTGTTTGCCGAAGTACATCTTCAGAGTGCTGATGATATCTGGAACTAGGTTAGGAAGTAGAAGTTTATTCCTAATCAGTTCGCGAGCCTTTCCTTTAAGCGACTTTTGCAGACGTAGCATGTTTTCTACGTTAGTGTATCCGGCTGATGTGGTGCTGTGTTCGAAAGTGCTGATCAATAACGGCCACTTTTCCGGATCTCCCCTGAATGTTGGAAGATTTTTGGGTATAGCTTGCCGGGCCGCTATTTGATTGCTTGTTGGTGAATCTGTAGCTCGAACCATCCCGGCTTCCGGTACATCAGTGGGATTCATCTGCATTAGAAGTTTATACTTTTCTTCTATACACTTTGCCTCCGATTGCGTTTTTTCCTCTAGCATCTTTAAAAACAATTGGTTCCTAGTCCTTTCCGGATTGACTTCCTGCGCGTGTGTGTTCTCTCCGCTGCCGAGTATCGACAGCTATCGCTTTGTCGTGCGGTTCGGGGGTGGCCATTGCGTGTTTGAGGCTGTACCGGTGATCTTTGCATACTGCCGTACGGTGCTATGTGACTGCAACCCGCGAGGCAGAAATCGCAACTCCAGTCCTTGCTCTCAATGTCGTCCTCTACGCCGGCATACTCAAAATGGTACCACCTACCGCAAACGTCACAACAGTTGTTATAGTTCTGAACGTTGTTAGTTCTGGAAACAGTTGTTTTAGTTCTGAACGTTGGCCAGAGAATTGCTTAGAATCAATTCCAATCCAATTGTGGAGGGGGGACCAATTGTGGCAAGTTTACTTTGGCTCCAGCACAACATAATCCAGTATTCATCAGAGTATTTGAATACCTTACAATATTTACAAATTTTTCTCATTTCCCCAAATTTTACCGATTTGTCGGCACAATAATCACAGAAGAATGCAGCTCTTTCAAGCATCACAGAAGCGCTGAGTCTGCGGATTCGATCATGTTCATTTTGATCATTGATCATGCTTGCTACAGTTGTGTTTGATGGGAACGAACTTGTTGCATTCTGCCTGTCTACTTCTCTCTGGACATCAGTGCCGTAAGGACTAAACCAAAGTACAAAAATAGTGTCATTTTCAAACATTGAAATTTTCAAAATTGGTCGATTACATTGCAAAAAATACATAACAAAAAATTGAGGATGTTCTTGACAAAAAAATAAACAAAATGTTTAAGAATTTTGTAAAATACCTTAAATTAACGTTATAAAATTAAAAAAATGTGTTAGTTATAAAATGAATAACTTCATAATCAATGAAGCTATTTGATGGAAAGGTTTCTTTATATATAATTAATTTTTTTGTTGTTATGACCGAATATCCAAATTGTACGAAAAAAGAAAGACGCCGTAAAAAATAAACAAATTATTTTTTTTTTCTTCCAAATTTTACACCTTCTCAAAAGATTATAATTTTGATGAAAAGTGTGCAACGAAGTGAAGGAGGCATCTCTGACCCTCTTAAGTATATATATTAGGTTGTTTGGTAATGACATAACGGTTTCTTTATTGATTTTTGCCGATGATTTTAACATAGGTATTTAAGTGCTATATGTACCGATGTCTTCGATGATTTTTTGGTATTTTGATGGTAACTTGTATATGCCTCTTCTAAAGAAGTCCTTGTCCCTATCCTCCCTTGAACTCAATTTTTGTACATCGAAAATATTTTGCATGGCAAAAAACAGATGGTCGCTTGGGGCAACGTCCGGACTATAAGGTAAGGTGGATGCATTAACACTTCACAACCAAGCTCCCGTAGCTTGTGACGAGTCACCAAAGATGTATGGGGCCTGGCGTTGTCATGATGGAACACAACTCCCTTACAATTCACCATGGCTGGCCGCTTCTGTTCAAGTGCAAGCTTCAATCGCTCCAGTTGTTCACAGTAGAAGTCAGAATTGATGATTTGGCCGTAGGGCAACACTTCATAATGGATAATTCCTCTGATATCCCACCATACACTCAGCAACACCTTCTGAGCCGTCAGTCCTGGTTTTGCCACCGTTTGAGACGATTCACCGTGCTTCGACAACGATCTTTTACGCTTTATGTTGTCATATGTGATCAATTTTTCATCACCAGTGACTAACCCATACAGAAATGAGTCGAGTTTATTACGGTGCAACAAAGATTCGCAGATTGAAACACGATCGAAAATGTTTTTTTGGGATAACTCATGAGGCACCCATACATCGAGCTTTTATTTTAAATTTTTCGACTTTAAATGCCTATGTACGGTTTCCGTGCTTAGTTGCATATGGTTCTAATAGTCCCATGACGATCTCGATCCACTATTTCCATTATTTTATCCGTATCAACTTGTCATCCGGAAGGCTTGGGTGTTTCGGTATCAAAATTGCCACTTCGGAATCGCCTAAACTACTTTTCGGCGGTTTGAATCGAAAGTTTGTTATCTCTTAAGACAGCAATAATCTGTCTGCGAGATTCATCAGCAGTTTTTCCCTGTGCGAAATAAAATTTCAAAATTGCCCGAATTTCTGCGTGAACTCCATTACAATCGATTGTAATTTTAACGCGAAAGCTCATGTAAATATATGGATCGGCTGACTACATCCTTGGGACTTTTTAAAAATTTGGTATTCTAAGGAATTGATTTTATACTGATACTTTTATAAGGATTGGTTAACAATATCTGATATTTGCGATATATGAACTTCGACTTTATTTTCTTGTTGGTTATTAATAACTTCAAAATAATAAAAAAACATACCGAAGTTTATATACCCTTGCAGTTGAGTCGCAGTCCGCTAGGTGGCTACACGCATCTTATATTATTAGATATATAGCGGATCATATATAGTCGGCCGATCCTTATGAAATTTGGCAAATCAGATTATTTTGCCCAAAATAGAATCTGTACCAAGTCCCATCTTTCTAACTTAAAAAACACCAAAGTTATGCCAATTCCGATCGTTGTATGACAGCTATAGGATATAGTCGACCGATCCCGTTCCGACTTATATACTGCCTGCAAACAAAACAAGGATGTGTGCAAAGTTTCAATTCGATAGCTTTAAAACTGAGAGACTAGTTTGCGTAGAAACAGACAGACAGACGGATAGACGGACATGCTCATATCGACTCAGGAGGTGATCCTGATCAAGAATATATATACTTTATAGGGTTGGAGATGTCTCCTTCACTGCGTTGCATACTTTTATACAACATTTTAAACAAAATTATAATACCCTCTGCAAGGGTATAAAAACACTTTAAATAAAAATTTTCTGTTAACGAAATTACGAATTTAATTTAACTAAACGAGTGTATTAAATTTATATACAAAAAAAATATATAGCTGCGAAAAAAAAACACCACCACCACTAGATACAATTTTTCAATGGTCACCATAATATACTTTTTTCAAAATTGAAAACCCTAAAAAAAATTACAAATGAACAAAAAAAAAAAAATATTCTAAATGTTATTTAACAAAATTTATTAAGGTATATATAATTCAACGAAAAATGATAGCACCAATTTTCTAAAATGGATTTTAAATTATAAAATGACTAAATCAAGCAATACTGATATATTAAAAATGCGTGAATTATTATTTGGTAGCGCATCCGTATAGGACCCACTCGATTGTATGAAAAGCAGGTCATACCATGACGCTGCATCCTCCATGCTGTAAAGTCTTTATGGTGGACCTTGTATTCAGAATTCTTGTCACGTCTAACATACGATGGGGATCCTTTACCACCATATGTATATGACCACCTTGCTTTCATCGGTGATAAGGTTAAGCCCGTGTATTCGCCAGGCCCCGATAAAGTACCAGGCTGTTTTGTGAAGAACTGCGCCGAGGCATTGTGCAAACCGCTCCTCAAACTCCTTAATCTATACCTGAAGACTTCGATCTTTCCCCTAATTTAGAAGGAATCTTTCCGCTGCACATTATAGAGGCATTTCTAAATTTTCAGCAATTCCAAAGCTTTTTGAAAAATTAATCACTTCACATTTGCAATACCTATTTAGTTCATTAATATAACCGTGCCAGCATGGCTTTATAAAGCACCGCTACACCACTGCCAACTTCTTGGAGCTAACAAGTTTAGTTATAGCTTAAAAACAAAACAGTCATTTACACTTATTTCAGTAAAGCATTTGACTATGTTAAACATTCGCTTCTTATAAGTTAAATAAGTATTTTGGGTTCCCAACTTATCTCTTTATCTGAACTTCGAGCTACTTTTATAGAAGATCCCAAAGAATGATTTAAAGATTTAAAAATATTAAATCACATCTGGGTACGCATCTTGTGTACCCCAAGAAAGCCATCTTGGACCCTTACATGTTACATAACTTATTAACGATTTTCCCCTTGCCTTAACTTATTCACTTGTACGCTGATGACGTTAAGCCTTGTCTTCAGTATAGATCAGTGGTGTGAAAAATGCACACATGTAGGCATTTAGTAAGTCCAAATTATCTTTTATTTACACATTGCGTGTGCTGGCAGCGCTGCAGCAGAATTTCTGACCCTACGCGCGGTTCCCACTGCATACGTACAGCCCACCTCCCGCCCAACCGACCGAGGGGCGCCTGCCGCATAACGTACGGCTCGAATCGCGGGAATAAATTCGAGTTAGTATAATGAGTATAGTATATAAGTTTAAATAGAAGGATTATAAAGAAAACGAGGAAGAATTAGTATGTTCTTGTAGGTAATTTAAAATGGAGGTTTTCAAATTTGACTGGGAGGAAAGAGAAATAATATTATACAGACCATTGTAGTTCGAAAATAAAATCCTAATGGGATCATGCTGTGCATATGTCGATCTACAATGACTTAAGAATAAAGGACTAAAGTTTCTGGTCCTTCTATTCGGAACGTTAAACTGTAAGCGTGTTAGTAAGTGCTGGCTATCTACATCACCATTAATAAGGTTGTGTAGGAAAACGACACCCAGCATTGTTCTACGGTTTTTTAAGGAGGGTAAGTTTATTAGTAGGAGTCTACTATTATACGAAGGTAGGTGAAGATTTGCGTCTCAGTTAAGTCCCCTAAGAGCAAATAATAAGTTTTTTTGTACGGATTCTATGCGGTCTTGATGAACACCGTATTGGGGACACCAGACACATGAACCGTACTCCAGTATCGGGCGGACCAAGGATATAAATAAGCTTTTAGTAATGTAAGGGCCGTTAAATTCCTTTGCCCATCTTTTAATAAAACCGACAACACCTTTAGCCTTATTAACCATTGAAGAAATATGGTCGGAAAATTTAAGTTTTATGTCTAAGAGGACACCAAGATCATTAACCTGAGTTAATTTTTCTAAGGCAATCCCAGAGAGATTGTAGGAAGCCTGGTGAGGACTAGTACGATAAAAAGACATAAGTTTGTATTTTGATCCGTTAAGTACTAAGTCATTAGCTAAACACCATTTTTGAAAATTGTCAAGATCCGACTGGAGTCTGTTTTGGGCAGACGGGAACTTATATTGGAGACAAAGCTTAACATCGTCTGCGTACATTAGTACCAGCGCGTTCGTTATAGATGGGGGCAAGTCATTTATAAAAAGAGTGAATAGTAATGGGCCAAGATGGCTTCCTTGAGGGACACCAGATGTGGCACGGACTAAGTATTGATTTTTAAATAAGACTCTCTGTGTTCTTCCATTTAAATAGCTGGAGATCCACGTAATGAGGTCGGTTGAGAATCCCAAAAGATTTAGTTTACTCAACAAGAGTGAGTGATTAACTGAATCAAATGCTTTACTAAAGTCTGTGTAAATAACATCAGTTTGAAGTCCCTTTTGGAAGCCATAGATCCGAAGTCGCTGATAAATTTTGATACGTAAGTAGGGAAGGAAAAGATACATGTTTACGCTTCGTGTTTACAAAGTTATAAAACTGCTTTGGATCCTGAGTGAACTGAATCCGACAGCGGCGAATATAATTTTTATAACATTCGGCGTTATGCACGGAGAAATTTAGCCGAGCTATTAAGTATCTTGAGAAATCTATGCTGCTACAGGTTCTTTTATATTTATTTAAAAGCCTGTCTTTATATGTTTTTAATTTTGTTAGGCACCTTGTAAACCAAGGTGGATTATTTGTAGCGGACGGATATTTCCACGGCACGCTTAAGTCAAAAAATGAATTTAATGTCAAATAAAATTTATCTAGGATGATATTTATATCAGTGCATGCCAGAATATCGGACCAGTCAAAAGTATCAATTAATAAATTAAGTTTACGAAAATCAGCCTTACGAAAACAACGAATCTTCTTTGATACGCAGGAAGTCTTCTGATTGACACCAGAATTGGTTTCAATTGAAACTTCAAGCGTTGGGTGGTATGGATCTTCAGGGGTTGAGAGGGGCAACGCTCTGGAAAGTGTGGTACTATCTGGATCAGATACAAAACATAAGTCAAGAAGCCGACCTAACGAATTTCTAACATGTTTGATCTGGCCTAGGGACAAGTCAAAGATGCCCGCCGTGAAATCGTGATGGGTGGAAAGTGATAAGAAAGTTAAATTTTCAGTAATTGACCAATTGAGTTCTGGTAAATTAAAGTCGCCAAGAACTATCAGAAGGTCAATATCTGACATAAGATTGGTAACAGCCTGTATAGCCGACAAGTGATGCCAGTATGTGGGCGGCTCGGAAGATGGTGGAATGTAAGAACATGTAATAAACAGTGATTGAGCAGACAATATGACTTTAACGCAAATAAATTCGAAATCACCAAACTCTGGTAACTTTACCTCTTCAGAAACGAAATTGGAGTCAATAGAAATTAAGACTCCTCCTCCTCTTCGCAGAGGTCGGTCACGTCTAAAAGTGGTGTACCTACTTGGAAAAACTTCGGAGCAAAAGATCTCCGGCTTTAACCAAGTTTCAGTAAAGACTATAATATGGGACGCAAAGAAAAGACTATCAGAATAAAGTCTAGGGAGCTTGCTACGTAGGCCCCGACAGTTCTGATAGGTAAGATTGATAGAACGTGTTAGTTTTTTGAAGAGTCGGATTGGACAGATGTTGGGAGCTTGACTCCAGCAGGCTTCGAGTTTTTTTTCTTTACCTTACTCGGCTGATGCTCTTGTACAAATATGTCCTCTGGCCAGAAGCCAGGCGAACATATTGTCACAAACATCGGTACTGGCACACGTATCATGAAGGATGACATGCGCCTCGAGTAGGAGTATTTAAATTTCCTAATGTCTTCCACTCTAATAACGGCCTTGGTTTTGGCTTTGATATAAGCCGAGATATCAATCTCCGAGGTATCGGGGGCTAGCCGTGAGACAAATATTTGTCTAACAGGTGGTATTACCTATAATGGTTTTGGTATACTCGTGAGTTATAGAAAATAAGAGTTTGCCCACCACTGGTATAGATTCACTAGTGCCCAATTTACACTTCAATCCGATTTGGATAAATTTCAATCATTCCTTCATTACAAAAACTTGATATACATCATTGGTCCGTCCGATTCCTGAGTATGGATCGTGAGTTTACCGAGATCACATAGAATATGTAAAAAAAAACTTCCTGTTTGTCACCCTTATAGGACTTAATTGGAATGCAAATGACTCTTATTAATCAACTTATCATCACTAACAACCCGTAGAACGATGCTGGGTGTCGTTTTTCTATATAATCTTTATTTTTGCAACACTCTTCTTCATGATACTTACTACTCTTACTATCTCGGATCTATCCCCACAAATCTATCCCCAGGTGCGGAAGCGCCCCTCGGTCGGTCGGGCGGGAGGTGACCTGTACGTATGCTGCCGTTCGAAAGTAATCAGATTTTGCATGTTTCTTATCCCTTTTATTTTAAGTAAACTTTTTACTAAATTTACAACAAAGCAAATATGAAATTATTACATTAGATTTTTTTTTTTTAAGCAAAATGGTAGCAGCTGAAAAAGTTTTATATAAGAGATTTACTGCTGAATCGCATGGACACGATCTTCAGGCATTGTCTCCACCGCAAACTCTGGTCGACTTTTCACCAAACTTTCGACGAAACAATAGCCAGTCTGGAGATGAAGGAATAACTCTTTGTGATACCATATCCAGAAAAACATTATTTTACTTAATTGCAACTTTAAATGCTTCTTTTGAGCCAGATTATGACTTCTCAGAGGCTAAGGTAACTATTTCAACCTTTTTATTTGTGTGTAAAACATTGCAAGGTATTTTAATGTGTTCTCTAATTATATAAAGCGAGGATTACGAAAAAAATGAATAAATCACTTCTGTCTGTCCGTTTGTTTCCATATATTTTACTTGCTCAGTTTAAAAGCTGGATGCATATTATGTTGGAATGTTCGAGAAACTATATTATATAGCTGTTTTAGCAATGAACGAGTGACTCAACTATATTTTATGTGAAAATTAAATTTTCTAAAAATTAAAAAACAAGAAAAGGCGGAATACATTTTTGTTGTAAAATATTAAAAATTAAACGAAAACTGAATCATCAAAAAAAAAAAAAACATTTTTTAAATGACAGAGTTTAAAGAAAAAGAAAAATTCAATAGATAAATTGTAATTAATTAGGTTGAAATAATTTTCGGCAATTAAATAAAAGTTGTTAATTTGTTAAAAAGTATTTTAATAAGAATAGAAATACTGAAATACTTGAAATACTCTATTGATTTTACTAAGAAAAATCTTCATATAACATTTTTTTGAGAATTTATTGTAGAAGCACAAAAATTAATTTTTAAAATTGGAGATTTCAACTTTTAAAGAGTTTTTAAAAAGTTTTATAATATTGGAGATTTTAACTTTGAATGAATATTTCAAAGATATGGTAACCTGATTTAAATTTTATTTATTTTCTTTTTAAAAATGATAAGTAAAAAAAAATTGGTCCACGCAATTACACGGTCTAATATATACATATTCTAAAATACATAAATATGCATAATATATGATATAAAATTATCAATGGACTCTGGTTCAGAGGAGCCTAAAGGTTATGAAGCAGGAAAAATTATGTGAGATTTTTTTTTGTCGACCTGTGATATTAGGTTTTTAATTCAAAACATTAAACAAAAACTGGAATCCTATTAAAATTTCGGCTGCAGCCAAAGTTACCATTTCATTCTTGTTTTAATTAATTTTAATTTTATCTCCTTTTACAGTCGCATGAATTCAGCAAGGAGCCGTCATTGCAATGGGTTATGAATTCAATACATTCAAATTTATCAGCTCTTGCAGGAGATCAATATCAAGTTATTCGCCAGCCATTATGGTCTGCTGTTGACGATGAAGTGAACTTATCAGAATGTGACATATATAGTTATAATCCAGATCTAAGCTCTGATCCATTTGGAGAACCCGGATGCGTGTGGTCATTTAATTATTTCTTTTATAATAAGAAATTAAAACGTATTGTATTTTTTACAAGTCGAGCTTTAAAGTATGTATTTGTGTCTGGTAGTTATTAAAAATAATATTATATTTTTTTCAGTTCCCTTTATGCTGGTGAAACGTCGGACTTCTCAATGGAAGAGGACGTATATTGAATATAAGACCTTTGTAATTAGCAAAACGTCGTGTTTTGCACAGTTTTCAGTTTAAATAAGTAAAGTGTATCGTTATTGAACTA
Source organism: Drosophila ananassae (assembly GCF_017639315.1). Lineage (NCBI taxonomy): Eukaryota > Metazoa > Arthropoda > Insecta > Diptera > Drosophilidae > Drosophila > Drosophila ananassae. Next base: position 22,863,694 of record NC_057929.1, on the reverse strand, counting down.
GAATAAGAACCAAACTCCAAAATTAAAACATTAATATAAGTATGACTAATATAATAAAAATAATTTAATTGATTTAATTAAAAAAAAAGTCTATTAAGATTTATAGAAATCTAATAGTTTTAGATATTTTGTCTATTCGGCAACTTAGGTCTTAAGTTCAGTTTCAATTTGTATATTTACAGATTTAAAAAACCTGTGGGGAGAAATTTTGGTTTTGCCTTCTCTTTCTTTGATAAGCCCATGATAAGATAATTCCGTATATATATATATATATTATTAACCTTTATAAACCGACGATTTTGCCCTGTGTGATCAAATTGTTACACATTTGATAAAGGAGTATTTATATGTTCTATTTTGTATATATATGCAGTAGGGTGGGTCGATTGAAAAATCGCTTAGGCACATATGATTTTCGGATTCTAAGGATCAAAATAAGAAACTTTGCTCAAGAGACCATAGGAGACCATAGACAGGAGCAACAGGTTTTGAGTTACGTGATTAGGTGATTTTGTGATATTTTTGTAAGAGAGAATCCCTAGGGGGGTCCCAGGGGGGTACCACTAACATAGGTGGTCGACCCTCCAAAGTTAGTGGGTCATTCATACATTTGGACTCGATTGGGGCACTCTAAATGGGTCAAAACAGGATTTTTTGGAATTTGACCTTTTGGGTACCTACACGTTAAAACGAGGGACATCAGAATTCATTTTAGAGGTATGGTCTCTAGAGCAAAGTTTCCTATTTTGATCCCTAGAATCCGAAAATTAACTTTGGGTCTCTAAGTCCCTTTTATACCTTGCTGAAGCTTTTTGCAGATCAAAGCTCGGAAGCTTCTGAATAGAATCGATTTGGTCGGAACATATTACTTGAGGTGTCAGTTGACGTTGAAGGCTTTGGGTCTCAATTAATCGAGATGACAAGAAAATGTGAAATTTCCTGTGAAGTGGTTGCCCATTTATGTAAGAATGGTTTTAGCTGTTTAGATTTAATTCTCTTAAAAGGAGTGAGAAAGATTTGAGTTGGGATTTTGTTTACTAAAATATTGTTTTGGTTTTCAATCTGAAGTAAAGCTCCGGTACGTGGGGTTTCACAGGCCCCTCTTCATATTCCCCCATTAGGACTAGCTTAGACACAAACTTCAAAATCAATTTTTGAATTTTTTCTCATTTAATCAATCAATTTAATCAATACTTTTACCTTTCATCGATGTTATATTTTTATTCGAAAATTCATTCTTTTCCCGCCGCCTGACCAACGGAACCCTCCGGGCTGCGGAGCAATTGCCCCAGCAGACAAACCTCTCGACGGCTCTGACTTTTAGAAATTGGGAATCTGAAATAGGGCTGTTATACTTATTTCTCCTCTCCCAATTCCTAGCCGAATTGGATTAATTAAATGTTTATGTTTTTACAAAGCTGCATTACGAATTTCAACACAAAAGGCTTCAGATTCGGTTTACAAAATTTACTAATATACACTTAAAGAAATGTTGTTGATATGTACTATATATATATAAAAATTTATATATATATATATAGTAATAGTATAGTATAGTAATAGTATTATATATATATATATTTATTCTCTATATATATATATATATATATATATATATTATATATATATATATTCTTATATTCTCTATATATTATATATATAGTAATAGTATAGTATAGTAATAGTATTATATATATATATATATTTCTGTGTATTAATTTAGTTTAAATTTATGAAAAGAATATGCTTCTTGGTTTGCGCATACCCATTAAATTATATTTAAGTTATTTGTATATGTAAGAATTTACGTATTCGTTTGGCCAAACCTATTACTATCGTATTCAAAATTTTTTTCTGCGTTGGTCTTCTATTGAATATAAGTAATTATTATTTTTTTTGTGGTTTTGTTACGTTATTTCCCCATTTTATTAGCTTTATTACTTAGCGTTATAAATTTTTAACCTATTTTTATTTACCATCTGTTTTTCCTTTTTCCGTAATTTTAATATTTTAATCATATTTATACCCTTGCAGAGGGTATTATAATTTTGGTCAAAAGTGTGCAACGCAGTGAAGGAGACATCTCCGACCCTATAAAGTATATATATTCTTGATCAGGATCATCTCCTGAGTCGATATGAGCATGTCCGTCGGACCGTCTGTCTGTCCGGTTCTACGCAAACTAGTCTCTCAGTTTTAAAGCTTTCGAGTTGAAACTTTGCATACATCCTTCTTTTTCTTGCAGGTAGTATATAAGTCGGGATCGGTCGACTATATCAAACGCTGCCATATAACTAAACGATCGGAATTGGCATAACTTTGGTGTCTTTTAAGCTAGAATTATGGGATTTTCTACGGATTCCATTTTGGACAATCTTATTTGTTCTGCCAAATTTCATCAGGATCGGGTATATCAACTTCGGCTCCGCCCGAAGTTAGCTTTCCTTTGTTGTCTAACTTACTTTTAAGCTTCTCTTGTTCTACCATAGTTTTAGCTTTTTTTATTTGCGATTTGCAATAACAATTTTAATTCTTTTGCATAATCGTCTATATTATATATAGGGTCAATAATTTTTGATTGGTCAAAGTCGTTGAATTGTTTTGATATTCTGCCGTTTATCAGTTTGTACGGACAGTATTCATTTACCGTCGAAGGTTTTCATGTATTTACACACGTCATCTTTAAGTGAATTTTTTTCATTCATGTGGCCGATGGAACGCACGAGAGCGGACGACGAGAATGTAATATTTCTCCTTCTCGCTGAGCACTTTGCGAAGGCGCTTATTCTTTGGCTTGGAAACAAAGCTGCGATGAGACTCCACCTTCACCGGCTCCGTCTGAGGCTGGACGAGCAACTCTGATTGCTCAGCTGCCATGAGGACCTTACTACGTCAGGGCCTCCGCCTCCACAACCAATCCAACCGAGCCGAGTTTTTTGGATGGAGGGCAAACCAGGAGACAGATGAATTTGCCCCACATAAAGCAGCTCCAATATAATCCAGCTCCAATTAGCAAATCAACTGGCTGAGGCTGATGAAAATACGGATCAGCTAGCTCTACATTGACGGGAATTTTCCAAGGTCTGACGTCCAATGCAAAATTGGGCTAAAGGTCAGTGATGTTGGAGGCTACGATTGCGGTTGATTGCGCAGAGTAGTCAGAGCATTGGGATTGCAAGCTGACTTGCGCAAAAAACCCATCTGTAGAGAACCTTGCGCCTCCTATATCGGATCCAGTCACCGGAGTCCTTATCTTCCGCAGCTGCAGCTGGTCCGCCGGGCTTGAAGTGACTAGATGCACCTTGAAGCTCGGCAGGGCAGCAGATCTCCGGAGCGGTTCCTGACCAGAATATTGGCAGTGGCTAGCAACACCACATCACCTAAACGATCCTTAGCGATGAGAGAATTGACGGCGGCAGACGCTGAACCAGAAACAGCGCCGCTAGATGTGGAAACCTCGGAAGAGGGGTGTTGGCCTTGAGCTGGCGAATTGCCACCAAAATGCAGCAGACTATGATGTTTGCGTCCACACGCACGGCAGCTTGACGTCGGATTCCGGTAGACTGCGTGGCATCATCAACCTTCTGCAACAGCACTTGGATTATGATGCAGCTAGCAATCATCTTTATTGTGCCCATGCTTGACAGGGCTCTCATATGCGAATTAAATTTATCCGAAAACTCGCGAAGCCTCGTCGCCGATGCGGATTCTACAGCCCTCAGATGCATTATCTCATTAACATGAAGCTTGAAAAATAGGCCTGCGATTACTGAACCTTTTGTTTAGCCGCTCCAATGCGACGTCATAATTTTTGTCCGTGAGCTCCAACGATCGAACAGTCTCCAAGGCAGATTCACGAAGGCAGGACCGCCACTAAAAGTGAGAAGTGGCAGTGGCGGCAAAGCCTGGAAAGATCTGCCGAACGACGCATCAAAATTGGTGGCAGCAGTACCGTTGATAAGCGTTGAACTCGCCGGCAACAAACTGGAGCGCCGCATAATCTCCTGGTCCAGGATGAATCGTGCCTCCCTCGCCGCATCGTTGAAGTTGACACGCAGATCGCTCCTGAGTTCTGAAACATCCAGCTCGGGCAGCTCCTTGTGTGCGCTCTTGGAACCCGTGACGATGCCTTCCAATTCGCTAAGCCGCACATTTATCATCGTCTCCGGAAATTTCTCCACAGCTTTCAAAAAGGACAGCAATCCTTGAAGGTCCTCAAAAAGGACAACTGGACTTTGGCTCAGGAATTCTTTCCTTACAGGAGAGGCACACTCAAAAATATTTTAGTTCGTTTATTTATTGTCAGCTCACTACCCTCTGTGCAACTTCTATAAAACGGGGTAATATATGTTTGAGCGATTGTAGCACTCTGCAATCAGCGTATGTATGTATGTCAACATATGCTTATATTTCGGGCACAAATCACAAACCGAATAATGTTTTTTAATTTGTTTATTTGTTTATGTTTATATATTTTAAGCCGTGCAGCTCAAATTTTCAACGTTACTGAGCGTTTTCGGTAGCTTTATTTTTGTGTTTTAAATATTGCCTTCAATAAAAAACAAGCACAGTTCGATTATTAGATATCGATATAATTTATTTAATTGTTTTGGCGTTTCTACAAATTATATATTTACATATGTGACTGAGTAGGGTTGACGACCGAATTAGAATAATGACGCGGGAACGCGGCTCAACGCTTGATGCTGCGGAGCGACCGAGAGATCCCGCGAGAGAGCGAGACAAACGCTAGCGCATGACGGCAGATGCAGGTGGCCGATCGAATGCACGAGAGAGGGCGATGCGAACATAAATATAAAAGAAAGTGACGTCACGAATTCAACAAACCTTCTAGCACTATCTGCGACCCTAGGGACTGCGTATTTCCTAATGGATTCATATTTGGTGTCATTAGGCAATATACCTTTATCAATGCATTTGTGACCGAGGACAGTAACTTTCTTGAGCACTGATCAGGATGCAGCTTAATGTAATTTTTTTGCAAAGGTCAAAGACATTAATGAGATATTTAACCAAAAGCTTTTCAGAACATCCTGTGATAATTAAGTGCTTGGGAAGGTTTAAGGCCAGTAAATGCAATTGTCATCATTCTCTGAACAGAATTCGTCGCTTTTTTTTTAACCAAAGAGCAGTCGCGTAAAGCAATAGACGCCATTGCTCGTAGCAACTGATGTTATATAAGGTTGTCAAATATCTCCCTTCCGCTTTTTTGCTCTTTATTCAATGCTTTATAAAAAGTGTTACAGTGATCGGAGTTAGTTCAAATATGCGCCGTTTTGTTCGATAATCTGTTTCCATCTAGACGGCAACTTCATAATACCTCCCTCGTAGAAGCCCCCCTCCTTATTTGCGAAGAACTCGGACAGCCACTTTTCACAAGCCTCTTTTGAGTTCAACTTTACACCACCAAGGGCGTTCGCCATGGACAGGAACAGGTGGTAATCACTTGGCGCTATGTCCGGGCTATATGGTGGATGCGATAAAACCTCCCATCCGAGCTCCCGTAGCTTCTGATGAGTCATCAACGAAGTGTGTGGTCTGGCGTTGTCCTGGTGGAACACTACACCCTTCCTGTTGGCCAATTCTGGACGCTTCTGGTCGATCGCCTGCTTCAAGCGGTCCAGTTGTTCTCAGTAGATGGTAGAATTAAGCGTCTGCCCATATGGGAGCAGCTCATAGTGGATGATTCCCTTCCGATCCCACCAAACACACAGCAAAACCTTCCTGGCCGTCAATCCCGGCTTGGCCACTGTTTGGGACGATTCACCGGCCTTCGAGCACGACCGTTTTCGCTTGATATTGTCGTATGTGATCCATTTTTCGTCGCCAGTCACCATCCGCTTCAAGAATGGGTCGAGTTCGTTCCGTTTCAGCAGCATATCGCAGGCGTTGATTCGGTCCAGAAGGTTTTTTTGCGTCAAATCATGCGGCACCCAAACATCAAGCTTTTTTTTGTATCCAGCCCTCTGCAGATGGTTTAAAATGGTTTGGTGACTAACTTCCATCTCCTGGGCGGTGTCACGAGATGCCAAATGCCGGTCTAACTCGATGTATTCCATGATTTGATCGGTATTTGTCGTCACAGGTCTTCCGCCGGCTGGCTTATCCATGGTGTCGTTTCACCGGCTCTTAATCGTCGAAACCATTCCTCCGCGGTTCGAAGTGATAGAGTACCATCCCCAAAAACACCATTAATCTCACGGAACGTTTCTCTAGCGGATTTGACTTTAACGAAGGAAAACTTTAAAATAGCGCGAATTTCGGCGTTAGTGAACTCCATGGTGTCGTTTTCACCGGCTCTGAATCGTCGAAACCATTCCTCCGCGGTTCGAAGTGATAGAGTACCATCCCCCAAAACACCATTAATCTCACGGAACGTTTCTCTAGCGGATTTGCCTTTAACGAAGGAATATTTGGTGAAATTCAGACATAAGATCTAAACATGAAAATTAATTTGCGTTTTCTAGTTGATCGAGAATATCATTTATTCTAGGAAGTGGGAATTTGTCAGACAATAATTTTTTATTCTTTTGGCGATAGTCTATAACTGGACGCCATATTTATACTTTGGAATTCGGTAAGGGTTTCTTTGGTACGAGTAATAGTAGGCTGTTATATTTAGATACGGATGGTTCAACTATCTTATCCTCTACAAGCTTAGTTACTTGTTTAGATATTTCGGCTTGTTGGGAATGAGGTTTTCTATAGTTTTTTACGTAACTTGGTTCATCATCTTTCAATCTCAATTTTTCATTGTACACATTATTTGTTGTGATTGTATCCGTTTCCAATCCGAAAATATCAGTAAACTTTAAACATAATTTTGTCATGAGGTCACTTTGTGCATGTGAGAAGGTTTTTTTTAAATTTGTTCTTAATTTTTGAGATCTATCTGTATCATTCTGTCTTACTATAATGTAATTAGATAAAGCTTCAAATTTAATTTTATTAATTTTTGGAACTCTTGTGTTATTGGTTGTATTTAGTATTGTCACGTATGCATTTTTTTAATCGTCAATAGTGTTCCCAATAAATATTCCATTTCCAATTTCCTGATTCGGTATTTCAAAAATTTGGGTTTCCTGTGCAGTGATTTGGATTTGTCTAACTACTTCAAAACGTGATGGTATTACTACCTCATTGTCGTTTGTAGCATGAACGATTGGGATTCTTTTATATTGATTAATATTGTCGGGTCTTAAGATGAGGCTGACACCATTTTTAGTGCAGTCTAATTGGCAATTGTATTTTTTAATGAAGTCCAATTCTATTAATCCGTCTCCGGGGATTGAGAGTAGAGGTGCGCATGGGCTCGTGTTTTCGTCGTGGGACGCGTGTTCGTGTTGAAAATTAAAATTTAACACGCTAGCGTGCGTTTTTGTGCCGACCTTCCAAAACACGGAGCATTAAAAATTTTGTATTTTCTAGAAATTTTGAGAAAATAAAAATTTTTGTAATGTAAATATTATTTTTCGTGTTGGGCCGTGTTGGCAAAATTTTTGGCCGTGCGTGTGCGTGCGTGCTAAAAAAACTTCGCTGTCGTGTTGTGTTGGGCCGTGTCGAAAAATTCAGCCCATTCCCACCTATAATTGAGAGTTCATTTTCCACAATGTGAAAATCGTAGGGAACAATAAAATTTACAGTTCTCACCTCGAAAGGCACAAAACCTAATGATCTTAAGGGTCCTTCTCCAATACCTGTAATTTTTATCCTATAAATTGGGTCGAAATCAGAAAATACGTCGGAATTTTCTTTATTGCGACGAAGCGGGGACGCAAGTGAGTTTTTATTTCGCTCCCGCTCCGCCCTATGCTAACTTATACTAGACTTCAGTATATTTAATGTTGGCATCATTGCTGCAAGTACGTTAGGCCCTGCTGGTCCGGGTTCCGCGCTTCTGGTGGGGCGATGAGCGGCCTGTCGTCAGGTGCCCGGGAGTCAACGCCTCTTCGTTGCTTGGGTCCTGACTGAGTGCGGCCAGGGGCCTCGAGTCCAGGACGGCCTCGACTTCAACGAGGACGGTCTGCAGCTCCTCTGCGGTCAAGCTCGCGCTGCCCACCGCTCGTAGGAGTAGGTGCTTTGCAGATTTGACACCTGCCTTCCAATGTCCGCCCATGTGCGGAGCCCGCGGCGGTATAAACGCAAATACGTATCCTTTTTTGATGCGTATTGTCGCAGTTAGTCCGCTTCGTCCTCGATTTGCTGCCGCAGTGCCGCGAAGTGGCGATTCGCTCCCACGAAGTTCGTCGCGTTGTCGCAGTGCACGATATGCGGACATCCTCGGCGCCCAACGAACCTTCGAAATGCCAATAAAAAGGAATCAGTTGATAAATCAGACACTACTTCTAAATGAACTGCCTTGGACGCAAAACAAACAAAAAGGGCAATGGGCTTAATAAGCCAAGGAAGTCGAATAGCTTTGATGTCACCGAAAGAATGTTTCGCTTAGTCGCCCTATGATCCATAACTAAAGTATCAATTTCAAATTTAAACACGTCCACTTTGGGAACCCAAGCGATTTCTAATGCCTTAGTCACCTCTGAGTCCGAAAGTCTTATTGGCTTAACGGTGCTCTCGGATGCAGTAACTTCAGGCGAGTTTGACGACCACAATTCAAACCGATCGTTTTGAAGAACCTCAGTTACTTTAGACTGGTGTCTTTAGCTCCTCCACGAAATCAGCACTCGTTAACATGTCTTCGACGTAAAAGTCAGACTCAATAACTTCAGCAGCTCGAGGGTATGTATTTTTCGCAGATTAATCGACCTCTTCAAACACTTTATGGCCAGGAATGGGGCTGGTGCAGTGCCATATGTAACGGTGTTGAGCTTGCACTATTTCAAGGACTCAGATGCTTCATTCACCATTACTTGGTGATACATCGTTTTTATGTCGGCTATCAGAGAGAATTTGTTTATCCGTAACCGAAGAAGTTGAGTACAGCTCTTTCTGAATTGTTGGACCCACCATCAACAAATCATTCAAACATTTCTGTGTGGATGTCTTACAGAACGCATCAAAAACGACTTGTAGTTTGGTCGTTGTACTTTAAGGCCGTAAGACACACTGGTAGGGATTCGTATTCTTCCATAAATTCCAAATACATTTTCTTTAAGTTCGGATCTCAAGGTAATCTTCTCTCGAGCGACAGAAAACGGTGTTTGGGTATCTCAAATGAGTTTCCCAAAACGCTTGGATCCGACTTAAATGGAAGTTTAACTTCAAATCGACCTGAAGGCAGTATTCTAGTAGTTTTTCCATAATGTTTCTCACATACCACCTGTTCTGACCAGAATTTTTTCAAATTGTCTATTGATTCTTAAATTTCTTCTTGGCGATTCAGGCTTGAGACCGGTTGTTGAGGAGTTGAGGAATTTGTCATTTTCCCAATACTATCCATTCAAGGAGCGCTTGTTGAAGTATGGGATGGTTCGGACCTTGCTTTATTTGACCAACGAACAAAAGTTCGAAAAATGACTCAGCTCCAATTACCATATCTATCGGCTGAGGTTTATAAAACTATGGGTCTGCCAATGGCAAGTTCTTTGGTAGGGTCCAATCTTTCACGTTCACTGTCTGGTCAGGGTAATAGAAAATAAAATTCTTTTTAAAATCCAAAAGTCGAACGGAAAATCACTACCATTGATTTTTGACTTCACCACGATGTATTTTCTTTACTTGTCTCTTTCTTTACTTTTTCTTTACTCTTGCTCTTTCTTTACTTGTATCTTTTTCTTTACTTGTGAATTAAACTGGCCAATTCCAAGCAAGTTGATGCACTACGGATCTGTAAGCGTTGAGCAAGATCTTTAGTAATGAAGTTCATTTGTGACTCTGAGTCAAGTAATGCTCGGGCCAATATGTGCTCGCCATTTTTTGTTCGAACGCTTACGATCGATATCGCTAACAAAACCCTTTCTAGAGACGACGCATGCAAACCATGTGAAGTAGAAGGGCCATCATTCGTGGATGATTTTCTGTTGGCGGTGGTAACGCTAAGTTATTTTCAGTCGCTGAAAATCGGTGCAGAAGTTTATGGTGCGATCTTGCACAGATTTGAAATCTAGTCGATTTGAACTTCGCTACGGTGTGACCTTTTCGCAGAAAATTAACACAGAGAGAGGCTGACTTAACAAACTCAGATCTAAACTAAAAATATAAATATTAATAATAAATAAACTAAAAATATTAACTAAACTAAAAATATTAATTAATTTAATAAATATCACTTGTATTTAAAATTTTTATTTTAAAGTAATACTGCGAATTATAGTTTTTTATTTTTTATAATAAAAAATAATTTATTAATTTTCAACCAACGAAAATAATTAATTAATTAATTGATAGTCGAATAAATCTATAGTCGAGGCACTGAGTATTTAAATATTTGATCCCCAGTGATACCGAAAACAATATACCGAACCAAATTGTAGGGTATCGCGTCACTTGGCGTTCCGTTGAACAAAAGGCGCCATAAATGCATATACGTGCATACATACAGCAGCGGATAACGGAGGGAGGCGAAAACGATAAGTTCACCGCTGCATCTATTTGTATGTACCAAATTATTTATGCACAAAATATATAAAATAATTATGCCTGCATTTGATCTATTTTATTTGGCAAATATTTATAATACCGAGAACGAGGTGGAATTTTGTCCACAGGCATTTGTTCATTTATATTGGAAATATTCAATGAAATATATACACAACTTTATTATTCACTTTAGCTCTACTATTTTGAAGTACCTATGCGCCAAGAATTGAAAGGAGGGAGCAATATTAAAGCACAAGACGAATGTTAATTTGTCTATTCTTGACTTTCAGTTTTTTGCACAAATACCTGCGACTCTGAGTTTGGATTCTTTAATCCTGCTGCCACTTTCCTGGTACAGTCGATGCAGGTGCAAGGCATGGGGATGACGATGACTCTTTCCAGGTAATAAAGATGTTGATAAATAAAATTGTTGTTTGTTTATTGTTTTTAAAGTACACACCAATACCGTCGCGAGCTACTCTTTTATTTGATTTGTATTTTCTTTTATATATTCTTTATGTCTCACTATCAGTAGTTCCATTGATTAATTAAATGTTAATAAACACAGTCCACCCGGGGGCGTCAAAATGTTAAATGAGATTATTTTATCTCAACAAAATTAAAAGAAAAGGTGGCTGTTTATTATAAACATACGAATCCGACGGAAAATAAAATACGTGCTCTTGGCTATACGTTATAATTCGATATATTCAATAATAAAACTTAATCGTAGCTTATCTATTGCGGCGAAGCGGGGGCGAATTCGCAAGAGAGCGCAGCTGAGCTTTTTTTAGTTCGTTCCTGCTCCGCCCTATGCCAACTTATACGAGACTTAATTTTGTTCTAGACTTCAGTATTTTTATCTAATCATGCTACAGATTGTATTCCTTTTTAAGCCTGTCTACAAATTTTTCTTGTGTGGCGGTGATGCTGATTTCGAAGTGCCCGACCGCTGTGACAGAGTGTGCATCCAATCGGTATCCACTTCGCTGTGTTTGTCACAGCTGAAAGATTCTGAGAGGTCGCAGCCACAAGTTTATTGGCACGATCCAAACCGAACGCGGAAACGAAGGTAGCACTGGTTAATTGCTCGTACCGATGCAACAAGGCATGATTTCGGCGATGACACGTTGGGTGAAGGCACAGCATGTGTCACAATGCCGCACAGGGCGCAAGAAACAGGCTGAGCATTAATGAGCATACAAGTTCGAATGTTAGACAACCTACTTTAGTAGGAGGATCCGGCACGTTTGCTCCAAAAACCGAGCCATAGATTCCCAGTTTCGTAGACTGTCAGAACTGCTTCCTGAGAAAGAGACTTCTCACTTGGCCTTCGTGGCATGGTCCAGCTTCTGGAATGGGATCTGTATGAGGAGATATCTTGGATCTCAGCAGGCGCCCAGAACGCATGGGGCTCGCATATGTCCGTTGAATCGGTCGGATAGCTCACGAAGAGTTTTAAATTTTCCTGCCTCCACCACCCTTAATATTATTCTTTATTTGCTAAAACGGTTGCGCAAGAGGTCAAGGGGCATATTATCGTATCCAAGAATGACTACCGCAGACATTAAATAAGCCACCTGAGCTTATTTATTTTGGTTAAATCAGGATGCCTTTAGGATAACCTATAAGATCCCCTAAAACAAAGTCCAGAACAAACATAGGTTCCATCACCCACAGTTTCCGCGGTACACCTAAGAGAAGAAATTGATCAAATTGATTCTCCATAACCTTTAGGGTCCCCTGAAAAAATGTCCAGAACAAACCATCACCCACAGTTTCCGAGGAACACCTAAGAGGTGATGGTTCGATTCTTCGAAGACAACGATACAATCTGCATGAAAATCTGTACGAATTGTAATGGGTAACGAACTCACAAGGATGATGTTGATCTCCCGGTACGGCCCACACTCTCTGCGGAAAACGCAGAGAGCCATAATTAGGCTGCCTCCAGGGAGCGCTGGGAAAGTCCTAGATATAGGTTGGGTGAAAGTAGGCTGGGTGAGATGCAGACTCAGGGAAAGGACCCGAGTTATAAAATTTTATTGGTGGCGGAACATGGCGAAACAATGCCAGAGCGCCATCGATCGCTCACGTATGTGCCGAAGATGCGGCTAGGACGGGCAAATAGCCCGAGGAACCCAAATGCGCGTTCTGCATCAACGCTGGGAAGGACGCGAGACACGTGGCTGGAAGTGGAAAGTGTTCAATATTTAGGAGCGCCCTCTTAAATACGAAGAAATAATAAGATGCACGCAGATAAATCTCAACCATTGCGAGGCAGCACAATCGCTTCTAAGGCAGGTGGTCATAGGCGGGGACACTAGGACATCCTGCGAAGGCTTCGTCCGAGCCTGCATTAAGGGTGTTACCTTTTATAGCTGCTATGCCCCGCCGAGATGGGACATTTCGCACATCCAAAGGATGCTGAGGAGCCTAGTTTCGGAAGCCAGATCTACCGGCGATCTACCAGGTCATTGGAGGAGACTTCAATGCTTGGTCTCCGGAGTGGGGAAGCAGAGCATCCAACGAAAGGGACACCAACCTCTTGGAGCACTTCACGACCCTGGATGTAGTCCTTGCCAATCGATGCCAAAAGTTGACCTACAACAAAGCAGGGCGTGGGTCGATTATTGACATAACTACGAGAAATACTAATGGCCGGCGACGCGGAGCCCTACACTCCAGCTTCGGAGGAGGAGGTCAAAAGCTACGCGAAAAAGATCGGCACAAGGAAGACTCCAGGGCCCGACGGAATCCCAAACGCCGCCCTTAAACAGGCAATGGAGGAAAAACCGGAGGTCTTCGCAGACACCGTCAACAAGTGCCTCCAGCGAGGCACTTTTCCAAAAAACTGGAAGATGCAAAATCTTATTTTGCTGCCGAAAGGGGCCGCTCTCAGGGAACCAATATGGATTCCAAGGCGGTAACCGACATGGCAGAAGCTGCCATCGCAGGATCTAGGTGGAGATGGGGGGATAAGGAGTACTGCGCGATGGTAACATTAGACATCTGCAACGCCTTCATCTCGGCAAACTGGACACGCATTCACAGAGCTTTATTATTGGCAGAAACCCCGGCGGACACAAGGATCGGTTCTCGGACCGCTCCTCTGGAACATCATGTACGACGAAGTGCTCAGGATTAAGCTTCCGGAGGGATGCAAGCTCATCGGCTTCTCGGACGGCCTTGCCCTGGTGGTGGTTGCCAAGGAAACTGAGGAAGTGGAGACCAAGGCAAACAATGCGATAAATTGCATGTCGGCATGGATGGCGGACTCGGGACTAGGCTTGACGGCACACAAATCGGAGGCGGTCCTCTTCTCAAGCAGAAAGAAGGTGGAAAATATCACCATCCAAGTGGGCAACTGCTCAATAAGATCCAAGGATGCAATAAAGTATTTAGGAGTCATGCTGGACAACAGGCTGTTATACGGAGCTCACGTGGAGTACGTGACCAAAAAATCAGCTGGAATCCAAGTAGCACTCTCTCGGAGGCTGCTAAACATTGGAGGCTCAAAAGAAGGCAGGAGACACCTTCTGGCCAGTGCTGTCACGTCGGTCCAACTGTATGCAGCGCCGATATGGGCAGCATCAGTCAGAGGAAATCAAGGGCTTAAACGGAAGCTAGGTGCATCGTACCGGCTCACAGCGCTAGGAGTCATATCGGGCTTCAAGACAATCTCGGAGGACGCAGCCCTCGTCTTGGCAGGAATGGTCCCCGAAGACATTCTGGCAACCGAAGCGGAGAAAAAAGAAAAAAACAAATTCTGAGAATCGGACGATATGCTCTCCTTTGTGTTCTTGGAGCTAACCTTGCTGAATGTAATATGCATATAGCGAATACCCACTGTACTACATGAAGAACATATGCAGCATGTAAATATCGTGTATTTTTGTTTAAAAAAAAGCGCAAAGTCAGAGGTAAAACTCAAGCTGAAACTTTGGAATTATGTTTCATATAATTTTTCTTATTATGTTGTTCTAGCACAACAATCCTGTATTCACCAGTGTATTTGAACGCCTTACAATATGTTCAGTTACCGAGCGTTTTCGGGAGCTTTTTTTAATGTTCCAAATCTAGGCTTGAATAAAAAACAAGGGCCTTTAGAATTCTATATGTTATATGATTACAATTTATTTAAATTATTTGGTTTATATATAGAACATATGACATATGTATGTGACTGCGTAGGGTTGACGACCGAATTAGAATAAGAGACGTTTGATGCTGCGGAGCGACCGAGCGAGACAACGATAGCGCATGACGGAAGATGCAGGTGGCCGATCGAATGCACGAAAGCGAGTGGACGATGAGCTTTCAACAGAATCATTAAGGGGCAGCAGGCACGATTTGTTGACTGCCCGCCTTGTAGCGCCGACCTCAGCATCCATATTCTCTACGAGCGACTGGCCGCCCAGAAGGACGAACAAGGAGGCAAAGAAGCGCAGAAAACCCACCAGGCGCCGTAAACGTCTCCCTTATTTCGACCGGTGGCGGAACCCAGGAGGAAGGGTATTTAACCCAATCCCCCGAGCAGCAAAAGGAGCAGGAGGGAGTCTTCGTAAGCGGCTACGCAAACGAGGACCAGAACCGGACAGCCAGGGCAGGCCATGGAATCGGACTCTGGTACTCAGAGGACATCCTGCGGCGATGGGGAAGCTAGTGGAAACGCCAGGATTGCCGGAGACTGACATCCTTTTAAGGAAGTCTTTTGGGCAAACGCAGAAAGCCATAATTATGCTGCCTGCAGGGAGCGCTAGGGAAGTCCTAGATATAGGTTGGGTGAAAGTAGGCTGGGTGAGATGCAGACTCAGGGAAAGGACCCTAGTTATAAAATTTTATAGGTGGCGGAACATGGCGAAACAATGCCAGAGCGCCATCGATCGCTCACGTATGTGCCGAAGATGCGGCAAGGACGGGCAAATAGCCCGAGGAACCCAAATGCGCGTTCTGCATCAACGCTGGGAAGGACGCGAGACACGTGGCTGGAAGTGGAAAGTGTTCAATATTTAGGAGCGCCCTCTTAAATACGAAGAAATAATAAGATGCACGCAGATAAATCTCAACCATTGCGAGGCAGCACAATCGCTTCTAAGGCAGGTGGTCATAGGCGGGGACACTAGGACATCCTGCGAAGGCTTCGTCCGAGCCTGCATTAAGGGTGTTACCTTTTATAGCTGCTATGCCCCGCCGAGATGGGACATTTCGCACATCCAAAGGATGCTGAGGAGCCTAGTTTCGGAAGCCAGATCTACCGGCGATCTACCAGGTCATTGGAGGAGACTTCAATGCTTGGTCTCCGGAGTGGGGAAGCAGAGCATCCAACGAAAGGGACACCAACCTCTTGGAGCACTTCACGACCCTGGATGTAGTCCTTGCCAATCGATGCCAAAAGTTGACCTACAACAAAGCAGGGCGTGGGTCGATTATTGACATAACTACGAGAAATACTAATGGCCGGCGACGCGGAGCCCTACACTCCAGCTTCGGAGGAGGAGGTCAAAAGCTACGCGAAAAAGATCGGCACAAGGAAGACTCCAGGGCCCGACGGAATCCCAAACGCCGCCCTTAAACAGGCAATGGAGGAAAAACCGGAGGTCTTCGCAGACACCGTCAACAAGTGCCTCCAGCGAGGCACTTTTCCAAAAAACTGGAAGATGCAAAATCTTATTTTGCTGCCGAAAGGGGCCGCTCTCAGGGAACCAATATGGATTCCAAGGCGGTAACCGACATGGCAGAAGCTGCCATCGCAGGATCTAGGTGGAGATGGGGGGATAAGGAGTACTGCGCGATGGTAACATTAGACATCTGCAACGCCTTCATCTCGGCAAACTGGACACGCATTCACAGAGCTTTATTATTGGCAGAAACCCCGGCGGACACAAGGATCGGTTCTCGGACCGCTCCTCTGGAACATCATGTACGACGAAGTGCTCAGGATTAAGCTTCCGGAGGGATGCAAGCTCATCGGCTTCTCGGACGGCCTTGCCCTGGTGGTGGTTGCCAAGGAAACTGAGGAAGTGGAGACCAAGGCAAACAATGCGATAAATTGCATGTCGGCATGGATGGCGGACTCGGGACTAGGCTTGACGGCACACAAATCGGAGGCGGTCCTCTTCTCAAGCAGAAAGAAGGTGGAAAATATCACCATCCAAGTGGGCAACTGCTCAATAAGATCCAAGGATGCAATAAAGTATTTAGGAGTCATGCTGGACAACAGGCTGTTATACGGAGCTCACGTGGAGTACGTGACCAAAAAATCAGCTGGAATCCAAGTAGCACTCTCTCGGAGGCTGCTAAACATTGGAGGCTCAAAAGAAGGCAGGAGACACCTTCTGGCCAGTGCTGTCACGTCGGTCCAACTGTATGCAGCGCCGATATGGGCAGCATCAGTCAGAGGAAATCAAGGGCTTAAACGGAAGCTAGGTGCATCGTACCGGCTCACAGCGCTAGGAGTCATATCGGGCTTCAAGACAATCTCGGAGGACGCAGCCCTCGTCTTGGCAGGAATGGTCCCCGAAGACATTCTGGCAACCGAAGCGGAGAAAAAAGAAAAAAACAAATTCTGAGAATCGGACGATATGCTCTCCTTTGTGTTCTTGGAGCTAACCTTGCTGACTGTAATATGCATATAGCGAATACCCACTGTACTACATGAAGAACATATGCAGCATGTAAATATCGTGTATTTTTGTTTAAAAAAAAGCGCAAAGTCAGAGGTAAAACTCAAGCTGAAACTTTGGAATTATGTTTCATATAATTTTTCTTATTATGTTGTTCTAGCACAACAATCCTGTATTCACCAGTGTATTTGAACGCCTTACAATATGTTCAGTTACCGAGCGTTTTCGGGAGCTTTTTTTAATGTTCCAAATCTAGGCTTGAATAAAAAACAAGGGCCTTTAGAATTCTATATGTTATATGATTACAATTTATTTAAATTATTTGGTTTATATATAGAACATATGACATATGTATGTGACTGCGTAGGGTTGACGACCGAATTAGAATAAGAGACGTTTGATGCTGCGGAGCGACCGAGCGAGACAACGATAGCGCATGACGGAAGATGCAGGTGGCCGATCGAATGCACGAAAGCGAGTGGACGATGAGCTTTCAACAGAATCATTAAGGGGCAGCAGGCACGATTTGTTGACTGCCCTTGTAGCGCCGACCTCAGCATCCATATTCTCTACGAGCGACTGGCCGCCCAGAAGGACGAACAAGGAGGCAAAGAAGCGCAGAAAACCCACCAGGCGCCGTAAACGTCTCCCTTATTTCGACCGGTGGCGGAACCCAGGAGGAAGGGTATTTAACCCAATCCCCCGAGCAGCAAAAGGAGCAGGAGGGAGTCTTCGTAAGCGGCTACGCAAACGAGGACCAGAACCGGACAGCCAGGGCAGGCCATGGAATCGGACTCTGGTACTCAGAGGACATCCTGCGGCGATGGGGAAGCTAGTGGAAACGCCAGGATTGCCGGAGACTGACATCCTTTTAAGGAAGTCTTTTGGGCAAACGCAGAAAGCCATAATTATGCTGCCTGCAGGGAGCGCTAGGGAAGTCCTAGATATAGGTTGGGTGAAAGTAGGCTGGGTGAGATGCAGACTCAGGGAAAGGACCCTAGTTATAAAATTTTATAGGTGGCGGAACATGGCGAAACAATGCCAGAGCGCCATCGATCGCTCACGTATGTGCCGAAGATGCGGCAAGGACGGGCAAATAGCCCGAGGAACCCAAATGCGCGTTCTGCATCAACGCTGGGAAGGACGCGAGACACGTGGCTGGAAGTGAAGAGTGTTCAATATTTAGGAGCGCCCGCTTAAATACGTAGACATAATAATATGCACGCAGATAAATCTCAACCGTTGCGAGGCAGCACAATCGCTTCTAAGGCAGGGGGTCATAGACGGGACACTAGGACATCCTGCGAAGGCTTCGTCCGAGCCTGCATTAAGGGTGTTACCTTTTATAGCTGCTATGCCCCGCCGAGATGGGACATTTCGCACTTCCAAAGGATGCTGAGGAGCCTAGTTTCGGAAGCCAGATCTACCGGCGATCTACCAGGCATTGGAGGAGACTTCAATGCTTGGCCTCCGGAGTGGGGAAGCAGAGCATCCAACGAAAGGGACACCAGCCTCTTGGGGCACTTCGCGACTCTGGATAGTCCTTGCCAATCGAGGCCAAAAGTTGACCTACAACAAAGGAGGGCGTGGGTCGATTATCGACATAACTTTTATCACTAGCGCACTAATAAGAAAGTGCGATTGGGAGGTCAGCGACTTTTACTTTCAGCGACCACCAAGCCATACACTTTATCCTTGGAGGGGTAAGTAGGAAATGGATTCCCAAGGTGACAGTACCGAAATGGAAGGACAAGTCTTCCTCAAATTCAAAGGAAATTCAAACTCCCTCTCTTTATCTCAAAGCGGACGGACGTGTTTTTTTGTGCGCACTGCGTTGTCATAAAATTTGCTTATTGGATTTCCATAAACAATCGGTGTTTATTTCTATTCACTTAAAAAAAAAAAAAATAATAACAAATTGCAATTCATAGATCCGTATCGCTTCGCGTGTGCAGTTATATATTTGGAGGTAAAATATTAATTTTATAAATTTTTCTTCCAAACATAGCCCTGCTCTGCTTCTTCATCTCTTACGGTGTTGTTTCTATTCTATTGCTCCTATTTCTCGCTCAATAGAGATTCTTATCTCTATTCTTTGCATTTTAGTAACTCGCACTAACTGCTTTCTTCAATCTCCCCCTTTCGGTTTCCTGGTACGGAAAACGAAAAATTTTAATAATTTTTAATAAATTGATTATTTTAATTTTTAATAATTATGGAATTTAAATTGGTCTGTGCGTTGAAGTCTTGTAATAAGACAATCTCGTCTTCCCAGCCTACCATCCACTGCTGGCTTTGTGAAAACGTTTTACACGCTAAGTGTGCCGGGTTCACGGCCTCAGTTTCGGATGCAATCTCGCGTAAGTCTGGTCTCCACTTTTGCTGTGACGGTTGTCGTGCTGTTCAGGACTAAATGAGATCCTTCATGAGGCAGATTAAAAGCTGATTCAAGGAGTTGATTAGTGGTTTTCGTAAAATCAATGACCAACTCTGTGCGCTTGATCTACAGTTTAGTAGTCTTCAACTACTAAACGAGTCTCCAAAGCGTAAGAAATCCTCTTTTAGTGATGTGCTTGTGGCGAATAATCTTCAGCCTGCTCAGCCGACAACTATGCAGCCGCTTATATCTCTGGCCACCCCAAGGGCCGGACCTGAGAAAAATTCGGCTTCCAAATATCTCAGGATTAATAAGCAATTTTCCGATATGTCCTCTGTGGCATCCTTCAAGTGATCCCAGACCCAATAATTCAAACCCCTGTAACAGTTACCTGTAACAGTCACCCCGGTATTACAGCCGCCGCTGTATTAGTTGCGGCGGCACCAAAACCCTTGCAGGTGATCCCACCATCGAAACATATTTTTGTTTCCCGGCTTGCCCCTGATACTTCCGAGATTGATATCTCGGCTTACATCAAAGCCAAAACAAAAGTCGACATAAAGGTGGTGAACATTACAAAATTTAAATATTCATACACCAGGCTCACGTCATCTTTCAAAATACGTGTGACCTTGCAGATGTTCAAGACGATTTGTTCCGCCAGCTTTAGGCCAGAGAATATTTTTGACCAAGAACACCAGCCAAGTACGGTGAAAAAAAAAATTACCAAACCTGTGACCAAACTCCCACATGTCACGGCCACTGACCAACCTTCCACTTCATCTTCCTAAGTTTTAAAAAACTAATGTCTTCTCTAACACTTACCTATCACAATACAAGAGGGTTACGTAGTAAACTTCCCAAACTGTATTCTGATACTTCTTTCTTTGCATCTCACAATATTGTATTTACAGAAACTTGGTTAAAGCCGGAGATCTTAAGCTCCGAAGTTTTTCCTAGTAGGTACACCACTTTTAGATGTGATAGAACTCTGCGAAGGGGAGGAGGAGTGTTAATCTCTGTAGACTCCAAACTCGCTTCTGAAGAGGTAAAATCACAAGAGTTTGGTGACATTGAATTCCTTTGCATCAAAATCACTTTGTCCGATCAATCTTTGTATGTTACCTGTTCTTACATACCACCTTCGTCCGAACCGGCAACTGGCAACATTTGTCCGCTATTCGTTTGATTTTCGATCGTCTGTCTGATGGTGACCAGCTGATAGCTCTGGGTGATTTTAATATCCCAGAACTTATATGGTCAAATGTTGAAAATTCACCGTCTTTACAGCTTAACTCCCACCACGACTTCCCTGCGGGCATGTTTGACGTTAGAAATTCTTTAGGTCGGCTGTTGGACTTATGTTTTGTTTCTGATCCTGATGGAATTCCTCATTCCAGAACTTTGCCCCTTTCTATCCTTGAGGATCCATATCATCCCACTCTTGAGGTTTCAATCGAAAGCAATTGCTTAGTTGACCTTAGGTCTAAAGTTAAATCTCAGAAAGTTCGTTTCTTTCGTAAGGCTGACTTTATAAAATTAAATAAATTAATTTCGGAATTTGATTGGTCTGATACTGGCATGCGATTATATAAAAAAAAACCCTTGTGCAAACAGCTCGTTAAACTCTTTAATCTATCGCTGGAAACTTCGATCTTTCCCCTTAGGTGGAAGGAATCTTTCATTATTCCGCTGCATAAAAAAGGGAAAAAATCCGAAGCTGCAAATTATAGAGGCATCTCTAAGTTGTCAGCAATTTCTAACCTTTTTCAGTCTTTTGGGATTCTCAACTAATCTTCTTATCTGGGTTTCGAGCTACTTATCTGGTAGAACCCAACGTGTCTTCTTTAAAGATTTTAACTCGCGTTTAGTCCGAGCAACATCTGGGGTGCCCCAAGGAAGCCATCTTGGACCCCTATTTTTACACTGTTTATCAACGACTTGCCCCTTGCCTTAACTAATTCACTTGTACTTATGTACGCTGATGACGTTAAGCTATGCCTTCAGTATAAATTCACTAGTGCCCAGTCTAGACTTCAATCCGATTTGGATAAACTTCAAAATTGGTGTTTAGCAAAAACCTTAATGGAATCCAAGGTTAATGGATCGAAATGTAAACTCATGTCTTTTTACCGATCTAGTCCTCACCAGGCTATGTACTTTCTCTTTGGGAACGCCTTAGAACGATTAACTCAGGTTAACGATCGAGGTGTCCTATTAGATTTGAGACTTAAATTTTCCGACCATATATCTACCATGGTTAATAAAGCTATGGGTGTCCTTGGTTTTATTAAAAGATGGTAAAAAGAATTTAATGACCCGCACATAACTAAAACGTTATATACATCATTGGTCCGACCGATTCTTGAATATGGATCGTCTGGAGTGTTCACTACGGAGTACACCAAGATCACATAGAATCCGTACAAAAAAACTTCCTGACTTTCGCTCTTAGGGGACTTAATTGGGATGCAAATATTTACCTTCCCCCCTTATCGTAGTAGACTTTTACTAATCAACTAACCATCATTAACAAACCGTAGAACGGTGCTGGGTGTCATGATTCTATATAATCTTATTTATGGAAATGTAGACAGCCAGCATTTATTAACACGCGTTAATTTTAACGTTCCTAGTAGAAGGACTAGAAACTTTTGTCCTCTACTCCTCAGCCATTGTAGTTCGACATATGCCCAACACGATCCGTTCAGGGTATTATGTTCGGACTACAATGGTCTCTACCACATCTTGTCACTTTGCTCCACTAACAATCTTAAATCAATTATATTAAACGCCTTATCTGTGCAACACTCTTCCTCGTGATATCTTTCTCCTACTTCTGGCTTAAACTATCTCGGATCTATTCCCGCGATTCGAACCGTACGTTACGCGGCAGCATCTCTCGGTCGGTTGGACGGGAGGTGGGCTGTACGTATGCAGTGGAAACCGCGCAAAAAATCCATGCTCTCCAAAGTCCGGCATCTCTGGTCAAGGAAACTGGCGATAGAATCCGAGTCAGCTTGCATTTTCTTTCACTTAGACTGCGTGGTATCATCATTTTTCTGCAACAGTTCTTGGATTATGATTCAGTTAGCAATCTGTCTTATCACCGATGCGGATTTTTCGGCCCTCAGATGCATTATCTCATTAATATGAGCTTGAAAAATAACCCTGCGATTACTAAACCTTTTGTTTAGCAGCTCCAATGCGACGTCATCATTTTTGTCCGTGAGCTCCAACGATCGAACAGTCTCCAAAGCAGATTCACCAAGGCAGTGTAACGAACTGTTTTTGCTATTGTTTGTTCGCAACAAATGCCGCGACTAGCTCACAGAGAGGGTACGTTCCACCGAATTTATAGATTCGACGTGATTGCCCGAGCCCAGAAATAACACGGTATGCTTCGTTTAATACAAATCCCCTTAAAAAAGGGGTGAATCTCACCGGCCGTTTGGCTCAGCCGACCGACCGCTCGTCCTCCCGTCGATCCCCGATCCCCGCTTCGGGTTGGTGCCAATACACACGCCCTCCCAAAGCTTTTGCCCGGCAGATCGTGTGGTCTTGGTGCCTGGCGCGGAAACGGCTCACGGTTCCCTTTGTTTGGACTCGCGGACTCTGGTTGCGGGGCCTGTGTTGCTGCTATTGTCTTCTTCGCTGCTCTTCTGCTGCCACTTCTCGTCCGTCGCCGCCGCACCCTTGTCGCCGCTGCTCCTCTGACGTTGCTGCTCCCTCGTCGTCGCCGCTTCTGTTGCTGCTCTTCCGTCGCTGCTTCTCCTTTGCGGGTGCCGTGGACCTTCGGTATCTTTGGCTCATTGGGAATACCCTTTCGCCATGGCCGGCACCTAATCCGTGTTAACAGACCGATTGGCTCACTTCCCAGGAATACGCCGGGCAGGATATGCTTCTCGCTGCTTAGCGGCCGGATCAGGCCACGAAGGGCCTACCTACCCCACTGGACACACCCCCGGTCGCGTTCGTCGCTCGCCTCCAAACACCTGCGTGCATACGCCTCGCAGGATCTGTGGCAGGCCAGAGGTTTTGGCCTTGTTTTTATCCCTTGTTTCACAGGATCACACCTGGTCTTATTGGTGAGGAACCGACAAGGCGTACGCCAGGCCGATCCGTCGCTATCGCCAGGATTCCTGTCGTGCCCGGGAATAACCTAATCCGACTCGTTTTACCCTTGGGCTTCAGTTCCGCCGTGGATCCTTGATCCTTTTCCCACTTGCTCCTGACTTCTACTGTTTGACTGATTCGCTTACCGCCCCCGGACTTACCCACAGGGAGTCCTTAAGCTACTGATCGCAGATCCTTCGCACTCGCTTTGAATCCCGCACTTGAGACTGTCGGACTTACCCACGGGGGGTCCTTCAGCCTATACCCCTAATTCCTCCAAGGAAACTTTCCCGCTTTAATGTCAGACTTACCCACGAGGGGTCTTTCACTCAACTCTTCCAGCTTCCCATCTGTCTTGGCGTGTGGGAGATCTAATCTCCTCACACTTCCCCCCTTCTTCGGGAACGACAGAAGCTTCGTGGTTCCAGCTTCATGTTTATGTTTTTTTTTCCTGTATGTGTGGATACCCTTATCCACCCCCTTCTTCGGGTGTTGTTAGGGTCGTTCGCCTTCCATTTCTGTTTCTGCCGTTGTATATACCTTTTTTCTATTATTTTTTTTGTGCATATTAAAGGAATATGCTTTTTTTTCCAATTGTTTTATATATTCCTGTTTATTTCATATTTTAGGTATTTTTTTCTTAGCATTTTTTTTTATATTATGTATTTTTTCCATTTTTTGTTCATGTATATATTTTTCATATATTTTTTTTCCCATTTTTCTAATATATATTTTTTTTGATATAGTTTTGTTTTTTTTTTTTATGTTTTTTTTCTCTTTTTTTGGGTATTATAATTTTGCTCAAAAGTGTGCAACGCAGTGAAGGAGACATCTCCGACCCTATAAAGCATATATATTCTTAATCAGGATCACCTTCTGAGTCGATATAAGCATGTCCGTCTGTCCGTCCTATAGCTGCCATATAACTGATTGATCGGAAATGCCATAACTTTGGTGTTTTTTAAGTAAAAGAGTTGAAACTTTCCACACATATTATATTTGACCAAAATTTCTTGTGTACAAAATTTCATAAGGATCGGCCGACTATATCTTATAGCTGTCATGTAACAATCGAAATTGGCATAACTTTGGTGTTTTTTAAGTTAGAAAGATGGGACTTGGTACAGATTCTATTTCTTTGGACAAAATAATCTGATTTGCCAAATTTCATAAGGATCGGCCGACTATAT
This sequence comes from Drosophila ananassae, assembly GCF_017639315.1. Classification (NCBI taxonomy): domain Eukaryota; kingdom Metazoa; phylum Arthropoda; class Insecta; order Diptera; family Drosophilidae; genus Drosophila; species Drosophila ananassae. The sequence goes on along the minus strand of NC_057929.1, from coordinate 22,838,825 downwards.
CTTATAGTTGTCATATAACAATCGAAATTGGCATAACTTTGGTGTTTTTTAAGTTAGAAAGATGGGACTTGGTACAGATTCTATTTCTTTGGACAAAATAATCTGATTTGCCAAATTTCATAAGGATCGGCCGACTATATGCTATCCGCTATATATTTAATAATATAAGATGCGTGGCGCCACCTAGCGGACTGCGACTCAACTGCAAGGGTATATCAACTTCGGCTCCGCCCGAAGTTAGCTTTCCTTTCTTGTTTATTTTTTGTTTTTATATTTTCTTTCCAGTGTTTTTTGTGGTGTTGTTTTTTTGTTCTGTTTAGCTCTCTCCCCCCCCCCCCCCCCCCTGTTTTTTTTTTGATTTTGTAATTGTTTCGTAATTATTTTGCAATTCTTTATTATATATATTTTTGTTTTGTTTGTGTTACAGTTTTCGGGTGACGCGTATTCCGTTCTTTCCTCCGCGCACCCGAAAACTCTCCTGCCCCACTTGCCAGACCACGCTCCACCGGCTCCTTCTCTCTCCTTCTCCTGGCCTCTTCCTCCACCTTCTTTTGCAGCTCTGGTGGCCAGTTCTGCTGCGGCGCCGCTCCTCCGTCGCCTGCCGACTCCGCTCTTCTGAGTACCGGCCTAGGAGGCCTCTTCTCCGGACAGGATACCTGCCTCGCCATCCTCGGCCTCTCCGTCGGGGCCGGCCACACCCATGGACCTCGTGTCCATGGCTCCTGATCCTCTTCCTTCTCCTGCGGGTGCGGGGTGGGTGGCCTCGCCGGCTGCCACTTCCAGCTTGGCCACTCCCGTGGCCCCGTCATCCTCCTTATTTTTGCGTCCAGCGCCTCCTTCCTGGCCCACCGGACCCGCCGGGTGGCCCTGCTCCGCTGGCATCTCCGCCGCGCCGCTTTTCGGAGCATTGCAGCTCGCCCCGCAGCTGCCTCCGCCTTCCACCGTCGGACCGCTTCCTTGGCCATCTCCTTGGCCAATTTTCCTCTGGCCCTTGGCAGCGCCAGAGTTGCGTCCGCCTCCCTCCGGTCCTGGCTCCTCCTCCATCTTCTGCGCCGCGCCAGCAGCTCTAAACTGGGCCGGTGGTCTTCCTCCTCCGTTCTGGCTTTGTCCACCGGGATTGATCTTACCCCGTTGGCCCCCGGGCCATCACCCGGAGGACCCTCCTCGTGGCCTGGAGCCGCCGGACATCCAAACCTGGCATGTCCAGTAACTCCAGGTCACTCTCATCCGAGGAGACCACCGGCGATGATTTAGGAACAAAAAATAAGGCCGGCCGGTGTCCACCGCTGCCTTTTTATAGGCCTGCCGCCTGGAATAGATCCGTTCTTATGGTTCTTGTGTCCCTTTCAATGCTCCCGTTGTGGGTCTCCTCCCTTCTCCGTTTGTTCGTGTAATTCCGTGGTTGTGTATGTGTTCTGCAGTTTTTTTCTTATTGTTGACCTTATTAGTGATTGTACATTCTCCTTTTTTTTCCTGCCCTACGCCTGTGGTGCCGACTCCTCCACTTGAGCTTTTAGCTCACTTACGTGTGCTCTCTTCTCTTTCTTCGTGCTCCCGTGACGAAGCACGGCGATCACCGGCGAAATAAAATTCGTCACTGTGTATGGCCCGTCGTATCTCGGCGCTAGTTTCGCCGCGAAACCTTCGGCCGCTTTGGACAAATGGTGCTCTTTTGGCAGCACACCGTGTCGCCGATCTTCGGGCTCCACTCCCGCCTCCTCAGATTGTAATGCCGAGCTTGTTCCTGCGCCACGCGCTCCATATTTCTTCGCACCAGCTCGAACACTTTCTGTAATTTTGCTGCATTTTCTGAGGGAGTGGCTTGCTTCTCCTGTCCCCAATGCCCTTTTGTCGAATATCGCTTTCGGCATTCTTGGCTCTCTGCCTTGGGTTACGAAGCATGGTGAGTATCCCGTGGAGTCTGACACGCTCGAGTTCACCGCCAGCATCACCCTGCCTGCAAACTGGGCGATCATCGTCTTAACCGTCCTGTTTGCCCTTTCCGTAGGGTTTTCCTGCGGCGTGTATGGTGCGGTAAACTGATGACGAACTCCGAGCTCCTCGAGAAATTTTTGAAGCTCCTACTGGTGAACTGGACACCATTGTCTGTCACCATCACCTTTGGCACCCCGTATCTAGCGATGACCCTTTCGCGGATTGCCTTCTGCAGCGTCTCCGTTGTGGCTTTCCGCATTGGGACCATTTCTGTCCATTTTGAAAACCGATCGATCATCACTAATAGCATGGTGTTTCCATGCTTGGACCTCGGCAACGGTCCCACGAAGTCCGCATATACCGTCGCCCACGGCTCCTCTGGGATCTGTGTCAACATTTTCTCTGCGGCCTGCATCTGGCTTGGTTTATATCGCATGCATGCCTCGCACTTCCTGATATAATTCCTTACATCCCTTTGCATCCCTGGCCAAAAGTACCTTGCTGCTACTTTCGCGATTGTTTTCCTTCCGCCGAGATGTCCCGCTGTCGGTGCGTCGTGGTTCTCCTTCAGCACCTGTTGCCTCATGTCCATCGGCACACACAGCTTCCATGATGCTACTTCCTCGCTCCTGGCTTTATGTGGAACATGACGGTAAATCAGGCCTGCCTCCTCAACCTATTCCGGATATTTCTGTGGGTTTTCCTCCTTTTTCAGTAAGCCTATCCAAATGCATTCCGTGTCTTCGATTGCGGTGGCACTCCTCAGCTTCTCTACTATCGTCTGTCGGGAAAGTGCATCCGCGACTACGTTCAGCTTGCCTTTTCTGTAACTGATTATGTAATCGTATTGTTGCAACTCGAAGACCCATCTCGCGATCCTTCCAAGTGGGCTCTCTATATTGTTCAACCATTTTAGCTCCATGTGATCCGTGATCACGTCGAACTGGTACCCCTCCAGGTATGTTCTCATCTGCCGAATTGCCCATATTATTGCTAGGCACGCTTTCTCCGTTGCCGAGTAATTTTTCTCCGCGCCTATCAGCGTTCGGCTGGCGTAAGCGACCACTCGCTCGCCCTCATCCGTATCCTGCGTCAGCACTGCACCCACGCCGTAGTCGCTGGCATCTGTTTGCATCGCTGCATCTTTCCGGGATCCATACCAATCCGCCGGGATCCATACCAATCAGCTCTTCCCTGAAGAAATGGCACTTGTCCGTGTTTATTCTTAAGTTTGCCGTCTTCAGTCTTTTGAACACTTCCTTCAAATTTGCCATATGCTCCTCCTTCGTGCGTCCGATCACGATGATGTCATCTTGATACGCAAATGCGTGCGGAGCCATGTCCCGTCTTTTTCCTCACCATGACGATGGGTGAGGTGTAGGCGCTGTTGGAAGGCTCGATGCATCCCTTCTCCAGCAGCTCTTCCACTTTTTCATTGATCTCCCCCTGTATTTTGGGGTAAACCTTTGTTTTATTGGGATGTCGTCCTTCATCGTGATCCTATGCTGGGTTATGTTCGAACAACCCTTCTGGTTTGTGAACGCAGCTCTTGTTCGATGAACTTTTTGTCCCGCTGGCTCTCCCATTCGTACAGCCTATCCTTCAGGCATCCGCTCCATCTTTTTCTTTGCGGGATCGTGACTTGGTGGCCTGCGCAGTTTATTGTTGTGCCGAATTCTGCAAGGGAATCCCATCCAAAAACCGCGCTGTGTCCCATATCTGGCAACACTAACATATTCAAATCCTTTTTCTTGTTGCCAAAGCTTACTGTTGTTAGGAGTACCATTTGAGTCTCTGTGTGGCTCCCGTTCTCCGGCGATTCCCGGGTTCTCTGCTAGCTTTTCTGAAATGAAGCTAGCCGTTGCCCCAGTGTCTATCATGGCCCTCACGTCCGCCCCTCCGACCTTGATGACTGCCGCTGATCTTCTCCTGTTAATCCTCCAACTAGTTCTGATAGTCAGCACCTCGCGATCTCTGCCTTCCTCTCTACGGCTGAGAGAGGAAGCATGTTTGGCAGCATTCTGTGCTTCTCACCCCTATTGCGCCCAATGGCCCATGCCTCCGCACCTGTTGCATGCCTGCGCTGGGTTGTCTATATGTCCCTGTCCTGGCGTCGCTACCCACTGCAAGTTCGGCTGCCTTTGACTTTGGCTTGCTGCCCATCGTTGACTCGGCTGTTGTTGCCTTGGGACTGTCCATTGCTGGCTCGGCTGCTGTTGCTGTGGCATTTGGCTTTGCTCCTCCGGCTGCTACCTCTGCCCCCACCCCTGTCCTTGGGGACTCTGTTGCTCCGGGGGTTTCTGGTGCCTTTCTTCTTTTGGCCACCCTCTGTCTACCGTGGCGACTTGCCTGTTAAAAACCTCTTCTTCCAAGGCCAGCTCCTCGAATTCCTCGGCCAGACCCATCACCTCCTCGAGCGATGCGCATGCAGTTCTCCACTAGCCTTTCAATGACCTCCTTCGTGGACTTTTCTAAAGGCTTCATTTGTGTCTGAAGGTCCACCATGTATTCTTTAAACGGTTCTCCTCGTTGCTGTTTCCGCTGCCGAACCTGGTCTACCAGTTTCTCAAACTACCCTTTTGGTAGAAAAAAGGCCTCGAAGCTCCTTCTGAACTCCTTCCATGTGGGCCACTTTGCGCCCTGCCCTGGAGTAGTTCTGGCATCGCCCGCGGGATTGTGTTTATTTCCATCCCGTATGTTTTGGCAGACCATGCTAATCGGTCCACGAACTCGAGAGGATCTCCTGTTCCGTCGAATCGGAACGACCACTCTCGGCACACTTCGCAAAACTCCTCTTTGCGAAGCGCGTAACTCCAATTCTTCTTCTCCATCTTGAAGCTGTGTTACTCCTAGATTCTAAAGCAATCACGTAGTTTGGGCGCCAGGTGTAACGAACTGTTTTTGCCATTGTTTGTTCGCAACAAATGCCGCGACTAGCTCACAGAGTTTGGGGTACGTTCCACCGAATTTATAGATTCGACGTGTATTGAAATTTGCGTATTCAAATATGCAAAAGTAACATAGACAGTTATGCTATATATTCACTTGAATGTAAGGATGTAGCAAGTTTATACACACTAAAAATGTGTTCCTTGTTTCTCGCCTATTTGTTGATATCTTGTCCTCTTGACATTTTACTTCACTTTGTTTCTGGCATCGAGACCATGTGGTTTATAAAATCTTAATTGTGTGTTTTATTTATTCATTGAGGGTTTCTGGTTAATACTTAATTGTATTACTTATCTTACAATGGTTAAAGGGAAAAGAAATATCAAACCGTTTGACGGTGAGAAATATTCAATATGGAAGTTTAGAATGAGAGCGTTGCTAGAAGAACATAATCTTCTGATGGTTATAGATGAAACGCATGAAAAAGTGACTGATGAGATAAAAAAGGCAGAACGAAATGCAAAAGGTTTAATAATTGAATACCTATGGGATGCATTTCTATCTTTCACTAACAGTGCTGCTAAGCAGCAATCACATGCCCACTCACATAAGCGTAGGAAAATTTTTAGAAATAAAGCGAAATAGTCTTTTTGAAGATACTAATATTTTAAGCAATATTGATTTAAATCATGAATTATGCGAGGCTTGTATAAATGGCAAGCAATCTAGATTAAAGTTTCAAAAATTTAAAAATAAGGAAAATATTACACGACCTTTGTTTTTTGTCCATTCCGATGTTTTTGGCCCAATAACACCCACTACCATTGATAATAAGAACTACTATGTAGTTTTTCTTGATCAGTATACACATTACTGTGTAACCTATTTAATAACTTATAAGTCGGATGTGTTTTTCTGTTTCAAGGACTTTGTAGCGAAGAGCGAGGCTCACTTCAATTTAAAAATTGTGAATTTGTATATCGATAATGGAAGGGAATATCCTTCTGGTGAAATGCGTGATTTCTGTGTTGAAAAAGGCATCAGCTATCATTTAACGGTTCCTCATACTCCAGAGTTGAATGGTGTATCAGAACGGATGATACGAACTATCACCGAAAAGGCTCGATCTATGATCAATGGTGCTAAACTTAATAAACATTTTTGGGGTGAGGCTGTTTTAACATCAACCTATTTAATTAACAGATCCCCAAGTAGAGCATTGCAAAAGATAAGTAAAACACCACTTGAGATGTGGCATAACAAAAAGCCAATGTTAAAATATCTGAAGATTTTTGGTTCGACGGTATATGCATTGAATAAAGTACGAAAAAGAAAGTTTGACGAAAGGTCAATTAAAGCTATTGTTGGCACCTAGTGCCAAGACCTACTACCCTATATGCACACTTAGTAATTTGATCCAATCAATATGCATCAGCATGTCGCAATATACAAACCCACTAACCGATTTTCTCACTTATAAATAATTAGTAATAAGCATAAAACTATATCCAACCTATTAACCCAGCACTAGTAGACGGCGCCAGAAGCAGAATCAGCATATCAGCGGGAAGAATGACCGACTGACCGATGCAAGCAAAAACAAACAATCTGAGTCAGCAGGCATTAACATTAGGTTCAGCACGTCCATAACATTGACTTTTTAATTTAGCATCTTATATAAGAGTTTTTCTTCTGAAATAAAGATAGTTCCGAAATCAGAGTCAATCGTCTCGTTACTCAGTGTCTGAACCACGGCACTTAAAATCAACCTACTTCGAGTGATCCTGTGTAAAACGGTTCACAAGAAGAATCCGCGGCATACCAGTCTACTTCTAGTGTTGCTCCCGTGAAACGGACCACAAGTAGACCCCGCGTCACCTCATTACTTCGCGTGTTGCTCCAGTGAAACGGACCACGAGTTGATCCCACGGCATACCAGTCTACGTCGAGTGTTGCTCCCGTGAAACGGACCGCCAGTAGACCCCGCGTTACCTAACTACTCCAAGTGTTGCTCCCGTGAAACGGACCACGAGGAGACCCCGCGGCATACCAGTCTAGCTCCATGAGCTAGCACTCCTGAGCTAGCAAGTCCTGAGAATGAGTATTTCACAAAGGCCAAGGCGTTAAAAGAGCTTGTGAAAAAATATGAAGCAATATTTTCGGAAAATTTCGGCCGACTGTCGTCGCATGCAGACGTGTTTTTTATTGTGCTCCGGGAAAAAATATTCAATAAAATCATAAAAGTGCAGTGACTTGTCTAAGAAATCTACAATAACGCGAAAAGACGCTTTTTGCGATGAAATCGCTAATGTTTATATTGATTAATTAATTAATTAATAAATATAAAACACAACTCTCAAAACTCAAACTAAATCAACCTCGACTGCAATGAGCTTAAACGACGTTCGCACACAACGTCAACGTGAGCAAGACGAGAGACGGCTCTCAGTACAAAGAAACAACGCGTACTTCTCTTTTAAAGCAACCGAAAACCATGCAAGCTCTGATCAAGCGCGGTCAATTACCCCCAACTTGACCGAATTCTTAAACGTAGAGAGCGAGAGAGCGCGTTCCTGCTCCCCCTCGATACCATCGATGTCTCTGCAGCCAAAGAGTGCAGTAACTAGCACCTCAATTTCTTTGACAACGTCAACAGTAACAACAACAACAACCGCAACTGTATCTACAGCGCGTTTAACGACGTCATCAGCTAGCAGCGCAAATAGTAATACGTCCGCGCTGCCCGAAAACCAAAACAAAAACAATGACACCTGCCTCAAGAAGCTCATTTCTGCAATCAGCATATCAAGAACCGAACACGGCTCAGCAACATCAACCAACAGAGCAGCCAAAAAGCAACTTTGAAGCTATGATATGCAGCCTACAACAAAGCCTGACGGAATTTATGTCGTTTATGCGCACAACTATGCAAGATTGAATGCGAAACCAAAATCTATTGATTCAAATGCTGGTTTCACAACAATCCAAATAATGGCTTTCCTACGGATATCTACGTGGAACGCTAACGGCGTTTCGCAACATAAACTTGAGTTAGCTCAATTCCTAATCGACAATCATATCGATGTAATGCTGCTTTCGGAAACACACCTTACAAACAAATACAATTTTCAACTACGAGGATATTCATTCTACGGAACAAATCATCCAGATGGTAAAGTACATGGTGGGACTGGAATTCTAATCAGAAGCCGCATAAAGCACCATTATCAAAACAAATTTGCTAAAAACTACCTATAGGCCACATCTATAAATATACAACTAAATACTGGCAACCAACTTACACTAGCCGCCGTATACTGCCCCCCTCGCTTCAATATAGCTGAAGATGAGTTTATGCAGTTTTTCAACACACTTGGAGACCACTTCATAGCAGCAGGAGACTACAATGCCAAGCACACACACTGGGGATCCCGTCTCGTGACTCCAAAAGGGAAGCAGCTCTATAATGCAATTATCAAAGCCAAGAACAAGCTCGACTATGTTTCTTCTGGCACACCAACATACTGGCCGGCAGACCCAAGGAAACTACCAGATTTAATAGACTTTGCGATTACCAAAAACATCCCTAAAAATCTGATAAGTGCCAATTGCCTATCGGATCTCTCATCTGATCACTCGCCTGTCCTGTTTATTCTACTGCGACATCCAGGAACATTGAAACAACCATTAAAATTGACCTCACAGAAAACCAATTGGGTTAAGTACAGAAAATATATCAGCTCACACATTGAGCTAAGTCCTCATCTCCACGATGAAGCCAATGTAGACAGCTTTGTTAATTCACTTGAGTCTGTACTCGTCTCTGCAGCTCGAGCCTCAACATCGCAAACTATAAATACACAAAGCAATAAAAAGACAAATCTACAAATCGAACAGCTCGTCCTCGAAAAGCGGCGTTTACGTCGCGAGTGGCAATTCCACAGATCGCCATCTGCTAAGCAAAGCTTTAGACATGCCTCACGTCAACTTACTAAAGCCCTACAGCAAGAAGAAGATTATGTCCACCGCCGCTATATAGAGCAATTGTCAACTTCTAGTACAAAACACTCACTATGGAGAGCTCACCCAACTCTAAGCTCACCGAAAGAAACCGTGAAACCGGCTATTAGAAATCCCACAGGCGGCTGGGCGCGCAGCGATGCAGACAGAGCCAGCACGTTTGCCAATCACCTTAAAAATATCTTCCAACCAAATCCGGCCACTAGTGCCTTTACTTTGCCGACTTTACCATATGAGCCTCAGCTTCAATATGAACCAATCGAGTTTCGCCCAAACGAAATCGCCAATATCATCAAAAACCAACTAAATCCGAAAAAATCACCAGGCTGCGACCTCATAACTCCCAAAATGATCATTGAGCTTCCATATTGCGCCGTCTGCACTATCACCCAGCTCTTCAATGCCATCGCAAAACTTGGCCACTTTCCAGCGAGATGGAAAAAGTCAATTATAATAATGATAGCAAAGCCGGGAAAAGACCACACAATTCCCACGTCGTATAGACCTATAAGCCTACTTTCATGCTTATCTAAACTCTTTGAGAAATGAATTCTGACTCGAATAAACACATACCTAAGGATCCAGGAAGGAATCCCGTCACATCAGTTTGGGTTTCGTGAAATGCACGGAACAATTGAGCAGATCAACCGGATAACAGCAGAAATTCGGAATGCATTCGAAAAACGCGAGTACTGTACCGCAATATTTCTAGACCTCTCTCAAGCATTTGATAGAGTCTGGCTAGAAGGTCTAATGTACAAGATCAAGACAATGCTCCCTTGTAATACCCACAAGCTTTTAGAGTCTTACCTTTACGACAGAAAATTTGCTGTGAGGTGCAACACAGATATATCTGACGAATTCACTGTTGGAGCCGGAGTTCCTCAAGGAAGTGTACTCGGACCAACATTATATGTTCTCTACACAGCAGACATCCCGACAAGCACACGACTAACAACATCTATGTTTGCTGATGATACAGCTATTCTTAGCCGCTCAAAATGCCCGATGCAAGCAACTGCGCAGCTAGCTCTTCATCTGGTGGATGTTGAAAAATGGCTATCAGACTGGCGAATTAAAGTAAACGAACAAAAATGCAAGCACGTTACGTTCACCTTGAATAGGCAAAACTGCCCGCCCCTTACGCTAAACAACACCCTACTCCCGCAAGCAAACGAGGTAACATATCTAGGAGTACACCTCGATAGAAGACTCACACTGTGTTGTCTAACGTGTGTGGAAACATACTCGCGTCGGCACATAGAAGCTAAAAGAACCCACCTAAAGCTAAAAGCCAGCAGCCTTCATTGGATTATCAACGCTCGGTCTCCCCTTTGCCTTGAATATAAAGTCCTGCTGTATAACTCGGTACTTAAACCTATATGGATGTACGGCTCCCAGTTATGGGGGAATGCCAGCAATAGCAATATTGACATAGTCCAGCGAGCTCAGTCGAAGATCTTGAGAACAATCACCGGGGCACCGTGGTACGTTCGCAACGAAAACATACATCGCGACTTAAACATTCTTCCAGTCAAAGATGTGATCGCAGAACAGAAGGAAAATTACTTTAGCAAGCTATTGTCGCACCCTAACCACCTGGCGAGAGGTCTAACAAGGTTGAGCAACCAATCACGACTTCGTCGCAATGACCTACCCACCCAGCGACCGTCTTGAGGAACGCGCAACCAGAATGCAGTCTTAGTCTACTGTTAGTTAAATGTTAATGTTAAGATTTGAAAACTTATTGTTAGTCTCAAAATTAAGAGAAGATCCAATAAATAAAAGCAAAGTTTAATTACAAAAAAAAAAAAATATTTTCGGATGGAATCCCATCAGTGTCAGGCCCCAAAGGCCCCGGAAAACAGGCGAAAATCTCGAGCCAAAGGCACAAATATCACGAGGAAACGAAGGAGAAGACCTTCGATTAACATCATTAAAACGAAGACATGAAGGACGATTAGACGATGTGGAAGACTTTCTGTGCAACCGCACCGAAGGACGGGAAGTTTCCACACACTACAGACAACACATGAAGGAGCTATGGAAGGAAATCGTCACGGGATACCATGATCTCATCGACCTGGAATCAGGCATAAAAAATGATGGACTCACCGATGACAGATTTCAAGTTGTACGAGCAGAATACTTTTCGTTTTTGAGCGAAGAATCGCAATCAACTTCAGCATCAACACAAAAACCCGCGATTGCACCTCCGTTTGTAATACCACCAGTAGAAATTCCAAAGTTTGACGGAGACTACCGACATTGGCTACAATTCTACGAAATTTTTACGGAATGCATCCACGATCATGACTACAGCGATGCAGTAAAATTGCGTCATTTGGAGAGTCATGTAACAGGTGAAGCACAAAACCTAATCTCAACGTCGATTGGTGGACAGACCAGTTACCAGGATGCATGGCAACGACTAAAGAATCGATACCACAATGAACGGCTGTTGATTAAATCCGCGATCCAAGAGCTTTTTGGACACCCCAGAACAAATGGATCAGCGGACCAGCTGCGCAGCTTACATGATACCGTGCTCCGAACGGTCGCCACTCTCGACGCACTCAATGTGTCAACAGACAACTGGGACCCAATCTTGATACACATCATTGAGGAATGATTGGATCCACACCCGCTGTCATCTCTAGAACTAGCCGTCACCGATCCAACCAATCGACAATCTTTGAAGCAGATGTTAAAAAATCTTGAGCGTCAGGCAACCAGTCAAGTAACAATGCAGAAAAATACGTCAGCTGCTCCACTTCGATCCAGTTCATCACGATTGGCCACAGTGTGTTCAGCCACAGCCCTGCTTACAGATAAGCCCACCGTTCTGTTACCAACCGCCCAAGTGGCAATACATGGCCCAGCCGGAGCCCATTAGCAATGCCGCACACTCCTAGATTCTGGATCACAGATTAACATAATCACCAGAAGGATGGCTGACACACTTGGACTACAATTGGAGCCATCAACCCTGAATAACGCTGCACTGGGAGGAACAACTAACAGATCACGAAAAAAGGCTGTGGTGACCCTATCATCATTAACCACTGACTTCAAAGATCAAATTAACGTCGTTGTGCTACCGGAAATAATGCCCAATCAACCATCCCACCCTATTCAAGCGCCAAGAAACATCTCACTTCAGTTGCGCTTAGCCGATCCTGAATTTACGCAGCCCCAGAATATTGATCTGTTGTTGGGCGCCGAAATCATCTCCCAGCTTATGAGGCCACAACAGACATATTTGGGAGAAGGACAACCACTACTAAAAAATACCGGATGGATTGTGATGGGGCCAGTGCGACCGGAATCAGCTCCTAACATTAGGCAGAACAAGTCGTCGGTAATACGACGGCTTGGACACCGGAAGCTAACGAGCCAAGACAAGGTTTGATTGCATGCATCGGCAAGGAGCAAATAGTAAAATCCGGAAGAGTACATAGTTCCCCACTCATTGCGGATCAACAAGAAGATAACGAGCCACGACAAGATCAACAAGAAGAGGCGCAGACGGACCCCAAACCACAAGCCCAAGGTTGTCAACTCACAACTGAAGAGCACAGAGTGCAAGGGCCAGTGACCAAGGAAAGTCAAGAAGTAGAAGTCACCTCCTATCTGGCATGGGTGACATGCATCTCCAAAGGGGAGCAAGAAGCAAGGTCAAGAGAGGACCAAGAGTCCTGTATGCGCACTGACCAACCAGAAAGAAGGTCTAGTACTTCATGGGATACCCAAGGAGAATGGTTACGAGGGCGCGCAACAAGGCGAAGGAGACAACAGGCCGGATAGAATTATCATTGGTATCGTATAAATGTTGGAGATCTCACCCACATGATGCAAATTTTTTTGTTAGGTTAGGTTAGGTTAGGGCGGTGATGCAAGGGGGTCATAGAATACCCCCTCACTTCCACTTGAGCCGCAAGGGCTCCTTGTGCTGCCGCTGGAGCAAGGGTTTCACCGAGATGCTACCCCCCCCTTCCTGTCTACCAGGGTGCGTATATATGCCTAGACTACCTATGGCGGCCCATGGTCCCAGCCTGCTTTTTTTATGAAGGCAACCAGTCCGCGTGGAGAGATCTCTGAGAGATCGTTAAGGTCCGAGAGTTCTTCGGACCCGAAGTGTTTGAGCCTGCTGCGTCCGAGTGCCGGGCAGTGGCATAAGAGGTGCGATACCGATTCTACCTCCTCTTCATCCCTGCAGCTCCTGCAGAAATCATTGTGGGGGACTGCAAGCCTGGCCGCGTGTTCGCCTATCAGCCAGTGCCCAGTGATTGCCCCAATCGCTAGGCTGCATTCCGGTCTAGTCAGAGCAATGAGTCTCGCCGATCTTTTCTGAGAGCGTGTCGGCCAGATCAAACGTGATGTTTTACAGGTCTGGAGATTATTCCATTTCCTGTTGGCTGCCAGGTCGAAAAACTCCCTGCACTTTAGCCTGCAAGTAGCCAAGGGTATGCCTACAAGTTCTTTCTCCGGTAGGAGAGGGTTGGTAGTCCCTGCCCTAGCTAGTTCATCTGCAGCACAGTTTCCCTCGTGGTCCCTGTGACCGGGGACCCAGATGAGGTAGATGTCAAGCTGTTCAGCCATCTCGTTGAGAGATTTGCGACAGTCATTGACTGTCCTGGAGTTGGATGAGAATCCGTCAAGTGCCTTGAGCGCTGCTAGACTATCTGAGAAGATACATATTGTACCCCGTTTGCCCCTTAGAGCTGGGGATTCAAGTGCTTCCTTAATGGCTACTACTTCAGCCTGGAACACACGGCAGTGGTCAGAGAGTCTGAAGGACTCCTTTAGGCTCAGATGCTCGCAAAAGTAACCACCTCCCACCTGGCCGTTAAGTTTTGATCCATCTGTATAGATATGGACCTCCGGTCCCGGTATCCGGGCATCCCATTCCTCCCTCGAGGGGATTAAGACTTTGTAGTTAGTGGTGGGTTGGTCGACATGCACACAGTAATCCGTACCCCCCTCAGGCATGAAATGTTGTAGGTCCAGTCTGGTATGACCGAAACTATTTTTGCTCCATAGGTTTGCCTCCCGCAGTCTTATTGCTGCCAGAGTGGCTGTCTTTACCCCCATCAGTTCAACTGGTAGTAGGTCAAGTATAGTGTCTAGGGCATCACTAGGCGTAGTGCGTAGACTGCCTGTCATACAGACTTCCGCCATGCGGTGCATAGGCCATGCGCTGCATGTTGTCCACCAGACAACAACACCATAGAATAGAATTGGTCTGATGATCGCTGTGTATAACCATCTGACCATCTTCGGGGACATTCCCCATTTCAGGCCTACCGCCTTGCGGCAGGTATAGAGTGATATTGCCGCTTTCTTAGTCCTATCAGCGGTGTTCAGCTTCCAGTCCAGTTTGCTGTCTAGCGTGATACCTAGGTACTTCGCACTATCACTAAGAACTAGTGTTTCTCCTAGGAGCTTCGGAAGTCTTAAGTTAGGTATTTTGTACTTCCTGGTGAACAGCACGAGCTCTGTCTTGGATGGGTTGACTCCCAGCCCGTTCTTTTGCGCCCAGGCCGACAGAACTTCGAGCTTCCCTGTCATTAGGTCGCATAGCGTCTGTGGGAATTTCCCCACGAAGGCAATAGCAACATCGTCCGCGTACGCAATGATCTTACATCCGCCACCCTCTAAGGATCGTAGTAGGCTGTTAACCGCCACGTTCCAGAGTAGTGGTGAGAGTACACCTCCTTGTGGGGTGCCCCTCTTGACGTATCTTCGAATAGTCGAACCTCCAAGTGTAGCCTCGACATTCCTGTTAACCAGGATCTGCCGTATTAGGTGAGTTGATCGGTTGTCTATTACAAGTCCCGTCAGTGCGTCGATTATTGAGCACGGCAAGATGTTGTTGAAGGCCCCTTCTATGTCTAGAAAAGCCACAAGTGCGTATTCCTTAGAGTTGATCGCTCGTTCGGCGATCATAGTGATATCGTGCAGGGCTGTTTCTGTTGATCGGCCCCTTTTGTAAGCATGCTGAGAGCATGAGATGTCATTTGGGTTAATGTTAAGTTGTAGATGGAGACTTAAGAGTCTTTCCATAGTCTTAAGGAGAAAGGAAGACAGACTTATAGGTCTGAAGTCCTTGGGGGTGCAGTGGGATGGTTTCCCCGCCTTGGGTATGAATACAACCTTTGTGCACAGCCATGCCTTTGGTATCATACCAGTAGTGAAGACTGTGCTGAAGATTTTCTTAATCCATTTCCTTAGGTTAATACCGGCTCTGGATAACTGAGCTGGTAGAAAACCGTCCGGTCCCGGGGATTTGAAGGGTTTAAAACTGTCCATTGCCCATTTCAGGTTTCTGTCACTAAGTAGGTAATTGAGCGAGCCCTGGTGACCCTGGCTTCGCATCACCTGGGTTGTTCCTTCCGATGAGCAACCCGGGAAGTGTGCGTTGATAAGGGTCTCCAGGGTTTCCAGGCTTGAGGTTGTCCAGCACCCCTCCGTGTTCTTAATGTAACCTGCGATGGGGGCTGTAGTAGAGAGAATCTTTCTTAGGCGGGCGGCCTCTGATGTCTCCTGAATTTTGATGCAGAAATTGGCCCAGGCAACCCTCTTTGCCTTGCGCAATTCTTTGTTATATTGCCTAAGTTCAGCTTTATAGGCTTCCCACGCCTCGTCTGTGTTGGTACGGTGCGCATGGTTGAAGGCCCTACGTGCATTTTTTTTGTACGGGGCTAAAGACGAGGTCCACCACGGAGGCTTCTTCGATCTGTTGCTACCTATTCTTTTTTTGGGGCAGGCCTTGTGGTAAGCTTTTGCACTAGTCGCAATAAGCTTATCTATCATGGCGTTGAGCCCCTCATAGGTCTCGATGGTCTCCGAAGGCGGTTCGCCTAAGGATCTATCTAGTATATTTTTATAGAGCTCCCAGTTTGCCTTTCTAGGATTTCGTACTGCTTGCTTGGTGAAGTTTTCAAAATTTACTACTATCTCAATATAGCGATGGTCTGAAAATGAGTGTTTGTCAAGGACTCTCCAGCTGGTGATTGTATCAGCCAGGGAGTGCGAGAATAATGTGACATCAAGAACCTCCCTTCTGTTCTTGACTACGAAAGTGGGTTCTGAACCTCTGTTACCCACTAGAAGCTTAGAGCTGAGGATAAAATCGAAGATTGACTCACCCCTCTCGTTTGTGTCAGTGCTTCCCCACTGATTGTGATGAGCGTTGGCATCGCATCCTATTATTAGGTCAATGTCCTTCCTTTCGCTGTCTTCCACAAGCCGCCTGAGTAGCGAATGGGGTGGAGGTCCTTGGTGGTCGTGACCCATATATGCCGAGCATATTCTTAGATGGCCGTCTGGGCCCTCTAT
This sequence comes from Drosophila ananassae, assembly GCF_017639315.1. Taxonomy (NCBI): domain Eukaryota; kingdom Metazoa; phylum Arthropoda; class Insecta; order Diptera; family Drosophilidae; genus Drosophila; species Drosophila ananassae. Next base: position 22,822,640 of record NC_057929.1, on the reverse strand, counting down.
CGATGCGGCTACGTGATCTTCATTGCTGAAATTTGGTAGCAAGAAGGTATTAAGGCTTTTCTTTGCGAGTATGCATGCTCGCTTTTTACCTGTTACATCGGCTGTGTACAGCCTGAAGTCCGACGCCCCCAGACCGAGAATCCTGTCTCCGTGGATCCAGGGTTCTTGGATGAGGGCCACGTCAGCTCCATCCTCTGCAAGATGGAGCAGGAGGGCGGCGGAAGCCACCTTACTGTGATGGAGGTTTATCTGCAGGAATGTCAGGGACATCCTTTCGATTCTCCACCACAGTAACCTCCGCCTCGGTGTCGGAGCCCAGCAAAGAGTCCTCCTCCATGCCGACGCCACCAAGAGCCCTCGCCAGGTCACTCTCCTCTGAGGTGTACCCTTCCAGAATGTCCTCCTCCACATCTGACATTCCTTCTGGGCGGACCTCTTCGCGGGCCCTCGGTTTGCTGGGGTTCTTGTCCCAGTCCACCGCCTCCAGTCTGGCTCCTGGGTAGACCTCTCCAAGCGACGCAATCATTCGCTTGTAGAGGCTTACAGACCTCGCATCTTGGCACGCTATCACCTTGATGCTACCCTGGTACCACCCTGCGTCTTCGCAGTCCGGTGGAGGTCCTCCGCTCTTGAGCATCTCCTCCATGAAGCGCCCATGCAGCTCATTCACTACCTTACGCCAAAGCTCCTTGGGGATCAGGCCATCTGTGGAGCCATTATCAATGACCCCAATGATGGTCCTGCCCTTGGTAACTTCGGCGAAGGATCTGCTACTCTGTGTCTGCACCTTCTTCTTCTTAGCTAGGGGCGCTCCACCGTCGGTCGACCTCTGCCTTTTCGCACTCTGTGCACTCTCCTTGGCAGAGTCGCCTACTCCTGTCGGCTTTTTTGGGTCCAATCTGGCTCCCGCTCTTGCTGGCTGAAAGTCAGGCAGGATTTCCCTCGCCCACTTTATAATTTCAGCCTGATCGGGATTGGACTCCGCCGATGGGTCTGCCCTCATTAGGATGAAGGCCGCTCTCCTCCTATCTTTATAGGAGCCCTTCCGCTGCAGGGGGCCAGCAGTCGTCGGACCGGGGCCTTCCTTAGGGTTGCCACCGGTGCGAAAGGAGCTCGATTCAGGGATCTTACCCCCCACACCGTTCGGTGGTCCCATAGTGGGCCCCGTTTTGGGGGTCGGTGCCTTGGCATCTCCCCCTACACCGGCGCCGCTCGCCTCCGGATGTTCTCCCTCAGTGGGGAGCTTCGCCATCCCAGCATCTCTTTGGCCTCTATCTGCCTTGGAGATTGACAGATCCGAGATCCCATTTCCGGACGTTCTTAGGGAGTTCCGTTCTCCACTGTTTGTTTTTTTTGTTATAATATTATCGTTCATTTTTGGACCCACGAGTAGGCGGGAAGGGGTTCGTCCATCATGACATAGCCCGCTTGTCATGATAAGCCTGGCTAAAACTGAGGGGTCGGCCGGTCCCCCAGAGTCCGCATATTAACGTCCGTGCATCCCCCGGACATGCATCCCTCGGCATATGCTGTTCCACCTTGGATTGGGGTGATTTGAGGAAGGGAGTTTTCTTCTCCCCGCCCGACTACAATTAGCCAGCATCCTCGGCAGAGACATGACCTAACCGGGACCTGTTACCAGCCGCCCTCACGTGGAGAGTATAGTCGCACTACCATCGGTGTACACAGTTACGGCACATGAGCTCATGCGATTCTCCCCCTGTTGTACCCGATTGGCTGACGGCCAAATTTTTTTTTTTTGTTATTAACATTAGATTTTTAGGAACTAGTTTTAAGATCCACAATATGTTCTAGTGCAAGGGTACACATCGGTTCACTGAGACGGTTCAACAACAACGCACAGCCGCATTGGATTGAGTCCCTGAATGGGGGGGAGAATGTTGGCACCTAGTGCCAAGACCTACTACCCTATATGCACACTTAGTAATTAGATCCAATCAATATGCATCAGCATGTCGCAATATACAAACCCACTTACCGATTTCCCACTTATAAATAATTAGTAATAAGCATAAAACTATATCCAACCTATTAACCCAGCACTAGTAGACGGCGCCAGAAGCAGAATCAGCATATCAGCGGGAAGAATGACCGACTGACCGATGCAAGCACAAACAAACAATCTGAGTCAGCAGACTCAGAGGTGGGTGACCCTGGCATTAACATTAGGTTTAGCACGTCCATAACATTGACTTTTTAATTTAGCATCTTATATAAGAGTTGTTCTTTTGAAATAAAGATAGTTCCGAAATCAGAGTCAATCGTCTCGTTACTCAGTGTCTGAACCACGGCACTTAAAATCAACCTACTTCGAGTGATCCTGTGTAAAACGGTTCACATTACTTCGCGTCTTGCTCCCGTGAAACGGACCACGAGTTGATCCCACGGCATACCAGTCTACGTCGAGTGTTGCTCCCGTGAAACGGCCCGCCGGTAGACCCCGCGTTACCTAACTACTCCAAGTGTTGCTCCCATGAAACGGACCACGAGGAGACCCCGCGGCATACCAGTCTAGCTCGAGTGTTGCTCCCGTGAAACGGACCACCAGCAGACCCCACGCTATCTAACCTACTTCGAGTGTTGCTCCCGTGAAACGGACCGCCAGTAGGACCGGCCGATAAGGAATCAGCCGAACCCCCATGCCACCGGTACTTGAGGAAAACCACCCCAGGACTTCAAGCACATCAAATCCAGCCTGATCACAGCAAGCGTCTGGCCGACCCGAGCAGTCCCTTGCAGAATCCAGGTAAATTTAGTCGAGACTATTTACGATCTTTGACTACGACTCCGGGACCTACCGTTACTCCCGTGAGTTAAAGTTTAACGTAGTTGCCGCATAACGCTCTACGGACGAACATTTGGTGACCCCGACCTGATCATTTAGGATCACAACCTGAACACAAGCCGCAACGCAATTTAACTTATCAGAAAAAAAAAATAGTAATAATAATAAAATAAAAAAAAAGGGATAAATCGCAACCATGGGATCAAAATCAGACCCCGTAATCCAAATGCTCATTGATGAGCAAATTGAAAGCTCACTAAGGACTCCGCAGAGCGTAAAATCAAGGAACTCAAGGAAACTCAAGGTGAGACTCAGACAGCTCACTCACTCATGGACCCAGTTTAAAAAAAATGATGACAAGCTCCATGAGCTAGCACTAAGTCCTGAGAATGAGTATTTCACAAAGGCCAAGGCGCTAGAAGAGCTTGTGAAAAAATATGAAGCAATATTTTCGGATGGAATCCCATCAGTGTCAGGCCCGTCACAAAGGCCCCGGAAAACAGGCGAAAATCTCGAGCCAAAGGCACAATCATCACGAGGAAACGAAGGAGAAGACCTTCGATTAACATCATTAAAACGAAGACATGAAGGACGATTAGACGATGTGGAAGACTTTCTGTGCAACCGCACCGAAGGACGGGAAGTTTCCACACACTACAGACAACACATGAAGGAGCTATGGAAGGAAATCGTCACGGGATACCATGATCTCATCGACCTGGAATCAGGCATAAAAAATGATGGACTCACCGATGACAGATTTCAAGTTGTACGAGCAGAATACTTTTCGTTTTTGAGCGAAGAATCGCAATCAACTTCAGCATCAACACAAAAACCCGCGATTGCACCTCCGTTTGTAATACCACCAGTAGAAATTCCAAAGTTTGACGGAGACTACCGACATTGGCTACGATTCTACGAAATTTTTACGGAATGCATCCACGATCAAGACTACAGTGATGCAGTGAAATTGCGTCATTTGGAGAGTCGTGTAACAGGTGAAGCACAAAACCTAATCTCAACGTCGATTGGTGGACAGACCAGTTACCAGGATGCATGGCAACGACTAAAGAATCGATACCACAATGAACGGCTGTTGATTAAATCCGCGATCCAAGAGCTTTTCGGACACCCCAGAACAAATGGATCAGCGTACCAGCTGCGCAGCTTACATGATACCGTGCTCCGAACGGTCGCCACTCTCGACGCACTCAATGTGTCAACAGACAACTGGGACCCAATCTTGATACACATCATTGAGGAAAGATTGGATCCACACACGCTGTCATCTCTAGAACTAGCCGTCACCGATCCAACCAATCGACAATCTTTGAAGCAGATGTTAAACAATCTTGAGCGTCAGGCAACTAGTCAAGTAACAATGCAGAAAAATACGTCAGCTGCTCCACTTCGATCCAGTTCATCACGATTGGCCACAGTGTGTTCAGCCACAGCCCTGCTTACAGATAAGCCCACCGTTCTGTTACCAACCGCCCAAGTGGCAATACATGGCCCAGCCGGAACCCATCAGCAATGCCGCACACTCCTAGATTCTGGATCACAGATTAACATAATCACCAGAAGGATGGCTGACACACTTGGACTACAATTGGAGCCATCAACCCTGAATATCGCTGCACTGGGAGGAACAACTAACAGATCACGAAAAAAGGCTGTGGTGACCCTATCATCATTAACCACTGACTTCAAAGATCAAATTAACGTCGTTGTGCTACCGGAAATAATGCCCAATCAACCATCCCACCCTATTCAAGCGCCAAGAAACATCTCACTTCAGTTGCGCTTAGCCGATCCTGAATTTACGCAGCCCCAGAATATTGATCTGTTGTTGGGCGCCGAAATCATCTCCCAGCTTATGAGGCCACAACAGACATATTTGGGAGAAGGACAACCACTACTAAAAAATACCGCGCTTGGATGGATTGTGATGGGGCCAGTGCGACCGGAATCAGCTCCTAACATTAAGGCAGAACAAGTCGTCGGTAATACGACGGCTTGGACACCGGAAGCTAACGAGCCACGACAAGGTTTGATTGCATGCATCGGCAAGGAGAAAATAGTAAAATCCGGAAGAGTACATAGTTCCCTACTCATTGCGGATCAACAAGAAGATAACGAGCCACGACAAGATCAACAAGAAGAGCCGCAGACGGACCCCAAACCACAAGCCCAAGGTTGTCAACTCATTGGATTGAGTCCCTCATTGGGGGGGGAGAATGTTGGCACCTAGTGCCAAGACCTACTACCCTATATGCACACTTAGTAATTTGATCCAATCAATATGCATCAGCATGTCGCAATATACAAACCCACTAACTGATTTTCTCACTTATAAATAATTAGTAATAAGCATAAAACTATATCCAACCTATTAACCCAGCACTAGTAGACGGCACCAGAAGCAGAATCAGCATATCAGCGGGAAGAATGACCGACTGACCGATGCAAGCAAAAACAAACAATCTGAGTCAGCAGACTCAGAGGTGGGTGACCCTGGCATTAACATTAGGTTTAGCACGTCCATAACATTGACTTTTTAATTTAGCATCTTATATAAGAGTTGTTCTTCTGAAATAAAGATAGTTCCGAAATCAGAGTCAATCGTCTCGTTACTCAGTGTTTCAACCACGGCACTTAAAATCAACCTACTTCGAGTGATCCTGTGTAAAACGGTTCACATTACTTCGCGTGTTGCTCGCGTGAAACGGACCACGAGTTGATCCCACGGCATACCAGTCTACGTCGAGTGTTGCTCCCGTGAAACGGCCCGCCGGTAGACCCCGCGTTACCTAACTACTCCAAGTGTTGCTCCCATGAAACGGACCACGAGGAGACCCCGCGGCATACCAGTCTAGCTCGAGTGTTGCTCCCGTGAAACGGACCACCAGCAGACCCCACGCTATCTAACCTACTTCGAGTGTTGCTCCCGTGAAACGGACCGCCAGTAGGACCGGCCGATAAGGAATCAGCCGAACCCCCATGCCACCGGTACTTGAGGAAAACCACCCCAGGACTTCAAGCACATCAACTCCAGCCTGATCACAGCAAGCGTCTGGCCAACCCGAGCAGTCCCTTGCAGAATCCAGGTAAATTTAGTCGAGACTATTTACGATCTTTGACTACGACTCCGGGACCTACCGTTACTCCCGTGAGTTCCAGTTTAACGTAGTTGCCGCATAATGCTCTACGGACGAACATTTGGTGACCCCGACGTGATCTGGCGTGATCAGCTCCGACGTGATCAGCTCCGTGAGCTGGCGCTAAGCCCGGAAAACAAATGTTCGTCCGTAGAGAGTTATGCGGCAACTACGTTAAACTGGAACTCACGGGAGTAACGGTAGGTCCCGGAGTCGTAGTCAAAGATCGTAAATAGTCTCGACTAAATTTACCTGGATTCTGCAAGGGACTGCTCGGGTTGGCCAGACGCTTGCTGTGATCAGGCTGGAGTTGATGTGCTTAAAGTCCTGGGGTGGTTTTCCTCAAGCACCGGTGGCATGGGGGTTCGGCTGATTCCTTATCGGCCGGTCCTACTGGCGGTCCGTTTCACGGGAGCAACACTCGACGTAGACTGGTATGCCGTGGGATCAACTCGTGGTCCGTTTCACGGGAGCAACACGCGAAGTAATGTGAACCGTTTTACACAGGATCACTCGAAGTAGGTTGATTTTAAGTGCCGTGGTTCAAACACTGGGTAACGAGACGATTGACTCTGATTTCGAAACTATCTTTATTTCAGAAGAACAACTCTTATATAAGATGCTAAATTAAAAAGTCAATGTTATGGACGTGCTAAACCTAATGTTAATGCCAGGGTCACCCACCTCTGAGTCTGCTGACTCAGATTGTTTGTTTGTGCTTGCATCGGTCAGTCGGTCATTCTTCCCGCTGATATGCTGATTCTGCTTCTGGCGCCGTCTACTAGTGCTGGGTTAATAGGTTGGATATAGTTTTATGCTTATTACTAATTATTTATAAGTGAGAAAATCGGTTAGTGGGTTTGTATATTGCGACATGCTGATGCATATTGATTGGATCAAATTACTAAGTGTGCATATAGGGTAGTAGGTCTTGGCACTAGGTGCCAACATTCTCCCCCCCATTGAGGGACTCAATCCAATGCGGCTGTGTGTTGTTGTTGAACCGTCTCAGTGAACCGATGTGTACCCTTGCACTAGAACATATTGTGGATCTTAAAACTAGTTCCTAAAAATCTAATGTTAATAACAAAACAATTTGCGTCATGTGGGTGAGATCTCCAACATTTATACGATACCAATGATAATTCTATCCGGCCTGTTGTCTCCTTCGCCTTGTTGCGCGCCCTCGTAACCATTCTCCTTGGGTATCCCATGAAGTACTAGACCTTCTTTCTGGTTGGTCAGTGCGCATACAGGACTCTTGGTCCTCTCTTGACCTTGCTTCTTGCTCCCCTTTGGAGATGCATGTCGCCCATGCCAGATAGGAGGTGACTTCTACTTCTTGACTTTCCTTGGTCACTGGCCCTTGCACTCTGTGCTCTTCAGTTGTGAGTTGACAACCTTGGGCTTGTGGTTTGGGGTCCGTCTGCGGCTCTTCTTGTTGATCTTGTCGTGGCTCGTTATCTTCTTGTTGATCCGCAATTAGTGGAAAACTATGTACTCTTCCGGATTTTACTATTTGCTCCTTGCCGATGCATGCAATCAAACCTTGTCGTGGCTCGTTAGCTTCCGGTGTCCAAGCCGTCGAATTACCGACGACTTGTTCTGCCTTAATGTTAGGAGCTGATTCCGGTCGCACTGGCCCCATCACAATCCATCCAAGCGCGGTATTTTTTAGTAGTGGTTGTCCTTCTCCCAAATATGTCTGTTGTGGCCTCATAAGCTGGGAGATGATTTCGGCGCCCAACAACAGATCAATATTCTGGGGCTGCGTAAATTCAGGATCGGCTAAGCGCAACTGAAGTGAGATGTTTCTTGGCGCTTGAATAGGGTGGGATGGTTGATTGGGCATTATTTCCGGTAGCACAACGACGTTAATTTGATCTTTGAAGTCAGTGGTTAATGATGATAGGGTCACCACAGCCTTTTTTCGTGATCTGTTAGTTGTTCCTCCCAGTGCAGCGATATTCAGGGTTGATGGCTCCAATTGTAGTCCAAGTGGGTCAGCCATCCTTCTGGTGATTATGTTAATCTGTGATCCAGAATCTAGGAGTGTGCGGCATTGCTGATGGGTTCCGGCTGGGCCATGTAATTCCACTTGGGCGGTTGGTAACAGAACGGTGGGCTTATCTGTAAGCAGGGCTGTGGCTGAACACACTGTGGCCAATCGTGATGAACTGGATCGAAGTGGAGCAGCTGACGTATTTTTCTGCATTGTTACTTGACTGGTTGCCTGACGCTCAAGATTTTTTAACATCTGCTTCAAAGATTGTCGATTGGTTGGATCGGTGACGGCTAGTTCTAGAGATGACAGCGTGTGTGGATCCAATCTTTCCTCAATGATGTGTATCAAGATTGGGTCCCAGTTGTCTGTTGACACATTGAGTGCGTCGAAAGTGGCGACCGTTCGGAGCACGGTATCATGTAAGCTGCGCAGCTGGCCCGCTGATCCATTTGTTCTGGGGTGTCCGAAAAGCTCTTGGATCGCGGATTTAATCAACAGCCGTTCATTGTGGTATCGATTCTTTAGTCGTTGCCATGCATCCTGGTAACTGGTCTGTCCACCAATCGACGTTGAGATTAGGTTTTGTGCTTCACCTGTTACATGATTCTCCAAATGACGCAATTTTACTACATCGCTGTAGTCTTGATGGTGGATGCATTCCGTAAAAATTTCGTAGAATCGTAGCCAATGTCGGTAGTCTCCGTCAAACTTTGGAATTTCTACTGGTGGTATTACAAACGGAGGTGCAATCGCGGGTTTTTGTGTTGATGCTGAAGTTGATTGCGATTCTTCGCTCAAAAACGAAAAGTATTCTGCTCGTACAACTTGAAATCTGTCATCGGTGTGTCCATAATTTTTTATGCCTGATTCCAGGTCGATGAGATCATGGTATCCCGTGACGAAATTCTTCCATAGCTCCTTCATGTGTTGTCTGACGTGTGTGGAAACTTCCCGTCCTTCGGTGCGGTTGCACAGAAAGTCTTCCACATCGTCTAATCGTCCTTCATGTCTTCGTTTTAATGATGTTAATCGAAGGTCTTCTCCTTCGTTTCCTTGTGATGATTGTGCCTTTGGCTCGAGATTTTCGCCTGTTTTCCGGGGCCTTTGTGCCGGGTCTGACACTGATGGGATTCCATCCGAAAATATTGCTTCATATTTTTTCACAAGCTCTTCTAGCGCTTTGGCCTTTGTGAAATACTCATTCTCAGGACTTAGTGCAAGCTCATGAAGCTTGGCATCATTTTTTTTAAACTGGGTCCATGAGTGAGTTAGCTGTCTGAGTCTCTCCTCGTAGTATCCTCCCCTGAGTTTACGCTCTGCGGAGTCCTTAGTGAAGTTTCTTTTCTCCTCTCTCTTTTTTTTTTTTTTCGTTGAGTTAATTTGCGTTGAGGTTTGTGTTCAAGTTGTGATCCTAAATGATCAGGTCGGGGTCACCAAATGTTCGTCCGTAGAGCGTTATGCGGCAACTACGTTAAACTTGAACTCACGGGAGTAACGGTAGGTCCCGGAGTCGTAGTCAAAGATCGTAAATAGTCTCGACTAAATTTACCTGGATTCTGCAAGGGACTGCTCGGGTCGGCCAGACGCTTGCTATGATCAGGCTGGAGTTGATGTGCTTGAAGTCCTGGGGTGGTTTTCCTCAAGTACCGGTGGCATGGGGGTTCGGCTGATTCCTTATCGGCCGGTCCTACTGGCGGTCCGTTTCACGGGAGCAACACTCAAAGTAGGTTAGATAGTAGGTTAGTCTGCTGGTGGTCCGTTTCACGGGAGCAACACTCGAGCTAGACTGGTATGCCGCGGGGTCTCCTCGTGGTCCGTTTCATGGGAGCAACACTTGGAGTAGTTAGGTAACGCGGGGTCTACCGGCGGTCCGTTTCACGGGAGCAACACTCGACGTAGACTGGTATGCCGTGGGATCAACTCGTGGTCCGTTTCACGCGAGCAACACGCGAAGTAATGTGAACCGTTTTACACAGGATCACTCGAAGTAGGTTGATTTTAAGTGCCGTGGTTCAGACACTGAGTAACGAGACGATTGACTCTGATTTCGGAACTATCTTTATTTTAGAAGAACAACTCTTATATAAGATGCTAAATTAAAAAGTCAATGTTATGGACGTGCTAAACCTAATGTTAATGCCAGGGTCACCCACCTCTGAGTCTGCTGACTCAGATTGTTTGTTTTTGCTTGCATCGGTCAGTCGGTCATTCTTCCCGCTGATATGCTGATTCTGCTTCTGGCGCCGTCTACTAGTGCTGGGTTAATAGGTTGGATATAGTTTTATGCTTATTACTAATTATTTATAAGTGAGAAAATCGGTTAGTGGGTTTGTATATTGCGACATGCTGATGCATATTGATTGGATCAAATTACTAAGTGTGCATATAGGGTAGTAGGTCTTGGCACTATGTGCCAACAGCTATACTTGTTGGATATGAACCAAATGGTTATAAATTATGGAATGAGGAATCGAGGAAATTTATGATAGCAAGAGATGTTCTGGTGGATGAAATAAACATGCTAAAATCAAGAGTTTTACATGGAAAAGATTCGGATGTTCAAAGTATTACTGTTGAAAAAAATAATGAATCTTTAACTAAGGAGAATGAAGAGTTGGATTTTCCTTTGGTGGAAAATAATGAATCTGTTGATTCTGAGTTAAATGAGCAACTCAATGAAAATTCCACATATCTTGAGAATGCCGATCCAGTCGTTGAAACTGGTGATAAATTAAAAGAAAATAAAAAGGAAGAAGAAATCAGACGCAGTGAAAGAATTAAAAGTAAGCCCAAATTATCATATCGATTTTTAGAAAGATGTCTTATGAATAATCAAACATTCCTAATACCTTTGAAGAGATTAAGTTTCGTGAGGACAGATCTTTCTGGGAAAATGCTATACAGGATGAACTTAGATCTCATTTTCAAAATAATATTTGGACCTTAGTGCATAAGCCAGATAATAAAAACATAGTTGATTGCAAATGGGTATTTAGTATTAAAAAAGTATTAAAGTATTAATTACTTAATTAATTAATTAAAGTATTAGTATTAAAGATGAGTTTGGGAAATTAGTAAAGTACAATGCTTGACTTGTAGCGTGGGGTTTCACTCAAGAATATGTGACTGATTACGATGAGACATTTGCACCAGTTGCACGAATTTCCAGTTTTTAGATTTTTGTTAAATTACGGGAAATTAGACACTTTATTGGCATAAAAATTGACAGATCTGATGGAGAGATTTGTTTTAGTCAATCAGCATATATTAAAAGAGTATTGAGAAAATTTAATATGGAAGATTGTAATTCAGTTAGTACTCCCCTCCCAAGTAAGTTGGACTATATGGCTCTGCAATCGGAAGAACTATGTGATGCACCATGTAGAAATTTGGTTGGTTGTTTGATGTACATAATGTTATGTACACGGCCTGACTTAAGTACTTCAATAAGTATTCTAAGCTGGTATGCATACAACAACAATAAGGAACTATGGCAATGCCTTGAGAGAGTTCTTAGATATCTGAAGGGAACTGTTAATCTCAAGCTTAGATTCAAGAAACTAATTTTAATAGTATTCTTACAGGATATGTAGATTCCGATTGGGCTGGAAATGAAACTGACAGAAGAAGTACCACTGGGTATTTATTTAAAATGTTTGAAAGTTGTTTGATTTCATGGAGCACCATGAAGCAAAAGTTGGTTGCTGCTTCATCTACTGAAGCTGAATACATGGCCTTGTTTGAAGGTGTTAGAGAAGCTCTTTGGCTTAAATCACTAATAAATGAGATTAATCTAAAATTAAATGGTCCTATAGAGTAAGTATTGCAAATAATCCTACTTGCCATAAGAGGACAAAGCACATAGACATTAAATATCATTTTACAAGAGAGCAAATTGAAAGAAAACTAATTTGTGTAAAGTATATTCCCACAGATCTGCAACTAGCCGATATACTGACGAAGCCATTACCAACTGCACGGTTTATTTCCCTGCGAAGCCAACTTGGACTTGCTGAGTAAATCAACAAAAAAAAAAGTTGTTTTTGTTATTAATTCCAAACTTATTTTTTTTGTTATCTTTTGTTTTGTTATCTAAAACTTATGTTACTTATGTTAATATTTTTTTTGGTCTAGTTGGGTTTTTACTGGGTTTCCCCAACTCTTGCAGCAAATGCTGGACCTAATGTATCCCCAGAATTAAATTAAAATATGAAGATTTGAAAGAAATGAAGATACTTATTAAAATTAAATCACAAACTCATGTCAATAATCGTAGTGATAATCAATGTAACTTTTGAGGCGGCGTATTGAAAATTGCGTATTCAAATATGCAAAAGTAACATAGACAGTTCTGCTATATATTCAATTGAATGTAAGGAAAAATGTGTTCCTTGTTTCTCGCCTATTTGTTGATATCATGTCCTCTTGACATTTTACATCACTTCGTTTCTGGCATCGAGACCGTGTGGTTTATAAAATCTTAATTGCGTGTTTTATTTATTCATTGAGGGTTTCTGGTTAATACTTAATTGTATTACTTATTTATTAACAAAACCAATAACGTGATTGCCCGAGCCCAGAAATAACACGGTATACTTCGTTTAATACAAATCCCCTTTATTATGTTAAATTTACAAAAAAGGGGTGAATCTCACCGGCCGTTTGGCTCAGCCGACCGACCGCTCGTCCTCCTGTCGATCCCCGATCCCCGCTCCGGGTTGGTGCCAATACACACGCCCTCCCAAAGCATTCACCCGGCAGATCGTGTGGTCTTGGTGCCTGGCGCAGAAACGGCTCACGGTTCCCTTCGTTTGGACTCGCGGACTCTGGTTGCGGGGCCTGTGTTGCTGCTATTGTCTTCTTCGCTGCTCTTCTGCTGCCACTGCTCGTCCGTCGCCGCCGCTCCCTTGTCGCCGCTGCTCCTCTGACGTTGCTGCTCCTCCAAGGAAACTTTCCCGCTTGAATGTCAGACTTACCCACGGGGGGTCTTTCACTCAACTCTTCCAGCTTCCCTAGAAGACTCGGTCTCGATTTGCACCAGAGGCCCTCCTTATATAGTGCATGAGGCGCCTGTTACTCCTTGCAACTTTCGCTTCCTGCTGTTAATCCTTTGCTCCTCCGTTTCTCGCCGTTTACTTTCTCCTTTCTGCTCTTTCTCGTTCGCCCCGCTTGGGCCTCCGATCCGCATTGGTCATCGGACTTTGTCCAGACACACCCTGCGCCCATCCCTCCTGGTCATTCCCAATGCATTTCTGTGTTTTCTGCATTCTTCTAAACACAGCTGCCCAGTCGCGGGCCGCTCCGTTCCCCGCCTTCCCCCTCTCTCCTTCGAGCGCGGCCGTGGAGGCCCTCCCGGGACCGTTACGTTCCACGGTGATTCCTCTTTCTCCTTCTTCCTTGCGCGACGCCTTGCTGGTTCCTCCTGCCCCCGCTGCTGCCAAGGCATGCCTTCCGTGCTCGACGCATTTCTCCTTTTCCGTTCTTTCTAAACACACATCCGACGCTGCCGTGCTAGCTTGCTTGTCCTCCCCCCTCCCGGTGCTGCCCCTCTTGCCATCTGTCTTGGCGTGTGGGAGATCTAATCTCCTCACAGCAGGTCCGCAACCGCTGAAGCTTCTCGACCCGACTTATGAATGGGTTTGTGTCCACCATGGTCGAGAACATTGACCGGAATTCAAGGCACTCCGCATAACCTACATTCGAAGTGGGAAGTGGCAGTGGCGGCAAAGCCTGGAAAGTTCTGCCGAACGACGCATCAAAATTTGTGGAAGCAGTAGCGTTGATCAGTGTCGAACTCGCCGGCAACAAACTGGAGCGCCGCTTAATCTACTGGTCCAGTATGAATCGTGCCTCCCTCGCCGCATCATTGAAGTTGACGCACAGATCGCCCCTGAGTTCTGAAACATCCAGCTCGGACAGCTCCTTGTGTGTGCTCTTGAAATCCGCGACGATGCCTTCTAATTCGCTAAGTCGCACATTTATCATTGCCTCCGGAAATGTCTCCACTGCATTCAAGGAGGACAACAATCCTTGAAGGTCCTCAAAAAGGACAACTGCACTTTGGCTCAGGAATACTTTCCTTCCAGGAGAGGCTCACTCGAAAAACGGATTCATTTTCGCAACAAAAAATGTATTTTAGTTCGTTTACTAGCTCGCTAAGCGTGAGGTCTTGGTCTCGAGCCTCACTCGTGTCAAGTGCATGGCCCTGCAAGTTTTTCGGCGCTCGCGCATATGATGTAAGTAGCGAAAAAGCTTCTCGTTGGATTTTCGCTTTTTACAATTATGTGCATGAGACCCGAAAAACTGTCTAAAATGGTTTTAGAAATTTTTTCAGTAAAGCAGTGGTTTACTGATTTTAAAATTTTTTTTTTGAATTTTAGGCGAAGTAACGTTTGTATGAGAAATATAAGCGGGCTGTTTTAATGTTTTTTCTGACAATTATTCGATTTTTTGTCACCTTTTAAACTTCCTTAGACCTCCACGAACATTTCAAGACTAAGATAAGATAAATTCGTCCAGCCGTACTATAGTTTTAGCCCGACTAACAAACAGCACCTCATTTTTATACCCTTGCAGGGGGTATTATAATTTTGGTCAAAAGTGTGCAACGCAGTGAAGGCAACTGTGTATATAATCCGATATACATATATATATAATATAAGCTGCTACTTAACTGAAAGGGTTTGGATCCTTCTGAAGATAGCTTTCCTTTCGTGTTGATTTTTATTTGAATCAGAAAGGGGGTAATCATGGTTTTGTGATTAAAAAAAATGTTAAATATAATTAAATTAAATTATGAATTAAAATCACGGTTCCTGTAAAACAACTGATATTAAATAAAAAAAAGAAAGGAAAGCTAACTTGGGGCGGAGCCGAAGTTGATATACCCTTGCAGTTAAGGTTGTTCCATTTCCGATCGTTCAGGTATATGGCGTTTATAGGATTTAGTCGGCCGATACTTATGAAATTTAGCAGATCGTATTATATTGCCCAATATGAAATCCGTAGAAAGTCCCATCATTCTAGTTTAAAAAACACGAAAGTTATGCTAATTCCGATCGTTCAGTTATATGACAGCTATATAATATAATCAACCGATCCTTTTAAAATTTTGTACATAAAATATTATGGCTAAAAATAACACGTGGGGAAAGTTCTCTAACTTATGCTCTAACTTAAAAATCACCAAAGTAATGGCATTTCCGATCAATCAGTTATATGGCAGTTATAGGATATAGTGGACCGATCCCGGCCGTTCCGACTTATATACTATCTGCAAGAAAAAGAAGGATGTGTGCCAAGTTTCAGCTCGATAGCTCTAAAACTGAGAGACTAGTTTGCGTAGAAACCGACAGATAGACGGACAGACGGACATGCTCATATCGACTCAGGAGATGATCCTAATCAGGAATATATAAGTTAACAATGCACCGGTGATCTGAGCTAAGAGCGGACGACGGACGGCACACGAAGTCTTACGACGGGCGCTGGTTGGCGGCCGTGATCTGTGCGAGTTAGGTTTATGATTAAGCTTTTTTCTCAAGTTAGTCAGTTCTGGGCTGACAATCGAATAATAAAGGCACATTTAGCAACCGCCGCGACAGTATAGCTGAAGCTAAGACCCTGCTATCAGCTTACTAGGAAATGTTCAGCGGCATCATCATCACTGATCGTGGCCACCTGGTCGTGATCGGTGCTCTGCAGTGCTACACGACTGTAGAGTCACCTGCCGAGTGACCTGCCGTTGTGGGCAGCCACTTGCCACAACGGTACCCCAGAGCCAACAAATCTGTGAGCAGCACGTGCCACGGCGTAACCTCCTGCAAGTCCTGTACAGGCAGAAGATATTGCGGGCATCTCCGTTGCCGCATTATCCCACACTTTTGTTGTAACAGCTGAAGCTAAGACCCTGCTATCAGCAGTATCACCACTGATCGTGGCTACCACCTAGTCCCGATCCGCACTCTGCATCACTCTTTAGTTGCAGAGGCATCCAACATAGTGACCGATCGTTGTGGGCAGCAACGTTATAACCATAACCCCCTGCAAGACCCGTGCGGGTGGAGAATATTGTGGGTGAACACGCCGCCATAATATTACTTAACATTATCTGGCGCCCAACCGAGGCGAAGATTCCGACAAGATCTCCAAGCCTCGAAGGCACGAGGGAAAATAAAATCATCTCAAAACTGATACCCTAGGACGGACTGTTCTGGACCGCGCAGAAAACTGCGAAAAATAAGAAGTTAAACTTTCATAGATTCATGTAAGTGAAACCTTTTATATTTTTGTAAGAAACAAAAATATATATTTTTGAAAACAGTGTCGGTATTAAGATCAAGAAGTTAGAGTAATTTATTTCTTTGTGTGTCGCCGTGTTTTTTCTTTCGAATCAGTTAAATCTATTTCACGGAAAAGAGTGCGGTAAATAGTTAAGCGCTTAGCTTAGCGCCTAGCTTGGCGACTGTCTAATTTTTTTGAGACTTCTTTTTGTTTGTTGCTCGCTTGCTTGCGTTTGCTCTTGATAGCGGTTGTATGAGCCATTCAGAGTCCGAAGACTTTGTTGTTCAGCTAAGTAACCTCACTATATCAGAAGCGTATAGTACAAGAAAAACAAAGTATGGATCCACAAAAAATGCAGGCAATCATAAATGCAGCGGTTTTGGCCGCATTACAGGTCCAGAAACAGAAGTTTGAAGAGAAATTGAGGAATTGACGAAGGCCTTGATGGAGTAAAGTCATTGCCAGAGATTGATGGGTCACAGGGAAAGTATGTTTCTTGGCGACAGGCAGCACTAGCATCATATGAGTTGTTTAGACGGTTTGACGGTAGTTCTAAACATTATCAAGCTGTTCTCATAATACGTAACAAGATTAGGGGATTTGCTGATTCTGGCCTGTCATCCTTTAATACAGTTCTTAATTTTGACGCTATTATAAACCTTCTTGACTTCACTTATTCCGATAAACGTCCATTATACTTACTCGAGCAGGAGCTTACGACACTAAGGCAGAGGCAAATGTCTATTACACAGTTTTATGAGGAGCTTGAGAAGAAGCTGACACTCCTTACAAATAAGACCAATATGACATATGAGACTGACCGTGCCCGATATATGAACGATAGCTATAGGGCCGATGCCCTACGTGTATTTATTTCCGGGCTGAAGAGGAACTTAACCGATGTAATCATTGCTGCTCAGCCTAGGGACTTGCCATCAGCCTTGGCCATAGCTCAGGAAATAGAGGCAAACCGCGAGAGGCACGCTTTTGCCACACAGTATGCCAGATCCGTAGAGGAGAAACACCTTAGACAGGCCCAGAGTCGTCCATTACAAAGGACACCGGATTTCAACCACGAACAAATACTTAAAAAGGGGTGGAAAAATCCATATTTTACCAGGGATCAGGGGCTACGGACAGTTGTTGATAATAGGCCATTAGAGAAAATGGACGTAGATTAAACATCGTCGAAATTCCATCAATCGACAAACTTTCAGCGCTCTCAGGGTTCTGCGGCGCTGCAGGCACTCGAGGCACAGCAACAAATTACACACAAGAGACCGATGAACTCTCAAAGATTATCTTACTTTAGGCGTCAAATAGTTAATCATCTGTTTGAAGAAGATAAGAGTGTTCAAGCCGAGGATTATTACAATCAGATTGCTGGTGATGCGGTAGATGACATAGATGAGGAAGATGAAGCAGACTATGAGAGTGACGCCGTGCCTTTTTTTAGGGGATCTTCCCTGCTTCCATTCATCCAACGAACAGTAGCAGGGGAATCACGAAAATTCCTAATAGACCCGGGGGCCTCTAAAAGCTACATCAAGAGTGAGATTGGGTGGCCGACTTCAATTCCTGTTGATTCTCCATTTACAGTCAAGTCACTTCATGGGTTTGAAAAAATAGAACACAAATGCCAGTTTTATCTTTTTGGTGTGGAAAGCCCTTTCTTCTTTCTTTCCCTTTCTTTCTTCTTACCCGGACTTAAAACTTTTGACGGCATAATTGGCCTTGACCTGTTAGCGCAAGTAGGAGCGACTATTGATCTTTAAAGATTCTATTAGATTTAATGGGGAATGTGAGGATCTGCACTTTCAAAAATTCGCTCAGGTTAACTTTACGAAGGTTGAAGACATTTTCGTGTCCCCAACAGTGCAGGAAAGTTTTCAGCAGATCCAAAACGTTGTAGCGACTATTCGGACAAAAGGCACGGACGCCTCGGGATCACCTAATAAACGCTTAGTTGTCGATTTCTGGAAACTTAATTTGAAAACTATTGCCGATAGATACCCAATGCCGAGTATAAATATGATACTGTCGAATCTGGGAAGGGCCAAATTTTTCAGTAATCTCGACCTTAAGTTCGGATATCAACAGATAGAACATGCGGAATTGGATAGGGAAAAACGCCTTTTTCGGTCAACGGAGGCAAATATGAGTTCTGCCGCCTACCTTTCGGACTAAAGAATGCATCATTTTTCAAAGGGCAATAGACGACGTTCTACGGGATAAAATAGGCAGAACTGTTACGTCATGTGGATGACGTTATTGTCTTTTCAGAAACTGAAAAGTCTTATGTTGGCCACATTGCGGAGTTTTTAAAGAGAATTCAGGACGCCAACATGCGAGTGTCCAGGGTGAAGTTGCATTTTTTTTAAGAAAGTGTCGAATTCCTTGGTTTTGTTGTGACAAAGGAGGGTACTAGGACAAGCCAGGACAAGGTAAAAGCCATCAAGGAGTTCAAACAGCCAAGTAATTTGTTCGAGCTGAGATCGTTCTTGGGCTTAGCAAGTTACTATCGGTGCTTTATCAAAGATTTCGCAGTTTCGAGACCTTTGACAGATTTACTGAAGGGTGAAGGTGGCAGGGTCAGCAAGTACCGGTCAAAAGGCATTTTGGTGAACTTTGATAAGGCTCCTTGCTTCAGAGGACGTAGTCCCTCAATACCCAGACTTTGCGCGACCTTTTAATTTGACAACTGATGCTTCATCTTTGGCATATATGCAGTCTTGTCTAAGGGAAATAGGCCTATAACAATGATATCCAGAACGCTGAAAAATAGGGAACTTAATTATGCCACGAAAGATAGGGAGCTACTAACAATTGTATGTGCCTTGGATAGTCTTCGGCACTACCTCTATGGGAAACATGACATAAACATATTTACGGACCATCAGTCCCTTATATTTGCGGAATTCGGATCTCAAGCGTTGGAAGGTCCGCGTTGAAGAAAGTGGTGCAAAGGTCATGTACAAACCGGGGAAAGAAAACTGTGTGGCGGACGCTTTGTCGCGGCAACGTATTAACGCGTTGCAAAGCTCAGCGGATTCAGATCGAGCCACTATTCACAGTGAAGAATCATCTACCCTTGTCATTGAGGCCACGGAAAAGCCACTTAACTGCTTTAGAAACCAGATCATATTGGAGGAGGCGTCCACGTCAAATAAACGATTATTTACTGTGTTTGGTACTAAAACTCGCCATCAAATTGATTTCTCTGATTGGGAGAAATAAATGGACTTAGTGAAGGACGTAGTAACGCATAACGTAGTTGATGCCTTACATGGAAGCTCCCAGTCTTGGCACGTATTCAGGAAAGTCTGGTTCGGATCTTCCCGGCCACTAAGTATTGGTATTGCAAGTCTTGGGTGGTTGACGTTATCAAACCGGACGAGCAAAAAGAATTACTAGTTTTGGAGCATAACAGGGCTCACAAGCTGCTCTGGAGAATATTAAACAAGTGCTGCTTGACTATTATTTTCCAAAATCGGGTAAAATGGCGGTCGAGATTGTTCTTAATTGCAGGATTTGTCAGAAAGCTAAATATAATAGGTACCCACTAAAGCATTAATTACCCCGATACCATCGCGGGTGGGAGAGAGGATACACATGGACATTTTCTCAACAGGGGGAAAGTACTTTCTCACTGCCTTCGATTAATTCAGAAAGTTTGCTGTAGTCCAGCCAATAGCGTCACGTGCTATATTAGATGTGAAAATCCCAATCCTTCAACTGGTAAATCTTTTCCCTAATGTTAGATCGATTTATTGCGATAATGAGACATCGTTTAACTCTAAAACTATACGAGCCATGCTGAATCAGTACGATATAGATATAGCAAATGCCCCACCTTTACATAGTACGTCAAATGGACATGTGGAAAGATTCCACAGTACTCTTATAGAAATTGCCAGGTGTCTGAAATTGGAAAGGAAAATAGACGATGTCGTGCAATTATTCCTTCAGGCGACCATAGAGTACAATAGGTCATTTCACTCTGTCACTAATAAGAAACCTGCTGAGATCATCCATGTTAGTGCTGACCTTGCCCCGGATATAATTATGAACCATGAACGGGCACAACAGGAGCAGTCAAGTCGGAACAATCCAGATCGGCAGAATAGGGTATTTGACGTAGGCGAGAAAGTTTTAGTAAAAACCAACAAGAGATTGGGGGATAAACTTACGCCTCTGTATGCCAAGAAAAGAGTCGATGCTGATATTGGGACAACAGTCCTAATTAAAGGGAGGGTGGTCCATAAGAACAATATTCGATAAGGCACCTAAAAAAGAAAAAATTGTATTCCTAGGCTTACCGTACCAAATGGTGTTAGGTACCCCAAACTCTTAAAACTAGCAAAGGTAGAGTCTTAGCATCGATTTCAAAGTGCAGGCCCAGAAATTCGCTCACACAACAATTGTCAATAAGAGGATCAATGAAACAACGAGTTAAGGAATTGAAAATTGTCATTTATGCCGTCCCTTTCCCCGAAAGCGGTAAATCATAAATTTAAATGGAAAATGTCGATACTGCCCACACTCTTTCAAAGGTAAATATTATAAACAATTTAAAGTTGACACTAACATCCCACAGGCGATTCTGAAAGAGGGTTTCACAAAGGTTAATACTAACTAGTAAGAAATTATTGAATTTTCGCACATCGCACATAAACGCCAGATATCACACGCTGTCACGTCATGGGCCACGATTAACCATTTGCAGAGACGCAACGATCATCCATGCATGCTCGCCACCGCAATGAAATGCTCTCAGACTCAACTCCCTTTTAAGCCTGTCCCTTTTTCACTAAACGAAAAAAAGCCTGCAGCATATAACGGAGTCGCAATTGCTTACAACCAAATGCCACCTGCAGCAGCGTTAAATTGCTTCGCGTCCTGCGTATTGATAAAGATAAAGATTTATCATGCTTACTCACAGGCGGCGAAGCAAAGCCTCGATAGTGGTGACTTATTTTGTGGCATTGCAGTGTTGCATGGTGTACCGTCATGTTGAAACCAGTAACCATCTAGACCTTTCTCACGCTGCCAGAAAGGTTGAAATTGGCCTCGTCAGTCATTAAAATTTTCTGCCAAAAATTAGGTTCACTGTCAAGCATTCGAGCGGTTGTTTGGCCGTATTCCAAGCGACTTTGACAGTCTGTCGGCAATATTTTTTGTGTTAATTGTGAAACAAACTTAAATCCTTCCTCAAAATGCGCCACATAGTGGTTTTACTGACACGAAAATGCTGAGCGCGGCGACGATACGACACTGTAGGGTCCTGAGCAACACTCTCTCTCACTGTTCAACCAGTTCATTGGAACGTCTTGGTCTTTGATGAACGGCATGCTGACGATCTCCTACTGTCCCGTGTTCAAAAAATTCGACACGAAACGACGAATAGTATTGGCAGATGGTGCCTTTTTGCCGCGATATTTTTTCCGATATGCACGTTGAGTTAACACTATGGCACGACTGTTTTCGATGTAAAGTGTCACTATTTCAGCGCGTTGTTTCGGTGTGAAGCGATCCATGGCAAAAATGGTATTGAATTGACGTTTCCAAAACATATCTGATGCAATCGCTCGGTCGGTAAATGTGAAAGTTATTCAGCGTTTACATACCGACAAAAAAGGTGGACCACCCTGTACTTGATCACCTCCTTCAGGTTCATCTCCTGCGTTTTTAAAAGTATATCTGTCTGTCCGTTTGTACAAATCCATTTTGGGCGATCTAATCCGTTGTACAAAATTTTCATTAGAATCGGTTGACTATATCCTATTTGGTGTTTGATGCTTTGGACTTTTTTCAATTTGTGATTCATGATAAATTGAATAAACTCAACTCAAGTTATTCAAGATAATTAGTAGCTCAGTCCAATTTCACCGTGCATGAATGTTATCAGAGTTATTCATTCCAGTCACCATTCCAGCTCAACCTTACGCTTATAATATCCAATCAGCCAACCTTATATTTTGCCCATCTTTCGATCAAAGTGGTGTGTTATTGGATCTTCTTAAGGTCAGGCCCGTGTATTCGCCAGGCCCTGATGGAGTACCAGGCTGTGTTCTGAAGAACTGCGCCGAGGCTCTGTGCAAACCGCTCGTTAAACTCTTTAATCTATCGCTGGAAACTTCGACCTTTCCCCTAATGTAGAAGGAGTCTTTCATTATTCCGCTGCAAACAAAAGGGAAAAATTTGACGCTGCGAATTATAAAGGCATCTCTAAATTGTCAGCAATTCCAAAGCTTTTTGAAAAACTTATCACTCCACATCACCTATGTAGTTCAATAATAACTGCGTGCCAGCATGTCTTTATGAAGCGCCGCTTCACTACTACCAACTTATTGGAGCTAACATCTTACGTCATGGATGGGTTCCGAATGGCTCAAAAACAAAACAGCCATTTACACTAATTTCAGTAAAGCATTTGACTCTGTTAACCATTCGCTTCTTATAAGTAGCATAGGTCTTTTGGATTCCAATCTGATCTCCTTATCTGGACTTTGAGCTACCAAAGTTTATTTTTTAAAGATGTTACCTCGCGTTTAGTCCGCGTCACATCTGGTGTACCCCAAAAGAAGCTATCTTGGACCCTTACATGTTACATTTTTTATTAACGATTTCCCCTTTCTTAACTGATTCAATTGTACTCATCATATGTACATACGCTGATGACGTTAAGGGGGGGTTAGGGTTTTAAAATTTTTTTTTTTCGATTTTTTTTTTTTTTATTTTCTTATTAAAGAACCTTTCAAGAATACTGTGTCCAAATTTTAGATGGATAGGTGCATTATTAACAAAGATACAGCGATTTTAGCAACCCCACCTCCGAGCCAGGCCAACGGTCAGAAAAACTTCAAAGCGTTTTTCCCAAAACTCACTTTTTCAAAGTCGGTGCCCATCATAACTTCAAAACTACTGAATCGATCGTTTTGAAATTTTTACCACTTCTTGCCAACATAATTGACCAGGTATCCCTGGAGAGTTTTTTCCAAATTTGTTTAAATTTTTCTTTTTTAAATAACAAATTAGCCGATTTTTTTCCTCAAAAATCACGTTTTTCACTTCAAAGTGTTCCCAAAAATTTAAAAATCGGAACTTCTAAAAACCCTCCCAGGGATACCTGGGAAAAATGTCTATCTAACGAAAGAACTTTGATTTTTTGATTTCGGATAATCTACAACCGATATATGAGGGGCACCGCAATGCAACTTTTTTTCGAGGAGCCTGCTAATAATGGTCGCCATTGCCGTAGTTCTTATTATTTTTTTCTGAAAATTTTACAAAACATTCTTCAAATGTTGTACTTCAATTTAAAAATAGTTTAAATAAATAGATGTTTACCAGATCCTCAAAAAAAAAACATGAAAATGTGTCTTTTTTTGCTCGCTCAGACCCTAACCCCCCCTTAAGCTTTGTCTTCAGTATAAATTCACTAGTGTTCAATCCGGACTTTAATCCGATATTGATTAATTTCAAAATTGGTGTTTAGCAAATAACCTAAAGCTTAACGGATTGAAATGTAAACTAATGTCATTTTATTGATCTAGCGCCCCGCTGCGTACGTTCTCTTAGAACGAATAACTCAGGTTAACGATATGTGTGTCCTATTAAATTGTAAACTTAAATTTACCGACTATATATCATGGTATATATTTCGGTTATATATTATATCATTGTTAATAAAGCAAAGGGTGTGCTGGGTTTTATTAAAAGATGATCAAAAGAATTTAATGACCGGTACATAACAAAAACTTTATATACATCATTGGTCCGACCGATACTTGAGTGTAAATCATGTGACTGGAGTCCTCAATACACCGAAATCATATAGAATCTGAACAAAAAAAAATTTAGATTTTAGCCCCTAGAGAACTAAATGGGATGCAAATCTTCACCTTCCCTTCTACCATAGTACACTTTTATTAATTTACTTACCTTCCCTAAATAACAGTAGAATGATTTTGGGTGTCGTGTTTATAAATAATCCTATAAAATGGTATTATAGACAAGTAGCATCTACGAACACGCATAAAATTTAATGTATCTAGTAAAAGGACTAGAAACTTTCGTCCTCTACTCCTCAGCCATTGTAGTTCGACATATGCACGATCCCTTAAGGTATTATGTTTGGACTACAATGTTCTCTACCACATCTTTTTCACTTTGCTCTACTTTCAACCTTACATCTTATATTCTTGACGCTTTGTCTGAGCAACACTCTTCTCCGTAATATTTCACTCTAGCCTTTACTCTCGGATCCTTCTCTATGCACCGAAAGCTCTGCGAAAAAAACCTTACCGGTAAATAAATAAATACCGGTGACGAACTCGCATGACACACCCGAAAAAATTCAATATACATAGGTATCCAAATTACACACAAAATTTCTTATTGAAAACGACATGTGCACATAGCTTGCAAATAACTGTTAACCGATTCGAGCGGTCTCAAAATAAGTGTTTGTCACTGAGACTTTGAGCAAAAAGTCTGAGAGCAACCGATTGAGTTGCTCGTATACAAATTTTGCTCACGCTCAGTCAAAGCACACTTTTTTCTGTTTTCGTTTGGTCTGCTCATTCTAGGACCGTTTGCTTGCGTATGTGAAGTTTAGTGGGCTCAACTTGTCAATTTGCTTTGTAAATCTCTCGTGTAAACCGTGATTCACCAAATTTATTGAAAATGGGACGAGAACTTAATAAAAAAGTGCATCAATTTTTTATATTTAACAAAATGGACAGCAAAGTTGTCCAAACATTAGTTGTTAAGCTTAACTCAAAATAAATGAATTTAAAAGGAAAATATTCATTTTTTAATTAAAATAATCAATATATTAGTTTGAAATTGGAAAATTCACGTTTAAAATTTTAATAAGTTTTTTCGTCAAATTTCATGTACCATGTTTCACTGTGCAGCGAAACGAAAACAAATTATTGAAAAGACTTTTTGCGCTGACTTTTTCAGTCAATCGGTCTTTTTCTGAGTCTCTCTGTGCGAGTGTCACTCAAATCTCTCATTCAGCGATGTTCGGTAGATGAGAGTTTCATGATTTGCTCATTGTAATTAGTTCAACAGAAAACCGAAACAAAACAAAACAAAGCCTGCTGCTCAGAGAGGAACCGAGAGGAACCTCTCGCAAACAGAGCGTAAGCAAAAAAACGGTTAACAGTTATTTGCAAGCTATGCATGTGCATGATAAAATATAAATTTAAAATATTAATACATAGAATTATGGTTTCATAATATTAAACTGATATAGAAACCAATATCAATTGTTTCTTAATTGGAATATATTTAAATATTTTACATAAATTAATACGTAATAAATCATGAAGTTACTTGAGAGTTCTCGTTTTGAGGCAATCAACAATGCTCTTTCTATTCAAACAAGCGGTATCACAATATTTGGACGCATAGAGAGTTACTCATGGTGCGTTATTTATAAATGCAAACCTTTAAAGTATTTAACAGTTCAATAGATATAAAAGCGTGATGTTCATATTTAGATATCAATTTATATCATATTATCATATTAAACAGAGTTATTAAACATTTGTATTCAGACTTCTTGGGATGTCTGACATACGAACGCGAACGTTTTCCACCATACATGTTATAGGTTATGGCGTTTCTAATCATCTTATTTGAAAATCCAATAAGTATAACCAATAACCAATCCAATATAGGTGTACAAAATTATACATTTACATTCAAATGGGCTTAAAGTTTTTTAAACGCGCGGATTCAGAAACTATTTAAGACAGAGCTAGAGTTAACACATAAACTCCTATAATACCCACTCATATCAAGTGTGTGTCCTCAAAAATAAAATGTTGATGTAGCGCCGCTCAGAAAAGTTTTGTGAAAAAGTTATAATGCCAAACTATTCCAATACCATATATATAACTACAAAACAAAATTAAGTCTATAAAATATAGACTTTTCATTCTGCTTCGCATTGAAGCATTCTTCGTTTCAGTTGCAAGAAATTTTTTTGTTGAACTTTTTTGAGAATATTAAAGTTTAAATATAAAATGTTAAATTCAAGAATTTTGAATTTTGATCATATTTTGTAAAGCCATATCATTGGCAGTCATGGCCTTCCTATTGTACATAGAGCCAAAGATTGAAAAAATGTCAGTGTGCGTCATATCAAAATAAATTATATCACAATCGTAAGGAATTTTTTTAGTTAGATAATTTTTAATACAAAAATTTTAAAAAAGTTAAGTTTTCGAGAAATATTGGTGAAAGTAAAAAAAATGGTTTTCATTAAATTATAGCTAGTTGAAACATTAGAGTCACCAGACGAAATATTTTCTTTTTTCCTGCAGTTAAATTTACAAACACTAATCCTAATTCTCTTAGATACGAGTTGATTGGTGGCTGAAATATCTCGATCAATCATTCTGTTCAGAATTTATTCAAGAAATACATATTTTCGCTTGCTTTTTATACCTTGCAGAGGATATTATAATCCCTAAAGGACCCTGTAATAGGCCCTCTATATCTGATCCGATATATATATAATAATACGATATCAGATTCGGTTCCACCTGAAGTTAACTTTCCTTTCAGTTAGGTAGCAGCTCGTAAATAGTCGGCCGATCCTTATGAAATTGTACATAAGATATTTTGGCCAAATATAACACGTGTTGAAAGTCCCAACGTTCTAACTTAAAAAGTTAGAAGTTATGGCATTTCCGATGAATAAGTTATATGGCAGCTATAGGATATAGTCGACCGATCTTAGCCGTTCCGACTTATATACTGCCTGCAAACCAAAGAAGGTCGGTGGGCAAAGTTTCAACTCTATAGCTTTAAAACTGAGAGACTAGTTTGCGTAGAAACAGACAGACGGACATGCCCATATCGACTGAGAAGGTGATCCTGATCAAGAATATATATATTTTATAGGGTCGGAGATGTCTCCTTCCCTGCGTTGCATAAAACCCTCTGCAAGGGTATGAAAATTCGTAATGCTATTTATTTCAAATATTGTTTGGTCAACATTTTTTTTTTCAGCAAGAAATTTTTGGGTCCATTTTCGTTTTATGAAATTAGTAGTCTATATGTTGTATTGTTTGTGGTACAACTCAAACCACTTCCAGTCAACCACTTTAAATGGATACTAGTTTGCTTTAGTTCGAATAATGTTACTACCATAATATAGGTAGAGTTCCCCTCGTGGAAACATCAGAGTTGGAATCTGAACGTTATTCTCCATTATAGTACGCCTGCATGAACATTTTTAATTATTTTAGTTTAATTAAAATACATTTTTTAATATGAATTTTTACCCAAAATGGAAATTGATTACCTATGTTTTCCGGTGGTTTAATTATTTGACGAGATGCACTCACTTTTTATCTGATTTTGCTTTGCTTTTTTACATCGAAAACACACAATTGTCGTGTATAGTATATAATAGAGGGATTCCCAGCTCTCGTTCCTCATTTGTTGTTGGATTGCTCTGTCATATGGGTAGAACAAGGTCATATATGTGTGCAGCTCCCAACTTAGGAAAGGCAAATTACCCTAACAATTTTGCATAGCTTAACAACATTTAACTTAGTTTCATCACTTTTCGGCCTAGTGGGAAGGCATTTTATTGTTGGATTGAAAATAAAAAAAAACTATCGCACATATGTTGTTGTGATTTTGTGCATCGGTATTGTATTGCTAATCATATAATAAATATATGCAAATATAGTGCCACTCACTTGAATAGCCCTCCCAAAGAATATAATTACAGAACAAGTACCTCACAAAAAAACAAGAAAGGAAAGCTAACTTCGGGCGAAGCAGAAGTTTATATACCCTTGCAGTTAGGTAGCCGCTTTTATTATTATATATATATCGGATCGTATATAGTTGGCCGATCCTTATGAAAATTTCATTGATTCGATATTCAATTTCCGAATAAAAATGTTGGAAACATCCCCAAGCATCTTTAAAAATAGCAAGGTTGTGCCATTTCCGATCGTTCAGTTATATGACAGTTCTTTGCATTATCTCCACACTGCTGTTGCTGGCATTCCCCCACAACTGAGAGCCACACATACAGATTGGTTTCAAAACGGTGTTGCATAGAAGTACCTTACAGTCCAGGCTAAGGGGCGAGCGGCTATTGATAAGTCAGTGGAGGCTGCTGGCTTTGAGCTTTAAATGTGTTCTTTTGGCCTCAATGTGGCTTGGCACAGCCTTGGCACAGTAAGACGTCTATCGACGTGTACGCCAAGATATGTTACTTAATTTGCTATCGGAACCACTGTGTTGTTTAGAGTAAGTGGAGGGCTGTCTTGCCTGTTAAGTGTGAACTTTTCGTGTTTGCATTTTTGTTCATTAACTTTGATTCGCCAGTATGTGGCTGTATGTGGCAAAAGGGTATGTGGCTAGTTGCATGCTCTTTGGGATGTCTGCGGTGATAAGGTAGAGTGTTGGTCCTAACACGCAGCCTTGAGGAACTCCGGCACTGATGATCTAATCATCGGACATGGCAGCATTACATCTTACTGAGAATTTCCTGTTGTAAAGGTAAGACTTCAGAAGTTTGTGAGTGTTGGTTGGCATTAAACCCCTTTGTTCGAATGCATTTTGGATTTCTAAAGTTATGCGATTGACTTGTTCGATGGTTCCATGTTTTTCTCGAATTGATGAGTCGGGATTTTGTTGTGTGTTCTGAGATATGGGGTAATATGTGCCTATATTGTCTATACGATGAAGCAATTGTGCGGTCTTTGCCAGGTTTTGGTATCATTATGATGATCGACTTTTTTCATCTCTCTGGGAAGTATCCATGTCTCGTTATAGGATTGAAGCGTTGGCAAATAGCTCGAATTGCACAGAGAAGAAGTTCAATAATCATTTTTGGTGATATTAGGTCGCATCCTGGATATTTTTTTGGGCTGAGTTTTTTTTTTTCGCGGTTTCCACTGCATACGTACAGCCCACCTCCCGCCCAACCGACCGAGGGACGCTGCCGCGTGACGTACGGCTCGAATCGCGGGAATAGATCCAAGATAGTTAAGCGAAAAGTAGGAGAAAGATATCACGAGGAAGAGTGTTGCACAGATAAGGCGGTTAATATAAGCGATTTAAGATTGTTAGTGAGCAAGGTGACAAGATGTGGTAGAGACCATTGTAGTCCGAACATAATACCCTGAACGGATTGTGTTGGGCATATGTCGAACTACAATGGCTGAGGAGTAGAGGACGAAAGTTTCTAGTCTTTCTACTAGGAACGTTAAAATTTAAGCGTGTTAGTAAATGCTGGCTGTCTATATTTCCATAAATAAGGTTTTATAGAAACATGACACCCAGCATCGTTCTACGGTTTGTTAATGATGGTAAGTTGATTAGTAAAAGTCTACTACGATAAGAGGGGAGGTAAAGATTTGCATCCCAATTAAGTCCCCTAAGAGCAAAAGTAAGGAAGTTTTTTTTTACAGGTTCAATGTGATCTTGGTGTACTCCATATTGAGGACTCCAGACACACGATCCATACTCAAGAATCGGACGGACCAGTGATGTATATAACGTTTTAGTTATGTACGGGTCATTAAATTGTTTTGACCATCTTTTAATAAAACCAAGCACACCCATAGCTTTATTAACCATGGTAGATATATGGTCGGTAAATTTAAGTTTCAAATCTAATAGGACACCTAGATTGTTAACCTGAGTTAATCGTTCTAAGGCGTTCCCGTAGAGAAAGTACATAACCTGGTGAGGACTAGATCGGTAAAAAGACATAAGTTTACATTTCATCCATTTCACCCATTCCGGAAGCCATCCGTGATAAAAGATGTTAGCTCCAATAAGTTGGTAGTGGTGGAGCGGCGCTTCATGAAGCCATGCTGCCACGGAGTTATTATTGAACTACATAGCTGTTGCAAATGTGGAGTGATAAGTTTTTCAAAAAGCTTTGGAATTGCTGACAATTTAGAGATGCCTCTATAATTCGCAGCGTCGGATTTTTTCCCTTTTTTATGCAGCGGAATAATGAAGGATTCCTTCCACAGGGGGGAAGGGGAAAGATCGAAGTTTCCAGCGATAGATTAAAGAGTTTAACGAGCGGTTTGCACAGAGCCTCGGCGCAGTTCTTCAGAACAGAGCCTGGTACTCCATCAGGGCCTGGCAAATACACGGGCTTGACCTTAAGAAGTTCCGATAACACACCACTTTGATCGAAAGATGGGCGAAATAAAAGATTGACTGATTGGATATCATAAGTGTAAGGCTAAGCTGAGCTGCTGCTAGGTGAATACGTAGTTTGAAAAAACTGTGCAAAGAGATCGGCCATTGCCTGATCAGTGTTCGCATAAGAGTTCTCAAACGTAAGCAGTGGGGGAAAAGATACATGTTTACGCTTAGTGTTTACAAAGTTATAAAACTGCTTCGGATCCTGAGTAAACTGAATCCGGCAGTAGCGAATTAACATTCTCCTTTAACATTCTGCGTCATGCACGGTGAAATTGGACCGAGCTACTAAGTATCTAGAATAACTAACTGTACAGCCAGATAATCTATGTTTATTCAAAAGTCTACTCATTCTATTCTTTAAGTTGTTAAGATGCCTTGTATACCAAGGCAGATTCGTTGAAGCGGACGGATGTTTCCACGGCACACATACGTCAAAAAATGAGTTTACAGTGAAATACAATTTTTGTAATGCTAAGTTTATATCATCGCATGCCAGTAAATCAGACCAATCAAATTCCGAAATTAACTTATTTAATTTCATAAAGTCAGCCTTACGAAAAAACGAACTTTATGAGATTTAAGTGTAGACAATCAAGGAGTCAATTAAGGAGTTGTTTTCAATTGAAAGCTCAAGAGTGGGATGATATGGATCCTCAGGGTCAGAAAGGGGCAAAGTTCTGGAAAGAGTAATTCCATCAGGATCAGAAACGAAACATAAGTCCCACAGCCGACCTAAAGAATTTCTAACGCGGTTAATTTGCCCGAGTGACATGTCAAACATGCCCACAGGGAAGTCGTGGTGGGAGTTAAGCTGTAAAGACGGTGAATTTTCAACATTTGTCCACATAAGTTCTGGGATATTAAAGTCACCCAGAGCTATCAGCTGGTCACCATCAGCTCGATCGATCGATACGATCGAAAACCAAACGAATAGCGGACAAATGTTGCCAGTATGTTGGCGGTTCGGACGAAGGTGGTATGTAAGAACAGGTAACATACAAAAATTGATCGGACAAAGTGATTTTGATGCAAAGGAATTCAATGTCACCAAACTCTTGTGATTTTACCTCTTCAGAAGCGAGTTTGGAGTCTACAGAGATTAACACTCCTTCTCCTCTTCGCAGAGTTCTATCACATCTAAAAGTGGTGTACCTACTAGGAAAAACTTCGGAGCTTAAGATCTCCGGCTTTAACCAAGTTTCTGTCAATACAATAATGTGAGATGCAAACAAAGAACTACACAGGCCGACAATTTCCAACTTTTTTTTTTCCTCCACGAATAATTTTACCTGCTCCATAATCTTTAGGATTCCCTGAACCAAAGTCCAGAACAAACATAGGTTCTATCACCCACAGTTTCCGCGGAACACCTAAGAGAAGAAATCGATCAAATATTACCATATATTGAATTATGTAGGCCGTATAATGGCGATGACCATCATTGTTTCTAGTACATATCACTTTTGAAAAGTATGTGTACCAACGAAAATTAAAAAATGGTATCTAGCAGTTACCATATCTTTGGAATACGCATCCAAAGTTGAAATCTCAGATTTTCTACATTAATTTTTGGTCTTCTATGATTTTTTCCCAAACATTTTTCTATGGAAAATTTTCTTATTGAAGACATTTTTATTTTCTTATTGAAATTAGTAGACCATACCATGTTTTAATTTTGGATTTAAGGAAAAACTCGAAATAATTTTATTGAATTTATTATAGGTGGTTAAACAATATTTTCTTCAATTAAACCGCAATTATTGGAGGTTTTAATCTCATATTTTCAAAAAGTCATGGCTATCTAAAACTGTTTCTTTGTTCAAAACGTATCTATTTCAGGCTCAGCTTGTTTAGTAAAGCTTTACAGAAGTTGTAGATAGCCATGACTTTTTGAAAATATGAAATTAAAAACTCCATCAGAATACAGAATCACAGCGCTACAGTGCTATCAGAATACAGTTTGGGAAGTTTACTACGTAACCCTCTTGTATTCTGATAGGTAAGTGTTAGAGAAGACATTAGTTTTTTAAAACTTAGGAAGATGAAGTGGAAGGTTGGTCAGTGGCCGTAACATGTGGGAGTTTTACACCCACAGGTTTGGTTATTTTTTTTTTTTCACCGTACTTGGCTGATGTTCTTGGACGAAAATATTCTCTGGCCAAAAGCTGGCGGAACAAATCGTCTTGAACATCTGCAAGGGCACACGTATTTTGAAAGATGACGTGTGCCTGGTGTATGAATTTTTAAATTTTGTAATGTCCACCACCTTTATGTCGACTTTTGTTTTGGCTTTGATGTAAGCCGAGATATCAATCTCCGAAGTATCAGGGGCAAGCCGGGAAACAAAAATGTGTTTCGATGGTGGGATCACCTGCAAGGGTTTTGGTGCCGCCGCAACTAGTACAGCGGCATCAGTACGTACCGGGGGTCCGGGCGGTTGATTGCCCTGTTTGGTGTCTGTTACAGGGGTTTGAATTATTGGGTCTGGGATCACTTGAAGCGATGCCACAGAGGACATATCGGACAATTGCTCATTAATCCTGAGATATTCGGAAGCCGAATTTTTCTCAGGTCCGGCCCTTGGGGTGGCCAGAGATATAAGCGGCTGCATAGTTGTCGGCTGAGCAGGCAGAAGATTATTCGCCACAAGCACATCACTAAAAGGTGATTTTTTACGCTTTGGAGACTCGTTTAGTAGTTGAAGACTACTAAACTGTGTATCGAGCGCAAAGAGTTGGTCATGGATTTTTCGAAAACCACTAATTAACTCCTTGAAACCGCTTTTAATCTGCCTCATGAACGATCTCATTTCGCCCTGAACAGCACGACAACCGTCACAGCAAAAGTGGAGACCAGACTTACGCGAGATTGCATCCGAAACTGAGGCCGTGAACCCGGCACACTTAGCGTGTAAAACGTTTTCACAAAGCCAGCAGTGGATGGTAGGCTGGGAAGACGAGATTGCCTTATTACAAGACTTCAACGCACAGACCAATTTAAATTCCATAATTATTAAAAATTAAAATAATCAATTTATTAAAAATTATTAAAATTTTTCGTTTTCCGTACCAGGAAAACGAAAGGGGGAGATTGAAGAAAGCAGTTAGTGCGAGTTAGTAAAATGCAAAGAATAGAGATAAGAATCTCTATTGAGCGAGAAATAGGAGCAATAGAATAGAAGCAACAGCAACAATAATAAAATATTATGAATTGCAATATTTTATTATTTTTATTTTTTTTAAGTGAATAGAAATAAACACCGATTGTTTATGCAAATCTAATAAGCAAATTTTATGACAACTCAGTGTGCACAAAAAAAACACGTCCGTCCGCTTTGAGATAAAGAGAAGAAGGATCTCTCGGCTCTTTCTCCGTCGCTGCGCGCCTAGTTGCCTTTGGATTTCCTAATTGGCATTGCAGATTCTAATGGTGCGCTGAGTGATGAGTTTGCTCTCCAAAGTGGGAACTTGGAGCTCATTGGGGATAACTGCTCTATGTAATGTTTTTGGGACCTTTTTTCTTACGTATTGCAGCTCAGACCCACCGTGTAGCATCTTTAAACCTTTGTTTTGCAGATAGTGATCTGTTGGATTGCCAGTCTCGCCGTGAGCGTCGCTTTGCTAGAACAAGCTGTTTTATTTCAAAGTTCGTGAATCTATGATTGTATGATGTTTTTTGCGTTTGTGGAGTTGAAATGCGAGCTGCTGCGACCAGGACGGATTCAAGAGTGCTTCGTATCATGTCATATCAGCTTCGTCATTCAAACGTGGATTCAACTCAATTTTCGAACTTACATATTTTTTAACTTAAGCCAGTTGGTTTTGTTCGTTGTTAGTCTGAACGGTTTATCTACCTTAACTGGATGTAGATTTAGTTGGAGGAGTACAGGTGAGTGATCAGATGATAAGGAGTTGACGCTTATCAGGTTGCGTGGAATGTTTTTGGTGACCGCAAAATCTATCAAGTCTGGCAGTTTTCTGGGATCTGTTGGCCAATATGTTGGTTGTGATATGGCGTTGTGAGACGCCGTAGGCGTTCTACAATGATGTACGGAGTGGAGCCATTGATTACTTTGTCTGGTTTTGAGCAACAAGCAGCTCAATCAAAACGTTCTGGTTTCGCACAAGATCTTGTATAGTTGTCTGCATGAATGGCATGAAATCCATCATACTTTGTTGAAGAGTACATATCATTGCTTCAAATTTGTTCGTAGACTGTTCTCCTGGTTGCTGAGGGAAACTGATGGTCGTGGCTTGGTGGGAGCGTTACTTTTCCGATCCATTTTTAGAGCAGTTGCAAAGCTTTCGGGTTTGTCGGTGAACTCATTATTAGCTGAAGATTTCACGGCTGTAGGGGGGAAGAGATCACGCGTACATTTCATAGGTGTTATATGTGAGAAATCAGTGGTCGCTCTTTGGTGTGTACTACTTTTCAGTTCCTTGTAGACCGGACAGCTCCTGTTTCCACAGTTCCCACAGTTTTTGCAGCTGGGATCCTCTTTATATTTTGGGCATTTGTGGATGTCATGAAGGTCTCCACAAACAACGCATACTGAACGAAGCGTGCAGTAAAAGCTTGTGTGGCCGTATTCCTGACAATTATTACATTGCACCGGACCATTTCTAATATGCTGCTCTTCTACGGTGATTCTGCGGTGTAGTTGGAACTGGAGAGAAGAATTGGATACACTTCATTTTTTTCAGGGGCTTGGATTTGGGTTCGGGCTTAAGTTCTACCTTGAAAAGAGGTTGAGGCTTTCTTTCTCTATTCAAAATGTTAATAACATTTTTTACATTGTAACCTTTCTCCTTCGGTGCGCCTTTAACTTCAGCTGGTGGTACTTCCGGTTCAATACCTTTAAGTACAACTTGCTGGCCTTTACTGCTTTTTAATTGGTACGTGTAGAAGTTTTTATTTTTGTCGTTTAAATACTTAGACAAAATTTTGTAGTTTAGTTCCGTATGAATTTGAACTTTTGTTTCGTGAATATTTTTTTGTTTTGTGAAATGGTCCGGTCCGATTAGATTCAGTGTTGAGTTTACGAGAGCATTAGAACTTTTCTCTCGAATGTAAATCGGCGGCGGTTTATCATCGGATTTTTCTGCCAAAATAGCAAATCTGTTTGCTTCTATGGGCTTCTCTATTGTGGATTGTTTTGAGGGGCCGGGTATGGGGTTTTGTCCAACAAAAGTGCTGGAGAGCGAGAGCGCGCCCTGCCTAGTGATGTTGAATTGTGTTCATTTCTCGGGCTTGGGGGTATTGATCGCGGTTGGTTAGTTTTTGTTGAGTTTGCGGTCGCGTTGTCTTGCGTGGACACGATTAATGGTATGCGTTGTTACGTTGCAGAGAGAGCCGACGGTCGTCTTGCTGACGTTGGAGCACCGTATGAGTTTCGAATTCACTCATAGCTTAATGTTTTAGATTTTATTCTTGTTTATTTACACAAAAAGTACGAAGTTTATCGCACTAAGCGTCTTTTCGCCCACTGTGTGATGTTGTTTCGAGCTGGCACTGCTTTTATTTAAATTTTCGTTGATAATAAGAAGACAGGAAAAAAAACACGTCTGCACTCGCCGACGTTCGTGACCCAATCCTAAACCGAATTGGTCGATAATGGCACTATTTTTATAATTTGGTCGCTTTTGAATTCTAGAGATTTCAATCTGCACTATAATCTGCTATATATCCACGTAAACATTATTTCAATACCTTTCGATCAATCATTTCGACCATTTTTGTTTGTAAAACGTTGTTTATTTCATAAGATATTACCAAAAAAATTAAAATGAGACAATGAAACAAGATTTTCAAAAATATCTCTAAAACGGGTAAAACGGTTAGGAAAAAAAACGTCAGTTTCGTGTTCTCCGACCCCAAATGACTATAAAGCAATCATCAATTTCAAGGTTAACTCTATTACCCGATTATTATACTCGATTATTAAATTTGTAAACTTGTTTAATCAAAGTGATGAAATTTCGAGCTCACTCGATAGTAGAGCAGTGGTTTACTGCCTAAAATAGTTTTACAGTAAAGCATTGGTTTACTGATTTTAGAAATTTTGAAGAAACAAAGTTTGTGTGGGAAATAGAAGCGGGCTGTTTTAATGTATTTTCTGTCAATTATTTGATTGTTTGTCACCTTTTAAACCTTCTTTAGACCTCCACGAACATTTCAAGACTAATGTTAAGAGGAGCCCCTTATAATAATTAACATAGGTGTTACACCAATGAGTTTCATTTTAAAACTGTTTTTTTTTTCATAAAATTCTCTTACAAGAAACATACATGAAAATCTTAAACCTATTTAAAAATACTTATCAACAGACTGCATGCTGACATACTATGTGACGCTTTCTTAAGTGCTTCAAGTGCACACATAAGTATTTGTTTAGACTGCAGAAGATCGTATTTAAATCATGCTGTTAATCGCGTATTCCCAAGGGTCCGATCTCTTGAAATTCTGTCTTTGGAAATTTTATCGTGTTCCATTGAACTTTGGCCCTGCAAAGGGCCACAAAAAAGGTGTACATTTTATATATTTTTTAGATTCATTTTATTGTCCTTTGATAATACTTTATAGCGGACTGTATATGTATATGTGTACATTTGCTTTTGTATTAAATTTATAAATTTCTTTTCTTATAATCGTTTGTTTAGTGGACTGTAATTTTTATTTATTTTGTTTCCTTTTTTTTTTTTAAATATCGTTTTTTGCTAGTAGCGCATCTACTTGCCGGGTGAAGTGCACCTGGTCTTCAATAATTGCAATTTTTTCTTTAGTTGACATTTTAAAAATTAGTTCTTTTTTTTAATTACAATTTAATTTAGGTTATAAAACTAAAAAGAAATAAAACTTGCGATGACTATAATTGCTGCTGTTGTTTTGCTGCTGCTGCCGAAACTTTTGTTTTCGTTGTTGCTTTGGCTGCTGTTGCTCCTGATGTTGTTGTCGCTGCGGATGTTGCTTCTGCTTGTGGCATTGTTGTTACTGCTGCTTCGGCTGATTTTGCTTCAGCTTATGATATTTTCACTGCTGCTTTGGCTATATTTTTTAACTTTTCCGATGTAGGGCCTCGGATACGCCAACACAAAATAATTTTATTTTTTATATATTTATATTTATTTTACATTTTATAAACACGGCTCTTTTTTACCCAGATCGCAGCTTTATTTTTGTTTATTTTTTTCTTTATTTTACTCAATGTAATTTTACTCAAGGGGGGAAACGACAGTTTTTTCCTGACTACGATTTTTAAACTTATCCAGATCGCGGCCTTATTTTTTCGGTTGTTTTTTTTCTTTTCAGCGTATGGCAATTAAAATAGGCCGTGAACTAAATGAAAAAGTGTATTATTTTGACTAGTTTGAATTGTATATTGTGTAGTTGTTATTTGACAAAGAAAATAATAATTTATTTTATTTTATTATCTTTAACAATTATCTGTTATTTTACATTAATTAATTAAAAGTAATAAAAGAGATTCACTCAAATTACATATAATTACATCTAAGGATAATTTAGGGGATAATAAATGCAAAAATATATTGTAATTTTTACAAATAACACGAAAAGAATCATGTATCGCAAAACAAGCTCTAATAATTAATAACCTAAGAGGTCGGAAGGACCTGGTGACCCTGCTTGGTACTGAAAATAATGTTTTTTCTAGTAGTCATTTTGAATCCACTTGACCAATAATGATCTTATGAAGTAGCATGACCTCAGCCCAAGTACGACGCACCTGCAATGGAGGAAGATTTAAAAAGTCGATGTGCTCATCAAAAGCCAATCATCCGAGTCCCAGTTTAATTTTTTTGCGAATAAAATAAATTGCTTTTGCACAGATTCAATACCCTTTTGATAAAACAAGTATTTCAATATGATTGAAAAAATTAAGAAAAGAGCTCAGATACCTCGCACAAAAAAACCAAAATATTTTTATAAGTTAGAGAAGGAGGAAAAACACTGGATGAACGTTTCATATTGAGAACAGAATAGAAGGAGCTCCGGTCATTACGAAAGTATACCTCACAATTCGATATACATATAACGTTTATGAAGCTGATTGTTAAGAATAATTAACTGGTTAAGAATATAAACAAATTGTTTCATCAGACAACAAAGATCCTGACTTAAGAAACTTTTTATAAGCTCTAAAGATCCTGTTCCTGAGACGATAAAGGTGTTTACCAAAGTGGTTTCTTTGATGATGAGAATTCAGGGACAAACTTTTTCAACGCCTTATGAATTACTTCACAAAAAGAATCCGAAACAGCTTCGATAGATTTATAAGATGAAAGAAATTTTCAATAAATTTTAGCGAAATGATTGCGTCAGGCATTGTAATCCGTTTTTCTAAAACATTTAATACGAGGATGAATTTTATAGTTAGCGTGAATATTAGGAACATCGATTAACACAGATACCAACAGTGCAGAATGGTGTAATTCCGTATTACAGTCACAGAGGATGTCAAATTAGAGAAATAAGTTCCAGGGATCTGCACATAGTGTTTTGGAGTTGAAAAGGTGCAATATAAGTTAAGACAACGATAAAGTCATTATAACAACTGGAAAGCAGGTAATTGTCATCTTCACACGGCATCCAGGAATTAAGGGGAACGTTGAAATCACCCATATTGAGGATAATATCAGAGTCATTGACTAACGATAAGGCATACTTCAATGTATGTTCAACTTCAATGAAAAGATTCACTGCCGCTCACTTAAATAGCACAACCTACTTCTTAAAAAACAAAGGTACAAAACAACAATGTAATTGTTAGATTTTTGCACATTGGACCATTTTTTTGTTGCTTATTTATGCATTTTTTCCAATTTTATTTTGGGCTATCAAAAAAGAAACAAAATTATTGGTTCACTTGAATAGTTTGTAGTATCATTTTAAGATTAGTTCGAAGTGTCCAATAATGCCATTTATGAAACAAAAAATTTTTAAATGGACGTGCTAAACTTTTAAATTTCGAAGAAAAGCAAAACTTTAATATCCTTAAGGGGTTAGGTGGGTCTGGGAGGCATATACATATTTAAAGATGAATTTCTGAAATTTTGAGAAAAAAATATTTTACAGTTAGCCATTGAGACGACATTTGCCATGACTCCTGGCAAAAATGGTGCTTTCGCATTGACAGCACAATTCCTACCAGAATCATCTAAAATGAAAAAACCAAATATTTTCCTTTAGTACAGACCTAAAACTAGAAACTGAACAAAGGAAAACAAAATCAAGCAAAAATTGGATTTTTGCGACACCTTTTTGCAAAAAAATTCAAATTTTGGTGAAATTTTTCAAACATTTTTTTTTTTTAATAATTTTAATCAACGAAAATTAAAATCCTTCGTTCAAGTTCTAGATAATCGTATCTCGAAGGCCTGTGCAAAATTTTATCAAGATCGGTTGAGTAGTTCTGAGAAAAACGCGTTTAAAGTTTGCGCTCTGCCTATAGCTGACCTCGAGCGTCCACCTTTTCAGGACTGTATCTCCGAAACTTTATTCCAATCGACTTGAAAATTTGGGAGAATATTCTCAAGATTCTGGAGAATTTTATAAAAAAATAAAAAACAAAAACAATTTTTTTTTTTGCCGCCAGACCCACCTAACCCCTTAAACGAAAGTTTCAAAAGAAAAAACAGAAGTCGAAAAGTGGTTAGATTTTATTTAAAAGATCCTCAAAACCATGGAAAAGTGCATCTGCAACCACATTCAGCTTACCTTTCCATAGTCGTACTGATTACATAGTCGTACTGTTACAGCTCAAAGATTCATCTCGCAATCGTTCCCAGTGGGCTCTATATATTGTTCAACCATTTCAGTGTCATATGTCCGTAATGACGTCGAATTGGTACCCCTCCTGGTAGGGTCTCATCTGCCTAATTGCCTATATTATGCCTAGGCATTCTTTCTCAGTCGCTGAGTAATTTTTTTCTGCTCCGATCAGCGTTCGACTGGCGTAAGCAACTATTCGCTCTCCCTCATTAGTGTCCTGCGTCAGGACTGCACTCATGCCGTAGTCGCTGGCGTCTATTTGCAGCACGAATCTCTTTGAGAAATCCGGGCACGCCAGAACTGGATCCTCTACCAAACGCAGAGGTCGTGCCAAATCCTGTGAGGAAATCCCATCCTAGCTCCGCGCTGCTTCCCATGCCTGGCAATAGCAGCATGTTTAATTTCTTTACCTTGTTGCCAAAGCTTACAGTCGTACGGAGTACCGTTCGAGTTTCCGTGTGGCTCTCATTGGCCAACTTTACTAATCTCCTCGTTGCTGCTCGTTCTCCACCGATTTCCGGGCTCTCCGCTAACTTTTCTGAAATAAAGCGAGCCGATGCCCCTGTGTCTATCATGGCTTTAAGAGGCAGCACATCGCGATCTCTGCTTTACTATTTACGGCTGACATCGCTGCTCAATTCTCGCTCGTTGGCAGCACTTTGTGCTCCTTACTTCTGTTGCGCTGGATGAGCTATCCTGCAGAACAATATTCTGGGGTTCCTGCGGAAAGGGCAAACAGCAACAGGTCAAAACAACGATCGCCCAGTTTGCGTTTCGTAACCCAAGGCTGGGAGCCGAGAATGCCGAAGGCATATGAGAAAGAGGCATTGGGGACGGGAGCAGCACAAGCCACGCCCCAAAGAACGCAGTGAAGCTCCAAGAAGTGTTTGAGCTGGTGCGAAGGTACATGGAGCGAGCGGCGCAGGAGCAGGATCGGCCCTACGGAGTCCAAAAATTGGCGAAGCGGCCGAAGGTTTCGCGGCGAAATTAACACAAGGGTACACGGTGGTGAACTTCGTATCGCCAGTGATTGCTATGCTACGTCACGTTGACACAAAGACAGAAAAGAGGGCACACCTGAGTGAGCTGAAAGGCCAAGAAGAGGAGTGTTCACAAACAAATAATAATAAATATTAAGAGGGGAAAAAAATCATAATATAAAAAAATCGACCCTAATAAAAAAAATTTTAGTATACAAAAAAAAAGTATATATATACACTAAAAAAAAATATGCAATAGAAAAAAGTACAAAAAAATATAAAATAAAACGAGAAAGGTAAGCTGATATATCTTTGCAGTTAAGGAGCAGCATAATTTATATATATATATCGGATCGTATATAGTTGGCAGATCCTTATGA
The DNA here is from genome assembly GCF_017639315.1 of Drosophila ananassae. NCBI lineage: Eukaryota > Metazoa > Arthropoda > Insecta > Diptera > Drosophilidae > Drosophila > Drosophila ananassae. The sequence goes on along the minus strand of NC_057929.1, from coordinate 22,781,028 downwards.
GAATTTCAGCACAAAATCAATTTTCTAATAAAAATGATCGAAACAGCCCCATGCATCTTTAAAAATAGCAAGGTAGTGCTATTTCCGATCGTTCAGTTATATGACAGCTATTGGATATAGTCAGCTAATCTTAATCAGATTTGGCAGATCGGATTAGATTGTTCAAAATGGAATCCGTCGAAAGTCCCATCAATCTAGCTTAAAAAATAGCTAGGTAATTCCAATTCCAATGACAGCTGTGGGATAGATGGCTTATCTTTATGTAGATAAGATGTATTGGCTAACTACAACATGTGTGTTTCAACCCTCTAACTTAAAAAACATCAAAGTTATGGCATTTCCGATCAATCAGTTATATGGCAGCTATAGCATATAGTGGACCGATCCCAGCCGTTCCGACTTATATACTGCCTGCAAAAGAAGGATGTGTGCAAAGTTTCAACTCTATAGCTTTAAAACTGAAAGACTAGTTTGCGTAGAAACAGACAGACGAACATGCTCATATCGACTGAAAAGGTGATCCTGATCAAGAATATATATATTTTATAGGGTCGGAGATGTCTCCTTCCCTGCGTTGCACACTTTTGACTCAAATTATAAAACCCTCTGCAAGAGTATGAAAATTTGTAATGTTATTTATTTCAAATATTGCTTGGCCAACATTTTTTTAAAGCAAAAATTGTTTGGGTTTCTTTTCGTTTTATGAAAGCAGTCTATATGTTGTATTGTAAGTGGTACAACTCAAACCAGTCAACCACTTTAAATCATAGCTTGCAAATAACTGTTATCCGTTTTTTTGCTTACGCTCTGTTTGCGAGAGCAACCGAAAAAAAGCATGCCGTTTCGGTTTCTCTCTGAGAAGTAGACTTTGTTTCGTTTTGTTTCGGTTTTTTGCTGAACGAATTACGATGAGCCAATCATGAAACTCTCGTCTACCGAACATCGCTCAATGAGAGATTCGAGTGACGCTCGCGGACAGAGACTCAGTAAAAGACCGATTGACTGAAAAAGTCAGCGGAAAAAGTCTTTCAATAATTTGTTTTCGTTTCGCTGCACAGTGGTACATGCAATTTTCACGAAAAAACTTCTTAAAATTTTAAACGTGAATTTTCAATTTCAAACTAATATATTGATTATTTTAATAAAAAATGAAAAGTTTTTTTTAATTCATTTATTTTGAGTTAAGCTTAACATATATTATAAAAAATAAAAATTAATATATATAATTAAATATAAAAAATTGTTGCACTTTTTTTTATTGATTTCTAGTCCCATTTTCAATAAATTTGATGAATCACTGTTTACGTGAAAGATTTACAAAGCAAATTGACAAGTTGAGCCTACGAAACTTCACATACACACATACATGCACAAAAGACTTTTTGAATCGTCGAACGCAAGCAAACGGTCCTAGAATGAGCAGACCAAACGAAAACCAAAAAAAGTGTTCTTCGACTGAGCGCGAGCAAAATTTGTATACGAGCAACTCAATCGGTTGCTCCCAAACTTTTTGCTCAAAGTCTCAGTGACAAACACTTATTTTGAGACCGCACGAATCGGTTAACAGTTATTTGCAAGCTATGCTTTAAATCGATACTAGTTTGCGTAGTTTGCTTAAGTTCGAATAAAGTTACTACCAATCAAGTAATTTCATTTTTTGTTCATCGTTATCATTTAATTCTTTTGTGGCATAATCATTCATCAGCTCAATGGTTTTCACCAATTGTCAGATGTAAGCTAATCATATAATATATATAGATAATATATAGATAATAAATATATGAATATAGTGCCACTCACTTGAATGGCCCTTCCAAAGAATTTAAACTACAGGACAAGTAACTCACAAAAAAAAAAGCAAAAATACTTGATCTTATTTATTTTTGAAATTTCTTATAATTTTTAAACCGTACAAAAAATAACAAAAAAAAACACAAACAAGAAAGGAAAGCTAACTTCGGGCGGAGCCGAAGTTAATATACCCTTGCAGATAATGTTGTTCCATTTCCGATCGTTCAGTTATATGTCGTCTATAGGATATAGTCCGCCGATCCCTATGAAATTTGGAAGGCGAATTATATTGCCCAAAATAGAATCCGTAGAAGTCCCATCATTCTAGCTTTAAAGACAACAAAGTAATGCCAATTCCTATCGTTAAGTTATATGGCAGCTATAGGATATAGTCGACCGATCCCGGCCGTTCCGACTTATGAACTACCTGCAAGGAAAAGAAGGATTTGGGCAAAGTTTCAACTCGATAGCTCTAAAATTGAGAGACTAGTTTGCGTAGAAACCGACAGACAGACGGACATGCTTATATCGACTCAGGAGGTAATCCTGATCAAGAATATATATACTTTTTATGGTCGTAGATGTCTCCTTTACTGCGTTGCAAACTTTTGACCAAAATTATAATACCCTTTGCAAGGGTATAAGAATGTTTTCCCTAAAAGCAACGAAAGAAGTCTATGAAAATTTGGCTCACTTGTATAGTTCATTTCATAAAACAGTTTTATTTTGACGTTTTAAATTAAAATTATATGAATTCAATTTTTATATTTATTACTTATTCATTTATTATGTTAGATAAATATAGTTTTTTAAGTACATTTCACATGAGTAATGGGTACATCCTTCAAGATCTAAAATTACTCAATATATATTGTTGGGTAAAGAGTCAAATTTGCAATTAGGTTCAATTATATTGTTGACCAGGCGTTTCATTAAGGTCAGATTTCATGTCGTATTGATTGCCTGACTCATATACCTTTCTTGAGCGCCATCCCCAAAAATGTTCAATTATATTTATGTCCAGTATGGTGGTCAACTAAGCAATGAATCGGTTTCCTGATTTTCCTTCCTGATTCCGGTAGTGTGTATAGACTTCTAGACTTCGAAAGAAATTTCTCACTTCAGGACATTCTTTTTCTAACACCTGTTTATACGATATTGCATTCATGCTGGCAGTTAAAAAAAAGATAGAGTTGAAGAGTACGGTAGTAGGTTATCGCTTCCTACACCATTACACCGTCTTCTCGACAGTGTAACTTGTTAAGAATATGTTCCTCCTTTCACGAGTCGGAAAAATAAATGTTGTTCATCAGTTAAGACTATGCGGTAACACTCTACGCTGAGAGTCATATTTCTACAAACAAATGTAATGCGTTTTTCCTTGCGTGCAACGTTGAGCGGTGTTTTTTTTTTTAATTTACGCTTTGTAAATGTTCTGATTTACTAATAACTCGCTTAACTGTGGCGCGCTTGATTTAACCCAGTAATTTTGCTTAACTTTTGCAGCAGAATCATGTGAATTCGACGCATGTCGCAGGTTTGATCTCCGGTAGTTACGCTATTGGTCGGTCCTTTCATATTTTTCCCATAGTTTTGAGGATCCTTTAAATAAAATATAACCACTTTCGATATATTTCGTTTCTATATACCCCATTGGTTGAAGATATCGTATATTTTCCTGACCTTGAGGCCCCACCTTGAAGTATGTCTTATCGTTAGTCAATGACTCTGATATTATCCTCAATATATCCTCACATCAAATAAATTAAACTGGAACTCTGATGATTTCATGAGCATATCGTTGCCGGCTAAAATTATCAAATCTTCCTCCATTGCAACTGCGTCGTTCTTGATCATTGTTGGTCAAGTGGATTCAAAATGACTACTAAAAAAACAATTTTTTTAGTACCAAGCAGGGTAACCAGGTCCTTGGTTGCCAATTTGTAGAGCTAATTTTGTGAAACATGATCCTTTTCATGTTACGAGGGTTGCTATATATTATATATATCTGGCCTAGGCCATACTAATTGTTGCCTGGCGCCATCTGACGTTTTCATTGGGAAGTTTGACATGTTTTAGCAGAAACGTGCTCATAACTTTTTGACCTACGGCCATAATTTTTGTTGTATACAGTGACTTAAAAAAAAAGGGAGAAAATGGAATTTACTCTTAAATATTTTCGTGCAATCATTTTTCACGACTTTCGACGTGAATTAACACGACAAGAGTGCATCGATGAACATAAATCTGTATGGCGAAGGAGCACCATCTTATAGCACTGTGAAAAACTGGTATAATGAATTCAATTGTGGCCGACGCTCGCTCGAAGACAAAGGTCGTGAAAGTCGTCCAAAAACAGTCGTTGTTCCAGAGAACATTGACGCCGTGTATGAACTGATAATGCAAGATCGTCATGTGACATACCGTGAGATCCTTGGGCATTTCTTCCACCAGCATACCTTCGATATTGCATGAACACTTTGCCGTAAAAAAAATTTGTTTTTTCGTTGGATCCCGCACAGTTTGACAATCGCTCAAAAAAAAGCTTGTGTAGATTGGTGCAAAAAAATTTGAAAAAATACAATCGTCACGTACAATAAGATCGTCACAGGTTACGAATCATGGATTTATGCTTATGAGCCCGAAACAAAACAACAATCGACCTTGTGGGTCTTCGAAGACGAGCCAAATCCAACGGAAGTGGTGGCCCAAATATCCCTACCGAATAGTCTGGCGTGCCTGAAGACAATGGGAAGGCTTTCTTAACTTGCGATGACAGCAGCAACTTCACGAAGACGTTAGGACTGGCTTGGGATCCTTCCACTGATCAGCTGCTGTTTTTTTTTCTTGCTCTTCAGTCCACGTCGAAGCCATCGACGTTCGGTCCTATCTTCAATAGTGCGGTTGTACGATCTACTTGGTCCAGTCATTTCTACGGGAAAATATTCTTGCAGAAGCTGTGCCGGGAGCAGCTTTCTCGGAATGAAAGCTTACTTCGGGCTTCTTACACGGAGTGATCTGTCTGAGCATAAGTCACATCCAAAGTGTAGGATTTCCTCGGCTGACGCTTACTTCTTGAGCACTCGTGGAAATTTATGGCTTCTGTGATGCCAGCATTGAACCTACGGAGCGTGTGCCTACGTAGTTTCCAGGTCGCAAGGGGCTGAGAGCGGACTCCTATGTGAGAAGTCCTCGGCGTTATGTGCCTACGTTGCACAATCCAGATCCCATCTTATCTTATGGAGCCCTTCCTACTGAGTTGATCGGATCCACTTTATGGTGTCAGGGTCTTATAAAGGCACAGGAGGACAGACGGCTGTTCAGCGCGGTCATTTGGGTGATGAAAAACGGACGCTGCAGACAAAAGGAATGCACAGTGGTCGGGCTTGTATGGAGCCGCGGCCATAAATACTTCTAGGTGTGCTATCGCTATGAAACTTTCACCAAAAATCTAAAAAAATATTATAAATATATTATAAAAATATTTACCAGATCGTACCACTATATCCTATAGCTTTCATAGAAACGATTGCATCAGTGGTAACGCTTTCATGAGAGAGCAGTCATAAATTGTCAGATCAGGCTTATATTATATTATATATTATACTGTAAGTTATTTACAAACTTAGAACTATAATAAAAATATTGGAGTGATTGCTCAACTCCACACCCACGCCAACCTCCTCCAAAAAGTTATGATAACAAAACAATAATAATATATTTAAGTAGAAAACGAACAATATTAAAAAATCATAAACTCGTAAATATGTAATTGTTAAATTGTTTCATTTAGTAAAGAAATGGTTGTCTCTAGTAACGGTGATCCCTCCAAGATAGAGCTACTGGCAAATGAGGTTACGTTTTATTTTGTAATGGCAAATGCGCATCCGCAGGCTTCCGCAGCTGAAGTAAACATTTTTATAATCTTTAAATATTAGTAAATAACGGCATATTTATTTCATTTGGGGGCAACCGGGGGCAAATACTTAAAACCTTACATAAACCTTGTAACGCCCAACGTATACGAACTAAAAAGACGCACTTTTTTAACAAAGATTTACACGAAACACAGCACAAATTATTTATATATTTATCTGTACAAATAAACTTTATACCATTATTAACCTTCCTATCGTTTTTGGTTTAACAACGTTTTATAATATGTTTAAGAATTTGTAATTGTGCGTGAGCACTCCACTGCGGACAAATTGAAAGTGCATAAATATGAGTTCGCTTTTGTCATTCTATTTTTAGAAAGTCCCGTTAGAAATGCCAAGCAGACTATTTTGCACCGTAAATTTTGGATAGTTATTTTTTTTTTTTTTTTTTGGAAGTAAAACCGGTTTTCGCTGGAATAACTCAAAATCAATTTTTTTATTTTTGGCCTATGGCAGCGACCACTGTGGAATGGTTGCCACCTCCAGCTCGCTGGCTTCGTTATTCCCCTTTTTGGATCAGTTTGGATTGCTTCGAGACGGGCGACTCAATAACTTATCCTTGGATTACGGTGGTCCACTATCCACTAATTTTGCCATCCGGTAACCCGAAGCATAATCGTTAGCTTCCATGGTCAAAACCTGCTCGCTGGACCTTAATCGTTATTAGCGATGATACATTCTCAGTATTGGCGGATGGGGGGGAGAAATACTGTGCTCAAGGCAACAAATAAATCCGTGAGATGGTTTCGAACGAAGCCTTGTTTTTTGGAGCATGTAATGGGCGATATTCCGAAGGAGAGAGTGGAAGGTTATCAGGTTTTCGATGTAACCGTCATTTATTTTTGCGGTCCTTTTTTATAAGTCGGAGGTTGCCCCCATAAAGTGTTACATCAGCGTTTTCATCTGTTTCACAACAGAGTCCGTCCACTTAGTGCTAGTGAGGGATCTGTCTACCATCGCCTTTCTGCTTGCACTAAGGAGATTCATTTCTATCAGGAAGAAGCTTCTACAGACTTGGTTCGACAACGGCGAGATTAACTTAAATGGTCGTCGCAGTATGTCGGGTGGCTCTTCTGAGGACGGTGTCCGGGGCTACAAGGCGGGAAGTCAATAAATTGTGCGTGCTGCCCCTTCAAGATTCTGTTGAAAGCTCATCTTCCAACGGAGGGAGTATTTCGGGTCAAGCAACCGCCGGAAAATCTGGCCGGCAATAATTTATTGGAAGAATCTTTCGTGACGTCACTCTCCGTCCACTCGCGCTTGCTCTTTATGTCTCTTTTCGCGTCTCCCGCTCCCGTGCATTCGATCGGCCACCTACATCTGCCGTCATACATACATATACATACATATAACGTCCAAAACATTGTATAATATCAGATGGAACAAATGAACTCCCATATTTAAATTGAACAGAATTTGTATTTTACCAAAATATGGATTAATTTCAGCAACCCGAATACGCTCGGTAACTTAACAATGTTTGAAAGATGTATTTCAACTATAAGAATACAGCGGGAAATCATACGAACGTTGGGCAACGTTTCGTACAAGATTGCAGATCCAAAATCGCACGAAACGATAAAAAGTCCACCTACATTTCGCTAGTAAATTCGAAATCGATTGAAATATAAATGATAGAAATGATAGAAAAGTGAACTCTTACGAAACCTTTGTATAATGTTTACCAACTTTTCACTAGTAAAATACAAAACGGATCACTGAGACGTAGACGACAAAAAAACTATCGCGGCAAATGCGGAATTGAAATCGATTGCAGTCGTCGCATGCAGACGTGTTTTTTATTGTGCTCCGGGAAAAAATATTCAATAAAATCATAAAAGTGCAGTGACTGCTCTAAGAAATCTACAATAACGCGAAAAGACGCTTTTTGCGATGAAATCGCTAATGTTTATATTGATTAATTAATTAATTAATTAATATAAAACACAACACTTAAAACTCAAACTAAATCAACCTCGACTGCAATGAGTTCAAACGACGTTCGCACACAACGTCAACGTGAGCTAGACGAGAGACGGCTCTCAGTACAAAGAAACAACGCGTACTTCTCTTTTAAAGCAACCGAAAACCATGCAAGCTCCGATCAAGCTCGGTCAATTACCCCCAACTTGACCGAATTCTTAAACGTAGAGAGCGAGAGAGCGCGTTCCTGCTCCCCCTCGATACCATCGATGTCTCTGCAGCCAAAGAGTGCAGTAACTAGCACCTCAATTTCTTTGACAACGTCAACAGTAACAACAACAACAACCGCAACTGTATCGACAGCGCGTTTAACGACGTCATCAGCTAGCAGCGCAAATAGTAATACGTCCGCGCTGCCCGAAAACCAAAACAAAAACAAAAACAATGACTATATTAAGCCGGCTGTGCAGACTGGCATGGATCGCTACATCCAAATCAAAAGGAAGCTGAGCCCCCTGAATTCCAAACGCAAAATAACCCGTGGCAATGCTAGCCTAGTAGCAAAAGAAACGCCCATTAACTCAAACCGATTTAAAATCTTGGCAGACGCCGATGAGGTTGAGGCGGTCGAATCCACTGAAGTTGGGAAAAGGAAGCCAAAACCTCCGCCTATCTATATACGCGAAAAAAGTTCCAATGTTCTGGTCAACAAAATTATTGAGCTTATTGGTAAGGATAACTTCCACATAATACCCCTTGTAAAGGGCAACATTCAAGAAACAAAAGTTCAAATGAAGTCTGAAGATAACTATAGAGTATTATCAAAATATCTTACCGAGAATAAAAAGAACTTTTACACGTACCAGCTAAAAAGCAGCAAGGGCCTGCAAGTCGTACTTAAGGGCATAGAGCCCGAAGTAACGCCTGCAGAGATAAAAAAGGCGCTACAGGAGAAGGGTTTTAGCGCCAAGACAGTCTTTAATATCCTTAACAGGGATAGAAAGCCGCAGCCACTCTTTAAGGTTGAGCTTGAACCAGAAACCAAGCTCCTGAAGAAATACGAAGTGCACCCAATATACAATCTTCAGTACCTGCTGCACCGCAGAATTACAGTTGAGGAACCGCACAAACGCAATGGCCCGGTACAATGTGCGAACTGCCAGGAATATGGCCATACAAGGTCATACTGTAAACTGCGCCCGGTGTGTGTAGTTTGCGGAGAGCTTCATGACTCCGCACACTGCCCAGCGAGCAAAGATGACAGCAACTCGAAAAAGTGCGGCAACTGCGGTGGCAATCACACTGCTAATTATAGAGGATGCCCAGTCTATAAGGAGCTGAAAAGTCGCATCCACCAGAAAGGAATAGCTGCCCGCACCCAAAATGGACAGTTCACGGCGTCCAGATCAAACCCTGAAGTCTTCTTCTCGACTGCAGCCAGATCCTCACTAGGACCCATTAACGTTGACAAAAATGTGACATACGCAAGCGCCTTAAAATCAGGACCGGCGACACCTGCCTCAAGAAGCTCATTTCTGCAATCAGCATATCAAGAACCGAACACGGCTCAGCAACATCAACCAACAGAGCAGCCAAAAAGCAACTTTGAAGCTATGATATGCAGCCTACAACAAAGCCTGACGGAATTTATGTCGTTTATGCGCACAACTATGCAAGATTTAATGCGAAACCAAAATCTATTGATTCAAATGCTGGTTTCACAACAATCCAAATAATGGCTTTCCTACGGATATCTACGTGGAACGCTAACGGCGTTTCGCAACATAAACTTGAGTTAGCTCAATTCCTACTCGACAATCACATCGATGTAATGCTGCTTTCGGAAACACACCTCACAAACAAATACAATTTTCAACTACGAGGATATTCATTCTACGGAACAAATCATCCAGATGGTAAAGCACATGGTGGGACTGGAATTCTAATCAGAAGCCGCATAAAGCACCATTATCAAAACAAATTTGCTAAAAACTACCTACAGGCCACATCTATAAATATACAACTAAATACTGGCAACCAACTTACACTAGCCGCCGTATACTGCCCCCCTCGCTTCAATATAGCTGAAGATGAGTTTAAGCAGTTTTTCAACACACTTGGAGACCACTTCATAGCAGCAGGAGACTACAATGCCAAGCACACACACTGGGGATCCCGTCTCGTGACTCCAAAAGGGAAGCAGCTCTATAATGCAATTATCAAAGCCAAGAACAAGCTCGACTATGTTTCTTCTGGCACACCAACATACTGGCCGGCAGACCCAAGGAAACTACCAGATTTAATAGACTTTGCGATTACCAAAAACATCCCTAAAAATCTGATAAGCGCCAATTGCCTATCGGATCTTTCATCTGATCACTCGCCTGTCCTGTTTATTCTACTGCGACATCCAGGAACATTGGAACAACCATTAAAATTGACCTCACAGAAAACCAATTGGGTTAAGTACAGAAAATATATCAGCTCACACATTGAGCTAAGTCCTCATCTCCACGATGAAGCCAACGTAGACAGCTTTGTTAATTCACTTGAGTCTGTACTCGTCTCTGCAGCTCGAGCCTCAACATCGCAAACTATAAATACACAAAGCAATAAAAAGACAAATCTACAAATCGAACAGCTCGTCCTCGAAAAGCGGCGTTCACGTCGCGAGTGACAATTCCACAGATCGCCATCTACTAAGCAAAGCTTTAGACATGCCTCACGTCAACTTACTAAAGCCCTACAGCAAGAAGAAGCCTATGTCCACCGCCGCTATATAGAGCAATTGTCAACTTCTAGTACAAAACACTCACTATGGAGAGCTCACCCAACTCTAAGCTCACCGAAAGAAACAGTGATGCCTATTAGAAATCCCACAGGCGGCTGGGCGCGCAGCGATGCAGACAGAGCCAGCACGTTTGCCAATCACCTCAAAAATATCTTCCAACCAAATCCGGCCACTAGTGCCTTTACTCTGCCGACTTTACCATATGAGCCTCAGCTTCAACATGAACCAATCGAGTTTCGCCCAAACGAAATCGCTAATATCATCAAAAACCAACTAAATCCGAAAAAATCACCAGGCTGCGACCTCATAACTCCCAAAATGATCATTGAGCTTCCATATTGCGCCGTCTGCACTATCACCCAGCTCTTCAATGCCATCGCAAAACTTGGCCACTTTCCAGCGAGATGGAAAAAGTCAATTATAATAATGATAGCAAAGCCGGGAAAAGACCACACAATTCCCACGTCGTATAGACCTATAAGCCTACTTTCATGCTTATCTAAACTCTTTGAGAAATGCATTCTGACTCGAATAAACACATACCTAAGGATCCAGGAAGGAATCCCGTCACATCAGTTTGGGTTTCGTGAAAAGCACGGTACAATTGAGCAGGTCAACCGGATAACAGCAGAAATTCGGAATGCATTCGAAAAACGCGAGTACTGTACCGCAATATTTCTAGATGTCTCTCAAGCATTTGATAGAGTCTGGCTAGAAGGTCTAATGTACAAAATCAAGACAATGCTCCCTTGTAATACCCACAAGCTTTTAGAGTCTTACCTCTACGACAGAAAATTTGCTGTGAGGTGCAACACTGATATATCTGACGAATTCACTGTTGGAGCTGGAGTTCCTCAAGGAAGCGTACTCGGACCAACATTATATGTTCTCTACACAGCAGACATCCCGACAAGCACACGATTAACAACATCTACGTTTGCTGATGATACAGCTATTCTTAGCCGCTCAAAATGCCCGATGCAAGCAACTGCGCAGCTAGCTCTTCATCTGGTGGATGTTGAAAAATGGCTATCAGACTGGCGAATTAAAGTAAACGAACAAAAATGCAAGCACGTTACGTTCACCTTGAATGGGCAAAACTGCCCGCCCCTTACGCTAAACAACACCCTACTCCCGCAAGCAAACGAGGTAACATATCTAGGAGTACACCTCGATAGAAGACTCACATGGCGTCGGCACATAGAAGCTAAAAGAACCCACCTAAAGCTAAAAGCCAGCAGCCTTCATTGGCTTATCAACGCTCGGTCTCCCCTTTGCCTTGAATATAAAGTCCTGCTGTATAACTCGGTACTTAAACCTATATGGATGTACGGCTCCCAGTTATGGGGGAATGCCAGCAATAGCAATATTGACATAGTCCAGCGAGCTCAGTCGAAGATCTTGAGAACAATCACCGGGGCACCTTGGTACGTTCGCAACGAAAACATACATCGCGACTTAAACATTCTTCCAGTCAAAGATGTGATCGCAGAACAGAAGGAAAAGTACTTTAGCAAGCTATTGTCGCACCCTAACCACCTGGCGAGAGGTCTAACAAGGTTGAGTAACCAATCACGACTTCGTCGGAATGACCTACCCACCCAGCGACCGTCTTGAGGAACGTGCAACCAGAATGCAGTCTTAGTCTACTGTTAGTTAAATGTTAATGTTAAGATTTGAAAACTTATTGTTAGTCTCAAAATTAAGAGAAGATCCAATAAATAAAAGCAAAGTTTAATAAAAAAAAAAAAAAAAAAAAAAAATGCGGATTTTTTGGAAAATTCAATAACAAGTGTAAGGCTGAGGTTCTTGCCACGTCTGTTCTCGTTGGTCTTCACTTTTTCTTTCACATCTCTTCTACCAAGCATCATCTAACGTGGAATAAGTGCAGTTGTCAAATAAGTGAAGTTGTGAAAGGAATTTTATAAAATATTATTTTATATTATATAAGAACCCAAGGCAAGAAAAGCATTAGAGTAGGAAGTTTAAAAAAAACAATTATATTTAAAAGTATCTAATTAACCCTTTCGACCCCAACTTTTTCCCTGTCGAAAAAAAAATTTTTTTTTTGGTTGTATTCTGTTTGTATTGGGCCAAGCAGTATTTGAGTAAAGTTTGAACTCCCCACCCCCACTAGTTTGGGCGCTACCGGATGTTGCTTGTGGGCAACTTTGGGCCATAGTGTATATTAAAGAATACATTTTTAGTTGATGGTTATTTTTGTTTATTTTCAATTTTTAAGTATGGTAAGACATAAAACAGTTTTTATTGTTGTTACAGCATAGGTGTACTTTACATTTAATACATTTTGACATTGGGGTTCCTGTTATAGCTGTCGTAGAAGTCCGGCGGTACGACCTCCTCGTCGTCCACCTCCTCGATGTTTTGCCGGATCTGGGACGCCTTCGGAAGGATCTCGTCCGACGGCGGCGCCACTGACCCTCCGCTAGTCTCCAGAGTGGAGCAGAGGCTGTACTCCGTGGCCAGGGACTGGGACTGGGACTGAGAGAGGCTGCTGAGGGGATCGCTGCCGGGCAGGACCAGGGCCAGGCCGCCCTCACCGCTGCCGCCCCTGGCCACGCCCCCTTTGCCGCCCCCCTTGGGCGACCGCTGGGCATATAGCTTCTCGATGTCCGGCAGCTGCCGCCCACGACCCCCCTTCTCCCGTTCCCGTTCCCGCTCCCTCTCCCGATCCCGCTGCAACATCTCCTAGATGTCCATGCTCCGTTCCCGCTCCAGCTGGTCCGTGATCTCCAGGTCCCGTTCCAAAGTGCTGGAGGAGAATGTGCTGCTGCTGCACTCGCTGAACGAGACGTCCTTGTGGCGCAGGAGGGCGACGCCGCCCGGAGGCCACCGCTGCGGCGGCACCATCATGCTGCTCACCACGGAGCTCTCCTCCCCGTCCCCGTAGTTGCTGGTGCTGCTGTCGTCCGGGATGGCGATGCTGGTTCCGTTTCCGCTCCCATTCCCGTTGCAGTAGGTGGAGGCCGTGACGTTCGAGAGGCACTCGGAGAGTTTCAGGGAGCTGCGATGCCCCGGACTTGACCCCTGACCACCCGGACCCTGGACCTGGCGGCTACGGTTGCTGCTGGCGCTGCCGCTGGCACCGCCGCCCAGCTTGCGGTGCGGGTGGGCGTGGCCAGTGCCCCCGTCGGATATGATGTTGATATTGACGTCGTGCTTCTTGCCGCGCACGTCCTTGCCGAGATTGTTGACGACTCCGGTATCCCCCGGCCCCCTCCCACCTCGCCTCTCCCTATCCCTATCCCTATCCCTGTCTCTATCTCTGTCCCTCAGAGATGTCTTCCATTTCATCACCACTTTCTTCGTCACTGGAGACATCCCAATCGAAGTTGACAATTCTCTCAATGTCATCATTTGATAAACCTTTTTCTTTTGGTCTCATATTTGTAAAAATCATATTTAATTGAAGAAAAAAATTATTATTATATTAACCAACTCTAATAAATTCAATAAAATTATATTAAGTTTTTAAATCCAATCCTTAAATCCAAAATTCAAACATGGTATGATCTACTGATTTGCTGATGTTTGAGAAGAAATCATAAAAACACAAAATTAAATGTAGAAAATCGGAGATTTCAACTTTTGATGAGTATTCCAATGATATGGTAACTGCTAGATGCCATTTTTTTAATTGAGTTGGTACACATACATTTCAAAAATTATATTTACTAAAAATTAAGATGGTCAACGCAATTACACGGCATTCAATATATGGTAAAATTTGATCAATTTATTCTCTTAGGTGTACCTCGAAAACTGTGGGTGATGGAACCTATGTTTGTTCCGGACTAATTGTCGGCCTGTGTTATCAAAGATTCGTTAAGTCCCAACAGGGCCATTTTGAAAAAAAAAAAAAAATCGTGAATAATTCTTTAGTATTGAACGAAGCAGATTTTTTTTTTGTTATTTATTGAATGTAACAATTAACTGTTATTTATACAATTATTAAAATTAATTACAATTAAGAGTTAGGCAAATTATTCTAATAGGAAAACAATCAATTTAGATTTTATTACATCTAGGGATAATTCAGGCGAAAATATATGTGACAATAGGTTACAGTTTTTACAGATAACGCGAAAAGGATCATCATCCGCAAAATTAGATCTGCAAATTGGTAACCAAAGGGGTCGGAGGGACCTGGTTGACCTGTTTGGAACAGAGAAAAGTATCTTTTCGAGTAAGAGTTTCGAGTCAACTTGACCAAGAATAATTTGATGAAGGAGCATGGCCCAAGCACAAGTACGACGTAGCTGCAATGGTGGTAGGTCTAATAATTTTAGCCGACACAGATATGGTGGAAGAAGATCATCTGAGTCCCAGTTTAAATATTTTAAGGAAAATAAAAGAAACTGCTTTTGCCCTGATTCAATACTTCTTTGATGAACCATATACTGGGGACTCCAAACGCATGAACAGTATTCCAGGATCGGTCGAACCAAAGAGATATACAACGTTTTAGTGGTGAAGGGATCATCAAACTCTTTTGAGTAACGCTTGATAAAAGCAAGTACTCCTCTGGCTTTATTAACTGTTACAGAAATATGTTCATTAAACAACAGCTTTTGATCGAAAAGAACTCCAAGATCATTCATTAAGGAAACACGATCTAAAAAGTGATTCCCAAGTGAGTACGAGATGACATGAGGCATGCTACGATTAAACGTCATAACCTTGCACTTTGAGCAGTTTAGTGAGAGAAGATTATTAGAGCACCACAAGAATACTTCATCAAGGTCAAATTGCAGATGTCTATGAAGGAAGTGGTCAGAGAAAGAAAAGCAAATCTTGACATCATCAGCATACATAAGTTGTAACGAACTGTTTTTGCTATATTTTGTTCGCAACAAACGCCGCGACTAGCTCACAAAGGTTGAGGGTACGTTCCACCGAATTTATAGATTCGTTTCAATCAAATCCCCTTTATTGTCTTTACTTTACAAAAATAAGAGAATCTAACCGGCTGTTTGGCTCAGCCGACCGACCGCTCGCCCTCCCGTCGATCCCCGATCCCCGCTACGGGTTGGTGCCAATACACACGCCCTTCCAAAGCTTGCGCCCGACAGGTCGTGTGGTCTTGGTGCCTGACACCGAAACGGCTCACGGTTCCCTTCGTTCGGACTTACGGACTCTGGTTGCTGGGCCTGTGTTGTTGCCGTTGTCTTCTGCTGCCGCTGCTTGTCCGTCACCGCCGCTCCCTCGTCGTCGCTGCTCTTTTGACGTTGCTGCTGTTTCCTCGTCGTCGCCTCTTCTTTTGCTGCTCCTCCTTTATGGGTGCCGTGGACCCTCGGAATCTTTGGCTCGCTGGGATTGCCCTTTCGCCGTGGCCGGCACCTAATCCGTGTTAACAGACCGAGTGGCTCACCTCCCAGGCATACGCCGGGCAGGAAATGCTCCTCGCTGCTTAGCGGCCGGATCAGGGCACGAAGGGCCTACCTACCGCACAGGACACGCCCCCGGTCGAGTTCGCCACTCGCCTCTAAACACCTGCGTGCTTACGCTCCGCAGGATCTATGGTAGCCCAAAGGTTTGGGCGTCGCGTCTCCTTTAACTCCAGGTGATACGCTGTGCATACGCTCCAGCGCCAGGATTCTACTGACTTTCCCGGGGTGTCCCTGCGTGGTTTTTGCAGTTGCAGTTACAATGTAACCAATTTCACCAGCAGCTTGGAAATAGCAGAAAGCTTAGCAATACCGCGGTAGTTATCTATAAGTATTTTAGAACCTTTCTTATGAAGTGGAATAATAAAAGATTCATTCCATCTCTTAGGAAGGCATGAAAGGTCCAGAGATAAATTGAATAGGATGGTAAGAGGGTAGCATAGGATATCGGAGCAGTGCCTGAGAATACAGCTCGGGACGTTATCAGGACCAGCAGAAAAAGAGATATCCAAGGTTGAAAGAGCATTAGAAACATCAAGATGATTAAATTTAGACAAGTAAATATTGTTTATATACGGAATTTTATAAGGACATGTTGATTTTAAATTATAAGAATCGGACGAATAAGTTGATTGAAAAAATGAAGCAAAAAGATTAGCAATACCTTGTTCTGAAGAATGAGAAATATTTTTAAACGTTAGGGAAGGTGGAAAAAGACTGGATTTACGTTTCATATTGACAAACGAATAGAAGGAGCTCGGATCATTCCGGAAGTTTGCCTTACAATGTAACGCTTATAAAGTTGATTATTAAGAATAATAAACTGGTTGCGAACGTAAAGAAAGTTTGTCTGATAAAACAAAGATCCAGACTTAAGAAACATTTTGTAAGCTCTAGATTTCCTGTTCTTAAGACGAGATAAGTGTTTATTAAACCATGCCGGTTTAGTAATAATTCGCAAATTTTGAAACAATTATTTTTTCAATTTTGTTCCGTGTTTTGATTTTGGAACCATGATTTTTTCTAAAAATAATTATGATTAAAAAATTAATATTTTTGTTTCTTTTGAACAGATTGTAAATGTTGTAAAAAAAATTTTTTTCGTTTAAGTACAATGTGAAAGTGTGTGAAAGATGTGCAAAAAATTTCAAAATGATCAGATCATTATTTTTTGAGATATCGTGTCCACCGACTTCGGAAACATGGTTTTGAGAAAAGTTTAGTATAAAAGTCTGTTTCGTATACAAAAATATCCAAAAAATCGAATGTATGACTGCGTATAACCTCTTAACAAAGAGCTGTTAACTTTAATTATATTAAGGATAACTATATTAAAAGAAATTTAAAAATTGTAAATTTAATTATATCTGGGGGTAATTCTGGTGATAGATGGGATAGGTAAATTTAGTTTTTAAATAGACTACGAAACGGATTATGTTCAGCGTAATTCGATTCAGGTCAATTGATTAGGGTGGTCGAAAGGACCTAGTTATCCTGTTTGGTAAAGTGCAATTGATTCAAAAGGGACTTTGAGTCAACCAGACCATTTACCAACATGTAGAAACATGACCCCAGCACAGGTTTTACGATCCTGCAACTGTGCGAATTTTGCGAAAGACGTCATTAAGATTTTATAGCGAAAATAAAAGAAACCGTTTTTGCACAGATACGATAGAATGTTGATGAAGGGAATATTGCAAACTCAAAACGCAACAACAGTTCGAGCATCCGAGCATAAGTCAACCTGAGATACATACGTTAAATTTGTTTCGATTGCAAGAGGATTATCAAACCCTTTACACCATCGTTTAATAAAGGCCGAAATTCCTCAGGCTTTATTCACTGTCACGGAATTGTGGTCATTAAATGACAACTTATGATCAAGTAGGACCCCAAGTTTAGGACAAGTATTTTGTTGGAGTACTATGAATACAGTTTATCAAGGTCAATTTGTAAGTGTTTGTGCAAAGAGGAGGAATATAAGAATAAGTCAGAAATAAATAAATGTGACCTACGCTAATCTTAACCGCCACAAATTTGATTTCAGGTTTCAGCACAGAATCAACTCGGTGGAAAATTGAGTTTTTACAGCAATAAGAACACCACCAACGAAAGAGGGACGATCCAAAAGGAAGAGAGTAATTTGAAACGAGAATTCCCTGGTGACGGATAAATAAAACCGGGTTTATATTAGAGTTATTGCGACAAAATCGAAAGAGGGCCTAGTTGTGTAAAGTTGGTTTAACCTTTTAAGAATAATGCGAAAATTCTGAGAGCAAATGGAAAACACATTACTTTTTTGGAACACTTAAACCGGAACTGGGTACCTGTGTGCCTCTCGTTAGGTATTCGTAAACAATCGTGTGCTCAGGCCATGCTTTAATGTCAAGATAACTTATTTTACATAATTATTATAATTACTTTTAACAACAATATTCTACGCTAACACTTTAAGTTAAATTTGCATTTCGAAGTGCAATAGCTCTTAGAGTCAGCCCAGGAGGAAGGGAATCCAGCTGGTATCAAAGCGATTTTGGAGACGAGGCATGCAGCTGTCGTTTATGTCGATGGAAACACATCCAGACGACGGACGGTAGTTAAGGAAAAATCCTATGGTAATTTTTCGGACCCGTGTAAAGGCATGCAAGCATCAGGGACAATTGTACAACTCGATTCTTTTTCACGTAATTTACGGAATATTGAGTTCAGTGGGCGAATTAATATACGTCTTGTAAAGATTTCCAGGTGACCCGTATGACTTAAAGGCGTACCCATAAAATTCACAGGCAGAAAATTGTTGTTCGGAATTTTCAGATGTGGAAATTAGAAATTCGCTTCGAGCCTGATGAGCGAGCATACGCAATTTTTTGGTGAATTCACTACGAATCCGATATCGGACTATTGACTAATTCCTTGTCGGTTCAAGTGTGATCTAAAAACGAATTCACGTCAGACGTTCGAGCCGGAAGGAGCTCTGAGACTGGCGGATTCGTTTGAGAACCGATTTTGGATCTTATATCGGGCGTTTTATTTGATTAAAGTTTATTGTAGCTTCACATTTCGAATGCTTTGTTCGCTGGGATCTAAAACTCTAAAAACTAGAAGTCTACCAAAAGAGTGAAAAGTTCTTTGAAGAAACCCTTTATTTATTGGCTCCAACCATTAAAACTATCCTCTACACACCCCTAATCTACAGATACCGTCCGAAGTGTTTAGTTGCCCTAGAGGAAAAAACAAGAGGAATGTTACTGTTGCCTTACACACAAAACAAATAAATCTATTCATATAATTATGTTACACTATCAAGAAAAAAACGATGTATTCACTAGTTATTAGTTTCTCGCTTTTCTGTCTGACTAATTAATTTTGTTGTTGTGTTTTTTTTTAATTGATTACTGTAGGAAAAATATTATTAAAAATGATTAAGTAATTTTAGCAACTTCAATTTATTTCATTTGAATCATTTCATACAAATTTTAGTTGGCTATTATTCTCGACCCGAAACAGGCGCTTCCATAATGTTGGCGGCATAAACTACAATAAGCTAGTTTATTTACTTGACTTCTTTAACTTGCAGTCCTGGTGGTAACGACTGCTTTATTTTGTCAGCTTTTTCTTTGTCCTGCACAACAAGGGTATACAGGAAACGAGAGCAGCGGATCTTAAATTTCGTGTTAGTTGGGTTTTTTTTTATTTTTACTGCACGTGCATCGGTACGACGTGCTTTGTTGAGAAAGTCCTTAACTTCCTTAATTTCTCTAGGCATCTATTGGAAAAATTATTTTTGATTACTCAGAAACCCGTTAACATTAATAGAAACTTACGTTAATTTATTTCAACGCTATATGATTAGCGTACTTCACACTCAGTAGATTGAGGGAGGAAAGACAGATTCAGAATTTCCGGTTATCGACGATAGAAAATTTTGACTGATAATATTTTATCGAGATAACCACATGTTATGTATTAAGATATAGTATTTACACCAACCAACATTATATACATTTTGAATAACATAAACATCCATAAGAGAAGAGTTTCATATTTTAAAAATTAGTATGCTTATATTTAAATTGTTTATATTTTAATACACACTTTTACATACCTACATTTCATTATGCACATTTCATGCATACCCAAAGTAGAGGAAGAACAGAAGTTTTGGATTTTGTAAAATTATTTAATAATATTAAAATATGTTATATGTAAAATATGTTTAAAGAAAATTTAGTGCTAAAAATCCGCTGATTAAAATGTAAGATATCTTGTTAATCGTATCGAAAAATTCGTTTTGAAAATATTACTTTCAGAATTTTAGTTGCCCGATTAACCGGTCTCATATTCCACAGACTACCTAACGACTAATCGAAAATAATTCAAACTATAAAAATTCCTTTTAGTAGCATTCCTTGAATAAGTAAACTATCGAATTCTGAATAAATATATAAATAAAATAAATTAATGTAAATTTATACATTTCCAAAGGGAATTACTATGAACGAAATATGCCCACAATGTCCATATAGGGTAAAATTATTACAAGGAAAGATGACATGAATGATGAACATGTGCCTTTAACTCATACAAAAATGCATTTCCGCGACGTTCGATTTATTAAATTGAGAGGTTGGTAAAAATGGGAATCTATTTTAATATTGTGCCAAATTTATGTAATGGCTTATGTCGTGTTATATTTTTTTTTCCTCAAGATATAGAAAAAATATGATAGACATAAAAATGTTCACATATCTATAAAAAGTGTTCTCTACCTAAATCAATTATTACATTTTATACAAAAAAAATGTATTTATTTACATTAAAGTACTATCTTTTAATGGGCCGTAGAATAAAATCACTCATTTCACCATTTCAGGGGTTTAACCCCTTTAACAAAATTATAATGATATCCTTTTTATAATGATTTTCACTATGACTAATATATACGACTAAAGATAAGAATAATAAAAGAATAAAAGGTTGTCAAAAAAGCCTTCCGGTATTTTTATTGAATTTTCAATAGAATCAAATGAATTTTCCGAGCTTACGGAGCTTCTGGCGCGTCACTAAAGATGTGTGAGGCCTGGCGTTGTCCTGGTGGAAAACAATTCAGCGTCTGTTGATTAAAGATGGCCTCTTCTGCATGAGTGCTGTCTTTAACCGGTCCAGTTGTTATCAGTACAGGTCCGAATTGAGCGTTGAGGGGGTCATAGTGGATTATTCCCTGCCAATCCCACCAAACACAAAGAAGAACCTTCCTGGAGGGCCACCGTCTGGGCCGCTTCAACGCTTTTCGACCACAACCGTTTGCGCCTTACGTTATCGTAAAAGACCCACTTTTCATCGTCAGTCACAATACTCTTCAAAAACGGGTCGATTTTGTTGCGATTTAGAAGCGATTCGCTTGCGTCGATACGGTCAAAGATGTTTTTTTGCGTCAATTCGTGTGGCACCCATACGTCGAACTTCTTAGTGATTCCAAGCTTCTTCAAATGGTTTATAACGGTTTGATGACCGATGCTACGGCTGCTACTATGCCGGTCTCTTTCGACCAATTCAGGGATTTTATCGCAATTTTCGACGACTGGCCTTCCGGAGCGTTGCGCATCTTCGACCACCTCTACACCAGAACGAAAACGTTGAAACCATCGTTGTGCGGTGGAAATGGAAACTGTATCGGGTCCATAAACTGCGCAAATTTCATTGGCGCCTTGAGTTGCATTTTTGCCTTTATCGTAGTAGTACTGTAAAATATGCCGTATTTTCTCTTTATTTTGCTCCATGATTGCGATGCTATAACTCCCAAACGACTTAAAAGAAAAGAAAATCAATCAAACACGTGTTAGCGCGTGAAATTAGCTTTCCAAAAAGGTATAGTACGACCTGATGCGACGAATAAAACAAGAACTACGCGCTTTCAGCGCAAATAGCGAAAGTACCGCAAGATTTTTTTGACAACCTAATATAAACTTTCTATAAGAAATTTTTTCTTATAGATGACTTTATTTAAATACTATAATTCTTTCTTATCGCCGTCTAGTCGGCGAGTGCTCAAAAAAATGAACGGTGCCTTTCGCACCATCACCAAACTCGTGCAAGTTTTAGTTGGAGTCAAAAAAGATTAAGACTCATCCTTCTTCGCTGAGGTCGGTCACGGCTAAAATTAGTGTATCTATCTGGAAAAACATCAGAGCTAAACATTTACGGCTTTAACCAGGTTTTGGTAAAGACTATAACTTGAGATGAACAAGAAAAACTACCAGACTAGAGTCTAAGGAGCTACTACAATTCTACTAGGTAAGAATTATAGAGTTAGTTAGTTTTTTGATGAGACAGAATGAAAATATTTTGGGAGTTTTGGTTATTACCAATTGCGAACAATATTACCGCAGTATTCGACATCAGTCCTTTCCTTAGGTCTAAACAGTGGGTATTCTTGACTGGGAGCTACCGGGTTAGATCTAATTGACTAGGACGAGGTATCATCATGGAAGTGGTGAATGGCAGTTTCTCATTTGTGGAGAAGTATTCGGAGACAAAATTTGTATTCTCCGATGCGCCATTTGACTGACAAGAGATAAGAATGGCTGCATTTGTGTGTGCTAATCAGGTGGAATTGTATATGGAAACCTAAGAAGACTGTCCATTCTTAATTTTGAAATTTCGAATCCCCTCAAGAAGTGGGCGTCGCTGCGCGTCCACATACGGTTTTTCGATCGAATTTGCTATTCGGGATCTATGAGTGGTCACATTTTTGGGTAAGCTTTCCATTGTTGAAATTTGTTGCCAGTCTGATTTGTGAGATATAAAAATATAGAGGTTAATATTCTTCTCGTTAGAAATGGATATCGTCAACTTTTGATGAGTTTTGTTAAGTTCATATTTGAATATCACATTGTATGTTTTAATTCCGCAAATTTACCTAATAAACAATTGGAAATAATAGAAACGAACGAGGAGTAGCACGCTTTAGATAAAGCGTAAATACTGCACACATCACCATTAAATCAACTATAGACCGATAAAAGCTCATGTTCTCTCTCACAGCAATTGGCGATGGTACGTTCGTGCCTATCGCGCTTTTTCAAGTATATGATTCATCTGAACGCAAAAACAATTCAACCTCCCGTCCACCCAAAACAGCTAACCTGGAGAAAACAGCTCGGTCCCGCTTTTGCCTAAGCTCTCAGAAACAATATTAACATTAACTGTTTTTGTCTACGCTGCAGCAGCAAGTAATAATGCAAAAACAATGATTCCCAATTTACCCACACAAAAAGTCAGGCGAACTAGGCTGTATAGACTGGCTCCGATTTCTACATTAAAGTAAAATAGAAACTGAGCCCAAAATTAATCATCCCAACAAGGAAAGTGATTATCACTTCTGGATGCCTTCTGGATAATGGAGCTAAAACCGAAGCCGAAAATAAAACCCCTACGTACTCCACTCCATTGAAGAGTTCGTCGATAAAGAAAATGTTTACAAGGGGGATGTTATGAGACAAAGCTTTGTTTCGAAACTATAAGATGGACTAATCTAGGGGTATGCATACCAGCTTAAAAGCATCAAATGCAAGTGGTATTAAAAACTTTTGAACCTGATGTTGCCCTCAGTCCATGGATAAGACTTTACGGCCAAAAATGTCCTCATCAAGAAAATAATTAACATAATAAACAAGGACAATATCACAAGCACAATAGAGAGTAAAAAAACTTCGAAAAACGAAGTGCATCCTACCTATAACTTTGCTAGAAAGCTATAAAAAGCGTCTCGTTAATATACAGAATGATCAAGAAAGAAGTCAAATGTGATTTTTCAACCACTACTGAATTCCCGAACCAACGAGGAAGTTTTCCCCATGATTTTTGACGAGCTGTTGCAAAAGGATTATTCAGCAACACAAGTCTGATACAAGTCCTGTAATAACAAGTTATCGCCTAGATGCTGAATATGAAAATACGGTCTCTATTCCTGTGGCTTTGCCCGGTCTATTAATAGGTCTATTAAAGTTGATTGAAAAATTTTTTGGAACACCATTTAGGTTCAAGACCATCTAAGTTAGCTAGTAGTTTTAGCAGATGTTGAGTCCTTGAGGCGGTTCAAGCATTGTATTCATGCAAAGAATATTTAAGTCGTTACCGATTTTAATGCATTTGAAACGTACAATGAATAAATTGGAAATTATATCCCAAATTGCCAGATGGTGGTGGATGCCTTAAGTTGAAAGCCATATCAAAACTCTTAGAAGATGAAAACCACATGCCTGAAAATTTCCCAAGCCCTAATTACGCCTTACGAAGCTGAAAGTGTTATTTGCTAAAGAAATTATTGGATGTTATAATCATCATTCAGAACTTCGCAGCTGATATGAAAAGTGCAAAGAAAGATGAAAACGACAAGTTCGTGAATGAGCAAAAAGAAGTTCCATAGGTAGAGCAACAAAAAGTTGTGCATTTAGATAGCATGCAAGATGCATATGGCATCAGAACCTTCACCAATTGAGGCATCGCCTTAACATCGAAAGATTTAAAAAATACTACAAGTTGAACCGGTTAAATGCTGCTTAATGCTGTAAGGAAAGCAAAATCTTAAGGTCACGTTGCGTCAACAAAACGAGATGAGACGAGAGACGAAAAACTTCGAAAGACAAATCAATTTATGATTCTGTCGTGGATGCTAAGAGATTACTAGGAAAGGGCGAATTGGGGCGACAGAGAAATACCACGAGATTGGTAACTCATCGAGCGATATTGTTCGTTTTAAGCGAGATAGTAATTAAGACTCTTTCCTTAATATATTTATAATGAGTTAACTCTTGTAGACATTGGACGTATATTCAAACCGGTCCGCTGTGTGAATAAGTTAACAGAAATCTGTCGCCATTTCATTTTCGAGACAACATTCAAGTATACATGAACAAAACCGTATCAAATAACTCATTCGCCAATCTCAGTCATCTGAACGAAAAAAATTACACAGTGCCATTGTTGGGATTAGTGCCAGCATCAAATATCATAATTATTTCTATTTAAGTCTCCCAGTGTAACTAGCCGCAGCGATCCACTAATTGCCCGTTATCAGCTGTTCCATATTCCATATTTGTTGTTCTTTTGTAGCGCATGCACTTTGGGAGCTTTGATGGAGCTTCTGCGCAAGCTCTTAGGCTTATGCACTTGTATATTCGGCGTTGTTTGGATCGGCCGCTGCATTTGTTTTGGGGTTAAATTGACCCATAATAAATTGAATTGTAAATTAAACCTCGTCTTAATAATTCGGTCGCTATTAAAACCCTGATAGCTCAACATTTGGTGACCCCGACGTGATCGCGCTCTAATTAATTTGTGATCATTCAAGTGCTTAAAGGAAACCTTGTAAAGGAAAACTTGTTGCTGTTGTTTCCATTACATTGCACCTTGCACAAAAACAAATTGCACAAAACAAATAATGGAGTCTGGAGACGTAGCTAGTGCCTCGGTTCCTGCAAGCAGAGAAAGGCTTTTGCGGCGAAGAGCAGAGGTGACCTACCAGGAGATGGAAGCCCTGCATAATAAGGTCAAGCATGCAGTGCAGAAGGACGATTTGACCATCAAGGTACTGGAGCCGTTGGAAATTGCGTTGCGCAAGAAATTCACCACACTCCAGGATGAGTTAGAGCGATTGAGCTCTAGTGAAATTGGGAGCGAATTATTCTGGAAGTTCTCCCAGCTTGCCGCTGATGTGCGCGTTGATATTCAGGTGGGAATGGCAAGGTACTCCATGAGGGTGCCTGAACACTCCACTCGTCTCGACGGCACCACTGGTCCCATTGCTCTGTCATTAAGAAAACCAACCATAGAGGCTATGAAAGTGGAAAATCGTCACTCATGCAGTCAGGATTCTTCGCTGGACCGCGACATCCAATCGGGTTCTCAGGATTTGAAATTGGAGCGAAACCTGAACAACGATCACGATAGCCAGGACGTGTCCAATTGCGTCTCATCAGTGCCCCTGCTATCCACCGCTCCCCCCGTGGTCGCTATATCAACGTCGCATCTGGCAGTTGTCTGCGATGGATTTTCTGAAGCTGCTGTACTTAATCCCTCATCTGGCCCGGGATTTGGATTATTGTCACCGTTGCCGATTAAGTCAGCGCCCAGGTCTATCACCATTCTGGACTCTAGCCTGCACCCTTCCAATGGGGGGAGGTCGTCGGCATCGCTGCTGCCGCCGTCTGCAGATGCCAAGGTGGCTGCTGCTCCAGCCGTGAAGGCTCCCGATCCTGCAATCGAAAGGTGCGCCTACGCGCGATTTCTGAAAGAAGTTTCCTTCCACTCTCGCCACTCTATTGACGCCTGGCTCGAGCGATCTCTGGATCTGGATGCAACTGACAATTTTGGACCTTGAGATGATCAGCAATATTATGTGATGAAGCTGTCCCATGCCCCTAAGGGTTTTTGTTGAAAGATGGAATTCAACGGGGGGAGGATGTTGGGACTTGTGCCAGCATCAAATATCATAATTATTTCTCTTTAAGTCTCTCAGTGTAACTAGCCGCAGCGGTCCACTAATTGCCCGTTATCAGCCGTTCCATATTCTTTGTTTTTCCCAGATTCGCATGCGCTTTGTTGTTCTTTTGTAGCACATGCACTTTGGGAGCTTTGATGGAGCTTCTGCGCAAGCTCTTAGGTTTATGCACTTGTATATTCGGCGTTGTTTGGATCGGCCGCTGCATTTGTTTTGGGGTTTAATTGACCCATAATAAATTGAATTGTAAAATAAACCTCGTCTTATTAATTCGGTCCATGGAAAAAGGAAATTGTGGAAGAGATGGTGCCATGCTACAAAATACAAAACTT
The DNA here is from genome assembly GCF_017639315.1 of Drosophila ananassae. Taxonomy (NCBI): domain Eukaryota; kingdom Metazoa; phylum Arthropoda; class Insecta; order Diptera; family Drosophilidae; genus Drosophila; species Drosophila ananassae. The sequence goes on along the minus strand of NC_057929.1, from coordinate 22,754,344 downwards.
GGATGGTTTATAGCAGGAAGAATTAAGCCAAAAACTAAATCAGGCATAGCATGTGGTATCGGCGTCGGTGATGAAACTGACGCATTGATTGAAAGGTTTTGAGAGCTAGATAATTTGGGCAACTAAAAGAAACATCGATCTCCGTCAGAGGTACATTGTGAGAAACACTTTGTAGAAAATCTGCAACGAGCAGTAGACGAAAGATTTATTGCGAAACTGCCTTTTGCCGAACACCCTTCACCTCTGGGGAAGTCGAAAGATATTGCCATGAAAAAGTTCTTAGCTCTGGAAGTCACTGGATATTCTTCACTGGATATGAAATTTGTTTCAGCCAAAAACCACTATTTCATACAACATCACTGTGTTCTGCAACCTGACAGCAGCAGCTCCAAACTACTGAAGCACCAAAGAGGATACCATGAGCGACGTAAAACTGAGTGAGACCTTGGACCAATAAAGTGTTAAAACCCTTAGCCTCATACGGATGTCTAATAAAGACCAACTTTGCGGACGAACGCAACAAAGCGAAGCTCTGGTTTGCTCTGAGCTATCACAAATTTTCGACCCATTAGGTTTATTTGCGCAAGTTGTCGTAAAGGCAAAGATATTTATGCAACTCCTCTGGGTATTGAAAATGGCTTGGGATGATAAACTTCAGTCAGATTGGAAAAACTATCGTTCTGATCTGCTAACTATAAATAAATTGCGAATTCCAAGACATATATTTGATGGAAAGGTTCCACTCTCACAAGAACTACACACATTTGTGGACGCCTCAGAAAAGGCATACTGAGCAGCAATATACGTACGAGCAACGTATAAATATAAGCAAACCTCGGTGAGACTGCTGTGCTTCAAGTCCAGACTACCACACACAGCGAAGCAATCCAAGCGCAGACTAAGCGCAGAACTCACGCACAGACTCAGACACGATTTACGCTTGTCTTTAGACAAGGTTGCAGGGTTCTTTTTGACTGATTCATCCGTCGTGATAGCGGAGATCAATGCAAGGGCTTTCTGTTGCCACACTTTTGTGGCAAATTCGATTTCAAGAAGTGACGGAATAGTCTCAATGGCGTCACGTATCATCCGCTAATAATGCAGCTGAAGTCTTGACCAAAGGAACAAGAGCTTGCAAGCTCTCGAGCAACAGTATGTGGTTTTATGGACCCCTGATCTTACATGGATCAAGTGAGAACTGGAAAAGTGGTCGGCCAATATTTCCCATTTTTTCGGTGCTCAAGCCTTTCGTACCATTGCTCCTCAACAAACATTGTGCACAACTGCGTGCAATGTACCAGAGTCAAGCCCAAATAAATGAGTTTAATTATGGGAAACAGGCGCCTTTTTGGCCGCTCTCCGCCAGTTCCGTGATTGTCGAGGAAAGTTCTAGACGATACATTGCGATAATGCAACGAATTTTGTTGGAGCCAAAAATAAATTGAAGGAGCCTGAAACCACAGTTTTCTCAACCAATGCCACGGACATAATTTTTTAATTTTGCAACAAAATAAAAATAGATTAAAGCTCCATCATTTGATGACCTTTGGGAAGTCTGCAAAATGGCTTCTTATATCAGTTACAGCCACGGCATCTTTGACGTTTGAAGAACTCAAACGGTATTCGTTGAAGTCGATGCGATCCTCAATTCACATCCTATCACTGCCATGTCATCAGACCCCACCTGCGAATAAGCTTTAACGCCAAGACACTACCTAATTGGAGAACCATTAACTGCTCCTCCTGATATCAACATTATCCCGTGCGGCAAACCCTTAATAAAAAGATGGCAAAAAAATACATAATAAAGAAAATATTAGGTCATATAAATAACGATGACTTCAGGAACCAAACATTGACACGGCAGCAAGGATTGAAGTGTTCAGTGTCAGTGTTCTCTACCATGGACGTTGCCTTGGAGCTTGATGCTAAACAAAAGGTTCAGCAATCGCTGGCTTATTTTTATAGCCTTGCAGAGGGTATTATAATTTTGGTCAAAAGTGTGCAACGCAGTGAAGGAGACATCTCCGACCCTATAAAGTATATATATTCTTGATCAGGATCACCTCCTGAGTCGATATGAGCATGTCCGTCTGTCCGTCTGTCTGTTTCTACTCAAACTAGTCTCTCAGTTTTAGAGCTATCGAGTTGAAACTTTGCACACATCCTTCTTTCCTTTGCAGGCAGTATATAAGTTGGAACGGCCGGGATCGGTCGACTATATCCTATAGCTGCCATATAACTGATTGATCGGAAATGCCATAACTTTGGTGTTTTTTAAGTTAGAGGGTTGGGACTTTCCACACATGTTATGTTTGACCAAAATGTTTTATGTACAAAATTTCATAAGGATCGGCCGACTATATCCTATAGCTGTCGTACAACGATCGAAATTGGCATAACTTTGGTGTTTTTTAAGTTAGAAAGATGGGATTTGGTAAAGATTCTATTTTGGGGAAAACACTCTGATCTGCCAATTTTCATAAGGATCGGCCGACTATAAGCGATCCGCTATATATCTAATAAAATAAGATGGGTGGCGCCACCTAGCGGACTGCGACTGAACTGCAAGGGTATATCAACTTCGGCTCCGCCCGAAGTTAGCTTTCCTTTCTTGTTCAAGCTCAGGTTAATGAGGTACTGCATCTGAGGGCCGTAGAATGCATATTGAAATCGAAGCTTTGAGAGATTTCGGATAGATTTAATTCGCATATGCGAGCCCTTGCAAGCATGCGCACAATGAAGCAGATTTGCTAGCTGCATCATAATCCAATTCCACACAGTCTAAGTGGAAGAAAATGTAGGCTGACTCGGATTTCTTGGGTTCCATTCCAACGCGGGGGTCCATCGTCAGTTTCCTCGAGCAGAGGTACCGGGTTTTGGAGAGCACGGATTTGCCAACGACGACATTTGCACCAAATCCTGCGGTAGAACGACGTAGACCCTTTAATTCAGGTAACTGCATTCATGATCGCAAACTCATCAGTTCCATCTTGCATGATCTGTGATGGACATTCTCACATGATAAACGATTAGTGGATCGATTAGACGAAGATAGGCGGCTATATTTTTGCCTTAAGTGCCTTGGATTTGCTCTCCTATCTTCGCAATGTATGCAAAAATTTTCCACATCACTGGGTGATAGCTCCACGGGGAAACTTGGGTTGGTGTTTAATGAGACCGCTGCTACCACGTCAGGTTTTTCCATGAGAGACATCTTAATGGCTGGGCCTGTCATCCAACTTGTCATCCTGGTCAGGTTTCCATCGCATCCGGTACCGGTGACTGGTGTCATCTCTAAAATGTAGTGTTGTGTTGGCTTCATTCGTCATCCTCTCTGAATGAACTGCAGAAATACTGTTACATAGGAATCAAAGCCGACATCCTATCTATCTGTGTGAGCGATATACCAATTTTTTAAGGTCGAAGTCGATGATTTCAGTGGGATCCGAACTCTTCTTTCGAGATTTTTTCTCCAATATCGTGCCTGAAGAGGATCGGGCTTTGATGATGGCCGCAACTTTACGAAAACTTTAGGACTGGCTAGGGATCCTTCCCCTGATCAGCTTCTGCGTTCTTTTTCTGCTCTTCAGTCCACGTCGAAGCCATCCCGACGTTCGATCTTGTCATCAATAGCGCTATTTTACGATCTGCTTGGCCAAGTTGGTCTAGTTATTACTAAGACGAAAATATTCTTACAGAAGCTGTGTCGGGAGCAGATTTCTTAGGGTGAAATCTTACCTCAAGTTTTTTACACGGAGTGGCAGGATATCTGTCAGAGATTCAGTCACATCCAACGTGTAGGATTTCCTCGGATGGCGCATACTTTTGGAGCTCTCGTGGAGATTCATAACTTTTGGTGACGCCAGCATTAAAGCCTACGGAGCATGTGTCTACGTAGTTTCAAGGTCGCCTGGGTCTGATGCCGTCTCCTATGTGTCTCTGATGCCGACTCCCAAAGTCTCATGTACGTTACATTAACTGTGCCGAAGTTAGAGATGGCAGAGGTTCTCAGTCTAGGGAAGTATGTTTGTTTGTGCGACTTGTCAGTTGTGTTATTTTTGATTCGAGATGAGCCAACTGCGAGTCAACCATTCAAAATCTGACTCATTCCATTGGGTGGCGTTATGTGTGCACGTCGCAAAATTCAGCTGACATCTTATCTCGTGGAACCCTTTCCACTGAGTTGATCGGATCCAGTTTTTGGTGTTAAGAGCCGCCCTATCTTATAAAAGCACAGGAGGAAAGACGGGTGCTCAAGACGGGGAATTGCCTGTTTCTGTGTTGGGAATGGTTGCCTCCTCCAGCTCGCTGGCTTAGGAAGGATTTGGATTGCTTCTAGTAAACGGGCGGCTCAAGAACTCATCCTTCGATTAGGATGATCGTCACCCGGTAATTTTGCAAAGGAGTCATCTGGTAACGCGAAGCAAAATCGTTAGCCTTTATGGGCAGAAGTTGTACGCTGGACCTCGATCGTTATTGGCGATGATACGTTCTCAGTATTGGTCGATTAGGGGAAGAAAGACTGTGCTCAAGACGACCATTAATTGCGTGATATGTTTTCGTAAGAAGCCTCATTTGTTGGAGTATGAAATCTGCGATTTTGGGGCGATGGCTATGTCAATATAGCTATTGCTGGCATTCCCCCATAACTGGGAGCCGTACGTCCATATGGGTTTAAGTACCGAGTTATACAGCAGAACTTTATATTCAAGGCAAAGGGGAGACCGAGCGTTGATAAGCCAATGAAGGCTGCTGGCTTTTAGCTTTAGGTGGGTTCTTTTAGCTTCTATGTGCCGACGCCATGTGAGTCTTCTATCGAGGTGTACTCCTAGATATGTTACCTCGTTTGCTTGCGGAGAAGGGTGTTGTTTAGCGTAAGGGGCGGGCAGTTTTGCCTATTCAAGGTGAACGTAACGTGCTTGCATACTTGTTCGTTTACTTTAATTCGCCAGTCTGATAGCCATTTTTCAACATCCACCAGATGAAGAGCTAGCTGCGCAGTTGCTTGCATCGGGCATTTTGAGCGGCTAAGAATAGCTGTATCATCAGCAAACGTAGATGTTGTTAGTCGTGTGCTTGTCGGGATGTCTGCTGTGTAGAGAACATATAATGTTGGTCCGAGTACACTTCCTTGAGGAACCCAGCTCCAACAGTGAATTCGTCAGATATATTGTTGCACCTCACAGCAAATTTTCTGTCGTAAAGGTAAGACTCTAAAAGCTTGTGGGTATTACAAGGGAGCATTGTCTTGATCTTGTACATTAGACCTTCTAGCCAGACTCTATCAAATGCTTGAGAGACATCTAGAAATATTGCGGTACAGTACTCGCGTTTTTCGAATGCATTCCGAATTTCTGCTGTTATCCGGTTGACCTGCTCAATTGTTCCGTGCTTTTCACGAAACCCAAACTGATGTGACGGGATTCCTTCCTGGATCCTAAGGTATGTGTTTATTCGAGTCAGAATGCATTTCTCAAAAAGTTTAGATAAGCATGAAAGTAGGCTTATAGGTCTATACGACGTGGGAATTGTGTGGTCTTTTTCCGGCTTTGCTATCATTATTATAATTGACTTTTTCCATCTCGCTGGAAAGTGGCCAAGTTTTGCGATGGCATTGAAGAGCTGGGTGATAGTGCAGACGGCGCAATATGGAAGCTCAATGATCATTTTGGGAGTTATGAGGTCGCAACCTGGTGATTTTTTCGGATTTAGTTGGTTTTTGATGATATTGGCGATTTCGTTTGGGCGAAACTCGATTGGTTCATATTGAAGCTGAGGCTCATATGGTAAAGTCGGCAAAGTAAAGGCACTAGTGGCCGGATTTGGTTGGAAGATATTTTTAAGGTGATTGGCAAACGTGCTGGCTCTGTCTGCATCGCTGCGCGCCCAGCCGCCTGTGGGATTTCTAATAGGCATCACGGTTTCTTTCGGTGAGCTTAGAGTTGGGTGAGCTCTCCATAGTGAGTGTTTTGTACTAGAAGTTGACAATTGCTCTATAAAGCGGCGGTTGACATAAGCTTCTTCTTGCTGTAGGGCTTTAGTAAGTTGACGTGTCTAAAGCTTTGCTTAGCAGATGGCGATCTGTGGAATTGCCACTCGCGACGTAAACTCCGCTTTTCGAGGACGAGCTGTTCGATTTGTAGATTTGTCTTTTTATTGCTTTGTGTATATATAGTTTGCGATGTTGAGGCTCGAGCTGCAGAGACGAGTACAGACTCAAGTGAATTAACAAAGCTGTCTACGTTAGCTTCATCGTGGAGATGAGGACTTAGCTCATTGTGTGAGCTAATATATTTTCTGTACTTAACCCAATTGGTTTTCTGTGAGGTCAATTTTAATGGTTGTTCCAATGTTCCTGGATGTCGCAGTAGAATAAACAGGACAGGCGAGTGATCAGATGAAAGATCCGATAGGCAATTGGCGCTTATCAGATTTTTAGGGATGTTTTTGGTAGTCTTTGGTAGGCAAAGTCTATTAAATCTGGTAGTTTCCTTGGGTCTGCCGGCCAGTATGTTGGTGTGCCAGAAGAAACATAGTCGAGCTTGTTCTTGGCTTTGATAATTGCGAGGGGGGCAGTATACGGCGGCTAGTGTAAGTTGGTTGCCAGTATTTAGTTGTATATTTATAGATGTGGCCTGTAGGTAGTTTTTAGCAAATTTGTTTTGATAATGGTGCGTTATGCGGCTTCTGATTAGAATTCCAGTCCCACCATGTGCTTTACCATCTGGATGATTTGTTCCGTAGAATGAATATCCTCGTAGTTGAAAATTGTATTTGTTTGTAAGGTGTGTTTCCGAAAGCAGCATTACATTGTCGAGTAGGAATTGAGCTAACTCAAGTTTATGTTGCGAAACGCCGTTAGCGTTCCACGTAGATATCCGTAGGGAAGCCATTATTTGGATTGTTGTGAAACCAGCATTTGAATCAATAGATTTTGGTTTCGCATTAAATCTTGCATAGTTGTGCGCATAAACGACATAAATTCCGTCAGGCTTTGTTGTAGGCTGCATATCATAGCTTCAAAGTTGCTTTTTGGCTGCTCTGTTGGTTGATGTTGCTGAGCCGTGTTCGGTTCTTGGTATGCTGATTGCAGAGATGAGCTTCTTGAGGCAGGTGTCGCCAGTCCTGATTTTAAGGCGCTTTCGTATGTCACATTTTTGTCAGAGTTAATGGGTCCTAGTGAGGATCTGGCTGCAGTCGAGAAGAAGACTTCAGGGTTTGATCTGGACGCCGTGAACTGTCCATTTTGGGTGCGGGCAGCTATTCCTTTCTGGTGGATGCGACTTTTCAGCTCCTTATAGACTGGGCATCCTCTATAATTAGCAGTGTGATTGCCACCGGAGTTGCCGCACTTTTTCGAGTTGCTGTCATCTTTGCTCGCTGGGCAGTGTGCGGAGTCATGAAGCTCTCCGCAAACTACACACACCGGGCGCAGTTTACAGTATGACCTTGTATGGCCATATTCCTGGCAGTTCGCACATTGTACCGGGCCATTGCGTTTGTGCGGTTCCTCAACTGTAATTCTGCGGTGCAGCAGGTACTGAAGATTGTATATTGGGTGCACTTCGTATTTCTTCAGAAGCTTGGTTTCTGGTTCGAGCTCAACGTTAAAGAGTGGCTGCGGCTTTCTATTGCTGTTAAGGATATTAAAGACTGTCTTGGCGCTAAAACCCTTCTCCTGTGGCGCCTTTTTTTATCTCTGCAGGCGTTACTTCGGGCTCTATGCCCTTAAGTACGACTTGCAGGTCCTTGCTGCTTTTTAGCTGATACGTGTAAAAGTTCTTTTTATTCTCGGTAAGATATTTTGATAGTACTCTTTAGTTATCTTCAGACTTCATTTGAACTTTTGTTTCTTGAATGTTGCCCTTTACAAGGGGTATTATGTGGAAGTTATCCTTACCAATAAGCTCAATAATTTTGTTGACAAGAACATTGGAACTTTTTTCGCGTATATAGATAGGCGGAGGTTTTGGCTTCCTTTTCTCAACTTCAGTGGATTCGACCGCCTTAACCTCATCGGCGTCTGCCAAGATTTTAAATCGGTTTGAGTTAATGGGCGTTTATTTTGCTGCTAGGCTAGCATTGCCACGGGTTATTTTGCGTTTGGAATTCAGGGGGCTCAGCTTCCTTTTGATTTGGATGTAGCGATTCATGCCAGTCTGCACAGCCGGCTTAATGTAGTCATTGTTTTTGTTTTGGTTTTCGGGCAGCGCGGACGTATTACTATTTGCGCTGCTAGCTGATGACGTCGTTAAACGCGATGTCGATACAGTTGCGGTTGTTGTTGTTGTTACGGTTGACGTCGTCTCTCGTCTTGCTCATGTTGACGTTGTGTGCGAACGTCGTTTAAGCTCATTGCAGTCGAGGTTGATTTAGTTTGAGTTGTGTTTTATATTATTTAATTAATTAATTAATCAATATAAACATTAGCGATTTCATCGCAAAAAGCGTCTTTTCGCGTTATTGTAGATTTCTTAGACCAGTCACTGCGCTTTTATGATTTTATTGAATATTTTTTCCCGGAGCACAATAAAAAACACGTCTGCATGCGACGACAGTCGAACCATCCATAAAATGTTAAATCAAATGTTTTTATCTGTTTCACGACATAGCACGACCACTTAGAGCTAGTGAGGGATCTTTCCACCGCCTCCTTTCTGCATTCACTGGGGGATTCATTTCTTTCAGTAAGAAGACTTGAAACAACGCCACCAATTTAATTGGAGGCAAAAACCAATTGAGCGAATTCAAACGGTTATTTTGTCGCGACGAGCAAGAGACCAGACCCCTATATTTTTGCCTTTCTGAGTCCATTAACTGGAATTTCCTTCCTCCCCCGTTGTCACTTATATGGTGGCTTGTAGGAAGCTACTGAGAAGACAAAAAAATATCTCTCTATGAGAAGCCTGCTGATCAGGATGTCCTGACTCCTGGTCATTTTCTGCACGAAGGGGTTTCCTTCTAGTTTCAGCGAGCTACACCAGACAAAACTCAACATCAAACGATGCTAGCAACGCGTCGTCTTTCTACAGTAATGTATCTGGTCCAGATGAAAGGAAGAATATTTAACCCTGTTGCAGCAACTATCTGAATGGCATGTCTGGCAAAATTAAATTTAAAAAAAAATTTATAAAAATTTAATTTATATAAAAATACATAGATAACACCCTGTCTTTATATTATAGTAAGGTAAATGAAATCCTAGTCACCGTCTAAATTTTAGCTACACAATTGTTAAATAACACTAATTTACTTACAATCTGTCATATCTATAGTTCTATAGCCATTATCATAAAACACAAAAATGGTCAAAGTCGCCACAACTATCCTCACACAAGTGCTAAAATGTTGAAGATCACGACCAAATGATTATCGAGCTTCAATACTGTGTACTATGACACAGCTATACTCAGTCGCTCCAGATTTCCCATAGAAGCAAAAGATAAATGGCTATCCGATGGGTGAATAAAAGTAAACGAACGGAAATGCAAACACGTCACGTTTACCGCAAACCATCAGCATTTCGAAGAAATGCAGCAAGCGAAGAAACGTACTTGGGACTACATTTAGATAGAATGACTATGTCGGCGACATATCGATGCAAAGAAAACGTAGTCTGTTCATCTATAGAGCTTTCTGCGGCCACTATCATCGAACTTTATCTCGTGGAAGTACGGTAGGTCTCTGAGTCAGAGTAAAGCCCATGAAAAGACTCACTAAAATATACGGTCCGTCTAACGGGAGCAGCACAATGAGGGTATTAGATATAGAAATAATATAGGTATACTAGCTGTCCCGGCCGACTTCGTACTGCCAGCTGTTGTTTTTTTTTTGTTGCGTTCAGAATCTTCTTTTGTGACAAAACTTAAAAGTTTTCAAACTTAAAAAAATTATCTGATACAGTAAGAACTGAAGATAGCTAAAATTAAGTTTCGCGGAGCTATCATTTTAATCATTTTCAATCCCAAAAATTAAAGAGTACCCTCTTATTTTATTCAATTTCATTTATTGAATAAAACCATAAAGTTTTATAATTATTTTCGATACATCATGTTGCTTACTTATAAAGAGTTTTCCTGAAATACTGGCTATTTATAAAATTTAAATTTGATATTCACAGGCACACACTGTTAAAATACAGTGTTTTAATTAATTAAAAGCTTTCTCATAAACTATATTTTTTGTTTTATTTTGTGGTGCGTAAATAAACAAAGAAGACGGTTTTCCGACGCCCGTACACGCGACGTCTAATTGTCCATGCGCGAAATAGGGAAACTCCAAGTTGATTCCACAAACTTCTAACGATTGTCCTTCCGATTTATTTATAGTCATCGCAAAATCCAGATGTACTGGAAATTGTAAGCGTTTAAAATCGAATGGTGTGTCCGTTGTAATCATTGGTATCCGCGGGATCAAGACATCCTCTCCTTTGTATTTTCCTTTTATGATTGTTGTCTCAATGACGTTATTCATCAGTCTTTTCACAGCCAGTCTTCCAGTATTATGGCTATCAGATGGCATCCGATCCAATGCTATTTTGATCATGTTTACTAAATTGTTATTCTGATGAAGAAACATTTGTAATTGTTGGACAATGGTTCTCTTTACTGTTGGTTTGTGAGCACAACGAATATTAATTTCCGCATCTGAATTGCCCATAAAATAAATTTGTAAAAATTGATGATCTGCATCAGATAGTGGTATCAGAGTTCCCAGTAAGTGATAAAATTGTCCTTGTATCTGTGATTTTTCAAAATTTGGCCATTAATTATTTCCTATATATATATTTGAATACAAACTTGAATATTTTTATATAATACCTTAAAAGTGGGCATGAAATTGGCTTGTATAATATGAGTAGCACCAAATGATGGCATCTGAACACAGTTGTTATATTTCTGAATGTTGGTCAAGAAGTGCTTCGAATCATTTCCAATCCCAGAAACTAAGGAGCGTAAAGGAGCTGGTGGTAAATGCTCGATGTACCTGTTGTCGTTGTTGGTTATTTGTTCTTCGTCTATTGACTGTGAAACGGCGTGATTGTCGTTGTTCTAATCTTCTGACTTCATTGCGTTCATCTCGTGTATCTTCTGGCTCTTCTTGATGCAATCGCGTCATTCTGACACGTGCATCAGTATTTTGTAGCTGGATTTGTTCTTCTGTTCTTTCGGATCTGCTATTTTGCAACTTTCGAGCTCTGCTTGTACTGCGGCTCATATCAACCCCTTTGCGTTTTCTTAGCATTGCTTGTCATTGTAATTAATCAAAGTGAGAAAATTTCCCGCTCATAAAGTGTCACTATCACAATACACTTGTTGCTGGCTTAAGACAAATGAATTTGAAAAATAATTTCCACAATATACGTGATTGATTTGATGGTTTTAAATTAAAATTTTTCCAATATTTTTCACAATTTTTCAATGAACACAATATCGGTTTGTCACATAAAATTAACTGAGCAGAGAACAATGAGAAGCTGTCAAACAATGAATCACGTACCGGCGCCTACTATTATTGTAGCCTCCATTTTATTTAGAAAACGTTTGTATGGGAAATAGAAAAATGCGGTTTGAGGATTTTCCCGGCAATTATTCGGGATGAAAAATAGATGTTGGCCGATTCTCATAGATACCGGATAAGCACAAAAAATTTCATCAAAATCGGTCAAGCCGTTTCGGAGGAGTATGGTAACGAAAACTGTGACACGAGAATTTTATATATTAGATTAGATATTGCTGGCGGTCCCTCAGACCGGAGCAACACTCTGAGGAGGTTTTGGCATAAGTACCCCAAGATGATATTGAGTAACCAGAAGATTAACCTTGTTGTCGCTACTGTCTTTATTTTGGAAAAACCATATCTTTTATAAGATGCATAAATATATACATATATTGTGGCTTAACTATAGTTAGATGGATGATCCCAGTAAGGCCAACGTAAGGCCAACTACCACTGAGTATGCTGACTCAAATTGCTTGGGGTTGCTTCTGATTTCGGGCCGGGGTATGGTACATGTATCTGACGCCGTCTGATAGAGCTGGGTTATTGATCTAAGTATTAGGTACCACCATAGTTAAAACTAAAAGCTAATTGTCTTCATATTGGTCCTATGGTCCTAATTGGTTCTATGGTATCCAAATTTAACAGACGGTCAAAAATACTATATATATGCTATATTAGCATATATATTATATTATATGCTATATTAGCATATATATTATATTATATGCTATATTAGAAAAAGAGAAACCTAAATGTTCCACCAGTACGAGACGTTATTGCGGAGCATAAGGAAATATAGCTCTTCAAGATCTCAGTATGTGACTTCTGTAAAGCATTTGACTCTGTTAACCATTCGAGTCTGTTAACCATGACGTAAAGCTATGCCTTCAGTATAAATTCACTAGCGCCCACTAGCGTCTAGACTTCAATCCGATTTGGATATATTTCAATATTGGGGTTTAGCAAATAACCAAAGCTTAATGGATCGAAATGTAAACTCATGTCATTTATCGATCTAGTCCTCACTAGGCTATGTACTTTCTCTATGGGATGCCTTAGAACGATTAACTCAGGTTAACGATCTAGGTGTCCTATTAGATTTGAGACTTAAATTTACCGACCATATATCTACCATGGTTAATAAAGCTATGGGTGTGCTTGGTTTTATTAAAAGATGGTCAAAAGAATTTAATGACCCATACATGACTAAAACGTTATATACATCATTGGTCCGTCCGATTCATGAATATGGCTCGTTTGTCTGGAGTCCTGTAAAAAAAAAATTCCCGACTTTCGCTCTTAGGGGACTTAATTGGGATGCAAATCTTTACCTTCCCTCTTATCGTAGTAGACTTTTACTAATCAACTTACCATCATTTACAAACCGTAGAACGATGCTGGGTGTCATGTTTCTATATAATCTTTTTTATGGAAATGTAGACAGCCAGCATTTACTAACACGCGTTAATTTGAACGTTCCTAGTAGAAGGACTAGAAACTTTCGTCCTCTACTCCTCAGCCATTGTAGTTCGACATATGCCCAATACGATCCGTTCAGGATATTATGTTCGGACTACAATGGACTCTACCACATCTTGTCACTTTGCTCCACTAACAATCTTAAATTACTTATGTTGAACGCCTTATCTGCGCAACACTCTTCCTCGTGATATTTTTCTCCTACTCCTCGCTTAAACTATCTCGGATCTATCACGCCGTGCGTTACGCGGCAGCGTCCCTCGGTAGGTTGGACGGGAGGTGGGCTGTACGTATGCAGTGGGAACCGCGCAAAAAGATCTCTTAGCATCCCAACCAATTTTGTTTTTAATTCGATATAGTTGCTTTTGGGATTTTAATGTCCCATAACCTATGTGCTTTGATGTCGATAATTCACCCTATTTAATACTTACCACGTACAACGACTTAACCGCTCATTAAAACTAACCACTTTAGAAATTCTGTAGGTGATCTTCAATTTTGAAATTAGATTGGTCTGGTTTATTGACATGTCATGATAAAACTATACTCGCTGATAGATAAAAATAAGATAAAAATAAGATTTTAAAAATATAAGGGTCGTTCAATTTTTTTAATAAAACCAAGAAGACCTTTAGCTTTATTAACCATTGTGGAAATATGTTCAGCAAATTTGAGTTTTATGACTAATAGGACATCAAGATCATTATCATCAGTTAATTTTTTTAAGGCAATCCCAAAAAGGTAGGTAGTTTGAATATGGTTAGAATGACAGAAAGACTTAAGGTTCATTGGGCAGAAGAGGATTTGTATTGCAGACAAAGCTTAACATCGTCTGCGTACATTAGTAGCATCGAGTTTTGTTAAAGGTGGGGGCTAGTCATTAATAAAAAGATTAAATAGAAACCGGCCGATATGACTACCTTAAGGGACTCCACTTGAAGCATGGACTGAGCGGGAATGTACATTTAAAAATAGAAGTTCCACCTACGGAGATCTGTAGGAAATCCCTAAAGATTCAGTTTACTCAACAGAAGTGAGAGATTAACTATATCAAATGCTTTACTGAAATCTGGGTAAATAACATCAGTTTGAAATCTCTTTCGGAAACCATTTAAAACAACTTCAATAAATTAGTGGTGATCAAGCAACGCATTATAAAACCATGCTGATATGGAAAAATGATTAAAGAGCAAAGGTGTTGAAGAGTGAGGAGAAATTAAGAAGGTATTAATTTATCGAATAGCTTTGGAACACCTGACACCTTAGAGATGCCTCTGGAGTTGGCAGCATCGGATTTTCCCCTTTTTTATTAACATTTTTAACCTTTGAATACCCAATAATAAACTTAATAAAAAAATAACTTTAAAAATAACTCTAAATAAATTGCGAATTCCAAGACATATATTTGACGGAAAGGTTCCACTTTCACAAGAACTACACACATTTTTGGACGCCTCAGAAAACGCATACTGGGCAGCAATATACGTACGAGACACTTATAAATATAAGCAAACCTCGGTGAGACTGCTGTATTCCAAGTCCAGACTAGCACCCACAGCGAAGCAATCCAAGCGCAGACTAAGCGCAGAACTCACGCACAGACTCAGACACGATTTACGATTGTCTTTAGACAAGGTTGCAGGGTTATTTTTGACTGATTCATCCGTCGTGATAGCGTAGATCAATGCAAGGGCAAATTCGATAGCCAAATTTCAAGAAGTGACGGAATAGTCTTAATGGCGTCACGTTTCATCCGCTAATAATGCAGCTGAAGTCTTGCCCAAAGGAACAAGAGCTTGCAAGCTGTCGAGCAACAGTATGTGGTTTTATGGACCCCTGATCTTACATGGATCAAGTGAGAACTGGACAAAGGGGTCGGCCATTATTTCCCATTTTTTCGGTGCTCAAGCCTTTCGTACCATTGCTCGTCAACAAACATTGTGCACAACTGCGTGCAATGTACCAGAGAGAGGAGGACGGTAGAGGAGGTGGTAGTGAACAGACGTGCCTCGTGGCGCTCCTCGAAGCGCAACTCGAATATAGTACCTGCGCGAGTAGAAATCAAATAAAAAGGTGTCCATCAGGTGTGCAGAGGCCTTACCTGGGTCTGCTGGGTCGGCCAAGAATCTGCCTAATCCGGGTTCATCCGACGCGCCCGGATCGATGGCGCCAGCGCCAAGGTAAGAGACGGAGAGACGGGGAGAGTGCTTTCTCTTCCGGTCACTCTCTTTTCAGCTCTTCCTGCCAAATTTCACCGGAACTGACGCGAGCGTGGCCACCCACCAAAGTGTATCGAAAGGCCAGCTGATCGACTGCGCAGCTCCAACAGTGTGGTGCAATGCACGTAAGCCGGGCTTTGGAGAAAAATGTGACCCCTAGAGGGCGCTACCTATAAAAGCGCCCACCAGATGGATCTGGACAGGGGGCACAATGGCATACTTGCAGGCGGTGCTGGGCAAGTGTTTGTTTGGCCCTGCCGGTCTAACAAACGATCCCAATCACAATACCCACAACCTCCACCACCACCCCCCCCGCCCGGCAGCGGGGGCTTAGAATACTACCGGGGCTTGACCTGGTTTGTCGTAAGAGGCGACTAACAGGTACGGGGGATGACCCTGCTGGACGAAGTTTTCCATCCAGGCCGATAGTCTGATGGCCAAGCTTCCAAGTCACGCAGGGAAAGTGCAGCTCGCAACCTTTCTCCTTCAGGAAAGGTATCCCCCCCCACTGTGGGAAAAATGCGCGAAGGCGACTAGGGCCGAGTCCAGTAACACCCTAGGATAGGACACTGGACCAACAAGATAGGAAAGATGAACCCTGGGCTGACAGACAGCCGTATTCTGGCACCTTAGTATGCGGAGTGAACTCCCGCTGAAATGGCTGTCGGGCTAATGCGGCTTCTGCCCCCGTCCCGCTAAAATCTGGCAAATCTTCGAAAACGCTCCTTAGGCGTCGCCACTAAGCTGGCCGTGCAGGCTCAGATGGACCATACCTGACCAACGCGGATCTGGCTCTGAACTCTCCACCTCGTAAGGGCTAGAGTCAACCCTAGCATGGACCTCACTGCAAGCAAAGGTAACCATGGGATCAACCACGCGACTGCACAACACCTAAGGACAACGGATCAGGAGTTGGGACCCAACAACATGAGTAACTCAAATAGCAACAAAAATAATGTAGACGGAGAAGCAGCCTTTGCGAAAAGCTGCAAACTCACGAGATCACCCAGCAGCAGGCTGGATGTAGCCCCCCCCATTTCAGGGATCCGCATGGACCAATACAGGAGCGGAACCCAGGAGATGGGTAAAGCATCGCTGGAGAACCTCGGGAAGGAGATCACGCTGCTGGTGGAGATGCTGGAGGATGGAAAACGGAGGTCCATCCACCAGCCGATGAGGGACGTTATAGAGAGCATCCGTACTCTCTACGAGCGACTGGTTGCCCAGAAGGACGAGCAAGGAGGCAAAGAGGCGCCGAAAACCCACCAGGCGTCCCAGACGTCCCCCTTAATTCGACCGGTGGCGGAACCCAGGAGGAAGGGTGTTGGACCCAATCCCCCGAGCACCAAAAGGAGCAGGAGGGAGCCTTCGCATGCGGCTACGCAAACGAGGGCCGGAACAGGACAACCAGGGCAGCCTACGGAACCCGATCGTGGTACCCAGAGGACGAAGGACGCCCCCAAGTGGAAGCTGGTTGGCCCGAAAAAGGGCAAGAACCAGCGGAGACCTAACCCAGAGCCCAAGGAGAAGCCGAAGCCGGACGCGCTGGTCATCACGGCCAAGGGCGAGGCCAGCTACGCCGACATCCTGCGACGGGTGAAGCATGACAAAAAGCTGCAGGCGCTGGGAGAGGCCGTCACAAGGATAAGAAGGACCCAGAAAGGAGAACTCCTTCTCCAACTGAAAAAATCTGGAGAGGACACCGCGGGGTACAGAGCACTGGTTACGGAATCGATCGGAGACGAGGTTGAAGTGCGCTCTCTGTTGCACAAGATAGAGATCGAGTGCAAAGATCTGGACGAGATCACCACTAGGGAAGAGGTTGCAGAAGCGATCGGAAAGCTGGTAGAAACGCCAGGATTGTCAGAGACGGACATCCTTTTGAGGAAGTCATTCGGGCAAACGCAGACAGCCATAATCAGGATGCCTGCGGGGAGCGGTAGGAAAGTCCTAGATATAGGTTGGGTGAAGGTAGGCTGGGTGAGATGTAGACTCAGGGAAAGGACCCGAGTCATTAAATGTTATAGGTGTCTGGAGTTCGGGCACATGGCGAAACAATGCCAGAGCGCTATCGATCGCTTACGCATGTGCCGGAGATGCGGCAAGGACGGGCATATGGCCAAAAATTGCGAGGAGGAACCCAAATGCGCGTTCTGCACCAGCGCTGGGAAGGACGCGGGACACGTGGCTGGAAGTGGAAAGTGCCCGATATTTAGGAGCGCCCTCTCGAAGAAAAAATGAAATGCACGCAAATAAACCTCAACCATTGCGAGGCAGCACATTCGCTGCTAAGGCAGGCGGTCATAGACGGCGGAACACAGGTCGTCCTCATCTCAGAGCCGTACAGGAACATCCCAGGAAACGGATGGCTTTCAAGCAGCTGCAAGGGAGCGGCCCTATGGTCGACGGAGACGGCCCCTCAGGACACTAGGACATCCTGCGAAGGCTTCGTCCGAGCCAGCATAAAGGGTGTCACCTTTTATAGCTGCTACGGCCCGCCGAGATGGGACATTTCGCGCTTCCAAAGGATGCTGAGGAGCCTAGTTTCGGACGCAAGAGGCAGATCGCCAGTGGTCATTGGGGGAGACTTCAATGCTTGGTCTCCGGAGTGGGGAAGCAGAGTAGCCAACGAAAGGGGCATCAGCCTCATGGAACACTTCGCGACCCTGGACGTGGTCCTTGCCAATCGAGGCCAAAAGTGGACCTTCAATAAAGCAGGGCGTGGGTCGATTATCGACATAACATTCATAAGCAGCGCTCTAATAAGAAACTGCGACTGGGAAGTCAGCGACTCTTTTACTTTCAGCGACCACCAAGCAATACACTTTACCCTTGGAGGGGTAAGTAGGAAATGGATTCCCAAGGTGACAGGACCGAAATGAAAGGACAAGTCCCTGGATCGAGAAGCGTTCTCGGTAGCTCTCCAGACGCACGACTGGACCCAACCATCATCTCCAGAGGAGTCAGCAAACGACCTATCGAGGTCTATAGCAGCTGCCTGCGACTGCGCCATGCCTACGAGGGCACGGTGCAGAAGAAGAGCTTCGGTATACTGGTGGAACCAGGACATCCAGCGACTCAGGACTGCCTGCCTGCGAGCAAGGAGGCGATACCAAAGAGCAAGGGTGGCAGAGGATCGGATCACTAAAATGGAGGAATTCAAGGCAGCCAAGAAGGCCCTGAAACTGGCAATAAAAGCCAGCAAGCGAGAATGTTTTAGGAGGATCTGCGACGAGGCACAGGTGGACCCATGGGGGACCGCCTACAAAGTAGTCATGAAAAAAATGAAAGGGCAGGAATACCTTAGGCCAACATGCCCCATTCTACTAAGGAAAATAGTACAATCGCTGTTCCCAAAGCATCCGCCCAAGCGGGAAATTCTAACTGCCGGAGACGCGGAGCCCTTCACTCCAGTTTCGGAAGAGGAGGTCAGAAGCTACGCGAAAAAGATCGGCACTAGGAAGACTCCAGGGCCCGACGGAATCCCAAACGCCGCCCTAAAACAGGCAATGGAGGAAAAACCGAAGGTCTTTGCAGAGACCTTCAACAAGTGCCTCCAGCGAGGCACTTTTCAAAAAAATTGGAAGATTCAAAATCTTATTTTGCTGCCAAAAGGGAACAAGCCGACTGACGACCCATCAGGATACAGGCCCATATGTCTCTTGGATACGGTAGGGAAAGTCCTCGAGATGACCATTGCCACGCGCATCTCGAAAACCATTGAGGAAAAAGGAGCGCTCTCTGGGAACCAATATGGATTCCGGAAGGCACGGTCTACGATTGACGCGATGAAGGCGGTGACCGACATGGCTGAAGCTGCCATCGCAGGATCTAGGTGGAGATGGGGCGATAAGGAGTACTGCGCGATGGTAACATTAGACATCCGTAACGCCTTTAACTCGGCAAACTGGACACGCATCCACAGAGCCTTATTCTTGGCAGGAACCCCGGTATACCTGCAACGGATAATTTCCAGCTATCTCTCAGACAGGACACTGCTCTATGAGACGGAGGAAGGAACGAAAAGGTACGAGGTGACAGCGGGTGTTCCACAAGGATCGGTTCTCGGACCGCTTCTATGGAACATCATGTACGACGAAGTTCTCAGGATTGAGCTTCCGGAGGGATGTAAGCTCATCGGCTTCGCGGACGACCTCGCCCTAATGGTGGTGGCCAAAGAAACCAAGGAAGTAGAGACCAAGGCGAACAATGCGATAAAGTGCATTTCGGCATGGATGGCGGACTCGGGACTAGACCTGGCGGCGCACAAAACGGAGGCGGTCCTCTTCACAAGCAGGAAGAAGGTGGAACATATCACCATCCAAATGGGCAACTGCCCAATAAGATCTAAGGACGCAATAAAGTACTTAGGAGTCATGCTGGACAACAGGCTGTCTTACGGAGCTCACGTGGACTACGTGACTACGTAGGGCTTAAAAGGAAGCTAGGCGCATCGTACCGGCTCGCAGCGCTACGAGTCATATCGGGTTTCTAGACGATCTCGGAGGATGCAGCCCTCGTCTTGGCAGGAATGATCCCCATAGACATTCTGGCAACCGAAGCGGAGAAAATATACAAATCCATCCAACAAGAGGGAAGTACGGCACCCCGGGAGCCAACAAGAGGTCCGCCCGGCAATGGTCATTATCCATTTGGCAGGAGAGGTGGGATTCAGCGACCAAAGGAAGATGGACGCATAGGCTAATCCCCAACCTACAGGAGTGGATCGGAAGAGACAAGGGCCAGGTGAGTTACCAACTTACCCAGTTTCTTTCAGGCCACGGAGGGTATAGAAAGTACCTCCACAGGATTGGGCACGAGGAAAGCCCAGAATGCCCTAACTGCCCAGGAGCAGATGAGGACCCAGAGCACATCCTCTATATGTGTAGGAGGTACCGTGCAAGAGCGGGAGCTTTACCAGCTCCAGAGCACCTAATAAGATATATGTGCAAAGCAGAGGAGCAGTGGAACCGGGTTAGCCAGGTTATAGCTTATACACAGGGCGACTTAAGAAGGCTAGAAAATGAACGTCGCTTAAGGGAGAATGCCTAGGTTAGGCAACCCTTCCCCGCGAAGTAATACCTTACAGTGGTTCCGCGGGGTCTGTGGTGTGTGCGGGGGTGGTTTTAGTACGTAGGCACTGGCTAGACACGCCGGTGAATCGTGCATACTATTGGTACGGGCCAATAGTATCTAGGATAGATTTCCACCTCAATGGCGCAACCAAAAAAAAAAAAAAAAAAAAAGCCCAAATGAATGAGTTTAATTATGGGAAACAGGCGCCTTTTTGGCCGCTCTCCGCCAGTTCCTTGATTGTCGAGGAAAGTTCTAGACGATACATTGCGACAATGCAACGAATTTTGTTGGAGCCAAAAATAAATTGAAGGAGCCTGAAACCACAGTTTTTTCAACCAATGCCACGGACATCATTTTTTAATTTTGCAACAAAATAAAAATAGATTAAAGCTCCATCATTTGATGACCTTTGGGAAGTCTGCAAAATGGCTTCTTATATCAGTTACAGCCACGGCATCTTTGACGTTTGAAGAACTCAACACGGTATTCGTTGAAGTGATAGAATTCACATCCTGTCACTGCCATGTCGTCAGACCCCACCTGCGAATAAGCTTTAACGCCAAGACACTACCTAATTGGAGAACCATTAACTGCTCCTCCTGATATCAACATTATCCCGTGCGGCAAACCCTTAATAAAAAGATGGCAAAAAAATACATAATAAAGAAAATATTAGGTCATATAAATAACGATGACTTCAGGAACCAAACATTGACACGGCAGCAAGGATTGGACCATGGACGTTGCCTTGGAGCTTGATGCTAAACAAAGGGTTCAGCAATCGCCGGCTTATTTTTCAAGCTCATGTTAATGAGGTACTGCATCTGAGGGCCGTAGAATGCATATTGAAATCGAAGCTTCGAGAGATTTCGGATAGATTTAATTCGCATATGCGAGCCCTGGCAAGCATGCGCACAATGAAGCAGATTTGCTAGCTGCATCATAATCCAATTCCACACAGTCTAAGTGGAAGAAAATGCAGGCTGACTCGGATTTCTTGGGTCCATGGCGGGGGTCCATCGTCAGTTTCCTCGAGCAGAGGTACCGGGTTTTGGAGAGCACAGATTTGCCAACGACGACATTTGCACCAAATCCTGCGGTAGAACGACGTAGACCCTTTAATTCAGGTAACTGCATTCATGATCGCAAACTCATCAGTTTCATCTTGCATGATCTGTGATGGACATTCTCACATGATAAACTTCTACCCAAGGTTTTTGAGTTTGTCACCTGTGGATCGATTAGACGAAGACAGGCGGCTATATTTTTGCCTTAAGTGCCTTGGATTTGCTCTCCTATCTTCGCAATGTATGCAAAAATTTTCCACATCACTGGGTGATAGCTCCACGGGGAAACTTGGGTTGGTGTTTAATGAGTCCGCTGCTACCACGTCAGGTTTTTCCATGAGAAACATCTTAATGGCTGGGCCTGTCATCCAAATTGTCATCCTGGTCAGGTTTCCATCGCATCCGGTACCGGTGACTGGTGTCATCTGTAAAATGTAGTGTTGTGTTGGCTTCATTCGTCATCCTCTCTGAATGAACTGCAGAAATACTGTTACATAGGGATCAAAGCCGACATTCTATCTATCTGTGTGAGCGATATACCAATTGTTTAAGGTCGAAGTCGATGATTCCAGTGGGATCCGAACTCTTCTTTCGAGATTTTTTCTCCTCTTCTGCTGGCGTGACTGAAGAGGATCGGACTTTGATGATGACCGCAACTTTACGAAACCTGGAGGACTGGCTAGGGATCCTTCCCATGATCAGCTTTTGCGTTCTTTTTCTGCTCTTCAGTCCACGTCGAAGCCATCCCGACGTTCGGTCTTGTCATCAATAGCGCGGTTTTATGATCTGCTTGGCCAAGTTGGTCTAGTTATTGCTAAGGCGAAAATATTCTTACAGAAGCTGTGTCGGGAGCAGATTTCTTAGGATGAAATCTTACCTTAAGTTTTTTACACGGAGTGGCAGGATATCCGTCAGAGATTCAGCCACATCCAACGTGTAGGATTTCCTCGGATGGCGCATACTTCTGGAGCTCTCGTGGAGATTCATGGCTTTGGTGACGCCAGTATTGAAGCCTACGGAGCATGTGTCTACGTAGTTTGTGTCGGGAATGGTTGCCTCCTCCAGCTCGCTGGCTTTGGATTAGGAAGTATTTGGATTTCTTCTAGTAAACGGGCGACTCAAGAACTCATCCTTCGATTAGGATGATCGTCACCCGGTAATTTTGCAAAGGAGTCATTTGGTAACGCGAAGCAAAATCGTTAGCTTTCATGAGCAGAACTTGTACGCTGGACCTCGATCGTTATTGGCGATGAAACGTTCTCAGTATTGGTCGATTAGGGGAAGAAAGACTGTGCTTAAGACGACCATTAATTGCGTGATATGTTTTCGTACGAAGCCTCATTTGTTGGAGTATGAAATCTGCGATTTGGGGCGATGGAGAGAATGGAAGGTTATAAGGTCTTCGATGTAACCGGCATTAATTTTTGCGGTCCTTCCTTTTATAAGTCGGAGGTTGCATAAAATGTTAAATTAGCGTTTTTATCTGTTTCACGACAAAGGACGTCCACTTAGAGCTAGTGAGGGATCTTTCCACCGCCGCCTTTCTGCGTGCACTGGGGGATTCATTTCTTTCAGGAAGAAGACTTGAAACAACGTCACCAATTTAATTGGAGTCGAATTCAAACGGTTATTTTGTCGCGACCAGAAAGAGACCAGACCCCTATATTTTTGCCTTTCAGAGTCCATTAACTGGAATTTCATTCCTCCCATTCATTCCTCCACCATTCCTGGTGGCTTGTAGGAAGCTACTGTGAAGAAAAAAAAAATATCTCTTTATGAGAAGCCTGCTGATCAGGATGTCCTGACTCCTGGTCATTTTCTGCACGAAGGGGTTTACTTCTAGTTTCAGCGAGCTACAAAACTCAACATCGAACGATGCTAGCAACGCGTCGTCTTTCTACAGTAATGTATCTGGTCCAGATGAAAGGAAGAATATTTAACCCTGTTGCAGCAACTATCTGAATGGCACATCTGGCCAAATTAAATTTTATAAAAATTTAATATATATATAAGACCCTGTCTTTATATTATAGTAAGCTAAATGAAATCCTAGTCACCGTCTAAATTTTAGCTACACAATTGTTAAATAACACAAATTTACTTACAATCTGTCATATCTCTAGTTCTATAGTCATATCCGAAATCTATAGCTTTATAACACATTGGAGTCGAAAATCGTCAGTGCATTCTGAACTCCCTTAATCACCCTTTGACCTTATATACGAAACGGACCAACATTCAAATGGTACAACTCGTCCTAAAACAGCAACGATATAGGTCGCCATTAGCACAAAAAAGGTCAAAGGTGCCACAACTATCCTCCCACAAGTGCTAAAATGTTGAAGATCACGACCAAATGATTATCGAGCTTCAATACTGTGTACTATGACACAGCTATACTCAGTCGCTCCAGATTTCCCATAGAAGCAAAAGATAAATGGCTATCCGATGGGTGAATAAAAGTAAACGAACGGAAATGCAAACACGTCACGTTTACCGCAAACCATCAGCATTGTCAAGCAAGCGAAGAAACGTACTTGGGACTACGTTTAGAATGATAGATAGAATGACTATGTCGGCGACATATCGATGCAAAGAAAACGTAGTCTGTTCATCTATAGAGCTTTCTGCGGCCACTATCATCGAACTTTATCTCGTGGAAGTACGGTAGTCTGAGTAAAGCCCATGAAAAGACTCACTAAAATATACGGTCCGTCTAACGGGAGCAGCACAATGAGGGTATTAGGTATAGAAATAATTTAGGTATATTAGATCTTCTTGGCGGTCCCTCAGACCGGAGCAACACTCTGAGGAGGTTTTGGCATAAGTACCCCAAAATGATATTGAGTAACCAGAAGATTAACCTTGTTGTCGCAACTGTCTTTATTTTGGAAAAACCGTATCTTTTATAAGAATATATACATATAAATATATACATATATTGTATATATAAATATATACATATATTGTGGCTTAACTATAGTTAGATAGATGATCAAAGTAAGGTCAACGTAAGGCCAACTACCTCTGAGTATGCTGACTCAAATTGCTTGGCATTAGGGTTGCTTCTGATTTCGGGCCCGGGTATGGTACATGTAGGCGCCGTCTGATAGAGCTGGGTTATTGATCTAAGCATTAGGTACCACCATAGCTAAAACTAAAAGCTAATTGTCTTCATATTGGTCCTATGGTATCCAAATTTGGCAGGCGGTCAAAAATACGGAAAACAATCACCTATATATTAGAAAAAAAGAAACCTAAATGTTCCACCAGTACGAGACGTTATTGCGGAGCATAAGGAAATATAGCTTCAAGATCTCAGTATCTGACTTCAGTAAAACATTTGACTCTGTTAACCATTCGCTTCTTATAAGTAAACTCAGTCTTTTGGGATTCCCAACTGATCTTCTTATCTGGATTTCGAGCTACTTATCTGGGAGAACCCAACTTTGGCCCCTACTTTTTACCCTGTTTATTAATGACTTGTCCCTTGCCTTAACTAATTCATTTGTTGTTATGAACGCTAATGACGTAAAGCTATGCCTTCAGTATAAATTCACTAGCGCCCACTAGCGTCTAGACTTCAATCTGATTTGGATATATTTCAATATTGGGGCTTAGCAAATAACCAAAGCTCAATGGATCGAAATGTAAACTCATGTAATTTTATCGATCTAGTCCTCACTAGGCTATGTACTTTCTCTATGGGACGCCTATGGGATTAGCAAATAACCAAAGCTTAATGGATCGAAATGTAAACTCATGTCATTTTATCGATCTAGTCCTCACTAGGCTATGTACTTTCTCTATGGGACGCCTTGGAACGATTAACTCAGGTTAACGATCTAGGTGTCCTATTAGATTTGAGACTTAAATTTACCGACCATATATCTACCATGGTTAATAAAGCTATGGGTGTACTTGGTTTTATTAAAAGATGGTCAAAAGAATTTAATGACCCATACATAACTAAAACATTATATACATCATTGGTCCGTCCGATCCTTGAGTATGGATCGCATCAACTTACCATCATTTACAAACCGTAGAACGATGCTGGGTGTCATGTTTCTATATAATCTTATTTATGGAAATGTAGACAGCCAGCATTTACTAACACCCGTTAATTTGAACGTTCCTAGTAGAAGGACTAGAAACTTTCGTCTTCTACTCCTCAGTCATTGTAGGTAGACATATGCCCAACACGATCCGTTCAGGATATTATGTTCGGACTACAATGGACTCTACCACATCTTGTCACTTTGCTCCACTAACAATCTTAAATTACTTATGTTGAACGCCTTATCTGTGCAACACTCTTTCTCGTGATATTTTTCTCCTACTCCTCGCTTAAACTATCTCGGATCTATCCCGCAGTACGTTACGCGGCAGCGTCCCTCGGTCGGTTGGACGGGAGGTGGGCTGTACGTATGCAGTGGGAACCGCGCAAAAAGATCTCTTAGCATCTCAACCAACTTGCCAGGGACCTTACAAGTCTGTCCAGACACTCGACATAACGATCGATTGACCATAACGATTTTCTAATAGTTGATTCTTTGCATCCTACATTGTATTCTTTAAAGAATCATGGTTACAACAGTGAATACTTAGCTCCGAAGCTACTACTGAACAAGTCAAATCATAAATTGACTCTTTATATATAACATGTTTATATAGGTATACCACCTTCTTTCGAACCACCCACACTATTCAATTTGTTTTTAATTCTATATAGTTGCTTTTGGGATTTTAATATCCCATAACTTATGTGCTTTAATGTTGATAATTCACCCTCTTTAATACTTACAACGACTTAAACGCTCATTAAAACTAACCACTTTAGAAATTCTGTAGGTGATCTTCTGAACTTGTGATTTGTCAGATCTAAAAAGGTCAATTTTGAATTTTTATTGGTCTGGTTTATTGACATGTCATGATAAATCTTGCCTTAAGTGGGCAATAGAAAGCTTTAAACCCTTCAAATCTCCGGGCCCGGACGGTATTATACCGGCTCAGTTATCCAGGGCCGGTATTAACCTAAGGAAATGGATCAAGAAAATCTTCAGTACAGTCTTCACTACTTTTATGGTACCAAAGGCGTGGCTGTGCACGAAGGTTGTATTCATACCCAAGGCGGGCAAACCATCCCACTGCACCCCTAAGGACTACAGACCTATAAGTCTTTCATCCTTCCTCCTTAAGACTATGGAAAGACTCCTGAGTCTCCATCTCCAACTAACCATTAACCCAAGGGACATCTCATGCTCTCAGCATGCTTACAAAAGGGGCCGATCAACAGAAACAGCCCTGCACGAAATCACTATGATCGCTGAGCGAGCGATCAACTTTACGGAATACGCACTTGTTGCTTTCCTAGACATAGAAGGGGCCTTCAACAACATCTTGCCGTGCTCAATCATTGATGCACTGACCGGACTTGGAATAGACGACCGATCAATTGACCTAATACGGCAGATCCTGGTCAACAGGAGTGTCGAGGCTACTCTTGGAGGTTCGACTATTCGAAGATACGTCAAGAGGGGCACCCCGCAAGGAGGTGTACTCTCACCACTACTCTGGAACGTGGCGGTTAAAAGCCTACTACGATCCTTGGAGGGTGGCGGCTGTAAGATCATTGCGTACGCGGACGATGTTGCTATCGCCTTCATAGGGAAATACCCGCAAACGCTATGCGACCTAATGACAGGGAAGCTCAAAGTTCCGTCGGCCTGGGCGCAAAGGAACGGGCTGGGAGTCAATCCGTCCAAGACAGAGCTCGTGCTGTTCACCAGGAAGTACAAGATACCAAATCTAAGGCTTCCGAAACTTCTAGGAAAATCACTAGTTCTTAGCGATAGTACGAAGTACCTAGGCATCACTCTAGACAGGAAACTGGCCTGGAAGCTAAACACCGCAGATAGGACTAAGAAAGCGGCAATAGCACTCTATACCTGCCGCAAGGCGGTAGGCCTGAAATGGGGAATGTCCCCCAAAATAGTCAGATGGTTATACACAGCGATCATCAGACCAATCTTATTCTATGGAGTTGTGGTCTGGTGGCCAGCCCTGGACGCAGCGCATGGCGGAAGTCTGTATAACAGGCAGTCTACGCACTACGCCTAGCGACGCCCTAGATATCATCCTTGACCTACTACTAGTAGAACTGATGGGGGTAAAGATAGCCACACTGGCGGCAATAAGACTGCGAGAGGCGAATCTATGAAGCAAGAATAGTTTTGGTCATACCAGACTGAACCTACATCACTTCATGCCTGAGGGGGGCACGGACTACTGCGTGCCCATCGTCCAACCCACCAATAATTACAGAATCATCATCCCCTCGAGGGAGGAATGGGACGCCCGGACACCGGGACCGGAGGGCTCCATTCACATCTACACAGATGGATCAAAACTTAACGGCCAGGTGGGAGGCGGTTACTTTTGTGAACATTTGAGCCTAAAGAAGTCCTTCAGACTCCCTGACCACTGCAGTGTTTTCCAGGCTGAAGTAGTAGCCATTAGGGAAGCACTGGAATCCCCAGCACTAAGGGGCAATCGGGAAACAATATGCATCTTCTCCGACAGTCAAGCAGCCCTTAAGGGACTGGACGGATTCTCGTCCAACTCCAGGACAGTCAATGACTGTCGCAGATCTCTCAACGAGATGGCTGAACAGCATGACATCTACCTCATTTGGGTTCCCGGTCACAGGGATCACGAGGGAAACTGCGCTGCAGACGAACTAGCTAGGGCAGGGACTACCTACCCTCTCCTACCGGAGAAAGAATTAGTAGGCATACCCTTGGCTACTTGCAGGCTAAAGTGCAGGGAGTTTTGGGTAACACTTAGGTGAAACCCATGCCCCAGCGGTAACACAAGGAGCCCTAGCGGCTCAAGTGGAAGCGGGGGGGTCTTCTATGACCCCCTAGCATCACCGCCTTAACCTAACCTAACCATGTTTTTTGTATGGTACAACCTTAACTGAAAGGGAATATCAACTTCCACCCGATGTTAGCTTATCTTTCTTGTTTTGAATTGGGGTTTTAGAATATTTTTTACATCAAGTACATATGGCGAGAATATAAATCAGGCGATCTTGCGGCCAGTGCTAATCGCCAAAACGGGAGATTAGGCTCCCGGGAAGTGCATTCTTCAGTATATCGTTGTGACACGTGCAGTGTAAATAAATAAAAATATTCTTTTTTTTTAATTTAAAAAAATATATTTAAAAATAAAGTTTAATTTTACTTTTATTATTTTTTAAACTTCAATTAACATTTTTCATAAATAATCTTTATCTAAAAAATACAAGAATGTTATTTGGAATCATCGAAATCAGACAAAGGCATACATGATATCACAAACAATTCGGCAGTTTCCAATGCGTAAGACTGGAATGCCTCCGAATTTATTTCGTGGCAAAATTCCAGTGCCCGTAAGACTACACTGAATCGATGTATTAAATCATAGCTCACTCCTCTTATTCGAGCAGCCAAATTTGGTTGTTTGAAAAACCCCCTTGCATTGTTTTCCTTGTTCGTACTGCCGGCAGTAGCAATTGGTATATCTACCATCAAATGCATTTCTTCCCTAAAGTTCTGCTGAATAATTGTTTTGTTTTCTTCAGCAACATCCTTGTCAAAACCAAAATGTGCAACACACACTCTAAAAACCTAATCCAGGTGTGAAGACTTGATTCAAGATCCAAATTCAGATCGTTAATATTTCTCGGAGCATCACATAATTTTTCTGATTGCAGAGCTCTATAGTCTAACATGCTTGGGATGGTAGTACTGTATTATAATCTTTCATATAACATTTTCTCAAAACATTCTTAATATATGTTGACTGACTTAGACAAATCTCTTCATCTCTCTATGAAGGTAAATCTCTCCCAATCTTTGTTTATGAAGGTAATGATAAGTTTCAAATGACCGATAGATGTGAAATTAGTAACTTTATTGGAAATTTATAGAACTGATGGAGAGATCTAGAATTAAAAAGGCTTAAAATTGGGCATTTTTTTTTTTTTTTTTTAATTAAACTTTGCTTTTATTTATTGGATCTTCTCTTAATTTTGAGACTAACAATAAGTTTTCAAATCTTAACATTAACATTTATCTAACAGTAGACTAAGACTGCATTATGGTTGCGCGTTCCTCAAGACGGTCGCTGGGTGGGTAGGTCATTGCGACGAAGTCGTGATTGGTTGCTCAACCTTGTTAGACCTCTCGCCAGGTGGTTAGGGTGCGACAATAGCTTGCTAAAGTACTTTTCCTTCTGTTCTGCGATCACATCTTTGACTGGAAGAATGTTTAAGTCGCGATGTATGTTTTCGTTGCGAACGTACCACGGTGCCCCGGTGATTGTTCTCAAGATCTTCGACTGAGCTCGCTGGACTATGTCAATATTGCTATTGCTGGCATTCCCCCATAACTGGGAGCCGTACATCCATATAGGTTTAAGTACCGAGTTATACAGCAGGACTTTATATTCAAGGCAAAGGGGAGACCGAGCGTTGATAAGCCAATGAAGGCTGCTGGCTTTAAGCTTTAGGTGGGTTCTTTTAGCTTCTATGTGCCGACGCCATGTGAGTCTTCTATCGAGGTGTACTCCTAGATATGTTACCTCGTTTGCTTGCGGGAGTAGGGTGTTGTTTAGCGTAAGGGGCGGGCAGTTTTGCCTATTCAAGGTGAACGTAACGTGCTTGCATACTTGTTCGTTTACTTTAATTCGCCAGTCTGATAGCCATTTTTCAACATCCACCAGATGAAGAGCTAGCTGCGCAGTTGCTTGCATCGGGCATTTTGAGCGGCTAAGAATAGCTGTATCATCAGCAAACGTAGATGTTGTTAATCGTGTGCTTGTCGGGATGTCTGCTGTGTAGAGAACATATAATGTTGGTCCGAGTACACTTCCTTGAGGAACTCCAGCTCCAACAGTGAATTCGTCAGATATATCTGTGTTGCACCTCACAGCAAATTTTCTGTCGTAGAGGTAAGACTCTAAAAGCTTGTGGGTATTACAAGGGAGCATTGTCTTGATTTTGTACATTAGACCTTCTAGCCAGACTCTATTAAATGCTTGAGAGACATCTAGAAATATTGCGGTACAGTACTCGCGTTTTTCGAATGCATTCCGAATTTCTGCTGTTATCCGGTTGACCTGCTCAATTGTACCGTGCTTTTCACGAAACCCAAACTGATGTGACGGGATTCCTTCCTGGATCCTTAGGTATGTGTTTATTCGAGTCAGAATGCATTTCTCAAAGAGTTTAGATAAGCATGAAAGTAGGCTTATAGGTCTATACGACGTGGGAATTGTGTGGTCTTTTCCCGGCTTTGCTATCATTATTATAATTGACTTTTTCCATCTCGCTGGAAAGTGGCCAAGTTTTGCGATGGCATTGAAGAGCTGGGTGATAGTGCAGACGGCGCAATATGGAAGCTCAATGATCATTTTGGGAGTTATGAGGTCGCAGCCTGGTGATTTTTTCGGATTTAGTTGGTTTTTGATGATATTGGCGATTTCGTTTGGGCGAAACTCGATTGGTTCATGTTGAAGCTGAGGCTCATATGGTAAAGTCGGCAGAGTAAAGGCACTAGTGGCCGGATTTGGTTGGAAGATATTTTTGAGGTGATTGGCAAACGTGCTGGCTCTGGCGATCTGTGGAGTTGCCACTCGCGACGTAAACGCCTCTTTTCGAGGACGAGCTGTTCGATTTGTAGATTTGTCTTTTTATTGCTTTGTGTATTTATGGTTTGCGATGTTGAGGCTCGAGCTGCAGAGACGAGTACAGACTCAAGTGAATTAACAAAGCTGTCTACGTTGGCTTCATCGTGGAGATGAGGACTTAGCTCAATGTGTGAGCTGATATATTTTCTGTACTTAACCCAATTGGTTTTCTGTGAGGTCAATTTTAATGGTTGTTCCAATGTTCCTGGATGTCGCAGTAGAATAAACAAGACAGGCGAGTGATCAGATGAGAGATCCGATAGGCAATTGGCGCTTATCAGATTTTTAGGGATGTTTTTGGTAATCGCAAAGTCTATTAAATCTGGTAGTTTCCTTGGGTCTGCCGGCCAGTATGTTGGTGTGCCAGAAGAAACATAGTCGAGCTTGTTCTTGGCTTTGATAATTGCATTATAGAGCTGCTTCCCTTTTGGAGTCACGAGATCCCCAGTGTGTGTGCTTGGCATTGTAGTCTCCTGCTGCTATGAAGTGGTCTCCAAGTGTGTTGAAAAACTGCATAAACTCATCTTCAGCTATATTGAAGCGAGGGGGGCAGTATACGGCGGCTAGTGTAAGTTGGTTGCCAGTATTTAGTTGTATATTTATAGATGTGGCCTGTAGGTAGTTTTTAGCAAATTTGTTTTGATAATGGTGCTTTATGCGGCTTCTGATTAGAATTCCAGTCCCACCATGTGCTTTACCATCTGGATGATTTGTTGCGTAAAATGAATATCCTCGTAGTTGAAAATTTTATTTGTTTGTAAGGTGTGTTTCCGAAAGCAGCATTACATCGATATGATTGTCGAGTAGGAATTGAGCTAACTCAAGTTTATGTTGCGAAACGCCGTTAGCGTTCCACGTAGATATCCGTAGGAAAGCCATTATTTGGATTGTTGTGAAACCAGCATTTGAATCAATAGATTTTGGTTTCGCATTCAATCTTGCATAGTTGTGCGCATAAACGACATAAATTCCGTCAGGCTTTGTTGTAGGCTGCATATCATAGCTTCAAAGTTGCTTTTTGGCTGCTCTGTTGGTTGATGTTGCTGAGCCGTGTTCGGTTCTTGATATGCTGATTGCAGAAATGAGCTTCTTGAGGCAGGTGTCATTGTTTTTGTTTTGGTTTTCGGGCAGCGTGGACGTATTACTATTTGCGCTGCTAGCTGATGACGTCGTTAAACGCGCTGTCGATACAGTTGCGGTTGTTGTTGTTGTTACTGTTGACGTTGTCAAAGAAATTGAGGTGCTAGTTACTGCACTCTTTGGCTGCAGAGACATCGATGGTATCGAGGGGGAGCAGGAACGCGCTCTCTCGCTCTCTACGTTTAAGAATTCGGTCAAGTTGGGGGTAATTGACCGCGCTTGATCGGAGCTTGCATGGTTTTCGGTTGCTTTAAAAGAGAAGTACGCGTAGTTTCTTTGTACTGAGAGCCGTCTCTCGTCTTGCTCACGTTGACGTTGTGTGCGAACGTCGTTTGAGCTCATTGCAGTCGAGGTTGATTTAGTTTGAGTTTTGAGAGTTGTGTTTTATATTAATTAATTAATTAATTAATCAATATAAACATTAGCGATTTCATCGCAAAAAGCGTCTTTTCGCGTTATTGTAGATTTCTTAGACCAGTCACTGCACTTTTATGATTTTATTGAATATTTTTTTCCCGGAGCACAATAAAAAACACGTCTGCATGCGACGACAGTCGGCCGAATCGAAAATTGGGCATTAT
The DNA here is from genome assembly GCF_017639315.1 of Drosophila ananassae. Classification (NCBI taxonomy): domain Eukaryota; kingdom Metazoa; phylum Arthropoda; class Insecta; order Diptera; family Drosophilidae; genus Drosophila; species Drosophila ananassae. The sequence continues at coordinate 22,721,542 of NC_057929.1, read as the reverse complement.
TTTTTTTTGTAGCAATTACTACAACATCCACATATAACAAAACATATTTATTTTAAATATCTCCCTTGTCCAAAATATAAACACACCGATCAAATTTTGAAGTATTCAAATCCAAGATCCTTCAAAAAACTTTCAAAAACTTCGAACCAACATCTTGCTTAAGTCCATATATAGCTTTATTCAATTTACATACTTTGTTCTCATAAGAAAGGCTCAGACCTTTTGGAACGCTCATGTAGATTTTATCCTTTAGAGTTCCATTTCAAAATACAGTTTTTACACCTGTATGATACAACATTGAATCGAATTGATTTGGAACTAGCAATTAAAATCTAAAACTGCAGCTGGTCAACTTTTCATAATTTCTTTGAACCTTTGAATCTTTTCCAAGTAAAACTCTAGATTTTAACATTCTCATCCAGAATGGCCAACAATCAATAGTCTTGAAACATTTTCAAATTTTTTAAATTTTTTAAACTTTAATCTAGATTGCTTGCCGTTTAAGCAAGCCTCACCTAAAATAAATTAAATAGTTTTTGGGTTCAAATCAATTTTGTTTAAAATATTGGTAACTTTAAAAGACTATTTTATTTTGTTATTTTTAAAAATTTTCCTAAACTTATGTGGCCTAACCTTGAATGCCATAATCGATATTCAGCACTATTTGAAATTTTAGACGTAAATATTTTACTGTTCAATCGAAATTTTACAATAGGTTCCATTAAAAGCCAATGTACCATTTTTAGATATCTTTACACCTTCCGGGTTAATTTCTATGGTCATGCCCGCATCCTGCGCATGACCGCATCCTTGCATTTCGCTCTGCCTTTTTTATCTCATCGGTCACTTCTGTATGAGTTTCATCTATAACCCTCAAAAGATTGTGTTCTCACTTGTATGGTTCTCCGCGATGGTTGCCATCCGACCATAGCAGGGCTCAACATCCGACCTTGTAGGAGCTAAAAAGGTGGGCCACCGAACCCATAAACACAAACCACGGGTTGGATAGTGTCCTACAGTAATAATGTCACCCAACACTGCTCAGCAACTTTCAACAGAAGCAATGTTTTTCAACATCGATTTTTAGGCGAATTCGTTGATGTGTATTCAGAAAGATCACGGCGAATTGGTTATATCATTAACAATACAACATATAGACTTCTCATTTCATACAACGAAAATGGACGCCAAAATGTCTTGCGACAGGCCTCATCTTAATCTCATTTTTACCCTCATGATCTCATTGAACTTTTTTTGGTTGTTTAGACGCAGAGAAGCGCATCATCAAGGAAGTTGTCCCGCAGTTAAACCGATCTTTGTACGTATTCGTTCTCACACATTCACATACATGGTTTCATGTGTGTGCGCTCGACTTCGTTTTGAATCCAGCTAAAATTTTAGATTTTTTTAATATTTAAGGATAGCCACCATACGAAAATGTGGGTATTCTTTATTGGTGTAATGATGAAAGAAGATATATTTTATTTTTTAATATAATATTTCAGCATGCATTTTATATTTGTTAGGGAAATCGATAAGGTGGTATCAGTAAAATGTTTTCCATATATTCATAATCTATATAAAGGGTGCGCCATTTTTTATTACGGAATGTAAATTTGCTATAACTTTTTAAAAAAACATTCGATTTTCACAAATGAGGTTTTTTTTATATAATTTGGGCGTTCACAATTTGTTTGGACAAGTTATGGAACACAACATCGATTAAATAGCCGCCCTGGCACGGCAAAACTGGCTCTTTTTGATTCATTTTCCATCACTTTTTCGAGCATTTCGACCGGTATGGCAGCCATTTCGGCTCAAATGATGGCCTTGAGGTCATCGATAGTCTGAGGATTACAGGCGTAAACCTTTCCCTTGAAATAGCCCCATAAAAAAAGTCTGTTGGCGTCAAATCCGGTGAACGCGGAGGCCAGTCAATATCGCCATATTTTGACATCAAGCGCCCGTCTCCCACGGGCCCTTATGACACAAAATTGGCATAGAAACGACGAATTGTGTTGTCTGTGGGGGTAACTTGACCACGATTTTTTGTACGACATGCACGTTGAGTTAGCACACATGAATGGTTATTTTCAATGTACAAAGCCGCTATTTCGGCGCGTTGTTTTGGTATGTAACGATTCATGGTTAAAATTGTACTGGATTGGCGTTTCCAAAACATGTCTGACCACATCAATCGCATGACAGATGCGAAAGTTATTCAATGTTTTAAGTTGTTGCAGTTGTGCAAGCGGATGGGGCTTCGATACCCTTCTGATGGATGATTTTTGGCAGCTTATTGATGCGTCGAAGAAATTAGTTAAATATTTGAAAATATATTATATTATATATACTGTATATTTTGCTTCAAAGTATATTTGACGTTAAGAATGAAATAAAATATCTTTTAAGTGAAAAAAATCAATCGAATCGAATTGTTGATATTGACGTGAAAATCATAAATCAAGCTCTAGAATTCTTAAAACCTTTTAAAGTATGTTCTGAAAAATTTAGTTTAGTTATCACTTCTTCTCTTTATCTCAAAGTGGACGTACGTGTTTTTTTTGTACGCACTGCGTTGTCATAAAATTTGCTTATTAGATTTGCATAAACAATCGGTGTTCATTTCTATTCACTTAAAAAAAATAAAAATAATAAAATAATGCAATTCATAGATCCGTATCGCTTCGCGTGTGCAGTGATATATTTGGAGGTAAAATAATAATTTTATAAATTTATCTTCCAAACACAGCCCTGCTCTTCTTCTTCATCTCTTACGGTGTTGCTTCTATTCTATTGCTCCTATCTCTCGCTCAATAAAGATTCTTATCTCTATTCTTTGCATTTTACTAACTCGCACTAACTGCTTTCTTCAATCTCCCCCTTTCGTTTCCCTGGTACAGTGGTACAAGGTTCATCAATATTTATTAATAAATTAATTATTGAAATATTAATAATTTTTAATAAATTAATTATTTAAAATCTTAATAGTTATGGAATTTAAATTGGTCTGTGCATTGAAGTCTTGTAATAAGACAATCTCGTCTTCCCAGCCTACCATCCATTGCTGGCTCTGTGAAAACGTCTTACACGCTAAGTGTGCCGGGTTCACGGCCTCAGTTTCGGATGCAATCTCGCGTAGGTCTGGTCTCCACTTTTGCTGTGACGGTTGTCGTGCTGTTCAGGACGAAATGAGATCGTTCATGAGGCAGATTAAAAGCGGTTTCAAAGAGTTGATTAGTGGTTTTCGAAAAATCAATGACCAACTCTGTGCGCTCGATACACAGTTTAGTAGCCTTCAACTACTAAACGAGTCTCCAAAGCGTAAAAAATCCTCTTTTAGTGATGTGCTTGTGGCGAATAATCTTCAGCCTACTCAGCCGACAACTATGCAGCCGCTTATATCTCTGGCCACCCCAAGGGCCGGACCTGAGAAAAATTCGGCTTCCAAATATCTCAGGATTAATGAGCAATTGTCCGATATGTCCTCTGTGGCATCGCTTCAAGTGATCCCAGACCCAATAATTCAAACCCCTGTAACAGTCACCAAACAGGGCAATCATCCGTCCGGACCCCCGGTACGCACTGATGCCGCTGTACTAGTTGCGGCGGCACCAAAACCCTTGCAGGTGATCCCACCATCGAAACATATTTTTGTTTCCCGGCTTGCCCCTGATACTTCTGAGATTGATATCTCGGCTTACATAAAAGCCAAAACAAAAGTCGACATAAAGGTGGACATTACAAAATTTAAATATTCATACACCAGGCACACGTATTTTGAAAGATGACTTGCAGAGGTTAAAGACGATTTGTTCCGCCAGCTTTTGGCCAGAGAATATTTTCGTCCAAGAACATCAGCCAAGTACGGTGAAAAAAAAATAACCAAACCTGTGGGTGTAAAACTCCCACATGTTACGGCCACTGACCAACCTTCCACTTCATCTTCCTCTGTTTTAAAAAACTAATGTCTTCTCTAACACTTACTATCAGAATTTGAATTCCTTTGCATCAAAGTCACTTTGTCCGATCAATCTTTGTATGTTACCTGTTCTTACATACCACCTTCGTCCGAACCTCCAACATACTGGCAACATTTGTCCGATATTCGTTTGGTTTTCGATCGTCTGTCTGATGGTGACCAGCTAATAGCTCTGGGTGAGTTTAATATCCCAGAACTTATATGGTCAAATGTTGAAAATTCACCGTCTTTACAGCTTAATTTCCACCACGACTTCCCTGTGGGCATGTTTGACATGTCACTCGGGCAAATTAACCACGTCAGAAATTCTTTAGGTCGTCTGCTGGACTTATGTTTCGTTTCTGATCCTGATGGAATTACTCTTTCCAGAACTTTGCCCCTTTCTGACCCTGAGGATCCATATCATCCCACTCTTAAGCTTTCAATTGAAAACAACTCCTTAATTGACCTTAAGTCTACACTTAAATCTCATAAAGTTCGTTTCTTTCGTAAGGCTGACTTTATGAAATTAAATAAGTTAATTTCGGAATTTGATTGGTCTGATTTACTGGCATGCGATGATATAAACTTAGCATTACAAAAATTTTATTTCACTGTAAACTCATTTTTTAAAGTATGTGTGCCGTGGAACATCCGTTCGCTTCAACGAATCCGCCTTGGTATACAAGGCATCTTAACAACTTAAAGAATAGTATGAGTAGACTTTTGAATAAACATAGATTATCTGGCTGTACAGTTAGTTATTCTAGATACTTAGTAGCCCGGTCCAATTTCACCGTGCATAACGCAGAATGTTATAGGAGTTATATTCGCCACTGCAGGATTTAGTTTACTCAGGATCCGAAGCAGCTTTATAACTTTGTAAACACTAAGCGTAAACATGTATCTTTTCCCCCACTGCTTACGTTTGAAAACTCTTATGCGAACACTGATCAGGCAATGGCCGATCTCTTTGCACAGTTTTTTCAAACTACGTATTCACCTAGCAGCAGCTCAGCTCAGCCTTACACTTATGATATTCAATCAGCCAATCTTATACTTCGCCCATCTTTCGATCAAAGTGGTGTGTTATCGGACCTTCGTAAGGTTAAGCCCGTGTATTCGCCGGGCCCTGATGGAGTACCAGGCTGTGTTCTGAAGAACTGCGCCGATGCTCTGTGCAAACCGCTTCTTAAACTCTTTAATCTATCGCTGGAAACTTCGATCTTATGTGGAAGGAATCCTTCATTATTCCGCTGCATAAAAAAGGGAAAAAATCCGACTCTGCGAATTATAGAGGCATCTCTAAATTGTCAGCAATTCCAAAGCTTTTTGAAAAACTTATCACTCCACATTTGCAACACCTATGTAGTTCAATAATAACTCCGTGGCAGCATGGCTTCATGAAGCGCCGCTCCACCACTACCACCTTATTGGAGCTAACATCTTTTATCACGGATGGCTTCCGGAATGGCTTACAAACAGACGTCATTTACACTGACTTCAGTAAAGCATTTGACTCTGTTAACCATTCGCTTCTTATAAGTAAACTCAGTCTTTTGGGATTCCCAACTGATCTTCTTATCTGGATTTCGAGTTACTTATCTGGGAGAACCCAACGTGTTTTCTTTAAAGATGTTACCTCGCGTATAGTCCGCGCCACATCTGGGGTGCCCCAAGGAAGCCATCTTGGACCCCTACTTTTTCCACTGTTTATTAATGACTTGTCCCTTGCCTTAACTAATTCACTTGTACTTATGTACGCTGATGAGGTTTAGCTATGCCTTCAGTATAAATTCACTAGCGCCCAGTCTAGACTTCAATCCGATTTGGATAAACTTCAAAATTGGTGTTTAGAAAATAACGTAAAGCTTAATGGATCGAAATGTAAACTTATGTCTTTTTATCGATCTAGTCCTCACCAGGCTATTTACTTTCTCTATGGGAACGCCTTAGAACTATTTACTCAGGTTAACGACCTAGGTGTCCTATTAGATTTGAAATTTAAATTTACCGACCATATATCTACCATGGTTAATAAAGCTATGGGTGTGCTTGGTTTTATTAAAAGATGGTGAAAAGAATTTAATGACCCATACATAACTAAAACGTTATATACATCACTGGTCCGTCCGATTCTTGAGTATGGATCGTGTGTCTGGAGTCCTCAATATGGAGTACACCAAGATCACATTGAATCGGTACAAAAAAGTTTCCTTACTTTTGCGCTTAGGGGACTTAATTGGGATGCAAATCTTTACCTCCCCTCTTATCGTAGTAGACTTTTACTAATCATCTTACCATCATTAACAAACCGTAGAACGATGCTGGATGTCATGTTTGTATACAATCTTATTTATGGAAATATAGACAGCCATCATTTACTAACACGCTTAAATTTTAACGTTCCTAGTAGAAGGACTAGAAACTTTCGTCCTCTACTCCTCAGCCATTGTAGTTCGACATATGCCCAACACAATCCGTTCAGGGTATTATGTTCGGGCGACAATGGTCTCTACCACATCTTGTCACTTTGTTCTTCTAACAATCTTAAATCGCTTATATTAACAGCCTTATCTGTGCAACACTTTTCCTCGTGATATCTTTCTCCTAATCCTCGCTTATCTATCTCGGATCTTTTCCCGCGATTCGCGCCGTACGTTACGCGGCAGCGCCCCTCGGTCGGTTGGACGGGAGGTGGGCTGTACGTATGCAGTGGGAACCACGCAAAAAAAAAAAAAAAAAAAAAAAAAAATTAAAATCACACTGTGATTAAAAAATGTTAGATTCATTTGTTATATGTCATCTTAAAACTAACACTCTTTTACAACTTGATAAGCGTCTAAAGCCAACCAACCTGCATTACGTCGGTCTTTTTCTAAACCCGTCGTTTAGGCAGTTTAATTTTTTAACAGAATCTGAAAGATGTGACACTTTTGCTACGATTAAAGGCATATTATCTGAATATTCAATTCAAAATACCAGTCCTGAGAAAAGCATATCGGCCAAATCCTGGGCTAATGAAGCCCAGGATTTTTTTGAATTTAGAGATGAAACCAATGCACAGTGGTTCCGCCAGAGGGCAAAAATAAAAAAACCGATCAAAAATATTTAAACTCAATTTACACAGTTTGTCTCTAAAATGTCCAAATTTTCAATTATACATTTATATTATTTAAAATGGATTTTGAAGCCCAAGGTATTTATTTTAATTTTTGAAATTAATTTATGCTAATTTGATATGTGAAACCATTTTGTTTGTATCTTTTTTGAGTGTCTTAAATGTGTTTACCTAAAGTTTTAGTTATACTCCCACACGATTCCACATTAGAATTGTTATTTTTTAATCGCTAATATGCTAACACGACTTCTTCGCAAGAAGGGCATGTCTTTAGATTTTCCTGGGTTAAATGTTAAGTTTAATGCTCTGCATGAAACTTCAAATTTGTTGATTTTATCGATTAATTTTTGTCTGGTAAATGAAAATCTTTGTCATGTCATATTAGGAAGAAGTCGGCTTCGTATTGGAAGAGTTCGCAGTGTGGATCGTTTATTTGGTGTAGGTATTTTGTATACTGCTAAGGAACTGATAAGAGAATATCCGTGGTATTATTTGCCAGCTACAGTCCACAAGGTGTTAGTTCATGGATCTTCAGTGATTAAGCATGCACTCGTATCAATCGGAGAGCTTTCCGAGGAAGCAGCTGAGTCAAATAATAAGTGCTACAAAAATTTAGACTGCATCACAGCCGAAAAATGTCTCGGATTGCAACAAACACAGATATATTGAACACACTCATTTTACGGTCGAACCCATTTATAACTGGACAAAGGAAACATGGAAAGAACGATAAATCAATGTTACTTGAATCTGTGCTTAACTTATTAAAAGAAACATAAAAACATAGAAGTATAATAAAACACAAAATAGTTCATCTTTCCTATGACAGCTATATGATTTAGTTATCCGATTCTAATAAAATTTGTTAAGCATATGTAAAACTACACCAATCTTATAGTCTGAGAGTTTAGATAACATATCTTTAAAAATAAAAAATTTGTCGTACTAAATTTGTGTTTTTAACCGATCATTCCTATAGCAGCTATATCATATAGACGCACGATATGGCCATTTTTTATAAAATATATTTGTAATATTTTTTTATAATTTTGGGGAAAATTTTGTAACAATACAACAACTAGAAGTATTTATGGCCGCGGCTCCATACAAGCCGAACCCCTGTGCAATGCTAAAAAGGTTAAATTAGTGCGCAGCGCAGTCGACATTGAAATAGATAACTATTACAAATGCGGCAAAGAAAATGAAAACAATGTTTTAGAGTTTTGGAGAAATGCTAATAACCTTAAGTGTCTTCAAAAACTAGCAAAGCATATTTTAATTATACCAATTAGCTCTGCTACGAGCGAAAGAGTGTTCTCAACGTCTGGCATGGTTCTGTGCGAGCGCAGAACAAGATTGCTCAGCAGTAATTTGGATAAACTGGTATTTTTATACAAAAATATGAATTATTTTAATGTTTTTATATGTTAATTTTTCGCCATGTGCGTTTACCTTTACTGTAATAAAAAGTGAATAAAGTACCATTAATTTTAATAAGAAATTTAGCACGTCTTTTTATCTCTTTGGGCTCTACCAAAGGTTATTGTTATAAAAAGCTCACTGACTCAATATAATCATTACATTGTAATGTAATATGATACAAAATTGAAACAAATATGAAAAAAAATTTTAGTGTTGGTCGTGCGTGTTTCGTTCGTGTTCGTGTTGAACCAAAATTGACCGTGCGTGTTCCTGTTACACAAAATAAATTTTTTCGTGTTCGTGTTGTGTCGTGTTGAAAATTTTAGAAACCCGCCCATCTCTAGTTCCTATCTTAGTACAATGATTTTTACTTTTTCGTAAATATAAAAATTTGTAAATTCGTAAATATAAGTTAAGGTGTCCATGGTTCACCTGATGAAAAGTAGTTGGTTCATTCTTGGATAACGTTGGGAATACAATTTATTCGTGTCACTTAATATTAACAATCGGTTTAGTAAGTTCTTATTTAACGGAAGGGGTATATTTTTATATGTCGATGGAGAATGTTTGGAGTTGGTTCAGCTTCGTGGTTCGGCGGTCAGAAATAGACTGACTTCCCAGAGTTGTGACCCTCCGATCGACAGTTCCATATCGGCCGATCTCCCACTCCTATGTGTGGTGTCAGCGTGTGCGGTGTCGGCGTGTGTGGTGTCAGCGGGTGTAGTGTCAGCGGGTGTAGTGTCAGCTATCCGGAGTCAAGAGTCAGAGTAACACTCAGGGTGTATGTCAGCTTTCCCGCAACATTCTAGTCAGCGTACATAGTTGCACACTTGTGACATAGTTGCACTCTTGCGACATACCCGGATGTACTTGAACCCACAGCACTTGAATATCGGGAATTGGGGAATGCTGTGGGTTGGGGTTTAAGAGTCTGAGGTCGAGTTCGAGGCGTAGTCGTTGTAGGGGGCGAATAGTGCTGAGCAAGGGGGGGCCGAAAGTGCCGGGTGTTAACTCCTACCCCTCTAAAAGTCTGCGTCCCGCAGATCAATTGGCAGAATGGTGAGCTGTTGTCGACATCCTCTTTGGGTTTTCCAGGTCCTCGATTATAACCCTCGTGGTTGGTATTTCTTTGGTAGAGGTCAACTTCCTCCAAATGATGAACAGGATCGAGAAGACTACTACTGTTAGCGAAGCCCCCAAGACAAAGGAAAAGGTTACACCTCGTGAAACGCCAGACATTAGCCGTATATTTTGGGCGTTGACGTTGATCCGAATTTGCTGGTCGCCGTTTTCGACGATTATCTTTTCCGAGTTGAGTACCGCATTCCAGTCCTCCGCGTCTGGTGATCCTGCAATCCATTTCCAGGCTGAACCCAGCCAGTTTATTGCTCGAGCTCTGCGTGATGATGGCCTCATCACTCTGTTTACTCCCTCCGCTGCTTGCTCCAGGTAGTGTCTCGTTATTCTGCTAACACGTTGGTCCATCAGGGTTGCCGCGTCCCGGCTGGTGTCGTCTACTAGTTGCATCATCCTTGATAGGTCGATGACAAGTACCAGCTTAAACACTCCTTTGATCCGCCATACTGCTCCTTGTTGCAGGGGAACGACGGGTGCGTCGTACTTGAATATGCGCTTGGCTGATGTGACGCCGATGATTGTGAGACTCGTGGAGCATCGTGATCGAGAAGGAAAGAAAGGCTTGCCTATATACTATTCGTGCTTATAATATTTGTGTGTATAATATTTGTGTATTCATGCTTAAATTACGTTTAATGTTTTTGTGTGTGTGTTAAAATAGAGAAATGTTTCGTGAATGTGTTAAAATGGAGAAATGTTTTGTGGGTGTCGAATTATATACAGCTTAAAATTCTCAAAGCATGTGGATTGGAAGAATGGGGTCTTGAGTACTAGTACGTATTTCGGCCTACTAAGCAATGCGTGATTCTAACATTGCCAGCAGCAGATTCAACGTAAAAGGGAGTAGGTAATGGGGTGGAGCCGGCGGAGTGTTTTTGGCTAACAAAGTTCTTACTGGCACCGGTGTCGATAAGAAACCTTAACTTGTTGCCATTCCTCGCGTTGTATTCTATGTATGGCACGCTGGATAGGCGTCCGTCATAAAATTTGCCTCATCGCTAGCGTTCTCGTTGTCGGCCTTATGGTGTGGGACATCATACTCGAGGCTCGTGTATGGATCGTTTCCGCGGCGTACGCCAAGGCCGGACTGATAAGACTGGCCAGACCGGTTTGACTCCATCTTAATGGCTGGTCGCGGCCCTTGGAATCTATTAAAACCTCGCGAGTTACCGGATGAACTATCGTTAAAGTTCATGCCCGCCGGTGCCCTTATTGGTGGTTGGAATGAAGACGAGTACCGTGGGGATGCTATTGGAGGCACATAGCGCGATGCGCACTATCGGGTAACGGGGTTGAAGAAATGGGGTGAACCTATTCGCGTGTTCCGCACGTGCATTTCCCCTGACCGATACATTCTGCAGCTCTAGGCAAAAGGAGTATGCCTCAGGCAAAATTTTTTGGGCCCCGAATAATGAGTAACTTAGAGGCATCGCCATTGAGCCCCCTTATGAAAACATCCAGCGCCTTATCCCTATACATCTCAATTAGGGCGCTGTCCACGTTAGGCGCATGCTCTGATTGTTTTAATTTATTTAAAATCACGGAAAAGTGATTATTGACCTTATTATAGAATTGTTCCAGAGTTCTACCTGCTTGGGTCAATTGGCTCAGTTGATATTCAAGGGTTCGGACGTCTCGCTTGTCGGCGTAGTGAAGCGAGAGAACCCGCTTAATTTCCGACCAATTATCATCTTCTACATTGTAAGAAGAAAGCGCCAAATCGGCATCGCCTCTTATTTTCTGCCTAATATAGAGAATGATGGTCCTATACAAGGGCTTGCCTATAATGATCTCATATTCATTAACAATGGCTTGAGCCCTGTTAACCCAGGACACAAATTTCCCGGGCTCCCCCTCAAAAGTCTGAAGTTCCTTCACACAATCTGGCAGAGTAGACGTTTCTTTTAACTCGTATTCGGTGCGCGGACGGACCAAAGGAACGGGTTGGGTTACCGCAGGGTTACGTTTTTCGTGTTCTAGTTCCAGCGTGGCTACCCTTGTCCGAACTTTCTTAATATCTTCCTTTACTCCTATAACCTGGTCTAATAGAGTCTTAAGGCTTTCGTCGAATTTTTGAAGGGTAGATTTGATTTTCTCCCTCTATCTCCCTCTTTTAAGAGGGAGGAAAAAATATTTTGTTCGGAAAAAATATAATAGAAACTGTCCTAAGGGGTCACCAGAGAATGCCGTGTAAAGTCTTATAAAAATAATAGGTGGGTAAGAAATTCAATTCTTTAAATTCTTGCAATATAAAGATGTAATTTTAATGATTATGGTTATAATAAAAGAGAATTTATAGGAGTGTAAGGAGTGTAGTATTTGTAATTTTAATGATTATGGTTATAATAAAAGAGAATTTTCAATCTTTATTTGACTTGAGGAGAAAGGGAGATGCGCTTTACTCACCCTTTACAAGCATAAGTGTATCAATATTGTAATGTTCGTGTTGGTCTTCTTTAAATTCTTCTGATGATAAGAAAAAAGAAAATTTTTTAAATATGTGGAATAACAGAATTCAATATTATTTAATTATAACAGGGTGTAAAGTGAACGTGTATTACGGGTCCTGCTTTGTTGCATATTTTCGCATATTTTTTTATATTCTTTTTGTTCTTTCTGTTGCATACTTTTTATTTTTTCTTTTGTGTTGCATACTTTTAATTTTTCTTTTGTGCATACTTTTAGTTTTTCTTTTGTGTATTGTATATTTTTAGTTTTGTGTTATTTTTGCGTTCTTTTTATTTCTTTGGCACTGGGCGCGGTGGTCCGTATTGTTCCGTTTTAGCTCGTAGGCCTACTCAGGTACGGTTGCATACACAACCCACTGGGCAGTTTTTTTTGGGTGCATTCCACACCTCTTAGCGTTTCCAGTAGGTTGCCAAACACCATTTTTTTTTTTTTTTTTTTTTTTGATTTATACTTCTTGCCACTCGCGAATATGCTCACGGTGGTTCTCTTTATTTTTTTATAAACGGCAATATTTTAACACTCGCGAATATGTCAGTGACAAACCGCCGCATTGCGTAATTGCGTTCCTTTTTTTATAACACAACAAAAACCCTTTTTATGTTATTTTTTTTGTTTATAATTCTTGCCACTCGCGAATGTCTTCGCGGTGGTTCTCTTTATTTTTTTATATGAAGCAATATTTTAGCACTCGCGGATATGCCATGGTAGCAAACCGCCGCAGTGGGTAATTGCTTCATTATTTTTATCACAACACAGATTTTGCTTTTACTCTTTGTTCCTTTATGCAACTTTTTGTAATTTTTCAGTTTCATTTTCATTTTCATTCTTACATTCTCTACTCTTTCCTATTTTTCTTTCCCTTTTTTTGATGATTTACTTTTTCGTAAATATAAAAATTTGTAAATTCGTAAATATAAGTTAAGGTGTCCATGGTTCACCTGATGAAAAGTAGTTGGTTCATTCTTGGATAACGTTGGGAATACAATTTGTTCGTGTCACTTAATATTAACAATCGGTTTAGTAAGTTCTTATTTAACGGAAGGGGTATATTTTTATATGTCAATGGAGAATGTTTGGAGTTGGTTCAGCTTCGTGGTTCGTTGGTCAGAAATAGACTGACTTCCCAGAGTTGTGACCCTCCGATCGACAGTTCCATATCGGCCGATCTCCCACTCCTATGTGTGGTGTCAGCGTGTGCGGTGTCGGCGTGTGTGGTGTCAGCGGGTGTAGTGTCAGCGGGTGTAGTGTCAGCTATCCGGAGTCAAGAGTCAGAGTAACACTCAGGGTGTATGTCAGCTTTCCCGCAACATTCTAGTCAGCGTACATAGTTGCACACTTGTGACATAGTTGCACTCTTGCGACATACCCGGATGTACTTGAACCCACAGCACTTGAATATCGGGAATTGGGGAATGCTGTGGGTTGGGGTTTAAGAGTCTGAGGTCGAGTTCGAGGCGTAGTCGTTGTAGGGGGCGAATAGTGCTGAGCAAGGGGGGGCCGAAAGTGCCGGGTGTTAACTCCTACCCCTCTAAAAGTCTGCGTCCCGCAGATCAATTGGCAGAATGGTGAGCTGTTGTCGACATCCTCTTTGGGTTTTCCAGGTCCTCGATTATAACCCTCGTGGTTGGTATTTCTTTGGTAGAGGTCAACTTCCTCCAAATGATGAACAGGATCGAGAAGACTACTACTGTTAGCGAAGCCCCCAAGACAAAGGAAAAGGTTACACCTCGTGAAACGCCAGACATTAGCCGTATATTTTGGGCGTTGACGTTGATCCGAATTTGCTGGTCGCCGTTTTCGACGATTATCTTTTCCGAGTTGAGTACCGCATTCCAGTCCTCCGCGTCTGGTGATCCTGCAATCCATTTCCAGGCTGAACCCAGCCAGTTTATTGCTCGAGCTCTGCGTGATGATGGCCTCATCACTCTGTTTACTCCCTCCGCTGCTTGCTCCAGGTAGTGTCTCGTTATTCTGCTAACACGTTGGTCCATCAGGGTTGCCGCGTCCCGGCTGGTGTCGTCTACTAGTTGCATCATCCTTGATAGGTCGATGACAAGTACCAGCTTAAACACTCCTTTGATCCGCCATACTGCTCCTTGTTGCAGGGGAACGACGGGTGCGTCGTACTTGAATATGCGCTTGGCTGATGTGACGCCGATGATTGTGAGACTCGTGGAGCATCGTGATCGAGAAGGAAAGAAAGGCTTGCCTATATACTATTCGTGCTTATAATATTTGTGTGTATAATATTTGTGTATTCATGCTTAAATTACGTTTAATGTTTTTGTGTGTGTGTTAAAATAGAGAAATGTTTCGTGAATGTGTTAAAATGGAGAAATGTTTTGTGGGTGTCGAATTATATACAGCTTAAAATTCTCAAAGCATGTGGATTGGAAGAATGGGGTCTTGAGTACTAGTACGTATTTCGGCCTACTAAGCAATGCGTGATTCTAACATTGCCAGCAGCAGATTCAACGTAAAAGGGAGTAGGTAATGGGGTGGAGCCGGCGGAGTGTTTTTGGCTAACAAAGTTCTTACTGGCACCGGTGTCGATAAGAAACCTTAACTTGTTGCCATTCCTCGCGTTGTATTCTATGTATGGCACGCTGGATAGGCGTCCGTCATAAAATTTGCCTCATCGCTAGCGTTCTCGTTGTCGGCCTTATGGTGTGGGACATCATACTCGAGGCTCGTGTATGGATCGTTTCCGCGGCGTACGCCAAGGCCGGACTGATAAGACTGGCCAGACCGGTTTGACTCCATCTTAATGGCTGGTCGCGGCCCTTGGAATCGTTAATCGTAATCGTGAACTATCGTTAAAGTTCATGCCCGCCGGTGCCCTTATTGGTGGTTGGAATGAAGACGAGTACCGTGGGGATGCTATTGGAGGCACATAGCGCGATGCGCACTATCGGGTAACGGGGTTGAAGAAATGGGGTTAACCTATTCGCGTGTTCCGCACGTGCATTTCCCCTGACCGATACATTCTGCAGCTCTAGGCAAAAGGAGTATGCCTCAGGCAAAATTTTTTGGGCCCCGAATAATGAGTAACTTAGAGGCATCGCCATTGAGCCCCCTTATGAAAACATCCAGCGCCTTATCCCTATACATCTCAATTAGGGCGCTGTCCACGTTAGGCGCATGCTCTGATTGTTTTAATTTATTTAAAATCACGGAAAAGTGATTATTGACCTTATTATAGAATTGTTCCAGAGTTCTACCTGCTTGGGTCAATTGGCTCAGTTGATATTCAAGGGTTCGGACGTCTCGCTTGTCGGCGTAGTGAAGCGAGAGAACCCGCTTAATTTCCGACCAATTATCATCTTCTACATTGTAAGAAGAAAGCGCCAAATCGGCATCGCCTCTTATTTTCTGCCTAATATAGAGAATGATGGTCCTATACAAGGGCTTGCCTATAATGATCTCATATTCATTAACAATGGCTTGAGCCCTGTTAACCCAGGACACAAATTTCCCGGGCTCCCCCTCAAAAGTCTGAAGTTCCTTCACACAATCTGGCAGAGTAGACGTTTCTTTTAACTCGTATTCGGTGCGCGGACGGACCAAAGGAACGGGTTGGGTTACCGCAGGGTTACGTTTTTCGTGTTCTAGTTCCAGCGTGGCTACCCTTGTCCGAACTTTCTTAATATCTTCCTTTACTCCTATAACCTGGTCTAATAGAGTCTTAAGGCTTTCGTCGAATTTTTGAAGGGTAGATTTGATTTTCTCCCTCTATCTCCCTCTTTTAAGAGGGAGGAAAAAATATTTTGTTCGGAAAAAATATAATAGAAACTGTCCTAAGGGGTCACCAGAGAATGCCGTGTAAAGTCTTATAAAAATAATAGGTGGGTAAGAAATTCAATTCTTTAAATTCTTGCAATATAAAGATGTAATTTTAATGATTATGGTTATAATAAAAGAGAATTTATAGGAGTGTAAGGAGTGTAGTATTTGTAATTTTAATGATTATGGTTATAATAAAAGAGAATTTTCAATCTTTATTTGACTTGAGGAGAAAGGGAGATGCGCTTTACTCACCCTTTACAAGCATAAGTGTATCAATATTGTAATGTTCGTGTTGGTCTTCTTTAAATTCTTCTGATGATAAGAAAAAAGAAAATTTTTTAAATATGTGGAATAACAGAATTCAATATTATTTAATTATAACAGGGTGTAAAGTGAACGTGTATTACGGGTCCTGCTTTGTTGCATATTTTCGCATATTTTTTTATATTCTTTTTGTTCTTTCTGTTGCATACTTTTTATTTTTTCTTTTGTGTTGCATACTTTTAATTTTTCTTTTGTGCATACTTTTAGTTTTTCTTTTGTGTATTGTATATTTTTAGTTTTGTGTTATTTTTGCGTTCTTTTTATTTCTTTGGCACTGGGCGCGGTGGTCCGTATTGTTCCGTTTTAGCTCGTAGGCCTACTCAGGTACGGTTGCATACACAACCCACTGGGCAGTTTTTTTTGGGTGCATTCCACACCTCTTAGCGTTTCCAGTAGGTTGCCAAACACCATTTTTTTTTTTTTTTTTTTTTTGATTTATACTTCTTGCCACTCGCGAATATGCTCACGGTGGTTCTCTTTATTTTTTTATAAACGGCAATATTTTAACACTCGCGAATATGTCAGTGACAAACCGCCGCATTGCGTAATTGCGTTCCTTTTTTTATAACACAACAAAAACCCTTTTTATGTTATTTTTTTTGTTTATAATTCTTGCCACTCGCGAATGTCTTCGCGGTGGTTCTCTTTATTTTTTTATATGAAGCAATATTTTAGCACTCGCGGATATGCCATGGTAGCAAACCGCCGCAGTGGGTAATTGCTTCATTATTTTTATCACAACACAGATTTTGCTTTTACTCTTTGTTCCTTTATGCAACTTTTTGTAATTTTTCAATTTCATTTTCATTTTCATTCTTACATTCTCTACTCTTTCCTATTTTTCTTTCCCCTTTTTTTATGTTTCATTATTATTTTATTTTATTACTTGGTGTCAGCGTGTGCGGTGTCGGCGTGTGTGGTGTCAGCGGGTGTAGTGTCAGCTATCCGGAGTCAATAGTCAGCGTAACACTCAGGGTGTGTGTCAGCTTTCCCGCAACATTCTAGTCAGCGTACATAGTTGCACACTTGTGACATAATTGCACTCTTGCGACATACCCGGATGTACTTGAACCCACAGCACTTGAATATCGGGAATTGGGGAATGCTGTGGATTGGGGTTTAAGAGTCTGGGGTCGAGTTCGAGGCGTAGTCGTTGTAGGGGGCGAATAGTGCTGAGCAAGGGGGGGCCGAAAGGGCCGGGTGTTAACTTATATTATGTATTATATGTATATAATATATGTAAAGCATTTTACTGCTGCCACTTTATCGTATTTCAAAATATGTACAAAAAGTATGCTGAAATGTTAAAAAATATAATATAACAAATTATATAATACAATTTTTTAATAGTTAACCAAAAATGAATACTCCCATTTTCTTAGGGTAACTAGCCTGAAAAATTACAAATATCTGACAAGCCAAATAAATATAAAATTTAACTGGCTTCAAAACGAAGTCAAACGCACCCACATAAAACCTTGTATGCGAATGTGTGAGCACGCATACATATAAAGATTAGTTTAACCGCGGAACAACCTTCTTGATGATGCGCTTCATATTCGTGCTCGACTGAACAACCAAAAAGTTCAAAGAGATTATGAGCGTAAAAATGAGCGTAATAATGAGATTAAGAATCTTTCTGGGGACTGCCGCAAACAAATTTTTGCGTCCATTTTCGTTGTATGAAATGAGAAGTCTATATGTTGTATGGTAAGTGGTGTTAGGTACACATATATATTTATGTACATACATGGAGCTTGCGCAATAAACTTGAAAATATGCAGAAATCTATGTATGTCTGAATTAAGACAGATTATTCCTAAGTGGGTTGTATCGAAGATCCGAGCGTTAATGCTTTTTCCTGGTACTTTTAACATCTTCCTGGTACTTGAGGATGGCATTACAGTCGAAAGAGTCAGGGGACCCCGCGACCCATTTTCAGGCTGACTCAAGCCAATTTATAGAGCGTGGCCTCCGCTGCTATGTATTCAGCATGCGATCGATATTTTCGGTGGGATCCTTCACTGACTCGCTGACTCTCCGAATACTGCTGCTCAGCTTCGCCCTTCGACCGCTCGTCCTCCCGTCGCTCCCCGGTCACCGTTCCTTGTTGGTGCCAATATACATGCCCCCACGAAGCTTTCGCCCAGCACGACGTGTGGTCTTGGTGCCTAGCGCCTCCGTTTGGACTCACATGCTCCAGCTGCGGGGCCTGTGCCGTCGCTGTTGTTGTCGTCGCTGCTCTTCTGACGTCGCTGCTCCCTCGTCGTCGCCGCTCCTGTTGCTGCTTCCTTCGCTGATTCTGTCGCTGCTTCTCCCTTGCGGGTGCTGTGGACCTTCGGTATCCTTGGCTTACTGGGAATGCCCTTTCGCCGTGGCCGGCACCTAATCCGTGATAGCAGACCGATAGTCTCACCTTCCAGGCATACGCCGGGCAGGATGCGATTCTTGGTGCCTGGCGGCCGGATCGAGGTCCGAAGGTCCTACCTATCCCGCAGGACACGCCCCTGGTTGCGTTCGCCACTCGCCTCCAAACACCTGCGTGCCGACGCTCCGCAGGATCTATGGCTGACCAGAGGTTTGGCGTCGCGCCTCCTCAACTCCATTCGCTGTGCATACGCCCCAGCGCCTAGATCAGGAGTTCCTTGACTTTACCGGGGTGTCCCTGTTTGGTTTTATGTACGGGCGTAAGTTCTCGAGCTGGTTACTCCTCGCTTTACAGGATCACAGCCTCCATTTCATATTTTTATTATGCAGGTCACAGGTCTTCGTCTCGATACACCCGCGTTCACCTCTTTGGCCATTCCAAATGCATTTCTTCGTTTCTGCATTTTTTAAAACACAGCTTAGCTGTCGTTGGCCGCTACGTTCCCCGCCGTCCCCGCTCTCACCTACGACATTAGAGCGTGGCCGCACCGGCCCCCCAGTGACCGTTACGATCCACGGTGTTTCCTCTTTCTCTTTCTTACGTACACGCAGCCGTGCTGGTTCGTCGGCTCCCGCTGCTGCCCCTTTATGCCGTCTACATTCCAAACGCATTTCTTTGCTTCCACACGGGACCGTCCGGAACCGTTACGTTCCACGGCGTCTCCTCTTTCTCCTTTGTCCGTATGCGCTATGGCAGATCGCCTCCCCGCCGCTGTTGCCCCCTCTTGCCACCTGTCTTGGCGTGTGGGAGATTAATTCTCCTCACAGTGTACATAGTTTTTAGTTGTGGAACCAAGCATTGTGAAATATTTTTTGTCCTATTTCCCGCAATTTAATTCCTCAAATCTGATTTATGAAAAACCTAGTTGTTACCGTATCCTTTCCCTCTTTCAACACTTCTTTGGCCTTAAACCTTTGTTTTTCCCTAGTCTTAATTTGGTTGTTTTCTACATACACTTTTTCGCTCCTTTCGTATTTCAGAGGCTCACGACGCTTTTTATTTCGGTTAAGATTGGTCAAATCCTGCATGTGCTTAATTGTCTTCTAAAATCTGCTCTTTAAAATTGGTTAACTATTGGTAGTTAATCCTAGAAGAGCGATTTAAAACGGGTTTCTTATTAGTTATCGAGTGGACAGAGTTTTTGTATTTGTCCACGGCTAGGTACCTGGTCAATGCACTTGAAGTTCGGGTGCTCGCTTTTTAGGCACTTATAGATCTATAAGAACGTCGAATGGAATCTTTCAATCTGGCCATAGACTTCATTTTTCTGAGTCGGCGTATAATATAGCCTAATCCCCAATTCCTCAGATTCAAAACAGTGGGACATAACAAGCCTCTTTCATTGTCGTAGACCATTATTTTAGGGACCGAAAAGTAGTGTAGCGCTTCCACCAAACGTTCGTGTAAATGCACTGAACATTTGGATTCCAAGGGGAAAAAGGGTATTTCGCAAGGATAGTTGGGAACCGGTGTCGGCTGCAGTTCTAGGATGCCGCTTATACTTAAAAAGCTTACAGCATTCGCAAGACGTAAGTTGGGAGCTTATGATACTTGACATTTTGTGGAAGTAGAATTCTTCCAGAAGTTGGATACGAACTTCCTTCGGGCCTATGTGTGCCCTGTGATGTTCATTTTCGATTACTTCATAGATTTATTCTCTGTCGGAATTTTGTGCAACTTAAATTTTTCCATATAATTAGTCAGGAGGAACAGCAAATATGTCTCAGGTATCAGGTGTGCGTCGCTCCGTTAATTATCGTAGGTTTCGGATATTTCGCGAAATTGACCAAGGTGTCGCTTCTAATGGGAATGCGATGCCTGGAATACCCTTCATGGGGCACTCGAATGCATATTCCGCGCGATCCTGGTCAAATATGAGCTGGTTTCTAAACGCATTGATCGCGTCCACGTGTGGTATTGGGGTGAGGCGTCTTCAAGCGCATTGTGGACCGGTAAGTCAGTTTCGGAAGCGGTGGATGTTTCTGATCCCAAGTAGATATTTGTGGCTCAATGCTTGAAAGAGCATCGGCGACGACATTGGATTTGTCGGGTTTGTAGGTCAGGTTGGCTCCGTACTCTTCAATACGTGCCTTCCATCGCTTTAACTTCGCGTAAAAGTTCCTATTGCTTAGGGCGAAGGTAAGGGGTAGCTGGTCCGTGACCCAGCGCCGTAAAGATAGGATCGGAGGTTGTCTAAAGCCCATACTATGGCGAGCATCTCCTTTTGTATCGTAGCGTAGTTTTCCACGGCTCGGTTTAGTGAGCGAGAGATATAAGCAATTGGGCGATCTTTTCCCGATTCATTTTGAGAAAGCGGCGGCAAAAGCTTAATGGTTATTAAATCCTCAAAGGCATTATTAAATCCTCAAAGGCCGCCTTCTCGGCGAATTCGATAGGAATCTTTCGCGACTGCGAAGTCTAGCCGAACTAGCCGTGCGAGTTCTCCCAAGTCTCCTTTGTCAGGTTTGTCAAGGTCTTCGCAACCATAGCATAGTCCCGGATGAACTTCCTATAATAAGAAGTCATCCCCAGGATACTCTTCAAATCCTTTAAATTATTGGGTGGTTTCATATTGGTTGGGTTCTATCACCCACAGTTTCCGCGGTACACCTAAGAGAAGAAATTGATCAAATTGTACCATATATTGAATTATGTAGGCCGGGAAATGAAGATGACCATCATTGTTTCTAGTACATATTATTTTTGAAATGTATGTGTACCAACTAAAATTAAAAATTGGTATCTAGCAGTTACCATATCTTTGGAATACTCATCCAAAGTTGAAATCTCAGATTTTCTACATTAATTTTTGGTCTTCTATGATTTTTCCCTAAACATTTTCTTATGGAAGATTTTTATTTTCTTATTGAAATCAGTAGATTATAACATGTTTTTATTTTGGATTTAAGAAGAAACTCAAAATAATTTTATTGAATTTATTATAGGTGGTTAAACAATATTTTCGTCAATTAAATTGGAGTTTTTAATCTCATATTTTAAAAAAGTCGTGGCTATCACGGTGAAATTCGTTGGATTATAGAGGCATATCCTTTGACCAACTCTTCTAATGCGTCCTTGACAGGCTGGGAATGTTCGCCATCGATTCACGCGTTGATGGTTATAGACAACTTCGCTAAAAGACGCAACCTGATTCCGGGAAATAGGATGGTAATTTTCTTTGTCTATTTCGGCTTTCATTTCTTTTAGGGTATCATCGCCGATGATTCCATCGAAAGTTTCTAAGCCAGGAAGTACATAGAACGTTATGAAAGCGTCGATACCCTAGGATCTGCTGGGTAGACTCCTCTGGATTCGGTTCGGGGTTTATATTCATAGATGCGGTACATGAAGGGGCAGCAGAAGTATTGTAAAGTTTCTGCGCCTTCCTAAAAGGATTCGAGCCAGGTGAGTTTTTCGGGTCTGCGCTTGCCTACAAAGTATTTTTCTTGGCGCGCATTATAGCCTGGGCCTGGGCCCCTGAAATCGTTTTAAACTCCGTGAACTTCCAGCCGAACTATAATTGCAATTTTTCGGTCGGTCAATGTGGTGACGAATATCTTGGGACAGGGTTTGGAGTAGCATAACGCGGTGCGCCAATTATCCCAACCGATATGGTTGGGAAAACCGACTTACAGGACAAGGGCGTCGCCCCGTGTCCCCTCTAAAGTATACATTCTGCAAATATAGGTAAAATGAGTAAGCTTCAGGCAGGCTTTTCGGACCACGGATAAGTAAAAACTTCGAGGCGTCGCCGTTAAGTCCCCTCACGAATACGTCGAAAGCCAAGGCCTCCCTATAAATTTTGATAAGGGCCCTGGCCACGTCGAAACAGTGTTTACCTCTAGGTAATATTCCTCCAGGATTTTTGACCCTTGAGTCAATTGACTCAGTTGGTACTCTAAGGTACGCTCATACCTTTTATCGGCATAGTGTAATGCCTAAACTCGTTTGATTTCCGGCCAGTTATCGTCCAAGACGCTGTATGCACACAGCGCCAGATCAGCTTCGCCCCGGATTTTTTGCCTAATGTGCAAAACTGTGAAAAAATGGATCGATACAAGGGCTTGTCTATAACGATGTCGTAATCGTTGAAGATGGCTTGTGCCCTGTTGGTCCAGGACACGTACTTCCCGAATTCCCCTTCAAACGTATGCGATTCTTTCACACAGTCGGGCAAAGTTGCCGTTTCTTTAAGTTCGTATTCATTGCGCGGTCGCACTTAGGGGGCTGGCTGACGGTCGGGTTATGGTTCTCTTACTCCTGCTCTAGGGTAACAACCCTACCACCGATTTTTCGGACCTCCTCTTTTACCCCCACTACCTGCTCGAGCACGGCTTTATGGCTCGAATCGAATATTTGTTGTTTATTTATTTTATATTAGATGCAGAAACGGGGAAGCAAGGAGTCGTCAACGGTGGAAAATTAAAAATGAGAAAGAAGAAAATGAAATGGCTTATAACAGTAATAATATTACAGGGAATCACCGAAAATAAACCGATGGCAACGAATTGTAAACAAGAAAAAACAATGAGATTTAAAGAATAAAGATAAGAGACAGGAAGAAGTGTGACTTGGTAGGAGGACCAAACTTCCTTGCAAAGGTGTATTTCAGAGGTGCGAAAAGAATTAGAGCGATTGAGGTTTACGGTTCTTGGGTGAGGAGACCCACTGGGGATCAATTAGTTGATCTTGTGATTGCGGAAAATAAGTTAAAAAACGTTTCACTTACCCCCGATTATGTTGATTGTAAGACGTTCGTTCCAGTATGTTAAGATTCTGATAAAAAGAAGAAAGATATTAGTTACGTAACCCTTGGTGAAAGGAAAAATTTCACTTAAGCTTTTTTATTTGTTTTTATTTATTAAGTCCGGTTTTCTTTTTTATTTGGGCGGGGAATTTTGTTTGTGCTGGTTTCTTATTTTTTATTTGGGTTTTGTTTTGGCGATCTTTATTTTCTGGCACTGCGCGGTGGTCTGTATTCTTCCGCTACTAAGCCTACTAAGATACGGGTTTACACACAATCTACTAGGCGCCTTTTTCGGGCGCATATCACGCTTCCTAGCGTTTCTAGTAGATTGCTACACACCATCTTTTATCATTTTTATTATTCTTATTCTTTTGGCGCTCGCAATTAATTGCCGCAGCGGTTATCATTTATTGAGTTACAAGACAAAATTTTCAGTCGCGGATAATGCCACTGAGTGTTAGTTTGTCTTGGGAAACAAGGTTAATCGCAGTTATTACCAATTTTGATGCACTCGAGGATTTGCCGTTGGCAAACCGCGGCAGTACGTAATTGGTTTATGCCTTTTATGTGCACCGAACTTAACAATTTTTTTTCACCTGCGGATATGCCGTCGGCAAACCTCCGCAGTGGGTAGTCTAGAAATTACTTCGCAACCTTGAGCCTTGTGTCACACGGTTCAAAAAAAATTATTTAGTTTAAGATGATAAATTTACTTTAAAAAAATTGTAATTTAATTTAAGGTGCAAAATTTATTTATTTTTTTTTTTAAACTTAATTTAATTTTATGTTACAAATTTCACTTAATTTTCTTAATTTTGCTTAAAATTTCGGCATTGCAAGTCTCGGGCTCTTAATGCACCGGCAACACAATATTCATTTTTATTTTTACAGGACCATGTTCCTTTGTGAGAACAATTGTCCCCTTACCTGAGCATTGTCGTCAAGATGTGCATCGGTGCAAGTGTTGATTTCCGTGGATTCTGTTTCGACCCTACTTTCAGTCAAACGCTTCAGTTTATGGTTGGAGATTATTACAGTTTGATTTTTTTTTTTGCGCGGTTCCCACTGCATACGTACAGCCCACCTCCCGTCCAACCGACCGAAGGACGCTGCCGCGTGAAGTACGGCTTGAATCGCGGGAATAGATCCGAAATAGTTAAGCGAAAAGTATGAGAAAAATATCACGAGGAAGAGTGTTGCACAGATGAGGCGATTAATATAAGCGATTTAAGATTGTTAGTAGAGCAAGGTGACAAAATGTGGTAGAGACCATTGTAGTCCGACCATAATACCCTGAACGGATCGAGTTGGGCATATGTCGAACTACAATGGCTGAGGAGTAGAGGACGAAAGTTTCAAGTCCTTCTACTAGGAACGTTAAAATTTAAGCGTGTTAGTAAATGCTGGCTGTCTATATTTCCATAAATAAGATTGTATAGAAACATGACACCCAGCATCGTTCTACGGTTTGTTAATGATGGTAAGTTGATTAGTAAAAATGTACTACGATAAGAGGGGAGGTAAAGATTTGCATCCCAATTAAGTCCCCTAAGCGCAAAAGTAAGGAAGTTTTTTTGTACAGATTCAATGTGATCTTGATGTACTCCGTATTGAGGACTCCAGACACACGATCCATACTAAAGAATCGGACGGACCAGTGATGTATATAACGTTTTAGTTATGTACGGGTCATTAAATTCTTTTTACCATTGTTTGGTCATTGAGATTTTTCAATGACTTTTATCCAAATTAAAAAACAAATTAATGATTTGTTTCACCACGTTATAAAAATGTTTATTTATTCGCATATGAAATCGAGACAGAAAGCTCCGATTTATGATGCGTATGCACTGAGAAAAAGAGTACAAGTGGGCCCGCCTTTTAGCATAGGGCGGGCGAAAGCTCGTTAACTTAATGACAACAATAAAATAAAGCCGAGCGGCCGAGAAGAGTCGGCTTGCGACTAACAAAAGATATGAGAAAATGATTTTATGCTAAGCTAAAATTATTACATTTATATATATTTTACATTTATATTAAACTTATGCAGTAGCTGCTGCCTGACCCGACATACTCCCCCCAGTTGAGGCCTGTCCTTCAACTTCATCCTTAAGGGGCAATAAGCAAAGCTTGGTCACTGCGCGCTTGGTAGTTCCAGAAGCGGTTCTAACCACCGCCACTCGAGGCACTCCATCCTGACCAGGAACTAGATCCAGAATTCTAGCCAACGGCCACTTCATGGGAGGTAGGTTCTCGTCCTTGACTAGCACCACATGGTTAATCGCCAAGGCAGGGCCGGACGCACGCCATTTGGAGCGCTGCTGAAGAAGGCTTAAATACTCCTCCTTCCATCGGGACCAGAAAGACTGCTGCAGGAAAGACACACGCTGCCAGCTGTCCAGACGGTTAAAATTCAGCTTTGTGGCATCAGGCTCGATAAAACTGACTGACGGACCACCAGTTAAAAAGTGGGATGGCGTTAGAACATCAAGGTCTCTCTGAAAGAGACAATAAAGGCCGTGAGTTTATGACAGCACCAATGTGACAAAGCAGAGTTCGCAGCTCGTCAAATCCAAGAACTGAGGATCCAACAGCACGGTAAAAATTATGCTTTGCGGTTTTGACAGCCGCTTCCCAGAGTCCACCAAAATGCGGAGATCGAGGAGGAATAAAATGCCACTCGATGGACTCAATCGCGCAAAACTCCAGAAGCGCTCGTTGATGCTCATCGCTTATAAAGAGTTGAAGTAGCTCCTTTAGCTCGTTTTTAGCTCCAACAAAATTTGTCGCATTGTCAGACCAAATGTGCTGAGGCTTTCGGCGAGTGCGTATAAACCGTTTTAAAGCATGTAAATACGCAGATGTGGATAGATCCTTTACAAGCTCTAAGTGCACGGCTTTAGTAGCAAAGCAAATGAAAACACTCACGTAACATTTTACGGGAGCTTTATTGCGAACTTCTGGCTTATAGTAAAATGGGCCGCAAAAATCCACACCAGTCACTCCGAAAACCTCTCAACCGCGGACTCTTTGCTCCGGGAGATCAGCCATAATGTGCTCCAGCAACCGAGGTTTGGAGCGGAAGCATCGGATACACTTCCCATTCTGAATGCCTTCGTCACCGTTTTCCTCCCCCCGATCGGCCAGTATAGGGATCGAATAATAGCCAGCAGAGCACGAGGCCCCGTGTGTAGATTACGCTCATGGAAATCAACAATTATAGCCCGAGTAACTGGATGGCTTCTAGGCAATATAATTGGATGGCGACTATCAAAATCCAATGTAGAATTTCTTAAACGACCGTCCACACGTAACAGGTCAAACTTGTCTAAAAAGGGAAAGGATGTGGCAAGTATGCTGGCTGACGAAATTTCCTTCCCATTCTGAAGCGCCTTTATGTCATACACACCCAAAAATACACACGCTGCACCAAACGCAATAGTAGGTGGGTTCCAGCCTTAATGTCGCTAGCAGTGACACCCTTGTGACGGACTCGCTGTGAGAACTTGTGCACATAAGCGAACACGCGCTGCAGTGCTGGAAAAGAGTTGGCGTTCTTGGAACCAGCTGTCACGTCAACGTACGGGGATTTGATTAGCAGAACCCTTGCCCTTAGCTCCAGAGTGGATTTTTCAGGTAGCACCGCTGCTGGCCACTGGTCCTGAAGTCCAAGAAGGAACACAGGACCATGGGACCACAGGTTGTCAGTAACTAACTCCTTGGGAAGAGCACCCCGCGAGAGGATGTCTGCCGGGTTCAAAGACGTAGGAACATAACGCCATTCCATCGTTCTGGTCAATTCCTGGATTGTTGAAACTCGATTGGCGAGGAAAACATTAAAACGAGCGGGCTCCTTCCGAATCCAGGACAGCGCCACAGCAGAATCGCACCAGCAGAAATACCTCCCGTCGTAGACCTTCAACTGAGCTACTTCCGACATAAGCCGAGCTAGCAACTCTGCTCCAGATAACTCCAGTTTCGGTACCGTAATTGTTTTTAGAGGAGCGACTCGGGACTTTGAGCAGAGTAAATGACTTTCTGACCTGGTACCCTTGAATACGACATAAATGCAAGCCCCATAAGCCTCAATGCTGGCGTCACAAAATCCATGAATCTCCACTTCAGACTGTGATGATAGTGACCATCTAGGGAATTCAGCACGCTGCGCCATGGCGAAGCTGGAGCAAATCATGTCCCAATCGGAGTGAAGGGCTTGAGGTAGACTTTCATCCCAGGACAACTTCTCACGGCTAGTGAGTACGACTCACCTAGCAACTCAGAGCTGACCTTCGACGGCAGCTTCACCGAGTAGGCGCCTGACTCGAGGCGAGCAGAATTCTGCACGAAATGCGTCTCGCAATCCAATTCCTCTTACGTCCACTTCACAATGGGCTCGGAGCAGTCTTCGATTTCCCAAAAATTACGGAGCTCTTCACAACGTCCTTGCTGGCTGTGGCTATGAACGACTTTCTCTCCAGATGTGAACCACCGCCACACACAACCCATCCAAGCCGGGTTCTCTGCAGCACCGGTAGGCCACCTGAGAGCTGGATTTGACACACACACAGCAGATCACAGAATAGACTGGCTCCGATAAGTAAATCGATCCGCTGCGGTCGAAAGAACTGGGGATCAGCCAAAGAGAGGTTTGACGGAATATTCCAGCTGGAGACATCCAAGCTAAAACTAGGCTGAAGGTCCGTGATGTTGGTGGCGATTACAGCGCTGACGAGGGCCGAATATTCAGAGAATCCGTCTGTCGCGAAGCCAGTGTCGCCGATGCCAGACACTGCCACGTACGATTTGCGTCTGCGAAGCTGCAGCTGACTGGCCAGTCGGGACGTAATCACGTGCACCTGCGATCCAGAATCCAAAAGAGCCCGGCATGGAACAAAAACCCCAGAACGACTCCGAATAAGAATATTCGCTGTGGCAAGTAAGGCTATCTCACCGCTGCGACCCTGGGCAACTAGTGCATTAGCCGTGGATGGTGAACCGCCTATTGGCTGATGTAGACGGCACAACAGAAGGCTGGCTGCTGGAAGACTGTAACTCCAAAAAATGCAACAGACTGTGATGCCTCCTCCCACAACTGCGACAATTATCAGCGAGGCACTCACGCAGGTGATGGCCAGTTTGGAAACATTTCCGGCATAGACCTAGTCGCCTAGCCTCGCCAAGGCGGCTCTCAGGGGGCAATGACAAAAATCTTGGGCATGCAGAGACTACATGGGACCACCGACCGCATAGTATACAAGCAGAGGCAGGTGAATTAGTAATAATAAAGGATGCTCTACTGTTATTTGCGACTCTACGTCTTCCCACCTGAGTGCCCGGCGCGTAAGCGGCCAAGGCCACATCCATAGCATCAAAAGTCCTGCAACGCTGTTCCAAAAACTCTGCCATCGACTCCCAAGTAGGGATGAGATCCGAGTTCGAGGCATTTTGACCTTCCTCCCACTTGGCCTGAGAAGCTGGATCCAACCTTTGAAGAAGTACCTGGACAATGATGCAGCCGGCGATCTGAACTGTCGTCCCCAAATTTTTTAAGGCTCGCATATGGGCATTGAACTTATCGGACAGCCCTCGAAGCGCTGCCACTGAGTCACCTTCCAATAGATTGAGGCCCAAAATCTCGTTCACATGAGCCTGAAATATCAACCGACAGTTATTAAATCGATTCTCCAAAAGCTGCACTGCGACATCATAATTCTCCTCGGAGATTTCCAAGGAACGGACTGCCTCTAAAGCGGATTCCCGAAGACAAGATCGCAACCTCTGAAACTTTTCCACCTTACTTATATAAGGATTGCAGCCTACGATCGTCGAAAAGACCGAATGAAACTCAGCCTCTGAATACTCTGAAACACTCTGAATAACCTCCGCTGAAAGTAGGAAGAGGAAGAGGAGGCATGGCTTGAAAACTCCGACTGAGCGCTGGTTCCACCTGGACACTGGAAACTCCGCTGGCAAGGGTGGAATGGGCAGCAATTCGAGCAGAGCGCAACGAAGTCTCGTGCTCGATTTCGGCATGCATCGTAGCTACAAGCTCAGACACTGTCCATCGCAAGTCGCTGCTTATTTCAGCAATGTCCAACTCTTCAAGCGAGGATGGCCTTAAAATCCTCGTACATGGCGACCAACTGGCCGTGACGCACATGGAGCATAGCATCCTCCACCTTGGACTTATCCCACTGTGCGCTCAGAACCGTACACTGAGTTGTGGATTGTATGTATATGAACGCTTGTGTGAGTCGAATGCACTTGCAAGTGGAACGTATGTTTGTATGTATGTTTGTATCTATGTATGTTGGCGGACCGGATAACAATTGTATGTATTGTATTTATTTATATTTTTAAATAATTTAGGTATAAATACAAAATAATTGTTCCACTGATGCACTGTATGCCGTTTATGTTTAAAAATGCGCATACGTATGTTAATACACCGCAAAACTACAACGGGTATGTTCGCACTGTTTTATGCTCGCGGAATTGTTTTATTTATTTTAATAATTATAGTTTATATTAATTAGATCACGTCGGGGTCACCAATGTTTGGTCATTGAGATTTTTCAATGACTTTTATCCAAATTAAAAAACAAAGTAATGATTTGTTTCACCACGTTATAAAAATTTTTATTTATTCGCATATGAAATCGAGACAGAAAGCTCCGATTTATGATGCGTATGCACTGAGATAAAGAGTTCAAGTGGGCCCGCCTTTTAGCATAGGGCGGGCGAAAGCTCGTTAACTTAATGACAACAGTAAAATAAAGCCGAGCGGCTGAGAAGAGTCGGCTTGCAACTAACAAAAGATATGAGAAAATGATTATATGCTAAGCTATAATTATTACATTAATATATATTTTACATTTATATTAAACTTAAGCAGTAGCTGCTGCCTGACCCGACAACCATCTTTTAATAAAACCAAGCACACCCATAGCTTTATTAACCATGGTAGATATATGGTCGGTAAATTTGAGTTTCCAATCTAATAGGACACCTAGATCGTTAACCTGAGTTAATCATTCTATGGCGTTCCCATAGAGAAAGTACATAGCCTGGTGAGGATTAGATCGATAAAAAGACATAAGTTTACATTTAGATCCATTAAGCTTTAGGTTATTTGCTAAAAACCAATTTTAAAGTTTATCCAAATCGGATTGAAGTCTAGACTGGGCGCTAGTGAATTTATACTGAAGGCATAGCTTAACGTCATCAGCGTACATAAGTACAAGTGAATTAGTTAAGGCAAGGGGCAAGTCGTTAATAAACAGTGTAAAAAGTAGGGGTCCAAGATGGCTTCTTTGGGGCTCCCCAGATGTGGCGCGGACTAAACGCGAGGTAACATCTTTAAAGAAAACACGTTGGGTTCTCCCAGATAAGTAACTCGAAATCCAGATAAGAAGATCAGTTGGGAATCCCAAAAGACTGAGTTTACTTATAAGAAGCGAATGGTTAACAGAGTCCAATGCTTTACTGAAGTCAGTGTAAATGACGTCTGTTTGTAAGCCATTCCGGAAGCCATCCGTGATAAAAGTTGTTAGCTCCAATAAGTCGGTAGTGGTGGAGCGGCGCTTCATGAACCCATGCTGCCACGGAGTTATTATTGAACTACATAGGTGTTGCCAATGTGGAGTGATAAGTTTTTTAAAAAGCTTTGGAATTGCTGACAATTTAGAGATGCCTCTATAATTCGCAGCGTCGGATTTTTTCCCTTTTTTATGCAGCGGAATAATGAAGGATTCCTTCCACATAAGATCGAAGTTTCCAGCGATAGATTAAAGAGTTTAACGAGCGGTTTGCACAGAACCTCGGCGCAGTTCTTCAGAACACAGCCTGGTACTCCATCAGGGCCTGGCGAATGCACGGGTTTGACCTTAAGAAGATCCGATAACACACCACTTTGATCGAAAGATGGGCGAAATATAAGATTGGCTGATTGGATATCATAAGTGTAAGGCTGAGCTGAGCTGCTGCTAGGTGAATACGTTGTTTAAAAAAATTGTGCAAAGAGATCCATTGTCTGATCAGTGTTCGCATAAGAGTTCTCAAACGTAAGCAGTGGGGGAAATGAGTTTACAGTGATACAAAATTTTTGTAATGCTAAGTTTATATCATCGCATGCCAGTAAATCAGAACAATTAAATTCCGAAATTAACTTATTTAATTTCATAAAGTCAGCCTTACGAAAGAAACGAACTTTATGAGATTTAAGTGTAGACTTAAGGTCAATTAATGAGTTGTTTTCAATTTTTGACCATATAAGTTCTGGGATATTAAAGTCACCCAGAGCTATCAGCTGGTCACCATCAGACAGACGATCGAAAACCAAACGAATAGTGGACAAATGTTGCCTGTATGTTGGCGGTTCGGACGAAGGTGGTATGTAAGAACAGGTAACATACAAAGATTGATCGGACAAAGTGATTTTGATGCAAAGGAATTCAATGTCACCAAACTCTTGTGATTATACCTCTTCAGAAGCGAGTTTACAGAGTCTACAGAGATTAACACTCCTCTTCGCAGAGTTCTTTCACATCTAAAAGTGGTGTACATACTAGGAAAAACTTCGGAGCTTAAGATCTCCGGCTTTAACCAAGTTTCTGTAAATAAAATAATGTGAGATGCAAAGAAAGAACTATCAGAATACAGTTTGGGAAGTTTACTACGTAACCCACTTGTATTCCGATAGGTAAGTGTTAGAAAAAACCTTAGTCTTTTAAAACAAAGGAAGATAAAGTGGAAGGTTGGTCAGTGGCCGTAACATGTGGGAGTTTAACACCCACAGGTTTGGTTATTTTTTTTTTCACCGTACTTGGCTTATGTTATTAGACGAAAATATTCTCTGGCCAAAAGCTGGCGGAACAAATCGTCTTGAACATCTGCAAGGGCACACGTATTTTGAAAGATGACGTGAGCCTGGTGTATGAATATTTAAATTTTGTAATGTCCACCACCTTTATGTCGACTTTTGTTTTGGCTTTAATGTAAGCCGAGATATCAATATCAAAAGTATCAGGGGCAAGCCGGGAAGCAAAAATATGTTTCGATGGTGGGATCACCTGCAAGGGTTTTGGTGCCGCCGCAACTACAGGGTTGCCCATATTCGACGGACCCATCTGACGACGCCATAACTTTTGACATAGATGGCAGATCGCTTAATGACATACCGCGTTTGAAGCGTCAATCCAAGCAGATTTTTACCATGGAACAATACACGCCAATACACGACATGGGCCCAAAGAGTCATCGAAATGGCCGAAGATGAGTATCAATTTTGGAACAAAATTATCATGTCCGATGAAGCCCATTTCACGATTTGACGCGATATTTGAAGTCAAAGGTTTACGTTAACAAGCCAAGGACCCTAGAAGAGCTCAAGGACAACATTCGTGAAGAAATAGCCGCTATTCCGGCCGAAATGTTGGCGAAAACGATGAAAAATGCTGCAAAAAGGGCACAATACGCCATAAACGCCAGAGGCGGCCATTTGAAAGATATCATATTCAAAAATTGATGTAAACACATCTACTTGGAACAAATTAAATGATTAAGATTGCTAACCGCCAAATTTTTATTTTTTTCTTTGATTTAAAAAAAAAAACATGGGTCCGTCGAATATGGGCAACCCTGTAGTACAGCGGCATCAGTGCGTACCGGGGGTCCGGACGGTTGATTGCCCTGTTTGGTGACTGTTACAGGGGTTTGAATTATTGGGTCTGGGATCACATGAAGCGATGCCACAGAGGACATATCGGACAATTGCTCAATAATCCTGAGATATTCGGAAGCCGAATTTTTCTCAGGTCCGGCCCTTGGGGTGGCCAGAGATATAAGCGGCTGCATAGTTGTCAGCTGAGCAGGCTGAAGATTATTCACCACAAGCACATCACTAAAAGAGGATTTTTTACGCTTTGGAGACTCGTTTAGTAGTTGAAGACTACTAAACTGTGTATCGAGCGCACAGAGTTGGTCATTGATTTTTCGAAAACCACTAATCAACTCTATGAAACCGCTTTTAATCTGCCTCATGAACGATCTCATTTCGTCCTGAACAGCACGACAACCGTCACAGCAAAAGTGGAGACCAGACCTACGCGAGATTGCATCCGAAACTGAGGCCGTGAACCCGGCACACTTAGCGTGTAAGACGTTTTCACAGAGCCAGCAATGGATGGTAGGCTGGGAAGACGAGATTGTCTTATTACAAGACTTCAATGCACAGACCAATTTAAATTCCATAACTATTAAGATTTTAAATAATTAATTTATTAAAAATTATTAATATTTCAATAATTAATTTATTAATAAATATTGATGAACCTTGTACCACTGTACCAGGGAAACGAAAGGGGGAGATTGAAGAAAGCAGTTAGTGCGAGTTAGTAAAATGCAAAGAATAGAGATAAGAATCTTTATTGAGCGAGAGATAGGAGCAATAGAATAGAAGCAACACCGTAAGAGATGAAGAAGAAGAGCAGGGCTATGTTTGGAAGATAAATTTATAAAATTATTATTTTACCTCCAAATATATCACTGCACACGCGAAGCGATACGGATCTATGAATTGCAATATTTTATTATTTTTATTTTTTTTAAGTGAATAGAAATGAACACCGATTGTTTATGCAAATCTAATAAGCAAATTTTATGACAACGCAGTGCGCACAAAAAAAACACGTCCATCCGCTTTGAGATAAAGAGAAGAAGTTGATTTATTTAATAAAATTGACTTAATTGAATTAAAAGTAAGCTAACAGGTTAACTCTGTTGCATTTATGAATCTTTCTTGTCGTAACCGTGGGATTTGCATCGTCAGCGACTAGTGCCATCGTTGCCGGTGCAGTGTTCAATTTGAGTTCACTGTATCCTAACCGTTGCATTTGGACTCTGGCGAATTGTAGTCGGGCGGGGAGAAGAAAACTCCCTTCCTCAAATTACCCCAATCCAAGGTGGAACAGCATATGCCGAGGGATGCATGTCCGGGGGATGCACGGATGTTAATATGCGGACTCTGGGGGACCGGCCGACCCCTCAGTTTTAATCAGGCTTATCATGACAAGCGGGCTATGTCATGATGGACGAACCCCTTCCCGCCTACTCGTGGGTCCAAAAATGAACTGCAATATAAAAACAAAAACAAATAGTGGAGAACGGAACTCCCTAAGAACGTCCGAAAAAGGGATCACGGATCCGTCAATCTCCAAGGCAGATAGAGGCCAAAGAGATACTGGGATGGCAAAGTTCCCCACTGAGGGACAACATCCGGAGGCGAGCGGCGCCGGTGTAGGGGGAGATGCCAAGGCACCGACCCCCAAAACGGGGCCCACTATGGGACCACCGAACGGTGTGGGGGGTAAGATCCCTGAATCGAGCTCCTTTCGCACCGGCGGCACCCCTAAGGAAGGCCCCGGTCCGACGACTGCTGGCCCCCTGCAGCGGAAGGGCTCCTATAAAGATAGGAGGAGAGCGGCCTTCATCCTGATGAGGGCAGACCCATCGGCGGAATCCAATCCCGATCAGGCTGAAATAATAAAGTGGGCGAGGGAGATCCTGCCTCACTTTCAGCCAGCAAGAGCGGGGGCCAGATTGGACCCAAAGAAGCCGACAGGAGTAGGCGACTCTGCCAAGGAGAGTGCACAAAGCGGGAAAAGGTAGAGGTCGACCGACGGTGGAGCGCCCCTAGCTAAGAAGAAGAAAGTGCAGACACAGCAAAGTAACAGATCCTTCGCCGACGTTACTAAAGGCAGGACCATCATTGGGTTCGTTGATAATGGCTCCAAAGATGGCCTGATCCCCAAAGAGCTTTGGCGGAAGGTGGTGAACGAGCTGCATGGGCGCTTCATGGAGGAGATGCTCAAGAGCGGAGGACCTCCACCGGACTGCGAAGACGCAGGGTGGTACCAGGGTAGCATCAAGGTGATAGCGTGCCAAGATGCGAGGTCTGTAAGCCCCTACAAGCGAATGATTGCGTCGCCTGGGGGAGGTTTACCCAGGAGCCAGTCTGGAGGCCGTGGACGGGGACAAGATCCCCAGCAAACCGAGGGCCCGCGTATGGCTGACAGAGAAGCCGACAGACCCTGCCACCATTCTGGCCATGCTCAAAATGTGTAATCCCACACTCCCTACGGCGGACTGGAGAGTCGCCAAGGTGGAGGAAGCAGTGGGACTGAGAAGGCAGGTTGTCCTCACTCTAAATGAGGAGACTGCGAAGATCCTGGAGGGTGCTGGTAGCCGTATCAAACGGGTTCGAGCACGTTGCGGTGAGGATCTACAAGTCGGATGCGAAGAGTAAGCCTGGAGGCATCGACTTGGAGATGGGCGCACAAGAGTTAGACTTGGGGGAACCGACCGAAGAGGTCCGCCCAGAAGGAATGTCAGATGTGGAGGAGGACATTCTGGAAGGGTACACCTCAGAGGAGAGTGACCTGGCGAGGGCTCTTGGTGGCGTCGGTATGGAGGAGGACTCATTGCTGGGCTCCGACACCGAGGCGGAGGTTACTGTGGTGGAGAATCTAAAGGATGTCCCTGACATTCCTGCAGATAAACCTCCATCACAGTAAGGTGGCTTCCGCCGCCCTCCTGCTCCATCTTGCAGAGGATGGAGCTGACGTGGCCCTCATCCAAGAACCCTGGATCCACGGAGACAGGATTCTCGGTTTGGGGGCGTCGGACTTCAGGCTGTACACAGCCGATGTAACAGGTAAAAAGCGAGCATGCATACTCGCAAATAAAAGCCTTAATACCTTCTTGCTACCAAATTTCAGCAATGAAGATCACGTAGCCGCATCGATAGAGGGCCCAGGCGGCCATCTAAGAATATGCTCGGCATATATGGGTCATGACCACTTAGGACCTCCACCGCATTCGCTACTCAGGCGACTTGTGGAAGACAGCGAAAGGAAGGAAATCGACCTAATAATAGGATGCGATGCCAACGATCATCACAATCAGTGGGGAAGCACTGACACAAACGAGAGGGGTGAGTCAATCTTCTATATTGAGATAGTATTAAATTTTGAAAACTTCACCAAGCAAGCAGTTCGAAATCCTAGAAAGGCAAACTGGGAGCTCTATAAAAAGTTACTAGATAGATCCTTAGGCGAACCGCCTTCAGAGACCATCGAGACCTATGAGGGGCTCAACGCCATGGTAGATAAGCTTACTGCGACTAGCGCAAAAGCTTACCACAAGGCCTGCCCCAAGAAAAGAATAGGTAGCAACAGATCGAAGAAGCCTCCGTGGTGGACCTCGTCGTTAGCCCCCTACAAAAGAAACGCTCGTAGGGCCTGCAACCACGCGCACCGTACCAACACAGACGAGGCGTGGGAAACCTATAAAGCTGAACTTAGGCAATATAACAAAGAATTGCGCAAGGAAAAGAGGGTTGCCTGGGCCAATTTCTGCACCAACATCCAGGAGACATCAGAGGCCGCCCGCCTAAGAAAGATTCTCTCTACTACAGCCCCCATCGCAGGCTACATTAAGAACACGGAGGGGCGCTGGACAACCTCAAGCCAGGAATCCCTGGAGACCCTTATCAACGCACACTTCCCGGGTTGCTCATCGGAAGGAACAACCCAGGTGATGCGTAGCCAGGGTCACCAGGGCCCACTCAACTACCTACTTAGTGACAGAAATCTTAAATGGGCAATAGACAGTTTTAAACCCTTCAAATCTCCGGGACCGGACGGTATTCTACCGTCTTAGTTATCCAGAGCCGGCATTAACCTAAGAATATGGATTAAGAAAATCTTCAGCACAGTCTTCACTACTGGTATGATACCAAAGGCGTGGCTGTGAAGGTTTTATTCATACCCAAGGCGGGGAAACCATACCACTGCACCCCCAAGGACTTCAGACCTATAAGTCTGTCTTCCTTCCTCCTTAACCCAAATGATTAACCCAAATGACATCTCATGCTCTCAGCATGCTTACAAAAGGGGCCGATTAACAGAAACAGCCCTGCACGATATCACTATGATCGCCGAACGAGCGATCAACTCTAAGGAATACGCACTTGTGGCTTTTCTAGACATAGAAGGGGCCTTCAACAACATCTTGCCGTGCTCAATAATCGACGCACTGACGGGACTTGGAATAGACAACCGATCAACTCACCTAATACGGCAGATCCTGGTTAACAGGAGTGTCGAGGCTACTCTTGGAGGTTCGACTATTCGAAGATACGTCAAGAGGGGCACCCCGCAAGGAGGTGTACTCTCATCACTACTCTGGAACGTGGCGGTTAACAGCCTACTGCGATCCTTAGAGGGTGGTGGCTGTAAGATCATTGCGTACGCGGACGATGTTGCTATTGCCTTCGTAGGGAAATTCCCACAGACGCTATGCGACCTAATGACAGGGAAGCTCGAAGTTCTGTCGGCCTGGGCGCAAAGGACGGGCTGGGAGTCAATCCGTCCAAGATAGAGCTCGTGCTGTTTACCAGGAAGTACAAAATACCTAACCTAAGACTTCCGAAGCTCCTAGGAGAAACACTAGTTCTTAGTGATAGTGCGAAGTACCTAGGCATCACACTAGACAGGAAACTGGACTGGAAGCTGAACACCGCTGATAGGACTAAGAAAGCGGCAATAGCACTCTATGCCTGCCGCAAGGCGGTAGGCCTGAAATGGGGAATGTCCCCCAAGATGGTCAGATGGTTATACACAGCGATCATCAGACCAATCTTATTCTATGGTGTTGTAGTCTGGTGGCCCGCCCTGGACAACTCCATATGCAGGGAAAAGTTCAGGAAGTCGCAGCGCATGGCGGAAGTCTGCATAACAGACAGTCTACGCACTACGCCTAGTGATGCCCTTGACACTATCCTCGACCTACTACCAGTAGAACTGATGGGGATAAAGACAGCCACTCTGGCCGCAATAAGACTGCGAGAGGCAAATCTATGGAGCAAGAATAGTCATACCAGACTGGACCTACATCATTTCATGCCTGAGGGGGGTACGGATTACTGTGTGCCCGTCGACCAACCCACCACTAACTTTAAAATCTTAATCCCCTCTAGGGAGGAATGGGATGCCCGGATACCGGGACCGGAGGGCTCCATTCATATCTACACAGATGGATCAAAACTTAACGGCCAGGTGGGAGGCGGTTACTTTTGTGAGCATCTGAGCCTAAAGGAGTCCTTCAGACTCCCCGACCACTGTAGTGTTTTCCAGGCTGAGGTAGTAGCCATTAAGGAAGAACTGGAATCCCCAGCTCTAAGGGGCAATCGGGGTACAATATGTATCTTCCCAGATAGTCAGGCAGCGCTCAAGGTACTTGACGTATTCTCATCCAACTCCAGGACAGTCAATGACTGTCGCAGATCTCTCAACGAGATGGCTGAACAGCATGACATCTACCTCATTTGGGTCCCCGGTCAAAGGGACCACGAGGGAAACTGTGCTGCAGATGAACTAGCTAGGGCAGAACCTACCAACCCTCTCCTACCGGAGAAAGAACTTGTAGGCATACCCTTGGCTACTTGCAGGCTAAAGTGCAGGGAGTTTTTCGACCTGGCAGCCAATAGGAAATGGAGTAATCTCCAGACCTGTAGAACATCACGTGTGATCTGGCCGACACGCTCTCAGAAAAGATCGGCGAGACTTATTGCTCTCACCAGATCAGAATGCAGCCTAGCGATTGGGGAAATTACTGGGCACTGGCTAATAGGCGAACACGCGGCCAGACTTGCAGTCCCCCACAATGATTTCTGCAGGAGCTGCAGGGATGAAGAGGAGGTAGAATCGGTAACGCACCTCTTATGCTACTGCCCGGCACTCCGACGCAGCAGACTCAAACACTTCGGGTCCGAAGAACTCTCGGACCTTAACGATCTCTCAGAGATTTCTCCACGCGGATTGGTTGCCTTCATAAAAAAAGCAGGCTGGGACCATGGGCCCCCAGATAGTATAGGCATATATATGCACCCTGGTAGACAGGATGGGGGGGGTAGCATCTCGGTGAAACCCTTGCTCCAGCGGCAGCACAAGGAGCCCTAGCGGCTCAAGTGGAAGCGAGGGGGTCTTCTATGTCCCCCTTGCATCACCGCCCTAACCTAACCTAACCTAACCGTTGCATTTCCGCTAGGCAATTCTACAATTTCTCCCTGGCTCGGATGCGGCCAATTGACCAGCACGTTGGTGATGCTGGGGAGAAAATTAAAATCTTACCAATGCCTAATTTATAACTACAAAACAAAATTCAGGTAGATCGAAAATATTTTTTAATTTAACTTAACAGAAGCGGCCAGCCATGGTGAATCGTAAGGGCGTTGTGTTCCATTATGACAACGCCAGGCCCCATCTTTGGGGACGCCTCACAAGCTACGGGATCTTGGTTGGGAAGTGTTAATGCATCCACCTTATAGTCCGGACATTGCCCCAAGCGATTACCATCTGTTTTTGGCCATGCAAAATTGTTTCGATGGACAAAAATTGAGTTCAAGGGAGGGTTGAGAAAATTGAGTCGCTGAGTTTGTTGCCAGTAGGGACTTCTTTAGGAGAGGCATATACAAGTTACCATCAAAATGGCAGAAAATCATCGAAGACAACGGTACATATAGCACTTAAATGGGACAATGCTAACTATGTTGAAATCTTCGTCAAAAATAAATAAAGAAACCGGTATGTCATTACCAAACAACCTAATACATTATTGATCAGGGTCACCTCCTAAGCCTATACTAACATGACCGTCTATCAGTCAGATCTAGTCTCTCATTTTTGAAGGCATCAAAAGGCATTACACATATAATTATTTATTTTGCACGCAGTATTTAAGTCGACCGAGCCAAGATTGGTTGACTATATCCTATACCAGCCATATAAGTGAGCGATCCAATAACCACATCTTTGGTATTTTTTAGAGATAGAAGTTTGGGTCTTTAGCAAAATTTTTTTTTTTGTAATATATTTTATAGTGAAACTCTCTTTATAGTGAAGGTCGGCCTCGCATTTTTTTATTTGTTTAAAAATTTTTTAATTGAATTTTGGGAAAATTTTCAATTAAAATTTTAAAACTAACGTTTAAATTTCCAAAACCTTTGAAAATTAAAAATACGTATTACTTCAGAAATACGGAAGCTATCGAAACTTACTTTACATCTTTGGAAAAGTTTTTAACTATTCCACTTTCTTGAATGTCAAAATATATGGAGTAAAAAAAAGAGTTTTGGTGTTTATACTTACATTTAAAGTATTGCTAACTGTGTGAATCGCCTGTCCAGAAGAGGGTTACTTTAATATTCTTTATATTATGTGTCCTTTTTCAAATAATTGAAGATCTATATATACAAAAAAACAACAGATATTGGCGGAACTGCATGCCAAGCCCGTTATATCTTATTTGAATTTGGGTGACTATATAGGTGGACAAAATTGCACATAATATTCTTCTTCGGCACGTGCACGAATATCAACCAAAAAGAGCGACAAACTGAAGTGAGGGAGAAGAACGTTCTTTTAAGCGGTTTTCTTCAGACCACTGGAATGTGCGTCTACTTCTCGCACATATACATACCTTCCTGCAAACATGAATGTAAGCGTGCACAATTAGTCATGTGATTTGTGTATACTTGATCATCCAAATTTGAAAAAAACTATGTTCAGAAAGATATCTTATTTTCCCCACTTATTTTTCGGAAATAAGATTGGAAACTGACTGAGACAAGTGACTCCAAGGTACAAAAGATGATGGAATGTAAAAAAGGGACGATTTTGTAACGAAAGGAACGATATGTGTAAATAACCAACGGTTGAGCAGACAATATGACTTTAACACAGATTAATTCGAAACCACTTAACTTTAGTAACTTTATCTAGTTAGAAATGAAATTGAAGTCAATAGACATTTAAGACTCCTTCTCCTCTTCGCAGAGGTCACGTTTAACAGTTGTGTACCTACCAGGAAAAAGTATCTCCGGCTTTAACCAGATTTCGGTAAAAACAATGATATAGGTTGCAAACGTATCATAATAGGAGCTTCTCCTCGAACTCATAGGCCTCTAATATAATATGTTCATTTTTAGTTTTTTGAACAATCAGATTCTAAAGATGTCTCAACAAGCTCTCAGCTCTCATTTTTGCCATGTGTTGCCATGGAAGCCATTCAAAACTGTTGAATTAAGAATACAGTCAACAGATATGATCGTTGATTCGGAAACCAAAAATTAATTGTTTTAACCCACCCTAGGTCTGTCGTAAATAGGATCGCCTCTTATCATGGAAAGCCCACCATTCACTACAACAAAAATGGAGGCCAACAAACGGGGGTGACGGGGATGGTGACGGGGCCGATAAAATCCGCTTGTTGCTCGATTTTTACGACCAGACAATATTATGATAATCCATTAATTTTTTTTAAAGAAAAGAGTCCAGTAAAACCCTTGGATATTGGTGTACGCGGATATCCGCGTTGGTATACAGCACCTCATAATTTTAAAGAACATTATAAGTAGACTTTTAAATAAGCATAGATTATCTGGCTGTACAGTTACAAGATACTTAGTAGCTCGGTCCAATTTCACCGTGCATAACGCAGAATGTTATAGGAGTTATATTCGCCGCTGCCGGATTCAGTTTACTCAGGATCCGAAGCAGTTTTATAACTTTTTAAACATTAAGCCTAAACATGTCCCCCACTGCTTACGTTTGAGAACTCCTATGCGAACACTGATCAGACAATGGCCGATCTCTTTGCACAGTTTTTTCAAACAACGTATTCAGCAGCAGTTCAG
This sequence comes from Drosophila ananassae, assembly GCF_017639315.1. Taxonomy (NCBI): domain Eukaryota; kingdom Metazoa; phylum Arthropoda; class Insecta; order Diptera; family Drosophilidae; genus Drosophila; species Drosophila ananassae. Next base: position 22,679,393 of record NC_057929.1, on the reverse strand, counting down.
CTCAGCCTTACCTATAATATCCAATCAGCCAACCTAATATTTTGCCCATCTTTCGATTAAAGTGGTGTGTTATCGGATCTTCTTAAGGTCAAGCCCGTATATTCACCAGGCCCTGATGGAGTACCAGGCTGTATTCTGAAGAACTGCGCCGAGACTCTGTGCAAACCGATAAATCTGAAAATCTGATAAGAGAAGCCCCTATATTAAGGTCCAATCCAATGAGTTTAGTTTCAAAACAGATTTTATTTCATGCACTTCTCTTACAAGAAAGATAAATGAAAATCTTAAATCTATTTAAAACTACTTATGACGTAGGGTCACGCTGACATGCTATGTGACCCTTTCTTAAGTGCTTCAAGTGCACCACATAAATATAGTTTTCAAACCATGCTGTTAATCACTTATTCCCATGGGTTCGATCTCTTGACATTCTATCTTTGGAATTCGTATCGTGTCGTACGCTTAAAGAAACTCTTTAATCTGTCCCTGGAAACTTCGATCTTTCCTCTTATGAGGAAGAAATCTTTCATTATTCCGATGCATAAAAAGGGAAAAAATCCGACGCACTTGTACTTATGTACGCTGATGACGTTAAGCTATGTCTTCAGTATAAATTCACTAGCGCCCAGTCTAGACTTCAATCCGATTTGGATAAACTTCAAAATTGGTGTTTAGGAAATTACCTAAAGCTTAATGGATCGAAATGTAAACTCATGTCATTTTAACGATCTAGTCCTCACCAGGCTATGTACTATCTCTATGGGAACGTCTTAGAATGCTTATCTCAGGTTAACGATCTAGGTGTCCTATTAGATTTGAAATTTAAATTTACAGGACATATATCTACCATGGTGCTTGGTTTTATTAAAAGATGGTCAAAAGAATTTAATGAGCCGTACATAACTAAAACGTTATATACATATACACATATGATTTTTCCCCAAAAACATTTTCCTATTTATTTTCTTATTGAAATCAGTAGATCGTACCATGTTTTAATTTTGGATTTAAGGGAAAACGCGAAATAATTTCATTGAATTTATTATAGGTGGTTAAACAATATTTTCGTCAATTAAATTGGAGTTTTTAATCTCATATTTTCAAAAAGTCATGGCTATCTAAAACTGTTTCTATGTTCAAAACGTATCTATTGCAGGTTCAGCTGGTTGAGTAAAGCTCTACAGACATTGTAGATAGCCATGACTTTTTGAAATTATGAGATTAAAAACTCCAATTTAACCCTCTAGTGCCCAAGACCGCCTCTAGACGGGTAATGTTAAAAATACCGTTATTTTATTCTTTTCAATCCTTTTGACTCGGTTTTGCATTGTTTCTAATTTTGGAAAGTCCAAAAATTAAGTTGGTTGCTTTTGGAATAGATACTAGAGCTTGCGCAAGCTGCTGTATTCATTTGAAGAAGAAAATTTGTGAAACTCGAATGAATTAATTATTTTGTAAAAAGTGCAAAATGTAAATATTTTTTTTAAATATTATAAATAGTTTGCCGGTGGAATAAAAAATTGTACCGTGTTGTTGATAGTCTCAAGGACGCAAAATACGAAACTCACACTAAAAATAAGCTTTCGTTAGCTTTTTATTGCATTTATAAAATATCCCGTCTAGAGGCGGTCTTGGGACAATTCGGGAAAAAAAATTTATAAAGTAATTTAGAAAGGGAAGCAACTTATGACATATTTAAGTACGAATAACTGCTTGAATAATGAATTAATTGAATAATGTAAATAAGTTATCAGCTCTTTCCGACGTGGAGATTGAAAAATTATTAAATTCTATTGATTTTGGCATTGATACCATGACATTGATCTATGTTGGCTAGAGAGATTTGTGTAACTTCAAGCGGAAGTCCTACTCCTTTTGCAAAATGGTTGTCACCCTCAAGTTCGATTGCGTCCAATTCACCTCAAGCAGAGAAACGCAAACGTAAAGCGCCTGCTGATCATAATACTGCTCATGTTAAAGAAAGCACAATAGCTGAATGTGGATCTGTTTGGACTATGGATCCAAAAGCACCGCTTTTAAAAAAGATGTTGTGGTACCAAATGAACCTATTCATGGATATATCTGCAATATCCTTTAATGAGCCTGACCTCGGAGAACTTCAAAATCTGGATACGCCATTCAAGTGTTTTCAATTTTTATACCCTTACAGAGGGTATTATAATTTTGTTCAAAAGTGTGCAACGCAGTAAATGAGACATCTCCGACCCTATAAAGTATATAAATTAATTAAATTAAGGAGGTGATGGTTATTTATTCTCCGCTGTAGAGGGTGTCTTCAGTGATGATTATTTATTCTCCGCTGTAGAGGGTGTCTTCAGTGATGAGGATATTTCCAGTGTAGAATGGTTTGGTATTCCTGGCGGTTGCCGAGGGTTCTTCCTTCTGAGGAGAGTTTATGTTGGGAGTTACTAACTCCGTTATTACTGCCTTGAGGCTGAGTAACCAAGCAAGAGCAAATGAATTGAATATTACGGCTTGTGCCGGAGTTAAGTGAAAGAGTTCTTTATTCTGAGAGACTCAAGTACAAACTGAAACTTAAAGCTAACAAAAAGTATTTCATAGCGGCCACGCAAATATGCAGTGTTCGCCGGCTATGCACGAGCATCCGGCCAGACGCTGTGTCAGCAGTTTGGCCAGAGCGAGTTCTTAAGCAACCGGACATTGCCGTCGCGCGGTTAACTTCAGTTAACTACTCCCCCTTCAAGAATGAGGCCGCTCTCGGCCGACCCTATTTGGGCGATCATCTCTTTTAGTTGGGCCGCGGTTCTTCGGGCCTGAGTGACCCGCCGATAGGCCAAGCCGATGCAAATCAAAGCGCAGCATATTGCTCCCGCTATGAACACCATCTGATATACTTGATGGTGGTTGATCTTCTCCCCGAACTCCCTGATGTGTTCCAAATTACGTTCACTCAGCCGGTGAAGGTAAGGAAGACTGAGAACGTGGCGTTCCATGGTGACGTTCAGGGAAGGTGAGCTGGCCACTCCTGGAGCCCTCTTCTGGGCTGTGTTATGGTTGACCAATCGGGTTTCGTTAATGGTGGCACCTTCTTCAAAGGTGACAAGGTACGTACCCCTTAATTGGGCACAGGTGCCATTATCCACACACACTCGAGCCGGGCTATCGTTTATGATTACGATCCCCTCATCAACATAGGTGATGGGGTGTAAATCGCTTTGCTGGATCTCGCAATGTGCCGTGCCTCCAGCGTGGAGCTCTTGAGCGCATGATCTTCTTCGCGCCAACCGACAAAATGTAGCCCCTGCTGTCAAAGAGCAGTTTTCTACAGTGTGGATGTTGCCGTCGCATTCAGCAATAATATTGTCCTCCAGCCTGAGTATGGTGTCGTGATGTGACACCGGGAAAACGGTGATCTTGTTGCAGGCCGACTTGATCTTTGGAAACTTAATAATAAAGTGTAAGATGTTATTGGATTGTAATATCTTAACGGACGATACGGACAAAACATCCCTAATCGCGGTCTCGGTGGGCTCTTCCATCCACACACCTTCCAGGTCTGCATGATCTAAGATGCTAGGGCTAACGACGTTAACTTTGGCAAGAGCTACTGCCAGTATTAAACCCTGCAGCTCCATTGTTATCATCCTATTTCGAGTTAAAAGCATCTCGAATAGGTGCCCTGTATCAATTTGGGACTTTTTAGCCGACCCCAGAAGTTGATTGACGGTAGCGGAAATTTTATTAATTTGCATTTGTATTTTGTTATTGATATTGACCTGCCTATTGTTTGCATTTATTAATTCGAATTCTTTAAATTTAATTTTTTCGAAATCTTCCGCGTCCGGCGTTCCCGCCACTACCTTCAACGCGGTCCCTAGGAAGTCTAAGCTTCTTGCTACCCTATGATGGATGCTCAAAGAGTCGAGCAGGTCGCGCAGATGGGCGACATCAACAATCAAGAGTTTCTGCATATGAGACTGAGGGAACATGCTGGACATCCCGCTGGTTTCTTCTATGACGCGCCTATATTCCGAGAGATTTGCAGAATGTTTCACAAACGCAAATTCCTCCCAAACTAGAATTTGGCCATCAACGATGGGAATGTATTTAGTTTTAGAATAGTCCGTGACGCGTGCCGATGTTGTGGTCAAAAGGAAAATCAGGGCTATAGTTGTGAACCTGTAATTTGGAAGTGCTGTAAGTTTGTTGAAATTTGGGAAGCCCACCACCAAAGCGTGATTAAAATAATAAAAGCAAAACTTATGCCAAGTGGCTACAAAAAAGGTATGATAAGAAATTTAAAAATTATCAGGCGAGGGATAAAATAGTCACGCTCGGCCTACCTAAGGTTGTCTTTGTGGACCACCCTCCCCTTAATGAGGACTGTGGTCCCCATGTCCGCTTCAACGGTCTTTTCTTCACACAAAGGTGAGAGTTTGTTGCCCAGGCGTTTGTTAGACTTCACTAAGACTTTTTCGCCAACCTCGAACACTCTATTTTGTCGGGAAGCGTTTTCCCTGTTTCGGAGCTTGTCCTGGGCTATTTTAATCTTATCCTGTATTTCGTAATCTGGCCCATTTGATTGAGTCTGAACCACGTCAGCCGGCCTCTTGTCGATGACCGAATGGATAGATTTGTTATATTTGGTTGTAGCCAGTAGGATCAGCTCTACGGTATCGCTAATGCCTTTGTCGATTTTAAGGCATCTAGCAAGCTCTACCAGAGTGCTGTGGAAGCGTTCCACCTGTCCGTTTGAGACACTGTGGAGGGGCGGAGCATTTGAAATGCTAACGCTGAAATGGTTTTCCAGCATGGCCACGATGGTGTGCGAGTTCAACGATGGTTCGTTGTCGCAATATATGACCTTTGCCTTAGGGAAAATGTTCATCAGCTGTAGTAGCGCTGGTTTGAGGTCCTCTATGGATCTAGAGGGGACCGGTTGGACGACAGCAAATTTCGAGAATTTGTCAATGCACGTAAGGAAATACTTTTTATCCGTGGAGAAGATGTCTATGTGTAGCATTTCTCCTACATGAGATGGGATCGGTGTTTCGCCAAGCTCCTGTTTCTTTGGATGTCTGTCGTATTTAGCCTTGGCGCAAGTCCTGCAGGAATCGACTATTTCGTTCGCCATTTTGGTCATTTTTGGGAAGTAGTACTCGGAGAGTACCTGCTTCACGTTTTCTTGGGCAGACCTGTGAGCTCTGTTGTGCTCGACAGTGAGAATCTCCCGCCTCTCGCCCATTGCAAAAATATCCGTCACTCGGTTTTTGCAGTGCCAAAATTTGGTGGCAGGGAATTGCCGAACCAATTTGTCCTGTACCATTGCTAGCGTGTGCAAATCGCAATGGATGGCGTTTACGCCTTTAGGAACTATTACGTCCGCTAGCTCCTCCAGCAATGACTCCTCGCAAGTGAAGTCAATGTTATGCCGTCTCTTGTTTCCAAAGAGAACGAAGCTGCGTTTAGACGAAAAGCGAGCCTCTTCCAGAGTTATCTGGTTCTGGAAGCAATTGAGAGGCTTATCCGTGGATGGGATGGTGTGAGTTAGCGACAGCTCACTGTGGATTGTGGCCGCGCTTAAAAATGCCTCTTCCTCTTCTACAACGTTGAGTTGTTGCCTCGAGAGGGCATCTGCGACGAGGTTGTCTTTGCCAGGCATGTAATGAACCTTGGCACCACACTCGTCGATGCGTTCTTTCCATCTTTTAATTTTCGTGTTTGGATTAGAATCCGAAACCGCGTAGGTTAGTGGTTGGTGGTCAGTGTAGACATTTATGTCTTTGACCCCATATAGGTAGTGACGAAGCTTTTCTAGAGCCCAAACTATGGCTAACAGCTCCCTTTCGTTGGTAGCGTAATTAACCTCTCTGTCCTTTAAGGTTCTAGAGATCATAGAAATGGGTCGTCCCTTTTGGGAAAGCACAGCGCCAATGCCGTACGCTGAGGCATCTGTCGTTAGATCAAATGGCAATTTATAATCGGGGTATCTGAGGATGACGTCCTCAGAGGCCAGGATGTTCCGAAGCTTTTCGAAGGCCTGCCGTTGTGGCTCGGTAAACTGTACCTGGATGTTTCTGGATCTGTATCTGCTGACATTTCCATGTTCCCCTTTTAGGATACTCGAAATGGGCCTAGCTATTGATGCAAAATCTTTAATAAAGCACCTATAGTAGCCAGCCAAGCCCATGAATGACCTTACTTCAAATACGTTTTTAGGCTCCGGGAATTCCTTGATGGCCCGGACCTTTTCTGGGTCTGTTCTAGTCCCTTCACTGGTGACTATAAACCCCAAAAAATTAACGCTTTCTTTGAAGAAGACCGATTTCTGCGCCGACACTCTCATGTTGGCGTCGTGCAGGCTCTTTAGTACCCAGTCTACGTGCCGTATGTGGGCGTTTTCGTCCTCTGAGAAGACGATGACATCATCGACATAGACATAGCAAAATTTGCCAATCTGCTCTCGCAGTATGTCGTCGATGGTTCTTTGGAAGATGCTGGCAGCATTCCTCAACCCGAATGGCAGTCGGCAGAACTCGTATTTTCCCCCGTTTACGGAAAAGGAAGTTTTTTCACGGTCATGTTCCGCCAGTGTAATCTGGTGGTAGCCAGACTTCAAATCGAGCGTTGTAAAGTACTTAGCCTTGCCCAAATTGCCTAGTATCATGGAGATAATTGGCATGGGGTAGCGATCCGGTATTGTCCTCTCGTTTAACTTTCGAAAGTCTAATACCAGCCGCATTTTACGGCTGCCAGACTCGTCGGTGCCCTTTTTGTCTACTACCCATATTGGGTTATTGTAGGGGGATCTCGACTTCTGGATTATGCCGTTTTTTAGGAGGTCTTGAATTTCGCCATTTACGAAATCGGCTGCCCCCATCGGGTATGGGTAGGGTCTGGCATAAATGGGCTCCTCATCAACTGTTCTAATGGTCGCAACCACTGAAGTGTTGTAAGGTAACGCCTCATTTGGGTTAGCGAAGGCATTTTTCCTGTCGCTTAGCATTTTTGAAAATGCTTTTCTGACTGAAGGTGGTGCACTGGAGCAGTCCACTTCAGTAAAATTTACGTTGGGGCATGCTTGGAATTCTAGCTTTTCTATTTCGGAACCCCATTTGAGGTGTCCGGAGGCTAGGCAAAGCGATGCCCCTGCCTGTTTTAACAGGTCAAGGCCGATGATGGCATCAAAGGAGGACAAATCTGGTAAAATGAAGAACGTGGCCTTCAAGTTGAATAGGGATATGAAGCATTTCTTTGTGATCGTGGTAACGCCATGGATAGAATGTATCGCAAATGGTGAATCCACTGGCCGAACGCCTTTCAATCCCTCGTATGGACGGATGAAATTTTTTGACGCGCCCGTGTCTATTAGAAGCTTCATTTCTAGCCCCGCTACTCTTCGTCTGATGACGGGTAGCAGGGACTTTCCCCTAAAAAATTAATGACGTCAGAGTCGTATTCCCTAATGGCGTCGTCGTCAATCTCTTGAGTCGCGACTGAAGCTGTAGCGGAATATTTCCCCTCGGATTCACTTGTGGCCTGCGCGACATGGTTGACCCTCTGCCTTTTGTGTGGGCCCGATCGATCGGACTCTACCGGCTTCCTGTTTTGGTATGCCGGGGCTAGGGACGGCTTGAGCATCCTGGAAAGCGATGGGTCAATGTCCATGGGTTCAGGTGTGCTTCCGCTGTGTGGGGCAGAGTGCACCTGTGCTTTGTGCTGCTCCTTTTTGTAGTAAGGATTTTTGCCAGTATTTGTCTGGGCATTCGCCGGCGGAGGAGCCTGACGGTGGTCTTGTGTTTTTGGAAAGTGTTTTTTATCCTTGTCCTCCTGGCTTCTGGCAAACGAAGCCGCGAAGGAGTACCTCTCGTGGTTAGCTTCTATTTCTTGTGCCAAAGCGAGGGCTGAAGGCATATCTTTTGGCTTTGCCGAAAAGAGGACATCCGTAAGACTACGCTTAAGTCCCGAGATAAATACTCGGAGTGCGTCGTCCCGGAATTTGTCGCATAAAACCTTTGCCGCCGGGGCTTCGTACGACATGGTGGCTTTGTTGGTGAGTAAGGTCAGTTTTTTCTCGACCTCGTCGTAGTACTGCAGTAGGGTCATATTTCCCTGCCTGAGAGTACCCATTTCTTGCTCGATAACGTGAATCTGGCGTTTATCACTGTACGTGAAGTCGAGTCGATTTATAATCGCGTCGAAATTCAGCACAGTGCCAAACGAGGATAGCACGGCATCGGCAGGGCCTCTTATTTTACTCCTAATAATTATAACTGCCTGGTAATGCCGAGAGCTATTTACATAGTTCCTAAAAATATAATATGCGGCTACCGCCGCTTGCCGCCAGGAAACGTATGCTTCCTGCGTTCCCGTAAATTCGGGCAGGCACTTGACGGCATCTAGGGGCTCGTCACATTTTACGTTGTCTCTAATTTGTATGGGTTCATATACTTTGATTACGGGGGCTTCCGCTTGCGCGGGAGTGACTTGTACTGCGTTGACTTGTTCGGTCAGCCGCTGTATAGCCAGGCGAAGTTCATTTTCCCTACGCTGGCTCTCAATATTGGCTTCTTGGACGGCATGTTGAACGGCTGCCTGTATGGTGGCTGTCATTTGTTCCATGCTGAAAGCCATTTTTGCGTGTCGGAGTGCTCTAGCGTTCTTTGGGGTGGAAGATCTGGCCGGTCTTTCGGACTCTGACTCAGAATCACTGGAGAATTGTCTTACGCTTCTATATCGTCGGAAGGGATTGCTCATGTGGAGCTGCAGCTATGTATAGAACCCGAAAAAAAAAAAATGTTCATGCTCAAATTGCATGCCCACAGAGGCGATTGGTAGGGTGAGGGGGCTCGCGAGGGCTGAGCCGTTGTTTTAGTTACATATGTGTGCGGGCTCGTTGAGCTGCACTATTGCTTTGCCAAGTAGGGGCAAGGTGAGGGGTATGCGGGGGCGGAGCCTCCGCTATGACACAAAGATAAGAGAAGAAAAAAAAAAAAAATAAATAAAAATAACAAAGTGCCACTGACTGCATGCGCGGCCGTATCGTATTCCCAAGAATGGAGTGGGGAAACAAAACAGAAAGGGAAAATAAATAACCAAGACTGTGCAGCTAATACCAAGAATTTTTGTGTAACAAAAGAGACATATAAAAGCTGAATTAAATGCACACAATTATATGAATTATTTTGAATGAAAATTAAATTTGGAGCTGGTGACTTTTTTTTTTTTATCTTGGTTAAGAATTTTCTATTCTTCAACCTTTGTTGTTGTATAAAAACATTTATTCATTTAATTATACAGAAAAATAATAAATGCAAACAAATATTGGGCGATAGATATCCCAAAAGAAAATGGTTCATATAATAATTTGTGAAAAAATTGTATTGTTATAAGAAATTTGTACAAAAATGCTAAACCGTCAGCCAATTTTATTTAGGAATTTATTTATTTATTTTATTTTATTTTTCAAAAAAAGGTTAACGGAGTGCAGTTTTTAGTTATGAGTGTAACACATTTTCACTATTACTACCAATGCAGACTTGTTGAAAGGGTTGCGAATGAAAATGTCCACTTACATGTTTTCACGATGGGCGCCAATTAATTAAATTAAGGAGGTGATGGTTATTTATTCTCCGCTGTAGAGGGTGTCTTCAGTGATGATTATTTATTCTCCGCTGTAGAGGGTGTCTTCAGTGATGAGGATATTTCCAGTGTAGAATGGTTTGGTATTCCTGGCGGTTGCCGAGGGTTCTTCCTTCTGAGGAGAGTTTATGTTGGGAGTTACTAACTCCGTTATTACTGCCTTGAGGCTGAGTAACCAAGCAAGAGCAAATGAATTGAATATTACGGCTTGTGCCGGAGTTAAGTGAAAGAGTTCTTTATTCTGAGAGACTCAAGTACAAACTGAAACTTAAAGCTAACAAAAAGTATTTCATAGCGGCCACGCAAATATGCAGTGTTCGCCGGCTATGCACGAGCATCCGGCCAGACGCTGTGTCAGCAGTTTGGCCAGAGCGAGTTCTTAAGCAACCGGACATTGCCGTCGCGCGGTTAACTTCAGTTAACTTATATATTCTTGATCAGGATCCCCTCCTGATTCGATATAAGCATGTCCGTCTGTCTGTCGGTTTCTACGCAAACTAGTCTCTCAGTTTTAAAGCTATCTTTGAAACTTTTCACACATCCTTCTTTTCCTTGCAGGTAGTACATAAGTCGGAACGGCCGGGATCGGGTGACTATATCCTATAGCTGCCATATAACTGAACGATCGAAAATGGCACAACTGCAAGGGTATATCAAGGGTTCGGCTCCGCCCGAAGTTAGCTTTCCTTTCTTGTTTTTTATTATACTATTATTGAACATATCACATAGGTATCAGAATTGATTACCTAATTTTTTGTTGGCCTATCATCCCAAAGCCGCCTCTAGGCGGTCCAAGGATATAGTCATATAAAACTCGATCCGAGCAAAAATAAATTTTTTTTTAAAACAAACATTTAATTTTGATACATACTGAATCCAAAAATAATTTTTTTCTTGGAAAAGAAAATTTGGGCACTAGAGGTTTAATTGACGAAAATATTGTTTATCCGAATTTATTGTTAATCCGTGGGATTAACAACGCGACTCCAAAACACATAAGGACAACGTATCAGGAGTTGGGACACATCAATATGAGTAAAAATGAAAACATTAACGTAGACAAAGGGAGAGGCAACTTTAGCGAAATGCTGCAAACATAGATCATCCAGCTGGATGTTGCCGCCCCAAATCTCAGGAATCCGCGTGCAGAGAGCAGGAGCAGAACTCGGGGGATGGGTAACATATCGATGCAAGACCTTGGGAAGGAGATCGCGCACCTAGCTGGCTAGGACGGTCATATGGAAGGACGCAGCGCACGACTGGACTGGATTCCTATTTCCATATCTGATATTTAGGAGTGCTTTTTCAAACAAGAGAAAAATATGAGATGCACACAGCCCAATCTCAACCATTGCAAGGTAACACACTCGCTGCCAAGACGGTCAGAGACGGGGGCACAGGTCATCCTCATCTCGGAACCGTACAGGAGCGTCCCAGTAAATGGATAGCATTCAAGTAGCTGCAAAGGAGGACCCCAATGATGAGGAGCCTGGTTACGGACGCAAGAGGCAGATCGGCATTTGTGCTTGGAGGAGATTTTAATGTCTGGTTTCCAGCGACTCAGTTATTCTCTTACTTTCAGTAATCACCAAGCCTAACACTTCACCTTTGGAGGGGTAAGTAGGAAACGGATTTCCCAGTGACAAGACCAAAATGGACGGACGAGCCTTTGGATCGATACAAATTTTCGGTAGCTCTCCAGATTCTGAGGGATCGATATCGATATCAATAGCAGCTGCCTGCGACTACGCCATGCCTAAGAGAACACCGTGCAAAAGAGAAGCAACAGTATACTGGTGGAACCAGGACACCCAGGCGTTTAAGGCTATGTCCAAGGAGGCGATACCAAAGGGCAAGAAGCACAGAGGAACTAATCACCAAAACGGTTCTACGGCAGCTGAGAGGTCCTTGAAACTGGCAATAAAAACAAGCAAACGCGAGTGTTTCAAGAAGATCTGCAATGAGGCAGAGGTGGATCCATGGGGAACAGTAGGGCGGGTCATTAAAAATTTGTTTTCGACTTTGAAACGCTAATAGGGCTTAAAAGCTGTGTACACATGCCCAGAATACGTGTGCAAAATCCGATTGCTGTGCGACGATGTCTTCCGTCTGCGCATTGTATGCAAAATTTGGAATTTTGGTAATTTTTTTCTGTATCAATGTTCAACTTTTACTAGCCAAAAACGGTTGTCTTGGCCACCAAAACACGTTAAAATTGTTATAAAATCTATACCTGTTCTAGAGTATAGTTAATATTGAAATTTTTTGTAGTTTTTTTTTTCATTTTTTTTAAATAATTTTCTGATATTTGCAGCTCTTTGCCACCTTAGATAGACTTACATATGTGAATCATAAGGGCCCTGGACTCACCTCTTGGCGGTGGTAAAAAAAAAAAAAAAGAAAAAAAAAATTCCATACAATTTTTTTATTTTTATAGTTAATGCGCAGACGGAAGACATCGTCGCACAGCAATCGGATTTTGCACACGTATTCTGGACATGTGTACACAGCTTTTAAGCCCTATTAGCGTTTCAAAGTCGAAAAAAAATGTTTATTTACCCGTCCTAGGGAACAGCATACAAAATGGTCATAAAGCAAAAAAAAGGGCAGGAATACCATAGGCGAACAGGCCCTACCCTACTAAGGAAAATAGTGGGAAATACCAATAGCTGGCGACGCGGAGCCCTTCACGCCAGTTTCGGAGGACGGAGTTAAGAACTATGCAAAAAAGATCGAAAAGGAAAACTGGCAAAAGAGTCACGCCTTTACGACTTTAACTTGGCAAAAGAGACACGCATCCACAATAGCTGGAGTAGGTGCTGGAGGATGCCGATTCAGGGAAATGACTAACTCTATAACGGCCACAAGTTGGATGATTAAAGATTTAAGTTTTATTGTTGTTCAAAAAAAAAACCGAAAGCACTGCCTGGCCTTGCGACTGTTGCATTTCTATTTAATGCCAGTCATATTAATTTTCTATATGTCTTTGCTGCTCAGCGATTTTTTAAGGTCCACAAACCAGATATTAGACCTCCGAAGGTAGCTCTTCATTAAGCTACGACCAGGTCTGTACCTAAGGTGACCCTAACGCATTAATTCACTGCAGATAAAATCCTTTGGAGTAGTGCTTTGGAGTGAGAGCCTTGGTGATTGAGCAGTGAGAATCCGAATCCTTGCGAAAGATCCTGACTGTCCCCGATTGAGCTCGTATAAGCTCATTTAATTCAATTAATTAAGTAATTAAACATTAACCGAATCAGTAAGCATTGGCAATTTTTAGGGTTAGAGATGCTTTTTTTCCCGATACAAGGACTAGCAGGGCGTGTCTCTTTTAGAAAAACACCTCTCTTTTCAGCCAGGAGGGAGGTTAATTAGGGCTCAGGACTCAGGGCTCATTGGAACCCTGAGAAGCACGACTAGATGAAGCAGTTGCCATAGATTCCACACGAGGCTTGAGAATGGTATATGAGGAGGAACAAGTTGATCAAACAATAGGGAACGCATTCGATGACGCAATTGTAGTTAAATAACTGGTGAAAGGAACACTCCAGTACTGGTCAGTGTTGGGCAACTTTGAGGAAAGGTTTAATATGTCCAAGCTCTCCACATCAGAAAGGTTTTGAATTTGGGAGCTCGGTCGCTAGTGTCGATGTTAGGCGTCATGAATTAGTGGTCGGCCGCAGAGCAGGCAACGTTGCCGGAAAACACCCAAGAAAAAAGCACTTTAGCATACCGACGTCATAATATGTTTGATTTTTATCACACAGTAAGTAGAGGCGTTGTCCAGCCGAAAAGATTTATTGGTAACAATAGTAGGCCTAGTACTTACTTAATATTAAACTCTTTTATCTATCTACGGACACATTGATCGTTCCTTTTAGTGCAAGAATCTTACATTATTCCTTTGCAAAAAAAAAAAATTATATGCTTGCTTTATTGCATGGAAAAATCCAATACCAACGCACAAAATCACAAATATATATGTGCGATATTTTGACTTTGTACTTACTTATATGACTTTGTACAACCCATATGACAGAGCATTCCAACAACAAAGGAGGACCGGGAGCAATAGGCCTGGGCATCCCTGACCGAAAGCTAATGGATCAAAATGTAAATTTTATGGCCTTACGCCTTAGTACGATGAAATCAGGTTGGGTGTCTTTTTAGATTTGAAACTTAAATTTTCCGATAGTAAGTTTAACTGAAGCACCCCTTGGTTAGATCGGCTGTATAATATGCCGCGCGCCGAAAAAAAAAAATAATTTTACCAAACATCCAATCGGACATAAAATGAAATAATGGAATAAAGCAAGCATAGAGAAAGAAGGAGAGAGTGAAATGTGTAGTGAAAGCGCTGTGGGTAAGGAGAGAAAAGTCTCTTCTGAGCGTGGCGCAATGATAAAATAGAGATGAAGAGCAAGAGGAGGAGAGGGATGAAGTCGGACGTGAAAAAGATCATTGTGACTCGCTGCCCGTTGAGACATATAAAACGGTGGATGAATCGAACCCTCCTTTGCCGAGATCAGAAGTGGGATTACCACATCTACAAGAGAACTCTGAAAATAGCTGGCGCATTCTATTAGAATCGCATAAGAAGAAAAGGTTCAAAATGCAGACGCCGATTCATTTAATCATAAAGTGGAAAATTTGGACATAAGGCAATGGAGTGTCGCAGAAGAAGAACAGAAGAGCGAAACAAAACTAGACTATGCCATAGCAACAACAGAACGACGATGGCGCGAGAGAGATAAACTGGTATTTGTTGTAAGTTGGCGGCGTTGGACACATTTAAATGCTCTCTGGTAAAAGACAGTCGGCGTGAAGTTAGCCCGAAAAAGATTCCAAAATTAAATAATTTTGAGAGGCATAGACGACAACATTGTCGGAGCTTTAGAAGATTTTTATAGTAAATATACAGTAGTCTACGTATTAGTACGTATTAATACGTATTAATTTTTCCTAATACTTCTAAATACTTTCTAAATTTGACAACACAAAATTCTTAAAACAAGACTCAAGTTTTCTTGAATTAATACCGGAATTCGTACTTGAAATTAGAACGAATGGATTATCGATAACATTTTTTTGACAAAAGGGCAGAGGGGAAAATATGACTCAGCTAAAAATTTAATTTCAAAGCGTCACAAAGCAATAACTGAAGTCTAGAAATTTTTTCGCGCGAAACCTTGTCAGGGATAGCCCAAGGTTATCGGCTGATGTGTAAAGGGTCCAAATTAAATAATAAAATAAAAAAATATTAAAAAATTAAGAGATGTGAATAAAAAAATAAATATTTTTTTTAATTTAGCTATTTGTTTTTTACGACAAGAATTTTTCTCGCATGAATCAAGAATTTTCGTTCTCAAAATCGAACTTCGGAAGAAAAAATTCGTACTTAAATTGAGAATTTTTTTTCTTCAACTAAGTATGATCGTTCATTGTCGACTTCCAAGTGTGTTCGTACTTAGTTTAAGTACGAAATTCTTGGTTTTTTCTTGAGTGTATAAGGAAAACATTACCATATTGGACAATGTGAAGCGTTTTATCGAAGTCATGCTTATTATTCAATGTAAAGAAGTAAGAAGGATGGTGAGCTAAGACCAAATCCTCGTAAAAAAACAGCACTGACCCAACTTCCCAAGCCAGGTTCAGTCACATAGATTAGACAGTTCATAGGTTTAGAATCCTATTTTAGGCTGTGAGGAGATTAGATTTCCAAGACAGTTGGCAAGGGGGACAACAGCGGGGGACAGGCAAGCTAGCAGGGGGGGAGGCAACAAAGAGATCCCGCTAATAGAAATGCGACGGAACTTGGAGAAAGTTAACGGCGAGAACAGAGGAACGAAGGTTTAACGGCAGGAAGCGAGATTTGCAAGGATTAACTGGCGCCTCAGGCGCTATATAAGAAGGGCCCCTGGAGCAAATCGAGACCGAGTCTTCTAGGAGAGCTGGAAGAGTTGAGTGAAAGACCCCACGTGGGTAAGTCTGACATTCAAGCGAGAAAGTTTCCTTGGAGGAATTAGGAGTGTAGGCTGAAGGACCCCCGGTGGATAAGTCCGACAGTCTCAAGTGCGGGTCCTTGAGCCAAGGATCTGTGATCCGTGGGTAAGTCCGGCGGCTGTATCGAGTTATCGAGTAATCCAGTCGGGTTGGGTTATTCCCGGACACGACATGTATTCTGGTATCATAGCGATAGCGTCGGATCGGCCTGGCGTACGCCTTGTCGATTCCTGACCGTTACGACCAGGTGTGATCCTGTAAAGCGAGGGGTTGCCTGCTCGGGAACTCAAGCCCAACAGTGAAACCAAGCAGGGACACCCCGGTAAAGTCAATAGAATCCTGATTCAGGCGCTGGGGCGTACGCATAGCATATCACCTGGATCCTGTGGAGCGTAGGCACGCAGGTGTTTGGAGGCGAGTGGCGAACGCAACTGGGGGCATGTAGAAATTCGATAAAGAATCATCAAGGTGTTACTAATGACCTCGTGTTTATTATATTTGATTCCAAGTTACCAATAGAGTTGCTTACGGATGCAAGCGCCAATGGGTGTGGCGCTATGCTATTACACAAGGTAAATGGTAAAAGTAGGGTCCCACACATCACTACAGATGTGGAGACCAGCTGCGGTATACGAAAAAAAATGCAGTAAATTCGGTTTTATTAATAAAATGCATTGCGCACATAATAACACGACATAATTTTTTGTTTGAAGACCGGAAGGTAAACTGGTATGCAGGGAGCACACCTGCGATGTCCAGCCGATAAGACTTATAGGTAAAACTATTAGGCCTAGCATTTACCTAATTTGACTAATAGTATATTTAAGCGTATTTTGAACAAAAAGCAGCGGTTTATTTGGATAAAGGCGCAGTCCGTGTCCGATTACAAGGCGTAATCGCGTTGACTCGCGATAAATTTGTAAAACTAAAAAGAATATTACGCAGTATAAAATATAAGTATATAAACAAATTAAACAAACGGACAAAAAATCCGTATCCGTAAAATAACACGTTTATTTAAGCATTGCCTTCTAAGCATTGCTCTGCTCTACTTTTTTATTTTTTGTGTTGCTTCTATTGTTGCTCAATAGAGACTCTTAACTATATTTTTTGCACTTTTACTAACCCTCACTAATCGCAGGCTCCCTTCATTGATTCCCTGACACAGTGGCTCAAGGTACTAGAACCAATCAAGGTAATAAAAATAAAATAAAATTAATAAACAAGAAAGGAAAGCTAACTTCGGGCGGAGCCGAATTTGTTATATCCTGCATTTAATATTGTTCCATTTCCGATAAGAAGGATGTGTACAAAGTTTCAACTCGATAGCTTTAAAACTGAGGGACTAGTTTGCGTAGAAACAGACAGACGGAAAGACGGACAGACGGACATGCTCATATCGACTCAGGAGGTTATCCTGGTTAAGAATATATATACTTTATAGAGTCGGAAATGTCTCCTTCACTCCGTTGCGCATTTTTGACAAAAATTATTGACAATCCCACATGTTAGAGCCAGTGACCAACCTTCCACCTCGGCTTCCTCAGCAAAAAACTAACTTCCTCACTACTTCCTCACTAACTTCCATCCTAACACTTACCTATCAAAATTCTACTAGAAGGATTCTTCCCAAACTGAATTCTGATAGTTCTTCCTTTGCATCCTGCATTATAGGTTTTACAGAAACTTGTTTAAAGCGTGAGATCTTAAGCTCCGAAGTTTTTCAAGTAAGTACACCACTCTTAGACGTGATAGAATATTGCGAAGGGGAAAAGGAGTGTTAATTTCTTTAGACTCCAAATTCCCTTCTGAAGAGGTAAAATCATAAGAGTTTGGTGACAGAATTCCTTTGAATTAAAATGATTTTGTCCAGTCAATCTTAATATGTTACCTGCTCCTACATACCACCTTCGTCCGAACCGCCTTCATACTGGCAACATTTGTCCGCGTTTTTAATCTTTTGTCTCATTGTGACCAGCTGGTAGCTCTGGGTGGCTTTAAAAGCCAAGTCCTCATGTGGTCTAATTTTGATAATTCACCGTCTTTATTGCTTAACACGCACCATGACTTCCCCGTGGGCATGTTTGCGAAGTCACTTGGTCAAATTAACCACGTTTAAAATTCGTTAAAATTCGGTCTGCTGCTAGGTTTGTGTTTCGTTTCAGATCCTGATGGAATTACTCTTTCCAGAACTTATCCCCTCTCTAATCCGGAGGATCCATATTATTCCATTCCCAAACCAATACTTTAATTGATCTTGAGTCTATAATTAAATCTCATAAAGTTAATTTCTTTCGTAAGGCTGACTTTTTGAAACTCAGTCTTTAGTCTGACTTAGCCATATCCCGACGTGTTTTTGCAATTGCTCTCATCTGATTACCTATATCTTTGTTTCCTCTTTTTGCGAAAAGCTAAATATAATGTATCATTGTCGGAGCATATTTGAAATACATAGTTCATTGAACCAAAAAACAATATTATTCTTCAATATTATTTCTGCCGCGTTTTTCGAATATTCATTTATATATTCCCTTCCTGAGTTCTATTCTTCGGTCGTGTAATCCCGCTACATCATTGTTACTCTGAAGCGGTTATTCGTCATGGCGTATCTCTTTTGTTACGTCTTCTCCTCGACGTGCCTGATCCGAACGTGCCTCTCTACCATAGAGTTTCTAATTGAACTCTTCTCGCTCTCACTACAGTGGACAAATCTCAGTCAATTATGAGTCTAATTTTCAGTGCTAAGAAATGCGAGTTTGGAGGATCCATCACTGGTGACTCGTATCTGTTCTGTTGGCTTTGCTATAACTGCTCACATATTAAATGTGCTGGTGGTGGGCACAATGGACGGATAAGTCTGACATGGTCTTGTACTGCCTAAAGAGAGATTGAGTTTGAGATGCGGACCTGAAGCAGACGAGAAACGGCTTTCTGGATGTCCGGAAGCAATTTTCTGCACAATTTTCTTTCCTACTGTTGTTCCTGAGGAAGTGATCCGTTCACCAAGTCAGCCAATGGAATCGTTAAGAAGTATTGGTCCACCTATTGTATTCGATCCTCCATCGTTGGAAAACCTGCAGGTTCCTGTTGGACTGCCTCCTAGGCCTTTCACTGGTTTGGCGCCTTCGCTTAGAGCTGTTGCACCTCGTAAAGCTATATTTGTATCCCGCCTTATGCCAGGTTCCACTGTGGATGATGTCAGGAGTCACCTCTTAAACCATCTTAAGGTAGCTCCTAATGAATTTGCGGTCTTTAAATTTAATTTTAAACATAAGCGTAGCATATCTTCTTTTAAAATGGTAATTCCTGAATCCTACTTTGAAAAAGCACTTGATCCGTTAGCCTAGCCTGAGCACAGTATTATTCATGAATTTTTACGCAAAGATCCTCTTAATCCCAACTATGCCGATTCAGCTCGAAAAAACTGAGTAATAATGTATTTTCTTCCTTTACCAAAACGTTCTAAGTATTCTGGGTAAATTGAGCCAATTTTTTACTAAGAGGGCTTCTTTTGATTTTGGTTAATTCCTCTGTCTCTGATTATGAAATTTTTGTTCCAAAGTACAATGTGTTTTGAATGGATAGGCCATCTTTCGCAGACGGTGTCCTCATTGCTGTTAATAATAAATACTCAGCTGAACTAATCTCTTTCCCGAATCAGTTTGAAATCGAGTTTATTGCTTTTAAAATAGCTGTTGGACCGACTCATATTTTCATGACCTGTTCCTATATACCTCCATCGGTTGAGGATACTGTATATTTTCACCACCTCGATGCTATTAAGTTCGTACTATCATTAGTCAGTGACTCTGATTTTGTCCTAATTATGGGTGATTTCAACCTTTCCAAAGTCTCCTGGATCCCGTGTGAAGATGACAATTCCTTGCATGCCAGTTGTCATAACGACTTTATTGATGAATTAATTGAAATTGCTTTTTTCCAAATTAACCCCATCCTTAACACACTTAGCAGATCTCTAGACCTTACTTTCTGTAATAGGATATCCTCTGTGACTGTAAATCGGTCTTCACCACTATAGCTTCCTGAGGACGTACACCATCCTACACTATTGGTTTCGGTATTAATTGATATTAAAATACATGCTAACTATAAGGTTCTGAATCGTACTAAATGTTTCCGAAAAACCGATTACAATGCTCTTCGCAATCATTTAGCTGGATTTGACTGGGAATATCTTTCATCTTTTAACTCTATTGATGCTGCTACTGATTCTTTTTACGATGTAATTCATAACGCCTTGGACAAATTTGTTCCTGTACAAAAGACAGAATAAACACCTATCCTGTCTTAAAAACAGGAAATCTAGAGCTTACAAAATGTTTCTTAAGTCTGGATCTTTGTTTCATCAGACAAACTTTCTTTACATTTGCAACCAGTTTATTTTTCTTAATAATCAACTTTATAAGCGTTACATCGTGAATTGTAAGGCAAGCTTCCGAAATGATCCGAGCTCCTTCTATTCGATTGTCAATATGAAACGTAAATCCAGTCTTTTTCCTCCTTCCCTAACTTATAAAATGATTTCTGATTCTTCAGAACAAGGTATTGCTTATCTCTTTGCTTCATTTTTTCAATCAACCTATTCTTCCGATTCTTATAATTTAAATTCTACATACCCTTATAAAAATCCGTATATAAACAATATTTACTTGTCCAAATTTGATTATCTCGATGTTTTTAATGCTCTTTAAACCTTGGATATCTCATTTTCTGCTGGTCCTAATAATGTCCCCAGCTGCATTCTCAATTACTGCGCCCATATCCTATGCTAAACGCTTACTACCCTAATCAATTTAGCTTTTGACCTTTCATGCCATTCCAAGAGATGGAATGAATCTTTTATTATTCCACTTCATAAGAATGGTTCCAAAATACTTACAGAAAACTACCGCGGAATTGCTAATCTTTCTGCGATTTCCAAGCTGCTGAAGAAACTGGTAACATCGCAACTGCAACATCATTACAAAAGCATAATAAATTCATAAAATTATTCTTGGTTAATTTGACTCGAAACTTTTACGCGAAAAGATACTTTTCTCTGTTCCAAACAGGTCAACCAGGTCCTTCCGACCCCTTTGGTTACCAATTGGCAGATCTAGATTTGCAATCAAGGTCCTTCTAAAACTAATAATTTATTACAGTGAAAAATAGTTACAACCTAACATTATTTTTTTGTTGAAAAAATAATAAAAATTAATAAAAAACTTAAAAAATTAGAATATTACTAGAATCTGCAATAATTTGTCTTGAAGGGCCTTTTGCTTTAGCTGTATACAAGCAATATAAATTCATTTAAATCGCGTTTATATGATCTGTTAAGTGGTTTTGCTTATCTTAAATTACTGAGCCCTGCCATACGGGATTTTTATTGCCGCTGTAATGTGCCCTTTTGAACTATTTGTGGTTTTGCTTCATCCATACTACAGTGATCCCCGAATAAATAAGATAATTTTATTACTTCTTATAAAGATTCTTATAAATACTATTCTTATTTTAATACTATTCTTATTTTAATACTATTCTTATAAACTTAGAACAAATCCGACAGGGTCCCATGAAAGCGCTTTTCTGGTGCTGCGGCTGAAAATTATGTTTAAATGGTTTTTTGGGGTTTTATGTTTTTACACATAATACATTTAATAACAATAAATTTAAGTTTTTTTTTAAATTTTTTCCTATATGTAAAATATGTGTAAAAACATAAAACCCCAAAAAACCATATTTGTAACCATTGTATTTAAATAAATAAACTTAAATACATTTAATAATAATAAATTTAAGTTTTTTTTTAAATTTATTTAAAATTATTTAAATTTATTTAAATTTATTCAATTTATTCATTTTGAAATATTTAAATGCAGTCTTTAGTCTGACTTTGCCGTATCCCGACGTGTTTTTGCGATTGCTCGCATCTGCTCTCATCGGAGTGCCTATCTATCTTTGATACGAGTTTCCTCTTTTCGCGTATCATTGTCGGAGCATATTTGACCTTCATAATTCATTGAACCATACACTTCTTAAAAACAATATTATTCTTCAATATTATTTCTACCGCGCACTTCGAATATTTATATACATATTCCCTTCCTGAGTTCTATTCTCCGGTCGTGTAATCCCGTTACATCATTGTTACTCTGAAGCGGTTATTCGTCATGGCGTATCTCTTTTGTTACGTCTTCTCTTCGACGTGCCTGATCCGAATGTGCCTCTCTACCACAGAATTTGTAATTAAACTCTTCTACCTTTCACTACAGTGGACAAATCTCAGTCCATAATGAGTCAAATTTGCACTGCTAAGAAATGCGAATTTGGAGGATCCATCACTGGTGACTCGTATCTGTCCTGTTGGCTTTGCAATAACTGCTCACATATTAAATGTGATGCTCTTGGGCACAATGGACGGATAAGCGATATTATCACAAAGAATATTGGTCTGACATGGTCTTGTATTGCCTGTAGAGAGATTGAGTTTGAGATGCGGACCTTCATGAAGCAGACGAAAAACGGTTTTCTAGATGTCCGTAAGCAATTTTCTGCACTTAATGAGCAATTCCTTACACTTGAGATTCAATTTCTTGGTCTCAAGTAATTAAGTGAATCTCCAAGGTTTTGATGCTATTGCACTTGGCTTAATGCCTCTGTCTCTGACTATGAAATTTTTGTTCCAAAATACACTGTGTTTCGAATGGATAGGCCATCTTTCGGAGGCGGTGTCCTCATTGCAGTTAATAATCAATTCTCAGCTGAACTAATCTCTATCCCGAATCAGTTTGGAATCGAGTTTATTGCTTTTAAAATAGCTGTTGGACCGACTCATATTTTCATGACCTGTTCCTATATAGCTCCATCGGTTGAGGATACTGTATATTTTCACCACCTTGAGGCTGTTAAGTTCATTTTATCGTTAGTCAATGACTCTGATTTTGTCCTAATTATAGGTGATTTCAACCTTCCTTAAATCTCCTGGATCCCGTGTGAAGATGACAATCCCTTGCATGCCAGTTGTCACAACGACTTTATTGATGAATTAATCGAAATTGCTCTTTTCCAAATTAACCCCATCCCTAACACACTTAGCAGATCTCTAGACCTTATTATCCCTAATGGGATATCCTCTGTGACTGTAAATCGGTCTTCACCACTATCGCTTCCTGAGGACTTACACCATCCTATACTATTTGTTTCTGGGTTAATTGATGTCGCTAATATTCATGCTAACTATAAGGCTCAGCATCGTTATGAATGTTTCTGATAAACGGATTACAATGCTTTTCGCAATCATTTAGCTGAAATTGACTGGGAATATCTTTCATCTTTTAACTCTATCGATGCTGTTACTGAATCTTTTTATGATGTTTTATGACGCGTTGTTTCATTGTCTTCATCAACAAAATCGCCTTGGTTTAATAAACAGCTTTCTCGTCTTAAGAACAGGAAATCTAGAGCTTACAAAATGTTTCTTAAGTCTGGATCTTTGTTTCATCAGACAAACTTTCTTTACATTCGCAACCAGTTTATTACTCTTAATAATCAACTTTATAAGCGTTACATCGTGAATTTTAAGGCAAACTTGTGAAATGATCCGAGCTCCTTCTATTCGTTTGTCAATATGAAACGTAAATCCAGCCTTTTTCCTCCTTCCCTAACTTTTAAAAATATTTTTGATTCTTCAGAACAAGGTATTGCTAATATCTTTGCTTAATTTTTTCAATCAACTTATTCGTACGATTCTTATAATTTAAATTCTACATACCCTTATAAAATTCCGTATATAAACAATATTTACTTCTCTAAATTTGATTATCTCGTTGTTTTTAATGCTCTTTCAACCTTGGATATCTCATTTTCTGCCGGTCCTGATAATGTCCCGAGCTGTATTCTCAGGTCCTGCCCTCCTACTACCATATTCAATTTATCTCTGGACCATTCATGCCTTCCCAAGAGGTGTAATGAATCTTTTATTATTCCACTTCATAAGAAAGGTTTTAAAATACTTATGGAATTGCTAAACTTTGCACGATTTTCAAGCTGTTGGAGAAACTGGTAACATCGCAACTGCAACATCATTGCAAAAGCATAATTTCCTCCACCCAGCGTGGTTTTGTCAAGCATCGTTCTACAACAACCAATCTGCTAGGATTAACTTCGATCGTCCACAATGGTTATCTAAAGCGAATGCAATCCGATGTAGTTTACACCGATTTTAGCAAAGCTTTCGATTCTGTTAATCATCGTCTCCTTCTCCGGAAACTTTATCTTATGGGTTTTCCTCCTAATATCATACAGTGGATGACTTCATATCTGTCGAATCGTACGCAGCGGGTTTTGTTTAAGAACATCACATCTCATGTTATAGAAGTTACATCTGGTGTTCCGCAAGGCAGTCACTTAGGACCTCTTCTGTTTATCCTCCTTGTTAACGACTTACCTAGTGCCGTAAGCTATGCTACAACACTTATGTATGCATCTAATCTAATAATCTCCTCTCACTAAATTGCTCAAAGTGCAAGGTTATGACGTTTAATCGTAGCATGCCTCATGTTATCTCTTACTCACTTGGTTATTACTTTTTAGATAGTGTTTCCTTAACAATGAATGATCTTGAATTTTTTTCGACCACAAGCTGTCAATTAATGAACATATTTGTGTAACAGTTTATAAAGCCAGAAGGCTTTTATCAAGCGCTGGTCAAAAGAGTTTGATGATCCCTTCACCACTAAAACGTTGTATATCTCTTTGGTTCGACCGACCCTGAAATACTGTTCATGGTTTGCGTTATCAAACGTACTACCATTGAAGGTGCGTCGTACTTGTGTGGGGGCCATGCTTCTTCATAAAATCATTATCGGTCAAGTTGACTAGAAACTTTTACTGGAAAAGATACTTTTTTCTGTTTCAAACAGGTCGACTAGGTAGGTTACCAATTTGCAGACCTAATTTTGCGGCTTATGATCTGTTGAGCTATCAGCGTTTTGATAGGGACTGAATTAACAAGACGAGGTTCAATTTTTATATTAAATTTATTATGGGTCAATTTAACCCCAAAACGAATTCCGCGGCCGATCCAAAACAATGCCGAATAACAAGTGCATAAAACCTAAGAATTTGCGCAGAAGCTCCACCAACGCTCCCAAAGTGCATACGCTACAAATAACAATAAAGCGCATGCGAAACTGGGAGACAAAACAGAGAAGAATACAAGCTGATAACAACAGCTGCATGTAAGCATTTTATGATTATTTTAAATTCATTTTTTGGTGGCTGCTTGGCTCAACATCCTCCCCCCATTGAAGGCTGGGCCTTCAACAACACTGTTGGAAGGGGCAGCAGTCACATCATTGCAGTGGTTTTTCCGTGGGTTGTCTTCCCTAGCATAGAGCGACGACACATCCCGTGATAGTTCACCGCGTCCAGAAAACACCAAGCCAAATCGAGTATTCTGAGCAATGGGGAGCCCGTGACCTAATTAGATTTGGCCAGCCGACAATAAGTCAAAGAATAAGCTGGCTCCAATCAACAGATCCACTCGCTGCGTTTTGTGGAAGTTGGGGTCAGCTAGATCCATATTGCCAGGAATTTTCCAGCCCGAAGCATCTATGTCCAATAAAACTCGGCGGGATGGGTTCGCAAACAGAAACGGAACCGATGGGACGGGAGACTCGTGCAGGTGAAATCTGCCTGCGAGGGTGCAACAAAATATGATGACGGGGATTGCACGTCGAGCAGCGAGAAGCTGAGAATCCGTGAGCGAGATGGCCATCCTCGAGACAAACAAAACAGCGAGCCAGACGCCGCACTTCGTCGTACCGCTCCTCAATTGGCAAAGCACTAAACTTTGAACAAGAAGGAAGCTCGTGCACAGAAACACCACACAGGGCGCATAGAGCAGGACGGGCGTTAATGCACGAAGATCGGTTATTCGAAGATCTACCTCGGCCCACTTGGTTAGCTAGTGGATACGCCGCCAAAAATAAGTCGACGCATTCAAGAGTCCGGCACCTTTGCTCCAAGAATCGTGCCATGGTCTCCCAAGACGGAAGGCTGTCGTTGCTTCCGGCGAGAGTGTCTTCCCACTTGGCCTTTGTGGCAGGATCCAACTTCTGCAGGATAATCTGGATAAGCAAGCATCCTTGGATCTCGGCAGCTGATCCGGAACTCATAAAAGCCCGCATATGCCCATTGAACCGATCCGACAGCTCCCGCAAAGTAGCAAAAGACCCTCGCTCGACCACACGAAGCTGCAAGATCTCATTAATGTGAGACTGGAAAATTTATCGCAGATTACTAAACCGATTGCGCAAAAGGTCAAGGGCCACATCGTAGTTCGCGTCAGTAATTTCCAGAACCCTCACCGTATCCAAGGCTGACTCGCGCAGGCATGAAATGAGCTACCGGAGCTTTTCCATTTTTGTTTGGTGAGGAGGGCTGTCAATCGCGGTCTTAAATAGGGAGCAGAAATCCGGCCACTCGGCATAGCCGCCGCTGAATGTACGGTACGGCATCGGCAACGGTGACAAGGAGGGGGCTGGCTTGTATGGCATTGGCGATACACTGGCACCGTCGAGAAGTGTGGAGTGGTCAGCGATTCTCATGGAGCGCTTGGCAGCCTCCACCTGAATTTCCACTTGCACATCAGTCGCCAGCTGCGAGAATTTCCAATACAGATCACTCCCGATCTCGCTAAAATTAAGCTCCTCCAACTCTTATTGAAGCGCGGTGAACCGCTCACGCAAACGCTTCTCCACTGACTCCAGCGCCATAATGGTACAATCCTCAGTCCGCGCCGCAGCCTTCACTTTATGATGCAGCGTCTCCATCTCCTGGCAGGTCACCTCAGGTTTGAGGCCATCTGGCAGGTTTGCGGCAGCAGCTCCAATAGTCTCAGCTCCAGACTCCATTATTCGATTAAAATGCAACTTGTAACAACAACAACAAGGGCGTTTTCTCGGCACCTTTAATGCTGATCACAATAATCAACCGTGATGAAATCGCGTCGGGGTCACCAAATGTTGAGCTATCAGCATTTTGATAGCGACTGAATTAACAAGACGAGGTTCAATTTTTATATTAAATTTATTATGGGTCAATTTAACCCCAAAACAAATTCCGCGGTCGATCCAAAACAATGCCGAATAACAAGTGCATAAAACCTAAGAATTTGCGCAGAAGCTCCACCAAAGCTCCCAAAGTGCATACGCTACAAATAACAATAAAGCGCGTGCGAAACTGGGAGACAAAACAAAGAAGAATACATGCTGATAACAACAGCTGCAGCTAAGCATTTTATGATTATTTTAAATTAATTTTTTTGGTGGCTGCTTGACATGATCCTTTTCGCCTTATCTGTAAAAATTATAACCTATTGTCACATTTATTTTCCCCTGAATTAACCCCAGATGTAAAAAAATCGAAATTGATTGTTTTTCTTTTAGAATAATTTAGCCTAACTCTTAATTATAATTAATTTTAAAATTTTTATAAATAACAGTTAATTGTGACATTCATTAAAATAAAAGTGCATTTTTTCCATGTTTTTGCATGCGATTATAAGGCTGTGAAATATGGAAACACACAAATATCGAATGTGCGAAAAAGATTCTTGGCTTGATATAAACAAATCCATAAACTTATATTCTTATTTTGATTAGTAGAAGTGAAAAATAAAAAAAAAAATCAACTTAAACATTTTTTGTCGCACAGTGTAATATGCAATCAGCCAATCTTTTATTTTTCCCATTAAGGTTATGCCCTTGTATTAGCCAGAGCCCGATGGAGTACCAGGCTGTGTTCTGAAGAACTGCGCCTTTCCAAACCGCTCCTCAAAGTCATTAATCCATCGCTGGTGACTTCGATCTTTCCCCTTATGTGAAAGGAATCTTACATTATTCCTCTAAAAAGAGAAAAATCCGACACTGCCAATTACAGATGCATTTCTATGTTGTCAGCAAATCCAAAGCTTTTTGAAAAGTAAATCACCTCACATTTGCAACACCTATGTAGTTCAATAATATCACCGTGCCAGCATGGCTTCATGATGCGCCATTTAAGATTTTAATCAACACCAAATTTGTGTTTTTTTCCGATCGTTCAGTTATTTGGCATTGTCAACTATTCAGTTGTTTGGCATTCAGTTGTTTGACATTGGATAAGCCAACCTGGTAGAATATCGATTATCAGTCAGTTTGAATTACGCGCCACTATGGTGCACTTTCGTTTGTGATTCAAACTATGTTTGTAATTGACCACACTGTTTTTGGAAAAGTTAAGTTAAGTTTGGCGCCACGGTTATTCCGATCGGCGATCCCATTGGAAAAGGGAGGAGATACTGCACTATGTATAAGGAAATAAAATAAAAGTTGAGGTTAAATCTAAGTATATATTTCTCAACAGAATAAAACGCTCAAATAGTCGCTGGTCAAGATCTGGTATTTCTTGTTTCGGTGGAGCCAGAGTGTTAGAGGCAACCCCCGGATTTCGGATCGGCGTCATTTCTTTTATTCGCATGCTTTGTGTTGGAACTCTAACGGCATTTGGAAACGCACGTACGCAGATAAACGCGCGACATGCCGACTACACATTCGCCCAGACGGAGCTTAATCAATCAGGCTTAATCAATCAGAGGCTACCGCAGCTACAACCAAATCTGCAGCATCACACCGGCCGGCTTGGCCAATGCAGACGGTGGACGACAGCGGGCACGGACTCCAAATGAAGGAATTGGAGTAAAACGCACCACTAGAACTAGACAAGGATCGCAAACCTAGAGAAGGAGCTCCTACAGGCAAGGGCAAATGTAGATCTTGCGGCGTCCGCCAGGAATCCCAATAGGATCGGGTCGAGTGGCGTCGGAGTGAGTGGTGCGGTGAATACACCAGTAGGAGAGTTTGAGCGCAACGGTGAGGCAGCTATTGAGTGAAAATCTGCGAACAGCACCACTAGAGTCAGTAACACCATCTTATGATGAAAAGTTGCCGGAACTATTGAGTGCAAATCTGCCGACTGAAGCTTGCCGTCTTATTTGCCGCGGTAATGCAGCAGTAGGGAAACAAGTCACACGGATATGCTGTACAACTGTAAGCTACTCGCCGCCATGTTGTGTCACAGCCACGGTGCAGCCAAAACGAGGTTATGTTCACACACCACGGGATCCACAACACAGCTTCGCGGTACCTGCGCCATAACCTGGATCCTATGAAACAGCAGGTGTGGCCACGCAGATTGGCTAATCTTCCAGAGTTCGAGGGTCAGACAGAGAAATGGCCAATATTCACGTGTGCGTTTTTTGAGACGACGGCGGCGTATCAGTGTACAGCATTGGAAAATAACCAAAGGCTAGTGAAGGCCCTGAAGGGTGAAGCGAGAACGGCAGTGAAATCACTACTTATTCACCCCAACAACGTACAGGCCGTAATAAAACAGCTACGCTTCAGGTATGGGCGTCCGGAGCAATTGATCCGGAGCCAACTGGAGAGCGTGCGGAAGCTACAGTCAATTCATTAGTACAACATAGGCAGGATTGTAACGTGCGCCACGAGGGTGAGCAAGCTTGCAGCGTTTCTACAGTCAACCGACAGCGGCGACCAGCATATAGGAAATCCCACCCTGATGAAGGAGCCGATCGCCAAATTGCCCTTGAGTAAGAGGTTGGACTGGGCCAGGTACGCCGCCATGATAGAACCATATCCGACGATAGTGCATCTAAGCGAATGGATAAGAGATCTCGCTAAGCTGGTATGTACCATTACGGACGTGAGCAGTATTAGGGACTTTACTGCGAAGGGTGTTACATGCAAACGCGAATCTGGAGCCTCTGATGCAAAACGAGCATCAGGAAGATATGGAACAGAAGGGGTATAATGTCCACCACAGAAGTTGCCTCATGTGTGAAGGGTAACCCGCCACCAAGGATTGCAACAACGCCCCTGTCAAGACGCAGATGAAGTTCGTCAAGATGCATGGGACCTGTTTCGCGTGCCGTGAAACCGGGATTCTGGAAGAGAGCCTTAAATGTAACGTCTACGAATGCCATAGGAAGCATCACTCCTTGCTGCATGAAGAAGCCGATGGACAGTCGGTCACAACAATCAGACGGTGGCCACAGGAGGGAGCTACGGAGTAGAGATGGGCGCGTGTCTAAAATTTTCAACACGACACAACACGAACACGAAAAAAATTTATTTTGTGTAACACGCAGAGTCGATTTTGGTCAAACACGAACACGCACGACCAACACTAAAATTTTTTTGTTTGTTTTAATTTTGTATCATACGACATTACAATCTAATGATTATATTGAGTCAGTGAGCTTTTTTAACAATAACCTTTGGTAGAGCCCGGATAAATAAAAAGATGCGCTAAATTTCTTATTAAAATTAATGGTACTTTATTCACTTTTTATTACAGTAAAGGTAAACGCACATGGCGAAAAATTAACATAAAAAAACATTAAAATTAATTTTTTTTTAATATTTTTGTATAAAAATACCAGTTTATCCAAATTACTGCTGAGCAATCTTGTTCTGCGCTCGCAGTTGAGATCACTCTTTCGCTCGTAGCAGAGCTAATTGGTATAATTAAAATATGCTTTGCTAGTTTTTGAAGACACTTAAGGTTATTAGCATTTCTCCAAAACTCTAAAACATTGTTTTCATTTTCTTTGCCGCATTTGTAATAGTTATCTATTTCAATGTCGACTGCGCTGCGCACTAATTTAACCTTTTTAGCATTGCACTGGGGTTCGGCTTGTATGGAGCCGCGGCCATAAATACTTCTAGTTGTTGTATTGTTACAAAATTTTCCCCAAAATTATAAAAAAATATTACAAATATATTTTATAAAAAATGGCCATATCGTGCGTCTATATGATAAAGCTGCTATAGGAATGATCGGTTAAAAACACAAATTTAGTACGAAAAATTTTATATTTTTAAAGATATGTTATCTAAACTCTCAGACTATAAGATTGGTGTAGTTTTACATATGCTTAACAAATTTTATTAGAATCGGATAACTAAATCATATAGCTGTCATAGGAAAGATGAACTATTTTGTGTTTTATTATACTTTTATGTTTTTATGTTTCTTCTAATAAGTTAAGCACAGATTCAAGTAACATTGATTTATCCTTCTTTCCATGTTTTTTCAGTTATCGTTATTATGTTTGTCCAGTTATAAATGGGTCCGACCGTAAAATAAGTGTGTTCAATATATCTGTGTTTGTTGCAATCCGAGACATTTTTCGGCTGTGATGCAGTCTAAATTTTTGTAGCACTTATTATTTGACTCAGCTGCTTCCTCGGAAAGCTCTCCGATTGATACGAGTGCATGCTCAATCACTGAAGATCCATGAACTAACACCTTGTGGACTGTAGCTGGCAAATAATACCACGGATATTCTCTTATCAGTTCCTTAGCAGTATACAAAATACCTACACCAAATAAACGATCCACACTGCGAACTCTTCCAATACGAAGCCGACTTCTTCTTAATATGACATGACAAAGATTTTCTTATTTTCACCAGACAAAAATTAATCGATAAAGTCAACGAATTTGAAGTTTCATGCAGAGCATTAAACTTAACATTTAACCCAGGAAAATCTAATCCACATGCCCTTCTGGCGAAGAAGTCCTGTTAGCATATTAGCGATTAAAAAATAACAATTCTAATGTGGAATCGTGTGGGAGTATAACTAAAACTTTAGGTAAACACATTTAAGACACTCAAAAAAAAAAAAGGGTTTCACATATCAAGTTAGTTTTTATTAATTTCATATCAAATTAGTATAAATTAATTTCAAAAATTAAAATAAATACCTTGGGCTTCAAAATCCATTTTAAATAATATAAATTTATAATTGAAAATTTGGACATTTTAGAGACAAACTGTGTAAATTGAGTTTAAATATTTTTGATCGGTTTTTTGATTTTTGCCCTCTGGCGGAACCACTGTGCATTGGTTTCATCTCTAAATTCAAAAAAATCCTGGGCTTCATTAGCCCAGGATTTGGCCGATATGCTTTTCTCAGGACTGGTATTTTGAATTGAATATTTAGATAATATGCTTTAATCGTAGCAAAAGTGTCACATCTTTCAGATTCTGTTAAAAAATTCTGTTAATGCAGGTTGGTTGGCTTTAGACGCTTATAAAGTTGTAAAAAAGTATTAGTTTTAAGATGACATATAACAAATGAATCTAACATTTTTTGATCACAGTGTGATTTTAATTTGTTGTACCAAAGAACATAAATATGTATGGTGGGTTCTTTTTCGGAACTAAATTTTTCAGAACATACTTTAAAAAATTTTAAGAATTCTAGAACTTGATTTATAATTTCAACGAATGCTTGAAATATTTAACTAATTTCTTCGACGCATCAATAAGCTGCCTAATTTCATAAATTGGATCCCTTACGAGGACATCGAGGAAATTTTTTGATTCGTGTTGTTTCGTGTTGGAGTGCGCAACACGAGCACGCACGAATACGCGAAATTTGATTGCGTGCAACACGAACACGCGTGTTGAGTCGTGTTCACGATGTGACACGAGAATTAACACGAATTAACACAAGCGGCAGTCAGCGGATCCAACAGTAAATAATATTTCTAAGGCCCAAACAGCAAGGCATGGTCTAAACAGCAGCAAATAAGGGCCAAAGCGGCCAGGAGATGCCGCATCGAAGCCTTAGTTGCGTCGATTTGGATGGAGCCCACCTGCTGTTCCGAGTTCAGCCCGTGACGCTATACGGGGAGAAGCAACAGGTGAACACATACGCACTACTCGTCGAGGGATCGTCTGTGACGCTCATAGACGACGAGCTTGTCCGAAGCCTACACAACTAAATGTGCAGTGGTTTGCCGGTAAGTCCGCCAGAAAGCCTACGAGGATGGTTAACCTGCAGATCATTGGAGCGGGCAAACCGAAGCGGCACGGCTTAAGGAACATGTACCGATGCAGAGTTTACGTCGAGAAGATATCAAGATGGCAAGGGCGAGCGCACGCCTTCCAGTGAAGCCGTACAACATCGCAGCGCCAAGGATCCTTATTTGACTGGATCACGCTCACCTAGGAGTTATGCAGCAGTTACCAAACTAGGATGGGTGGTACATGGACCAGTGAGAAGTCAAGCTAGTCCACTGACGCAGAGACCCTTTACCCAGGAAGACGCTCTGGAGAAGATGGTCAGTGATTATTTCGAAGTAGAGAAATTCGGAGTGAGGCCAGCTCCACCGGTCGCAGCCAGCGACGATGAACGGGCTCTGGGCATCTTGGAGAGGACGACTAAACGGATAGGTCAACGATACCAGGCTGCGCTGCTAT
The DNA here is from genome assembly GCF_017639315.1 of Drosophila ananassae. Lineage (NCBI taxonomy): Eukaryota > Metazoa > Arthropoda > Insecta > Diptera > Drosophilidae > Drosophila > Drosophila ananassae. The sequence continues at coordinate 22,646,425 of NC_057929.1, read as the reverse complement.
GGAAGGATGAAAGTGCCAGAAAGTTACAACATGACACTACAACGCCTCGTCAACATCGAAAGCGGCCGTGCTGGGAACCCTGTGAAACAGGAACACAGTGTTGAGATAGGCAGATATGTGCGTACTCTGAACGGATTCCAAAACTGTGCTGCACTGGATAAGCAGCACCCACCGGCGGTATAAACAGTTTGTTGGAAACCGGGTGGCAGAAATCCTTGAAGCGACGGAAGTATCCCAATGGAGATGGGTACCAACTGCAACTGAAAACGTAGCCGACGACGCAACCAGGCTGCAACGCCATGTGGACCTCAGTCAAGAGCCACCGACGAGAAAAAGATTCCATGTGAGTTTGCGTTAGTGACTGAAAACGGATTTGTTGTATAATATCTTTCCAGAGATTTTCGAACTACAACCGGCTGGTAAAGACCACGGCTTGGATCCTTAGATTCGTCCGAGGTACCGCGGCCAATATAGCGACATTGAGAAGCATGGATTCACGGCAAACGAATGCGCCAAGGCAGAGTGCATATTGATCCGGTAGGCGCAAAGTTAAGCGTTCTCCGAAGAAGAGAGGGACAAGACTTGAAATATATCAGAAGAAGGCAGTCAACTGCGACGGCTGTCCCCGTATTTTTACGACGATGGAGTCATGCGTTTAAGGGGAAGGATCAACGCCGCTACTTGTATGCTATACAGCGCCCGGCGCCCTATTATACTGTCCCACAAACACACGCTGACGGTGATGGTAGGACACCACTACCACGAGATCAGACGAATCAGCCTTAGGCGAGATACGAAAGATGTTCTGGATAACGAGCTTACGGAGGCTGTTACGGAAGGTTGTGACTGACTGCCAGATTTGCAGGGTAGGGTACAACCAATGCAGCCAATAATGTGTCCCTTGCCGGAGGACCGACTGGAAGCCAACGGATGGCCATTCAAGCACACAGGCTTGGATTATTTTGGACCGTTGCACGTGACGATTGGACGGCGCGTCGAGAAAAGGTGGGTGCCACTCTTCACCTGTTTAACCACGAGGTCCATCCATTTGGAGATGGCCCGTGTTTTACCTACAGATTCCTGTATCATGAGGACCTTAATTAGCCGGCGAGGACCGGTGGTCAAGATGAGGAGCGATAATGGAAAAAACTTCATTGGAGCCAATCGAGAAACCAGAAGATTCAGCGATGTTTTCGAGCCAGAAAATATCCAGGGCGAGCTGTCGTCCAAAGATGCAGGGGCGTCTGGCCAAGATGATGAGAGACCGCTTCTGGAAGCGATGGGTACACGAGTTTTTTTGTTTTTTTTATTTACTCTTATATTAAGTTAATCCTATTTATCCTAGTTATTTACATTATTTTAAGTTTATTTTTGGGGCTAGGAGAACTTGGCGCTACTGTGTTGTGCGGTACGGCCATGAAGCAATGCTTCGCCCAACTCCTGCGACTTAATCCTCCCCCCCGTAACGCACCCTCTCCAAGACTCTCAGCTCCTTCAAGACTTTAGCCACAAATTTGGCTGTGGCTTCCCATTTGTGCCCTGACTCCAACATTAGTGGCACAATGCTCTCCGGTGAGAAAGTCTCCTCCAGGCTCTCCTCAAGGTCGATGCGCTCCTCGTCGAAGCGCCGACAGTCAATGAGGACATGGTAGGCGTCCTCCATGACCCCCCTGCCACATGAGGGGCAGCCATCTTCGCATTCGTGCCCGAATCGCTTCAGATAGCTCCTAAAACATCCGTGTCCACTAAGGGCCTGAGTCAGGTAGAAGTCCACCTCGCCGTGCTTTATTCCGGTCCATACGCCCACATCCGGAATGTGCGTCCAACGTCCCTTTGTTGAGTTTCCCCATAAGTTCTGCCAGTTGGCCAGGCTTCTGGCTCTCGCCGCTGTCTCGCCGCGGCCAGCTCTGCCCTCTCCCGGACTAGTTCCCCTAGTGGAATGAGTCCGGCGATCACCAGTGCCGCGTCGTCAGACACCGTTCTGAAGGCGCATGACGTGCGTAACGCACAAAGCCGATAATCCGCCTCAATGCCCCGCGCATAAGACCTCACGGTCATTGCATCAGCCCACACCGGGGCGGCATAGAGGATCTGCGAGCTTACCACGCTGGTGATGAGCTTTCGCCTTTCCTGCCTCGGGCCTCTGATATTAAGCATCATGCGTGAGAGTGCCCTTGTCGTCTCGCTTGCCCTCTTGTGCGCATACTCTAGGTGCTCCCGGAATGAGAGACGCGTGTCCAGCATCACTCCGAGGTATTTGATGGCCTTCTTTGAGATGATGGTCACTCCTCCCACGCGGCTGTTTCACGGGGGCGGGGATGTCGTTTAACGGATAAGCTAACCTTCTAGAATATCGATTGTTAGTTAGTTTGAATTACGCGCCACTAGGGTGCACTTTTGTTAAGTATCTTTTTGTTTGTGATTTAAACCGAATTTTTATACCTGAAACTGAAGTTTTCGAATTTTATTCGTGTTTTTCCGATTTTGACGCCAGTTTTTCGGTACAATTTTTAAAAATTCTGTTATTTTTGCCACATATCAATGTTGTCTCATTAATTCTGAATAAAACGAGACAAATTTCATCCAAACATAATTAAAATTGGTGAAGGTATAACGCTTTTCCCAAAAAAAGTCAATTGAACCTATCGAGCGCTCCGGAGGAACGTTGATTCTTCTCCTCTTCTCCTTCTGCATAGCGCAATCCAGCCTCCCGCGGTAGTCCATTGCGTCCAGAAACCACCCATCCAAATAGTTTATTTTGAGCAATTGGGAGGCAGTGACCTGAATGGATTTGGCCAGCTGACAAAAGGTTGAAGAGCAGGCTGGCTCCAATTAGCAGGTCCACACCCTGCGGTCTGTGGAAGTTGGGTTCAGCCAGCGCTATGCCGTGAGGAATCTTCCATTTCGAAATATCAATTTTAAGGCTGGACTGTCGTCCGCAATATGAGACACTATAACCGCCTCTAGGTTCGCACAATATGTGGTTAGTCGAGACTTCACACACACATTAACGGAAGATCCATCCGTAGCAAACTCAGTGCCGCCGAGACCGGCGACCGCTACACAGCTTTTGGTGCGACGAAGCTGAAGTTGACTTGCCAGCCGCGATGAGATAAGGTGAACTTGTGAACCAGAATCCAATAACACTCTGCAAGGCAGGAAGGCACACCAAAGAGCGGGTGAGCCGTCGCACTTCGTCGTACCGTTGACTAATTGGCAAGGCAATGAAGCTTGGACATGTAGGAAGCGCGTGCGCCAAAACACCACACAGGGCACATAGAGCTGGACGGGCGTTGATAATCATGCACGAAGATCGGTTATTCGAAGATCTCCCTCGGCCCAAATGGTTAGCTGGTGGATACGTAGCCAAAGAAAAGTCGACGCATTCAAGAGTCCGGCACCTCATGATCCGGAACTCATGAGAGCCCGCATATGCCCATTGAACTGATCCGACAGCTCCCGCAACGTAGCAACAGAACCTGGCTCGACCACACGAAGCTGCAGGATGTCGTTAATGTGAGACTGGAAAATTTATCGCAGATTACTAAACCGATTGCGCAATAGGTCAAGAGCCACATCGTAGTTCGCGTCAGTAATTTCCAGAGCTCTCACCGTATCCACGGCTGACTCGCGCAGGCATGAAATGAGCCACCGGAGCTGTTCCATTTTTGTTAGGTGAGGATGGCTGTCAATCGTGGTCTTAAAAAGGGAAAAGAAATCCGGCCAGTCAACATAGCCACCGCTAAATGTTGGCATCGGTAATGGTGGCAAGGAGGGGGCTGGCATGGGAGAGACTCCGGCACCGTCGAGAAGTGGGGAGTGGGTAGCGATTCTCATGGAGTGCTTGGCAACCTCCTTGGCAACCACCTGAATGTCCACCTGCACATCAGTCGCCAGCTGCGAGAATTTCCAATACAGATCACTCCCGATCTCGCTGAAGTTAAGCTCCTCCAACTCTTCTTGAAGCGCGGTGAACCGCTCACGCAAACGCTTCTCCACTGACTCCAGCGCCATAATGGTGCCATCCCCATTCCGCGCTGCAGCCTTCACCTTATGATGCAGCGCCTCGTTCGTACTGCAGTTTTTCTCAGTTTCTGGGGCAATTAAACTGATTGAACTTCGGGCGCGATCACGTCGGGGTCACCATGTTTGAGCGATCAGCGTTTTGAATAAGACGAGATTAAATTTTTTATATTCAATTTATTGAGAGCTAATTGCGCGCAATAAAACAAATAGCGAATCAATAACAACTCCTTAAATATATCAAGAAGAACCGCTTTGACGCAGAAGCCAAAAGCGCATGCGCTACAAAATGACAACAAAGTGCAAGCGAATCTGGGAGACAAAAGCTGCTTAGCCCAACAGTTTCGTTATTTAGGGTATTGGCAGATATGTCACTTGTATATTTTTTATCATTATCATGTTAAAGCTGTCGAGTTGAAACCGAGCATTACCGAGCGTTTTCGGGAGCTTTATCTAATTTTCCAAATCTGGGCTTTAATAAAAACAAGCACTTATTTCTATGTATGACCACAATTTATTTGATTTATTTGGTTTATATAAACAAATTACATATGTGACCTGCGTAAATTACATATGTGACATATGTGGTTGAAGACCGAATTAGAAGAAGTGACGCAGGAGAGCGGCTCAACGCCTGATGCTTCGGAGCGACCGAGAGAAACCGTGAGAGAGCGAGACAACGCTAGCACATGACGGTAGATGCAGGTGGCCGATCGAATGCACGAGAGCGGGCGACGCGAATAGACATATAAATATACATGAAAGTGACGTCGCGTATTCAATAAATTATTGCCGGCCAAACTTTCCGGCGGCCGCTTGACCCGACATACTCCCCCCGTTGGAAGATGAGCTTTCAACAGCATCATGAAGAGGCAGCAGGCACAATTGGTTGACTGCCTGCCTTGTAGCTTCGGACGCCGTCCTCAGCAGCGCCACCCGACACACTCCGTCATCTCCGACGACCATTTCCATCACCCTCGCCAGGGGCGACTTCATTGGAGGCAAGTTTTTGTCCTTCGCCAGCACGATGTCATTTACAGCTATGCTTTGACCTGAGACGCGCCATTTAGATAAATGCTGCAACAGGGTTAAATACTCTTCCTTCCATATGGACCAGATTCATCGCTGTAGAAAGACGACACCTAGCCAGGCATCCAACCGGTTGATGTTGAGTTTTATCAGGTGTGGCTGAAATTAGAAGGAAACCCCTTCGTGCAAAAAAATGACCAGGAGTCAGGACATTCTGATCACCAGGCTTTTCATAGAGAGAACTTTGTTTGTCTTCACAGCAGCTTCCCACAAGCCACCATATAAGAGACAACGGGGAGGAATGAAATTCCATTTAATGGACTCTGAAAGGCAAAAATATAGGAGTCTGCTCTCTTGCTCGTCGCGAAAAAATCACCGTTATAATTCACTCAATTGGTTTTTGGCTCCAAATAATTTGGTTGCGTTGTCAGATTAAATCTTTCAAGTCTTCTTCCTGAAAGAAATGAATCCCCTAGAGCCCCCAGGCAGATCCCTCACTACCTCTAAGTGGACGGCCTTTGTCGTTAAACAGATGAAAACGCTGATTCAACATTTTATTTATACCTGCGTCGTTATGCAGAAGCGCCCTTGGGTCGGTTGGGCGTGAGGTGGACTGTACGTATGCAGCGGGAACCGCGCGAAAAAATTTTATGTTTGCTTTTAGTATAGATTCACTAGTGCCTAATCTATACAAATTACCTAAAGCTATATTATAGATTCATTATTCATTATTGGTGCGCCTTAGAACGGTAAAATCAGGTTAACGATTTGGGTGTTCTTTTAGATTTAAAGGTTAAATTTTCCGATCATATATTCACAATGGTTAATAAAGCAAAAGATGGGCTTGTTTTTATTAAAAGATGCTTAAAAATTTTTAATGACACCTACATAACAGAATCTTTATACATATCTTTGGTCCGTTCGATACTTGGAAATGGATCGTGTGTCTGGAGTTCTCAAGGCGGAGTAAACCGAAATCACATCGGTGCATTTATTAACATATTACCACCGAAATCACATCATCCGCATCTATTAACACGCTTAAAATATAACGTTTCTTGCTAGGAAACTTTCGTATCACCATTCCAGTCGGTTGGGCGGGAGGTAGGCAGAGGTAAGTTTAACTGCAGCACCTCTTAGCCAGTTCGGCTGTACACGAGGCAGTGATTTATGCGCAAAAACAAATTATATAACCAAACATCCAAGACATAATCATGCTTAACTTTATTCAAAATGTATACAAGGAAGATGTGAACCGATTAAAAACACCATTGTGTAACACCATTACAATTGATTATGTTCGCGCAAGGTTTGAAGGTAAACTCATCTGAAAGAAATAAGGTGGTAAATCACAAGTTTTCGTTCCCCTGAACCAAAGTCAAAAACGAACATAGGTTTCAGCACCCAAAGAGTCCTCGGAACACATAAGAGAAGAAATTAATAAATTGTAGAATATGTTGGCCGTGTAAAAGCGTTGATAACCTTTTTATACATTTTACAGGGTAGTTTAATTTTTGTCAAACGTCTGCCACGCAGAAAAGAAGGCACCTCCGACCCTATAAAGTATTGATATTACGTGTTTTTATTCCCGATTAAAATTAATTAATTAATAAAATTAAAAAATAATATTTTAATATTTATAATTTTATTTTAATATATTGAGAATGAATTACAATGGTTTGTATTGGGATAGCTAACAAAAAACTGATATTACAAATTCAAATTTCTTATAACTATGGCTTTTATCGGTGACAGCGATTCTAGCAGCATAGATGGACTTTGGTTAAATAATGTTGATTGGACAAAGTTAGAGTGCCGGCGTTAGCCAACACGATGCCCTGGGCCGTGGATTTTTCGAGAGGCCTTCGTGGTTGAAAATAAATTTATGCTCAAGGTTTCGCTTTAAGTAACATTTGGGAACAAGTTTTTGAATAATTATATTTACTCAATAGTGCTATTATAATATTTTTCAATCTAAACTCTATTAAATGAGGTTTATGAAATAACTTTCAGAATAATATACTGATTACAGAGGACGATCGAAATCGCTTTATTCGCTATAGGCTCAATGCTATAGACTCATATATGTTCTCAATGACATAATTAAAAGAAATAATTTTACTTCGTCTAATTCAATTCAATTCGTTCGTTCGATTCGACTATCGATTTCATTAAAAAATCGTTTCAAATGGACTTAAAATGCATTATAACGTCCATGCATACACTAATAAAAAACACATTAGCAACTTGATCAATGTATACATTTTTTTAATTTACAAGTGCGCGAGGTATGTAGTCGAAGTTTTCACTCTCTTCGTTCACATTTAACAAGAGAGATAGAGAGGTCACAAGCTCTCTCGACTACAAAGAAGATACAAGAAAAAGCTTTTGAGCTGATTTTGTGAGCAGAAGCGAACAAGAACACATCGTGAAGAAAATAAACTGAAGTTACAAAATAAAAAACAATAATTTTATTTATCTAAAAGTTAACATAACTATGTTACCAAAACTCGCGCGAGGCCTTTTTAAGCGCGAGGCCTTTTTAAGCGGGAGGCCTTTTTAAGCGCGAGGCCTTTTTAAGCGCGAGGCCCTGGGCGGTGGCCCACATTCGCCGCACCTAAAACCGGCGCTGCAAAGTTATACATGTAGGTTTCCAGGATGGGCACTTGTTTATTAATTTGGAGCAAAAGAGGTTTTATGTTTATGTCTACTTTCGTCGATAAAGGCGTGTGAATGGTTTATGTCTGGATGCCAATGGTATTGGCATGGGAAAAGGTTTGTTTCTAACATATTTGAATTATTACATACATATTACATACATAGTAATCTCTAGAATATTTAAATATATGATTTGATAATACTGTTTGAATAGAGGTTTCGTTATCTAGGGTATTTGCAGATATGTCACTTGTATATTGTTATACCCTTGCAGAGGGTATTATAATTTAGGTCAAAAGTGTGCAACGCAGTGAAGGAGACATCTACGACCCTATAAAGTATATATATTCTTGATCAGGATCACCTCCTGAGTCGATATAAGCATGTCGATCTGTCCGTCTGTCTGTTTCTACGCAAACTAGTCTCTCAGTTTTAAAGCTATCGAGTTGAAACTTTGCTCACATCCTTCTTTCCTTTGCAGGCAGTATATAAGTCGCCGGGATCGGTCAACTACATCCTATAGCTTCCATATTACTGATTGATCGGAAATGCCATAACTTCGTTGTTTTTCAAGTTAGATGGGACTTTCTATGCGTTCTAATTTGGGCAAACTTATCCGATTTGCCAAATTTTATTAGGATCGGACGTCTATATCCTATAGCTACCATATAACTGTTTGATCGGAAATGCCATAACTTGGTTGTTTTTCAAGTTAGAAGGATGGGAGTTTTAATGGATTCCTCTTTGGCCAAAATAATTCGGTATGCCAAATTTCAAAAGGATCGGCCGACTATATACGATCCGCTTTATATCTAATAATATAAGATGCGTGTCGCCACCTAGCGGACTGTGACTCAACAGCAAGGGTATATAAACTTCGGCTCCGCCCGAAGTTAGCTTCCCTTTCTTGTTTATCATGATCTTGTTAAGGGGGCATGCGCAGTTGGAGGGCCAAAAAATATACATTTTTCCCGATTTTTTTTCTCGTAAACTATTGAATTTATTTGAAATATCGCTTTAATTTGTGAAAGTACATCATTTTAACTTTACATTTGAAAAAAAAAGTATAAAATATTGGGCAGTTTCAAAGTTATGCCCCGTCGAAGTGAGGTCCGTCTGAAAAACACGGGTCGCGGTGACCAAGACTGTGGAAATCTGGATCGTCGGAAATCAAAAAATGAAACGGATTTACATTTATTGAAAGTTTATCTAGTACTTAATCGATGGATATTAAAAAAATATATATATTTGACAAATTGGCGACCTATCAAAGTGTAACAATCGTTTTTCGTTAAAAAAGCGGTAGTTTTTCAGCTGTAAAAAAAAAAGTTTTGCATAAATTAGATTATTATGTTTTAAAAAAGCATGCTACATTTCAAGACAATCGGTTACTAGTTTTCGAGTAAGAGTGGTCACCGACTTCAAAGACGTAGTTTTGAGAAAAACGTGTTTAAAGTTTCAACTCACTATTACATAAAACGGACGCCCCTACCTTTAAACATGTGTATCTCAATGAATTTTCACCGGATCATTTCAAAATTTTGTGAACACATTTCTAAATGCACTTTAAGAATATCCAAAAAAAAATTTTTTGAAATTTACAAGTGCGCATGCCTCCTAAAAGCTATCGAGTGGAAACTTTGCACACATCCATTGTTCAGTTACCGAGCGTTTTCCGGAGCTTTATCTAATTTTCCAAATCTGGGCTTTAATAAAAACAAGCACTTATTTCTATGTATGACCACAATTTATTTGATTTATTTGGTTTATATAAACAAATTACATATGTGACCTGCGTAAGGTTGAAGACCGAATTAGAAGAAGTGACGCGAGAGAGCTGCACAACGCCTGATGATTCGGAGCGACCGAGAGAAACTGTGAGAGAGCGAGACAACGCTAGCACATGACGGCAGATGCAGGTGGCCGATCGAATGCACGAGAGCGGGCGACGCGAATAGACACATAAATATAAATGAAAGTGACGTCACGTATTCAATAAATTATTGCCGGCCAAACTTTCCGGCGGCGGCTTGACCCGACATACTCCCCCCTTTGGAAGATGAGCTTTCAACAGCATCATGAAGAGGCAGCAGGCACAATTTGTGGACTGCCTGCCTTGTAGCTCCGGACGCCGTCCTCAGCAGCGCCACCCGACACACTCTGTCATCTTCGACGACCATTTCCGTCACCCTCGCCAGGGGGTACTCTTCCTTCCATCTGGACCAGATTCATCGCTGTAAAAAGACGACGCCTAGCCAGGCATCCAACCGGTTGATGTTGAGTTTTGTCAGGTGTGGCTGAAATTAGAAGGAAACCCCTTCGTGCAAAAAAATGACCAGGAGTCAGGACATTCTGATCAGCAGGCTTTTCATAGAGAGAAATTTGTTTGTTTCACAGCAGCTTCCCACAAGCCACCATATAAGAGACAACGGGGAGGAATGAAATTCCGTTTAATGGACTCTGAAAGGCAAAAATATAGGAGTCTGCTCTCTTGCTCGTCGCGAAAAAATAACCGTTTTAATTCACTGCTCCATAACCTTTTCGTTCCCCTGAACCAAAGTCAAAAACGAACATAGGTTTCAGCACCCAAAGAGTCCTCGGAACACATAAGAGAAGAAATTAATAAATTGTAGAATATGTTGGCCGTGTAAAAGCGTTGATAACCTTTTTATACATTTTACAGGGTAGTTTAATTTTTGTCAAACGTCTGCCACGCAGAAAAGAAGGCACCTCCGACCCTATAAAGTATTGATATTACGTGTTTTTATTCCCGATTAAAATTAATTAATTAATAAAATTAAAAAATAATATTTTAATACTTATAATTTTATTTTAATATATGTAGAATGAATTACAATGGTTTGTATTTGGATAGCTAACAAAAAACTGATATTACAAATTCAAATTTCTTATAACTATGGCTTTTATCGGTGACAGCGATTCTAGCAGCATAGATGGACTTTGGTTAAATAATGTTGATTGGACAAAGTTACAGTGCCGGCGTTAGCCAACGCGATGCCCTGGGCCGTGGATTTTTCGCGAGGCCTTCGTGGTTGAAAATAAATTTATGCTCAAGGTTTCGCTTTAAGTAACATTTGGGAACAAATGTTTGAATAATTATATTTACTCAATAGTGCTATTATAATATTTTTCAATCTAAACTCTATTAAATGCGGTTTTTGAAATAACTTTCAGAATAATATACTGATTACAGAGGACGATCGAAATCGCTAGGCTCAATGCTATAGACTCATATATGTTCTCAATGACATAATTAAAAGAAATAATTTTACTTCGTCTATATAATTCAATTCAATTCGTTCGTTCGATTCGACTATCGATTTCATTAAAAAATCGTTTCAAATGGGCTTAAAATGCATCATAACGTCCATGCAAACACTAATAAAAAACACATTAGCAAATTGATCAATGTATACATTTTTTTAATTTACAAGTGCGCGAGGTATGTAGTCGAAGTTTTCACTCTCTTCGTTCACATTTAACAAGAGAGATAGAGAGGTCACAAGCTCTCTCGACTACAAAGAAGATACAAGAAAAAGCTTTTGAGCTGATTTTGTGAGCAGAAGCGAACAAGAACACATCGTGAAGAAAATAAACTGAAGTTACAAAATAAAAAACAATAATTTTATTTATCTAAAAGTTAACATAACTATGTTACCAAAACTCGCGCGAGGCCTTTTTAAGCGCGAGGCCTTTTTAAGCGGGAGGCCTTTTTAAGCGCGAGGCCTTTTTAAGCGCGAGGCCCTGGGCGGTGGCCCACATTCGCCGCACCTAAAACCGGCGTTGCAAAGTTATACATAGGTTTCCAGGATGGGAACTTGTTTATTAATTCGGAGCAAAAGAGGTTTTATGTTTATGTCTACTTTCGTCGATAAAGGCGTGTGAATGGTTTATGTCTGGATGCCAATGGTATTGGCATGGGAAAAGGTTTGTTTCTAACATATTTGAATTATTACATACATATTACATACATAGTAATCTCTAGAATATTTAAATATATGATTTGATAATACTGTTTGAATAGAGGTTTCGTTATCTAGGGTATTTGCAGATATGTCACTTGTATATTGTTATACCCTTGCAGAGGGTATTATAATTTAGGTCAAAAGTGTGCAACGCAGTGAAGGAGACATCTACGACCCTATAAAGTGTATGTTGGGCTAAGCAGCCACCAGATAGGCTAATTAGAATATTGATAATTTGTTCATCTGCAGCGGCATTTAATCTTCTCTTTTGACTCCCAGATTCGCATGCACTTTGTTGTCATTTTTGTAGCGCATGCGCTTTTGGGAGCTTTGGAAGAGCTTCTGCGCCAAAGCTGTTCTTCTTCTTGTTGTAGTTGAAGAGTTGTTATTGACGGGCCGCTATTTGTTTTATTGTGCGGAATTAGCTCAATAAATTAAATATAAACAATTGAATCTCGTCTTTAATTCGGTCGCTATCAAAAAGCTGATCGCTCAACAGTGTATATATTCTTGATCAGGATCACCTCCTGAGTCGATATAAGCATGTCGATCTGTCCGTCTGTCTGCTTCTACGCAAACTAGTCTCTCAGTCTTAAAGCTATCGAGTTGAAACTTTGCTCACATCCTTCTTTCCTTTGCAGGCAATATATAAGTCGGAACGGCCGGGATCGGTCAACTACATCCTATAGCTTCCATATAACTGATTGATCGGAAATGCCATAACTTCGTTGTGTTTCAAGTTAGAAGGGACTTTCTATGCATTCTAATTTGGCAAACTTATCCGATTTGCCAAATTTTATAAGGATCGGCCGTGTTTATCGAGATTATTTTATCTCGTCGCGAAAAATGAAAGGAAACAAAGGTGGCTGTAGAATTAAATTAAATTGCAAAAAAAACGAACGAAACGAAAATGCGTGCACTCTTCGACGTTATAAATTCGATTATATTCATATTAACAAAACCTTAAGCCTAGCTTATCTAGTGCGGCGAAGCGGGGCGAATTCATGGGAGAGCGCAAGTGAGAGCTTCACTTGCGCTCCCGCTCCGCCCTAAACTAACTTATACTAGACTTCATAAAATTCCACTTATTATCTACATCTAATTATACACCGGCCCCGTTAAAGGCCTTCCTTAGGCTTCAACTATTGGCAGCTTTGCCAGCTTGTGGACTGCTCTCCGAAACAATGCTCCTCTACTCGTCCTGACGTCGGACGAGTAGACCTTAAGCCTAGCTTATCTAGTGCGGCGAAGCGGGGCGAATTCATGGGAGAGCGCAAGTGAGAGCTTCACTTGCGCTCCCGCTCCGCCCTAAACTAACTTATACTAGACTTCATAAAATTCCACTTATTATCTACATCTAATTATACACCGGCCCCGTTAAAGGCCTTCCTTAGGCTTCAACTATTGGCAGCTTTGCCAGCTTGTGGACTGCTCTCCGAAACAATGCTCCTCTACTCGTCCTGACGTCGGCGACCCTGACCCTTCCCTCCGCGCCGGCGTGAGTCTCGACGACCCTGGCGGTGATCCACTGCTGGGGCGGCTGGTCGTCCTCGGCGACCAGGACCAGATCGCCCTTCCTGGCGTCCTCCTGCTCCCGCTGCCACTGCGACCGCGCCTGTAGGCCCAATACGTACTCCCGGGACCAACGCTGCCAAAACATTTGCTTGATTGACGAGACAAGCCGCCATCGCCGCAAGCACGTTAGACCCTGCTGGTCCGGGGTCCGCGGTGCTGGTGGGGCGATGAGCGGCCCGCCTGTCAACAGGTGCCCGGGAGTCAGCGCCTCGCCGTCGCTTGGGTCCTGACTGAGGGCGCCCAGGGGCCTCGAGTTCAGGACGGCCTCGACTCCAACGAGGACGGTCTGCAGCTCCTCTGCGGTCAACTTTGCGCTGCCCACCGCTCGTAGGAGTAGGTGCTTTGCAGACTTCCCACCTGCCTCCCATAGTCCGCCCATGTGCGGAGCCCGCGGCGGTATGAACGCAAATACGCATCCTTTTTTTGATGCGTATTGCCGCAGCTCGTCCGCTTCGCTCTCGATCTGGTGCCGCAGTGCCGCGAAGTGGCGACTCGCTCCGACGAAGTTCGTCGCGTTGTCGCAGTGCATGATCTGCGGACATCCTCGGCGCCCAACGAACCTTTGAAAAGCCAATAGAAAGGAATCAGTTGACAAATCGGAAACTACTTCTAAATGTACTGCTTTAGACGAAAAACACACAAACAGGGCAATGTAGGACTTGTATGGTGGCCTACCACGAATTTTCAAGGTCGTCTCAATAGGGCCACAGAAATCCACGCCACATATGGAAAATGGGCGGAGAGCACGAACTCGATCTAAGGGTAAATCTCCCATGATTTGAGTCATCAGATGAGGCTTGCATTTAAAACAGCGTATGCATGACCGCACTATCTGACTGCAGACTTCCTGCGCGTTTACTATCCAAACGCGCTGTCGCAAGAGACTCACTAGTGCTCGTGGACCCACATGAAAATTCGACTCGTGCAAGTATCGGACGTAGCTCTGAACAAATTGAGAGCGCTTCGTCAACAATACTGGAAACTTGGCATCGTACGAAATAGGAGCATTGGCTAGTCGCCCCCCGACCCACAACAACGAAAAGGTAAGCCCAGCCTGAGAGGTTTCATGGACAAACGGACTTAGCTTCTGTAGGCTTGGTCTAACAACAAGATTTTTTCTAACATTTTTAATTTCCTCTTGATACTCGTGCTCTTGGACTATCTGGACAATTTTATTAAACGCGTCTCGATATTCGACAGGGGAAGGTACATTATCAGAAGGAACTACTAATTTTTTACACTTCTTTATAAAGCGGACCATGTAAACGAACACTCGCAGCAGTTTTAAGTGAGAGGAAAATCCTTCTATCACTTCCAACAAATATGAGGTAGAGACCATTGCAGTCAGTCCGACCGCACTCTTCTTTGCTTCCATCTGCAAAATCTCTGGTGACGGATCAAACCGAGGGCTCGTTGGCCACTTATCTTCCGGCTCCGTTAAAAACGATGGACCTGTGAACCAAATTGATTCTATCGTTTCCTTTACGTCTCCACCTCTTGACACAATATCTGCCGGGTTCTGTTTAGTTGGTACATGCCGCCACGTGCTATCCTCTGACCACTCTTGAATCTCAGCAACTCTATTTGATACGAACGTTGACAACGACGATGGATGGGAACGAATCCAATGAAGACAAACTTCCGAATCTGACCAATATACACTTCGTTCGATCGGTGCTTTGATAAGAGGTTTTATTTTGCGACAGAGGTCCGCGAGAAGGTGAGCGGCACATAACTCAAGACGGGGGAGCGTCTTTGTCTTGAGCGGCGCTACTTTCGACTTTGCTGTCAACAATGAGACTTTACTACCTTCTGCAGATTTGCAACGGAAATAGACGCAGGCTCCATAGGCTCTCATCGATGCGTCAGAAAAGGCATGAATTTCAATTGGTGACATTGGCTCACTCATCACAAATCTCGGTATTGAGATCTCTTCTAACTGTGACAAGGCAAGCTGAATCTTGTTCCATGCGGTTTCCAAGTGCAGTGGAATGGACTCATCCCAATCTAGCTTATTGAGCCAAAGTTCCTGTAACAGGATCTTTCCTTTAATAAGGATCGGGCTTAATAAGCCAAGAGGGTCGAAAAGCTTTGACGTCACCGAAAGAATATTCCGCTTAGTCGCCCTTTGACCCATGACTGACATATCAATTTCGAATTTAAATACATCATCTTTAGGAACCCAAACGAAGAACCATCATTTCATTAAATACATCATCTTTAGGAACCCAGCGTTTTGAAGAACCTGAGTTACTTCAGACTTAATTGTCTTTAGCTCCTCTACGCAACCAGCACCCGTTAACATGTCGTCGACGTAAAAGTCAGACCCAATAACTTTAGCAGCTCGAGGGAATGTATTTTTCGCGGATTCACTCAACCTCTTCAAACACCTTATGGACAGGAATGGGGCTGGTGCAGTGCCATACGTAACGGTGTTGAGCTTGCACAATTTCAAGGACTCAGACGGGTCTTTTCTCCACACTATCAACTGGTATCGTCGATCTGCTTCATTTACCATCACTTGACGATACATCTTTTTTATGTCGGCTACCAGAGCGAATTTATTTAGCCGAAATCTAAGAAGAGTTGAGTAAAGCTCTTCCTGAATTGTTGGACCCACCATCAACAACTCATTTAAACACTTCTGCGTGGATGTCTTGCAGGACGCATCGAAAACGACTCGTAGTTTGGTCGTTGTACTTTGCGGCCGCAAGACACACTGCTGGGGTATGACGTAGTGTGGAGAAGCAAGAACGTCATTGCTTGCAGGGGACATATGGCCTAGGGATTCATATTTTTCCATAAATTCCAAATACATTTTCTTTAAGTTCGGATCTCGAGATAATCTTCTCTCGAGCGACAGAAATCGGCGTTTTGCTATCTTGAATGAATTGCCCAAAACGCTTGGATTCGACTTAAATGGAAGTTTAACTTCAAATCGACCTGAAGGCAGTATTCTTGTAGTCTTCCGATAATGTTCCTCACATAGCTCTTGTTCTGGCGACAACATCTTTTTAGAAGATGGAACTTCTTCCAACGACCAGAATTTTTTCAAGTTTTTTTCTATTGACTCTAATACTTCCTCTTGGCAATTCAGACTAGAGACTGGCTGTGGGGGAGTTGAGGAATTAGCCAGATATTTTCCCAATACTATCCACCCAAGGAGAGATTTTTGAAGGATGGGATGGTTCGGACCTTGTTTTATTTGGCCAACGGACAACAGTTCGAAAAATGACTCAGCTCCAATTAGCATATCTATCCGCTGAGGTTTGTAAAAATATGGGTCTGCTAACGGCAAGTTCTTTGGTAGGGTCCAATCTTTCACGTTCACCGATTGGTCAGGGTGATAGCCTGAAATGGTTTTCAAAACCCAAAAGTCGAACGGAAACTCGCTACCATTGACTCTCGACTTCACCACGGTGTGTATCTTTTTCTTGACTTGTGAATTAGTTTGAACAATTCCAAGCAAGTTGATGCACGATTCCTCCCTACGGATCTGTAAGCGTTGAGCAAGATCTTCTGTAATAAAATTCATTTGTGACCCTGAGTCAAGTAATGCTCGGGCCAAGATGTGCTCACCATTTTTTGTGCGAACGCTTACGATCGACGTTGCTAACAAAACCCTTTCTACAGACGACGCATGCAAAGCATGTGAAGTAGAAGGGCCATCATTCGTTAACTCTGGAGGAGGATTTTGTGTGGGTGGTGGTAATGCTAAGATATTTTCGGTCACTGTAAATCGGTGCAGAAGTTTATGGTGCGATCTTGAACAGATTTGGCACCTGGTCGATTTACAATTCGCTACCGTGTGACCTTTTCGCAGACAATTCAAACATAGGGAGGCTGACTTAACAAACTCAAACCTTTGCATTACAGCAAGGCGAGCGAACGGACTACACTGGGCCAAAAAATGGTTGTTCGCGTTACAATAACTGCAAGCTGGTTTGGCGTTGGTAGAAGAACAAGCCAACGAAGTTCTATTTAGTTGCTTGCCGAACCCAGTTCATTCTTGTTTTGGTTTGCCAGTCTCTTCAGCGGACAGATGCTGGTATCTACGATTTAGTATTTTTTCGAAATCGGACCACAGCGGCAATTCCTCAAAATCCAGTGACTCTTCCCATTTTTGCTTGGTCACTGGATCCACTCTACTCAAAACTAAATGAATAATCATTGAGTTTGCAATTTTAGTATCATCTCCTATGGATAATAGTGATCCATAAATTGATGATACAGTGTCGATAAGACCCCTCAACGACGACGCAGACGGCTGGGAAATTTTCGGAAGGCTGAACAGTTGACGTATTTGGTTCGCAAAGATGAGACATTCGTTATCATAAACTCTCTTTAGACTAGCGATAGCTTTGTCGTAATTACTCTCGGTGACCTGGAATGCCTTGATAGTTCCTAAGGCTTCACCAGAGAGGCAAGAAATTAAATGATTAAATTTCTCGATAACTGGAATGTTCACATCTTTGTCCACTAATGTCTCGAAAAGACTTATGAAATTTTTGAAATCCGAATAATTTCCACTGAATTTTGGCAATGCCAAACTAGGAAGTCGAGCTCGAGTTGGGGCTGCAGAAATTGCAGTAGCTGAACGGGAGTCTTCAGCTGAATTAAAGGCATTACATAAGGACATGATCCTTGCCTTGGTAGTTATTCCTAATTCTTCCAACTCGGCTCCGAAATCATCCAATTCATCTATTTGCTCGATCTGGTCTTGCAACTCATTTGCTTTAGAAATTGCCTCATCTATAACCTGAAGCCTGCACTCTAGCTCGGTTTTATTAAGAGGAAGTGATCCATCTTCCAAACGTTCCTCCAACCGGCGAATGCTTTTAACTTAGACATTTAATCTTCTCTTTAAGTCAATAAGAGTTGTGGAATTAAGTTTTTGTTTAGTACTTTCCATTTTAAAAAATTTGTTTTTTCTATACAAAAACGAAAACAATGCAAATTTAAGATTTAATAATTTATTTAAAAATTTTTATTAATTTTAAAATATTGATATTAAAAATTTATTAAATTTTTATTTATTAAATTTTTCTCAAATTTATTTAAAAATTTATTGAATTTAATTCAACAACAAGAAAATGCGAAAACGAAAATAATTAATTAATCTTATTTAAATATAATAAATAACACAGTGTAACAGTGATTCTGAACTTTTGAAGTGACATAGTAGGAATTGTTCATTGGGTCGAGTATATCACAAAACCATTTTTGAAATATTTCTAACACCCTCAAAATCTTGATTTATGGTTAAAAAACCGTTTTTCGGGACTTGTTTGCGCTTAAGAATTCCTGTACGCGTTTTTTTCAACCGATTTCAAAATGTTTGGGGTTTTTTAAATAGTGAAATGTTGTAGCTTTTGAAAAAAAATATATCTTTGATTTTGTTAAACAAAAAGAACAAAAATTTTACATCTGATACTGAAGTTTTCGACTTTTGTTCGTGTTTTTCGGATTTTGATGCCAGTTTTTCGGTACAACTTACAAAAATTCGGCCGTTTTTGATACATATCAATGTTGTCTCATTAATTCTGAATAAAATGAGACAAATTTCATCAAAAAATAATGAAAATTGGTAAAGTTATAACGCTTTTCCCAAAAAGAGTCAATTCAACCTTGCGTGCGCTCCGGAGTACCTGTGTGTATAAGACAGGAATATGCTCTTCTTCTTATAGTGCTCCCATGGTTTTATTGACTTTTTTTGGGAAAAGCGTTATAACTTCAACAATTTGTATTATTTTTTAATGAAATTTGTCTCGTTTTATTCAGTATTAATGAGACAATATTAATATGTGGCATAAATGACAGAATTTTTGTCAGAAGAAAGCAATATACTCTTATTCTTATACACATTGTTACTCCTGAGCGTCCGCTAGGTTGAATTGACTTTTTTTGGGAATAGCGTTATAACTTTACCAATTTTCATTATTTTTTGATGAAATTTGTCTCATTTTATTCAGAATTAATGAGACAACATTGGTATGTGGCAAAAATGACAGAATTTTTGTAAGTTGTACCGAAAAACTGGCATAAAAATCCGAAAAACACGAACAAAAGTCGAAAACTTCAGTTTCAGATGTAAAATTTTTGTTCTTTTTGTTTAACAAAATCGAAGATATATTTTTTTTTCAAAAGCTACAACATTTCACTATTAAAAAACACCAAACATTTTGAAATCGGTTGAAAAAAAACGCGTTCAGGAATTTTTAAGCGCAAACAAGTCCCGAAAAACGGTTTTTTAACCAGAAATCAAGATTTTGAGGGTGTTAGAAATATTTCAAAAATTGTTTTGTGATATACTCGACCCAATGAACAATTCCTACTATGTCACTTCAAAAGTTCATTCACTTTTGTCATTTTTGTAACACTGTGTAATTTATTAAATTTAACCAAAAAAAACAAAATCTAAATTGATTAATTAATTGATAACGAATTATTGATAGTCGAGGCACAGAGTATCCAAAAAAAAATAGTTGGTCGCCAATGACACTGAAACCAATATGCCCGACCAAATTGTAGGGGAGCGCGTCAATTGGCGGACCGGTAAACTATACGCGCCAAAAAGTGCATATACATACATACATACAGCAGCGGATAACGGTGGGAAACGAAAACGAGAATATTATCGCTGCATCTATTTGTATGTATGTAAAACAAATATATATGCACCTTTATTTTATCTGTAATAAATATAATAATTTTTGGCTGTACTTTAGTATTTATTTGGAAGATTTGTAAATTCGAGAACGAGAGGGAGGATCCTTTAATCCTGCGGCCACTTTCCTTTCACAATCGATGCAGGTGCAGGGCATGGGGACGACGAATCCTTCCAGTAGCATCTATGGAGAAGTTTGTTTCGCGACGCGGAGAATTCTTTAATTTGTATTTGAATTCACTGGCACAACCGTCGCGAGCAACTCCTTTTTTTTTTGAATATATATATGTTATATATATTGTTTATATATTTTATGTGTCACTGTCACTATTTTTTGTTGCTTTTTTATTTAATTATTTACTACAGTCCACCCGGGGGCGCCAAAATGTTTATCGAGATTATTTTATCTCGTCGCGAAAAACGAAAGGAAACAAAGGTGGCTGTAGAATTATATTAAATTGCAAAAAAAACGAACGAAACGAAAATGCGTGCACTCTTCGACGTTATAAATTCGATTATATTCATATTAACAAAACCTTAAGCCTAGCTTATCTAGTGCGGCGAAGCGGGGCAAATTCATGGGAGAGCGCAAGTGAGAGCTTCACTTGCGCTCCCGCTCCGCCCTAAACTAACTTATACTAGACTTCATAAAATTCCACTTATTATCTACATCTAATTAGGCCGTCTATATCCTATAGCTACCATATAACTGTTTGATCGGAAATGCCATAACTTGGTTGTTTTTCAAGTTAGAAGGATGGGAGTTTTAATGGATTCCTCTTTGGCCAAAATAATTCGGTATGCCAAATTTCATAAGGATCGGCCGACTATATACGATCCGCTTTATATCTAATAATATAAGATGCGTGTCGCCACCTAGCGGACTGCGACTCAACAGCAAGGGTATATAAACTTCGGCTCCGCCCGAAGTTAGCTTTCCTTTCTTGTTTATCATGATCTTGTTAAGGGGGCATGCGCAGTTGGAGGGCCAAAAAATATACATTTTTCCCGATTTTTTTTCTCGTAAACTATTGAATTTATTTGAAATATCGCTTTAATTTGTGAAAGTACATCATTTTAACTTTACATTTGAAAAAAAAAGTATAAAATATTGGGCAGTTTCAAAGTTATGCCCCGTCGAAGTGAGGTCCGTCTGAAAAACACGGGTCGCGGTGACCAAGACTGTGGAAATCTGGATCGTCGGAAATCAAAAAATGAAACGGATTTACATTTATTGAAAGTTTATCTAGTACTTAATCGATGGATATTAAAAAAATATATATATTTGACAAATTGGCGACCTATCAAAGTGTAACAATCGTTTTTCGTTAAAAAAGCGGTAGTTTTTCAGCTGTAAAAAAAAAAGTTTTGCATAAATTAGATTATTATGTTTTAAAAAAGCATGCTACATTTCAAGACAATCGGTTACTAGTTTTCGAGTAAGAGTGGTCACCGACTTCAAAGACGTAGTTTTGAGAAAAACGTGTTTAAAGTTTCAACTCACTATTACATAAAACGGACGCCCCTACCTTTAAACATGTGTATCTCAATGAATTTTCACCGGATCATTTCAAAATTTTGTGAACACATTTCTAAATGCACTTTAAGAATATCCAAAAAAAAATTTGATTTTTTGAAATTTACAAGTGCGCATGCCTCCTAAAAGCTATCGAGTGGAAACTTTGCACACATCCATTGTTCAGTTACCGAGCGTTTTCCGGAGCTTTATCTAATTTTCCAAATCTGGGCTTTAATAAAAACAAGCACTTATTTCTATGTATGACCACAATTTATTTGATTTATTTGGTTTATATAAACAAATTACATATGTGACCTGCGTAAGGTTGAAGACCGAATTAGAAGAAGTGACGCGAGAGAGCTGCGCAACGCCTGATGATTCGGAGCGACCGAGAGAAACTGTGAGAGAGCGAGACAACGCTAGCACATGACGGCAGATGCAGGTGGCCGATCGAATGCACGAGAGCGGGCGACGCGAATAGACACATAAATATAAATGAAAGTGACGTCACGTATTCAATAAATTATTGCCGGCCAAACTTTCCGGCGGCGGCTTGACCCGACATACTCCCCCCTTTGGAAGATGAGCTTTCAACAGCATCATGAAGAGGCAGCAGGCACAATTTGTGGACTGCCTGCCTTGTAGCTCCGGACGCCGTCCTCAGCAGCGCCACCCGACACACTCTGTCATCTTCGACGACCATTTCCGTCACCCTCGCCAGGGGGTACTCTTCCTTCCATCTGGACCAGATTCATCGCTGTAAAAAGACGACGCCTAGCCAGGCATCCAACCGGTTGATGTTGAGTTTTGTCAGGTGTGGCTGAAATTAGAAGGAAACCCCTTCGTGCAAAAAAATGACCAGGAGTCAGGACATTCTGATCAGCAGGCTTTTCATAGAGAGAAATTTGTTTGTTTCACAGCAGCTTCCCACAAGCCACCATATAAGAGACAACGGGGAGGAATGAAATTCCGTTTAATGGACTCTGAAAGGCAAAAATATAGGAGTCTGCTCTCTTGCTCGTCGCGAAAAAATAACCGTTTTAATTCACTCGTTTTAATTCACTGCTCCATAACCTTTTCGTTCCCCTGAACCAAAGTCAAAAACGAACATAGGTTTCAGCACCCAAAGAGTCCTCGGAACACATAAGAGAAGAAATTAATAAATTGTAGAATATGTTGGCCGTGTAAAAGCGTTGATAACCTTTTTATACATTTTACAGGGTAGTTTAATTTTTGTCAAACGTCTGCCACGCAGAAAAGAAGGCACCTCCGACCCTATAAAGTATTGATATTACGTGTTTTTATTCCCGATTAAAATTAATTAATTAATAAAATTAAAAAATAATATTTTAATATTTATAATTTTATTTTAATATATTGAGAATGAATTACAATGGTTTGTATTGGGATAGCTAACAAAAAACTGATATTACAAATTCAAATTTCTTATAACTATGGCTTTTATCGGTGACAGCGATTCTAGCAGCATAGATGGACTTTGGTTAAATAATGTTGATTGGACAAAGTTAGAGTGCCGGCGTTAGCCAACGCGATGCCCTGGGCCGTGGATTTTTCGCGAGGCCTTCGTGGTTGAAAATAAATTTATGCTCAAGGTTTCGCTTTAAGTAACATTTGGGAACAAATTTTTGAATAATTATATTTACTCAATAGTGCTATTATAATATTTTTCAATCTAAACTCTATTAAGGGGGCAGGATGGTTTCAGAGGCTGAAAAATAGCAGTTTTTTGCGATTTTTTTTGTTATGTCTGACTAAATATATCAATTCAAGTTTTTTACACAATTAATGGCTATATTTGGAGAGTATCTAGGAATTTTTATTTTTAAGAAATAATTATAATTTATCCCGTAACGGGCAGTCGGCCGGAGTCGCTTCCAAAAATTGGTCTCTTGCGGTGCGTAAAGTCTGGCCTTACAGTGTTATCGGAAATACAAAAATTGAATTGATTTACTTAAAATATTAGTTTCTTGTGCGGATGAACGAAACCATTTTGAAAAATATGCGATTTTGAATTTTTGGCGCGGTTGTAAAGTCGGAGGAACCATTTTTACATAAAAATCCGCCCATTATTGCCCGTAAAAATGGTGAAAAAAAAATTTAAAAAAAAAAAGCATTCGTTCATCCGCAAGTATTTATTGTATTAAAGATGTGTGCAAAATTTTATTTAGATCCGAGCATTACTTTTTGAGTTACGTTACGCACCGACTTGAAAAAGTTGTTTTGAGAAAAACGCGTCTAAAGTTTTAAAAGCAATGGAAAGTATATGGAGAGAAAGAAACTAGAAAATCGGTATCTCAGCAACTTTTAGTCCGATCGACATGAAACTTTCACAGGATATTCCTAAGATAATGTTCTATTATATAAAAAATTTCTGAAAAAAAAATTTGTTTGAAGTCTCAAACCATCCTGCCCCCTTAAATGAGGTTTATGAAATAACTTTCAGAATAATATACTGATTACAGAGGACGATCGAAATCGCTTTATTCGCTATAGGCTCAATGCTATAGACTCATATATGTTCTCAATGACATAATTAAAAGAAATAATTTTACTTCGTCTATATAATTCAATTCAATTCGTTCGTTCGATTCGACTATCGATTTCATTAAAAAATCGTTTCAAATGGGCTTAAAATGCATCATAACGTCCATGCAAACACTAATAAAAACACATTAGCAAATTGATCAATGTATACATTTTTTAAATTTACAAGTGCGCGAGGTATGTAGTCGAAGTTTTCACTCTCTTCGTTTACATTTAACAAGAGAGATAGAGAGGTCACAAGCTCTGTCGACTACAAAGAAGATACAAGAAAAAGCTTTTGAGCTGATTTTGTGAGCAGAAGCGAACAAGAACACATCGTGAAGAAAATAAACTGAAGTTACAAAATAAAAAACAATAATTTTATTTATCTAAAAGTTAACATAACTATGTTAACAAAACTCGCGCGATGCCTTTTTAAGCGCGAGGCCCTGGGCGGTGGCCCACATTCGCCGCACCTAAAACCGGCGCTGCAAAGTTATACATGTAGGTTTCCAGAATGGGCACTTGTTTATTAATTTGGAGCAAAAGAGGTTTTATGTTTATGTCTGGATGCCAATGGTATTGGCATGGGAAAAGGTTTGTTTCTAACATATTTGAATTATTACATACATATTACATATGTCGTAGAATGGTTAGTTTGTCCATTGTACATGTGCGTACAGCTTTGGTGTGGCGACACATTGTCTAGCAGTTGTGCGTCATGTGCGTACAGCTTTGGTGTGGCGACACATTGTCTAGTAGTTGTAGAATGCACAGCAGCTGAAAGGGAAAAAGGGACACACTCTGCTGCTGAGCATGGTCTGATCGGAGAGCGCGGACTGAATGCAAGTAACAGAGATGGCAATAGACTTTGCAGAAATGAGACAGAACTCTGTGTTACGCAGGTCAGTTTGGATGCGTCTCTTGCAACGAGCAGAACTTGCTGTGCAAACTTACTGAAAATATGGAATCGTTGGAGGGATCTCTGTCACATACATAGTAATCTCTAGAATATTTAAATATATGATTTGATAATACTGTTTGAATAGAGGTTTCGTTATCTAGGGTATTTGCAGATATGTCACTTGTATATTTTTATACCCTTGCAGAGGGTATTATAATTTAGGTCAAAAGTGTGCAACGCAGTGAAGGAGACATCTACGACCCTATAAAGTATATATATTCTTGATCAGGATCACCTCCTGAGTCGATATAAGCATGTCGATCTGTCCGTCTGTCTGTTTCTACGTCTAGTCTCTCAGTTTTAAAGCTATCGAGTTGAAACTTTGCTCACATCCTTCTTTCCATTGCAGGCAATATATAAGTCGGAACGGCCGGGATCGGTCAACTACATCCTATAGCTTCCATATTACTGATTGATCGGAAATGCCATAACTTCGTTGTTTTTCAAGTTAGATGGGACTATATTTTAGATGGGTTAGATAGTTTAATTTTTGTCAAACGTCTGCCACGCAGAAAAGAAGGCACCTCCGACCCTATAAAGTATTGATATTACGTGTTTTTATTCCCGATTAAAATTAATTAATTAATAAAATTAAAAAATAATATTTTAATATTTATAATTTTATTTTAATATATTGAGAATGAATTACAATGGTTTGTATTGGGATAGCTAACAAAAAACTGATATTACAAATTCAAATTTCTTATAACTATGGCTTTTATCGGTGACAGCGATTCTAGCAGCATAGATGGACTTTGGTTAAATAATGTTGATTGGACAAAGTTAGAGTGCCGGCGTTAGCCAACGCGATGCCCTGGGCCGTGGATTTTTCGCGAGGCCTTCGTGGTTGAAAATAAATTTATGCTCAAGGTTTCGCTTTAAGTAACATTTGGGAACAAATTTTTGAATAATTATATTTACTCAATAGTGCTATTATAATATTTTTCAATCTAAACTCTATTAAATGAGGTTTATGAAATAACTTTCAGAATAATATACTGATTACAGAGGACGATCGAAATCGCTTTATTCGCTATAGGCTCAATGCTATAGACTCATATATGTTCTCAATGACATAATTAAAAGAAATAATTTTACTTCGTCTATATAATTCAATTCAATTCGTTCGTTCGATTCGACTATCGATTTCATTAAAAAATCGTTTCAAATGGGCTTAAAATGCATCATAACGTCCATGCAAACACTAATAAAAAACACATTAGCAAATTGATCAATGTATACATTTTTTAAATTTACAAGTGCGCGAGGTATGTAGTCGAAGTTTTCACTCTCTTCGTTTACATTTAACAAGAGAGATAGAGAGGTCACAAGCTCTGTCGACTACAAAGAAGATACAAGAAAAAGCTTTTGAGCTGATTTTGTGAGCAGAAGCGAACAAGAACACATCGTGAAGAAAATAAACTGAAGTTACAAAATAAAAAACAATAATTTTATTTATCTAAAAGTTAACATAACTATGTTAACAAAACTCGCGCGATGCCTTTTTAAGCGCGAGGCCCTGGGCGGTGGCCCACATTCGCCGCACCTAAAACCGGCGCTGCAAAGTTATACATGTAGGTTTCCAGAATGGGCACTTGTTTATTAATTTGGAGCAAAAGAGGTTTTATGTTTATGTCTGGATGCCAATGGTATTGGCATGGGAAAAGGTTTGTTTCTAACATATTTGAATTATTACATACATATTACATATGTCGTAGAATGGTTAGTTTGTCCATTGTACATGTGCGTACAGCTTTGGTGTGGCGACACATTGTCTAGCAGTTGTGCGTCATGTGCGTACAGCTTTGGTGTGGCGACACATTGTCTAGTAGTTGTAGAATGCACAGCAGCTGAAAGGGAAAAAGGGACACACTCTGCTGCTGAGCATGGTCTGATCGGAGAGCGCGGACTGAATGCAAGTAACAGAGATGGCAATAGACTTTGCAGAAATGAGACAGAACTCTGTGTTACGCAGGTCAGTTTGGATGCGTCTCTTGCAACGAGCAGAACTTGCTGTGCAAACTTACTTAAAATATGGAATCGTTGGAGGGATCTCTGTCACATACATAGTAATCTCTAGAATATTTAAATATATGATTTGATAATACTGTTTGAATAGAGGTTTCGTTATCTAGGGTATTTGCAGATATGTCACTTGTATATTTTTATACCCTTGCAGAGGGTATTATAATTTAGGTCAAAAGTGTGCAACGCAGTGAAGGAGACATCTACGACCCTATAAAGTATATATATTCTTGATCAGGATCACCTCCTGAGTCGATATAAGCATGTCGATCTGTCCGTCTGTCTGTTTCTACGTCTAGTCTCTCAGTTTTAAAGCTATCGAGTTGAAACTTTGCTCACATCCTTCTTTCCATTGCAGGCAATATATAAGTCGGAACGGCCGGGATCGGTCAACTACATCCTATAGCTTCCATATTACTGATTGATCGGAAATGCCATAACTTCGTTGTTTTTCAAGTTAGATGGGACTTTCTATGCGTTCTAATTTGGGCAAACTTATCCCATTTGCCAAATTTTATAAGGATCGGCCGTCTTTATCCTATAGCTACCATATAACTGTTTGATCGGAAATGCCATAACTTGGTTGTTTTAACTTGTCAAGTTAGAAGGATGGGAGTTTCAATGGATTCCTCTTTGGCCAAAATAATTCGATATGCCAAATTTCATAAGGATCGGCCGACTATATACGATCCGCTTGATATCTAATAATATAAGATGCGTGTCGCCACCTAGCGGACTGCGACTCAACAACAAGGGTATATAAACTTCGGCTCCGCCCGAATTTAGCTTTCCTTTCTTGTTTATCATGATCTTGTTAAGGGGGCATGCGCAGTTGGAGGGCCAAAAAATATACATTTTTCCCGATTTTTTTTCTCGTAAACTATTGAATTTATTTGAAATATCGCTTTAATTTGTGAAAGTACATCATTTTAACTTTACATTTGAAAAAAAAAGTATAAAATATTGGGCAGTTTCAAAGTTATGCCCCGTCGAAGTGAGGTCCGTCTGAAAAACACGGGTCGCGGTGACCAAGACTGTGGAAATCTGGATCGTCGGAAATCAAAAAATGAAACGGATTTACATTTATTGAAAGTTTATCTAGTACTTAATCGATGGATATTAAAAAAAAAATATATTCGACAAAATGGCGACCTATCAAAGTGTAACAATCGCTTTTCGTTAAAAAAAGCGGTAGTTTTTCAGCTGTAAAAAAAAAAGTTTTGCACAAATTAGATTATTATGTATTAAAAAAGCATGCTACATTTCAAGACAATCGGGTTACTAGTTTTCGAGTAAGAGTGGTCACCGACTTCAAAGACGTAGTTTTGAGAAAAACGTGTTTAAAGTTTCAACTCACTATTACATAAAACGGACGCCCCTACCTTTTAACATGTGTATCTCAATGAATTTTCACCGGATCATTTCAAAATTTTGTGAACACATTCGATTCACAAAAAAATTTGATTTTTTGAAATTTACAAGTGCGCATGCCTCCTAAAAGCTATCGAGTTGAAACTTTGCACACATCCATTGTTCAGTTACCGAGCGTTTTCCGGAGCTTTATCTAATTTTCCAAATTTAGGCTTTAATAAAAACAAGCACTTATTTCTATGTATGACCACAATTTATTTGATTTATTTGGTTTATATAAACAAATTACATATGTGACCTGCGTAAGGTTGAAGACCGAATTAGAAGAAGTGACGCGGGAGAGCGGCGCAACGCCTGATGCTTCGGAGCGACCGAGAGAAACCGTGAGAGAGCGAGACAACGCTAGCACATGACGGTAGATGCAGGTGGCGTCCTCAGCATCGCCACCCGACACACTCTGTCATCTTCGACGACCATTTCCATCACCCTCGCCAGGGGCGACTTCATTAGAGGCAAGTTTTCGCCCTTAGCCAGCACGATGTCATTTACAGCTATGCTTTGACCTAAGACGCGCCATTTAGATAAATGCTGCAACAGGGTTAAATACTCTTCCTTCCATCTGGACCAGATTCATCGCTGTAGAAAGACGACGCCTAGCCAGGCATCCAACCGGTTGATGTTGAGTTTTGTCAGGTGTGGCTGAAATTAGAAGAAAACCCCTTCGTGCAAAAAAATGATCAGGAGCCAGGACATTCTGATCAGCAGGCTTTTCATAGAGAGAAATTTTTTTGTCTTCACAGCAGCTTCCCACAAGCCACCATATAAGAGACAACGGGGAGGAATGAAATTCCGTTTAATGGACTTTGAAAGGCAAAAATATAGGAGTCTGCTCTCTTGCTCGTCGCGAAAAAATAATCGTTTTAATTCGCTCAATTGGTTTTTGGCTCCAAATAAATTGGTGGCGTTGTCAGATTAAATCTTTCGAGTCTTCTTCCTCAAAGAAATGAATCCCCCAGAGCCCCCAGACAGATCCCTCACTAGCTCTAAGTGGACGGCCTTTGTCGTTAAACAGATGAAAACGCTGATTTAACATTTTATGGGGCAATGTTGCATACATTCGACTTATAAAAGAAAGGACCGCATAAATCAATGCCGATTCATCGAAGACCTTATAACCTTCCATTTTCTCCATTGCCCCAAAATCGCAGATTACATGCTTTAACAAACGAGGCTTCGTACGAAAACATATCACGCAATTAATGGTCGCCTTAAGCACAGTCTTTCTTCCCCTAATCGACCAATACTGTTAACGTATCATCGCCAATAACAATCGAGGTCCATCGTGCAAGTTCTGCTCATGAAAGCTACCTGGCGACCTGGAAACTATGTAGGCACATGCTCCGTAGACTTTAATGCTGGCATCACAGAATCAATGAATCTCCACGAGTGCTCCAGAAGTAAGCGCCAGCCAAGGAAACTCTGAACGTTGGATGTGAAGATCTTTTGCGCCTCCGTGTAAAAAACCCGAAGTAAGCTGATGAAAATAAGTATCTGCTAGCTTTAGGTTAGGTTAGGTTAGGGCGGAATTGCAAGGGGGACATAGAAGACCCCCTCGCATGTTCGCCTATCAGCCAGTGACCAGGGGAGTCTGAAGGACTCCTTTAGGCTCAGATGCTCACAAAAGTAACCGCCTCCCACCTGGCCGTTAAGTTTTGATCCATCTGTGTAGATATGAATGGAGCCCTCCGGTCCCGGTGTCCGGGCGTCCCATTCCTCCCTCGAGGGTATGATGATTCTGTAATTATTGGTGGGTTGGTCGATGGGCACGCAGTAGTCCGTGCCCCCCTCAGGCATGAAGTGATGTAGGTTCAGTCTGGTATGACCAAAACTATTCTTGCTCCATAGATTCGCCTCTCGCAGTCTTATTGCCGCCAGTGTGGATATCTTTACCCCCATCAGTTCTACTGGTAGTAGGTCAAAGATAATATCTAGGGCGTCGCTAGGCGTAGTGCGTAGACCGCCTGTTATGCAGACTTCCGCCATGCGCTGCGACTTCCAGAACTTTTCCCTGCATGTGGAGTTGTCCAGGGCGGGCCACCAGACTACAACACCATAGAATAAGATTGGTCTGATGATCGCTGTGTATAACCATTTGACCATCTTGGGGGACATTCCCCATTTCAGGCCTACCGCCTTGCGGCAGGCATAGAGTGCTATTGCCGCTTTCTTAGTCCTATCTGCGGTGTTTAGCTTCCAGGCCAGTTTAGCTCCTGTCTAGAGTGATGCCTAGGTACTTCGCACTATCACTAAGACCTAGTGTTTCCCCTAGGAGCTTCGGAAGCCTTAGATTTGGTATCTTGTACTTCCTGGTGAACAGCACGAGCTCTGTCTTGGACGGATTGAATCCCAGCCCGTTCCTTTGCGCCCAGGCCGACAGAACTTTGAGCTTCCCTGTCATTAGGGCGCATAGCGTTTGCGGGTATTTCCCTATGAAGGCGATAGCAACATCGTCCGCGTACGCAATGATCTTACAGCCGCCACCCTCCAAGGATCGTAGTAGGCTTTTAACCGCCACGTTCCAGAGTAGTGGTGAGAGTACACCTCCTTGCGGGGTGCCCCTCTTGACGTATCTTCGAATAGTCGAACCTCCAAGAGTAGCCTCGACACTCCTGTTGACCAGGATCTGCCGTATTAGGTCAATTGATCGGTCGTCTATTCCAAGTCCCGTCAATGCGTCGATTATTGAGTACGGCAAGATGTTGTTGAAGGCCCCTTCTATGTCTAGAAAAGCCACAAGTGCGTATTCCTTAGAGTTGATCGCTCGTTCGGCGATCATAGTGATATCGTGCAGGGCTGTTTCTGTTGATCGGCCCCTTTTGTAAGCATGCTGAGAGCATGAGATGTCATTTGGGTTAATGTTTAGTTGTAGATGGAGACTTAAGAGTCTTTCCATAGTCTTAAGGAGGAAGGAAGACAGACTTATAGGTCTGAAGTCCTTGGGGGTGCAGTGGGATGGTTTCCCCGCCTTGGGTATGAATACAACCTTCGTGCACAGCCACGCCTTTGGTATCATACCAGTAGTGAAGACTGTGCTGAAGATTTTCTTAATCCATTTCCTTAGGTTAATGCCGGCTCTGGATAACTGAGCCGGTAGAATACCGTCCGGTCCCGGAGATTTGAAGGGTTTAAACCTGTCTATTGCCCATTTAAGATTTCTGTCACTAAGTAGGTAGTTGAGTGGGCCCTGGTGACCCTGGCTACGCATCACCTGGGTTGTTCCTTCCGATGAGCAACCCGGGAAGTGTGCGTTGATAAGGGTCTCCAGGGATTCCTGGCTTGAGGTTGTCCAGCGCCCCTCCGTGTTCTTAATGTAGCCTGCGATGGGGGCTGTAGTAGAGAGAATCCTTCTCAGGCGGGCGGCCTCTGATGTCTCCTGGATGTTGGTGCAGAAATTGGCCCAGGCAACCCTCTTTTCCTTGCGCAATTCTTTGTTATATTGCCTAAGTTCAGCTTTATAGGCTTCCACGCCTCGTCTGTGTTGGTACGGTGCGCGTGGTTGAAGGCCCTACGAGCATTTCTTTTGTAGGGGGCTAACGACGAGGTCCACCACGGAGGCTTCTTCGATCTGTTGCTACCTATTCTTTTCTTGGGGCAGGCCTTGTGGTAAGCTTTTGCGCTAGTCGCAGTAAGCTTAGCTACCATGACGTTGAGTCCCTCATAGGTCTCGATGGTCTCTGAAGGCGGTTCGCCTAAGGATCTATCTAGTAACTTTTTATAGAGCTCCCAGTTTGCCTTTCTAGGACTTCGAACTGCTTGCTTGGTGAAGTTTTCAAAATTTAATACTATCTCAATATAGCGATGGTCTGAAAATGAGTGTTTGTCAAGGACTCTCCAGCTGGTGATTGCATCAGCCAGGAAGTGCGAGAATAATGTGACATCAAGGACCTCCCTTCTGTTCTTGACGACGAAGGTGGGTTCTGAACCTCTGTTTCTGAGCTGAGGATAAAATCGAAGATTGACTCACCCCTCTCGTTTGTGTCAGTGCTTCCCCACTGATTGTGATGATCGTTGGCATCGCATCCTATTATTAGGTCGATTTCCTTCCTTTCGCTGTCTTCCACAAGCCGCCTGAGTAGCGAATGCGGTGGAGGTCCTAAGTGGTCATGACCCATATATGCCGAGCATATTCTTAGATGGCCGCCTGGGCCCTCTATCGATGCGGCTACGTGATCTTCATTGCTGAAATTTGGTAGCAAGAAGGTATTAAGGCTTTTCTTTGCGAGTATGCATGCTCGCTTTTTACCTGTTACATCGGCTGTGTACAGCCTGAAGTCCGACGCCCCCAAACCGAGAATCCTGTCTCCGTGGATCCAGGGTTCTTGGATGAGGGCCACGTCAGCTCCATCCTCTGCAAGATGGAGCAGGAGGGCGGCGGAAGCCACCTTACTGTGATGGAGGTTTATCTGCAGGAATGTCAGGGACATCCTTTAGATTCTCCACCACAGTAACCTCCGCCTCGGTGTCGGAGCCCAGCAATGAGTCCTCCTCCATACCGACGCCACCAAGAGCCCTCGCCAGGTCACTCTCCTCTGAGGTGTACCCTTCCAGAATGTCCTCCTCCACATCTGACATTCCTTCTGGGCGGACCTCTTCGGTCGGTTCCCCCAAGTCTAACTCTTGTGCGTCCATCTCCAAGTCGATGCCTCCAGGCTTACTCTTCGCATCCGACTTGTAGATCCTCACCGCAACGTGCTCGAACCCGTTTGATACGGCTACCAGCACCCTCCAGGATCTTCGCAGTCTCCTCATTTAGAGTGAGGACAACCTGCCTTCTCAGTCCCACTGCTTCCTCCACCTTGGCGACTCTCCAGTCCGCCGTAGGGAGTGTGGGATTACACATTTTGAGCATGGCCAGAATGGTGGCAGAGTCCGCCGGCTTCTCTGTCAGCCATACGCGGACCCTCGGTTTGCTGGGGATCTTGTCCCAGTCCGCCGCCTCCAGACTGGCTCCTGGGTAAACCTCCCCCAGGCGACGCAATCATTCGTTTGTAGAGGCTTACAGCATAGCATCACCTTGATGCTACCCTGGTACCACCCTGCGTCTTCGCAGTCCGGTGGAGGTCCTCCGCTCTTGAGCATCTCCTCCATGAAGCGCCCATGCAGCTCGTTCACCACCTTCCGCCAAAGCTCTTTGGGGATCAGGCCATCTTTGTGTCCATTATCAACGACCCCAATGATGGTCCTGCCCTTAGTAACTTCGGTGAAGGATCTGTTACTTAGCTGTGTCTGCACTTTCTTCTTCTTAGCTAGGGGCGCTCCACCGTCGGTCGACCTCTACCTTTTCGCACTTTGTGCACTCTCCTTGGCAGAGTCGCCTACTCCTGTCGGCTTCTTTGGGTCCAATCTGGCCCCCGCTCTTGCTGGCTGAAAGTGAGGCAGGATCTCCCTCGCCCACTTTATTATTTTAGCCTGATCGGGATTGGATTCCGCCGATGGGTCTGCCCTCATCAGGATGGAGGCCGCTCTCCTCCTATCCTTATAGGAGCATTTCCGCTGCAGGGGGCCAGCAGTCGTCGGACCGGGGCCTTCCTTAGGGGTGCCGCCGGTGCGAGAGGAGCTCGATCCTGGGATCTTGCCCCCCACACCGTTCGGTGGTCCCATAGTGGGCCCCTTTTTGGGGGTCAGTGCCTTGGCATCTCCCCCTACACCGGCGCCGCTCGCCTCCGGATGTTGTCCCTCAGTGGGGAGCTTTGCCATCCCAGCATCTCTTTGGCCTCTATCTGCCTTGGAGATTGACGGCCCGCATAGCCCGCTTGTCATGATAAGCCTGATTAAAACTGAGGGGTCGACCGGTACCCCAGAGTCCGCATATTAACGTCCGTGCATCCCCCGGACATGCATCCCTCGGCATATGCTGTTCCACCTTGGATTGGGGTAATTTGAGGAAGGGAGTTTTCTTCGACTACAATTCGCCAGCGTCCTCGGCAGAGACATGACCTTACCGGGACCTTTTACCAGCCGCCCTCGCGTGGAGAGTATAGTCGCACTACCATCGGTGTACACAGTTACGGCACATGAGCTCATGCGTTTCTCCCCCTGTTGTACCCGATTGTCTGACGGCCATCTGCTAGCTTTACATTGGCGGGAATTTTCCAAGAGCTGACATCCAATACGAAATTGGGCTGAAGGTCAGTGATGTTGGAGGCTACAATCGTAGTTAATGGCGCCGAGTAGTCAGAGCATTGGGATTGCAAGATGATTTGCACAGAAAACCCTGCGTATCCTATACCGGATACCGACACCGGAGACCTTATTTTACGCAGCTGCAGCGGGTTCGCCATCCTTGAAGTGACTAGATGTACTTGCGAACCAGAATCGATCAGCGCTCGGCAGAGCAGTAGAACTCCGGAGCGGTTCCTGACTAGAATATTGGCAGTGGCTAGCAGCATCGCATAACCAAAACGATCCTTAGCATCGAACAAATTGACGGCAGCGGACGCTGAACGAAAAACAGCGTTCCTAGATGCGGAAACCTCGGGAGAGGGGTGTTGGCCTTGAAACCAGATGGCGAATTGCCACCAAAATGCACCAGCATGCGTCCCCACGACCGGCAGCTTGACGCATTGCAATGCCGAGATAAGTGCCCAAATCCAAGGCACTTTTGGCATAAATAGAGTCGCCTAACTTCGCCTACACGATCCCCATGCGACAAGCTTAAAAACCTTGGAGAGGATTTTATTATGTAAAAATGACTATCACAGATCATGCATACGGAAAAGTTTGTAATCAAAATACGTCGTCCTACCGCAAGGTTTGGTGCATATGATGCTGTCGGCAAATCCATGCTCTCCAAAGTCCGGATTCTCTGCTCAAGGAAGCGGGCGATGGACTCCCACGATGGAATGGAATCTACGGAATCCAAGTTACCTCTCATTTCCTTCCACTTAGACTGCGTGGCATCATCAAACTTCTGCAACAGCACTTGGATTATGATGCAGCTGGCAATAATTTTTGTCCGTGAGCTCCAACGATCGAACTGTCTCCAAAGCAGATTCACGAAGGCAGGACCGCAACCGCTGAAGCTTCTCGACTAAACTTTTAAATGGGTTTGTGTCCCCCATGGTCGAGAACAGTGACCGGAATGCAAGCCACTCCGCATAACCTCCACTAAAAGTGGGAAGTGGCAGTGGCGGTAAAGCCTAGAAACTTCTGCCGAACGACGCATCAAAATTGGTGGCAGAAGTAGCGTTGATCAGTGTCGAACTCGCCGGCAACAAACTGGAGCGCCGCATATCCTCCTGATCCAGGATGAATCGTGCCTCCCTCGCCTCATCATTTAAGTTGACGCGCAGATCGCTCCTGATTTTGGCAACATTCAGCTCGTACAGCTGCTTGTGTGTGCTCTTGAAATCCGCGACGATGCCTTCCCATTCGCTAAGCCGCACATCGCCTCCGGAAATGTCTCCACTGCTTTCAAGCCTCCTTGAAGCAATCCTTGAAGGTCCTCAAGAGGGACAACTGGACTTTGGCTCAGAAATTCGTTCCTTCCAGGAGAGGCACAATCGAAAAACGGATTCACTTTCGCAACAAAAAATTCATTTTAGTTCGTTTATTTATTAATCCGCATCGGCAGCGAGGCTTCGCGACCTTTCAGACAAATTTAATTCGCATATGGGAGCCCTGGCAAGCATGGGCACACGAAGCAGATTGCTAGCTGCATGTAAGGTGACGAAATGCAAGGTGACTCGGATTCCTTGGATTCCATTCCAACGTGGGAGTCCATCGCCAGTTTCCTCGAGCAGAGATGCCGGACCCGGGAGAGCATGGATTTGCTGCCGACATTACATGCACCAACCTTTGCGGTAGGACGACGTAGACCATTTCATCCAGGTAACTCTGCATTTGTGATTACAAACTCTTCCGCATCCATGACCTGTGATGGTCATTCTCACGTAATAAACTCCTGTCCAAGGTGTTTAAGCTTTTCGCCTGAGGATCGTTTACGCGAAGTTAGATGATTGGATTTAAGCCGCAAGCGCCTTGGATCTGGGTACCTATATTGGCATTGCAATGCGTCAATGCGTTTAACAGCCTCAGCCAGTTGATTTGCTAATTGGAGCTGGATTATTTTACGAGCTGCCAACCAAAAAACTCGGCTCGGTTGGATTGTTTTTGGAGGCGGAGGCCCTGACAATGGTAAGGTCCTTATGGCAGCTAAGCAGTCGGAGCTGCTCGTCCAGCCTCAGACGGAGCCGGTGAAGGTGGAGTCTCATCGCAGTTTTGTTTCCAAACCAAAGAAGAAGCGCCTCCGCAAAGTGCTCAGCGAGAAAAAGAAGTATTACAGACACCGTCGTCACTTCGAGCAGCGCATGGGGAAGCGTCTGGCCAGGATCTGCACAGTCGTGGCTAGTGTGATAGGTCATATATTACCCAGTGTGGATGTGAAGAGCGGCTCTTGGACTTTGGCAGCGAAATAATTACAGAGATGCCATCACCCGGCTTCAGTGACAGCGAGGATGAAGGCGACGATAACGGAGTGGGTCGGGTGCGCTGCTAAGGACGGCGTCCGCAGCTACAAGTTGGGCAGTCAACAAATTATGGCTGCTCTTTTATGATGCTGATGAAAGTTTATCTTCCAAGTATGTCGGGGGAGTATGTCGGGTTAAGTAGCCGCCGGAAAGTTTGGCCGCAATAATTTATTAAATTTGTTTATCTTTATCTCTCTTTCTTTGTCTTTATCTTTGTTTCTATTCCACCTCGTCTCTGCTTTCTCCTGCTTTCGTACATGGCCGCTACCCATTCGCACTCGTTGCTGCTGTCTGGGCGTGTGGGAGATTAAATCTCCTACAAACTAGTTTCTTACATACTAGATGTTAGTAGATTAGTGCTTCGTTAGTAGATCGTATCTCTAGGTCAGCTAGGTCAGCAAGGTTGAATAATTAAAAATATCAACCGATTGCAACCATTTTTCCTAAATCTAGCTCTTGAGGTAAGTGGATTCAATATTGTATTTGTAACTAACATCGAATTTTTTTTCGCTTTTAGGACTCGTGTAGTATATCAAGACTTTGAATCAAGTGCACAAAGTTATTCATTTATTTTACGAAAAGCGCCAAGAAAATCATTAAATACATTCTTAGACTGTCGAATGAACGATCTTATTTCGTTTTGGACAGCTCAAATTCCATCACCACAGATGTGGAGGAGGAGTACTACTGGTAATGCTACAAACTAAGCATAAGCCTGCGCGGACGTGCTACAACAATCTTTTCGATTATGCAACACGCACACCTTTTCTATTTCGCCGAAATTCCGTCACCTCCCCGTCATCGCCTCTTCGCAACTCTCATGTCCGCTCAGGCCTATTCGCACTTCCATGACTGCTTGAGACATCAGAATGATTATCTGATGATCAAAAAAAACGGAGGAGACAAAGTCATAGTCCTTGAGTCCTTGAAAAGGAAATCTTGCATGGTGTCCCATAACTCGATCATTAGGAGGAAAACAACCACCTAACTCAATAAGCGCTACTGCTAGATTGAGAAAGCCGCTGTCCGGAGTACAATCTGGAGGAAAGGGTCCCTCTCACAAAACTCGCGGCAATAAACAGTTTGAAAATAAATATATACACAAATTTTTTACCATATATTTAAAAATGAATTTTTTTTTTGTTTGAATATTCTCTATCAGGAAACCAACAAAAAGATTTGCAATTTTAAGCCAGGTCCTCCTTTTAAGCTTAAGCTTAAACCTTCCGTTTTGGATAGCTCCAAATCAAAGTAAGAGAGCAGGTGTAGTTCAATTTCAATATTTATTTATGGGTTCAATTTAACAATCAATTAGCCACCGCTCAGTAATAATATCAAAACAGAAGTTCATATGATGAGCTTGGACACAAAAGTTATTTCAATGCTCCTAAAAGCGCATGTGCTCCATACTACAATAGAGGCTTGCGAAACAGGGAGAAAGAAAAACAAGAACAGAATATGATAAAAATAATTATTATTTTAAGCGGTTTGGGGTTAACGATTTCGGTGTCCTATTAGATTTAAAGTTTAATATTTCCGATCATATATCTACCATGGATAATATAGCAAAGGGTGTGCTTGGTTATATTAAAAAACGCTCAAAAAAATTTTATGACAAGCTAACTTCCATATCACCATACCGGTCGGTTGGGCCGGAGGTAGGCTGTACGTATGCAGCGGGAGCCACCCGAAAAAATATAAATCTATATTTTTAAAGAAGTCAAGGTAGCAAAGTATTTACCTCGGATGTAACCATCATTAAATCTGACAGATTTTCACCATTATACTGTTAGTGCATTATTAAATTATTACATTACATATTATACATTCTCTTAATAGTTTGTTTCTACCTACACCATCGGATCTATCCACGCGATTTAAACAGTAAGTTCAGTAGTAAGCACCCCTCGGTGAAGTCGGCTGTACACTAAGCAGTGATTGCCACCACAAAAAATTACATAACCAAACATCCTATTGGACATAACCATATTAAACTTTATTCAAAATGTATACAATGAACCGATTAAAAACACCAATTTGTAACGTCATTACAATTGATTACGTTCGCGCAAGGTTTGGAGGCAAACTCAACTGAAAGAAATAAAGTGGTAAATCACAAGTTAATGGAATGTCAATAAATATAGTCGAAGCGCCAAAGATAATATAAAATATGTTTAATGATTATACAGGCCAACCTTTTCGTTCCCCTGAACCAATGCCCAAATCAAATAAGGTTTCTGTACCAACAGTTTCCTCGGAACACATAAGCGAAGAAATTAAGCAAATTTTAAAATATATTAATTTATGTAGGCCGTGTAATAGCGTTGATACCTTTTAGAGAGTATTATAATTTTCGTCAAAAGTGTGCAGCGCAGTGAAGTCCAACCTAGGATCTGAATCAGGAACGCCTCCTGAATCGATATAAGCATGTCCTATCTGTTTCTACGCAAAATAGTCTCTCAGTTTTAAAGCTATCGGCTTTAAACAATTTTTATAAGAATCTGCCGACTATATCATATAGCCATATTATTGAACGATCGGAAATCACACAACTTTTGTGTTTTTGATGATATAATTTTAGGAGTTAATACAGATTTCATGCAAAGAAAATCCGATACACCGAATTTTATTGGAATCGGCCGACTAGGCACAAAACATTTTTCTACGAACGATTTTTTGTTTTCTTATTTAGATCCGTTATCTACTATGTTTCACTTTGAATTTAAGGAAAAGAACGGAAAAATTTTATTGATTTTATAAGCAATATTTTTGTCAATTGAATAGTGATAATACCATGTTTTCAAAAAGGCATGTCTATCTACAAAATCTGTAAAGCTGAGAATATTTTATTTTAAATTCCGCGGTTATGGGCACTAAGTAACGAACTTTGAGCGGTTGAAGTTGGGAAACTGTCTTTATTCCAATATAGTTCTTATATAATTTCTTACATACTAGCGGTTAGTAGGTCACTGCTTAGCGAATGATACAGCTATGTTCTTGGTAACAAAAATATTTGTAGATCAGTATTGAAGAATTAAAATTTGCCACGTAACTGAATTAATACTAGACTTTCTTCGCGCTCTTTCTGCTGCATACGTGACTAGCTCATACGTAGCTTACGTAACGTTTCACAGCACACAGTTCATGCGGCTCGAATTTCGTGTATACATTAGTTTAGTTCTGTAAAGTACACTTTTAAGTCATTACTTTTTAGGGATGGGCAGAAGCCGAATTTTTCCCAAATCTAGCTTATGAGGTAATAAGACATATAAGGGGATTCCAAATTGTAATTGTAACTAAAATCAAATTATTTTTATGACTCGTATGGTAGCTCAAGACTATTAAGAGTCAAAACTATTAAGAGAGTGCACAGTTATTAATCGATTTTACGAAAACCACCAAGAAAATTTTTAAATTCTTTCTTAGTCTGTCGCATGAACATTTATGGAGACCAACTACGAAATCCGGTCGTTTAATATATATAAATATTAATATAATGCAATGCATGGCGCACAAAATAACACCACCGTAACACGACCGAAACTGTGCACCAGCCTGCGCGGAGGTGGTTTGGCTTCCATGCCACTTTTCTAAATCCGTATCCAAGAGCTACCCAAAGCCGCAAGAGCCTTCGACCTAGGCCCGACTCTTCCAAAAACTTCCACCTCCCTGTCACCGCTGCCCTGCAACTCTCATGCCCGCTCAAGCTACATATACCTGCGGTGCTCCAACCGGATGTCGGAACAACTACCCTACAGCGCCGGCCCCTTGAAAATCCTGACTTATATTCCTGCCTGAAGCTAATCTTTAGCACGGTTAAAGCGTGTCCATTTAATATCCACAAAGTAGAATACTGGCCACCGTTCCAAAATTTGAAGAAGGGAAAATAGTTTTTAGGCCAACGCTTCACTATCGGAAGTTTATCCCGAACTTTACCATTATCGCTCGCCTTCTGAATGAATTGACGGAGCCATACGTTCGCCTGCCTTAAAAAACCCTGCTCACCTCACCGATTTTGACGTTACCGAATCCGAAAGGACATTTCATACTGAGCACGGATGCCTCCAAATACGGTAGCGGTGCGGGGCTAAGCCAGCTTCAAACCGGACAAGATTGCGTCTTGGAATATTACAGCAAACCTTTCTGAGCGCAATTATTGTCTGACACAGCGAGAACTATTAGCGGATGTTCAAGCCACCAAACACTTTCACCACTATCTCTTCAGTAAAAAAATTCGAGTTGCGGGCGGATTATGCCTCCCTCCCTGCCAATCTCCTTTTAAGTTTAAGGCATACTGCAGCCAAATGAGTTAGACATCCAACACCGCAGCGGGAAGGAATATAAACTGAGGACATCACTAAGGGCCAAGCAAAGGACCCGACTCCAGGAACTGTCTTGACCTAGGTAAAGAAGGGCAGCCGACCATTAAAAGCAAAGATTAAGGTGCCGACCTCGACTCCTCAATTATTTCGATTATAGATTTAATCCCAAAACAGTACAAGAGGGTAGAACGGAGCCCGGCCAGCGGGAGTTGTGGGTGTGGGCGGAACTGTGTGACACTCACATATAAAAACTATTTCACTTATGAATATAAACCCTACCTTATTGTGCTCTTAAATTTTCGAAATTGCAATGACAAAATATACTTTGATTGACAATAAATAAATTAAAAAAGTATTCCATTTAATTGTTTTTCAGTTAAAAAAACATATTGATGTTTCGACCACAGCCAATAGTCCATAAGATGTCTGACCATAAGATTCCATTTGGATTTTTCCATTTGTATGATTCATTGTTTATTTATTGTTTTAGAGCAACCTGGCAAAAAAACGGACCCAAAGTACGAAACCATATGAGGTACGCTGCGATGAAACGTCATAAGCTTGCGTTTTTAAGCAGTTTAGGGCCGACTGCCCGTCACGGGATAAATAATAATTATGGGATAAATAATAATTTGTGGCGACGCGCATGTTATATTATTAAATATATAGCGGATCATATATAGTCGGCCGATCCTTATGAAATTTGGCATATCAAATTATTTTGCCCAAAGAGGAATCCATTGAAACACCCATCCTTCTAACACGAAAAACTACGAAGTTCGACTTACATATATACTGCCTGCAAAGGAAAAAAGGAAAAATATCTTTCAAGAAATAATTTCTTCACTAACTCTGACCTATCAGAATACTTGAGTGTCTAATAATCGACCGTTTTTTTAATTTTTTATAACACGCACCACGACATCTCTGGGGGCATGTGTGTCATATCACCCCACGGGTTATTATACCCTTGCAGAGGGTATTATAATTTTGGTCAAAAGTGTGCAACGCAGTGAAGGAGACATCTCCGACCCTATAAAGTATATATATTCTTGATCAGGATCACCTCCTGAGTCGATATGAGCATGTCCGTCTGTCCGTCTGTCTGTCTGTCTGTTTCTACGCAAACTAGTCTCTCAGTTTTGGAGCTATCGAGTTGAAACTTTGCACACACCCTTCTTTTCTTTGCAGGCAGTATATAAGGTAGTATATAAGGCAGTATATAGAACGGCCGGGATCGGTCGACTATATCCTATAGCTGCCATATAACTGATT
This sequence comes from Drosophila ananassae, assembly GCF_017639315.1. Taxonomy (NCBI): domain Eukaryota; kingdom Metazoa; phylum Arthropoda; class Insecta; order Diptera; family Drosophilidae; genus Drosophila; species Drosophila ananassae. The sequence goes on along the minus strand of NC_057929.1, from coordinate 22,603,939 downwards.
GATCGGAAATGCCATAACTTTGGTGTTTTTTAAGTTAGACTTTACACACATGTTATGTTTGACCAAAATATCTTATGTACAAAATTTCATAAGGATCGGCCGACTATATCTTATAGCTGTCATAGAACGATCGAAATTGGCATAACTTTGGTGTTTTTTAAATTAGAAAGATGGGATTTGGTACAGATTCTATTTTGGGGAAAACAATCTGATCTGCCAATTTTCATAAGGATCGGCCGACTATATACGATCCGCTATATATCTAATAATATAAGATGCGTGGCGCCACCTAGCGGACTGCGACTGAACTGCAAGGGTATATAAACTTCGGCTCCGCCCAAAGTTAGCTTTCCTTTCTTGTTACAGCTAGAATGGCTCTATCTACATCGTATCTAGATCTCTATCTAGTAGCTCGGAATAACTTCACAGTACATAATGTGGAATATTATAAGAGGTATATTCGCCGCTGCCTTATTCAGTTTGCTTAGGAGCTGAAGCAGTTTTGTTACCTAGTAAACACTAAGCGTAAACTTACATCGTATCTCCATCTGCTTACGTTTGAATTCACCTACCACCAAACAACGTATTCACCTAACACCGTTCCGGCTCAGCCTTACATTTATGATATGACTTCTGATTATCGGATCTTTTGAAGGTTAAAGCCGTTTTTACGCACCTGCGTTCTAAAAAGCTGCGCCAAAGCACTTTGCAAACCTCCCCATAAACTCTTTAATCAATCTCGGGAAACTTAGATTTTTCCTCGTATGCACATAAAAAAATTATAAGCGGCTTCCAATTAATGATGGTATTTGTAAACTGTCAGCGATTTCAAAAATTTTTGAAAAATAGATTTTGACACATTTGCAACACCATTGGTTTTTTTAATGTTACGTTATTAGTTAAATTTAGGTATTAATAGCTAACGTTAATGTTTAATTTTTTAGATAGCTTCGTGTTTGGAGCTTGTTTCTTTCCATATGTCTCATATTTGTGTTTACATGGTCGGATGGTATGTCTAAGGCTATTTTTTTGTAGAATGGAGTTGATAATTTCCATTCCGGATTCCTGGCGGTGCCTGTCTGCATTTGAAATACTTCTTAAAATCTTGAATTGGCTTCTTTGTATGAATAGTAAGGTTCGATTTACTTGCCGCACTCCATATTTTTATTCCATATGTACAGGTTGATCTTATTATTGTTTTGTCTATTATTTTTGGAGCAAGTTTAAGTTTGATTGGTTACCTAAAAGCCAATACAGTTTTCATAATTGGTTTTCATTTCGTTTCTTTTGCTCAATTTATGTTGTTTCCATTGTGTGCAGCGCAGTGAAGGAAACATCTCCAAGCATTCCATTATAAGAATCGGATTGCCTTACCGGCAACAGCCCGCACCTGACCCCGGGAGAAGTTTGCAGAATCACCTAACGGAAGTGCGGCGGTAAGCGGTAACTACCCATCAGAGTCAGCGGACATGTATTTAGACGCTTACACGGTACTCTATTTCTCCGCTGGCACGAGACGCTGACGCTACAGATCCCACGGTTAGCGTGAACCGGGCAATGGTCCGCTGGGAACGGAGCACTTAGGAAAAGTTAGTCTTATTTCGGACACTGGAGAAAGAACTCATTTTTAAATTATAAAATCACTTATCAAATCGTACACAATAAAGTTATAAAGACATATCGAACAGAAGTCTATAACTGGAAGGAAAGGAGGTGAATACGTAGGAAGGAACCAATCCAAGGAGCAAGGCATAAACCAAAAACTCCGGGCGAAGCCGAAGTTGATGCAGTTGAGGTTGTACCATTACGGATAGTTCAGTTATAAGAAGGATATATATAGGATATAGTCGTCAGTGGGAAACACCAATACCTTATCAGCCGAAACCTTTTTAGAATTACCTCCTGAGTCGAAATGAGCGTGTCCGGGTGTCTGTCTGTTTCTTTGCACACATCCTTCTTTTTGTTGCAGGCAGTATATAAGTCGGCTGATATGCTCATAAGGATCGGCGAACTATATACGATCCGATATATATAATAAAGAAGCTGCTACCTAACTGTATATCAACTTCGGCTCCGATCAAAGTTAGCTTTCCTTTCTTGTTTCATTTAAAATTTTGAAAAAATTTGGTGTATTTGTTACTAAAATTTGAGCAACATTTATTCTACGATTTTTTAAAATTTCTTTACTTACTTACGTTTAGTTTATTAAAGTTTATTATTCAGAACTTTTGGTATAAACTGACCTCTGGCCGTAACCGCACTCCGAAAAAACACGGTGTAATTTTTATAAAAAAATATAATGAAAAAAATATATTATTAAATATATAATAATTTTTTTCGTCCAAAAAATTTAATTTTTATTTTTATACCCTTGCAGAGGGTATTATAATTTTGGTCAAAAGTGTGCAACGCAGTGAAGGAGACATATCCGACCCTATAAAGTATATATATTCTTGATCAGGATCACCTCCTGAGTCGATATGAGCATGTCCGTCTGTCCGTCTGTCTGTCTGTCCGTCTGTCTGTCTGTCTGCCTGTCTGTCTGTCGGTTTCTACGCAAACTAGTCTCTCAGTTTTGAAGCAATCGAGTTGAAACTTTGCACACATCCTTTTTTTCTTTGCAGGTAGTATATAAGTCGGAACGGCCGGGATCGGTCGACTATATCCTATAGCTGCCATATAACTGATTCATCGGAAATGCCATAACTTTGGTGTTTTTTAAGTTAGAGGGTTGGGACTTTCCACACATGTTATATTTGATCAAAATATCTTATGTACAAAATTTCATAATGATCGGCCGACTATATCCTATAGCTGTCATAGAACGATCGGAATCGGCATAACTTTGGTGTTTTTTAAGTTAGAAAGATGGGACTTGGTCCCGGCCGTTGTAAAACCCACACAACACTAACTAATATTACTACCTTATATATCGGATCGTATATAGTTGGACGATCCCTATGAGAATTCCACCACCGAATCAAGTTTCTAATAAAAATGTTAAAAACAACCCCAAGCCTCTTTAAAAATAGCAAGGTTGTGCCATTGCCGATCGTTCAGTAATATGGCAGCTATAGGATATAGTCGGCCGATCCTTGTGAAATTTGGCAAGTCGAATTACTTTGCACAAAATAGAAATTGCCCAAAATCTGTACCAAGTCCCATCTTTCTAACTTAAAAAGCACCAAAGTTATATGGCAGCTATAGGATATAGTCGACCGATCCGACTTATATAATGCCTGCAAACAAAAGAAAGATGTGTGCAAAGATTCAACTAGATAGATTTAAAACTGAGAGACTAGAGACTAGACACAGACAGACGGTCAGACGGACATGCTCATATCGACTCAGAAGGTGATCCTGATCAAGAATATATATACTTTATAGGGTTGAAGATATCTCCTTCACTGCGTTGCACACTTTTGAAAAAAAATTAAAAAACCCTCTGCAAGGGTATAAATATAAAATGAATTAAATATAGACAAAATAAACGGTGGTGCGGGAGTTTTTTTGTTTAAATGGATGGAAAGAAAAATAAATTATAAATTTAATTTGAAAAATTATAGAATAATTTGTGTTGTGGTGTCGGTGTAACACAAACCTGAGACGTGCAATGTCCGATTTTTAGGCAAACAAATTTATCCGAATTAAATTATGAGAGAATTATGTGGAAATTTTGTCACACTAAATTAGATTCACGATTTAAATCACGAAAGTAATCCAAGGGGAGTTTGCACATATCCAGTTAGGAGGCAATCTATAGACTACCCATGAATTAAAATGCAATTCAAATAAAATCGACTACAAATTTTCTACGAATTTTTTTCTTTTCCCGACCAAGTCCAAATAAATCAAACGATGTAAGTCTGTTACTAGAGTCATTTTTTTTCAATACACCTTTAACAAGAAAGGAAAGCTAACTTCGGGCGGAGCCGAAGTTGATATACCCTTGCAGTTCAATCGCAGTCCGCTAGGTGGCGCCACCCATCTTATTTTATTAGATATATGGCGGATCGTTTATAGTCGGCCGATCCTTATGAAAATTGGCAGATCAGATTGTTTTCCCCAAAATAGAATCTGTACCAAATCCCATCTTTCTAACTTAAAAAACACCAAAGTTATGCCAATTTCGATCGTTCTATGACAGCTATAGGATATAGTCGGCCGATCCTTATGAAATTTTGTACATAAGATATTTTGGTCAAATATAACATGTGTAGAAACTCCCAACCCTCTAACTTAAAAAACACCAAAGTTATGGCATTTCCGATCAATCAGTTATATGGCAGCTATAGGATATAGTCGACCGATCCCGGCCGTTCCGACTTATATACAGCCTGCAAAGGAAAGAAGGGTGTGTGCAAAGTTTCAACTCGATAGCTTTAAAACTGAGAGACTAGTTTGCGTAGAAACAGACAGACGGACAGACGGACAGACGGACAGACGGACATGCTCATATCGACTCAGGAGGTGATCCTGATCAAGAATATATATACTTTATAGGGTCGGAGATGTCTCCTTCACTGCGTTGCACACTTTTGACCAAAATTATAATACCCTCTGCAAGGGTATAAAAATAAGTATGATCCACTGATCAAGACTCAACCATTTTATGTTTTTATACGTCCCCGATTTTATAATTTTCAACAAAGGGATCAATCGTTGGTATTCATTGGTTTTTGGTAATCCGCTATAAAATTCTTAGCGAGAATCTCTAAGTCAGGCGTCACCTTTCCTTGGGAGGTGTTTTTTTTGTTCATTGACGATCCTTTTGTTTTTTTCCCCAATACCGAATTCAATCTGAAGTAAGGAAAGATGGGGAAGATCAAACAAACCTTGAGTAAATTCGACTCGTACCCTAAGGCCTTGCTCAAACAAGCATTGGAGTACAAGAGGTTGTCCTGAAAACTGGAGGCAGGACTTTTACTCTGGAACTGGAGAATGAATGCTGTTACCCGACGGTAAGCCATTCCGCCCCCTTGGTGCGGCAGCGCAATGAATACGAGCTCAAGAAAACTGTGACCTTGCCTGTGTGAAGATCGTCATGGACAGACCCAGTATCGGTCTAAAATTTTACACATTGACAGATGATCCGAGTCTAATCTGGCGCTATGTTTGTACAGCGTTCCGGACGATGACTGGCCCTTACCCTGCTAATATGAGAGGGAAAGTCGCAAGACAAACAAAGCAACTCTGGCATAATTAACTGCTACTAAGCCATCAGCGAGCTCTTACAACTCTCCGCTATGGATGGTGTCCATAAAACCCAAAGCAAATGGGAAAAACAAGACCGCATGGTAATTAACTTCCAGCTAAACGAGGTTACTATATTAGACACCTATGCCATACCCGCTATAACCTCTACCTTGGCTAGCCTTGGGAAGGCCAGTTATTTTACTACCCTTGATCTCGAATCGGGGTTCCATCAGATCTACATGAAGGGTAGCAACATTGCAAAGACCGCCTTTTCAATCCTAAACGGTATATATGAATTTCTTCGTTTTTCTTTCAGTACACATTCAGAAAATTTTCTACGTCTACATTGACGATATTATAGTTTTCAGTGCCGACTTCCAAAGTCACTGGCTAAAATCGGTATTTGCTCAGTGCATTTGCGTGAACGTTTGGTGGAGGCGTTTCGGCAACAAAATAGGCTTGTTATATCCCACCATTCTGAATTATTTGAAAACATTAGGGATTCCGCTGCGTTCAGCCGACCTAGAAAATCAATAATCAAATCGAAAAATTCGACATTCCTAGAGATCTATTGGTGCATGAAAAAAGAGAAATTTTCATAAGGCAGGTTTAAGTAAATGAAATGCGGAAAATGAGAAAGAAAACGTTTTACAAGATGTTTTAATATCATACTTAAATTCAAAATTCAAATGAATTCAAAAAAAATTTCAAAGTCCTTTAATGTAACACATTAGCAGTAGTTTACATAGAAAACAATGTAAACAAATAAACACTAAACATACAAAAACAAATAATTCTTTTTAATTTATAATTTCCATAGCCCTTTTATAAGACACGAGCTTATTAAAAGCAATACAGGGATTCCAAGAAATTTCACAAAATATTCATCGAAAAGATGGCTCAAGAAAGATTACTTTGATAAGCGACTGCAGCAGCTCACCCTCGTGTAGACCCTATTAAAAAAAAACGATACCAAGCTCCACGAGCATTAAGTTCAGACAACGAATATTTTCAAAAAGCCAATGCACTTGCAAACCTCGGTAAAATATACGGAAATTTATGGAAAGAGATTGTAGATGGCTATCACGACCTCATTAATATGAATCTAAGCATAAAGAAAGGTCGTGCGAGCCGAATATTTTAATTTTCTGAAGGAAGATAAACAAAAAAAGACAGGAAGCTACACACAGGCCTTCTTTTGCCTCTACGTTCGTGATGCCGCCCGCTGAAATTCCAAAGTTCGACGGAGATTACCGACAATGGTTCCGAATTCCGCAAGACTATATTGGCAATAAAGACTATAGTGATGGAGAAAATTGGAGAATAATGTAACAAGTGAAGCCTAAAACGTAATCTCAACATTAATTTGCGGGTCGGATGCATGGCAACGGCTGAAGAATCAATAACAAAATAAACGGCTGTTGTTCAAGTCTACGATCCAAAATCAATAAAAATGGATCCAGATCAAATGGATCAGCGAACCAGCTGCGCAACTTGCAGGATACCGTGCTCCGAACGATTACCACTCCCATTGTAATCAAGATGTTAACAGTCAACTGTGTTCCAATATTGATACACATCATTGAGGAAGATTGGATTCACACACACACACTGTCACCTTTAGAACTAGCCATCACCGATCCAACCGCTCAACAATCACTGAAGCGGATTTTAGAACACCTTGAGCGACAGGCAACACTGAAAAATCCGCCTACCGCTCCACATCTTCACGAACGTCTGTAAACCAACAGCTCTTCTGACAAATGAACCCGTCCTTCTGCTACCAACCTCCCAAGTGGCAATACATGGACCAGCCGGACCCCCTATATCTTTTCTAACTTAAAAAACCTACAACATATCTTACAAATAAAATTACATAAAGAACGGCTGACTACATCTTATAACTGCCATATAACTGAACGATCGAAAAAGACACAACTTTGGTGTTTTTTAAGTTAGAACATTGAGCAATTTGATTAATTTGATTTGAGCTATTTATGATTTTATTTTTGACAAACATATGAATGACTTTTGAAAAAAGAGTTTTTCCAAAGTTAAAATATGGTATGCTCTATTAATATCAATAAGTATTCCAAAGATATGGTAACTGCTAGATGCCAATTTTTTAATTTAACTTGGTGTAGATTGCTTTTAGAAATGATTTTTACAAAAAAAGTGGTGGTCGACGCAATTATACGGCCTTCGAAATTCAATATATGCTGAAATTTTATCAAATTCTTTTCTTATGTATACTGCGGAAACAGTGGGTGATGGAACATCTGCCTGTTCACTTTAGGGGAGCCTAAAGGTTATGGAGTACGTAAAATTGTGCGTAAAGTAAACAAAAAATTAATATGGTCAGCCTGTATATTCATTGCAATATTTCTTAATATAAATAGAACAAATTTTGAGTACTTACTATTTTCATTTGTAAATGTCGATAAATCGTTGCACAAATCTTTAAGATGTTCTGACATTGTCGTATTGCGGCATTGTTTTAAAAAGGAGTGCGTCATTAATTTTGAAGCATTCCAACGACGAATTGGATTTTTATTTAGGCAAATTTCAACGAATTGATAAAAGTCGTCCGAAATTAAACTTTGTTTCGAATTCTCACGAACATCAGATTTAAATATTGATCCTGAAATTAGCACAATATAAGCATACCATTACACAACGCCAAATATTTCATCAAAAATAGAAAATATAACCAAATACATTAAAAACAAAATATTTCGTAATAGTTGGCCAAAAGCATCGGCTGATTGCTGGTAGTGAGTAATGGCAGTAGACTTTAATATTTGCTCTTTAGGATATTCATTAAATGGATAGGGTTACCTAAAATCGAAATATAAAGGAACGCTTTAAGAATGGTCCTCAGCGTTGCCGAGTTTCGAGCCGCATTTGTGAAGGACAGTCGCATATGTGGCTGTCAAAACTAGCTTGCCATAAAAAAAAAAACGAGAAAGAAAAGCTAATTTCGGCTGTAGCCGGCGTTATAATACCCTTTCAGTTTTATATACAAGCCCCAGAAGATTAAAAAAAAAAGTTTTACATGACATTTAACATACTATACATATATTGTCAAATTCAAAATAGGTATTTATGTATGTATAAGCCTTCATCAAACGTGCTATGCTCAGCAAAGCTTGTGTGCTAAGATGTTGAGCATGCGTCATTGCGTCACACACCAAGAGGCGCTGTCGCATAACGTACGGTTCGCAGAGATAATCGCTGAGATAGCTCTGAGAGTAAAGTATAAATAGTATAAAAAAATTATAATGATTTGGCAGAAAAAATTGTATTTCCAACATAATAGCTTAAATGGATCATTATGAGTTTATGTCGATTGTTGTTCGGCTAAGGAGTGGAGGATAAATGTTTCTACTCTTTCTACTGGGATCGGTGAAATTTCAAGCGTGTATCAGAGGCTGGCTATCTACATACATCACCACTGTATTTCGTTTTACGGATTGTTGATGAAAGTAAGTTTATAAAAGTCTACCATGGTTAGAGGGAAGGTAAAGATTAGCATCATGTTAAAGTTTAAATGCTAGGCTAAGTATACTCAGACGGTTACTGTTGGAGCATGCCGCCATCAACAAAACCATTGTATCAGCATTTATTCTTGTCTGTCTGTCTCCCAGTGTCGTATGTGCTTTATTGTTATTTGTAGCGCATGCACTTTTGGGAGCTTTTGTTGAGCTTCTGCGCCTAAGCTCTTTGTTGCCAGGAGATGGAGGCGCTGCATCATAAGATGAAGGCTGCGACGTAATCGGTTCACCGCGCTTTAAGAAGAGTTGGAGGAGCTTAATTTCAGCGATATCGGGAGTGAGCTGTATTGGAAATTCTCTCAGCTGGCGACTGACGTGCATGTGGACATTCAGGTGGAGGTTGCCAAGCGCTCCATGCCCACTCCACACTTCTCGACCGTGCCAGTGTCTCACCAATGCACTATGGGGCATTTGACCACTTTTTCTGGCCAAAACCCATTTTTTTAAAGTTAAAAATATTCATTTTTTTTAATTGGAATGTATAAAAAAATGACCAATCTTTAATGTTTCATAATTATAAATGTAATAGATGGCGCCACTAATTAACAATCAGCTGTTGAAGTCAGCTGTTTCTCCTAAAAAAACGAGTTGAAAAAGTGAAAAATTGTCGTTCAGGTTCAAAGTGGAAAAAGTTTGAAAATTAACAATTTAAGAGCTGTTTCTGGAATGGAGTCCAATAATCGTGGTTTTTAATATGTGTTTGTGAGCGTTAACTGTGTAAATTGATTGTGATGTCCAAATAATCTTGTGTAAGTTGTAACCTAAAAAAACTAAAATCCGGTAGTGAAATTTAATTTTTAAATAGAGCAACAAAGTGATTGCAGCACTTTGCACCTCTAGAATTTGTTACATGTCGTAGAGCATTGTATTCTTCTTATACTCTGTTAAAAAAAAGTGCACTTTTGCGCACTTTCTCTGAAATTTAACTTTTTAGGTCCCAACCTCACATTGTCAAACAGAATACTTACCTTGGTACCTTGAATACAGTGAGAGCGCTGGAAATTATGGACGCGAACTACGATGTAGCCTTTGATCTATTGCGCAGTCGTCTTAGTAATCGGCGTTTAATATTCCAGTCTCACATTAATGAGATCCTACAGCTTCGTGTAGTCGAGCCAGAGTCTGTTGCTACTTTCCGGAGCTATCGGATCGGTTCAATGGGCATATGCGGACTCTCATGAGTTCCGGATCAGCTGCCGAGATCCAAGGATGCTTGCTTACCCAGATTTTCCTGCAGAAGTTGGATCCTGCCACAAACGCCTAGTGGGAAGTCTCTCGCCGGAAACAACGACAGCCTTCCATCTTGGAAGTCCATAGCACGATTCTTAGAGCAAAGGTGACGGACTCTCGAAAGCGTTGACTTTTCTTTGCCAGCGTTTCCACCAGCTAACCAATCGCTGTTTTTTTTGCCTGGAGGATGGCCATTTCGCTCGCGAATGCTCAGCTTCCCGCTGCTCAACGTGCAATCGCCGTTATGATTTCCTGTTGCACCCTCGCGGCCAGGTTTCTGGGTCTACCAATGTGTCACCAGTTTCTGTTGCGAACCCATTCCGCTCAATCAACACTCTTGTGACCCAGTGCTCCTGCCAACAGCCAATGTACTCGTTCGTGGTCGATCTGGAGCCTTCCTACCTTGCCGAGTTTTATTGGACTTCGGTTCACAAGTGCGAGTCAACTCCAGCTTTTTTGCTCCAAATGTTCTACAACGATGGCCGGTCTCGGCGGCGCAGAGTTTGAAACGCATGGAGCATCTGTTAATGTATGCGTGAAGTCCCGCCTTAGCACGTATTCTATGAAAATTTAGGCAATTGTAGCTTCTCACATTACGGACTATCAGCACAGCCTTCACATAGATGTTTCGAGGTGGAAGATTAATGGCAATATGGACCCCAATTTCTGGCTAACCCCAATTTCCACAAAACGCAGCGAGTAGACCTACTGATTGGAGCCAGCTTATTATTTGACTTGTTATCGGCTGGCCAAATCCAGTTATGTCACGCGCTCCTCATTGCTCACAATACTCGATTTGGCTGGGCGTTTTCTGGACGGGGTGGACTATCACGGAAGCGTCACCGTCAAGTGCTAGAGAGAATCCACAGAAATGCATCGATTTGAGCGGCTGCGGTTTGATGGTTAAATTGAACCCCAAATAAAATATTGAAAATCTGAACTGAAACGTCTATTTATTCGGCTGCTATTAAAAACTATTAATAGCATAACAGTTACCTTAGTTAGTCTTTTTAAGGTGCACCCATAGAGAAAACGAGATTTAACGCGAAGTTTGTTTAATAATTTTATTCTTATCACTAACAGAGCTCTCAAATCCTTTACTCAGCGAGCCTTTTTGTTCCTAGATTTTCTCCTCAATGCGACACTGCGACTGTGCCACTTCCCAAAATCTTGGAAGAAAGCAAATATAGTGATTATAGAGAGAAAAGAGTTTGTATAAAGATAGATTATATATAGATAAGTAAATGGAAGTTGAGATTTGGTTGAATTTAAGAGTGGAGTTGTTATCGTTAAAGTCTAGTATATGTTAGCATAGGGCGGAGCGGGAGCGCAAGAAAATCTCTAAATAAAATTATATTAAAAAAAAAACAAGAAAGGAAAGCTAACTTCGGGCGGAGCCAAAGTTTATATACCCTTTCAGTTCAGTCGCAGTCCGCTAGGTGGCGCCACGCATCTTATATTATTAGATATATAGCGGATCGTATATAGTCGGCCGATCCTTATGAAAATTGGCATATCGAATTATTTTGCCAAAAGAGGAATCCATTGAAACTCCCATCCTTCTAACTTAAAAAACACCAAAGTTATGGCATTTCCGATCAATCAGTTATATGGCAGCTATAGGATATAGTCGACTGATCCCGGCCGTTCCGACTTATATACTGCCTGCAAAGAAAAGAAGGATGTGTGCAAAGTTTCAAATCGATAGCTTTAAAACTGAGAGACTAGTTTGCGTAGAAACGGACAGACGGACAGACGGACATGCTCATATCGACTCAGGAGGTGATCCTGATCAAGAATATATATACTTTATAGGGTCGGAGATGTCTCCTTCACTGCGTTGCACACTTTTGACCAAAATTATAATACCCTCTGCAAGGGTATAAAAAGTGCCATTGACACAAAAATATATATATAATCCAATAAAAAGAGTTCCTCGCGACGGTGGTGTTGATTTTTTTTGTGAAACATTTAACAAAAAATAAATAAATAAAGCAAAAAAAAATTAATTCCGCGACGTGAAACAAAACCAGAAAAGCCTAAAACCATCTATATCAACTGGAAGAATTCATCGTAGCATCCCCATGCCCGGCACCTGCATCGATTGCTAAAGCTATTATTTTAATTTATTGCCTCTTTGGTGAAGTCTTAAGAACTAGCAAGTTATTCCAGGTCCCCGAGAATAATTATGAAAAGAAAGAGTATATGATAACGAATTAGACTTCTGCATGAATATACTCATTTGTGGCAGAACAGATCTGTACAGTAGTGTAGTGTTTTCAAAAACACTGCACTCATTCTTTACTGTACAGTATACTCTATAGGTAACAATAAGAAAGCACAACATTTTCAGTGTACTCAGTTCGATTGTGAACAGTATTTGATTGTACTTTTCGATAGTGATTACTACATTTTTGTTTTTTTTTAACACTGTACATTTTGTATGTCAACTGTGTACAACTGTACAGATGAGTGCAGTAATTTTTATTAATTAGCTGCAAGATACTAGCAGCTCCCGCAAGCAGTGCAGCATCGGAAAGGGCATTTTCTGTTGCCAAAAATTTGATTTGCGAAAAACGGTCCAAAATTGCCACCACTGAAGACATGGTAAACAAAATAATGTTCCTTCATTCTAATATTGATAACTTAAATGTAGATAATGTAATAACATAAAATAATTATTATAATTAGTTTAAATTTAAATATAAATAATTTATAATTTTTTTATTTTATTTATTTATTTTATTTAATTTAATTTTTTTTATACATTTAAAATGAAAAAACAAATCAATTTTTTAATTGGAAATACATACACATGAGAACTATACATATGTATATGTGTGTATACACCAGTCATGAAGTTTCACTCACTGTACAGTAAGTCAACTGCACACCAAAACATTGTACAGTGCGTTGACTACTGCACACCAATTTTACTGTACTCATTAAAAGCTGTACAACTATGGAATGAGTGAGACTACTGTCAATCAAAACAGACAATACTACCCTATTCACTCACACCCAAATATACTGTGTACAAAAAATAGTGTACCCACTTTTAGAATAAGTGATTCATTTGTCGTTTTGGATGCTGTTGGGCTAAGCAGCCACCAGATAGGCTAATTAGAATATTGATAATTTGTTCATCTGCAGCGGCATTTAATCTTCTCTTTTGACTCCCAGATTCGCATGCACTTTGTTGTCATTTTTGTAGCGCATGCGCTTTTGGGAGCTTTGGAAGAGCTTCTGCGCCAAAGCTGTTCTTCTTCTGGTTGTAGTTGAAGAGTTGTTATTGACGGGCCGCTATTTGTTTTATTGTGCGGAATTAGCTCAATAAATTAAATATAAACAATTGAATCTCGTCTTTAATTCGGTCGCTATCAAAAAGCTGATCGCTCAACATTGGTGACCCCGACGTGATCGCGCCCGAAGTTCAATCAGTTTAATTGCCCGAGAAACTGAAAAAACTGCGGTACGAAAACCTCATAAACAAAAAAAAAATAACAAACATCTCTTGGTTTTCGATTTGATTCACACGCGCTGGAGATTTGCGGGATGGAGTTTGGATGTGGAACTATTGGATCTGCTGCCGCAAGCCGGGAAAGGATGCTGCGGAGAAGAGCAGAGGTGACCTGCCAGGAGATGGAGGCGCTGCATCATAAGGTGAAGGCTGCAGCGCGGAATGAGGATGGCACCATTGTGGCGCTGGAGTCAGTGGAGAAGCGTTTGCGTGAGCGGTTCACCGCGCTTCAAGAAGAGTTGGAGGAGCTTAACTTCAGCGAGATCGGGAGTGACCTTTATTGGAGATTCTCGCAGCTGGCGACTGATGTGCAGGTGGACATTCAGGTGGAGGTTGCCAAGCACTCCATTAGAATTGCTGCCCACTCCACACTTCTCGACGGTGCCGGTGTCTCACCCATGCCGTACAAGCCAGCCCCCTCCTTACCAGCGTTGCCGATGCCAACATTTAGCGGCGGCTATGTTGACTGGCCGGATTTCTTCGCCCTGTTCAAGGCCACGATTGACAGCCATCCGCATCTAACAAATATGGAAAAGCTCCGGTGGCTCATTTCATGCCTGCGCGAGTCAGCCTTGGAGACGGTGAGAGCGCTGGAAATTACTGACGCGAACTACGATGTGGCTCTTGACCTATTGCGCAATCGGTTTAGTAATAGGCGATTAATTTTCCAGTCTCACATCAACGAGATCCTGCAGCTTCGTGTGGTCGAGCCAGGTTCTGTTGCTACGTTGCGGGAGCTGTCGGATCGGTTCAATGGGCATATGCGGGCCCTCATGAGTTCCGGATCAGCTGCCGAGATCCAAGGATGCTTGCTCATCCAGATTGTCCTTCAGAAGTTGGATCCGGCCACAAGAGCCAAGTGGGAAGACACTCTCGCCGGAAACAACGACAGCCTTCCGTCTTGGGAGTCCATGGCACGATTCTTGGAGCAAAGGTGCCGGACTCTTGAATGCGTCGACTTTTCTTTGGCTGCGTATCCACCATCTAACCAAGTGGGCCGAGGGAGATCTTCGAATAACCGATCGTCATGCATGATTATCAACGCCCGTCCAGCTCTATGCGCCCTGTGTGGTGTTTTGGCGCACCCGCTTCCTACATGTCCAAGCTTCATTGCCTTGCCACTTAGTCAACGGTACGACGAAGTGCGACGGCTGACCCGCTGCTTTGTATGTTTGGAGGATGGTCATTTTGCACGCGGATGTTCAGCTGCCCGTTGCCCAAAGTGCAATCGCCGACATCATGCTTTGTTGCACCATTGCGGGCAGCTGCCCAGCTCAAACAATTCCCCACCACTACGAAGCTTGGGTTCCGCCGTTGGTGTTGCCGTTGCTACCCCACCTTCCCAGTCAATCAACACGGTCTTGACGCAGGATCGCCCTACTGGAGTGCTTCTGCCAACCGCCAATATCCTCATCCGTGGTCGATCAGGTGCCTTCGTGCCTTGCAGGGTGTTATTGGACTCTGGTTCACAAGTTCACCTTATCTCATCGCGGCTGGCAAGTCAACTTCAGCTTCGTCGCACCAAAAGCTGTGTAGCGGTCGCCGGTCTCGGCGGCACTGAGTTTGCTACGGATGGATCTTCCGTTAATGTGTGTGTGAAGTCTCGACTAACCACATATTGTGCGAACCTAGAGGCGGTTATAGTGTCTCATATTGCGGACTGTCAGCCCAGCCTTAAAATTGATATTTCGAAATGGAAGATTCCTCACGGCGTAGCGCTGGCTGATCCCAACTTCCACAGACCGCAAGGTGTGGACCTGCTAATTGGAGCCAGCCTGTTCTTCAACCTATTGTCAGTTGGCCAAATCCAATTAGGTCACTGCCTCCCAGTTGTCCAAAATACACTATTTGGATGGGTAGTTTCTGGACGCAATGGACTATCGCGGGATGCTGGATTGCCCTATGCAGAAGGAGAAGAGGAGAAGAATCAAAGTTCCGGACCCCCTGCACTCGTTAGGAGAACTCGACTCCCGCATTGGTCTATTGGGGGGAGCAATGCATGGTCAAGAGTTTGGAAGAAGTTGGTGTGCCTTGTTCGCCCTGTGAGTTCTAAATCTTCTTAATGAAAAAGACGTGTCTGCTGCCCTTCTAAAATTGTTATTGAAGGCCCACCCTTCAATAGGGGGGAGGATGTTGGGCTAAGCAGCCACCAGATAGGCTAATTAGAATATTGATAATTTGTTCATCTGCAGCGGCATTTAATCTTCTCTTTTGACTCCCAGATTCGCATGCACTTTGTTGTCATTTTTGTAGCGCATGCGCTTTTGGGAGCTTTGGAAGAGCTTCTGCGCCAAAGCTGTTCTTCTTCTGGTTGTAGTTGAAGAGTTGTTATTGACGGGCCGCTATTTGTTTTATTGTGCGGAATTAGCTCAATAAATTAAATATAAACAATTGAATCTCGTCTTTAATTCGGTCGCTATCAAAAAGCTGATCGCTCAACAGATGCATTCATGCAGAAGTCTATAACGAATGTCTCATCTCTGCGAACCAAATAAGTAAATTGTTCATTGTTGGGTCTTATCGAAAATGTGACATTGATTTATGAATCATTATTATTTTTGCGCGGTTCCCACTGCATACGTACAGCCCACCTCCCGTTCAACCGACCGAGGGACGCTGCCGCGTGACGTACGGCTCGAATCGCGGGAATAGATCCGAGATAGTTAAGCGAAAAGTAGGAGAAAGATATTTCGAGGAAGAGTGTTGCACAGATAAGGCGGTTAATATAAGCGATTTAAGATTGTTAGTAGAGCAAGGTGACAAGATGTGGTAGAGACTATTGTAGTCCGAACATAATACCCTGAACGGATCGTGTTGGGCATATGTCGAACTACAATGGCTGAGGAGTAGGGGACGAAAGTTTCTAGTCCTTCTTAGTAGAAGGAAACGTTCCTAGTGGAACGTTTAATATTTAAGCGTGTTAGTAAATGCTGGCTGTCTATATTTCCATAGATAAGATTGTATAGAAACATGACACCCAGCATCGTTCTACGGTTTGTTAATGATGGTATGTTGATTAGTAAAAGTCTACTACGATAAGAGGGGAGGTAAATATTTGCATCCCAATTAAGTCCCCTAAGCGCAAAAGTAAGGAAGTTTTTTTGTACAGATTCAATGTGATCTTGGTGTACTCCGTATTGAGGACTCCAGACACACGATCCATACTCAAGAATCGGACGGACCAGTGATGTATATAACGTTTTAGTTATGTACGGGTTATTAAATTGTTTTGATCATCTTTTAATAAAACCAATCACACCCATAGCTTTATTAACCATGGTAGATATATGGTCGGTATATTTAAGTTTCAAATCTAATAGGACACCTAGATCCCTAGCATGAGTTAATCGTTCTAAGGCGTTACCATAGAGAGAGTACATAGCCTGGTGAGGACTAGATCGATAAAAAGACATAAGTTTACATTTCGATCCATTAAGCTTTAGGTTATTTGCTAAACACCAATTTTGAAGTTTATCCAAATCGGATTGAAGTCTAGACTGGGAGCTAGTAAATTTATACTGAAGGCATAGCTTAACGTCATCAGCGTACATAAGTTCAAGTGAATTAGTTAAGGCAAGGGGGCAAGTCATTAATAAACAGCGTAAAAAGTAGGGGTCCAAGATGGCTTCCTTGGGGCACCCCAGATGTGGCGCGGACTAAACGCGAGGTAACATCTTTAAAGAAAACACGTTGGGTTCTCCCAAATAAGTAGCTCGAAATCCAGATAAGAAGATCTGTTGGGAATCCCAAAAGACTGAGTTTACTTATAAAAAGCGAATGGTTAATAGAGTCAAATACTTAACTGAAGTCAGTGTAAATGACGTCTGTTTGTAAGCCATTCTGGAAGCCATCCGTGATAAAAGATGTTAGCTCCAATAAGTTGGTAGTGGTGGAGCGGCGCTTCATGAAGCCATGCTGGCACGGAGTTATTATTGAACTACATAGGTGTTGCAAATGTGGAGTGATAAGTTTTTCAAAAAGCTTTGGAATTGCTGACAATTTAGAGATGCCTCTATAATTCGCAGAGTCGGATTTTTTCCCTTTTTTATGCAGCGGAATAATGAAGGATTCCTTCCACATAAGGGGAAAGATCGAAGTTTCCAGCGAAAGATTAAAGAGTTTAACGAGAGGTTTGCACAGAGCCTCGGCGCAGTTCTTCAGAACACAGCCTGGTACTCCTGGCGAATAAACGGGCTTGACCTTAAGAAGATCCGATAACACACCACTTTGATCGAAAGATGGGCGAAATATAATAATAATAATATTATCCATAGGAGATAATACTAAAATTGTAAACCAAATGAATATTTATTTTGTTTTGAGTAGAGTGGACCCAGTGACAAGGGAAAGAGTTACTGGATTATGACAAATTGCCGCAGTGGTCCGATTTCGCAAAAATATTAAATCGTAGGTTCCAGCACCTGTCCGCTGAAATGACAGAGATGTTTAGCAAGCAATTTAATAGAAGTTCATCGGCTTGCTCCTCTGTTAACAAAAAGCCAGCTTGCAGTTATTGTAACGCTCGAGACCATTTTTTGGTCCAATATAGTCCGTTCGCTCGCCTTGTTGTAATGCAACGCTTTGAGTTTGTTAAGTCTCTCTCTTTTTAAATTGTGTGCGAAAAGGTCACATGGTAGCAAAGTGCAAATCCACTAGATGTCAAATGTGTGCAAGATTTACAGTGATTGAAAATAACTTAGCGTTAACACCACCAACAGAAAATCCTCCTCCAGCGTTAACGAATGATGGGCCTTTTACTTCACATGCATTGCATACATCATCCCTAGAAAGGGGTTTGTTAGTGATGTCAATTGAAAGCTTTCAAATAAAATATGGCAACCACATATTGGCCCGAGCATTACTTGACTCAGGGTCACAAAATAATTTCGTTACTGAAGTTCTTGCTCAACGCTTACAGATCCGTAGGGAGGAATAGAGTATCAATTTGCTTGGAATTGGTCAAGCTAGTTTACAAGTAATGAAAAAGATACACACCGTGGTGAAGTCGAGATTAATGGTAGTGAGATTCCGTTCGACTTTTGGATTTTAAAAACAATGTCAGAATACTAGAATTCTGCTTTCAGGTTGATTTGAAGTCAGACTTCCCTTTAATTTATATCCAAGCGTTTTGAGCAACTCGAAATAGCCAAACGCCGCTTTCTGTCGCTCGAAAGAAGATTATCTCGAGACTCACACCAAAACCAAACAGAAATATTTAAATGATTTAATGGTGGGTCCAAAAATTCAGGAAGAACTCAGATCTGAACTTCAAGTTTTCAGTATTGTTGACGAAGCACTCTCAACTTGTTCAAAGCTACCCTCCGATACTTGCACGAGTCGGATTTTCATGTGGGTACTCGAGCACTTGTGAGTCTCTTGCGACAACGTGTTTGGATAGAAAGAGCCCAAGAAGTCTGCAGTCAGATAGGTCATGCATACGCAGCTTTAAAGGAAAGGCCATCTGATGATTCAAATCTGGGGAGATTTACCCTAGCTTGAATCCGTGCTTTCCGCCCATTCTCCATATGTGGGGTGGATTTCTGTGGCCCTATTGTGACGACATTGAAAATTCGTGCTAGTCCACCCTACAAGTCCTACATTGCCCTTTTTGTTTGTTTTGCGTCCAAGGCAGTTAATTTAGAAATGTTTCCGATTTGTCAACTGATTCCTTTTTTATGGCATTGCAAAGTTTCGTTGGCCACCGAGGATGTCCGCAGGCCGTTCACTGCGCCAACGTGCAAATTTCGTCGGAGCAAGTCGCCACTTCATGGCACAGCGGCAGCGAATCAAGGAAAAGGCGAACGAGCTGATTCCTCGATTATAGATATAGATTTTGTAAATAGATAGATAAGATATAGAAATTGAGATTTGGTTGAATTTAATAGTGGAGTTGTTATTGTTACAGTCTAGTATAAGTTAGACAGGGTAGAGCGGCAGCGCAAGAAATGCTCGAAAGACGATAAATATAGCAAATTTTAACGTGAAACCGATGCAAATATTCTTTCGTCGTCGTTTTTTTATATTTAATAATTTTTACAAACACAAATTCGTTTGTAAATTATGAGATAATCTAATCACACTTAATAATGATGCTACCAAGAAAACAAAAATCAGCTCCATTTCTGCCTTTCGTAAGGTCCTGGAGACTTTGGCAGCTGTTCTTTTTGTCGAGATAAGGAGCAGATTTGGCAGGCCAATCGGCAATGTGAAACGGAGTCCAAGAGTAAACCTCCGAAGAGAAAAGTAGTATTACAACAGCACCTGCGTTAACAAACCACCTAAACCTTAACAGCAAAAATTGAAAAAACAAATATTGACCACAAAGTGAAATTAAACAAGAAAGCTTTCCTTTCGGGCGGTAGAAGTTATATTAGGTAGTAGTTTATATTATTATATATATCGGATCGGATCGTATATATTTGAACGATCCTTATCATAGTTTCACCATCAAACAAATTTTTTTTTTATAAAAATGATGGAAAGAGCCCTAAGTGCAACTGCGTTGCACATTTTTGACTAAAATTATAATACCCTCTGCAAGTGTATACAAAAAATACAAACAACTACAGCCCCTGCTCACAACAGCCAAAACCATAAAGGAAAAAATTACTTATCTCGAATTGACATCAGCCTTACAAAGGCTTAAAAGAGCCGTTCGAGTAGGTGCTCACACCATAACAGACCAACTATATTATAATATATATTTCTGATCGGATATAGTTAGCCGATTCTTATGAAAATTTCACAATCGAATTAATTTCCTAATAAAAATGTAGCAAGGTTGTGCCATTTCCGATCGTTCACTTAGGCAGGTAGAAGATATAGTGGCCGATCCTTATGAAATTTGGCAGATCGGATTAAATTGTCAAAAATGGAATCTTTACTAAGTCCCATCTTTTTAACTTAAAAACCACCAAAGTTATAACATTTCCGATCTGCGCAAATAGAATCCGTAGATTCATTCTATCTTCAAAAACGACAATTTTAAGCCAATTCCGATCTTATGAGCTATAAGATTTATTCGGCCAATCCCTTTGAAATTTGGCAAATCGGATAACTTTGCCCAAAAAACGTTGCTAAAATTTTGCTAACTTTGCTAAAAAACCAAAGTTTCAATAGCGATAGGAGACGAACAGAGCAACGAGGTTTCGGCGGAGAAGCAGCGTCAACGACCGCAAAGCAGAAGGAGCAGAAGTATTTTAAAAAGTTGAGGATTCCAGATGTTCAAGACGATTTGTTCCGCCAGCTTTTAGCCAGAGAACATTTTCGTCCAAGAACATCAGCCAAGTACGGTGAAGAAAAAATAACCAAACCTATGGGTGTAAAACTCCCACATGTTACGGCCACCGACCAACCTTCCACCTCATCTTCCTCAGTTTCAAAAACTAATGTCTTCACTAACACTTATCTATCACAATACTAGAGTTACGCAGTAAACTTCCTACACTGTATTCTGATAGTTCCTCCTTTGCATCTCACTTTATAGTCTTTACAGAAACTTGGCTAAAGCCGGAGATCTTAAGCTCCGAAATTTTCCCAAATAGGTACACCACTTTTAGATGTGATAGAACTCTGCGAAGGGGAGGAGGATTCGTTTGGTTTTTGATAGTCTGTCTGATGGTGACCAGCTGATAGCTCTGGGTGACTTTAACATCCCAGAACTTATGTGGTTGAAAATTCACCGTCTTTACAGCTTAACTCCGACCACGACTTCCCTTCGGGCATGTTCGACATGTCACTCGGGCAAATTAACCACGTTAGAAATTCTTCAGGTCTGCTGTTGGACTAGTGTTTTGTTTCTGATGCTGATAAAATTACTATTTCCAGAACTTTGCTCTTTTCCAACGCTGAGTTTGTTTCTTCCGTAAGGCTGACTTTATGAAATTACCAGATGTACCGGTATGAAATGAGCGTTTTTTTGCGAAAAAAAACTTTTGTATCTTTCCCATTGCTTTTAAGCGGTCAAAAATTGTTTGTTGTGCAACATTTAAGATTTCGGTAATTTTCTTTTGACTCAAAGTGTCATCTCCATCCAATATCATTTGCAATTCGGCGTCTTCAAACTTTTTTGGTGGTCTTCCACGTTCTTCATTTCTCACATCAAAATCATTATTTCTAAACTGTTGAAACCATCTTTTGCTTGTTGCTACTGATAGAGCATGATCACCATATGCCTCTATAAGCATTCGACGCGACTCGGCGGCACTTTTCTTCAAATAAAAACAAAAAATTAATGCTTTCCGCAAATCATCACTTTCTGGTACAAAACTCGACATTTTTAACATGATGAAAAAATATAATGTTGTCTGTTTAATGACTTGATGTATACTAAATATGTTTCACAGATGTCATAGCAAACAAACAAAAAAAAGTGAAGGCTCGTTCACAACAAAAGTTTCCAATCGAAACCTCTGTATATTGACGCTCACTTCATACCGGTATACCTGGTAAATAAGTTAATAAGTTAAACTGGCTGTACAGTTAGTTATTCAAGATACTTAGTAGCTCGGTCCAATTTCACCATGCATAACGCAGAATGTTATAGGAGTTACATTCGCCGCTGCCATATTCAGTTTACAACCTGGCTGCAAACAGACGTCATTTACACTGACTTCAGTCAAGCATTTGACTCTGTTAACCATTCGCTTCTTATAAGTAAACTCAGTCTTTTGGGATTCCCAATTGATCTTTTTATTTGGATTTCGAGCTACTTCTCTGGGAAAACCCAATGTGTCTTCTTTAAAGATGTTAGCTCGCGTTTAGTCCGCGCCACATCTGGGGTGCCCCAAGGAAGCCATCTTGGATCCCTACTTTTTACACTGTTTATTAACGACTTTCCCCTTGCCTTAACTAATTCACTTGTACTTATGTACGCTGATGACGTTAAGCTATGTGTTCACTATAAATTCACTAGTGCCCAGTCTAGACTTCAATCCGATTTGGATAAACTTCAAAATTGGTGTTTAGCAAATAACCTAAAGCTTATGGGATCGAAATGTAAACTCATGTCATTTTAACGATCTAGTCCTCACCAGGCTATGAACTAGCTCTATGGGAACGTTTTAGAATGATTATCTCAGGTTAACGATCTAGGTGTCCTATTAGATTTAAAATTTAAATTTACCGGCCATATATCTACCATGGTTAATAAAGCTATGGGTGTGATTGGTTTTATTAAAAGATGGTCAAAAGAATTTAATGAACCGTACATAACTAAAACGTGTATATAACGTTCATTGGTCCGTCCGATTCTTGAGTATGCATCGTGTGTCTGGAGTCCTCAATACGGAGTACACCAAGATCACATAGAATCTGTACAAAAAAACCTTCCTGACTTTCGCTCTTAGGGGACTTAATTGGGATGCAAATCTTCACCTCCCCCAACTCTTATCGTAGTAGACTTTTACTAATCAACTTACCATCATTAACAAACCGTAGAATTCTGCTGGGTGTCATGTTTCTATATAATTTTATTTATGGAAATGTAGTAAGCCAGCATTTAGTAACATGCATAGATTTTAACGTTCCTGGTAGAAGGACTAGAAACTTTCGTCCTCTACTCTTCAGCCATTGTAATTCGACATATGCCCAACACGATCCGTTCAGGGTATTATGTTCGGACTACAATGGTCTCTACCACATCTTGTCACCTTGCTCCACCAATAATCTTAAATCCCTTATATTAAACGCCTTATCTGTGCAACTGTGATATCTTTCTCCTACTCTTCGCTTAAACTATCTCGGATCTATTCCCGCGATTCGAGCCGTATGTGACGCGGCAGCGTCCCTCGGTCGGTTGGACGGGAGGTGGGCTATACGTATGCAGTGGGAACTCCGCAAAAATAACATTAAACATAAGTGAAGCTCTAAGTGCAAACGAAATATGACCACTCAGCGGATGTGTATAGCTACTGAATTCTGAATGTGTATAGCTACCACCAGCTTAGCTGTGTGAGTTCACATACATATACGTTTTTGCGGGCGCTTCAAGTCTTGCCCCTCTACATAGCATGTATATTGGCAGCGGCACCTTTGACGAAGTAGCCGTTGGCTCAGCGCC
The DNA here is from genome assembly GCF_017639315.1 of Drosophila ananassae. Classification (NCBI taxonomy): domain Eukaryota; kingdom Metazoa; phylum Arthropoda; class Insecta; order Diptera; family Drosophilidae; genus Drosophila; species Drosophila ananassae. Next base: position 22,580,379 of record NC_057929.1, on the reverse strand, counting down.
CAAAGCTAAAGCCTTTTTTAGACTTAAGAAGACAAATGTAAATCAGTTGAGTGTGAAGTTGTGAAGTACTTTTTGTTGTGTCTACACTCCAATCTAAAGTGGAGAGAGTGAACGAATCAATTGTATTAAATTTGTCGAAATTGTTGATTGAACAGAAACGAAGAACCCAGAAACGAAGCTACTTTGTCCTTTTTATCATTATTCTTTCACATATGTTCCTTTCACATTTGTTCCTTTCACTGAAATTGAAACTGAAGAAAGGAATATGTTCTTATTCTTATACACACTGTTACTGCGGAGCGCTCGCAAGGTTGAATTGACGTTTTTTGGAAAAGCGTAACTTCAACAATTTGTATAATTTTTTAATGGAATTTGTCTCGTTTTATTCAGTATTAATAAGACAATATTGACATGTGGCATGAATGACAGAATTTTTGTAAGATGTACCGAAAAACTGGCGTCAAAATCCGAAAAACATGAATATAAGGCGAAAATTTCAGTTTCATGTGTAAAAATTTTGTCCTTTGTTTAAAAAAAATCGAATATCTATTTTTTTTCAAAAGCTACAACCCTAAACTATTGAAAAAACACCGGCAATTTTGAAATCGTTTTAAAAAAAACACGTTTAGGAATTTTTAAGCGCAAAAAAGTAAATAAAGATTTTTAAGGTGTTCAAATACGGTTTTGTGTTATAATCGACCAGATAAATAATTCCAACTATTTCACTTAAGAAGTTCATTCAGTTTTGTTTGTACCACTGTACCACTTTGTACCACTGTGTAATCCAAGTGCTGTTGCAGACTCGGATTCCTTGGATTCCATTCCAACGTGGGAGTCCATCGCCAGATTTCTTGAGCAGAGATGCCATACTTAGGAGAGCATGGATTTGGCGACGACATCATATGAACCACACCTTGCGGTAGGACGGCATACCCTTTCTTCCAGGAAACTCTGCATTTGTGATTACAAACTCATCCGCATGCATGAATTGTGATGGCCATTCTCATAAAGCTTGTCGCCTGAGGATCGTTTAGGCGAAGTTAGGCGACTGGATTTATGCCTGCGATTTGGGCACCTATCTTGGCATTGCAATGCGTCTGCTGCATTTTGGTGGCAATTCGCCAGCTCAAGGCCAACACCCCTCTCCCGATGTTTCCGCATCTAACGACGCTGTTTCTCATTCAGCGTCTGCCCCCGTCAATTCTCTCGTCGCCAAGGATCGTTTTGGTGATATGGTGCCACTAGCCACTGCTCCAGAGTTGTACTGCCCTGCCGAACGCTGTAGCTTCGGAAGACAAGGTCTCCGATATCTGTATTCTGTATAGGGGACTCAGGGTTCTCTACAGGTGGATTTTTTGTGCTATACAGCTTGCAATCTCAATCTCAGTATAGGTCTCATTATAGGTGACTCAGGGTTCTCTACAGATGGATTTTCTGTGCAAGTCAGCTTGCCATCTCAATGCTCTGACTACTCGGTGCGAGTAACTGCGATCGTAGCTTGGACTGGATTATTTTTGTTGCTTTGTGTGGGGCAAATTCATCTGTCTCCTAATTTTTGTTTGCCCTCAATCCAAAAAACTCGGCTCGGTTGGATTGTTTGTGGAGGCGGAGGCCCTGACAATGGTAAGGTCCTCATGGCAGCTGAGCAGTCAGAGTTGCTCGACCAGCCTCAGACGGAGCCGGTGAAGGTGGAGTCTCATCGCAGTTGTGTTCTCAGCAAGAAGGAGAAGTAATAGAGACACCGTCGTCACTTTGAGCAGCGCATGGAGAAGCGCCTGGCCGGGATCTGCACAGTGTTGGCTAGTGTGATAGGTCAGTGTGGAAGCGAAATGGCTACCGAGATGCCATCGCCCAGATGCCGTGACAACGAGGATGAAGACGTCGATGACGGAGTGTGTCGGGTGCGCAGCTGAGGACGGCGTCCAGAGCTACAAGGCGGGTAGTCAACAAATTGTGCCTGCTGCCCCTTCATGATGCTGATGAAAGTTCGTATTCAAACGGGAGGAGAATGTCCGGTCAAGCAGCCGCAGGAAAGTTTGGTCGGCAATAATTTATGGATTTTGTTTATCTTTTCTTTTATCTTTATGTCTATATTCGCGTCGCCCGCTCTCGTGAATTCGATCGGCCACTTGCATCTACCGTCATGCGCTATCCTTGTCTCGCTCTCTCGCGGTGCTTTTGAAAAAAAAAATTGTGCTTTAACTTCCTCCACGATTCCATGTGTTTCGATTACTTGAAACAAAAACAAGAAGGAAAAGCTAACTCCGGGCGGAACCGAAGTTGATATTTTTTTGCAGGTCAGTGCCTCTTATGATATTAGATATATATCGGATCGGATATAGTGGTTCGATCTTTATAAGAAATTTTGCTATTAAATCAACTTGCTATAAACAAAATGTTGAAGAAAGCGCCAAGCCTCTTTAAAAATACCAAAAAACAACAAAGTTATGTCATTTCCGATCAATCAGTTATATGGAAGCTATAGGATATAGTCGATCAATCCGTCCCGACTTATATACTAAAAGGAGGATGTCTACACATAAAATTCACCTGACCTAGATTAAGGAACCGCGGGTGGTTCTTATTTAAAAAGCAGAGCTCGTAAAAATATGCAACAGAATATTTGTTCACTTGCTTTGTTCACAGAAGCTAACTTCTGGCGGAGCTGAAGTTGATATACCCGTGCAATTACTTATTAGCAGCTTATATTATTATATATATATCGGATCGTATATATTAAGCCCAACCTTATAAGAATTTCACCATTAAATTTTCTTATAAAACGCTTGGAAACAGCTCAAGCATCTTTAAAAATAGAAAGGTTAAGCCATTTCCGATCGTTCAGTTCCATGAGAGCTATTGGACATAGTCAGACGATCCTTAAGAAATTTGGCAGATTAGGTTGCCCAAAATTTAATCCGCTTCAAAAACACCAAAGGCATGGCATAAAAATGAACTGAAATCAATGAAGGTGTGACAAACAACCCTTTTTTTTACATTTTCGGGAGCGTCTCGGGTTGAGTATAACACACAGGTCGGTCTCTTACAGACCGACATAAATGAGTAGATCCTGTCATCAGTCAGCTAAGAGACTCAGTAAGTGACAAAAGAAAGTAAATATGTTTTTTTATCCTTACAGAGGGTATAATTTTGGCCAAAAGTGTCCATCGCATTGAAGGAGACATCTCCCACCCTATGAAGTATACTATTCTTGATCAGGATCATCTCCTGAGTCGATGTAAGTATGTCCGTCTGTCTGTCTGTTTGTACGCGAACTAGTCTCTCAGTTTTCAAGCTACCGACTTGAAACTTTGCACACATCCTTCTCATGTTTGCAGGCAGTATATCAGTCGGAACGGCCGGGATCGGTCGACTATATACGATAGGAAATGACACAACCTTGGTTTTTTTAAGGACCCTTGGGGCAGTTTCCAACATTTTTATTAGAAAATTGATTTGATACGAAACTTCCGCCCGAAATTAGCTTTCTTTTATTGTTTACAGTATTGTTTACAGCACTGGACATTTAGATGTCTTCTTATAAGGTTCAAATGAATAAAGGCCGATTTATAAGAATTAAAATAAAGATCCCAATCGAAGCTGATGCTCTCCAAGCATACTTCTAGCAATAGGAAATGGTAATCTCGGCGAACTCACATCTGTATCAATGCTTCGCGTGCATTTACTTGGGCGTGGCCGTTTTTTTTCACCTAGCGCGTCGAAAAAAAATACATATTTAGACCATTCAGTCAAAAACACCCAGAGTAGGGTTTCCGTGCTTCAAAATATTGATATTGAATAATGGGATTTTGGGGCAACGATTATAAAATTTAAATGAATTTCATTTGGGTCTTAAAATTTTAGATGTAGGGGGTTTTATTTGCCCATGGAATTTCTCCCTTGCTTCAATGAGCACGTGCAAGGGTCATTGCAAGGGACAAATTACACAACATGTATCACAGGTATCACCCATTAATCCGCAGATCAGTCAATGACAAAAATTTGTCGAGTGACGACGTTACTTTGCCTGATAGTGCGAAGTATTTTTTAACAGTGTGCAAAAATAAAAGTATTTAATTATATTTGATACAAAAATTTTGGTAAGTCTAATCACTAATTAACTTTCATTCAACAATTCTTATATCTTATTATTTGCGTTTCCAAATAATTCATTTCTATAATTTTCCATTTTCATAATTAACTTTTTCAACTAACACGGTAATTTACGTATTTCAACTAACACCAAATGCCACGTATTTTACGATTATCACATGAGCAACGCCGACAAGCTGCTTTAAATCGTAGCAGGGCTCGCTACGAACAAAATAATTCCCAAATAAGGGTGCGGAATTCTCACCACATCGCCAAGTTTCGCGCCAATAACACAGAATGTCGGGCAAAGGATGCCACAGCGCGTTCCCATAGGAGACGGAGGGAAAAGATCCGTAACCTTGAACGGATTCGTGATGCTGAAGCACATGCTGATCGGCGACAGAATCTTGGCTACCGTATCCCAGAAAGGACTCGCGACATGGAAGCACGAGTGGCCCGTCGAGGGGATCCCGAGGAGCGCCGTCGAGAGCAGGTACAAGCTGCGGCTCGCCATGCCACCTGGAGGACTATTCCGGACTACCGAATTCCCAAACGGATTCGGGATATGGGGGCACACGCGACCCGCCGAGAGGACCCCGAGGTGCGCCGACGAGAGCAGGTGCAAGATACTGCTACGCATGCCACTCGGAGGACCGATCCGGAGTACCGAATTCCTGAATTCCGCGCGCTGATCATCGGCAGGATTCAGAGGAAAATACAAGGTAACAGGAGAGAAACTCTGAGGAGCACCGACAACGACGAAGGAACCCGGAAGACAGGCAGCGAGAACGGGAAAGTACCGAGTACCGAGAACGGAACGGGAAATTCCATCGCAAGGGACCCCAATGAGCAACGCATGAGGATCGTTTAGGCGAATTTAAGCGACTGGATTTGGGCACCTATCTCGGCATTGCAATGCGTCTGCTGCATTTTGATGGCAATTCGCCAGCTCTAGGCCAACACCTCTCTTCCGAGGTTTCCGCATCTTGGACTGGATTATTTTTGTTGCTTTGTGTGGGGCACTGTCTCCTGGTTTGCCCTCAATCCAATAAACTCGGCTCGGTTGGATTGTTGTGGAGGCGGAGGCCCAGATGCCGTGACAACGAGGATGAAGACGACGATGACGGAGTGTGTCGGGTGCGCAGCTGAGGACGGCGTCCAGAGCTACAAGGCGGGCAGTCAACAAATTGTGCCTGCTGCCCCTTCATGATGCTGTTGAAAGCTCATATTCAAACGGGGTGAGTATGTCCGGTCAAGCAGCCGCAGGAAAGTTTGGTCGGCAATGATTTATGGATTTTGTTTATCTTTTCTTTTATCTTTTCTATCCAACATATTCGCGTCGCCCGCTCTCGTGAATTCGATCGGCCACTTGCATCTACCGTCATGCGCTATCCTTGTCTCGCTCTCTCGCGGTGCTTTTGAAAAAAAAATTGTGCTTTAACTTCCTCCACGATTCCATGTGTTTCGATTACTTGAAACAAAAACAAGAAGGAAAAGCTAACTCCGGGTGGAACCGAAGTTGATATTTTTTTGCAGGTCAGTGCCTCTTATGATATTAGATATATATCGGATCGGATATAGTGGTTCGATCTTTATAAGAAATTTTGCTATTAAATCAACTTGCTATAAACAAAATGTTGAAGAAAGCGCCAAGCCTCTTTAAAAATACCAAAAAACAACAAAGTTATGTCATTTCCGATCAATCAGTTATATGGAAGCTATAGGATATAGTCGATCAATCCGTCCCGACTTATATACTAAAAGGAGGATGTCTACACATAAAATTCACCTGACCTAGATTAAGGAACCGCGGGTGGTTCTTATTTAAAAAGCAGAGCTCGTAAAATTATACAACAGAATATTTGTTCACTTGCTTTGTTCACAGAAGCTAACTTCTGGCGGAGCTGAAGTTGATATACCCGTGCAATTACTTATTAGCAGCTTATATTATTATATATATATCGGATCGTATATATTAAGCCGAACCTTATAAGAATTTCACCATTAAATTTTCTTATAAAACGCTTGGAAACAGCTCTAGCATCTTTAAAAATAGAAAGGTTAAGCCATTTCCGATCGTTCAGTTCCATGAGAGCTATTGGACATAGTCATTAGGTTGCCCAAAATTTAATCCACTTCAAAAACACCAACGGCATGGCATAAAAATGAACTGAAATCAATGAAGGTGTGACAAACAATCCTTTTTTTTACATTTTCGGGAGCGTCTCGGGTTGAGTATAACACACAGGTCGGTCTCTTACAGACCGAGATAAATGAGTAGATCAGTCATCAGTCAGCTAAGAGACTCAGTAAGTGACAAAAGAAAGTAAATATGTTTTTTTATCCTTGCAGAGGGTATTATAATTTTGGTCAAAAGTGTGCATCGCATTGAAGGAGACATCTCCCACCCTATAAAGTATACTATTCTTGATCAGGATCATCTCCTGAGTCGATGTAAGTATGTCCGTCTGTCTGTCTGTTTGTACGCGAACTAGTCTCTCAGTTTTCAAGCTACCGACTTGAAACTTTGCACACATCCTTCTCATGTTTGCAGGCAGTATATCAGTCGGAACGGCCGGGATCGGTCGACTATATACGATAGGAAATGACACAACCTTGGTTTTTTTAAGGACCCTTGGGGCAGTTTCCAACATTTTTATTAGAAAATTGATTTGATACGGAACTTCTCATAACGATCGGCCAAATATATACGATGCGATATAAGCTACCTTTGGCTGCTTTGGCTCCGCCCGAAATTAGCTTTCTTTTATTGTTTACAGTGTGTTCATTACACTGGACATTTAGATGTATTCTTATAAGGTTAAAATGAATAGTGGCCGATTTATAAGAATTAAAATAAAGATCCCAGTCGAAGCTGATGCTCTCCAAGCATACTTCTAGCAATAGGAAATGGTAATCTCGGCGAACTCTCATCTGTATCAATGCTTCGCGTGCATTTACTTGGGCGTGGCCGTTTTTTTTCACCTAGCGCGTCGAAAAAAAATACATATTTAGACCATTCAGTCAAAAACACCCAGAGTAGGGTTTCCGTGTTTCAAAATATTGATATTGAATAATGGGATTTTGGGGCAACGATTATAAAATTTAAATGAATTTCATTTGGGTCTTAAAATTTTAGATGTAGGGGGTTTTATTTGCCCATGGAATTTCTCCCTTGCTTCAATGAGCACGTGCAAGGGTCATTGCAAGGAAGGTATCACAGGTATCACCCATTAATCCGCAGATCAGTCAATGACAAAAATTTATCGAGTGACGACGTTACTTTGCCAGATAGTGCGAAGTATTTTTCAACAGTGTGCAAAAATAAGTGTATAAGAAGTATCTTTATAAAAGTGCATTGTGTATTTAAAAAAAGTTTTCAAATTATATTTGAAACAAAAATTTTGGTAAGTCTAATCACTAATAACCTAAATAATTTTTCATTTTCATAATTAACTTTTTCAACTAACACGGTAAAAATGCCACGTATTTTACGATTATCAAATGGACCGCCGACAAGCTGCTTTAAATCGTAGCAGGGCTCGCTACGAACAAAATAATTCCCAAATAAGGGTGCGGAATTCTCACCACATCGCCAATTTTCGCGCCAATAACCCAGAATGTCGGGCACAGGATGCCACAGCGCGTTCCCATAGGAGACGGAGGGAAAATATCCGTAACCTTGAACGGATTCGTGATGCTGAAGCTGATCGGCGACAGAATCTTGGCTACCAGAATCCCAGAAAGAACTCGCGACATGGAAGCACGAGTGGCCCGGCGAGGGGATCCCGAGGAGCGCCATCATGCCACTTGGAGGACTATTCCGGACTACCGAATTCCCAGAAAGGACTCGCGACATGGAAGCACGAGTGGCCCGTCGAGGGGATCCCGAGGAGCGCTATCGAGAGCAGGTACAAGATACTGCTCGCCATGCCACTCGGAGGACTATTCCGGACTACCAAATTCCCAAACGGATTCGGGATATGGAGGCACACGCGACTTGCCGATAGGACCCCGAAGAGCGCCGACGAGAGCAGGTGCAAAATACTGCTGAGCATGCCACTCGGAGGACCGATCCGGAGTACCGAATTCCTGAACGGATTCGGGATGCCGCAGCGCGCGCTGATCATCGGCAGGATTCAGAGGAAAATGCAAGGTAACAGGAGAGAAACTCTGAGAATCACCGACAACGACGAAGGAACCCGGAAGACAGGCAGCGAGAATGGGAAAGGGACGCCAATATTAGGAGAGCAACCAGAAGAAATCCCATCGCAAGATGACAGGAGCAACGCTTCCGCGCTCTTTCGACTTTACTCATGTCATCCAAGTCCATTTAAAAAGGAAGCTAGAGTACGCTCACAATTTCATGACTGAGACTATTCGACCCGCTCGGGTCCTTGAAGCTATACGGTACTTAGTGAATACCGAGCTTTACAGAAAGCACAACATTTCACTTAACGAGTCATGGCTAGCACAACTTCAAGGAACTAATGTAATTCCTTTTATTGCGGATGAATCCGATCGCGAAGCGGTAGAGCAACATCTTCAGCAGCAGCACCTCTCCCAAAATGGTGTAGAGCTCGAAGAAAATGTAAATCCCGGAGGCCATGAAACATTCTTGGAAAATAATAATACTGCAATTCAACGAATTGCATTGGCACCGGGAGAAGGCCGCCGCTCTTTCATTTTCAACTATTTCTTGCGGAGAAATATTTAAAGGAAATACAACCTAGGCGAAATAAGCCAAATGCAAAATCCGGTTTTACGACCGTCGTTGCGCTGTGGTTCCTAAAGTTTTATATATGTATACATTTTACGAAATGCAGCGAATACAAAATTCCATTTCCATTGCTTTACGCAAAAAATCCGGAGCCGTTACCGCTGGTAATCTGCGAGAGGAGTCTTTTGTACATAGACTTGTGCCACGATGTGCAATGATGGCTACCACATCCTTTAATGCTTACGGTCTGCACCAGCTCATTGGGAAGCTGAGAAAAAAAATTGATCGCCATGATTCGACAATTCGGGCTGCCAACGTTTTTAATTACACTTTCCGCTGCTAAAACTAATTGGATTGAGCTTTTAGTTATCCTTTCTCTTCAATTGAATAACGGGGTTATAAGCGAGGAAGAAGCTGCAGCACTTTCAAGCTTCAAAAAAATCTCCGCATTCTCATGGCATGTACTGGCTTGCTGGTGCTCCTAAGCTCGACGACGCCGAAAATTCCGAGCAAGTAATAAACTTTATCGATAGGTTTATTACCACAAATGGAGACGAACCTGAACTACAAGAAGTAATTCAGAATCAACGTCACAACTTCTGAATGAACTTCTTTCCAACGACGTTGAAAACACATTCAGAACTCATCATGAATCTATTAAGATCATGAAAAGAAACTATGATGCGTTTGATGATATGGAGTTAGAAAGAGTTCTTGAAGATTTGCAAGAGGATAGGGGGGATGATAATCCTAATGTAGAAGAACCTGCCTCCCAATTTATAAACGAAGAATTTAGAGCTTTAACAGTGCCTAATTTAGAGCGGTACGTGAATATTCTTCAGGATGACGATGCAACCAATAATCCTGAAGAAGATGCCAAACTTCAATAAATTAGACTCCCCCCGCTTGTTTCCAATGATGACCTTTGCTCGCTAACTCGATCCATCAACTACAAACAAAGAAAATATTATGCACATGTAATACATAATGTTGTTTGTAAAAATATATTTTACGAATATGTTGGTGAAGGGGCCGGTGTTGGGAAAATCAGATTGATTTCAACCATATTTCAGTCTGTGACTTGGCGAGGCAATAAGCTTCCTGGTGCTACGGATTCGGCAAAGGTGTTATTATGTGCTCCAACTGAAAAAAGCTGCTTTAGGAATTGGAGGATTAACTCTTCATTCAGTGTTTTTTCTTCCAATTAATCAGGCTGTTCGTCCGTAGAGCGTTATGCGGCAACTACGTCAAACTTGAACTCACGGGAGTAACGGTAGGTCCCGGAGTCGTAGTCAAAGACCGTAAATAATCTTGACTAAATTTACCTGGATTCTGCAAGGGACTGCTCGGGTTGGCCAGACGCTTGCTGTGATCAGGCTGGAGTTGATGTGCTTGAAGTCCTGAGGTGGTTTTCCTCAAGTACCGGTGGTATGGTGGTTCGGCTGATTCCTTATCGGACGGTCCTACTGGCGGTCCGTTTCACGGGAGCAACACTCGAAGTAGGTTAGGTAACGCGGGGTCACTGGTGGTCCGTTTTACGGGAGCAATACTCGAAATAGACTGGTATGCCGCGGGATCTCCTCGTGGTCCGTTTCACGGGAGCAACACTCGAAGTGGTTAGGTAATGCGGGGTCTACTTGTGGTCCGTTTCACGGGAGCAACACTTGAAGTAGACTGGTATGCCGCGGATTCTACTTGTGGTCCGTTTACACTGGAGCCACGCGAAGTAAATAGGTTTTAGAGAGTCTTACTTTGTGAATCGTTTTACACAGGATCACATGAAGTAGGTCAATTTTAAGTGCCGTAGTTTCAACACTGAGTAACGAGACTATTGACTCTGATCTCGCAACTGTCTTTATTTCAGAAGAACAACTCTTATATAAGATGCTAAATTAGACATCATTAAATCTAAGAAAGGTCAATGTTATGGACGTGCTAAAACTAAGGTTAATGCCAGGGTCACCCACCTCTGAATCTGCTGACTCAGATTGTTTGTTCATGTACTGCTTTCCACACGCATTTCGACTTCGCTGGCGGGTTTTTGCTTGCTTCGGTCAGTCGGTCATTCTTCCCACTGATAATGCTGATTCTGCTTCCGGTACCATCGACTAGTGCCGGGTTAGTAGGTTGGATATTGGCTTATGCTTATCGTTACATTATTAATAGGCTAGTAGGTCTGATGCTTGTATATCGTGACCTGCTGATGCATCTTGATTGGGTAGTAGGTCTTGGCACTAGGTGCCAACACAGGCCTCAGGTCCTTTAAGACCTTTAAGCAATGATAGTTTAAATACAATTCATTGCAAATTGATAGATCTCCAATTAATTATAATTGATGAAATTTCCAGGTCGGCTCAAAAATGCTTTCATTTTTGGATCAAAGGCTTCGTTAAATTTTCCGATGCCCAGACAAATTAATTATTGTTTTTGGAGACCTAAAGCAGTTTTCCCCAGTTGGAGACAGTTGGATATTTTCGGAGAGGACGAATAATCCTTATAGCGTTTTAGCAGGATTAAGCCTATGGAGCAACTTTAAGTATTTAGAGCTCACAGAAATAATGCCCAAAGAGGCGATCATGCATTTGAACAAGCCTAAAATAATTTATCTGAGGCTTGTATAACAATTTAAAACATAGAGCTCCTAAAACAAAGAGTTGTTTCACCCAGCGAAGTTCCAGATGATGCCATTCATTTATTTTCTTCTAAAGAAGAACCATTTCAATTCCATTAAATTAGCGCAAATTGGGACGGGAGAGTTGGTTTCCACTGCAGTTGATACAGTGAAAACTGCGAACATATCTGAACGAAATAGAGAAAATACGTTAAGGTATGCGTAAAATATGAAAACCTCAGAAACTCAGGGTTTACCATATGTTCTTCATCTCAAAACAACTGCTAAATATATGGTTACCGTTAATATTGACACAAGTGACGGACTTGTAAATGGAGCAACTGGTCAGCTAAAGCAAATTGACCATTGCTTAGTTAATGGCTCAAATTTAATAACGCGACTTTGGATTAATTTTTTCGAGCCCATGGTTGGTGCTATAGCCAGATCAAAAGTTCGAAACAGTCCAGATCCCGACTCCTATAGTAAAAGCCTCTCGAGGCCGTCTCGAACCTCATTAAAAGCCGTGGAGCAACATATAGCAAAGTCGCGGTGCATCTTAAAAGAGGCATTAAACGAGCTTAGCTATATGTTAAATGAAGTAGAACCACTAGCGCGTCGGGACTTTTCCGTTTAGGCGACTTTGTTCCTCCAACATGATTTGAAGCTCTAAATGTCCAAGCCGAACTTCAAAATTTAAGAGAGGAAAAGTTCTAGACTACGCATTACGAGTTTTTGGTTAACAGAAACGATGCAAACTCCTTATATTACCATAATGTTGAATCTCTTCGAAGCCATCGCGAAGATATTTTTAACAAACCTATTATTTGTTCTGAAAATTTTCTTTTGTCAAAACTTGCGACTCCATATAACCATATATACCATCCATATATCAACAATATATCAATCGATTGTTTTTAAATATCTTGATACAACTTTTATTGTTGTTTATAGGAATCCTGCGTATCCTATAACTCAATTTCGAAATGAAGTTATGGCGGATGTAGAAAGAATACGCAAATTAGGAAATAAAAGGAAACTGGAAATATTTGGAGATTTTAATATCCAGATCCAGAAGCACTGATCAACTTGAAGAGGCTTTAAGTGAACATAAGCTTAGTCCCATCAATAACACTGTGCGACAAAAAAAAAAACGAAATACACTTGGGAAACGAGATAGTGTAGGTTGTTAATCTGGTCGAAGAGAACTCAAAGATATTTTTTTTATATTTTTGGAACCCTCCAATTCTTATTTATTTAAAAAAAACCCTTTTTCGGGACTTTTTTGCGCTTAAAAATTCCTGAACGCGTTTTTTTCAACCGATTTCAAAATTTTCGCTGTTTTTCAATAGTTAAATGTTGTAGCTTTTGAAAAAAAAATATATCTTCGATTTTGTTGAACAAAAAGGACAAAATTTTTACACCTGAAACTGAAGTTTTCGACTTTTATTCGTGTTTTTCGGATTTTGTTGCCAGTTTTTCGGTACAACTTACAAAAATTAGGCCATTTTTGATACATATCAATGTTGTCGCATTCATTATGAATAAAACGAGACAAATTTCATAAAAAAATTATGAAAATTGGTGAAGTTATAACGCTTTTCCCAAAAAAAGTCAACTCAACCTAGCGAGCGCTTCGGAGAAACAATGTGTATAAAAATAAGAGTATATTGCTTTCTTCTGACAAAAATTCTGTCATTTATGCCACATATTAATATTGTCTTATTAATACTGAATAAAACGAGACAAATTTCATTAAAAGATAATAAAAATTGTTGAAATGGCCCAATTTTTTTAAGTTGTACCGAAAAACTGGCATCAAAATCCGAAAAACACAAATAAAAGTCGAAAACTTCAGTTTCAGGTGTAAAAATTTTGTCCTTTTTGTTTAACAAAATCGAAGATATATTTATACCCTTGCAGAGGGTATTATAATTTTGGTCAAAAGTGTGCAACGCAGTGAAGGAGACATCTCCGACCCTATAAAGTATATATATTCTTGATCAGGATCACCTCCTGAGTCGATATGAGCATGTCCGTCTGTCCGTCTGTCTGTCTGTCGGTTTCTACCCAAACTAGTCTCTCAGTTTTGGAGCTATCGAGTTGAAACTTTGCATACATCCATTTTTTCCTTGCAGGTAGTATATAAGTCGGAACGGCCGGGATCGGTCGACTATATCCTATAGCTGCCATATAACTGATTGATCGGAAATGCCATAACTTTGGTTTGGATCTTTTGTACAAAATTTCATAAGGATCGGCCGACTAAATCGGAAAATAAATCGGCCGACTATATCCTATAGCTGTCATAGAACGATCGGAATCGGCATAACTTTGGTGTTTTTTAAGTTAGAAAGATGGGACTTGGTACAGATTACTCTTTGGGCAAAACAATTCAATATGCCAAATTTCATAAGGATCGGCCGACTATATACGATCCGCTATATATCTAATAATATAAGATGCGTGGCGCCACCTAGCGGACTGCGGCTGAACTGCAAGGGTATATCAACTTCGGCTCCGCCCGAAGTTAGCTTTCCTTTCTTGTTTTTTTCAAAAGCTACAACATTTAACTATTGAAAAACAGCAAAAATTTTGAAATCGGTTGAAAAAAACGCGTTCAGGAATTTTTAAGCGCAAAAAAGTCCCGAAAAACGGTTTTTTTTAAATAAATAAAAATTGGGGGGTTCCAAAAATATAAAAAAAATATTTTTGAGTTCTCTTCGACCAGATTAACAACCTACACTATCTCGTTTCACAAGTGTTTTTTCACTGTCGCACCGTGTAATATTGCAACTAACAAAAATTTAATGCAAATTGATTGGATATTTGGATTGGATAAAAAGCCGAGGAATGCTGTTGCTATAACATATAAAAAACCATCTACAGTCATCATGATGGAATTTTCTTAAGTTATTAATTTATTTAATTATTATATTTATTATTAATTTATTGAACATGAACATAAATTGTATACATTTATAGAAATAAGTAATATACTTGTAGATTTCGATAAATTATTTATTTAAAAAGTGCAAAATAGATTAAGTTATTTATTTCCCTCTTGTGGATTGAGACCTTGTCGTGATGAGGGGGCTAAGTATGTCAGGATTCTTAATAAAAATCACGGAAACCAGCAACAATACTTTCTTTTAATTATTTTATAAAATATACGTTATATACATAAATCAAATTTTTAAAAGCATTTCAAATAAAATTTATAAATCTTAACGACATGGAAAGCATTGTCGAATAAATCTTTTTTTAAATGAGAAATTCAAAGAAAATTTTTCTGATTCATTTACTGTATTAAAATTAGATCTATTTGGGAATTCCAATGGTAACTATATGATACAGTCAGTCAAAAGTTTCATATATTATATGTACGTGCCCCTGATCCATTAAAATTCTGAAGAGAGTTTAGGTTTAATATTGAAGAAAACACTAAAGTAACGTTATTTTCAATCATTCAGTTATATGCAAGCTATAAAATACAATCGGCTGATCTTTATAAAATATTTAGATAATATATGTTGGCCAAAATTAAATTCTGTTGCAAGCCCCAACGTTCTAACTTCTAGCTAACCAAAATTTATGAAATTTTGAAGATAAAGTATGTTGGCCAAAAATAAATTCTGTTGAAAGTCTCAACGTTCTAACCTGAAAACGCCAAAGTTATGGCATTCCCGATCAATCAGTTTTATGGCAGCTATAGGATATAGTCAACCATGCCAAATTTCATAAGGATCGGTGAACTATATGCGATCCGCTATATATCGAATAATATAAGATTCGTGGCGCCACCTAGCGGACTGCGACTCAACTGCAAGGGTATATAAACTTCGTCTCCGCCCGAAGTTAGCTTTCCTTTCTTTTTATATCCTTGCAGAGCGTATTATAATTTTGGTCAAAAGTGTGCAACGCAGTGAAGGAGACATCTCCGACCCTATAAAGTATATATATTCTTGATCAGGATCACCTCCTGAGTCGATATGAGCATGTCCGTCTGTCTGTCGGTTTCTACGCAAACTAGTCTTTCAGTTTTAAAGCTATCGAGTTGAAACTTTGCACACATCCTTCTTTCCTTGCAGGTAGTATATAAGTTGGAACAGCCGGGATCGGTCGACTATATCCTATAGCTGCCATATAACTGATTGATCGGAAATGCCATAACTTTGGTGTCCACACATGTTATGTTTGACCACAATATCTTATGTAAAAAATTTCATAAGGATCGGTCGACTATATCCTATAGCTGTCATAGAACGATCGGAATTGGCATAACTTTGGTGTTTTTTAAGTTAGAAAGATGGGACTTGGTACAGATTACTCTTTGGGCAAAAAAATTCAATATGCCAAATTTCATAAGGATCAAATTTCATAAGGACGCTATATACGATCCGCTATATATATTATAATATAAGATGCGTGGCGCCACCTAGCGGAATGCGACTGAACTGCAAGGGTATATCAACTTCGGCTCCGCCCTGAAGTTAGCTTTCCTTTCTTGTTTTGTTTTGGTTTTGCATGGAAAAAAAGGTAGAGATCGAAGTGATAAGAGCAGAAGTGCAAGAATGCACAGAAGAATGCGTTTGTGTGAATTTGTTTTGATGGAGCAAAGAAGCAGTTACAGAAAAGATCTGGTGTTTTATATAAAAAGTACAATTAATTGCCGTCTCATATATATCCCTATATTATGGGAAAAGCCCCAAAATTCTGTTTTCAGCGCCGAGAGATCGATCTTTCGTCGAGGGATATACACGTTTGGTTTAGTTTTCTAAATTTTTTTATTCAATTTTTATAACGGTCAAAAAACCTGCATGCAATTATTATTTTTGTTGTTGTAATTTAAATCTCACGCAAAATAAATTTTGCGGAATAAAAAGATGATAAAAATCGAAGAACGGTTATAATCACAGCGAGCTTATCTTTTGGTGTTTTGTTTTAAATTTTTCAACAAACTTTTGCTACACTGAGAAAAATTTTCGAGTAATTTTTATTTAATATTATTTTAAAATAAGAATAATGAGAGAAGATCAGATATGAAAATGAAGACATAAAAGATTACACTGAAAAAAAAAGATTTATTATAATTATTTTTTCAAAATAATTTTAATTTAAAGTTTTAAAAATGTAGAGAAAATTTTGTTTTTATTATTCCTAAAATAAATAACGCCGATTAAAAAATAGATAAATACTTAATAATTCCAAAAACCCTAGTGAATAAAAATAAAAACAAGTACTTAGGGAAATTATTATATTTTTGTTTGTTTGTTTAGAAATATATTTACTAAGATCACTGTGGACGGAAGTCCACGAGGTGACGACCTGCATGCCTAGGCGTGCGCGAGGAAACTCTATATATAGCCGAAGAATTAAAAATTTTCTGTAGGCAACCGATCTAAATGAATGATATACCAATCGAAAGGTATTGTTTCAATTAGATAATTTTTGTCAAAACATATTCCAAAAGTTATTTGGTTTGGGAGAAATTAGGGTGAAAGTAAACAATTTTTTTATCACTAAAATGAGGCTGGTGGACACATTTTAGTCCGCAGATAGAATATTTTTATATATTCGCATTCTAGAGCTAAATACGCGTCGATTGATATCTCAATCGACCCGATCCGACATTTCTTTCAGAAGTTATTCGAAAAATTCGATTTTTTCTTCTTCTTCAAAATGAAGCTAGTTGTCGGTTTGTCGGTTTGTCTGTTTGCACTATTTTTATCTTAAAAATCCTGAAAAAAATTGGAAAATGTTTGTTACTATCACATGAGCAACTATTGTTCTACAACTTTTTGAAATACCTTAAGCTTACGTCAAAAAATTAAAAAAACTTTGTTAATGAAAAAATTTATAACTTTATAATTAAGAAAGATATTAAAAAGAGCTTTACACCGTTGAAAGGGGTTTTTAAATATCTATTTCACTTTCTTTGGGACCAAACGTCTATATAGTACACAAAAAAAAATAAGAAAATTAAGAAAAAAAATTATTTTTCAAAATTTGGTCGATTGATCCTTTTTATATTGCACGTGGAGATAGATTTTGAGATGACGCAACTTTTGATATATCGCTCATATCTGGCAAAATCCGTTAACTCAAGATATAGCCCTTTAAAGCAGCTACCCATTTTGTGCAGCCTCCTGTGAAGCTTGCATTTACTTATACATGTGTGTGTATTTGATTGGCAACTTTCCTTTTTGGAGTCTGCATATATTTGGTCAATACCCTAAAAAATATGGAGTATATCTTTTCAGATTTTAGTTTATTTATTTAAAAATAAAATCCAAATAAAAAAGGGCTTAAAAAGTAAAACGTAAACATTGACTCAAGTTGGACTCGAACCCAGGCCCTCCGTGCTAGGAACCACGACGCTCTCCACTCGGCTAACCTCGAACTTTATTGCTTGATGGCAACTTTTGATGTAATTCTACTTTGTGTTTCAGTGTCTCATGTCTTAATGAGAAGACTCAGAAGATTGGTACTTCAACCGACCAAGTCTGACATTTCTTTCAGAAGTTATTCAAGAAATTCGATTTTTACAGTTTTTTCAAAATGAAGCCAGTGGGTCTGTTTGTCTTTCTTTGCAATACTGAATAAAATTGGAGATTTTTGTTAATGTCATATGACTCATATGATATGAGCAATTATTGTTCTACAACTTTTTGAAAAAGCTGTAAAAATGTAACTTCTTGAATAACTTCTGAAAGAAATGTCGGACGGGTCGGTTGTGGTACCAATCTTGAGGTCCCAAAGAAAAACAAGAAAAGAAAGCTAACTTCGGGCGAAGCAGAAGTTGATATACCCTTGCAGTTGTGCCTTTTCCGATCGTTCAGTTATATGGCGGCTATTGGATATAGTTGGCCGATCCCTATGAAATTTGGCCAATAAGATTATTTTGCCCAAAATGGAATCTGTACAAGTCCCATCTTTCTAACATAAAAAACACCAAAGTTATGCCAATTTCGATCGTTCTATGACAGCTATAGGATATAGTCGGCCCATCCTTATGAAAGTTTGTACATAAGATATTTTCAAATATTTCAAAAATAAAATCCAAATAAAAAGGGCTTAAAAAGTAAACATTGACTCAACTAGGACTAGAACTCAGGCCCTACCGTGTTAGAAACCACAACGCTCTCCACTCGGCTAATCTCGAATTTTATTGCTTGATGGCAAATTTTGATGTAATTCTGCTTTGTGTTTCAGTGTCTCATGTCTTAATGAGAAGAATGCAAAATTTTATGAGTAGAACGCTTTATATGCATATGCCCCCACTGAGCATATAATGCATATAAATAAATGCAGCCACCACCGTTTTGGGCCAAATCATGGATTAAAAACTAAAAAAAAACCAGGCAAACCAACTCCGCCAATACTTTTCTAATATTTATTATTTTATATCGCACACCCAAAATAAATTGTTACATTCAACAATTGGTTTAACTAGAAAAACTGGAAAAACGAAATTTCCAGTTTTTTTAAGTTAGAAGGATGGGACTTAGTACAGATTGCATTTTGGGAAATCTTATCCGATTTGCAAAATTTTTTAGGATAATTGGCTTAACTTTGTTGTTTTTGAAGCTAGAATGATGGGACTATCTATGGTTTCCGTTTTGGGCAATCTAATCCTATGTTTCATAAGAATCGGCCAACTATATCCTATACTTGCCATATAACTGAACGATCGGAAACGGCACAACCTTTCTATTTTTAAAGATGCTTGGGGCTGTTTCCAATATTTTCATTAGAAATTTTGTTGATGGTGAAATTCTCATAAGGATCGGACAATTATATAGGATCCGATATATATAATAATAACATAAGCTTCTGCTTAACTGCAAGGGTATATCAACTTCGGCTCCGCTTGAAGTTAGCTTTCCTTTCTTGTTTTTTATACCCTTGCAGAGGGTATTATAGTTTTGGTCAAAAGTGTGCAACGCAGTGAAGGAGACATCTCCGACCCTATAAAGTATATATATTCTTGATCAGGATCACCTCCTGAGTCGATATGAGCATGTCCGCCTGTCCGTCTGTCTGTCGGTTTCTACGCAAACTAGTCTCTCAGTTTTGGAGCTATTGAGTTGAAACTTTGGACACATCCTTTTTTTCCTTGCGGGTATATAAGTCGGAACGGTCGGGATCGGTCGACTATATCCTATAGCTGCCATATAACTGATTGATCGGAAATGCCATAACTTTGGTGTTGTTTAAGTTAGAGGGTTGGGACTAGAGGACCGACTATATCCTATAGCTGTCATAGAACGATCGGAATTGGCATAACTTTGGTGTTTTTTAAGTTAGAAAGATGGGATTTGGTACAGATTACTTTTTGGGCAAAATAATTCGATATGCCGAGGATATAATTCGAATTTCATAAGGATCGGCCGACTATATACGATCCGCTATATATCTAATAATATAAGATGCGTGGCGCCACCACGGACTGCGACTGAACTGCAAGGGTATATCAACTTCGGCTCCGCCCGAAGTTAGCTTTCCTTTCTTGTTTTTTATTAATTTATCATATAGTGGAACTCTCATAATGATAGGCCTCTCATCTGTTAATTTGTTAAAATAATTCGGTTTCCCACAACTACGAAACAATTTTGGATTTTAAATACATTTTTGGGCAAACTTTTAATTAAAATTTTTAAACTAACCAAATTCCAAAACCTTTGTAAATTAAAAATACATATAACTTCAGAGCCACTGAAGCTATTGAAAAATTCTTTACGTCTTTGGAAAGGTTTTTAATTATTCCACCTTCTTGAATGTCAAAATCTATAGAGTTAAAAAAAAATAGTTTTGATGTTTATCCTTACAATTAAAGTATTGCTAACTGTGTAAATCGCCTGTCCAGAGGTTACTTCCATATATGTATATATATTCTATGTGTTATGCGTTCTATTTTAAATAATTGAAGATCAATATATACAAAAAAACAACTGATATCATATAAAAAAACCTCTTGACGAGGTAAAGTACCGGTGACGAACCTGCATGCGAAACCCAAAATATCTGATATCAATTTTAGTGACGAAAATATGCTATATAGGTGTATAAAAATGCATATAAAAAATATTCTTGTTCGGCACGTGCAAGAAAAACAAAAAAAAATCAGTCACGTGCCGAACAAGAATATTTTTTATATGCATTTTTATACACCTATATAGCATATTTTCGTCACTAAAATTGATATCAGATATTTTGGGTTTCGCATGCAGGTTCGTCACCGGTACTTTACCTCGTCAAGAGGTTTTTTTATATGATTAAATATATTTTCTAAAATTGGCAACTTTTTCCCTACGTTTTGGATAAAATTTTTTTTTAAATTAATTATGCCTATATTACATTATGTATTTTAATGCCTCTTAATATAATTATATTCATTTATATTTAGTTTTAATTCATTTCTTATACTTACTATTTTTTTACATACTACTTTTGAATATTCGATATCAATCTTTTGTTGAAATCTTCTAACGCACAAAAAGAAAATGTATCTTTTAATTATACACCTTTAAAACGTTCGAACAAAAACAATATAATGAACAACTAAATCCCAATTAGAATGAAGCTGTTGTTTCTACGGTCCTAAGGTATTAAGGGATCATAGGTGGGATAGGGCATA
Source organism: Drosophila ananassae (assembly GCF_017639315.1). NCBI lineage: Eukaryota > Metazoa > Arthropoda > Insecta > Diptera > Drosophilidae > Drosophila > Drosophila ananassae. The sequence continues at coordinate 22,559,319 of NC_057929.1, read as the reverse complement.
AAGCGAACACCACTCCATTTGTGTATCGCAACCTTTCATTTCTCACCCCTCTCTCTTTCTAATAGTTGCTCTGAAATTATCCATTCGTTCTTCCGGTTATCGTATAGCTCTTTAGAAATTTTCACCGCTTTCCTGTTTAATTTTTTTTTTGTCGCAGCACGCTAAATTCTAATTCTTATTAATAATAATGAGTGGTTAGTGTTGGATTCTATAAGGAGCAAGACCACCACCCCCAAAGCCGACGAGCTAGAGCCGGAAATTAAAGCGTGCCCCGCAAGAATAGAGTCCCGGAGTGATCGCTACTACCGTTACACGTTTCACCGTTCCGACTTATATACTACCTGCAACGAAAAGATGTAACTCGATAGCTTTAAAACTGAAACGGATATGCTTATATCGACTCAGGAGGTGACCCTGATGTCTCCTTCACTACGTTGCACACTTTTGACCAAAGTAAACATGCATAGTTGTATCGTACATTCATGAATGCATTCGAATTAATTCGAAAGTAACCCTTAACTCTCACTCATTCAATTCAGTTTTTATCCCTCGAATGTTGTGCGAGTGAGACCTACCGATTGAGGCCGAGTGATGGTTCTGGAAAATGGAAGATGTCACTGGTGTCTACTTCGTCTATAACTTGGAAAAGGGAGGGGTATATGATTTTTGCTTTCAATCAATTGGTTGCATTGTTGCTCTTTGGTATAAGAAAGAGAGCAACTGCAGTTTTGTTCGGATTGCATCAAAAAAGTATTGATTAAAAGTAACACAACGACTAATGTTAATTGAGATTATTTTATCTCGTCGCAAAAACGAAAGGAAACAAAGGTGGCTGTAGAATTCAATTAAATTGCAAAAAAACGAACGAAAACGAAAAATGCGTGCACTCTTTTCAACGTTATAAATTCGATTATATTCAATCAACAAAAACTTAAGCCTAGCTTATCTAGTGCGGCGAAGCGGGGCGAATTCATGGGAGAGCGCAAGTGAGAGCTTCACTTGCGCTCCCGCTCCGCCCTAAACTAACTTATACTAGACTTCATAAAATTCCACTTAATTATCTACATTAATTATACACCGGCCCCGTTGAAGGCCTTCCTTAGGCTTCAACTCGTCCTGACGTCGGCGACCCTGACCCTTCCGTCCGCGCCGGCGTGAGTCTCGACGACCCTGGCGGTGATCCACTGCTGGGGCGGCTGGTTGTCCTCGGCGACCAGAACCAGATCGCCCTTCCTGACGTCCTCCTGCTCCCGCTGCCACTTCGACCGCGCCTGTAGGCCCAAGACGTACTCCCGGGACCAACGCTGCCAAAACATTTGCTTGATTGACGAGACAAGCCGCCATCGCCGCAAGCACGTTAGACCCTGCTGGTCCGGGGTCCGCGGTGCTGGTGGGGCGATGAGCGGCCCGCCTGTCAACAGGTGCCCGAGAGTCAACGCCTCGCCGTCGCTTGGGTCCTGACTGAGGGCGCCCAGGGGCCTCGAGTTCAGGACGGCCTCGACTCCAACGAGGACGGTCTGCAGCTCCTCTGCGGTCAACTTTGCGCTGCCCACCGCTCGTAGGAGTAGGTGCTTTGCAGACCCACCTGCCTCCCATAGTCCGCCCATGTGCGGAGCCCGCGGCGGTATGAACGCAAATACGCATCCTTTTTTTGATGCGTATTGCCGCAGCTCGTCCGCTTCGCTCTCGATCTGGTGCCGCAGTGCCGCGAAGTGGCGACTCGCTCCGACGAAGTTCGTCGCGTTGTCGCAGTGCACGATCTGCGGACATCCTCGGCGCCCAACGAACCTTTGAAAAGCCAATAGAAAGGAATCAGTTGACAAATCGGAAACTACTTCTAAATGTACTGCTTTAGACGAAAAACAAACAAACAGGGCAATTTAGGACTTGTATGGTGGCCTACCACGAATTTTCAAGGTCGTCTCAATAGGGCCACAGAAATCCACGCCACATATGGAAAATGGGCGGAGAGCACGAACTCGATCTAAGGGTAAATCTCCCATGGTTTGAGTCATCAGATGAGGCTTGCATTTAAAACAGCGTATGCATGACCGCACTATCTGACTGCAGACTTCCTGCGCGTTTACTATCCAAACGCGCTGTCGCAAGAGACTCACTAGTGCTCGTGGACCCACATGAAAATTCGACTCGTGCAAGTATCGGACGTAGCTCTGAACAAATTGAGAGCGCTTCGTCAACAATACTGGAAACTTGGCATCGTACGAAATAGGAGCATTAGCTAGTCGCCCCCCGACCCGCATCAACGAAAAGGTAAGCCCAGCCTGAGAGGTTTCATGGACAAACGGACTTAGCTTCTGTAGGCTTGGTCTAACAACAAGATTTTTTCTAACATTTTTAATTTCCTCTTGATACTCGTGCTCTTGGACTATCTGGACAATTTTATTAAACGCGTCTCGATATTCGACAGGGGAAGGTACATTATCAGAAGGAACTACTAATTTTTTACACTTCTTTATAAAGCGGACCATGTAAAGAAACACTCGCAGCAGTTTTAAGTGAGAGGAAAATCCTTCTATCACTTCCAACAAATATGAGGTAGAGACCATTGCAGTCAGTCCGACCGCACTCTTCTTTGTTTCCATCTGCAAAATCTCTGGTGACGGATCAAACCGAGGGCTCGTTGGCCACTTCTCTTCCGGCTCCGTTAAAAACGATGGACCTGTGAACCAAATTGATTCTATCGTTTCCTTTACGTCTCCACCTCTTGACACAATATCTGCCGGGTTCTGTTTAGTTGGTACATGCCGCCACGTGCTATCCTCTGACCACTCTTGAATCTCAGCAACTCTATTTGATACAAACGTTGACAACGACGATGGATGGGATCGAATCCAATGAAGACAAACTTCCGAATCTGACCAATATACACTTCGTTCGATCGGTGCTTTGATAAGAGGTTTTATTTTGCGACAGAGGTCCGCGAGAAGGTGAGCGGCACATAACTCAAGACGGGGTAGCGTCTTTGTCTTGAGCGGCGCTACTTTCGACTTTGCTGTCAACAATGAGACTTTACTACCTTCTGCAGATTTGCAACGGATATAGACGCAGGCTCCATAGGCTCTCATCGATGCGTCAGAAAAGGCATGAATTTCAATTGGTGACATTGGCTCACTCATCACAAAGCTCGGTATTGAGATCTCTTCTAACTGTGACAAGGCAAGCTGAATCTTGTTCCATGCGGTTTCCAAGTGCAGTGGAATGGACTCATCCCAATCTAGCTTATTGAGCAAAAGTTCCTGTAACAGGATCTTTCCTTTAATAAGGATCGGGCTTAATAAGCCAAGAGGGTCGAAAAGCTTTGACGTCACCGAAAGAATATTCCGCTTAGTCGCCCTTTGACCCATGACTGACATATCAATTTCGAATTTAAATACATCATCTTTAGGAACCCAAACGATTCCTAATGTTTTTGTCAGCTCTGATCCGAAAGTGTTATTGGCTTAACCGTGCTCTCGGATGCAGTAACTTCAGGCGAGTTTGAAAACCACTTGCTCAATTCAAACCCAGCGTTTTGAAGAACCTGAGTTACTTCAGACTTAATTGTCTTTAGCTCCTCCACGCAACCAGCACCCGTTAACATGTCGTCGACGTAAAAGTCAGACCCAATAACTTTAGCAGCTCGAGGAAATGTATTTTTCGCGGATTCACTCAACCTCTTCAAACACCTTATGGCCAGGAATGGGGCTGGTGCAGTGCCATAAGTAACGGTGTTGAGCTTGCACAATTTCAAGGACTCAGACGGGTCTTTTCTCCACACTATCAACTGGTATCGTCGATCTGCTTCATTTACCATCACTTGACGATACATCTTTTTTATGTCGGCTACCAGAGCGAATTTGTTTAGCCGAAATCTAAGAAGAGTTGAGTAAAGCTCTTCCTGAATTGTTGGACCCACCATCAACAACTCATTTAAACACTTTTGTGTGGATGTCTTGCAGGACGCATCGAAAACGACTCGAAGATTGGTCGTTTCCGATGAACGCAAGAACGTCATTGCTTGCAGGGGACATATGGCCTAGGGATTCGTATTCTTCCATAAATTCCAAATACATTTTCTTTAAGTTCGGATCTCGAGATAATCTTCTCTCGAGCGACAGGAATCGGCGTTTGGCTATCTCGAATGAATTGCCCAAAACGCTTAGATCCGACTTAAATGGAAGTTTAACTTCAAATCGACCTGAAGGCAGTATTCTTGTAGTCTTCCGATAATGTTCCTCACATAGCTCTTGTTCTGGCCACATCTTTTTAGAAGATGGAACTTCTTCCAACGACCAGAATTTTTTCAAGTTTTTGTCTATTGACTCTAATATAAGGTTGACAAATATCTCCCTTCCGCCTTTTTGTCTTTTGAATTTCGCGGCTATGTACAAAGCGCTACAGAGCTCGTATCTGGCAATACTATACATAATTTGAAAGGTCTTGACATAACCTACAAAACGACGCTATGCATGATTAGTTTGGATATTGCGTTTAACAGTTATAGACGTGTAAACATGGAGTTCACTAACGCCGAAATTCGCGCTATTTTAAAGTTTTCCTTCGTTAAAGGCAAATCCGCTAGAGAAACGTTCCGTGAGATTAATGGTGTTTTGGGGGATGGTACTCTATCACTTCGAACCGCGGAGGAATGGTTTCGACGATTCAGAGCCGGTGAAAACGACACCATGGAGTTCACTAACGCCGAAATTCGCGCTATTTTAAAGTTTTCCTTCGTTAAAGGCAAATCCGCTAGAGAAACGTTCCGTGAGATTAATGGTGTTTTGGGGGATGGTACTCTATCACTTCGAACCGCGGAGGAATGGTTTGGACGATTCAGAGGTGAAACGACACCATGGATAAGCCAGCCGGCGGAAGACCTGTGACGACAAATACCGATCATGGAATACATCGAGTTAGACCGGCATGTGGCATCTCGTGACATCGCCCAGGAGATGGGAGTTAGTCATCAAACCATTTTAAACCATCTGCAGAGGGCTGGATACAAAAAAAAGCTTGATGTTTGGGTGCCGCATGATTTGACGCAAAAAAACCTTCTGGACCGAATCAACGCCTGCGATATGCTGCTGAAACGGAACGAACTCGACCCATTCTTGAAGCGGATGGTGACTGGCGACGAAAAATGGATCACATACGACAATATCAAGCGTAAACGTTCGTGGTCGAAGGCCGGTGAATCGTCCCAAACAGTGGCCAAGCCGGGAATAACGGCCAGGAAGGTTTTGCTGTGTGTTTGGTGGGATTGGAAGGGAATCATCCACTATGAGCTGCTCCCATATGGCCAGACGCTTAATTCTACCATCTACTGCGAACAACTGGACCGCTTGAAGCAGGCGATCGACCAGAAGCGTCCAGAATTGGCCAACAGGAAGGGTGTAGTGTTCCACCAGGACAACGCCAGACCACACACTTCGTTGATGACTCGTCAGAAGCTCGGATGGGAGGTTTTATCGCATCCACCATATAGCCCGGACGTAGCGCCAAGTGATTTCACCTGTTCCTGTCCATGGCGAACGCCCTTGGTGGTGTAAAGTTGAACTCAAAAGAGGCTTGTGAAAAGTGGCTGTCCGAGTTCTTTGCAAATAAGGAGGGGGGCTTCTACGAGGGAGGTATTATGAAGTTGCCGTCTAGATGGAAACAGATTATCGAACAAAACGGCGCATATTTGAACTAAATCCGATCTTTCTAACACTTTTTATAAAGCATTGAATAAAGAGCAAAAAAGCGGAAGGGAGATATTTGACAACCTTATATTTCCTCTTGGCAATTCAGACTAGAGACCGGCTGTGGAGGAGTTGAGGAATTTGCCAGATATTTTCCCGATACTATCCACCCAAGGAGAGTTTTTTGAAGGATGGGATGGTTCGGACCTTGTTTTACTTGGCCAACGGACAAAAGTTCGTAACATGACTCAGCTCCAATTAGCATATCTATCCGCTGAGGTTTGTAAAAATATGGGTCCGCTAACGGCAAGTTCTTTGGTAGGATCCAATCTTTTACGTTCACTGACTGGTCAGGGTGATAGCCTGAAATGGTTTTCAAAACCCAAAAGTCGAACGGAAACTCGCTACCATTGACTCTCGACTTCACCACGGTGTGTATCTTTTTCTTAACTTGTGAATTAGTTTGACCAATTCCAAGCAAGTTGATGCACGATTCCTCCCTACGGATCTGTAAGCGTTGAGCAAGATCTTCTGTAATAAAATTCATTTGTGACCCTGAGTCAAGTAATGCTCGGGCCAAGATGTGCTCACCATTTTTTGTGCGAACGCTTACGATCGACGTTGCTAACAAAACCCTTTCTACAGACGACGCATGCAAAGCATGTGAAGTAGAAGGGCCATCATTCGTTAACTCTGGAGGAGGATTTTGTGTGAGTGGTGGTAATGCTAAGCTATTTTCGGTCACTGTAAATCGGTGCAGAAGTTTATGTTGCGATCTTGAACAGATTTGACACCTGGTCGATTTACAATTCGCTACCGTGTGACCTTTTCGCAGACAATTCAAACATAGGGAGGCTGACTTAACAAACTCAAACCTTTGCATTACAGCAAGGCGAGCGAACGGACTGCACTGGGCCAAAAAATGGTTGTTCGCGTTACAATAACTGCAAGCTGGTTTGGCGTTGGTAGAAGAACAAGCCAACGAAGTTCTATTCAGTTGCTTGCTGAACCCAGTTCTTTCTTGGTTTGGTTTGCCAGTCGCTTCAGCGGACAGATGCTGGTAACTACGATTTAGTATATTTTCGAAATCGGACCACAGCGGCAATTCCTCATAATCCAGTGACTCTTCCCATTTTTGCTTGGTCACTGGATCCACTCTACTCAAAACTAAATGAATAATCATTGAGTTTGGAATTTTAGTATCATCTCCTATGGATAATAGTGATCCATAAATTGATAATACAGTGTCGATGAGACCTCTCAACGACGACGCAGACGGTTGGGAAATTTTCGGAAGGCTGAACAGTTGACGTATTTGGTTCGCAAATATGAGACATTCGTTATCATAGACTCTTTTTAGACTAGCAATAGCTTTGTCATAATTACTCTCGGTGACTTGGAATGCCTTGATAGTTCCTAAGAGAGTTCCTAGGCTTCACCAGAGAGGCAAGAAATTAAATGGTTAAATTTCTCAAAAACAGGAATGTTCACATCTTTGTTAACTAAAGTCTCGAAAAGACTTATGAAATTTTTGAAATCCGAATAATTTCCACTGAATTTTGGCAATGCCAAACTAGGAAGTCGAGCTCGAGTTGCTGCAGAAATTGCAGTAGCTGAACGGAAGTCTTCAGCTGAATTAAAGGCATTACATAAGGACATGATCCTTGCCTTGGTAGTTATTCCTAATTCTTCCAACTTGGCTCCGAAATGATCCAATTCATCTATTTGCTCGATCTGGTCTTGCAACTCATTTGCTTTAGAAATTGCCTCATCTAAAACCTGAAGCCTGCACTCTAGCTCGGTTTTGTTTAGAGGAAGTGATCAATCTTCCAAACGTTCCTCCAACCGGCGAATGCTTTTAACTTTGACATTTAATCTTCTCTTTAAGTCATTAAGAGTTGTGGAATTAAGTTTTTGTTTAGTACTTTCCATTTTAAAAAAATTTGTTTTTTCAATACAAAAACGAAAACAATGCAAATTTAAGATATAATAATTTATTTAAATTTTTTGTTAAAGTAATTTTATTAATTTATCTAAATTTTTTATTAATTTTAAAATATTAATATCAAAAATTAACTAAAATAAATAGCTTTTAGAAATTTATTTAAAAATTTATTGAATTTAATTCAACTACAAGAAAATGCGAAAACGAAAATAATTAATTAATCTTATTTAAATATAATAAATAACACTGTGCGACAAAAAAAAAACGAAATACACTTGTGAAACGAGATAGTGTAGGTTGTTAATCTGGTCGAAGAGAACTCAAAAATATTTTTTTTATATTTTTGGAACCCTCCAATTTTTATTTATTCAAAAAAAAACGTTTTTCGGGACTTTTTTTCGCTTAAAAATTCCTGAACACGTTTTTTTCAACCGATTTCAAAATTTTTAGTGTTGTTCAATAGTTAAATGTTGAACCTTTTGAAAAAAAATATATCTTCGATTTTGTTGAACAAAAAGGACAAAATTTTTACACCTGAAACTGAAGTTTTCGACTTTTATTCGTGTTTTTCGGATTTTGATGCCAGTTTTTCGGTACAACTTACAAAAATTCGGCCATTTTTAATACATATTAATGTTGTCTCATTAATTCTGAATAAAACGAGACAAATTTCATCAAAAAGTTATGAAAATTGGTAAAGTTATAACGCTTTTCCCCAAAAAAATCAATTCAACCTTGTGTGCGCTCCGGAGTACCTGTGTGTATAAGTCAGGAATATGCTCTTCTTCTTCTTGTAGTGCTCGCATGGTTTTCTTGACTTTTTTTGGGAAAAGCTTTATAACTTTAACAATTTCTACTATTTTTTAATGAAATTTGTTTCGTTTTATTCAGTATTAGTGAGACAATATTAATATGTGGCATAAATGACAGAATTTTTGTCAGAAGAAAGCAATATACTCTTATTTTTATACACATTGTTTCTCCGAAGCGCTCTCTAGGTTGAGTTGACTTTTTTTGGGAAAAGCGTTATAACTTCACCAATTTTCATAATTTTTTTATGAAATTTGTCTCGTTTTATTCAGAATTAATGAGACAACATTAATATGTATTAAAAATGGCCGAATTTTTGTAAGTTGTACCGAAAAACTGGCATCAAAATCCGAAAAAACACGAATAAAAGTCGAAAACTTCAGTATCAGGTGTAAAAATTTTGTCCTTTTTGTTCAACAAAATCGAAGATATATTTTTTTTTCAAAAGGTTCAACATTTAACTATTGAAAAACACCAAAAATTTTGAAATCGGTTGAAAAAAACTCGTTCAGGAATTTTTAAGCGAAAAAAGTCCCGAAAAACGGTTTTTTTTTAATAAATAAAAAATGGAGGGTTCCAAAAATATAAAAAAAATATTTTTGAGTTCTCTTCGATCAGATTAACAACCTACACTATCTCGTTTCACAAGTGTTTTTTCACTGTCGCACCGTGTAAATTATTAAATTTAACCAAAAAAAAACAAAATCTAAATTGATTAATTAATTGATAACGAATTATTAATAGTCGAGGCACAGAGTATCAAAAAAAAATAGTTGGTCGCCAATGACACTGAAACCAATATGCCGGACCAAATTGTAGGGGAGCGCGTCACTTGGCGGACCGGTAAACTATACGCGCCAAAAAGTGCATATACATACATACATACAGCAGCGGATAACGGTGGGAACGAAAACGAGAATATTATCGCTGCATCTATTTGTATGTATGTAAACCAAATATATATGCACCTTTATTTTATCTGTAATAAATAAAATAATTTTTGGCTGCACTTTAGTATTTATTTGGAAGATTTGTAAATTCGAGAACGAAGGGTAGGGGGCGACAGTGATTGCAAATAATATAAATATTCTCTTTTTTATTTAATCCACAGGCAGTACATTTAGGTTAGCACATATATTTATAATTAAATTTTTAGAATTTTTATATATGTTGTTATTTATTTTTGCTCTACTATTTTTTCTACGTACGTATGCGCCAAGAATTGAAAGGAGGGTGCAATATTCCAGCACAAGACGGATTTTAATTTGTCTTATCTCAACTTTCAATTTTTTGCACAAATACCTGGGGTTCTGCTTTCGGATCTTTTAATCCTGCGGCCACTTTCCTTTCACAATCGATGCAGGTGCAGGGCATGGGGACGACGAATCCTTCCAGTAGCAGCTATGTAGTTGATTGGAGAAGTTTGTTTCACGACGCGGAGAATTCTTTAATTTGTATTTTGAATTCACTAACACAACCGTCGCGAGCAACTGTTTTTTTTTTTGAATATATATATGTTATATATATTGTTTATATATGTTATGTGTCACTGTCACTATTTTTTGTTGCTTTTTTATTTAATTATTCACTACAGTCCACCCGGGGGCGCCAAAATGTTAATTGAGATTATTTTATCTCGTCGCGAAAACGAAAGGAAACAAAGGTGGCTGTAGAATTAAATTAAATTGCAAAAAAAACGAACGAAAACGAAAAATGCGTGCACTCTTTTCAACGTTATAAATTCGATTATATTCAATCAACAATAACTTAAGCCTAGCTTATCTAGTGCGGCGAAGCGGGGCGAATTCATGGGAGAGCGCAAGTGAGAGCTTCACTTGAGAGCTTTCTTCAGCGTTGCCAGAACGGTGAAGCAAAAAAGTAATGCCTAATCGTCTGCGGACTGGGGTAAAACCCTATAGTCCCTAAGATCACAATAGCGTCTGGCTTCAGGACACTGCTAAAGGAACGAAGGAAAGGACGCTCACAGCCTGACAGGCGAGCTGGGATAATGCAACAAATGGACGCTCGAAGTATCCCCTTATCCCCAAACGCAGGAAGTGGGTTCTCCGAAGCCTCCAAATCGACGTCACGCTGGAGAACCAAAGGCTTTGGGACGCTCTAAGTAGCTCGGTCTAGTTTCACCATGCATACTCAGAACTCAGGATCCGAAGCGCCTTGTGTCATAGATGGCTTCCGGAACTTCTTAAAAAACAGAGATCATTTAGATGTCATGCTATTGATATTTAACCATTCGCTCCTTTTCCTGATTCTTATACTGATCTCCTGAATTGGATTTCGAGCTACTTAACTGGAAGAACCCGTGTCTTTTTTAGGAATGTGTATTGGCGACTAGTCCACGTCATGTTTGGTGTTCCCCAAGGAATATATCAGGAGGCTCCCTCCTAAAAATTATATTTTTAATGCTTTATCTGTGCCACACTCTTCCTCGTTATAATTTACCTATCCTTTTATATCTTATTTATTTATCGCGCTGCAGCGCTTTTGTGACCTTTGGTAGAGCTTTTGCGCCCAAAATTGTTTAATTTGGCCGCTATAAAAAACTTAAAGCTTGACATTTGGTGATCCCAAGTTGATACCGCGCGTGACTTACTGTGGTTTCCATCGCCATGCAACTTTGCGGAATTAGGGTGGAATCTTGAGTTAGTGTCTCGGTTTCTGCAATAGTTCAAATCCGCCGTCGAGACCATGAGAGCGATGGAGATTATAGACGCTTATTATGATGTGATCCTTGATCTTTTACGTAGTCGTTTTAGTAATCGATGCCCAATCTTCCAGGCTCATATCAACTAGATCCGCTAGCTACGGGTAGTCGGACTCGAACCGTGCCAGCTTGATCAAGGTTCATTGCCTTTCCAATATAGGACCGGTACGAAAAGGTCCGGCAGCTGGGTCGCTGTTTAGTTTGAATAGAGGACGGCCAGTTCGCTGGCGGTAGCTCAGCTTCCCGCTGCCCAGCGGCAATCCAGGTCATCATTTCTTGTTGCACCATGGCGGGCAGTTTTCTAGCTTTTCCAATGCTCCACCAGCACGAGTCTCGGGTCCCATCATTCCGGTTAATTACCATCGAGGATCGCCATGCTGATCTAGTGCTCCCGCCAACCGTCAATGTACTAGTTCGGGTTCGATTAGGAGCCTTCCTGCCTTGCCGGTTATAGCTTTGACGCCCCTTCCGGAATTTTTTTTCAATGCCTACCCTTCGTCGGGCATGGGAGGTTGGCGGGATGATGGTGGGCCAAACAGTCACCGACAAAACCGATTAAAATAATCACAATATGTTTAGCTGCAGGAGCTAGTTATCGCCATTTATTCTGCTCTGTCTGTCTCCCAGTTTCGCATGCGCTTTGTTGTTATTTGTAGCGCAAGCGCTTTTGTGAGCGTTGGTAGAGCTTCTGCAACCATGCTCTTAGTTCTGCATTTATTTATTGGAATTGAGTTTGACCGGCCGCTTCAATTATTTTGGGGTTACGCTGATCCATAAATAAACATTAAAATTGGGCTTAAAAATGTTTAATTCGGCATTTTCAATTCTTTGCGTATTTTTCAATGCGTTATATGGCAGATATACCCCCCATATAACTGAATGACAAATTCGATAAGGAACAAATATAGGGCGCGCCGTGACGAAGTAAGAAAAAAACCCAATCATTTAGAAAAAATCTTCAAACATTATCTGCCATCCAAACAATTCACTCTTTCGAATAACTCTTGAAACCAGCACAGTAAACCAATACATAAACTATAAAAAAATTTTCTGGTTATGATTTAATCTCTCCCAAAATGTAATATCAAATTCACCAAATCCGCAGTCAGATGCATCACCTATAATTGGGAGCCAAATTAACCTTTTTTATATTTAAACATCAAACTTTTGGACATGTATTTTCAACTGAATATTAATATGGGGTTAATTTCCCCACCAATCTACCAGTCAGTTATTTCAATGATCCAGAAGCCAGGGAAAAACAAATCGAAGCTTTCTTCGCATCGACCCATTGTTCTCCTTCCGTGTTTATCAAAGCTATTTAAAAAGCTGATTCTTTTCAGAATGGGAACATATCTTTATGGAATATTTCAATGTTGGCATAGACGGCTTTCTCCATAGCCATAGAATCAAATATGTTTAGGTACGAAGTTGTAAAGCAGGGGTTTGTGTTTTAGACAAAAAGAGAAAACCGAGAGAGACATTAATTAGTCAATGACGGCAATTCGTGCCCGCACCATGTGAGTCTTCTTCGAGGTTAACTCCCAAATAAATATAGTTTTTTTTTTGTGAGAATGGAACTGAGCGAACGTAATATTTTATTACGTGTTTTAAATAAAAAGTTCCACGCCAAAATACTGTAAACGGCAGTTCAGATGGTGATGAACCGCATGCCTTAGCTTGCGCGTGGAGACTATATAGTGTCGAAGGATTAACAATTTTCTGTGTGCATCTAAATCAGAATAAATAATATACCAATTGAAAAGATTTTGGTATTCATTAGAGTATTTTTATCCAAACATTTGCCAAAAGCCGTTTGGATTGAACAAATTTTGATTAATTAAATTTTGGATAGTGGCGACATTGGAGGCACCTGGTCAAATATTTTTCATTATTTACTAATACGAGAAAAATTACGAGGGTTGCTTTATATAAGGTTGTCAAATATCTCCCTTCCGCCTTTTTGTCTTTTGAATTTCGCGGCTATGTACAAAGCGCTACAGCTCGTATCTGGCAATACTATACATAATTTGAAAGGTCTTGACATAACCTACAAAACGGCGCTATGCATGATTAGTTTGGATATTGCGTTCAACAGTTATAGACGTGTAAACATGGAGTTCACTAACGCCGAAATTCGCGCTATTTTAAAGTTTTCCTTCGTTAAAGGCAAATCCGCTAGAGAAACGTTTCGTGAGATTAATGGTGTTTTGGGGGATGGTACTCTATCACTTCGAACCGCGGAGGAATGGTTTCGACGATTAAGAGCCGGTGAAACGACACCATGGATAAGCCAGCCGGCGGAAGACCTGTGACGACAAATACCGATCATGGAATACATCGAGTTAGACCGGCATGTGGCATCTCGTGACATCGCCCAGGAGATGGGAGTTAGTCACCAAACCATTTTAAACCATCTGCAGAGGGCTGGATACAAAAAAAAGCTTGATGTTTGGGTGCCGCATGATTTGACGCAAAAAAACCTTCTGGACCGAATCAACGCCTGCGATATGCTGCTGAAACGGAACGAACTCGACCCATTCTTGAAGCGGATGGTGACTGGCGACGAAAAATGGATCACATACGACAATATCAAGCGAAAACGGTCGTGGTCGAAGGCCGGTGAATCGTCCCAAACAGTGGCCAAGCCGGGATTGACGGCCAGGAAAGTTTTGCTGTGTGTTTGGTGGGATTGGAAGGGAATCATCCACTATGAGCTGCTCCCATATGGGCAGACGCTTAATTCTACCATCTACTGCGAACAACTGGACCGCTTGAAGCAGGCGATCGACCAGAAGCGTCCAGAATTGGCCAACAGGAAGGGTGTAGTGTTCCACCAGGACAACGCCAGACCACACACTTCGTTGATGACTCGTCAGAAGCTCGGATGGGAGGTTTTATCGCATCCACCATATAGCCCGGACATAGCGCCAAGTGATTTCACCTGTTCCTGTCCATGGCGAACGCCCTTGGTGGTGTAAAGTTGAACTCAAAAGAGGCTTGTAAAAAGTGGCTGTCCGAGTTCTTTGCAAATAAGGAGGGGGGCTTCTACGAGGGAGGTATTATGAAGTTGCCGTCTAGATGGAAACAGATTATCGAACAAAACGGCGCATATTTGAACTAAATCCGATCTTTCTAACACTTTTTATAAAGCATTGAATAAAGAGCAAAAAAGCGGAAGGGAGATATTTGACAACCTTATATATTTCTGGCCTAGCCCTAATTGTTGCCTGGCGCCATCTGACGTTTTCATTGGGAAGTTTGACATGTTTTAACAGAAACGTGCTCAGAACGTCTTGACGTACGGCCATAATTTGTGTTGTTTACAGTGACTCGAAAAAATCAATTCGGCAGAAAATGGAATTAACTCGTGAACATTTTCGCGCAATCATTTTTCACTGCTTTCGACGTGAATGAGCACGACAAAAGTGCATTAATGAACTTAAATCTTTGTATGGTGATGGAGCACCATCTTAATGAATCTTGAATAATGAATTCAATCGTAGCCGATGTTCCAGAGAACATTGACGCCGTGCATGAACTGATAATGCAAGATCGTCATGTAACATACCGTGAGATAGAGGCATCCTTGGGCATTTCTTCCACCAGCGTTCAGTCGATATTGCATGAACACTTGGCCGTAAAAAAAAATTTGTTCTCGTTTGATTCCGCACAATTTGACAATCGCTCAAAAAAAGGCTCGTGTGGATTGGTGCAAAAAAAATTTGAAGAAATGCAATCGCGGTGTTTCAAAAGTTTATAAGATCGTCACAGGTGACGAATCATGGATCTATGCTTATGAGCCCGAAACAAAACAGCAATCGACCGTGTGGGTCTTCGAAGTCGAGCCGAATCCAATGAAAGTTGCAAATGGTGGACTGTTTTGTGGCGACTTTTCCGCTTGAGCAACGTAGGACGGTCAATTCTTAGTGGTACACCACAATTTGTTTGCCTGAAACCTTCGAAAAACTTCGGAGAAATTCGAAAAACGAACAAGAGAAGACGGATCATTCGGCCAAAATGTCGAATTGATGGGTCATCCGACATACAGCCCTGACTTGGCACCCAATGACTTCTTTTTATTCCCGCATATAAAAAGAAAAATGCGTGGTCAACGATTTTCGGCGCCAGAAGATGCTGTTGAAGCGTCAGTCGGAGTGGGCAAAGTTCTTCGACAATCGGTTTTACCGCATGCATGTTTTGGAGGTGTCTCAATCGGAGTGGACAAAGTGCTTCGACAATCGGTTTTACCGCATGCAAAAGTGTATAAGTCTTGCTGGAAAATACTTTGAAAAAAAATAAAACCATTTTTAATCAAAAATATTCGCATTTACATTATTAGGCCAATGACGATGAACATTTGGCCAACCAAAATCCGTGATCACCGAAAACTCCATCAAAATTGTGCGTGAATTCATAAAAAATCATCATTGAAATTCATGGAAATAGAATTGAACATCTCCAAAACATCGATTTATCGCATTTTGACCAAGAATTTGGGCTTACAAAAGGTGTGTGCACGGTTTTTTCTGCACAAATTGACTGACGTCCAAAAATTGCTCAGAATTCAACATTCGAAGAACATCGTTAAAAAGGCAAAAAAAGACCGGAACTTCCTTTACAAGATTGTCACTGGTGACGAAACGTGGTGTTTTCAATATGATCCCGAAACGAAACGCCAGAGTGCTGCATGGAAGGCGCCAGACGATCCGAAACCCAAAAAACCGCGCCTGGAGAAGTCAAAAGTGAAGACAATGCTGATTTGTTTTTATGATTCCAAGGGTATTGTCCACAAAGAATTTGTTCCACCCGGCCAAAACGTTAATGTGGTATTCTACCTTGGATTTTGAAGCATTTGGTGCGCCGTATTCGACGTGTTCGCCCCGAATATCGCGAAGATGGAAGTTTGTTGCACGATAATGCGCCGTCTCATCAATCGACGCTTGTGACCGACTATTTGACCAAAAATCACATTTTAAGCATCAACCGTATTCACCTGATATGGCACCGTGCGACTTCTACATTTTCGGAAAAATGCATTTGCCGATGAAAAGAAAGCGTTATGCAGACGTAGAGGCCATTCAAAAGGCTTGCACCGGCATACTGGCGGCCATACCGGGCAACGAGCTAAAACACTCGTTCGACATGCTTTTTGACCGTGCAAAAAGGTTTATTAAAGCAGAAGGAGATTATTTTGAATAAAATAAATTGATTTTGCCGAAAAACCTTTTTTTCTCTGTTTTTTTTTTTAAGTCTTGTTTAATTTGGAACTCACCTTGCATATAGCAACCCTCGTGTTTTTGTTTTTTTTTCTAATTTTAAATACGAGTCGATTGACACCTCAACCCGAATTCTCGTTCAAAAAAGTTATTTAAATGAAAATGAAATAAAGGTGTACAAAATTATACATTAACAAGAAGGCTAACTTCGAGTGAATCCGAAGTTGATATACTCTTGGATAGCAGCAGCTTATATTATTATTATATATATCAAATCGTATATAGTTGTCCGATCCTTATGGGAATTTCACCATCAAATCAATTTTCTTATTCTACAAATTATTAAAACAGTTTCAAGCATATTTAAGAATAGCATGGTTGTGCCATTTCCGATCGTTCAGTCATGTGGCAGCTATAGGATATAGTCGGTCGATTCTTATAAATTTGCATAATAAAATGTGGTTTATTAGTTGTCCATAAGGTAATATGGACAACTTTACTGACATAAGTATGTATACTAAACATTTAGTATCGTCTATACTGATTCTACTGCTTATTTAAAAAAAGTAAATTCATTGAATCACTACCTTTCGTATCACTAATGCGGAAACTATCCAGTACTAAAGACATATTGCCTCGAATTTTATCTGTGTACATTAGGGTGGGTTCTGTATCTTTAAAAGGTTGAAAACCATTTGCCATTTCACAGCACGTAATTCCAATAGAGTAAATGTCGATTTTTTCTGTGTACCCATGTAAGTTTTGATGTAAAACCTCTGGTGCAGTCCAATTCAGGCATGTTTCCTTTTCATTTGTCGAACCATACAAACATTTTTCTATTTTTCCATGCTTAATGAAAGTTTGACAACCGCAAAAATTTGATAGAATAGCCTTTTTAGAGTTTAGCAATATATGTTGAGCTTTTATAGAACCGTGGACAAAGTGTTGGGAATGCATATATATAATAGCTGATATTATATCTTTCAGGATTAAAGCTATTAACGTTTCAGAAAATCCTGAAAATAAAAAACACATTTTTTATCAATTATAGAATATATATACATCAATATATGGAATTAAATAAATATAATATAATTGTAAATGACCACGATTTAATCGTGTAAATTACACGATCGTGTAAAAATATATTTATAAATAGCTTCCAAGTATTAAAGCTTTAGTTTTATATAACAGAGCGGCTTATATAATTATATATATATATCGAAGTGTAAATAATTGGCCGATCCTTATGACAATTTCACCATCAAAACTATTTTCTAATAAAAAGGTTGGCAGTCTTTCCTCTGACTTTGCCGTATCCCGACGTGTTTTTTGCGATTGCTCTCATCTCATTACCTACATATATCTACATATATCTTTGATACGAGACTCCTCTTTTCGCGTATCATTGTCTGAGATAATTGACTTACATAGTTCATTATCCACACACTTCTTAAAAATAATATTATTCTTCAATATTATTTCTGCCGTGCCCTGCGAATATTCATATATAATATATATATTCCTGAGTCTATTCTCCGATCGAGTAATCCCGTTATATCATTGTTACTCTGAAGCGGTTATTCGTAGCATTCGTATCTCTTTTGTTACGTATTCTCTTCGACGTGCCTGATCTGAACGTGCCTCTCTACCACTGAACTCTTTGAACTCTACCATTGAACTCTTCTCGCTCTCACTACAGTGGACAAATCTCTGTAAATAATGAGTCTAATTTGCACTGCTAAGAAATGCGAGTTTGGAGGATCCATCACTGGAGATTCGTATCTTTCCTGCTGGCTTTGCAACAACTGCTCACATATTAAATGTGCTGGTGGTGGGCATAATGGACGGATAAGCGATCTTATAACTAAGAATATTGGTCTGACATGGTCTTGTATTGCCTGCAGAGAGATCGAGTCTGAGATGCGGACCTTCATGAAGCAGACGAGAAACGGTTTTCTTGATGTCCGTAAGCAGTTTGCTGCACTTAATGAGCAATTCCTTACACTTGAGACCCAATTTCTTGGTCTCAAGTTACTAAGTGAATCTCCAAGGAGAAAAATTCCGAATAATAACCCGATGGCGGTCAATCTATTGGGCACTCCTGCTTCTCATGTGATTCATTCGGATAAATTCTTAACTCCTAATACTTCATCGCCTCCTATTGTTCCTGTGGAAGTGATCCATTCACCAAGTCTGCCAATGGAATCGTCAATGAGTCTTGTTCCACCTATTGTCCTGGATCCTCCATCGTTGGAAAACCTCCAGGTTCCTGTGGCTCCGTCACCTAGGCCTCTCACTGGTGTGGCGCCTGAGTTAAAATCCTCTGGGCTTTCGCTGAGAGCTGTTGCACCTCGTAAAGCCATATTCGTATCCCGCCTCATGCCGGATGCCACTGTGGATGATGTCAGGAGTCACCTCTTAAAACATCTTAAGGTAGCTCCTAATGATTTAGCGGTCTTTAAGTTTAATTTTAAACATAAGCGTAACATATCCTCTTTCAAAATTGTAATTCCTGAATCCTACTTTGAAAAAGCACTTGATCCGTCAGCCTGGCCCGAGCACAGTATTATTCATGAATTTTTAGCTAAAGACCCTCTGAATCACAACTTTGCCGATTCAGCTCCAAAAAACTGAGTAATAATGTTTTTTCTTGCTGCTACCAAAACGTTCGAAGTATTCTGGGTAAACTGAGCCAATTTTTTACTAAGAGTGCTTCTTTTGAATTTGATGCTATTGCACTTACTGAAACCTGGCTTAATTCCTCTGTCTCTGATTATGAAATTTTTGTTCCAAACTACACTGTGTTTCGATTGGATAGGCCTTCTTTTGGTGGTGGTGTCCTCATTGCTGTTAGTATTAAATACTCGGCTGAACTAATAACTTTCCCGAATCTGTTTGGAATCGAGTTTATCGCAGTAAAAATAACTGTTGGTCCGTCTCATATTTTCATGACCTGTTCTTATATACCTCCATCGGTTGATGATACGGTATATTTTCATCACCTTAATGCTATCAAGTACGTTTTATCATTAGTCAATGACTCTGATTTTGTCCTAATCATGGGTGATTTCAACCTTCCCCAAATCTCCTGGATCCCGTGTGAAGATGACAATTCCTTGCATTCTAGTTGCCATAACGACTTCATTGATGAACTAATTGAAATTGCTCTTTCCCAAATTAACCCCATCCTTAACACACTTAGCAGGTCCCTAGACCTTATTTTCTGTAATAGAATATCCTCTGTCACTGTAAATCGGTCTTCACCACTATCGCTTCCTGAAGATGTACACCATCCCACACTATTGGTTTCGGTGTTAATTGATGTCCCTAATATGCATAACTATGAGGCTCAGTATCGTTCTAAATGTTTCCGAAAAACGGATTACAACGCTCTTCGCAATCATTTAGCTGGAATTGACTGGGAATATCTTTCATCTTTTAACTGTATTGATGCTGCTACTGATTCTTTTTATGAGGTAATCCACAACGCGTTGGACAAATTTGTTCCAGTACTTTCATCGTCTTCATCAACGAAACCGCCATGGTTTAACAAACACCTTTCTCGTCTTAAGAACAGGAAATCTAGAGCTTACAAAATGTTTCTTAAGTCTGGATCTTTGTTTCATCAGACAAACTTTCTTTACATTCGTAACCAGTTTATTCTTCTTAATAATCAACTTTATAAGCGCTATATTTTAAATTGTAAGGCTAACTTCCGAAATGATCCGAGCTCCTTTTATTCGTTTGTCAATATGAAACGTAAATCCAGTCTTTTTCCTCCTTCCCTATCTTATAAAAATATTTCTGATTCTTCTGATCATGGTATTGCAAATCTCTTTGCATCATTCTTTCAATCAACTTATTCGTCCGATTCTTATAATTTAAATTCTACATACCCGTATAATATTCCGTATATAAACAATATCTACTTGTCTAAATTTAATCATCTTGATGTTTCTAATGCTCTTTCAACCTTGGATATCTCTTTTTCTGCTGGTCCTGATAACGTCCCGAGCTGTATTCTTAGGTACTGCTCCGATATTCTATGCTATCCTCTTACTACCCTATTCAATTTATCTTTGGACCTTTCATGCCTTCCCAAGAGATGGAATGAATCTTTTATTATTCCACTTCATAAGAAAGGTTCTAAAATACTTATTGATAACTACCGTGGTATTGCTAAACTTTCTGCTATTCCCAAGCTGCTGGAGAAAATGGTTACATTGCAACTGCAACATCATTGTAAAAGCATAATTTCCTCCACCCAGCATGGTTTTGTCAAAAATCGTTCTACAACAACCAATTTGCTAGAATTCACTTCGATCGTCCATAAGGGTTTTCTTAAACGAATGCAAACCGATGTTATTTACACCGATTTTAGCAAAGCTTTTGATTCTGTTCCCAATCACCGTCTCCTTCTCCAGAAACTTTATCTTATGGGTTTCCCTTCTAATATCATAAAGTGGATGACTTCATATCTATCTAAACGTACGCAGCGGGTTTTGTTCAAGAACATCACATCTCATGTTAAAAAAGTAACATCTGGTGTTCCGCAAGGCAGTCACTTAGGACCTCTTCTATTTATCCTCTTTGTTAACGACTTGCCTAGTGTCGTGAGCTATGCTACTACACTTATGTATGCTGATGATGTAAAGCTCTGTTTTTCTTACTCTGACCACTTTCTTCATAGACATCTACAGTTTGACCTTGACGAAGTATTCTTGTGGTGCTCTAATAATCTCCTCTCACTAAACTGCTCAAAATGCAAGGTTATGACGTTTAACCGTAGCACGCCTCATGTCATCTCGTACTCACTTGGGAATCACTTTTTAGATCGTGTTTCCTTAATGAATGATCTTGGAGTTCTTTTCGATCACAAGCTGTCGTTTAATGAACATATTTCTCTAACAGTTAATAAAGCCAGAGGAGTACTTGCATTTATCAAGCGCTGGTCAAAAGAGTTTGATGATCCCTTTACCACTAAAACGTTGTATATCTCTTTGGTTCGTCCGATCCTTGAATACTGTTCATGCGTTTGGAGTCCGCAGTATATGGTTTATCAAAGAAGTATTGAATCAGTGCAAAAGCAGTTTCTTTTATTTGCCTTAAAATATTTAAACTGGGACTCAGATGGTCTTCTTCCCCTGAATTTATTTTCCCCTGAATTATCCCTTGATGTAATAAAATCTAAATTGTTTGTTTTTCTTTTGAATAATTTTCCTAATTCTTAATTATAATTAATTAATTTTAAAAATTGTATATATAAATAACAGATAATTGTTACTACTTCAATAAATAAATAAAAAAAAAAAACAGCCCCTAGCATCAAGTCCCATTTCTCTAACTAACAAAACACGTGTATGCCATAACAAATAGATATGGCTTTTCTCAATCAGTTATATGACAGCTTTAGGACATAGTCGACCGATCCTGGCCGTTTCGACTTATACACTGCCTTCAAATAAATGAATGATGTGTGTAAAGTTTCAAGTTGATAGCCTTAGGGACTAGTTTTCGTAGATGCTTATATCGCCTCAGGAGGTGATCCTGTTAGGAGGAGATACTATGCTATATCGGCTCCTGATCAAGAATATACTTTATGGGGTCGGAGATATCTTCTTCATTATAGTACCCTCTGAAAGTATATAAAACAAGAAAGGAAAGCTAACTTCGGGCGGAGCCGAAGTTTATATACCCTTGCAGTTGAGTCGCAGTCTGCTAGGTGGCGCCACGCATCTTATATTATTAGTTATATAGCGGATCGTATATAGTTCACCGATCCTGATGAAATTTGGCATATCGAATTATTTTGCCAAAGAGGAACCCCCATTGAAACTCCCATCCTTCTAACTTGAAAAACAACGAAGTTATAGCATATCCGATCAATCAGTTATTTGGCATCTATAGGATATAGTCGTCCGATCTTTATGAAATTCGACACATCATATTGTTTTTTTCAATATAGAATCTGTACCAAATCCCATCTTTCTAACTTAAAAAACACCAAACTTATGCTAATTTTGATCGTTCTATGACAGCTATAGGATATAGTCGGCCGATCCTTATGAAATTTTGTACATAAGATATTTTGCTCAAATATAACATGTGTGGACACCAAAGTTATGGCATTTCCGATCAATCAGTTATATGGCAGCTATGGGATATAGTCGACCGATCCCGGCCGTTCCGACTTATATACTGCCTCAAAGGAAAGAAGGATGTGTGCAAAGTTTCAACTCGATAGCTCTAAAACTGAGAGACTAGTTTGCGTAGAAACAGACAGACGAACAGACGGACAGACGGTCAGACGGACAGACGGACATGCTTATATCGACTCAGGAGGTGATCCTGATCAAGAATATATATACTTTATAGGGTCGGAGATGTCTCCTTCATTGCGTTGCACACTTTTGACCAAAATTATAATACCCTCTGCAAGGGTATAAATATAATTAACAAGAAAGGAAAGCTAACTTCAGGCGGAGCCGCAGTTGATATACCCTTGCAGTTAAGATTTGTGACATTTGCGATCGTTCAGTTATATGGCGCTATAGGATATAGTCGGCCGATCCTTATAATATTTGGCAAATCGAATTTATATAGTCCAAAATGGAATCCGTAGAAAGTCCCATCATTCTAGCTTAAAAAACACCAAAGTTATGCCAATTCCGATCGTTCAGTTATTTGGCAGCTAGAGGATATAGTCGGACGATCCCGGCCGTTCCGACTTATATACTACATGTTTTAATTTTGTATTTAAGGGAAAACTCGAAATTAAATTGGAGTTTTTAATCTCATATTTTTAAAAAGTCATAGCTATCTTCAATTTCTAAAAACTTTAAACTAGCTGAACCTGCACTAGATACGTTTTGAACATAGAAACAGTTTTAGATAGCGCGGTTCCCACTGCATACGTACAGCCCACCTCCCGTCCAACCGACCGAGGGACGCTGCCGCATAACGTACGGCTCGAATCGCGGGGATAGATCCGAGAACGTTTAGGAGAAGAGTAGGGGTAAGATATTACGAGGAAGAGTGTTGCATAGATAAGGCGTTTAGTATAAAGGATTTAAGATTGTTAGTGGAGCAAAGTGGTAAGGTGTGGTAGAGACCATTGTAGTCCGAACATAATACCCTGAACGGATCGTGTTGGGCATATGTCGAATTACAATGGCTAAGGAGTAGAGGACGGAAGTTTCTAGTCCTTCTACTAGGAACGTTAAAATTTAAGCGTGTTAGTAAATGCTGACTGTCTACATTACCATATATAAGATTATATAGAAACATAACACCCAGCATCGTTCTACGATTTGTTAATGATGGTAAGTTGATTAATAAAAGTCTACTATGATAAGTGGGAAGGTGAAGATTTGCATCCCAATTAAGTCCCCTAAGGGCGAAAATCAGGAAGTTTTTTTGTACAGATTCTATGTGATCTCGGTGTACTCCATATTGAGGACTCCAGACACACGATCCATACTCAAGAATCGGACGAACCAATGATGTATATAACGGTTTTGTTATGTACGGGTCATTAAATTCTTTTGACCATCTTTTAATAAAGCCAAGCACACCCATAGCTTTATTAACCATGGTAGATATATGGTCGGTAAATTTAAGTTTCAAATCTAAAAGGACTCCCAGATCGTTAACCTGAGTTAATCGTTCTAAAGCGTTCCCATAGGGAAAGTACATAGCCTGGTGAGGACTAGTTCGATAAAAGGACATGAGTTTACATTTCGATCCATTAAGCTTTAGGTTATTTGCAAAACACCAATTTTGAAATTTATCCAAATCGGATTGAAGTCTAGATTGGGCACTAGTGAATTTATACTGAAGACAAAGCTTAACGTCATCAGCGTACATAAGTACGAGTGAATCAGTTAAGGCAAGGGGCAAGTCATTAATAAAAAGTGTAAAAAGTAAGGGTCCAAGATGGCTTCCTTGAGGCACCCCAGATGTGACGCGGACTAGACGCGAGGTAACATCTTTAAAGAAGACACGTTGGGTTCTTCCAGATAAGTAGCTCGAAATCCAGATAAGGAGGTCAGTTGGGAATCCCAAAAGACTGAGTTTACTTATAAGAAGCGAATGGTCGACAGAGTCAAATGCTTTACTGAAGTCAGTGTAAATGACATCTGTTTGTAAGCCATTCCGGAACCCATCCGTGATAAAAGATGTTAGCTCCAGTAAGTTGGTAGTGGTGGAGCGGCGCTTCATGAAGCCATGCTGGCATGGAGATATTATTGAACTACATAGGTGTTGCAAATGTGGAGTGATAAGTTTTTCAAAAAGCTTCGGAATTGCTGACAATTTAGAAATGCCCCTATAATTGGCAGCGTCGGATTTTTTCCCTTTTTTATGAAGAGGAATAATGTAAGATTCCTTCCACATAAGGGGAAAGATCGAATTCTCCAGCGAAAGATTAAAGAGTTTAAGGAGCGGTTTGCACAGAGCCTCGGCGCAGTTCTTCAGAACACAGCCTGGTACTCCATCGGGGCCTGGCGAATACACGGGCTTGACTTTAAGAAGACCCAATAACACACCACTTTGATCAAAAGAAGGGCAAAATATAAGGTTGGCTGATTGGATATTATAAGTGTAAGGCTGACCTGTACTGGTGCTAGGTGAGTATGTTGTTTGAAAAAACTGTGCCAAGAGATCGGCCATTGCCTGATCAGTGTTCGCATATGAGTTCTCAAACATAAGCATAGGAGGAGAAGATACATGTTTGCGCTTAGTGTTTACAAAGTTATAAAACTGCTTCGGATCCTGAGTAAACTGAATCCGGCAGCGGCGTATATAACTCCTATAACATTCAGCGTTATGCACGGTGAAATTGGACCGAGCTACTAAGTATCTTGAATAACTAACTGTACAGCCAGATTTTTTATGTTTATTTAAAAGTCTATTCATAACGATCTTTAAATTTCCTAGGTGCCTTGTATACCAAGGCGGATTAATTGAAACGGACGGATATTTCCATGGCACGCAAACGTCGAAAAATTTATTCAAAGTATAATAAAATTTAATTAAGGCAATGTTTACATCTTCACATGCCAGTAGATTGGACCAATCAAATTCCAAAATTAACTTATTTAATTTCATAAAGTCAGCCTTACGAAAGAAACGAACTTTATGAGATTTAAGTGTGGGCTTAAGGCCAATTACGTTATTGTTTTCTATTAAAACCTCAAGAGTGGGATGATATGGATCCTCTGGGTTGGAAAGTGGTAAAGTTCTGGAAAGAGTAATTCCATCAGGATCAGAAACGAAACACAAGTCCAGCAGCCGACCTAAAGAATTTCTAACGTGGTTAATTTGCCCGAGTGACATGTCGAACATGCCCGCCGGGAAGTCATAGTGGGTAGTATGGCCAGTATGTGGCCAGTATGTGGGCGGTTCGGACGAAGGGGGTACGTAGGAGCACGTAACGTATAATGATTTATCGGACAATATGATTTTAATGCAAAGAAATTCTATGTCACCAAACTCTTGTGATTTAATCTCTTCAGAAGCGAAATTGGAGTCTACAGAAATTAACACTCCTCCTCCCCTTCGCAGAGTTCTATCACGTCTAAAAGTGGTGTACTTACTTGGAAAAACTTCGGAGCTTAAGATCTCCGGCTTTAACCAAGTTTCTGTAAAGACTATAATGTGAGATGCAAAGAAAGAACTATCAGAATACAGTTTGGGAAGCTTACTTCGTAACCCTCTAGTATTCTGATAGGTAAGTGTTAGTGAAGGCATTAGTTTTTTGAAGCTGACGTGGAAGGTTGGTCAGTGGCTCTAACATGTGGGAGTTTCACTCCCACAGGTTTGGTCATTTTTTTCTTCACCGTACTTGGCTGATGTTCTTGGACGAAAATGTTCTCTGGCCAGAAACTGGCGGAACAAATCGTCTTGAACATCTGCGCGGGCACACGTATTTTGAAAGATGACGTATGCCTGGTGTAGTTATATTTAAATTTAGTTATATCTGCCACCTTTATGTCGGCTTTTGATTTGGCTTTGATGTAAGCCGAGAGATCAATCTCAGAAGTATCAGGGGCAAGCCGGGAAACAAATATGTGTTTCGATGGTGGGATCACCTGCAAGGGTTTTGGTGCCGCCGTAACGAGTATGGCAGCATCAGTTCGTACCGGGGGTCCGGAAGCTTGATTGCCCTGTTCGGTGACTTTTAAGGGGGTTTCAATTATTGGGTCTGGTGGTATCACTTGAAGCGATGCCACAGAGGACATATCGGAAAATTGCTCGTTTATGCTGAGATATTCGGAAACCGAATTTTTCCCAGGTCCGGCCCTTGGGGTGGCCAGAGATATGAGCGGCTGCATAGTTGTCGGCTGAATAGGCTGAAGACTTTTCGCCACGGGCACATCACTAAAAGCAGATTTCTTACGCTTTGGAGACTCATTTAGTAGTTGAAGACTACTAAACTGTGTATCTAGCGCACAGAGTTGGTCGTTGATTTTACGAAAACCGCTAACCAGCTCTTTAAATCCACTTTTAGTCTGTCTCATGAACGATCTCATTTCGTCCTGAACAGCACGACAACCGTCACAGCAAAAGTGGAGACCAGACCTACGTGAGATGGCATCCGAAACTGAGGCCGTGAACCCGGCACACTTAGCGTGTAAAACGTTTTCACATAGCCAGCAGTGGATGGTAGGCTGGGATGAAGAGATTGTCTTATTACAAGACTTCAAACCACAGACAAGTTTAAATTCCATTATGAATATATTATTTTTATTATTGACGTACCGTGAACCACTGTGCCAAAGAGTCGAAAAAGGGAGAATAAAGAGGGCGATTAGTGAGAGTTAGTATAAGAGCAAAGAATATAGATAAGAATCTAGTGTGAGACAAAAGAAGCAACACCGTAAAGGATGAAGAAGCAGAGCAGTGCTATGTTTGGAAGAATATTAATAAATTTATTATTTTACCTCCAAATATATCACTGCACACGCGAAGCGAATCGGATGTTTGGGATGAAAAGAATCGGGTTTATGTAAATAAATAAAAATAAACACCGGATTGTTTATAATTATTATAATAAATAAAGATTTTTCAAAACGCAGTGCGCACAAAAAAAACACGTCCGTTCGCTTTAAGAAAAAGTGAGGATATCGATGATCCCATGACATGATAGATAGCCATGACTTTTTGAAAATATGAGATTAAAAACTCCAATTTTATTGACGAAAATATTTTTTAACCACCTAGAATAAATTCAATAAAATTATTTCGAGTTTTCCCTTAAATCAAAAATTAAAACATGTTATGATCTAGTGATTTCAATAAGAAAATAAAAATCTTCCTTAGGAAAATGTTTGGAGAAAATCATAGAAGACCAAAAATTAATGTAAAAACTGTGAGATTTCAACTTTGGATGAGTATTAGAAAGATATTGTAACTGCTTGATGCCATTTTTTAATTTTAGTTGTTACACAATCATTTCGACATTGATATGCTCTAAAAACAATGATGGTCAACGCAATTACATGGGCTACATAATTCAATATATGGTAAATTTTGATCAATTTCTTCTCTTAGGTGTACCGCGGAAACTGTGGGTGATGGAACTGGGTGATGGCGGAAACTGTGTTTGTTCTGGACTCGGTGGTACGATTGGATCGATGTGTCTTTGTATTACCACTTTTTCGGACTGTGCGCATTGAGATGTTATTATCATTTCATATCATGTTATTATTATTGTTTGTGAAATTAATTTGGCATGCCAACTAAAATATTGGATTGTGCAAAAATACGGAGAGTCTTGTACTGTGAATGAAGTTGTGAACCCTGTTCGAAAGAAAGCATTACAGACCCCCTACGGCAATCCTGCAAAAGCACTTTCGCAGGCAACCGCATGCTTCAAAAGAGGTGCTGCTTTTTTTACACCTCTTCCGGGATTTGGGACTTTTGGGTCGTCGGTGGTTTGATATGACAAGATTCTAGATATGACAAGGTATGTGGGTTCCTAAATAATGTATGCCAAAATTTTTAAGGCTTCCTATAGGCTGTTTAAGCGCCAATGGTCTTAGTCGTCGATCAATTTCGTCATTATTGGCGTGGCCATGTTACATAGTCTCCGTGGTATTTAGAATTTTAGCCGAAGGCCCAACACAGGTTGGTTCTAGTGTTGATCTGTCATTCTGTCTGTATGCTGTTCGCAAGAACCGATCATCATTAAACTATGTGCTTAGTTACTTAGTTATAACTATGTGCAAAGCTGCAATGAATCGTATCCCAATAGGAATGAAGAGACTAGGGAAGATTTTCTGGAAAATTATCTTTGTCTTTGTAATAACCAGAAAATTCCTAACGGAACGTGCTCTTAGTGGTAGCTGACGCGACATTAACTTTAAGCGAAAGCGCAGAACATCGCCGTTTAATGTACCTTTATCCTTATGATCTTTCCTTATGAGTTTATTTCAACTAAAATCATAGCCTGAGATATTATAAATAGCTACTGAAGGGAACACACAGGATCCCAATTCTTGTTCCAGTTTTTCCAAATTCCAAATTTGTTATCAGAATGTTTGCAGTGTTTGTTTGTTTCTTCAAAATTTGAACCCAACTACCTGACTTAATCATCTGTTACCGATCAGAATTGTTCCCATATTTTACTTTAGTTGAGTATAGGGTATATCTGTCTCATCCGTCTTTTCCATTATGGTTTCTTGATGATTAACACGTTTTTAAAATGTTTTTCCGTATAATTTTAATTTTAACGACCACATTTCTGTTACTGGGAATAAAGCCAGTAGCATTTAAGCTTTCATTAAACTTTGGTCGGGCTGTATTTCACTTGGCGCATCACTCATTAAAATTTAACTCACGTGGTATACTCTTCCGTGATCGAGATATCGATGTATTGCTGGTCTGAGAGACATGGTTTACATCCTGTAAAGTTTCTTCTCCGGAAGCTTCCCAGGACACGACCTATACAGAATTGATTTTTTGGGGCCCATTTCAGGTGGTTCCGCCGTCCTGGTAAGGTCATTCATTAAGGAGCTCAGCGACTCTATCCTGCATAGACTTTGCTCTCTTTAGTGGAGTCCTCTCTGGGAGAACGGACATAACGGACTTTTTAAGCTCGGATCACCTCCCGCTTATTGTTAAGGTATCCTTGCCTGGTTCTCTTCCTCCCCGTAGTCTCCCTCATCTGCATGCACCAGGAACAGATTGCGAAAAGTTCCGTCAAATACTCAGCGGTGCACTGAATCTTCAATTGGAGATTCATCTCAATTCAATTGGTATATAGAATCTCGTGCTGTATAAAATCCGATCTGCAGCTGCCAAATCAGCTCCTGCAACTCCTCCTGCTGGAAAGACACATAGGAGTTTAAAAGAACTTCTACCACCTGATGCTTGAATGCTCCTGGTCATCACCAATCACCAAATCTTTCCCTTATTTCCAAGTCATTATATCTCTCCGCTTACGTCGCTACTAATAATCTCCAGCGCTACTAATAATCTCCAGCGGCTCCTTAAAAAGGTGAACAATTGGGTTTCCCGCTGGAATATATCGATCATTACGGACAATTGCCGGGACTCTTCGTTGTTGGCTCGCTGCTAGTCCAGGTCAAGATCATATTTGGAACTCACCCTTAACAAGCGCCTGCTAATTAAACAATTGTAACCTGCCAGCGCAAACAAGGAGAGTAAGGCCAGCATAGACGGCAAACTTAAAAAAAACTTCATTGGGTGATTAAAGGTAACAGAAAATTTCGACTAGCAAATAACATCCGGATCTTTAAGCCGATCCCTGCTTCAATATGGCAATACGGCCTACCCATATACGGAGTGGCAGCAAGGACCCACCATAACCAGTTGCAAGTCCTTCAAAGCCGATTCTTTTGTTTGGCTTTTGGGTGCAGAGTGGTACATCCGCAACATTTGCAAGCACCTTAAAAAGCAGACTCTCCTGTCATCCTAATCCCCTGGCTCAAGTACTATGTACCTCATCCATAAGAGGTAGATAAAAACGCATTCCTGCAGCTGGACATTCTTGCAGCAAATAATAGGTAAAACTTCAAAAAGCTCAACACATCGTTTCAATGAGATTTTAAGTGCATCACTGATCGGCTGCAATCTTTTATTCAAAGATTTTAAGCTGTTTGTGAGCCATCATTAAGCATCATATAATAGAATACATTTTAGTATATATATATATATTTTTTTTTCATACTTTTATCTTTTATTTGTTGGATCTTCTCTTAAGAGACTAACGAAAATTTTAAAATCCTAACCTAATACATAATTAGTTTATCTTTGTAAACATCTATACTATAGGGCCTCCGATGTCAACGGGCTAGAAGGTCATTTCTTCTTAATCGGGATTTCGACTTTGACGAGAGGTATACCTAGGTCTCTATGGATATCTTCATTGCGAATATACCATGGAGCTCCTGTGATGGTTCAGAGCACTTTAGACTATGCCCTTTGGATAACGTCTATATTGCTACAGCTTGCATTGCCCCAAAGTTCGGTGCCATACTTCTAGATGTGCTTTATGACTGAATTGTTGAGTAGTACTTTATATTCCAGTCGAAGTGGGGAACGAGGATTGATAAGCCAGTGCAGTCCTCTGGATTTATGTCTTAAGGGGGCAGGATGGTTTCAGAGGCTGAAAAATAGCAGATTTTTGCGATTTTTTTTTATGTCTGAGTAAATATACCAATTCAATTTTTTTACACGATTAATGGCTATATTTGGAGAGTATTTAGGAATTTTTATTTTTAAGAAATAATTATAATTTATCCCGTGACGGGCAGTCGGCCGGAGTCGCTTCCAAAAATTGGTCTCTTGCGGTGCGTAAAGTCTGGCCTTACAGTGTTCTCGGAAATAAAAAAATTGAATTGATTTACTTACAATATTAGTTTCTTGTGCGGATGAACGAAGCGCCGTTGTAAAGTCGGAGGTACCATTTTTACATAAAAATCCGCCCATTATTGCCCTTAAAAATGGTAAAAAAAAAAAATTAAAAAAAAAAGCGTTCGTTCATCCGCAAGTATTTATTATATTAAAGATGTGTGCAAAATTTTATTTAGATCCGAGCATACTTTTTGAGTTACGTTACGCACCGACTTGAAAAAGTTGTGTTGAGAAAAACGCGTCTAAAGTTTTAAAAGCAATGGAAAGTATATGGAGAGAAAGAAACTAGAAAATTGGTATCTCAGCAAGTTTTAGTCCGATCGACATGAAACTTTCACAGAATATTCCTAAGATAATGTTCTATTATATAAAAAATTTCTGAAAAAAAAAATTTTTTTAAGTCTCAAACCATCCTGCCCCCTTAATTGGTCCCGTTTCGCTTCAATATGTTTTTTCCACGTAAGACGCCTGTCCAGGTGGACGCCGAGATATGTGACCTCATTCACAGTGGACTATGGTATTGTTCAGAGTTGGAGCGGGGCAGTTTTGTCTGTTGAGAGTAAAGGTAATGTGTTTAGATTTTTCACCGTTTATCTTTATACGCAAGTCCGCCATCCACTTTTCTATTAGTGCAAGGTGAGAGGAGAGGCTTCTGGATGCCTCCAGCGGGCATTTAGATCTTTTTAGTATGGCTGTATCATCGGAAAATGTTGACATAGTTAGACGCTGGCCTTTTGGGATATCTGCTGTATATAGAAGATAAAGGGTGGGGCCGAGGACGCTTCCTTGGGGTACGCCCGCCTTAATTTCGAGCTCTTCTGTTGTAAAGTTTCTTTGTTTTACAGTGAACACTCGATTAGCAGGAATGTTTTGAGCAGCTCATGACAGTTTTGTGGGAGTAATATTTTTATTTTATACATAAGTCCTTGCAGCCAGACTCGGTCAAATGCCTGAGATATGTCCAGAAATATAGCAGAACCGTATTCTCGCTGTTCATAGGCGGTTCGAATTTCAGATGTGATACGGTTCACCTGCTCTATGGTGCCATGCAGTAGAAGTTTCTCAAAAAGCTTTGATAAGTATGAAAGTAGACTTATTGGTCTATATGAAGAGGCCAAAGCTTTGTCTTTTCCTGGTTTCGGTATCATTATTATAATGGATTTTTCCCATTGTTGGGGGAAGTGGCCAAGCTTTGTAATAGAGTTAAATAGAATTTTTATATAATTGATAGCGCACGCAGGGAGCTCCATAATCATTTTTAGCGCAATGAGGTCATACCCTGGAGACTTATTTGGCTTGAGGTGCTCCTTAATGACCTTAGTGATTTCAGTTGCTTGAAATTCTATAGCTGGAATTGGATCTCGAATTGGTAGCTCTGGAAGAATGAAAGGAGAGGCTGCTTGATTTGGAGTAAAATCTTTACAAAGGTGACTAGCGAAGACGCTTGCTGTTTCTTCATCACTGCGCGCCCAAGATCCATCTGGTTTTCGAAGGGGCATATCTGCTTCTATGGGCGGCTTTAAGTTAGGATGGGCTTTCCATAGAGGACACCTGGTACTTTTTGGGGAAAGCTGTTCTATGCATGATTTTTGAGCAAGTTCTTCTCTGCTCCGTAGGACCTTTGTGAGCCTTCGTGTCGCTGTTTTTAGCATTTCCTTTGAAGAAGGGGATCTGTGTGCCTGCCATTCACGGCGGAGCTGCCGCTTTTCCCGGACTCGATTTTCTATATGGGAATTTGTGGCGGTCGCAGGAGTCGAGAGCTTTGCTGCTGAGGTCATCATGTCTTCCAGGTGGTTGACTGCATCTTGAATGTCCTTGCTACAGTTAAGAGTTTTTGTACCTAAGCCAGTTTGTCCTTTTTGATGTGAGATAAATTTGATTATTTTGTAATTCGGCATGTTGAAATAGGTGAAGAAGAACAACTGAATGGTCTGGAATAGGTCATCCAAAGGTTCGGTTCGAATGATTCTTCGTGGAATTTTTTTAGTGATCGCAAAGTCAATTAGGTCTGTCTTCTTTCGTGGGCCCTCTGGCCAGTATGTAGGCTTTCCCGGTGATAGAAAGTCTAGTTTATTTCCTGGCTGTATCAAAGCGTTGTATAGTTGTCTACCCTTTGGGTTGGTTAGGCGAGAACCCCAGTGAGGGTGCTTGGCATTGTAGTCGCCGTTTACCATATCGCTGCAGTTTTGATCACGTATGTAAATGGGTGGGGGCTTTTGCTTGGCTTTGGAAAATTCCGTATATTAGTATATTAATAAAAACAACTTTTGTGTCCTTTAAAATAAGGTATGGTTATTTATTGAAGTAACAATTATCTGTTATTAATATATACAATTTTAAAATTAAAATTAAAATTAATTAATTATAATTAAGAATTAGGAAAATTATTCAAAAGAAAAACAAACAATTTAGATTTTATTACATCAAGGGATAATTCAGAGGAAAATAAATAGGACAATAGATTATAATTTTTACAAATAACACGAAATCATGGATCATGGTCCGCAAAATTTGATCTACAAATTGGTAACCAAAGGGGTCGGAAGGACCTGGTTGACCTATTTGGAACAGAAAATTTGATTTTTTCAAGTAAAAGATTAGAGTCAGCTTGACCAAGAATGAGTTTATGAAGGAGCATGGCCCCAGCACAAGTACGACGTACCTGCAATGGTGGCAGGTCTAATAACTTTAGCCGACAACGATAAGGTGGAAGAAGACCATCTAAGTCCCAGTTTAAATATTTTAAGGCAAATAAAAGAAACTGCTTTTGCACTGATTCAATACTTCTTTGATGAACCATATACTGCGGACTCCAAACGCATGAACAGTATTCAAGGATCGGACGAACCAAAGAGATATACAACGTTTTAGTGGTAAAGGGATCATCAAACTCTTTTGACCAGCGCTTGATAAATGCAAGTACTCCTCTGGCTTTATTAACTGTTAGAGAAATATGTTCATTAAACGACAGCTTGTGATCGAAAAGAACTCCAAGATCATTCATTAAGGAAACACGATCTAAAAAGTGATTCCCAAGTGAGTACGAGATGACATGAGGCGTGCTACGGTTAAACGTCATTACCTTGCATGTTGAGCAGTTTAGTGAGAGGAGATTATTAGAACACCACAAGAATACTTCGTCAAGGTCAAACTGTAGATGTCTATGAAGAAAGTGGTCAGAGTAAGAAAAACAGAGCTTCACATCATCAGCATACATAAGTGTAGTAGCATAGCTCACGACACTAGGCAAGTCATTAACAAAGAGGATAAACAGAAGAGGTAACAGAAGAGAGAATATAAATCGTATGTTCGTGACCTGTATTTCCATGTGAGCTAATAAATGTGTTATTTGTAACTTTCTTTTGCAAAAATTGCTTTTGAGTAGTTAACTAACTTTATTGAAATCTAATTAACGTTGTTCAATCGTATTCAAACGAGTAAAGTTTCAGTCGTTGTGGTGCCCCAAATTATAACCATCTACGTCCAACTCTTAAGTCTGTTGCAGCGACTTTGTAGAAATGTTGCATCAAAAAAGTTTTTAGTGTTAAATGAATTTGTTTTTGGATCAATTTTGACCCAGCAGTACTGAAATTCCTGGCCCCGACTTTACCGGCCCGAATGTCAAATTTCGATCGAAAAACAAAAACAATTCAATAAGGTTTGCTCTTCGAACGTCAAAACAAAGTAGGCGAACTAATTCTGCCGGCCCTCTGCTGCTGCTAGAGTTCGAAATTATACATATTCGATATTAGTTATTAATCACTAATATTTTCTAGTCATTATAAATATTTTGCCCGGAAAACTTTCACCCCATTCAATGATGGTTCAATGATTAAGGTATGTGCCTGTTAATCGTAAGGTCGTGGGTTCGATTCCAAGCGGAAAAGTCTTTATTATGAGTTGATTTTTGTTTACTTTCATTTTATTTTAATATCGCAGTCTCAAAATAAACTGTTATATTCAATATTTTTTTTAAATGGGGATTCTTAATAATTGAGATTGTTTTAAACATGCAAATTTGTAGAGGTATATTATAGTCAGTCACAAAGTACACGCGATTCCTTGATAGCTTAGAGGCGTGCATGTCGGTCCAGTATACAAAAGCACTAAGGTTCGAATCCCAGGGTGAGTAATTATTAAATATAGTATTCAATATTAATAATGTAATGTTATTTAACATATTAATTTAGTTTACAACATAAATTAACAGCAATTTTTAAGGAATTCATAAAAAATAATGATTATCAAATTAGAAGAATGTAAGAGGAAATATTTTTCTTTAATCATGAATGCGACCTGATTTAGCCACGATTTTCACCGCGGAATCATGCTTTCTTATCGGGCCTGATTCCGCTCTGAAATTCAGGTCTGAATCAGGGGCGATTTCGAGACAATTTTCACGCCGGAATCCGGATTCGAAATCCGGGCGGATTCAAGGCTGATTCATGCCTGAAATCGAATTCCGGGCCGAGAGGACATTTTCAAAAATATCAGAACAAAATTCCGGGCCACTTGTTCGATCTTTCCGGTTGGATACGGGGGTGAACCGGGGGGATCCCGGGTGAATCCAGGGTGATTCCGGGGCGATTGGTACTGCTGGGGAAGAACAGAAACTTGACAGACAATGACAACTTCTAAGACTGCTTATCAATTTTCAAAAAACAAATAATGATTCTGATTCAGATTACATGTCATATTAAATATAAGAAAACTAACAAATTTCTTAAAATTAACAAGAAAGGAAAACTAACTACGGGCGGAGCAGAATTTGGTATACCCTTACAATTATGTAGCAGCATAATTATATTTATATATTGAAGCGTATATACTTGGCCGATCCTTATGAGAATTTCACCATCAAATAAATTTTGTAATAACAAGAAAGGAAAGCTAACTTTGGGCGGAGCCGAAGTTGATATACCCGTGCAGTTAAGGTTGTTCCATTTCCGATCGTTTAGATAGATATATGGTGTCTATAAGATATAGTCGGCCGATCCTTATGAAATTTGGCAAATCGGATTATATAGTCCAAAATGGAATCCGTAGAAAGTCCCATCATTCTAGCTTCAAAGACACCAAAGTCAATTATGTCAATTCCGACCGTTAAGTTATATGGCAGCTACAGGATATAGTTCCTTATAAAATTTGGCAAAGATTATTTTGTCCAAAATAGAATCTGTACCAAGTCTCATCTCTCTAACTTAAAAAACACCAAAGTTATGGCATTTCCGATCAATAAGTTATATGGCAGCTTTAGGGTATAGTCGACCGATCCAGGCCGTTCCGACTTATATACTACCTCCATACAAAAGAAGGATGTGTGCGTGATTTCAAGTCGATAGCTTTAAACTGAGAGACTAGTTTGTGTAGAAACAGTCAGACAGACAGATAAAACTCCGCTATCTATTGGACCCACTGTGGGCCGCTTGCACTCACTTGCTGGGGTGATCGTGACTTCACACCGGTGATTTAAGGGTGATTGGGATTAAAGCGTATATATTGATGCAGTTCTAAAACTTACGATAAGTTTTGTTCAAAAACCACAAACAAATCATGAATTAATACCTAAGCTCTGTAGGCGAACCGTGAATGATCTTGTAGTCCAGGCACAGAAGCAATCGAGAGTTTACAATCCAATAATCCGAGCTTTTAGTTTTAAATGCAGCTTCTTGCATTCGATGTGGCAACGCCAGTTCAATCACCTGTCGAGGTGGACGCCTAATTTTGACAACGCCGTTCAGGGAGATTGTCTTAAACATCTAAACTATGGAATTAGGAAAAAAATTTTAAATATAATATAAAAAAAGGAGTAAGAATAATCCTGTCGGGTCAAGCAGCCGCTGGAAAGTTTGGCCAGCAATAATTTATTGAATTTGTTTATCTTTTCTTTATCTTTGTCTCTATTCGCGTCGCCCGCTCTCGTGCATTCGATCGGCCACCTGCATCTGCCGTCATGCGCTATCGTTGTCTCGCTCTCTCGCGGTATCTCTCGGTCGCTCCGCATCATCAAGCGTTGAGCCGCGCTCATTATTCTAATTCGGTCGTCAACCCTACTCAGTCACATATGTACATAAATCATTTGTAGAAACCCCAAAACAATCAAATAAATTGTATCAATATCTATAAACTATCTATAACTGTGCTTGTTTTTATTAACGGCAATATT
This sequence comes from Drosophila ananassae, assembly GCF_017639315.1. Taxonomy (NCBI): domain Eukaryota; kingdom Metazoa; phylum Arthropoda; class Insecta; order Diptera; family Drosophilidae; genus Drosophila; species Drosophila ananassae. The sequence goes on along the minus strand of NC_057929.1, from coordinate 22,521,893 downwards.
TAGAACACAAAAATAAAGCCACCGAAAACGCTCGGTAACTGAACAAATCCCTTAATTCCCTTAAGAATAATTTTTAGATGTCTGATATATTAATGTCTGGTACCAAGTTCCGGTAAGCTCATGTCTCTGCCGAAGATACTGGCGAATTGTAGTTGGGCGGAGAGAAGAATACTCCTTTCTTCCAATCACCCCAATCCAAGGAGGAACAGCAGAGGCATACATGTCCGTGGGAGTGCACGGACGTTAATATGCGAACTGGGCACACTTCGGAGGAGAGTGGCTAGCAAGGGCTCTGGAAGGCGTCGGAATGGAGAAGGACTTACTGCTAGACTCCGACACCGAGGCGGAGGTTACTGTGATCGAAAATCTAAAGGATCCATGAGATAGGATTGTTGGTTTGGGGGCGTCGGAGTTTAGGCTTTGTACAGCCGATGCAACTGGATAAAAGCGAGCGTGTATTCTCGCAAAAAAGAACCTTAATATATTCTTGCTACCAAATTTCAGTAACGAAGACCACATAGCCGCACCTATAGAGGGCCCAGCGTAAGCCGAAGGTAATGGAAGACAGCAAAGGAGGAAGATCAGCCTTTTAATAGGACGCCAATGCTCATTACCATCAGTGAAGAAGCACTGACACAAATGGGAGCGGTGAATCAATTTTCGATTTTATCCTTAGCTCTAAGCTCTTAGTGGATAACAGCCCACCATCGTCGTCAAGAAAAGGAGTACGTTATTCTCGTACTCCCTGGCTGACGCAGTCACCAGCTGGAGGTCCTCGACAAACACTCCTCAGACTTTCAGTCTCCTTTCAGTCTTCAGACCGTAAGGACTACCGCTACGTCGAGATAACAGTAATTTTCGGGAGCGGGAGTTTTATAAAAAGATACAAGATAGATTCTTAGGGGATCCACCTATAGGGAATGTGGCGACTGAAAGGACTTAGCGCCATGGTGGAAACACTTACTGTGGCTATAAGAGAATGAGTAGCAGCAGATCGAAAAAGCCACCTTGGTGGACCTTGGCGCTAGCGGCTTTCCAGAAAAATGCCCGCAGATCCTGTAACCTCGCCTATAGATAATATGCCTATAGATAGATAAGAAAGATATTTCCAAATACAGCCCCCAACGTTAGCCACATAAAGACTCCGGATAGGCAGTGGATTACGTCAAGCCAGGAATCCCTTGAAGCTCTTATCAACGCACATTTTCCAGGTGTGCAATGGACAATCTGGGATATGCGAAGCCACGAATATCAGTGCTTACCCGAATACCTCCTAAGTAATAAGAATCTTAAATTGGTGATAAATAGTTTCAAGCCCTTCAAATCTCTGGACCCAGACGGCATGTTACCGTTCAACTATCAATGACCGGAGCTAATCTAAGGCAATGGATCAAGAAAATCTTCAGTACAGTCTTCACTACTGGCATTGTATCAGAGGTGTGGCTACGTACGAAGGTTGTTTTTATACCCAAGGCAGGGAAACCCTCCCACTCAAGAAAATGGAGAGGATCATAAGTCTCCATCTTCATCTGACCATAAACCCAACTTACATCTCGGGCTCACAGGATGCTTAAAGGAAGACACGATCCACAGAGACAGATCTTCACAAAATTACCATGATCGCCCAGAGAGCGCTCAATGACAAGGAATATGCACTTAATGACGTTTTATGAAAAGAAGGTCAACAGCATCAATCTTCAACAACATCCTTCCATGCTCAATTATCGATTGGCGGACCTCAGCGATCTCACAGATATCTCTCCGCGCGGCCTGGTAGCCTTCATCAGGAAACCTGGTTGAGCCACGAGCCGCCACAGGAATGAAGGCATATAAGCACTCCGGGTAGACAGGAAGGGGGAATACATTGTTGACTCCCTTGGCTGAAGTGGACGCGAGTGGGTTTTCTGACCCGCAGCATCGCCACCTTAACTTAAACTAACCTTATGAGTCCGGAAGACGAATTTTTTCTTATCTCATGCTTGAACGCGATGCAGTTTTCGTTCATTTAGAGAATGTCCAACATGTCTATTTTACAGATTCTAACATGCAAGAAATATCACAAAATATACCTAGTATATCCCTAACAGCTTTTCTCAACTTATGTAACAACGATTTTTTCCCCACAACACTAGTGATTTCAGAAGTGCCTTCGTTTTACACCAGAAAAGTAACTTAAACATAATTTGCACGACATAAACGACACATCTTGAAGTTAAAGATAAATATGTATGTTTCGGTTTTGTTTTTTAGTTTCATCATGAGCGGAAATTAGCCATAAAGTATTGTCTAGCATTAAAGTTAACTAAAGCAACCAAAACTGACTTAGCGAACGACTCATTCAGATATTAGACACCGTTGTTTCTGTTGTGAAGTGAGCTACCTAACGGAATTTGTAAACTCACCTGATCTGCCAGGGATCCCACTTCATTGAAGTCAATTTTGAAGATACTAAAATTAAAGGTAGGAATTATCCTGAAAAACTCTGCGGAGGGTGGTGCTTTTTCATTTCTGAGTGAATATAATTATTTAATTTTTTTACACGATAAATGGCTATATTTGGAGAGTATCTAGGGTATTTTTAAGAAATAATTATCCCGTGTCAAAAAATGATTGTCTTGCGGTGCGTAAAGTCTGGCCTTACAGTGTTATCGGAAATAAAACAAGAAAGGAAAGCTAACTTCGGGCGGAGCCGAAGTTTATATACCCTTGCAGTTGAGTCGCAGTCCGCTAGGTGGCGCCACGCATCTTATATTATTCGATATATAGCGGATCGTATATAGTTTACCGATCCTTATGAAATTTGGCATATCGAATTATTTTGCCCAAAGAGGATCCCCCATTGAAACTCCCATCCTTCTAACTTGAAAAACAACGAAGTTATAGCATTTCCGATCATTCAGTTATATGGCAGCTATAGTATATAGTCGGCCGATCCTTATGAAATTCGACAAATCAGATTTTTTTTCCCAAAATAGAATCTGTACCAAATCCCATCTTTCTAACTTAAAAAACACCAAAGTTATGCCCATTTCGATCGTTCTATGACCTTATGAATCCTTATGAAATTTTGTACATAAGATATTTTGGTCAAATATAACATAATATAGGATATAGTCGACCGATCCCGGCCGTTCCGACTTATATACTGCCTGCAAAGGAAAGAAGGATGTGTGCAAAGTTTCAACTCGATAGCTCTAAAACTGAGAGACTAGTTTGCGTAGAAACAGACAGACGAACAGACGGACAGACGGACTCAGGAGGTGATCCTGATCAAGAATATATATACTTTATAGGGTCGGAGATGTCTCCTTCACTGCGTTGCACACTTTTGACCAAAATTATAATACCCTCTGCAAGGGTATAAAAATTAAATTGATTTACTTAAAATATTAGTTTCTTATGCGGATGAACGAAACCATTTTGAAAAATATGCGATTTTGAATTATGTCGAAGGTACCATTTTTACATAAAAATTAGCCCATTATTGCCCGTAAAAACGGTAAAAAAAAATTTTTTAAAAAACAAGAAAGGAAGGCTAACTTCGGGCGGAGCCGAAGTTTATATACCCTTACAGTTGAGTCGCAGTCCCCTAGGTGGCGCCACGCATCTTATATTATTAGATATATAGCGGATCGTATACCGATTAATCAGTTAAGCTATAGGATATAGTCGACCGATCCTTATAAAATTCGACAAATAAGATTGTTTTCCCCAAAATAGAATCTGTACCAAATCCCATCTTTCTAACTTAAAAAACCCTAAAGTTATGCCAATTTCGATCGTTCTATGACAGCTATAGTACATAAGATATTTTGGTCAAATATAACAAGAGTGGAAAGTCCCAACCCTCTAATTTAAAAAACACCAAAGTTATGGCATTTCCGATCAATCATTTATATGGCAGCTATAGGATATAGTCGACCGATCCCGGCCGTTCCGACTTATATACTGCCTGCAAAGGAAAGAAAGATGTGTGCAAAGTTTCAACTCGATAGCTTTAAAACTGAAATGGATATCCCTAAATGCTAGACAGACTGTTCGCAACGTATAATACGTCTTAGTATGGTCGGTGTCGTTTATATCGCTATATAAAAAATGTGATTTTAAGATGGGGTAAACTAATTTTTTTTTGCCAATAATCTGTATTCATTTCTACTATACATAAGAAAAGCAAAATTCAAATAATCAATTGTTTATATTTTATATTATTTTTTTGGTGTTTTTTCCCAAATATTAGAACTTTTTCATTGTATTGATGCCGTGGCACCAATAAGGGTCACACGAATTGAAGAACACGTATGCTCAGTATGCATTAATTATGTTTGCGATCGTGAGAAAGCCAAAAGAAAGAAAACACTAAAATATTTGGAAAGCACAGTGAACCCAATGGTCAGTGATATGCACTAGCCAGTGAGATGCATTAACACTGTGTTGTGCAGTTGCATTGACCAATTAGGAGCAAAGACATGGACTTAAATTACAGCAACAACATTTAGGAGGCTCCAAATTTAGGAGCAAAGACATGGACTTAAATTATAGCAACAACATCAGTTACCAATGACATCGAGCAGCAACGCCGACAACGATTGTGGCAGCGATGGAGCAACGCATAGGTTTAGTTATTAATCATAAGAATCATAATTGTCAGTTCAAAATCTAAACTCAAATAAATAAAAGAACCAGGCTCCAAATTTATCGCCGTGATCCCTCCAGTATCAGTTCAAAGGGATCGTGATATAAGGATTAGAGGAGGGTCGGCAGTAACACTACGTGCAAGAGGAATCGCTGCAGAGTATGACAAAAAGAAATCAGGCATTCCGAAATGATTTGTAAGCTAGAAAATTAAAATTTAAAACTAAAAAATTATAAGAAAGCAAACAGGAAAAATTCATAAGAAACTTTGATCCTAAAACAAAAATTAAAAATGAATAAAATTAAATTCTTACAAACCAATTAGGAGCGCAAGCTTCCTTCAGCCCCAACCCACCTCCCAGACCTTAGCCATAGCCAAGACCTATGGACGTTGATCAGTCCTTTCAATCACAACAGGTTATCTATATGAATATGATAACAATTTTGCAGGAAAACGACCCCTGACCAACGTAAACATTAAAAACACGAATAAAATGAGGTGGATGAACAACAACAATATTTTCAGACAACGGAAGAGAATGGAATAAATGAACTGGAGGAAGACGTTTCATGGTAAGCGGAATCTGATCAACAAGAATCCATTGATATGTCAGAATTATATTAGGTTAAACCGTTCCTCCTTACAGGGAACGGAAAATGTCTGAAATTTTTAATCGATACGGGCTCAAATCAAAATTATATTCAAGCTCAATCAATCCAAAACCCAATAGTAGAAATTTTACAGAAACTTAGTAGGAAATAATAGTAAAATAACACAACATACAATAGTTAAACTTCCCAAAATTTCCGACACCTCACTAAAATTGTTTTTATTAAATACATTAAAGACCTTTCATGGAATAGGTAACGATACTATGAAGAAACTAGGAGAAATAAACGTTAAAAAGGTTGTTCTGATATTACGAAAAAGTTGTTAAATTAAAATTTACCAATTACCAATATTCCCAGACCCCGAAACTAAACTAACTTACACAACCAGAGTTGTAGGAGAAATTAAAACTTCCTCCGATACCCCAGTTTACGAAAAACACTACCCATACACTATCCGGCATCGATTAGGCAAGAAGTAGAAAAGCAAATTCAAGAAATGCTACAAGATGGCATTATTGGACCCTCATTGTCACCCTATAACGCACTAGTTTCGGTAGTCCCGAAATAATCCGGCCCTAATGAAAAAAAGTATAGGCTAGATAGGCTCAACGAAGTCACAATATCCGCTCGATACCCCATCCCCGAAATAGGCGAGATAATTGCACAACTAGGAAACAACAGATTTTTCTTAGTACGAGGGTCGTTCAATAAGTCCTTAGAAAATCCGAGTGATGGCGCTCGTAGTGTCGGTAAAGATTTATTTTTACTTAGGTCAACTTTTATCATCGATCAAAGTTTATAAAATACATGTGTTTGTAACAATGGACAAAAGCGAGTTCAGCGGGCTGTCATCAAACATCTCCTTTGGAAAGGCTTAAGTCCGATGTATATCAAAGCCGAATTGGATGCAGTTCATGGCACATCTGCACCTGTGCTTGCAACGGTTTACAACTGGGTTGTAACAACTGGGAACATCGTTCAGGACGTCCAGTTGAGGTTGCTACTCCTGAAATTATCGACAAAATCCACGATCTGATTTTATTCCGATTTTATTGCGAATTAGTTGAGGCCACAGGCATATCACAAGGGACAGTCGCTTCAATTTTGAATGAACAATTGAATGTGAAAAAAATTTCGGCAAGATGGGTTTCGCGTTTGCTCACAGATGAGAATAAGCGCAATCGTGTAGTGGACTCTAAGGTTACGTTGCCGCTCTTTCATCGCAATCTGGCCGAATTTCTTCGTCGATATGTCACTGCAGTCGAAACCTGGATACATTACTACACTCCAGAAACAAAGAGACAGTCATCACAGTGGATTTTCAAGGGTGAACGCGCTCCAAAGAATGCAAAAACTATGCCATCGGCAGGGAACGTGATGCCACGGTCTTTTGGGATTCGCAGGGCTTCATTTTTACTGACTACTTGGAAAAAGGGAAAACAATAACAGGAGCGTTTTACGCGTAGTTATTGCATCGGTTGAGCGAGCAAACCAAAGAAAAACGACCCCATCTGAACAAGAAACAAGTCCTCTTGCATCAGGACAATGCGCGAGGACCTGCTCACCTGCGCTGTTTCCATGGCCAAAATCAACGAATTGAAAATTGAATTGTTGCAGCATCCCCCTTATTCACCAGATTTGGCCCCTAGTGACTATTTTCTTTTCGCCAATCTGAAGAAATGGCTTGGAGGACGACGGTTCGCTTTTAACGAAGACGTCATTGCTCAAAGAAATGAGTATTTTAAAGAGCTTCCGAAATCCTATTGTTGAGCAAACATCGTTTTGATAGCGACCGAATTAATAAGACGAGATTCAATTTTTCATATTCAATTTATTAAGAGCTAATTCCGCGCAAAAAAACAAATAGCGGCCCGTCAGTAACAACTCCCAAAATATAACAAGAACCACATTGGCGCAGAAGCTCTTCCAAAGCTCCCAAAAGCGCATGGGCTACAAAATGACAGCAAAGTGCATGCAAATCTGGGAGACAAAAGAGAAGATTAAATGCCGCTGCAGTTAAACAAATTATCAATATTCTAATTAGCCTATCTGGTGGCTGCTTAGCCCAACACCTATTTTTTGGACCGGATAAAAATGTTAGAAAAACGATTGACAAAATGTGTAGAGCTAAAAGGGGTAGAGCTAATGTTGAAAAATAAAAAAAAATTTCTGCAAAAAACAGTGTTTTTTTTTGCAAAAACAGATATAAAATCTTTTTCTAAAGACTTATTGAATGACCCTCGTACTAGACTTAAAAAGCGGATTTAACCAAATACCCAAATGGAGGAAATATGAATTTACCAGATATTCCAAAGAGCTTTAGGCGATATTTTACGGGAACAGATAGGAAAAATCTGATATGATTACGTTGACGACATATTCGCCTTTAGCATAACAGAAAACAATCATGCCGGAAACCTAAACAAAGTGTTTCTTACACTATAAAAAGCCAATAAAAATCGACCACCACGAAATGCCACTTTTTTTTATCAGAAAAAGGAGTTAAAACCTACACCGAAAAAAAAATCAAAGCTATTAAAAATTCCCGGTACCAAAAGCACTAAAAGAACTTCGAATGAGAAGCTTTTTTAGGAATGAGAAGCTATTATAGGAGATTTATTAAGGATTACGCGAAGATAGCCGAAGGGGAAGGGAAGAAGAAAGACGCGTATCCAAATACAAGTCAAGCAGAATAGCCATTAACATAGACAAAGAAGCTTCGGGTGCATTCGAAAAACTTAAAAACACACAACATATATGTAACACTAGCGTACTCATACTTCACGAAGGAATTCCAACTTACTACAGACGCATCAAGTTTCGCCAAAGGTGCCGTCTTAGAACAGAACTTTAGACCAATAACATTCAGTTCCCGTACTCTATCGAAAAAGAAAGAAAACCACGCTGCAAACGAAAGGGAAATGTTACCTATTGTATGGACTCTCCAAAGCTTAAGGGGGGGTTAGGGTCTGAGCGAGCAAAAATAGACACATTTTCATGTTTTTTTTTTGAGGATCTGGTAAACATCTATTTATTTAAACTATTTTTAGATTGAAGTACACCATTTGAAGAATGTTTTGTAAAATTTTCAGAAAAAAATAATAAGAACTACGGCAATGGCGACCATTATTAGCAGGCTCCTCGAAAAAAAGTTGCATTGCGGTGCCACTCATATATCGGTTGTAGATTATCTGAAATCAATAAATCAAAGTTCTTTCGATAGATAGACATTTTTCCCAGGTAACGCTGGGTGGATTTTTAAATTTTTGGGAACACTTTGAAGTGAAAAACGTGATTTTTGAGGAACAAAATCGGCTAATTTGTTATTTAAAAAAAAAAATTTAAACAAATTTGGAAAAAACTCTCCAGCGTTACCTCGTGAATGATGTTGGCAAGAAGTGGTAAAAATTTCAAAAGGATCGATTCAGAAGTTTTGAAGTTATGATTGGCACCGACTTTGAAAAAGTGAGTTTTGGGAAAAACGCTTTGAAGTTTTTCTGACCGTTGGCCTGGCTCGGAGGTGGGGTTGCTAAAATCGCTGTATCTTTGTTAGTAATGCACCTATCCATCTAAAATTTAGACACAGTATTATTGAATAAGAAAATCAAAAAAAAAAAAAGACATTATCTGTACAGATATTCTAAAGTGACAATTTATACGGACCACCAACCCTTGACTTTTTCGAATAGTCAGGCCATGTTATTGCGTTTACCATCATTTTTTATGTACATCGAAATAATTTTATTGAATTTATCATAGGTAGTTAAACAATATTTCCTTCAATTAAATAGGAGTTTTTAATCTCATATTTTAAAAAAGTCATGGCTATCTACAAAATCTGTAAAGCTTTACTAAACCAGCTGAACCTGCAAAAAAAATATGTTTTAAACACAGAAACAGTTTTACTTGTAAGTATTTTGTGACCGTTTTCATTGATCATATTTTGTTTTAATAAAATGTTAAAGAATTTGTGAACCAACAACATATTTAGATGGATCAAAATAATATTTACAGCACGAATTTCTTTTAAAAATAGGGGAAATTGCTTTAAAATTGGTGTCAGTTAACACTTATCACTGCTTAACTCGACACTGCTTATAGCATCTTTACAGACTGTAAAGCAGCTATGGACACAAATATAACAATCAAGTGTGTGTATAAGCAGCGAAAAACGAAGTGATTGATATATCGCTTATATTTGAAATATTCCGCATTCTTAAGATATAGTTTTATAAGTGGAGCTACTCATTTTAAGCAGTTAGTTATAACTAAGACTACTTATTAGTTATAACTAAGTGTTCTTTTCGTCGGTGTGAATCGGCTGTTAGAAGAAAGACTAAAAATTAAATATTGGATCGACGTGGAAGCCTCTAGGCCACAAGACGAGTGGACTGTAAATAACAGTGATATGGCTCACATATGTATTTTGCATGTATGAAACAGTTTTTATTAGTTTAAAACAAGAAAGGAAAGCTAACTTCGGGCGGAGCCGAAGTTTATATACCCTTGCAGTTGAGTCGCAGCCCGCTAGGTGGCGCCACGCATCTTATATTATTAGATATATAGCGGATCGTATATAGTTGACCGATCCTTATGAAATTTTGCAAATCGAATTATTTTGCCAAAAGAGGAATCCATTGAAACTCCCATTCTTCTAACTTGAAAAACAACGAAGTTATAGCATTTCCGATCAATCAGTTATATGACAGCTATAGGATATAGACGGCCGATCCTTATAACATTTGGCAGATCATATAAGTTGGCCCAAATTGGAATGCACAGAAAGTCCCATCCTTCTAACTTGAAAAACAACGAAGTTATAGCATTTCCGATCAATCAGTTATATGGCAGCTATAGGATATAGTCAGCCGATCCTTATGAAATTCGACAAATCAGATTGTTTTTTTTAAATAGAATCTGTGCCAAATCCCATCTTTCTAACTTAAAAAACACCAAAGTTATGACAATTTCGATCGTTCTATGACTGCTATAGGATATAGTCGGCCGATCCTTATAAAAATTAAATACATAAGATATTTTGGTCAAATATAACATGTGTGGAAAGTCCCAACCCTCTAACTAAAAACCCTCTAAAAAACACCAAAATTATGACATTTCCGATCAATCAGTTATATGGCAGCTATAGGATATAGTTGACCGATTCCGGCCGACTTATATACTGCCTGCAAAGGAAAGAAGGATGTGTGCAAAGTTTCAACTCGATAGCTTTAAAACTGAGAGACTAGTTTGCGTAGAAAAGGACAGACGGACATGCTCATATCGACTCAGGAGGTGATCCTGATCAAGAATATATATCCGACTTTATAGAGTCGGAGATGTCTCCTTCACTGCGTTGCACACTTTTGACCAAAATTATAATACCCTCTGCAAGGGTATAAAAAAATGTTTAACCCACGACCTTAAGTTTATCAGTCACTTTAGCAACAGAAAAGTGACACTCGCATTACAAGACCTAGATTAATAACGCGTATCAAATAAGCGTAACATCAAACTTCAGCAGCAGCAGAGGGCCGGAAAATTTAGTTCTCCTCTATTTTTTTTAGGTATTAATTCATGCCATGAAAGAGCGTTGACATGAGTTTTAGTACTGCAGGAATATGTGTGTAAATAAGATAATAAAAAAATAAAAATACATAAAAAAAAGTTATTAAATTTACCAGATTTGAAAACTTGTTGTAGCAACGTTTGACAATCTCCAAAGCACATAAATGGATATACTAAATATAAATTTTCTTTCCAAATAAAGGACTGAATTAAAAATTCTATATTAGGATGTTTAAATTGACGGCAGTTATATATGTCTTTGCACAACATATCTATCTTTTCGATTTGTTCATCTACTGGTATTTTTTTTATAACTATTGATTTATTTGTATTAAGTTCAGTTCCTCTGTATACAATCCCATATTTTCCATTTTTTATGATGGAAATAACTTTAAATTGACTTATATTGTTAGTAAACATTACAGTATGTGACCAAGATACAGTTAATTAAAAATATCAGAATTTATTTATTAATACCAACATTTATATATTTATTTTACAGAGCAGCGTGACCACCCCCATAACAAGTTTAGTCTTTCTGGCGCAAAAAATATGACAAATTACATATTAAAAAATACCATATAAAACCGTAAAAAATATATATTTTTCTTCTCAATTGTTCTTATTCCTGAAAGAAAAGTATACGCACACTAAATCAACTATTTAATATAAATACGTGTTTTAGTTTCCCATTGAAAAAAACAATAAAGGAAAGCAAGCTTAAAAATTTCACCATCGAATCAAATTTCTAATAAAAATGTTGGAAACAGCGCCAAGCATCTTAAAAAATACCAAGGTTGTGCCATTTCCGATCGTTCATTTATGTATATATAGGACAACTATAGGCCGATTCTTATGAAATTTGGCACATTGAATAAGATTGCCCAAAATGGAATCCGTATTAATCCCACCATTCTAGCTTAAAAAACACCAAAGTTATGCCCATTTCGATCGTTCTATGACCTTATGAATCCTTATGAAATTTTGTACATAAGATATTTTGGTCAAATATAACATAATATAGGATATAGTCGACCGATCCCGGCCGTTCCGACTTATATACTGCCTGCAAAGGAAAGAAGGATGTGTGCAAAGTTTCAACTCGATAGCTCTAAAACTGAGAGACTAGTTTGCGTAGAAACAGACAGACGAACAGACGGACAGACGGACTCAGGAGGTGATCCTGATCAAGAATATATATACTTTATAGGGTCGGAGATGTCTCCTTCACTGCGTTGCACACTTTTGACCAAAATTATAATACCCTCTGCAAGGGTATAAAAATTAAATTGATTTACTTAAAATATTAGTTTCTTATGCGGATGAACGAAACCATTTTGAAAAATATGCGATTTTGAATTATGTCGAAGGTACCATTTTTACATAAAAATTAGCCCATTATTGCCCGTAAAAACGGTAAAAAAAAATTTTTTAAAAAACAAGAAAGGAAGGCTAACTTCGGGCGGAGCCGAAGTTTATATACCCTTACAGTTGAGTCGCAGTCCCCTAGGTGGCGCCACGCATCTTATATTATTAGATATATAGCGGATCGTATACCGATTAATCAGTTAAGCTATAGGATATAGTCGACCGATCCTTATAAAATTCGACAAATAAGATTGTTTTCCCCAAAATAGAATCTGTACCAAATCCCATCTTTCTAACTTAAAAAACCCTAAAGTTATGCCAATTTCGATCGTTCTATGACAGCTATAGTACATAAGATATTTTGGTCAAATATAACAAGAGTGGAAAGTCCCAACCCTCTAATTTAAAAAACACCAAAGTTATGGCATTTCCGATCAATCATTTATATGGCAGCTATAGGATATAGTCGACCGATCCCGGCCGTTCCGACTTATATACTGCCTGCAAAGGAAAGAAAGATGTGTGCAAAGTTTCAACTCGATAGCTTTAAAACTGAAATGGATATCCCTAAATGCTAGACAGACTGTTCGCAACGTATAATACGTCTTAGTATGGTCGGTGTCGTTTATATCGCTATATAAAAAATGTGATTTTAAAATGGGGTAAACTAATTTTTTTTTGCCAATAATCTGTATTCATTTCTACTATACATAAGAAAAGCAAAATTCAAATAATAAATTGTTTATATTTTATATTATTTTTTTGGTGTTTTTTCCCAAATATTAGAACTTTTTCATTGTATTGATGCCGTGGCACCAATAAGGGTCACACGAATTGAAGAACACGTATGCTCAGTATGCATTAATTATGTTTGCGATCGTGAGAAAGCCAAAAGAAAGAAAACACTAAAATATTTGGAAAGCACAGTGAACCCAATGGTCAGTGATATGCACTAGCCAGTGAGATGCATTAACACTGTGTTGTGCAGTTGCATTGACCAATTAGGAGCAAAGACATGGACTTAAATTACAGCAACAACATTTAGGAGGCTCCAAATTTAGGAGCAAAGACATGGACTTAAATTATAGCAACAACATCAGTTACCAATGACATCGAGCAGCAACGCCGACAACGATTGTGGCAGCGATGGAGCAACGCATAGGTTTAGTTATTAATCATAAGAATCATAATTGTCAGTTCAAAATCTAAACTCAAATAAATAAAAGAACCAGGCTCCAAATTTATCGCCGTGATCCCTCCAGTATCAGTTCAAAGGGATCGTGATATAAGGATTAGAGGAGGGTCGGCAGTAACACTACGTGCAAGAGGAATCGCTGCAGAGTATGACAAAAAGAAATCAGGCATTCCGAAATGATTTGTAAGCTAGAAAATTAAAATTTAAAACTAAAAAATTATAAGAAAGCAAACAGGAAAAATTCATAAGAAACTTAGCTTTGGATACTAGCTAGCGAGCTGTCACCAAAATGAAGCAGACATATGATGTTGTCGGCAAATCCATGCTCTTCTGAGTCCGGCATCTCTACTCGAGGAAACTGGCGATGGACTCCCACGTTGAAATGGAATCCAAGGAATCCGAGTCAGCCTGCATTTTTTTCCACTTAGATGTGCCCATGCTTGCCAGGGCTCGCATATACGAATTAAATTTGTCCGAAAGCTCGCGAAGTCCCTCAGATTCATTATGTCATTAACATGAGTTTGAAAAATAAGCCTGCGATTCCTAAACCTTTTCTTTAGCAGCCCCAAGGTGACGTCATAGTTTTTGTCCATGAGCTTCAACGATCGAACAGTCTCCAAGGCAGCTACACGAAGGCAAGACCACAACCGCTGAAGCTTTTGGTCCCGACTTATGAATGGGTTTGTGTCTACCATGGTCGAGAACGGTGACCGGAATTCAAGCCACTCCGCGTAACCTCCACTAATATTGGGAAGAGGCATTGGCGGCAAAGCCTACAAAGTTCTGCTGAACGACGCATCAAAATTGGTGGCAGAAGTTGCGTTGATCAGTGTCGAACTCGCCGGCAACAAACTGGAGCGCCGCATAATCTCCTGGTCCAGGATGAATCGTGCCTCCCTAGCCGCATTATTAAAGTTGTCACGGAAATCGCTCCTGATTTTGGCAACATCCAGCTCGGACAACTCCTTATGTGTGCTCTTGAAATCCGCGACGATGCCTTCCAATTTGCTAAGCCGCACATTTTCCATCGCCTCCGGAAATGTTTCCACTGCTTTCAAGGAGGACAGCCATCCTTGAAGGTCCTCAAAAGGGACAACTGGACTTTGGCTCAGGAATTCTTTCCTTCCAAGAGAGGCACAATCGAAAAACGGATTCATTTTAGCAACAAAAAATGCATTTCGTTTATTTATTAATCCGCATCGGCTGCGAGGCTTCGCGACCTTTCAGACAAATTTAATTCGAATATGGGAGCCCTGGCAAGCATGGGCACACGAAGCAAATTGCTAGCTGCATCATAATCCTAGTGCTGTTGCAGAAAGTTGATGATGCCACGCAGTCTAAGTGGAAGGAAATGCAAGGAGACTCGGATTCCTTGGATTCCATTCCAACGTGGGAGTCCGTCGCCAGTTTCCTCGAGCAGAGATGCCGGACCTGGGAGAGCATGAATTTGCTGCCGACATTACATGCACCAACCTTTGCGGTAGGACGACGTAGACCATTTCATCCAGGTAACTCTGCATTTGTGATTACAAACTCTTCCGCATGCATGATCTGTGATGGCCATTCTCACGTAATAAACTCCTGTCCAATGTTTTTAAGCTTATCGCCCGAGGATCGTTTACGCGAAGTTAGGCGATTGGATTTATGCCGCAAGCGCCTTGGATCTGGGCAGCTATCTCGGCATTACAATGCGTCAATGCGTTTAACAGCCTCAGCCAGTTGATTTGCTAATTGGAGCTGGATTATTTTACGAGCTGCCAACCAAAAAACTCGGCTCGGTTGGATTGTTTTTGGAGGCGGAGGCCCTGACAATGGTAAGGTCCTTATGGCAGCTAAGCAGTCGGAGTTGCTCGTCCAGCCTCAGACGGAGCCGGTGAAGGTGGAGTCTCATCGCAGTTTTGTTTCCAAACCAAAGAAGAAGCGCCTCCGCAAAGTGCTCAGCGAGAAAAAGAAGTATTACAGACACCGTCGTCACTTCGAGCAGCGCATGGGGAAGCGTCTGGCCAGGATCTGCACAGTCGTGGCTAGTGTGATAGGTCATATATTACCCAGTGTGGATGTGAAGAGCGGCTCTTGGACTTTGGCAGCGAAATGGTTACCGAGATGCCATCGCCCAGCTGCAGTAACAGCGTGAATGAAGACGACGGTGACGGAGTGTGTCGGGAGCGCTGCTGAGGATGGCGTCAACTACAACTAGCTAAAAGGCGGGCAATCAACAAATTGTGCCTGCTGCCCCTTCATAAGGATGTTGAAAGCTCATTTTCCAAGTTTGGCCGGTAAAAATTTATTGAATTCGTGACGTCATGCGCTAGCGTTTGTGCCGCGCTCATTATTCTAATTCTGTCGTCAACCCTACTCAGTCACATATGTAAATATATCATTTGTAGAAACGCCAAAACAATTAAATAAAGTATCAATATCTATAAATCGAACTGTGCTTGTTTTTATTAAAGGCAATATTTAGAACACAAAAATAAAGCTACCGAAAACGCTCAGTAACTAAACAATATGTATATCCAGAACGTAAAAAACCAAACTAAACCTGCAATACCTGCGGCACCGGCTGATCGCAGTGAAATAACCTAACAGTCCAATGAACCTAAAAGTCCAGAGAAGAGAGTATAGCTCGTGGAGATTGTCACAATACCGATTAATGCCCTGCCGACAAAGATGATCCAAATACCAAAACACTGCGGAGGAAACCACTAAGCTTAATATAAAGGCTGCCCCATATACAAGGAGCTCAAGAGTAAAAATTAATGAGTTACAGCAGCACGTTCTAAAAAAACCCGAAATGGTTTTGTACATTTTAAAATCATATCCAAAATCATTCTTCGCCAAAGAAGCAGATCCTCATTAGGTCTTCCAAATACGGCCAGATTTTAATACGCCAGCATCATATTAACAGGACTATAAATGAGAGGTTGTATCAATTCAAGAAACTATGGGAAGCTGTCAAATTCATGATGGTCACCCTGCAAAAGAGCATGATATTCTATGACAAAAATCATGCAACACCTTAGGCAAAGTCAAAACAGCCTAATCCAGAAGCTCGTGTCCCAAAAATGAATATTAACGATGCCGGATGTTCGAATAACAATGTGGAATGCTAAATTCGGGGACCGATTTCTGTAATCAAAAGAGTTCTATCTCTCTAGATAGCCCAATCTACTAGACTGCACGCCCCAGAAATCTGCCAGACCTAATCGATTTTGGTGAGACCGAAAACATTCCAAGCAAATTTATAACCACCAGATCTCTTACATTGCCCCAAAATAATCAACTATTCCAATAGGCTAACGTCGCACACAACAAATTACACGTAGTAGCTTAATATACAAGAAGTGTGTGAGTTGACACGTTGGTTGAAATCAGTGGTGGGCAAACTCTTATTTTCCATAACATGCGAGTATAGGGCCAGCAATTTGCTGTTTACACTGCAGTATAAGCACTTTCATTAGCATTCGTGAGAGGGCCGTGAGAGGGTTGCATTTTTCTATCATTTCCTCTAACTTGAGCGCCAAAAATAATATCTCCTACCAATGATAAGTTCAACTTCCCTGCGAATCAGAATCGAGCAGCGCTCGAGAACAGTGTTAGAACATTGGCAATGGCTAGCAACAAAACATCACAAAACGATCATTGGCGACAAAAGAATTAACGGCAGTAGCCGCTGAAGAAAAAACCTCAGTTAGCTTTGGATACTAGCTAGCGAGCTGTCACCAAAATGAAGCAGACATATGATGTTGTCGGCAAATCCATGCTCTTCTGAGTCCGGCATCTCTACTCGAGGAAACTGGCGATGGACTCCCACGTTGAAATGGAATCCAAGGAATCCGAGTCAGCCTGCATTTTTTTCCACTTAGATGTGCCCATGCTTGCCAGGGCTCGCATATACGAATTAAATTTGTCCGAAAGCTCGCGAAGTCCCTCAGATTCATTATGTCATTAACATGAGTTTGAAAAATAAGCCTGCGATTCCTAAACCTTTTCTTTAGCAGCCCCAAGGTGACGTCATAGTTTTTGTCCATGAGCTTCAACGATCGAACAGTCTCCAAGGCAGCTACACGAAGGCAAGACCACAACCGCTGAAGCTTTTGGTCCCGACTTATGAATGGGTTTGTGTCTACCATGGTCGAGAACGGTGACCGGAATTCAAGCCACTCCGCGTAACCTCCACTAATATTGGGAAGAGGCATTGGCGGCAAAGCCTACAAAGTTCTGCTGAACGACGCATCAAAATTGGTGGCAGAAGTTGCGTTGATCAGTGTCGAACTCGCCGGCAACAAACTGGAGCGCCGCATAATCTCCTGGTCCAGGATGAATCGTGCCTCCCTAGCCGCATTATTAAAGTTGTCACGGAAATCGCTCCTGATTTTGGCAACATCCAGCTCGGACAACTCCTTATGTGTGCTCTTGAAATCCGCGACGATGCCTTCCAATTTGCTAAGCCGCACATTTTCCATCGCCTCCGGAAATGTTTCCACTGCTTTCAAGGAGGACAGCCATCCTTGAAGGTCCTCAAAAGGGACAACTGGACTTTGGCTCAGGAATTCTTTCCTTCCAAGAGAGGCACAATCGAAAAACGGATTCATTTTAGCAACAAAAAATGCATTTCGTTTATTTATTAATCCGCATCGGCTGCGAGGCTTCGCGACCTTTCAGACAAATTTAATTCGAATATGGGAGCCCTGGCAAGCATGGGCACACGAAGCAAATTGCTAGCTGCATCATAATCCTAGTGCTGTTGCAGAAAGTTGATGATGCCACGCAGTCTAAGTGGAAGGAAATGCAAGGAGACTCGGATTCCTTGGATTCCATTCCAACGTGGGAGTCCGTCGCCAGTTTCCTCGAGCAGAGATGCCGGACCTGGGAGAGCATGAATTTGCTGCCGACATTACGTGCACCAACCTTTGCGGTAGGACGACGTAGACAATTTCATCCAGGTAACTCTGCATTTGTGATTACAAACTCTTCCGCATGCATGATCTGTGATGGCCATTCTCACGTAATAAACTCCTGTCCAAGGTTTTTAAGCTTATCGCCCGAGGATCGTTTACGCGAAGTTAGGCGATTGGATTTATGCCGCAAGCGCCTTGGATCTGGGCAGCTATCTCGGTATTGCAATGCGTCAATGCGTTTAACAGCCTCAGCCAGTTGATTTGCTAATTGGAGCTGGATTATTTTACGAGCTGCCAACCAAAAAACTCGGCTCGGTTGGATTGTTTTTGGAGGCGGAGGCCCTGACAATGGTAAGGTCCTTATGGCAGCTAAGCAGTCGGAGTTGCTCGTCCAGCCTCAGACGGAGCCGGTGAAGGTGGAGTCTCATCGCAGTTTTGTTTCCAAACCAAAGAAGAAGCGCCTCCGCAAAGTGCTCAGCGAGAAAAAGAAGTATTACAGACACCGTCGTCACTTCGAGCAGCGCATGGGGAAGCGTCTGGCCAGGATCTGCACAGTCGTGGCTAGTGTGATAGGTCATATATTACCCAGTGTGGATGTGAAGAGCGGCTCTTGGACTTTGGCAGCGAAATGGTTACCGAGATGCCATCGCCCAGCTGCAGTAACAGCGAGAATGAAGACGACGGTGACGGAGTGTGTCGAGTGCGCTGCTGAGGATGGCGTCAACTACAACTAGCTACAAGGCGGGCAATCAACAAATTGTGCCTACTGCCCCTTCATAAGGCTGTTGAAAGCTCATCTTCCAACGGGGGGAATATGTCGGGTCAAGCAGCCGCCGGAAAGAAGTTTGGCCGGCAAAAATTTATTGAATTCGTGACGTCATGCGCTAGCGTTTGTGCCGCGCTCATTATTCTAATTCTGTCGTCAACCCTACTCAGTCACATATGTAAATATATCATTTGTAGAAACGCCAAAACAATTAAATAAAGTATCAATATCTATAAATCGAACTGTGCTTGTTTTTATTAAAGGCAATATTTAGAACACAAAAATAAAGCTACCGAAAACGCTCAGTAACTAAACAATATGTATATCCAAAACGTAAAAAACCAAACTAAACCTGCAATACCTGCGGCACCGGCTGATCGCAGTGAAATAACCTAACAGTCCAATGGACCTAAAAGTCCAGAGAAGAGAGTATAGCTCGTGGAGATTGTCACAATACCGATTAATACCCTGCTGACAAAGATGATCCAAATACCAAAACACTGCGGAGGAAACCACTAAGCTTAATATAAAGGCTGCCCCATATACAAGGAGCTCAAGAGTAAAAATTAATGAGTTACAGCAGCACGTTCTCAAAACACACGAAATGGTTTTGTACATTTTAAAATCACATCCAAAATCATTCTTCGCCAAAGAAGCAGATCCTCATTAGGTCTTCCAAATACGGCCAGATTTTAATACGCCAGCATCATATTAACAGGACTATAAATGAGAGGTTGTATCAATTCAAGAAACTATGGGAAGCTGTCAAATTCATGATGGTCACCCTGCAAAAGAGCATGATATTCTGTGACAAAAATCATGCAACACCTTAGGCAAAGTCAAAACAGCCTAATCCAGAAGCTCGTGTCCCAAAAATGAATATTAACGATGCCGGATGTTCGAATAACAATGTGGAATGCTAAATTCGGGGACCGATTTCTGTAATCAAAAGAGTTCTATCTCTCTAGATAGCCCAATCTACTAGACTGCACGCCCCAGAAATCTGCCAGACCTAATCGATTTTGGTGAGACCGAAAACATTCCAAGCAAATTTATAACCACCAGATCTCTTACATTGCCCCAAAATAATGAACTATTCCAATAGGCTAACGTCACACACAACAAATTACACGTAGTAGCTTAAAATACAAGAAGTGTGTGAGTTGACACGTTGGTTG
The DNA here is from genome assembly GCF_017639315.1 of Drosophila ananassae. Classification (NCBI taxonomy): domain Eukaryota; kingdom Metazoa; phylum Arthropoda; class Insecta; order Diptera; family Drosophilidae; genus Drosophila; species Drosophila ananassae. The sequence goes on along the minus strand of NC_057929.1, from coordinate 22,501,676 downwards.
AGATCAGTGGTGGGCAAACTCTTATTTTCCATAACATGCGAGTATAGGGCCAGCAATTTGCTGTATACACTGCAGTATAAGCACTTTCATTAGCATTCGTGAGAGGGCCGTGAGAGGGTTGCATTTTTCTATCATTTCCTCTAACTTGAGCGCCAAAAATATTATCTCCTACCAATGAAAAGTTCAACTTCCCTGCGAATCAGAATCGAGCAGCGCTCGAGAACAGTGTTAGAACATTGGCAATGGCTAGCAACAAAACATCACAAAACGATCATTGGCGACAAAAGAATTGGCGGCAGTAGCCGCTGAAGAAAAAACCTCAGTTAGCTTTGGATACTAGCTAGCGAGCTGTCACCAAAATGAAGCAGACTGGAAACTCTCTACTCGAGGAAACTGGCGATGGACTCCCACGTTGAAATGGAATCCAAGGAATCCGAGTCAGCCTGCATTTTTTTCCACTTAGACTGGGTGACATCATCAAACTTCTGCAACAGCACTTGGATTATGATGCAGCTAGCAATCTGCTTCGATGTGCCCATGCTTTCCAGGGCTCGCATATACGAATTAAATTTGTTCGAAAGCTCGCGAAGTCCCTCAGATTCATTATGTCATTAACATGAGTTTGAAAAAATAAGCCTGCGATTCCTAAACCTTTTCTTTAGCAGCCCCAAGGCGACGTCATAGTTTTTGTTCATGAGCTTCAACGATCGAACAGTCTCCAAGGCAGCTACACGAAGGCAAGACCACAACCGCTGAAGCTTTTGGTCCCGACTTATGAATGGGTTTGTGTCTACCATGGTCGAGAACGGTGACCGGAATTCAAGCCACTCCGCGTAACCTCCACTAATATTGGGAAGAGGCATTGGCGGCAAAGCCTACAAAGTTCTGCTGAACGACGCATCAAAATTGGTGGCAGAAGTTGCGTTGATCAGTGTCGAACTCGCCGGCAACAAACTGGAGCGCCGCATAATCTCCTGGTCCAGGATGAATCGTGCCTCCCTAGCCGCATTATTAAAGTTGTCACGGAAATCGCTCCTGATTTTGGCAACATCCAGCTCGGACAACTCCTTATGTGTGCTCTTGAAATCCGCGACGATGCCTTCCAATTTGCTAAGCCGCACATTTTCCATCGCCTCCGGAAATGTTTTCACTGCTTTCAAGGAGGACAGCCATCCTTGAAGGTCCTCAAAAGGGACAACTGGACTTTGGCTCAGGAATTCTTTCCTTCCAAGAGAGGCACAATCGAAAAACGGATTCATTTTAGCAACAAAAAATGCATTTCGTTTATTTATTAATCCGCATCGGCTGCGAGGCTTCGCGACCTTTCAGACAAATTTAATTCGTATATGGGAGCCCTGGCAAGCATGGGCACACGAAGCAGATTGCTAGCTGCATGTAAGGTGACGAAATGCAAGGTGACTCGGATTCCTTGGATTCCATTCCAACGTGGGAGTCCATCGCCAGTTTCCTCGAGCAGAGATGCCGGACCCGGGAGAGCATGGATTTGCTGCCGACATTACATGCACCAACCTTTGCGGTAGGACGACGTAGACCATTTCATCCAGGTAACTCTGCATTTGTGATTACAAACTCTTCCGCATGCATGATCTGTGATGGCCATTCTCACGTAATAAACTCCTGTCCAAGGTTTTTAAGCTTATCGCCCGAGGATCGTTTACGCGAAGTTAGGCGATTGGATTTATGCCGCAAGCGCCTTGGATCTGGGCAGCTATCTCGGCATTGCAATGCGTCAATGCGTTTAACAGCCTCAGCCAGTTGATTTGCTAATTGGAGCTGGATTATTTTACGAGCTGCCAACCAAAAAACTCGGCTCGGTTGGATTGTTTTTGGAGGCGGAGGCCCTGACAATGGTAAGGTCCTTATGGCAGCTAAGCAGTCGGAGTTGCTCGTCCAGCCTCAGACGGAGCCGGTGAAGGTGGAGTCTCATCGCAGTTTTGTTTCCAAACCAAAGAAGAAGCGCCTCCGCAAAGTGCTCAGCGAGAAAAAGAAGTATTACAGACACCGTCGTCACTTCGAGCAGCGCATGGGGAAGCGTCTGGCCAGGATCTGCACAGTCGTGGCTAGTGTGATAGGTCATATATTACCCAGTGTGGATGTGAAGAGCGGCTCTTGGACTTTGGCAGCGAAATGGTTACCGAGATGCCATCGCCCAGCTGCAGTAACAGCGAGAATGAAGACGACGGTGACGGAGTGTGTCGAGTGCGCTGCTGAGGATGGCGTCAACTACAACTAGCTACAAGGCGGGCAATCAACAAATTGTGCCTACTGCCCCTTCATAAGGCTGTTGAAAGCTCATCTTCCAACGGGGGGAATATGTCGGGTCAAGCAGCCGCCGGAAAGAAGTTTGGCCGGCAAAAATTTATTGAATTCGTGACGTCATGCGCTAGCGTTTGTGCCGCGCTCATTATTCTAATTCTGTCGTCAACCCTACTCAGTCACATATGTAAATATATCATTTGTAGAAACGCCAAAACAATTAAATAAAGTATCAATATCTATAAATCGAACTGTGCTTGTTTTTATTAAAGGCAATATTTAGAACACAAAAATAAAGCTACCGAAAACGCTCAGTAACTAAACAATATGTATATCCAAAACGTAAAAAACCAAACTAAACCTGCAATACCTGCGGCACCGGCTGATCGCAGTGAAATAACCTAACAGTCCAATGGACCTAAAAGTCCAGAGAAGAGAGTATAGCTCGTGGAGATTGTCACAATACCGATTAATGCCCTGCTGACAAAGATGATCCAAATACCAAAACACTGCGGAGGAAACCACTAAGCTTAATATAAAGGCTGCCCCATATACAAGGAGCTCAAGAGTAAAAATTAATGAGTTACAGCAGCACGTTCTCAAAACACACGAAATGGTTTTGTACATTTTAAAATCACATCCAAAATCATTCTTCGCCAAAGAAGCAGATCCTCATTAGGTCTTCCAAATACGGCCAGATTTTAATACGCCAGCATCATATTAACAGGACTATAAATGAGAGGTTGTATCAATTCAAGAAAATATGGGAAGCTGTCAAATTCATGATGGTCACCCTGCAAAAGAGCATGATATTCTGTGACAAAAATCATGCAACACCTTAGGCAAAGTCAAAACAGCCTAATCCAGAAGCTCGTGTCCCAAAAATGAATATTAACGATGCCGGATGTTCGAATAACAATGTGGAATGCTAAATTCGGGGACCGATTTCTGTAATCAAAAGAGTTCTATCTCTCTAGATAGCCCAATCTACTAGACTGCACGCCCCAGAAATCTGCCAGACCTAATCGATTTTGGTGAGACCGAAAACATTCCAAGCAAATTTATAACCACCAGATCTCTTACATTGCCCCAAAATAATCAACTATTCCAATAGGCTAACGTCACACACAACAAATTACACGTAGTAGCTTAAAATACAAGAAGTGTGTGAGTTGACACGTTGGTTGAGATCAGTGGTGGGCAAACTCTTATTTTCCATAACATGCGAGTATAGGGCCAGCAATTTGCTGTATACACTGCAGTATAAGCACTTTCATTAGCATTCGTGAGAGGGCCGTGAGAGGGTTGCATTTTTCTATCATTTCCTCTAACTTGAGCGCCAAAAATATTATCTCCTACCAATGAAAAGTTCAACTTCCCTGCGAATCAGAATCGAGCAGCGCTCGAGAACAGTGTTAGAACATTGGCAATGGCTAGCAACAAAACATCACAAAACGATCATTGGCGACAAAAGAATTGGCGGCAGTAGCCGCTGAAGAAAAAACCTCAGTTAGCTTTGGATACTAGCTAGCGAGCTGTCACCAAAATGAAGCAGACTGGAAACTCTCTACTCGAGGAAACTGGCGATGGACTCCCACGTTGAAATGGAATCCAAGGAATCCGAGTCAGCCTGCATTTTTTTCCACTTAGACTGGGTGACATCATCAAACTTCTGCAACAGCACTTGGATTATGATGCAGCTAGCAATCTGCTTCGATGTGCCCATGCTTTCCAGGGCTCGCATATACGAATTAAATTTGTTCGAAAGCTCGCGAAGTCCCTCAGATTCATTATGTCATTAACATGAGTTTGAAAAAATAAGCCTGCGATTCCTAAACCTTTTCTTTAGCAGCCCCAAGGCGACGTCATAGTTTTTGTTCATGAGCTTCAACGATCGAACAGTCTCCAAGGCAGCTACACGAAGGCAAGACCACAACCGCTGAAGCTTTTGGTCCCGACTTATGAATGGGTTTGTGTCTACCATGGTCGAGAACGGTGACCGGAATTCAAGCCACTCCGCGTAACCTCCACTAATATTGGGAAGAGGCATTGGCGGCAAAGCCTACAAAGTTCTGCTGAACGACGCATCAAAATTGGTGGCAGAAGTTGCGTTGGTCAGTGTCGAACTCGCCGGCAACAAACTGGAGCGCCGCATAATCTCCTGGTCCAGGATGAATCGTGCCTCCCTAGCCGCATTATTAAAGTTGTCACGGAAATCGCTCCTGATTTTGGCAACATCCAGCTCGGACAACTCCTTATGTGTGCTCTTGAAATCCGCGACGATGCCTTCCAATTTGCTAAGCCGCACATTTTCCATCGCCTCCGGAAATGTTTTCACTGCTTTCAAGGAGGACAGCCATCCTTGAAGGTCCTCAAAAGGGACAACTGGACTTTGGCTCAGGAATTCTTTCCTTCCAAGAGAGGCACAATCGAAAAACGGATTCATTTTAGCAACAAAAAATGCATTTCGTTTATTTATTAATCCGCATCGGCTGCGAGGCTTCGCGACCTTTCAGACAAATTTAATTCGTATATGGGAGCCCTGGCAAGCATGGGCACACGAAGCAGATTGCTAGCTGCATGTAAGGTGACGAAATGCAAGGTGACTCGGATTCCTTGGATTCCATTCCAACGTGGGAGTCCATCGCCAGTTTCCTCGAGCAGAGATGCCGGACCCGGGAGAGCATGGATTTGCTGCCGACATTACATGCACCAACCTTTGCGGTAGGACGACGTAGACCATTTCATCCAGGTAACTCTGCATTTGTGATTACAAACTCTTCCGCATGCATGATCTGTGATGGCCATTCTCACGTAATAAACTCCTGTCCAAGGTTTTTAAGCTTATCGCCCGAGGATCGTTTACGCGAAGTTAGGCGATTGGATTTATGCCGCAAGCGCCTTGGATCTGGGCAGCTATCTCGGCATTGCAATGCGTCAATGCGTTTAACAGCCTCAGCCAGTTGATTTGCTAATTGGAGCTGGATTATTTTACGAGCTGCCAACCAAAAAACTCGGCTCGGTTGGATTGTTTTTGGAGGCGGAGGCCCTGACAATGGTAAGGTCCTTATGGCAGCTAAGCAGTCGGAGTTGCTCGTCCAGCCTCAGACGGAGCCGGTGAAGGTGGAGTCTCATCGCAGTTTTGTTTCCAAACCAAAGAAGAAGCGCCTCCGCAAAGTGCTCAGCGAGAAAAAGAAGTATTACAGACACCGTCGTCACTTCGAGCAGCGCATGGGGAAGCGTCTGGCCAGGATCTGCACAGTCGTGGCTAGTGTGATAGGTCATATATTACCCAGTGTGGATGTGAAGAGCGGCTCTTGGACTTTGGCAGCGAAATGGTTACCGAGATGCCATCGCCCAGCTGCAGTAACAGCGAGAATGAAGACGACGGTGACGGAGTGTGTCGAGTGCGCTGCTGAGGATGGCGTCAACTACAACTAGCTACAAGGCGGGCAATCAACAAATTGTGCCTACTGCCCCTTCATAAGGCTGTTGAAAGCTCATCTTCCAACGGGGGGAATATGTCGGGTCAAGCAGCCGCCGGAAAGAAGTTTGGCCGGCAAAAATTTATTGAATTCGTGACGTCATGCGCTAGCGTTTGTGCCGCGCTCATTATTCTAATTCTGTCGTCAACCCTACTCAGTCACATATGTAAATATATCATTTGTAGAAACGCCAAAACAATTAAATAAAGTATCAATATCTATAAATCGAACTGTGCTTGTTTTTATTAAAGGCAATATTTAGAACACAAAAATAAAGCTACCGAAAACGCTCAGTAACTAAACAATATGTATATCCAAAACGTAAAAAACCAAACTAAACCTGCAATACCTGCGGCACCGGCTGATCGCAGTGAAATAACCTAACAGTCCAATGGACCTAAAAGTCCAGAGAAGAGAGTATAGCTCGTGGAGATTGTCACAATACCGATTAATGCCCTGCTGACAAAGATGATCCAAATACCAAAACACTGCGGAGGAAACCACTAAGCTTAATATAAAGGCTGCCCCATATACAAGGAGCTCAAGAGTAAAAATTAATGAGTTACAGCAGCACGTTCTCAAAACACACGAAATGGTTTTGTACATTTTAAAATCACATCCAAAATCATTCTTCGCCAAAGAAGCAGATCCTCATTAGGTCTTCCAAATACGGCCAGATTTTAATACGCCAGCATCATATTAACAGGACTATAAATGAGAGGTTGTATCAATTCAAGAAAATATGGGAAGCTGTCAAATTCATGATGGTCACCCTGCAAAAGAGCATGATATTCTGTGACAAAAATCATGCAACACCTTAGGCAAAGTCAAAACAGCCTAATCCAGAAGCTCGTGTCCCAAAAATGAATATTAACGATGCCGGATGTTCGAATAACAATGTGGAATGCTAAATTCGGGGACCGATTTCTGTAATCAAAAGAGTTCTATCTCTCTAGATAGCCCAATCTACTAGACTGCACGCCCCAGAAATCTGCCAGACCTAATCGATTTTGGTGAGACCGAAAACATTCCAAGCAAATTTATAACCACCAGATCTCTTACATTGCCCCAAAATAATCAACTATTCCAATAGGCTAACGTCACACACAACAAATTACACGTAGTAGCTTAAAATACAAGAAGTGTGTGAGTTGACACGTTGGTTGAGATCAGTGGTGGGCAAACTCTTATTTTCCATAACATGCGAGTATAGGGCCAGCAATTTGCTGTATACACTGCAGTATAAGCACTTTCATTAGCATTCGTGAGAGGGCCGTGAGAGGGTTGCATTTTTCTATCATTTCCTCTAACTTGAGCGCCAAAAATATTATCTCCTACCAATGAAAAGTTCAACTTCCCTGCGAATCAGAATCGAGCAGCGCTCGAGAACAGTGTTAGAACATTGGCAATGGCTAGCAACAAAACATCACAAAACGATCATTGGCGACAAAAGAATTAACGGCAGTAGCCGCTGAAGAAAAAACCTCAGTTAGCTTTGGATACTAGCTAGCGAGCTGTCACCAAAATGAAGCAGACTGGAAACTCTCTACTCGAGGAAACTGGCGATGGACTCCCACGTTGAAATGGAATCCAAGGAATCCGAGTCAGCCTGCATTTTTTTCCACTTAGACTGGGTGACATCATCAAACTTCTGCAACAGCACTTGGATTATGATGCAGCTAGCAATCTGCTTCGATGTGCCCATGCTTTCCAGGGCTCGCATATACGAATTAAATTTGTTCGAAAGCTCGCGAAGTCCCTCAGATTCATTATGTCATTAACATGAGTTTGAAAAATAAGCCTGCGATTCCTAAACCTTTTCTTTAGCAGCCCCAAGGCGACGTCATAGTTTTTGTCCATGAGCTTCAACGATCGAACAGTCTCCAAGGCAGCTACACGAAGGCAAGACCACAACCGCTGAAGCTTTTGGTCCCGACTTATGAATGGGTTTGTGTCTACCATGGTCGAGAACGGTGACCGGAATTCAAGCCACTCCGCGTAACCTCCACTAATATTGGGAAGAGGCATTGGCGGCAAAGCCTACAAAGTTCTGCTGAACGACGCATCAAAATTGGTGGCAGAAGTTGCGTTGATCAGTGTCGAACTCGCCGGCAACAAACTGGAGCGCCGCATAATCTCCTGGTCCAGGATGAATCGTGCCTCCCTAGCCGCATTATTAAAGTTGTCACGGAAATCGCTCCTGATTTTGGCAACATCCAGCTCGGACAACTCCTTATGTGTGCTCTTGAAATCCGCGACGATGCCTTCCAATTTGCTAAGCCGCACATTTTCCATCGCCTCCGGAAATGTTTCCACTGCTTTCAAGGAGGACAGCCATCCTTGAAGGTCCTCAAAAGGGACAACTGGACTTTGGCTCAGGAATTCTTTCCTTCCAAGAGAGGCACAATCGAAAAACGGATTCATTTTAGCAACAAAAAATGCATTTCGTTTATTTATTAATCCGCATCGGCTGCGAGGCTTCGCGACCTTTCAGACAAATTTAATTCGAATATGGGAGCCCTGGCAAGCATGGGCACACGAAGCAAATTGCTAGCTGCATCATAATCCTAGTGCTGTTGCAGAAAGTTGATGATGCCACGCAGTCTAAGTGGAAGGAAATGCAAGGAGACTCGGATTCCTTGGATTCCATTCCAACGTGGGAGTCCGTCGCCAGTTTCCTCGAGCAGAGATGCCGGACCTGGGAGAGCATGAATTTGCTGCCGACATTACGTGCACCAACCTTTGCGGTAGGACGACGTAGACCATTTCATCCAGGTAACTCTGCATTTGTGATTACAAACTCTTCCGCATGCATGATCTGTGATGGCCATTCTCACGTAATAAACTCCTGTCCAAGGTTTTTAAGCTTATCGCCCGAGGATCGTTTACGCGAAGTTAGGCGATTGGATTTATGCCGCAAGCGCCTTGGATCTGGGCAGCTATCTCGGTATTGCAATGCGTCAATGCGTTTAACAGCCTCAGCCAGTTGATTTGCTAATTGGAGCTGGATTATTTTACGAGCTGCCAACCAAAAAACTCGGCTCGGTTGGATTGTTATGGCAGCTAAGCAGTCGGAGTTGCTCGTCCAGCCTCAGACGGAGCCGGTGAAGGTGGAGTCTCATCGCAGTTTTGTTTCCAAACCAAAGAAGAAGCGCCTCCGCAAAGTGCTCAGCGAGAAAAAGAAGTATTACAGACACCGTCGTCACTTCGAGCAGCGCATGGGGAAGCGTCTGGCCAGGATCTGCACAGTCGTGGCTAGTGTGATAGGTCATATATTACCCAGTGTGGATGTGAAGAGCGGCTCTTGGACTTTGGCAGCGAAATGGTTACCGAGATGCCATCGCCCAGCTGCAGTAACAGCGTGAATGAAGACGACGGTGACGGAGTGTGTCGGGAGCGCTGCTGAGGATGGCGTCAACTACAACTAGCTACAAGGCGGGCAATCAACAAATTGTGCCTGCTGCCCCTTCATAAGGATGTTGAAAGCTCATTTTCCAAGTTTGGCCGGTAAAAATTTATTGAATTCGTGACGTCATGCGCTAGCGTTTGTGCCGCGCTCATTATTCTAATTCTGTCGTCAACCCTACTCAGTCACATATGTAAATATATCATTTGTAGAAACGCCAAAACAATTAAATAAAGTATCAATATCTATAAATCGAACTGTGCTTGTTTTTATTAAAGGCAATATTTAGAACACAAAAATAAAGCTACCGAAAACGCTCAGTAACTAAACAATATGTATATCCAGAACGTAAAAAACCAAACTAAACCTGCAATACCTGCGGCACCGGCTGATCGCAGTGAAATAACCTAACAGTCCAATGAACCTAAAAGTCCAGAGAAGAGAGTATAGCTCGTGGAGATTGTCACAATACCGATTAATGCCCTGCCGACAAAGATGATCCAAATACCAAAACACTGCGGAGGAAACCACTAAGCTTAATATAAAGGCTGCCCCATATACAAGGAGCTCAAGAGTAAAAATTAATGAGTTACAGCAGCACGTTCTAAAAAAACCCGAAATGGTTTTGTACATTTTAAAATCATATCCAAAATCATTCTTCGCCAAAGAAGCAGATCCTTATTAGGTCTTCCAAATACGGCCAGATTTTAATACGCCAGCATCATATTAACAGGACTATAAATGAGAGGTTGTATCAATTCAAGAAACTATGGGAAGCTGTCAAATTCATGATGGTCACCCTGCAAAAGAGCATGATATTCTATGACAAAAATCATGCAACACCTTAGGCAAAGTCAAAACAGCCTAATCCAGAAGCTCGTGTCCCAAAAATGAATATAAACGATGCCGGATGTTCGAATAACAATGTGGAATGCTAAATTCGGGGACCGATTTCTGTAATCAAAAGAGTTCTATCTCTCTAGATAGCCCAATCTACTAGACTGCACGCCCCAGAAATCTGCCAGACCTAATCGATTTTGGTGAGACCGAAAACATTCCAAGCAAATTTATAACCACCAGATCTCTTACATTGCCCCAAAATAATCAACTATTCCAATAGGCTAACGTCGCACACAACAAATTACACGTAGTAGCTTAAAATACAAGAAGTGTGTGAGTTGACACGTTGGTTGAAATCAGTGGTGGGCAAATTCTTATTTTCCATAACATGCGAGTATAGGGCCAGCAATTTGCTGTTTACACTGCAGTATAAGCACTTTCATTAGCATTCGTGAGAGGGCCGTGAGAGGGTTGCATTTTTCTATCATTTCCTCTAACTTGAGCGCCAAAAATATTATCTCCTACCAATGATAAGTTCAACTTCCCTGCGAATCAGAATCGAGCAGCGCTCGAGAACAGTGTTAGAACATTGGCAATGGCTAGCAACAAAACATCACAAAACGATCATTGGCGACAAAAGAATTAACGGCAGTAGCCGCTGAAGAAAAAACCTCAGTTAGCTTTGGATACTAGCTAGCGAGCTGTCACCAAAATGAAGCAGACATATGATGTTGTCGGCAAATCCATGCTCTTCTGAGTCCGGCATCTCTACTCGAGGAAACTGGCGATGGACTCCCACGTTGAAATGGAATCCAAGGAATCCGAGTCAGCCTGCATTTTTTTCCACTTAGATGTGCCCATGCTTGCCAGGGCTCGCATATACGAATTAAATTTGTCCGAAAGCTCGCGAAGTCCCTCAGATTCATTATGTCATTAACATGAGTTTGAAAAATAAGCCTGCGATTCCTAAACCTTTTCTTTAGCAGCCCCAAGGTGACGTCATAGTTTTTGTCCATGAGCTTCAACGATCGAACAGTCTCCAAGGCAGCTACACGAAGGCAAGACCACAACCGCTGAAGCTTTTGGTCCCGACTTATGAATGGGTTTGTGTCTACCATGGTCGAGAACGGTGACCGGAATTCAAGCCACTCCGCGTAACCTCCACTAATATTGGGAAGAGGCATTGGCGGCAAAGCCTACAAAGTTCTGCTGAACGACGCATCAAAATTGGTGGCAGAAGTTGCGTTGATCAGTGTCGAACTCGCCGGCAACAAACTGGAGCGCCGCATAATCTCCTGGTCCAGGATGAATCGTGCCTCCCTAGCCGCATTATTAAAGTTGTCACGGAAATCGCTCCTGATTTTGGCAACATCCAGCTCGGACAACTCCTTATGTGTGCTCTTGAAATCCGCGACGATGCCTTCCAATTTGCTAAGCCGCACATTTTCCATCGCCTCCGGAAATGTTTCCACTGCTTTCAAGGAGGACAGCCATCCTTGAAGGTCCTCAAAAGGGACAACTGGACTTTGGCTCAGGAATTCTTTCCTTCCAAGAGAGGCACAATCGAAAAACGGATTCATTTTAGCAACAAAAAATGCATTTCGTTTATTTATTAATCCGCATCGGCTGCGAGGCTTCGCGACCTTTCAGACAAATTTAATTCGAATATGGGAGCCCTGGCAAGCATGGGCACACGAAGCAAATTGCTAGCTGCATCATAATCCTAGTGCTGTTGCAGAAAGTTGATGATGCCACGCAGTCTAAGTGGAAGGAAATGCAAGGAGACTCGGATTCCTTGGATTCCATTCCAACGTGGGAGTCCGTCGCCAGTTTCCTCGAGCAGAGATGCCGGACCTGGGAGAGCATGAATTTGCTGCCGACATTACATGCACCAACCTTTGCGGTAGGACGACGTAGACCATTTCATCCAGGTAACTCTGCATTTGTGATTACAAACTCTTCCGCATGCATGATCTGTGATGGCCATTCTCACGTAATAAACTCCTGTCCAATGTTTTTAAGCTTATCGCCCGAGGATCGTTTACGCGAAGTTAGGCGATTGGATTTATGCCGCAAGCGCCTTGGATCTGGGCAGCTATCTCGGCATTACAATGCGTCAATGCGTTTAACAGCCTCAGCCAGTTGATTTGCTAATTGGAGCTGGATTATTTTACGAGCTGCCAACCAAAAAACTCGGCTCGGTTGGATTGTTTTTGGAGGCGGAGGCCCTGACAATGGTAAGGTCCTTATGGCAGCTAAGCAGTCGGAGTTGCTCGTCCAGCCTCAGACGGAGCCGGTGAAGGTGGAGTCTCATCGCAGTTTTGTTTCCAAACCAAAGAAGAAGCGCCTCCGCAAAGTGCTCAGCGAGAAAAAGAAGTATTACAGACACCGTCGTCACTTCGAGCAGCGCATGGGGAAGCGTCTGGCCAGGATCTGCACAGTCGTGGCTAGTGTGATAGGTCATATATTACCCAGTGTGGATGTGAAGAGCGGCTCTTGGACTTTGGCAGCGAAATGGTTACCGAGATGCCATCGCCCAGCTGCAGTAACAGCGTGAATGAAGACGACGGTGACGGAGTGTGTCGGGAGCGCTGCTGAGGATGGCGTCAACTACAACTAGCTAAAAGGCGGGCAATCAACAAATTGTGCCTGCTGCCCCTTCATAAGGATGTTGAAAGCTCATTTTCCAAGTTTGGCCGGTAAAAATTTATTGAATTCGTGACGTCATGCACTAGCGTTTGTGCCGCGCTCATTATTCTAATTCTGTCGTCAACCCTACTCAGTCACATATGTAAATATATCATTTGTAGAAACGCCAAAACAATTAAATAAAGTATCAATATCTATAAATCGAACTGTGCTTGTTTTTATTAAAGGCAATATTTAGAACACAAAAATAAAGCTACCGAAAACGCTCAGTAACTAAACAATATGTATATCCAGAACGTAAAAAACCAAACTAAACCTGCAATACCTGCGGCACCGGCTGATCGCAGTGAAATAACCTAACAGTCCAATGAACCTAAAAGTCCAGAGAAGAGAGTATAGCTCGTGGAGATTGTCACAATACCGATTAATGCCCTGCCGACAAAGATGATCCAAATACCAAAACACTGCGGAGGAAACCACTAAGCTTAATATAAAGGCTGCCCCATATACAAGGAGCTCAAGAGTAAAAATTAATGAGTTACAGCAGCACGTTCTAAAAAAACCCGAAATGGTTTTGTACATTTTAAAATCACATCCAAAATCATTCGTCGCCAAAGAAGCAGATCCTCATTAGGTCTTCCAAATACGGCCAGATTTTAATACGCCAGCATCATATTAACAGGACTATAAATGAGAGGTTGTATCAATTCAAGAAACTATGGGAAGCTGTCAAATTCATGATGGTCACCCTGCAAAAGAGCATGATATTCTATGACAAAAATCATGCAACACCTTAGGCAAAGTCAAAACAGCCTAATCCAGAAGCTCGTGTCCCAAAAATGAATATAAACGATGCCGGATGTTCGAATAACAATGTGGAATGCTAAATTCGGGGACCGATTTCTGTAATCAAAAGAGTTCTATCTCTCTAGATAGCCCAATCTACTAGACTGCACGCCCCAGAAATCTGCCAGACCTAATCGATTTTGGTGAGACCGAAAACATTCCAAGCAAATTTATAACCACCAGATCTCTTACATTGCCCCAAAATAATCAACTATTCCAATAGGCTAACGTCACACACAACAAAGTAGCTTAAAATACAAGAAGTGTGTGAGTTGACACGTTGGTTGAGATCAGTGGTGGGCAAACTCTTATTTTCCATAACATGCGAGTATAGGGCCAGCAATTTGCTGTATACACTGCAGTATAAGCACTTTCATTAGCATTCGTGAGAGGGCCGTGAGAGGGTTGCATTTTTCTATCATTTCCTCTAACTTGAGCGCCAAAAATAATATCTCCTACCAATGATAAGTTCAACTTCCCTGCGAATCAGAATCGAGCAGCGCTCGAGAACAGTGTTAGAACATTGGCAATGGCTAGCAACAAAACATCACAAAACGATCATTGGCGACAAAAGAATTGGCGGCAGTAGCCGCTGAAGAAAAAAACCTCAGTTAGCTTTGGATACTAGCTAGCGAGCTGTCACCAAAATGAAGCAGACATATGATGTTGTCGGCAAATCCATGCTCTTCTGAGTCCGGCATCTCTACTCGAGGAAACTGGCGATGGACTCCCACGTTGAAATGGAATCCATGGAATCCGAGTCAGCCTGCATTTTTTTCCACTTAGACTGGGTGACATCATCAAACTTCTGCAACAGCACTTGGATTATGATACAGCTAGCAATCTGCTTCGTTGTGCCCATGCTTGCCAGGGCTCGCATATACGAATTAAATTTGTCCGAAAGCTCGCGAAGTCCCTCAGATTCATTATGTCATTAACATGAGTTTGAAAAATAAGCCTGCGATTCCTAAACCTTTTCTTTAGCAGCCCCAAGGCGACGTCATAGTTTTTGTCCATGAGCTTCAACGATCGAACAATCTCCAAGGCAGCTACACGAAGGCAAGACCACAACCGCTGAAGCTTTTGGTCCCGACTTATGAATAAGTTTGTGTCTACCATGGTCGAGAACGGTGACCGAAATTCAAGCCACTCCGCGTAACCTCCACTAATATTGGGAAGAGGCATTGGCGGCAAAGCCTAAAAAGTTCTGCCGAACGATGCATCAAAATTGGTGGCAGAAGTTGCGTTGATCAGTGTCGAACTCGCCGGCAACAAACTGGAGCGCCGCATAATCTCCTGGTCCAGGATGAATCGTGCCTCCCTAGCCGCATTATTAAAGTTGTCACGGAAATCACTCCTGATTTTGGCAACATCCAGCTCGGACAACTCCTTATGTGTGCTCTTGAAACCCGCGACGATGCCTTCCAATTCGCTAAGCCGCACATTTGTCATCGCAGGAAATGTCTCCACTGCTTTCAAGGGGACAGAAATTCGTGAAGATCCTCGAAAAGGACCACTGCACTTTGACTCAAGAATACTTTCCTTCCAGGAGAGGTACACTCGAAAAACGGATTTTCATTTATAAATATTTTAAACCGCGCAGCTCCAATTTTCAATAGAAAATAATTCAAATAATTAATTACCCAAGCACAATCACATCGGGGTTCACCAAATGTTAAGTTATCAAACGTTTTCTGCCAGCTGTAAATAAATTCAGAATTCCAGGTTTTTAATAAATACCGATATATACTCCATTTCCTCGTGTTTTTTTGTGCGCACTACGTTTTTATAAAATTTTTAATAAGCTTACCATAAACAATTGGCGTTTATTCCCATAAACAAATTTCTATACACATATCTTACAACAAATTTGCAATTTTTAGATCCGTATCGCTTCGCGTGTGCAGTGATATATTTGGAGGTAAAATAATAATTTAATTTAATTATCCTTCCAAACATAGCCCTGCACTGCTTCTTCATCTCTTACGGTGTTGCTTCTATGCTACTGCTTCTATTCTCGCTCAATAGAGATTTTTATCTCTATTCTTTGCATTTTACTAACTCGCACTAACTGCTCTCTTTAATCTCCCCCTTCGTTTCCCTGGTACAGTGGTACAAGGTTCATCAATAATAAAAACAAATTATATTAATAAATTAATTATTTAATTTTTAATAATCTTTAATAAATTAATTATTTAATTTTTATTAATTTAAATTATTTCTGTGTGCTGAAGTCTTGTAATAAGACATTCTCCTCTTCCCAGCCTGCCATCCACTGCTGGCATTGTGAAAACGATTTACACGCTAAGTGTGCCGGGTTCATGGCCTCAGATTCGGATGCTTCTTTACTTAGGTCTGGTCTCCACTCTTGTTGTGACGGCTGTCGTGCTGTTCACGACGAAATAAGATCGTTCGTGAGGCAGACTAAAAATGGAATCAAGGAGTTGATTGGCGGTTTTCGTAAAATCAATGACCAACTCTGTGCGCTCGATACACAGTTTAGTAGTCTTCAACTACTAAATGAGTCTCCGAAGCGTAAGAAATCCTCTTTTAGTGATGTGCTTGTGGCGAATAATGTTCAGCCTGCTCAGCCGGCAACTATGCAGCCGCTTATACTTCAGGTCACCCCACAAAATTTAAATATTCATACAGATGTGCAGATGTTCAAGACAATTTGTTTCGCCAGGCACGACCAAATTCGCCTTTTGGCCAGAGAACATTTTCGTTCAAAAACATCAGCCAAGTACGGTGAAGAAAAAATAACCAAACATGTGGGTGTACATCTGGGGTGCCCCTAGGAAACCATCTTGGACCCCTACTTTTACACTGTTTATTAACTACTTGCACCTTGCCATAACTATGGTCAGAAAAGAATTTAATGACCCTTACATAACTAAACCGTTATATTCATCATTGTTCCGTCCGATTCTTGAGTATAGATCGTGTGTCTGGAGTCCTCAATACGGAGTACACCAAGATCACATAGAATCTGTACAAAAAAACTTCCTGACTTTCGCTCTAGCTAAGGGGACTTAATTGGGATACAAATCTTTACCTCCCCTTTTATCGTAGTAGACTTTTACTAATCAACTAAGCATCATTAACAAACCGTAAAACTATGCTGGGTGTCATGTTTTTATGTAACCTTATTTATGGAAATGTAGACAGCCAGCATTTACTAACACGCTTAAATTTTAACGTGCTTAGTAGAAGGATTAGAACCTCTCGTCCTCTAAACTATCTTAAGCGTTCCTCGGTTGGTTGGACGGGAGGTGAGCTGTACGTATGCAGTGCAAACTTCGCAAAAAAAAAAATAAAGAAAAACAAATTTTTATCAGCAACATATTATCATAAATAAATCAACATTTTTTTTTATTTATTGATCTTTTGCTGTTTTATTTAATAGATTAAAAAATTCTCTAAGCAGCACCTTATTACTTAAAACTCTCAGTAAAAGAACATTGGTGAAAATTTTCGAAAGTCGTGCATGATGAATTTTGTGTGTCAGCGGTGTGGGAAATAAATAATAACATTTTAGGAGCAGTGTTTTAACGTAAGCAGAAATATTTTCATTGCGCACCCCAAAATATTTAACTAGGAACTCTCAAAACTGTGACTTTCTTTGGTATAGATCATTATTCTACCAATACGTTGCCCGGCCATTGTCTCCCGCTAAATTAAATCATTAGAAAAAGACATTAATATCAGTATCGGAAAACTTCAATAAAAAATCACGATGATTGCCAACGAATTGCATTTTACGACACGTCTTTTCAAATGCAAACATGTCTGACTTTTTTTTCGGCGAATTGATTAGTCAGATCTTTACATTCCAAGCGTTCGAGTAAATCGGACTCAATGCACAGAATTGCTAGAATATTTTGCCGATTTCCACTCATAGTTGAAAGAAAATAGTTTTTGATCCTTTTCAAAAATGAAAAAGAACGTTCTGCGCTACAATTTGTAACAGCTAATGTAATGAATATCCGATAAGCAATCTCCACGTATGGGAACTCAGTGTATAACTCGTTCGTCCGAAATAGTTTCAAAAGTTCAGATGATGAATTACGTTCTAACTTTTTTTAGAGCAATACGCGTGAAAGTGCACATCCAATGAAAACTCGAGTTATAGATTTTCCTCAAATCTGCTGAACTTTGGGAAATTTCCCTGGAACTCATATCAGAAAATTCAGTAATAACTGAGAATTTTTTGTTTATATTTGCATATGCTTGGAGTCTTTTCCGCAATTCAGAATCGAGGTTGTCAAGAATGACTTAGAAAGTGTTCACTCAAATTATGATCGAACGTGTGTGGAATTATATAAGCTGTCACTCATAATAATTATGACTGTGATAAAAATTAGTTTGCATTTTTTATGTATCACGCATTTAAATATATAACTGTGATTAAAAAAAATTATTTTCTTAAGATTACTATTTTTCCGCTCCTTGAAATCTGCCGCCCTGTGCCTGAGCACCGAGGGAACCTAGTGTAAATCTAACGCTGCCTTTAGAGGAGAATATTTCCAAGTGGCTCGTGTTCCGATCATTTCTTTTAACGATGGTAAATTCAGGTATTTATAGAATAGATAAGTGGGGAGTCAATGGCTAGCTTTTTAAAACAACGCTGCAGGGCGTTGGAGAGCGTGGAGTTTTCCGCGCCGAAGCGGGAAGGAGAAGGTCTTTTAACATAGGGAATTTCTCTTTCATAATTATAAATTATTATATTGCGACGTGAATGGTGTGTGGTGGGCACTCTCACATGATGCGAGGCAGTGCCTGAAAAGGATCAAGAGACCTACCTAACCTTTCATGATGTCCTTTGATGATGACCTTTACCCTCCTGGTCTTGGCCGTGCATTTACGAAGGCTATGGTATTTCTCCATAGACTGTGCAAGGAGCGACTTTCCTCTCTGGGTAGAGAGCCTACCCAGGAATTAGACTCAGAATAAAAAGAAAGCTCCGCAGACGCTGTGCCTAAAAGGAAGATGCAGCTGTTGGAATTCTCCCGTTTTCCTCTCCACAAAAGCTTTTCTGTAATGCTTCTGTGGAAGTCCATGGATTTTGTGATGCCAGGCTTATAGAGCCTGCAATTATGTAGTGTAGCACTCTCGGCGCTGTCGGCGACATCTGTGATACTCTCGTTACAGCTGATTCCTCACTTTATTTTAAAGCGAGCGTTTTTATTAAATCTCTTATTTGATAACATTTAAAAATCCAGTGCTTTTTTATATTTATTTAAATTTATAACAAAATTTTAACTATGCGTATCGCTTTGCGTGTGCAGAGGTCAATTTTGAGGTAAAATAATAAATTTATTACTTTTCTTCCCTGCATAGCTCTGTTCTGCTTCTTTATCTTTTTTGTGTTGCTTTTATTATCGCTCAATAGAGAAATTTAACTATATTTCTTAGCAAGTAATCGAATAGCGGACAAATTTTTCCAGTATCTAGGCTGATTGATGGACTGAACAAAATGATTTTAATGCAAAGGAGTTCTATGGAACCAAACCCTAATTTGGAAGGAGTCTTGCATTATTCCGCTGCATAAAAAAGGGAACAAATCAGACGCAAATTATAGAGGAATCTCAAAATTTTCAGGAATTCCAAAGCTTTTTGAAAAACATATCACTCCACATTTGAAACACCTATGTAGTTCTCCGTGCCAGCATGGCTACATGAAGCGCAGCTTCACCACTATCAACTTATTGAACATCTTTTGTCACGGATGGGTTCCGGAATGGCTTACAAGCAGACGTCATTTACACTGACTATAGTAAAGCATTTGATTCTGTTAACCATTCGCTTCTTGTAAATAAACTCAGTCTTTTGGAATTCCCAACTGATCTCCTTATCTGGGTTTGGAAGAACCCAACGTGACTTCTTTGAAGATGTTACACCGCGTTTAGTCCGCGTCACATCTGGGGTGCCCCAAGGAAGCCATCTTGCACCCTTTCTTTTTACACTGTTTATAACCGACTTGCCCCTTGCCTTAACTGATTCACTTGTACGGTGATTACGTTAAGCCTTGTTTTCAGTATAGATTCACTAGTGGCCATTCGAAACTTCAATCCTATTTGGATAAATTTCAAAAATTTATTTTAATTATTTAAATTTATTGAAATATACCTTTCCTCTTATCATCAACTTTCTATCATTTATTAACCATAGAACGATGATGGGTGTCTCTACCATATCTTATAAGTTTGATCAACGTATAACTTGAAACATTTTATCCTTAACTCTTTATCTGTGCAACACTTTCCTCATGATACTTACTATACTTACTATCTCGGATCTACCCTCTCGATTTTGTACGTAACGCGGCAGCGCACCTCGGTCGGTTGGGCGGGAGATGAAACCTCGCGAGAGTCCTGTCGCTCGAACCTGCAAATGCACAGTGTTTCTGGGCCAAGCTTCGGTTGTTGGAGCATATAATAGGTGATATAGTGTAAAATGGATCGTATAATTGGAATGAGTGGAAGAATATCCGGTTTTCGATGTCACCTGTATCGAGTTTTGCGGCAAATCGGAGGTGTACACTAATAAAAGGTTACGTGAGCGTGTTTGTTGGTTTCTCTGGGATTCTTCCACCATCGCGTTTCCGCATGCGCTTAGGAAGTTTATTTCTATCCGGAGAAAGCCTCAGAAGATCTGGTACTTAGCGGAAATACCACGAACTTTGCGGCGAAAAAAATCAGTTGCGGGAAATAAAGCGACTTATTAAAGACATAAAGGTATAACAAGGCTTTATTTCAACCGATTTTCGTATTCCTTCGAATTTTTCCGTGTCATATTCCTTTAGAAAAGTTTTTGGGTTAGGTGAAAGGAGGAGTATCTGACCTTGTTGCAGCAACAGTCTAAATTGAGCAATTCTGAGCAATTACATCATTCTGGTAAAGGAGAAGAATGTGCTCCCAATGTAGTGGCCTCTCTTAAGAGTTACTGAGCTGGTGGTTGGAATTGATGGAGTTTCACGAATGGCACTTTTAAGGACTGCGACAGAAGCTACAAGGCGCGCCAGAGGGAAATTATGCCAGCTGCCCCTTCAAGATGATTTTGAAATTTTGACTTATCTTCCAATGCGGAGTATATTTCTAGTCATATAGCCGTCGGTGAATGCGGCACTCTTGGAAACGCTGTCTGCTCTCTCGCTCACTCTGGGGCGCACCACCCGTTCCGTTTAATCGAGCGTTGGCCGGTCCATACCGCTTGCAGTTTATCTCTCGCTCTTTAGTGGTTTTGTTTCCTGGAAATTATTGAATTTTTAATAATCTTAAATAAATAATCTTGTTAAAAGACAATCTCCTCTTCCCATTCTACCATCCACTGCTGGCTTTTTGAAAACGTTCTACACGCTAAATATGCCGGGTTCAAGGCTTCGACCTCAGAATTAATGAGCAATTGTCCGATATGTCCTCTGTGGCATCGCTTCAAGTGATCCCATACCCATTAATTCAAACCACCTTAACAGTCACCAAATAGGGTAATCAACCGTCCAGACCCCCGATACGTACTGATGCCGGAGTTACGGCGGCACCACAACCCTTGCAGGTGATCCCACCATCGAAACACATTTTTGTTTCCCGGCTTGCCCCTGAGATTGGTATCTGAGCCAAAACAAAAGCCGACATAAAGGTGGTGGATATTACAAAATTTAAATCTTCATATACCAGGCACAAGTCATCTTTCAAAATACGTGTGCCCTTGCAGATGTTTAAGACGATTTGTTCCGCCAGCTTTTGGCCAGAGAACATTTTCGTCTAAGAACATCAGCCAAATACGGTAAAAAAAAAAGTACCAAGCCTGTGGGTGTAAAACTCCCACATGTTACGGCCACTGACCAACCTTCCACCTTATCTTTCTCAATTTCAGCGCCGTGCAGCGCCGTGCAGGGCCGTGCAGCGCCGCTCGCTGCACGTCTATGGCGTACGCACCAGCGAGCTCGGATCAGGAGTCTTCTTATTGGACCGTGGTCTCCCCGATCGATTTTCTTGACGGACTTGAATTCTCCAGTTGGCCACCCCTCGCTTTGCAGGATCACTCCTGTTCGTCGTGGCTAGGATTATTGTTATAAAAAAAGAACTGCTAACTTCTGAAACTTAGGAAGAATAACTAAGATTAAGGTAACTACTTTGATGAAATTTGAAAAATTTTGTTTTTTATTATATCTTGTGATAATTCTAGTGATAGGATTAAATTTCTTCTGATTATTCTTGAATCTAGTAATTCCGATTATAGTTTTTATATAGAACACGAAACCGATCATGTTCAGCGTAATTTAAATCATGGTTTGCGGATTGCTAGCCACAGGGGTTGAATGGAGCTGGTTCTGACCTCCTGTTTGGATATTAAAGTGCAGTTGATTCAAAAGGGAATTTGAGTCACCCGGACCATGTAATAACATTTGGAGAAACATGACCCCAGCACAGGTTCTACCATTCTGCAATGCTAGCAGATTTAGCAGTTGAAGCCTGTAGCGATAAAAGTGGCAAAAGACTTCCCGGGTCCCAGTTAAGATTTTTTAGCGCGAATAAAAGAGTGTTGATGAACGAAATATTGCGGAGTCCAAAGGACGTGATTCCAAAAAGAGAACGAAACCATATAGGGTACGCAGCGATGAAAAGTCATACGCTTCCTTTTAGGGAAAGAAGATTCTTGGAGCACCATGACTACAGTTCACCAAGATCAATCCGCAGCGGTCTGTGCAGAAAATAATCAGAGAAAGAAAAACATACTTTGACATCATCCGCGTACATACGTGTTGAGGCAAAGGTTGAGGCTACGACCTCGCGGCCTTTTTGAGGAGCGTCACGTTTCACGGAGTCTCTACTTTTTTATGCTGTCTCTAGGCACGGCCGAAATTTTGTTGAAGATGAAAAAAACTGTTCGTAAAAAAAGGCGAGAAAAAATGATCGTAAGGCTGGTGAGAAAGTGCATCTGCGACCATAACCTTATGTAGCTTATGTGATTATGTATTCGTACTGTTGAAGTTCAAAAACCATCTCGCGATTCTCCCAAGCGGGCTCTCTATGTTGTTCAGCCCCTCTTCCCTCGTGTGTCCGATCACGATAGTATCATCTTGGTACGCGAAAGCATGTGGACCCATATACGGGTCTGTGACCTAGTCCAATGCCGAGGGATTGACAAAGCTGAGTGCAACCCGAACTGCATCACATTCCACTGGTACATAACTTATCTTGGTACTGTAATAGGTGTGAGCAGAACCCTGCTTTCCTCTTCTAGTGGGATTTGCCAATACCCGTCCTTTGGATCGAGGCTGCAAAAAAATCGGGCCTCCCTAAGCTGCTCCAAAATGAAATTCATTCGGGGAATTGTGTGTGCATCATTTATACCATATCATAAAATAGCCGTTTGACCGGAGGAAATGCAAACCCCGCGGAGCAGAACTCCGAGCAGAAGTGGTACATCCTGGTGGGTGCCCTTCTCGGAGGATACCTCTTTCTGCACCTGAACAGCGCTGCGTTGCTTACCGCCTTCACCCTTTTGCTGCCCACCTCGGTGACTTTTATCGATGCCTCTCTGCGGCTCCGAAACATGAAAGACAAAAACTTACCACCAGTGAAGTGGCCCCTGGCGAGAGTAACTGAATTGGTCGTCGGAGATGACGGAGTGTGTCGGGTGGCGATTCTGAGGACAAATCAACAAATTTTTCTTTTTCCCCTTCAAGATTCAGTTGAAAACTCATCTTCTAACCGGGGAGTATGTCGGCAACCATCGGGAAATCTGGTAGGCAATAATTTATTGAAAGAAACTCCCATGACGCACTTTCCGTCCACTCGCTCTTTCTCTCTCTTTTCGCGTCACCCGCTCCAATGCATTCGATCGGCCACCTGCTTCTGCCGTCATGCGATAGTGTTGTCTCGCGCTCTCGCGGTATCTCTCGGTGGTCCCGCAGCATCAAGCATTGAACCGCGCCTCGCGTTCCGACTTCATCGTTTGGTATTTAACCCTTTAAACATACTTAAATTTGTAATCAACAAAATCAGCAAAATGTTCAAATAAATTGCACTTGTATATATAAATTAAACCGAATTTTTATTTATTAAAATCCTTAAATTCTTATCATTATTTACAGGTACCAGAAAACGCTCGGTAACTTAACAGAAATCATTATTTGTAATAAAGCTATCTGTTTTTTTTTTTTAACTTTTCCACAAACTAGCCACGGAATTTTTTGCGAACGAAGAAAAAAAAAATAATTTTTGAATTCTACAATTCTCTTGGGGATAATTTTATAGCCACAGGAGATTACATACATACGCACTGGGAATCACGCCTTGTAACTCCCAGAGGTAGTCAATTGTACAATGTAAAACAATAAATGTAAACAAATTGGACTATGCCTTGCCTGGAAGTCCCACATACCAGCCAGCAGACCTTATCTTCACCCCACTCGTCTGTGCTATTAAGGCTTCTCCAAAGCCCAGAAATAACCCGGTTGACATCGCCAAAAACTAACTGACTTAAATACAAAGTTTATGAGCTCCCACATCCATTCTGCATCTTAATATGATATCAGACGACTACTGCACTACTGACATACAGGAGGATGTACTCGTTGCTGCAGCCACATTTTTTGCGCCACAGGAAAAAAACTATAAGCAAACAAACACTACAAATCAAATCAGCAAAATCGAACAACTTGTGGGGAAAAATAGGAGTATGCCTCGTGGCAGACCAGCCGATTGCCATCTTTGAGGTAACGCTTTTAAGAAGCTACTGGATCACTTGTACAGGCTTTTTTGCAACAGGCATAAAATAAACTGGTGCGGTACATCCGGAAACTTTCGCCAACAAGTACAAAGAATACCCTATGTAAGGGTCATCCAAATTTAAGTACTCCTATGGAAAGGGGCACTTCGATAAGAAACCCCTCGGGATGCTGGCTCCGCACAGCGCTAAAACATTCGCTACATATCTCCAAAGTGTATAGCTAATTTAGTAGGAGTGATTAAATGTTGTTGTGTTTTACTGATGTGACGTGAATTTTCGACTGATATTTATATCTTAAGAGAGTTGAGTACCAGTGTTGAGCGAGTAAATTGGCTATTTTTTTAGAGAAATTTTAGAGACGATGCGGAGAGACCCAGGAAACAAAACAACTATAGAGCGAGAGATAAACTGCAAGCGGTATGGACCGGCCAACGCTCGATTAAACGGAACGGGTGGTGCGCGCCAGAGTGAGCGAGAGAGCAGACAGCGTTTCCAAGAGCGCCGCATTCACCGACGGCTATATGACTAGAAATATACTCTGCATTGGAAGATAAGTCAAAATTTTAAAATCATCTTGAAGCGGCTGCTGGCATAATTTCTCTGTGGCGCGCCTTGTAGCTTCTGTCGCAGTCCTTAAAAGTGCCATTCGTGAAACTCCATCAATTCCAACCACCAGCTCAGTAACTCTTAAGAGAGGCCACTACATTGGGAGCACGTTCTTCTCCTTTACCAGAATGATGTAATTGCTCAGAATTGCTTAATTTAGACCGTTGCTGCAACAAGGTCAGATACTCCTCCTTTCACCTAACCCAAAAACTTTTCTAAAGGAATATGACACGGAAAAATTCGAAGGAATACGAAAATCGGTTGAAATAAAGCCTTGTTATACCTTTATGTCTTTAATAAGTCGCTTTATTTCCCGCAACTGATTTTTTGCGCCGCAAAGTTCGTGGTATTTCCGCTAAGTATCAGATCTTCTGAGGCTTTCTCCGGATCGAAATAAACTTCCTAAGCGCATGCGGAAACGCGATGGTGGAAGAATCCCAGAGAAACCAACAAACACGCTTACGTAACCTTTTATTAGAGCCTTAGTGTACACCTCCGATTTGCCGCAAAACTCGATACCGGTGACATCGAAAACCGGATATTCTTCCATTCATTCCAATTATACGATCCATTTTACGCTATATCACCTATTATATGCTCCAACAACCGAAGCTTGGCCCAGAAACACTGTGCATTTGCAGGTTATGCCCATGAAAACTGGTGATAAAACTTTGAGCGAAAGGACTCTCGCGCGGTTTCATCTCCCGCCCAACCGACCGAGGGGCGCTGCCGCGTAACGTACAAAATCGCGGGGATAGATCCGAGATAGTAAGTGTAGTAAGTATCATGAGGAAAGTGTTGCTCAGATAAAGAGTTAAGGATAAAAGGTTTCAAGTTATACGTTGATCAAACTTATAAGATATGGTAGAGACCATTATAGCCCGAACAAAATAGCCTATAGGGATCGTGTTGGGCATGTGTTTAAGTACCATGCCTAAGGAGTAGAGGACGAAAGTTTCGGGTCCTTCACTAGGAACGTTACAATTAAAGCGTGTTAGTAAATACCGGTTGTCTACTTTACCATTAATTAGATTTTATAGAAACACGACACCCATCATCGTTCTATGGTTAATAAATGATAGAAAGTTGATGATAAGAGGAAAGGTATATTTCAATAAATTTAAATAATTAAAATAAATTTTTGAAATTTATCCAAATAGGATTGAAGTTTCGAATGGCCACTAGTGAATCTGTACTGAAAACAAAGCTTAACGTAATCAGCGTACAAGTGAATCAGTTAAGGCAAGGGGCAAGTCGGTTATAAACAGTGTAAAAAGAAAGGGTGCAAGATGGCTTCCTTGGGGCACCCCAGATGTGACGCGGACTAAACGCGGTGTAACATCTTCAAAGAAGTCACGTTGGGTTCTTCCAAACCCAGATAAGGAGATCAGTTGGGAATTCCAAAAGACTGAGTTTATTTACAAGAAGCGAATGGTTAACAGAATCAAATGCTTTACTATAGTCAGTGTAAATGACGTCTGCTTGTAAGCCATTCCGGAACCCATCCGTGACAAAAGATGTTCAATAAGTTGATAGTGGTGGAGCGGCGCTTCATGAAGCCATGCTGGCACGGAGCTTATATAATTCCACACACGTTCGATCATAATTTGAGTGAACACTTTCTAAGTCATTCTTGACAACCTCGATTCTGAATTGCGGAAAAGATGCCAAGCATATGCAAATATAAACAAAAAATTCTCAGTTATTACTGAATTTTCTGATATGAGTTCCAGGGAAATTTCCCAAAGTTCAGCAGATTTGAGGAAAATCTATAACTCGAGTTTTCATTGGATGACGTATTAGTGCATTTTCACGCGTATTGCTCTAAAAAAAGTTAGAACGTAATTCATCATCTGAACTTTTGAAACTATTTCGGACGAACGAGTTATACACTGAGTTCCCATACGTGGAGATTGCTTATCGGATATTCATTACATTAGCTGTTACAAATTGTAGCGCAGAACGTTCTTTTTCATTTTTGAAAAGGATCAAAAACTATTTTCTTTCAACTATGAGTGGAAATCGGCAAAATATTCTAGCAATTCTGTGCATTGAGTCCGATTTACTCGAACGCTTGGAATGTAAAGATCTGACTAATCAATTCGCCGAAAAAAAAGTCAGACATGTTTGCATTTGAAAAGACGTGTCGTAAAATGCAATTCGTTGGCAATCATCGTGATTTTTTATTGAAGTTTTCCGATACTGATATTAATGTCTTTTTCTAATGATTTAATTTAGCGGGAGACAATGGCCGGGCAACGTATTGGTAGAATAATGATCTATACCAAAGAAAGTCACAGTTTTGAGAGTTCCTAGTTAAATATTTTGGGGTGCGCAATGAAAATATTTCTGCTTACGTTAAAACACTGCTCCTAAAATGTTATTATTTATTTCCCACACCGCTGACACACAAAATTCATCATGCACGACTTTCGAAAATTTTCACCAATGTTCTTTTACTGAGAGTTTTAAGTAATAAGGTGCTGCTTAGAGAATTTTTTAATCTATTAAATAAAACAGTAAAAGATCAATAAATAAAAAAAAATGTTGATTTATTTATGATAATATGTTGCTGATAAAAATTTGTTTTTCTTTATTTTTTTTTTTGCGAAGTTTGCACTGCATACGTACAGCTCACCTCCCGTCCAACCAACCGAGGAACGCTTAAGATAGTTTAGAGGACGAGAGGTTCTAATCCTTCTACTAAGCACGTTAAAATTTAAGCGTGTTAGTAAATGCTGGCTGTCTACATTTCCATAAATAAGGTTACATAAAAACATGACACCCAGCATAGTTTTACGGTTTGTTAATGATGCTTAGTTGATTAGTAAAAGTCTACTACGATAAAAGGGGAGGTAAAGATTTGTATCCCAATTAAGTCCCCTTAGCTAGAGCGAAAGTCAGGAAGTTTTTTTGTACAGATTCTATGTGATCTTGGTGTACTCCGTATTGAGGACTCCAGACACACGATCTATACTCAAGAATCGGACGGAACAATGATGAATATAACGGTTTAGTTATGTAAGGGTCATTAAATTCTTTTCTGACCATAGTTATGGCAAGGTGCAAGTAGTTAATAAACAGTGTAAAAGTAGGGGTCCAAGATGGTTTCCTAGGGGCACCCCAGATGTACACCCACAGGTTTGGTTATTTTTTCTTCACCGTACTTGGCTGATGTTTTTGAACGAAAATGTTCTCTGGCCAAAAGGCGAATTTGGTCGTGCCTGGCGAAACAAATTGTCTTGAACATCTGCACATCTGTATGAATATTTAAATTTTGTGGGGTGACCTGAAGTATAAGCGGCTGCATAGTTGCCGGCTGAGCAGGCTGAACATTATTCGCCACAAGCACATCACTAAAAGAGGATTTCTTACGCTTCGGAGACTCATTTAGTAGTTGAAGACTACTAAACTGTGTATCGAGCGCACAGAGTTGGTCATTGATTTTACGAAAACCGCCAATCAACTCCTTGATTCCATTTTTAGTCTGCCTCACGAACGATCTTATTTCGTCGTGAACAGCACGACAGCCGTCACAGCAAGAGTGGAGACCAGACCTACGTAAAGAAGCATCCGAATCTGAGGCCATGAACCCGGCACACTTAGCGTGTAAATCGTTTTCACAAAGCCAGCAATGGATGGCAGGCTGGGAAGAGGAGAATGTCTTATTACAAGACTTCAGCACACAGAAATAATTTAAATTAATAAAAATTAAATAATTAATTTATTAAAGATTATTAAAAATTAAATAATTAATTTATTAATATAATTTGTTTTTATTATTGAGGAACCTTGTACCACTGTACCAGGGAAACGAAGGGGGAGATTAAAGAGAGCAGTTAGTGCGAGTTAGTAAAATGCAAAGAATAGAGATAAAAATCTCTATTGAGCGAGAATAGAAGCAGTAGCATAGAAGCAACACCGTAAGAGATGAAGAAGCAGTGCAGGGCTATGCTTGGAAGGAAAATTAATCAAATTATTATTTTACCTCCAAATATATCACTGCACACACAAAGCGATACGCATCTAAAAATTGAAATTTTTTTTTGTAAATGTGTATAAGAATAAACACCGAATATTTAAGGTAAGCTTATTACAGATTTTATAAAAACGCAGTGCGCACAAAAAAAAACACGTCCGTCCGCTTTAAGATAAAGAGAGGAAGGATTGCTATGCATTTCTATATGCAATGATTGTCTATTGGGTAGTGTTTTATGCATTCCATTTTGGTTTTTTCTTTTTATATAGGTCTGATAACACAGTGTAACAGTGATTTTGAACTTTTGAAGTGACATAGTAGGAATTGTTTATTGGGTCGTGTATATCACAAAACCATGTTTGAAATATTTTTAACACCCTCAAAATCTTGATTTATGGTTAAAAAACCGTTTTTCGGGACTTCATTGCGCTTAAAACGGAGCGCACGCTAGGTTGAATTGACTCCTTTTGGGAAAAACTTCACCAATTTTCATCATTTTTTGATGAAATTTGTCTCGTTTTATTCAGAATTAATGAGACAACATTGATATGTAGCATGGATGACAGAATTTTTGTAAGTTCTACCGAAAAACTGGCGTCAAAATCCGAAAAACTCGAATAAAAGTCGAAAACTTCAGTTTCAGGTGTAAAAATTTTGTCCGCAAAGAAGTTCCGAAAAACGGTATTTTAACCATAAATCAAGATTTTGAGGGTGTTAAAAATATTTCAAACATGGTTTTGTGATATACACGACCCAATAAACAATTCCTACTATGTCACTTCAAAAGTTCGTTCACTTTTGTTTTTTTTGTAACACTGAGTTATTTATTATATTTAAAATAAGATTAATTAATTATTTCCGTTGTCAAACTTGAACTCGCGGGAGCAGCGGTAGGTCCCAGAGTCGTAGTCAAAGACCGTAAATAGTCTGACTAAATTTACCTGGATTCTGCAAGGGACTGCTCGGGCTGACCAGGCGCTTGCTGTGATCAGGCTGGAGTTGATGTGGGGTGCTTAGTTGATGTGGGGTCCTAGGCTGGTTTTTCTCAAGTACCGGTGGTATGGTGGTTCGGCTGATTCCTTATCGGCCGGTCCTACTGGCGGTCCGTTTCATGGGAGCAACACTCGAAGTAGGCTAGGTAACGCGGGGTCTACTGGTGGTCCGTTTCACGGGAGCAACACTCGAAATAGACTGGTATGCCGCGGGATCTCCTCGTGGTCCGTTTCACGGGAGCAACACTCGAAGTGGTTAGGTAATGCGGGGTCTACTTTTGGTCCGTTTCACGGGAGCAACACTTTAAGTAGACTGGTATGCCGCGGATTCTACTTGTGGTCCGTTTACACTGGAGCCACGCGAAGTAGATAGTTTTTAGAGAGTCCTACTTTGTGAATCGTTTTACACAGGATCACATGAAGTAGGTCAATTTTAAGTGCCGTAGTTTCAACACTGAGTAACGAGACTATTGACTCTGATCTCGCAACTGTTTTTATTTCAGAAGAACAACTCTTATATAAGATGCTCAATTATACACCATTAAATCTAAGAAAGGTCAATGTTAGGGACCTGCTAAAACTAAGGTTAATGCCAGGGTCATCCACCTCTGAATCTGCTGACTCAGATTGTTTGTTCATGTAGCTGATTTTAAATTGCTGGCTGATTTTAAATTGCTTCGGTCAGTCGGTCATTCTTCCCGCTGATAATGCTGAATCTGCTTCCGGTGCCATCGACTAGTGCCGGGTTAGTAGGTTGGATATTGGCTTATGCTTATCGTTACATTATTAATAGGCTAGTGGGTTTGATGCTTGTATATTGTGACCTGATGCATCTTGATTGGGTAGTAGGTCTTAGCACTAGGTGCCAACATTCTCCCCCCCCAATGACGTACTCAATAATAGGGGCTGTGCGTTGTTGTTGGACCGTCTCAGTGAATCGATGTGTACCCTTGCGCTAGAAAATATTGTGGATCTTAAAACTAATTATTAAAAATCTAATGTTAATACCAATACAAAAAATTTTGAATCATGTGGGTCAGATCTCCAACATTGATAAGATACCAGCGATAATTCTATCCGACCTGTTGTCTCCTACGCCTTGTTGAGCGCCCTCGTAACCATTCTCCTTAGGCACCCCATGAAGTACTAGACCTTCTTTCTGGTTGGTCAGTGCGCATACAGGACTCTTGGTCCTCTCTTGACCTTGCTTCTTGCTCCGTTTTGGAGATGCATGTTGCCCATGCCAGATAGGAGGTGACTTCTACTTCTTGAATTTCCTTGGTTACTGGCCCTTGCACTCTGTGCTCTTTAGTTGTGAGTTGACAACCTTGGGCTTGTGGTTTGGGGTCCGTCTGCGACTCTCCTTGTTGATCCGCAATGAGTGGGGAACTATGTAATCTTCCGGATTTTACTTTTTGCTCCTTGCCGATGCATGCAATCAAACTTTGTCGTGGCTCGTTAGCTTCAGGTGTCCAAGCCGTCGTATTACTGACGACTTGTTCTGCCTTGATATTAGGAGCTGATTCCGGTCGCACTGGCCCCATCACAATCCATCCAAGCGCGGTATTTTTTAGTAGTGGCTGTCCTTCTCCCAAATATGTCTGTTGTGGCCTCATAAGCTGGGAGATGATTTCGGCGCCCAACAACAGATCAATATTCTGGGGCTGCGTAAATTCAGGATCGGCTAAGCACAACTGAGGTGAGATATTTCTTGGCGCTTAAATAGGGTGGGATGGTTGATTGGGCATTATTTCAAGTAGTACAACGACGTTGATTTGATCTTCGAAGTCAGTGGTTAATGATGATAAAGTCACCACAGCCTTTTTTCGTGATCTTTTAGTTGTTCCTGGGTTGATGGATCCAATTGTAGTCCAAGTGTGTCAGCCATCCTTCTGGTGATTATGTTAATCTGTAATCTGTGATGGGATGGGTTGGTCCATGTATTGCCACTTGGGCGGTTGGTAACGGAACGGTGGGCTTATCTGTAAGCAGGGCTGTGGCTGAACACACCAATCGTGATGAACTGGATCGAAGTGGAGCAGCCGACGTATTTTTCTGCAGTGTTACTTGACTGGTTGCCTGACGCTCAAGGTTTTCTAACATCTGCTTCAGAGATTGTTGATTGGTTGGATCGGTGACGGCTAGTTCTAGAGATGACAGCGTGTGTCCCATCCTTCCAAAATGATGTGTATCGGAATTTTACTGCATCGCTGTAGTCTTGATTGTGGATGCATTTCTTAAAAATTTCGTAGAATCGTAGCCAATGTCGGTAGTCTCCGTCAAACTTTGGAATTTCAACTGGTGGTATTACAAACGGAGGTGCGATCGCGGGTTTTTGTGTTGATGCTGAAGTCGATTGCGATCCTTCGATCAGAAACGAAAAGTATTCGCTCTCCGTAGCGAAACTATCCACATAATCATCGACGTAATGGTGGTCGATGAAGGCCTTGACTGCCCTCGGATCTGAATCCCGAATCTTCAGAACATTCAACGTCTTCACGTAATGCGCAGTGCTAGGCGAGCAGGCTGCTCCAAACGTCATTACGTTCATCTCGTATACATCCGGGTCTCGATCGTCGTTACCATCTCTCCAAAGGAATCGTTGGGAACATCGATGGTGGAACATCTCCTTGATGTCACCGCAGACTCCGACTGCTCCTTCCCTGAAGTGGAAGAGCACGGCTGGCAAGGGCTTGTAGTGCTGAGGCCCCTTGTCCAGCGCCGAATTTAGCGAGGTTCCTCCAGCGTTGGCTGCAACATCAAACACAAGCCCAACCTTACCGGACTTGTTCGGGTTTTCTACACCAAAATGTGGCAAATACCACAGCTTGTCGCTCTTCACGGCGACCTCATCCGGCTGCAGCTTCCTTGCATATCTATGGACACGTAATCCTTGATGATCCAATCGTATTCCAGCTCCAACTGCCCGTTGCGCTTCAATTTCTTCTCGACGTTGATCAGCCGTCTGTGCGCCATCTCGTAGATCCGTGGCAGCACAGCGTGGTCGTCCTTCCAGAGCAATCCCGTCTGTTAGCGACGCCCCACTTTCACCGTGGTGTCACGTGGTGGGCTTCATCGGCAGACGCGAATCCTTATGCAGGCTCTGAACGTCTCGTCGACATAACGTCTGCATCGGCAGATGCGTATGTGTCCACTTGGCGACCAGATCCGTACAGCGTTACTGGCAGTATACGGAAAAAAGTCGGTCTCCTTCGACGTCAATACTTAAATTCCTGTTCACGGGTGATTCCGCTGGCTGCGGGTCCCATCTCTCCATGCTGTTTCTGAGGACAGCCGACTGCTGGCTCCTCTCGTGGTCCCTGTAACCACCTCGTGGCGAACGCCTCCTGTCCGGGCTGCGTCTGGAAACTTCCGACTGCTGCTTTCCTCCGTTGTGGCGCCTGAAGCCACCTTGCTACTCCGGCCATCTTCGCCCTATGTCCGCTCCATGTAGCAGACGGTGATGCAATCTGCGGCATCCGTTAATCTGGCACTTGCCATGCACATCGCAGGATCTGGCCGAATGACCACGTGAATGAGCATGTGAAGCAGAGCCGATGCCTCTTCACCATGCTCCACCTGCCCGGTGGCGAAGCTCCGATAAACTCCCTGCAGCTCGTCGTAGCATGTTGCCCTCCACAAATTGGGCAACCTCCATGCCGATCAACCCGCTGCTCACATTCGTTCTGGTCGACGCTCGCATGTAGAACTCGACGCCTCGGCTCCTTTCCCTCGCTGTCCAAAATGGTACACACGATGTTTGCGTACTCCTGTAGCCACACGCTGAAGTGCGCTACAGTGGGAAAGGGCTCGATCGATGCAGCGTATCTGGCACAATCCACTCGCTTGCTCGTAGAAAGCTTTGCCACAAGCTCCTTCATGAGGGTGGGGTTCCCCAGATGCTGCTCCGCCTTCGCCGACTGCAAGAAGGCCGTGAGGTTTTGGCGCCCCCGGGTGAACTGTAATTAATATTATTAAATAAAAAGCAACAAAAACAGTGACACAATTCATAATATAAACAAAATATATATTAAAAAAAAAGGAGTTGCTCGCGACGGTTGTGGTGGTGAATAAAATTTAAAAATTAAAGAATTCTCCGCGTCGCGAAATAAACTTTCTTCAATCAACGAGCTGCTACTGGAAGGACTCGTCGTCCCCATGCCCTGCACCGATTGTACAAGGAAAGTGGCCGCAGGATTAAAGGATCCGAAAGCAAAACCCCAGGTATTTGTGCAAAAAATTGAAAGTCGAGATTAGACAAATTAAAATGCGTCTTGTGCTGGAATATTGCACCCTCCTTTCAATTCTTGGCGTATACGTACGTAGAAAAAATGGTAGAGCAAAAAAAAATAAATAACAACATATATAGAAGTTCTAAAAAATTAATTATAAATATATGTGCTAACCTAAATGTACTGCCTGTGGACAAAATAAAAAAGAAAATATTTATATTATTTGCAATCACTGTCGCCCCCTACCCCTCGTTCTCGATTATACAAATCTTCCAAATAAATACTAAAGTGTCGCTCTCTGAGTTATGATGGTGAAAGGTGACTTATTATTACAGGGGTTTCTTTAATAAAAGCAACAATACAGTTCGAATCACGTCAGGTTCTAAACTGCGTATATGCATGTTGCTACTGATTTTAATTTATATCTAGTAAACGGCTTCTTTAATGGTTAAAATAAATATGCCATTTTGTTATGAATAAGATATATAATCTTAGAAAAAAAAGGTGTTACCATTTACTTTCGCGTTTATGTGTTATGAGCACCTAAACATCATATTTTCAACATGTACTCAATTTTACTCCCTACTGTATAATATTATTGCAATCACTGTCGCCGTTCTCGATTATACAAATCTTCCAAATAAATACTAAAGTGCAGCCAAAAATTATTTTATTTATTACAGGTAAAATAAAGGTGCATATAAGTTAAGATGTCCTTCCATGGTTCACCTGATGAAAAGTCGTTGGTTCATTCTTGGATAACGTTGGGAGTACAATTTATTCGTGTCGCTTAATATTAACAATCGGTTTTGTAAGTTCTTATTTAACGGAAGGGATATATTTTTGTATGTCGATGGAGAATGTTGGAGTTGGTTCAGCTTCGTAGATCGGCGGACAAGAATAGACTGACTTCCCGCAGTTGCGACCCTCCGATCGACAGTTAGATATCGGCCGATCTCCCACTCCAACTCTATGTGTGGTGTCAGCGTGTGCGGTGTCGGCGTGTGTGGTGTCAGCGGGTGAAGTGTCAGCTATCCGGAGTCAAGAGTCAGCGTAACACTCAGGGTGTGTGTCAGCTTTCCCGCAACATTCTAGTCAGCGTACATAGTTGCACACTTGTGACATAGTTGCACTCTTGCGACATACCCGGATGTACTTGAACCCACAGCACTTGAATATTGGGAATTGCTTATGCTGTGGATTGGGGTTTAAAGTCTGGGGTCGAGTTCGAGGCGTAATCGTTGTAGGGGGCGAATAGTGCTGAGCAAGGGGGGGGCCGAAAGTGCCGGGTGTTAACTCCTCCCCCTCTAAAAGTCTGCGTCCCGCAGATCAATTGACAGAATGGTGAGCTGTTGTCGACATCCTCTTTGGGTTTTCCAGGTCCTCGATTATAACCCTCGTGGTTGGTATTCCTTTGGTGGAGATCAACTTCCTCCAGATGATGAACAGGATCGAGAAGACCGCTACTGTTAGCGAAACCTCCAAGACAACGAAAAGGTTACGCCTCGTGAAACGCCAGACATTAGCTGTATATTTTGGGCCATTTTCGACGATCATCTTTTCCGAGTTGAGTATTGCATTCCAGTCCTCCGCGTCTGGTGATCCTGCAATCCATTTTTAGGCTGAACCCAGTTTATTGCTCGAGCTCTGCGTGATGATGGCCTCATCACTCTGTTTATTCCCTCCGCTGCTTGCTCCTGGTAGTGTCTCGTTATTGTGCTAGTATTGTACTAGTTGCATTATCCATTATCCAGCTTAAACACTCCATTGATCCGCTATACTGCTCCTTGTTGCAGGGGAACGACGGGTGCGTCGTACTTGAATATGCGCGCGGCTGATGTGACGCCGATGATTGTGAGACTCGTGGAGCATCGTGATCGAGAAGGAAAGAAAGGCTTGCCTATATACTATTCGCGCTTATAATATTTGTGTGTATAATATTTGTGTATTCATGCTTAAATTATTTGTGTACTACATTTAATGTTTTTTGTGTGTGTGTTAAAATAGAGAAATGTTTTGTGTGTGTGTTAAAATGGAGAAATGTTTTGTGTGTGTTGTTAAAAATAGAAAAATATTTTATGTGTATGTTAAAAAATAGAGAGGTTCATAAAGCGCTCTTCAATTCCTCTGATCTCTGAAGTCTGATTTATGCAAAATTTTCTCTGATCTAATTTTAATCGTCACGCCGCGATTCTCTTTGACCTCCTCCGGTCTGAAACGTTGTCTGGTTTCGCTCTTTTAAGTAGGGGTATGTTATAGTTCTATCTCCAATGTTCGGAGGTAGTTTAGTACCGTTGGGCAAAGGAGACCCCTTTCGTTGTCCGACACTATTATTCTAGGCACCGTAAAGTAATGTAGGGCTTTTAGCAGTGTTTAGCGGAGGTGAATTGATCTTTTACCAATCTCTGCGTTATTCGAATTTTATACAGCTTAAAATTCTCAAAGCATGGATTGGAAGAATGGGGTATTGAGTACTAGTACGTATTTCTTCCTACTAAGCAATGCGTGATTCTAACATTGTCAGCAGCAGATTCAACGTAAAAGGGAGTAGGTAATGGGGTGGAGCCGGCGGAGTGTTTTTGGCTAACCAAGTTCTTACTCGCGCCGGTGGCGATAAGAAACCTTAACTTGTTGCCATTCCTCGCGTTGTATTCTATGTATGGCACGCTGGATAGGCGTCCGTCATAAAATTTGCCTCATCGCTAGCGTTCTCATTGTCGGCCTTATGGTGTGGGACATCATACTCGAGGCTCGTGTCGTAGGCGCTCACCGCTTCGTCTTCGTAAGTAGTGTCTGACAAGCGGAATTTTGCGTGTCGTTTTCAGGCATTGTCACCACGCTAGACGGAACCGCCGTCATGTGGTACAATCGGTGTGCCTTCCTGATGGGATTCGAACCAGGCGAAGTATTTTGGGACCTATCATCGTTTCCATGGCGTACGCCAAAGCCGGACTGATAAGACTGGCCAGACCGGTTTGACTCCATCTTAATGGCTGGTCGTGGCCCTTGGAAACTATTAAAACCTCGCGAGTTACCAGATGAACTATCGTTATAGTTCATGCCCGCCGGTGCCCTTATTGGTGGTTGGAATGAAGACGAATACCGTGGGGATGCTATTGGAGGCGCATAGCGCGATGCGCTTGTCGGGTAACGGGGTAGAAGAAATGGGGCGAGCCTATTCGCGTGTTCCCCACGTGCATTTCCCCTGACCGATACATTCTGCAGCTCTAGGCAAAAGGAATATGCCTCAGGCAAATTTTTTGGGCCCCGAATAATGAGTAACTTAGAGGCATCGCCGTTGAGCCCCCTTACGAAAACTTCCAGCGCCTTGTCCCTATACATCTCAATTAGGGCGCTGACCACGTTAGGCGCATGCTCTGATTCTTTTAATTTATTTAAAATCAAGGAAAAGTGATTATTGACCTCATTATAGAATTTTTCCAGAGTTCTACCTGCTACCAATTGGCTCAGTTGATATTCAAGGGTTCGGACGTCTCGCTTATCGGCGTAGTGAAGCGAGAGCACCCGCTTAATTTCCGACCAATTATCATCTTCTACATTGTAAGAAGAAAGCGCCAAATCGGCGTCGCCTCTTATTTTCTGCCTAATGTAGAGAATGATGGTCCTATACAAGGGCTTGCCTATGATGATCTCGTAGTCATTAAGAATGGCTTGAGCCCTGTTCACCCAGGACAGAAATTTCCCGGGCTCCCCCTCAAAAGTCTGAAGTTCCTTCACACAATCTGGCAGAGTGGAAGTTTCTTTTAATTCGTATTCGGTGCGCGGACCGACCAAAGGAACGGGTTGGGTAACCGCAGGGTTACGTTTTCCGTGTTCTTGTTCCAGCGTGGCTACCCTTGTCCCGACTTTCTTAATATCTTCCTTTACTCCTATAACCTGGTCTAATAGGGTCTTAAGGCTTTCATCGAATTTTTGAAGGGTAGATTTGATTTCTACCATTTTAAGAGGGAGGGAAAAATATTTTGTTCGGAAAAAATATTATAGAAATTGTGTTAAGGGCCACAAGAGAATGTCGTGTAAAGTCTTATAAAAACAATAGGTATGTAAGTAATTCAATTCTTTAAATTCTTGCAATATAGTTTAGTATTTGTAATTTTAATGATTATGGTTATAATAAAAGAGAATTTTCAATCTTTATTTGACTTGAGGAGAAAGGGAGAAGCGCTTTACTCACCCTTTACAAGCATAAGTGTAGACGATCATCTTTTCCGAGTTGAGTATTGCATTCCAGTCCTCCGCGTCTGGTGATCCTGCAATCCATTTTCAGGCTGAACCCAGTTTATTGCTCGAGCTCTGCGTGATGATGGCCTCATCACTCTGTTTATTCCCTCCGCTGCTTGCTCCTGGTAGTGTCTCGTTATTGTGCTAACACGTTGGTCCATCAGGGTTGCCGCGTCCCGGCTGGTGTCGTCTACTAGTTGCATTATCCTTGATAGGTCGATGACATGTACCAGCTTAAACACTCCATTGTTCCTTGTTGCAGGGGAACGACGGGTGCGTCGTAGTTGAATATGCGCGCGGCTGATGTGACGCCGATGATTGTGAGACTCGTGGAGCATCGTGATCGAGAAGGAAAGAAAGGCTTGCCTATATACTATTCGCGCTTATAATATTTGTGTGTATAATATTTGTGTATTCATGCTTAAATTATTTGTGTACTACATTTAATGTTTTTTGTGTGTGTGTTAAAATAGAGAAATTTTTTGTGTGTGTGTTAAAATGGAGAAATGTTTTGTGTGTGTTGTTAAAAATAGAAAAATATTTTATGTGTATGTTAAAAAATAGAGAGGTTCATAAAGCGCTCTTCAATTCCTCTGATCTCTGAAGTCTGATTTATGCAAAATTTTCCCTGATCTAGTTTTAATCGTCACTACGCGATTCTCTTGGACCTCCTCCGGTCTGAAACGTTGTCTGGTTTCGCTCTTTTAAGTAGGGGTATGTTATAGTTCTATCTCCAATGTTCGGAGGTAGTTTAGTACCGTTGGGCAAAGGAGACCCCTTTCGTTGTTCGACACTATTATTCTAGGCACCGTAAAGTAATGTAGGGCTTTTAGCAGTGTTTAGCGGAGGTGAATTGATCTTTTACCAATCTCTGCGTTATTCGAATTTTATACAGCTTAAAATTCTCAAAGCATGGATTGGAAGAATGGGGTCTTGAGTACTAGTACGTATTCCTACCTACTAAGCAATGCGTGATTCTAACATTGTCAGCAGCAGATTCAACGTAAAAGGGAGTAGGTAATGGGGTGGAGCCGGCGGAGTGTTTTTGGCTAACCAAGTTCTTACTCGCGCCGGTGGCGATAAGAAACCTTAACTTGTTGCCATTCCTCGCGTTGTATTCTATGTATGGCACGCTGGATAGGCGTCCGTCATAAAATTTGCCTCATCGCTAGCGTTCTCATTGTCGGCCTTATGGTGTGGGACATCATACTCGAGGCTCGTGTCGTAGGCGCTCACCGCTTCGTCTTCGTAAGTAGTGTCTGACAAGCGGAATTTTGCGTGTCGTTTTCAGGCATTGTCACCACGCTAGACGGAACCGCCGTCATGTGGAACAATCGGTGTGCCTTCCTGATGGGATTCGAACCAGGCGAAGTATTTTGGGACCTATCATCGTTTCCATGGCGTACGCCAAAGCCGGACTGATAAGACTGGCCAGACCGGTTTGACTCCATCTTAATGGCTGGTCGTGGCCCTTGGAAACTATTAAAACCTCGCGAGTTACCAGATGAACTATCGTTATAGTTCATGCCCGCCGGTGCCCTTATTGGTGGTTGGAATGAAGACGAATACCGTGGGGATGCTATTGGAGGCGCATAGCGCGATGCGCTTGTCGGGTAACGGGGTAGAAGAAATGGGGCGAGCCTATTCGCGTGTTCCCCACGTGCATTTCCCCTGACCGATACATTCTGCAGCTCTAGGCAAAAGGAATATGCCTCAGGCAAATTTTTTGGGCCCCGAATAATGAGTAACTTAGAGGCATCGCCGTTGAGCCCCCTTACGAAAACTTCCAGCGCCTTGTCCCTATACATC
Source organism: Drosophila ananassae (assembly GCF_017639315.1). Lineage (NCBI taxonomy): Eukaryota > Metazoa > Arthropoda > Insecta > Diptera > Drosophilidae > Drosophila > Drosophila ananassae. The sequence continues at coordinate 22,461,576 of NC_057929.1, read as the reverse complement.
TCAATTAGGGCGCTGACCACGTTAGGCGCATGCTCTGATTCTTTAATTTATTTATTATTTATTTTATTTATAAATTATTTATTCTTTTAATTCGTATTCGGTGCGCGGACAGACCAAAGGAACGGGTTGGGTTACCGCAGGGTTACGTTTTCCGTGTTCTTGTTCCAGCGTGGCTACCCTTGTCCCGACTTTCTTAATATCTTCCTTTACTCCTATAACCTGGTCTAATAGGGTCTTAAGGCTTTCGTCGAATTTTTGAAGGGTAGATTTGATTTCTACCATTTTAAGAGGGAGGGAAAAATATTTTGTTCGGAAAAAATATTATAGAAATTGTGTTAAGGGGCCACAAGAGAATGTCGTGTAAAGTCTTATATAAACAATAGGTATGTAAGTAATTCAATTCTTTAAATTCTTGCAATATAGTTTAGTATTTGTAATTTTAATGATTATGGTTATAATAAAAGAGAATTTTCAATCTTTATTTGACTTGAGGAGAAAGGGAGAAGCGCTTTACTCACCCTTTACATACATTTATTTACAAGCATAAGTGTATCAATATTGTAGTGTTCGTGTTGGTCTTCTTTAAATTCTTCTGATGATGAGAAAAAAGAAAATTTTTTAAATATGTAGAATAACAGAATTCAATATTATTTAATTATAACAGGGTATAATTAAAGTGAACGTGTATTACGGGTGTTGCTTTGTTGCATATTTTCGCATATTTTGTTATATTTTTTGCATATTTTCGCATATTTTGTTATATTTTTTGCATATTTTCGCATATTTTGTTATATTCTTTGCCTATTTTCGCATATTTTGTTATATTCTTTTTTTATTCTTTCTATTGCATACTTTTACCTTTGGTTTTTTTCCTTTCTTTTATTTCTTTGGTGGTCCGTATTGTTCCGTTTTAGCTCGTAGGCCTCCTCAGGTACGGTTGCACACACAACCCACTGGGCAGCTTTTTTTGGGCGCATTCCACACCTCTTAGCGTTTCCAGTAGGTTGCCACACACCATTTTTTTTTTTTTTATTTTTGATTTATACTTCTTGCCACTCGCGAATATGCTCACGGTGGTTCTCTTTATTTTTTTATAAACAGCAATATTTTAACACTCGCGAATATGTCAGTGACAAACCGCCGCAGTGCGTAATTGCGTTTCTCTTTTATAACACAACAAAAACCCTTTTTATATTATTTTTTGTTTATAATTCTTGCTACTCGCGAATGTCTTCGCGGTGGTTCTCTTTATTTTTTTATATGAAGCAATATTTTAGCACTCGCGGTGGGTAATTTTGCTTCATTATTTTTATCACAACACAGATTTTGCTTTTACTCTTTGTTTCTTTATGCAACTTTTTTGTAATTTTTCAATTACATTTTCATTTTTACATTCTCTACTCTTTCCTATTTTTCTTACCCCTTTTTTCTTATTTTCCAATATTATTTTATTTTATTACTTTCCTTGTGGTTCTTTTCTACTTTTACATTTGTACTTTTTATTTTTCCTACTTCCCTTTTATTTTCTTTTTTTTTCGAGAAAGGTCTTTGCTACTTCATTTTTCCTATTTCCTTTTTTTTATATTTTGAGAAAAATCCTCTAACTCTCTAAAATTCCTCTATGTATTTTAATTTTTTATATTCTTAAATTTTTTTTTATTTTGAGAAAACTTTACTACTTGCTTTTATATTTTCACCTTTCTCTATATATTTTTTCATTTTTTTATTTATTTTTTTATATTTTTTTCATTTTGAGGAAACTACGTTTTCACTACTGTTTGTTTTTATACTTTTCCTAACCATTTTCCTCTCTTTTTTTGTTTTACTTTGAGAAAACTTTACGTTACTTTTCTTATTGCACTTTTACACTTTTCTCTTTTCTCTTTTATTATTTATTTTTTTTTTTGAAAGAAAAAAAAAACAAAAAATCTTTATTACTTCACTTTTATACTTTTTCCTATCCACTTTTCCTTTTTCTTTTCTTTTATTTTGGGAATGATGTTTACACTTTTACACCTTTTTCTATTCATTTTTTCTTTTTTTGTTTTTGTTTTGGGGAAAGAATTTTGTTTGGGGAAAGAAAGAAGAATATTTTTTTCCTTTTTAAAACCCGTAATTCACATACACTCTACTTATCTGCTAGGGCGCCAGTTAAGGTGTCCTTCCATGGTTCACCTGATGAAAAGTCGTTGGTTCATTCTTGGATAACGTTGGGAGTACAATTTATTCGTGTCGCTTAATATCAACAATCGGTTTTGTAAGTTCTTATTTAACGGAAGGGGTATATTTTTGTATGTTGATGGAGAATGTTGGAGTTGGTTCAGCTTCGTAGATCGGCGGACAAGAATAGACTGACTTCCCGGAGTTGTGACCCTCCGATCGACAGTTAGATATCGGCCGATCTCCCACTCCAACTCTATGTGTGGTGTCAGCGTGTGCGGTGTCGGCGTGTGTGGTGTCAGCGGGTAAAGTGTCATCTATATATATATATGTATGTATATATGTATATATATAAGTTAAGGTGGCCAATGGTCGGTCACCTGATTAAGAATACTCTGTTCATGGTTCGATGTGCGTGATTACAATTTATTGTTGGTTTCTTAAGTTAACAATAGTTCGAAAGTGTGTTAAGAATGGGTTCTTAAGGGTAGAATTCTTAGATTGGGTTAAAGATGTCCAAGTTCGGCTTAGATGCTCAGCGGTCCGGAGAAGACTGGCTACGCCGAGTTGAGACCCTCCGGTCATCGGTTCGGAATAGGCTGATCACCCACTCCAATTCTATACGCGGTGTCAGCGTGTGTGGCGTCGGCGTGTGTGGTGTCGGCAGATGTGGAGTCAGCTTTCCCGCAACACTTTAGTCAGCGTACATAGTTGCACACTTGTGACTTAGTTGCACTCTTGTGACATACCCGGATGTACTTGAACCCACAGCACTTGAATATTGGGAATTGTGCTTATGTTGTGGATTCGGGTTTAAGAGTCCGAGTCGAGTTCAGGGCGTAGTGGTAGGGGGCGAATAGTGCTGAGTAAATGGTAGGGGGCGAATAGTGCTGAGCAAATGGTAGGGGGCGAATAGTGCTGAGCAGAGGGAGGGGCCCGAATGTGCCGGGTGATAACTCCTCCCCCTCTAAAAGTCTGCGTCCCGCAGATCAATTAATAGAATGATGGGTTGTTGTTGATGTCTTCTTTGTGTTCTCCAGATCTTCGGTGATAACCCTCGTGGTTGGTATTCCTTTGGTGGAGGTCAGCTTCCTCCAGATGATGAACAGGATCAAGAAGACTACTGGTGTTAGAGAAGCCTCCAAGACGTAGGAAAAAGTTACGCCCCGTGAAACGCCAGACATCGCCGTAATGTTGGCCAGTACTGGTGGTAAGGTCATAGGGTGATTCGCGGAATAGGCGGTGAAGTTTTTGTTCCGGACTGTGACGACTTCATTGTTGAACTGGACTATGTACGTCCCTTCTAGTTGGTAGTCCCTTTCGAGTGTTGATACGTTGATCCGTCAGGGTTGCCGCATCCCGGCTAGTTTCGTCCACTAGCTGCATCATCCTCGCTACGTCGATGACGTGAACCAGTTTGAACATTCCGTTGATGCGCCATACTCCTCCTTGTCGCAATGGTACGACGGGTGCGTCGTATTTTTATATGCGCGCGGCTGACATGAGACCGATAATTGTGAGGCTTATAGGGCATTGATCAGGAATGAAAGAAAAGCTTGTGTATATACTATCCACGCTTATAATATTTGTGTATTCATGCTTAAATTATTTGTGTATTTGTGTGTATAATATTTGTGTATTCATACTTAAATTATTTGTGTATTTGTGTGTATAATATTCGTGTATTCATGCTTAAATTATTTGTGTATTCGTGTATATAATATTTGTGTATTCGCGCTTAAATTATTTGTGTACTACATTTAATGTTTTGTGAAAGTGTTGAAATAAAAAAGTTTTTTGTGTTTTGTTTTTTTCTTAAAAAATAGAGGGTCGTAAAGCGCTCTTCAATTCCTCAAGTCTGCTTTGTGTAAGATTTTCCCTGATTTAGTTTTTATTGTCACTTCGCGATTCTCTTGGACCTCCTCTGGTCTGAAACGTTGTTTCTCTTTAGTTTTAATCTGCTTATTAGCGACGAAAACCTTATCCCCCGATTCATATTGTTTAGGTTCGGACCTATTTTTATTATGTCCTATATTGGCCATAGTCTGGTTTATTGGGATGACGCTCGTATTTGAATCGTTTGCAGCAATCGCACGATGACAACTGGGCACGAACCGTACTTGTCATTCTAGGAAAATAGAATTTCTCCAAAATTTGGATGGTGACTTCCTTTGGGCTTCTGTGGGCCCTGCGATGTTCCCTTTCTATTACCTCGGAGATTTGCTCTGGATCGGACAAATCCTTTACCAATCTCTGCGTTATTCGAATTTTATATAGCTTAAAATTCTCAAAGCATGTAGATTGGAAGGATGGGAGGTAAGTTTCGGAAATCTTTACTCCATTAATTATTGAGGGTTTTAAATATTTTTCGAGAATGTTCACTAAACCGGACATGGTCCCGTCGTTAAGTGGTATTAAATGACGGACATAACCAACATGTGGGTGTTCACATGAGTACTCAAGCTGGTTTTCGTCAAAAACCAGCTGATTCCTAAACGCATTGATTGGTGCTTCTACTTGAGGTATCAATTGAGAAGCATCCTCAAGCGCACTGTGAACGGTAGCCAAGGAGTCAGTTTCAGAGGCAGTGCACGTTGTTGACCCGAGGTAGTTAACTTGCGTTGTGATACGCGAAAGGGCGTCAGCGACGACGTTGGATTTACCGGGCGTATAAGAAATTGCGGCGCCATATTCTTCAATTCGCGACTTCCATCGCTTGAGTTTCGCATTGAAGTTGCGATTGCTCAACGCGTACGTAAGTGGTTGGTGATCGGTGTATACCTTGATTGACCCTGCGCCATAAAGGTAAGATCTAAGATTATCTAATGCCCATACTATCGCGAGCATTTCTTTCTCTATGGTAGCGTAGTTTTCCTCAGTTTCGTTCAATGCACGAGAAATGTAAGCTATTGGACGATCCTTGCCCTGCTCGTCCTGGGACAGAACAGCACCTATGGCATAGTCCGACGCGTCAGTGGTCAAATGGAATGGTTTACTAAAATCGGGGAAAGCCAGGACTTCAGAGGAGGCAAGAATCGCCTTCAGGTCATTGAAGGCCTGTAAAGCTACGCCATCCAGTTCGATCGGAACCTTCCTAGATTGCGATGCTTTAATTCTAGCGTACTCTCCTCTTGTCAAATTCGTCAATGGTTTCGCGATTGTCGCATAGTCCCGAACGAATTTTCTGTAATATGAGGCCATTCCAAGAAAACTTTTCAGTTCCTTCACGTTAGTAGGGGGCTTCATATCGGTTATTGCTTTCACCTTCTGGTCGCTTGTTTTAATGCCGTCCTGCGTAACAATATAACCTAAGAACTCAACTTGTGTGGAGAGGAAACGTGTTTTCTCCAAGTTTACATGTAGTTTGGCCTTCCGAAGATTTTGGAAAACCGCACGCAAATTGTTCCAATGACTCTGATAGTCTTCGCCGAAAACAATAATATCGTCGATGTAGACATAGCAGATTTTTCCGATGTGTTCTCTCAAAACATCGTCAATCATCCGCTGGAAGATTGCCGGGGCATTTTTTAGGCCAAATGGTAGACGAAGGAATTCGTATTTCCCATTGAGGGTGGAGAAGGCCGTTTTAGGGATGTTTTTTTCGTTCATGTGAAATTGGTGGAAGCCAGACGTCAGATCAATCGTCGTGAAATACTTGGCTTTCCCAAGGCTGGCCAGAGTAGAATTTATATCCGGTATCGGGTAAGTATCGGATATCGTAACCGCATTTAGGCGCTTGAAGTCGATAACCATGCGATACTGTTTCTCACCATTTGGTTTAGGTTTTTTTGGGACAATCCAGATCGGAGAGTTATACGGGCTGGCAGATGGCCTTATTATTCCCCCGTCTAAGAGTTCTTGTATTTGCTTTTCAACCTCCCCCCTCATGTTCGCGGGGTATGGGTAACTGCGAGTGAAAATGGGGTCTTGAGTGTTAGTACGTATTTCGGCCTTAACGGTTGTATTTACCGATTCCCCTGACGAAAGTGGTTCAAAAATTGTTGCAAATTCTTTAAGTAGATTGTCCAGCGCTTGTTTGGTTTCATCGTCATGATCGCCATCAATCAGGGCATGGACATTGGAGGAATATCTCGCCAGAAGGGGTATCTGGGTACCAGGGGATATTAACAGAAGATCGTTTTTTCGATCAATTAGGGCTTTTGCTTCCCTGAGAGTATCGTCACCGATGATACCGTCGAAGGAATTCAGACCAGGCAGAACGTAGAAGGTGGTAATTGCGTCATTGCCAATGGGCTCAAAGAATCGTCCTATCAGGCAATGCGTGATTTTAACATTACCAGCAGCAGATTCAACATAAAAGGGAGTGGATAAGGGGATGGAGCCGGCGGAGTGTTTTTGGCTAACAAAGTTCTTATTCGCGCCGGTGTCGATAAGAAACTTCAACTTGTTGCCATTTCGCGCGACGTATTCTATGTATGGCACGCTGGATAGGCGTCCGTCATAAAATTTGCCTCATCGTTAACGTTCTCGTTGTCGGCCTTATGGTATGGGGCATCATACTCAAGGCTCGAGTCGTGGGCGCTCACCGCTTCGTCTACGTAAGTAGCTTGACAAGCGGAATTTTGCGTGTCGGTTTCGGGCATTGTCACCACGCTGGACGGAACTGCCGCCATGTGGTACAATCTTTGTGCCTTCTTGAAGGGATTCGGTCCGGGTGCGGACCCATACACGGAGTCGTTTCCACGGCGCATGCCAAAGCCGGATTGATACGACTGACCGGACCGATTTGATTCCATTTTAATGGCTGGTCGTGGTCCCTGGAATCTATTAAAGCCCCGTGAATTGCCGGATGAACCATCATTGAAGGTTGCACCCACCGGTGCCCTTACTGGTGGTTGGAATGAAGGCGGAAACCGTGGGGCCATCGGAGGCGCATAGCGTGATGCGTTTGTTGGGTAGCGGGGTTGGAAAAATGGGGTGAACTTATTTGTATGTTCCATTCGTGCATTACCCCTGACCGATACATTTTGTAGCTCCAGGCAAAAGGAATATGCCTCAGGCAAGTTCTTCGGACCCCGAATTATCAGTAATTTAGAGGCATCGCCGTTGAGTCCTCTTACAAAAACATCCAGCGCTTTGTCCCTATACATCTCAATCAGGGCACTGGCCACGTTAGGCGCATGCTCTGATTGTTTTAATTTGTTTAGGATCAAGGAAAAGTGATTATTGACGTCATTGTAGAATTGATCTAGGGTTCTACCTGCCTGTGTCAACTGGCTTAATTGATACTCAAGGGTTCGGACGTCTCGCTTGTCGGCGTAGTGAAGCGAGAGGACCCGCTTAATTTCCGACCAATCATCGTCCTCCACATTATAAGAAGAAAGCGCCAAATCGGCGTCACCTCTTATTTTCTGCCTAATATAAAGAATTATGGTCCTATACAAGGGCTTGCCTATAATGATTTCATAATCATTGACAACGGCTTGCGCCCTGTTAATCCAGGACACAAATTTCCCGGGCTCCCCCTCGAAAGTCTGGAGTTCCTTAACGCAATCTGGCAAAGTAGATGTTTCTTTTAATTCATATTCGGTGCGCGGACGGACCAAGGGAACGGGTTGGATTACCACGGGATTACGTCTTTCATGGTCTTGCTCGAGGGTGGCTACCCTCGTCCCGACTTTCCTGATATCCTCTTTAACTGCTACGACCTGATCTAAGAGGGTCTTAAGGCTCTCGTCAAACTTTTGCAGGGTGGCCTTGATTTCTTCCATTTCAACAGCAAGGGGAAAAATGTTTTATTCAGAAAAGTATAATAGACCTATGTCAAGGGGTCTCAAGAGAATGACGCGTAAGTCGAATGCAAAAATAATAAGTAAGTAATTTTAATATCTTTAAATGATGGTTGAACTTCTGTGTTCTTTAATGAAATTTTTTAATAGTTGTATTTGGCTTATAGTATAATTTTCGATATTTGTAAATGGTGTTTGGATTTTTTATTGATTGGGTTTATGTCAAGGGGAATATTCAATTTTGTAGCTGTATTTTTAATAGTTGTTTTTGGCTTACAGTATAATTTTCGATATTTGTAAATGGTGTTTGGATCTTTTATTGATTGTGTTTATGTTGAGGGGAATATTCAATTTTGTCTGATTTTATTGTCTTGAGGAGGAAGAGAGGAAGCGCTTTACTCACCCTTTACAACTATCTGTGTGTCGATATCTGTGTGTCTTGGAGTGCTCGTGTTCGTCTTCAACTTCTTCTGATAATTAGAAAAAGAAATTTTTTTAAATATGAGGAATGGCAGAATATAATATTATTTAATTCTAATAGGGTGTAGAGTGAGTGTGTATTGGGTGCTGTTTCGTTGCATATCTTGTATACTTTCAGTTTTTCTTTTTTGTTGCATACTTTAAGTTTTTCTTTTTTTTGTTGCCTATCTTAAATGTAATTTTTGTTGCATACTTTTAGTTTTTTCTTTTTCGTTCGTTTCAGTTTTTCTTTTTGTTTCGTGCTTTTGGGTTTTCTTTTGTTCTGTGTGTTGTAAAATCTGGTTTTTGGGTTTGTCTCGTGTTCTTGTATTTTCTTGGCACTGGGCGCGGTGGTCCGTATTGTTCCGTTTTGGCCCGCAGGCCTACTCAGGTACGGTTGCTCACACAATCCACTGGGCAGCTTTTTTTTGGGTGCATTGCACACCTCTTAGCGTTTCCAGCAGATTGCCACACACCATTTTTATCTTTTATTTTTTAATTTATTTTTCTTGCCACACGCGAATAAGCTTCACGGTGGTTCTCTTATTTTTTTATACGCACGGCAATGTTTTAGCACTCGCGGATATGCCAGTGGCAAACCGCCGCAGTGGGTAATTCCGTTTCTTTTCTTTTATGACACGACACAACCCTTTTTTATATTTTATTTTTTTCCTTTGTTATACTTCTTGCCACACGCGAATGTCTTCGCGGTGGTTCTCTTATTTTTTTTATATGAAGTAATATTTTTGCACCCGCGAATATGCTATGATAGCAAACCGCCGCGGTGGGTAATTACTTCATTACTTTTATTTCAACACATATTTTTCTTCTTTTTCTTTTTAATTTCGTTTCATATTTCGTAATTCTTTGATTTCATTTTCGTTTTTGTATTTCAATCTCATCTTGGTTCTTAAATTACCCGCTCTTTTCCCAAACCTTAATGTTTTAATGACCTCTCTTTTTTTGCTCTACTCTGAAAACTTTACGTTATTTTTCATTCTTGATTTTACTCCTTTATTTACTTGAAAGAAAAAAAATAAAAACTCCTCGTTATTTCACCTCTACACTTTTCCTATTTTTTCCTCTTAATTTTCGGAAGGATTATTACACTTTAAAACATTTCCCTATTCATCTTCCCCTTTTTTTTATTTTAATTTGAGAAAAATTCCTCCACTTTTAAACTTTTTACTATTTATTTCCTTACTTTCACTTTATTTCGGAAAAGCTTCTTCCCCCTTTTTTATTTTATTTTGGGAAAAATTTCCACACTTTTAGATCTTTCACTATTCAATTTCTCTATTTCCATTTTATTTTGGAAAAAATTTCATCTTCCCCCCTTTTTTATTTTTGGAAAAAATTTCTACATTTTTAACCTTTTCACTATTCATTTTCCCTATTTCTATTTTATTCTGAAAAAAAATTTCTACACTTTTAACCTTTTCACTATTCATTCTCTCTATTTTTATTTTATTCCGAAAAAACAATTTCTACACTTTTAACCTTTTCACTATTCATTCTCTCTATTTTTATTTTATTTTGGAGAGAGAGAAAAAAAAATTTTCACTTTTAACCTTTCCACTATTCATTTTCTCCCTTTCTTATTTTACTTTGGGAAAATAATTTCTACACCTTTAACTTTTTCACTATTCACTTTTCATTTCATTTTGGGGACTTTTGTTTGGGGAAAAAACGAAGAATATTTCTCTTCCTTTTTTCTCTTTGAGAAGGATTTCTTACATTTGCACATTTTTTCTTTAATTTTCGATTGATTTTTTCCTTTTGGGAAAACATTTTCCAGCACACACAGCACACCTTCACTCTACTTACCCGCTCGGGCGCCAGTTAAGGTGGCCAATGGTCGGTCACCTGATTAAGAATACTCTGTTCATGGTTCGATGTGCGTGATTACAATTTATTGTTGGTTTCTTAAGTTAACAATAGTTCGAAAGTGTGTTAAGAATGGGTTCTTAAGGGTAGAATTCTTAGATTGGGTTAAAGATGTCCAAGTTCGGCTTAGATGCTCAGCGGTCCGGAGAAGACTGGCTACGCCGAGTTGAGACCCTCCGGTCATCGGTTCGGAATAGGCTGATCACCCACTCCAATTCTATACGCGGTGTCAGCGTGTGTGGCGTCGGCGTGTGTGGTGTCGGCAGATGTGGAGTCAGCTTTCCCGCAACACTTTAGTCAGCGTACATAGTTGCACACTTGTGACTTAGTTGCACTCTTGTGACATACCCGGATGTACTTGAACCCACAGCACTTGAATATTGGGAATTGTGCTTATGTTGTGGATTCGGGTTTAAGAGTCCGAGTCGAGTTCAGGGCGTAGTGGTAGGGGGCGAATAGTGCTGAGTAAATGGTAGGGGGCGAATAGTGCTGAGCAAATGGTAGGGGGCGAATAGTGCTGAGCAGAGGGAGGGGCCCGAATGTGCCGGGTGATAACTTATATATATATACTTGAACCCACAGCACTTGAATATTGGGAATTGCTTATGCTGTGGATTGGGGTTTAAGAGTCTGGGGTCGAGTTCGAGGCGTAGTCGTAGTAGGGGGCGAATAGTGCCGAGCAAGGGGGGGGGGGGGCCGAAAGTGCCGGGTGTTAACTTATATATTTGGTATACATACAAATAGATGCAGCGATAATATTCTGGTTTTCGTTTCCCACCGTTATCCGCTGCTGTATGTACGTATATGCACTTTTTGGCGCATATAGTTTAACGGAACGCCAAGTGACGCGCTACCCTACAACTTGGTTGGGTATATTGTTTTCGGTGTCATTGGCGACCATCTATTTTTTTGGATACTCTGTGCCTCGACTATCAAATAATTCGTTTATCAATTGATTAATCAATTTATATATTTTTTTTTGTTAAATTTAATAAATTATTTATTATATTTAAAATAAGATTAATTAATTATGTTCGTCCGTAGAGCGTTATGCGGCAACTACGTCAAACTTGAACTCGCGGGAGCAGCGGTAGGTCCCAGAGTCGTAGTCAAAGACCGTAAATAGTCTGACTAAATTTACCTGAATTCTGCAAGGGACTGCTCGGGTTGACCAGGCGCTTGCTGTGATCAGGCTGGAGTTGATGTGGGGTGCTTGAAGTCCTAGGCTGGTTTTTCTCAAGTACCGGTGGTATGGTGGTTCGGCTGATTCCTTATCGGTCTGTTTCACGGGAGCAACACTCAAAGTAGATTAGGAAACGCGGGGTCTACTGGTGGTCCGTTTCACGGGAGCAACACTTGAAGTAGACTGGTATGCCGTGGATTCTACTTGTGGTACGTTTACACTGGAGCCACGCGAAGTATATAGTTTTTAGAGAGTCCTACTTTGTGAATCGTTTTACACAGGATCACATGAAGTAGGTCAATTTTAAGTGCCGTAGTTTCAACACTGAGTAACGAGACTATTGACTCTGATCTCGCAACTGTTTTTATTTCAGAAGAACAACTCTTATATAAGATGCTAAATTATACATCATTAAATCTAAGAAAGGTCAATGTTAGGGACCTGCTAAAACTAAGGTTAATGCCAGGGTCATCCACCTCTGAATCTGCTGACTCAGATTGTTTGTTCATGTACTGCTTTCCACACGCATTTCGGCTTTCCTGGCTGATTTTTGCTTGCTTCGGTCAGTCGGTCATTCTTCCCGCTGATAATGCTGAATCTGCTTCCGGTGCCATCGACTAGTGCCGGGTTAGTAGGTTGGTTATTGGCTTATGCTTTTCGTTACATTATTAATAGGCTAGTAGGTTTGATGCTTGTATATTGTGACCTGATGCATCTTGATTGGGTAGTAGGTCTTGGCACTAGGTGCCAACATTCTCCCCCCATTGACGTACTCAATAATAGGGGCTGTGCGTTGTTGTTGGACCGTCTCAGTGAATCGATGTGTACCCTTGCGCTAGAAAATATTGTGGATCTTAAAACTAATTACTAAAAATCTAATGTTAATACCAATACAAACAAATTTTGATTCATGTGGGTGAGATTTCCAACATTGATAAGATAACAGCGATAATTCTATCCGACCTGTTGTCTCCTTCGCCTTGTTGAGCGCCCTCGTAACCATTCTCCTTGGGCACCCCATGAAGTACTAGACCTTCTTTCTGGTTGGTCAGTGCGCATACAGGACTCTTGGTCCTCTCTTGACCTTGCTTCTTGCTCCCTTTTGGAGATGCATGTTGCCCATGCCAGATAGGAGGTGACTTCTACTTCTTGAATTTCCTTAGTTACTGGCCCTTGCACTCTGTGCTCTTTAGTTGTGAGTTGACAACCTTGGGATTGTGGTTTGGGGTCCGTCTGCGACTCTCCTTGTTGATCCGTAATGAGTGGGGAACTATGTAATCTTCCGGATTTTACTTTTTGCTCCTTGCCGATGCATGCAATCAAACGCCCAACAACAGATCAATAGATCAACAACAGATCAATATTCTGGGGCTGCGTAAATTCAGGATCGGCTAAGCGCAACTGAGGTGAGATATTTCTTGGCGCTTAAATAGGGTGGGATGGTTGATTGGGCATTATTTCCGGTAGCACAACGACGTTGATTTGATCTTCGAAGTCTGTGGTTAATGATGATAGGGTCACCACAGCCTTTTTTCGTGATCTTTTAGTTGTTCCTCCCAGTGCAGCGATGTTCAGGGTTGATGGATCCAATTGTAGTCCAAGTGTGTCAGCCATCCTTCTGGTGATTATGTTAATCTGTGATCCAGAATCTAGGAGTGTGCGGCATTGCTGATGGGTTCCGGCTGGTCCATGTATTGCCACTTGGGCGGCTGTAAGCAGGGCTGTGGCTGAACACACCAATCGTGATGAACTGGATCGAAGTGGAGCAGCCGACGTATTTTTCTGCATTGTTATTTGACTGGTTGCCTGACGCTCAAGGTTTTCTAACATCGGCTTCAGAGATTGTCGATTGGTTGGATCGGCGACGGCTAGTTCTAGAGATGACAGCTGTTCATTTTGGTATCGATTCTTTAGTCGTTGCCAGGCATCCTGGTAACTGTTTTGTCCGCCAATTGACGTTGAGATTAGGGTTTTTGCTTCACCTGTTACATGATTCTCCAAATGACGGAATTTTACTGCATCGCTGTAGTCTTGATTGTGGATGCATTCCGTAAAAATTTCGTAGAATCGTAGCCAATGTCGGTAGTCTCCGTCAAACTTTGGAATTTCAACTGGTGGTATTACAAACGGAGGTGCGATCGCGGGTTTTTGTGTTGATGCTGAAGTCGATTGCGATCCTTCGCTCAGAAACGAAAAGTATTCGCTCTCCGTAGCGAAACTGTCCACATAATCATCGACGTAATGGTGGTCGATGAAGGCCTTGACTGCCCTCGGATCTGAATCCCGAAACTTCAGGACATTCAACGTCTTCACGTAATGCGCAGTGCTAGGCGAGCAGGCTGCTCCAAACGTCATTACGTTCATCTCGTATACATCCGGGTCTCGATCGTCGTTACCATCTCTCCAAAGGAATCGTTGGGAACATCGATGGTGGAACATCTCCTTGATGTCACCGCAGACTCCGACTGCTCCTTCCCTAAAGTGGAAGAGCACGGCTGGCAAGGGCTTGTAGTGCTGAGGCCCCTTGTCCAGCGCCGAATTTAGCGAGGTTCTTCCAGCGTTGGCTGCAGCATCAAACACAAGCCCAACCTTACCGGACTTGTTCGGGTTTTCTACACCAAAATGTGGCAAATACCACAGCTTGTCGCTCTTCACGGCGACCTCATCCGGCTGCAGCTTCCTTGCATATCCTTTGGACACGTAATCCTTGATGATCCAATCGTATTCCAGCTCCAACTGCCCGTTGCGCTTCAACTTCTTCTCGACGTTGATCAGACGTCTAGAAGGCAGGACCTCGGTGACGGCGTAGTCGATTGCCCAGTTACTGGCCCAAACACAACCCATCCTAGCTCGGTTGCGGCCGCATACGGTCCCTCTCTGGCAAACCGCGTCGTTCTAAGTGGCAATCCCAAATGTCCATGGTCCCGTCCGATGAGCCACTTCGGCACCACGTTGCTGTAGGGCTTCATCGGCAGTCGCGAATCCTTATGCAGGCTCTGAACGTCTCGTCGACATAACGTCTGCAAGTAGACTGGTATGCCGTGGATTCTACTTGTGGTCCGTTTACACTGGAGCCACGTGAAGTAGATAGTTTTTAGAGAGTCCTACTTTGTGAATCGTTTTACACAGGATCACATGAAGTAGGTCAATTTTAAGTGCCGCAGTTTTAACACTGAGTAACGAGACTATTGACTCTGATCTCGCAACTGTTTTTATTTCAGAAGAACAACTCTTATATAAGATGCTAAATTATACATCATTAAATCTAAGAAAGGTCAATGTTAGGGACCTGCTAATACTAAGGTTAATGCCAGGGTCATCCACCTCTGAATCTGCTGACTCAGATTGTTTGTTCATGTACTGCTTTCCACACGCATTTCGGCTTTCCTGGCTGATTTTTGCTTGCTTCGGTCAGTGGGTCATTCTTCCCGCTGATAATGCTGAATCTGCTTCCGGTGCCATCGACTAGTGCCGGGTTAGTAGGTTGGTTATTGGCTTATGCTTTTCGTTACATTATTAATAGGCTAGTAGGTTTGATGCTTGTATATTGTGACCTGATGCATCTTGATTGGGTAGTAGGTCTTGGCACTAGGTGCCAACATTCTCCCCCCCATTGACGTACTCAATAATAGGGGCTGTGCGTTGTTGTTGGACCGTCTCAGTGAATCGATGTGTACCCTTGCGCTAGAAAATATTGTGGATCTTAAAACTAATTACTAAAAATCTAATGTTAATACCAATACAAACAAATTTTGATTCATGTGGGTGAGATCTCCAACATTGATAAGATATCAGCGATAATTCTATCCGACCTGTTGTCTCCTTCGCCTTGTTGAGCGCCCTCGTAACCATTCTCCTTGGGCACCCCATGAAGTACTAGACCTTCTTTCTGGTTGGTCAGTGCGCATACAGGACTCTTGGTCCTCTCTTGACCTTGCTTCTTGCTCCCTTTTGGAGATGCATGTTGCCCATGCCAGATAGGAGGTGACTTCTACTTCTTGAATTTCCTTGGTTACTGGACCTTGCACTCTGTGCTCTTTAGTTGTGAGTTGACAACCTTGGGATTGTGGTTTGGGGTCCGTCTGCGACTCTCCTTGTTGATCCGTAATGAGTGGGGAACTATGTAATCTTCCGGATTTTACTTTTTGCTCCTTGCCGATGCATGCAATCAAACTTTGTCGTGGCTCGTTAGCTTCAGGTGTCCAAGCCGTCGTATTACTGACGACTTGTTCTGCCTTGATATTAGGAGCTGATTCCAGCCGCACTGGCCCCATCACAATCCAGCCAAGCGCGGTATTTATTAGTAGTGGCTGTCCTTCTCCCAAATATGTCTGTTGTGGCCTCATAAGCTGGGAGATGATTTCGGCGCCCAACAACAGATCAATATTCTGGGGCTGCGTAAATTCAGGATCGGCTAAGCGCAACTGAGGTGAGATATTTCTTGGCGCTTAAATAGGGTGGGATGGTTGATTGGGCATTATTTCCGGTAGTACAACGACGTTGATTTCCTCCCAGTGCAGCGATGTTCAGGGTTGATGGATCCAATTGTAGTCCAAGTGTGTCAGCCATCCTTCTGGTGATTATGTTAATCTGTGATCCAGAATCTAGGAGTGTGCGGCATTGCTGATGGGTTCCGGCTGGTCCATGTATTGCCACTTGGGCGGTTGGTAACAGAACGGTGGGCTTATCTGTAAGCAGGGCTGTGGCTGAACACACCAATCGTGATGAACTGGATCGAAGTGGAGCAGCCGACGTATTTTTCTGCAGTGTTACTTGACTGGTTGCCTGACGCTCAAGGTTTTCTAACATCTGCTTCAGAGATTGTTGATTGGTTGGATCGGTGACGGCTAGTTCTAGAGATGACAGCGTGCGTGGGTCCAATCCTCCAAAATGATGTGTATCAAGATTGGCTCCCAGTTGTCTGTTGACACCTTGAGTTCGTTGAGAGTGGCGATCGTTCGGAGCACGGTATCATGTAGGCTGCGCAGCTGGTCCGCTGATCCATTTGTTCTGGGGTGTCCGAAAAGGTCTTGGATCGCGAATGTAATCAACAGCTATTCATTTTGGTATCGATTCTTTAGTCGTTGCCAGGCATCCTGTGTGAGGAGATTAGATCTCCCACACACCAAGACAGGTGGCAAGAGGGGCAACAGCGCGGGGGGGGGGGGGGGAACATGCAAGTCAGCACTGCAGCGTCGGATGGGCCAGCGCTGCTGTGTTTAGAAATACGGAAGAAGAGAAAGGTATCAAGGGAGAAATGCGTCGAGCACAGACGGCATGCGGGGGCAGCAGCGGGGGCAAGAGGAACCAGCACGGCGTCGCGCACGGAAGAGGGCGAAAGAGGAGTCACCGTGGAACGTAACGGTCCCGGCCGGGCCTCCGCGGCCGCGCTCGAAGGTCATAGGAAACAGCGGGGACGGCGGGGAACGAAGCGGCCGGCGACTGCGCAGCTGTGTTTACAAAATGCGCAAAAACACAGAAATGCATTTGGAATGTCCAGGGGGGGATCGCGGGGTATCGGGACGAAGTCCGATGACCGGCACAAACATAATGCGGATCGGAGGCAAAAGCAGGGCAATCGGGGGAGGGACAATAAAAAAAGCCCGCCGATAGAAAGACGGCGGGCTTGGAGAAAGCTAACGGAGAAAGTGAAGGAGCGGAGGATTAACGGCAGGAAGTGGATTCGCAAGGATTAACGGGCGCCTCTGGCACTATATAAGGAGGGCCCCTGGAGCGAATCGAGGCCGAGTCTTCTAGGGAAGCTGGGAGAGTGAGTGAAAGACCCCCCGTGGGTAAGTCTGCCATTCAAGTTGGAAAGCTTCCTTGAAGAGTTAGGAGTACAGGCTGAAGGACCCCCCGTGGGTAAGTCCGACAGTCTTCAGTGCGGGCTATTAAAGCGAGTGAGCAAGGATATGCGAAAATAGCTTAAGGACCCCCTGTGGGTAAGTCCGGCGGCGGTACGCGCTTCGAATCGAGCAAGGAGTCAGGGGAAAAGGATCAAGGATCCGCGGCAAAGCTGAGGCCCAAGGGTAAAAGAGTCGGGTGGAGTTATTCCCGGACACGACAGGTATCCTGGTGTAGTGGCGGCAACGACGGATCAGCCTGGCGTACGCCTTGTCTGCTCCTGACCGTTCGATCCAGGTGTGATCCTGTAACGCGAGGGATAGCCAACCCGGGAACTCAAGCCCAATAGTGAAACCAGGCAGGGACACCCCGGGAAGTCAAGAGAATCCTGATACAGGCGCTGGAGCGTATAGCAGCGACGACGAGGGAGCAGCGGCAACAGGAGAGCAGCGACGACGAGGGAGCAGCGGCAGCAGCATAGCAGCGACGACGAGGGAGCAGCGGCAACCGTAGAGCAGCGACGACGAGGGAGCAGCAGTGACGGACAGGCAGCGGCAGCGGAAGACGACAACCAGCAACACAGGCCCCGCAACCAGAGTCCGTGAGTCCGAACAAAGGGAACCGAGAGCCGTTTCGGCGCCAGGCACCAAGACCGCACGACCTGCCGGGCGCAAGCTTTGGGAGGGCGTGCATATTGGCACCAACCCGGAGCGGGGATCGGGGATCGACGGGAGGACGAGCGGTCGGTCGGCTGAGCCAGACAGCCGGTGAGATTCTCTTTATTGCCTTGTAAATTAATTACAATAAAGGGGATTTATTTGAAAAGAAGCAATACCGTGTTATTTCTGGGCTCGGGCAATCACGTCGCCAGGGTCATCCACCTCTGAATCTGCTGACTCAGATTGTTTGTTCATGTACTGCTTTCCACACGCATTTCGGCTTTCCTGGCTGATTTTTGCTTGCTTCGGTCAGTCGGTCATTCTTCCCGCTGATAATGCTGAATCTGCTTCCGGTGCCATCGACTAGTGCCGGGTTAGTAGGTTGGTTATTGGCTTATGCTTTTCGTTACATTATTAATAGGCTAGTAGGTTTGATGCTTGTATATTGTGACCTGATGCATCTTGATTGGGTAGTAGGTCTTGGCACTAGGTGCCAACATTCTCCCCCCCATTGACGTACTCAATAATAGGGGCTGTGCGTTGTTGTTGGACCGTCTCAGTGAATCGATGTGTACCCTTGCGCTAGAAAATATTGTGGATCTTAAAACTAATTACTAAAAATCTAATGTTAATACCAATACAAACAAATTTTGATTCATGTGGGTGAGATCTCCAACATTGATAAGATATCAGCGATAATTCTATCCGACCTGTTGTCTCCTTCGCCTTGTTGAGCGCCCTCGTAACCATTCTCCTTGGGCACCCCATGAAGTACTAGACCTTCTTTCTGGTTGGTCAGTGCGCATACAGGACTCTTGGTCCTCTCTTGACCTTGCTTCTTGCTCCCTTTTGGAGATGCATGTTGCCCATGCCAGATAGGAGGTGACTTCTACTTCTTGAATTTCCTTGGTTACTGGCCCTTGCACTCTGTGCTCTTTAGTTGTGAGTTGACAACCTTGGGATTGTGGTTTGGGGTCCGTCTGCGACTCTCCTTGTTGATCCGTAATGAGTGGGGAACTATGTAATCTTCCGGATTTTACTTTTTGCTCCTTGCCGATGCATGCAATCAAACTTTGTCGTGGCTCGTTAGCTTCAGGTGTCCAAGCCGTCGTATTACTGACGACTTGTTCTGCCTTGATATTAGGAGCTGATTCCAGCCGCACTGGCCCCATCACAATCCAGCCAAGCGCGGTATTTGTTAGTAGTGGCTGTCCTTCTCCCAAATATGTCTGTTGTGGCCTCATAAGCTGGGAGATGATTTCGGCGCCCAACAACAGATCAATATTCTGGGGCTGCGTAAATTCAGGATCGGCTAAGCGCAACTGAGGTGAGATATTTCTTGGCGCTTAAATAGGGTGGGATGGTTGATTGGGCATTATTTCCGGTAGTACAACGACGTTGATTTCCTCCCAGTGCAGCGATGTTCAGGGTTGATGGATCCAATTGTAGTCCAAGTGTGTCAGCCATCCTTCTGGTGATTATGTTAATCTGTGATCCAGAATCTAGGAGTGTGCGGCATTGCTGATGGGTTCCGGCTGGTCCATGTATTGCCACTTGGGCGGTTGGTAACAGAACGGTGGGCTTATCTGTAAGCAGGGCTGTGGCTGAACACACCAATCGTGATGAACTGGATCGAAGTGGAGCAGCCGACGTATTTTTCTGCAGTGTTACTTGACTGGTTGCCTGACGCTCAAGGTTTTCTAACATCTGCTTCAGAGATTGTTGATTGGTTGGATCGGTGACGGCTAGTTCTAGAGATGACAGCGTGCGTGGGTCCAATCCTCCAAAATGATGTGTATCAAGATTGGCTCCCAGTTGTCTGTTGACACCTTGAGTTCGTTGAGAGTGGCGATCGTTCGGAGCACGGTATCATGTAGGCTGCGCAGCTGGTCCGCTGATCCATTTGTTCTGGGGTGTCCGAAAAGGTCTTGGATCGCGAATGTAATCAACAGCTATTCATTTTGGTATCGATTCTTTAGTCGTTGCCAGGCATCCTGTGTGAGGAGATTAGATCTCCCACACACCAAGACAGGTGGCAAGAGGGGCAACAGCGCGGGGGGGGGGGGAACATGCAAGTCAGCACTGCAGCGTCGGATGGGCCAGCGCTGCTGTGTTTAGAAATACGGAAGAAGAGAAAGGTATCAAGGGAGAAATGCGTCGAGCACAGACGGCATGCGGGGGCAGCAGCGGGGGCAAGAGGAACCAGCACGGCGTCGCGCACGGAAGAGGGCGAAAGAGGAGTCACCGTGGAACGTAACGGTCCCGGCCGGGCCTTCGCGGCCGCGCTCGAAGGTCATAGGAAACAGCGGGGACGGCGGGGAACGAAGCGGCCGGCGACTGCGCAGCTGTGTTTACAAAATGCGCAAAAACACAGAAATGCATTTGGAATGTCCAGGGGGGGATCGCGGGGTATCGGGACGAAGTCCGATGACCGGCACAAACATAATGCGGATCGGAGGCAAAAGCAGGGCAATCGGGGGAGGGACAATAAAGAAAGCCCGCCGATAGAAAGACGGCGGGCTTGGAGAAAGCTAACGGAGAAAGTGAAGGAGCGGAGGATTAACGGCAGGAAGTGGATTCGCAAGGATTAACGGGCGCCTCTGGCACTATATAAGGAGGGCCCCTGGAGCGAATCGAGGCCGAGTCTTCTAGGGAAGCTGGGAGAGTGAGTGAAAGACCCCCCGTGGGTAAGTCTGCCATTCAAGTTGGAAAGCTTCCTTGAAGAGTTAGGAGTACAGGCTGAAGGACCCCCCGTGGGTAAGTCCGACAGTCTTCAGTGCGGGCTATTAAAGCGAGTGAGCAAGGATATGCGAAAATAGCTTAAGGACCCCCTGTGGGTAAGTCCGGCGGCGGTACGCGCTTCGAATCGAGCAAGGAGTCAGGGGAAAAGGATCAAGGATCCGCGGCAAAGCTGAGGCCCAAGGGTAAAAGAGTCGGGTGGAGTTATTCCCGGACACGACAGGTATCCTGGTGTAGTGGCGGCAACGACGGATCAGCCTGGCGTACGCCTTGTCTGCTCCTGACCGTTCGATCCAGGTGTGATCCTGTAACGCGAGGGATAGCCAACCCGGGAACTCAAGCCCAATAGTGAAACCAGTCAGGGACACCCCGGGAAGTCAAGAGAATCCTGATCCAGGCGCTGGAGCGTATGCACAGCGGTCCACCTGGAGTGAAAGGAGACGCGACGCCCAAACCTCTGGCCTACCATAGATCCTGTGGGGCGTAGGCACGCAGGTGTTTGGAGGCGAGTGGCGAACGCGACCGGGGGCGTGTCCTGTAGGGTAGGAAGGCCCTTCGTGCCCTGATCCGGCCGCTAAGCAACGAGGATCATATCCTGCCCGGCGTATGCCTGGGAGGTGAGCCACTCGGTCTGTTAACACGGATTAGGTGCCGGCCACGGCGAAAGGGCAAATCCCGGCAAGCCAAAGGTTTCGAGTCCACGGCACCCCAAACGAAGAAACAGCAGCGGCAGCAGCATAGCAGCGACGACGAGGGAGCAGCGGCAACAGGAGAGCAGCGACGACGAGGGAGCAGCGGCAGCAGCATAGCAGCGACGACGAGGGAGCAGCGGCAACCGTAGAGCAGCGACGACGAGGGAGCAGCAGCGACGGACAGGCAGCGGCAGCGGAAGACGACAACCAGCAACACAGGCCCCGCAACCAGAGTCCGTGAGTCCGAACAAAGGGAACCGAGAGCCGTTTCGGCGCCAGGCACCAAGACCGCACGACCTGCCGGGCGCAAGCTTTGGGAGGGCGTGCATATTGGCACCAACCCGGAGCGGGGATCGGGGATCGACGGGAGGACGAGCGGTCGGTCGGCTGAGCCAGACAGCCGGTGAGATTCTCTTTATTGCCTTGTAAATTAATTACAATAAAGAGGATTTATTTGAAAAGAAGCAATACCGTGTTATTTCTGGGCTCGGGCAATCACGTCGAATCAATAAATTCGGTGGAACGTACCCTCAACCTCTGTGAGCTAGCCGCGTTTATTGCGAGCAAAACATAGCAAAACAGTTGGTTACAGCTGGCGCCCAAACTACGTGATTGCTTTAGAGTCTAGGAATAACACTGCTTCAAGATGGGGAGGAAAAACTGGATCTACGCGCTTCGCAAAGAAGAGTTGTGCGAAGTGTGCAGAGAGCTCGGTCTCGCAGCGGATGGAACCGTGGAGATCATGAGGGCACTGGTGGCAAGGTGGGCCGACGAAAGAAAGGAGGATGAAGTGATGGTGGTCGCGCGGGGATTCGAGGAGAAGTTCGCGCAGAGGACCACGCCGAGGCAGAGAGCGGTGAGCGAATCGGAAAAGCTCATCCAAAGTCTGGCAGTGCCAGAAATGAAGAGTATGAGGAGCATGGAGCCACAAGCGCGGAAGCCAGTCCCGGTACAGGTGGATTATGCGAAGGTGGCGAGACAAGTCCGAGAGTGGTCGTTCCGATTCGACGGAACAGGGGATCCTCTCGAGTTCGTGGACCGAGTAGCATGGTCTGCCAAAACATACGGGATGGATATAAACACAATCCCGAGAGCGATGCCCGAACTACTCCAGGGCAGAGCGCAAAAATGGTTCCTAATGTACGACGAGAAGTGGCTCACATGGAAGGAGTTCAGAAGGACCTCCAGGCCTTTTTCCTGCCAAAAGGATACTTCGAGAAATTGGCAGACCAGGTAAAGCAGAGGAAGCAACAGCGAGGAGAGCACAAAGGAGGTCATCGATAGGCTCGTGGAGAACTGCATGCCACGCATGAAGATGTTCATGAGACCCTACGCATGTGCATCACTCGAGGAAGTCATGGGTCTAGCCGAAGAATTCGAAGAGCTGGCTTTGGAAGAGGAGGTCTTCAATAGACAGTCCCCAGCGATAGACAGAAGATGGCCAAAGGAGGAGTTGCACCATAAACCACCGGAGCAACAGAGCCATCCAGGACAGGGATGGGGGCAGAGATGGCAGCCGGAGGAGCATTGCCAAATGCCACAGCAACAGCAGCCGAGCCAGCAATGGGCAGGCCCAAGGCAACAACAGCCGAACCAACAATGGGCAGCAAACCAAATCCAAAGGCAGCCGAATATGCAGCGGGCAGCGACGCCTGGACAGGGACACGTAGAAAACCCAGCACCGTGCAACAGATGCGGAGGCATGGGCCATTGGGCCAGCGGGTGCAGGAACCTCAGAATTTTGTTCTGCAGGATGTGCGGCGCAGTGGGGGTGAGAAGCACGGAATGCTGCCAGAGAGCGGGAAACGTGCAGCGATCCCAGCCATAGAGAGGAAGGCGGAGATCGCGAGGTGCTGCCTCTCAGAGATAGTTGGAGGATTAACCGGAGACGATCAGCAATTGGCGGCGGTCATCAAGGTCGGAGGAGCAGAAGGGAGGGCTATGGTGGACACCGGGGCAACGGCTAGCTTCATTTCAGAAAAGCTAGCAGAGGACACGGGAATCGCCGGAGAACGGAAAGCGACAAGGAGACTAGTAAAGTTGGCCAACGGGAGCCACATAGAAACTCAAAGGGTACTCCTAACAACTGTAAGCTTTGGCAACAAGAAAAAGGATTTAAATATGATAGTGTTGCCAGGCATGGGAGACAGCGCGGTGCTTGGATGGGATTTCCTCGCAGAATTCGGCACAACAATCAACTGCGCAGGCCACCAAGTCACGATTCCGAGAAGAGAAAGATGGAGCGGATGCCTGGAGGATAGGCTGTCCATAGCCATAGCGGGACCCTCGGAGGAATGGGAGCGCGAGCGGGACAGAAAGTTCATCGAAGAAGAGCTGGCGGCGTTCACAAATCAGAAGAGTTGTTCAAACATAACCCAGCATAAAATCACAATGAAGGACGACATCCCAATTAAACAAAGATATTACCCAAAGAACCCCAAAATACAGGGGGAAATCAATGGAAAGGTGGAAGAACTGCTGGAGAAGGGATGCATCGAACCTTCAAACAGCGCCTACAGCTCACCCATTGTCATGGTGTAGAAAAATACGGGTCAGTGGAGGATGTGCGTCGACTTTCGGCAGATAAACGCAAAGTCAGTGAAAGATGCGTACCCGATGCCAAGAATAAATTTCATTTTGGAGCAATTGAGGGAGGCAAAATTTTTCAGCAGCCTCGACCTGAAGGACGGCTATTGGCAAATCCCACTTGAGGAAGAGAGCCGGAAATACACGGCCTTTACTGTACCAGGGAAAGGTCTGTACCAGTGGAAGGTGATGCCGTTCGGACCTCGGCTTCGGCAACTTTTCAAAGGGCTCTAGACCAGGTCATAGGCCCGGACATGGCTCCCCACGCATTCGCGTACCAGGACGATATAATAGTGATCGGGCGCACGAGGGAGGAGCACATGGCAAATTTAAGGGAAGTTTTCCGAAGACTGAAGGCGGCGAACCTAAGGATAAATACAGAGAAGTGCCATTTCTTCAGGGAAGAGCTTTTGTACCTAGGCCACCGGATAACGAGTCACGGAATTGGTATGGATCCGGGAAAAGTCGCAGCGATCACGGAATTGGAACCACCAACGAACGTGAAAGGGGTACGGCAGTTCATAGGAATGGCGTCGTGGTATCGACGGTTCGTTCCCGATTTCGCGGGGGTCGCAAAACCCTTGAACGATCTCCTGCGAAAGGGAACAAAGTGGGAGTGGACGTCGAGACAGCAAGAAGCGTTCGAAAAGTTAAAGTCACGGTTAGCAGAGGACCCGGTGCTGGCATGCCCCGACTTCACGAAGAAGTTTGTGCTGCAATCGGACGCCAGCGATTACGGCGTAGGCGCAGTGCTGACGTAGGACACGGAGGAGGGCGAGCGAGTGGTCGCTTACGCCAGCCGAACGCTAATAGGCGCGGAGAAGAACTACGCGGCAACAGAGAAAGAGTGTCTAGCAATATTCTGGGCAATTCGGCAAATGAGGCCATACCTGGAGGGATACCAGTTCGACGTGATAACGGATCACATGGCCCTGAAGTGGTTAAACAACATAGAGAGCCCACTTGGAAGGATCGTGAGATGGGTCTTCGAGCTGCAGCAATACGATTACGTAATCAGCTACAGAAAAGGCAAGCTGAACGTAGTCGCGGATGCACTTTCCCGCCAGCCGATTGTGGAGAAGCTGAGGAGTGCCACAGCAACCGAAGACGCGGAATGCGTTTGGATAAGCTCGCTGAAGAAGAAACTAAAGGAAAACCCACAGAAGTATCCGGAATACGTCGAGGAGGCAGGTTTGATTTACCGACATGTTCCACACAGAGCCGGGAGCGAAAAAGTGGCATCATGGAAATTATGTGTGCCGATGAACATGAGGCAACAAGTGCTGAAGGAGAACCACGACGCACCAACAGCGGGTCATTGAGGCGGAAGGAAGACGATTGCGAAGGTAGCAGCAAGGTACTTCTGGCCAGGGATGCAGAGGGACGTGAGGAAATACGTCATGAAATGCGAGACATGCTTGCGCTATAAACCGAGCCAGATGCAGGCCGCGGGGAAAATGTTAACACAGGTCCCAGAGGAGCCATGGGCGACGGTATGTGCAGACTTCGTGGGACCGTTGCCGAGGTCCAAGCATGGGAACACCATGCTACTAGTAATGATCGATCGGTTCTCAAAATGGACAGAAATGGTCCCAATGCGAAAAGCCACAACAGAGACGCTGCAGAAGGCAATTCGTGAAAGGATCATCGCTAGGTACGGGGTGCCAAAGGTAATGGTGACGGACAATGGTGTTCAATTCACCAGCCGGAGCTTCAAAAAATTCCTCGAGGAGCTCGGAGTTCGCCACCAGTTCACTGCACCATACACGCCTCAGGAAAACCCGACGGAAAGGGCAAACCGGACGGTGAAGACGATGATCGCCCAGTTTGCAGGAAAAGACCAAAGGACGTGGGACGAGCACTGGCCAGAATTGATGCTGGCGGTGAACTCGAGCGTGTCGGACTCCACGGGATACTCTCCGTGTTTCATCACCCAAGGCAGAGAGCCAAGAATGCCGAAAGCAATTTTCGACCAGGGGGCATTGGGGACAGGAGAAGCCCAAGCCACTCCCTCAGAAAATGCGGAAAAATTAAAAGAAGTGTTCGAGCTGGTGCGGAGAAACATGGAGCGCGCGGCGCAGGAGCAGGCTCGGCACTACAATCTGAGGAGGCGGGAGTGGAGCCCGAAGATCGGCGACATAGTGTGGGCGAAAGAACACCATCTATCTAAAGCGGCCGAAGGTTTTGCGGCGAAGCTAGCGCCGAGATACGACGGGCCATACGCAGTAACAAATTTCATTTCGCCGGTGATCGCCGTGCTACGTCACGGGATCACAAAGAAGGAGAGGAGAGCCCACATAAGCGAGCTAAAAGCCCAGGCGGAGGAATCGGCACCGAAGGCGTAGGATAGAAGTAAAAGGAGAGGGTACGATCACCAATAGAAAAAAAAACGCAAAGCACACATACAACCACGGATCTTGGACGGTCCATAAATGCACCACGAAATCATAGTTGATGAGTGACAAAAGAACCGCAAGAACGGATCTGTACCAGGCGGCGGGCCTATAAAAGGCAGCAGCGGACACGGGCCGGCCTTTTTATACAAGTATAACATGGAAGCTAAGAAGTCATCCCAGCCGTCATCCCACGCCTCGCCAGTCGTCTCGTCAGATGAGAGCGACCTGGAAATCCTCGACTTGCCAGGTTGGGACGTCCGGCGGCTCCAATCGACGAGGAGGGTCCTCCGGGTGATGGTCCGGGGGGCCAATGGAGTCACGGCGATCCCGGTGGGAAAGGCCAGGACGGAGGAGGAGGACCACCGGCCGAGCCTGAACCTACAGGCGATGAGAAGGAGACGGAGGAGGAGCCAGGACCAGCGGAAGGCGGGCGCTACCCTGGCGCTGGCAAGGGCCAGGACTAGGTTGGCGGAGGAGATGGCCCGAGAGGCGACCCACCGGTGGAGAACGGAAGCAGCGGCAGGGCGTGCCGCAATGCTCCAAAGAGCGGCGCGCCAAAGGTGCCGGCAGAACAGGGCCACCCGGCGGGGCCGTTGGGCCAGGAAGGAGGCGCAGGACGCGCGGATAAGGAGGATGACGGGGCCACGGGAATGGCCAAGCCGGAAGTGGCAGCCGGCGAGGCCACCCACCCCGCACCCGCAGGAGCGGAAGGAGGAGGAGACAGAGGAGGAGCCGTGGACGAGAGGTCCGTGGGTGTGGCCAGCCCCGAAGGTGAGGCCGGGGCTGGAGAGCCAAGTCTCCTGCCCGGAGAAGAGGCCGCCGAGGCCGGTGCTCCAAAGGGCCGAGTCGACAGGAGATGGAGGAGCGGTGCCCGAGCAGAACTGGCCGCCGGAGCTAAAGAGGAAGGTGGAGGAAGAGGCCCGAAGGAGGAAAGGAAAGCCGGGCAGGTGGAGCACAGTCTGGCAGATTGGGCCAGAAAGTTTCCGGGTGCGCGGCGGCCAGAACGGGATACGCGTCACCCGGAAGCTATAAAATAATAAAAAAAAAAAAGAAAACAGAAAATAAAATACATATCACAAAACGAAACACTCAAGAAAAAAAAAGGGGGTAAGGGGAAGTCTAAAGGACACAAAAAAGTACATACATATTTAAAAAAAAAAAGGAATATACATAAAAAAAAAAAAGGAAAAAAAAATGAATTTTCAAAAAAAAAAAATCAAAGGAAAATATATAAGAAAAATATTAAAAAAAAAAAAAAAAGCAGAGAAAAATATATAAGAAAAATATTTAAAAAAAAAGCAAAGAAAAAATATATAAGAAAAATATTTTAAAAAAAAAAGCAAAGAAAAAAATATATAAGAAAAATATTTAAATAAAAGATGGAAAAAATATTTTAAAAAAAAATATATAAGAGTACATATATATAACTATATATACAAAAAAAAAAGAAAAAAAGCGGTACTCGCAACAAAATAGGGATATGGAAGGGGAACGACCCTAAAGTCACCCGAAGAAGGGGGGAAGTGGATAAGGGTATCCACACACAAAAATCCACACGCAAAAAAAAAAAAAAAAATCAAAAAAAAAAAAACAACAGAAATTTTGCGAAACAACAACAAACATGAAGCTGGAACCACGAAGCTTCTGTCGTTCCCGAAGAAGGGGGGAAGTGTGAGGAGATTAGATCTCCCACACACCAAGACAGGTGGCAAGAGGGGCAACAGCGGGGGGGGTGGACATGCAAGTCAGCACTGCAGCGTCGGACGGGCCAGCGCTGCGGTGTTTAGAGATACGGAAGGAGAGAAAGGTGTCAAGGGAGAAATGCGTCGAGCACAGACGGCATGCGGGGGCGGCAGACACAGACGGCATGCGGGGGCAGCAGCGGGGGCAAGAGGAACCAGCACGGCGTCGCGCACGGAAGAGGGCGAAAAGAGGAGTCACCGTGGAAAGTAACGGTCCCGGCCGGGCCTCCGCGGCCGCGCTCGAAGGTCATAGGAAGCAGCGGGGGCGGCGGGGAAAGAAGCGGCCGGCGAGTGCGCAGCTGTGTTTAGAAAATGCACAAGACATAGAAATGCATTTGGGATGTCCAGGGGGGGATCGCGGGGCATCGGGACGAAGTCCGATGACCGGCACAAAAATAATGCAGTTCGGAGGCCCAAGCGGGGCAATCGGGGGAGGGACCATAAAGAAAGCCCGCCGATAGAAAGACGGCGGGATTAGAGAAAGCTAACGGAGAAAGTGAAGGAGCGGAGGATTAACGGCAGGAAGTAGATTCGCAAGGATTAACGGGCGCCTCTGGCACTATATAAGGAGGGCCCATGGAGCGAATCGAGGCCGAGTCTTCTAGGGAAGCTGGGAGAGTGAGTGAAAGACCCCCCGTGGGTAAGTCTGGAATTCAAGTTGGAAAGCTTCCTTGAAGAGTTAGGAGTATAGGCTGAAGGACCCCCCGTGGGTAAGTCCGACAGTCCTTAGTGCGGGCTATTAAAGCGAGTGAGCGAGGATATACGAGAATAGCTTAAGGACCCCCTGTGGGTAAGTCCGGCGGCGGTACGCGCATCAAATCGAGCAAGGAGTCAGGGGGAAAGGATCAAGGATCCGCGGCAAAGCTGAGGCCCAGGGTAAAAGAGTCGGGTGGAGTTACTCCCGGACACGACAGGTATCCTGGTGTAGTGGCGGCAACAACGGATCAGCCTGGCGTACGCCTTGTCTGCTCCTGACCGTTCGATCCAGGTGTGATCCTGTAACGCGAGGGATAGCCAACCCGGGAACTCAAGCCCATTTGTGAAACCAGGCAGGGACACCCCGGGAAGTCAAAAGAATCCTGATCCAGGCGCTGGAGCGTATGCACAGCAAACCACCTGGAGTCAAAGGAGACGCGACGCCCAAACCTCTGGCCTACCACAGATCCTGCGGGGCGTATGCACGCAGGTGTTTGGAGGCGAGTGGCGAACGCGACCGGGGGCGTGTCCTGTAGGGTAGGAAGGCCCTTCGTGCCCTGATCCGGCCGCTAAGCAGCGAGGAGCGTATCCTGCCCGGCGTATGCCTGGGAGGTGAGCCACTCGGTCTGTTAACACGGATTAGGTGCCGGCCACGGCGAAAGGGCGAATCCAGGCAAGCCAAGGGTTCCGAGATCCACGGCATCCCCAAACGGAGGAACAGCAGCAGTAGAGCAGAGACGACGAGGGAGCAGCGGCAGCAGCATAGCAGCGACGACGAGGGAGCAGCGGTAGCAGCATAGCAGCGACGACGAGGGAGCAGCGGCAACCGTAGCGCAGCGACGACGAGGGAGCAGCAGCGACGGACAGGTAGCGGCAGCAGAAGACATCAACAACACAGGCCCCGCACCCAGAGTCCGTGAGTCCGAACGAAGGGAACCGAGAGCCGTTTCGGCGCCAGGCACCAAGACCGCACGACCTGCCGGGCGCAAGCTTAACAAACGTTTAATACAAACGTTGGTTAAATTGTAATCCCTAAATAATCCCCATCCGTAATCCCTGCCAGAAATTTTACGTAACTTGGTATTAAAAATTTCTTATGAAATATATTTTACCAATAACAAAACTACGAACAAGAAAGGAAAGCTAACTTCGGGCGGAACCGAAGTTGATATACCTTTGCAGTTCAGTCGCAGTCCGCTAGGTGGCGCCACGCATCTTATATTATTAGATATACAGCGGATCGCATATAGTCGGCCGATCCTCATGAAATTTGGCAAATCAAATTCTTTTGTCCAAAATAGAATCTGTACCAAATCCCATCTTTCTAACTTAAAAAACACCAAAGTTATGTCAATTCCGATCGTTCTATGACAGCTATAGGATATAGTCGGCCGATCCTTATAAAATTTTGTACACAAGATATTTTGGTCAAATATTACATGTGTGGAAAGTCTCAACCCTCTAACTTAAAAAACACCAAAGTTATAGCATTTCCGATCAATCAGTTATATGGCAGCTATAAGATATAGTCGGCCGATCCCGGCCGTTCCGACTTATATACTACCTGCAAGGAAAAAACGGATGTGTGCAAAGTTTCAACTCGATAGCTCCGACGGACCGACAGACAGACAGACAGACGGACAGACGGACAGACGGACAGACAGACATGCTTATACTCAGGAGGGGATCCTGATCAAGAATATATATACTTTATAGGGTCGGAGATGTCTCCTTCACTGCGTTGCACACTTTTGACCAAAATTATAATACCCTCTGCAAGGGTATAAAAATGAAAATGAAATGGAGGAAAAAAAATATTAAAAAAAAAAAAAAAACTGAAAAAAATACAAAAAAAAAGAAACAAGAAAAAATATATACATATTAAAAATATATAAAATAAGTAAAAATATTAAAAAAAAAAACGAAAATGAAATGGGAAAAAAAAGTTAGAAAAAATATGAAATAAAACGAAATACAAAAAAAAGAACCACAAAAAAAAAATATATATATATATTAAAGATATATAAAAGATGAAAAAATATATAATGAAAAAATATAAAAATGGAAAATATATAAGAGTACATATATATAACTATGTATATACAAAAAAAAAAGAACATGCAAGTCAGCTCTGCAGCGTCGGATGGGCCAGCGCTGCTGTGTTTAGAAATACGGAAGAAGAGAAAGGTATCAATGGAGAAATGCGTCGAGCACAGACGGCATGCGGGGGCAGCAGCGGGGGCAAGAGGAACCAGCACGGCGTCGCGCACGGAAGAGGGCGAAAGAGGAGTCACCGTGGAACGTAACGGTCCCGGCCGGGCCTCCGCGGCCGCGCTCGAAGGTCATAGGAAACAGCGGGGACGGCGGGGAACGAAGCGGCCGGCGACTGCGCAGCTGTGTTTACAAAATGCGCAAAAACACAGAAATGCATTTGGAATGTCCAGGGGGGGATCGCGGGGTATCGGGACGAAGTCCGATGACCGGCACAAACATAATGCGGATCGGAGGCCCAAGCAGGGCAATCGGGGGAGGGACAATAAAGAAAGCCCGCCGATAGAAAGACGGCGGGCTTGGAGAAAGCTAACGGAGAAAGTGAAGGAGCGGAGGATTAACGGCAGGAAGTGGATTCGCAAGGATTAACGGGCGCCTCTGGCACTATATAAGGAGGGCCCCTGGAGCGAATCGAGGCCGAGTCTTCTAGGGAAGCTGGGAGAGTGAGTGAAAGACCCCCCGTGGGTAAGTCTGCCATTCAAGTTGGAAAGCTTCCTTGAAGAGTTAGGAGTACAGGCTGAAGGACCCCCCGTGGGTAAGTCCGACAGTCTTCAGTGCGGGCTATTAAAGCGAGTGAGCAAGGATATACGAAAATAGCTTAAGGACCCCCTGTGGGTAAGTTCGGCGGCGGTACGCGCATCGAATCGAGCAAGGAGTCAGGGGAAAAGGATCAAGGATCCGAGGCAAAGCTGAGGCCCAAGGGTAAAAGAGTCGGGTGGAGTTATTCCCGGACACGACAGGTATCCTGGTGTAGTGGCGGCAACGACGGATCAGCCTGACGTACGCCTTGTCTGCTCCTGACCGTTTGATCCAGGTGTGATCCTGTAACGCGAGGGATAGCTAACCCGGGAACTCAAGCCCAATAGTGAAACCAGGCAGGGACACCCCGGGAAGTCAAGAGAATCCTGATCCAGGCGCTGGAGCGTATGCACAGCGGTCCACCTGGAGTCAAAGGAGACGCGACGCCCAAACCTCTGGCCTACCATAGATCCTGCGGGGCGTAGGCACGCAGGTGTTTGGAGGCGAGTGGCGAACGCGACCGGGGGCGTGTCCTGTAGGGTAGGAAGGCCCTTCGTGCCCTGATCCGGCCGCTAAGCAGCGAGGAGCATATCCTGCCCGGCGTATGCCTGGGAGGTGAGCCACTCGGTCTGTTAACACGGATTAGGTGCCGGCCACGGCGAAAGGGCAAATCCCGGCAAGCCAAAGGTCCGAGTCCACGGCACCCCAAACGAAGAAACAGCAGCGGCAGCAGCATAGCAGCGACGACGAGGGAGCAGCGGCAACAGGAGAGCAGCGACGACGAGGGAGCAGCGGCAGCAGCATAGCAGCGACGACGAGGGAGCAGCGGCAACCGTAGAGCAGCGACGACGAGGGAGCAGCAGCGACGGACAGGCAGCGGCAGCGGAAGACGACAACCAGCAACACAGGCCCCGCAACCAGAGTCCGTGAGTCCGAACAAAGGGAACCGAGAGCCGTTTCGGCGCCAGGCACCAAGACCGCACGACCTGCCGGGCGCAAGCTTTGGGAGGGCGTGCATATTGGCACCAACCCGGAGCGGGGATCGGGGATCGACGGGAGGACGAGCGGTCGGTCGGCTGAGCCAGACAGCCGGTGAGATTCTCTTTATTGCCTTGTAAATTAATTACAATAAAGAGGATTTATTTGAAAAGAAGCAATACCGTGTTATTTCTGGGCTCGGGCAATCACGTCGAATCAATAAATTCGGTGGAACGTACCCTCAACCTCTGTGAGCTAGCCGCGGCGTTTGTTGCGAGCAAAACATAGCAAAACAGTTCGTTACACCTGGTAACTGGTTTGTCCGTCAATTGACGTTGAGATTAGGGTTTTTGCTTCACCTGTTACATGATTCTCCAAATGACGGAATTTTACTGCATCGCTGTAGTCTTGATTGTGGATGCATTTCGTAAAAATTTCGTAGAATCGTAGCCAATGTCGGTAGTCTCCGTCAAACTTTGGAATTTCTACTGGTGGTATTAAAAACGAAGGTGCGATCGCGGGTTTTTGTGTTGATGCTGAAGTCGCTGGCGATTCTTCGCTTCGATCCAGTGACGATTTCCTTTCATAGCTCTTTCATGTGTTGTCTGACGTTTGTGGACTCTTCCCGTCCTTTGGTGCGATTGCACAGAAAGTCTTCCATATCGGCTAATCGTCGTTCATGTCTTCGTTTTAATGATGTTAATCGAAGGTCTTCTCCTTTGTTTCCTCGTGATGATTGTGCCTTTGGGTCAAAATTTTCGCCTGTTTTCCGGGGCCTTTGTGACGGGCCTGATACTGATGGGATTCCACCCGAAAATATTGCTTCATATTTTTTCACAAGCTCTTCTAGCGCTTTGACCTTTGTGAAATACTCATTCTCAGGACTTAGGGCTAGCTCATGGAGCTTGGCATCATGTTTTTTAAACTGGGTCCATGAGTGAGTGAGCTGTCTGAGTCTCTCCTCGAAGTATCCTCCCTTGAGTTTACGCTCTGCGGAGTCCTTAGTGAAGTTTTTTATTAGGCTTTGGATGGCTATGTTGCTTTCAATTTGCTCATCAATGAGCATTTGGATTACGGGGTCGGATTCTGATCCCATTGATGCGATGTTTTTTTTCTCTTTTTTTTTTTTTGTTGAGTTAAATTGCGTTGAGGTTTGTGTTCAAGTTCTGATCCTAAAGGATCACGTCGGGGTCACCAAATGTTCGTCCGTAGAGCGTTATGCGGCAACTACGTCACAGTTAAACTCGCGGGAGTAGCGGTAGGTCCCGGAATCGTAGTCAAAGACCGTAAATAGTCTGACTAAATTTACCTGGATTCTGCAAGGGACTGCTCGGGTTGACCAGGCGCTTGCTGTGATCAGGCTGGAGTTGATGTGGGGTGCTTGAAGTCCTAGGCTGGTTTTCCTCAAGTACCGGTGGTTCGACTGATTCCTTATCGGCCGGTCCTACTGGCGGTCTGTTTCACGGGAGCAACACTCGAAGTAGATTGGGTAACACGGGGTCTACTGGTGGTCCGTTTCACGGGAGCAACACTCGAAATAGACTGATATGCCGCGGGATATTTTCGTCGTCCGTTTCACGGGAGCAACACTCGAAATAGTATGCCGCGGGTTCTCCTCGTGGTCCGTTTCACGGGAGCACCACTCGAAGTGGTTAGGTAATGCGGGGTCTACTTTTGGTCCGTTTCACGGGAGCAACACTTGAAGTAGACTGGTATGCCGCGGATTCTACTTGTGGTCCGTTTACACTGGAGCCACGCGAAGTAGATAGTTTTTAGAGAGTCCTACTTTGTGAATCGTTTTACACAGGATCACATGAAGTAGGTCAATTTTAAGTGCCGCAGTTTCAACACTGAGTAACGAGACTATTGACTCTGATCTCGCAACTGTTTTTATTTCAGAAGAACAACTCTTATATAAGATGCTAAATTATACATCATTAAATCTAAGAAAGGTCAATGTTAGGGACCTGCTAAAACTAAGGTTAATGCCAGGGTCATCCACCTCTGAATCTGCTGACTCAGATTGTTTGTTCATGTACTGCTTTCCACACGCATTTCGGCTTTGCTGGCTGATTTTTGCTTGCTTCGGTCAGTCGGTCATTCTTCCCGTTGATAATGCTGAATCTGCTTCCGCTGCCATCGACTAGTGCCGGGTTAGTAGGTTGGATATTGGCTTATGCTTATCGTTACATTATTAATAGGAGGGTAGGTCTGATGCTTGTATATTGTGACCTGCTGATGCATCTTGATTGGGTAGTAGGTCTTGGCACTAGGTGCCAACATTCGCTTTCGCATTTTCTTGAAATCAAAATTAAAATTTATTTAATTTAATTCAGCAACAAGAAAAATATTTTAATAAATTTATTTAACAAAAATTTTAATAAAATATTAAATCTTATAAATTGCCTTGTTTTCGTTTATGTATTGAAAAAATAAATTTTTTATAATGGAAAGTACTAAACAAACACTTAATTCCACGACTCTTATTGACTTAAAAAAAAGATTCAATGTCAAAGTTAAAAGCATTCGCCGGTTGGAGGAACGTTTGGAAGATGTTTCACTTCCTCCGAGCTAGAGTGCAGGCTTCAGGTTTTAGATGAGGTAATTTGTAAAGCAAATGAGTTGCAAGACCAGATCGAGCAAATAGATGAATTGGATGATTTCGGATCCGAGTTGGAAGAATTAGGAATAACTACCAAGGCAAGGATTATGTCCTTATGTTATGCCTTGAATTCAGCTGAAGACTCCCGTCCAGCTACTGCAATTTCTGCAGCCCCAACTCGAGCTCGACTTCCCAGTTTGGCATTGCCAAAATTCAGTGGAAATTATTTGGATTTCAAAAATTTCATTAGTTTTTTCGAGACATTAGTTAACAAAGTGTGAACATTCCAGTTATCGAGAAATTTAATCATTTAATTGAAGCCTTAGGAACTGTCAAGGCATTCCAGGTCACCGAGAGTAATTACGACAAGCTATCGCTAGTCTAAAGAGAGTTTATGATAACGAATGTCTCATCTTTGCGAACCAAATACGTCAACTGTTCAGCCTTCCGAAAATTTCCCAGCCGTCTGCGTCGTCGTTGAGGGGTCTTATCGACACTGTATCATCAATTTATGGATCACTATTATCCATAGGAGATGATACTAAAATTGCAAACTCAATGATTATCCATTTAGTTTTGAGTAGAGTGGATCCAGTGACCAAACAAAAATGGGAAGAGTCACTGGATTATGAGGAATTGCCGCTGTGGTCCGATTTCGAAAAAATACTAAATCGTAGATACCAGCACATGTCCGCTGAAGACACTGGCAAACCAAAACAAGGTTTAGCAAGGAACTTAATAGAAGTTCGTTGGCTTGCTCCTCTGCTCAAGAACATTTTTTGGCCCAGTCGGTTCGCTCGCCTTTCTTGTGATGCAAACGTTTGAGTTTGTTAAGTCAGCCTCTCTCTGTTTAAATTGCCTGCAAAAAGATCACACGGTAGTGAAGTCCAAATTGAATAGATGTCAAATCTGTGCAAGATCGCACCATAAACTTCTGCACCGATTTACAGTGACTGAAAATAATTTAGCGTTACCACCACCAAGAGAAAATCCTCCTCCAGCGTTAACGAATGATGGCCCTTCTACTTCGCATGTTTTGCATGCATCGGCCCTAAAAGGGTGTTGTTAGCGACGCCGATCGTAAGCGTTCGAACCAAAAATGGCGAACACATTTTGGCCCGAACATTACTTGACTCAGGGTCACAAATGAATTTTATTACAGAAGATCTTGCTCAACGCTTACAGATCCGTAGGGAGGAATCGTGCATCAACTTGCTTGGAATTGGTCAAACTAATTCACAAGTTAAGAAAAAGATACACACCGTGGTGAAGTCGAGAGTCAATGGTAGCGAGTTTCCGTTCGACTTTTGGGTTTTGAAAACAATTTCAGGCTATCACCCTGACCAGTCAGTGAACGCGAAAGATTGCACCCTAACAAAGAACTTGCCCTTAGCAGACCCATATTTTTATAAACCTCAGCGGATAGATATGTTAATTGGAGCTGAATCATTTTTCGAACTTTTTTCCGTTGGCCAAATAAAGCAAGGTCCAAACCATTCCATACTTCAAAAAACGCTCCTTGGATGGATAGTATCGGTAAAATATATGGAAAATTCCTCAACAACCGGTCTCTAGCCTGACTTGCCAGGAAGAAATATAAGCATGAATAGATCACAATTTGAAAAAATTCTGGTCATTTGGTTGTCGCCATGGAGTTGGGTGAGGAACATTATCGAAAGACTACTAGAATTCTGCCTTCAGGACTGAATACTGCCTTTTCTGACGCATCGATAAGAGCCTATGGAGCCTGCATTGCGAATATGCAGAAGGTATTAAAGTCTCGTTGTTGACTGCAAAGTCCAAAGTAGCGCCGCTCAAGACAAAGACGGTTCCCCGTCTTGAGTTATGTGCCGCTCATCTTCTCGCAGACCTCTGCCGTAAAATCAAGCCTCTTATAAAAGTAATGATTGAAAGCAGAATATATTGGTCAGATTCAGAAATTTGTCTTCATTGGATACGCTCCCATCCATCGTCGTTGTCAACGATCAATAGAGTTGCTGAGATTCAAGATTGGTCAGTGGATAGCATGTACCAGCTGAACAGAACCCGGTAGATATCGTGTCAAGAGGTGGAGACGTGCCAATAAGGGGCCAATGAGTCCCCGGTTTGATCCGTCACCAGAGCTTTTGCAGATGGAACTAAAAAAGAATGCGGTCGGATTAACCGCAATGGTCTCCACTTCATATTACTCCACTTCATATCACTTTAAACTGCTGCGATTGTTCGTTTACAAGTTCCGTTTTATAAAGAGGTGTAAAAATTATTAGTTCCTTTTGATAGTGTACCATCACCTGTCGAATATCAAGAAGCTTTTAATAAAATTTTACAGATAGTCCAAGAGCACGAGTAACAAGAGGATTGTTAATTGAGATTATTTTATCTCGTCGCGAAAACGAAAGGAAAAGAGGTGGCTGTAGAATTAAATTAAATTGCAAAAAAAACGAACGAAAACGAAAATGCGTGCACTCTTTTTAACGTTATAAATTCGATTATATTCATATCAACAAAACTTAAGCCCAGTTTATCTAGAGAGGCGAAGCGGGGCGAATTCATGGGAGAGCGCAAGTGAGAGCTTCACTTGCGCTCCCGCTCCGCCCTAAACTAACTTATACTAGACTTCATAAAATTCCACTTAATTATCTACATTAATTATACACCGGCCCCGTTGAAGACCTTCCTTAGGCTTCAACTATTGGCAACCTTGCCAGCTTGTGGACTGCTCTCCGAAATACTGCTCCTCTACTCGTCCTGACGTCGGCGACCCTGACCCTTCCGTCCGCGCCGGCGTGAGTCTCGACGACCCTGGCGGTGATCCACTGCTGGGGCGGCTGGTTGTCCTCGGCGACCAGATCCAGACCGCCCTTCCTGACGTCCTCCTGCTCCCGCTGCCACTTCGACCGCGCCTGTAGGCCCAAGACGTACTCCCGGGACCAACGCTGCCAAAACATTTGCTTGATTGACGAAACAAGCCGCCATCGCCGCAAGCACGTTAGACCCTGCTGGTCCGGGCTCCGCGGTGCTGGTGGGGCGATGAGCGGCCCGCCTGTCAACAGGTGCCCGGGAGTCAACGCCTCGCCGTCGCTTGGGTCCTGACTGAGGGCGCCCAGGGGCCTCGAGTTCAGGACGGCCTCGACTCCAACGAGGACGGTCTGCAGCTCCTCTGCGGTCAACTTTGCGCTGCCCACCGCTCGTAGGAGTAGGTGCTTTGCAGACTTCACACCTGCCTCCCATAGTCCGCCCATGTGCGGAGCCCGCGGCGGTATGAACGCAAATACGCATCCTTTTTTTGATGCGTATTGCCGCAGCTCGTCCGCTTCGCTCTCGATCTGGTGCCGCAGTGCCGCGAAGTGGCGACTCGCTCCGACGAAGTTCGTCGCGTTGTCGCAGTGCACGATCTGCGGACATCCTCGGCGCCCAACGAACCTGAAAGCCAATAGAAAAGCCAATAGAAAGGAATCAGTTGACAAATCGGAAACTACTTCTAAATGTACTGCTTTAGACGAAAACCAAACAAACAGGGCAATGTAGGACTTGTATGGTGGCCTACCACGAATTTTCAAGGTCGTCTCAAGAGGGCCACAGAAATCCACGCCACATATGGAAAATGGGCGGAGAGCACGAACTCGATCTAAGGGTAAATCTCCCATGATTTGAGTCATCAGATGAAGCTTGCATTTAAAACAGCGTATGCATGACCGCACTATCTGACTGCAGACTTCCTGCGCGTTTACTATCCAAACGCGCTGTCGCAAGAGACTCACTAGTGCTCGTGGACCCACATGAAAATTCGACTCGTGCAAGTATCGGACGTAGCTCTGAACAAATTGAGAGCGCTTCGTCAACAATACTGGAAACTTGGCATAGTACGAAATAGGAGCATTAGCTAGTCGCCCCCGACCCGCAACAACGAAAAGGTAAGCCCAGCCTGAGAGGTTTCATGGACAAACGGACTTAGCTTCTGTAGGCTTGGGCTAACAACAAGATTTTTTCTAACATTTTTAATTTCCTCTTGATACTCGTGCTCTTGGACTATCTGGACAATTTTATTAAACGCGTCTCGATATTCGACAGGGGAAGGAACATTATCAGAAGGAACTACTAATTTTTTACACTTCTTTATAAAGCGGACCATGTAAACAAACACTCGCAGCAGTTTTAAGTGAGAGGAAAATCCTTCTATCACTTCCAACAAATATGAGGTAGAAACCATTGCAGTCAGTCCGACCGCACTCTTCTTTGCTTCCATCTGCAAAATCTCTGGTGACGGATCAAACCGAGGGCTCGTTGGCCACTTATCTTCCGGCTCCGTTAAAAACGATGGACCTGTGAACCAAATTGATTCTATCGTTTCCTTTACGTCTCCACCTCTTGACACAATATCTGCCGGGTTCTGTTTAGTTGGTACATGCCGCCACGTGCTATCCTCTAACCACTCTTGAATCTCAGCAACTCTTTTTGATACGAACGTTGACAACGACGATGGATGGGAACGAATCCAATGAATACAAACTTCCGAATCTGACCAATATACACTTCGTTCGATCGGTGCTTTGATAAGAGGTTTTATTTTGCGACAGAGGTCCGCGAGAAGGTTAGCGGCACATAACTCAAGACGGGGGAGCGTCATTGTCTTGAGCGGCGCTACTTTCGACTTTGCTGTCAACAATGAGACTTTACTACCTTCTGCAGATTTGCAACGGATATAGACGCAGGCTCCATAGGCTCTCATCGATGCGTCAGAAAAGGCATGAATTTCAATTGGTGACATTGGCTCACTCATCACAAATCTCGGTATTGAGATCTCCATGCGGTTTCCAAGTGCAGTGGAATGGACTCATCCCAATCTAGCTTATTGAGCCAAAGTTCCTGTAACAGGATCTTTCCTTTAATAAGGATCGGGCTTAATAAGCCAAGAGGGTCGAAAAGCTTTGACGTCACCGAAAGAATATTCCGCTTAGTCGCCCTTTGACCCATGACTGACATATCAATTTCGAATTTAAATACATCATCTTTAGGAACCCAAACGATTCCTAATGTTTTTGTCAGCTCTGAGTCCGAAAGTGTTATTGGCTTAACCGTGCTCTCGGATGCAGTAACTTCAGACGAGTTTGAAAACCACTTGCTCAATTCAAACCCAGCGTTTTGAAGAACCTGAGTTACTTCAGACTTAATTGTCTTTAGCTCCTCCACGCAACCAGCACCCGTTAACATGTCGTCGACGTAAAAGTCAGACCCAATAACTTTAGCAGCTCGAGGAAATGTATTTTTCGCGGATTCACTCAACCTCTTCAAACACCTTATGGCCAGAGATGGGGCTGGTGCAGTGCCATAAGTAACGGTGTTGAGCTTGCACAATTTCAAGGACTCAGACGGGTCTTTTCTCCACACTATCAACTGGTATCGTCGATCTGCTTCATTTACCATCACTTGACGACACATCTTTTTTATGTCGGCTACCAGAGCGAATTTGTTTAGCCGAAATCTAAGAAGAGTTGAGTAAAGCTCTTCCTGAATTGTTGGACCCACCATCAACAACTCATTTAAACACTTTTGTGTGGATGTCTTGCAGGACGCATCGAAAACGACTCGAAGATTGGTCGTTTCCGATGAACGCAAGAACGTCATTGCTTGCTAGGGATTCGTATTCTTCCATAAATTCCAAATACATTTTCTTTAAGTTCGGATCTCGAGATAATCTTCTCTCGAGCGACAGGAATCGGCGTTTGGCTATCTCGAATGAATTGCCCAAAACGCTTAGATCCGACTTAAATGGAAGTTTAACTTCAAATCGACCTGAAGGCAGTATTCTTGTAGTCTTTCGATAATGTTCCTCACATAGCTCTTGTTCTGGCGACATCTTTTTAGAAGATGGAACTTCTTCCAACGACCAGAATTTTTTCAAGTTTTTGTCTATTGACTCTAATATAAGGTTGACAAATATCTCCCTTCCGCCTTTTTGTCTTTTGAATTTCGCGGCTATGTACAAAGCGCTACAGAGCTCGTATCTGGCAATACTATACATAATTTGAAAGGTCTTGACATAACCTACAAAACGACGCTATGCATGATTAGTTTGGATATTGCGTTCAACAGTTATAGACGTGTAAACATGGAGTTCACTAACGCCGAAATTCGCGCTATTTTAAAGTTTTCCTTCGTTAAAGGCAAATCCGCTAGAGAAACGTTCCGTGAGATTAATGGTGTTTTGGGGGATGGTACTCTATCACTTCGAACCGCGGAGGAATGGTTTCGACGATTCAGAGCCGGTGAAAACGACACCATGGAGTTCACTAACGCCGAAATTCGCGCTATTTTAAAGTTTTCCTTCGTTAAAGGCAAATCCGCTAGAGAAACGTTCCGTGAGATTAATGGTGTTTTTGGGGATGGTACTCTATCACTTCGAACCGCGGAGGAATGGTTTGGACGATTCAGAGGTGAAACGACACCATGGATAAGCCAGCCGGCGGAAGACCTGTGACGACAAATACCGATCATGGAATACATCGAGTTAGACCGGCATGTGGCATCTCGTGACATCGCCCAGGAGATGGGAGTTAGTCATCAAACCATTTTAAACCATCTGCAGAGGGCTGGATACAAAAAAAAGCTTGATGTTTGGGTGCCGCATGATTTGACGCAAAAAAACCTTCTGGACCGAATCAACGCCTGCGATATGCTGCTGAAACGGAACGAACTCGACCCATTCTTGAAGCGGATGGTGACTGGCGACGAAAAATGGATCACATACGACAATATCAAGCGAAAACGTTCGTGGTCGAAGGCCGGTGAATCGTCCCAAACAGTGGCCAAGCCGGGATTGACGGCCAGGAAGGTTTTGCTGTGTGTTTGGTGGGATTGGAAGGGAATCATCCACTATGAGCTGCTCCCATATGGCCAGACGCTTAATTCTACCATCTACTGCGAACAACTGGACCGCTTGAAGCAGGCGATCGACCAGAAGCGTCCAGAATTGGCCAACAGGAAGGGTGTAGTGTTCCACCAGGACAACGCCAGACCACACACTTCGTTGATGACTCGTCAGAAGCTCGGATGGGAGGTTTTATCGCATCCACCATATAGCCCGGACATAGCGCCAAGTGATTTCACCTGTTCCTGTCCATGGCGAACGCCCTTGGTGGTGTAAAGTTGAACTCAAAAGAGGCTTGTGAAAAGTGGCTGTCCGAGTTCTTTGCAAATAAGGAGGGGGGCTTCTACGAGGGAGGTATTATGAAGTTGCCGTCTAGATGGAAACAGATTATCGAACAAAACGGCGCATATTTGAACTAAATCCGATCTTTCTAACACTTTTTATAAAGCATTGAATAAAGAGCAAAAAAGCGGAAGGGAGATATTTGACAACCTTATATTTCCTCTTGGCAATTCAGACTAGAGACCGGCTGTGGAGGAGTTGAGGAATTTGCCAGATATTTTCCCGATACTATCCACCCAAGGAGAGTTTTTTGAAGGATGGGATGGTTCGGACCTTGTTTT
This sequence comes from Drosophila ananassae, assembly GCF_017639315.1. Lineage (NCBI taxonomy): Eukaryota > Metazoa > Arthropoda > Insecta > Diptera > Drosophilidae > Drosophila > Drosophila ananassae. The sequence continues at coordinate 22,418,922 of NC_057929.1, read as the reverse complement.
ACTTGGCCAACGGACAAAAGTTCGTAACATGACTCAGCTCCAATTAGCATATCTATCTGCTGAGGTTTGTAAAAATATGGGTCCGCTAACGGCAAGTTCTTTGGTAGGATCCAATCTTTTACGTTCACTGACTGGTCAGGGTGATAGCCTGAAATGGTTTTCAAAACCCAAAAGTCGAACGGAAACTCGCTACCATTGACTCTCGACTTCACCACGGTGTGTATCTTTTTCTTAACTTGTGAATTAGTTTGACCAATTCCAAGCAAGTTGATGCCCGATTCCTCCCTACGGATCTGTAAGCGTTGAGCAAGATCTTCTGTAATAAAATTCATTTGTGACCCTGAGTCAAGTAATGCTCGGGCCAAGATGTGCTCACCATTTTTTGTGCGAACGCTTACGATCGACGTTGCTAACAAAACCCTTTCTACAGACGACGCATGCAAAGCATGTGAAGTAGAAGGGCCATCATTCGTTAACTCTGGAGGAGGATTTTGTGTGAGTGGTGGTAATGCTAAGCTATTTTCGGTCACTGTAAATCGGTGCAGAAGTTTATGTTGCGATCTTGAACAGATTTGACACCTGGTCGATTTACAATTCGCTACCGTGTGACCTTTTCGCAGACAATTCAAACATAGGGAGGCTGACTTAACAAACTCAAACCTTTGCATTACAGCAAGGCGAGCGAACGGACTGCACTGGGCCAAAAAATGGTTGTTCGCGTTACAATAACTGCAAGCTGGTTTGGCGTTGGTAGAAGAACAAGCCAACGAAGTTCTATTCAGTTGCTTGCTGAACCCAGTTCTTTCTTGGTTTGGTTTGCCAGTCGCTTCAGCGGACAGATGCTGGTAACTACGATTTAGTATATTTTCGAAATCGGACCACAGCGGCAATTCCTCATAATCCAGTGACTCTTCCCATTTTTGCTTGGTCACTGGATCCACTCTACTCAAAACTAAATGAATAATCATTGAGTTTGGAATTTTAGTACCATCTCCTATGGATAATAGTGATCCATAAATTGATAATACAGTGTCGATGAGACCTCTCAACGACGACGCAGACGGTTGGGAAATTTTCGGAAGGCTGAACAGTTGACGTATTTGGTTCGCAAATATGAGACATTCGTTATCATAGACTCTTTTTAGACTAGCAATAGCTTTGTCATAATTACTCTCGGTGACTTGGAATGCCTTGATAGTTCCTAAGAGAGTTCCTAGGCTTCACCAGAGAGGCAAGAAATTAAATGGTTAAATTTCTCAAAAACAGGAATGTTCACATCTTTGTTAACTAAAGTCTCGAAAAGACTTATGAAATTTTTGAAATCCGAATAATTTCCACTGAATTTTGGCAATGCCAAACTAGGAAGTCGAGCTCGAGTTGCTGCAGAAATTGCAGTAGCTGAACGGAAGTCTTCAGCTGAATTAAAGGCATTACATAAGGACATGATCCTTGCCTTGGTAGTTATTCCTAATTCTTCCAACTTGGCTCCGAAATGATCCAATTCATCTATTTGCTCGATCTGGTCTTGCAACTCATTTGCTTTAGAAATTGCCTCATCTAAAACCTGAAGCCTGCACTCTAGCTCGGTTTTGTTTAGAGGAAGTGATCAATCTTCCAAACGTTCCTCCAACCGGCGAATGCTTTTAACTTTGACATTTAATCTTCTCTTTAAGTCAATAAGAGTTGTGGAATTAAGTTTTTGTTTAGTACTTTCCATTTTAAAAAAATTTGTTTTTTCAATACAAAAACGAAAACAATGCAAATTTAAGATATAATAATTTATTTAAATTTTTTGTTAAAGTAATTTTATTAATTTATCTAAATTTTTTATTAATTTTAAAATATTAATATCAAAAATTTACTAAAATAAATAGCTTTTAGAAATTTATTTAAAAATTTATTGAATTTAATTCACCTACAAGAAAATGCGAAAACGAAAATAATTAATTAATCTTATTTAAATATAATAAATAACACTGTGCGACAAAAAAAAAACGAAATACACTTGTGAAACGAGATAGTGTAGGTTGTTAATCTGGTCGAAGAGAACTCAAAAATATTTTTTTTATATTTTTGGAACCCTCCAATTTTTATTTATTCAAAAAAAACGTTTTTCGGGACTTTTTTTCGCTTAAAAATTCCTGAACACGTTTTTTTCAACCGATTTCAAAATTTTTAGTGTTGTTCAATAGTTAAATGTTGAACCTTTTGAAAAAAAATATATCTTCGATTTTGTTGAACAAAAAGGACAAAATTTTTACACCTGAAACTGAAGTTTTCGACTTTTATTCGTGTTTTTCGGATTTTGATGCCAGTTTTTCGGTACAACTTACAAAAATTCGGCCATTTTTAGTACATATTAATGTTGTCTCATTAATTCTGAATAAAACGAGACAAATTTCATCAAAAAGTTATGAAAATTGGTAAAGTTATAACGCTTTTCCCCAAAAAAATCAATTCAACCTTGTGTGCGCTCCGGAGTACCTGTGTGTATAAGTCAGGAATATGCTCTTCTTCTTATAGTGCTCGCATGGTTTTCTTGACTTTTTTTGGGAAAAGCTTTATAACTTTAACAATTTCTACTATTTTTTAATGAAATTTGTTTCGTTTTATTCAGTATTAGTGAGACAATATTAATATGTGGCATAAATGACAGAATTTTTGTCAGAAGAAAGCAATATACTCTTATTTTTATACACATTGTTTCTCCGAAGCGCTCTCTAGGTTGAGTTGACTTTTTTTGGGAAAAGCGTTATAACTTCACCAATTTTCATAATTTTTTTATGAAATTTGTCTCGTTTTATTCAGAATTAATGAGACAACATTAATATGTATTAAAAATGGCCGAATTTTTGTAAGTTGTACCGAAAAACTGGCATCAAAATCCGAAAAACACGAATAAAAGTCGAAAACTTCAGTATCAGGTGTAAAAATTTTGTCCTTTTTGTTCAACAAAATCGAAGATATATTTTTTTTTCAAAAGGTTCAACATTTAACTATTGAAAAACACCAAAAATTTTGAAATCGGTTGAAAAAAACTCGTTCAGGAATTTTTAAGCGAAAAAAGTCCCGAAAAAACGGTTTTTTTTTTAATAAATAAAAAATGGAGGGTTCCAAAAATATAAAAAAAATATTTTTGAGTTCTCTTCGATCAGATTAACAACCTACACTATCTCGTTTCACAAGTGTTTTTTCACTGTCGCACCGTGTAATTTATTAAATTTAACCAAAAAAAAACAAAATCTAAATTGATTAATTAATTGATAACGAATTATTAATAGTCGAGGCACAGAGTATCAAAAAAAAATAGTTGGTCGCCAATGACACTGAAACCAATATGCCCGACCAAATTGTAGGGGAGCGCGTCACTTGGCGGACCGGTAAACTATACGCGCCAAAAAGTGCATATACATACATACATACAGCAGCGGATAACGGTGGGAACGAAAACGAGAATATTATCGCTGCATCTATTTGTATGTATGTAAACCAAATATATATGCACCTTTATTTTATCTGTAATAAATAAAATAATTTTTGGCTGCACTTTAGTATTTATTTGGAAGATTTGTAAATTCGAGAACGAAGGGTAGGGGGCGACAGTGATTGCAAATAATATAAATATTCTCTTTTTTATTTAATCCACAGGCAGTACATTTAGGTTAGCACATATATTTATAATTAAATTTTTAGAATTTTTATATATGTTGTTATTTATTTTTGCTCTACTATTTTTTCTACGTACGTATGCGCCAAGAATTGAAAGGAGGGTGCAATATTCCAGCACAAGACGGATTTTAATTTGTCTTATCTCAACTTTCAATTTTTTGCACAAATACCTGGGGTTCTGCTTTCGGATCCTTTAATCCTGCGGCCACTTTCCTTTCACAATCGATGCAGGTGCAGGGCATGGGGACGACGAATCCTTCCAGTAGCAGCTATGTAGTTGATTGGAGAAGTTTGTTTCACGACGCGGAGAATTCTTTAATTTGTATTTTGAATTCACTAACAAAACCGTCGCGAGCAACTGTTTTTTTTTTTTGAATATATATATGTTATATATATTGTTTATATATGTTATGTGTCACTGTCACTATTTTTTGTTGCTTTTTTATTTAATTATTCACTACAGTCCACCCGGGGGCGCCAAAATGTTAATTGAGATTGAAGTCTAGTATAAGTTATGCTTATGTATAAGTTATGCTCCGCCCTATGCTAATAGGGCGGAGCGGGAGCGCAAGAAAAGCTCACTTGCGCTCTCCCGTGAATTCGACCGCTTCACCGCAATAGATAAGCTAGGCTTAAGTGATTTGTTGAATATAATCGAATTTATAAAGTGGAAGTGAGTGCACGTAATTTTAGTAGTTGCATTATTTAAATTTTTACAGCCACCTTTTTCTTTCGGTATTTCGTGAAGAGATAAAAAATTCTCAGTGAACACTCGGGTTGCGAGGGGAACGATCCTCGCCAGGTGCTGCTCCGTAATCGGCGGCACCTCTCGCACGCTGTTCAGCTGGCTGCATATAAGCTGCTCCGGTCGGCCAAACCTAAAGCGCAGCTGCTCCATCACGGCGCTGACGTTCGTAGGGTGAATCAGCAGCGACTTCACTGTCTCGCGTGCTTCATCCTTCAGCGCCTTCATCAACCCCTGGTTGTTCTCCAGGTCCGTGCAGTTGTACGCTTGGGTCGTCTCCACAAACGCACAGTTAAAGATGGGCCACTCCTCGGGCTGCCCTCCAAATACAGGCAAGTCCGGGAGCCTCCTTGGCCCATCCATGCGCTGTTTGCGCAGCACTTGTAGCACACAGTGGCTCCACAAGATGATTGCTGGTCATTAGCAATGGCGGTCCACTCCAAGATGGCGGCAGCGTGCAGGCCGCACTGCTCGCACCGACACCGCCACGTGGGACAAGCCCGACCCCGTTAGTTGGGGCCTCATCGTTTGATGTGGCTAATGGCGGTCCGCTCCAAGATGGCGGCAACCCCGACGCTCCACTGTTGGCGCCATTTGCGCTTGGGCCAACTGCGATTGGCGCGCTATTGGCGGTGCTCACACATTTCAAGGCTTTAACCTTCTTCAGCTCGTTCTCCAACGCCGTAATCCTTTCCAACACGTACGACGTGAGTGGCTGGCCCACCTCCGGCTCTAAACGCGCAGTTGTGACAGCAGTACTCCTAGGTTGGGACGCTACTGTAGTCACCGTAGTGGCTGGGCGAGAAATGGCAGCCGCCGTGGTTATGTTCACCAGCGGCTGGTTTTCTGCTTCACTACTCGCTGGCTGCTGATCCGCTCGCGTTGTTGTAGGGGTGGCTTCCCCTCTGTTCAGCCGGGAACTCCTCCTGGGGGAATGCTGCATCTAAGGTTCCAAAATGCGGCTCCAAAATGCGGCCAGGAGGCCCTGTGCCTCCTGGCCGCTGGCTGCGGCCGCTGATGCTTGGCCTCCCCGCTGATGCTTGGCGCTCCGGTCTCCTCAACTGACGCTGGCTGCGTATCCCTGTCCCTGGCTGCGATTCGTCCGTAAACAGTGTTCGGCGCTGGCTGCGCCCTCTATGTCGCTGGCTGCGACTCCTCTACTGGTACGGGAAATTGCGCATCGTGCGCTCCTGGGAACTCTGTAGCTGGTCGTCAAGCCGTCCTCCAGCGCAAGTTACCCTTGCAGTCTCCCTAGGACTGCGAATAAAAGATGTTGTCTTGCCTTATGCGGAGTTGCCTTAAACGACTCCCCACACGCGTAGGTCCAAAGGAAAGGGTAATACTTTAAGGGCCTATGGTTGCAAACGGGTGCGCGCGTGTTTTATTCTGGAATTGCTTAAATTAGCCTCACAATTCAGAATCTTAATCTAAATCTTACCGCAGTGTGCCCTCCTACAATTCACAAGACAAGGGCATTGAAGGGCATGAAAAGGCACTTTTTACATTTTCTACCAATACTGATTCTACCTATCGATTACAATGTTTGACCGTCGACAGGGGTAGATCTGCAGATATGACACTCGGCCCTCTTTTAGAATTTAACAACAAGTATTAAGCTTATAAAGGCAACCCATTTTTAGACAATATCTTGTTTTTGTTTATCAATTTATGATTCTTTAAGTTTTAAAATTTGTAATGGTTCATGTAGTTATATGTCATGTGGAAAATATTATTTTATTTGCATTTATAACTTTTGAAATATTATATATTATATATATTATATAATATTATTTCCTTTAATTTTTTTATTAAATAATTCACAATTTTTTTTAATTTTGGTTAATTTACTTAAATTATATGTGTAACGCTACCAACTCTTTTATCGTACAATATATTTTATAATCCGTTTTTCTGAAATAAAAGTGTGTTGACAAATTGCTATTTGATTTGTTAGAATGTTTGAAATACAATGGTCAGTTACTTTATATTTTTAGTTCATTTACATAAGGGCTTGAGGAATTTTTTAAATAATTAACACCTTTGTCTTTATTCATAAAGCATTAAAATTGCAGGTGAATTAGTGATGATGAAGGGCGATCTATTGTTATACGTCTTCCCACGTGAATGGCAGGCGCGTATGTGTCCATTAGGGTGGGTCGATTGAAAAATCACCCACCCTGGGGCCACCAAGGGACGAAAAGGAGGAGAGGCGGTGGGCGGAGCAACAGGTTTTGAGTTACATTTTCATAGCATACTTTTAGGTGCAGTGATTTTGTGATATTTTTGTAAGGGAGAATCCCTCCTGTGGGATCCTAGGGGAGTACCACAAGCATGGGTGGGTCGACCCTCCAAAGTTAGTGGGGGTCGTTCATACATTTGGACTCGATTGGGGCACTCTAAATGGGTCAAAACAGGATTTTCCTTCACGTTAAAACGAGGGACATCAGAATTCATTTTAGAGGTATGGTCTCTTGATCAAATTTTCTTATTTTGATCCCAAGAATCCAAAAATCATATGTGCCTAAGCGATTTTTTTCACCCCCTACAAATCGAACCGCCCTAGTGTCCATGGCTACAACCAGTCCTGCATCGCTGCTTTTTTACGCGGATCCCGCTACATACGTACAGGGCACTGCCGCATAACATACGGCTTGAATCACAGATACAGTAGATAGAGAGATAGGGTAGGATAGAGTTAAGTATTACGAGGACAAGGGAGAAATGTGGTAGAGACTATTGTAGTCCGAACCTATTACCCTAAATGGATCATGTTGGCCATGGCCAGCTACAATAGCTAAGGTTGTGTAGAATCACGACACCCAGCATAGCTCTACATTTTTTTAAGTGAAGGTAAATAACACAGTGTTACAAAATAAACAAAAGCTACAACATTTAACTATTGAAAAACACCGAAAATTTTGAAATCGGTTATAATTCCTACTATGTCACTTCAAAAGTTCAAAATCACTGTTACACTGTGTAATTAATTAAATTTAACCAAAAAAAAAAATAGAAATTGATTAATTAATTGATCAACGAATTATTTGATAGACGAGGAACAGAGTATCCAAAAAAATAGTTGGTCGCCAATGTCACCGAAAACAATATACCCAACCAAGTTGTAGGGTAGCGCGTCACTTGGCGTTCCGTTAAACTGTATGCGCCAAAAAGTGCCTATACGTACATACAGCAGCGGATAACGGTGGGAAACGAAAACGAGAATATTATCGCTGCATCTATTTGTATATATACCAAATATAAATGCACCTTTATTTTATCTGTAATCAATAAAATAATTTTTGGCTGCACTTTAGTATTTATTTGGAAGATTTGTATAATCGAGAACGAGGGGTAGGGGGCGACAGTGATTGCAATAATTTATATAGAGGAGGAGGGTGCAATATTCCAGCACAAGACGGATTTTAATTTGTCTTATCTCGACTTTCAATTTATTGCACAAATACCTGGGGTTTTGCTTTCGGATCCTTTAATCCTGCGGCCACTTTCCTTGTACAATCGATGCAGGTGCAGGGCATGAGGACGACGAGTCCTTCCAGTAGCAGCTTGTTGATTGAAGAAAGTTTATTTCGCGACGCGGAGAATTCTTTAATTTTTAAATTAATTTTTTTTGTGTCACTGTCACTGTTTTTGTTGCTTTTTATTTAATAATATTAATTACAGTTCACCCGGGGGGGCCTTCTAGCAGTCGGCGAAGGCGGAGCAGCATCTGGGGAACCCCACCCTCATGAAGGAGCTTGTGGCAAAGTTTCAGGAGCAAGCGAGTGGATTGTGCCAGATAAGCTGCATCGATCGAGCCCTTTCCCACTGTAGCGCACTTCAGCGCGTGGCTACAGGAGTACGCAAACATCGTGTGTACGATTTTGGACAGCGAGGCAAAGGAGCCAAGGCGTCGAGTTCTACATGCGAGTGTCGACCAGAACGGATGCGAGCAGCGGGATGATCGGCATGGATAATGCCCAATTTGTCGAGGGCAACATGCTACGACGAGCTGCAAGGAGTTTATCGGAGCTTCGCCACCGGGCAGGTGGAGCACGGTGAAGAGGCATCGGCACTGCTTCACATGCTTACGGAGTGGTCATTCGGTCAGATCCTGCGATGTGCATGGCGAGTGCCAGATTAAAGGATGCCGCAGATTGCATCACCGTCTGCTACATGGAGCGGACGAAGGGCGAAAATGGCCGGAGTAGCAAGGTGGCTTCAGGCGCCACAACGGAGGAAACCAGCAGTCGGCACTACAAACCCTTGCCAGCCGTGCTCTTCCACTTCAGGGAAGGAGCAGACGGAGTCTGCGGTGACATCAAGGAGATGTTCCACCAGGTGCTGATCCGACCCGAGGATCGATGTTCCCAACGATTCCTTTGGAGAGATGGTAACGACGATCGAGACCCGAATGTGTACGAGATGAACGTAATGAGGTTTGGAGCAGCCTGCTCGCCGAGCACTGCGCATTACGTGAAGACGGTGACTGCCCTGAAGTTTCGGGATTCAGATCCGAGGGCAGTCAAGGCCTTCATCGACCACCATTACGTCGATGATTATGTGGACAGTTTCGTTACGGAGAGCGAAGCTATTAAGGTATCTACCCGAGTGAAGGAGATACATGCGGAGGCTGGATTCGAATTATGCCAGTTTTCATCCAGCTCACCCATCGTGGAAGCGGCGTTGGGACCACCTGGTTGCGTTGGCAAGTAGCAACGGATGTCTTCAGATTCAGCGTGGAGTATCAAGTGCCAAAAAGCGTTCTAAGTGGAGATCGAGTCCCTACAAAGAGGGAGTATTTGAGCCTGCTGATGTCAACGTTCGACCCATTGGAGTTCCTGTGCTGCCTCAGCGCGAAGCTGTTGCTGCGGGAGATCTGGAGGCAGAAGATCCAGTGGGACGAACCACTGCCGGAGGAGATAGGCATAGTCTTTGCTGCCTGGCGCAGAGAGATGGACGCCGTGGAACAGTTCCGATGTCCTCGCCACTATTTTGGGCGTGGAGCAGTTCGGACCATCGAGTTGCATGAGTTCGTGGATGCAAGTCAATCTGCATTCGTGGCGGTGGCCTATTGGAGGGCCACGTACGAGGATGGCAACGTGCTGGTTAGCTTCGTGTGCGCCGATGAGAACGATGTCAATCCCACGGCTGGAGCTGCAGGCAGCGGTCCTTGGAACTAGAGTGATGAACACTGTCAAGGAGGAGCACCTGAGGAGGGAACCGAGCATGTTCCAGATGCACCTGATGAGGAGGAGATGCCCAGTGAGTTTGCATTGGTGGCATCGAATGAATTTGTCATCCCGTTTCAGAGATTCTCGAGCTTCAGTCGCCTGGTGAGGACTACATCCTGGGTCCTGAGGTTTGCGCGTCGGTGCCGCAAACAGAGAAGCGGGTTCGAGGAATATGGACTCACTGCAATGGAGTGTGAGGCCGCGGAGAACCTGTTAGTCAGGTAGGCCCAGTTGGAATCGTTTCCCGACGAGAAAAGGTCGGCGGAACGCGGAAAGGACGTCGCCAGCTCGAGCGATATTCGAGATCTGGCGCCTTACGTGGATGAACATGGAGTTCTGTGAGTCTATTGCAGAGTTGATGCCGCGCAGTCCATGCCGAACAGTGCGAGGAGGCCTGTGATACTGCCACACAGGCACAGTCTTACGGAGATGATAGTAAGACACTTCCACGCCCAGATGAAGCATCAAAACGTGGATGCGACGATTGCTCAGATTCTGACGAGATTATGGGTCACGAAGATGAGACGAGTGCTCGTCGTGCAACGAGTGCAAGTTGCAACGGACGCGGCCGATGCCGCCGATAATGGGACCCCTTCCAGAGGATCGCTTGGAAGCGGGAGGATGGCCATTCCAGTACACAGGACTGGACTACTTTGGGCCACTGCTGGTGACTGTTGCCTGTCACAGAGAGAAGCGTTGGTTCGCCTTGTTCACGTGCTTGACGACACGGGCGATTCACTTGGAGCTGGCGCATGACCTGTCAACGGATTCCTGCATAATAGCGATCAGGAACTTCGTCTGCCGTAGAGGACCAGTTCATAAACTGCGGAGTGACAACGGCAAGAACTTCGTGGAAGCTGACAGGGAGGCCAGACGATTTGGAGTCGTGTTCGAGACGGAGAGGATACAGAGTGAGTTATCCAGCAGGAGCATTGAATGGGTCTTTAATTGCCCATCCAACCCGTCAGAGGGCGGAGTATGGGAGCGGATGGTGCGGTGCGTCAAGCGAGTGCTACGCCATACCCTGAAGGAAGCGCGTTCCCTTGCGCCGAGGGACCATGTGTTGGAGAGCCTCCTGATAGAAGCGGAGGATATAGTTAACTCGCGTCCGCTCACCCACTTGCCGGTGGATGCGGACCAAGAGCCGCCGTTGACGCCAAACGACCTGCTCAAGGGAGTAGCTAACCTGCCGGGTACGCCTAGATTGGATGCGGAGCTGTCCAAGGAGGGTGCCCCGCATGCTGCGAGACCGTTTCTGGAGGAGGTGGGTCATGGAGTACCTGCCTACGCTTGTGCGCCGCGAGAAGTGGTGCCGGAGAACGGAGTGAAACGATAATGGCCTATCTCGGACAATGTTGCGGCCCGTCTCGAAACTTGCAGTTTCGGATTTGAGCGAAGCGGTTCTTCACGGGGTCTGGGATGTCGACGGTCAAACAGTGTAATCGATAGGTAGAATCAGTATTGGTAGAAAATGTAGTATTTTTTAAGTTATCCGATTCTTGGCCCTTTGAAGTACGGGCCTACTGATCTCGATATTGCTTCATTGTCTTGTGAATTGTAGGAGGGCTCAAGAAGATTTATATTAAGATTCGGAATTGTGAGGCTAATTTAGGCAATTACCAGAATACACGCGCGCACCCGTTCGCCACGGCCATAGGCCCTTAAAGTATTACCCTTTCCTTTGGACCTACGCGTGTGGGGAGCCGTTTAAGGCAACTACGCATGAGGCAAGACAACAACCCCAGATAACGAAACTTCCATAAACCATGCATAACACATAAACCATTTGTTCGTCTTTATGGACGAAAGTAGACTTAAACGTCTTTGTCCCATTTGTCCCAAATTCATAAACAAGTGCCCATCCTGGGAACCTTTATGTCACCACAAATCTGTAACAAAAAGTCAATATTTGCTGCAAGCGTCGTTGTCACCGATATAAGCCATACTTATAATTTTACACTATTGTGCTTAGGCATTTGTTTAAGTAAAGTTTGAACAAAATTGATTTTTTAATTAAGTTAAATTATATATTTTATAATTGTGTGAACTTTTATTTATTCGTAAATTAAAATTTAATTTTAATATTTTACGAGTCAGACTCAATTAAATCAACTCCCAAAATTAAGTAAATTGAGTTTCCCGACTATATATCGTAGAATATTCCAGGCTTGTTGATGAACTTCGTGGTTCGTTTCCATTAACTGTGCTTTAGCTAGGGTATTATTAATTCTAGAATTATAGTTATTGGAGTTATTACAGTTGTAGTTATTAAAGGGGCCGTTGTTGTTGACTGCTTCTGAAAATAGTGTAGGTAGCCACATCACTGGTGTCGCATTGGCAGCTAATGGCTCCCAAAATTGAGTAAATTAAGTTTCCCGACTATATATCGTGGAATATTCCAGGCTTGTTGATGAACTTCGTGGTTCGTTTCCATTATCTGTGCTTTAGCTAGGGTATTATTAATTCTAGAATTATAGTTATTGGAGTTATTACAGTTATAGTTATTACAGGGGCCGTTGTTGTTGACTGCTTCTGAAAACAGTGTAGGTAGCCACATCACTGGTGTCGTATTGGCAGCTAATGTCTCGCCAATCAGGGAAAGTCCTGGCGTTAGAGCAGATTCGTCAGCGGGATCTAATGACATGGAAATGATAGGGAGGGAATTTCTACATTTACGGTATTATTACGGCATTATTTGAATACCCTTTTAGAGGGTATTATAATTTTGATAAAAAGTGTGCAACGCAGTGAAGGAGATATCTCCGACCGAATAAAGTATATATATTCTTGATCAGGATCACCACCCAGTCGATATGATTATGTCCTTTTGTTCGTCTGTCTTTCTGTTTCTACGCAAACTAGTCTGTCAGTTTTAGAGCTATCGCGTTGAAACTTTGCGCACATCCTTCTTTTGTTTGCAGGCAGTATATAAGTCGGAACAGCCAGTCGATTATATCTTTTAGCTGCCATGTAACTGATTTATCAAAAATACCATAACTGCCAAGGTGTTTTTTAAGTTAGAGGGTTGGGACTTTTCACACATGGTATATTTGGCCAAAATATCTTATGTGCAAAATTTCATAAGGATCGGCCGACTATATCCTATAGCTGTCATAGCGATCGGAATTGGCATAACTTTGGTATTTTTTTAATAAGAAAGATGAGACTTGGTACAGATTCCATCTTTGGCAATCCAATCCGATCTGCCAAATTTTATAAGGATCGGCCGACTATATTATATAGTTTCCATATATCTGAAAATGGAAAATGGATAGGAAATGGCACAAATTCGTTCGAAATTTCATCTCTTATGTATAATCGTTCCCTGTTTCTTCTATATTAAATAATTGATAAGTGTTGAGCGATCAGCGTTTTGATAGCGACCGAATTAAAGACGAAGAACAGGCTGGCTCCAATTAGCAGGTCCACACCCTGCGGTCGGTGGAAGTTGGGATCAGCCAGCGCTATGCCGTGAGGAATCTTCCATTTCGAAATATCAATTTTAAGGCTGGGCTGACAGTCCGCAATATGAGACACTATAACCTCCTCTAGGTTCGCACAATATGTGGTTAGTCGAGACTTCACACACACATTAACGGAGGATCCATCCGTAGCAAACTCAGTGCCGCCGAGACCGGCGACAGCTTTTGGTGCGACGAAGCTGAAGTTGACTTGCCAGCCGCGATGAGATACGGTGAACTTGTGAACCAGAGTCCAATAACACTCTGCAAGGCAGGAAAGCACCTGATCGACCACGGATGAGGATATTGGCGGTTGGCAGAAGCACTTCAGTAGGGCGATCCTGCGTCAAGACCGTGTTGATTGACTGGGAAGGTGGGGTAGCAACGGCAACACCAGCAGCGGAAACCAAGTCTCGTAGTGGTGGGGAATTGTTAGAGCTGGGCAGCTGCCCGCAATGGTGCAACAAAGCATGATGTCGGCGATTGCACTTTGGGCAACGGGCAGCTGAACATCCGCGTGCAAAATGACCATCCTCCAAACATACAAAGCAGCGGGTCAGCCGTCGTACCGTTGACTAAGTGGCAAGGCAATGAAGCTTGGACACCACACAGGGCGCATAGAGCTGGACGGGCGTTAATAACCATGCACGACGATCGGTTATTCGAAGATCTCCCTCGGCCCACTTGGTTAGCTGGTGGATACGCAGCCAAAGAAAAGGCGACGCATTCAAGAGTCCGGCACCTTTGCTCCAAGAATCGTGCCATGGACTCCCAAGACGGTAGGCTGTCGTTGTTTCCGGCGAGAGTGTCTTCCCACTTGGCTTTTGTGGCAGGATCCAACTTCTGAAGGACAATCTAGATGAGCAAGCATCCTTGGATCACGGCAGCTGATCCGGAACTCATGAGAGCCCGCATATGCCCATTGAACCGATCCGAAAGCTCCCGCAACGTAGCAACAGAACCTGGCTCTACCACACGAAGCTGCAGGATCTCGTTGATGTGAGACTGGAAAATTAATCGCCGATTACTAAACCGATTGCGCAATAGGTCAAGAGCCACATCGTAGTTCGCGTCAGTAATTTCCAGTGCTCTCACCGTCTCCAAGGCTGACTCGCGCAGGCATGAAATGAGCCACCGGAGCTTTTCCATTTTTGTTAGGTGAGGATGGTTGTCAATCGTCGTCTTAAAAAGGGCAAAGAAATTCGGCCAGTCAACATAGCCGCCGCTAAATGTTTGGTATGGGTGGGCTTGTATGGTATGGGTGGGACACCGGCACCGTCGAGAAATGTGGAGTGAGCAGCGATTCTCATGGAGTGCTTGGCAACCTCCACCTGAATGTCCACCTGCACATCAGTCGCCAGCTGCGAAAATCTCCAATAAAGCACACTCCCGATCTCGCTGAAGTTAAGCTCCTCCAACTCTTCTTGAAGCGCGGTGAACCGCTCACGCAAACGCTTCTCCATTGACTCCAGCGCCATAATGGTTGAACTTCGGGCGCGATCACGTCGGGGTCACCAATGTTGAGCGATCAGCGTTTTGATAGCGACCGAATTAAAGACGAGATTTAATTGTTTATATTCAATTTATTGACCTAATTCCGCACAATAAAACAAAAAGCGGCCCGTCAAAAACAACTATCAAAATACAACAACAAGAAGAACCGCTTCGGCGCAGAAGCTCTTCCAAAGCTCCCAAAACCGCATGCGCTACAAAATGACAACAAAGTGCATGCGAATCTGGGAGACAAAAGAGAAGATTAAATGCCGCTGCAGATAAACAAATTATTAATATTCTAATTAGCCTATCTGGTGGCTGCTTAGCCCAACAATAAGAATAATGACGTGGTTACTGATTAAATAACACTATAGTTGCACTTGACTGATTTTTTTTTTGGTTTTTCTTGCACGCGCCGAACAAGAATATTTTTTATATGCAATTTTGTACACCTATATAGCATATTTTCGTCACTAAAATTGATATTAGATATTTTGGGTTTCGCCTGCAGGTTCGTCACCGGTACTTTACCTCGTCAAGAGGTTTTTTTATATGATATCAGTTGTTTTTTTGTATATATTGATCTTCAATTATTTAAAATAGAACGCATTTTTAATTTACAAAGGTTTTAGAATTTGGTTAGTTAAAAAATTTTAATTAAAAATGTGCCCAAAAATGTATTTAAAATACAAAATTGTTTCGAAGTTGTGGGAAACCAAATTGTTTTAACAAATTAACAGATGAGAGGCATATCCTTATGAGAGTTCCACTATGTATATAATAAATTATAAAAAAAAAAAATAAGAAAGGAAAGCTAACTTCAAGCGGAGCCGAGGTTGATATACCCTTGCAGTTAAGCAGAAGCTTATATTATTATTATATATATCGGATCGTATATAGTTGTCCGATCTTTATTCACCGTCCCGAATTTCAAAAAAATAGAAAGGTTGTGCCATTTCCGATCGTTCAGTAATATGGCAGGTATAGGTATGGCCGATTCTTATGAAACATAGGATTAGATTGCCCAAAACGAAAACCGTAGATAGTCCCATCATTCTAGCTTAAAAACAACAAAGTTAAGCCAATTATCCTAATAAAATCCCAATAAAATGCAAATCGGATAAGATGCAATCTGTACTAAGTCCCATCCTATTAACTTATAAAAAAACTAAGTTATGGCATATCCGATCTAATAAACATGTATTATATGTAAAATAAATGCGGAAGGATAAAAAATTAAAAAAACTGGAAATTACGTTTTTCCAGTTTTTCTAGTTAAACCAATTGTTGAATGTAACAATTTTTTTTGGGAGTGCAACATAAAATAATACATATTAGAAAAGTATTGGCGGAGTTGGTTTGCCTGGTTTTTGCCTGGGGCATATACATATAAAGCTTTCTACTCGTAAAATTGTGCATTTTTAAGTGTTCCAATTAAGACATGGGACACTGAAACGCAAAGCAGAATTACATCAATATTTGCCATCAAGCAACAAAGTTCGAGGTTGGCCGAGTGGAGAGCGTCGTGGTTCTTAACACGGAGGGCCTGGGTTCGAGTCCTAGTTGAGTCAATGTTTATGTTTTACTTTTTAAGCCCTTTTTTATTTGGATTTTATTTTTGAAATATTTGAAAATATCTTATGTACAAAATTTCATAAGGATGGGCCAACTATATCCTATAGCTGTCATAGAACGATCGGAATTGGCATAACTTTGGTGTTTTTTAAGTTAGAAAGATGGGACTTGGTACAGATTTTATTTTGGGCAAAATAATCTTTTTGAAAATATGAGATTAAAAACTCCAATTTAATTGACGAAAATATTGTTTAACCACCTATAATAAATTCAATAAAATTATTTCGAGTTTTTCCTTAAATCCAAAATTAAAACATGGTATGATCTACTGATTTCAATAAGAAAATAAAAATCTTCCATAGAAAAAGGTTTGGGGAAAAATCATAGAAGACCAAAAATTAATGTAGAAAATCTGAGATTTCAACTTTGGATGAGTAGGAAAAATTATGCGTGGACGAAAAAAAAGTTGGAAATTGCCGGCCTGTGTAATTGCTTACATGACAATAACAAAAATCTCCAATTTTATTCAGATTGGCCAAGAAAAAAATACAGACAAACAGACAGTGTGTACTGGCTTCATTTTGAAAAAACTGCAAAAATCGAATTTCTTGAATAACTTCTGAAAGAAATGTCGGACCGGGTCGGTTGAAGGACCAATGTTGTGAGTCTACTCATTAAGACATGAGACACTGAAAGAGAGCGTCGTGGTTCCTAACACGGAGGGCCTGGGTTCGAGTCCTACTTGAGTCGATGTTTACGTTGTACTTTTTAAGCCCTTTTTTATTTGGATTTTATTTTTAAATAAATAAACTAAAAGCTATGGGTATAGGGTATTGACCGAATATATGCAGACTCCAAAAAGCAAAGTTGCCAATCAAATACACACATGTATAAGTAAATGCAAGCTTCACAGAAGGCTGCACAAAATGGGTAGCTGCACTTACAGGACTATATATTGAGTTAACGAATTTTGCCAGATATGAGCGATATATCAAAAGTTGCGTCATCTCAAGCTATCTCCACGTGCAATATAAAAAGGATCAAATGAACAAATTTTGAAAAATAATTTTTTTTCTTAAAAAAAATGTTTTTTTTTTAGTGTATTTTTTTTTGTGTATATATAGTATAGACGTTTGGTCTCAAAAAAAGTTAAATAGATATTTAAAAAAACCTTTCAACAGTGTAAAACTCGTTTTAATATCTTTCTTAATTATAAAGTTATGAATTTTTTAATTAACAAAGTTTTTTAAATTTTTTGACGTAAGCTTAAGGTATTTCAAAAAGTTGTAGAACAATAGTTGCTCATATGATAGTAACAAACATTTTCCAATTTTTTTCAGGATTGTTAAGAAAAAAATAATGCAAACAGACAAACCGACGCAAACTGGCTTCATTTTGAAGAAGAAGAAAAAATAGAATTTTAAGTCTATCTATCTATCTATCTATTTATATTCTATCTGGGGACTAAAATGTGTTCACCAGCCCCACTTTAGTGATTAAAAATTTTTTTACTTTCACCCTAATTTCTCCCAAACCAAATAACTTTTGGAATATGTTTCGACAAAAATTATCTAATTGAAACAATACCTTTCGATTGGTATATAATTCATTTAGATCGGTTGCCTACAGAAAATTATTAATTCTTCGGATATATATAGAGTTTCCTCGCGCACGCCAAGGCATGCAAGTCGTCACCTCGTGGACTTCCGTCCACAGTGATTATAATCAAAACTAATAAACTCAGAAATCGAAAAAAACATTTCACTAAACGTTTATGCGTTCTTCTAATTCCGATATTGTTGGTTTTTCTCATTTAAGTTGCTTTTGAACATCTGATAACTTTGAAAAAGATCAAAATCATTGATGCTAACAAATAACAAAAAACTAAAATTATAAAGTTACTTTCATATGCTAAAAAGTACGTGCTGACTCGATGCTGGCACAAATTTCTCATTTTTGAATCGATCAACCGATGTTGTTAAAAGATGATCTAACCGTTACTTGGGGAAAGAATGACTATGTTAGGGTTTTGGGCAGATGAAGTGGTTGGTGGTGCCAGTCTTCAGTACGCTGGGCAATGTCATGTCTCTTTATTCTCACGCCTATGCGCTGGAGTTGCCCTCGTCAAAATCTGAGTTTATTATGGAATCGGCTGGGGTTACGGATATCTCGCAGCGCTCCACTGGGAAGGGACAAGAATGGGCCGATGAGCCCCTAAGATTCGAGCATGGAATGCTCTGGTACTTCACAAACCGGATGTGTTACTGCATGCTGTCGCTCTGGACATTGAAGTACGGGTGTCGCGGAATCTTTACCACCATTTTCATATTTTTGGCCTTCGGAGACGTAATAAAAAGCTGAAAAATTAACTGTATCTTTTTTACGAATTGCACCGCGTTGGAGTTTTTAAATAAATCAATTTTGACGCGTTTCTTGACTAAAATTAGATTTATTATTCATAAAATTTATAAAAAGATTTTGAAAGCTGGAACTTAAAATTATAATTTTTAAACTCCCTTGCTTCACATAAACCGTCAAACAGCTTATCGCATTTATGAAACAATTATGATTATATTTACTCATATGACAGATAAAAATATTCTGATTGAATGGAAAAAGTCTTACAAAGTTTTGTTATGAAAAATATGCGCCGATTGCTACCACCTATGTATATACTAATAACTATGTATATACTATACTCTAAACTAATACTCTTATTATTTAGTTTAAATTTAACTATACTTATATTTTAAAATCAATTTTCATTCGTATTCATATACGTATTATTATAAAATTAATGCTATTGAACAGTAGTTACATTGGATAACTTAAGCCTACTATCTAATTTTCATTAGGATGGCGAAGATTCTCAAAATAAATTTTAGGTGAAGCTAGTTATTCTTTTTTATTATTTTGATCTACAGTCCATTTAATTCAATAAAAATAAATAAAAAATAATTTAAAAAATTATTCTACGATTTAAATTTATAGTTTGTTCTTATATGAACTACTCTTAATAGCTAAGATTATTTTATTTACATGTGTGCTCTTCGAGTACCTTTGTACAAACTTCACATTTAACATGGCAACACCAATGGAATTTGCAATTACAGCGCTCATTAACTATAATATTTTTTGTGTTATAGCCTCGACCACAGCAAAGAATAGCGCAGCTTTCTAATCCCGATGAGTTCTTTCGACAAACTCTGCCATGTGTACCTTTAAAAAACATAAAATAAATTTAAATATTGACGGCTTATTAATTGAATCAATTACCTGGCCATTGTAACAGATAACTAGTACGACACCAGTCTGGACTTTCATCTAAATATATAAGATCATGAGCTGTTGGTATTCTATACCTCGAATCTTTAACCTGAAGACGTCCACGTTTATTCAATTTGACTTTAGTAGCTTCTTCATATTTTACACGTAAATAATCACCTAAAAACAACAAATAATATAAATCAGTAAGCTGTAGATGTATTTTTAAATTTGTTAAATCGCTGGTTACATAAATATAATTAAAGTAGATCATTAAAACAATGTCTTTAATCGCTTTACTCGATTCTCCTTTTAATATTACCGATGTCTAAAATAATGAAGTACTATGAGTGGCAAGCCAGTCACATCAAACAAAGAAAAATGGCAAGCTTTATATGGTTTTTGAAAATACAGGTGATAATCAAAATCGAATTAGCCAAGAAACCGTTCGTTATACCCAGAAAAAATTAATATAGGGTACCCAGATAAAATTAATATAGGGATAAAATTAATATATCCAGATGTTAGTAATGCATGAAAGAAATCATTTCCGACCCTCATGTTTCGGAAGATTATCAATTCTTCAGGACGACGATCAGGTAAAAATAATGCAAACGGAAAAGCTTTCAGTCTGTTTCTGTTCATGTTTTCCGGAGACTATTAAAGCTACAGGGATTTGAGATTTTGCACAGAAAAGTTTTTTTTAGATTTGACAACTATAACATTAAGCTGCCATAACAACGGTCAATAGGAATAGGGTCAAATTTCGAACTTTTCAAGATGTGACTTGTTATCTTCGCTACTATATAAAAATAAGTTGAGGTTTCTTTCCTGACGCTATACGACGTACGTGTGTCAGAACGCACGAACCGATTTTCACGGGTTTTCATTCGTTGGAACAGTCTCGGGTTCCGCAAAGTTTATAGCAATGATAATTCAGGAAAAATTTCAACAGAAAAGCGGGAAAATCTTTTTTTACATACAGCGCCATTTCAGTACTATAAACCAATAATATCTATAATAATAGTAGGCGCCGGTACGTGATACATTGTTTGACAGCTACTCATTGTTCTCAGCTCCGTTAATTTTATGTGACAACCGATATTGTGTTCACTGTGAAATTGTGAAAAAACCATAAAATCAATAACGTTTATTGTGGAAATTATTATTCAATTTCAACCGCAGGATTTGTCTTTAAGGTGGTAAGTTGAACTGTTCACCACTCTATCCATAGTCCAAAATGCTTAGAGGACGACGTGTGAACATCGGCCGCCGCACAAGACATGTAAGCCAGCAAGAACTGTATTCACAGAACATAAGCAAAGAAAGACAAAATATAATAAGAGAAAATGCCCAATTGAGACAACGCGTTAGGACACGAAGATCATTGGCATCATACATTCGCAATTCCAATATGATCCCACTGGGAACTGCAGAGATGATGAAAATATAGATATTGGACCAATGACGACTATATGCCGATATTGTTATGCGTTAAAGTTAAAAAAAAAACGGCTCGATTGTGCTTCGCAAGCGGAAAAGTCAAACTGGATCCATTACTTACACCACCACAACCACTGTAACCTTTGTTCATGCCGACTTGGAGAGTAAAAGATACAAAACAAATAACCAATCACTCACACCAACAATATGAATTGCTACACATAAAAACTACATATACACACACTACACCATCACACGGTGGACCAAAATCATTTGCGCATTTAAAAAACGAATGGCCACCAATGCCAAACATATCGAGAAGCATGTCAACTGTTTGGATTGCTGGTGAACGAATCTCATTGGGATTTATTTTACCAAATACGAACGCTGTTTACAATTATCATCACCACATGTTTTACTTTGCAACCAAATCAGTTATGGAAGAAATACAAAGACGACATACGACATGTGAAGATGTCTTGCATCGCTTGCCTGACACCCAAATAACCGAGAAAATCTACAATGAACTACCCTACTACCCTATATTCACACTTAGTAATCTGATCTAATCAATATTCATCAGCATGTCGCAATAAGCAATGATCAGACCCACTAACCAATTGGCATACCTAGTAATAATTAACAATAAGCATGAAAAAATATCCAACCTAATAACCCAGCATTAGTAGACGGCGGCAGAAGCGGAAATCAGCAGTATCAGCGGGAAGAATGGCCGACTGACCGAAGCAAACAAAGCTAGATAGCTAAGCCAAAATGCATGTACAAGCAATGCATGACTCAGAGCACCCACCTCTGGCATTAACACGTCCATAACATCGACCTTCCCTAGACTTATGCATAATTTATGTTATAAATAATGTAGCATCTTATATAAGAATTGTTCTTCTGAAATAAAGATAGTTGCGAATATAGAGTAGATCGGTTCGTTACTCAGTGTCAAGGTACGGCACTTAAAACCAACCTACTTCGAGTGATCCTGTGTAAAACGGACTACAAGTAGAGCTTAATTATCTAATCTACTTCGAGAGTTGCTCCCGTGAAACGGACCACAAGTAGATCCCGCGTTACCCAACCTACTTCGAGTGTTGCTCCCGTGAAACGGACCACAATTAGGACCCGCATTCCCCAATCTACTTCAAGTGTTGCTCCCATGAAACGGACCACAAGTAGAAACCCGGTTATCCAACCTTCTTCGAGTGCTGCTCCCGTGAAACGGACCACAAGTACGAGCGGCCGATACCAAGGAGAACCAACACAGGACTTCAAGTATCTCACATCATTAAAAGCCTGATCACAGCAAGCGCCTGGTGAACCCGACCAGTCCCTTGCAGAATCCAGGCCAGGTTAGTCAGAACTTTTATACGTTCTTTGACTACGACTCCGGGACCTACCTTTATGCCCGAGAGTTCAATTTCGACGTAGTGGCCATTTGGTGACCCCGACGTGATCCTTTTCTATAGGATCATAGCCTAAACACAAGCCGCAAAGCAATTTAACTCATCGAAAAAAAAAAACATCGCATAGATGAGCAAATTGAAAGCAACAAAGCCATCTAAGGGCTAATAAGAAACTTCACTAAGGACCGCAGAGCGTAAGCTCGAGGAAGGATACTTCGAGGAGAGACTCAGACATTTCACTCACTCATGGACCCAGTTTACAAAAAAATGATACCAAGCTCCATAAGCAAGCACTAAGTGCTAAGAACAAGTATTTCACAAAGGCCAAAGCGAAGAAGAGCTTATGAAAAAATATGAAGCAATATTTTCGGATGGAATCCCATCAGTGTCAAGCCCGTCACAAAGGCCCCGGAAAACAGGCGAAAATCTCGAGCCAAAGGCACAATTATCACGAGGAAACAAAGGAGAAGACCTTCGATTAACATCATTAAAACGAAAACGATTAGACGATATGAAAGACTTTCTGTGCAATCGCACCGAAGGACATGAAGTGTCCACAAACGTCACACAACACATAAAAGAGCTATGAAAGGAAATCGTCACTGGATACCATGATCTCATCGACCTGGAACCTAGCCATAAAAAATGATGGACACACTGATGACAGATTTCAGGTTATACAAGTAGAATACTTTTGGTTTCTGAGCGAAGAATCGCAATCGACTTCAGCATCAACACAAAAACCCGCGATCGCACCTTCGTTTTTAATACCACCAGTTGAAATTCCAAAGTTTGACGGAGACTACCGAATGCATCCACAATTAAGACTACAGCGATGCAGTAAAATTCCATAATCTCAACGTCAATTGGCGGATCGACCAGTTACCAGGATGCCTGGCAACGACTAAAGAATCGATACCAAAATGAACGGCTGTTGGTTAAATCCGCGATCCAAGAGCTTTTCGGACACCCCAGAACAAATGGATCAGCTTACATGATACCGTGCTCCGAACGGTCGCCACTCTCAACGCACTCAGAGTGTCAACAGACAACTGGGAGCCAATCTTGAAACACATCATTGAGGAAAGATTGGCTCCACACACGCTGTCATCTCTAGAACTAGCCGTCACCGATCCAACCAATCGACAATCTCTGAAGCAGATGTTAGAAGACCTTGAGCGTCAGGCAACCAGTCAAGTAACAATGCAGAATTGAGCCCTGCTTACATATAAGTCCACCGTTCTGTTACCAGCCGCCCAAGTGGCAATACATGGACCAGCCGGACCCCCTCAGCAATGCCGCACACTCCTAGATTATGGATCACAGATTAACATAATCACCAGAAGGATGGCTGACACACTTGGACTACAATTGGAGCCATCAACTCCGAACATCGCTGCACTGGGAGGAGCAACTAAAAGATCACGAAAAAGGGCTGTGGTGACCCTATCATCATTAACCACTGATTTCGAAAATCAAATCAACGTCGTTGTACTACCGGAAATAGTGACCAATCAACCATCCCATCCTATTCCAGAGCCAAGATATATCTCACCTCAGTTGCACTTAGCCGATCCTGAATTTACGCAGCCCCAAAATATTGACCTGTTGTTGGGCGCCGAAATCATCTCCCGGCTTATAAGGCCACAACAGGCATATTTGGGAGTAGGACAGCCACTACTTAAAAATACCGCGATTGGATAGATTGTGATGAGGCCAGTGCGACCGGATTCAGCTCCTGATATCAAGGCAGAACAATTCGTCTGTAATACGGCGGCTTGGACACTGGAAGCTAACGCCGTAATTCCCTAAACAAGGGAATTCAGTAGAAGTCACCTCCAATTTTAAAGGATGTAGGGAATAGACATATCACCCGTCATGGGTAACTGGCATCTCGAAGAGGGAGCAAGAAGCAAGGCCAAGAAAGGCCAAGAAAGGCCAGGAGTCCTGTATGCGCACTAACCAACCAGAAAATCGCCTAGTACTACAAGGGCGCGCAACAAGGAAGGAGACAACAGGCCGGATAGAAATATCATTGGTATCTTATGAATGTTGGAGATCTCACCCACATCATTCCCACATGGTGGATCAAGATAAAGATCATAGACAGAAATCTAAATTTCTGCAGATCTAAAGACGTAAAGTTTACCACCAAAAGAAAAAAAGTGTACCGTTACTAGCTTTTTGGTAGCTTAATTCCGCTCAATATTAGCAGCGGCCGGTCATTATCAACTCCAAAATACAAGTAAAAGAAGGAAAAAAGAGAAAATGAATAGTTTTAAAAGAAGGGGAGAGAGATATAAATTGAAAAAAATCTTTGATGCAAACGGCATCGCAAGAGATGTGTTAAACCTACTTTGTTAAGGTAAACAAGAAAAGAAAGCTAACTTCGGGCGGAACCGAAGTTGATATACCCTTGCAGTTAAGGTTGTTCCATTTCTGATCGTTCATTTATATGGCGGCTATAGGGTACAGTTGGCAGATCCTTTTGAAATTTGGCAGATCTGATTCGATTGCCCGAAATGGAATCCGTAGAAAGTCCCATCATTCTAGCTTAGAAAAACACAAAAGTTATGCCAATTCCGATCGTTCAGTTATGGCAGCTATATGATATAGTCGGCCGATCCTTATGAAGTTCGGCAGAACAGATAATTTTGTGCAAAATAGAATCTGTACTAAGTCCCATCTTTCTAACATAAAAAACAACAATGTTATGTGAATTCCGATCGTTCAGTTATATGACAGCTATAGGATATAGTCGTCCGATCCTTAAGATAAAATACAAGATAAGATATTTTGACCAAATATAACATGTGTGAAAAGTCCCAACCCTCTAACTCCCAAATCCTCCCAAACACCAGTTTATGGCATTTCCGATCAATCAGTTTTTGGCAGCTATAGGATATAGTCGACCGATCCCGGCCGTTCCGACTTATAGTACATAAGTTTAGACTTATAGTACATAAGACTTATAGTACATAAGCCTGCAAACAAAAGAAGGATGGGTCCAAAGTCTTAACTCGATAGTTCTAAAACTGAGAGACTAGTTTGCGTAGAAACAGACAGACAAACAGACGAACATGCTCATATCGACTCAGGAGGTGATCCTGATCAAGAATATATATACGTTTTAGGGTCGGAGATGTCTCCTTCATTGCGTTGCACACTTTTCACCAAAATTAAAATACCCTCTGCAAGGGTTCAAAAATTACTCTAAGGGAGTAGAGAGTACTCAGAGCAACGATAACCACAGAAATAACGACATTTATAGAATGAACTTAGCTCCGGAGATTTTCCAAAGATTTATTGAGAAGTTGCTCGCACCATGTCCAAATGCCCTGATCGACGATTTCTTGATCATATTCTCTCTGGCAAGGGTATTGAGGCCAATCCAGACAAGATCAAGGTATTAACGAATTTTAGGGAACCCAAAAATAAAGATATGTCGGGAAGCAGTAAAATTCAAGGACAAACAGAGTTGTCGCGTAGTTTTAAGTTCGGGGAAATATAGAATTCATGTGAAAGGCATAGCAGCAGAAACGGTGGTAGTCTCTGCTGGTGAGTGCGGTCCGTTAACGAGTTACCGAAAGTTTTGAGATGAAAAGAAATGACGACAGAGGCTCAACTTGAGAGAATGCTGAGAGAGCAGGGTTGAGCATAATGATCGATGAGAGAAAAGGCGGTAGTCTAGTTATGGTAACAAACGTGAGCGGAACTCGCTGTGCTGCCGCGTCAATTATAAAAATATTAAGGGACAATGGAAGAAATTACTGGACTTACGACATCAGAAGTGGGATCTCCTTCGCCACAAGAACACAGTTCCGCTCAATATACGGCAGCGTTGGAAGAGCAAAACAAAAACCTCATGAAAATCATAAAGGCCATGCAGGCGCCAAGAGCCTCAGCGTCAAATGGGAAGACCACGCATGTGACACAGCCCAAATTTAATCCCGATGGTGCTGGAACAGATGCATCAGCATGGTGCACTACGGTCGATTTAATCTTCGCAAATAATGTACTTGAAAGCAGCGCCCTAGTAATAGCACCAAGCAAAGCGTTTGAGGGCATCACCTGGACCCAATTCAAGGAACTGTTCATCCTGCAATTCGTAGGCATTGAGAAAACGGCTGCCGTACTGATTAATATTTTAAACGGGCATCCCAGATCTGGAGAAAGCTTTGCTGAATATGGCAGTCGCATTCTTACGCTGTTACTATCCAAGTGAAAATCTACGGAGCTGGAAGAGACTGCGGTATTGATAGCGTTAGGCACCATGACACAAATTGACAATAATTTGCTGAGTTGGGTTTTTACGACTAGCGTGACGACACGTAATGAACTACAGCGGCAGCTGCAGGTTTACGCCTTCAAGAAGCGTAAAAACGAAAGTGATGAATCTTCGTAAAGTTTGGACAAGAAAAAACCACGAATGCAGTCGCAGGTAAAATGCCATGGTATGGTGGTAAATGCCATAGTTGTGGAAAAATTGGCCACAAATACGCCCAATGCCGCGCTCGCATGGAGAGCTCATTCTCCACCAAAGGAAAGATCTACAGTGGAAGCAGCGTTTCTGGAGTAAAGGAGCGTTCAAACATAAGATGCTACAAGTGTGGCTGGACATATAGCTACACTATGCCCCAAAGGTAGTACCAGTGGAAACGGCGAATACAAGGAGAAGCGCTTGGGACATATTTATTTGTATTGCAAGTATTTATTGTATTAAAGATGTGTGCAAAATTTTATTTAGATCCGAGCATTACTTTTTGAGTTACGTTACGCACCGACTTGAAAAAGTTGTTTTGAGAAAAACGCGTCTAAAGTTTGAAAAGCAATGGAAAGTATATGGAGAGAAAGAAACTAGAAAATCGGTATCTCAGCAAGTTTTAGTGCGATCGACATGAAACTTTCACAGGATATTCCTAAGATAATGTTCTATTATACAAAAAATTTCAGAAAAAAAATTTTTTTTTAAGTCTCAAACCATCCTGCCCCCTTAAAACTTTAGACGCCTCAAAAATTAATGCTCGGATCTAAATAAAATTTTTCACACATCTTTAATACAATAAATACTTGCGGATGAACGAAAGAAATTTAAAATCGAATATTTTTCAAAATGGTTTCGTTCATCCGCACAAGAAATTAATATTTTAAGTAAATCAATTCAATTTTTTTATTTCCGATAACACTGTAGGGCCAGACTTTACGCACCGCAAGATAATAATTATTTGAAACGACTCCGGCCGACTGCCCTTAAAAATAAAAATTCCTAGATACTATCCAAACATTTATAGTGTAAAAAAATTGAATAAATATATTTCTGCTTTTTTCAGCCTCTGCAACCATCCTGCCCCTTAAATCCAATGTGACCCGTCGCCATTTGCAAGTCCAATGCTATTGGTCAAAAAGAAAGATGGCAGCGAGAGACTGTGTATTGATTTTCGTGAGCTAAATTCAAACACAATCTCAGATAAATACCCGTTGCCATTGATTTCAGATCAGATAGATCGCTTGCGAGTCGGAAAATATTTTTCTACTTTAGACATGGCCAGCGGATTTTATCAAATACCGATCCATCCTGACTTCATAGAAAGAACAGCATTCGTTACCCCAGAGGGTCAGTATGAATTTCTGGTGATGCCATTTGGGCTAAAAAATGCCTCTTCTATTTTTCAATAGTGCGAGCGCTGGGTGACTTAGCCTATTCCTACGTAGTGGTCTACATAGTCTACGTGCTAATTGTAGCAGAATCAAAGGAGGAAGCATATAAAAGGTTAGGTATAGTGTTGACAGTTTTGTCTGAGGCAGGTTTTACATTTAACATAAAAAAGTGCGCTTTTCTTCATACGGGAATAAAGAACTCCAAATCGAATTGCATACAGTTGCCAGTGCCGATGAGTATGGCGCAATGCTAATACACAAAATAGATGGTAAACTAAGAGTAATTGTATATTTTAGCAAATGCACG
The DNA here is from genome assembly GCF_017639315.1 of Drosophila ananassae. NCBI lineage: Eukaryota > Metazoa > Arthropoda > Insecta > Diptera > Drosophilidae > Drosophila > Drosophila ananassae. Next base: position 22,390,657 of record NC_057929.1, on the reverse strand, counting down.
ACAGTATCCAAAGCTAAATATCACTCATATGAGCTAGAAACCTTAGCTGTTTACAATGCAGTGAAACACTTCAGACATTATTTACTTGGTAGAAAATTTATTGTGTACACCGATTGCAATTCACTCAGAGCGACTCAGAAAAAAGCTGAATTGACCCCAAGAGTACACCGTTGGTGGGAGTATTTACAGGCTTTTGATTTCAGCATTGAGTATCGAAAGGGTTGCCAAATGGCACACGTGGACTTTTTATCACGCAATCCAATTCCTGTAGCTTCAACCTTCATCCAGGGCTATTATACCGCAAGATACAACGTAATGGCACGACTATAAACCATGAACACGAGACTATGATGCATTTAGGATGGCAAAAAACTCTAGACAAGGTTTATGAACAATTCTGGTTCGAACATATGTCTAAATATGTCAAGAAATTAGTTGAAAATTGCATAACATTCACTTTTATCACACTCTTAATCTAGACTCAGAAAATTGCATTAAAGCTGTGAAGTCAGGCATTTCTTTCTTTGGAACTTTGCTCATCGAATAAAATTGAGTAGCACCGTGCCAATGGTCAGGTGGGACGTGTAATGAGCACGCTAAAAGCTATGCTAACTGCTGTAGAAACTAGCGAACGTTCTTGGCAGGATGCATTGCAAGATATCCAGTTAGCCTTAAATTGCTCTACAAATAGACTTACAAAATCTAGTGCTTTAGAGTTGCTAATAGGGAAAGAGGCTAGGCCTTTTGATATGCTGAAAATAAATGAAGAAGATAATATAGTGAAAAGAGAAAGTGCTAGAATAAAAGCTAAAGAAAATATGGAGAATAATGCACGATACGATAAAGAAAGATTTGAAAAAATAAGGTGAAAGTTATTGCGTATAACGTAGGTTATCATGTTTTATTGAAGACTGAAGAGCGTCATTAAACAAAACTTGATTCAAAGTTCAAGGGTCAATTTCAAGTGGTAAAAGTATTAGATGGAGATCGAAATGAATTAAAATCATTAGTTAATATACTTTTAAATACTCACACGAGTCTCTGAGAGCGCTACCAAATAGACAGTTAATCAGAAAATTCCAAAATAATACTAATGAGCCCCAAGATGGGGTAAAGCCTGCGGTTGGCACGTGTTAATGTGCGTTTGGTTCCCAAGAGGAGAAAGAGCACGAAGACGGCAAAAGTGAATGTGCGTCTGTGTCCCAAGAGAAGAAAGAGTATGAAGATGACACACACACTGGCACTTTGCCGAAAAATGGTTGATATTTTTTCGCAAATAAGCTAAAATTTAGCTTAAACTATCGGTAACGTTGGCCGGATCGAAGAACAACGACGCAGACACCATGGAGGTCGATGAGGAAGAGTTCGAGGTCCCCTCCAGCAGCAGCAAAGGCGAGAAGAAGCGCTTCGAAGTGAAGAAGTGGAACGCCGTAGCTCTATGGGCATGGGACATCGTGGTGGATAATTGCGCCATTTGCCGCAACCACATCATGGACTTGTGCATCGAGTGCCAGGCTAACCAGGCCTCGGCCACCAGCGAGGAGTGCACAGTGGCCTGGGGCGTCTGCAACCATGCCTTCCACTTCCACTGCATCTCCCGTTGGCTGAAGACGCGTCAGGTCTGTCCGTTGGACAATCGCGAATGGGACTTCCAGAAGTACGGCCACTAATCCCGCTCATACACCAATCCCGTAATCAACTCAACGGAGCAGGAGCCTTCTCACCCGGAAATAACTATAGTATACCCACTTAGTTCTTAAGCGATCCATTTCACAGGCCTCACAGAGCTCACCCGTAATGTCGCGGGCGGTTCTCTTGGACCTTCTTCCCCACTACCTTTCCCCCATAAGAAACAGATTTTTTGTACGCTTACTTAATAAATGAGAAGAAGATGCTGAAGACATGACACAAGTGAATGTGCATCTGTGTTCCAAGGAGGGAAATGTTGAGCGCAGTATAGCAGCTGTCTCGCAGGGTCGAACAGTGCACTGCAGTGTTATGGCGGAGGTCTTGGTGACCTGTTGCATGTGTTTGCGCGGCAATGACGAATGAAATTAAATGACGAATTTAAGTTATTTAAACGATGAATTGTTTAGAGAATGGCTCTGTATAATCTTAAAAAAAGAAGACTGAAAGGTTTATGTTAATCGTTGAAATTGAATATGAAAATTAATATAACCGCTGTTTTCTTGACTTGTTACTAGTTAGTCAACAAGTTACCGAAAGTTTTGAGATGAAAAGAAATGACGACAGAGGCTCAACTTGAGAGAATGCTGAGAGAGCAGGGTTGAGCATAATGATCGATGAGAGAAGGCGGTAGTCTAGTTATGGTAACAAACGTGAGCGGAACTCGCTGTGCTGCAGCATCAATTATAAAAATATTAAGGGGGCAGGATGGTTTCAGGGGCTGAAAAAAAGCACATTTTTGCGATTTTTTTTCTCATTTCTGAGTGAACGAAATGATCCAATTTTTTTACACGATAAATGGCTATATTTGTAGAGTATTTAAGAATATTTTTTATTAAGAAATAATTATTATTTATTCCGTGACGGCAGTCGGCCGGAGTCGCTTCAAAAAATTGGTCTCTTGCGGTGCGTAAAGTCTGGCCTTACAGTGTTATCTAAAATCAAAAAATTGAATTGATTTACTTAAAATATTTGTTTCTTGTGCGGATGAACGAAACCATTTTGAAAAATATGCAATTTTGGATTTTTGGCGCGGTTTCAAAGTCAAAAGTGCCATTTTTATATAAAAATCCGCCCATTTTTGCCCCTAAAAAAAGTAAAAAAAAATTTTTTTTAAAAAAAGCGTTCGTTCATCCGCAAGTATTTATTGTATTAAAGATGTGTACAAAATTTTATTAAGATCCGAGCATTGCTTTTTGAGTTACGTTACGCACCGACTTGAAAAAGTTGTTTTGAGCAAAACGCGTCTAAAGTTTTAAAAGCAATGGAAAGTATATGGAGAGAAAAAAACTAGAAAATCGGTATCTCAGCAAGTTTTAGTCCGATCGACATGAAACTTTTACAGGATATTCCTAAGATAATGTTCTATTATATAAAAAATTTCTGAAAAAAAAATTTTTTTGAAGTCTCAAACCATCCTGCCCCCTTAAGGGACAATGGAAGAAATTACTGGACTTGCGACAGATATGTATAATACAAAAAAACGTGCAATATTATTTCCTCGCTTTAAATACTCACATGATCATAATAATAGGTAGAAATTTTGCTGTCATTGTAAAGATAATCTGTGAAAAAAATTACTACAAAACAAGAAAGGAAAGCTAACTTCGGGCGGAGCCGAAGTTTATATACCCTTGCAGTTGAGTCGCAGTCCGCTAGGTGGCGCCACGCATCTTATATTATTAAATATATAGCGGATATAGTTGGCCGATCCTTATGAAATTCGACAAATCAGATTGTTTTTCCCAAAATAGAATCTGTATCAAATCCCATCTTTTTAACTTAAAAACACCAAAGTTATGCCAATTTCGATCGTTCTATGACAGCTATAGGATATAGTCGGCCGATCCTTATGTACATAAGATATAAGATGTGAAAAGTCCCAACCTTCTAACTTAAAAAAAACCAAAGATATGGCATTTCTGATCAATCAGTTATATGGCAGCTATAGTCAACCGATCCCGGCCGTTCCGACTTATATACTGCCTGCAAAGGAAAGAAGGATGTGTGCAAAGTTTCAACTCGATAGCTCTAAAACTGAGAGACTAGTTTGCGTAGAAACAGACAGACGGACAGACGGACATGCTCATATCAACTCAGGAGGTGATCCTGATCAAGAATATTTATACTTTATAGGGTCGGAGATGTCTCCTTCATTGCGTTGCACACTTTTGACCAAAATTATAATACCGTCTGCAAGGGTATAAAAATAGACTTTATTAGTGGTATAACCATTTAAATAGAAAACTTTGATGGGTCGTAAAAAAGAAATTGAATAGGTATCCATTTTCGAATAAGCTAGAAATATAGGCCAATAATAAGCCGGAAATTGCTGTAAATGAGGCCATTGAGTTCTTCTTCAAAACTCATTTGCTTCAAAACAATGTTAAAATTTAAAACAAATACAGGTAGGCGTATGAAAGTCGACCATTGAGGTTTTTTTGTTTAAGATGGTCACTTTATGCATAGTTCATTATTGATTTGATTGTACCATTAAGGTGGAAACTTCAATTGCTTGGTTGAAAGGTAACCTTTAATCTTTCAACCGCGTGATTGAAAGGTAAAAGGTAATTTTATTTACAAACATTTTATAAATTTAACATAAGTTTTTCGATCATATTCTTCAATACCTGATTTAAAAAAAAATGTCCATAAAAAATATTTGTTGATGCAAAATTGGAGATTTCTATTTGAATAAGTATTCAAAAGATATGGTAACGGCTAGATGTCTCATTTTTTTATGAGGGTTTAGATAACATACTACATTAATGCAATGGTATTACTTTTGATGAAAAACTTCCATTAAAATATATGGACGAGATGGAAGAGGGTGAAAAGAAAATAAAAGAAAGAGCATTCTTTGAAAAAAAAGTAAGTAAATTTGTAAAAAATAATAATCACTTTGAATGAAGACCATACGTAGCAAGGAGTTGGACGACTAACGAAAAGGAAATGTTTTGAAGCCCGTCAAAGCCTAAAAGACTTTGATTAGCCTGCAAGTCAGGTCTTTGTCATCTTAGTCATCCAGCCAAGTCTTTTATTCTTTATTTTTATCAACTCATCGTACTGATCAACAATATATATATATATATATATATTGTTTAAGATTAGCCAAAGTAAGGTATATTTTATTCGCAGTATAATTTCCCAAACTCCATGACATCCGACGATCAACTTCACCTCGATCACCTTCTATAGTACCCAATCACTTCTTCAGGGCACAATACAAAACTGTAATAGAAAATACTAACTAGAACTATCGGTATCGCAATCGACCCGTGACATCCCCACCTCCGTGAAAAACACCTTTACTCAAATCCATAACAGCCAACTTTATCCATCGAGTCTAATCTCCACCCATGATCCGAACGCTAGCTCGTCTGATCTTACCATCCACTCCAGCAAAGGCTTTCTCAGCTGCCTCACACTCAGCTACAATGAGGCCATATTTCTTAAGGCTCATAGGCAAGGATATAAACGTATCACTTGCTACAACAAGCACTACCTTGGCATTTCCTCTTCATCTGCTGCATCCGCTTTGTCGCCGGGTGCAGATCCTCACCAGTTCGCTGGTCTTTGCTGAGTCCACCTAGAATTCCGACTGACACGCATCCACAAACACGTGCATCTCAATAGTCTTTCCCAGCCCAGATCCAAAGTAGTGACGTGGGGTTCCAAACTGTTCCATGTATCTTCTTTACTTATAGCTTCGCTCGCATACACCCGTTGGTCATCCCCATCTCTCCACAAAAGTCGTTGCGCACATCTATCTTCGGGTCGGATCAGCACCTAGTGAAACATCTCCTTCATGTCACTGGAGACGACAAGGGGCAGAATTCAGCGATACTTCTCCAACACGAACCGCTGCATCGAAAACCAATCGTGTCTTTTCCGGCTTGTTGGAATTCTCCATTCCAAAATGTGGCAAGTACCAAAGAACCCATCCTAATTCGGCAAGCAACTTGTTGCCAACGATCAACATCAAGAACTTTCATTCAGCAGCGCGTACTGTGATGACGGTGATGCTTCCTCCTGCATCCATTCACGGGGCGCTCGCACAGGATCCAGTCATATGCTTCGCAAGCACGTAAAACATAAACGATATCTTCTCGACCTCCACCTCTCTGTTACTAACTAGTAACAGTCTCCGTTACTAACTAATACTAACTAGAACTATCGGTATCGAAATCGACTCGCGACACCTAGAATTGTGTTACCGAGCCGATGTCACCAATTCAAAATCCTGCATGTGGGGCCCATATATGTTGCAAAATTGCAGGTTTTAAAAGTTCTTTGTAGACTGCAAAGTCCCCTATTGAGTTATATGCGGCTCGCCTTCTCACAGATCTCTGCCTTAAGATCAAGCGTCTTATCCAAGTACCGATTTTTGGTCGGATTCAGAAGTAACTTTTCATTAGGTTCGTTCCCATCCGTCGTCATTGTCAACGTTCGTATCAAATAAAGTTGCTCAGATTAAATAGTGGTCGGATGATTGTACGGAGCAGTATGTACCAACCAAACAGAACCTATCCACAATTATTCGGATTATCCACAATGGTCTCAAAGATTTTACTGCTACCTTCAACATGACACCCGCTGCGAGTGTTCGATTTATGTTCTGCTTAACGACGGCAATCTTGACCTTTTTGCGCCTGTAGGCCCTGCCAAAACACCTCATTGACGGCACAAGCCGCCATCGCCACCAGCACATTAGACCCTGCTGGTCCAGAGTCCGCGGTGCTGCCTTGGCGATGTGCGACCTGTGTGTCATCAGATGGCAGAAGTTTAACGCCTTGTGTCGCTTTATTCATGACTCAAAGCGCTAAAGTCTCAAGTTCAGGACGGTCTCGGTTCCAACAAGGACGCTCTGTAAATCCTCTGCAGTCCACACGTAGGAGTAGGTTCTTTGCAGACTTCACAGCTGCCTCCCATAGTCCTCCCATGTGCATACCCCTGGGATGAACGCAGTGGCGTATATAGCTTTTTGATATCGCGCGGTTCCCACTGCATACGTACAGCCCACCTCCCGTCCAACCGACCGAGGGGCGCCTGCCGCATAACGTATGGCTCGAATCGCGGGAATAAATTCGAGTTAGTATAATGAGTATAGTATATAAGTTTAAATAGAAGGATTATAAAGAAAACGAGGAAGAATTAGTATGTTCTTGTAGGTAATTTAAAATGGAGGTTTTCAAATTTGACAGGGAAGAAAGAGAAATAATATTATACAGACCATTGTAGTTCGAAAATAAAATCCTAAGGGGATCATGCTGTGCATATGTCGATCTACAATGGCTTAAGAATAAAGGACTAAAGTTTCTGGTCCTTCTATTCGGAACGTTAAACTGTAAGCGTGTTAGTAAGTGCTGGCTATCTACTTCACCATTAATAAGGTTGTGTAGGAAAACGACACCCAGCATTGTTCTACGATTTTTTAAGGAGGGTAAGTTTATTCGTAGGAGTCTACTATTATACGAAGGTAGGTGAAGATTTGCGTCCCAGTTAAGTCCCCTAAGAGCAAATAATAAGAAGTTTTTTTGTACGGATTCTATGCGGTCTTGATGAACACCGTATTGGGGACACCAGACACATGAACCGTACTCCAGTATCGGGCGGACCAAGGATATAAATAAACTTTTAGTAATGTAAAGGTCGTTAAATTCCTTAGCCCATATTTTAATAAAACCGACAACACCTTTAGCCTTATTAACCATTGAAGAAATATGGTCGGAAAATTTAAGTTTTATGTCTAAGAGGACACCAAGATCATTAACCTGAGTTAATTTTTCTAAGGCCATCCCAGAGAGATTGTACGAAGCCTGGTGAGGACTAGTACGATAAAAAGACATAAGTTTGTATTTTGATCCGTTAAGTACTAAGTCATTAGCTAAACACCATTTTTGAAAATTGTCAAGATCCGACTGGAGTCTGTTTTGGGCAGACGGGAACTTATATTGCAGACAAAGCTTAACATCGTCTGCGTACATTAGTACCACAGCGTTCGTTATGGATGGGGGCAAGTCATTTATAAAAAGAGTGAATAGTAATGGGCCAAGATGGCTTCCTTGAGGGACACCAGATGTGGCACGGACTAAGCGGGAGTATTGATTTTTAAATAAGACTCTCTGTGTTCTTCCATTTAAATAGCTGGAGATCCACGTAATGAGGTCGGTTGAGAATCCCAAAAGATTTAGTTTACTCAACAAGAGTGAGTGATTAACTGAATCAAATGCTTTACTAAAGTCTGTGTAAATAACATCAGTTTGAAGTCCCTTTTGGAAGCCATCTAAAACAAAGGATGTCAACTCCAATAAATTAGTGGTGGTAGAGCGACGCTTAATGAAACCATGCTGACATGGAGAAATTATTGATGAGCATAGGTGTTGCAAATGAGGAGTTATTAATTTTTCGAATAACTTTGGAATCGCTGACAATTTTGAGATGCCTCTGTAGTTGGCAGCATCGGATTTTTCCCCCTTTTTGTGCAGAGGAATTATGAAAGATTCCTTCCATTTAAAGGGGAAAATCGAAGATTCCAAAGATAAGTTAAATAGTTTTTGAAGAGGTTTGCACAGAGCCCTAGCACAGTATTTTAGCACACAGGCTGGTACTCCGTCGGGGCCTGGCGAATAAACTGGTTTTACCTTTTGAAGATCCAATAGTATATTGTTTTCAGAAAGAAATGGAACAAATATACTATTAGTTGGTTGAATGTTGTAAGCGTATGGCTGATCTGAAGTGTTAGGAGGTAAATAAGTTGTTTGGAAAAATTTTGCGAATAAATCCGAAATGGCCTGATCCGAAGTCGCTGATAAATTTTGATACGTAAGTAGGGAAGGAAAAGATACATGTTTACGCTTCGTGTTTACAAAGTTATAAAACTGCTTTGGATCCTGAGTGAACTGAATCCGACAGCGGCGAATATAATTTTTATAACATTCGGCGTTATGCACGGTGAAATTTAGCCGAGCTATTAAGTATCTTGAGAAATCTATGATGCTACAGGTTCTTTTATATTTATTTAAAAGCCTGTCTTTATATGTTTTTAATTTAGTTAGGCACCTTTTAAACCAAGGGGGATTATTTGTAGCGGACGGATATTTCCACGGCACGCTTAAGTCAAAAAATGAATTTAATGTCAAATAAAATTTATCTAGGATGATATTTATATCAGTGCATGCCAGAATATCGGACCAGTCAAAAGAATCAATTAATAAATTAAGTTTACGAAAATCAGCCTAACGAAAACAACGAATCTTCTTTGATACGCAGGAAGGCTTCTGATTGACACCAGAATTGGTTTTAATTGAAACTTCAAGCGTTGGGTGGTATGGATCTTCAGGGGTTGAGAGGGGCAACGCTCTGGAAAGTGTGGTACTATCTGGATCAGATACAAAACATAAGTCAAGAAGCCGACCTAACGAATTTCTAACATGTTTGATCTGGCCTAGGGACAAGTCAAAGATGCCCGCCGTGAAATCGTGATGGGTGGAAAGTGATAAGAAAGTTAAATTTTCAGTAATTGACCAATTGAGTTCTGGTAAATTAAAGTCGCCAAGAACTATCAGAAGGTCAATATCTGACATAAGATTGGTAACAGCCTGTATAGCCGACAAGTGATGCCAGTATGTAGGCGGCTCGGAAGATGGTGGAATGTGAGAACATGTAATAAACAATGATTGAGCAGACAATATGACTTTAACGCAAATAAATTCGAAACCACCAAACTCTGGTAACTTTACCTCTTCAGAAACGAAATTGGAGTCAATAGAAATTAAGACTCCTCCTCCTCTTCGCAGAGGTCGGTCACGTCTAAAAGTGGTGTACCTGCTTGGAAAAACTTCGGAGCAAAAGATCTCCGGCTTTAACCAAGTCTCAGTAAAGACTATAATATGGGACGCAAAGGAAAGACTATCAGAATAAAGTCTAGGGAGCTTGCTACGTAGGCCCCGACAGTTCTGATAGGTAAGATTGATATGGGGGGGGGATATGAAACGGACCGCCAGTAGACCCCGCGTTACCTGACTACTCCAAGTGTTGCTCCCGTGAAACGGACCACGAGGAAACCCCGCGGCATACCAGTCTAGCTCGAGTGTTGCTCCCGTGAAACGGACCACCAGCAGACCCTGCGCTATCTAACCTACTTCGAGTGTTGCTCCCGTGAAACGGACCGCCAGTAGGACCGGCCGATAAGGAATCAGCCGAACCACCATACCACCGGTACTTGAGGAAAACCACCCCAGGACTTCAAGCACATCAACTCCAGCCTGATCACCGCAAGCGTCTGGCCAACCCGAACAGTCCCTTGCAGAATCCAGGTAAATTTAGTCAAGACTATTTACGGTCTTTGACTACGACTCCGGGACCTACCGTTACTCCCGTGAGTTCAAGTTTGACGTAGTTGCCGCATAACGCTCTACGGACGAACATTCGGTGACCCCGACGTGATCCTTTAGGATCACAATTTTAACACAAACCTCAACGCAATTTAACTAAACGAAAAAAAAAAAAAAAAAAAGGAGAGTAGAGATACATCGCAACAATGGGATCAGAATCAGACCCCGTAATCCAAATGCTCATTGATGAGCAAATTGAAAGCAACATAGCCATCCAAAGGCTAATAAGAAACTTCACTAAGGACTCCGCAGAGCGTAAACTCAAGGGAGGATACTTCGAAGAGAAACTCAGACAGCTCACTCACTCATGGACCCAGAAAAAAAAATGATGCCAAGCTCCAGGAGCTAGCAGCGAGAATGAGTATTTCACAAAGCATAATATAATAATATCCTGTTTTTTTGTAAGTTTTATTTTACACTGCGATAATAATAATAATAATGCTGTACTGCACAGTCATCGCGTAAAAATGTGTTTCTTTTTCAATTTTGAGATTATATCATCTTATAATTCTCAGACCCAAGGGGGGGATTGATCCCCCTGATACCATCTGAAGGTATTTATTATATTCGGTTGGTTACTATCAGGACTAAACATTAATTTTGTATATTTCCATATAAAACGTAATATAGAAACAAACACTCGCAGTAGTTTAAGGTGACAGTAAAAACACAGTACAGTAAAATAAAATTGAGACCATCGCGAGTCAAACCATGAAGTCCACAATCTGAAGCGACTGCCAGTTAGCTAAAGCGAAGATTAGATAGAGCCCGATTAAAACTAATTGTTTTGATTCGTTGATTTGATAAAGTTGCTTAATTTGGTTTTGATTTGATTTGAAGCCTAAGTTAGAATAAGTTAGTATACTATAAGTTAGGGTAGAGCGGAAGCGCAATAAAAGCTACTTTTCGCTCTTTTGCGGATACGCCCTTTTTTGCCACAGAAGAAGCTAGTTATACTAACTGAGTTTGAAATCACCAAAAAAAAACAAACTAAAAAACAATAGACAAACATAATCTATCCAACATTTGTAAGGTGTTTGAAACTGGTGCATAATTAAATGAATAAATGTCACTCCAAAAAGCTCAATGAGCGGCGAACAAAAGAATACGCGTAGAAGCTCTGTTAATCCAAGAAATCCTTCTACTCTTATTTTTAAGCCTCCGATACCGAAGTGGTCGCCCCGTATCGAACAATCGTCGTTGAAGAGCTATTCGGCTCTTCTGACCACTCACAGCGAAGTCTTGCTATTCCGCTGTGATCACTCCGATTCCCACGTCTTATAGTTCGCAATGTGGAAATTATAAAAAAGAAAAATTAATATACAAGGTGCGTTCCAAAGCAGATGGGAATTTTTGAATCTAGCGCCCTCTAGTGGCCCCATCTTTATGTCAACTGGTGCGTTAGAATCTGCTATCCGTTATTGACTTCCAGTAAAAAATGCATGACATTTCATCTATTGGAAGTGAGGTTATTGCGTTTTAAGTGTCGTATGATTTTGTCATCGTTGCAAAAATGAGCTTCGAACAAAGAGCCATCATTAAATTTTGTATTAAAATTGGTAAAACTTTTACATGGGGGCCAACCAAAATCCGTGATCACCGAAAATTCCATCGCAACTTTGCGTGAATTCATAAAAAATCAGCCGAATTCATCATTGAAATTTATGGAAATAGAATTGATCTCCAAAACATCGATTTATCGCATTTTGACCGAACATTTACAAAAGGTGCTTACAAATTGCTTGACGTCCAAAAATTTCTCGGAATTCAACATTTGAAGGACATCATTAAAGAGGCAAAAAAAAGATCCGAACTCCCTTTACAAGATTGTGACTGGTGAGGAAACGTGGTGTTTTCAATGTGAACCCGAAACGAAACGCCAGAGTGCTGCATGGAAGGCGCCGGACGATCCGAAACCCAAAAAACCGCGCCTGGTGAAGTCAAAAGTGAAGACAATGCTGATTTGTTTTTATGATTCCAAGGGTATTGTGCACAAAGAATTTGTTCCACCCGGCCAAAACGTTAATGTGGTATTCTACCTTGGAGTTTTGAAGCATTTGGTGCGCCGTATTCGACGTGTTCGCCCCGAATATCGCGAAGATGGAAGTTTGTTGCACGATAATGCGCCGTCTCATCGATCGACGCTTGTGACCGACTATTTGACCAAAAATCACATTTTAAGCATCAACCGTATTCACCTGATATGGCACCGTGCGACTTCTACATTTTCGGAAAAATGCATTTGCCGATGAAAAGAAAGCGTTATGCAGACGTAGAGGCCATTCAAATGGTTTGCACCGGCATAGTGGCGGCCATACCGGGCAACGAGCTAAAACACTCGTTTGACATGCTTTTGGACCGTGCAAAAAGCTGTATTACAGCAGAAGGAGACTATTATGAATAAAAAAAATGGATTTTGCCGAAAAAACTAGTTGTTCTGTCTTTTTTTTTAAGTCCTGTTTACTTTGGAACTTACCTTGTACGAATCGGCCGAAAACCCGCTGTTACCGTCTTTGCCGCCAAGAAGGTTAGCAAAAATCTAAACAAAAAAAATAGGATGCAACCTTAATAGTGGTTTCTCACAGAGGGACAACATCCGGAGGCGAGTTGCGCCGGTCCTGATCGACCTGCCAAGGCATTGACCTCTAAAACGGGGCCAACTATGGGACCACCGATCGGTGTGGGGAGCAAGATCCCAGGATCAAGCTCCTGACGAGCCGGTGGTGCCTTTAAGGAAAAGATATAAAGATAGGAGGAGAGCGGACTTTATTCTAATGAGGGACCTATTGGCGGAATCCAACCCGGACCAGGCTGAGATCATAAAATGAGCGAGAGAAATCTTGCCTGATTCAGGCTTTGTACAGCCGTTGTAACAGGTAAATGGCGAGCATGCATTCTCGCAAAAAAAGAACCTTAATATCTTCTAGCTACCAAAGCCGCAGCTATAAAGGGCCCAGGTTACCCACTTAGAATATACTCGGCATATATGGGCCACGACTAGGTTGGTCCTCTCCCGCACTCAGGCAAGCTGCTCAGGCAGCTTGTAGTCGACCGAGAGGGAGAACACCAGTAAGATAGGGTGCGACGCTAACGCTCATTACCATCCATGTGGGGCCTTCCCCACACACAAATAAGAGGGGTGGTCAATTTTATCCTTAGCTCTAAGCTCTTAGTAGGTAACAGAGTCTCAGAGCCTGTTTTGTCGTCAAGAATCGGAAAGAAGTCCTTGACATTACCTTATTTATGTACTCCCTGGCGGTCGCAGTCATCAGTTAGGACCCTCCAACTCAGATCATCAAACAGACCCTCCTTTTCAGATCATCGTTGCGTTGAGATAGCGGTCAATTTTAAAAAACTTCACTAAGCTTGCAAACTGCGAGCTTTATAAAAATATATTAGATAGATCCTTAGGAAATCGACCTTGTCCTACAGGGAATGTCTGTGGCATTACTGAGGCAAGTACAAAGGCGTACCACAAGTCCTTTCCCAGAAAGATAATGACAAGCAACAGATCGAAAAAGCCACCATGATTAACCTCGCCGGTAGTCCTAAAACAGACAAGGCATTGGAGATCTACAAAGCTGAACTTAGGCGGTATAAAAAGGAATTGGGAAAGGCAAAGAGGGTTGCGTGGAACAACCTCCAGGGAACATCAGAGACCTCTCGCCTAAGAAAGATCCTCTGAAATACACCCGCCAAACGCTATATAAAGACTGCAGATGGGCAATGGACTACGTAAAGCCAGGAATCCATTGAGGCTCTTATCAACACACACTTCTCAGGTTGCTCCGTGGAAAGTTTAACCCAGGAGATGCACAACCAGGCATACCAAGGCACACTCGAATACTTCCTAATAATAGGAATCCCACTGCACCCCCATGGATTAAAGACTTATAAGTCTCTCGTCCTTTCTTATTAAGACAATGGAGAGGCTCCTGAGTCCCCATCTCCACCTTACCATAAACCCGAACGACATCTCATGCTCACAGCTTGCTTATAGGAAGGGCCGATCTACAAAGACAGCTCTACACGAGATTACCATGATCGCAGAAAAAGCGCTGGATAAAAAGGCACTTATTGCCTTTTTAGACATGGAAGGTGTTTTTAATAACATCCTGCCATGCTCAATCATCGACGCACTGACGGGACTTGAAATAGACGATCGATGTTCATCTAATACGGCAGATCTTGGTCAACAGGAGTGTCAAGGAGACTCTTGGAAGATCGTCTATTCGAAGATACGTCAACAGGGGCCCCCCCCGCAAGGAGGTGTACATTCCCCACTACTCTGGTCGCGGTTAATAACTTACGTCGGTCTTTAGAGGGTGGCGGCTGCAAAATCATTGCGTACGCGGATGATGTTGCTATCGCATTTGTAAGGAAATTCCCGCAACCACTGTGCGACCTAATGACATAGAAATAGTCAGGTCCACGTCAAACAACCCACCATAAACTACAAAGTCGTCATCCCCTCTAGGGAGGAAAGAGATGTGCAAGCCCCGGGACCAGTGGGCTCTATTCGTATTTACACAGATGGATCAAAGCTTAACCTCCAGGTGGGAAACAGTTTCTATTGTGAGTATCTGTGTCTCAATGAATCCTTCAGACACCCCGACCACTGCAGTGTCTTACAGGTTACCACAAGTATCTTTTCGGATAGTCAGGCAGGACATCAAGGACAACTCTAGGACAGTCAATGACTGTCTCTGATCTTTAACGAAATTCTGGAGCAGCATGACATTCACCTAATATGGGTAACCGGTCATAGGGATCACGAGGGAAATTGCGCCGCAGATGAACTAACAAGAATAGGGACTACCAACCCTCTCCTTCCAGAGAAAGAACAAGTAGGCATCCTCTTAGCAGCTTGCAGTCGTAAGTGCAGGGAATTTTTGGATCTAGATCTGTGGACCCTCAAGATCTAGAGACTCATTGCCCTCAACAGGCCAGACTGTAGCCTAGCGGTAAACGCAATTACTAGTGCCCCATAGCAACTACTGCAAGAGTTACAGGGATGAGGAGGAGGAGAATGGGTTTCGCACCTCTTATGCCACTATCCTGATCCACAGACTGAAACTCTTTAGATCGCTGAACTGGCGGACCTTAGCGATCTCACATAGATCTCTCCGCGTGGCATAGTACCCTTCATTAGGAAAGCTGGTTGGGATCACGAGCCGCTTCAAGTAGGATAGGCATATAAGCACTCCGGATAGACAGGAAGGCGGAATACATTGTTGGATCCCCTGCCTTGGCGGTAGCTCAGGGGCACTAGCGGCTTAAGTAGATGCGGATAAGTTTTTTTCCAAAGGTGATGTAGATGTAGCCAATGGAAATAATTCCGGTTGGGCTTCTGCATTTTTATCTCTGACAATGTGCGCTTTGAACGGTACACAATTTTCATACCACAAAATTCGTAGCGCGTGCATATTCTCCTCACGGATGATGATCCTGTAAAACATTTCAGCAATATCATCAAAAATCGCGATCTTCATGACCTGGAAGGCTAGTCGTCTAAGTAAACAGTCATTCAGCGCGAGTTTGTGTGCCTTTGCATAATTTTTGCATAATTCTTTCATCTCGATTTTCTGCCTTGGTAATGCCATGTTCTGAAGGGTCTGTTCAGGTAATAAACTCTATCGGAATTCACCTCCGAGATTTCAACTGATGCTTTCACGAGTCCACTTTAAAATCAAGTCGTCTATCCGGTACACCTAATCTTTGGAATACAGATGCGACTACTATGGTCACGGATGATCCTTCGTCTAGGAAGGCATATACTTCGATCGTCCTACTGTCATAGCGCAGCTTAACCGGAAATGATGCGAAAGAACTGACTCTCGTGGTTGTCGTCTCAATGCGTTTGAGATGTTCTATGTGACGTAACACAAGGTGCCTCCTAGTACAGCTGCTAACTCCATAATTCCCGTTTCGGCATCTTTTGCGATGTACTTTGAGGCAGGAGAAACAGACTTTACCATGTCGAGGTTCAAGAGCACCTAGCATTGTGCTAGACGGTGACTCGTGCCGCCACACTGTTTCTCCGTCTTAATCTGCAGGTTACGAAGAAGAAGAATCTCCGACCCTATAAAATATATATATTCTTGATCAGGATCACCTCCTGAGTCGATATGAGCATGTCCGTCTGTCTCTTTGCGTAGCAAACTAGTCTCTCTGTTCTAAAGTTATCAAGAACTTTTCACACATTCTTCTTTGGTATATAATTGGGTATATATACTATATAGTATATATAGTATTTAAGTCGCAACGGCCGGGATCCGTCGACTATAGCTGCCATATAACTGATTGATTGGACTTGCCATAACTTTTTTATTTTTTAAGTTGGTTGGGACTTTTCACATAAGTTAAAAAACAAGTTAAACCAAAATATCTTATCTACAAATTAAGGATCGGCCGACTAGATCCTATAGCAGTCATATAACTGAACGGTGTCTTTTGGTTCAGATTTCATTTTAGGCAATCTAATCAGATCTGCCAAATGTCATACGCATCGTTTCACTATATCTTATAGCTGCCATATAACTGAAAGATCGGAAATGGCACTACCTTATTTTATTTAAAACAGCTTTGAGCTGTTTCCAACATTTTTATTTAAAAATTGATTTGATGGCCAATTATATACTATCGGATATATATATAATAATATAAACTGCTACCTGACTGCAAGGGTAGCCGAAGTTGATAGGCTCCGTCCGAAGTTAGCTCTCCTTTCTCTTTTCATTTCGAATCGTATTATCATTTTCAATGGAAAACAAGAAAGAAAAACTAACTTCGGGCGGAGCCGAAGTTTATATACCCTTGCAGTTGAGTCGCAGTCCGCTAGGAGGCGACACTCATCTTATATTATTAGATATATAGCGGATCGTATATAGTCGGCCGATCCTTATGAAATTTGGCGTATCGAATTATTTTGCCCAAATTAGAATGCATAGAAAGTTCCACCCTTCTAATTTGAAAAACAACGAAGTTATTGCATTTCCGATCAATCACTTATATGGCAGCTATAGGATATAGTTGACAGATCCCGGCTGTTCCAACTTATGTACTGCCTGCAAACAAAACAAGGATGTGTTCAAAGTTTCAACTCGATAGCTCTAAAACTGAGAGACTAGTTCGCATAGAAACAGACAGACAGACAGACGGTCAGACGGACATGCTTATATCGACTCAGGAGGTGATCCTGATCAAGAATATATATACTTAATAGGGTCGGAGATGTCTCCTTCACTGCGTTGCACACTTTTGACCAAAATTATGATAACCTCTGCAAGGGTATAAAAATAAAAATTAAATTTTGGCAAACTGTTTTAGAATAGAATTCCCATCCGAAATTGATTTTAGCTTTATAGCCATATATAAACTGGCTACATGTTATTGGTTTCAGTGATTTCTTGCAGTAAAAAGTTTTCTGCAATCCAACAACAAATCGTACAAATATATAAGATCTGAGATAAATAATAATATAAGCTGCTGAAAGGGTGGATCAACTTCGGTTCCGCCCGAAGTTAGCTTTCCTTTTTTTGTTTTTAGCTTAGAATCACTATGGGTCGCACCAACGATTTAATTGTGCCCAAATTGTTTGCTTTGAACCTAAGAGCTATGTTTTATAGTGTAAATGGCGTGATCGTCACAACTTTAAAAGGCATTTAAATGAAGTTCATTTGGAGCAATATGTAAAACAAGGATAATAGATAAGGATAATAGAACTGAAAGAATAAAGAATCGGATACTAGATATTAGAACTAAAAGATGAATGTGTACAGCTGAGGATAAAATGCCGTTTTTTAAGAATTTAAAATATAACCGAGAACATTTGTAGTGGTCCCGAAATAAATCCAATAACATATAAAGCAAACAATATAAAGCAAAACTTATTGAAGATATAAAAAAAAAAAATAAAAAGCTATAAATCAAAATTTTATCCACATCAGAGCCGTATTGGGAATAAACGTTCAATATTATCAGGAACGCCGAATCGAGATTAAAACCTTAATAATTATTGAGCTTTTAACAAAACACACTGACCTCAACCAAATGTTTAGGAGGAAAATAGGAGTTTTCTTTGGCTTCAGCATGAAAATTGAGAAAACTGCGAAATGTGGCGAGTAATTTGACGGAAAAAAAAAACGAAAGCTAACTTCGGGCGGGCCGAAGTTGATATACCCTTGCAGTTAGGTAGCAGCTAATATTATTATATAAAAATCAGATTGTATATAGTTGGCCGATCCTTATGAAAATTTCACTGTCGAATCAAGAAACCAAGCATCTTTAAAGATAGCAAGGTTGTGCCATTTCCGATCGTTCAGTTATATGGTAGCTATAGGATATAGTCGACCGATCCCGACCGTTCCTACTTATTTACTGCCTGCAAGGAAAAGAAGGATGTGTGCAAAGATTCAACTCGATAGCTCTAAAACTGAGAGACTAGTTTGCGTAGAAACAGACAGACAGACGGACAGACGGAAATGCTCATATCGACTCAGGAGGTGATCCTGATCAAGAATATATATACTTTATAGGGTCGGAGATGTCTCCTTCACTGCGTTGCACACCAAAATTATAATACCCTCTGCAAGAGTATAAAAATTACCAGGCTGCGTTGCCTAGGATCCAATTAAAAAGTCTTCAAAATAAAGCTGCTCGCATTGAACACAACCTTAACTGCAAGGGGATATCAACTTCGGTTCCGCCCGAAGTTAGCCTTCCTTTCTTAATACTAAATGAAAATTATTAATACTAAATGAAAATATACTTACCGATCTCTCTTATAGACGACAATTGTTGCCAGCAGGTAATTAAACTGCACGATCCCGAAACTCCATGACATTTACAGGTTATACGAGTTTTCTTAATTACAGCCTAAAATATATAATAAATAATAAGATAAGATAACCAAAAACAATTCCAATTTTAGAGTTAGGTAACACAGTGTTACAAAAAAAACAAAAGTGAATGAACTTTTGAAGTGACAATAGTAGGAATTGTTTATTGGGTCGAGTATATCACAAAACCATGTTTGAAATATTTTTAACACCCTCAAAATCTTGATGTTGGCACCTAGTGCCAAGACCTACTACCCAATCAAGATGCATCAGCAGGTCACGATATACAAGCATCAGACCTATTAGCCTATTAATAATGTAACGATAAGCATAAGCCAATATCCAACCTACTAACCCGGCACTAGTCGATGGCACCGGAAGCAGAATCAGCATTATCAGCGGGAAGAATGACCGACTGACCGAAGCAAGCAAAAACCAGTCAGCGAAGCCGAAATGCGTGTGGAAAGCAGTACATGAACAAACAATCTGAGTCAGCAGATTCAGAGGTGGGTGACCCTGGCATTAACCTTAGTTTTAGCACGTCCATAACATTGACCTTTCTTAGATTTAATGATGTATAATTTAGCATCTTATATAAGAGTTGTTCTTCTGAAATAAAGACAGTTGCGAGATCAGAGTCAATATTCTCGTTACTCAGTGTTGAAACTGCGGCACTTAAAATTGACCTACTTCATGTGATCCTGTGTAAAACGATTCACAAAGTAGTTTAAAAACTATCTACTTCGCGTCGCTCCAGTGTAAACGGACCACAAGTAGAATCCGCGGCATACCAGTCTACTTCAAGTGTTGCTCCCGTGAAACGGACCACAAGTAGACCCCGCATTACCTAACCACTTCGAGTGTTGCTCCCGGGAAACGGACCACGAGAAGATCCCGCGGCATACCAGTCTATTTCGAGTGTTGCTCCCGTGAAACGGACCGGCCGATAAGGAATCAGCCGAACCACCATACCACCGGTACTTGAGGAAAACCACCCCAGGACTTCAAGCACGTCGACTCCAGCCTGATCACAGCAAGCGTCTGGCCAACCCGAGCAGTCCCTTGCAGAATCCAGGTAAATTTAGTCAAGACTATTTACGGTCTTTGACTACGACTCCGGGACCTACCGTTACTCCCGTGAGTTCAAGTTTGACGCAGTTGCTGCATAACGCCTACGGACGAACACTTGATTTATGGTTAAAAAACCGTTTTTCGGGACGTTTTTGCGCTTAAAAATTCCTGAACGCGTTTTTTTCAACCGATTTAAAAATTGTCGGTGTTTTTCAAAAGTTAAATGTTGTAGCTTTTGAAAAAAAAATATATCTTCGATTTTGTTAAACCAAAAGGACAAAATTTGTACACCTGAAACTGAAGTTTTAGACTTTTATTCGTGTTTTTCGGATATTGACGCCAGTTTTTCGGTACAATTTACAAAAATTCTGTCATTTTTGCCACATATCAATGTTGTCTCATTAATTCTGAATAAAACGAGACAAATTTCGTCAAAAAATAATGAAAATTGATGAAGTTACAACGCTTTTCCCAAAAAAAGTCAACTCAACCTAGCGAGCGCTCCGGAGTAACAATGTGTATAAGAATAAGAGTATATTGCTTTCTTCTGACAAAAATTCTGTCATTTATGCCACATATTAATATTGTCTCATTAATACTGAATAAAACGAGACAAATTTCATTAAAAAATAAAACAATGCGAGCACTATAAGAAGAAGAGCATATTCCTGTCTTATACACACAGGTACTCCGGAGCGCACATTAGGTTGAATTGACTTTTTTTGGGAAAAGCGTTGTAACTTCATCAATTTTCATTATTTTTTGATGAAATTCGTCTCGTTTTATTCAGAATTAATGAGACAATATTAATATGATTTTTCAATGACTTTTATCCAAAATAATAACGAAGTAATTATTTGTCTCACCACGTTATAAAAATTTTGAGTCCTGACCTTCAACTTCATCCTTAATGGGTAATAGGCAACGCTTGGTCACTGCGCACTTGGTAGTTCCAGAAGCGGTTCTAACCACCGCCACTTGAGGCACTCCATCCCGACCAGAGACTAGATCCAGAATTCTAGCCAACGGCCACTTAATGGGGGGTAGGTTCTCGTCCTTGACTAGCACCACATCGTTAATCGCCAAGGCAGGGGCGGGCGCACGCCATTTGGAGCGCTGCTGAAGAAGGCTTTTTACAACGACTTTCTCTCCAGTTGTGAACCACCGCCACACACAACCCATCCAAGCCGGGTTTTCTGCAGCACCGGTAGGCCAGCTGAGAGCTGGATTTGACCCACACACAGCAGATCATAGAATAGACTGGCTCCGATAAGTAAATCGATCCGCTGCGGTCGAAAGAACTGGGGATCAGCCAAAGTGAGGTTTGACGGAATATTCCAGCTGGAGACATCCAAGTTAAAACTAGGCTGAAGGTCCGTGATGTTGGTGGCGAATACAGCGTTGGCGAGGGCCGAATATTCAGAGCAATAGGATCGTAGGAGCATATCAACAGAGAATCCGTCTGTCGCGAAGCCAGTGTCGCCAATGCCCGACACTGCCACGTACGATTTGCGTCTACGAAGCTGCACCTGACTAGCCAGTCGGGACGTAATCACGTGCACTTGCGATCCAGAATCCAAAAGAGCCCGGCATGGAACAAAAACCCCAGAACGACTCCGAATGACCTAGACCTAGACCTAGTCGCCTAGCCTCGCCAAGGCGGCTCTCAGGGGGCAATGAAAAAAATCTTGGGCATGCAGAAACTACATGCGACCACCCACCGCATAATATACAAGCAGAGGCAGGTGAATTAGTAATAATAAAGGAGGCTCTACTGTTATCTGCGACTCTACGTCTTCCCACCTGAGTGCACGGCGCGTAAGTGGCCAAGGCCACATCCATAGCCTCCAAAGTCCTGCAACGCTGTTCCAAAAACTCTACCTTCGACTCCCAAGTAGGGATGAGATCCGAGTACGAGGCATATTGACCTTCCTCCCACTTGGCCTGAGTAGCTGGATCCAACCTTTGAAGAAGTACCTGGACAATGATGCAGCCGGCGATCTGAACTGCCGTCCCCAAATTTTTTAAAGCTCGCATATGGCCATTGAACTTATCGGACAGCCTTCGAAGCGCTGCCACTGAGTCACCTTCCAATAGATTGAGGTCCAAAATCTCGTTCACATGAGCCTGAACGATCGTCGAAAAGACCGAATGAAACTCAGCCCACTCTGAATATCCTCCGCTGAAAGTAGGAAGAGGAAGAGGAGGCAAGGCTTAAAAACTCCGACTGAGCGCTGGTTCCACCTGGACACTGGAAACTCCGCTGGCAAGGGTGGAATGGGCAGCAGAGCGCAACGACGTTTCGTGCTCGATTTCGGCATGCATCGTAGCTACAAGCTCAGACACTGTCCATCGAAAGTCGCTGCTTATTTCAGCAATATCTAACTCTTCAAGCTCCCCGTGGATGGCCTTAAAATCTTCGTACATGGCGACCAACTGGCCGTGACGCACATGGAGTATAGCATCCTCCACCTTTGATATTGGCTGCAGGGCGCCTTGGATCCTCTTCAAATCCTGAAGGATACCCTTTGCCTTGTATTTTAAAATCGCGCTCCGAGATGGAGTGGGTTCTCCTGTGACGGCGCCGCTGGAGTTCATCGCTACTATAATTGAAATACGCTCAATTTAGGTAAAAACACGCACAAATTAATTTTGGCGCAAAATTATAGTTCTTGTTTATTTTATTATATTTAATTATATTTGAGCGCAGCGAAAACGATTTATCCACTGTGCGCTCAGAACCGTACACTGAGTTGTGGAATGTATATATATATATGAACGCTTGCGTGAGTCGAATGCACTTGCAAGTGGAACGTATGTATGTATGTATGCTGGCGGACCGGATAACAATTGTATGTATTGTATTTATTTATATTATTACATGATTTATGTATAAATACAAAATAATTGTTTCACAAATGCTCTGTGTGCCGTTTAGTTTCAAAAGGCACATACATATGTTAATACACCGCGCAAAAACTGAAACGGCTATGTTCGCACTGTTTTATGCTCGTGGAATTGTTTATTTATTTTATTAATTATATTTTATAATTAATTATATCACGTCGGGGTCACCAATGTTTGGTCATTGAGATTTTTCAATGACTTTTATCCAAAATAATAACAAAGTCATTATTTGTTTCACCACGTTATAAAAATGTTTATTTATTCGCATATGAAATGGAGACAGAAAGCTCCGATTTATGATGCGTATGCACTGTGATAAAGAGTGGGCCCGCCTTTTAGCATAGGACGGGCGAAAGCTCGTTAACTTAATGACAAAGATAAAATAAAGCCGAGCGGCCGAAAAGAGTCGGCTTGCGACTAACAACAGCGATTAGAAAATGACTATATGCTAAACTAGAATTAATACATTCATATATATATGTTACATTTATTTATATATGATTCGATTTATGCCGTGGCTGCTGCCTGATCCGACAAAATCAAAGATATATTTTTTTTTCAAAAGTTACACCATTTAACTATTGAAAAACACCGAAAATTTTGAAATTGGTTGAAAACAAGAAAGGAAAGCTAACTTCGGGCGGAGCAAAGGTGATATACCCTTGCAGTTTAGTCGCAGTCCGCTAGGTGGCGCCACCCATCTTATTTTATTAGATATATAGCGGATTGTTTATAGTCGGCCGATCCTTATGAAAATTGGCAGATCAGTTTTCCCCAAAATAGAATCTGTACCAAATCCCATCTTTCTAACTTAAAAAACACCAAAGTTATGCCAATTCCGATCGTTCTATGACAGCTATAGGATATAGTCTTCCGATCCTTATGAAATTTTGTACATAAGATATTTTGGTCTAATATAACATGTGTGGAAACCCTCTAACTTAAAAAACACCAAAGTTATGGCATTTCCGATCAATCAGTTATATGGCAGCTATAGGATATAGTCGACCGATCCCGGCCCTTCCGACTTATATACTGCCTGCAAAGGAAAGAAGGGTGTGCAAAGTTTCAACTCGATAGCTTTAAAACTGAGAGACTAGTTTGCGTAGAAACAGACAGGCGGACAGACGGACATGCCTATATCGACTCAGTAGGTGATCCTGATCAAGAATATATATACTTTATAGGGTCGGAGATGTCTCCTTCACTGCGTTGCACACTTTTGACCAAAATTATAATACCCTCTGCAAGGGTATAAAAACGAGTTCAGGAATTTTTAAGCGGAAAAAAGTCCCGAAAAACGGTTTTTTAACCATAAATCAAGATTTTGAGGGTGTTAAAAATATTTCAAACATGGTTTTGTGATATACTTGACCCAATAAACAATTCCTACTATGTCACTTCAAAAATTCAGAATCACTGTTACACTGTGTAATGAAATAATGAAAAGTTTTTTCCATCCGTTTAAGGTAAGCTATTCTATTATTTAATTTAATTTAAATAAATAATTTTTATTCTTTTTTGGTAAGAGCCACCATAACCAGCACCCTTAGAGCTCTTGGAGTAGATGACCAGTTGGTGGGACTCATTGATCATTTGATAACCTGCAGAACAGTGACGTCCTCGCAAATTCAGTAGATGAAGAGGCACACCGCAAGGCGGAGTCCTCTCCCCTCTCCTATAGAACATAGCTATCAACTCGACTGCAAGATGGAAGAGGGAGGCTGCAGGATAGTGGCGTACGCGGTCCTGTTCACAAGCTAATACCCACACAAGCTCTGTGATCTTATGAGCGCAAAATTGCAAACCCTAGCCGAAGGACAAACAGTAATGGCCTGGGAGTAAATGCGCAGAAACCAGAGTTAGTTCTGATCAGCAGGAAATATGTTGCAAACCCCGAGGAAACTAAATTGGAACTCCAATATTAAAGAAAGGTCATAGGAATTAAGTAAGGTAGGGCTGTACTCCCCCTATATTGTAAGGAGTGCTGGTATGGGGGCCAGCCCTTAAAGAAAAAAATTTCCTTAAGAAGCTGGAAAAAATACAGCAGCACTATGTATCAGCGGTGCATTACGATCCTCCCGGATGAAGCCCTAAATGCCATACTCATTTTACAAAATACAGAACTAGCTGGTAATAAATAAACAAAAGTAGCGGCTATGAGGCTAAGGAAAACCCAGCAATGGAGCCACCTTAACAAGGGCCACTCCACGATGCTAATAACCTTTAATTCCCAGCAGTACAGACTACTGTACTCCCAGGGAGTTTTTTTTTTTTTTTCTTTCCTATTGCTCCGCTTGGGAGCTTAGGGCATCCACCAGTGCATTCCACCGGACCCAATTCTGCGCTGTTCTTTTTGCGAAGTCCCAGGTGATGTTTTTGTCAGAGAGTTCGCGTAATGTTAATCGGCGCCAGGTTAGCTTGGGGCGTCCCACTCTTCTGCTTCCGGGTTCCACTCCAAGGCCATCCCAGCTATGCTGTCTCGTTCTTTTTTTCTTAGTGCGTGACCATTCCATTTCCATTTCTTTATCTGCTGCTGGATTGGTGCTTCGTTTGTGCTGCGCCACAGATCACTATTGGTTATTCTATTTGGCCAGAATATACCACATATGATCCTAAGGCACTTATTGACGAAGGCTTGCAGCTTCACTATCATTCTTTGCGATGTCAGCCAGGTTTCCGATCCGTACAGCAGTACGGATGTTATGCACGCATTGAAGATTCTCAGCTTTGTTTTTCTGCTGATCTGCTGGTTTCTCCATATGCGTTGCAATCTCCCGAAAGCAGATCTGGCTTTGCTTAGACGGTTCTCCATGTCTTTTTTTACTCCCCCGTTTGCGGATATAGCGGTGCCTAGGTATACAAAGCTGTCGACATATTCGACACTTTTCCCGCATATGGAAATCCAACTCTGGTGGGAGTGGAGGATCCGCATCGCTTTAGTTTTTGATGCATTAATGGAGAGTCCAGCTGATTTGGCCCGAGTTTCGAGGTCACTGCATTTGGCTTGGATGTCAGTGAATCTATGAGCTAGGAGGCAGATGTCGTCCGCGTAGTCCAGATCCTCTAGGTGTCTGGTGAGAGTCCATGTTATGCCGCGGTTCGATCAGCACACTTCACTCATAATCTCATCGATCACCAGGTTCAACAATAACGGTGAAAAAGGGCATCCTTGCTTGACGCCAGTGTTCGTCTGGAAGGGCGCACTGATTTTACCATTGTGCAGTACCGCCAAATCCGCATCATTGTACATAGCTTTCACTATGTTTATGATATTGTGTGGTACTCCCTTCCTTGCAAGCGCCCGCCATATAGCTGCTCTATCTACTGAATCGAACGCCTTCTGGAAATCGATGAATAGGAGGTACAGCGGCGTGCGCCATTCCACAGCTTGTTCGGTGCTTGCGCGTAATGTGTTCGCCTGGTCTAGGCAACTTCTATGTGGCCTAAAGCCTCCTTGTTCATCGCGTATTGTTGGTTTGATTTTTTCCAGTAGACGTTCATTCAGTAAAGTGGCTAGCACTTTGTAACTGGTGTTCAGCAGGGTGATTCTTTGCCAATTATTGCAATCAGTGAGGTCTCCTTTCTTCGGTAATTTTACGATGAGGCCTTTCTTCCAAGATGGGGGATTCGCTCGTTCTCTCATATGCTCTCGAAATGCGGGTGCAACGTTTCGGCCATTAGAAGCGTGTCAACTTGGAGCAGTTCTGCGGGTAAACTGTCCTCTCCAGCGGCTTTGTTGTTCTTCAATTTCCTGATTGCATCTCGAATTTCTCTAACAGATGGTGTCGTGTGAGGAATTCTGGTGTTGGTGTTAGGTACAATACTTCTGAAGTCGTTATCTGCGCTGCTCGCATGCTCTGTGTGACTGATTTCTAAGAAGTGTTGTCGCCATCTACGGATCTGGGCATCATCATCGACAAGGAGTGTTCCGTTGACATCTCGTACTGGATGGTTCTGCTTTTGGTAGCTTCCAGATAGCTTACCAATTGTCTGGTATTGTGAGCGCATGTTGTTGGCGTTGGCGCCGCTCTCTTGCTCTCTGCAAGTCTATCTATCAGTGCTCTCTTGTCATTTCTGGCTGATTTCTTCACTAGCTTGCAGAGGTCCTTTCCACTTGAGGGTATTTCTTCTACCGATAAGCTCCCATGTGCGTGTCGAGATCCAGTCTGTGCTCCTGCGTTGTCGGGTGCCAAGCAAACCCTCCGCAGTGCTCCTCAGTGTGCTGCATGTGTGTTCCCAGGGGTGGTTCTGCTGCGGTGTTAGCTGTTCACGCAGCATTGTTGCCAATCTGGTGGATATGACGGGGTCTCCAAGTCGGTGTAAGTTCAGGGGGGTGGTCTTCTTGTGCTGCTGGTGACGGTGTAACTTCGTCGGAGCTTGATTGAGAGCTCTCCGACTAATAGTTCATGGTCACCGTCACTTCTCCTCACCGTACATCGCTAAGGGAGTGTCTCAATTTCGTACTTATGCACAGATGGTCAATTTGGTTGGGTGTATGCCCATTCGGTGATGTCCACGTGCACTTGTGCACTTCCTTATGGGGGAATACAGTGCCACCAATGACTTCTTGAAATGTCTGGCATAGGTAGGCCAGAATATCACCATTGGTGCTACGTGTTCCCACACCGTGCCGGCCCATGATTGGTTCCAATCCGTTGTTGTTGGGGCCTAGTTTCGCGTTGAAATCTCCCATGAAAATTTTAATATCACCTCGCTTGCTCTTGGTGAGTAAAGATGTGAAGGCATTGTAGAAGTCGTCTTTGATGTCATCGCTCGCGTCTTCCGTATCGCAATCTAGCAGTGATGATTCTATCGGATAACGGATTCCAGGTGATAAGTGTCTGTTTGTATTGCTTTGACACATATATTCCTACTCCATTCCTGACCCCATCACTGCTCCCACTATGCACTACTAGGTTGCCGTGTGTTGTTGTTGTCGTCCCACTGCCTTTACACCTCATATCGCTTATGCCAGCAATTGCGATCTGCATTTTTTCCATCTCCTTTTCAAACTGCGCAAGTCTGGAA
Organism: Drosophila ananassae; assembly: GCF_017639315.1. Lineage (NCBI taxonomy): Eukaryota > Metazoa > Arthropoda > Insecta > Diptera > Drosophilidae > Drosophila > Drosophila ananassae. The sequence goes on along the minus strand of NC_057929.1, from coordinate 22,362,726 downwards.
GGCTCCATCAGGGTCCTCACAATCCATTGTCCAATTCGTGTCCGTTGCGAAAAGCGGAGGGTCGTCGTCGGGTTGGGGGGGGGAGGTTGGTGATTGTTTTCTGATCTTGTGTTTGTTTCTATAATCGTTCTTTTTCGATCGATCCGGTGATTAGCCGAGTGCAACCTATTTGAGAAGTGGGGCTGCCACCTAACGACATCTGGGAATGCCGGTTTTTGGTGTTTCATGCACATAATTATAAATAGAAAAAATCCAACGAGAACTTTCACTATTTACATCATATGCGCGAGCACCGAAAAACTTGCAGGGCCACGCCTTAGCGAGTTAGTACACTAACCACTAGACTATGAGGCCCCCCTTACTCCCAGGGAGGACCCACAAACAACCTTCCAGACCCTCATTCCAGAAAGAGAGCAGTGGGAGGAGCTTCTATACTGATAGCTCCAAACTAAACAATAAAGTAGGAGGAGGGATATATACCGAACAACTAGTCATTAAAACCTCTTTTTCCCTGAGAAAATTATTCTATTAGGATATATTTCTGACATCAATGAGATGTTGTTGAGGAACCAGTCGCCCAGGTGTTAAAGTCTCAGATTGCAAGGCTGGTCAATGACATAGAAGATGCTCGAAACTTTCTTCCTCTTCCTTGTGGGGTGAATTCATTCGCCTAGCATTTTATTGGTTTCCTGTTTAAAATAGACTCACAATAGCCCTAAACAAAATCCAGCGAAAGGATGCTATCAATATTTCTTTGAATGTTTTGATCTAGCAAATTAGCGAAACAAACAATGTGGATATTACAAACAAGACAGGAAAAAATGAGCGGGGGTAACACTTTCTTTCATAGTGCTTTCCCTTAATTAATCAAAAATAATAATAACTTCGCAATTAAATAAAGTGCGGATAGCAACAACAGGCCCTCGATCGCTCTACAGAAACCTTTGTTTTATTTAATGGAGTATGTAATGATCAATGTATTAGTAGAGATATAGCCCTACAAACGGAAACGGCATCATTTTAAAGAAAGCGTCTAAAAATCTGGGGTGCACATCCAGTACGTCGGGAAGACAAGCATCGTGCCACTTTTGAAAAGCTCAGTAAATAAACTGGCAGTGAAGAAAATTGAAATTTGAAATTTGAACGCATTGAAATTTCAATGGTTTTTGGAATCTGGGCAATTTTGACAATCAAAGAAACATCGGTCTCCGTCAGAGGTACATTGTGAGAAAAGCCTCTGGGAATTGAAAAGGGGTTGGGACGATGAACTGCCCTTAGAACTTCTGAACTGGAACCCTTAAATAAATGGCAAGTTCCAAGACAAATATTTAACTGCTTTTCATGATACCAACATCATACCATGCGGCTAACCCTTAATCGATGGGAACTGGTATCACGACTGAAGCCTTTTGGAAACAATGGTCGTGGTATAACCTGCAAGAGCTCCAGAATCGGCACAAATGGAAGCATGCCTCTACAAAAATTAAGATGGATTGCTAGTTCTTATAAAAGAAGATAATGTACCCGGAATAAACGAACTAAAAGAACAAAAATTCACCGAACCAACTGGACCACAAAACAATCATGTCGTACGCAGCATTGGCCATTTTAGTCATTATCCAGATACTGATAAGTATAAGCGGTTTATTTTGACTCCAAAAACTAAAGCTACAAGAGGAACAACTCCGGAACCTACCCCAAGACAGTTTACTATAGAGCTGGACAACGGTTGGCACATGTTCAACGGCCGGGAGAATGTTAAGTCTTGAGCATTTAATCCTAACTGAAGAAACATTTGGTAAGCTCTTGATTTTCTCTTCTTGGGACGAGAAAGGTGTTTATTAAAGCAAAGCAGTTCAAAAACAGATTCTATCGGAATGGTTGGGATTTAGAGGGTCTTTGGATAAAAATCCATGAATAATACTTTGCTCAGTAATGTATTTGGCGTTAAAAATGTATCAGAAAATATCGCATAAGAAGCAGGGGTATCCAATAAATTGACCGACAGAAGGTTGTTATTTAAAATTTTTCTCCTTGGAGATTCGCTTAAAAACCAAGAAATTGTGTCTCCAGTGTAAAGAATTGCTCATTAAGTGCAGAGAATTGCTTACGGACATCTAGAAAACCATTTCTCGTCTGCTTCATAAAGGTCCGTATCTCAGTCTCGATCTCTCTACAAGCAATACAAGACCATGTCAGGCTAATGTTCTTTGTGATATGCTCACTTAACTCTTGTGACACTGGTGGATACTTATTATGTCCACCCCCAACAAATTTAATATGTGAGCAGTTATTGCAAAGCAACCAGGACAGGTAACATTCACCAGTAATGGATCCTCCAAGCTCCCATTTTTTTTTTTTTTTTTTTTTTATTAAACTTTGCTTTTATTTATTGGATCTTCTCTTAATTTTGAGACTAACAATAAGTTTTCAAATCTTAACATTAACATTTAACTAACAGTAGACTAAGACTGCATTCTGGTTGCACGTTCCTCAAGACGGTCGCTGGGTGGGTAGGTCATTCCGACGAAGTCGTGATTGGTTACTCAACCTTGTTAGACCTCTCGCCAGGTGGTTAGGGTGCGACAATAGCTTGCTAAAGTACTTTTCCTTCTGTTCTGCGATCACATCTTTGACTGGAAGAATGTTTAAGTCGCGATGTATGTTTTCGTTGCGAACGTACCAAGGTGCCCCGGTGATTGTTCTCAAGATCTTCGACTGAGCTCGCTGGACTATGTCAATATTGCTATTGCTGGCATTCCCCCATAACTGGGAGCCGTACATCCATATAGGTTTAAGTACCGAGTTATACAGCAGGACTTTATATTCAAGGCAAAGGGGAGACCGAGCGTTGATAAGCCAATGAAGGCTGCTGGCTTTTAGCTTTAGGTGGGTTCTTTTAGCTTCTATGTGCCGACGCCATGTGAGTCTTCTATCGAGGTGTACTCCTAGATATGTTACCTCGTTTGCTTGCGGGAGTAGGGTGTTGTTTAGCGTAAGGGGCGGGCAGTTTTGCCTATTCAAGGTGAACGTAACGTGCTTGCATTTTTGTTCGTTTACTTTAATTCGCCAGTCTGATAGCCATTTTTCAACATCCACCAGATGAAGAGCTAGCTGCGCAGTTGCTTGCATCGGGCATTTTGAGCGGCTAAGAATAGCTGTATCATCAGCAAACGTAGATGTTGTTAATCGTGTGCTTGTCGGGATGTCTGCTGTGTAGAGAACATATAATGTTGGTCCGAGTACGCTTCCTTGAGGAACTCCAGCTCCAACAGTGAATTCGTCAGATATATCAGTGTTGCACCTCACAGCAAATTTTCTGTCGTAGAGGTAAGACTCTAAAAGCTTGTGGGTATTACAAGGGAGCATTGTCTTGATTTTGTACATTAGACCTTCTAGCCAGACCCTATCAAATGCTTGAGAGACATCTAGAAATATTGCGGTACAGTACTCGCGTTTTTCGAATGCATTCCGAATTTCTGCTGTTATCCGGTTGACCTGCTCAATTGTACCGTGCTTTTCACGAAACCCAAACTGATGTGACGGGATTCCTTCCTGGATCCTTAGGTATGTGTTTATTCGAGTCAGAATGCATTTCTCAAAGAGTTTAGATAAGCATGAAAGTAGGCTTATAGGTCTATACGACGTGGGAATTGTGTGGTCTTTTCCCGGCTTTGCTATCATTATTATAATTGACTTTTTCCATCTCGCTGGAAAGTGGCCAAGTTTTGCGATGGCATTGAAGAGCTGGGTGATAGTGCAGACGGCGCAATATGGAAGCTCAATGATCATTTTGGGAGTTATGAGGTCGCAGCCTGGTGATTTTTTCGGATTTAGTTGGTTTTTGATGATATTAGCGATTTCGTTTGGGCGAAACTCGATTGGTTCATGTTGAAGCTGAGGCTCATATGGTAAAGTCGGCAGAGTAAAGGCACTAGTGGCCGGATTTGGTTGGAAGATATTTTTAAGGTGATTGGCAAACGTGCTGGCTCTGTCTGCATCGCTGCGCGCCCAGCCGCCTGTGTGATTTCTAATATCACTGTTTCACTGTTTCTTTCGGTGAGCTTAGAGTTGGGTGAGCTCTCCATAGTGAGTGTTTTGTACTAGAAGTTGACAATTGCTCTATATAGCGGCGGTGGACATAAGCTTCTTCTTGCTGTAGGGCTTTAGTAAGTTGACGTGAGGCATGTCTAAAGCTTTGCTTAGTAGATGGCGATCTGTGGAATTGCCACTCGCGACGTGAACGCCGCTTTTCGAGGACGAGCTGTTCGATTTGTAGATTTGTCTTTTTATTGCTTTGTGTATTTATAGTTTGCGATGTTGAGGCTCGAGCTGCAGAGACGAGTACAGACTCAAGTGAATTAACAAAGCTGTCTACGTTGGCTTCATCGTGGAGATGAGGACTTAGCTCAATGTGTGAGCTGATATATTTTCTGTACTTAACCCAATTGGTTTTCTGTGAGGTCAATTTTAATGGTTGTTCCAATGTTCCTGGATGTCGCAGTAGAATAAACAGGACAGGCGAGTGATCAGATGAAAGATCCGATAGGCAATTGGCGCTTATCAGATTTTTAGGGATGTTTTTGGTAATCGCAAAGTCTATTAAATCTGGTAGTTTCCTTGGGTCTGCCGGCCAGTATGTTGGTGTGCCAGAAGAAACATAGTCGAGCTTGTTCTTGGCTTTGATAATTGCATTATAGAGCTGCTTCCCTTTTGGAGTCACGAGACGGGATCCCCAGTGTGTGTGCTTGGCATTGTAGTCTCCTGCTGCTATGAAGTGGTCTCCAAGTGTGTTGAAAAACTGCATAAACTCATCTTCAGCTATATTGAAGCGAGGGGGGCAGTATACGGCGGCTAGTGTAAGTTGGTTGCCAGTATTTAGTTGTATATTTATAGATGTGGCCTGTAGGTAGTTTTTAGCAAATTTGTTTTGATAATGGTGCTTTATGCGGCTTCTGATTAGAATTCCAGTCCCACCATGTGCTTTACCATCTGGATGATTTGTTCCGTAGAATGAATATCCTCGTAGTTGAAAATTGTATTTGTTTGTGAGGTGTGTTTCCGAAAGCAGCATTACATCGATGTGATTGTCGAGTAGGAATTGAGCTAACTCAAGTTTATGTTGCGAAACGCCGTTAGCGTTCCACGTAGATATCCGTAGGAAAGTCATTATTTGGATTGTTGTGAAACCAGCATTTGAATCAATAGATTTTGGTTTCGCATTAAATCTTGCATAGTTGTGCGCATAAACGACATAAATTCCGTCAGGCTTTGTTGTAGGCTGCATATCATAGCTTCAAAGTTGCTTTTTGGCTGCTCTGTTGGTTGATGTTGCTGAGCCGTGTTCGGTTCTTGATATGCTGATTGCAGAAATGAGCTTCTTGAGGCAGGTGTCGCCGGTCCTGATTTTAAGGCGCTTGCGTATGTCACATTTTTGTCAACGTTAATGGGTCCTAGTGAGGATCTGGCTGCAGTCGAGAAGAAGACTTCAGGGTTTGATCTGGACGCCGTGAACTGTCCATTTTGGGTGCGGGCAGCTATTCCTTTCTGGTGGATGCGACTTTTCAGCTCCTTATAGACTGGGCATCCTCTATAATTAGCAGTGTGATTGCCACCGCAGTTGCCGCACTTTTTCGAGTTGCTGTCATCTTTGCTCGCTGGGCAGTGTGCGGAGTCATGAAGCTCTCCGCAAACTACACACACCGGGCGCAGTTTACAGTATGACCTTGTATGGCCATATTCCTGGCAGTTCGCACATTGTACCGGGCCATTGCGTTTGTGCGGTTCCTCAACTGTAATTCTGCGGTGCAGCAGGTACTGAAGATTGTATATTGGGTGCACTTCGTATTTCTTCAGGAGCTTGGTTTCTGGTTCAAGCTCAACCTTAAAGAGTGGCTGCGGCTTTCTATCCCTGTTAAGGATATTAAAGACTGTCTTGGCGCTAAAACCCTTCTCCTGTAGCGCCTTTTTTATCTCTGCAGGCGTTACTTCGGGCTCTATGCCCTTAAGTACGACTTGCAGGCCCTTGCTGCTTTTTAGCTGGTACGTGTAAAAGTTCTTTTTATTCTCGGTAAGATATTTTGATAATACTCTATAGTTATCTTCAGACTTCATTTGAACTTTTGTTTCTTGAATGTTGCCCTTTACAAGGGGTATTATGTGGAAGTTATCCTTACCAATAAGCTCAATAATTTTGTTGACAAGAACATTGGAACTTTTTTCGCGTATATAGATAGGCGGAGGTTTTGGCTTCCTTTTCCCAACTTCAGTGGATTCGACCGCCTCAACCTCATCGGCGTCTGCCAAGATTTTAAATCGGTTTGAGTTAATGGGCGTTTCTTTTGCTACTAGGCTAGCATTGCCACGGGTTATTTTGCGTTTGGAATTCAGGGGGCTCAGCTTCCTTTTGATTTGGATGTAGCGATCCATGCCAGTCTGCACAGCCGGCTTAATATAGTCATTGTTTTTGTTTTTGTTTTGGTTTTCGGGCAGCGCGGACGTATTACTATTTGCGCTGCTAGCTGATGACGTCGTTAAACGCGCTGTCGATGCAGTTGCGGTTGTTGTTGTTGTTACTGTTGACGTTGTCAAAGAAATTGAGGTGCTAGTTACTGCACTCTTTGGCTGCAGAGACATCGATGGTATCGAGGGGGAGCAGGAACGCGCTCTCTCGCTCTCTACGTTTAAGAATTCGGTCAAGTTGGGGGTAATTGACCGAGCTTGATCGGAGCTTGCATGGTTTTCGGTTGCTTTAAAAGAGAAGTACGCGTTGTTTCTTTGTACTGAGAGCCGTCTCTCGTCTAGCTCACGTTGACGTTGTGTGCGAACGTCGTTTGAACTCATTGCAGTCGAGGTTGATTTAGTTTGAGTTTTAAGTGTTGTGTTTTATATTAATTAATTAATTAATTAATCAATATAAACATTAGCGATTTCATCGCAAAAAGCGTCTTTTCGCGTTATTGTAGATTTCTTAGAGCAGTCACTGCACTTTTATGATTTTATTGAATTTTTTTTTCCCGGAGCACAATAAAAAACACGTCTGCATGCGACGACTGCAATCGAACTTGAATGAGTTAAGTGAGTTGAAATAAACCCATTTTTTAGCAGTGCAAATTAGACTCATTATTGTCGGAGATATGGCCACTGCAGGGAAAGCGGGAAGAGCTTTCTGAGCACGTTCTGATCAGGCACGTCAAAGAGAAGACGTAACAAATGAGATATGTATACGAATGTGGCTGGGCGCCGTGACAAATAACAGCTACACAACGATGTAACGGGTTACGCGTCCAGAGAGTAGAGCTCAGAAGGAGAATATACATATGAAAGTTTTCAAAAGCGCGGCAGAAAAATAACAAATTTATATTATAATTGAAGAAATATAATCGTGTTTATAAGACTTATATGGTTCAATGAACTTTATAGGTCAAATAAACTCCGAAAATGATCTTTTTGAATTGAGCTTAACGCGAAAGATATGAAAGATCAAAAATGAAAGATATAGACAATCTGATGAGAGCAATTAAAGAAACACGTCCGGATACGGCAAAGTCAGATTAACTTTTTTAATATTGTAAATTTTAAATTTATATTTTTTTCGTTATTCTATATTTGCATTATTTTATCACCTAAGCAATTGAACTTTTATATTAATAAAGTACTCATTTCTATCTTTACGTGCAATTTATACTCGGTTTTTCTACCCTTTGCTTAACTTTATCATAAAAGATTAACAACATAAGTTAAGATACTTTTTTATTCAAGCCAAGTACTGCGCGCGCAGTTCAGGCTGATGAGACCACTTCCTCGTAAAAAAGCACGTAAAATAATTTAGCTCCAATTAGCAAATCAACTCACTGGGGTTGGTGAAGGTTAGATCCATTTTAAATTGGCAGTAATTTTCTAAGAGTTGACGTCTAACGCGAAATTTGTTTGAAGGTCAGTGATGTTAGGGGCTACGATCGCAGTTAATTGCGCATTGTAGTTTGAGCATTTGGATAGCAAGAAGGCTTTTACTGAAAACCCCGCCACATCTATACCGAATACAGACGTCTGAGACTTCATCTTCCGAATCTGAAGCTGGTTCGTGCAATCGGAAATCTCGGTAGAGGGGTGTTTTTCCCCCAAAATGCAGAAGGTTATGACGCCTGCGTCCACCAAAGTCTGATATGTGACCAAATCCAAGGCACTTTCGGAATAAATCCAGTCGCCTAACTTAGCTTAAACGATCCAGAGGAGACAAGCTTAAAAATCATCACTGGCCATATATGCGGCAGACGACGAATTAGTAATTCGATAGAATTAGTAAAATCCATGCTCTCCAAAGTCCGGCATCTCAAGAAAACATTCTCAGTCTAGCTTTCCTTGCGTTCGGACGTTTATTTTCTGCTATGTCGCCGCTCGTTTGTTCGGAGTGCAGTGGGGAAGTTACTGCTACGCAGCTTCGTGGGTGTGAGGCCGTTCGGTGCTCATCGATCTACCGCCGTGCATATCATACGGATTGTGTTGATTTACCATCCGAGGCTATAAAACTTCTAATAAACATTCCAAACTTATTGTGGCAATGTGATAGCTGCGTCATTGGAAATGACTCTCATTCAAAAATTGATGAGCTTAATATGAAGGTTTTGGACCTGGAATCCCTTTACATGAGCATTAATGCAAAATTGGATCTTGCTCTTGAAAGTTCGTCTGGGCCCATGGTTGCTTCAGAGGGGTTTCAAGGAGTGACACCCCCTACTACTTCTACTAACGCCGAAAATAAAAAGTCATCATTGGCACAGATCCCCACTGGGTCAAAAGTGGCTGTCCCAAGAAATAAGAGGAATAACCCTAGCAGGCGCATTGTCGGACATGCACCCAGCTGTGCGCAGCTCCAAGTTCTTCCCACTCTAAAATACCTGCACATTGGTAAATTTGCAATGGCTACCCAACCGGAGGCACTGTGCAAATACGTCGCTGATAAGTTGCAGCTGGACCCCAGTGATATAGCCTGTGCTAGATTGGTTAAAAAAGATGCTGATATCAACGCTCTAAAATTCGTCAACTTTAAATTGGGAGTTCCCGAGCAACATTTCCCCGCTGTCTTCAAGGTTGATTTTTGGCCCATGTCGGTAAAAGTCACTCGTTTTCTTCATGGAGAGCCTGCTAAGGTTATTGACCTCCCTGCGAGACTCTCTCGATCAAACCCTGGAGCGTCAAAAAACCCCCAGTAAGCGGCGCCACTGGAGCCGCTATTTTTCCCTCTTCAAATTCTTCGACCGGTCATCATATTCTCCCTCTCCTGAGCCGCCAACAACATTCGGCGCTGGCAGTTATGGAAACTGTTGATGTCACTTCCTACGTTATTCTGCTCCCGTCAATGCTCTATTTGCTCCAACAACAGCAACTGATCCCAAGGTGGGCTGTTTGCATATTATCTTCGCTTGTGGACCTCCAGCAACAACAAATGGTTCGTTATCGTCTTATTGTGAGCCCCTCTCTGTTTATCTTATCTTTCTTGGATGGGTTGTTCACTGTGAGACTGACCACTCATGCTCACTTTTCGGGGTCTGGAGGAAATGTTTGTTTACATCATGGTCTGGAGCGTAGAGCATCGCGGCGACTGGACATTCATAGGTCCAATCTGGAGATTAATGAAAATTTATGTGTTTCCACGTTGGCTATCTTGGAATCTATGCGTTTGGGATATGTGGCCTCCAGCATCTTGACCTTGCCAGTGCCTTCACATATACCACACTCCCGCCCAATTCCTTCATTGGACTGCATGGATCGTGCTGCCTTGGGCTCTAATAAGAGCTTAAGAGTTTTCTTCCAAAATATATCTGGAATGCGGACCAAATCCCGCATGGTGCTTTTGAATTCTTCAGTCTGTGATTTTGATATAATCGTTCTCGTGGAAACATAGCTCAATAGCAACTTTAGTTCCTCCGAGTTCTTTGAACCCAAATTGTTTCAAGTATTCAGAAAAGACCGTGATTCATCCAGCACCCATTGTGAGCGAGGAGGTGGTGTGATTATTGCTATCCGCCGATCCATGTTGGCCACGGTGGTTAGCCTTAAGGTTGGCGACCCTATACTGAACCAGCTAGCTGTCTCAATCCAGGGCATTCAGGGCCCTTTCATCATCATTGCATCGTATATCCCACCAAACAGCGCATTCAGTACTTATCAAGCGCATATGGAAAATATCGCCAGTGTCTGTGGTAGCATGGAGGACCCTACGGCTCTGATGGTTGCTGGCGACTTCAACTTGAGCTCTATTGTTTGGACTTGGGACCCGGAGTCCCTTGGCATGTTACCCAGCAATGTTCACCAATCGCATGAAATCGTTGTTTTGTTTCGAAAATTCTGGATCTGATATTTTTAAATAATGTGGTTCTTAGTAAAGTAGAAATTTGTAATGTACCATTAAGTCCGTGTGATATGCACCATAAGCCATTGTTGATACACATTGAATTTTATAGTTTTCTGCCTTCCCCCTCTCCTATCTCTTATTATCACTTTAATGAGTCTAACCTTTCACTTATTAATGACGCTATTGTAAGTTTTGATTGGGTTTCCCTTTTTTCGGATGGCACGATTGATGATTGTTATACCAAGTTGTTGAGGCCTCTAGTCATATTAATGAATCGCATACACCTGACTTAGATGGTAGCTCCCATTCTTCATTAAGAAGGGTATTGCATCCTTAACTACACCTCTGCAACTTCTTTTCTCTTTATCATTATCATCGGGTAAGTTTGCTTCTCGATGGAAAATAACCTCGATCTCGCCCATTCATAAAGGTGGCAGCAGGGCAGACGTCACTATCTATAGGCCTATCGCCAAGATATGTAATATTGCCAAGTTACTTGAGCGTGTTGTCACCAAAAAGTTAACATTCTTGATTCGTAACTTTATCTCTCACAATCAACATGGATTCCTGCCTGGGCGATCCACCACAACCAACTTAGTGGTATTCTCTAAGCACTGCCTGGAAGCCTTTGAACGCCGATGTCAGGTCGATGCCATTTATACGGACTTCTCTAAAGCCTTTGACAAAGTTTGCCATGCAGCCCTACTTGCTAAATTGTTCAGATTAGGTGTTCATTCCTCCATGTTAAATTGGTTTGAGTCTTATTTGGCAGACCGACCATGCCACGTTCCCATTGGTGATGCTAGGTAGCTCTTTGGGGCCGCTCCTATTCATCATTTTCATCAATGACATTTCCTCTTGCTTTCTTTATTCGAACTTTTTGTTATACGCGGATGACCTTAAAGTGTTTAAGGCCATTAGCTGCATTAGGGATAGCTATCTACTGCAGGATGATTTGCGCCGTGTCTCTTCTTGGTGCGCCCTCAATCTCCTTCCTCTAAATTTAGCTAAATGTCATTTCATTCGTTACAGTAAGAGGGCGCTAGACTTATGTACCCTATGCAATTGGCAACCATGACCTGCAGCTCAAGGAGGAGGTGGTTGATCTTGGCGTCCTTTTTGACTCAAATTTAAAATTTTCCAGCCATTTAGACTTTATAATGCCTAAGGCGTATGCCATGTTGGGTTTTGTGAAGAGGCACACAGACCAATTCAAGAGCCCGTACGCGAAGCTTAGTGTTTACGCCGCATTCGTCCGGTCGAGGCTGGAATATGCCTCTATTATTTGGAGCCCCGCAAATAAAATAAGTTCAAATAGAGTTGAGCGGTTGCAGAAAAAATTTTTAAAATTTGCACTTCTCCCTTTAAGGTTTCCCTTTAAGGTTTGTGGATCCTCTACCCTCATACCACAGCCGGTGCCTTCTCCTTCACATATGTACACTTGAGGAACGGCGCACTGTGGCAGCTTTAACTTTCATTAATAACATAGTAATTAGCAGCATTGATTGCCCCATGTTATTGGAGCTTTTAAACTTCAATGTGCCCCAGAGGGATCTTCGCTCGTTTGCTCCTTTTTGGATTGCTTGTCGTAGGGCCAATTACCTTTTGAACGAGCCTATTGATAGAGCATTATCATTTTTTAATACTTTGCCGCCTAGCCTCCGAACTAAATGGGGCTCTGATAAACAAGCGTTTAGGGTCTTGTTGGTTAGGCATTTCTTAAGTAGTATGTAATCCAAGGAATCCGAGTCAGCATGCATTTTCGTCCCCTTGGATTGTGCGGCATCAACCTTCTTAAAGCTTGGATGATGATGCAGCTGGCAATCTGCTTAGTTGTGCCCATGCTAACCAGCGCTTGCATATGCGAATTAAATTTATCTGAAAGCTCGCGCAAAGCTTGTGCATTCTATGGCCCTCAAATGACGTATCAGCGATTACTGAACCTTTGGTTAAGAAGCTCCAAGGCAAAGGCATAGTCCTCAACAGCCACTTCCAACGCACGCACAGTCGCAAAGGCCGACTCACGAAGACAGGACCACAGCCGCTGAAGCTTTCCCAACCGACTTATTATTTTTTGTAATATGTGACCCACTGTGCTATTGTGCAATTACAGAAAGTAAATACAGATATATGTTCGATTAATAGTAAGCTATAAAAACCTGCACAAATCACAAACAACATTGTTTTTATACCCCTGCAGGATTATTATAATTTTTGTTAAAAGAGTGCAACTTTTCACAGAGAAAAACGCGCTTTAAGGTTTGCGCTTTAACCATATCTGACCTTGAGCGTCCACCTTTTCAAGGCTGTATCTCCGAAACTATTAGACGGATAAATTTGAAAAGGACATCTCTAGGACAATATTCTAGAGATGTTATAGAATTCAATAAGACAGAGAAGAAGAGAGATTGAAACATGTAACCCCTTAATGATAATCAACGCTTGGTGGGGCTTGGTGACCTCACAGTTCTTGGTTGCCTTTATCCTGTTCTATTACCTTTATCCTATTGCAGACAACTACCTGACCAATCTGTCTCAAAACAAGAAAGGAAAGCTAACTTCGGGCGGAGCCGAAGTAGATATACCCTTGCAGTTGTGCCATTTCCGATCGTTCAAATATATGGCGGCTATTGGATATAGTTGGCCGATCCCTATGAAATTGGGAAAATAAGATTATTATGTTCAAAGTAAAATACAAAGTACCATCTTTCTAACTTAAATTACACCAAAGTTATGCCAATTTCGATCGTTCTATGACAGCTATAGGATATAGTCGGCCGATCCTTATGAAATTATAAGATATGTTGGACAAATATAACATGTGTGGAAAATCCCAACCCTCTAACTTAAAAAACACCAAAGTTATAGCATTTCCAATCAATCAGTTATATGGCAGCTATAGGATATAGTCGACCGATCCCGGCTGTTCCGACTTATGTACTACCTGCAAGGAAAAAAAGGATGTGTGCAAATGTTCAATTCGATAGCTTTAAAACTGAGAGACTAGTTTGCGTAGAAACCGACAGACAGACGGACAGACGGACATGCTTATATCGACTCAGGAGGTGATCCTGATCAAGAATATATATACTTTATAAGGTTGGAGATGTCTCCTTCACTGCGTTGCAAACTCTTGACCAAAATTATAATACCCTCTTCAAGGGTTTAAAAATAAATACCAATCATAATTCCTAATTTGAATCTCATATTTTCGTCTCTGCCGTAACCTTGTCAAAGCTGGATTTCTATAGCTCCGAAGTTTTGGCAAAAAGGAAAGGAGGCGAGGTCTTAATCTCTATGGTCTTTAATTTCGCTTCCGAAGATGTAAGTAGTATGAGTTTAGTAATTTCATTCCTTTGCGTATGTAGTCTGCTCAATTGATTTTATATTCCACCATACCCCCGAAACCTATACGTACTAACATTACTATTCAGGCGGTTTTGAATCAAATGTCCGATAGTGACCTGAGAGTATTTCTTCTTGGCTTTTATATAACAGAACTCACTTTTTCATATATTGATATATATATATATGATATATATATTGTTGTATATACCCCTCACCCTCTTCATCCCTTTCAACACATCACGATTTCATTACGAGCATATTTCCTAACCATTAGGAATTTTGTTTGGTCTGCTCATAGGAGCATAGGAATAGACCTATACGAGACATTTTGTAACATTTTAAATATATTTTTTGACTTACGTGTGCCGCGGAAACAAGTCTTGGTTAACAAGGCGCCTTACGAACAACAAGGCGCTGAACAAGATTTTCTTCAATTAAAAATGAGTTTTTAATCTCATGTTTTCAAAAAGTCATGGCAATCTACAAAATCTTTAATGTTTTAATGAACCTGCTGAAGCTGCAAGAAATTTTTCAACATAGAAACAGTTTTAGATATGTTCACTGCTGTGGAGCTGTTGAAATTTTCCATGGAGGAAAAAAAAATTGAAAATTGTCGGCCTGTGTAATCAATCGGCCAATCTTATTTTTATATTTTTTGAAGGCAGCTTTATATCGGTTCCAATATGCCCAGCATAATCCACCTATGCTATTTGGATCAAATTATTATTTCACTTGCTTTGCCTTCATCCTATCATATCAACGTCCCTTATCTTAAAAATTAAAAAAAATACGCATTCTAAAATGCGTATGTGAGTAAAGCAATTCTTCAGAGTAATCTATCTTGTAACCTTATCTTACAACTCGCATGTATCCCTGCTATTCGAGCCGTAAGTTATGCGGTTGAGCGTAATGAGGTAATTTTATAAAAATTTTAAAATAAGAAGGAGCCTCGTTGCTGCTTAGGGCTACGTTTGGTGTGACTTTAACCGTTCTAATGTTACATCTCAGCTAATCTGGCTTCTGTTCTGTGACTTTCGAAACGTCTTTATTTCTTCATACCGATTTTTACAAAACTGCGCATGTTCCTACAGATGCGCAGAAGTCCTTCAGCATTTTTTTTCCTATGATGACTGTCATCGTCATTCCATCTAGAAATTCATATTACGCTCTGGTGATGCAAAGTCGATGCATTGATGGTTTCTCCTCACATAGCTCCTCCAGTGTCTCGTACATTTCTTAGGATTCTGCAGCTAGCAGTAGATGCAGGTGGCCGATCGCATCACGGGAGCGGCCGACCCGAAAAAAGACATTAAAATGAGCGCGAGCAAGCGGAGACCGCCATCCTCTCCAATTGAACCAATCGAAGAGCCTTTAAAAATCAATTATTATTCCGATGGTGATCATGCTTCAGGTTTTAGTCAATATTTAAATTTGAGCCAAAATGCAAAGCAAATCACAGGTACCACACCATTAGCAGCAGTTACTTTAATATCGTTCGCCCCTAAGAGTTCGTTGGCTCTTTCTTTGAAGCTCATTTTTGCACCGTTAACACAAACATACTGACGTAATAACTTTACTTGCAATGGATAAAATGTCATGATTTTCCGGAATTGTAAGGCGTAACTAATGTGTTTACTTAGTTGGTGCCGCTGGATGCTCTGCTACAGAAACAGTTATTGAGGGAAGCAGATATGTGTACTTAACAATGTTGTACATCTTGCTGGTGGTCCTATAATAAAAGCAGCACGCTAAGAATATTCGCTTAAAGGAAGCGGGCTGGTGGCCTTAGGTGAAGAGAATCACGCAGAAGATATTTGGGTAAAGTACCGCTGTTATGATACTGAGTCTCAGTTCACAGTACTCATCAAAATTAGTATGTTTAATTTAAGTTACAATAATGAAAATCGCTTGGTCGACTTCGGGTGGCTAATTTCTGGCTAATTTGAATTTGCACATAAATTTGTTTCAGCAAGTTTTAACTTCTGTATTGACATTGCTTTACCAGTAAAAACTGGCCTAACAAGAACGAAGTAAAAATTTCCGTTCTTCGGCTCTCACATAAAAAGCACTCATCGTTAGCTGATGAATTGCTCGCACAGAAAAAACGAAAAGCTATCCTGCGTAGGTCACATCAGTAACATATCCTATGAATATACAATCGTCATAGAATGAATTGCAAATTAGTCTCGTCTGAAAACATCGTTACACAATGATACATTTAGCAAACCATCAGTAAGGGCCACCGGACAAGGTAGCAATCCATTAAACACCAAGCCACTAAAACATTTTTTTATGGTTGGTAACAGCGGATCAATAAAAAAGTTGTTGAACTATCTTCTAACAATTAATCTTAGCTTCTAACAATTTACACTCGAAAATATGCCGAAATATAATACATACTCGAAATAGTAACGCCACTCTGTTGGTTGGCGGCAGTTGGTCTGTGTGTATTCAGCGGGAGTTGCGCAAATGAATAAAAAATGTAGTAAAACCAAATACTTACTCGTCGGCCAGCTTCATTATTATGTAAATTCATTAAGCTCTTTGCCTTTGCAGAAGGCTGTTGACTACGATAAATAGTTTCAATCTCATAATTGACTTTGGCATTAAAGCCACTTGGTACATATTTTCCTATCTCTTGTACTGCTCGTTGGTTTTTTCGTTTTCCTTTTCGTTGTTGGGTATTACTGCCTTGTCCATTAAGAAACTTCCAATTTATAATTTTATGATTTATTTGGTCCTGTTGAAAAGAAATAAAAATGAAAATTTGATATTAAATATTAATATATTTTAAACATTAACTGTGTGATTTTATTTTAGTTTAATTATTTCTACAGGCCCACGAAATCTCCATAAACTTTGGGATTTTTGAACAAAAGTTTTTGAACAAAAAGTTTTTGAACAAACAAAGGAAAGCTAACTTCGGGCGGAGCCGATCGCCCGATCCCTTTGAAATTCGACAAATCAGATTTTTTTTCCAAAATAGAATCTGTACCAAGTCCCATCTTTCTAACTTAAAAAACACCAAAGTTATGCCAATTTCGATCGTTCTATGACAGCTATAGGATATAGTCGGCCGATCCTTATGAAATTTTGTACATAAGATATTTTTTCAAATATAACATGTGTGGAAAGTCCCAACCCTCTAACTTAAAAAACACCAAAGTTATGGCATTTCCGATCAATCAGTTAAATGGCAGCTATAGGATATAGTCGACCGATCCCGGCCGTACCGACTTATATACTGCCTGCGAAGGAAAGAATGGTGTGTGCAAAGTTTCAACTCGATAGCTTTAAAACTGAGAGACTAGTTTGCGTAGAAACGGACAGACGGACAGACGGACATGCCTATATCGACTCAGTAGGTGATCCTGATCAAGAATATATATACTTTATAGGGTCGGAGATGTCTCATTCACTGCGTTACACACTTTTGACTAAAATTACCCTCTGTAATCCCTAAATACCCTCTGCAAGGTTATAAACATAGGTTTTATTACCCATTGTTTCTATCACGGTTTCGAATTTATTTTTACTCCTGTATCTATTATTTAATTTATAATTTAATTTTTTCGGCCATTGAATAGTAAGCATTATGAGTCGAACCCAAAAGGTTTGGATCGAATTATTGGCCTGGGCAAGGATCACCGGAAACCCGTGTAGGATTTTTGAATCGGCGCTTGGTCTTGTCGTGATTACCAATCCCAGACGCGATTCATCGGTCTCTGTTGTATTGAACTCGGGTTAACTTACGAATCGACAATTACGACTCGGTAGGACGAAAAGGTAGGGCCCGACTGCGCGATTTACCCAATCGGACGAAGGGTAACCAATGAACGTCCAATGACATGATTCTACAAACGATTATCTTTCGCACAGCGCAGCTTGCTCGGTTCCCGAATATTTCTTAACAAAACCGAACTTTGAAGTGGTCAGTTTATTTTTTACGTATCCAAACTTAAAATATTTTTAATGGATTTTGAAGTTGAATGTTTTTGTTTTAAATTTGAGGTATTATAAAAAAACATACTTGTTAAACTGTTCTTGTTTTATTAATTTGAAATAATACATGTTCTTTGCCAATATTTTGAACAAATTTTTATGTTTATCTAAAGTTTAAAGTGACACCACAAAAATCCACAATTAAGTTGTATACCTATGTGTTCGCCTGGCTCTGAAGGTAATAAATGTGTAAAATTGGTTTTGCAGAAATTTGCAGATGTGCTTAAAATCGTAAAAATTCTAAAACCGTCTCAACTTTTTCAGGGTCAGTTTTGCACTACAAAAATTTGTTTTCGATCGTGTGCTTGTTGTTCAGTTGCTTTGTCCTTCGACTTTTGAGTTTGTGTTTATTAATAGTATTTCATTAATTAATAGTTTTGATTCCTTTTTTTTAATTCCCTTGCTTTAATTTTTAATAGGTTCTTCTTTTTATAAGTGTGATTTCTCACGTTTATATGTTTTTAATGAATTGTGTAGCGAAGGGGGTATCGCCATTGAAAGGCGAAAAAATATTGATTGAAGAATAGTAAAGAGGCGAATATTATTACAAACGGCTATATTTTTGTAATTGTAACGATAAAATCGTCAATTCTCCAATATCAATCTGATTGGTTGAATGAAAGATGCACCCAATCAACATCAAAAAATCCTGACCGTGGATGACCCAAAGCAGATTTTAAGGAGCTTCTGACCGGACACAACGACATTAAAATTGCTCAGCTGCCACAAACCGACGAGTCTACGAGGGTTTCTATATATATTTTACTGGACTAATAATGAAAATGCGAAAGTTTATGATTCAAAATGGTTTTATTGTTTTTTAAAGTATTCTCCAGCAAGACTTATACACTATTGCATGCGCTCAAACCAATTGTCGAAGCACTTTGTCCAATCCGATTGAGACACCTCCAAAACATGGTTTTTGACCGCTTCAACAACATCTTCTGGCGTCGAAAATCGTTGACCACGAATTTTTCTCTTGATGTACGGGAATAAAAGGATGTGCCAAGTCAAGGCTGTATGGTGGATGACCCATCAATTCGACATTTTGGCCGAATGATCCGTCTTCTCTTGTTCGTTTTTCGAATTTCTCCGAAGTTTTTCGAAGGTTTCAGGCAAACAAATTGTGGTGTACCACTAAGAATTGACCGTCCTACGTTGCTCAAGCGGAAAAGTCGCCACAAAACAGTCCACCATTTGCAACTTTCATTGGATTCGGCTCGACTTCGAAGACCCACACGGTCGATTGCTGTTTTGTTTCGGGCTCATAAGCATAGATCCATGATTCGTCACCTGTGACGATCTTATAAACGTCTTTTGAAACACCGCGATTGCATTTCTTCAAATTTTTTTTGCACCAATCCACACGAGCCTTTTTTTGAGCGATTGTCAAATTGTGCGGAATCCAACGAGAACAAATTTTTTTTACGGCCAAGTGTTCATGCAATATCGAATGTATACTGGTGGAAGAAATGCCCAAGGATGCCTCTATCTCACGGTATGTCACATGACGATCTTGCATTTTCAGGAACAACGACTGTTTTTGGACGACCTTTGTCTTCGAGTGAGCGTCGGCCACGATTGAATTACCAGTTATACCATTATACTAGTATTACCATTATACCAGTTTTTCACAGTGCTATAAGATGGTGCTCCATCGCCATAAAAAGATTTAAGTTTATCGATGCACTCTTGTATTAATTCACGTCGAATGCCCACGAGTCAATTCTATTTTCTGCCAAATTGATTTTTTCAAGTCACTGTAAACAAAACAAATTATAGTCGTACGTCAAAACTTTCTGAGCACGTTTGTGCTAAAACATGTCAAACTTCCCAATGAAAACATCAGATGGCGACCGGCAACACTTGGTATGGCCTAGGCTAGAAATATATATATCAACCCTCGTATTGCTACTATATTACGCTCATGCAATTCATCTCAACTAATGCTTACAGAATTTAATGTTGATGAAGTCTTATAGCTCTTTCTTGATAAAAATATGAGTAAACATCAATATTTGCTTATTCGTAGTTTTGTTAATAGTAAGACTTTCTTCAACTTAATACCAAGTTACGTAAAATTTCTACGGATATTGCACCGGTTCTACGGTAGGAAAGTACATGAGGATTGCCAAGGAATTCCAGGCATTGAAAGCTACCGTAGACGCCCATTACCGGCAGAATTAGAGTCAAGGCTCACATGGGTACTACGCGAAGAATACACAAGAGCGACAGTGGACATCACAACAATAGACACACAGACACACGTTTGGCTTCCACACGGCACCGGCAAAACTCCAGAAGGTACTGAACTAAGTCATCGTCCCGGAAATGGCACTCTTCGTATTCGCACACCATGACACATCGCTGTTAACGGTGAAAGTAGGAACGCCTGGAGAATCTGGTGCTGAGGGTGCTGTGCAGACTTTATGAGGCGAATCTATGGATAAAAAAAGAAAAGTGCCACTTCTTTTGAAAGAGTTGAAATACCCTGGCCACGTGGTAATGGAAAGGGGCATTTATACCGACCCGAAAAAGGAATCCGGCAATACAAGATATGCTACACCCAAAGACCACAAAAGAAGTCCACAGATTTCTAGGAGTTTTAGAAGTTGCTGGTACAGAGCCGTGTATGAGCTCGTGCGACCTTTGATTGGGCCTGTAAAAAAATGGGTAAAATTCGAATGGATCGACGAATACAAGGAAACCGTCGATAAAATAAAATAGGCACTAACAAGCGTACTGGTTTTTCCATTCCCAGACTTCTCCAAAAAATTCGTACTGTGAACAGACAAGAGCGACTGTGGTCTGAAGGCAGTCCTAATACAGGAGGACGACGAATAGAAACATGTGATAGAATACGCTAGTCGCAAATTATCCAAAACCGAGCGAATCTATTTCGCAACGCAAATGGAGAGTCTGACCGTCAAGAGGAGCATTGAGCATATAAGGATGTATAGATCTGTAAGGGTACCAATTTATCGTGGTAACGGATCACCTGGCACCAAAAGAGCTAAACTTAATCGAAAATCCATCAAAAAGATTAGCACGATGGGCTCAGGCATTACAACCTTACGCGAGGTAAGGTACAGGAAAGGGAAATTAAACGTAGCCGCGGATGCAATATCAATGTTACTATACAATGCAGATTCATTCACATTCTCGCTACGCCTTCATTAGTGGGCTTCATAGGCAAGCGACAAGGATAATCAACCATGAAAACTAAGCGTACCAAAGCGATAAAAACCAGGGTACTACAAGACACCGACTTGGATGCAATGAGAAACATTGATGGGACACCCTGGGATACGAAAAGCATCCTGGAAGGGCATGAACAACGACATCAAGGAGTACATTAGAAGGTGTGAGGGCTGCCAAAGATGCAAGATGTCACAGCAACAAGCAGCAGGGACAATTCTTACGAGTATTATCACCAGTCCATCGTAAAATCGGGCCAAAGTAATGCTTACTTATCTAAATGAGTAAAGAAATTCTTGTAGGGTCTACAACCTAAGAAAGAGACTGCAAGCCACTATAGGACACACGGTCTGGATACCCACTATCGAAAGTATTCGACGGGTATGCTGCCTGTTGGGCCAAGCAGCCACCAAACAACTTATGTAAAATAATTATAATATGCGTAGCTGCAACTGTGGTTATAAGCATGTATTTTTCTCTATTTTGTCTTCCAGTTTCGCATGCGCTTTATTGTTATTTGTAGCGTATACGCTTTGGGGAGCTTTGGTAGGTTTTCTGCGCAAGCTCTTGGATTGCGCTTGTTGTGATTTCGAATAGATTGGAGCAGCATAGACTAGGGTTAAATTGAACGCAAATAAAAATCTTATTTGAAACGCGTCTATTTATTCGGCTGCTATTAAAAACTATTAATAGTATAACATTTGGTGACCCCGACGTGAAGGGTTCTGGAAATTACTGACGCGAACTACGATGTGGCCCTTGACCTATTGCGCAATCTTTTTAGTAATCGGCGTTTAATATTTCAGTCTCACATCAACGAAATCCTGCAGCTTCGTGTGGTCGAGCCAGGGTCTGTAGCTACTTTGCGGGAGCTATCGGATTATGAGTTCTGGATCAGCTGCCGAGATCCAAGGATGCTTGCTTATCCAGATTATCCTGCTGAAGTTGGATCCTGCCACAAAGGCCAAGTGGGAATACACTCTCGCCGAAACACCAACAGCCTTCCATCTTGGGAGTCCATGGCATGATTCTTAGAGCAAAGGTGCCGGACTCTCGAAAGCGTTGAATTTTCTTTAGCGGCGTATTCACCAGCTAACCAAGTAGGCCGAGGTAGATCGTCCAATAACCGATCTTCGTGCATGGTTATTAACGCCAGTCCTGCGCTATGCGCCCTGTTCGGTGTTTCGGCGTACGAGCTTCATTCTTGTCCAAAGTTCAGTGCTTTGCCAATTGAGGAACGGTACAACGAAGTGCGGCGTCTGACTCGCTGTTTTGTTTGTCTAGAGGATGGCCATCTCGCTCGCGGATGCTCAGCTTCCCGCTGCTCGACGTGCAATCACCGTCATCATATTCCGTTGCACCCTTGCGGGCAGGTTTCACCCGCACGAGTCTCACGTCCCATCGGTGCAGTTTCTGTTGCGAACCCATCCCGCTCAATCAACACTGTTGTGACCCAGGATCGCACTGCTGAGCTAGTGTTCCTGCCAACAGCCAATGTACTCGTTCGTGGTCGATCTGGAGCCTTCCTGCCTTGCCGAGTTTTATTGGATTCCGGTTCACAAGTGCACCTCATCTATTGGCAGCTGGCGAGTAAACTTCAGCTTTGCCGCTCCAAATTCTCTACAACGGTGGCCGGTTTCGGCGGCGTTGGGTTTGAAACGGATGGAGCATCTGTTAGTCTGTGCGTGAAGTCGCGCCTTAGCACATATTCAGTGGAATTTGAGGCTGTTGTAGCTTCACATATTACGGACTATCAGCCTAGCCATGACATAGATGCTTCGTGCTGGAAGATTCCTGGCAATATGGATCCAGCTGACCCCAACTTCTACAAAACGCAACGAGTGGACCTTCTGATTGGAGCCAGCTTATTCATTGACCTATTGTTGGCTGGCTAAATCCAGCTAGGTCACGGGCTCCCCATTGCTCAGAATACTCGATTTTTCTGTTTTCTGGACGCGGTCAACTATCACAGGATGTGTCGGCGCGCTATGGTAGGGAGGACTGCCCACGGAATAACCACTGCAATTATGTGAGTGCTGCCCCTTCCAACATTGTTATTGAAGACCCACCGTTCAATTGGGGGAGGATGTTGGGCCAAGCAGCCACCAAAAAATTGCATATAAAATAATCATAATATGCGAAGCTGCAACTGTTGTTATCAGAATGTATTCTTTTCTGTTTTGTCACCTAGTTTCGCATGCGCTTTATTGTTATTTGTAGCGTATGCGCTCTGAGGAGATTTGGTAGGGCTTCTGTGAAAGCTCTTGATTAGGGTTAAATTGAAATTGAATTGATATTGAAAATCTGATTTGAAACGCGTCTATTTATTCGGGAGTTATTAAAAAATATTAAAAGCATAACACTGCCATTATTATATTTTTGGTCAGAAGTGTGCAACGCAATGAAGAAGACATATCCGACCCTAAATATTTTTGATCAGGAACACCTACTGAGTCATGCCAGCATGTCCGTTTGTCTGTTTCTACGCAAACTAGTCTCTCAGTTTTAAAGATTTTAAACTTTGCACACACACTATTTTTCTTTGCACTTAGTATATAAGTCAAAACGGCCGGGATCGTCCATAACTTTGGTGGTTTTGAGGATAGAATGTTCGGAGTTAATAAAGTTTCCATTTAGGGCCAAATAATAAGATAATAAGACCA
This sequence comes from Drosophila ananassae, assembly GCF_017639315.1. Classification (NCBI taxonomy): domain Eukaryota; kingdom Metazoa; phylum Arthropoda; class Insecta; order Diptera; family Drosophilidae; genus Drosophila; species Drosophila ananassae. The sequence continues at coordinate 22,339,161 of NC_057929.1, read as the reverse complement.
AAATTCATAAGGATCGACCGACTATATCCTATAACTGCAATATAACTAAACAATCAAAAATGACACATCTTTGGCATTTTTGAAAATAAAAGCTTTAGACTTCCAATATTAAAAAAAGAGAAAAAGTAGAAAATAAATTTTATATGGAAATTCTTATAAAGATCGCCCCACTCTATCCAATCTGATATTTATCAATAATATAGGTAAAATGCTTCTTAACTGCAACTAACCTAACTAACTAACCTTCTAACTTAAAAAACACTAAAGTTATGTCATTTCCGATCAATCAGTTATATGGCAGCTATAGGATATAGTCGACCGATCCCGGCCGTTCCGACTTATATACTGCCTGCAAAGGAAAGAAGGGTGTGTGCAAAGTTTCAACTCGATAGCTTTAAAACTGAGATAGTTTGCGTAGAAACGGACAGACAGACAGACGGACATGCTTATATCGACTCAGGAGGTCATCCTGATCATGAATATATATACTTTATAGGGTCAGAGATGTCTCCTTCACTGCATTGCACACTTTTGACCCAAATTATAATACCCTCTGCAAGGGTATAAAAATTAGAGATTTCAATTTTGAATGAGTATTCCAAAGATATGGTACTGCTAGTGAAATTTTTTATCTACTAAAAAAAAAGTTTTCAATGCAAATACTCGGCCAAGATCAGGGGCGCACGCAGGAAATATTTTTGGGGGGGGGTTAGGTAAGTTAAGTTTGAATGTGAATATTTATAATTTATTCATAAATAATTCACAATGTAATATCGATCTTTCTTGGTTTTTGGGCCATTATACTCAATATTGCGTCAAAGGTTACTTCCAGATCCCGGTGAATGTTCAGAAGCGCCAATCCATTCAATTTTGCTCTCCAGTCTTATTGCGTAAATATGTCTTCAATCTTCGTAGTGTAGAGAACGACCGTTCGCTCGAAGCCACTGTTACTGGCAGTGTTGCACCGATCTGAAGAAATCGGTATACCGTTGGATAGAATGTTTTATCGCAAACGTCCAAAGCTTCGATGAAAGTTTTTATGGGATTCTCTTTGGAAAGATTTTTTCTTTTCACTTTCATTTTGAACTTGTTCGGGAAATGGAGTATTTGGAATATTAGGGTCCAAAATTGGCGCATTTTTGGTTTGAAAAATGATGTTATCTTTGCATTAGACATTTTTGTTGGGCAGGTCTTAAATAAACGTCACATTATTTTATAGGTTATCAATATGTCAATATAGTTACTCATTTTGTAAGTGGCGCTCTCGTGGTATCTGCCAGAACTATTTTTGAATGAATATGAAATTTATATTTTTATTTTCCCGTTAATTTTGCAATTTTTTCAAAATTTCGGGGGGGGTTCGAACCCCTCAAAACCCCCCCCTGCGTGCGCCCCTGGCCAAGATAATTACATATTTTTGTCCTGGACTTTGGTTTAGGGGAACCTTAAGGTTATAAAGCAAGTGAAATTATAAGTGTACATTTTTTACTGACTAAACTAAACTAACTAAACTAACTAAAACAATCAGTTATATGGCAGCTATAGGATATAGTCGACCGATCCCGGCCGTTCCGACTTATATACTGCCTGCAAAGGGAAGAAGGGTATGTGCAAAGTTTCAACTCGATAGCTTTAAAACTGAGAGACTAGTTTGCGTAGAAACAGACAGACGGACAGACGGACCGACGGACAGACGGACATGCTCATATCGACTCAGGAGGTGATCCTGATCAAGAATATATATACTTTATAGGGTCAGAGATGTCTCCTTCACTGCGTTGCACACTTTTGACCAAAATTATAATACCCTCTGCAAGGGTATAAAAATATGCTGATCGTTTTTAACTATCTATTCATTGAAATGAAATTTGGTGTTTTCAGAATTCAAATAACTTAAACACTTAAAAATATGCGAATATGCAAATTCCGATGTCTAAGTATGACAACCTTAAACTACATATAATATAAAACCTACCTTACTACATATATATGAGACCTAATATAAAAGATCCATAAAATTTTAAAAACTTTAGTTTAATAAAGAATTTAAATATAAATAAAAAACAAGAAAGGAAAGCTAACTTCGGGCGGAGCCGAAGTTGATATACCCTTGCAGTTGAGTCGCAGTCCGCTAGGTGGCGCCACGCATCTTATATTATTAGATATATAGCGGATCGTATATAGTCGGCCGATCCTTATGAAATTTGGCATATCGAATTATTTTGCCAAAAGAGGAATCCATTGAAACTCCCATGCTTCTAACTTGAAAAACAACGAAGTTATTGCATTTCCGATCAATCAGTTCTATGACAGCTATAGGATATAGTTGGCCGATCCTTATAAAATTCGACAAATCAGATTTTGTTTCCCAAAATTGAATCTGTACCAAATCCCATCTTTCTAACTTAAAAAACAACAAAGTTATGCCAATTTCGATCGTTCTATGACAGCTATAGGATATAGTCGGCCGATCCTTATGAAATTTTGTACACACGATATTTTGGTCAAATAAACCATGTGTGGAAAGTCTCAACCGTCCAACTTAAAAAACACCAAAGTTATGGCATTTCCGATCAATCAGTTATATGGCAGCTATAGGATATAGTCGACCGATCCCGGCCGTTCCGACTTATATACTGCCTGCAACAGAAAGAAGGGTGTGTGCAAAGTTTCAACTCGATAGCTCTAAAACTGAGAGACCGTCAGACGGACAGACGGACCGACGGACAGACGGACATGCTCATATCGACTCAGGAGGTGATCCTGATCAAGAATATATATACTTTATAGGGTCGGAGATGTCTCCTTCACTGCGTTGCACACTTTTGACCAAAATTATAATACCCTCTGCAAGGGTATAACAAGAAAGGAAATCTAACTATGGGCAGAGCTTAAGTTTATATACCCTTTGTATTTAGGTAGCAGCATATATTATTATAATACTATATATATACACAGAATATATATACTTTATGGGGTCCGGGATGTCTCCTTCACTGCGTTGCACACTTTTGACCAAAATTATAATACCCTCTGCAAGGGTATAATAAATTAAAAAAGGAAAGTTAACTTCGGGCGGAGCCGAAGTTTATATACCCTTGCAGTTGAGTCGCAGTCCGCTAGGTTGCGCCACGCATGTTATATTATTAGATATATAGCGGATCGTATATAGATCCTTATAAAATTTGGCACATCGAATTATTTTGCAAAAAGAGGATCCATTGAAACAGCCATCCTTCTAACTTGAAAAACAACTAAGCTATGGCATTTCCAATCAATCAGTTATACATATGGCAGCTATAGGGTATAGACGGCCGATCCTTATAAAATTTGGCAGATCGTATACGTTTGCCCAAATTAGAATCCATAGAAAGCCCCATTCTTCTAACATGAAAAACCTTTTCAACTCGATAGCTTTAAAACTGAGAGACTAGTTTGCGTAGAAACAGACAGACGGACCGACGGACAGACGGACATGCTCATATCGACTCAGGAGGTGATCCTGATCAAGAATATATATACTTTATAGGGTCAGAGATGTCTCCTTCACTGCGTTGCACACTTTTGACCAAAATTATAATACCCTCTGCAAGGGTATAAAAATATGCTGATCGTTTTTAACTATCTATTCATTGAAATGAAGTTTGGTGTTTTCAGAATTCAAATAACTTAAACCCTTAAAAATATGCGAATATGCAAATTCCGATGTCTAAGTATGACAACCTTAAACTACATATAATATAAAACCTACCTTACTACATATATATAAGACCTAATATAAAAGATCCATACAATTTTAAAAACTTTATTTTAATAAAGAATTTATATATAAATAAAAAACAAGAAAGGAAAACTAACTATAGGCAGAGCTTAAGTTTATATACCCTTTGTATTTAGGTAGCAGCATATATTATTATAATACTATATATATACACAGAATATATATACTTTATGGGGTCCGGGATGTCTCCTTCATTGCGTTGCACACTTTTGACCAAAATTATAATACCCTCTGCAAGGGTATAATAAATTAAGAAAGGAAAGCTAACTTCGGGCGGAGCCGAAGTTTATATACCCTTGCAGTTGAATCGCAGTCCGCTAGGTTGCGCCACGCATGTTATATTATTAGCTATATAGCGGATCGTATATAGTTAACCGATCCTTATAAAATTTGGCACATCGAATTATTTTGCAAAAAGAGGATCCATTGAAACAGCCATCCTTCTAACTTGAAAAACAACGAAGCTATGGCATTTCCAATCAATCAGTTATACATATGGCAGCTGTAGTTGCCATATATTGTGTTATACAAATTTGGCAGATCGTATACGTTTGCCCAAATTAGAATCCATAGAAAGCCCCATTCTTCTAACATGAAAAAAAACGAAGTTATAGCATTTCCGATCAATCAGTTATATGGCAGCTATAGGATATAGTCGACCGACCCCGGCCGTTCCGACTTATATACTGCCTGCAAAGAAAAGAAGGGTGTGTGCAAAGTTTCAATTCGATAGCTTTAAAACTGAGAGACTAGTTTGCGTAGAAACGGGCAGACGGACATGCTCATATCGACTTAGTTGATCCTGATCAAGAATATATATTCTTTATAGGATCGGAGATGTCTCCTTCACTGCGTTGCACACTTTTGACCAAAATTATAATACCCTCTGCAAGGATATGTATAATAAGTATACTGCTTAAATAAAAATATTAGTAAATCATTAACTTAATTTACATATAAAAGGCAGAAAGCGCATTCTTTAATCATGTTTTTCCGCAAAGTTATCTCTAGTTCTCGGCATGAAATTTATGGTATAAGCACTAACGCCTATATGCTATGGATTCCATATAAGCAAACAAAATGATATTTTTACTTTTGGAAATAGACGGTTTGGACTGGAGAATTCAAGTTTTTAAGCAACAGATCTGTGCTACAAATTTTTAATTAGGATCGATCAAATCATAGATCGTGCCATCATATACTCACAACGTAGTGGGAAGAAAGGATTCCATAGGTCAGTATACAGAAGTGGCTGTCATAGCTTTTAAAAATGGAAGCAAACAAGTTGCGTTCAAGTTGGCCGTAAATGTTAGCACCTCACATTTACTTAAAATTTTTAAGTGATTGTTAAGTTACGTAGCATTTTTGGAGTTTTTCAAGTTAAAGATTAATACATTCCCGTCAAACGAGAATTAATATTTTGGATGTTTTTTTTTAAATACTAGCAAGGTAATTGTCACGCAATTCTTAAAGAGAACAAACGTGCATTTTGGCGGTTATCTGGTAGCAGGAAGTTGTACCTGTTTTTTGAATTCCAGACTCTACGCCATAAAATGAAGTGCTAAGAAACATCGTGAAGTCGCTGTTCCCAGCCGGCAGCCCTGTTCCACCGCAGGCAACCCCCGGCTGACAAATATCGGCCGCAGCGATAGTCCAGAGCCCCAACAAAGCCACGGGCTCAGACGCAGTTCCAAACCAGGCGCTAAAACTGGTTCTACTGTTGCTCCCAGTAAGCTTCGCCAGCCTTTACAAAAAATGCCTCCACGACGGAACATTCCGCAGCACATTAAAGGTACAGAAGTACTTTTCCTTTCTGCAGGTACAGAAGGGAGTTATTAATACAGTTTAATGTGCCCAGTGCTCTAATGAAGGAAGTTTGATGCTACTTTAGCAACTGAATATTACTTGTCGACATTGACTTGGGCACTGAGACCCACGACGCCACGTCGTGCGGGAATAAGTGCGGGAGTCGATATAACGTGGCGCAGCTTTCGAAGTTCGTCGAGGAAGAGGTTTCATAAATCTGCACTACCGAAATTGATGACACACATACTCGCACTGAGCACTCAGTTGGGTTGGCCAAAAACATCTCAGCTGCAGCGGCCCCAGTTAGTTCTCTTTGCTAATGATCATCCGCATCTTCCTCCTCCCTACTGCATGTTGTAATACATCTTGCTGGGCTGCTGGTTACTTCATGTTATCGGCGATCCAGGAAATGATCCAAATTGGGTCACTACGACGCAGTAAGTGTGTCCAGATTTCGTGGGGTTGCTCTAACGGTTACGGCTTGTCCGAAGTTCGATCCGAGGCCAAATTCCACATGTAAAGCCCATCAGGCTGCACTTGGTCAGCATTGTCATAATTATATACTACCTGTCAAGGGATTGGTCATTTTGGATGCTTCCTGTATTTAAATATTGTAAGGTGACCCCTTATGCATTTCTAACCCCAACACGATAAAAATCACAATCGTATCAACACATTTCAATTTCTGGCTGAATCGCCTTCACTACACAGGTTCTGTTTTATTTTGTTCTGATTCTCCTTTTTTGCACTGCACGTGTCTTATCGCAATTTTCCTTCACTTATGAAAATTTTGAGGGCTACTGCTTTGTTCGCAAAAGACTAGAATTGAATATATGCTAAGAGCGTGGATTTGAAGCCGTGCTGTAGTAAAACTGTTGTACATAACGGAGGAAATTTATGTTTCTCTACCTACTTTGGCCGGTGTATGCGTGTGTGGGTGAACTTTTGAAATATATCCAGGGTTAGGCGTTAGCCCCTACCAGAGACCTCGCAAGGACGCTGAAGAGTTAGGGCTGCCAATTGACTGCGCCATAAACAAAGGAATATCTTATCTGGCTATAACCATAAGCAGCAAAAATAGTTCGTTCACTGTAGAGCAAGACGAATGTACATACTAGCAGTGCAACCACATAAAAACCAAATCCATAAAAACCATCGCTATGTCAACGACTACAACCATTATTACTTTTGAAAGTTTTAGCACGTACCCAAAAAAAAAGAAGATCCGCGTCCGAAAAGAGAAAAAAACGATACACGTGTTCTTCTCCAAAGCTGCGAGATCCTGATTTATTTGTCTGAACACTACCAATGGCATTATGGGATCTGGGATAGGAAATCAACTTCAGCCTAACCTATAAAGCGGACCGAGGCCAGCCATAACCATTATCGTTAATCTGACTTTGCCGTATCCGGACGTGTTTTTGCGATTGCTCTCATCAGATTGCCTATATCTTTCATCTTTGATACCAGCTTCCTCTTTTCGCGACAAGCTATATACACTGTATCATTTTCGGAGTATATTTGCCCTATATAGTTCAATGAACCATAAACTTCGTAAATACAATATGATGCTTCGATATTATTTCTGCCGCGCTTTAAAAATATTCATTTATATATTTTCTTCATGAATTCTATTCTCTGGTCGTGTAACCCGTTACATCGAATTTACGGCGTCCCGCCTTGCCTCTCTACCACACAGTTTTTAACTGAACTCTTCTCGCTCTCACTACAGTGGACAAATCTCAGTCAACAATGGGTCTAATTTGCACAGCTAAAAAATGTGAGTTTGAGGATCCATTCCTGGTGACTCTTACCTGACCCGCTGGCTTTGCAATAACTGCTCACATATTAAATGTGCTGGTGGTAGGCACAATGAATGGCTAAGTGATCTTATCACAAAGAATGTTGGCCTGAAATGGTCTTGTATTGCCTGTAGAGAGATTAAGACTGAGATGCGGACCTTCAGGAAGCAGACGAGAAATAGTTTTCTAGATGTCCGTAAGAAATTTTCTTCACTTAATGAGCAATTCGACGTAAACTACCGAACTGAGCGGACGTGCTTTACCCGAGCTCCGGGAAAACTGCAACACAAAAAAAAATCTGGGGTAACCCAATATACGCGAAAAGTGCTGAACCACAATCTATTAAAAGCAATAGACAAGCTCTTTCTAACAGTTGTGATGTGCTAAAACAAAAAAACTAGTGTATTGTTTTAAATAAATAAGTGCCACACAATGAGCTCATTGAGCAACGATCAAAAGTACGAGCGTAGAAGCTCAGTGAACCAAAGAAACTGCTTCTACTCTTACTTTTCAACCCGCGATATCGAAATGAAAAATCGGCGTTTAAGAGCAAGCCGGCTCTACTGACCGCTGAAAGCTATAGGGCACGGTCTTGCTCACCCGCTCTACTCACTCCAACAAAAATTAACCGCGTCCAGAAGATCGACGAAGAACCAGGAAGATCCAGTAGTAACAGATTTGCCCTACTGGCGGAGGTTGACGAAAACCAACCAGCGCCAGACACCGCAAAAAAACCCAAGCCCCCTCAAATCTATATCAGGGAGAAAAACTCGAGTGCCCTGGTCAACCGAATTGCGGCGTTGATCGGGAACGGTGACAATTTTCATGTTGTCCGGCTAATCAAAGGGAACATCCACGAAACAAAGTTGCAAACCAAGACTGAAGAGCACTTTCGTATCGTGTCCAAATATTTGGACAATGATCGGATAAGCTATTACACGTACCGGCATAAAAACAGCCAGGGCATACAAGTGGTAGTAAAGGGAATCGAACCCGATGTTACCGCCGCGGAAATAAAAACCGCCCTTAAAGAAAATGGCTTCGCCGCCAAGAACGTTATTAACATTCTAAATAAAGATAAAAATCCACAACCACTCTTCAATCAAGGTCGAGTTCGAGCCAGAAAGCAAGTCGCTGAAGAAGAACGAAGTCCACCCAATGTACAAGCTGCAATATATTTTGGTTCGGAGAATCACAGTTGAAGAGCCACATAAACGCAACGGTCCAGTGCAATGCACTAACTGCCAAGAAAATGTCTGTGTAGTCTGCGGGGACACCCACAGCTCCACTTACTGCACTACAAACAAGGGCGAGGATGTATGGTGTACAAGGAGTTAAGGAGTCGCATGCGTCAAGCGACCGCAACGCGCAACCAAAATCCACAGAATGTCTACATTGCATCAAAAGCTACGCCAGACGTCTTCTTCGCCAAAGCTGCGAGGTCCTCATTCGGTCCCCTAAACACCACCAACGGCTTTTCCTATGCCGATGCTCTTCGATCTGGAATGGAGAATCAAAATCAGCCTAACTCTCACAGCGCTCAACAGGCCCCGGAACAGCCACATAGCAAAACGGAAACTATGATGCTTACCCTCCAACAAAGTATGATGGAGCTTATGTCATTCATGAAAACGACCATGCAAATACTTGTTTAAAACTAGAACATGGTAAAACAGCTGCGGTAGCCTTTCAATCGCTGCTGTTTACTGCCCTCCTCGTTTCTCAATCTTGGAAGGACAATTTATGGACTTATACAATTCACTTCGGGTTCGTTTTATAGCCACAGGAGACTACAACGCCAAACACACGCACACGTGACTCCCAGAGGAAGGCATTGTACAATGCAATTAAAAATGTGAGAAATAAACTGGACTATGTTTCCCCTGGAAGTCCCACATACTGGCCAACCGACCCACGCAAGCTCCAAGACCTTATTGATCTTGCGGTGACAAAAAACATTGCAATCTTATAATTGCCAAAGCAGTCTCGAACTTATCATCAGATCACTAGTTTGTGCTTTTAACGCTTCTTCAAATCCCAGAAATAACTGAAATAACCCTCAGTCTGACATTGCCAAAAACGAACTGGCTTAAATACAAAAAGTACGTGAGTGGCCACATAGAACTCGTCCCGGAGTTTAACACGGAATCGGACATCGATTACACTACGAGCGCCCTGGAAGAAGTACTCGTTGCGGCAGCTAAAATCTCCACTCTAATCTCTCAAGGAAGTAGACCACAGGAAAGTAAATACCACAAATCTAATCAGCAAATTGAACAGCTCGTGCGAGAAAAGAGGCGCACGCGTCGTGATTGGTAAAACAGCAGATCACCAGCTTCAAAGCAACGCCAACGATCACTCGACCAGGCTCTTCACCAACAGGAAGAAAATGCACAGCTGAGGTACATCCAGAATCTTTCACCAACAAGCAAAAAGTTTCCTCTGTGCAGGGCCCACCCAAATCTCAGCGCCCCAATCGAAACGACCACCCCGATAAGAAACTCTTCGAGATGCTGGGCTCGCAGCGACGAAGACCGAGCTGAAACATTCGCTGCACATCTCGAAAGTGATGTATATTATATACTCTGTGATTGTAAATCGGTCTTCACCATTATCGCTTTCTGAGGACTTACACCATCCTACACTATTGGTTTCTATGTTAATTGATGTCCCTAATATTCATGCTAACTATAAGGCTCCCCCTCGTACTAAATGTTTTCGAAAAACGGATTATTATGCTCTTCGCAATCATTTACCTGGAATTGACGATTTTACTGATTTTTTTTATGATGTAATTCACATCGCGTTGAGACAAATTTGTTCCTGACCGCCTTGGTTTAATATACACCTTTCTCGTCTTAGGAACAGAAAATCTAGAGCTTACAAAATGTTTCTTAAGTCTGGATCTTTGTTTCATCAGACAAACTTTCTTTACATTAGCAACCAGTTAATTATTTTTAATAATTATTTTTAAATTTATGGGGGCAGGATGGTTTCCGAGGCTGAAAAAAAATGATTTTTGAGATTTTTTTTTCATTCCTGAGTGAGTTTTTTACACGATAAATGGCTGAATTTGGAGAGTATCTAGGAATTTTATTTGTTAAGATAGAATTGAGTCATATTTATTGTTATATTGCGGTGCGTAAAATCTGGCCTCACAGTGTTGTCTTAAATAAAACTAGAAAGAAAAGCTAACTTCGGGCGGAGCCGAAGTTGATATACCCTTGCAGTTGTGCCATTTCCGATCGTTCAGTTATATTGCGGTTATTGGATATAGTTGGCAGATCCCTATGAAATTTGACAAATCAGATTATTTTGTCCAAAATGGAAACTCTACCAAGTCCCATCTTTCTAACTTAAAAAACAGCAAAGTTATGCCGATTCCGATCGTTCAGTTATATGGCAGCTATAGGATATAGTCGGACGATCCTTATGAAATTTGGCACGTCGAATTATATTGCCCAAAAAAGTACCAAGTCTCTTTCTAACTCTAAAAACACCAAAGTTATGCCAATTTCGATCGTATTATGACAGCTATAGGATATAGTCGGCCGATCCTTATGAGATTTTTTAGATAAGATATTTTGGCCAAATATACCATGTGTAAAAAATCCCCAACCTTCTAACTTAAAAAAACACCAAAGTTATGGCATTTCCGATCAATCAGTTATATGGCAGCTATAGGATATAGTCGACCGATCCCGGCCGTTCCGACTTATACACTTATGCAAACATAAGAAGCATGTGTGCAAAGTTTCAGGACTCAGGAGGTGATCCTGATCAAGAATATATATACCTTATAGGGTCGGAGATGTCTCTATCACTGCGTTACACACCTTTGACAAAAATTATAATACCCTCTGCAAGGGTATAAAAAGCTCATGGAACCGATCGGAGCCCCGCCGTCGACCGCCGCGGGTTGATCGCAAGTGTAATTAATAAATCCATTTCCCAAAGAAAAGTCATAAAATACCTTATATTAAAAGCTTCCTGAAGATATATAAAATTAAATTGATGAATATATCAATTTTTATTGAGTAACCCATTTTTCCAACCTCTTTAGAAAAGTCTTTCTTACCTGCAATTCAATCAGTTCCTCTCCTTTCATCTTTGAGTTAAGAATTTCTTTAGAAATACGCTGCTGAAGCTCTAATAAATATTTTTTTGAACTAGTGTCAGAGTTGTGTTCTTTTTGTATTTCTGTTAAATTCGGTGTTAATTTTTTATTGGTCATATAAATTTGTCCATTATTCGTTTTTAACATCGACATTTTATTTTCATCAGTTAAAAATTCTGTTGAGTTTTTTTTTGTTGTCTGGAATTCTCTGTTTTTTTTTTTTCCTGACTTTAAAGATCCATTTGACGCATCGCGAGCTTGTTTCCGAGTAATACTCTTCACATCTCTATTAGCTTCTTTTTCCCGAACATCAATAAAATCTGTGGCAAACCTTTTAAAGAAATATGAAGACATTTGGGTAAATATATTTAAATTTATAAAAAAATATTTTGTTTGAAGGAATACGGTTTAACAAGGTACGTATACACATAGACTATAAGATACCCGGTATTCATATTTCAGCCTGGGTGTCATAGAAGTCTATGTGCCAAATTTGATAGCTCTATCTCAAATAGTCTCTGAGAAACAGAATATAAATGGTACTCTACGAGTACCCGTTATCAAAACCGACACGTGCCGGCTAAGAATATTTTGAATTGTAATTTTGTTATTTCTTTTCCTCCCTTAAAGCGGTTTTATATAAAGTTCCTTTGTTTTATCCCTTATTAAACAAACCGGATTTTACTTATATTATGTAAGTAAAAACTTACTTATATAATACTTAACGTACTTATATTATAAGTTATATATACATATATATAAAATTATAAACTAATTTTTCTTTATACATAAAATTTCATAAAAATCAGTATCGCTTCGGGTGTGCAGTGGTATATTTGGAGGTAAATTACTAAATTTGTTAATTTCATTCTAAGCATACCTCTGCTCTGCTTCTTCAAATTTTTAAACCCTTTCAGAGAGTATAACAATTGCTAAAAACGGAGACATCTTCGACCCTATAAAGTATATTTATTCTTGATCAGGATCACTTGCTGAATCGATAAAATCATGTCCGTCTGTCTGTTTCTATGAAAACTAGTCTCTCAGATTTAAAACTATCGGCTTCAAACTTTGCACTTGTATGTTTTGCTACGTCTTAAAAGTCACCCAACAAGGTTGATCAGTTACCGAGCGTTTTTGCGAGCTTTATTTAATGTTCTATATAATAAAACATAAATACGAAATATAAGTTCGTAATAAAAACAAGCTCTCTCTCTTTCTCTTTAATAAAAACAAGCACAGTTCAATTTATAGATATTAATACAAAATAAATTGTTTTAGGTTTATACAAATGATATATGTACATATGTGACTGCGAAGGGTTAAAGACCGAATTAGAATAAAGACGCGGGAGCGCGTCTCATCGCTTGATGCTGTGGAGCGACCGAGAGATCCCACGAAAGAGCGAGACAAACGGTAGTGCATGACGGCAAATGCAGGTGGCCGATCGAATGCACGAGAGCGGGCTACGCGAACATAAATATAAAAAAATTGACGTCACAAACTCAAGAAATAATTGCCGGCCAAACTTCTTTCCGGCGGCTGCTTGACCTGACATATTCCCCCCGTTGGGAGATGAGCTTTCAACAGCATCATAAAGAGAGACAGCAGACACAATTTGTTGATTTTGTAGCTCCGGACGCCGTCCTCAGCGCCGGAGCGCCACCCGACACACTCCGTCATCTTCGACGACCATTTCCGTCACCCTCGCCAGGGGCCACTTCATTGGAGGCAAGTTTTTGTCCTTCACTAGCACGATGTCATTTACTGCTATGCCTTGACCAGGGATGCGCCATTTGGATCGTTGCTGAAACAGGGTTAAATACTCTTTCTTCCATCTGGCCCAGAAACACTGCTGAAAAAAGACGACGCACTAGCCTATTTATGTTGAGTTTTGTCAGGTCTGGCTCACTGAAACTTTCTAGTTAAAAAGAAGAAGGCCCTCCGTGCAGAAATTATTAGAACTCAGGACATCCAGATCAGCGGGATTTTCAGAGAGAGGGACTAATGGCCTCGAATTAATCACTGCAGCAATATTGTACACCAGCGTCTGCAAATCTTTGGCCTTTAGTACAGCCGAGCCCACAACCCTGTAAAAATGATACTTGGCGGTCTTTACAGCAACTTCTCCAACAAGTTATAGCATTTCCGATCAATCAGTTATATGGCAGCTATAGGATATAGTCGGCCGATTCCGGCCGTTCCGACTTATATACTACCTGCAAGGAAAAAACGGATGTGTGCAAAGTTTCAACTCGATAGCTTTAAAACTGAGAGACTAGTTTGCGTAGAAACCGACAGACAGGCAGACAGACGGACAGACGGACATGCTTATATCGACTCAGGAGGTGATCCTGATCAAGAATATATATACTTTATAGGGTCGGAGATGTCTCCTTCACTGCGTTGCACACTTTTGACCAAAATTATAATACACTCTGCAAGGGTATAAAAATGGAAAAATAGATAGAGAAAAGTAGAAAAAAGCAAAAGTAAAGAAACGTAAAGTTTTCTCGAAATAAAAAGAAAAGAAAAAGAAAAAATGGTTAGGAAAAAATATAAAAGTAAAATAATGAAGACGTAGAGTTTTCTCAAGATGAAAAAAAAAAAATAAAATAGATAGAAAAAAGAAAAAATATAGAAACAAAGTAGCAAAGATTTTTCTCAAAATATAAAAAAAATAAAATAGGAAAAATAAAGAGCAAAAGTAAAGTGTAAAAATATAGGAATAAAGTAGCAAAGATCTTTCTCGAGAAAAAAAAAACAAAAAGGAAGTAGGAAAAATAAAGAGTACAACAGTAAAATTAAAAGTATAAAAGTATGGAAGGAATGTAATAAAATAAAATAATAATAAATTATAAAAAAAGGGAAAAGAAAAATAGGAAAGAGTAGAGAATGTAAGAGTGAAAATGGAAATGAAATTGAAAAATTACGTGTTGTGATAAAAATAATGAAGCAATTACCCACTGCGGCGGTTTGCTACCATGGCATATCCTCGAGTGCTAAAGTATTGCTTCATATAAAAAAATAAAGAGAACCACCGCGAAGACATTCGCGAGTGGCAAGAATTATAAACAAAAAATAATATAAAAAAGGTTTGTGTTGTGTTATAAAAAAAGAAACGTAATTACGCACTGCGGCGGTTTGTCATTGACATATTCGCGAGTGTTAAAACATTGCCGTATATAAAGAAATAAAGAGAACCACCGTGAGCACATTCGCGTGTGGCAAGAAGTATAAAACAAAAATAAAGATAACCGTGAAATAGCATGCGCCTAACGTGGCCAGCGCCCTAATTGAGATGTATAGGGACAAGGCGATGGATGTTTTCGTACGGGGGCTCAACGGCGATGCCTCTAAGTTACTCATTATTCGGGGCCCAAAAAATTTGCCAAAGGCATATTCCTTTTGTCTAGAGCTGCAGAATGTATTGGTCAGGGGAAATGCACGTGTGGAACACACGAATAGGTTCGCCCCATTTCTTCAACCCCGTTACCCGACAAGCGCATCGCGCTATGCGCCTCCAATACCATCCCCACGGTATTCGTCTTCATTTCAACCACCAATAAGGGCACCGGCGGGCATGAACTTTAACGATAGTTCATCCGGTAACTCGAGAGGTTTTAACAGATTCCAAGGGCCGCGACCAGCCATTAAGATGGAGTCAAATCGGTCTGGTCAGTCTTATCAGTCCGGCTTTGGCGAACGCCGTGGAAACGATGATAGGACCCAAAATTCTTCACCTGGTTCGAATCCCTTCAGGAAGGCACAACGATTGTACCACATGATTGTGCGGTTCCGTCTAGCGTGGTGGCAATGCCCGAAAACGACACGCAAAATTCCGCTTGTCAGACCACTTACGAAGACGAAGCGGTGAGCGCCCACGACACGAGCCTCGAGTACGATGTACGGCTAGAGATGAGGTAAATTTTATGACGGACGCCTATCCAGCGTGCCATACATAGAATACAACACGAGGAATGGAAACAAGTTAAGGTTTTTTATCGACACCGGCGCGAGTAAGAACTTTGTTCGCCAAAAACACTCCGCCGACTCCACCCCATTACCTACTCCCTTTACGTAGAATCTGCTGCTGGCAATCTTAAAATCACGCATTGCTTAGTAGAACGATTTTTTGAGCCCATCGGCAATAAACCATACAACATACATATAACATACCTCTACTCAAAAGAGCGATACCAGACTATGGCCAATATAGGACATAATAAAAATTGGACCGAACCTAGACAGTATGAGTCGGAGGATAATGTTTTCGTCACTAATAAGCAAATTAAAACTAAGGAAAAACAACGTTTCAGGCCTGAGGAGGTCCAAGAGAATCGCGGAGTGTCGATTAAAACTAGATCAGGGAAAATTTTGCATAATTCAGACTTGAGGAATTGAAGAGTGCTTTATGAACCTCTCTATTTTTTAACATACACATAAAACATTTTTCCCTTTTAACAAATATTATACACACAAATACACAAATAATTTAAGCATGAATACACAAATAATATACACACAGATATTATAAGTATGAATAGTTTATACACAAGCTTTTCTTTCCTTCTCGATCACGATGCTCCACAAGTCTCACAATCATCGGCCTCACATCAGCCGCGCGCATATTCAAGTACGACGCACCCGTCGTTCCGGCGGATCAACGGAGTGTTTCAACTGGTACACGTCATCGACCTATCAAGGATGATGCAGCTAGTAGACGACAACAGCCGGGACGCGGCAACCTTGATGGACCAACGTGTTAGCACAATAACGAGACACTACCTGGAGCAAGCAGCGGAGGGAATAAACAGAGTGATGAGGCCATCACCACGCAGAGCTCGAGCAATAAACAGGTTGGGTTCAGCCTGAATGTGGATAGCAGGATCACCAGACGCGGTACTCGATACTCAACTCGGAATGCGATACTCAACTCGGAAAAGATGATCGCCGAAAACGGCGACCAGCAAATTCGGATCAACACTTGACTCTTCGACGCCAGCCATAAATCAATTCAACAACTGAATGATGTGGTAGCGAGAGTCACTACACGACACTACACAAGGCAATCATCATGGCTGACCAAGTGGCGGATGTCACCAGGGCCTGCCAACTTGCCAAAACTGGAGTGACAAATTCGAACCTCCTGGATCATGAAGAAATTGAAACATTACTCACAGAAGTAGCGATCTCCCGTACCAAAACGCTGTGGAGGCAGTGGAATTTTCCCGGCCCGGCCAACCCGGCCAACAGCAACATCACAGTCTGCCCATAAAAAGAATTTGATGGCTCTGGAGGAAAAATCATGCATTCCACGGCTCCTGAAGGGTGGCCATGCATCCTGCTCATACCTTCGGAGCAACGAAGAGGTCGTGCAGCTGGTCAAGGATGGGACATTATTCCTCTCCAATTATAATGGGTCAATAGGGACACCCGAAAGAGACTACCAACTGGAAGGGACGTATGTTGTCCAGTTTAACAACGAAGTCATCACAGTCCGGGACAAAAAATTCACCACCTATTCTGCAAATCACCCAATGGCCTTACCACCGGTGCTGACCAACATAAAAGTAACTGGCTATCGACCCTCGCTTGGATACGTCGATGACGTCAACGCCCAAAACATACAACTTATGTCCGGCGTTTCACGAGGCGTAACCTTTTCCTTTGTCTTGGAGGCTTCGCTAACAATAGTAGTCTTCTCGATCCTGTTCATCATCTGGAGGAAGTTGACCTCCACCAAAGGAATACCAACCACGAGGGTTATAATCGAGGAACTGGAAAACCCAAAGAGGATGTCGACAACAGCTCACCATTCTGCCAATTGATCTGCGGGACGCAGACTTTTAGAGGGGGAGGAGTTAACACCCGGCACTTTCGAGCCCCCCTTGCTCAGCACTATTCGCCCCCTAATACTACTACGCCTCGAACTCGACCCCAGACTCTTAAACCCGAATCCACAGCATAAGCAATTCTCGATATTCAAGTGCTGTGGGTTCAACTACATCCGGATATGTCGCAAGAGTGCAACTATGTCACAAGTGGGCAACTGTACACTGACTAGAATGTTGCAGGAAAGCTGACACGCACTCTGAGGGTTACGCTGACTCTTGACGCCGGATAGCTGACACTACACCCGCTGACACTGAGGGAGAGTGAAGTGAAAGGTGAAACGAGACGGACGGGCGCCACGAAGCACTGCGATATGTGCGTGTCTATACGGCCCCGTGATGGATCCAAGCCCGTGAGATCCTGACAGAACTCGCACCACGGCTCACCTGGGATGTCGGAGTGAAGGCATCCCCGAGGTTCAGCTAGGAGGACAGGCCGGCCCCGTATTCGCAGCTGACGTCCTAGGGCCAGGGGGACGGGGTAAGCGAAGCTTTCTCTGGATTCCCTCTCGTTCGGTGGCATTGTTTTCCCGCGTTGCGCTGGTTAGCGATGCTAAATGGTGGACCAAATGACCCAGCTAATCGGTAGTGCTGTCTAACCCCGACGAAAGCGGTACCGGTAGAGGGCGCTCACCGGAAAACACCGACAGAGGGCGCCACTCGGCGCTCCTCTTCGGGCTGTTTGAGGCTGTCACCCACAGAGGGCGGCACTAAGGAGAAAAATTCATAACTCTCTTTTGGAGGGCGGGCCTGAGACAAGGAACAGTGCACAAGGTCACGGATCGGACCGATTTCCAACTCCCCCGCTGCGGCAGAGCACGCTGGAAAACGGGGCTTTGGTGACCGAGCAGGGGCGGTATATACCCCATCGCGGCATCGATGGTTAACGCCCTCCACCCTAAACATTGGGCGGCTACGTGGTCTGCGTCGGTGCCATAGTGGCCGGCAGTACCCACCCACCTGGCAGTAGGTATAAAATGCAAACCTGGCAGTAGGATAAAAGGCAAACCCGAAGGATGATGTACACCAACGACATTACTCCAGGTGGCAACCACTCAAGTGGAAATCAACCCGTTGGGAAACCCACGGCCGGGGCACGGATTCTGGAGGCCCCAAAACACATCCCAATTTCAACTGACGAGGCGGTGGCTAGCTTGGCCGCCCCGGCAGATCCTGCGACAACCCAAAATGTGGAGCAATCATCAGCGTTCATGAGCAGCTCGAAG
The DNA here is from genome assembly GCF_017639315.1 of Drosophila ananassae. Lineage (NCBI taxonomy): Eukaryota > Metazoa > Arthropoda > Insecta > Diptera > Drosophilidae > Drosophila > Drosophila ananassae. The sequence goes on along the minus strand of NC_057929.1, from coordinate 22,320,535 downwards.
ATACTGCGTTCACCCTTTCTGCAGGCGGCACGGACCGCCGCGCGAAGAGAGTCGAATGTTGAGAAAGAAACCCCCAAGAGGGCGAGGGACCCCTCAAGCCCCTCGGAACCTCAAAGATCAACTCCGGCGAAGAAAACTAGAGCGTCAAGTGAACGGACTTGCTCCGGCATGCTGACTGAACTGGAGGGGATTCTGGAGGACATCATCCTGCAAAACCCACAAGAAGCAGGTGAGGAGCATAAACATGTAAATGAAGAGGATGTTCTGTAGGATGAAGGAGCTGCAGGAAGGACTGTCAAATCGATGAGAGCCAACCGGGGCCGATATCGGAGGCTATTTGCCGGAGATGTGGCCAGCGAGAAGCCCCGATGTCTGACAAGCAGGCGCAGACCATGCCTATACGGCGGAAAGAAGTATCTGTGCAGACTGAGCCATGGCGACGGATAAGTCAGGACAGCACGAAGACCTATCTGCAGGGTGAGCAACGAGCACCCGCTCAGGCTCTGAGAACAGCCGCAAGGCTAGGTCCCTCCCAAAGGACAGCCAACCGCCCCAATAACGGAAGTGCCGAGGGCGCGGGGCCAAGCACGCCAGCCAACGCCCCAAAACCAGGTCCGCGATGGGAAACGGCGAAGCGGAAGAAGTCCAGGACGTCCACCCGCCCTGACGCGTTGGTAGTGGAAGCCAAAGGGCTTAAATATAGCGAGGTCCTGGCAATGGTCACTAGACGGCAGAACGGACAGCTAAACGAATTTAGCCAAAACGTGCGCAAGGTGCGCCGAACTGCGAGCGGGAATCTTCTGCTGGAGCTCAACAAGAACCGCGTGGCCAGCACGGACGCCATGAGGGAGAATCTCGAGAAGGTGCTCCAGAGATCTGCAGAGGTGCGAGTGCTGTCCGAGGACAGCAAGCTCCGCTTCATGGAGCTAAGGGACCTCGATCCCTTGGTTAAGAAAGGGGACATACGCGAGGCAATGGTCGAGCAGTTCAGCTTGGCCGGAGACTCAGTCCTGATCAGGAGCCTGCGAGGGAGCTCAGGGACACCCAAACTGCCATTATTGGACTCCTAAGCAAGAAAGCGGCGGAGGTGGTGAGCAGAGGAAGAATAAGGATTGGTTGGACTGTGTATCGTATCCGTGAGAGGGACAACCAACCGTGGTGCTACAGATGCCTGAAAGTCGGCCATATCGCTGATAAATGCAGAAGCACTACAGATAGGAGTGGGTGTTGCATCCGCTGCGGACCTTATTATGCTCACTCGAGGCAGGACGGGCTGACCCGGCCAGGATACCCTCGACGTCCAAGCCGCGATAAACCGAGTGCAAAGCGCGACTGTTGTCCCCCTCGCCACGGCCAACGAAACGGCGGCAGCACTCGCGGAGGCTCTGGACGAGGTCTGCAGGGCAAGTATGAAGCCTCGAACGACCTACTCGCGTCACCACAGACCGACTCCGTGGTGGAATAGCAAAATTTCTCTACTCCGTAAGGAGTGCCTAAAGGCCAGGAGAACGCTGCAGCGCGAGCGTGGTATGGATTCACAGGAACGGAGACGATCCGAATTTAAAGAGGCGAGGAAAAGCCATACGGGTGAGTAAAAGGAAGGCTGTGCGACGCGGCTGAACACGACCCATGGGGTCAGGCCTTCAGGATTGTTACCAAAAAGGTAAGGGCAGGCAACCATGTCCCCTCTGACCTCGTGGAACTGAGGGGCTTAATCGATGTTATTTTCCCCAACGAGCAGAAAGAGGGATCGCTGCCGAACCTGGAGAACGACGATGTGGAGTAGGTGGAGCTGGTCACAGCGGTGCGCAAGACGGGCAGCAAACTAGCCCCCAGTAAAGGAAGGTGCAGAGCTTACTCCTCCTGCCAAAGCCTGGTCGCAAGAACTGGTCGCGGACGTTAGAGGCGCTGACGAGGATGAGCATACCTCAATACCTCCTAAGGATGGTGGATAGCTACCTGAGCAATAGATCCCTTCTATTTGACACAAACGAGGGACGCAAAGAGCGCGAAGTCACCGCGGGAGTGCCCCAAGGCTCAGTGCTCGGGCCACTGCTCTGGAACGCGATGTACGATGGTGTTCCAATGGCCGAGGGAACATCCGTAATTGGATTCGCCGATGACGTTGCAGTGGTGGTCGTGGCGAAGGCAATCGGGGAGGTGGAAGCTACTGCGAACCGTGCGATCGAGAAAGTGGAGGCTTGGCTGTCCACCGCCGGACTACAATTGGCACCGCACAAGACGAAAGCAGTGCTAATCTCCAGCCGGAAAAAAGTGGAAACGACGACGGTCCGAGTAGGAGGAGTGGCCATCACCTCAAAGAGAGCCATTAAATACCTCGGAGTGATGCTGGACACGCGGCTCTCATTCCGGGAGCACTTGGAGTATGCTCACAAGAGGGCAAGTGAGACGATAAGGCTCCGGTGTGGGCCCGGTGTGGGCCGAGGCAATGACCGTGCGGCCTTATGTGAGGGGTATCGAGGCTGATTATCGGCTTTGTGCGTTACGCACGTCATGCACCTTCAGAACGGTGTCGGACGACGCGGCACTCGTGATCGCCGGTCTCATTCCGCTAGGGGAACTGGTCCGGGAGAGGTCAGAGCTGGCCGAGACGGCGCAGGACGAAACCGCATTGGCGTCGGCGAGACCTAGAAGCCTGGCCAACTGGCAGAGCTTATGGGAAAACTCTACAAAGGGACGTTGGACGCACAGGCTCATTCCGGATGTGGGCATATGGACCGGAAGAAAGCACGGCGAGGTGGATTTCTACATGACTCAGGCCCTTAGCGGACACAGGTGCTTCAGAAGCTACCTGAAGCGATTCGGGCAGGAACGAGAGGATGGCTGCCCCTCATGTGGCAGGGGGGTCATGGAGGACGCCTACCATGTCCTCTTCGACTGTCGGCGCTTCGACGAGGAGCGCATCAACCTGGAAGAGAGCCTGGAGGAGACCTTCTCACCGGAGAGCATGGTGCCACTGATGCTGAAGTCGGGGGGCAAATGGGAAGCCACAGCCAAGTTTGTGGCGAAGGTCTTGAAGGAACAGAGAGCCCTGGAGAGGGTGCGTAACGGGGGGGAGGACTAAGCTGCAGGAGTTGGGCGAAGCATTGCTTCACGGCCGTACCGTCCAACACAGCAGCATCAAGCTCCTCTAGCCCCATTAATAACTTAAATTTATAGTAATGTAAATAATTGGTAGGATAAATTTAACATAAGAGAAAATAAATAAAATACAAATATAAATAAAAAAAATAAAAAAATTAAATAAAAAATAAATCGAATTGTGGATTGTGTATTAATTCGGTCGCTATCAAAATTCTGATAGCTCAACAATGTTTTTAACGTTGCCCGTTGTTGTTTAACTTTTATTGATAATATGAGCCACTTTATTTGCACACATTTTACTATTTTTTACAACGAGTTTTTTTTAGTTTCGTTCATTTCCGGGGACGCAGCTAAATCATATACGAAAACTTCAAGGAAAGAGTAGACGGAGAGTACAGTAATAGTGTTTGATAGAATTCATAAAAAGTCCGATCCTTCAAACTCTAAAAACAACAAAGTTGTTTGTTGATAGATCGGATAAGTTGGTCCAACATAAAATCCAAAGAATGACACTCTAACTTATAACACTCATGGAAAGAACTATGTGTAAAAAGTTGGAAGTTGAAAGCTTTAAAACTGAGAGACTAGTTTGCATAGAAACAGACACACAGACGGACATGCTTATATCACCTCCAGAGGATCCTGATCAAGAATATATATACTTTATAAGGTCGGATATGTCACCGGATATGTCAATTATACATGAAATTATGATTCCCTCTGCTAGGGTATAAAGATGTGGAAAACCAAACTTCCTCTTTGTTGACTTAGTTAACAGTTTAGAAATATCGTTTATGGTTATTAAAGCTATATATATATGAACGATACTATTTATAAATAAAATATATTCTGTATGTATATGTAAATATACATTACTTTGAAAAAATTAATTTTTAATGGTTACCTAGTTAAGGTTAATATTAGAAAAACATTTTATTTTTTAAATGTTTTTTTACAAAAAAATTCCTAAAATTTGTGTTACAAGTTTTGAATCCTTGAGAAATACGAAATGCTGCCGGATCGGAATAGTTTACCGCTGTGTTGCGATCATATTTTTGAGCTGGTCAAAAAGAGAATACATGTGAATTGGTGAACTATGCACAGACAGAAAAGTTGTATATGATAACATTTTTTGTTGAATAAAATTCTGTAACAAACTTTCGTTAAATAGTATTTAGTAACAATAAAATTTAAATTAATGTTATGTTTAAAATAATAACTAGCAGTAATAATGTTTGAGGGAAATCAGATTCTGTCACAGTGTTATTTGCACGGTACTTTCTATATAGAATTCTGTATAGAGCGACTAACGATTTTTCTCTCGTAGATTAATCGTTCGGCAATGTTTGGGTACTGTCTGTCTCGGGTAAAAGAAGAATTTTTTTCCGGCCCCGGGGCAATGTCTACCAGTTCTGTACTTGAGACGATACTGTGAACAGTGGAAAGTATCCACGCCACATTTTATGCTATGTTATTATTGTAACTATTGTAACTTTCGCAATATTTGAACTTACTTGTAAGCATACTCTAAATTGTCGCCACATCCACCCCAAGTCCAATCATCGTGAAGCTGTTTGGGTCGAGAGCCTCGAGAACAACCACAGGAAGCTAACTGACCATCTCTACATGCTCGGGCTATAAAGCTAGTTACAGTTGCAGCCGCCAGAGCATGAATAAAAGCCATTTCAGGTGCCGCTGAAAATATTCAACATATGTTAAAGTTTACGAAAAATTTATCTAACATCCTTATATTTTATACCGTCGCAAAGGGTAATTTACCCAACTTATATAAAACAAGAAAGGAAAGTTAACTTCGGGCGGAGCCGAAGTTGATATACCCTTGCAGTTAAGGTTATTCCATTTCTGATCGTTCATTTATATGGAGGCTATAGGAAAAAAAATAAGGAAAATTTCCTTATGAAATTTGGCAGATCTGATTCGATTGCCCAAAATTGAATCCGTAGAAAGTCCCATCAATCTAGTTTAAAAAACACCAAAGTTATGCCAATTCCAATCGTTCAATTATATGACAGCTATATGATATAGTCGGCCGATCCCGGCCGTTCCGACTTATATACTACCTGCAAACAAAACAAGGATGTGTGCAACTATGTTCAACTGCTTCAACTCGATAGCTCTAAAACTGAGAGGACTCAGGAGGTGAACCTGATCAAGAATATATATACTTTATAGGGTCGGAGATGTCTCCTTCACTGCGTTGCACACTTTTGATCAAAATTATAATACCCTCTGCAAGGGTATAAAAAGGAATGAGCATATTTCGACCATATTATATTCATCAGAATTATATTCTTGATCAGGGCGACGAAAAATATATTGATTGCTACTTACACAAACTTTGAACACTCTTTTTTTCGAAATGGCCGAAAAACAACTACACCATATACAGCTTATATATAAATAATTTTTATACCCTTGCAGTGAAGGAGACATCTCCGACCCTTAAAGTATATATTATATATGCTTGATCAGGATCACCTCCTGAGTCGATATGAGCATGTTCGCCAGGCCGTCTGTCTGTCTGTTTCTACGGAAACTAGTCTCTCAGTTTTAGAGTTATCGAGTTGAAACTTTGACACATCCTTCTCTTGTTTTCAGGCAGTATTTAAGTTGGAACGGCCGTGATCGGTCGACCGTATCCTATGGCTACCATATAACTGATTGATCGGAAATGCCATAATTTAAGTGTTATTAAAGTTAGAGGGTTGGCACAAACATGTTATATTTTTCCAAAATATCTTATCTATAAAATTGCATAAGGATCGGCCGACTATATCCTATAGCTGTCATAGAACGATCGGTATTGGCATAACTTGGCTGATGGACTTATGTTTGAACTTTGCCCCTTTCTAACCCAGACGATCCGTATCATCCCACTTTTGAGGTTTTAATCGAAAAAAATAGCTTAATTGACCTAAAGTCCACACTTTAATCTCAAAAAGTTCGTTTCTTCCGTAAGACTGATTTTATGAAAGAAAATAAGTTTCTTTTGAAAGTTGATTGGTCCGAGCTACTGGCATGCGAGGATATAAACATTGCCTTACAAAAATTGTATTATACCTTGAATATATTTTTCGACGCTTGTGGGTCGTGGAAATATCCATTCGATTCAACAAATCTTCCTTGGTATACAAGGCACCTATAAATTTAATGAACGTTATGAGTAGACTTTTAAACAAACATAAATTATCTGGCTGTGCAGTTAGTTATTCAAGATACTTAGTAGCTCGGACCAATTTCATATTCGCCGCTGCCGGATTCAGTTTACTCAGGATCCGAAGCAGATTTATAAATTTGTAAACACTAAGCGCAAACATTTGCAATGTTATATGGCCGATATCTTTGCACATTTTTTTTAAACAACGTATTCACCTAGCAGAAGTTCAGCTCAGCCTTAAGCTTATAATAGCCAATCAGCCAACTTTATATTTTGCCTATCTTTCAATCAAAGTGATGTGTTATCGGATCTTCTTAAGGTCAAGCCCGTGTATTCGCCCGGCCCTGATGGAGGCTGTGTTCTGAAAAACTCCGTCGAGGCTCTGTGCAAACCGCTCCTTAAACTCTTTCATAGTAGACTTTTAATAATCAACTTTCCAACATTAACAAACCGTAGAAAGATGCTGGGTGTCATGCTGCTATATTATCTTATTTATGGAAATGTAGACAGCCAGTAATTACTAACACGCTTTAATTTTACCGTTCCTAGTAGAAGGACTAGAAACTTTCGTCCTCTACTCCTCCTTACGCGGCAGCGTTCCTCGGTCTGTTGGACGGGAGGTGGGTTGTACATATGCAGTGGGAACCGCGCGAAAATAACCAAAAACCAAAAATATGTACAGGTGCCTTTAAAGATGGCAAAAAAACTGCAGTCGCTTTCATACGGTACGAAAGTGATCTTTTCAATGAACTACACGTCACAGCTTGCTGTGTTACTCTGCACTATTTAGCTTAGAAGGTGACTCTCAACTGCCACCAAGCGTTATGCTGGAAAGTTCTTTAGAGCTACTACTAGGGACAAACAGAACCAGTAGAATTGCTTTTCCGATCAGATACTGGAGAAGTCGGCGAACTGATGAATCTCCTTCACCCCCAGGGGCTCGCCTTGTATGAAACCTAGTCCTAGTCCTCTGCTATACTTTTGGTAAAAACGAAAAATTGTTTTATACGGGTTTGAGTGGACTGTTTCCGCCTAAACGACGATAAAAGTCTTACACTCCCAACCTTGAATGGATGACATTCTAGCTAGCATGCACGAGGAGCGTTGGTTTTCTCTATGCTACAAGCAGTTCAAAAAAATTTGTCAATATTTACTTGAAACGCAGAACTATTGTGAGCTTGTAAAAACCTACCGCATTTTGTTGACCTTTAGAGGGTCTAGCTACGGACATCTTGGGACTCCAACCCAATCGGTGATTTGCTGTTATATAAATTGCATAGGGGTAGAGGGTTACGTAGCAAACGTCTTTCTTTGCATCCCACATTATAGTTTTTAGAGAAGCTTGGTTAAAGACGCAGATTTTAAGCTCCGAAGTTTTTTCAAGTAGGTACTTTTATAAAGAAGACTGCGAATTTCTCACAATTAATAAGAAAAGTTTGGTGACATAGAATTCCTTAGCATTAAAATCCAGTCCACTCAATCTTTGTTACCTGTTACTACATATCACCATCGTTCGAACCGCCACATACTGGAAACACTTGTGCGCTTTTCAATTTGTTTCAATTTTCAGCCTGATTGTGACTATCTGGTATCTCTGGGGGACTTTAACGTCCTAGAACTCATGTGGCCTAATGTTGATCATTTACCACCTTTATTGCTTAACACGACCATGACTTCCCCGTGGGCATATTGAAATATCCTTTGGTCAAATTAACCACGTTAGAAATTCGTTATGTCTGCTGTTAGACTAGTGATTTGTTTCAGATACTGATTGAATTACTCATTCCAAAACTTTGCCCCTTTCTAATCCTGAGGATCCACATCATCCAACATCATAAGGCTTGTTCGTCCGTACAGCGTTGTGCTGCCACCCCGTCGAATTGGAAATCGCGGGCATAACGGTAGGACTCGGAGTCGTAGTCAAAAAATGTATGAATCTGACTAAATGTACCTGGATTCTGCGAGGGACTGATCGGGTTAACCAGGTGCTTGCTGTGATCAAGCTGGCGTAGATGGTGGGTACTTGTCCTGGGCTGGTTTTCCTCAAGTACAGATGGTATGGTGGTTCGGCTGATTCCTTATCGGCCGGTCCTACTTGTGATCCGTTTCACGGGAGCAACACTCGAAGTAAGTTGGGGAACGCGGGATCTACATGTGGTCCGTTTCACGGGAGCAACACTCGAAGTAGACTGGTATGCCGCGAGTTCGGCTTGTGGTCCGTTTACACAGGAGCCACTCGAAGTAGGTTCGATGATGAAAGTCCTACTGGTGGTCCGTTTACACTGGAGCCACGCGAAGTAGATAGCTTTGAGAGAGTCCTACTTGTGAACCGTTTTACACAGGATCACTCGAATTAGGTTGATTTTAAGTGCCGTAGTTCGTACACTGAGTAACGAGACGATTCACTCTGATTTCGCAACTATCTTTATTTCAGAAGAACAATTCTCATATAAGATAGTAGATTCTAGTAGACTTTTACTAATCAACTTACCATCATTAACAAACCGTAGAATGATGCTGGGTGTCATGTTTCTATACAATCTTATTTATGGAAATATAGACAGCCAGCTTTTACTAACACGCTTAAATTTTAACGTTCCTAGTAGAAGGACTAGAAACTTTCGTCCTCTACTCCTCAGCCATTGTAGTTCGACATATGCCCAACACGATCCGTTGCTTTATGCTTGCTTTATGCATATTGCTTATAGGCTAGTGGGTTTGTATATTGCAACATTCTAATGCATATTAATTGGACCAAATTACTAAGTGTGCATATAGGGTAGTAGATCTTGGCACTAGGTGCCAACACGTACGTTTGCGATTCTAGGAAATGTCCATATTTAGTTGCATATCATGTTAATTTTTAAACGTTGTAGAATATAATTTTTCTTTAAGTGATTTGATTATGTATGTATCGGTACGTTTAAAAATTGTACCATTGAAGTTGGGGTGGATGAAAATTTGTTTCTAGTAAAATGATAATGGACTTACCTAAGCTTGTTACAGGACCAAATACCGTTTCATCTCCAGAAGTACTACAGTTCCATCGTCGATTTTTAAATTGAAATTTACATTCCTAATAAAAACATGTAAAATATATATATATATATTACAAATTATTTTTTAGTTAGTTACACTATTAATAGTAATATATTTTTTCTACAAAAATATAAATAAAGTATATATTATATATATATATATACTATATACTTTATATATATATATATATATTCTTGATCAGCTCTAATGGCCGAGTGAATATACATAGCTTTGCCTTTTTATAGAATGCATAAGATAGCGTTTTTTTGAAAATATTTTGAAAGTAGACTCTCGTAATAACCAAGTTCAATTCAAATTTTTGACAACTCCCCTAAAATGACACCATTCTGAGCCGACATTTCAGAAAAAAAAACCGGGTTCAAATCAACCAAGCAACCATCGTCTTCATTAAATTAATGTCTTATTTTTTTCTGCACTATATGCTCCTAGAAGTTTGACCTGGGATGCAAATCTTCACCTTGCTAGAAAATTTAAAATTTTTTTCAACTGCTCTTTTAAGCCTTTAAGCTTTTAAGCTCCACTGAACCAAAGTCCAAAACAAACATAGGTCCCAAACATAGCTAGGTCTCGAAGGTGCGAAAGGTTCGGGATCGAAACCGTGTTTACCCTCAATCCACTCTTAAGCGCTATCACTCACACGCTACAATAATAATAATTTTTGTTTTGTTTCATCTCGACATACCAGATATTCTATCCCACCCGAACCAGAATGGATTCTTGCATTTATTCTAGCAGTGTCCCATTGTGGGGATAGGTTAGACGGCAGGCGGTTACCTCTTCCACACTTATACCGTATTCAGTCACAGAAAGGACTCTAGCAGTCTAGCAGTTTTCACACCCTGTGGTACATTTTTTTCCCCGGTTTGGATCTATTTCTGCCATAACCGAGTTGGTAATGAACCTATCACCAAAGTGTAGAAATCTAACAGACTGCTGGGCTGGGCAGTGGCTCAACAGAGAAGATGCTCAACAGTTTCTTCCTCTTCTTCGTCCCTACAGCTAGCATGTTCCCACTAGCTAGTGCCCCGTGACGACAATTAAAGCAGTGCTGATGCGGGTTCTGTCCATCCAAAGTAGTTGGGAGGTTCTATTCTTTGAGACAATTGGGATCGAAGTCCCAGCAAACCTGGTTTTCTGTTTTGTTGGCTTCCCTAAGTTTCAGTTTGCATGAGGCTATTGGTACACCGGTAACCTCCAGCTCACCCTGGAGCGGTGTGGTGGTGCCTATGTTAGGAAATTTGTCTGCTATGCAGTCGCGTGTGCTGTCCCTATGACCGGAGACCGAGATAAGGCTAATTTTGCCTCAATTAAAAAATCACCAGTCCCGGATCACCAATTTGGTTTTAGAAAAAGGCCATTGAACAAGTTGTAACAAACCGTTTTGTTGTCTCGCTTTTTTTTTTTTGCAACCTTTGCTCGCAAAAAATTCCGTGACTTGCTCACAGAGTTGGTGGAAGCGTTCTACCGAATTTACTGATACGATTTATTGCCTGAACCCACAAATAATGCAACTAGATCAGCCTAGATCAGGAGTCTTCTGACTGGACCAAGGTGTCCCCGATCCTATTTTTCTAGACGGGCTTGAGTTCACGAGTTGGCCGCCCTTCGCTTTGCAGGTTTGAGTGAATTTCTTCTACTCCCTTAAGGGCACTCTACGCTGCACTTCCGAGGACCTTTCCGTTCATCGGTGATTCTTCTTTCGCCTCCCCCCTGTGCTGAACACTCGAATACCTACTCTCCGTGACTGACTCCCCTTAACTCACTCATTCCCGGCTTTGCCCGTCCCATCCACCTGTCTTGGCGTGTGAGAAGATTTAATCTTCTTACAATGGCAATAGAAAAACTTCAAACGGTATTGGAACAAAGGGAGTACCGCTCTGTTATTTTTCTAGATGTTCCCAGGCATTTTGAAAGAGTGTGGTTGGATGATCTCATCTACAAGATTAAGCTCCTACTTCCGTAAAATGTATACAAGGTGCTCGGATCGTACCTTCTAAGCCGAGCCTATATGATGAGGCACAAAAGTAAATTAAGGAGTTCAACATCGGTCCAGGAACAAGGAAGCGTCGTCTGACCTAATCATTTCTTCCTATATACGAGGGATATACCTATGAAGCGGTGACTAATGACATCTACGTTCGTCGATAATAAAGCAATGATATTTTAATTGTTTGCGAAACCGGCGGTATGCCTTTGCATTTTTATATAATTCAAATAAAATGGTCCAATAAATCCAATATATATATATATATATCTAATATATATATATAAAATTCTCGTGTCACAGTTTTCGTTACCATACTCCTCCGAAACGGCTTGACCGATTTTGATGAAATTTTTTGTGCTTATCCGGTATCTATGAGAATCGGCCAACATCTATTTTTCATCCCCCTAAATGTTAGGGGTAGTCCACCCCTAAATTTTTATTTTTATTTTTTAGACAAAATTTTTAATTTCTCTTTTTTTATGATACAACATACAAAAATACATACATCCGAAAACTGATCAATCGTCATTTAATTAGTTATCCCCGCCAGATGTCTACAGGTGTCACTTCTGACCCAATAAACAGCAAGGAGTAGGGATGAGAACGAAGCCGGTCCCCTTTCTTTCTCACTCCCTACACAGTTGTCGGCCATCATTATTGTTTATGCATCAAGTGTAGTAGTAACGTTGACAATAACAACCGCTAGAAAATCATCGCTAATTTAGCGATAGAAACCGCTTAAAAATTATCTCTAATTTATCGATTATTACGGCTGGAAAATCATCTCTAATATATCAATAAAAACGGATAGAAAATCGGCTGTCTCTGTTGGCTATTAAAACTGCTAGAGACAGAGACAGAGACAGAGACAGAGGTAGAGAGACAGAGAGACAGAGAGACAGAGAGACAGAGAGACAGAGAGACAGAGACAGAGACAGAGACAGAGACAGAGACAGAGACAGAGAGACAGAGAGACAGAGAGACAGAGAGACAGAGAGACAGAGAGACAGAGAGACAGAGAGACAGAGAGACAGAGAGACAGAGAGACAGAGAGACAGAGAGACAGAGAGACAGAGAAACAGAGAAACAGAGAGACAGAGAGACAGAGAAAGAGACAGAGACAGAAACAGAGACAGAGACAGAGGTAAATTAGTGATGATTAGACAGAATGTATTTTAACAGTGTGTGTCTGTAAATATCAAATTTAAATCTTATAAATAGCCAGTCTTTCAGGAAAACTCTGTTTTGTAAGTAAGCAACATGATGTATCGAAAATAATAATAAAACTTCATGGTTTTATTCAATAAATGAAGTTGAATAAAATAAGAGGGTACTCTTTAATTTTTGGGATTGAAAATGATTAAAATGATAGCTCCGCGAAACTTAATTTTAGCTATCTTCAGTTCTTACTGTATCAGATAATTTTTTTAAGTTTGAAGAATTTTAAATTTTGTCACAAAAGAAGATTCTGAACGCAACAAAAAAAAAAACAACAGCTGGCAGTACGAAGTCTGCCGCGACAGCTAGTATATATATATATATATATAATTCAAAACACATATATACCATGATAAATTATAAAATATCATCTATCAGTTATCTAGTTACCCGTCGAAGGTTTTAGAAAAGTCGGGGAATAAGGTGCTATAGTATTCTCGCATTTCTGATGTTATTTTTTTCACTTTTCCATGATTTTATGTCATCTTTAAAAGCCAAATTGGTATGCCGGAATAGTACTGTGGGCTTTCAGGAATGGTATTTTGAGACAATCAATTTAGACAATCAAGATAGTTGCATTGTTGGTCAGTACGATGACGGCTTTTGAAAGTTTCATTGAATAGTTTACAGACGGCATTCCAAGGGGATTCTTTATTCATCGGCGAGAATTTCTCGACGGACCGCAGCTGTGCACGTTCAGCCTGTTCTTGGAGAGATCTGACGAGTTGGCGTTGCCTTGAAGGCAACGATCTGCTGGTTTGCCAAGCAGGACGCTTTCGCCGCTTTTGCAGCAATAGCTGTTCGATTCGTTAGCCTGATATCAATAAATCTGAAATCAATAAGGTCTGGGAGTTTTCGTGAGTATGCTGGACACTAGGGCCTCCAAAGAAAACAAAGTCCACTTTGTTCCGCATTGTACAATTGCCTTCCTTTGGGAGTGAGTGAGCGGTATGGGGTGTTGAGAAGTAAAAGTAAACGCTCTTTTTTCTGTTTGTCGTTCTAGCCAGTTGAGCTATTGTGCGAGACACTTTTATTTTTAAAACAGTTGTGTACAACAAAATTACAAGCTCAAGAAGAAGCCTTCTTAAATTTTCAAATTTAGAATTAACGTTGTGTGTTTGTAGCTCCCAATTACACCTCTGTGAATTGCTAAAATCGATTTTCAATCGAAACGTCAAAGGCCAACATCATTTATAAACGTCACACATATAAAAAAATGAAATGGGAAAATTAATTAGTGGTGACAGCTGTGAATCCCTTGAATATGCAATTAATCGAAACTAATCGACAGAAATTAGAACTTATTATTGGGATTTCTCGTAGTTTTCTCGTAGTCTCGTAGGCATTTTCTTAAAGTGTATATATTTAGAAATGTTTTGAAATGATTCGATGAAAATTCATTGAGATACACATGTTTAAAGGTAGGGGCGTCCGGTTTATGTAATAGTAAGTTAAAACTTTAAACACGTTTTTCTTAAAATTACATTTTTGAAGTCGGTGACCACTCTTACTCGAAAACTAGTGACCCGATTGTCTTGAAATCTGGCATGCTTTCTTAATACATAATAATCTAGTACTTAATCGAAGGCTTGATTTTTTTAAGCAAAACTTTTTTTTTTACAGCTGAAAAACCAACGGTTTTTTTTGACTTAAAACGATTGTTCAACTTTGATAGGTCGCCATTTTTTCGAATTTTTTTTGTTAATATCCATCGATTAGGTACTAGATAAACTTTCAATAAATGTAAATCCGTTTCATTTTTTGATTTCAAACGATCCAGATTTCCACAGTCTTGGTCACCGCGACCCGTGTTTTTCAGACGGACCTTACTTTGACGGGGCATAACTTTGAAACTGCGCAATATTTTCTACTTTTTTTTCAAATTTAAGTTAAAATGATGTACTTTTACATAACAAAGCGATATTTCAAAAAAATTCAATATTACGAGAAAAAAATTCGGGAAAAATATCTATTTTTTGCCGCTCCAACTGCGCATGCCCCCTTAAAGAAAAGTTCAATGGCTTCAATAAATCGACTGGAACTGTAACCATTCGACGCAGCTTTCACTAAATATAGAAAACGGCAACGGCGGCAACATCTGAAAACGGTGCGTACTTATATTTATTTATATTTATGTAAAAATAAATATTTTGATATTATTTAAATATCCGTAGCGCTTCGCATGTGATGTGGTATATTTGGAGGTAAAATAATATATTTATTAATTTTCTGAGACGCATCGCTCTGCTCGGCTTCTTCATCTTTATCTGTTTTGCGCCTTAAGTCGCTCAATAGAGATTCTTATAATCGCTTCTTATAAAGGTACTTAAATTATTTTATAAACAAGAAAGGAAAGCTAACTTCGGGCGGAGCCGAAGTTGATATTGCAGTTGAGTCGTAGTCCGCTAGGGGGCACCACGCATCTTATATTATTAGATATATAGCGGATCGTATATAGTCGGCCGATCCTTATGAAATTTGGCATATCGAATTATTTTGCCAAAAGAGGAATCCATTGAAACTCCCATGCTTCTAACTTGAAAAACAACGAAGTTATAGCATTTCCGATCAATCAGTTATATGACAGCTATAGGATATAGTTGGCCGATCCTTATGAAATTCGACAAATCAGATTGTTTTTCCCAAAATAGATTGACTAAAAATGAATTTAGGAGTTGGCTAGCGGTTTTCACAAATTCAATGACCAACTCTGTGAGCTTGATTCACAATGAAGTAGTCTTCAGCTACTGAATGAGATTCCAAAGCGTAAGAAATCCGCTGTTGGTGGGCTTGTGGCGAATAATCTTCAGCCTACACAGTCGACTTATCGAATTATGCAGCCGCTCATATCTCTGGCCACCCAAAGGGCTGGACCTGGGAAAATTGGCAAACAAATCAGATTGTTTTTCCCAAAATAGAATCTGTACCAAATCCCATTTTTCTAACTTAAAAAACAACAAACCCTCCCTCTTAAAAAACACCAAAGTTATGGCATTTCCGATCAATCAGTTATATGGCAGCTATAGGATATAGTCGACCGATCCCGGCCGTTCCGACTTATATACTGCCTGCAAAGGAAAGAAGGGTGTGTGCAAAGTTTCAACTCGATAGCTTTAAAACTGAGAGACCAGTTTGCGTAGAAACAGACAAACGGACAGACGGACATGCTCATATCGACTCAGGAGGTGATCCTGATCAAGAATATATATACTTTATAGGGTCGGAGATGTCTCCTTCACTGCGTTGCACACTTTTGACCAAAATTATAATACCCTCTGCAAGGGTATAATAAATAATAAATTATCATGGATCATTCAAATAATCATCTTATAATAAGACAATCTCCTCTTCCCAGCCTACCATCCACTGCTGGGTCTGTGAGAACGTAGTATACGCCAAGTGTGGGTTCACGCCCTCAGTTTCAGATGCTTTTGCTGTGACGGTTGCCGTGCTGTTAAGGACGAAATGAGATCGTTCATGAGATAGACTAAAAATGAATTTAGGAGTTGGCTAGCGGTTTTCACAAATTCAATGACCAACTCTGTGAGCTTGATTCACAGTGAAGTAGTCTTCAGCTACTGAATGAGATTCCAAAGCGTAAGAAATCCGCTGTTGGTGGGCTTGTGGCGAATAATCTTCAGCCTACACAGTCGACTTATCGAATTATGCAGCCGCTCATATCTCTGGCCACCCAAAGGGCTGGACCTGGGAAAAATTGGGCTTTCGAAACTGAATAAATGAATTAAAGGGGCAGGATGGTTTGAGACTTAAACAAAATTTTTTTCTAAAATTTTTTATATAATAGAACATTATCCCAGGAATATCCTGAGAAAGTTTCATGTCGATCGGACTAAAGCTCGCTGTGATACCGATTATCTAGTTACTTAATCTCCATATACTTTCAATTGCTTTTAAAACTTTAGACGCGTTTTTCTCAAATGAACTTTTTCAAGTCGGTGCGTAACGTAACTCAAAAAGTAATGCTTGGATCTAAATAAAATTTTTCACACATCTTTAATACAATAAATACTTGCGAATGGACGAACTTTTTTTTTTTTAATTTTTTTTTACCATTTTTACGGGCAATAATGGGCTGATTTTTATTTACCTCCGATTTTACAACCGCACCAAAAATTCTAAATCGCATATTTTTCAAAATGGTTTCGTTCATCCGTTCATCACAAGAAACTAATATTTTAAGTAAATTTAAATTTTTTCTTTTTGATTTAATTTTTTTATTTCCGATAGCACTGTAAGACCAGACTTAACGCACCGCAAGATAATAATTTTTTAAAGCGACTCCGGCCGACAAATAATAACTATTTTTTAAAAATAAAAATTTCTAGATACCCTCCAAATATAGCCATTTATCGTGTAAAAAAATTGAATAAATATATTCACTCAGAAATAAAAAAAAAATCGCAAAAATGTGTTTTTTTCAGCCTCTGAAACCATCCCCTTAAGGGGGGGTTAGGGTCTGAGCGAGCAAAAAAAGACACATTTTCATGTTTTTTTTTGAGAATCTGGTATACATCTATTTATTTAAACTATTTTTAGATTGAAGTACAACATTAGAAGAATGTTTTGTAAAATTTTCAGAAAAAAATAATAAGAACTACGGCAATGGCGACCATTATTAGCAGGCTCCTCGAAAAAAAGTTGCATTGCGGTGCCCCTCATATATCGGTTGTAGATTATCTGAAATCAAAAAATTAAAGTTCTATCGTTAGATAGACATATTTCCCAGGTAACCCTGGGAGGGTTTTTAGAAGTTCCGATTTTTAAATTTTTGGGAACACTTTGAAGTGAAAAACGTGATTTTTGAGAAAAAAAATCGGCTAATTTGTTATTTAAAAAATAGAAATTTAAACAAATTTGGAAAAAACTCTCCAGGGATACCTGGTCAATTATGTTGGCAAGAAGTGGTAAAAATTTCAATACGATCGATTCAGTAGTTTTGAAGTTATGATGGGCACCGACTTTGAAAAAGTGAGTTTTGGGTAAACGCTTTGAAGTTTTTCTCTCCGTTGGCCTGGCTCGGAGGTGGGGTTGCTAAAATCGCTGTATCTTTGTTAATAATGCACCTATCCATCTAAAATTTGGACACAGTATTCTTGAAAGGTTCTTTAATAAGAAAATAAAAAAAAAAAAAAATCGAAAAAAAAAAATTTTAAAACCCTAACCCCCCCTTAAGGATTTTACTGGTCCGATCTACTGGAATGTGAAGATATAAACATTGCCTTACATAATTTTATTACACTTTGAATATATTTTTTGACTTTTGCGTGCCGTGGAAATATCCGTTCACATCAAATAATCCTTCTTGGTATACAAAGTACCTATTAATTTTAAATAACGTCATGAATAGACTTTTAAATAAGCATAAATTATCTGGATCTACAGTTAGTTTTTCGAGATACGTAGTAGCTCGGTCCAATTTCACCGTGCATAACGCAGAATGTTATAGGAGTTATATTCGCCGCTGTCGGATTCAGTTTACTCAGGATCCGAAGCAGTTTTATAACTTTGTAAACACTAAGCGCAAACATGTCTCTTTTCCTCCTCTGCAGTCAACCTTATATTTTGCCCATCTTTTGGTCGAAGGTTATGCCTGTGTATTCGCCAGTAATGGAAAAATGCGACGCTGTTAATTATAGAGGCATTTCAAAATGGTAAGCAATTTCAAAGCTTTTTTAAAATTAATCACCTCACATTTGCAACACCTTTGTAATTCAATAATATCACTGTGCCAGCTGTATCACCGAATCTCCAAGGTTTCATGAAGCGCCGCCCCATCACTACCAACTTTTTAGTTTTCGGAATGGCTTACAAACAGACGTAATTTTTATTGACTTCAGTAAAGCATTTAACTTTATTAACCATTTTCTTCTTATAAGTAAGCTCAGTCTTTTGGGATTCCCAACTGATCTCCTTGTATGGAATTCGAGCGGCTTATCTGGAAGAATTCAAAGAGTCTTCTTTAAAGATTTTCACTTGCGTTTAGACCGCGTCACATCTAGTGTACCCCAAAGAAGACATCTTAGACCTTTACTTTTTACATTATGTTTTAACGATTTGCGAAGATGCATGGTGCATCAGGGTGCATCAAGGGAACATCAAGGTGATAGCGTACCCGGATGCGAAGTCAGTAAGCCTATGAGTAAAACAGAAAGTAAAACAAGCGCATGACTGCGTCGCTGGGAGATCCCCAGAACACCGAGGGACCGCGTATGGTTGACAGAGAAGCCGTCGGACCCTACTACAATCCTGGCCATGCTTAGGATGTGCAACCCCACACTCCCCACGGCGGACTGGAGGGTCGCCAAGGTGGAGGTCGATCTCACACTCAATGAGGAAACCGCGAGGATCCTTTAAGGTGTCGGTAACCGGATCATTAAGGATCTACAAGCAGTGAGGATCTACAAGTCGGATGCGAGGTGTAAATCAGGAGGCATCGACTTGGAGATAGACGTCCAAGTGCCAGACTTGGAGGAGCCAACTGAAGAGTGGCGCCCTGAAGGAATGTCAGATGTGGTGGAGAACATTCTATAGGGGTATACCTCGGAGAAAAGCGACTTGGCAAGGGGATCCTCTTGGAGGCTTCGGTATGGAAGAGAACTTGCTGCTGGGGTCCGACACCGGGGCGGAAGTTACTATGGTGAAGAGTATAAAGGAGGTCCCAGATCCACGGAGCCAGGATTCTTGGTGTTGGGCCAAGCAGTCACCAACAAAACCATTTCAAAATAATCATAATATGTTTAGCTGCAGCGGTTTTTATCAGCATTTAAGTGGTAGAGCTTCTGCGTCTAAGCTCTTTGATATGCACTTTTATATTCGGCATTAATTGATGAGCGGCTGCGTTTTTGGGGTTAAATTTACCCACAAAAAATATTTGAAAATTTAATCGAAATTTTTTAATTTGCTACTAAAAAGCTGGTAGCTTTACACTTAGTTTGGGGGCGTCAGAGTTCAGACTTTGCACAGCCTATGTAACAGGTAAAAAGCGTCCTTGTATTCTTGCAAAAAAGAACGTTAATATCTTCTTGCTACCAAATTTCAGTAATGAAGATCACTTTGCCGCAGCTATAGAGGGCCTAGGCGCCCTCTTAGAATACATTGGACCTCCCCCACACACGCTGCTCAGACAGCTTGTACAAGACAGCGAAAGGAGAAAGATCGGCCTACTAATAGTAATAGGATTCTACGCCAATTCCCATTACCTTCAATGGGGAATCACTGACACAAACGAGAGGGATAAGTGAATCTTCTATTTTATCCTAAGCTATAAACTCGTAGTGGGTGAAAGAGGCTCAGAGCCAACTTTTATCGTCAAGAACTAGAGAGAAGTCCCTGACATAACCATATACTCGTACTCCTTAGCTGACGCAATCACCAGCTGGAAGGTCCTTAATAAGTCCATTCAGACCATCGCTCGAGATAGCGGTAAACTTCGAAAACTTCACTAAGCCAGCAGTACGCTATCCCAGGAAGGCTAACTGGGAGATGTATAAAACGATTCTATATATATCTTAATGAGGAACTTATAAGGGACTTACCGTCATGGTAGAAACACTTAAAGTGGCATGTAGCAAGGCGTACCATAAAGCCTGTCCTTTAAAAAGAATGGGCAGCAGCAGATCGGAAAAGCCAGCTTGATGGCGCTAGCATCCTTAAAAAAAACCACCCTATGGTATGCATCAGAGGCCTCTCGACTAAGAAAGATCCTCTCAAACACGGCCTTCAAAGTAGGCTATATTAAGACATTGGATGAGAGGTGGACTACGTCAAGTCAGGAATCGCTTGAGGCTCTTACCGACGCACACTTGGTACGGAACCCAGGAGATGCGTAGCCAAGGATGGGCGATCAATAGTTTTAACCCTTCAAGTCTCCGGGCCCGGACGGCATTTTACCGGCTCAGCTATTAATGGCCGGGGCTAATCTAGGGCGATGGATTTAAAAGATCTCTAGCACAGTCTTCATTTCTGGGATGGTGCCAAAAGCGTGACTGCGTACAATAGTTGTTTTTTTACCTAAGGTAGGGAAACCGTCCCACTGCACCCCCAAGTACTATAGACCTATAAGTCTCTCGTCCTTCTTAAAACAATGGAGAGGCTCTTATGTCTCCATCTCCACCTTACCATAAACCCAAACGACATCTCATGCTCACAGCATGCTCATAAAAAGGGCCGATCCACAGTGCAAGCCCTACACGTGATTACCATGATCGCTGAAAAAGCGCTCGATAACAAAGAATTTGCACTAATTGCCTTTTTAGACAACGAAGGTGCTTTTAGAAACATCCGGCCATGCTCAATCATCGACGCACTGACGGGACTTGGAATCGATCTGTAATAATAAGATCCACTTAATACGGCAGATCCTGGTCAACAGTAGTGTCAAGGCGAACTATGGTACGTGTCCCTCTACTATGGAACGTGGATGTGAAAAACTACTGCGGTCCCTAGAGGTTGGCGTCTGATTATTAATTGCGTACGCAGACGTTGTTGCTATCGCCTTTGTAGAAAAATTCCCGCAAACGCTGTGCGACCTTATGAAAGAGAAGCTGGAAGTGCTTTCAGCATGGGCACATAAGATAGGGCTCGGAGTTAATCCCTTCAAGACAGAGCTGGTTCTGTTTATTAGGAAGTAAAAAATGCCAAGTCTTAAGCTTCCGAAGCTCCTTGGGGAATTTCTAACCCTGAGTGGAAGTGCGAAATACCTGGGCAAAACTCTAGATAATAAGACTGCGAAATTAAGACTAACTCTCGGCAATAAGACTGCGTGGGGCGAACCACGAGCCAGGCACCAGGTGCGAGTTTTTCGTCCTTGAAGCCGTTAGAAAATGGAGGAACCTTCCGTTTGACCTGACCAACTCGCTGTGGGAAAAGATTGGCGAAACTTACAGGCCATAAACAGGACAGCCTGGCAGTGAAGACAATTACCGGGCACTGGCTGATAGGCACACACGCAGCACGTCTGTCAGTACCCCACAACAACTACTGCACGAGGGGGAAGAGGAAACAGTTACCCACCTCTTATGCCACTGAACGGAACTTGAGCAGACTAAAAATCTTTGGATCCGCAGAACTGGCGGACCTCAGCGATCTCACAGAGATCTCTCCGCCTAGTACTCGCCTAGTACTTTTCATCAGGAAAGCTGGGTGGCACCACGAGCCGCCTCAGGAAGGATAGGCATAGGCACTATGAGTAGACGTGAAGGGGGGATACTTAATTGAATCCCTGGCTTCAGCAATAACATAAGGAGCATTAGTGGCTCTAGTGCCTCATCCACTTGAGCACGAGATCACATAGAATCTGTACAAAGAACTTCCTAATTTTCGCTCTTAGAGGACTTAATGAAATGAAAATCTTCACCATCCCCCTTACCAAAGTAGAGTTTTATTAATCAACTTACCATCAATAACAAACTTTAGAACGATGCTGGGTGTCATTTTTCTATGTAAACTCATTAAAAGAAATGAAGGCAGCCAGCATTTACTAACACACATAAATTTTAACGTTCTTACTAAAAGGACTAGAAACTTTCGTCCTCCTTATAGTTCGACATATGCCCAACATTATCCCTTTAGGTTACAATTTTCGGACTACGATGGCCTCTATTTGAATCTTCATCTTGAAAATCTTGAATCTTCAACGCTTTATCTTTGCAACATTTTTCTGCGTGTCACATACTACTCTTACTTTATGTCATCCCAAAAATTCACACGCTGCACTAGTCGCAATAATAGTTGGGTCCAGACTTGATGTCGCTAGCAATGCCACGATGTAAGAACTTATGCACATATGCAAATGCCTGGTGCAGTGCTGGAAACGAGTTAGCATACTTGGAACCAGCTGTTCGGAGATTGGATGAGCAGCACTCACGCCCTCAGCTTCAGAATAGATCTTTCAGTTGGAACCGGTGGAACCACAGATCTTGAGGGCCAAGAAACGCAGAACCATGAGAACATATGTTATCCTCGATTGAGATGAGCACCACGCGAAAGGATGTTTGCTTGGTTCAAGCACGTAGGAACATCCGCCATTCCATTTTTCTGGTCAACTCCTGGATTGTCAAAACCCGATTGGCGACGAAAACGTTGAAGCGAGCGGGCTCCCCCCGAATCCAGGACAGTGTCACAGCAGAACCTTCAATTGAGCTACTTCCGACAGAAACAAAGCCACATAAACAAACTCCAGTTTCGGCACCGTAAGAGTTTTTTGAGGTGCGACTCGGGACTTTCAGCAGAGTAAATTACTCTCTGACCATGTACTCTTCGATACAACATAAATGCAAGCACCATACGCACAGTGGTCAATTTGGCATATCTAGCATCGTTTAATTCAATTTTCAATGTTTCGATAAAGTGTCTGTTGAGCGATCAGAGTTTTGATAGCGACCGAATTAAAAACGAGATTCGATAGTTTATATTCAATTTATTAAGCTACTTCCGCACAATAAAACAAAATAGCGGCCCGTCAATAACAACTCCCAAAATACAACAAGAAGAAGAACCGCTTTGGCGCAGAAGCTCTTCCAAAGCTCCCAAAAGCGCATGCGCTACAAAATGACAACAAAGTGCATGCGAATCTGGGAGACAAAAGAGAAGATTAAATGCCGCTGCAGATAAACAAATTATCAATATTCTAATTAGCCTATCTGGTGGCTTGATTCTTGATCAGGATCACCTCCTGAGTCGATATGAGCATGTCCGTCTGTCCGTCTGTCCGTCTGTCCGTTTCTACGCAAACTAGTCTCTCAGTTTTAAAGCTATCGAGTTGAAACTTTGCACACACCCTTCTTTCCTTTGCAGGCAGTATATAAGTCGGAACGGCCGGGATCGGTCGACTATATCCTATAGCTGCCATATAACTGATTGATCGGAAATGCCATAACTTTGGTGTTTTTTAAGTTAGAGGGTTGGGTTATGGGTTGGGTTAGAGGGTCCACACATGTTATATTTGACCAAAATATCTTGTGTACAAAATTTCATAAGGATCGGCCGACTATATCCTATAGCTGTCATACAACGATCGGAATTGGCATAACTTTGGTGTTTTTTAAGTTAGAAAGATGGGACTTGGTACAGATTCTATTTTGGACAAAATAATCTGATTTGCCAAATTTCATAAGGATCGGCCGACTATATACGATCTTCTATATATCTAATAATATAAGATGCGTGGCGCCACCTAGCGGACTGCGACTGAACTGCAAGGGTATATCAACTTCGGCTCCGCCCGAAGTTAGCTTTCCTTTCTTGTTTAATTTTAGTTGGTACACATACATTTCAAAAATGATATGTACTAGAAACAATGATGGTCATCGCCATTACACGGCCTACATAATTCAATATATGGTAAAATTTGATCAATTTCTTCTCATAGGTGTACCGCGGAAACTGTGGGTGATAGAACCTATGTTTGTTCTATACTTTGGTTCAGTGGAGCTTAAAGGTTATGGAGCAGATGAAATTATGCGTGGAGATTTTTTGCTGTTGGCCTGTGCTATTAGATTTTCAAAAAAACATATTATATCAAATAAAGTGTTTTATATTGTGAGCAAAGGTGTTTACTTGACCAAAAAAATGTGTTTGTGACCTGTGCTTATTTGTTGCACTTGAAATTCAATATATAAAATATTAATATTATATACCTTTTTATGACGCAGAGACTAACTTTTCTCAGATCTAAACTTTTAACACCTTCCTTCGCCCGATCTATTCTTTGTTGATTACGTAAGTATAGATTGTTGCCCTCGTGAATTGACAAAGCAAGTCTGCCACTTTGTGCAACTTAAAATATTGAAGTACTTTTCAGGAACGATGTCTGTGACCAAACGGGAAGTTTTTTTGGTGTGGTGCGAAGAAAAAACACAGTGTCTCAAATTATTAGCGGTAGAAAATCATGTGTTTGGAAACATTCTGAATTAAAAAGACTTCAATAATGATGAACACAAGGTAATACGATGTTTCATAAAAAACCATTTACTTTTCGAGCTTGTATCCACCATATTGGATCCGTCATTTTAAATTTTAAAAAACCATCTTCAGCTTTGGTATCATCGACTCGAATAACTCCTAGATACAATGTTTCATCAAAATCCATCAAGTTTTTTAATCTTATGTCCGCCATATTGGATCCGCCATTATGAATTTTGAAAATCTAGCTCCAGATTCGTTATCAGCGGGCCCAAGAACCCCTGAGTAAATATTTTCATAAACAATAAGCGTACCAGTCTCTTGTGAATAGTTTTGTTCTGCTAGAAAGGCCAAATCGACCACTGTGATACGCCTCGATTCTGGCGTCACAAAATCCATGAATCTCCAATTCAGACTGTGATGATAGTCTAGATACCATGAAGAAAATTCAGTACGCTGCACCATGGTGAAGCTGCACCAAATCATCTCTCAATCGGAGTGAAGAGCTTGAGGAAAACTTTCATCCAATGACAATTTAGTACGGTATAATGACAGGTAATGACAGGTCTAACAAGTCCTATCGGAACATACTGCCAGTGATTGAAGAAAGGATGAGGCGCCTAGTAGGATTTGTGGTTGACTGAAACCATTCAAACGATAAAAACAAACGATCAGTAGCAGGAACCCAAAAGATACCCATAGTCTTCGTAAAATTGCTGCCATCATCAAACCTTAAGAACGACTCCCGATCTTTTTCTGGCACGTCAGACAGCACTTCAGAAAAGTTGGAGCATAACTTTCTTGGAGCATCATTTTCTCAACCAAAATTGGCGCTTGGTGAGGATCCCCGATGTTTGCTGCATTATGTTGATACTCTCATCCATAGAGCCACCTTCGGAAATTAGATCAACATAAAAATTGGGACGCATAATTTCGGCAGCCTTTGGATGGTTTGCTTCAAGTGATAAAAACGAGACCGGCTTTGTCCCTATTGGTTTTGTTAATAAATAAGCAATACAATTAAGTATTAACCAGAAACCCTGGGTGGAATTCCGGAAAATCCAGTGATGAGTTTAGAAATACTGGCTGGTCAGTCGTGAACTAGCCGGGACTGGAGACATATGCCGCAAGCTTGAGAGTACGATTCACCTAGAAACTCAGAGCTGCATTTCAACGGAAGCCTCACAGAGTAGGAGCCTGACTCGAGACGAGAAGAATGTAGCACGAACTCCTCCTTTGTCCATTTCACAATAGGCTGGGCACTTCACCAAATTAACGGAGCGGACACTCTAAACGCTCATCCAACTGGCTTGGGCCCTTTACAACGTCTTTGCGGGCTGTGGCCACAAACGACCTTCTCTCCAGATGTGAACCGCCCCACACACAACCCATCCAGGTCGGGTTTTCTGCAATAAAGGTGGGAGCTGATTTTTTCCAACACACAGGAGCTCATAGAATAGACTGGCTCCGATAAGTAAACCGATAAATTGTGGCCGGAAAAACTTTAGATCAGCCTAAGTGAGATTGGCCGAATATTTCAACTGGAAACATCCAAGCTGAAACTAGGCATGAAGTTCGTGATATTGGCGGTGACGATAGCGTTGACCTCGTACATGGCAACCAACAGGCAAGGACACACGGGGACCTTGTACACCGGCTAAAGGGCTCGTTGGATATTTTTCAAATCCTGGAAGATACCATTTGCCTTAGTTTTTAAAATAACACTCCGAGCTGGAGTGGGTGCTCCTGATCCTGCACCGCTGGAGTTCATCGCCACAATAATTGAATTACGATCGATCAAAATAAAGAAACGCACTAAATAGTTCTGACGCCAAAATTATATGGATTATAATTTATTTGATTGTATTTAATTATAATTACGAGCGCCGAACACGATTTATCCCACTGTACGCACAGAACCGTACACTGAGTTGTGGAATGTACATTTACATATATAAATGTACATATAACGCGGCGAACGCAGTTGCAAGTGGAACGTATGCATTTATGTTATAAATAGCAGACCGGATAATAATTGACTGTCGTATTATATGTTTTTGTATTCGTTTATATTAATAAACAAGAAAGGAAAGCTAACTTCGGGCGGAGCCGAAGTTGATATACCCTTGCAGTTAAGGTTGTTCCATTTCTGATCGATCATTTATATGGAGGCTATAGGGTACAGTTGGCCGATCCATATGAAATTTTGCAGATCTGATTCGATTGCCCAAAATGGAATCCGTCCCATCATTCTAGCTTAAAAAACACCAAAGTTATGCCAATTCCGATCGTTCTACGACAGCTTATGAAATTTTGCACTCAAGATATATTGGTTAAATATAACATGTGTGGAAAGTCCCATCCTTCTAACTTGAAAAACAACCAAGTTATGGCTTTTCGGATCAATCAGTTTTATGGCAGCTAAAGGATATAGTCGACCGATCCCGGCCATTCCGACTTATATACTGCCTGCAAACAAAAGACGGATGTGTGCAAAGTTTCAACTTGATAGCTCTAAAACTGAGAGACTAGTTTTCGTAGAAACAAACAGACGGACAGACGGACATGCTCATATCGACTCAGGAGGTGATCCTGATCAAGAATATATATCCGACTTTATAGAGTCGGAGATGTCTCCTTCACTGCGTTGCACATTTTTGACCAAAATTATAATACCCTCTGCAAGGGTATAAAAAACGATTTAAAAATACAAAATGCATGTTTTCCAGCCACTGATAAACTGCATAAAGTTTATTCAAAAATGTGCATGCACTGTGAAAAACTGAACCGGATATATTCGAAATGGTTCAATGTTTGTAAAATTGTGAATTTTTTTTAATTAGTCACGTCGGGGCCACCAATGTTTGGTCATTGAGATTTATTATTATGTTAGTGATAAATCTATGCAGTGACTGCTGATGACCGGACAGTCGAACCAAAATAGCCATGTCTGCTGTCCGTATGAACACGTAGGTCTCAGAGACTCATAAAAGATAGAGCTATAAGATTTTATATGATAACTATTTTAAATAAAGCAGATGTCAAGTTTGTTTTCTCCAATTTTTTAGAGGAGTTATAGAATTTTTATTCTGTTTCCCTACTGGATTGTTTTTATTTGTTTATTCCACAGCATACAAAAGTATGCAACACAAATTTTTTCAAAGAAAAAATTTATAAAATTCTTAAGAACTCCACATGGGATTTTTTAAGTAAACCCTTTAAATATAACAGAAACTTTAATAAAAAACAAGAAAAGAAAGCTAACTTTGTGCGGAATGAACTTGATATATCCTGCATATTAGCTTATATTCCAAGATATATATCGCAAGTTCCAATTGTTCAGTTGTATGCTATATGATATAGGCGCCCGATCTTTAGTAGATTGGTTCAGTTGGCCCAAAACATCCATAGGATAGTCCCAATGGGATTGTTTATAGCCAAGAAAAATCGATATAAGATATTTTGGCTTATACCTTAATCAATAATTACAAATTCTTGATTTGAATTAATAACGTCAATCCACGTTTGCGTCGTAAATATGTATTGGGATATAAATGTACATATGTATATAAATATTTTAAGACCGTATTAACCAACTTACTTGAATCGCTGCACGTGCTCCACGGCTTATGGCTGGCATCACACTCGTATTTTTTATGCATTGTTTTCTTTGATTCGACGTTAAGCCACTTACTTTATAACAATTTTTTGGATTCAAATCAATTGGTTCAAAATAAACCTTAGGAATATCCGTTGAATTATTATTGGTCTGATTTTCTCTAGGCGACTCCAATTTCTCTATATTAGCTATAAAAAATTCTCGGTCACTAGCTATTTCCGCAGATGTCATCACAATGTCTTTGTTGAATTGATCTGTTTTATGAGGAAGATTTTCAAATTTTTCTTTAGAAATTTCATCAGACATACGCTTCCGACTGCTGCGCGGTGAACGTTGAGCTCGTGAAAGAAACTCACTCTCAGATTGTATTTTAAAGGAGTCTGGTATTTCGATAGATACCGCGAAACGTTTGGTATTATTGATGGTTTGAATAATTGGCTGAAACCGGGGTTGTATATATTCAGCTTGACCTCGGAACCATTCATCACGATCTCTTTGTCGCTGTTGTTCCTCCTTTCGTAGTTGTCGTAAACATTTGGTGGAATCTGGATTTCGAAGGCAGGCAGGTCTTTTAGTCGTTCGTAAATGTGTTTCCACATCAGTAGTACTTTTAATAAGAGGATTGGCTCTCTGCTTTGTTGAAGACTCAGTTTCATTCAATAAACTCATTTTAGGATTTATTGACAATGTAGCTTTATTTAGAGGCATTACAGAATTAGAATTATTGATAGGTTTTGAAATATATGAGACATTATATAAGTTCTCATCATTATTAAAGTTCCCATCGACTTGTTCGCGGCCATGACTGTTTGCATGGTCTTGCGGCATTTTACGAGTTGGGTGTGCAATGGGTGCTGCATACTGAAAAATAGGCCTCTGAGGGCGTTTACTGTTTATGGCAGAACTTCCGCCAATTTGCATGGGTTTATCTTTTTGCAAGCTAGGAAACTTAACGAACTTAGATTCAAAGTTTGTGTTTGTCTTTGTCATGTTATGCAAAAAAAGAATATGTTTCTTTAAATCATCAATATTGGATGTAGGGTCACTTTCTTGAGGTAACGGTGACCCGATGTGTACTGACGGACTATTATTTTGTCTAACAGAAAAATTTGCAACCAATTTTGTATTTGGGAGTCGAACCGTAGACGAAGTACTGGTACCCCATTGGGAATCAGGTGATATATTTTTTAAGGCCATTGGTACTATAAACTTTCGATCTTCATCAGTTAAACTTGCAGGTAGTCCATTTTCGTCTGTATCGTCATCGAGAAGTATAATATTTTTCTGATCCATTTCTTCCTGGATTGGGTGAATGTGAGGAGATTGCAGATTAGGTGGATTAAATGTAAGTCTTTTGGTATGATCTGGTTTTACAAAACCCGTTTCAGAGTCTCGTAGATCAACAGGCTTAATGAATGTTCCTAGCTTCCGTAAGCCCTCTTGATGCATGTAGGCTTGTTCGTCTTTAGTTATGTTTAAGGGTATACTTGTGTTAGCCAGCTGTTCCTCGTGACTTCCAAACTCTATAAATGGTGACTTCAGTCCAAGACAACTAAAAAAAAAAATTTTAAATTATTGTAAGTCCACCATATAGAGAGCCTAAGAAAACTTAAGATAATGAGTGTGAATTATTAATTTTAAGGAACAATATATTGAAATTAACTTATAGAATTTCTTTGTAGACAACATAAGAAAAACTTGCAGATATTGAAATGAACAAAGTCACATTCCAAATAATTTTTGGTTTGTATAAGTTACATAGGTAAGCAAAACCGAACTTTAAATTATTTATCTAAAATTAATGACACAGACATCGACCATATAAATATTTTATGTTTGAGATATTTTCCTCACTTCAATGTACACTTTTTAACAAATATATAACACCCTCCGCAGGGTTAAACAAAATAGTTAGAAGGTTCCATATCTTTGAAATAACCATTTACATTTTAAACTTTTAGGCTCAATATATGGTAATACTCCATCAGTTTCTTCTCTTAGGTGTATCACGAAAACTGAGGACGTTGGAACCTATGATTGTTCTGGACTTTAGTTCAGACGAGACCAAAGGATATGAAATTATGCGTAGAGATTTTTGGCTGTCGGCCTGAGTGATTTGTGTTCGGATCCACTGATGGTACCGCTAGCACCGCTCGACGAATCCATATCCTGGTCATCGCCTTGGACGCCTTGGGCTCAGCCCTATCTCTGGGCTTGTACGTAAACGTCTGGTACTTGACATCCTTGAGTATGAAGATGGGATGCTTGTCGTGTTAATCTTGTAGTAGGGTAGCAAAGTTGGGGCTGAATGCTAATAACACTACCTTGTAGGCCTTGAGAAATTTGCCCTCGGCGGCTACCGTGCAATCGATTAGAGTCTCGTTCTCCAGAAACGTGTCAAACCCACTTATCAGTGGGCTCTGGTGGTTGTTCCACCCCAGACAGGTAGTCATCATCCAATTTCATTCATTTATTCTAAAGATGTTATAAACCGAAACATTGTTTTCCATATAGGAAGAAATACCAGCAAGTGCGGGATCTACCCAGTCTACAATTGAGGCAGAGCTCCTAATCTTCCCAAGCTCCTAAGCTTCCATGCCACTATCAGACGACTAATCATGGTTCGCATCCTGTGACGCAAGGTGTTTTTTATCCCCACTTTCAATAACTCCCTAATAATAATAAACATAAGGGAAAAAAAATTAACTCTTACCAAATTTTATTTACAATTTATTTGAAATAAATTCATAAATTATCTGATTTGAGCTGGCATGATTTGTGAACTTTAATTGTAGATTTATATATGGTTCATTAAAATATAAGGCTGAGATGTTAATAATAAATGTCCCCATTAGTTGTGGCAATTCAGGCTATTTTCTTTTTGTAGTTGATAAGATTAGTCCTTTTAAGACCATCAGTGATTAACCAAAAACGTTTTAAGTCATAATTTTATGTTAATTATAATAGTAATGATAGCTTTGCCGGTTTAGCTCTCTGCATCATAGGTTTGGTTGAGTTGATAGTCTGGGTTTATATTTGACCGCTCTCCTTTTATTATCTCCCAAATTAGTTATCCAAGACTCTCTGAACGTTTTTTCTATAGGGATGTAACAGGGGTTCCCCCTACATAGTTCAGCAGTGGTTTACGTTTCCCGATCGATTCTAAGCAAGTGTTTTTGGTTATGACCCAGTAAAGACTCCTGGCTTTAAGTTTTAATTGACTTTGATATACTTAAATTTGGGACGTAGGAAGTGTAGACCCTAAACCAGAAGTTTTTGTGGAACCGTTGAATTTAGCTAAATGAAGGGTTTAAACCGGTTTGTTTGTTTCTTGGAAATTTTGCTCTAATATACGCTAATGTCGGTATTTAGTTTTGCGGCACACTATAAACGATTTTTGAGGTCTGGAATTTAAATCCCTAATTCCTATTACATGCTATACATGCTCTGTGTTAGCCTTGAGCTGGCGAATTGCCACCTAATCTAATTTTTAATAGTCCTAGATTTAAAAATTTCTAATGCTCATCAATTCTTGAATATTTGAACTGTAATTCCCCAAAGTATTAGCTAGTTTCAATTCCATTTACATACAAATTTGTAACCTTAAAAGTGACAAGTGGCAAAAATCCTATACAAATTTAATGTAATTATACCCTTGCAGAGGGTATTATAATTTTGGTCAAAAGTGTGCAACGCAAAGTATTCTTGATCACTTTAAAGGGTCTTCTCTCTGCATATACCCTCTGCAAGGGTATAAAAATAGGTTTACGCAGGTGGAAGTTTGATTCATTTTTTTATTCGATTTGGATTTTGTTTAGTGCATGCGATGCGGTAATATCCCGTTTCACACACTTTATCGTCGTAAATTTCATTGTATTCAAGGTTCTGCAGACTAAGTGTCCAAAAATCCCGACCATTTTCTATCATACGCCATTTGCAAAATCAACTTTTATATCCAACATAGATAACATAGTCCATAACATAACTCGTTCGATTTGTCTATAGTTATAAATTAGGCATTGGAATAATTTGGCATAACAAGTTTTCCAAAAACTTTTTAGGACTAGCGATACATCAAGACAGTACAGTGGATACAGTAGAATTCTAAGTGCGAAATCGCTTAGAAGTTTCATTCTATATCTTAATAGTTTTTATATCTTTTATAGTTTCTGGCTATATCGACCCGGACATGGCTATATCGACCCGGTTTTGAATGCGATTGCTAATTACCGCGAATTTTTCAGATATAATAATGAGATTATAATCACAAATTATTATTAGTTTCAGTTATTGTCGCGTGCGCCATGAAAAATAACATTTTTTATGAGTGCGTTTAAGAATTATGTTAAATGAACGTCACAAATTGAATACAAAAATATATTTGGACTCTAAAATATTTAAATTGAAAATTAGTTGTTCCATTTCCGATTCTTCAGTTATGGTAGCTATAATATATACTCGCCCGATCCTTATGCAATTTGGCGAATCAGATTACTTTGCCCAAAATGGAATCTGTACCCAGCCCATCTTCCTAACTTTAAAAAACACCAAAGTTATACCAATTGCGATCGTGCTGTGGCTGATCCCTATGAAATTTTGTAGATAAGATATTCTGGCCAAATATAACAGTCCTTACCCTCTAACTTAAAAAACACCATGGTTATGACATTTCCGATCAATCAGTTATATGGAAGCTATTGGATATAGTCGCCCGATCCCGGTCCGGACAAAAGAAGAATGTGTGCAAAGTTTCAACTGTTTTTAAACTGAGAGACTAATGTGGGTAGAAACACACAGACAGAATGTTATAATACCCTTTGCAAGGGTATAAAACAGACTGGAACAGAATGTCACAGCAATCCTGTACAGCATGGTATGGTTAAAATCTAACCAATCCAAACAATGGATCTTCGCAACCAAGAACCCAATGGAACTTCAGGTTGGACGCAATGGAGTTTCATCAACTGTCAACATAAAGGCAACTGGTATACTGCATTTCTCCACTAGTTGCACATCCCGCAATGTCAATATAAGGTTGACTACTTTCGGCACTTCGACCACTGAAGTACAAACTTCGTTCTGTCTGGAAATATCTCCGAGCCCATAGAGCCCACTCAATCACCAAGTATGGACGACTCAGATCATACTGATACTGACAGGCATCCTCATCCTCGTGCGTTATAAACGGTATATTTGGACTTCAAAATCTTAAGGCACCACAACGATTAACTCCGGAACCTACCCCAAGACAGTTTACTATAGAGTTGTACGAGGGTTAAACACCTGTTCAACTGACGGAAGAATGTTAATTCATTACCAGATAATAACCAGGAGATATATGCCATCTTCCGTCACTCGGTTTTATGATCCGATGGTGCTTGGTAGATCCTGTAGACACCTAGGCAAAGATCTTATTGCAAAAGCTTTGCAGAAAAAATTTGTCGTTGCATTTTCTCCAACTGATTGCAATTCTGTTCCAGTTTTTTGTTCCAGAGTGATTTATATTGAAGATTCTTTCAGCTGGCTACGGACGTGCACGTTGACATCCAGGTGGAGGTGGCCAAGCGCCCCATGGCTGCGCACTCCACGCTATTGGATGGTACCAGTGGTGCTGGTATTCCATCTACTCCATACAGGCCTGCTCCCTCATTGAAACCAGTCAGCCACAATCACTTGTGTCGATTGCCCCGATTATCTTCTAAACTTGGGAACTGGAAGCCTGCACTCTGCCGATTGTTCAGGCTACTAAGGCGGAGCTCGATTGTGAATTTGCCATGCACCACGTCCGTCTTCAATCAGGTGCTTATTTAGTTCGTTGTACATTTTACGTACAATATATAATTTCCATATAGAGATTGTATTTGGGGCCTTTGGCCATGTCGTTCTTTATTGTTTGAAAGTCGAATCCAGAGTGAATTAATATTCTATTGCTCGCGGCTGCGCGGCCTACAAAAGCTCGGCAGCGATCAGTCGCGGCTATATTCATATACATATATTTCTATGCTCGTATATAAGGCTGGTAGCGGCCCGAGCGTTAGGGTGTAAGTATGCATGGCTCACTTGTATGCGTTGTCAACTCATGGGAATTTGCTGACCAATGCACTTCCCAGGAGTGAGACTTTAAGGCATATATATATAACTGGATATTTGGCCGGGGCATTATATTTATATAACAACACTGCAACACAATATTGTATTGCTACATTGGATGCTTCCTATAATGACCCAAGCATACTACATCTCCCTCCTTTTTTAAAATAACGTGATAAAATGGAGTTATTTTGAATTAACTTATTATCTATTGATTATATATATTTAGTGTAGAGTTTAATTTTTTAATTGTTTAATTTTAAGTTTTAATTAAATATTAGTAATATATGATTAATTTATATTTTATGATTTAAAATCTAGAATTTTAGAAAAATTTAAAAAAAAAAAATTTTATATATACTTTAATTTTGTTTGTATTATAATAATTATTATCATATGTAAAATTTCTCAAAAAAAAATAGTTATCTTATTTATTATGCTTATTATTGTATATTATATATAATTTTTTGTTTTTTTGATTTTTTGATTGGTGGGCACCATAGAATTTATGAATAGAATTTCTTTAATCTATCTTTATGAACTGTTTGATTTTTATTCTTTACGTTTGAGATTGTTATGTTATCTCGTTCTCCTATACTTTCTACCTTATAGGGTCCAGTATACTTAAAGTCTAATTTATGCCCTACTTCGTTTTTTAATAAAACTTTATTCCTATTTCTAATTTTAAATTATTTCATCTTTTATCATAGGTTTCTTTTTGTTTTTTCTTATTTTGTTCAATCATCATTCTCGCTCTTTTATAAGCGTTTTCGAGTCTGAATTTTGATTCTTTTGCAAAGTTTTCTACGCCATACAGTGGTGTTCATATGGACAGTATCCGTGTACAACAGAGTGTATTGTATTGAAACAATATGTAAAGTATATAAGCCAAACATCCCAGTCTGTTTTATCTGACAAAACATATGATCTAACGTATTCGTTAAATGTTCTATGGTTTCTTTCTATTGTCCCAATGTTTGGTGATGATGTGCACTTAATGTTATATTATTAATTTTGAGATATTTGCATAAATCATTAATAATTGAATTCTTATATTCAGTCCCCATATCCGTAATGAAGACGTTCATTGGACCGTACTTTAGAATAAAAGACTCGAATATAGCTTTCGCTACTGTTCTTGCACTTTTGTCTTGTATAGGGATTGTAACGAGATATTTTGTTAAGTCGCATATTAGAGTGACTGCATGTAAGTTACCTTCGTCTGATTTAGGTAATGGACCGATCGTATCCACTAATACTATATCAAACGCTTTTAATGGTGTTTCTGTTATCGTCAAAGGCGAATAACATCCTTTCCTTTTTATACCCTTGCAGAGGGGGTATACCCTTTCATAAGGATCGGCCGACTATATCCTATAGCTGTCATACAACGATCGGAATTTGCATAACTTTGGTGTTTTTTAAGTTAGAAAGATGGGACTTGGTACAGATTCTCTTTTGGATAAAATAATCTGATTTGCCAAATTTCATAAGGATCGGCCGCGTATATACGATCCGCTATATATCTAATAATATAAGATGCGTGGCGCCACCTAGCGGACTGCGACTGAACTGCAAGGGTATATCAACTTCGGCTCCTCCCGAAGTTAGCTTTCCTTTCTTGTTTTTTTTTTCTATTACGGTCACCGGCTTGAGTAGCGCTACTCTTAAATTTAATAATATTTCATTGCCCTTATCTTTAAATTTATCTATTGAATCGAATTCAAAGATTTTTTCACTCGGCGCCATTTTAAGTTGTCTAATCTTGTTTATACCGGCTATTTTTTCAAGCCTTTGAAAAATTGATCTAAATCGAATATTCCATTGGTATACAGATCATCAACGTTTATTCTCTCATATATCTGTTTTCCCTTCTTGAGAGAACACTTCGATATTGTTAAATGCAAGGTTACTACTTTTTTAACATCTTCGTTACGAATGACGTCAAATATCTTGGGCTCAGAAGCTGTTATTTTTCTGTTTACTTTGGGATCTAGTAGTGACTTTTAGTATTTGTCTATTCATTTCTTTTAGTTCATCGATGCTTATTCTTGATAAGGCATCTGCCACATAATTATTTTTTCCTTTAAAGTATACTGCAGTAAATTCATATTCTTCCAAGTCTAACCTCATTCTTGTTAACTTGGAAGTTGGGTTTCTCATTGAAAATAGATATGTCAATAGTTTGTGGACTGTTTTTATAGTGATGTGTTTGCCATATATATATGGTCTAAAATAGTTAACTGCCCAATGTATAGCTATCAATTCCTGTTCATTTGTAGACTTATTACTTTCGCCCTTTGTTGAGGCGTGTGCTACCGGGAGGTCTATCCCATCATATGATTGTGTTAGAACTGCACCGCATGCTTGCTTACTAGCATCTGTTGTTATACAAAATTCTTTATTAAAATCTGGGTATTTTATTAGTGTGGGTTGGACTAGTGCGTTTTTAAGATATTCAAAAGCTTCTTGACACTCAGTAGTCCAGTTGAATTTTATGTTTTTCTTGCACAAATGGGTAAGGTATCTTGAATAATACGATCTGAACAACCTATAACTACTAAGTCGTCCATATAAAGGAAATCTTCGGATGGTTCTAATCCCGAAAATGCTAATGTCATCATTCTTTGGAATGAATTTGGTGCTATTTTTACTCCATAAGGTAGTCTTTTAAATCTGAATGACCCAGTCATTCAGAAAAATCAATGACCAACTCTGTGCGTTTTTCGAAAAATCAATGACCAACTCTGTGCGCTTGATACACAGTTTAGTAGTCTTCAACTACTAAATGAGTCCCCAAAGCTTAAGAAATCCGCTTTAAGTGATGTGCTCGGGTCGAATAATCTTCAGCCTGCTCAGCCGACAACTATGCAGCCGCATATATCTCTGGCCACCCCAAGGGCCGGACCTGAGAAAAATTCGGCTTCCGAATGTCTCGGAATCAACGAGCAATTGTCCGATATGTCCTCTGTGGCATCGCTTCAAGTGATCCCAGACCCAATAATTCAAACTCCTGTAACAGTCACCAAACAGGGAAATAAACACTCCGGACCCCCGGTTCGCACTGATGCCGCAGTATTAGTTACGGCGGCACCAAAACCCTTGCAGGTGATCCCACCATCGAAACACATTTTTGTTTCCCGGCTTGCCCCTGATACTTCGGAGATTGATATCTCGGCTTACATCAAAGCCAAAGCAAAAGCCGACATAAAGGTGGTAGATATTACAAAATTCAAATATTCTTACACCAAACACACGTCATCTTTCAAAATACGTGTGCCCTTGCAGATGTTCAAGACGATCTGTTCCGCCAGCTTTTGGCCAGAGAACATTTTCGTCCAAGAACATCAGCCAAGTACGGTGATAAAAAAGATAACCAATCCTGTGGGTGTAAAACTCCCACATGTTAAGGCCGCTGATCAACCTTCCACCTCATCTTCCTCAATCTCAAAAAACTAATGTCTTCATTAACACTTACCTATCAGAATACAAGAGGGTTACTTAGTAAACTTCCCAAACTGTATTCTGAATCTGAAGTTAATTTTGGAATTTGATTGGTCTGATTTACTGGCATGCGATGATATAAACATCGCATTACAAAAATTTTATTACACTTTGAACCTTATAAATTAAAAGAATAGTATGAGTAGACTTTTAAAAAAACATAGATTATCTGGCTGTACAGTTAGTTATTCAAGATACTTAGTAGCTCGGTCCAATTTCACCGTGCATAACGCAGAATGTTAAAGGAGTTATATTCGCAGCTGCAGGATTCAGTTTACTCAGGATCCGAAGCAGTTTTATAACTTTGTAAACACTAAGCGTAAACATGTATCTTTTCCCCCACTGCTTACGTTTGAGAACTCTTATGCGAACACCGATCAGGCAATGGCCGATCTCTTTGCACAGTTTTTTCAAACTACCTATTCACCTAGCAGAAGTTTAGCTCAGCCTTACACTTATAATATCCAATCAGCAAACCTTATATTTTGCCCATCTTTCGATCAAAGTGGTGTGTTATCGGATCTTCTTAAGGTTAAGCCCGTGTATTCGCCAGGCCCTGATGGAGTACCAGGCTGTGTTCGCTTCTTAAACTCTTAAACCGCTTCTTAAACTCTTTAATCTATCGCTGGAAACTTCGATCTTTCGCCTTATGTGGAAGGAATCCTTCATTATTCCGCTGCATAAAAAAGGGAAAAAATCCGACGCTGCAAATTATAGAGGCATCTCTAAATTGTCAGCAATTCCAAAGCTTTTTGAAAAACTTATCACTCCACATTTGCAACACCTATGTATGTAGTTCAATAATAACTCCGTGCCAGCATGGCTTCATGAAGCGCCGCTCCACCACTACCAACTTATTGGAGCTAACATCTTTTATCACGGATGGCTTCCGGAATGGCTTACAAACAGACGTCATATACACTGACTTCAGTAAAGCATTTGACTCTGTTAACCATTCGCTTCTTATAAGTAAACTCAGTCTTTTGGGATTCCCAACTGATCTTCTTATGTGGATTTCGAGCTTGTACTTATCAGGGAGAACCCGTTTAGTCCGTTTAGTCCGCGCCATATCGAGGGTGCCCCAAGGAAGCCATCTTGGACCCCTACTTTTTACTCTGTTTATTAACGACTTGCCCCTTGCCTTAACTAATTCACTTGTACTTATGTACGCTGATGACGTTAAGCTATGCCTTCAGTATAAATTCTCTAGCGCCCAGTCTAGACTTCAATCCGATTTGGATAAACTTCAAAATTGGTGTTTAGCAAATAACCTAAAGCTTAATGGATCGAAATGTAAACTTATGTGTTTTTACCGATCTAGTCCTCACCAGGCTATGTACTTTCTCTATGGGAACGCCTTAGAACGATTAACTCAGGTTAACGATCTAAGTGTCCTATTAGATTTGAGACTTAAATTTACCGACCATATATCTACCATAGTTAATAAAGCTATGGGTGTGCTTGGTTTTATTAAAAGATGGTCAAAAGAATTTAATGACCCGTACATAACTAAAACGTTATATACATCACTGGTCCGTCCGATTCTTGAGTATGGCTCGTGTGTCTGGAGTCCTCAATATGGAGTACACCAAGGTCACATTGAATCTGTACAAAAAAACTTCCTAACTTTTGCTCTTAGGGGACTTAATTGGGATGCAAATCTTTACCTCCCCTCTTATCATAGTAGACTTTTACTAATCAACTTACCATCATTAACAAATCGTAGAACGATGTTGGGTGTCATGTTTCTATATAATTATTTATGGAAATATAGACAGCCA
The DNA here is from genome assembly GCF_017639315.1 of Drosophila ananassae. Taxonomy (NCBI): domain Eukaryota; kingdom Metazoa; phylum Arthropoda; class Insecta; order Diptera; family Drosophilidae; genus Drosophila; species Drosophila ananassae. The sequence continues at coordinate 22,281,071 of NC_057929.1, read as the reverse complement.
GCATTTACTAACACGCTTAAATTTTAACATTCCTAGTAGAAGGACCAGAAACTTTCGTCCTCTACTCCTCAGCCACTGAAGTTCGACATATGCCCAATACGATCCGTTCAGGGTATTATGTTCGGACTACAATGGTCTCTACCACATCTTGTCACTTTGCTCTACTAACAATCTTAAATCGCTTATATTAACCGCCTTATCTGTGCAACACTCTTCCTCGTAATATCTTTCTCCTAATCCTCGCTTATCTATCTCGGATCTATTCCCGCGATTCGAGCCGTACGTTATGCGGCAGCGTCCCTCGGTCGGTTGGACGGGAGGTGGGCTGTACGTATGCTGTGGGAACCGCGCAGTGCTTGTAGAGAAAGAGGTAATATCTCTTGATTCTTTTTCTAGGGTAATTTGGTGAAATCCAGACATTAAATCTAACCAGGAAAAAAATGTTGCTCTACCAAGTTGATCTAAGATATCTTCGATTCTTGGTAGTGGGAATTTATCAGCTAGTAGCTTTTTGTTTATTTGACGATAGTCAATAACTAGTCTCCAACGTTTTTGTTCTGAGCGAGGAAGTGACTTTTTGGGTACTAACAGCAATGGGCTGTTGTATTCTGATACTGAGGGTTCTACTATATCATCTTTTATTAGCTTTTCTACTTGTTTGTTTATTTCATCTTTTTGGCTATGTGGTGTTCGATAGTTTTTAATGCAGACTGGTGTAAAATCTTTTAATCTCAGCTTCTGTTTATAGAAATTATTTGCTGAGATTGGTTCAGTTTCTAATCCGAATACATCTGTAAATTCGGTACATAGTTTGGTGAGGGTGCTTTTATACATTGTAGGAAAATTTTTCGTTAGTTTTGAAAGGACATCTTCTTTTCTGGTTTTAGTTTCGTTGCCTTGAATATTTTGATAATTTTCCAATGGTTCGTACATTATTTTGGAAATGTTTATAATTTTATTTTTATCGGTCGTATTTAATATTCGAACAAATGTTTTGCTTGTGTTTAAAGGTAGGGGCGTCTGGTTTATGTAATAGTGAGTTGAAACTTTAAACACGTTATACGATATACGATGCTTCAAGAAGCTTTCGCAAGTTTTCGCTTTCAGTTGTGAACTTTTCAGCCGTTTTACCTTTTTGAAGTGTTTTTGACATTTTTGCTTTGAGGACATCTGATGTTTCTCCGATTATACTGTCTTTGAGTTTTTTAATAGTGATTCCATTTATAGTGGTTTCATTTTGAACTTTATATAGGGTTGATCCAACAATTTTTGATTTGATTACTTCAACCGCTATGTGTTCAAATGTGCCGTTTGTTAAAAATTCACCAAATTCAAGGCTGTGATAAATCTTTGAAGATTGAACTCTGGGATGGCATTTGAAATGTCTTTTATGTATGCCCGTTGGGCAATTGTTTCGTCTGCCATTATAAATGGTTTTTGGTCTATTATGTTGTTTGAATCTATATCCTCTTCGTCTTGGTGTGATAATTCAGGTTGCAAAAGAACTGCGGGTATAGTTAGATTGTTTAGGTCTTTTTCTTCTATTTCTAATCTATCAGAATCTGAATCTTCCAACTTTTCTTGGTCTGTGGTTGGTAGTTCTCGAGTTTCTAATTCGTCCCCAGGTTCTACTGTTAAGGGTGTGTTTAAGATGCTTGGCACTGCAATAGCCAAGTCATATCTTTCTTTTATAATTATTAGGTTAGATCGCAATCTTGTTTGGAACTTTGCAACTTGTGACCATAAATTTTTATCTAGTCGATCTCTATGGTCATATATTAATATCCGCGCTTTATTGAAACGGGCTACTAATATTTCGGCGTGTTTGTGTATGGTATTCTGTTGAATTGTACGATTTTGAGTTAAAGATTTATATGATTTGTCAAAATCGGTTTTTAATTTATTCAATTCGGTGTATAATTCATTCCATTGCATTTTTGTTAATATGGAGAATTATTTTCTGAATACTACCATAACAAGTGTTTTGCCTAATGTTTCATGTTCTTCCAGTACTGATTTAATTTGGACACCTGGGATGATGCTTAATACAATCGCATTTTGTGTTTTTGAGCAATGTATTAATGGTGAATTTTCGAAATTAAATGTTTCAATTAGAAGGTATTCTAATTGATTTATGCTTATTGGAGTCGTTGGGACTATTTGTTGAACATGTTCTTTAAAATAAGCATCCCTTTCGTAAACCTTTCTAATGGCTTCTATGGTGGTCATCTTCATTGTTTTGTTGTGAATGAAGAATATTTTTATATTTGTTACCTTTAATCATAATTGAAGTTGCAATGTGTATTTTTTAATTTTTTTTTTTTTAGATTTTATCCAAGTCATTAACTTGGCTTTGGGATCTTTTGCGCAAGCATTTATTATGTAGATTGTATAATTTAGTAAACACGTTTGCTAACATTAAAACGACGATTATTATTATGAATAGGGTAACCGTTTCCATATCTACTTTTTCTGATTCTATTTTGTTTATGACGTTTGCCGTGGAATCGACAGTTTTCGTCTCTATTAAATCCATATTTGGGGTTTGTTCTAAAATTCTATATTTTAAGCCAAATATATGTGGTTTATTATACCCTTGCAGAGGGTATTATAATTTTGGTCAAAAGTGTGCAACGCAGTGAAGGAGACATCTCCGACCCTATAAAGTTATCATTCTCAGTCTAGCTTTCCTTGCGTTCGGACGTTTATTTTCTGCTATGTCGCCGCTCGTGTGTTCGGAGTGCAGTGGGGAAGTTACTGCTACGCAGCTTCGTGGGTGTGAGGCCGTTCAGTGCTCATCGATCTGCCGCCGTGCCTATCATACCGACTGTGTGGATTTACCATCCGAGGCCATAAAACTTCTAATAAACATTCCAAACTTACTGTGGCAATGTGATAGTTGCGTCATTGGAAACGACTCTCATTCAAAAATTGATGAGCTTAATATGAAGGTTTTGGACCTGGAATCCCTTTACATAAGCATCAATGCAAAATTGGATCTTGCTCTTGAAAGTTCGTCTGGGCCCATGGCTGCTTCAGAGGGGTCTCAAAGAGTGACACCCCCTACTACTTCTACTAACGCCGAAAATAAAAAGTCATCATTGGCCCAGATCCCCACTGGGTCAAAAGTGGCTGTCCCAAGAAATAAGAGGAATAACCCTAGCAGGCGTATTGTCGGACATGCACCAAGCTGTGCGCAGCTCCAAGTTCTTCCCACTCTAAAATACCTGCACATTGGTAAATTTGCAACGGCTACCCAACCGGAGGCACTGTGCAAACACGTCGCTGATAAGTTGCACCTGGACCCCAGTGATATAGCCTGTGCTAGATTGATTAAAAACAAGAAAGCAAAGCTAACTTCGGGCGGAGCCGAAGTTGATATACCCTTGCAGTTGAGTCGCAGTCCGCTAGGTGGCGCCACGCATCTTATATTATTAGATATGTAGCGGATCGTATATAGTCGGCCGATTCTTATGAAATTTGGCATATTGAATTATTTTTCCCAAAATAGAATCTGTACCAAATCCCATCTTTCTAACTTAAAAAACACCAAAGTTATGCCAATTTCGATCGTTCTATGACAGCTATAGGATATAGTCGGCCGATCCTTATGAAATTTTGTACACAAGATATTTTGATCAAATATAACATGTGTGGAAAGTCCCAACCCTCTAACTTAAAAAACACCAAAGTTATGGCATTTCCGATCAATCAGTTATATGGCAGCTATAGGATATAGTCGGCCGATCCCGGCCGTTCCGACTTATATACTACCTGCAAAGGAAAGAAGGGTGTGTGCAAAGTTTCAACTCGATAGCTCCAAAACTGAGAGACTAGTTTGCGTAGAAACCGACAGACAGACAGACGGACAGACGGACAGACGGACATGCTCATATCAACTCAGGAGGTGATCCTGATCAAGAATATATATACTTTATAGGGTCGGAGATGTCTCCTTCACTGCGTTGCACACTTTTGACCAAAATTATAATACCATCTGCAAGGGTATAAAGATGCTGATATCAACGCTCTAAAATTCGTCAACTTTATATTGGGAGTTCCCGAGCAACATTTCCCCGCTGTCTTCAAGGTTGATTTCTGGCCCATGTCGGTAAAAGTCCCTCGATTTCTTCATAGAGAGCCTGCTAAGGTTATTGACCTCCCTGCAAGACTCCCTCGATCAAACCCTGGAGCGTCAAAAAACCCCCAGTAAGCGGCGCCACTGAAGCCGCTATTTTTCCCTCTTCATATTCCTCGACCGGTCATCATATTCTCCCTCTCCTGAGCCGCCACTTCCTATTCCCTTCCTTATTCTGCTCCCGTCAATGTACTATTTGCTCCAACAACAGCAGCTGATCCCAAGGTGGGCTGTTTGCATATTATCTTCGCTTGTGGACCTCCAGCAACAACAAATGGTTCGTTATCGTCTTATTGTGAGCCCCTTTCTGTTTATCTTATCTCTCCTGGATGTGTTGTCCACTGTGAGACTGACCACTCGTGCTCACTTTTTGGCGTCTGGAGGAAATTTTTGTTTACATCATGGTCTGGAGCGTAGAGCATCGCTACGCGTGGACGCTCAAAACTCTATGAGCTCTATATCTTTAGCTGTACCTGCCACTGGATTCGTTGGGCGACTGGACATTCATAGGTCCAATCTGGAGATTAATGAAAATTTATGTGTGTCCACGTTGGCTATCTTGGAAGCTATGCGTTTGGGATATGTGGCCTCTAGCATCAGGACCCTGCCAGTGCCTTCACATATACCACACTCCCGCCCAATTCCGTCAGTGGACTGCATGGATCGTGCTGCCTTGGGCTCTAATAAGTGCCTAAGAGTTTTCTTCCAAAATATATCTGGAATGCGGACCAAATCCCGCATGGTGCTTTTGAACTCTTCAGTCTGTGATTTTGATGTAATCGTTCTCGTTGAAACATGGCTCAATAGCAACTTTAGTTCCTCCGAGTTCTTTGAACCCAAACTGTTTCAAGTATTTAGAAAAGACCATGATTCATCCAGCACCCATTGTGAGCGAGGAGGTGGTGTGATTATTGCTATCCGCCGATCCATGTTGGCCACGGTGGTTAGCCTTAAGGTTGGCGACCCTATACTGGACCAGCTAGCCGTCTCAATCCAGGGCATTCAGGGCCCTTTCGTCATCATTGCATCGTATATCCCGCCACACAGCGCATTCAGTACTTATCAAGCGCATATGGAAAATATCGCCAGTGTCTGTGATAGCATGGAGGACCCTACGGCTCTGATGGTTGCTGGCGACTTCAACTTGAGCTCTATTGTTTGGACTTGGGACCCGGAGTCCTTTGGCATGTTACCCAGCAATGTTCACCAATCGCATGAAATCGTTGTTTTGGATGATATTTTTAGCATGGGCCTCTCCCAAGTAAATAATATTTATAATGATTTATCGAAAATTCTGGATCTGATATTTTTAAATAATGTCGTTCATAGTATAGTAGAAAATTGTAATGTACCATTAAGTCCGTGTGATATGCACCATAAGCCATTGTTGATACACATCGAATTTTATAGTTTTCTGCCTTCCCCCTCACCTATTTCTTATTATCACTTTAATGAGTCTAACCTTTCACTTATTAATAACGCTATTGTAAGTTTTGATTGGGTTTCCCTTTTTTCGGATGGCACGATTGATGATTGTTATACCAAGTTTTTGATTGCTCTTTTCAATATTATCGACAATAATGTCTCCGTTAGGGTTCGAAGGTCGTTCAAGCTGCCTTGGTATACTGAGGGTCTAAAAAACTTAAAGAATAGAAGGGATAAATTTTATAAGCGATTTCTAAAGACAGGGGTACTAATGGCTGGTGAGTTGTACCGGCAATATAAGCGGGAGTTTGAATTCCTCAATAAATTTCTATACAACCAATATATTACTGATGGGGAAGCGAGCCTCATATCCAACCCTAAAGCGTTTTGGCGGTTTGTGAATGGGAAAAAATCTTCCTCTGATATACCTTCTTCCATGTCTTATGGTGGTTTGGCAGCTAACTCCGATAAGGGCATTTCTGAACTTTTCGAGAAATATTTTGCCTCAAACCTTGAGCCGAAGGTCTCTTGGGATGAGCGGGAGGTACCTCAAAAAATTTTGCCTCTTCTTGAGGTTGGATGCTTGGACATTCTAGATTGTGACATTGTTGAGGCCTCTAGTCATTTTAATGAGTCGCATACTCCTGACTTAGATGGTATCTCCCCATTCTTCATTGGGAAGTGTATTGCATCCTTAACCACACCTCTGCAACTTCTGTTCACTTTATCATTATCATCGGGTAAGTTTGCTTTTCGATGGAAAATTACCTCGATCTCGCCCATTCATAAATTTGGAAGCAGGGCAGACGTCACTAACTATAGGCCTATCGCCAAGATATGTAATATTGCCAAGTTACTTGAGCGTATTGTCACCAAAAAGTTAACATTCTTGATTCGTAACTTTATCTCTCACAATCAACATGGATTCCTGCCTGGGCGATCCACCACAACCAACTTAGTGGTATTCTCTAAGCACTGCCTGGAAGCCTTTGAACGCCGATGTCAGGTCGATGCCATTTATACGGACTTCTCTAAAGCCTTTGACAAAGTTTGCTATGCAGCCCTACTTGCTAAATTGTTCAGATTAGGTGTTCATTCCTCCATGTTAAATTGGTTTGAGTCTTATTTGGCAGACCGACCATGCCACGTTCCCATTGGTGATGCTACCTCGAGCCCCTTTATTGCCTCATCTGGCCTCCCGCAAGGTAGCTCTTTGGGGCCGCTCCTATTCATCATTTTCATCAATGACATTTCCTCTTGCTTTCTTTATTCGAACTTTTTGTTATACGCGGATGACCTTAAAGTGTTTAAGGCCATTAGCTGCATTAGGGATAGCTATCTACTGCAGGATGATTTGCGCCGTGTCTCTTCTTGGTGCGCCCTCAATCTCCTTCCTCTAAATTTAGCTAAATGTCATTTCATTCGTTACAGTAAGAGGGCGCTAGACTTATGTACCCTATGCAATTGGCAACCATGACCTGCAGCTCAAGGAGGAGGTGGTTGATCTTGGCGTCCTTTTTGACTCAAATTTAAAATTTTCCAGCCATTTAGACTTTATAATGCCTAAGGCGTATGCCATGTTGGGTTTTGTGAAGAGGCACACAGACCAATTCAAGAGCCCGTACGCGAAGCTTAGTGTTTACGCCGCATTCGTCCGGTCGAGGCTGGAATATGCCTCTATTATTTGGAGCCCCGCAAATAAAATAAGTTCAAATAGAGTTGAGCGGTTGCAGAAAAAATTTTTAAAATTTGCACTTCTCCCTTTAAGGTTTGTGGATCCTCTACCCTCATACCACAGCCGGTGCCTTCTCCTTCACATATGTACACTTGAGGATCGGCGCACTGTGGCAGCTTTAACTTTCATTAATAACATAGTAATTAGCAGCATTGATTGCCCCATGTTATTGGAGCTTTTAAACTTCAATGTGCCCCAGAGGGATCTTCGCTCGTTTGCTCCTTTTTGGATTGCTTGTCGTAGGGCCAATTACCTTTTGAACGAGCCTATTGATAGAGCATTATCATTTTTTAATACTTTGCCGCCTAGCCTCCGAACTAAATGGGGCTCTGATAAACAAGCGTTTAGGGTCTTGTTGGTTAGGCATTTCTTAAGTAGTATGTAATCCAAGGAATCCGAGTCAGCATGCATTTTCGTCCCCTTGGATTGTGCGGCATCAACCTTCTTAAAGCTTGGATGATGATGCAGCTGGCAATCTGCTTAGTTGTGCCCATGCTAACCAGCGCTTGCATATGCGAATTAAATTTATCTGAAAGCTCGCGCAAAGCTTGTGCATTCTATGGCCCTCAAATGACGTATCAGCGATTACTGAACCTTTGGTTAAGAAGCTCCAAGGCAAAGGCATAGTCCTCAACAGCCACTTCCAACGCACGCACAGTCGCAAAGGCCGACTCACGAAGACAGGACCACAGCCGCTGAAGCTTTCCCAACCGACTTATTATTATTTGTAATATGTGACCCACTGTGCTATTGTGCAATTACAGAAAGTAAATACAGATATATGTTCGATTAATAGTAAGCTATAAAAACCTGCACAAATCACAAACAACATTGTTTTTATACCCCTGCAGGATTATTATAATTTTTGTTAAAAGAGTGCAACGCAATGAAGGAGGAGAGGACACCTCTTTAGGAGAAATATATTTTTGATCAGGATCACCTCCTGAGTCGATATAAGCATGTCCGTCTGTCCGTCTGTCTGTCTGTTTCTAAGCAAACTAGTCTCTCAGTTTTAAAGCTATCGAGTTGAAACTTTGCACACATCCTTATTTTGTTTGCAGGCAGTATATAAGTCGGAACGGTCGGGATCGGTCGACTGTATCCTATAGCTTCAATATAGCTGATTAATCGGAAAAGGCATAACTTTGGTGTTTTTCAAGTTAGAGGGTTGAAACTTTTCACAGAGAAAAACGCGCTTTAAGGTTTGCGCTTTAACCATATCTGACCTTGAGCGTCCACCTTTTCAAGGCTGTATCTCCGAAACTATTAGACGGATAAATTTGAAAAGGACATCTCTAGGACAATATTCTAGAGATGTTATAGAATTCAATAAGACAGAGAAGAAGAGAGATTGAAACATGTAACCCCTTAATGATAATCAACGCTTGGTGGGGCTTGGTGACCTCACAGTTCTTGGTTGCCTTTATCCTGTTCTATTACCTTTATCCTATTGCAGACAACTACCTGACCAATCTGTCTCAAAACAAGAAAGGAAAGCTAACTTCGGGCGGAGCCGAAGTAGATATACCCTTGCAGTTGTGCCATTTCCGATCGTTCAAATATATGGCGGCTATTGGATATAGTTGGCCGATCCCTATGAAATTGGAAAAATAAGATTATTATGTCCAAAGTAAAATACAAAGTCCCATCTTTCTAACTTAAATTACACCAAAGTTATGCCAATTTCGATCGTTCTATGACAGCTATAGGATATAGTCGGCCGATCCTTATGAAATTATAAGATATGTTGGACAAATATAACATGTGTGGAAAATCCCAACCCTCTAACTTAAAAAACACCAAAGTTATAGCATTTCCAATCAATCAGTTATATGGCAGCTATAGGATATAGTCGACCGATCCCGGCTGTTCCGACTTATGTACTACCTGCAAACAAAAGAAGCATGTGTGCAAAGTTTCAACTCGATAGCTCTAAATCTGAGAGACTAGTTTGCGTAGAAACCGACAGACGGACGGACAGACGGACATGCTTATATCGACTCAGGAGGTGATCCTGATCAAGAATATATATACCTTATAGGGTCGGAGATGTCTCCTTCACTGCGTTGCACACTTTTGACCAAAATTATAATACCCTCTGCAAGGGTATAAATATTTTTATTCGGCAGCAAAACAAAAAAGGAAAGCTAACTTCGGGCGGAGCCGAAGTTTATATACACTTGCAATCAGGAAGCAGCTTATATAATTATATATATATCAGATCGTATATAGTTGGCCGATCCTTATGAGAATTTCACCATGGAATCGATTTTCTAATTAAAATGTTGGAAACAGCCCCAAGCATCTTTAAAAATAAATTTCCATCACTCTAGCTTAAAAAACAACAAATTTAAGCAAATTCCGATGGTTCAGTTATATGGTAGCTATAAAATATAGTCGGCCGAAATTTGGCAAATCGGATTATTTGGCCCAAAATGGAATCTGTACCAAGTCCCAACCCTCTAATTTAATAAACACCGCAGTAATGGCATATCATGGGTAATGGGTATATCAACTTCGTTCCGCCCGAAGTTAGCTTTCCTTTCTTGTTTTTATTTTGGATAAGATAAAGTCACTTATCAATTACTTTTAAGTGGAAATGTTCCCAAACTTAAGTTTTTAATCAAAAAAGTACTTATAGATATAAAGTACAAAAACATGTTTAGCAATAAAAGTTCATATATTATTATCGTGGGAAACAGTTGTAATTGGTTTTTTTATGAAACAAGTTTGTCGTAATGAAGAGTCGGCTAATTTTTGTATTGGCTATCACAGCCTACATTATACCATCTTTTGCCTTTAATAACTACCTTTGGGGAGAGATTTCCGGCAACGATTATATTTTGGCTAAGGATAAAGTGTCAAAAGCTTTTTTTGTTGGCCTTGTTCAAACAAAAAAATATGTTTTCAAGCAGAAGGTAATATTAAACTTGTCAGTTACTTTATTAAAAATACTATACTAATTACTTTTTAGGATAACTTAAATGCGTTGACTATAACGGCAATAAAAATAACAGATAAAAAAGAAAAGAATGGTGCCACCGCTGAACTACTCTCTGGTGGGCCCGGATCAAAAGGCGCTACCATTTTATTTCAGTCAAAACGAGGTTATGGAATAAATGATGTTGTTGAGATATGGGGCCGATAATATACAAAATGCTTTACATTTCACAATGTGTTGTTTATTTGTCGCTTTCCGTAACTTTCACTTTCCCTTAATAATCAGACACGTTTATAAAAACTTTAATTGGTTTTCTTCTCTTAAAAATTTTACACCATAGGTAAACATTGATATTACCTAAGATAAGTTTTTAGTTGTCAGGCTTCTTTATTATCAAAGTGGGTCAAGATGTATCGAAACAGACCTATAAATTGAGGTTTCCTCTCGTCAGTCTCAACAGTAAAGTTTCATCTCTCCACAAAAACTCACCAATAAAATGTACCTCTGCAGCGTCGTATTATTATTATTAAGCACTACCTATTCAATAAATGGTCTAAGCGGAAGCGGAGGAGAAGGTAATGATTATACCTATGGTAGCAAAGCAACAACTGATACTCTCATTGCACGGGAGACTATAACTAAATCAAAAATGATGCTGCAGACTGTAACTAAAACATACACTCTAACTCAAGCTGGAACAGCGAAAACAATAACATATATACAAATAACAGACCTGAAACGTATGCGTGGAGCGAGCGCTGAAATTACATCCGGTGGAGTAGGTTCCACGACAGTCACAATAAAATTTACTTCAGCACGAGGAGCAGGAATAAAATCTCAAGTTGAAATATGGGGTTCTACATAAATAAGCTCCCAACAATCTTTGTTAAAATAAATACAAAATATGTACGCAATCGAATTTCATATATTTTATTTAATGAAGAACTTATAGAAAATAATAATAAAACAAGAAAGGAAAGCTAACTTCGGGAGGAGCCGAAGATGACATACCCTTGCAGTTAAGGTTTTTACATTTCCGATCGTTCAGTTATATGGCGTCTATAGGATATAATCGGCCAATTCTTATGAAATTCGGCAAAAAAATTATTTTGTCCAAAATAAAATCTGTACCAAGTTCCATCTTTCTAACTCACCAAAACACCAAATGAATGATGTGTGCAAAGTTTCAACTCGACAGCTTTAAATCTGAGAGACTAGTTTGCGTAGAAACAGACAGACGGATATGCTCACATCGACTCAGGAGGTGATCCTGATCAAGAATATATATACAATATAGGGTTGGAGATGTCTCGTTCAATGCGTTGCACACTTTTGACCAAAATTATAATACCATCTGCAAGGGTATAATAAACAAGAAAGGAAAGCTTACTTCGGGCGGAGCCGAAGTTGATATACCCTTGCAGTTCAGTGGCAGTCCGCTAGGTGGCGCCACGCATCTTATATTATTAGATATGTAGCGGATCGTATATAGTCGGCCGATCCTTATGAAATTTGGCATATTGAAATATTTTTCCCAAAATATAATCTGTACCAAATCCCATCTTTCTAACTTAAAAAACACCAAAGTATGCCAATTTCGATCGTTGTATGACAGCTATAGGATATAGTCGGCCGATCCTTATGAAATTTTGTACACAAGATATATTGGTCAAATATAACACGTGTGGAAAGTCTCAACTCTCTACCTTAAAAAACACCAAAGTTATGGCATTTCCGATCAATCAGTTATATGGCAGCTATAGGATATAGTCGACCGATCCCGGCCGTTCCGACTTATATACTACCTGCAAGGAAAAAACGGATGTGTGCAAAGTTTCAACTCGATAGCTTCAAAACTGAGAGACTAGTTTGCGTAGAAACCGACAGACAGACGGACAGACAGACAGACGGACAGACGGACATGCTTATATCGACTCAGGAGGTGATCCTGATCAAGAATATATATACTTTATAGGGTCGGAGATGTCTCCTTCACTGCGTTGCACACTTTTGACCAAAATTATAATACCCTCTGCAAGGGTATAAAAACAACTAAAAGGACTGCTTTTGGGAAAACGGAAACCTATAAACTAGGACCAATAAATCAAAGATATTGCAATAAAGACGCGAAAGATTAGTTAGGAGATGATCCTGGTAAATAATATAAATACTTTATGTGCGTCGCACAGCTTTGACCAAAATTATTATACCCTCTTCATGGGGTTTGTTATGGCTTCCATATTTGGTCAATTGTTCCATTCCAAAAAATGTAATATGGATCTTTAAATTATATATTATATATCTGTCATATGACTGACCAATGAAAAATTCAGGCTTACAGTTTTCAACTTAAAAACTGTATATTTTACACATATGAATATATGTAACAAGGAGAATTAATGATTTCCGTACAAAAAATACAAAATTTTTAATGCTTCGTGTTTTGTCGTGTTTTGTCGTGTTTTGGAAGGTCGGCACGAAAACGCACGCTCGCGTGTTAAATTTTAATTTTCAACACAAACACGCGTGTGCACGCGTGCCACGACGAAAACACGAGCCCATGCCCACCCCTAGTGTGAATGTATGTAACATGAAGAAGAAATCATCTCCAACCCTATAAGTATATATATTCTTCATTAGCATCAACAGCCGAGTCGATATGGCTATATCCGTCTCTTTGTTTGAACGCGTGGATCTCAGAGACAATACTTCTTATATAACCACGATCAAGTTTGATTAAAATTTTTTCCACTTCCAACTAGTTTTTGATGCCCAACCATTTGTTTGATTAAGTTATATACCCTACCTCAAGGGCTGGACATGGGAAAAATTCAATTTCCTAATATCTCAGTATACATAAATAATTGCCCGATATGCCTTCAAATTTAAGCAAATTCCGATGGTTCAGTTATATGGTAGCTATAAAATATAGTCGGCCGAAATTTGGCAAATCGGATTATTTGGCCCAAAATGGAATCTGTACCAAGTCCCAACCCTCTAATTTAATAAACACCGCAGTAATGGCATATCATGGGTAATGGGTATATCAACTTCGTTCCGCCCGAAGTTAGCTTTCCTTTCTTGTTTTTATTTTGGATAAGATAAAGTCACTTATCAATTACTTTTAAGTGGAAATGTTCCCAAACTTAAGTTTTTAATCAAAAAAGTACTTATAGATATAAAGTACAAAAACATGTTTAGCAATAAAAGTTCATATATTATTATCGTGGGAAACAGTTGTAATTGGTTTTTTTATGAAACAAGTTTGTCGTAATGAAGAGTCGGCTAATTTTTGTATTGGCTATCACAGCCTACATTATACCATCTTTTGCCTTTAATAACTACCTTTGGGGAGAGATTTCCGGCAACGATTATATTTTGGCTAAGGATAAAGTGTCAAAAGCTTTTTTTGTTGGCCTTGTTCAAACAAAAAAATATGTTTTCAAGCAGAAGGTAATATTAAACTTGTCAGTTACTTTATTAAAAATACTATACTAATTACTTTTTAGGATAACTTAAATGCGTTGACTATAACGGCAATAAAAATAACAGATAAAAAAGAAAAGAATGGTGCCACCGCTGAACTACTCTCTGGTGGGCCCGGATCAAAAGGCGCTACCATTTTATTTCAGTCAAAACGAGGTTATGGAATAAATGATGTTGTTGAGATATGGGGCCGATAATATACAAAATGCTTTACATTTCACAATGTGTTGTTTATTTGTCGCTTTCCGTAACTTTCACTTTCCCTTAATAATCAGACACGTTTATAAAAACTTTAATTGGTTTTCTTCTCTTAAAAATTTTACACCATAGGTAAACATTGATATTACCTAAGATAAGTTTTTAGTTGTCAGGCTTCTTTATTATCAAAGTGGGTCAAGATGTATCGAAACAGACCTATAAATTGAGGTTTCCTCTCGTCAGTCTCAACAGTAAAGTTTCATCTCTCCACAAAAACTCACCAATAAAATGTACCTCTGCAGCGTCGTATTATTATTATTAAGCACTACCTATTCAATAAATGGTCTAAGCGGAAGCGGAGGAGAAGGTAATGATTATACCTATGGTAGCAAAGCAACAACTGATACTCTCATTGCACGGGAGACTATAACTAAATCAAAAATGATGCTGCAGACTGTAACTAAAACATACACTCTAACTCAAGCTGGAACAGCGAAAACAATAACATATATACAAATAACAGACCTGAAACGTATGCGTGGAGCGAGCGCTGAAATTACATCCGGTGGAGTAGGTTCCACGACAGTCACAATAAAATTTACTTCAGCACGAGGAGCAGGAATAAAATCTCAAGTTGAAATATGGGGTTCTACATAAATAAGCTCCCAACAATCTTTGTTAAAATAAATACAAAATATGTACGCAATCGAATTTCATATATTTTATTTAATGAAGAACTTATAGAAAATAATAATAAAACAAGAAAGGAAAGCTAACTTCGGGAGGAGCCGAAGATGACATACCCTTGCAGTTAAGGTTTTTACATTTCCGATCGTTCAGTTATATGGCGTCTATAGGATATAATCGGCCAATTCTTATGAAATTCGGCAAAAAAATTATTTTGTCCAAAATAAAATCTGTACCAAGTTCCATCTTTCTAACTCACCAAAACACCAAATGAATGATGTGTGCAAAGTTTCAACTCGACAGCTTTAAATCTGAGAGACTAGTTTGCGTAGAAACAGACAGACGGATATGCTCACATCGACTCAGGAGGTGATCCTGATCAAGAATATATATACAATATAGGGTTGGAGATGTCTCGTTCAATGCGTTGCACACTTTTGACCAAAATTATAATACCATCTGCAAGGGTATAATAAACAAGAAAGGAAAGCTTACTTCGGGCGGAGCCGAAGTTGATATACCCTTGCAGTTCAGTGGCAGTCCGCTAGGTGGCGCCACGCATCTTATATTATTAGATATGTAGCGGATCGTATATAGTCGGCCGATCCTTATGAAATTTGGCATATTGAAATATTTTTCCCAAAATATAATCTGTACCAAATCCCATCTTTCTAACTTAAAAAACACCAAAGTATGCCAATTTCGATCGTTGTATGACAGCTATAGGATATAGTCGGCCGATCCTTATGAAATTTTGTACACAAGATATATTGGTCAAATATAACACGTGTGGAAAGTCTCAACTCTCTACCTTAAAAAACACCAAAGTTATGGCATTTCCGATCAATCAGTTATATGGCAGCTATAGGATATAGTCGACCGATCCCGGCCGTTCCGACTTATATACTACCTGCAAGGAAAAAACGGATGTGTGCAAAGTTTCAACTCGATAGCTTCAAAACTGAGAGACTAGTTTGCGTAGAAACCGACAGACAGACGGACAGACAGACAGACGGACAGACGGACATGCTTATATCGACTCAGGAGGTGATCCTGATCAAGAATATATATACTTTATAGGGTCGGAGATGTCTCCTTCACTGCGTTGCACACTTTTGACCAAAATTATAATACCCTCTGCAAGGGTATAAAAACAACTAAAAGGACTGCTTTTGGGAAAACGGAAACCTATAAACTAGGACCAATAAATCAAAGATATTGCAATAAAGACGCGAAAGATTAGTTAGGAGATGATCCTGGTAAATAATATAAATACTTTATGTGCGTCGCACAGCTTTGACCAAAATTATTATACCCTCTTCATGGGGTTTGTTATGGCTTCCATATTTGGTCAATTGTTCCATTCCAAAAAATGTAATATGGATCTTTAAATTATATATTATATATCTGTCATATGACTGACCAATGAAAAATTCAGGCTTACAGTTTTCAACTTAAAAACTGTATATTTTACACATATGAATATATGTAACAAGGAGAATTAATGATTTCCGTACAAAAAATACAAAATTTTTAATGCTTCGTGTTTTGTCGTGTTTTGTCGTGTTTTGGAAGGTCGGCACGAAAACGCACGCTCGCGTGTTAAATTTTAATTTTCAACACAAACACGCGTGTGCACGCGTGCCACGACGAAAACACGAGCCCATGCCCACCCCTAGTGTGAATGTATGTAACATGAAGAAGAAATCATCTCCAACCCTATAAGTATATATATTCTTCATTAGCATCAACAGCCGAGTCGATATGGCTATATCCGTCTCTTTGTTTGAACGCGTGGATCTCAGAGACAATACTTCTTATATAACCACGATCAAGTTTGATTAAAATTTTTTCCACTTCCAACTAGTTTTTGATGCCCAACCATTTGTTTGATTAAGTTATATACCCTACCTCAAGGGCTGGACATGGGAAAAATTCAATTTCCTAATATCTCAGTATACATAAATAATTGCCCGATATGCCTTCATGGCATCACTTCATCACATACCACCGGACCCAGTAATTAAACTCCCTCAAATCCATTTAAGCTTATATTAATTTCCTGCTTGGTCCTGACATTTTTGAGATTAATATCTCGGCTTTATACGTTCCCTGTTCCTATATACCACCTTCGTCCAAACCGCCGTGGCAACAATATCAATTAGCAATTCATTTCATTTCTAATATTCTGTCTGATTGTGACCAGCTGGTAGCTGTGGGTGACTTTAATATCCCGAAACTCATTTGATTTAACGTTGATAATTCACCGTCTTTATTACCTAAAACGCACAACGACTTTCCGCGGGTATGTTTAACATGTCTTGACTTGTGTTTCGTTTAAGATTCTGATGGAATTACTCTTTCCAAAACTTTTCCCCTTTTTTTAAGCTTTTTGAAAAACTAATCACTTCACATTTGCAACACATTTGTAATTTAATAAGATAACCGTGCCACCATGGCTTCATGAAGCACCGTCCACCACTACCACTTCAGTCATCTACACTAACTTCCGTGAATGAAACATTTGACCCTCTTAATCATTCGCCCTAAGTAAACTCATTCTTTTGGAATTCTCAACTGATCTGATTTGTATTTCGAGCTTCTTGAAAGCTTGAAAAGAATTTAAAGTCTTTTTTAAAAAATGCTCACTCACGCTTAGTTCGCGTTACATTTGGTGTGCCCCAAGGAAACCATCTTGGACCTTTACTATTTACATTGTTTATTAACGACTTGTCCCTTGCCCTTCCATAAAAAAATATATATATATTACACTGTGCGACAAAAAAAAAAAAAAAGAAATACACTTGGGAAACGAGATAGTGTAGGTTGTTAATCTGGTCGAAAAGAACTCAAAAATATTTTTTTTTATATTTTTGGAACCCTCCAATTTTTATTTATTTAAAAAAAACCGTTTTTCGGGACTTTTTTGTGCTTAAAAATTCCTGAACGCGTTTTTTTTCAACCGATTTCAAAATTTTCGGTGTTTTTCAATAGTTAAATGTTGTAGCTTTTGAAAAAAAAATATATCTTCGATTTTGTTGAACAAAAAGGACAACATTTTTACACCTGAAACTGAAGTTTTCGACTTTTATTCGTGTTTTTCGGATTTTGATGCCAGTTTTTCGGTACAACTTACAAAAATTCGGCCATTTTTGATACATATCAATGTTGTCCCATTCATTATGAATAAAACGAGACAAGTTTCATCAAAAAATAATGAAAATTGGTGAAGCTATAAAGCTTTTCCTAAAAACAGTTAATTCAACCTAGCGTGCGCTCCGGAGTACCTGTGTGTATAAGACAGGAATATGCGCTCTTCTTCTTATAGTGCTCCCATGGTTTTATTGACTTTTTTTGGGAAAAGCGTTATAACTTCAACAATTTTTATTATCTTTTAATGAAATTTGTCTCGTTTTATTGAGTATTAATGAGACAATATTAATATGTGGCATAAATGACAGAATTTTTGTCAGAAGAAAGCAATATACTCTTATTTTTATACACATTGTTTCTCCGAAGCGCTCTCTAGGTTGAGTTGACTTTTTTTGGGAAAAGCGTTATAACTTCACCAATTTTCAAAAATTTTGAAATCGATTGAAAAAAACGCGTTCAGGAATTTTTAAGCGCAAAAAAGTCCCGAAAAACGGTTTTTTTTAATAAATAAAAATTGGAGGGTTCCAAAAATATAAAAAAAATATTTTTGAGTTCCCTTCGACCAGATTAACAACCTACACTATCTCGTTTCACAAGTGTTTTTTCACTGTCGCACCGTTATATTGGACCGTCTAATATTTCAGTATGGACCGTGTGTCTGGAGTCTTTTATAGGATATACCGAAAACCCATCGAATCTACAAAAAAGGGTTGATTTTCGACCTTAGAGGACCTAAATTATGTTCGGACTACAGTGGTCTTTACCACATCTTTTCGCTTTGCTCTATGTATAACCTTAAATCGTTTATTCCTAATAATTTATCTGAACAACACTCTTCTTCGTAATATTTTACTCCATTCTTTATTCTCGGATCTATTCCCGCGTACGTTAGCAGCAGGAGCCAGGCGAAAAAAAATTTATTAAAAAATCATTGGAGAAAATCGTATTTTATCGTTCGTCTTGTGGCGAGTCAACCGACACAATTTAAAATAGCAACGAATAAATACTTCTTCGCCATGTCATCAAAAAACCCTTTGGGCATACTAAAAGGCTACTCACTACAATAAGCTTCACTCTTCAACAAGTCTGAATAGTCACAACCTAGATATAAAACCAAATCTTTGTATCCACCCTATCTTTAATAAATATTAATTGTTATTAACCAACGTGGTTATATTTATTTGGAGCATACAAGTCTCCATAATTGGTGACCCTCGACAACTAGAACAATTTCCAAATCACATTGGTATTTCACAACATGGTCGAAAACGAAGACTTCGCTGACACGCAAGATGCTGCGCAATTCACTAGCACAGCCATGATCCAATCCGTATTTGGAAAGATGCCGTTCTCAAATTTACAATCAATCACAAACATAGAAATGTGCTTCACGAAGTTAGAAAGTTGGTTCGCACTACAAGGACTTGGTGCACGAAAAGAACAGGAAAAGTTCGCTGCAGTCATCGCCTACGCAGACCCCAAATACCTGGAACAACTACACGATCTTATGAACAATCCACCCGAAACAGCCCCTTATTCCACCTTAAAGGAAGCGATCCTTTCAAAGTTTACGGACTCGGAAATGGTACGTTTGGACAGACTCTCAACTGGAATTCAGCTCGACGACAGCCGCCCAAGCCACTTACTCTGCCAACTGCAGCAAACCAAGGCAACCTGCGACCAATCAGTAGAAACGACGCTACTGGATCAAACGTTTGCCTCCTCCCGTGCGCGCGGTAATTGTCGGCATGATAGGAAGCTCACCGCAGACCAAATTCTCACAACTGGCAAAAGCAGCCGATGCAGTTATGGATTCCTTAAACGACGATGTGTCTGACCACGTATATGCTTTTTCAAAAAACAAACAACAGCAGTCTAATCAAGAAGAACGCGTCATAACGCAGACCAAACGACTCGACGATACCGACAACGCTCTGCAGCATATTAACAACAAACAGGGACAGTTACTAAATCACAATCAATCGCGTGGCAGAAATAATCAGCGACCCCAAAATTATTACCGCAACAATGCACCTTCTAACGATAGATCGTCCCAACAACTGTGTTGGTACCACAACAAGTACGGCAGAGATTCATAGCGTTGCAGCCAACCATGCTCCTTAACAGTGTTCAACGAGGACGACCAAAAAAACTAAATGCAACCGTCAGAGGATCAGGAGGCAGCCTTGACGGATTAAGTAATTTGGCCTCTTCTTATCATCAAGCATTTCAATCAATGTTCACAGAATTTCTTACTGCAACCGACTTTTCGTACCAGACGCCCAATCTTGTAGGAAATTTTTAGTTGATACAGGAGCCGACGTTTCGATCATTCCATCCAGTACTATTCACAAGAATATACAAAACTCCAATCGCCATACAATCTTTGCAGCGAACGGCACAGAAATATAAACATACGGAACCATCCGCTTGACACTGGACCTAGGACTGATACCAATACTCTGATCATTGGATCCGATTTTCTACACAACTACAACCTCCTTGTCAACATCAAGGAGGCTAAGTTAGTTGATGCCAAAACACGCTTGACATCCTGTGGTATCCACACACATCAAAATTCATCAATTATTAAAACATTCAACACGTCCAACGCATTCGCTCAACTGTTGGAGGAATTCAAAGACATCACACAACTCAACACAATCACACATCGTCCATCGTCAACGACTAGCGTCACCCACGTCATCGACACCAAAGGAGCACCACCCTTCGCGCGTCCACGAAGACTGACCCCAGAGAAACTCCGAGCAGCAAAGAACGAGTTCCAATATTTAATGGACATGGGACTATGCAGACCTTCTAAAACCCATATGCTTCACCTTTACACATGGTACGAAAACCTACTGGTGAATGGAGACCATGCAATGACTACCGCGCCCTCAATGCGCAAACCATACCGGACCGGTATCCGCTACCACACATACAAGATTGCACACACGTGTTCTATGGAAAAACTATTTTCTCCAAGATCGATCTCAACCGCGCATACAATCAAATCCCTATACAACCGAAAGACATCCCTAAAACGGCCATAACAACTCCATTTGGTATGTTTGAATTCACACACATGACATTTGGACTGTGTAACGCAGCTCAAACATTTCAACGCTATTTGCATACAGCATTGAGATATTTGGACTTTGTCTTTGTTTACGTCAACGATATAGCCGTCGCATCGGCCAACATACAACAACATCATATCCATCTGCGCCAAGTTTTCGAGAAACTGGAAGAGTACAATCTCACGATAAACACCAGCAAATGTAGTTTCGAAAAAAAATCAATTGAGTTCCTCGGACATAAAATTAACCACCAGGGTATTAAACCTCTACAAACAGGTACAAGGTAAAAGCCATTACAAATTTCCCCTTACCCAAGGTGGCCAAAGAATTACGAAGATTCCTCGCAATGATCAACTTTTATAGACGATTCATCCCCAATGCTATTCAACATCAAGGTCCACTGGTGCAGCTTATACCAGGTAATAAGAAAAACGATTCCACCCCAATCAACTGGACAACTGAAACAATCGACAAATTCAACAGTTGCATAAATTCTTTAGCACAAGCTGCACTATTGGCACATCCTGCACCGAACGCAAACCTTTCGCTAAGCACAGACGCGAGCAACATAGCAATGGGAGCGGTTCTACATCAAGTCTTCAACTCTGAATACCAACCAATGGGATTCTTCAGCATTAAGCTCTCAGAAACACAACGAAAATATAGCACATACTATCGGGAACTCTTAGCAATTTACCTCGGAATAAAACATTTCCGCCACATGCTGGAAGGCAGGGTTTTTCACATCCGTACAGACCACAAACCCTTAGTATACGCCTTTGATCAAAAACCCGAAAAAGCATCACCGCGGCAACTTCGCCAATTGGATTTCATAGGACAATTTACCACATCTATAACACACGTAGCAGGAGACGAAAATACAACCGCAGATACGCTTTCCCGCATGGAAGCCATCGGAGACAATTGCATTAATTTTAATGAAATAAGCGATGCGCAATTACGCTGCCCAGAACTCCAAAAACTACTCAATTCCAACACCAGCTCGCTTCAGTTAAAAGCAGTAAATATTCCTCATACACATCACTCACTAATTTGCGATGTATCTACTTTTAGCGTACGACCTTTCATACCACAGCCGCTTAGAAACAAAATCATTGAGAAGCTACACAACATTGCACACGGTGGAGTTAAGGAAACTATAAAACTTTTAAAACAACGATCCGTTTGGCCCTCCATGCACAAAGAAATCTCCGAGTTCGTAAAACACTGCATTCCTTGCCAAAGATCAAAAATCACCCGTCACGTTCGCTCACCTCTTCAACACTTCACACTACCCAACCAAAGATTCGAGCACATCAATCTGGATCTTATTGGGCCACTACCACAATCTGGCCCGTACAGATACTGCGTCACCATCATAGATCGGTACACAAGGTGGCCAGAAGCTATCGCTATTGAAGACATGCAAGCCGATACCGTAGCATCCGCCCTCATTCGCTCCTGGATCTCCAGATTTGGCATACCGGCTCGAATCACAACGGATCAAGGCAGACAATTCGAATCGATGCTATTCAATGAATTATCAAGGCTAATCAAGGCTGGGAATCGATCACCTACGTACAACCGCATATCATCCACAAGCAAACGGAATCATCGAACGCTGGCACACTAAAAGCTGCCATCATGTGCAAAAACCATGCGAATTGGCCACAGAAACTACCGATAATTCTTTTAGGACTTCGCACAGCTTACAAACCGGACATTCAAGCATCACCCGCACAGCTAGTACACGGAACTACGCTCGGGTTACCGGGAGAGTTTTTCCACCAATCAAACAAAATACAATCCCAAACGAAATATGCCAAAGAATTGGAAAAAATCATGCAAGAGATCCGTCCAGCACAAACACCTTATCATGACACCTCCAAACCATTTATATTTAAGGAATTGGAAACCACCCCACATGTATTCCTACGAAATGATGCCGTACGCACTTCAACCTCCATACGACGGTCCATTTGAAGTCATCGAAAGGAACGACAAACACTTCACCCTATCCGTCGCTGGACGTGCAGGCAAGGTATCAGTGGACCGCCTCAAGCCCGCCTTCGTAATAATGCAACACCCGATAGACAAAAGCTCAACGCTGGAACCACCAAATAAAGGACCAAACCTACAGGCTCTGGGAGAGCCACCGGAAAAAACCTCACCTCAAAGACCCCCGTACAATTAGACTCCCTGCTCGCTTTGCACCATGAAGTCTAGGAATTAATAACTGTGGCGACTTCTTCGCCATGTTATCAAAAAACCCTTTGGGCATACTGAAAGACTACTCGCTACAATAAGCTTAACTCTTCAACCAGTCTGAATAGTCACAACCTAGACATAAAACCAAATCTTTGTATCCACCCTATCTTTAATAAATAATAATAGTTATTAACCAACGTGGTTATATTTATTTGGAGCATATAAGTCTCCATAGTCTGTTTATTTTCAAACGCAACATTACTTTCATTTTGTTGAACTCAGCAACTAACCCAAAAAAAAACAAAACGGGAAGACGCGGATATGTTAATTGTCAAAAAGAAAAAGTTTTCATCCGGCTAGAATTCCAACCTGCAAAAATAAGTTATTAAAAAAATATCTTTTCACACTTGGCCACCATACTTGACCTCATTTTGACAGTTATGGTGACAGTTTATGGTGCCTATAGAAACAGATTACCACCATAATCGTTATGGCTTTCTACTTTTCATACCCTTGCAGAGAATCGCGCGTTTAAAATTACAGCAAATTGGCTTAGTTATAGTGTTTATATGTTAAATCAGAATATGTTATTGGATTAGTTCTGATTTGGCTTTTGTTTTCCGGGTATAAATAAGCTATAGAAATGGTTAAATATTGCAATTTTTTTTTAAAAATAGCTATATCGACTCAACTAGCTGTTGATGATGATGAAGGATATTCAAACAGGTATATACTTTATGAGATAGGAGATGATTCCTTACACACATTCACACAAACACAATATACCCTTCTACAATATAAAATGGGTATAAAAATGTATCTCAAAGAAATATAGAAATAAAATCCTGCCTTAACTTATCTTTAGACCACTCTCATATAAAAAACCAAAATAAAGATACTATACAATTATATGACAAGCTGAAATAAATTTCGGGATATCTTACAAAAAATCATGGTATCAGCTCTCCTTCTTTAATCCACTACGAACATTGTCCATGCAAGCATTTACCTTAGCAAAAAAAAAAAAAAGTTACTCAGTCAACAATAACAATAACCAATACAACACATTAATAAAGATTAATAAATCAGTCTTCTTCCTAAAGAAAAAATCTCTCATAAAGCATGGTTTCCACCAACTTATTATTTTAAATGAAAACTTATATTATTTTGGATATTGTAAACTTATTTTAAAAATCAAATCCTTATAAAATAAAAAAAAACATTGAATCTATTATTTTCTTTTATGTCAAAATCTAAGAAGCAAGAAAAATGAGTTTTGGCGTCTACTTTTATTTTTAAAGTGCTGTCAGGGGGAGGGTAACTTTAATATATCTTTACAAAATTATCTGTCTTTTAAAATATCCGATCTATATAAACAGTAAAACAACTTATATCATATAAAAAAAAACTATTCACGAGGTATAATACCGGTGACACCATCAAATCAATATATTATATAAAAATGTATTCTTTTTTTATTATATAAAAATAAGTCGGGGTTTCTTTCCTGTCGCTATAACTCTAAAACGTACGAACCGATTGCCACGGTTTTGCATTCATTGGAACAGTCTCGGGTTCTGTGAGGTTTATAGCAAAGAAAATTCAGGAAAAATATCAACTGAAAAGCTGAAAAGGGAAAATCTTTTTTTACATACAGCGCCATTTCAGTACTATAAACCAATAATATCTATAATAATAGTAGGTGCCGTTACGTGATACATTGTTACTCTTATAGTATCTGAGATCCACTCGTTCAAACAAACAGACGGATATTGCCATATCGACTCGGGTGTTGATGCTGATGAAGAGTATATATACTTATGGGGTTGGAGATGATTTCTTCTTCCTTCTTCTTCTTCTTCCTACAATCGTGCACAGTGATATACATATATAATAATATTTTTTTTTTAAATAAATTTAAATTTTTATACCCTTGCAGAGGGTATTATAATTTTGGTCAAAAGTGTGCAACGCAGTGAAGGAGACATCTCCGACCCTATAAAATATATACATATAATCTTGATCACTTCCTGAGTCGGTATAAGCATGTCCGTCTGTCTGTCGGTTTCTACGCAAACTAGTCTCTCAGTTTTAGAGCTATCGAGTTGAAACTTTGCACACATCCTTCTTTTTCTTGCGGAAAAAGGAAAGGAACGCAGAAAAAAGGAGTAATTTTGTAATTGCTAATAAAGGAGGCCACTTAATTGATATTGTTTTCAAAAACTAGCCCAACAAAATTTTAAGGAACCAAACTGAATAAAAATACATTACTTATAGAAATCGGTTGGTTTTTCTCAAAGTTATTCCATGTTTACATACCGACATAAAAGATGGAACACCCTGTATATATATTCTTAATCAGGATCTTCTCTTGGATCAATATAAGCATGTCCGCCTAACCGTCTGTCTGTTTCTACACAAATTTGTCTCTCAGTTTTAAAGCTATCGAGTTGAAACTTTGCACAAGTCGGAACGGCCGGGATCAGTGGACTATATCCTATAGCTGCCATATAACTGATTGATCGGAAATGTCATTACTTTGGTGTTTTGTAAGTTAAAGAGTTCGATTGCCAATAATAATCCGATTTGCCAAATTTCATAAAGATCGGCCGACTATATCCAATATATAGATATCCATATAACTGAACGATCGGAATTGGCATAACTTTTGTGTTTTTTAAGCTAGAATGATGGGACTTTCTACGGATTCCATTTTGGGCAATATAATCCGATCTGCCAAATATCATAGGATCGGACAACTATATCCTATAGACGAGATATAACTGAACGATCGAAAATGGAACAACCTTAACTGCAAGGGTATATCAACTTCGGCTCCGTCCGAAGTTAGCTTTCCTTTCTTGTTTTTTTTTTAAGGGGGCATGCGCACTTGTAAATTTCAAAAAATCGAATTTTTTTTTTTGCATTTTCTTAAAGTATATACATTTAGAAATGTGTCCACAAAATTTTGAAATGATCCGGTGAAAATTCAGTGAGCTACACATGTTGAAAGGGAGGGGCCTCCGGTAAGTGTAATGGTGATTTGAAACTTTAAACACGTTTTTCTCAAAACTACGTTTTCAAAGTCGGTGACCACTCTTACTCGAAAACTAGTGACCCGATTGTCTTGAAATTTAGCATGCTCTTTTATTACATAATAATCTAGTACTTAATCGAAGGATTTTTTTTTTATGCAAAACTTTTTTTTTTACAGCTGAAAAACTACCGATTTTTTTGACGAAAAACGATTTTTCAACTTTGAAAGGTCGCCATTTTGTCAAATATTTTTTTTTTTTTAATATCCTTCGATTAAGTACTAGATTTACTTTTAATAAATGTAAATCCGTTTCATTTTTTGATTTTAGACTATCCAGTTTTTCACAGTGTTGGTCACCGCAACTCGCCTTTTTCGGATGGACCTCACTTCGACGGGGCATAACTTTGAAACCCCTAAATATTTTCTACTTTTTTTTTTTCAAATTTAAGTTAAAATAATGTACTTTCACATAATAAAACGATATTTCAAAAAAATTCAATAGTTTACGAGAAAAAAATTCGGAAAAAATTCCTATTTTTTGGCCCTCCAAGTGCGCATGCCCCCTTAATTACGAACATTTTTCCGATAAAATTGTTCTTGATACAGTTCATTATTACTGTAAACTATATCATCAATATACATTTTTATTAATATGTATTGTTCTCTTGATGGAATTCTCATTTAATTAGCAAACAAAATATTAATAAACAAATAATTTTTTTTTGATTTGAATATTTTTAGCCTTCTATCAGCTTTCAAGAGAGACCATATATGTAGGTAATATTAATATACATCTGTAATACAATACAGTCTTTTTAGGTTCGTTTTTTGTCACCGTAAAGCTAACGAGAAAGAATTCTTGTGCTCACGTAAGATATTTGGAATATATAATTTTTGTTTAAAAGGAGCGGTAAACAAGATGATTTCATAAAGTCCATATATACCCATAGTACCATAATATCGTACCATAATATCCTTAGAGGATCGGCATATATCAAACTACACTGGCTATATAGGACTGGAGCGATAAAATAACATATGTTTGCATTTTGATCCCATAAAATTTAAGTTAATAGCCAAAATAAGAAATTTTTTCGTTCCATATTTAACAAATTAATTAAATAATTATGTTTTTACAAAATTATTAAATTTAAAATTACGCATATTGTACAGATTTTTGCAATATAAGAAAATACTACATTCGTTGTAGAAAGATTATATAATTTTTAATTACATAATTTAATTGCATAATATTTGATGAAGTTTGATTTCAAATACATTTAATTAGCAAACAAAATACCGATTAAAATAAACGTATATCCAACTAAAAATACTTACATCCAAGTGGGTACACCTTGTAATCCTGTTGCACTATAAGCCTTTGGAAAGAATATTGATGCAGACCAAACCCAAAACAAAAAAACGTCTTCTTTTAAAAGAAACATTTTGGAACGTACAAGATCAAATAACGCACGTATTTTCTTCAGGTGGCCAAAAAATGTTAAGAACAATATGCCGTAGTTTTAACAATATTTATTTTGGTGACTTTGTGCGCTTCATAACACCCAAAACAAACAAATTTTTTTCTTCAATTTTAATGGGTCTTCCGGTTAAAACTGCTTCAATTTTATGATGTGAGCTGGAAATAGATAAATCAGTCAATTTCTTGTTTATTATTTTATTGTAATTTTGATAATATAATTTTGATTCTAATAAAGTATCTATACAAGGTGCGTTCCAAAGAAAACAGGACTTTTTGCTTCTAGCACCCTCTAGCGCCATATATATGTCAACTGGTGCGTTAGAATCTGCTATCCGTTATCGACTTCCAGTAAAAATTGCATGTCATTTCATCTATTGGAAGTGAGGCTATTGCGTTTTAAGTGTCAGTATGTTTTTGTCATCGGTGCGAAAATGATCTTCGAACATTAAATTTTGTTTTAAAATTGGTAAAACTTTTACCGAAACGTTTCAATTGATGAAACAAGTTTATGGCGATGATTGCCTATCCCGTAGCAGAGTGCACGAGTGGTTTCAACGTTTTCAAAGTGGTCGTGAGGACATAAATGACGATGAACATGTGGGCCAACCAAAATCCATGATCACCGAAAATTCCATCAAAACTGTGCGTAAATTCATAAAAAATAAGCCAAAATCATCATTGAAATTCATGTAAATAGAATTGAAAATCTCCAAAACATCGATTTATGTTTACAAAAGGTGTGTACACGGTTTGTTTCCCACAAATTGACTGACGTCCAAAAATTGCTCGGAATTCAACATTCGAAGGACATCATTAAAGAGGCAAAAAAGATCCGAACTTCCTTTACAAGATTGTGACTGGTGAGGATACGTGGTGTTTTCAATGTGAACCCGAAACGAAACGCCAGAGTGCTGAATGAATGGCGCCGGACGAGCCGAAACCCAAAAAATCGCGCCTGGAGAAGTCAAAAGTGAAGACTGCTGATTTGTTTTTATGATTCCAAGGGTATTGTCCACAAAGAATTTGTTCCACCCGGCCAAAACGTTATTGCGGTATTCTACCTTGGAGTTTTCAAGCGTTTGGTGCGCCGTATTCGATGTATTCGGCGCGAATATCGCAAAGATGGAAGTTGGCGTTTGTTGCACGATAATGCGCCGTCTCATCGATCGACGCTTGTGACTTACTATTTGACCAAAAATCACATTTTAAGCATCAACCCCTCCCCGTATTCACCTGATATGGCACCGTGCAACTTCTACCTTTTCGGAAAAATGCATTTGCCGATGAAAGGAAAGCGTTATGCAGACGTAGAGGCCACTCAAAAGGATTGCAACGGCATACTGGCGGCCATACCGGGCAACGAGCTTAAACATTCGTTCGACATGCTTTTGGACCGTGCAAAAAGCTGTATTAAAGCAGAAGGAGACTATTTTTAATATAATAAATTAATTTTGCCGAAAAAACTATTTGTTCTGTCTTTTATTTTGAAGTCCTGTTTACTTTGGAACTCACCTTGTATATAATCTTGGTAAGATATAAGCATGCCAGATTGTTTGTCTTTCTGTTTCTACGCGAACGAGTCTCCGCTTTAAATCTATCGACTTTAAACTTTACACACTTTCCTTTACACGCAGTGTAAGTCAGTATAAGTCATTATGGTATAATGACTTATACTATACTTATTTACTTATACTTATATACTTATACTAAGTAAGTATAAGTCATTACAGCCGATATCAGTTAACTATCCTATAACTAACATTTAACTGAACGAAACATGGTTTCTTTTGTGTTTTTAATGGTAAATGCCTAAGACCTTCATTGGATTCTATTTTTGGTCAATCAAAGCTTATTTTAGCTGTTCTTACAACTACCATAACGATGAAAAATGTCATAAGTTTGGTGTTTTTAAGGTTGGGACCTTTTTCAAAATTCATATTAAGCTATTGTGATAATTTATTATTGGTTTGATGAAATTCTTATAAAAATCAACGGAGGCAATATTTGCAACATATATTGGATCCACAAGGATATATCAACTTCGACTCCACCCGATGCTGTTAGTTTTGCATTTAGCAAAAATTGCAAATGCAGGAATGTTGCAAAGAAGCTTAACGTGCAACCTGTTACCTTGTAACTTGTCGTTCTAACTGTTTTGACACCTTCTTGGGGGGATGTCGACCATGTTTGTTAGCGGTTTGTGCTTGACACAACAAGGCTTTTTATACCCTTGCAGAGAGTATTATAATTTTGGTCAAAAGTGCGAAATGCAGTGAAGGAGAAATCTCCGACCCTACTCTTGATCAACATCAAGAACCAAACTGAATAAAAATACATTACTTATAGAAATCGGTTGGTTTTTCTCAAAGTTATTCCATGTTTACATACCGACATAAAAGATGGAGCACCCTGTATATATATTCTTGATCAGGATCACCTCCTGAGTCGATATAAGCATGTCCGTCTGTCCGTCCGTCTGTCGGTTTCTACGCAAACTTGTCTCTCAGTTTTAAAGCTATCGAGTTGAAACTTTTCACACATCCTTCTAATCTTTCCAGGCGGAACGGCCGGGACCGGTCGACTATATTCTATAGCTGACATATAACTGATTGATCGGAAATGCCATTACTTTAGTGTTTTGTAAGTTAGAGAGTTGGGACACACACATGTTACATTTGGACAGAATATCTTATGAACATAATTTCATTAGGATTGGTGTTTTTTAAGTTATAAAAATGAGACTTGCTACATATTCTATTTTGGGCAAAGTAATCAGATTTACCAAATTTTATAAGGATCGGCTGACTGTATCTTGTAGCTGCCATATATGCCACTCCGACTGAACGATCGGAAATGGTACAACCTTGGAGCTGTTTCCAACATTTTTATTAGAACATTGATTCGATGGTAAAATTCTCATAAGGATCGTTCAATTATACATACACGATCCGATATATATATAATATATAATATAAGCAGCAAGTAGCTGCTGAAAGGGTATATAAACTTTGACTCCGCCTGAAGTTAGCTTTCCTTTCTTTTTTTCTTTCTTGTCTTTCTTGTCACAGTCAGTTGCAAACACCTTGAGGGTTTTCAGAACGATTGTCATTTCACGGTGTCACGGTATTATTCATACGTGGATGCTCGAAGAGAGTTCTAATCGTGGAATTGATCAACAGTTTGATATTGATTTTTTTAGACGTTCCCATCTGTATTGGGAACTTTTTTGTGTGCCGAACATTGTAAGGATAAAGTTATTTTCTTCTCCTGCTACAAAATTTCACAGAAGCAGGAATCTAATTATAAATATTATATTTTAGATTAGAGAATTAAAGAAAGCGGAGGCATCCTAAACTAACAAAAAATCCATGATTCCTCTTGCTAAGCTTGGATCTATATAAATGAGGTCATTATGGAGGGCCGCAGTCCCATAAACCTTCCATATAGTCTTATTCCTTTCATCCTTGGAAGTGCACAGACAAAACAGGAAATCGCCAATTATCTTTTATGCCTCCATTTTAGTGAGGCGAGTCTGATCTACTATTAATCTGCCGCGTTATGGGATCTGCGATATTTTCTTGCATACTTCTTAAAATGCCCTTTGGGTTATCTTCGGGGAGTGACCCTTTAGAAAAATCTAATGGGGGTCACCAATTGTTCGTCCAGGCCGGTAGACCCCGTAATTAGAACAAGATTCTATTGAAGGCATTCACCTGGACTGTAGTGTGTGGGATGCTCTGGGAGCCGTTCGCTGAGGATATCTTGTGGGAGAGGGGCACACGCTGAGGATATAAACCCTCTAAGACGTGCCTGAAGGCACGTATTACGTTTTTGGCCCTAACAAATAAACTAACAGCTTTTTAAACGTTTAAATAATTTTTTGCGGTTGATAAAAAGCATATTGAATTATAAATCTCAGCTTTAAAGATCTCCGAAGCTCTTAACGGCAGGAATACATAAAGCATATGTTGTTTCGCGCGGTATGTAATTTGGTCGGCGGTATGTTGTGTGTTGCTGTTCGAATAGTAGCAAATTTATAAAACCTATCCAGCTCATAATTTTTTTCTTGAGAGGTAAGTTTATTTACTTTTAAAATGAAGTTGAAGATTTACAAATATATAAAAAGCATGCGTTGTGACAGCGAAAGAGCGATATGTGCCTTGAGGCCCGTTTCTGGATCCAAGACAACTTTTGTTGCCAGCTGATAACGTCACAATTCATTGCAATTTATGTGTTTGTTTCTGTTTATGGAGTAATTTTACTTAAACGAATTAGAAATATTATAGAAAATGGCAAACCGGGTTCGGTACAACTATTTGTATTGAACGATATTGCTTTGAGATCTACAGCGGTGCAGGTGGTCTTACCTGGTCACCAAGAACTTAGTGCTTCAGCCAACATTGTATCGCTTTTAACACAAACCGTAGAAACATTTAAGAATCACATAACTTACTTTGATAATTTTTATACATCTTTGCCTTTGATGGCTTATCTAAGAGCGATAGGTATTTATAGCCTTGGCACGGTGCGAGGAAACCGTATCTCCTATTGCAAACTATCAAACGATATTGCCATCAACAAATGTCCAAGGAGTTTTTCGACTGAGTACTTTGGGTCCTCATATGGTGTTGATATAACCAATGTACTCTGGAGTTACATTCGAAAAAAAAGCCCTCGTGAAAGAACTGCAAAGGCTTCTCGCTTTGACAGAAAGGCTAAACGACACATTTCAATTGATTGTCCCCAAATTGTGCATGAGTATAATGCTCACATGGGCGACGTAGATCTCATGGACGGCCTAATGGGACGCTATCATATCAGAGCAAAAACTAGGGATGCCACAACACGTATTTTTTATCACCTAATTGATATTATACCTAAACCATTCCCCCCATTGGTTGGATCGAAACAGTGGAAAAAGAAGTTGCAATCACTGTAAAACTTCAAAAATGCAATGCATATGCACGAAATGCAGTCATCATTTATGCAGCTCAGCGAATAAAAACTGTTTTGTAGAATACCGTAAGAAAAAATAAACTAAAAATGCATTACTTGAAAATGCTTTTTTTCCACTCAAAGCCCCAATCGTGCCTTCAGGCCCGCTTACCTTTCTTCTCACCTTACAGGTGAACCGACGATTATACGATATTTTAAAGCATATATTTGAGCTTAGAAGCATTTATTCACACAAAAATTATTCAAATAATTTTTTTTTTTATTATTTTGAAAAGTAGTCTTAGAGGGTTAAGTACTGCGGTTTTGGGAACTTAGTAACATTGTTCGGTTGTTGTACGTCACTGAATTTATTCTAGATAATGTGCTCCTTTTAGAGTGGTGTTTTACATTGGCAATGTTTACATTAAATTGGTGAATAAAAAGATAATATTTTTTAAGGTCAATAATGAGTTAATAGTGCAATCTTTCTGTAGTGCCAGATAAGAAACATTTTAAAAAGTTGTGAGGAGATTAGATCTCCCACACACC
Organism: Drosophila ananassae; assembly: GCF_017639315.1. Lineage (NCBI taxonomy): Eukaryota > Metazoa > Arthropoda > Insecta > Diptera > Drosophilidae > Drosophila > Drosophila ananassae. The sequence continues at coordinate 22,248,013 of NC_057929.1, read as the reverse complement.
AAGACAGGTGGCAAGAGGGGCAACAGCGGGGGGTGGACATGCAAGTCAGCACTGCAGCGTCGGACGGGCCAGCGCTGCGGTGTTTAGAGATACGGAAGGAGAGAAAGGTGTCAAGGGAGAAATGCGTCGAGCACAGACGGCATGCGGGGGCGGCAGACGCAGACGGCATGCGGGGGCAGCAGCGGGGGCAAGAGGAACCAGCACGGCGTCGCGCACGGAAGACGGCGAAAAGAGGAGTCACCGTGGAAAGTAACGGTCCCGGCCGGGCCTCCGCGGCCGCGCTCGAAGGTCATAGGAAGCAGCGGGGGCGGCGGGGAAAGAAGCGGCCGGCGAGTGCGCAGCTGTGTTTAGAAAATGCACAAGACATAGAAATGCATTTGGGATGTCCAGGGGGGGATCGCGGGGCATCGGGACGAAGTCCGATGACCGGCACAAAAATAATGCAGATCGGAGGCCCAAGCGGAGCAATCGGGGGAGGGACAATAAAGAAAGCCCGCCGATAGAAAGACGGCGGGATTAGAGAAAGCTAACGGAGAAAGTGAAGGAGCGGAGGATTAACGGCAGGAAGTAGATTCGCAAGGATTAACGGGCGCCTCTGGCACTATATAAGGAGGGCCCATGGAGCGAATCGAGGCCGAGTCTTCTAGGGAAGCTGGGAGAGTGAATGAAAGACCCCCCGTGGGTAAGTCTGGAATTCAAGTTGGAAGGCTTCCTTGAAGAGTTAGGAGTACAGGCTGAAGGACCCCCCGTGGGTAAGTCCGACAGTCCTTAGTGCGGGCGATTAAAGCGAGTGAGCAAGGACATTCGAAAATAGCTTAAGGACCCCCTGTGGGTAAGTCCGGCGGCGGTACGCGCATCAAATCGAGCAAGGAGTCAGGGAAAAAGGATCAAGGATCCGCGGCAAAGCTGAGGCCCAGGGTAAAAGAGTCGGGTGGAGTTATTCCCGGACACAACAGGTATCCTGGTGTAGTGGCGGCAACTACGGATCAGCCTGGCGTACGCCTTGTCTGCTCCTGACCGTTCGATCCAGGTGTGATCCTGTAACGCGAGGGATAGCCAGCCCGGGAACTCAAGCCCATTTGTGAAACCAGGCAGGGACACCCCGGGAAGTCAAAAGAATCCTGATCCAGGCGCTGGAGCGTATGCACAGCAAACCACCTGGAGTCAAAGGAGACGCGACGCCCAAACCTCTGGCCTACCATAGATCCTGCGGGGCGTATGCACGCAGGTGTTTGGAGGCGAGTGGCGAACGCGACCGGGGGCGTGTCCTGTAGGGTAGGAAGGCCCTTCGTGCCCTGATCCGGCCGCTAAGCAGCGAGGAGCGTATCCTGCCCGGCGTATGCCTGGGAGGTGAGCCACTCGGTCTGTTAACACGGATTAGGTGCCGGCCACGGCGAAAGGGCGAATCCAGGCAAGCCAAGGGTTCCGAGGTCCACGGCATCCCCAAACGGAGGAACAGCAGCAGTAGAGCAGCGACGACGAGGGAGCAGCAGCAGCAGTAGAGCAGCGACGACGAGGGAGCAGCGGTAGCAGCATAGCAGCGACGACGAGGGAGCAGCGGCAACCGTAGCGCAGCGACGACGAGGGAGCGGCAGCGACGGACAGGCAGCGGCAGCAGAAGACATCAACAACACAGGCCCCGCAACCAGAGTCCGTGAGTCCGAACGAAGGGAACCGAGAGCCGTTTCGGCGCCAGGCACCAAGACCGCACGACCTGCCGGGCGCAAGCTTTGGGAGGGCGTGCGTATTGGCACCAACCCGGAGCGGGGATCGGGGATCGACGGGAGGACGAGCGGTCGGTCGGCTGAGCCAGACAGCCGGTGAGATTCGTTTTATTGCTTTGTAAACTATTTACAATAAAGGGGATTTATTTATAAAGAAGCTTTAACGTGTTATTTCTGGGCTCGGGCAATCACGTCGAACTATAAATTCGGTGGAACGTACCCTCAAACTCTGTGAGCTAGCCGCGGCGTTTGTTGCGAGCAAAACATAGCCAAAACAGATCGTTACACCTGGCGCCCAAACTACGTGATTGCTTAAGAGTCTAGGAGTAACACAGCTTCAGGATGGGGAGGAAAAATTGGATATACGCGCTTCGCAAAGAGGAGTTGTGCGAAGTGTGCAGAGAGCTCGGTCTCGCAGCGGATGGAACCGTGGAGATCATGAGGGCACTGGTGGCAAGATGGGTCGATGAGACGAAGGAAGAGGAAGTAATGGTGGTCGCGCGGGGATTCGAGGAGAAGTTCGCGCAGAGGACCACGCCGAGGCAGAGAGCGGTGAGCGAATCGGAGAAGCTCATCCAAAGTCTGGCAGTCCCAGAAATGAAGACCATGAGGAGCATGGAGCCACAAGTGCGGAAGCCAGTCCCGGTACAGGTGGACTATGCGAAGGTGGCGAGGCAAGTACGAGAGTGGTCGTTCCGTTTCGATGGAACAGGGGATCCTCTCGAATTCGTGGACCGAGTAGCATGGTCTGCCAAAACGTACGGGATGGAGATAAACACAATCCCGCGAGCGATGCCCGAGCTACTCCAGGGCAGAGCACAAAAATGGTTCCTGATGAACGACGAGGAGTGGCCCACATGGAAAGAGTTCAGAAGGAGCTTCGAGGCCTTTTTCCTGCCAAAAGGATACTTCGAAAAACTGGCAGACCAGGTAAAGCAGCGGAAGCAACAGCGAGGAGAGCCTTTCAAAGAGTACATGGTGGACCTTCAGGCGCTAATGAAGCCGTTGGGAAAGTCGACAAAGGAGGTCATCGATAGGCTCGTGGAGAACTGCATGCCACGCATGAAAATGTTCATGCGACCCTACGCATGTGCATCACTCGAAGAGATCATGGGTCTAGCCGAAGAATTCGAAGAGCTGGCTTTGGAGGAGGAGGTCTTCAATAGACAGTCCCCAGCGGTAGACAGAAGATGGCCAAAGGAGGAAATGCACCACAAACCACAGGAGCAACAGAGCCATCCAGGACAGGGATGGGGGCAGAGATGGCAGCCCGAGGAGCATCGCCAAAGGCCACAGCAACAGCAGCCGAGCCAGCAATGGGCAGGCCCAAGGCAACAACCGCCGAACCAACAATGGGCAGCAAACCCAATCCAAAGGCAGCCGAACATACAGCGGGCAGCGACGCCTGGACACGTAGAAAACCCAGCACAGGCGTGCAACAGATGCGGAGGCATGGGCCATTGGGCCAGCGGTTGCAGAAACCCCAGAATTTTGTTCTGCAGGATGTGCGGCGCAGTGGGGGTGAGAAGCACGGAATGCTGCCAGAGAGCGGGAAACGTGCAGCGATCCCAGCCATAGAGAGGAAGGCGGAGATCGCGAGGTGCTGCCTCTCAGAGATAGTTGGAGGATTAACCGGAGACGATCAGCAATTGGCGGCGGTCATCAAGGTCGGAGGAGCAGAAGTAAGGGCCATGGTGGACACCGGGGCAACGGCTAGTTTCATTTCAGAGAAGCTAGCAGAGGACCCGGGAATCGCCGGAGAACGGAAAGCGACAAGAAGATTAGTGAAGTTGGCCAACGGGAGCCACATAGAAACTCAAATGGTACTCCTAACAACGGTAAGCTTTGGCAACAAAAAGAAGGACTTGAACATGATAGTGTTGCCAGGCATGGGAGACAGCGCGGTGCTTGGATGGGATTTCCTCGCAGAATTCGGCACAACAATCAACTGCGCAGGCCACCAAGTCACGATCCCGAAAAGAGAGAGATGGAGCGGATGCCTGGAGGATAGGCTGTCCATAGCCATAGCGGGACCCTCGGAGGAATGGGAGCGCGAGCGGGACAAACGGTTCATCGAAGAAGAGCTGGCGGCGTTCAGGAATCAGAAGGGTTGTTCAAACATAACCCAGCATAAAATCACGATGAAGGACGACATCCCAATTAAACAAAGATACTACCCAAAGAACCCCAAAATACAGGGGGAAATCAATGAAAAGGTGGAAGAACTGCTGGAGAAGGGATGCATCGAACCTTCAAACAGCGCCTACAGCTCACCCATTGTCATGGTGAAGAAAAAGACGGGTCAGTGGAGGATGTGCGTAGACTTTCGTCAGATAAACGCAAAGTCAGTGAAGGATGCGTACCCGATGCCAAGGATAAATTTCATTTTGGAGCAATTGAGGGAGGCAAAATTTTTCAGCAGCCTCGACCTGAAGGACGGCTATTGGCAAATCCCACTGGAGGAAGAGAGCCGGAAATACACGGCCTTCACTGTACCAGGGAAAGGTCTGTACCAGTGGAAGGTGATGCCGTTCGGACTACACTCGGCTTCGGCAACTTTTCAAAGGGCTTTAGACCAGGTCATAGGCCCGGACATGGCTCCCCACGCATTCGCGTACCAGGACGATATAATAGTGATCGGGCGCACGAGGGAGGAGCACATGGCAAATTTAAGGGAAGTTTTCCGAAGACTGAAGGCGGCAAACTTAAGGATAAACACAGATAAGTGCCACTTCTTCAGGGAAGAGCTTTTGTACCTAGGCCACCGGATAACGAGTCACGGAATTGGTATGGATCCGGGGAAAGTTGCAGCGATCACGGAACTGGAACCACCGACAAACGTGAAAGGAGTACGGCAGTTCATAGGGATGGCGTCGTGGTATCGACGGTTCGTTCCCGATTTCGCGGGGGTCGCAAAACCCTTGAACGATCTCCTGCGAAAGGGAACAAAGTGGGAGTGGACGTCGAGACAGCAAGAAGCATTCGAAAAGTTAAAGTCGCGGCTAGCAGAGGACCCGGTGCTGGCATGCCCAGACTTCACAAAGAAGTTTGTACTGCAAACGGACGCCAGCGATTACGGCGTAGGCGCAGTGCTGACGCAGGACACGGATGAGGGCGAGCGAGTGGTCGCTTACGCCAGCCGAACGCTAATAGGCGCGGAGAAGAACTACTCGGCAACAGAGAAAGAGTGTCTTGCAATAATCTGGGCAATTCGGCAAATGAGGCCATACCTGGAGGGATACCAGTTCGACGTGATAACGGATCACATGGCGCTGAAGTGGTTAAACAACATAGAGAGCCCACTTGGAAGGATCGCGAGATGGGTCTTCGAGCTGCAGCAATACGATTACGTAATCAGCTACAGGAAAGGCAAGCTGAACGTAGTCGCGGATGCACTTTCTCGCCAGCCGATCGTGGAGAAGCTGAGGAGTGCCACAGCAACCGAAGACGCGGAATGCGTTTGGATAGGCTCGCTGAAGAAGAAACTAAAAGAAAACCCACAGAAGTATCCGGAATACGTCGAGGAGGCTGGCCTGATTTACCGGCATGTTCCACACAGAGCTGGAAGCGAGGAAGTGGCATCGTGGAAATTATGTGTGCCAATGTACATGAGGCAGCAGGTGCTGAAGGAGAACCACGACGCACCAACAGCAGGACATTTAGGCGGAAGAAAAACAATTGCGAAGGTAGCAGCAAGGTACTTCTGGCCAGGGATGCAGAGGGACGTGAGGAAATACGTCAGGAAATGCGAGACATGCCTGCGCTATAAACCGAGCCAGATGCAGGCCGCGGGGAAGATGTTAACACAGGTCCCAGAGGAGCCGTGGGCGACGGTATGTGCAGACTTCGTGGGACCGTTGCCGAGGTCCAAGCACGGGAACACCATGCTGCTAGTGATGATAGATAGGTTCTCAAAATGGACAGAAATGGTCCCAATGCGAAAAGCCACAACAGAGACGCTGCAGAAGGCAATTCGTGAAAGGATCATCGCTAGGTACGGGGTGCCGAAGGTAATGGTGACGGACAATGGTGTTCAATTCACCAGCCGGAGCTTCAAAAAATTCCTCGAGGAGCTCGGAGTCCGCCACCAGTTCACTGCACCATACACGCCTCAGGAAAACCCGACGGAAAGGGCAAACCGGACGGTGAAGACGATGATCGCCCAGTTTGCAGGAAAAGACCAAAGGACGTGGGACGAGCACTGGCCAGAATTGATGCTGGCGGTGAACTCGAGCGTGTCGGACTCCACGGGATACTCTCCGTGTTTCATAACCCAAGGCAGAGAGCCAAGAATGCCGAAAGCAATTTTCGACCAGGGGGCATTGGGGACAGGAGAAGCCCAAGCCACTCCCTCAGAAAATGCGGAAAAATTAAAAGAAGTGTTCGAGCTGGTGCGGAGAAACATGGAGCGCGCGGCGCAGGAGCAAGCTCGGCACTACAATCTGAGGAGGCGGGAGTGGAGCCCGAAGATCGGCGACATAGTGTGGGCGAAAGAACACCATCTATCTAAAGCGGCCGAAGGTTTTGCGGCGAAGCTAGCGCCGAGATACGACGGGCCGTATACAGTAACGAATTTCATTTCGCCGGTGATCGCCGTGCTACGTCACGGGATCACAAAGAAAGAGAGGAGAGCCCACATAAGCGAGCTAAAAGCCCAGGCGGAGGAATCGGCACCGAAGGCGTAGGATAGAAGTAAAAGGAGAGGGTACGATCACCAATAAAAAAAAACCGCATAGCACATATACAACCACGGATCTTGGAAGGTCCATAAATGCACCGCTAAATCATAGTGGATGAGTGTCACCAACCTAGTTAGCTACGGGATTGTTAATAACGGTCAGACGAATGCGTCCCGAAAGAGCAGTCCGTAAATGATGCACCAAAAGAATCGCAAGAACGGATCGGTACCAGGCGGCGGGCCTATAAAAGGCAGCAGCGGACACGGGCCGGCCTTTTTATACAAGTACACCATGGAAGCTAAGAAGTCATCCCAGCCGTCATCCCACGCCTCGCCAGTCGTCTCGTCAGACGAGAGCGACTTGGAAATCCTCGACTTGCCAGGTTGGGACGTCCGCCGGCTCCAATCAACGAGGAGGGTCCTCCGGGTGATGGTCCGGGGGGCCAATGGAGTCACGGCGATCCCGGTGGGAAAGGCCAGGACGGAGGAGGAGGACCACCGGCCGAGCCTGAACCTACAGGCGATGAGAAGGAGACGGAGGAGGAGCCAGGACCAGCGGAAGGCAGGCGCTACCCTGGCGCTGGCAAGGGCCAGGACTAGGTTGGCGGAGGAGATGGCCCGAGAGGCGACCCACCGGTGGAGAACGGAAGCAGCGGCAGGGCGTGCCGCAATGCTCCAAAGAGCGGCGCGCCAAAGGTGCCGGCAGAACAGGGCCACCCGGCGGGGCCGTTGGGCCAGGAAGGAGGCGCAGGACGCGCGGATAAGGAGGATGACGGGGCCACGGGAATGGCCAAGCCGGAAGTGGCAGCCGGCGAGGCCACCCACCCCGCACCCGCAGGAGCGGAAGGAGGAGGAGACAGAGGAGGAGCCGTGGACGAGAGGTCCATGGGTGTGGCCAGCCCCGAAGGTGAGGCCGGGGTTGGAGAGGCAAACCTCCTGCCCAGAGAAGAGGCCTCCGAGGCCGGTGCTCGAAAGAGCAAATTCCCAAGGAGACGGAGGAGCAGTGCCCGAGCAGAGCTGGCCGCCGGAGCTACGCAGGAAGGTGGAGGAAGAGGCCCGGAGGAGGAAGGGAAAGCCGGGCAGGTGGAGCGTAATCTGGCAGATCGGGCCAGAAAGTTTCCGGGTGCGCGGCGGCCAGACCGGGATACGCGTCACCCGGAAGCTATAAAATAATAAAAAAAAAAAAAAAAAAAGAAAACAGAAAATAAAATATATATCACAAAACGAAACACTCAAGGAAAAAAAGGGGGTAAGGGGAAGTCTAAAGGACACAAAAAAAGTACATACATATTTAAAAAAAAAAAAAGGAATATACATAAAAAAAAAAAAGGGAAAAAAAATGAAAAGGAGGAAAAAGAAAATTTTTCAAAAAAAAAAAAAAAAAAATCAAAGAAAAAATATATAAGAAAAATATTAAAAAAAAAAAAAAAATAAGCAGAGAAAAATATATAAGAAAAATATTTAAAAAAAAAAGCGAAGAAAAAATACATAAGAAAAATATTTAAAAAAAAAAAAAAGCAAAGAAAAAATATATAAGAAAAATATTTAAATAAAAGATGGAAAAAATATTTAAAAAAAAATATATGAAAAAAAAGGGAAACATATAAGAGTACATATATATAACTATATATACAAAAAAAAAGAAAAAAAAGCGGTACTCGTAACAAAATAGGGATATGGAAGGGGAACGACCCTAAAGTCACCCGAAGAAGGGGGGAAGTGGATAAGGGTATCCACACACAAATATCCACACGCAAAAAAAAAAAAAAAAAAAAAAAAATCAATCAAAAAAAAAACAGAACAGAAATTTTGCGAAACAACACCAAACATGAAGCTGGAACCACGAAGCTTCTGTCGTTCCCGAAGAAGGGGGGAAGTGTGAGGAGATTAGATCTCCCACACACCAAGACAGGTGGCAAGAGGGGCAACAGCGGGGGGTGGACATGCAAGTCAGCACTGCAGCGTCGGACGGGCCAGCGCTGCGGTGTTTAGAGATACGGAAGGAGAGAAAGGTGTCAAGGGAGAAATGCGTCGAGCACAGACGGCATGCGGGGGCGGCAGACGCAGACGGCATGCGGGGGCAGCAGCGGGGGCAAGAGGAACCAGCACGGCGTCGCGCACGGAAGACGGCGAAAAGAGGAGTCACCGTGGAAAGTAACGGTCCCGGCCGGGCCTCCGCGGCCGCGCTCGAAGGTCATAGGAAGCAGCGGGGGCGGCGGGGAAAGAAGCGGCCGGCGAGTGCGCAGCTGTGTTTAGAAAATGCACAAGACATAGAAATGCATTTGGGATGTCCAGGGGGGGATCGCGGGGCATCGGGACGAAGTCCGATGACCGGCACAAAAATAATGCAGATCGGAGGCCCAAGCGGAGCAATCGGGGGAGGGACAATAAAGAAAGCCCGCCGATAGAAAGACGGCGGGATTAGAGAAAGCTAACGGAGAAAGTGAAGGAGCGGAGGATTAACGGCAGGAAGTAGATTCGCAAGGATTAACGGGCGCCTCTGGCACTATATAAGGAGGGCCCATGGAGCGAATCGAGGCCGAGTCTTCTAGGGAAGCTGGGAGAGTGAATGAAAGACCCCCCGTGGGTAAGTCTGGAATTCAAGTTGGAAGGCTTCCTTGAAGAGTTAGGAGTACAGGCTGAAGGACCCCCCGTGGGTAAGTCCGACAGTCCTTAGTGCGGGCGATTAAAGCGAGTGAGCAAGGACATTCGAAAATAGCTTAAGGACCCCCTGTGGGTAAGTCCGGCGGCGGTACGCGCATCAAATCGAGCAAGGAGTCAGGGAAAAAGGATCAAGGATCCGCGGCAAAGCTGAGGCCCAGGGTAAAAGAGTCGGGTAGAGTTATTCCCGGACACAACAGGTATCCTGGTGTAGTGGCGGCAACTACGGATCAGCCTGGCGTACGCCTTGTCTGCTCCTGACCGTTCGATCCAGGTGTGATCCTGTAACGCGAGGGATAGCCAGCCCGGGAACTCAAGCCCATTTGTGAAACCAGGCAGGGACACCCCGGGAAGTCAAAAGAATCCTGATCCAGGCGCTGGAGCGTATGCACAGCAAACCACCTGGAGTCAAAGGAGACGCGACGCCCAAACCTCTGGCCTACCATAGATCCTGCGGGGCGTATGCACGCAGGTGTTTGGAGGCGAGTGGCGAACGCGACCGGGGGCGTGTCCTGTAGGGTAGGAAGGCCCTTCGTGCCCTGATCCGGCCGCTAAGCAGCGAGGAGCGTATCCTGCCCGGCGTATGCCTGGGAGGTGAGCCACTCGGTCTGTTAACACGGATTAGGTGCCGGCCACGGCGAAAGGGCGAATCCAGGCAAGCCAAGGGTTCCGAGGTCCACGGCATCCCCAAACGGAGGAACAGCAGCAGTAGAGCAGCGACGACGAGGGAGCAGCAGCAGCAGTAGAGCAGCGACGACGAGGGAGCAGCGGTAGCAGCATAGCAGCGACGACGAGGGAGCAGCGGCAACCGTAGCGCAGCGACGACGAGGGAGCGGCAGCGACGGACAGGCAGCGGCAGCAGAAGACATCAACAACACAGGCCCCGCAACCAGAGTCCGTGAGTCCGAACGAAGGGAACCGAGAGCCGTTTCGGCGCCAGGCACCAAGACCGCACGACCTGCCGGGCGCAAGCTTTGGGAGGGCGTGCGTATTGGCACCAACCCGGAGCGGGGATCGGGGATCGACGGGAGGACGAGCGGTCGGTCGGCTGAGCCAGACAGCCGGTGAGATTCCTTTTATTGCTTTGTAAACTATTTACAATAAAGGGGATTTATTTATAAAGAAGCTTTAACGTGTTATTTCTGGGCTCGGGCAATCACGTCGAACTATAAATTCGGTGGAACGTACCCTCAAACTCTGTGAGCTAGCCGCGGCGTTTGTTGCGAGCAAAACATAGCCAAAACAGATCGTTACAAAGTTGATTCCAAAACAAAACAAGAAAGGAAAGCAACTTCGGGCGGAGCCGAAGTTGATATACCCTTGCAGTTCAGTCGCAGTCCGCTAGGTGGCGCCACGCATCTTATATTATTACATATATAGAAGATCGTATATAGTCGGCCGATCCTTATGAAATTTGGCAAATCAGATTATTTTTTCCAAAATAGAATCTGTACCAAGTCCCATCTTTCTAACTTAAAAAACACCAAAGTTATGCCAATTCCGATCGTTGTATGACAGCTATAGGATATAGTTGGCCGATCCTTATGAAATTTTGTACATAAGATATGTTGGTCAAATATAACATGTGTGGAAAGTCCCAACCCTCTATCTTAAATAACAACGAAGTTATGGCATTTCCGATCAATCAGTTATATGGCAGCTATAGGATATAGTCGACCGATCCCGGCCGTTCCAACTTATGTACTACCTGCAAGGAAAAGAAGGATGTGTGCAAAGTTTCAACTCGATAGCTCTAAAACTGAGAGACTAGTTTGCGTAGAAACCGACAGACAGACGGACATGCTTATATCGACTCAGGAGGTGATCCTGATCAAGAATATATATACTTTATAGGTCGGAGATGTCTCCTTCACTGCGTTGCACACTTTTGACCAAAAGTATAATACCGTCTGCAAGGGTATAAAAATGTACAACATTTTTGATCGTTCAGTAATACAAAAGCTATTGAATATTGTCGGCCCAGTTTTCAAGAGAGATCATCAAGATTAAGAATGTATTTAGATTAAGCGCAAATTTTTTAAAAAACCTTATAAACAAACGGTTCTAATAACAATTTTATAATATTTTTTGCAAATGGACATTTTAAAATTGGTTTCCATTTTATTTAATGCTTTTTTTTAAACCTCGGAAACATAACAGAAATAAAATTTAACTTGAAATATTTACCATTCTCAGGGGACTAGGAATTTATTTAATTTACATATATTATTTGCATGTTGGTAATAGATTATAATGCATAAAACATTGACCCGCCCTAATATAAACACATACATATGTATGTATGTACATACATGTATGTACAAATTTATACCTGCCTCATTTGAACACAACATGAAACATGGAAAATATTTAAAAACATACGTACATGCATATGTACATGAAAATTTCTTTTAGTTTTTATTATTTTATTTATTATTAACTCATATGTACATAGATGTACGCGTTTTGACAATAATTCTTTAGACATGTATACACACATGTATGTACATATGTACATAATCAAATTCAAAACTTTTGAATCTTATTTTTCTTAGAATTCTGTATTATTTTTTATCATCTATAAATGCATTATTATAACTAGGATATTTAATAAGCATCCGCACATTCTGTACATAATCATACATTTCCGCAACCGTAATAGCTAAACATAAAAATAATGTATCCTGTCAACAAGGACACGCACACGCGCACTAATCATGTATATATATATGTATATGTAAATATGTACTAAAAAAATATTTACTTATATACATACATATATGTATAAGGATAAATATGTTAAGGATAAGGATAGTAAGTATTTCGACTCAAATACATATGTACATATAACGATAATATGAACTGACATGTACATATTGTACACATTAATAAACACATTAAATAAAATAAAATACGTACACATGCATTATTTTTTTTTATAATGCTAGCTAGAGGAAGTGTTTTTTTTATGATGGTATTGCATTATTTTGACATTAGTTTAATGAAACATAATTATTTATTACACACTCAGATATTTTTCAAATAACGTTATTTAAATATGTACAAACATACATACATATGTTATTCTTGTTATTTGTTTGTTTTTGTATATGTATAATTTTTTTTTTCAAAAATTTTTGGATTAAATAGTTTTTAAAAAACAATAAATTTATCTATAAACATTTTTTATTTTATTCGATCACTTTAAACTTTATATTTCACATATATGTATATAAAACTCATAAACGTAAACCGAACCTCGCCGAGTGCAATGTTGTCGAGTACGCACTTTAATAAAACAACCGCCACGAAGTCCGCTCTCATCAACAATTTGAAAATAACTGAAGAACTCGTTTGGCATTGAAGTCTTTCGTGTACGGACTTCGTCCATGACTGATTCGTTGAATATTCGGAATTCTTCGGCAATTTTTGTAACTATCTATATTTTTTTTTTAAGTATGAAAACAGTTTAAATAACAATTTTCTTTCTATTGTTTTAAATAAAAATTTACATACGCATATTCAATGTTCACATTTTATTTATTTTACTCGTTAATATTACATATATTTTCATTTCAATATAATTCCTACAATGCAATAAAGAAGTTTTTAATTTTTAATATTTTCACAGCATTCTTGAAACGGTCTTAAATGATTCAAATTTTTTTTTTTTTATTATGTTAATATACGTTGTATATACACTACACGGCATAATTATTTTGAAAAACATTTTGTTGACAATTTAACTTAACGTTGCCTGAAATCGTCAAATAAAGGTTTAAAAATGGAACACAAAATAAAGAATACATTATTAGCTATGTGCATGCAAAATTTTTAACAAAAACCGTTTAACATTTGCAGTATGCTTCTGCTGATAAGAATGCATACAGGTAAAGGCTTTTTGCGTAACATAAGTTTTTGACAGCATGTTTGGGAAATATTTTTACATTTTTAAGCACTTGAGTATAAAAAAACTTCTATGCTAAATTTTGATCCAAATTAAACGTTCTAAAAATACAAAGTTACTAGAAAACTTGGCAAACGTTACTTGACCATATATATTTTTTCTATACATTTTTTTTTAGTTCGATAGGAATAAGATTATTCTCTCTGCTCAATATTATTGGTTAGTCCGTCTTTAGCCAGCACAAATAAACTGTTTGGTTTTCCCACGCAAGAACATGCCACATACATATAGTTGCCCGTGGGAAAAGCCTGGTGTTTCTAAATCTAAACCACATACAGAAAATGTTTGGCCTTGTGACTTATTGATCGTCATAGCGAATGCCAATCGAATTGAAAATTGAGTCCGTTTGAATTCAATTGGCACATCATAGGAATCATAGGGATTCGTGTCAAGAACACATTTTCGCCTCGAAACTTCCCATTCAAAATGCTGGCTTCAATGATATTTTTTATTTATTTCTTAATTACTAATCGTGTACCATTACACAGCCGTGGTGGGTTGAAGTTACGAAGTAGAATGATCAGAGCTCCAACCTGCAATGGAGTCCTCGCCACCCATAAATTAGATTTGTAAAAATTTATGAGATTCGTTCGGCATTGACAGCAATGAGCCCACTTTGTGATACACTTGGCCTTTGATTTTGAACATGGAATTAAAATGTTGACCGTGTCCAGCAATATTGTTATCTATTTCTGTTACTCCAAACGAAGTTATTTGGAAGCATGAATTGAATGTACGAATTGACTTCAGGGACATAGTAGAATCTGGATCTGTACCGAGAAGTAAACCGCGCAATGGTTCAGGTGGTGTTTCAATTTCGGGTAGTTGTACTTTTCCTGATGAGCAACACATCCCAAGTGGCTCATTTTTAAGTTTAAGTGCATGACAATACAGGTTTTTTTTTTTCCAAAGTAAGTAATCACTTTGGAATGAGCAGAATATTCAACATCAGGTTCGTACTGGAATGCTAGTCGAAGAAATGCCCCTGATGTAAATGCTCGATGAACTTGTTGTTGTTCATCGGCGTTGTTCGAGGCATCAGGTGTTGTTGGTCAATTCCTCTAAGTCGATTAACTATGAATCTGCGTGCTTCTCTTCGTTACAGTTGTCTTTCTTGATTACGTTCCAAAATCAAGAAAGCCCAAAAAAAAATATGCCCAAAAAAAAAATCGCGTCAAACTGTTTACTGTTTACGTCAAAACAGTATAAAATGATAAATGGCATGCGAAATTTAAGAAGATCAGGTGCTAAACGAAAAAAGAGCTTAGTGAAGTCCGAGTCCTTGTACGGGAATTAAAAAAAAATATTTTTCAGAATCTTCAATATGTAGCAGATCAATTTGGGGATGTGTAGCATATTATGGATTGGGTGACTTCATTCCTGTCACTGGCTCGATGAACCAAGGCCAATATTTACGGGTTCTAGCTGATAATGCATTTACTTTTGGAGACAATCTTATTGGACAATCGTTCATTCTGCAGCAGAATAACGCCACAAAGCCAAGATGATTACAACATTTTAGAAGGATGTTGGTGTTACCACTTTGGACTGGCCACCTCCGGATTTAAAAATAATTGAAAACGTCAGGTCGCAGGTTGCGGATAGCGAACGGCCTTCCCAGTTAAGGTTAGCTATGAATAAAGCGAAGGATCCCATAACAGGACCCTCCTCGGGGATCCTTCTTCGGGGATAAACAGCCCGGGTATCCGCGCCGTAAGCGGTGACGCAATTCCTCTTTCAATTAGCCTCACACTTTTCCTCTCTCCTACATGACAATTCCTACAACTCCCATCCCAAAACACCACCTCACACCGGGCTGGACTATGGGGTCACTCAACCCGTGCCGTGAGTCAGCGGGGAGGGGGGCCCGGAATACAAACTCTGCCTAGTCTCTGCCCTGTTCTAAGAAGCCTTACCCGGGCGTCTCGGATTTCCGACTGGGTGGACCGTACTTTCTCCGAAACTCGCGGGACTAAATTATGGAGAATTTAAATAAAGACAATAAAAACAAAATCAAGTAGTCGGGATCTCCTAAAAAACCCACAGCTCTGCCAATGGGAGTGAGTCTGGCCAAAAATCGAAGACGGCGCAGATGGCGAGTGAGCCCACTTGTCCGGCTAAGCAATCCAGGCCCGAAATCCGGGGCGGACCACGGCAATCATTCCACTACCTCCAACATGGCGGCATCTCCCGGCCCAAGTTCCATGATGCCTCGTGCAGATGCGGGAAAGGGCAGCGAACCGGAAGCGGCTGGCAAACTTGTCCAAAATAAATACACTTACGCCGAGAAGAGAACAGCATGGCAGATTCGTCACGGTAGAGCCAAGACAGAGAAAACCTCCGCAGGATGGCTCAAGAAGGTGGAATGGGCTAATCTAGTCCCTCCAGAATATGGCAAGATCCCGATAACCTCAGCTCCGAAGCTGGAGTTAAAACCACATACCAGGATATGCCGGGAGGACCAATGGCGAAGCGGTTGCGCACACAGCCAAAGCGGTCCTTCGCAGAGATCACGAAAAGCAGCAGGGGGGTTATCGCCAGGGGCAACCCCGTCGGTAAAGTCCCAAGGAGTAAATGGAGATGGGTAGAAGCAGCCCTAGCAGAAAAATGCTATGAACTCCTGGCCCGGGAACCAGGCCCCCCTCCTGTCAGCAAAGACGTGGGGCGGTTGACGCTAGGCCTGTGATAGCCTGCGATGACGAGAGGTCTGCAGAGCAGAACAGGACGGCGGTAGAAGAGCTGGAGGAGGTATTTGAGGTGAGCTGGCCAGACTTCCCGGCCATGCCAGATCCTCACAATGTTGCAGGGGTGTTATTGCTTCTCGCAAATGGCGCTTCACTTCCAGATAATACTGTTTATTGACCGTACGACCATATGGTAAGAACTCCTAATGCACCACGCCACGGTAATCGAAGAAAACAGTGATCAAAACTTTGACATTTGATCGAACTTGGCGTGCTTTTTTCGGTTTTGGCTCACCTGGGCTCTTCCATTGAGACGATTAGGCTTTGGTTTCGATATCATAACCATATACCCATGATTCGTCACCAGTTATGACCCTTTTGAGTAAATCTGGGTCGTCGTTGACGTCATTCAACAGCTCTTGAGCGATGCTCATGTGACGGTTCTTTTGGTCAAAAATAGCGAAAAGTCGCCGAGCACGCAAAACAACCTGTAACCTTTACGCCTCTCACAACCAAACAAAAGAAGGGATTCCATTGAAACTTGTTACAGATATTAGGGAAGAGTGTACCAACATAACAAAACAAAAAAAACGATAATCAAAAATGTGTTGCCCGCGGAATTTGAAAAGCCACCTTACTTTTTGAACACACCTCGTATTTATATATGTGATTGAGTAGGGTTGACGACCGAATTAGAATGATCAACGCTTAAACCCTAGGCCTCCTTAAAGAATGTGACACCACCCACAATGGGCGAGCTCAAACAGCAACGACCGCGGTTCTCTTTTCACCTTTATTCTTAGGTCAAAACTTTTCCTCTACGGGAGATGATCCCACTTTTATTATTCCAAATCGCGGGGGATCCATTGCTTGTATCGAAACAAATAATTAGCAACATAATCCTTTTGGGAAGTCCTAGAGAAACACTCTGTCTCCGACCACAGGATCATAGAACCATCCCTTCATTTCAAAATCACAGAATCATCGGTTTTTCAAAACCTTAAAAAAACCAAATGATCCAAATATTACAAAATCCTGTCAAACACTTTTGCACCAAATCCACCTGACTCTCCTCAAAACGTTGAGACTCTTAACGCTCTGGCACAAGAATTCACTCCAACAAGGCCCTCAAAAAAGCTGGTCCAAGAACAAACCCTATGACTAGCGTTTTGATAGCGGCCGAATTAAATAGACGAGGTTTCATTTCTGTTTCAATATTTATTATGGGTCAATTTAACCCCAAAACAAATGCAGCGGCCGATCCAAAACAATGGCGACTAACAATTAAGAATAAGAGCTTTGGCGCAGAAGCTCTTCCAAAGCTTCCAAAAGCGCATGCGCTACAAATGACAACAAAGTGCATGCGAAACTGGTAGACAGAAAATAAGATAAAATGCCGCTGCAGCTAAACAAATTATCAATATTCTAATCGGCTAATCTGGTGGCTGCTTAGCCCAACAAAACCCAAAAAGCCAAACGAGGACTTTGGACCGAATAAAGGTCTCTTTGGCCTTATATAAAAAGTCCATTTGCAATTCGAAGCGTTCCTAATGGAAATCCTTCTCAGACATCGAAAATACAGCCCAAGCTGCAAGGCTTAGACAAATTCTATCCCAATCAGCCATAACTCTTGGCTATCTCAAATAGAAGATGGCAATTGGACCAATTCAAGTGAAGAATCTCTAGCCATACTGCTACAAGCCTATTTTCCAGCTTGCACCCCGATAGCGGATGCGCCGCCTAATACTAATACCCTTCCCAAAAACTTCAAACTGGACATTGACCAAAAAACTCTATAATGGACAATTCACATTATCAAGCCCTATAAATCGGCAGGACCCGGCTATATAAAACCTGCACAAATACAACAAGCAGAAGATGTTGCCACAAAATCCCACAACAGTGGCTAAAATCGCGAATCGTCTTCATACCCAAAGCGGGAACCGTTACATACGACCCCAAAAGTTTTTAGACCTATCAGTCTTTCATCCTTCTCACTTAAAATGCAAGAAAGAGTCATCGGCCTATACCTAGGATCAATTCATAACCCAACTCAAATCGCGGATGCACAGCATGTTTAGAAAAACGGTGAGATACTGCCCACGACACGCTCATTTCCAAAATAAAGATAGCATTTTCTTAAAAGCATATTCCTTTTCCCGGGTAGCCTTTCTAGACATAGAAGGAGTTTTCAACAAAGTTCTCCCCAACACCATAACCAGCACCCTGAGGACTCTTGGGGTAGATGACCACCTTGTGGGACTCATTGATCAGCTGCTAGCTGCTGTTCATCAGGAAATACAAACCACCGCCCGTCGTCCCACCAAGACTGAACAATTCTCCTTCAGTAATAGCGTCAAATACCTAAGGCTAATTCTGGATAGGAAACTAAATTAGAACTTCAATATTGAAGAAATGTCATAGGAAACATAGGAAGGGTATGTTCCCCTATATTTTAAGCTGGATCTATACGGCCCATACTACTGTAGGATCAGACCCATACTACTGTAGGGAGTGCTGGTATGGTGGCCAGCCCTCAAAAAGAAAAGTGTCCTTAAGAAGCTGGAAAAAAGAAGCACCGACTTCCCCTTCTTACTTCTGACAACTCACACCGAATGCTGGTTCCAACTCTTCACTGCTGACCCCGATTCGCACTTCATACTCGCTCACGCCGCATCTCCCATCTTACATTCGGCCATCCTGATTAGTCATCGGCCTCTGATGATCAAGCTTCATCGTTGTCCTCCGCATAACGCCATAGCTTCATATTGTCGTTGCTTGTAGCGGTGTTCATAGGCCCTTCTGAGTCGCTAACTTTACGGACCTCATAACGCCCGCTGCGTTTCACCTTCGTGATTTCATATGGATCAAGGTATTCGCTAGCTAGTTTTCTACCAGCCACGAACTGCGTACGTCGAATAGCAACTAGATCACCCATCTTGAAGCCATAATTGTTCTTTCTTTTTCTATCAAACGCTTTTTTATAGTCCTCTTGTGCCTGCTGAATTTCCACCCTAACTTCTTGCCTGGATTTCTGTCTCTCTTCGTCGAAACTGTTGTACATCTCCTCCTCTAGCATTTGCAGAATATTACCATTAGCATCATTCCTCATCTTAATGCCAAACATAAGCTCGAATGGCTTGTGTATTGTGCCATTGATGACTCGCTGTACCTTTGGCACAAACTGAAACCACTTGTCGGGCTTATCCGCTGACAGCTTTGAGATTATGGCCAAAATGGAACGATTCACGCGTTCGACTTGACCGTTTCCTCTTGGGACTCCTGTGGTCCTCCATACATGCTCGATCCCGTTTTCCTTAGCGTACGCCTTAAAAGCAGCTGACGTAAATGCCGATCCACGATCACTGATGATTCGGATAGGATTACCGAAAACATCTGACCAGTTGTTCAGCTTTTGCAAAACCTCTTCACTGCTGGTGGTTTTAGTTGGATACAGCCAGACAAACTTTGTGAAGCCATCCACAATCGCAAATATGTGTTTATATTGCTTGGCTGTGGCATCCATTATCCCCAAGTGGTCTACGTGTACGGTGTGTAACGGTTTTACCCCTTTGTCGATACTGTGAAGGAATCCCTCTTTCTTGCCCAATTTTTTGTTGTAGATGATGCATTTAATACAGTTATTGATGACCTTAGCCACCTTTCCTTCCAAATGTGGAATCCAATAGTTTTGTTGGATAGAATGCATTGTTTTCTGAGTACCAAAATGGCCAACTTTGTGAGCTTCTGTGATGACCTCCTTTTCCATAATCTTTGGGACTACAAAGCACATCAGTGCCTTCGACACATCTGTACAATAGGTCTCCTTTGATTTTGAAATTTTCATAAGGTCGGCTGGATAAAATTTCTAAAATCGCTTTGATCATGGCATCATCGTGCTGCGCTTTCTGCAGTCTGGCAGAAACTTCTGCAGAGACCATCATTATCTGATGTGGGTAGCGGCATAAACAATCAACGTGCTTCAATCGGGTGCCAGGCCTATGTTCCACTTCGAAGTCAAACTGCTCCATGTATACAACCCATTCTGCCACGTCACGCGGAACATCCCGCTTCTTAAGGGTTTGCTTGAACGCGGCACCGTCGATAATCAGTTTGAATGAAATGCCAAGTAGGTATTGGCGAAACTTTTTAAAAGCCAAATACACTGCTTTTGCCTCCAGTATATAACTGTGCTTCTTCGATTTGGCCGGTGTAGTTTTCTTACTCCAGACTGGATGAAGAAACTGGAAAAAATCCTGCGGCTGCAGCACTATGTATAAGCGGTACACTACGATCCACCCCGAATGAAGCCCTAAATGCCATACTCAGTTTACCAAATCCAGGAATAGCTGGTATTGAACAAGCAAAAGTAGCGGCTATCAGGCTGAGGGAAACCTAGTAATGGTGCCACCTTAACAAGGGCCACTCCACCATCCTACTACTAGACCCTTTTATTCTCACCAGTACAGACTACCGTACTCCTAGGGAGTACAAACTCCCTTCCAGAACCTTATGCCAAAAAGAGAGAAGTGGGAGGATCAAATTCCAGACCCTGAGAACAAACTAAGCTTCTATACTGACGGCTCCAAACTAAACAATAAAGTATACTCCGAACAATAAGGCATTTAAGCCTGTTTTAAACTACCCAATCACTGCAGCGTATTTCAAGTTGAAGTGATAACTATACAAGAAGCACTAAAATACATAAACACACATAGCTCTACACTAAGAGGAGTCAATATATAAGTTAAAAAGATTTTATTAATTTTCTTTAAAAAAAAGAAAATAATATTTTTTTTCCTTTTTTTTTATTTGAGTATCGGATTAGAACTGACAATTATGATTCTTATAATTAATAATTATGATTCTCCATCGCTGCCGCGTCCCTCGATGTCATTGGTAGCTGATGTTGTTGCTGTAGCTTAAGTCCATGTCTTTATTGCTAATTGGTCAGTGCGAGTGCATTTTGTTGTTGGTGGATGCACTTGACATTAAATTCAGTGAGCTTTCCCACGATCGTAAGCATAATCAATGCTTACTCAGCGCACGTGTCTTTCGATCCGTGTGACCCTTATTGGTGCCACGGCATCTTATTGCATCCGGTGCACTCAATGCGGCTATGTAAGCTCTTTTGCAGTTGTTATTAAGAACTTATGCGCATGTGGTTGAACTTAGCGTTTTATTAGTATTATCTAGTATTTGACATTTTAGGTGTTAACTCTTCCCCCTTAAACGCGGGCGTCCTCGTTCGCTACGTAGAAGAGTACAGGGTTAGGTGGGGTTGGATCCGCCGGTGTTTTTTTGGTTTTCTTTTGGTCTGCACCTTCTACTGGCTGACGTATAATTCACGGAACCCTCGGTTGTCTTCTCTTCCTTATTTTTTTTTCAGAATCTTTGTGTTATTTATATAAGGCAAATTGCCATTTATTATAATATAGAATAATAGAATAGAATATAGTATAGTACGACTGCGACTGGACGACTGCGGCTGGACGACTGCGACTGGACGACTGTGACTGGACGACTGCGACTGGACGACTGCGACTGGACGACTGCGGGCGTGCACTCCTGGCTGCTGATCACCGACTTCCCCTTCTTACTTCTGACAACTCACACCGACTGCTGGTTCCAACTCTTCACTGCTGATCCCGATTCGCACTTCATACTCGCTCACGCCGCATCTCCCATCTTACATTCGGCCATCCTGATTAGTCATCGGCCTCTGATGATCAAGCTTCATCGTTGTCCTCCGCATAACGCCATAGCTTCATATTGTCGTTGCTTGTAGCGGTGTTCATAGGCCCTTCTGAGTCGCTAACTTTACGGACCTCATAACGCCCGCTGCGTTTCACCTTCGTGATTTCATATGGACCAAGGTATTCGCTAGCTAGTTTTCTACCAGCCACGAACTGCGTACGTCGAATAGCAACTAGATCACCCATCTTGAAGCCATAATTGTTCTTTCTTTTTCTATCAAACGCTTTTTTATAGTCCTCTTGTGCCTGCTGAATTTCCACCCTAGCTTCTTGCCTGGATTTCTGTCTCTCTTCGTCGAAACTGTTGTACATCTCCTCCTCTAGCATTTGCAGAATATTACCATTAGTATCATTCCTCATCTTAATGCCAAACATAAGCTCGAATGGCTTGTGTATTGTGCCATTGATGACTCGCTGTACCTTTGGCACAAACTGAAACCACTTGTCGGGCTTATCCGCTGACAGCTTTGAGATTATGGCCAAAATGGAACGATTCACGCGTTCGACTTGACCGTTTCCTCTTGGGACTCCTGTGGTCCTCCATACATGCTCGATCCCGTTTTCCTTAGCCTACGCCTTAAAAACAGCTGACGTAAATGCCGATCCACGACCACTGATGATTCGGATAGGATTACCGAAAACATCTGACCTGCTTTTCCATAATCTTTGGGACTACAAAGCACATCAGTGCCTTCGTCACATCTGTACAATAGGCCTCCTTTGATTTTGAAATTTTCATAAGGTCGGCTGGATAAAATTTCTAAAATCGCTTTGATCATGGCATCATCGTGCTGCGCTTTCTGCAGTCTGGCAGAAACTTCTGCAGAGATCATCATTATCTGATGTGGGTAGCGGCATAAACAATCAACGTGCTTCAATCGGGTGCCAGGCCTATGTTCCACTTCGAAGTCAAACTGCTCCATGTATACAACCCATTCTGCCACGTCACGCGGAACATCCCGCTTCTTAAGGGTTTGCTTGAACGCGGCACCGTCGATAATCAGTTTGAATGAAATGCCAAGTAGGTATTGGCGAAACTTTTTAAAAGCCAAATACACTGCTTTTGCCTCCAGTATATAACTGTGCTTCTTCGATTTGGCCGGTGTAGTTTTCTTACTCCAGACTGGATACAATGGCTCGTCGTACCACTGCTGCAATGTGGCACCAAACCCATCCTTTGAGGCATCTGTGTGGAGCTCTGTTCTGGCATCTCTATTATAAATTCTTAGAACAGGCTTCGAGATAAGTGCATCCTTCAATTCTTTCAGCGATTTTAACTCGGCATACTCCATTCGGAACAACTCATTTTTGCGCAAAAGGTTTGTCAGCGGCTTTGCGATCTGGAAATATCCTCGAATGAACTTGCGAAAAAACCCAGTGAGACCCAGAAAAGACTGCAGAGCTTTAATATTCTGCGGCACTGCAAATTTTTCGACTGCTTTTGTTTTTTCTGTTCCCGGCTCGATTTTGCCTTCTTCAATTACATGGCCTAGAAAATGGATTTTCGTCTGGAGAAAATGGCCCTTCTTCCATTTTATCTTTAGGCCATACTCTGCTGACTTCTTGAACACGCTCTCCATTTTCCTCAGACATTCGTCCCCTGTTACTGCATGTATGATTATATCATCCATATACAGATCCAAAACATCATCGTTCATTAGCTTTTGGAACACATGGTTGACAAAACGAATAAAAACCGCTGGAGAATTGCGAAACCCAAATGGTGCTTTTTTGAATTCAAAAAGGCTCTCCTTTGTAATGAATGCGGTGTACTTTCTGCTATTTTCATCGACCGGCACATGGAAAAACCCATTTTCAAAATCAATGACTGTGAAAAACTTGGCCCTCTGCAGCTTTTCCAGCACGTCGTCAATAACAAGTACCGGCAAGCAATCTTTAAGTACCATTTTGTTGAGCTGCCGGTAGTCGACACAAATGCGGTTGCTTCCATCCTTCTTTTTGACAACCACTATGCGGCTGGCAAAATTAGACGTTGACTGCCGAATTACGCCTGTATCAAGCCACTCCTTGACTTGAAGTTTTACCGCTTGTGCTTCGTTGGCAGCGATACAACTGGGTGCCTGCCGAAAAGGCACAATGTTATTATCCGCCACGATCTTGAGCTCGATCGGGCATTCGGCTGTTTTTTCCATCATGTTGAACTCGCTAACCATGGTTTCAACTGCTTCTTTAAACTGCGGAGGAGTTTCTATATCAGTGTTGATCTCAATAACATTTAGAATACTTAGCTGATTCGATTCCACAGTTTCCTCCCCAGCAGGGGGAGAAAACTCGAAGCCGGCTGCTGTCATCTTTACCCGAAACTTTGCCACAAAGTCGTATCCTAGTAAGGCATCACAGACCTGTGTGTAAGCTTTATTTCGTCGATTTTGGCCTCTGTATTGAATTGACCAAGCGGGCGCGTCACGCCATTTCCACCACTCATTTTCTTGACCTCGGCTTCTTTAATGATTAAGACGTCAGCTCCAGTATCCACTAGAGCTTCCACCCAGATGTCACCGATGCACAACTTTTTAAGTCGACGTTACTCATAGGCAATTTTTATTTTTGGTGCTGTACCACAGTTTTTCGCCATGTGTCCGCTTTCGTTGCAGCGAAAACACTTAACCTCACTTTTGCAGTCTTTTCGAATGTGGTCTTGGGCACCACAATTAAAACAATGCTGCTTTTTCCCAGAATTTGCCTGTGCGCCGTATTTACTTTAATTCGGCTGAATTTGTCGTTTCTCCTCTTTCTCATAGGTTTGATTCCTTTCATTCACTTCGTACTTTTCTCTCAGTTCTTTAAATGATGCACAGCCGTAAAGCGTAAATTTGAAGTCACTTTTGAGATTCAGACCATCTACCACATATTTTATTACTGATTCTGTGTCTATGACTCCACGCGCAGCAATGCGTTTCATTTGCAGAAGGTACACATGGAAACTTTCGTTTTTGAGCACACACGCTCCATCAAATGCTTCTTTATTTCGGCGCTGCCTACTTTTACTCTAGCAAATTCATCAATCAACACTTCCCGCAATGTATCGTATTCATACACAAGCAGGATAGTGGCTGACGTATAATTCACGGAACCCTCGGTTGTCTTCTCTTCCTTATTTTTTTTTCAGAATCTTAGTGTTATTTATATAAGGCAAATTACCATTTATTATAATATAGAATAATAGAATAGAATATAGTATAGTACGACTGCGACTGGACGACTGCGGCTGAACGACTGCGACTGGACGACTGTGACTGTACGACTGCGACTGGACGACTGCGACTGGACGACTGCGGGCGTGCACTCCTGGCTGCTGATCACCGACTTCCCCTTCTTACTTCTGACAACTCACACCGACTGCTGGTTCCAACTCTTCACTGCTGACCCCGATTCGCACTTCATACTCGCTCACGCCGCATCTCCCATCTTACATTCGGCCATCCTGATTAGTCATCGGCCTCTGATGACCAAGCTTCATCGTTGTCCTCCGCATAACGCCATAGCTTAGCTCATATTGCCGTTGCTTGTAGCGGTGTTCATAGGCCCTTCTGAGTCGCTAACTTTACGGACCTCATAACGCCCGCTGCGTTTCACCTTCGTGATTTCATATGGACCAAGGTATTCGCTAGCTAGTTTTCTACCAGCCACGAACTGCGTACGTCGAATAGCAACTAGATCACCCATCTTGAAGCCATAATTGTTCTTTCTTTTTCTATCAAACGCTTTTTTATAGTCCTCTTGTGCCTGCTGAATTTCCACCCTAGCTTCTTGCCTGGATTTCTGTCTCTCTTCGTCGAAACTGTTGTACATCTCCTCCTCTAGCATTTGCAGAATATTACCATTAGCATCATTCCTCATCTTAATGCCAAACATAAGCTCGAATGGCTTGTGTATTGTGCCATTGATGACTCGCTGTACCTTTGGCACAAACTGAAACCACTTGTCGGGCTTATCCGCTGACAGCTTTGAGATTATGGCCAAAATGGAACGATTCACGCGTTCGACTTGACCGTTTCCTCTTGGGACTCCTGTGGTCCTCCATACATGCTCGATCCCGTTTTCCTTAGCCTACGCCTTAAAAACAGCTGACGTAAATGCCGATCCACGACCACTGATGATTCGGATAGGATTACCGAAAACATCTGACCTCCTTTTCCATAATCTTTGGGACTACAAAGCACATCAGTGCCTTCGTCACATCTGTACAATAGGCCTCCTTTGATTTTGAAATTTTCATAAGGTCGGCTGGATAAAATTTCTAAAATCGCTTTGATCATGGCATCATCGTGCTGCGCTTTCTGCAGTCTGGCAGAAACTTCTGCAGAGATCATCATTATCTGATGTGGGTAGCGGCATAAACAATCAACGTGCTTCAATCGGGTGCCAGGCCTATGTTCCACTTCGAAGTCAAACTGCTCCATGTATACAACCCATTCTGCCACGTCACGCGGAACATCCCGCTTCTTAAGGGTTTGCTTGAACGCGGCACCGTCGATAATCAGTTTGAATGAAATGCCAAGTAGGTATTGGCGAAACTTTTTAAAAGCCAAATACACTGCTTTTGCCTCCAGTATATAACTGTGCTTCTTCGATTTGGCCGGTGTAGTTTTCTTACTCCAGACTGGATACAATGGCTCGTCGTACCACTGCTGCAATGTGGCACCAAACCCATCCTTTGAGGCATCTGTGTGGAGCTCTGTTCTGGCATCTCTATTATAAATTCTTAGAACAGGCTTCGAGATAAGTGCATCCTTCAATTCTTTCAGCGATTTTAACTCGGCATACTCCATTCGGAACAACTCATTTTTGCGCAAAAGGTTTGTCAGCGGCTTTGCGATCTGGAAATATCCTCGAATGAACTTGCGAAAAAACCCAGTGAGACCCAGAAAAGACTGCAGAGCTTTAATATTCTGCGGCACTGCAAATTTTTCGACTGCTTTTGTTTTTTCTGTTCCCGGCTCGATTTTGCCTTCTTCAATTACATGGCCTAGAAAATGGATTTTCGTCTGGAGAAAATGGCCCTTCTTCCATTTTATCTTTAGGCCATACTCTGCTGACTTCTTGAACACGCTCTCCATTTTCCTCAGACATTCGTCCCCTGTTACTGCATGTATGATTATATCATCCATATACAGATCCAAAACATCATCGTTCATTAGCTTTTGGAACACATGGTTGACAAAACGAATAAAAACCGCTGGAGAATTGCGAAACCCAAATGGTGCTTTTTTGAATTCAAAAAGGCCCTCCTTTGTAATGAAAGCGGTGTACTTTCTGCTATTTTCATCGACCGGCACATGGAAAAACCCATTTTCAAAATCAATGACTGTGAAAAACTTGGCCCTCTGCAGCTTTTCCAGCACGTCGTCAATAACAAGTACCGGCAAGCAATCTTTAAGTACCATTTTGTTGAGCTGCCGGTAGTCGACACAAATGCGGTTGCTTCCATCCTTCTTTTTGACAACCACTATGCGGCTGGCAAAATTAGACGTTGACTGCCGAATTACGCCTGTATCAAGCCACTCCTTGACTTGAAGTTTTACCGCTTGTGCCTCGTTGGCAGCGATACAACTGGGTGCCTGCCGAAAAGGCACAATGTTATTATCCGCCACGATCTTGAGCTCGATCGGGCATTCGGCTGTTTTTTCCATCATGTTGAACTCGCTAACCATGGTTTCAACTGCTTCTTTAAACTGCGGAGGAGTTTCTATATCAGTGTTGATCTCAATAACATTTAGAATACTTAGCTGATTCGATTCCACAGTTTCCTCCCCAGCAGGGGGAGAAAACTCGAAGCCGGCTGCTGTCATCTTTACCCGAAACTTTGCCACAAAGTCGTATCCTAGTAAGGCATCACAGACCTGTGTGTAAGCTTTATTTCGTCGATTTTGGCCTCTGCATTGAATTGACCAAGCGGGCGCGTCACGCCATGAGGTGGTTTTAGTTGGATACAGCCAGACAAACTTTGTGAAGCCATCCACAATCGCAAATATGTGTTTATATTGCTTGGCTGTGGCTTCCATTATCCCCAAGTGGTCTACCGGTGTGTAACGGTTTTACCCCTTTGTCGATACTGTGAAGGAATCCCTCTTTCTTGCCCAATTTTTTGTTGTAGATGATGCATTTGATACAGTTATTGATGACCTTAGCCACCTTTCCTTCCAAATGTGGAATCCAATAGTTTTGTTGGATAGAATGCATTGTTTTCTGAGTACCAAAATGGCCAACTTTGTGTGCTTCTGTGATGACCTCCTTTTCCATAATCTTTGGGACTACAAAGCACATCAGTGCCTTCGACACATCTGTACAATAGGCCTCCTTTGATTTTGAAATTTTCATAAGGTTGGCTGGATAAAATTTCTAAAATCGATTTGATCATGGCATCATCGTGCTGCGCTTTCTGCAGTCTGGCAGAAACTTTTGCAGAGACCATCATTATCTGATGAGGGTAGCGGCATAAACAATCAACGTGCTTCAATCGGGTGCCAGGCCTATGTTCCACTTCGAAGTCAAACTGCTCCATGTATACAACCCATTCTGCCACGTCACGCGGAACATCCCGCTTCTTAAGGATTTGCTTGAACGCGGCACAGTCGATAATCAGTTTGAATGAAATGCCAAGTATGTATTGGCGAAACTTTTTAAAAGCCAAATACACTGCTTTTGCCTCCAGTATATAACTGTGCTTCTTCGATTTGGCCGGTGTAGTTTTCTTACTCCAGACTGGATACAATGGCTCGTCGTACCACTGCAGCAATGTGGCACCAAACCCATCCTTTGAGGCATCTGTGTGGAGCTCTGTTCTGGCATCTCTATTATAAATTCTTAGAACAGGCTTCGAGATAAGTGCATCCTTCAATTCTTTCAGCGATTTTAACTCGGCATACTCCATTCGGAACAACTCATTTTTGCTCAAAAGTTTTGTCAGCGGCTTTGCGATCTGGAAATATCCTCGAATGAACTTGCGAAAAAACCCAGTGAGACCCAGAAAAGACTGCAGAGCTTTAATATTCTGCGGCACTGCAAATTTTTCGACTGCTTTTGTTTTTTCTGTTCCCGGCTTGATTTTGCCTTCTTCAATTACATGGCCTAGAAAATGGATTTTCGTCTGGAGAAAATGGCACTTCTTCCATTTTATCTTTAGGCCATACTCTGCTTACTTCTTGAACACGCTCTCCATTTTCCTCAGACATTCGTCCGCTGTTACTGCATGTATGATTATATCATCCATATACAGATCCAAAACATCATCGTTCATTAGCTTTTGGAGCACATTGCGAAGAATTCTCCGCTGGAGAATTGCGAAACCCAAATGGTACTTTTTTGAATTCAAAAAGGCCCTCCTTTGTAATGAAAGCGGTGTACTTTCTGCTATTTTCATCGACCGGCACATGGAAAAACCCATTTTCAAAATCAATGACTGTGAAGAACTTGGCCCTCTGCAGCTTTTCCAGCACGTCGTCAATAACAGGTACCGGGAAGCAATCTTTAAGTACCATTTTGTTGAGCTGCCGGTAGTCGACACAAATGCGGTTGCTTCCATCCTTCTTTTTGACAACCACTATGCGGCTGGCAAAATTAAACGTTGACTGCCGAATTACGCCTGTATCAAGCCACTCCTTGACTTGAAGTTTTACCGCTTGTGCCTCGTTGGCAGCGATACAACTGGGTGCCTGCCGAAAAGGCACAATGTTATTATCCGGCACGATCTTGAGCTCAATCGGGCATTCGGCTGTTTTTTCCATCATGTTGAACTCGCTAACCATGGTTTCAACTGCTTCTTTAAACTGCGGAGGAGTTTCTATATCAGTGTTGATCTCAATAACATTTAGAATACTTAGCTGATTCGATTCCACAGTTTCCTCCCCAGCAGGGGGAGAAAACTCGAAGCCGGCTGCTGTCATCTTTACCCGAAACTTTGCCACAAAGTCGTATCCTAGTAAGGCATCACAGATCTGTGTGTAAGCTTCATTTCGTCGATTTTGGCCTCTGCATTGAATTGACCAAGCGGGCGCGTCACGCCATTTCCACCACTCATTTTCTTGACCTCGGCTTCTTTAATGATTAAGACGTCAGCTCCAGTATCCACTAGAGCTTCCACCCAGATGTCACCGATGCACAACTTTTTAAGTCGACGTTCCTCATAGGCAATTTTTATTTTTGGTGCTGTACCACAGTTTTTCGCCATGTGTCCGCTTTCGTTGCAGCGAAAACACTTAACCTCACTTTTGCAGTCTTTTCGAATGTGATCTTGGGCACCACAATTAAAACAATGCTGCTTTTCCCCAGAATTTGCCTGTGCGCCGTATTTACTTTTATTTGGCTGAATTTGTCGTTTCTCCTCTTTCTCATAGGTTTGATTACTTTCATTCACTTCGTACTTTTCTCTCAGTTATTTAAATGATGCACAGCCGTAAAGCGTAAATTTGAAGTCACTTTTGAGATTCAGACCATCTACCACATATTTTATTACTGATTCTGTGTCTATGACTCCACGCGCAGCAATGCGTTTCATTTGCAGAAGGTACACATGGAAACTTTCGTTTTTGAGCACACACGCTCCATCAAATGCTTCTTTATTTCGGCGCTGCCTACTTTTACTCTAGCAAATTCATCAATCAACACTTCCCGCAATGTATCGTATTCATACACAAGCAGGATAGTGGCTGACGTATAATTCACGGAACCCTCGGTTGTCTTCTCTTCCTTATTTTTTTTTCAGAATCTTAGTGTTATTTATATAAGGCAAATTACCATTTATTATAATATAGAATAATAGAATAGAATATAGTATAGTACGACTGCGACTGGACGACTGCGGCTGGACGACTGCGACTGGACGACTGTGACTGGACGACTGCGACTGGACGACTGCGACTGGACGACTGCGGGCGTGCACTCCTGGCTGCTGATCACCGACTTCCCCTTCTTACTTCTGACAACTCACACCGACTGCTGGTTCCAACTCTTCACTGCTGACCCCGATTCGCACTTCATACTCGCTCACGCCGCATCTCCCATCTTACATTCGGCCATCCTGATTAGTCATCGGCCTCTGATGACCAAGCTTCATCGTTGTCCTCCGCATAACGCCATAGCTTCATATTGCCGTTGCTTGTAGCCGTGTTCATAGGCCCTTCTGAGTCGCTAACTTTACGGACCTCATAACGCCCGCTGCGTTTCACCTTCGTGATTTCATATGGGCCAAGGTATTCGCTAGCTAGTTTTCTACCAGCCACGAACTGCGTACGTCGAATAGCAACTAGATCACCCATCTTGAAGCCATAATTGTTCTTTCTTTTTCTATCAAACGCTCTTTTATAGTCCTCTTGTGCCTGCTGAATTTCCACCCTAGCTTCTTGCCTGGATTTCTGTCTCTCTTCGTCGAAACTGTTGTACATCTCCTCCTCTAGCATTTGCAGAATATTACCATTAGCATCATTCCTCATCTTAATGCCAAACATAAGCTCGAATGGCTTGTGTATTGTGCCATTGATTACTCGCTGTACCTTTGGCACAAACTGAAACCACTTGTCGGGCTTATCCGCTGACAGCTTTGAGATTATGGCCAAAATGGAACGATTCACGCGTTCGACTTGACCGTTTCCTCTTGGGACTCCTGTGGTCCTCCCGTTTTCCTTAGCTCGATCCCGCTTTCCTTAGCGTACGCCTTAAAAGCAGCTGACGTAAATGCCGATCCAGGATCACTGATGATTCGGCTAGGATTACCGAAAACATCTGACCAGTTGTTCAGCTTTTGCAAAACCTCTTCACTGCTGGTGGTTTTAGTTGGATACAGCCAGACAAACTTTGTGAAGCCATCCACAATCGCAAATATGTGTTTATATTGCTTGGCTGTGGCTTCCATTATCCCCAAGTGGTCTACCGGTGTGTAACGGTTTTACCCCTTTGTCGATACTGTGAAGGAATCCCTCTTTCTTGCCCAATTTTTTGTTGTAGATGATGCATTTGATGCAGTTATTGATGACCTTAGCCACCTTTCCTTCCAAATGTGGAATCCAATAGTTTTGTTGGATAGAATGCATTGTTTTCTGAGTACCAAAATGGCCAACTTTGTGTGCTTCTGTGATGACCTCCTTTTCCATAATCTTTGGGACTACAAAGCACATCAGTGCCTTCGACACATCTGTACAATAGGCCTCCTTTGATTTTGAAATTTTCATAAGGTTGGCTGGATAAAATTTCTAAAATCGATTTGATCATGGCATCATCGTGCTGCGCTTTCTGCAGTCTGGCAGAAACTTCTGCAGAGACCATCATTATCTGATGAGGGTAGCGGCATAAACAATCAACGTGCATCAATCGGGTGCCAGGCCTATGTTCCACTTCGAAGTCAAACTGCTCCATGTATACAACCCATTCTGCCACGTCACGCGGAACATCCCGCTTCTTAAGGATTTGCTTGAACGCGGCACAGTCGATAATCAGTTTGAATGAAATGCCAAGTATGTATTGGCGAAACTTTTTAAAAGCCAAATACACTGCTTTTGCCTCCAGTATATAACTGTGCTTCTTCGATTTGGCCGGTGTAGTTTTCTTACTCCAGACTGGATACAATGGCTCGTCGTACCACTGCAGCAATGTGGTACCAAACCCATCCTTAGAGGCATCTGTGTGGAGCTCTGTTCTGGCATCTCTATTATAAATTCTTAGAACAGGCTTCGAGATAAGTGCATCCTTCAATTCTTTCAGCGATTTTAACTCGGCATACTCCATTCGGAACAACTCATTTTTGCGCAAAAGGTTGTCAGCGGCTTTGCGATCTGGAAATATCCTCGAATGAACTTGCGAAAAAACCCAGTGAGACCCAGAAAAGACTGCAGAGCTTTAATATTCTGCGGCACTGAAAATTTTTCGACTGCTTTTGTTTTTTCTGTTCCCGGCTTGATTTTGCCTTCTTCAATTACATGGCCTAGAAAATGGATTTTCGTCTGGAGAAAATGGCACTTCTTCCATTTTATCTTTAGGCCATACTCTGCTTACTTCTTGAACACGCTCTCCATTTTCCTCAGACATTCGTCCGCTGTTACTGCATGTATGATTATATCATCCATATACAGATCCAAAACATCATCGTTCATTAGCTTTTGGAGCACATTGCGAAGAATTCTCCGCTGGAGAATTGCGAAACCCAAATGGTACTTTTTTGAATTCAAAAAGGCCCTCCTTTGTAATGAAAGCGGTGTACTTTCTGCTATTTTCATCGACCGGCACATGGAAAAACCCATTTTCAAAATCAATGACTGTGAAGAACTTGGCCCTCTGCAGCTTTTCCAGCACGTCGTCAATAACAGGTACCGGGAAGCAATCTTTAAGTACCATTTTGTTGAGCTGCCGGTAGTCGACACAAATGCGGTTGCTTCCATCCTTCTTTTTGACAACCACTATGCGGCTGGCAAAATTAGACGTTGACTGCCGAATTACGCCTGTATCAAGCCACTCCTTGACTTGAAGTTTTACCGCTTGTGCCTCGTTGGCAGCGATACAACTGGGTGCCTGCCGAAAAGGCACAATGTTATTATCCGGCACGATCTTGAGCTCGATCGGGCATTCGGCTGTTTTTTCCATCATGTTGAACTCGCTAACCATGGTTTCAACTGCTTCTTTAAACTGCGGAGGAGTTTCTATATCAGTGTTGATCTCAATAACATTTAGAATACTTAGCTGATTCGATTCCACAGTTTCCTCCCCAGCAGGGGGAGAAAACTCGAAGCCGGCTGCTGTCATCTTTACCCGAAACTTTACCACAAAGTCGTATCCTAGTAAGGCATCACAGACCTGTGTTTAAGCTTTATTTCGTCGATTTTGGCCTCTGCATTGAATTGACCAAGCGGGCGCGTCACGCCATTTCCACCACTCATTTTCTTGACCTCGGCTTCTTTAATGATTAAGACGTCAGCTCCAGTATCCACTAGAGCTTCCACCCAGATGTCACCGATGCACAACTTTTTAAGTCGACGTTACTCATAGGCAATTTTTATTTTTGGTGCTGTACCACAGTTTTTCGCCATGTGTCCGCTTTCGTTGCAGCGAAAACACTTAACCTCACTTTTGCAGTCTTTTCGAATGTGGTCTTGGGCACCACAATTAAAACAATGCTGCTTTTTCCCAGAATTTGCCTGTGCGCCGTATTTACTTTAATTCGGCTGAATTTGTCGTTTCTCCTCTTTCTCATAGGTTTGATTACTTTCATTCACTTCGTACTTTTCTCTCAGTTCTTTAAATGATGCACAGCCGTAAAGCGTAAATTTGAAGTCACTTTTGAGATTCAGACCATCTACCACATATTTTATTACTGATTCTGTGTCTATGACTCCACGCGCTGACGCGCTGAGTGGCTGACGTATAATTCACGGAACCCTCGTTTGGCTTCTCTTCCTTATTTTTTTTTCAGAATCTTAGTGTTATTTATATAAGGCAAATTGCCATTTATTATAATATCGAATAATAGAATAGAATATAGTATAGTACGACTGCGACTGGACGACTGCGGCTGGACGACTGCGACTGGACGACTGTGACTGGACGACTGCGACTGGACGACTGCGACTGGACGACTGCGGGCGTGCACTCCTGGCTGCTGATCACCGACTTCCCCTTCTTACTTCTGACAACTCACACCGACTGCTGGTTCCAACTCTTCACTGCTGATCCCGATTCGCACTTCATACTCGCTCACGCCGCATCTCCCATCTTACATTCGGCCATCCTGATTAGTCATCGGCCTCTGATGACCAAGCTTCATCGTTGTCCTCCGCATAACGCCATAGCTTCATATTGCCGTTGCTTGTAGCCGTGTTCATAGGCCCTTCTGAGTCGCTAACTTTACGGACCTCATAACGCCCGCTGCGTTTCACCTTCGTGATTTCATATGGGCCAAGGTATTCGCTAGCTAGTTTTCTACCAGCCACGAACTGCGTACGTCGAATAGCAACTAGATCACCCATCTTGAAGCCATAATTGTTCTTTCTTTTTCTATCAAACGCTTTTTTATAGTCCTCTTGTGCCTGCTGAATTTCCACCCTAGCTTCTTGCCTGGATTTCAGTCTCTCTTCGTCGAAACTGTTGTACATCTCCTCCTCTAGCATTTGCAGAATATTACCATAAGCATCATTCCTCATCTTAATGCCAAACATAAGCTCGAATGGCTTGTGTATTGTGCCATTGATGACTCGCTGTACCTTTGGCACAAACTGAAACCACTTGTCGGGCTTATCCGCTGAAAGCTTTGAGATTATGGCCAAAATGGAACGATTCACGCGTTCGACTTGACCGTTTCCTCTTGGGACTCCTGTGGTCCTCCATACATGCTCGATCCCGTTTTCCTTAGCGTACGCCTTAAAAGCAGCTGACGTAAATGCCGATCCACGATCACTGATGATTCGGATAGGATTACCGAAAACATCTGACCAGTTGTTCAGCTTTTGCAAAACCTCTTCACTGCTGGTGGTTTTAGTTGGATAAAGCCAGACAAACTTTGTGAAGCCATCCACAATCGCAAATATGTGTTTATATTGCTTGGCTGTGGCATCCATTATCCCCAAGTGGTCTACGTGTACGGTGTGTAACGGTTTTACCCCTTTGTCGATACTGTGAAGGAATCCCTCTTTCTTGCCCAATTTTTTGTTGTAGATGATGCATTTGATACAGTTATTGATGACCTTAGCCACCTTTCCTTCCAAATGTGGAATCCAATAGTTTTGTTGGATAGAATGCATGGTTTTCTGAGTACCAAAATGGCCAACTTTGTGAGCTTCTGTGATGACCTCCTTTTCCATAATCTTTGGGACTACAAAGCACATCAGTGCCTTCGACACATCTGTACAATAGGTCTCCTTTGATTTTGAAATTTTCATAAGGTCGGCTGGATAAAATTTCTAAAATCGCTTTGATCATGGCATCATCGTGCTGCGCTTTCTGCAGTCTGGCAGAAACTTCTGCAGAGACCATCATTATCTGATGTGGGTAGCGGCTTGAACAATCAAAGTGCTTCAATCGGGTGCCAGGCCTATGTTCCACTTCGAAGTCAAACTGCTCCATGTATACAACCCATTCTGCCACGTCACGCGGAACATCCCGCTTCTTAAGGGTTTGCTTGAACGCGGCACAGTCGATAATCAGTTTGAATGAAATGCCAAGTATGTATTGGCGAAACTTTTTAAAAGCCAAATACACTGCTTTTGCCTCCAGTGTATAACTGTGCTTCTTCGATTTGGCCGTTGTAGTTTTCTTACTCCAGTAGCAGACTGCATACAACTGCTCGTCGTACCACTGCAGCAATGTGGCACCAAACCCATCCTTTGAGGCATCTGTGTGGAGCTCTGTTCTGGCATCTCTATTATAAATTCTTAGAACAGGCTTTAAGATAAGGGCATCCTTCAATTCTTTCAGCGATTTTAACTCGGCATACTCCATTCGGAACAACTCATTTTTGCGCAAAAGGTTTGTCAGCGGTTTTGCGATCTGGAAATATCCTCGAATGAACTTGCGAAAAAACCCAGTGAGACCCAGAAAAGACTGCAGAGCTTTAATATTCTGCGGCACTGAAAATTTTTCGACTGCTTTTGTTTTTTCTGTTCCCGGCTTGATTTTGCCTTCTTCAATTACATGGCCTAGAAAATGGATTTTCGTCTGGAGAAAATGGCACTTCTTCCATTTTATCTTTAGGCCATACTCTGCTGACTTCTTGAACACGCTCTCCATTTTCCTCAGACATTCGTCCGCTGTTACTGCATGTATGATTATATCATCCATATACAGATCCAAAACATCATCGTTCATTAGCTTTTGGAGCACATGGTTGACAAAACGAATAAAAACCGCTGGAGAATTGCGAAACCCAAATGGTACTTTTTTGAATTCAAAAAGGCCCTCCTTTGTAATGAAAGCGGTGTACTTTCTGCTATTTTCATCGACCGGCACATGGAAAAACCCATTTTCAAAATCAATGACTGTGAAGAACTTGGCCCTCTGCAGCTTTTCCAGCACGTCGTCAATAACAGGTACCGGGAAGCAATCTTTAAGTACCATTTTGTTGAGCTGCCGGTAGTCGACACAAATGCGGTTGCTTCCATCCTTCTTTTTGACAACCACTATGCGGCTGGCAAAATTAGACGTTGACTGCCGAATTACGCCTGTATCAAGCCACTCCTTGACTTGAAGTTTTACCGCTTGTGCCTCGTTGGCAGCGATACAACTGGGTGCCTGCCGAAAAGGCACAATCTTATTATCCGGCACGATCTTGAGCTCGATCGGGCATTCGGCTGTTTTTTCCATCATGCCAACTCGCTAACCATGTTTTCAACTGCTTCTTAAACTTAAACTCGAAGCCGGCTGCTGTCATCTTTACCCGAAACTTTGCCACAAAGTCGTATCCTAGTAAGGCATCACAGACCTGTGTGTAAGCTTCATTTCGTCGATTTTGGCCTCTGCATTGAATTGACCAAGCGGGCGCGTCACGCCATTTCCACCACTCATTTCCTTGAACACGGCTTCTTTAATGATTAAGACGTCAGCTCCAGTATCCACTAGAGCTTCCACCCAGATGTCACCGATGCACAACTTTTTAAGTCGACGTTCCTCATAGGCAATTTTTATTTTTGGTGCTGTACCACAGTTTTTCGCCATGTGTCCGCTTTCGTTGCAGCGAAAACACTTAACCTCACTTTTGCAGTCTTTTCGAATGTGGTCTTGGGCACCACAATTAAAACAATGCTGCTTTTTCCCAGAATTTGCCTGTGTGCCGTATTTACTTTTATTCGGCTGAATTTGTCGTTTCTCCTCTTTCTCATAGGTTTGATTACTTTCATTCACTTCGTACTTTTCTCTCAGTTCTTTAAATGATGCACAGCCGTAAAGCGTAAATTTGAAGTCACTTTTGAGATTCAGACCATCTACCACATATTTTATTACTGATTCTGTGTCTATGACTCCACGCGCAGCAATGCGTTTCATTTGCAGAAGGTACACATGGAAACTTTCGTTTTTGAGCACACACGCTCCATCAAATGCTTCTTTATTTCGGCGCTGCCTACTTTTACTCTAGCAAATTCATCAATCAACACTTCCCGCAATGTATCGTATTCATACACAAGCAGGATAGTGGCTGACGTATAATTCACGGAACCCTCGTTTGTCTTCTCTTCCTTATTTTTTTTTCAGAATCTTAGTGTTATTTATATAAGGCAAATTGCCATTTATTATAATATAGAATAATAGAATAGAATATAGTATAGTACGACTGCGACTGGACGACTGCGGCTGGACGACTGCGACTGGACGACTGTGACTGGACGACTGCGACTGGACGACTGCGGGCGTGCACTCCTGGCTGCTGATCACCGACTTCCCCTTCTTACTTCTGACAACTCACACCGACGGCTGGTTCCAACTCTTCACTGCTGACCCCGATTCGCACTTCATACTCGCTCACGCCGCATCTCCCATCTTACATTCGGCCATCCTGATTAGTCACCGGCCTCTGATAACCAAGCTTCATCGTTGTCCTCCGCATAAAGCCATAGCTTCATATTGTCGTTGCTTGTAGCGGTGTTCATAGGCCCTTCTGAGTCGCTAACTTTACGGACCTCATAACGCCCGCTGCGTTTCACCTTCGTGATTTCATATGGACCAAGGTATTCGCTAGCTAGTTTTCTACCAGCCACGAACTGCGTACGTCGAATAGCAACTAGATCACCCATCTTGAAGCCATAATTGTTCTTTCTTTTTCTATCAAACGCTTTTTTATAGTCCTCTTGTGCCTGCTGAATTTCCACCCTAGCTTCTTGCCTGGATTTCTGTCTCTCTTCGTCGAAACTGTTGTACATCTCCTCCTCAAGCATTTGCAGAATATTACCATTAGCATCATTCCTCATCTTAATGCCAAACATAAGCTCGAATGGCTTGTGTATTGTGCCATTGATTACTCGCTGTACCTTTGGCACAAACTGAAACCACTTGTCGGGCTTATCCGCTGACAGCTTTGAGATTATGGCCAAAATGGAACGATTCACGCGTTCGACTTGACCGTTTCCTCTTGGGACTCCTGTGGTCCTCCCGTTTTCCTTAGCTCGATCCCGTTTTCCTTAGCGTACGCCTTAAAAGCAGCTGACGTAAATGCCGATCCAGGATCACTGATGATTCGGCTAGGATTACCGAAAACATCTGACCAGTTGTTCAGCTTTTGCAAAACCTCTTCACTGCTGGTGGTTTTAGTTGGATAAAGCCAGACAAACTTTGTGAAGCCATCCACAATCGCAAATATGTGTTTATATTGCTTGGCTGTGGCATCCATTATCCCCAAGTGGTCTACGTGTACGGTGTGTAACGGTTTTACTCCTTTGTCGATACTGTGAAGGAATCCCTCTTTCTTGCCCAATTTTTTGTTGTAGATGATGCATTTGATACAGTTATTGATGACCTTAGCCACCTTTCCTTCCAAATGTGGAATCCAATAGTTTTGTTGGATAGAATGCATTGTTTTCTGAGTACCAAAATGGCCAACTTTGTGTGCTTCTGTGATGACCTCCTTTTCCATAATCTTTGTGACTACAAAGCACATCAGTGCCTTCGACTGATCTGTACAATAGGCCTCCTTTGATTTTGAAATTTTCATAAGGTCGGCTGGATAAAATTTCTAAAATCGCTTTGATCATGGCATCATCGTGCTGCGCTTTCTGCAGTCTGGCAGAAACTTCTGCAGAGACCATCATTAAATGATGTGGGTAGCGACAATCAACGTGCTTCAATCAGGTGCCAGGCCTATGTTCCACTTCGAAGTCAAACTGCTCCATGTATACAACCCATTCTGCCACGTCACGCGGAACATCCCGCTTCTTAAGGGTTTGCTTGAACGCGGCACAGTCGATAATCAGTTTGAATGAAATGCCAAGTAGGTATTGGCGAAACTTTTTAAAAGCCAAATACACTGCTTTTGCCTCCAGTATATAACTGTGCTTCTTCGATTCGGCCGGTGTAGTTTTCTTACTCCAGTAGCAGACTGGATACAACTGCTCGTCGTACCACTGCAGCAATGTGGCACCAAACCCATCCTTTGAGGCATCTGTGTGGAGCTCTGTTCTGGCATCTCTATTATAAATTCTTAGAACAGGCTTCGAGATAAGTGCATCCTTCAATTCTTTCAGCGATTTTAACTCGGCATACTCCATTCGGAACAACTCATTTTTGCGCAAAAGGTTTGTCAGCGGTTTTGCGATCTGGAAATATCCTCGAATGAACTTGCGAAAAAACCCAGTGAGACCCAGAAAAGACTGCAGAGCTTTAATATTCTGCGGCACTGAAAATTTTTCGACTGCTTTTGTTTTTTCTGTTCCCGGCTTGATTTTGCCTTCTTCAATTACATGGCCTAGAAAATGGATTTTCGTCTGGAGAAAATGGCACTTCTTCCATTTTATCTTTAGGCCATACTCTGCTGACTTCTTGAACACGCTCTCCATTTTCCTCAGACATTCGTCCGCTGTTACTGCATGTATGATTATATCATCCATATACAGATCCAAAACATCATCGTTCATTAGCTTTTGGAACACATGGTTGACAAAACGAATAAAAACCGCTGGAGAATTGCGAAACCCAAATGGTGCTTTGTTGAATTCAAAAAGGCCCTCCTTTGTAATGAAAGCGGTGTACTTTCTGCTATTTTCATCGACCGGCACATGGAAAAACCCATTTTCAAAATCAATGACTGTGAAGAACTTGGCCCTCTGCAGCTTTTCCAGCACGTCGTCAATAACAGGTACCGGGAAGCAATCTTTAAGTACCATTTTGTTGAGCTGCCGGTAGTCGACACAAATGCGGTTGCTTCCATCCTTCTTTTTGACAACCACTATGCGGCTGGCAAAATTAGACGTTGACTGCCGAATTACGCCTGTATCAAGCCACTCCTTGACTTGAAGTTTTACCGCTTGTGCCTCGTTGGCAGCGATACAACTGGGTGCCTGCCGAAAAGGCACAATGTTATTATCCGGCACGATCTTGAGCTCGATCGGGCATTCGGCTGTTTTTTCCATCATGTTGAACTCGCTAACCATGGTTTAAACTGCTTCATTAAACTGCGGAGGAGTTTCTATATCAGTGTTGGTCTCAATAACATTTAGAATACTTAGCTGATTCGATTCCACAGATTCCTCCCCAGCAGGGGGAGAAAACTCGAAGCCGGCTTCTGTCATCTTTAACCGAAACTTTGCCACAAAGTCGTATCCTAGTAAGGCATCACAGACCATGGCATTTTCCGGCACGACCAGGAACCTGTGTGTAAGCTTCATTTCGTCGATTTTGGCCTCTGCATTGAATTGACCAAGCGGGCGCGTCACGCCATTTCCAAGACCTCGTAGGGTAGAGACACTCTGCTGCAGACTAACACCACTCATTTTCTTGACCACGGCTTCTTTAATGATTGAGACGTCAGCTCCAGTATCCACTAGAGCTTCCACCCAGATGTCACCGATGCACAACTTTTTAAGTCGACGTTCCTCATAGGCAATTTTTATTTTTGATGCTGTACCACAGTTTTTCGCCATGTGTCCGCTTTCGTTGCAGCGAAAACACTTAACCTCACTTTTGCAGTCTTTTCGAATGTGGTCTTGGGCACCACAATTAAAACAATCCTGCTTTTTCCCAGAATTTGCCTGTGCGCCGTATTTACTTTTATTCGGCTGAATTTGTCGTTTCTCCTCTTTCTCATAGGTTTGATTACTTTCATTCACTTCGTACTTTTCTCTCAGTTCTTTAAATGATTCACAGCCGTAAAGAGTAAATTTGAAGTCACTTTTGAGATTCAGACCATCTACCACATATTTTATCACTGATTCTGTGTCTATGACTCCACGCGCAGCAATGCGTTTCATTTGCAGAAGGTACTCATGAAAACTTTCGTTTTTGAGCTTCACAAGCTCCATCAATTGCTTGTTTATTTCGGCGCTGCCTACTTTTACTCTAGCAAATTCATCAACCAACACTTCCCGCAATGTATCTTATTCATACACAATTGCCGACTCCAAAAATAGTGCGGCTGTATGGGTCATCTTGGCACGAGCTTGCACATATTTTTGTTTTTCACTGAGCCCATATGCGTCGGCATTCAACTCAAAGTTTTGAAACCACGCCTTCACTTGCTTATTATTACCGTCGAATTCGGGTATAATTTTTGCGAAGTTTTCCACAATCAGCTTTCCCTCATCTTTATGAACTTCGTCTGCCCGAATTTTTAAAGTTAACAACTGTACTAACTGCTGGAGCATTTCATTATTTTGTGTAACTAAATTCATATCTCCTTGAACACCCGTGTTCTCTTTTCTTTCAACTTCCATCGCTTTTGCAACTTTTTCAGATTCTTTTGTCTCTGATATTATCATGCGTGATCGCAGCGAGTATAATTCTCTCGCTTGCACAACTAACGGCTTTACGTTTGGCTTCTCTTCTTTTTGTGTGTCTGCTTTTTCTTTTGCGGCTGCTTGCAGTAATTTTGCCTTTCCTCTTCTCACTGTCGTTTTTTCTTCGTCGTCGGTTCCTGTTTTATTTTCGTTCATATGCAAGAATTACTTAGGCACCAAATTTACTTATGCGCTCTTTTTTTTTTTCGTTGGTTTTGGTTGAGCCCCCAAATATAAGGCAAATTGCCATTTATTAGAATATAGAATAATAGAATAGAATATAGTATAGTACGACTGCGACTGGACGACTGCGGCTGGACGACTGCGACTGGACAACTGTGACTGGACGACTGCGACTGGACGACTGCGGGCGTGCACTCCTGGGTGCTGATCACCGACTTCCTCTTCTTACTTCTGACAACTCACACCGACTGCTGGTTCCAACTCTTCACTGCTGACCCCGATTCGCACTTTATACTCGCTTACGCTGCATCTCCCATCTTAAATTTATGTTTAATTCTTTGGTTATTTGATGGGACAGGACTTCGTTAATTTTAGGGTTTACCGCTGACAGTTGGAAAAGCGGAGGTTCGGGGTCTACCACAGTGACCTCTTCCGTTCTATAGATGTTTTCGCCGATCTGTACTGTGGAGTTACTTGCTGGATGATGAGGGATCCTTGAAGATTAAGGTTCTTTCCGTCCAAAGACACCATTCCGTTAAAGTCGTTCAGCATCAGTATTCCTGGTAGTAATTCCTCAAAATTAGGCACATTTGTTTATGAAAATTTTTTTTAAATGGTTCTAACGATCCTATTCATATTAAATGTGGAGATAGCCCTTGAGATAACGCAACTTTTGTTATATCGTTCATGTCTAGGAAAAGTCACTTCCTCAAGATATAGTCCGATAAGTAGAGCTACCGATGGGTCTCGCTGTGAAGCTTAGGTGCATAGCAATACATAAACTATTCCGTTGCCAATTTTCTTTTGTAGTTTGCGTACGTATAAAACAAAAAAAATAAATAGAAAAAATGCATCTAATTTAATTTAAATAAGAAGTTCCTTGTTAAAAACTGGCTTTGATCGCCACCGCACTCCGAAAAAAATATCCCTGGAAACTCTGTTAAAGTAACACATGTGCAATGTCAGGCAGCATTCCGTTAAAATAAGAAGTAAAAAGTATTTGTTTTGATTTTTATTTTTCTTGACGATGTAAAATACCGGTGACAAACATTCATGCAACGCCATTCATGCAAAATATCTGATATCAATTAAAAAAAAAAAACAAAATATATATAAACAATTGCCAATTTAAAATATTCTTCTAGTTGAATTATTTTCCATTGAAAATTTGAGCTGTGCGGCTTAAGGTGTAACATTAAAATATAATCATTGGTTTGTTATTTGTGCGCGAAATATAAACCTCTATTAGCATACATACGCATATTGCACAACCGTTGTTCGCAGAGTGCTACAATCGCTCAGACTTATATAGCAGTGGATCGTGAGCTAGCAATAAATAAAATAAATAAATTACATTTTTTGTTGCGAAAATGAAACATTTTCAAGTGTGCCTCTCATGGAAGGAAGCCCTTTTTAAGTCCAACTGCTTTTGTCCTTTATGAGGATCTTCATGGATTGCAGTCCTCCTTGACAGCGGTGGGGACATTTTCGGCGGGCACGCACAAGGAGCTGCCTGAGTTCTGTGCATCAATTTCAACGATATGGCGAGGGAGGCACAATTCATCTAGACCAAAAGATTATTCGGCGCTCCAGTTTGTCGCCGTCGAGTTTGAAGCGGATTAAAGCTACTTCTGGTTTACACTGGAGCCACGCGAAGTAGATAGCCTTCAGAGAGTCCTACTTGTGAACCGTTTTACACAGGATCACTCGAAGTAAGTTGATTTTAAGTGCCGTGGTTCAGACGCTGAGTAACGAGACGATTCACTCTGATTTCGCAATTGTCCTTATTTCAGAAGAACAACTCTTATACAAGATGCTAAATTATACATCATAAAATCTAAGAAAGGTCAATGTTATGGACGTGCTAAATGCCAGGGTCACCCACCTCTGAATCTGCTGACTCAGATTGTTTGTTCATGTACTGCTTGCACACGCATTTCGGCTTAGCTGGCTGGTTTTTGCTTGCTTCGGTCAGTCGGTCATTCTTCCCGCTGATAATGCTGATTCTGCTTCCGGTGCCATCGACTAGTGCCGGGTTAGTAGGTTGGATATTGGTTTATGCTTATCGCTAATTTATTACTAAGTGTGCAAATAGGCTAGTGGGTCTGATGCTTGTATATTGTGACCGGCTGATGCATCTTTATTGAGTAGTAGGTCTTGGCACTAGGTGCCCACACCCTTTCCAAAGACGTAAAGATTTTCTAAAGTTATACGTATTTTTAATTTACAAAGGTTTTGAAATTTGG
This sequence comes from Drosophila ananassae, assembly GCF_017639315.1. Lineage (NCBI taxonomy): Eukaryota > Metazoa > Arthropoda > Insecta > Diptera > Drosophilidae > Drosophila > Drosophila ananassae. The sequence goes on along the minus strand of NC_057929.1, from coordinate 22,203,700 downwards.
TTAGTTTAAAAATTCTATTTAAAATCCAAAATTGTTTCGTAGTTGTGGGAAACCAAATTGTTTCAACAAATTAACAGATGAGAGTCCTATCCTTATGAGATACATAAGGATATAATAAATATAATAAATTATCATAAAAAAAAAACAAGAAAGGAAAGCTAACTTCGAGCGGAGCCGATGTTGATATACCCTTGCAGTTAAGCAGAAGCTTATATTATTATTATATAAGTTAAAAAGATTTTATTAATATTCTTAAAAAAAAGAAATTAATCTTTTTTACGTTTTGTTTATTTGAGTACCGGATTAGAACTGACAATTATGATTCTTATAATTAATAATTATACCTATGAGTCGCTCCATCGCTGCCGCGATCTCGATCGCGGTTGCTGCTACTGCTGGCGTCCCTCGATGTCATTGGTAGCTGATGTTGTTGCTGTAGCTTAAGTCCATATCTTCACATGGAAGACTAGGTCTACCACAGTGTCCTCTTCCGTTCTATAGATGCTTTCGCCGATCTGTACTGTGGAGTTTCTGTGCTGGATGATGAAGGATCCTTGAAGATTAAGGTTCTTTCCGTCCAAAGACACCATTCCGTTAAAGTCGTTTAGCATCAGTGTTCCCGGTAGTAATTCCTCAAAATTAGGCACGTCTTAATTGCCTTGCATTCCGGTGGTCTTAGGTTTAATACACCGCTCACGCAAGTGTTGTTGCTTAAGTCTAACCGTTTATTTGGGATACTTATGATATACAGAAGAGCTTTATTATTCGATGCAAGTTTGACTTTTGAAAATTCTAGCAATTCTTCTAAATTAATAAACAGACTCTTTGCTTTATTAAAAATTTGTCCAAAAATATTGGTTTCTATTGTTGAGAATATAAAAGAGTTTATAATATTTGTTTTGGCCCAAGCTATTGCATGTAGTATATTAGATATTTCTTCTTTTACTATTTGAATTCTATACCTGAGGATATTTGCCTCATCATTGATTATTTCGTTTGAATTTTTAGTTATATTTAAAATGGAATTCGTTACGTTACTTATTGATTAATTTTTCACTTCATTTTTTATTTATTATAACCTGCTTATTATTATTTTCTAATTGTTCGTTTATTTTGTTCCTTAGTATTTCATAATCATGGTGGTCCGGTGTTCCTGCCAACCATTTCCATCCCGTTCCTAGGATTTCTATTGCTCTTTTTTGTCTATTGCTTGTTTTTAGTTTGAGAGTGTTTTGTTTTATCTGATTTAATTCGTAAGACAGGTAGGGGTATAGATGATGTGATGGTGTGAGGCTGTTTAGTCCTTTGCGAAGTTCGTCAAATGTATTGTCGTATTCTTTTAGGTCCAATTTATGGATGATTTTGAATATTCTATCTTGTTTGGCCGTACGTCCAGTCTCAAGTGAGATCACTTGTGAATTTGAATAATCAAGGACTGTAGACAGGCTCAGGCAAGTTGGTATGAATAACCTGAAAGTTAGTTTCTGATGTTATTCTTGTGTATTATTTTCCCGGATTGAGTTTTTATTGTAGTGTTATTATTTTCTTTCGCTTTCTTTTTTATAGCGCGGAGTAAGTTTTGTACCTAGTCTTTTGTTGATTTTTACATTAATTGTATCTCCTGTCTCATATTGTTTTGGCTTTACTTTATCCTGATTATGGTATTCTAAGTCGGCTACTTGTTTTTTTTAATTTTTTCCCTGATTTCGGTTCGCTGTTTCTCTATGTCTTCTGTGGTGTTCGGAGTGGACCTTCTGAAAAACACCTTAACTGGTTTTTCCTTTATTACTGAATGGATGGACCTATTGTATTCTTCGACTGATTTGAAAATTAGGTCTTCGAATGTCATACTCCCGTTGCCTTTTTTAATGCATCTCATGATTTCCGAAAGTGTTGAATGAAATCGTTCTACCTGACCATTACTGGTTAAAGCGTATGGGGCTGTTGTATGGACTGATATTTTAAGTTGATCTTCTAAAAGAAATCGAATCGCCGCAGAGTTTAAGGCGCGTTCGTTGTCCGTTACTACCCACTTGGGCATGCCGAATGCTATCAGCATTTCTCTCAAAGGCGCTTTAATGTCCTCGGAGGCCATTAAGTTTAGTATCTTGATTTGGGCGTATTTCGAGAACTTGTCGAGACCGGTTAGAATATTATTTTTTTCTGTAATATAAATGTCTATGTGGATGATTTCTCCTGGGTACTTAGGGATGGGAGTTGGTTGGATTGCCCCCTTCGGGTGTCTATCGTATTTGGACATGTTTGACAGGATTGGACTATTGCCTGAATTTTCCTTTGAGCTTGTGGGAAGAAGTATTTTTTAAGAATTTGTATTTTGTTTTCGTTTGCGTCTCTGTGTGCCCTTTTGTGTTCTAATGTAATGATCTGATTCTGGGTTGTTTCTGATGGTACATCTTCAACTTGATTATTAGTAAACCTAACTTTGTAAGACTTCAAGTGTGTAGGATAAATAGCTTGAATTTTTCCCATTATTTTTTTTGAAGTGTAGATACCGATGATAATTCTGGGATCTAATCGGGCTCGGAGTATATTAATGATTTCCTGTTCTGTGTAAGAAATCTTTTTTATTATATGGCGATGAAAAGGTGAAAATGGAATTTCGAAGTTATACGCATCAGTGTTTTCTTTAAATAAAAAAATTTGGTTTTTAAATGCATTGATCGGGGCTTCTACTGAGAATATTAGATTATGTGAGGAACTTTCGTCGCTGTGGATTTTAGACTCTAAATGGATTGAATTAACTTCTGGCCGGGCTCTGGATAGGGCGTCTGTTACTCCGTTAGCTACACCGGGCTTGTATTTAATTTCTGGGCTGTATTCGCCGATAATGTCCCTCCACTATTTGAAAAGGTCAGGAGTTGGTGGTCTGTATAAATTGTTACTTTCGAATATCCGTACAGATAATGTCTTAAGCTTTCGAGAGCCCATACGATGACTAACCCTTTCATTCGTTGCGTAATTTTCTTCGGTTGTCGAGAGGGTACGGGATATGAATGTTATTGTTCTATGGTTCTGTTATAAAACGGCTCCTATGGCAAAATTCGATACGTCTGTGGTCAGTTGGAATTCCTTCGTGAATTCTGGGTACGCTAGTGTTACATCCCTAGATATAAGTGTGTTTTTAAGTTTTTCGAATGCACCCGTTGCTTCTTTGTCCAGGTTAATGGCTATTGTGCTTGTCTTGTATTTGGATACGCGTCCTTCCTCTCCCCTTAGAAGGGCAGTTAAAGGTTTGGCTATCTTCGCGTAATCTTTAATAAATCTCCTATAATAGCTTGTCATTCATAAAAATGATCGAAGTTCCTTTAGTGTTTTGGGTATTGGGAAGCTTATATTTGTCTTGATTTTTTCGGTGTTGGTTTTAATTCCTTCTTCTGAAATCGTGTATCCTAGAAAATCGAGTTCTTTTTTCAAAAAGTAGCATTTGTCGATTTGTATCCTCATATTGGCTTTTTGTAATGTTAGAAACACTTTGTTCAAGTTTTTGGCTTGATCGTTTTGCTGAAAACGATGATGTCTCAACGTACACATAACAAATTTTCCCTATGTGTTCTCGCAAAATGTCATCTAAAGCTCTTTAAAATATGGCTGGTGAGTTTTTTAATCCAAATGGTAATCTGGCAAATTCGTATTTGCCTCCATTCACTGCAAATGCAGTTTTTTCCATGTCTGACTCTTTAAGTGGTATTTGATGAAATCCACTTTTTAAGTCTAATACTGAAAAGAATCTGTTGTTTCCTAATTGTGCGATTATTTCGCTTATTTCAGGAATGGGGTACCGATCGGATATTGTTACCTCATTGAGCTTTCTATAATCAATCACTAGCCTGTATTTTTGTTTTTCATTAGTGTCGGTTTTTTTCTGGACTACCCAAACTGGTGCATTATAGGGTGACCGTGAGGGTCTAATTATGCCATCCTGCAGAACTTCTTGAATTTGTTGTTCTACTTCTTGTCTAAGCGATGCCGGATATGGGTAGTGTTTTCCGTAGACAGGGGTATCGAAGGAAGTTCTAATATTACCTACGACTCTGGTAGTGTAAGTTAGTTTAGTTTCAGGATCAGTGAAAAGGTTTTTATAGGTGTCGGTAAATTTTTTAATTATTTCTCTTTGGGTTTCTGTCATATGTTCGTCTGTTGGTCTGATCTTGTTTACGGCTTGTGCCTCTAGTTGATGGATTTTAATTTTCCTATTATTTTCCAGCAGCAGAATATAATTTTTAACATCTATTATTGCTTCTAGTTTCTTCATAGTGTCGTTACCTAGAATTCCATGCAAGGTTTTCATTGTATCTAATAGAAAGAATTTTAGTGGGGTATCTGATATGTTGGGAAGTTTAACTATTGAAGGTTGTTTTACTTCATTATTCCCTCCTACCGAATTTACTGTAAAAATGTTACTATTGGTTTTAGGGCTTGGTAATAGTCTCGCTTGAATGTAATTTTGATTTGAGCCGGTGTCAATTAGGAATTTCAGAGTTTTGCCGTTCCCGATAGTTACCTTAAAATAGGGTAAAGAGGAACGATTTATTCAAAAAAATATAATTCTGACATATCAATGGATTCCTGTTGTTCGGATTCCGCTTGCCATGAAGCTTCTTCATCCAGCTCATTTATTCCATTCTCTTCCGATGACTGAAAATATTCTTGTTCCTCATCTACCTCTGGTTGTATATTGAACTGACGTTGCATTTTATTAGTATTTTGAACAATTGTGTTGCTCAGGGGTCGTTTCCCTACACAATTGTTGTCCTGAGGTCTATTCATATAGTTCACGTGGCGTGAACGAATAGACTGGTCTACGTCCATGGGTGTTAAAGAAAGCTTGCGCTCCTGGTTGATTTGTCTGGGTTTGGTTGGGTGAGTTAGGTCGGTTTGGTGTTGTTTCAAATATCCTTGGTGGGATTGCGGGTTTTTTTACTTGGCTTGGGTAATAGTACAGATTTGGTTGAAAATTTGTTTTGGTCATTCGGGGTAGGGCTTGAGGCGGATACCCTCTAGTGGGTACTAAGTTATCTCTTCTGGGGTATATGTTTTTTGGTGTTTGGCCATTCCTAGTGTTCTGATTCTCTGTTAGGTTGCAAAGGTGTAGTGCATGTCCTAAGTCGTGGGGCTCTTTAATAGCCAAAAGTTGGGAAAGATTGCCGTTCAGGCCTCTTACAAATGTATCCAGTGCTTTCTCTCTATACAGTGCTGTTAGGGCCTGTATAGTTTCCTGAGATGCTTCGAGATTCCCAATTTGGTTCAAAATCAGAGAAAGTTGTTAGTATACGGCTTGATAGAATTCAACTATCGAGTTGCTGCATTGGTTAAGTGCATACAACTGATATACTAGTGTATTTAGGTCTCTCCTATCAGCAAAAGTGTGCAGTCAGACACTTCGATATTGCCTCTCAATCCAAAGGTGTGTTATAGGACTCGAAGACAGCATCTGCTTGACCGATGATTTTGTTCCTAATTGCTAATATTATGCCGTAATATTTTGGGGACCCCTTTTTACTGTCATAAATTTTTAAAACCCTTTCTACGCTTTTCTTCCAAGACGAATATTCGGTCTTGTTTCCAGAAAAATCTCTAAGCGTCCGCACTATGTCCGGTAATTTATCTAACTCGCCAATATTATAGGCTAGTTCCCTTTTAATTATTTGGTCTGAGAAGTTTGAAAAGTCCTTGTTTGGATTAATGATTTCCTTAACCAACCCAGCTAGGTTCTCTTGAAGTATGTCCCTAATTTTCTTTTCAATGTCTTTTTCCGTCAGTAGTTTCGAACTCGTCCTTACAGAGGGTTAATTGATCGGATGTCAAACGAATTATACTTAATTTTTTTCTAAAAATTCTAGTTAAATCTTCGTAAGGTTTTCTATTGGAATTCCTTAAAATTATTTTTTATATCCTTTTTAATATTATAAAACTTATTTCTTTTTTTTCTCTAAATTTCTTCATGAAGTTTTCCTCTTATTTTCGATTTGAGCTATTATTTTTTTGTTTGTGTTATTAATCGTTTCTTATAAAATTTTTTTGTTTCGAATATTTCTTAACTAGCCTACATTAAAATCATTTCTGCGTGCTATCGTGACGATAGGTTCGGCTGATTCCTTTTCACGCAGCAACGATTCCTCCTGTGTGTGGGTCTACTACGGAGCCTCCTCTATACCTGGATCACGTTCCCTCTGAACGGGTACTGAAGGGATCACGGCGATAAAAATTGGAGCCTGGTTTTTCCGCTAGGTACAATTCCTCTACGAGTGCGTTGTAGCGTTTTTTTAACGGCACTTTTGCACTTCCGAATCGCGGTGTTTGGCGTTTTCTTAATTAAATGAAGATATAGCCGAACGTCGGGATTTTTTTACCGATCTGAAAGAGATTCGGAACTTGTATCCTTTCGCGGGTTTTCACCAGGTCCCTGCTCGGGCGCCAGCTAAAAATATTTTATTTATATTCTTTAAAAAAAAGAAATTAATCTTTTTTACATTTTGTTTATTTGAGCATCGGATTAGAAATGACAAATATGATTCCTATAATTAATAATTATGATTCTTCATCGCTGCCGCGATCTCGGTCGCGGTTGCTGCTGCTACTGGCGTGCCTCGATGTCATTGGTAGCTGATGTTGTTGCTGTAGCTTAAGTCCATGTTTTCATTGCTAATTGGTCAATGCATTGTGTTGCGAGTGCATTGTGTTGTTGGTGGATGCACTTGCCATTAAGTTCAGTGAGCTTTGCCAAATATTTGGGTGTTTTCTTTTTTTTTGGCTTTCCCACGATCGCAAGCATAATCAATGCTTACTCATCGCACGTGTCTTTCGATCCGTGTGATCCTTATTGGTGCCATCTTATTGCACCCGATGCACTCAATGCGGTTATGTAAGCTCTTTTGCAGTTGTTATTAAGAACTTATGCGCGTGTGGTTGAACTTAGCGTTTTATTAGTATTATCTAGTATTTGACATTTTAGGTGTTAACTTATACAGATAGCCAAGCGGCTATAAAATCGATCACCTCGATCAGCAGCAACTCCAAAACAGTCTCAGACTGTAGGTAATGCTCACAAGATGGCAAACCAGTACCCGAATCAGCGTGGCTATAAGAGTCATCACGGGGCATTGGCTATTGGGAACACTTGCTAGGGGAAGGAATTCACCCCAAAACGACTTCTGCCGCAACTTCAGAGACGATGGTGGAACTTGTAGACGACCCTTCGCAGCGAAGAAAATTGGCGGACACTGAGGAGAATAAGACCATTGCATCACCTCTAGCGCAGGCTTAACGCTCACTATGACAAGGGGCCAGTCAGTTTTAGAGACAGTTTTATAGAAAGAATTGGAGGATTATGGGAAAAACTTGCCACAACTCAGGAGAACCTGGTCTCAGAGTTAGAGGCCTTAGATATCGAGGGCGGCTACAACACGAGGAGGAGGCGGGGATCACCATGGTGGAGGCTGAACTGTCAGATGTTCTGACGGATTCATCAGCTAAACCTCCACCATTGTAAGGCAACTTCAGCTGCACTGCTGCTCCATCTGGCTGAGTATGTAGCCCTTATAGTCCTAGTCCAGGAGGTAGGAAGGATAGCAGGAGGTAGGGTTTGTGCTGACCAAGGAGTACAAGCTATTAGTAGCTAACACTGAAGGTAAAATTATAGACGGCATTCTAGCTAAAAAGCACCTTAGCATATTTTTGCTCCATAATTACAGCAACGAAGACAATGCGGCAGCAACCTTGGAGTCCCAAACAAGTCCTATCCGGTCACTGTCGTCCTACATGGCCTATAAGAGGCCGGAACCCCCCCACGAGCTAGTTGAAAAACTAGTTTATTTTTTCTGTTATAAATATTGCCTTTAATAAAAACAACCACAGTTCGATTTAAAGATGTTGATACAATTTATTTAATTGTTTTGGCGTTTCTACAAATGGTATATTTACATATGTGACTGAGAAAAGTTGACGTCCGAATTAGAATGATGACGCGGGAGCGCGGCTCACCACCCACAATGGGCGAGCTCAAACAGCAACGACCGCGGTGAGTCTCTTTTCAACTTTATTCTTAGGTCAAAACTTTTCCTCTACGGGAGATGATCCCACTTTTATTATTCCAAATCGCAGGGAATCCATTGATCTCACGCTTATAATTAGAAACACAATCCTTTGGGAAGTCCTAGAGAAACACTCTGTCTCCGACCACAGGATCATAGAACCATCCCTTCATTTCAAAATCACAGAATCATCGGTTTTTCAAAACCTTAAAAAAACCAAATGATCCAAATATTACAAAATACTGTCAAACACTTTTGCACCAAATCCACCTGACTCTCCTCAAAACGTTGAGACTCTTAACGCTCTGGCGCAAGAATTCACTCCAACAAGGCCCTCAAAAAAGCTGGTCCAAGAACAAAACCTATGACTAGCGTTTTGATAGCGGCCGAATTAAATAGACGAGGTTTCATTTCTGTTTCAATATTTATTATGGGTCAATTTAACCCCAAAACAAATGCAGCGGCCGATCCAAAACAATGGCGACTAACAATTAAGAACAAGAGCTTTGGCGCAGAAGCTCTTCCAAAGCTCCCAAAAGCGCATGCGCTACAAATGACAACAAAGTGCATGCGAAACTGGTAGACAGAAAATAAGATAAAATGCCGCTGCAGCTAAACAAATTATCAATATTCTAATCGGTTAATCTGGTGGCTGCTTAGCCCAACAAAACCCAAAAAGCCAAACGAGGACTTTGGACCGAATAAAGGTCTCTTTGGCCTTATATAAAAAGTCCATTTGCAATTCGAAGCGTTCCTAATGGAAATCCTTCTCAGACATCGAAAATACAGCCCAAGCTGCAAGGCTTAGACAAATTCTATCCCAATCAGCCATAACTCTTGGCTATCTCAAATAGAAGATGGCAATTGGACCAATTCAAGTGAAGAATCTCTAGCCATACTGCTACAAGCCTATTTTCCAGCTTACACCCCGATAGCGGATGCGCCGCCTAATACTAATACCCTTCCCAAAAACTTCAAACTGGACATTGACCAAAAAACTCTATAATGGACAATTCACATTATCAAGCCCTATAAATCGGCAGGACCCGGCTATATAAAACCTGCACAAATACAACAAGCAGAAGATGTTGCCACAAAATCCCACAACAGTGGCTAAAATCGCGAATCGTCTTCATACCCAAAGCGGGAACCGTTACATACGACCCCAAAAGTTTTTAGACCTATCAGTCTTTCATCCTTCTCACTTAAAATGCAAGAAAGAGTCATCGGCCTATACCTAGGATCAATTCATAACCCAACTCAAATCGCGGATGCACAGCATGTTTAGAAAAACGGTGAGAGACTGCCCACGACACGCTCATTTCCAAAATAAAGATAGCATTTTCTTAAAAGCATATTCCTTTTCCCGGGTAGCCTTTCTAGACATAGAAGGAGTTTTCAACAAAGTTCTCCCCAACACCATAACCAGCACCCTGAGGACTCTTGGGGTAGATGACCACCTTGTGGGACTCATTGATCAGCTGCTAGCTGCTGTTCATCAGGAAATACAAACCACCGCCCGTCGTCCCACCAAGACTGAACAATTCTCCTTCAGTAATAGCGTCAAATACCTAAGGCTAATCTCCACGCATAATTTCTCCTGCTCCATAACCCTAAGCTCCTTTGAACCATAGTCCAGAAAAAACATAGGCATAAGAGAAGAAATCTATCAAAAAATAACCATTCATTAAATTATGTAGGCGGTGTAATTGTTTTTAGTACATATAATTTTTGAAATGAATGTATACCAACTCAAATTAAAAAATTGCACCTAGCAGTTACCATATCTTTGGAATACTTATCCATGAGCCATGACTCAGCCATAACTTTTCGAAAAGATGAGATTACAAATACAAATTTAATTGACGAAAATATTATTATTATTTTTTTTTTTTTTGCGCGGTTCCCACTGCATACGTATAGCCCACCTCCCGTCCAACCGACCGAGGAACGCTCCCGCGTAACGTACGGCTCGAATCCCGGGAATAGATCCGAGATAGTTTAAGCGAGGAGTAGGAGAAACATATCACGAGGAAGAGTGTTGCACAGATAAGGCGTTTAATACAAGCGATTTAAGATTGTTAGTGGAGCAAAGTGACAAGATGTGGTAGAGACCATTGTAGTCCGAAAATACCCTGAACGGATCGTGTTGGGCATATGTCGAACTACAATGGCTGAGGAGTAGAGGACGAAAGTTTCTAGTCCTCCTACTAGGAACGTTAAAATTAACGCGTGTTAGTAAATGCTGGCTGCCTACATTTCCATAAATAAGATTATATATAAGTGTTGGGACACTCCCAGGTCCCTAGAGCCTTCCATGTAAATCAAGCCGACTTTTCTGAACGAAGTGCTGAAATCTTTATTTAAATGTTAAGAAAATTATAAAATTGAAGCTTTTCTTGCTTACACTTTTTTCTTGCTTACATTAACTAATGGTTTTTGCAACTTTTCTTACACTATTTTTCTATTTAGTGTTGGGCATGACTGCATTAAACTTAAATTATACAACACCGACTTAATCGACAAATTCAAATTCCGACATGATTGACTTAGCTGAACGCACCATGCGTTCCCAAGCGCCGCCCATGTGGGGTGAACCAGGTGGAATAAATGCAAAGGTCATTGGCGGATAATTAGTTTCTACATCCAAAGTCGATATGCCAATACTCTCCTAGCGCCGCGAAAATTCGTTCCATTATCTGATAGCATTTTAATAGGTACCCCTCGCCGCGCAGTAAATAGTTTCAGAGCCAGTAGAAATGAGTCCGTAGACAGAGAAGGGACCAAATGTACTGCGCGAACTGTCATACACGTGAATAATACTCCCCATCTTTTCTCTCGTCGTCTTCCAACAGCGACTTCTATTGGTCCGAAATAATCGACTCAAGTGTAAGTGAACGGCAAGGTATATGGTGATATACGTTACTTTGGTAGATATCCCATTTCCGGTGGCAGTGATTGTGCTCGTCGGATGGAGCAACTTACACATTTTTTTACAGTTTCCTTAACGAGTGCTCTCAGGCCTGTGCTCTCATCCAAAAACGTTGCCTAACTTCGTTTACGACTATTTCTCCATGCAGATGGTGAAACTTGCGATGATAGTATTCGACTATTAGATACGTTACTTGGTGATGCCGTGGAAGTAAAATCGGTCGCTTCACGTCTACTTCTACGTTGTCGATAGCTTCGATTCGACCTCGCATCCGAATCACTCCTGACTCGTCAAGATACGGCGAACATTTGATTATGCTGCTTTTCCGGTTTGAGACACGACGTTTCCTCTTGGCAAGCTCGAACGAAGACCGTGTCCCTCTCAACATTTCGTTTTCGAGTATTCTTTTCAATTCAGGTCCAGACTGTCGAACATGAATATATCTTATGAAATTATATCTAATATATCTTTGGGCTCCGCGTAGACGTTCCAGCCTACTGAAGCGTAGCGGATTTGGCATAATAGAGGTAACAGGTGACGGGTCCGTCCGCACCATATCGGCGTGATATAGCAGTGTATCATCGGAGCTCACAGCGGTTCCGATTCGTGACGGCCATCTTGACTCGTTCTGCAATAAGAATTCGGGACCAGTAAACCACCTTATCGAGCTGGTCATTTCACAGTTTTTTGTCCATTTGGTTTCTCGTCCGCCACATTAAGCTCCGAAGGTATCCAGCGCCACTCGACAATCTCTGATTTGTCACTCGACAAATCCTTCCAGGATTTCTCCGACTCGTAGGGCCACGAACTGAGAAAACTTACGAAAGTCCGACTTCATCAAAAATAGAACATCTTGAGCGTCTGTCCAAAAGATGCGCCTTTCAATCCTGAATGATAGTTCTGCCTCCAGAAACTTTGAAAGTCGCAGACCCAAAATGGCTGCCATCAATTCCATTCTTGGCACCGATATGGGTTTCAAAGGGGCGACTCTGTTCTTCGACGCGACAAGGGAGCATCTGATTTCGCCGCCGCGTTCAACCCGCAAGTATGCAATTTCGCATCGACAAATATGTGCAGTTGTACATTTTCAGCAGCTTTTGAGCCATACATGTATCGTGGGATACGCAAATTACTCAGCTTGGACAATGACGATTGCCAAGCCCGCCAGTCATTCTCATCCGATCTTTAATTGTGTCATCCCAGCTCACACCGGATCTCCAAATGTTCTGAAGGATTATTTTGGCACGAATGTTAGAAAATCCGAGTAGTCCGAAGGGGTCGAAAATTGACATTACTATACTCAGTACCCTACACTTCGTGTGGGTGCTGGTTACGGAGTTCTGCAGCAACTCAGGTCAAATTACGAACGTTAGCATGTCTGACTCGGGACGCCACCACATGCCCAGAACTTTCTCCTGAAGTTCTTGTTCTGTACCCAGGTATTTCGGGGACGCTGCTGGGGAACTGTTGAGAGATTGAAGGACGCTCTTGGTATTTGATAACCAATTTCTCGAATCCGCCTTTCGCGTGGATCATCTTGACATTGTTAGCCAGTTGAATCATTTCATCGTCAGTATCCACCGACTCCAGCTAGTCGTCGATAAACGTATTCTGACAAATTGTCCTTATAGCATCTTGTCTTATAGCATCTTACAGCGACAGGGCGTTCTCTGAATCGCAACAGTACTCCTGGCAGGGACACCAACAAATCCGGTTCTTTCATGAGGGTATCATTCAGCGATAGTCAATTCACTTGTGCAGCCGCTAAGCCGGGTTAGTTACTACGAATTCAGGAATTTACCAAGAACATCGGCTAGTGGCTAACTCACCCCTTTGTAGTTTTCGAATGTAACCGTATTTTTGCATGGTTTCGATCAGGAAAATGTTTAGATCTGGGTCCTTGATCATTTTTGATTCGAGACACTTAAGACGTTTAAGAGCCATAGGGTAAGAATCAGGCAAGTTTACATTCTCATATTTCCACAAGAGCCCGGTCTCCCAACGACGTTCATTGGCAATGTATTAAGGGCCGGTAGGACATGTTCGGACCGAGTGGGTAGTCCGAAGTGGGCCCGAGTGGGTAGCCCGAAGAGCGACGTTGTTCAGCCGATGTTGTGACATTGTCGACATTAAATAAGTTTTCAGTCGACGAAGGACCGAAAAACTTCTCTCATTTGAACAGGATGGCCCTGGAATTGTTATCAACAGACGAACAAAACGAACAAAATCTGGGATGAGCCCTCTAGCCCATTCGTATTTTTTCAAGAAATTCACAACTCCCCCCAAATTGTTCGCTTGCTCATTTTGCCTGCACAAAAGCTGCAAAATCATGTCACGGTCATGAATATAAACATATGGTTTTACACAGCTTTTTTTTTTTTTATTCGAATTTTAATTATTTGCTCTTTTTGTTAAATATATCCTACCAGTAAAGTATTTACATTACTTTTAATTTAATTTATTATTGGGGCTAGAGGAGCTTGATGCTGCTGTGTTGGACGGTACGGCCGTGAAGCAATGCTTCGCCCAACTCCTGCAACTTAGTCCTCCCCCCCGTTACGCACCCTCTCCAGGGCTCTTAGCTCCTTCAAAACCTTTGCCACAAACTTGGCTTTGACTTCCTATTTGCGCCCCGACTTCAGCATTAGTGGCACCATGCTCTCGGGTGAGAAGGTCTCTTCCAGGCTCTCCTCAAGGTTGGTTCGTTCCTCGTCGAAGCGCCGGCAGTCGAAGAGGACATGGTAGGCGTCCTCCATGACCCCCCTGCCATGTGAGGGACAGCCATCCTCTCTTTCGTGCCCGAATCGCTTTAAATAGCTTCTGTACTCGTGTCCACTAAGGGCCTGAGTCAGGTAGAAATCTATCTCGCCGTGCTTTCTTCCGGTCCATATGCCCACATCCGGAATGAGCCTGTGCCTATGAACCTCTAATGTTGAGCAGCATGCGTGGGAGTGCCCTTATCGTCTCACTTGCCCTCTTGTGAGCACACTCCAAGTGCTCCCGGAATGAGTTCAGCATGTTCAGCATCACTCCGAGGTATTTAATGGCTCTCTTTGAGGTGATGGCCACTCCTCCTACTCGGATCGTCGTCGTTTCCACTTTTTTCCGGCTCGAGATTAGCACTGCTTTCGTCTTGTGCGGTGCCAATTGTAGTCCGGCGGTGGACAGCCAAGCCTCCACTTTTTCGATCGCACGGTTCGCAGTAGCTTCCACCTCCCCGACTGTCTTCGCCACGACCACCAATGTATTTTGTAGTCTGAATGTATTTTGTAGTGTCGTTCATAATTTTCAGCGACCACTCATCTTCCTTGGATCTCAGTGGTTTTAGAGGAACCGTTACGCCGATTGAGTCCAACGAAAAATACGCCTTTACCGCTTCATCAAAGGTTCGAGTACCACCTTTACACTGGCAAATATGCAGTACACGCGGAGGAATGATCTCGTCCAGTCCATATCGCCCATAGACAGACCATCCCAGTTTGCATCGCACAGCAAAACGTTCATCATTTTCGGCTTCTCGTGTAGCGTGCGCTGTTTCTGGGGATCTCGTCCTTGACCCAAGGAAAATTGAGAACCTCATGGATGGTGCGATTGTCATGATAGACGTTGGTCCCCGTGGCGATTCTGAGGACTCTTTCTTCGAACCTTTAAATTGTTCGGGCTTTCGTCTTGCTTGCAGTGCCCCAGAGCTGCATGCCGTATGTCCAGATTGGGCGTATTATGGCCTTGTAGATGAGGAGTTTCGAGGACTTTCTCAGCTTCGATCTCCTACCCATGAGCCAGTAGAAAGATCGAAGTCTTTCATCAGCCTGTTTCCTCTTTTTCAATAGGTGGGGCCTCCAGGTTAGCCTCCTGTCTAGAGTGAACCCCAGGTACTTGGGATTGTCTTCCTGCGGGATTGGGGAGCCGTTGAGGTTAACTGGAGGGCAGTTGCCTGAGCGGAGAGAAAATGTGGTGGCGGTGGATTTCTCGTTATTTACTGCAATGTTCCATCGCTTTTGCCAGTCGCTAAGCAAGTCCAGCTGCATTTGCATAATTTCGTCTGCGCCCATGGCGCTATCGGAAGTGGTAAGGAAAGCGGTGTCTGCATAGGTTGCTGCGAGCAGGTCAGGCCTCTGAAGAACAGGGAGGTCGGCCGTGTAAACGTTATATAGCAGCGGTCCAAGAACGCTGCCTTGGGGAACTCCGGCATGAACCACTCTAGGTCTGAGATGGCTTCCCCGCATCTTACCGCAAATTTGCGGTCTTCCACGAATGATTTTAAGAACAGGAAGTATGGTCGAGGTAGGGCTGCTTTAAGCTTGTAGAGGAGTCCGGGATCCCAAACCCGGTCGAAGGCTTATTTGACGTCCAGCATGATGGCCATGCAGTACTTTCTGATTTCGAAAGCGTCCAGGATGTACTGCACGACTCTATGGCACTGCTCAGATGTTCCATGTCGCCGCCTGAAGCCAAACTGGTGATCAGGGATCAGTCCGGTCTCGTCCAGTATTGGCAGTGCTCTGCTCAAAAACACTCGTTCCAGTATTTTGGAGAGCATTGGTAACAAGCTTATTGGCCGGTAGGACGAAAGATTCGCTTCAGGTTTCCCGGACTTAGGGGTCAAAGTTACCTGGGCACGTTTCCAAGGGGACGGAAAGTACCCTATCTCCAAGCATCTAATGTAGATTCTGGTGATTAGCTGGATGCTTGGAGGAGGGAGCATCTTTAATGCAATGGCATTGATACCATCATCGCCCGGGGCCTTGGTGTTGCTCATGATGGAGATGAGCTCGGCTGTTTTTTCGACAGTGACTGGTCGAATTGGGTCGGCATCCCGAAGAGGCTCGGCTAGTAGCTGGTCGGTTTCCGCTGCGTCCTCAGTTGAGCAACGATTGAAGGGCGTGAAGACCTCTTCTAGGTGTTCTATACATTGACACAGGAACCGCTTTAAGGTGTTGATGGTCGTTTAGCATTTGGTCGTCTATACTTTACGTACTGGCAGGTCCAGATTGCCCACAGTGCGCACACCTTTTAGCACATACTTTAAGTGCGGGTGATCACCGGAGGAAACACTGGTACAGACAATTTTTGATTTGGTTTCAGTCTGTGTCAAATCACCGGTCCATTTCAAACAGAGCTGCTTTTAAGGTCCGTCCAAGCCTAACTCATCAGCTAATTGTCGCTCCATCAGAGTACAGGAGGATCCTTCGTCCAAGAGAGCAAAAATATTCACTCTTTTAGTTTTATTATACAAGGTTATGGGTGGGGCGTTCCGAGTACAGAAGCTCATTATGCTCATAATTTACATCCATCAAAATTATACGGCTTCTTCACTTTTCAGTTTCGAGCAGTATGGTTTCCAAAATAGCAGAAACATAATCGTTTAGCCTTAATGACTTCTAGTCAAGTCCTGATTGTCATACTCAAAAATCGCCGTCACATACTGGGCACAATAATTTTTGTGGATCTTCAATTTTCTGCTTGTCCTTGCTCGAACCTTCCGCTATATTGTGCACTAGACAGCGCTCCTTAATATGTCTGCTTCCTTTATCTTTTTCCGTGTTTGGCAATCGAACGGCGTAACCATTGTAGCACACATTGCTACGCCAAAGAGTCAGTTGTCGAAGGTAACTAGATTGCCCCCACCTGCTGCTAAACGATGTCTGCCCCAATCCAGCTTTAGATCACTGGACAGCTTAGCAACCAGTTCACTCAATAGGGTAGAGTCGTTTAGGTACTCCTGTAGCCCCACTGAAAGCATTGTGGCACAATAATTCTGCACAGCGAGTGCTAGTCGTATTACAGACTCCAGGTTGTTCGGTTTGATTGCTGGCTCATCTTTCAGCTTACGTTGTAAACTAGCATGTACGATTTCTGAACGTCCATACAACATTCTTAGAGTACCGATCGCATATGGTACCATGGCTGGAACCATGACTTTTCCTCGTACCGCTTCAAGAGCAGCTCCTTTAAGGTACTTTTGAAGTCTGATAAGATTGTCTTCAATGCTAAATCCACATCTTTCCGTCGATTGTTTGTAGTTACTTATAAAAAGCAGCCACTTTTCCGGCTTACCAGTAAATACAGGTAATTCTCGCGATATGACTGTCGCTCCGCTACTTGGGCTGGCGTCAACATTGTAGTACATGACCCTGCATGTACGAACTGAGTATTCGCAAACGGCGGCATGTGACCGCCCATTCCACCAGTATTAAATGCTGCACTGTAAGGGTTTGAACCCGCCGTGTTGGGATTGACATTCAAATCCTGCTGAGTTGCCTTGGAATCCAAATTTGGCTGCGTCGTTTCCCATCCATATAGCGGCATTCTGAGGTGGAGCCGTCTGCGCAGCACTATACGACATGCATACAGCCGCGCCCTTGGGTGGTGCAGTGTGTGCAACATCATTTGCCATGTATCCAGCCGTATTCCACATTGGAACTGTTTGTGTTGCATTGATTGGTATAAATCCGGCTGCGCTCATTGTTGGTGCTGGTGCTGCTTGCACTGCATTCATACTTTGATCGTGAACATGGATAACCGTGGTCGGGATTTGACTTCGCGCAGTTCTTCCCTGCATATTAGGAGCTGTTACCCAATGAACATTTCGAGCGATACCCGTGTTCGTGTGATGCTCGAACATCTGTGTAGCTATTTCACCATATGGTTCAGACACAACGTGATTTGTTGGGTTCGCGCTTATTGGCGTGCTTCAAGCGACACGAACTGAGTTTTTCACTGTTTGTCTTGACAAAGTTCCATTAAAGAATCCTACGAACGGTCCAGTGAGACTACACCCAGAGCTTCTCCATGAACCGTCATCAACTCCAATATTTAGATCGCCAGACTCGTTTCTAATTTCATCATCCATTTCAGAAATTTGACGCCACTCTTCACTGGCTGGTAATGTGTCAACAGATCTTGATTCAGATAGTCCTGTATACTACGTCCTCACTCCTTTCACACCCTTGGAATGCTTTCCAGAAGCCGTACACTCTTGCAGCGTGGTTTTCCGGATGGCAAAGTATTTCAGAATGTTGGGACACTCCCAGGTCTCTAGAGCCTTCCACGTAAATCAAGCCGACTTTTCTGTACGAAGCGTTGAAATCTTTATTTAAATGTTAAGAAAATTATAAAATTGAAGCTTTTCTTGCTTACACTTGTGGTTTGCCGCTCTTTACATTTACTAATGGTATTTGCAACTTTTCTTAGACTATTTTCCTATTTAGTATTGGGCATGACTGCATTAAGCTTAAATTATGCAACACCGACTTAATCGACAAATTAAAATTGGGCCGTTACTTCGTAGCTGCATCGTACGCCTCGTAACAATAAGATTATATAGAAACATGACACCCAGCATCGTTCTACGGTTTCTTGAATTTGATGGTAAGTTGATTAATACAAGTCTACTATGATAAGAGGGGAGGTGAAAATTTGCATCCCAATTCAGTCCCCTAAGAGCGAAAGTCAGGAAGTTTTTTTGTTCAGATTCTATGCGATCTTGGTGTACTCCGTATTGAGGACTCCAGACACACGATCCATACTCAAGAATCGGAAGGACCAATGATGTATATAACGTTTTAGTTATGTGCGGGTCATTAAATTCTTTTGACCATCTTTTAATAAAACCAAGCACACCCATAGCTTTATTAACCATGCGCGGACTAAACGCGAGGTAACACATTTAAAGCAGACACGTTGGGTTCTTCCAGATAAGTAGCTCGAAATCCAGATAAGAGGATCAGTTGGGAATTCCAAAAGACTGAGTTTACTTATAAGAAGCGAATGGTTAACAGAGTCAAATGCTTTACTGAAGTCAGTGTAAATGACGTCTGTTTGTAAGCCATTCCGGAAGCCATCCGTGGTAAAAGATGTTAGCTCCAATAAGTTGGTAGTGGTGGAGCGGCCATGCTGGCACGGAGTTATTACACTACATAGGTGTTGCAAATGTGGAGTGATAAGTTTTTCAAAAAGCTTTGGAATTGCTGACAATTTAGAGATGCCTCTATAATTAGCATCGTCGGATTTTTTCCCTTTTTTATGCAGCGGAATAATGAGGGATTCCTTCCACATAAGGGGAAAGATCGAAGTTTCCAGCGAAAGATTAAAGAGTTTAACAAGCGGTTTGCACAGAGCCACTGCGCAGTTCTTCAGAACAAAGCCTGGTACTCCATCAGAGCCTGGCGAATACACGGGCTTGACCTTAAGAAGACCCGATAACACCTGGTGTGTTTGATCGAAAGATGGGCGAAATATAAGATTGGTTGATTGGATATCATAAGTGTAAGGCTGAGCTCAGCTGCTGCTAGGTGACTACGTAGTTTGAAAAAACTGTGCGAAGAGATCGGTCATTGCCTGATCAGTGTTCGCGTAAGCAATGGGGGAAAAGATACATGTTTACGCTTAGTGTTTACAAAGTTATAAAATTGCTTCGGATCCTGAGTAAATTGAATCCTGCAGCGGCGAATATAACTTCTATAACATTCTGCGTTGTGCACGGTGAAATTGGACCGGGCTACTAAGTATCTAGAATAACTAACTGTACAGCCAGATAATCTATGTTTATTCAAAAGTCTACTCATACTATTCTTTAAGTTGTTAAGATGCCTTGTATACCAAGGCGGATTCGTTGAAGCGGACGGATATTTCCACGGCACACAAACGTCAAAAAATGAGTTTACAGTGAAATAAAATTTTTGTAATGCTAAGTTTATATCATCGCATGCCAGTAAATCAGACCAATCAAATTCCGAAATTAACTTATTTAATTTCATAAAGTCAGCTTTACGAAAGAAACGAACTTTATGAGATTTAAGTGTAGACTTAAGGTCAATTAAGGAGTGGTTTTCAATTGAAAGCTCAAGAGTGGGATGATATGGATCCTCAGGGTCAGAAAGGGGCAAAGTTCTGGAAAGAGTAATTCCATCCGGATCAGAAACGAAACATAAGTCCAGCAGCCGACCTAAAGAATTTCTAACGTGGTTAATTTGCCCGAGTGACATGTCAAACATGCCCACAGGGAAGTCGTGGTGGGAGTTAAGCTGTAAAGATGGTGAATTTTCAACATTTAAGTTCTGGGATATTAAAGTCACCCAGAGCTATCAGCTGGTCACCATCAGACAGACGATCGAAAACCAAACGAATAGCGGACAAATGTTGCCAGTATGTTGCCGGTTCGGACGAAGGTGGTATGTAAGAACAGGTAACATACAAAGATTGATCGGACAAAGTGATTTTGATGCAAAGGAATTCAATGTCACCAAACTCTTGTGATTTTACCTCTTCAGAAGCGAGTTTGGAGTCTACAAAGATTAACACTCCTCCTCCTCTTCGCAGAGTTCTATCACATCTAAAAGTGGTGTACCTACTAGGAAAAACTTCGGAGCTTAAGATCTCCGGCTTTAACCAAGTTTCTGTAAATACAATAATGTGGGATGCAAAGAAAGAACTATCAGAATACAGTTTGGGAAGTTTACTACGTAACCCTCTTGTATTCTGATAGGTAAGTAGATAGGATAGGTAGAGAAGACATTAGTTTTTTAAAACAGAGGAAGATGAAGTGGAAGGTTGGTCGGTGGCCGTAACATGTGGGAGTTTTACTCCCACAGGTTTGGTTATTTTTTTTTCACCGTTTTGGGCTGATGTTCTTGGACGAAAATATTCTCTGGCCAAAAGCTGGCGGAACAAATCGTCTTGAACATCTGCAAGGGCACACGTATTTTGAAAGATGACGTGTGCCTGGTGTATGAATATTTAAATTTTGTAATGTCCACCACCTTTATGTCGACTTTTGTTTTGGCTTTGATGTAAGCCGAGATATGAATCTCAGAAGTATCAGGGGCAAGCCGGGAAACAAAAATATGTTTTGATGGTGGGATCACCTGCAAGGGTTTTGGTGCCGCCGCAACTAGTACAGCGGCATCAGTACGTACCGGGGGTCCGGACGGTTGATTGCCCTGTTTGGTGACTGTTACAGGGGTTTGAATTATTGGGTCTGGGATCACTTGAGGCGATGCCACATAGGACATATCGGACAATTGCTCATTAATCCTGAGATAGTCGGAAGCCGAATTTTTCTCAGGTCCGGCCCTTGGGGTGGCCAGAGATATATATATATATATATATATATATATATATATATATATATATAGATATAGATATATATCTATATATATATATATATATATAGATTATTCCCCACAAGCACATCACTACAAGAGGATTTTTTACGCTTTGGAGACTCGTTTAGTAGTTGAAGGCTACTAAACTGTGTATCGAGCGCACAGAGTTGGTCATTGATTTTTCAAAAACCACTAATCAACTCCTTGAAACCGCTTTTAGTCTGCCTCATGAACGAACTCATTTCGTCCTGAACAGCACGACAACCGTCACAGCAAAAGTGGAGACCAGACCTACGCGAGTTTGCATCCGAAACTGAGGCCGTGAACCCGGCACACTTAGCGTGTATAAAGTTTTCACAGAGCCAGCAATGGATGGCTGGGAAGACGAGATTGTCTTATTACAAGACTTCAATGCACAGACCAATTTAATTAATTTATTAATAATATTGATGAACCTTGTACAACTGTACCAGGGAAACGAAAAGGGGAGATTGAAGAGAGCAGTTAGTGCGAGTTAGTAAAATGCAAAGAATAGAGATAAGAATCTCTATTGAGCGAGAAATAGGAGCAATAGAATAGAAGAAACACCGTAAGAGATGAAGAAGAAGAGCAGGGCTATGTTTGGAAGAAAAATTTATAAAATTATTATTTTACCTCCAAATATATCACTGCACACGCGAAGCGATTCGGATCCATGAATTGCAATATTTTATTATTATTTTTTTTTTTTTGAGTGAATAGAAATAACCACCGATTGTTTATGCAAATCTAATAAGCAAATTTTATGACAACGCAGTGCGCACAAAAAAAACACGTCCGTCCGCTTTGAGATAAAGAAAAGAATGAATGATTATAGACTGAGGAATCTTTGGATTTCTATTTGTATGCGAATCGAAAGCTATCTAAGTCGTATGATATGTTAAACACCTTATAAGCTTTCAGTTTTTAAGCCCAGTTTATAATTAGCCATAAAAATTAACAATCAAAAAAGCCTAACCTTCTTGATTCCATAAATAGAAATGTCAAGAAGGCCAGAAAAAATAAAAAATAGAAAAAAATAAAAATAGAAACGAAAAAAGCATGTTCAATTTCAACGATCATTAAGAACAAGTTTAACATCAATGAATGTATACAACTTATCTTCCAAATTACAAGTGTCACAAGGTATCCACAAGTGATCACAAGGACAGGAATGCAACTGAGAGATTCTAAGCCGAGAGAGCCAAAGAATAGATGGAAACGGCTAATAACTAGAAGACAACGAGCCGTATGTATTAACTTCTTCAAACGATTTTATTTCTGGCGGCTTGGCTTAAAAATAATCATAGTTCTTTTTTCAAAATTAAAATTATGTATAATAAATTGAACGGTGTTTCTTTATTAAAAATTTATTATTTAAAAAAATCCATTGAGTATTACCAGATAACTAAAAAGATTATTGAAATTTTTGTCGGGTTGTTTGTAATGTACACAGATACATACGTTTTTGTGCACCTGTAGATTCGATAGAAACCTGAATTTTAAAGCAAATACAAATTTACGTTTTCAAGAATGTAGTAGTTCATTTTAACACTCTTATAACGAATCCAACTATCAAATGGTTTAGTTAACCCGTAAGTGTGAGTGATCAAATATATGCATATGGATACCTGCAATTGCCAGCGCACAGCTAAAGGCAACACTTATTAAAAGAAATTACTATTGCTATACTCAGTTGGTTAAAAATTTGTAGCGGATAGTTCTTAAAATACATAATAAATAAGATTGTTATTAAAATCAGCGCGAAAATTATTTATTGTCTGTTATTAAATTAGATACAATAATTTCTAATTGTTTACATCAATCTCAAAACTCATATAAGTGGTATACGTACGTGTTTTCGCGAATTTATTGTTTGTGAAAGAAATATTTTATATGAACATCCATAAATAATCTTTTTTGTACATACGCTTTTATGTTGTATTTATGAAGTAAACCAGATTTTAAGTGATTTCTTAAATCATATATCAGTATTGACCTATTCCATCATAAATATGTCCAATATTGGAAGTCATCTGTATTTATATTGATTAAAATATTAATAATGTTTATATATGTATATGGAAATTAAGGAATGTGCACATATTTACATAGAGGAATACATATGTATGTACATACATGAATTTTTACACTCCAAAACACAAAGTAAATCATTTCCAACATAGTGAGAAAAAAAATATACAAATGTGTACATAAATATGTAGGCAAAATTTGTTTATGTATAAACAGGTAAGATCAGCTAAACCATTTGTATGCAGCTAAATTCGAATGCATTTCATATTTATTATGTACCTAGGATTCTTCGGACTAACTATTAAATTTCAACTTTTTTATATATATATATGTATATACATATGTATAATGTAACAATTATGACCATGAAAAAATCATCTCCGACATCATAATACATATGTATGTACATTTACATGTACCTACCTACAATGTAGGTAGGGGGGGCACTCTAAATGGGTCAAAACAAGATTTTTCCTTCACGTTAAAACGAGGGACATCAGAATTCATTTTAGAGGTATGGTCTCTTGAGCAAAGTTTCTTATTTTGATCCCTAGAATCCAAAAATCATATGTGCCTAAGCGATTTTTCAATCGACCCACCCTAACCTACATGTATGTATTTTTATTAAATTTTTCTTTCTTAGCATCAATCGGATTCGATTTAGTCGTGTCTGTATGCTAATCTAAATGCTAATTCTAAACTTTAGAATTCGACTTAAAAGCTAGCCTCAGAAGTCGCTTCCCCTCGAAAACTATTCAATTGTCATTCTGCTGGAATAAGCTGTTGGGGAAATTATCAGATCAAAAAGTAGAGTTTTCAAATATTACATTTTGTTTAGGGCCCAATTTTTGATAAATTAAAGGAACTAAGTTTAATAAATAAATTAACCTATAAAACTACTGAATAAAAACCATTCAAAACCCATGGTTCTTCAACGATAGAAATGAAAAGGGTGCTATTAGGAAAGGCTTAGGAAATTTAATTTCACATGGTGGCAACCCTGAACAGATTCCATTTATCTGTGAAGAGAAATGTTTTGTGCCTTGTCTAAAAACCTAAAACTAAATGTGAGATGTTGGGGTCGTTCCTGCGGCTGATGGCAAAGATACAAAAGCACATATGAATGGTCAGATATGACCTCGTCTAAGGCTTCCATGAGTGTTAGCCATGGTGGTACGCTTCTAGTTATAGCGAAGTAAATGGTTCTAACAATAATATCTGGCTGTTTCTTTAGAATCAGTCTAAATTTTTGTCACCGGCACCTATGAAGCTACTTCCAAGTGAGTTATAATAGTTTGAAATCGATTTCTGCATTATTGAAACGTAAAGGGCAGTATACATATGTATAGCGGATACAGTAAGTAAACGTCCTGATATGAATAAGTATGGATGTATATAGCGAATTTCTCCAGACAATAATGTTTTGTGTTCCAAAATCAAATTTGGAAGGGATCCATTTAGACCAGGGATACCCAGTCCCATTGCTCTCGTTCCTCCTTTGTTGTTGGATTGCTCTGAAATATGGCTAGAGCAAAATCATATATGTACGTGTTCTGCTCCCAGCATAGGCAAAGCAAATTATAATAATAATTTTGCATAGCTTAACAACTCTTAAATTAGTTTCAACACTTTTCGTCCCAGTGCCCAATTTGTTGTTGGATTCGAAATAAAAAAAAACTATCGCACACATGATTTCGTCGGAGATGCAAAATGTAAATTAAACTGTTAAGAAAGAAAGAAAAAATATAAAACAAAAGAATCTAAGCATTGAGTTATGTATTTGTGGTTCCTTTGACTTGCATAATTGCTGAGAGCGAGGATTGAGAACGAGAAAGACTGTCGTCTCAGCCGTGTGTGGCGGTGTCGGGTGTTGGTTGTTTCTAAGAGAGAAAGAAATCAAAAAGGAATTGATAATTGGATGATGAAATACGGCATGGCGCGTGCCAAGGGAGGCGGGCAAAATAGAAAATAGATTTTTAGTTTGCTGGCAGATCGTAAAGGCTGAAGTGCTTGTAGTTGACCGCGACTTACTGCGCATCAGCATCAAAAATGCAAGAATAAGAGCAGCAAACGTCTCAGCTTCTGACATATTTGTGATTTTGTGCATCGGATTGGGTTTTGCTTTGTCATAAGCAGTGCTTGGGCACCCCTGATTTAGACTGACTTTTGTTTTATAAGGATTTTCATTAGCTCCTCAGAATTCGAAGACATTATATGTTTATAGAGGAGTTTTGTTTTGCTGGATTGAGGGTTTGTTTGATGGTTGGGAATTTGGATTTAAATGTATTAAAGGCGGCTGGGTAGAGCTTCTTTTTTCAGTATCCCTTCCCTGGTATCGAAGGGCGTTGGCGAAGGAGGAACATGGTTTTAATGGTGTAAAAAAGTTTAGCTGCATAGTATGTTGAGCTATAAATGGGCGATTGCATCTCTGGTTAAGACGACTGTTGAGGTCTTTATTGTATGAAGGACAGTAACTCTAATGTAGGCCCATATTCGTGACAATTTGTGCATGCAGATTGTATGGGATTTTTTTTACCCTTGCAGAGGGTATTATAATTTTGGTCAAAAGTGTGCAACGCAATGAAGGAGACATCAACGACCCTATAAAGTATATATATTCTTGATCAAGATCACCTCCTGAGTCGATATGAGCATGTCCGTCCGTCTGTCCGTACCAAGATGGGATCTAATCCGATCTGCCAAATTTCATATGGATCGGCCGAATATATATTATAGCTACCATATAACTGAACGATCGGAAATGGCACAACCTTTCTATTTTTAAAGCTGCTTGGGGCTGTTTCCAACACTTTTATTAAAAAATTGATTTGATGGTGAAAGTCTCATAAGGATCGGCCAACTATATACGATCCGATATATATATAATAATATAAGCTGCCAACTAACTGCAAGAGTATATCAACGTCGGATCCGCCCAAAGTTAGTTTTCCTTTCTTGTTATTTAGAGGTTTAGTTTTTGGCGCCAGATCATCTTGAAAAGTGGTTGAACAATTTTATCCTTATTTAATATATTCTTTAAATCTTATAATCTTATAATTCTTAACCTCAAATCCTTTTTCACCACGTCATTCGGATTTTTTTTCTCCTGAATAGTTGACTCCATATCTTTCAGTATTACTTATAGGCCTTTTTTTGCTTTTTGGTTGGTAAATATTCCAATTTATGAGATCATTATCGAGATACCTCATCACAGTGCGGAATTTGTCTTTATTGTTGATCTGAGATTTTGTTTCTATTTTGGAACCTATTTTTAGTAGGTGGTAATATAAAAAATATTTGGTCCAATACTATTTTGAAGCTCCATAACCTAAGGCTTCCCTGAACCAAAGTCCAGAACAAACATAGGTTCCACCACCCACATTTCTGCGGTACACCTAAGAGAATAAATTGATAAAATTAGACCATTTGACCATATAATTTTTTATATTTATGTGCATCAACTCAAATTTAAAATGGCATCGTTGGAATACTCATCCAAATTTGAAATCTCAGATTTTCTACATTTATTTTTGTGCTTCTGATTTTTCCCCGAACATTTTCATATGGAACATTTTTTTTTGTTGAAATCAGTAGATTATACAATGTTTTAATTTTGGATTTAAGGAAAAACTCGAAAAAATTACCGAAATAGTTAGGTAAAAAATATTTTCTTAAATTAAATAGGAGTTTTTAATGTCATATTTTCAAAAAACCCTGGCTATCTAGAACTGCTTCAACAAATCTCTTACAGGTTCAGCTGGTTTAGTAAAGCCTTACAGATTTTTTAGAAAGTCATGACTTTTTGAAAAGATATGGTAATTGCTAGATGCCATATTTTAATTTGAGTCGGTACACATACATTTCAAAAATGATATATACTAAAAACAATGATGGCCAACGCAATGACACGGCCTACATAGTTCAATATATGGTAAAATTTTTACTTCAGTGGAGCATAAAGGTTATGGAACGGTTAAAATTTGGCGTTGAGGAAAAAAAAACTGAAAATTGTCAGCCTGTAGTTTTAATTT
Organism: Drosophila ananassae; assembly: GCF_017639315.1. Taxonomy (NCBI): domain Eukaryota; kingdom Metazoa; phylum Arthropoda; class Insecta; order Diptera; family Drosophilidae; genus Drosophila; species Drosophila ananassae. The sequence goes on along the minus strand of NC_057929.1, from coordinate 22,176,528 downwards.
ATAAAACTTCAAAAATCAAGGTCAGGGTAATGATGGCAGTTTTTTTAAATTTCTGTGGTAAATTTCTGTTTCCTTCCACCTCGTCAAACTGTTAATAGTGAATATTATTTGAGCCTTAAGCGTCGTATTCGTGAAGCTGCAGCTATTCATCTAAAAAGATCCATAACTATGGACCAACGACTTATGGTTTTTGCAACACTATATTGTAGCGTCTCGTTTTTCATGTCCATTTCGACAAGAATTCGAGCTATGAATGTCTCCTGATTTGGTGACTCGTGTGACTTCTGGCTATTCTTAAAACTCAAGAGACCATTCCAGGGAACGCGATTGAGTAGATCAAAACTGGATCGAAGAAGGCGCAGATGGCTATACAGGAATACAAATACTTGGCATTGTTGGCAGTGTGTTTCATCGTGAGGAGATTTCTTTAAAGGGGATGACAATAAGTTGGAAGAACACATCACGATTTTTAATTTAACGGAAGTATAAGATTAATATCTCGTTATCTATGTATATATTTAGAATTCCCAAGGTTTAGAAAAAATTTGAAGCTATTAAATTTGCGAAAAAATCTAATTTTTTATTTAAACCAGCTATATTAGCAACAATTATCTGCCCGGTTTCAAGTTTTATTTAAGACAATCTCTTAAAACTTGTTTTCTTTTCAATTTTTGTTGTGTACCCTTGCCGGGTATTTTTAAAATAATATTAACGAAAAATTTGAAATTATAAATTATATTTTTTGCCAAATAGTTCAACATTCCACAAGGATCCACGTACTTTATTCTATATCTATAGATAGAACGAAACGATCGAAATTGAAAAACTTCTACTTCTGGATATACTCAAATCGTAGCGGACGGCAGTCAAAAAATTGTCTGTGTGCGTTCAGTCTGAATGATAATGAAAGGTTCAGCTGGATTGAGATGGATTTTATTCAAACATTTGCCAAAAGTACTTTGACTTGGGACATTGGTCATCACATAGAATATTTTTGTATAACAGATTCTGAAAATACGCATTGATTGGTACCTTAACCATCCCAAAAAATTTCCCAAATGAAAATGTTTCTCAAATTTTTTCCCGAAAAAAGTCACGTTCACGTTTGCTTTATTTTTCGTTTAAAATTTTAAAAAAATTTGAGAGTGTTTTGTTAGCAACACAAGCAACGTTTGTTCTACGATTTTTTTAAATTGCTAAAGGTTTCCTTAAGGGGGCAGGATGGTTTGAGACTTCAAAAAAAAATTTTTTTCAGAAATTTTTTATATAATAGAACATTATCTTAGGAATATCCTGTGAAAGTTTCATGTCGATCGGACTAAAACTTGCTGAGATACCGATTTTCTAGTTTCTTTCTCTCCATATACTTTCCATTGCTTTTAAAACTTTAGACGCGTTATTCTCAAAACAACTTTTTCAAGTCGGTGCGTAACGTAACTCAAAAAGTAATGCTCGGATCTAAATAAAATTTTGCACACATCTTTAATACACTAAATACTTGCGGATGAACGAACGCTTTTTTTTTTAAATTTTTTTTTTACCATTTTTACGGGAAATAATGGGCGGATTTTTATGTAAAAATGGTTCCTCCGACTTTACAACCGCGCCAAAAATTCAAAATCGCATATTTTTGAAAATGGTTTCGTTCATCCGCACAAGAAACTAATATTTTAAGTAAATCAATTCAAATTTTGTATTTCCGATAACACTGTAAGGCCAGACTTTACGCACCGCAAGAGACCAATTTTTGGAAGCGACTCCGGCCGACTGCCCGTCACGGGATAAATTATAATTATTTCTTAAAAATAAAAATTTCTAGATACTCTCCAAATATAGCCATTAATCGTGTAAAAAAATTGAATTATATATTGATATATTTACTCAGACATACCAAAAAAAAATCGCAAAAAACTGCTATTTTTCAGCCTCTGAAACCATCCTGCCCCCTTAAAAATTAAAAACACTCTTAAACTTAAACCAATGCACCTAACTTCACATACTATACTTCGATAGAAAGGATTTTAGATATCTTTTTCACTTTCTTTAAGATCAAATCTCTTAATCTTAAGAAAATCAATAGAAACTTAAAATAAATGTTCATATTTTTTTTTTTATTGGCTCTAACGTTCTATTCATATTGCATGTGGAGATAGCCTTTGAGACAACGCAGCTTTTGATATATCGTTTATATCTGGAAAAAGTCGCTTACTCAAGATATAGTTCGATAAGTAGAGCTACTGATGGTGCTTGCTGTGAAGCTAAGGTACATATTCATAGCATTACATAAACTTCTTGGGTTGCGGGTTTGCCTTTTTTAGTTGCAAACAAAAAAACTAAAAAAATTTATTTTATTTAAATAAGAAGTTATTTGATAAAAACCTTTCACGAGCGGCCAGTGCAAATTGCCATCAACTGTTTGTAAATTGTTTGCACTTCGAAAAAAAATATCCCAAGATATTTGCAGCTTCTATTTTCCCCGGAAGAGGGGCTTTTCAGGCGACACGAGCGCTAGGTGGCGAGACGCATGCCCTAGCTTCTAACTGGAATACATATATAAATCTATATAAGCATTGGATCATCCTCTCTTTAATTATAACTCCCAAAGTGCTGAAAAATTTCCACTATTTCCATTAAGTTTTCCACTATTTTTTATGTTACTCTGTAATTTTTAGCGATCGTTTTTTTTTTTTAATATTTTAACACTTCCTCTCTTTATCTTAAAGCGGACGGACGTGTTTTTTCTCTCTAATTAGCTTACTTACAGATTTATAAAAACAAAATTTTGCATCTTATAGATCGTGTGCAGTGATATATTTGGAGGTAAAATAATAATTTGATTAATTTTTCTTCCAAACATACCCCTGCTCTGCTTCTTCATCATTAACGGTGTAGCTTCTATTCTCGCTCAATAGAGATTCTTATCTCTATTCTTTGCATTTTACTAACACACACTAACCGCTCTCTTTAATCACCTCTTTTCGTTTCAATAGTAAAAACAAATAATGTTAACAAATTAGTTATTTTGATCCCCAACCGACGACACGAATCAGCAGTGGACTGTAGAATTTTATTTTCTTGTCAGTTTCGCTGTCTAATTGGTACTAAAGTAAAGATCTTCCATGTGTGGAACTTAAAGATATGTGTGTGTGTATACATGTTGTGGATTGTAAAGCTAATAGGTAGAGAAAATATAAGGATGACAATATGGGCTAACTTATAGACTATGTATCGATAGTTCCTAAACATCCCGGGCCCGTAGTTGCGCAATTTTCATTATTGGCCGGGTCAATTCTCCCGCTACCATCTTAAGCCTGACCGCTTGAACCATATTGTTCTTTCCTTGATAAGTGTCGATCACCTTCGCTAGATTTCATGACGCGGGGAGGTGTGTTGAACTCCTTGACGAGCACAACGCTGCCGATCGAAATGTTAAGGGTTGTCGTGGTCCACTTATGACGCTGCTGTAGACTTGTCAGATACTCCTGATGCCATTGTGTCCAGAAGCCTTGGTACATAGATTGGATACTCTGCCAGTATCCCAGTCAGCCCACAGGAATATGGCCAAGATCCGCCTCCGGTATTATTGTCAATGGTCTCGTGATAAGAAAATGGGCTGGTGATAGATAGCTGTCATCTGTATCTGATGTGCAGCAAAGGGGTCGTGAGTTGGCGACACCAATAATTGGCGCAAGCAATGTTAGTGTGGTGTTTCCGATTACTCGTCGAAGATGCAGTTTTACGCATCGAACTGCTGATTGCCATTTTCCTCCCCAATGCGGAGCACGTGGTGGGATGAATGTCCATTGAAATTTGTCCGATGAAATTTGTACCATTGTCAGTGTACATGCGATTGCATTTGCCTCGTATCGAGAAAAATGGTCGCAACGCCGCCAGGAATGTTTCTGTGGGTAGGTCCGTGGCGAGTTCTAGGTGGATCGCCGAAGTGAACACACAAACCATAGGCATATGTAGCCCTTGCTAAACCCGTGGTTTACGCAGAATGGGTCCGGCGTAGTCGCATCCGGTGTTTACGAAACAAACTGCTAGCGTGATACGTACGCTCGGTAGATCTGCCATACGTTGATGCATTGTGTTGTACCTTTGCCGAAAGCAAGCCAGGAAGTTGTGCGTGATTTTGCGTATTAAATTTCGTGCGCCGAAAATCCAATAACTTTGTCGAACCATGACGAAGAGAGATAAGACTCCAGGATGCAAATTAAAACGATGCTCATGTTCAATGATCAAATATGTGATTCGATGATTCTTTGGAAGCAAAATAGGATTCTTCGCCTCAGCTGAAAACTGTGAATGTTGGATTCGTCCACCCACTCTTAGCAGGTTGTCCTTGTCGATGATTGGTGAGAGCTTGACCAATAGAGATTGGTTCCCTAGAGCCTTGTTTGCGCGTAATAACTGGAATTCCTGTTGAAAACCAGCTTGAGCGTGTTGCAGCCATCGAATCCTTGCTGCCTTGATCTCATCGAATGTTAGAAAATTCGATGTTTGTTTCGAAGATACATGTTGTGATGTGTAAAGCTAATAGGTAGAGAAAATATAAGGATGACAATATGGGCTAACTTATAAACTATGTATCGATAGTTCCAAAACATATTTAATTTTGAATAATTTTTAATAAATTTAATATTTCATTTTAATATATTTTAATAAATTAATTATTTTAATTATTAAAATTATGGAATTTAAACTTGTCTGTGCGTTGAAGTCTTGTAATAAGACAACCCCCTCTTCCCAGCCTATCATCCACTGCTGGCTTTGTGAAAACGTTTTACACGCTAAGTGTGCCATGTTCACGGCCTCTGTTTCGGATGCTATTTCACGTAGGTCTGGTCACTAGGTCACTTTTGCTGCGACGGTTGTCGTGCTGCTCAGGACGAAATGAGATCGTTCATGAGGCGGACTAAAAGTGGATTCAAGGAGTTGATTAGTGGTTTTTGAAAAATCAATGACCAACTCTGCGCGCTCGATACACAGTTTAGTAGTCTTCAACTACTAAATGAGTTTCCAAAGCGTCCAAAATCCTCTTTTACTTATGTGCTTGTGGCGAATAATCTTCAGCCTGCTCAGCCGACAACTATGAAGCCGCTTATATCTCTGGCCACCCCAAGGGCCGGACCTGAGAAAAATGTTGCTTCCGAAAATCTCAGAATTAGTGAGCTATTGGACGGCCTGGTACGAACTGATGCCGCAGTATTAGTTATGGCGGCACCAAAGCCCTTGCCGGTAATCCCACTATCGAAACACAATTTTGTTTCATGACTTGCCCCTGATACTTCTGAGATTGATATCGCGGCTTACATCAATGCCAAATCAAAGGACGACATTAAGGTGGTGGATATTACAAAATTTAAATATTCATACACCAGGCACACGTCATCTTTCAAAATACGTGTGCCATTGCAGATGTTTAAGACGATTTGTTCCGCCAGCTTTTGGCCAGAGAACATCTTCGTCCAAGAACATCAGCCAAGTACGGTGAAGAAAAAAATTACCAAACCGGTGGGTGTAAAACTCCCACATGTTACGGCCACTGACCAACGGCCACTTCCACCTCATATTCCTCAGTTTCAAAAAACTAATGTCTTCACTAACACTTACCTATCAGAATACTAGAGGGTTACGTAGTAAACTTCCCAAACTGTATTCTGATAGTTCTTTCTTTGCATCTCACATTATTGTATTTACAGAAACTTAAAGCCGGACATTTTAAGCTCTGAAGTTTTTTCAAGTAACTACACCTCTATTAGATGTTATAGAATTCTGCGAAGGGGAGGAAGAGTGTTAATTTCTGTAGTCTCCAAATTATGTTACCTGTTCTTACATACCACTTTCGTCCGAACCGCCCACATACTGGAAAAATTTTTCCGCTATTCGTTTGGTTTTTGATCGTCTGTCTGATAATGGCCAGCTGATAGGTCTGGGTGACTTTAATATCCCAGAACTCATGTGGTCAAATGTTGAAAATTCACCGTCTTTACAGCTTAACTACCACCACGACTTCCCTGCGGGCATGTTCGACATGTCACTCAGGCAATTAACCACCTTAGAAATTTAGGTCGGCTGTTGGACTTATGTTTCGTTTCTGATCCTGATGGAATTACTCTTTCCAGAACTTTGCACCTTTCTAACCCTGAGGAGCGAAGATATATTTACAAAAATTGCAAAACGAAATTACAAAAATTTTATTACACCTTGAACATTTTTTTCGACTCTTGCGTGTCGTGGAAATATCCGTCCGCTTCAACAAATCCGCCTTGGTATACAAGCATCTTATAAATTTAAAGAACATTATGAGTAGACTTTTAAACATAGCTTGCAAATAACTGTTAACCGATTCGTGCGGTCTCAAAATAAGTGTTTGTCACTGAGACTTTGAGCAAAAAGTCTGAGAGCAACCGATTGAGTTGCTCGGATACAAATTTTGCTCGCGCTCAGTCGAAGAGCACTTTTTTTGGATTTCGTTTGGTCTGCTCATTCTAGGACCGTTTACTTGCGTTCGACGATTCAAAAAGTCTTTTGTGCATGTATGTGTGTATGTGAAGTTTCGCAGGCTCAACTTGTCAATTTGTGATTCATCAAATTTATTGAAAATGGGACTAGAAATTAATAAAAAAAAGTGCATCAATTTTTTATATTTAATTATATATATTAATTTTTATTTTTTATAATATATGTTAAGCTTAACTCAAAACAAGAAAGGAAAGCTAACTTCGGGCGGAGCCGAAGTTTATATACCCTTGCAGTTGAGTCGCAGTCCGCTAGGTGGCGCCACGCATCTTATATTATTAGATATATAGCGGATCGTATATAGTTGGCCGATTCTTATGAAACTTGGCAAATCGAATTATTTTGCCAAAAGAGGAATCCATTGAAACTCCCATGCTTCTAACTTGAAAAACAACGAAGTTATAGCATTTCCGATCAATCAGTTATATGACAGCTAAAGGATATAGACGGCCGATCCTGATAACATTTAGCAGATCATATAAGTTGGCCCAAATTAGAATGCACAGAAAGTCCCATCCTTCTAACTTGAAAAACAACGAAGTTATAGCATTTCCGATCAATCAGTTATATGGCATCTATAGGATTTAGTTGGCCGATCCTTATGAAATTCGACAAATCAGATTGTTTTTCCCAAAATAGAATCTCTACCAAATCCCATCTTTCTAACTTAAAAAACACCAAAGTTATGCCAATTTCGATCGTTCTATGACAGCTATAGGATATAGTCGGCCGATCCTTACGAAATTTTGTACATAAGATATTTTGGTCAAATATAACATGTGTAGAAACTCCCAACCCTCTAACTTAAAAAACACCAAAGTTATGGCATTTCCGATCAATCAGTTATATGGCAGCTATAGGATATAGTCGACCGATCCCGGCCGTTCCGACTTATATACTGCCTGCAAAGGAAAGAAGGGTGTGTGCAAAGTTTCAACTCGTTAGCTTTAAAACTGAGAGACTAGTTTGCGTAGAAACCGACAGACAGACGGACAGACGGACATGCTCATATCGACTCAGGAGGTGATCCTGATCAAGAATATATATACTTTATAGGGTGTGTGCAAAGAAGGGTGTGTGCAAAGTTTCAACTCAATAGCTTTAAAACTGAGAGACTAGTTTGCGTAGAAACAAACAGACGGACAGACGGACATGCTCATATCGACTCAGGAGGTGATCCTGATCAAGAATATATATACTTTATAGGGTCGGAGATGTCTCCTTCACTGCGTTGCACACTTTTGACCAAAATTATAATACCCTCTGCAAGGGTATAATAAATGAATTAAAAAAAAAACTTGTCATTTTTTAATTAAAATAATCAATATATTAGTTTGAAATTGAAAATTCATGTTTAAAATTTTAAGAAGTTTTTTCGTGAAAATTGAATGTACCACTGTGCAGCGAAACGAAAACAAATTATTGGGAGACTTTTTCCGCTGACTTTTTCAGTCAATCGGTCTTTTACTGAGTCTCTCTCCGCGAGCGTCACTCGAATCTCTCATTGAGCGATGTTCGGTAGACGAGAGTTTCATGATTGGCTCATCGTAATTCGTTCAACAAAAAACCGAAACAAAACGAAACAAAGTCTACTGCTCAGAGAGAACCGAAACGGCATGCTTTTTTTCGGTTGCTCTCGCAAACAGAGCGTAAGCAAAAAAATAGTTAACAGTTATTTGCAAGCTATGCTTTTAAATAAACATAGATGATCTGGCTGTACAGTTAGTAATTCAAGATACTTAGTAGCTGGTCCAATTTTACCGGCATAACGCAGAATGTTATAGAAGTTATATTCGCCGCTGCCGGATTCAGTTTACTCAGGATCCGAAGCAGTTTTGTAACTGTGTAAATACTAAGCGCAAACGTGTATCGTTTTCTCCAATACTTACGTTTGAAAACTCATAAGCGAACACTGTCCAGGCAATGGTCGATCTCTTTGCACAGTTTTTTCAAATAACGTATTCACCTAGCATCAGTTCAGCTCAGCCTTACACTTATAATATCCAATCAGCCAACCTTATATTTTGCCCATCTTTCGATTAAAGTGGTGTGTTATTGGTCAAGCCCGTGTATTCGCCAGGCCTGGGTTCTGAAGAACTGCGCCGAGGCGCTGTGCAACCGCCCCTCAAACTCTTTAATCTATCGCTGGAAACTTCGATCTTTCCCCTTATGTGGAAGTAATCTTTCATTATTCCTCTGGATAAAAAAGGGAAAAATCCGACGCTGCAAATTTTTGAAAAGATTATCACTCCAAATTTAATACACAAATATAGTTCAATAATATCTCCGTGCTAGCATGGCTCCATTAGGCGCCGCTCCACCACTACCAACTTATTGGACCTAACATATTTCGTCACGGATAGGTTACACTGACATCAGTAAAGCATTTGACTTTGTTAACCATTCGCTTTTTCGATTCGATTCGAACCTAGTCTTTTGGCATTCCCAAATGATCACATTATATCAACTTATCTGGAACAACCCAACGTGTTTTCTATAAAGATGTTACCCCGCGTTTAGTCTGCGTCACATCTGGGGTGCCCCAAGAAAGCCATCTTGTACCCTTTCCTTTTACACTGTTTATTAACGACTTGCCCCTTGCCTTAACTAATTTACTTGTACTTATGTACGCTGATGACGTAAAGCTTTGTCTTCAGTATAAATTCTCTAGCCCCCAGTCTAGACTTCAATCCGATTTGGATAAACTTGAAAATTGGTGTTTAGCCAATAACCTAAAGTTTAATGGATCGAAATGTAAACTCATGTCATTTTATCGATCTAGTCCTTACCAGGCTATGTACTTCCTCAATATGGAGTACACCGAGATCACATAGAATCTGTACAAAAAAAACTGCCTGACTTAAGCTCTTAGGGGACTTAATTGGGATGCAAATCTTCACCTCCCCTCTCATCATAGTAGACTTTCACTAATCAACTTACCATCATTAACAAACCGTAGAACGATGCTGGGTGTCATGTTTCTATATAATCTTATTTATGAAAATGTAGATAGCCAGCATTTACTAACACGCTTAAATGTTAACGTTCCTAGTAGAAGGACTAGAAACTTTCGTCCTCTACTCCTCACCCGTTGTAGTTCGATATATGCCCAACACGATCCGTTCAGGGTATTATGTCTTTGCTCCACTAACAATCTTAAATTCCTTATACTAAATGCCCTATCCGTGCAACACTCTTTCTCATGATATCTTACTCCTACTCTTCTCTTAACTATCTCGGATCTATTCCCGCAATTCGTTCCGTAGGTTATGCGGCAGCGCCCCTCGGTTTGTTGGACGGGAGTTGGACGGGCTGTACGTATGCAGTGGGAACCGCGCGAAATTCGTTCCGTACGTTATGCGGCAGCGCCCCTCGGTTTGTTGGACGGGAGATGGACGGGCTGTACGTATGCAGTGGGAACCGCGCGAAATAATACTCAAACGGTAACACTCGGAAGCTATTTAAAATTGGCTGAGATTGTAAAATGTCAGGCAGTGATCAGTTAAAATAAGAAGTAAAAATATTTGTTTTGACTCTTTATCATGGTATACAAAAAATTATATTGCACAAATATCAAATAATAATGATATCAAATATAAAACCTCTTGACGATGTAAAATACCTTTGAGCAACATTCATGCAACGCCCAAAATATCTGATATCAAATAAAAAATCTTTTGACAAGGTAATATAACGGTGGATAACCCGGATTCCACGCCCAAAATATCTGATTTAAATTTTGGTAAGAATATTTTTAATATGTAATTTGTATTCATATTTTGCATTTTGTCTTCACCAAAATTTATATCAGATATTTTTGGCGTGGCATCCGAGTTCGCCGCCGTTATTTGATTAGAAATATATTTTAGATATTGTTGGGACTTGTGTCAGCATCAAATAACATAATTATTTCAATTTAATTCTCCCAGTGTAACTAGCCGCAGCGGTCCACTAATTGCCCGTTATCAGCTGTACCATATTCTTTGTTTCTCCCAGATTCGCATGGGCTTTGTTGTTCTTTTGTAGCGCATGCACTTTGGGAGCTTTGGTGGAGCTTCTGCGCAAGCTCTTAGGTTTTATGACTTGTAATTCGGCATTGTTTTGGACCGGCCGCGGAATTTGTTTTGGGGTTAAATTGACCCAATAAAAATATTGAAATCGAATTGTGGATTGTGTATTAATTCGGTCGCTATCAAAATTCTGATAGCTCAACAGATATATACATAATAATAGATATATACATTTTAGATATTACATAAATATTTTTACGAAATAACACTTTATCAAACTTTCTTTATGTTTTTATTTACAGTAAATTACCTAATGAAAAATTATGAATTATCGACTACTGCATATATAAAAATAAAAATGTGCCATACATTAATTTAAATAAATGTACAGAACTAAAATGGAAAACAAATCGTCATTGGAAAATACTTTAGATCAGGATTATTCAGAATTTCTTAATGAATACCTGTTGCAAAATATTGCACAAGACTCTGAAGTCAATTATGACGGTGTGTACTGGAAAAATCGGAAAAATAAGAAATAAATAAAATATTATTAAATATTATATTCCATTTCTATCAAATAGATGGAGAACTAGAGGCGGAGTGGCTTGTTTCAATTGGATATCCCGAGCTAACTAAGCCGTTTGAAAAAGTAAGTTACACCTGTCGGGTCAAATATCGACAGCAAAGTTTGGCCGGCAATAATTTATTGAATGCTGATGCGAATTCAATCTATCCTCAGTAAAGTCCTCAACATCTCAGTAATTGAGATGTTGGCTCACCAACCTGCGATAGTTGAGCTGGTTCCTTCTTTTTGTTTCCTAAGTTGAAAAGCCTAGAAAAGCCTAGTAGCGTGAAGAGGCATTTAGCGCTTCGTTTGAAGTGATTTTGAGAGCAACAGTGATCCATAGTTTTGCTGCTCGTTAAATTTTTCCGAACTTAAGGCTGTTTTTTGTTCTTGAGGGCTGGCCATTACTCAATACAATAATAACAAACAAGGTCTGAATATAGCAGATACAGCTTACTATTTAGGGAGAGGGAGTGCTTATCCAGAACTCTCCAGACAGTTAAATCCATGAATTCCCTACGGGTTTTAATGATAACAGTTGGATTTTTTTCCAACTGTCTCTTGATTTACTGATTTAATCTTCAGGAATATCTTCTTAGAATATGACTTTGCCAGGGACCCTGAGAATCAGCCAAGCTGACACTCGACACGGGTCGAGTAAAACCTTAGTCCGGCTGGGGTGGAATGGTGTTTTGGGATGGGAGGTGGGTAAATTGTATGGTGTGGGAGTAAGAAAGTGTGTTAAGTTATTTATAAGAGGCGGCAACACAAGGGCATATCGAATACCGCTACGGCGGGGATACACGCTAGCTGTCCGGGGATATTTATTTACGATTAGGGTCCCGCGAGGATGGTCCTCTATGGGGCCCTTCGCTTAATTCACAGCTGACTTGAGGAGAGCTCGTTCGCTCTTCGCACCATGCGACCCGTTCGCGAGCCCTAAGCTGGGCATCCTAGGAGTCATCTCATAAATTCTTCGGTCCGAAAATAGATCAAGATCACCTTCTGGTCCTTCCCTCCCTCACCTCCAACAGCATGACCGTTTTTTTGTGTCTCTCTGCTTGACTATATCCGAAACGACTTATGTCTAATAATATAGGCTGCTACTTAACTGCAAAGGTAGCACTCTGCAAGCTACTTAACTGCTAGCTACTCCGCCCTAAGTAGCTTATTTGTTGTTAAATTTTCTCTTTACGAGACTATAAAAAGTGAATTAAATCTTATGTTATTTTATTAAAAGTCTTATTAACTGTCACAGAGTTAGACGGCCCTAGTAACTATTGCTGGAGAAGAATCTTGCACTCCATGCGTAGAAGCTATCGATCGTTTAAAATTCAGCGGAGGCTGCTAGATTTTAGTTTGAAGTGCATCTTCTTGCATTCGATATGTAGAATGCTGTTCATGTATGCATTTGGAATGTCAAGTTGATATTGTTATGGTGGTGGGAAAAATGACTCTTAACAGATAAAAATTACCTTTACGTTTACTTCACGGTAAGCCCCTCAATGCACCTTGGCGTCCACGTAAGCAGTCGACTAACATGGCTAAGATCTATCTATCCAAGGAAGTTACCAAGCTGACACAAAGAAGAAAATATAATCCGAAAACATCCTAATAAAGTAAATATGGTAAACCTGGGTACGGGTAAGCTTCCTGTCCACTTTCCTGAACTGACATCTTGTACTTCCAAGTGAACAGGACAAGTTCCGCCTTAGATGGATTAACCCCAAAAAATATTTATATTTTCCCATGTTGAAAGCACCCTTAACTTTGCCGCCATACGGTCACATAGTGTGCAACATTATCCGACATACACGTCGGGTCAAGCAATAATTTATTCACCTCAGTAACGTCCATGCCGTCACTCGGTTCCACCGCCTTTTTGGCACCGTTGTTATGTATCTCTGTCCGCTTGCGCTCGCTCTTTATATCTCTTTCCGGAGAGATATAAGGGAAAAAAATTGGTTGAATATTTTCCAATGAAAGTTTAAGATGCGCAAGCTTGAAAGATAATATTAAAACCATTATTTCGTTTGTGATTTGTGCTCGAATTATTAAAATCTACATTAAATCCGTTGTTCGCAGATTGCTTCAATCGTTCATACATATATTACCCTGTTATATTGCAGTTGCACAGTGGGTCGTTAACTATCAAAAAAATAAAGAAACTAAAATCAAGTTTTTGTTTAAAAAATGAATCGGTTTTTTGAGGGTGCCTCTTCTGGAAGGAAGATCTTTTTGAGCCAAAGTGCTGTTGTCCTTTTTGAGGATCTTTAAGGATTGCTGTTATCCCTAAAAGCTGTCAGCTTGCAGGCTTTGTCGCAACTGCCGCTTATCACTTTTAGTGGGGGTTATGCGGAGTGGCTTGAATTCCTGTCACTGTACTCTACCATGGTGGACACAAACCCATTTATAACTCATGTGGAGTAGCTTCAGCGGTTGCGGTCTTTCCTTCGTGAGTCTGCCTTGGAGACTGTTCGTTCGTTGGAGCTTACAGAGCAAAAGCAGCCTTGGAGCTGCGAAACAAAAGGTTCAGTAATCGGCGGCTTATCAAGCTCATGTTAATAAGATACTGCATCTGTGGAAATACGTCCATGGGAATAATCCATAGAATACGCATCGGCAACAAAGCTTCGCGAGCTTTCAAATAAATTTCGAGGCCGTTAGTCCCTCTCTCTCTGAGAACCCCACTGATCTGAATGTTCTGACTCCTGACCTGATAAAACTCAACATCAACCGGTTGCCGGGCAACGCGTCTTCCTTCAGCAATGATTGTGGTCCAAATGAAAAAAAAAGAATATTTAACCCTGTTTCATCAACGATCTAAATGGTGTGTCTAAGGTCAAGGCATAGCTGGTAATGACATCGTGATGGTGAAGGATGAATACATCCCGGCAATAAAGTGGCGAGAGTGACAGAAATTGTCGCCGGAGATGACGAAGTGTGTCGGGTGGACCTGCTGAGGACTGCGTCCTCATCCCTAATCTTGCCACCCTTAATCTTGGCATCCGACTTGTAAATTCGCATCATCACGTGCATCAAACCGTTCTTGAACCGGTTTTCGGCTTCATCCAAGTGCACACGGTTCCTCGTTTAAAGTAAATACCACCTGTCGACGTAGGCCCACCACTTCCTCCGCCTTAGAGACCTTCCAGTCTGCTGTGGGAAGGGTCAGGGTACAAATCTTCAGCAAAGCTACGATCGTGCTGATATCGGTCAGTACTACACAGGCCCTCCGTTTACTGGTTATATTGTTCCAGTCCACCGCATGTAGCTATGACTCTCCAAGCTTGCCTATCATCTAGCATCTTGGCACCATATCACCTTAAAGCTACTTCGGTATCAGCTTGCGTATTCACATTCTTATGATGGTCCTATATTTTTCAGCATTTATTTTATTAAGCGCAGGTGATACTCATTCTGCTAAATCTCTGGCAGATCATACCATTCTTGAATGCTCTGTCAAGGACTCCAATAATGGTCCTATACTTTATCTTCTCGGCAAAGGACCTCTTGGTGGCTAGGCATTTTTCCGCCCTCATTAAAATGAAAGCTGACCTTCTTCTATCCTTATAGGGCGCAAAAATTTTAATGGGCGCCATCTTACTCTTATTCTTACGTTCATTATCTTATTGAACTATTTAAATAAACACGAGACAAAAAAATGACGAAATAAGCTACCGGATGAGCTATGACCGTAAACTGGAAAATTAAAAGAAGAAGACCAAATTCCTAGAATCGGTCAAAATATCACTTCTTGGTGTTCTATGAGCTAACGATGCCCTCCCTTCCTGGATCATGGGTTTTCCAAAATAACTAAAATTGTTCCACGATCCCTTTGTTGGCTAGCACTACCGAGGCGGGTTCACGAAATCAAAAAAATAGGATTTTAAGCAAACATTATAAAATAGTTTTTTGGTGCTAAATGTGCATGGTAAAATTTTCCGTGGTTTTTTTTGTACATCTACGATTTTGAAAATTAGTAAAATTAAGCAAAGGAAAAAAAATGGTATAATTATTTAAGTAAGTTTTATAAAAATGGTATAGATATCTAAAACTTGATTTTTACAATCAAAACAAAAATATAAAAAATAGAATTCAACGTCAATTAAAGGGCTTAGATGGTAAAAATGGTAAAAAAATTTATCAAGAGTGTTATTTTAATCTCTTTTACTGCGTCCACCGTCGAAAGCTTTCGGTTGGCTGCTGCGCTGTGAAAAATAATTATCGCACAATTTCATTAATTCTTATGGCTATCCCTCTCATCTCTCTCATTAGAGTTGACTGAACTCTCTCTTGGGAACATTAGAGTTCAAATTTGGGGAGCATTAATGAACACTTCACTACCGAGGTGATCCACCGCGTGCTAATTTGTTTTAGTGACCAAAACTGCATCGGGGGTCCCTCACCGACTTCTTCCGTCTCGCTTACTCCTTCATCCCAACATGGATTACTCCATCGCGCGGTTCCCACTGCATACGTTCGCCCACCTCCCGTCCAACTGACCTAAGGACGATGCCGCGTAACGTAAGGCTCGAATCTCGGGAATAGATCCGAGATAGTTTAGGAGAAGAGTAGGAGTAAGATATCATGAGGTGTTGCACAGATAAGGCGTTTAATATAAGGGATTTAAGATTGTTTGTGGAGCAAATTGACAAGATGTTGTAGAGACCATTGCAGTCCGAACATAATGCCCTGAACGGATCGTGCTGGGCATATGTCGAACTACAATGGCTGAGGAGTAGAGGATGAAAGTTTCTAGCCCTTCTACTAGGAACGTTAAAATTTAAGCGTGTTAGTAAATGCTGGCTGTCTACATTTTCATAAATAATATTGTATAGAAACATGACACCCACATCGGTATACGGTTGTTAATGATGGTAAGTTGATTAGTAAAAGTCTACTATGATAAGAGGGGAGGTGAAAATTTGCATTCCAATTAAGTCCCCTCAGAGCTTAAGTCAGGAAGTTTTTTTTGTACAGATTCTATGTGATCTCGGTGTACTCCGTATTGAGGATCGTGGACACACGATCCACACTCAAGAATCGGACGGACCAATGATGTATATAACGTTTTAGTTATGTACGGGTCAATAAATTCTTTTGGCCATCTCTTAATAAAACCAAGCACACCCATAGCTTTATTAACCATGGTAGATATATGGTCGGTAAATTTAAGTTTCCAATTGGACACCCAGATCGTTAACCTGAGTTAATCGTTCTAAGGCATTCCCATAGAGAAAGTACATAGCCTGGTAAGGACTAGATCGATAAAATGACATGAGTTTACATTTCGATCCATTAAACTTT
This sequence comes from Drosophila ananassae, assembly GCF_017639315.1. NCBI lineage: Eukaryota > Metazoa > Arthropoda > Insecta > Diptera > Drosophilidae > Drosophila > Drosophila ananassae. The sequence goes on along the minus strand of NC_057929.1, from coordinate 22,160,115 downwards.
AGGTTATTGGCTAAACACCAATTTTCAAATGTATCCAAATCGGATTGAAGTCTAGACTGGGGGCTAGAGAATTTATACTGAAGACAAAGCTTTACGTCATCAGCGTACATAAGTACAAGTGAATTAGTTAAGGCAAGGGGCAAGTCGTTAATAAAAAGTGTAAAAAGAAAGGGTACAAGATGGCTTTCTTGGGGCACCCCAGATGTGACGCAGACTAAACGCGGGGTAACATCTTTATAGAAAACACGTTGGGTTGTTCCAGATAAGTTGATATAATGTGATCCTTTGGGAATGCCAAAAGACTAGGTAGTGGTGGAACGGCGCCACATGGAGCCATGCTAGCACGGAGATATTATTGAACTACATTTGTGTTTTAAATGTAGAGTGATAATTTTTTCAAAAAACTTTGGAATTGCTGACATTTTAGAAAAGCCTCTATAATTTGCAGCGTCGGATTTTTCCCTTTTTTATCCAGAGAAATAGTGAAAGATTCCTTCCACATAAGGGGAAAGATCGAAGTTTCCAGCGATAGATTAAAGAGTTTGAGGGGCGGTTGCACAGAGCCTCGGCGCAGTTCTTCAGAACACAGGCTGGTACTCCATCAGGGCCTGGCGAATACACGGGCTTGACCAATAACCCACCACTTTAATCGAAAGATGGGCAAAATATAAGGTTGGCTGATTGGATATTATAAGTGTAAGGCTGAGCTGAACTGCTGCTAGTTCGAGATAAGAGTAAAGAGATCGGTCATTGCCTGATCAGTGTTCGCATATGAGTCCTCAAACGTAAGTATTGGAGAAAACGATACACGTTTGCGCTTAGTATTTCCAAAGTTATAAAACTGCTTCGGATCCTGAGTAAACTGAATGCGGCAGCGGCGAATCCTATAATCCTATAACTTCTATAACATTCTGCGTTATGCCGGTATAATTGGACCAGCTACTAAGTATCTTGAATTACTAACTGTACAGTCAGATAATCTATGTTTATTTAAAAGTCTAGTCATAATGTTCTTTAAATTTATAAGGTGCCTTGTATACCAAGGCGGTATACAACGGCACGCAAGAGTCGAAAAATATGTTCAAGGTGTAAAAATATTTTTGTAATGTTGTTTTGCAATTTTTGTAAATATATCTTCGCTCCTCTGGGTTAGAAAGGGGCAAAGTTCTGGAAAAAGTAATTGCATCAGGATCAGAAACGAAACATAAGTCCGACAGTCGACTTAAATTTCTAACGTCGTTTATTTCCCGAGTGACATGTCGAACATGCCCGCAGGGAAGTCGTGATGGGAGTTAAGCTTTAAAGACGGTGAATTATCAACACATTTGACCACATAAGTTCTGGGATATTAAAGTCACCCAGAGTATCAGCTGGCCACCATCAGACAGACGATCAAAAATCAAGCGAATAGCGGAAAAATGTTTCCAATATGTGGGCGGGTCGGCAGAAGGTGGTATGTAAGAACAGGTAACGTAATTTGGAGACTACAGAAATTAACACTTTTCCTCCCCTTCGCAGAATTCTATCATATCTAAATGAGGTGGTTACTTGAAAAAACTTCAAAGCTTAAGATGTCCGGCTTTAATCAAGTTTCTGTAAAGATTATAATGTGAGATGCAAAGGTAGAACTATCAGAATACAGTTTGGGAAGTTTACTACGTAACCCTCTAGTATTCTGATAGGTAAGTGTTAGTGAAGACATTAGTTTTTTGAAACTGAGGAATATGAGGTGGAAGTGGCCGTTGCTCAGTGGCCGTAACATGTGGGAGTTTTACACCCACCGGTTTGGTAATTTTTTTCTTTACCGTACTTGGCTGATGTTCTTGGACGAAGATGTTCTCTGGCCAAAAGCTGGCGGAACAAATCGTCTTAAACATCTGCAATGGCACACGTATTTTGAAAGATGACGTGTGCCTGGTGTATGAATATTTAAATTTTGTAATATCCACCACCTTTATGTCGTCCTTTGATTTGGCTTTGATGTAAGCCGAGATATCAATCTCAGAAGAATCAGGTGCAAGCCGGGAAAAAAAATCCAGATGGTTGATTACCCTGTTTGGTGACTGTTACAGGGGTTTGAATTATTGAGCCTGGGATCACTTGAAGCGTTGCCACAGAGGACATATCGGACAATTGCTCATTAATCCTGAGATATTCGAAAGCCGAATTTTTCTCAGGTCCGGCCCTTGGGGTGGCCAGAGATATAAGCGGCTGCATAGTTGACGGCTGAGCAGGCTGAAGATTATTCGCCACAAGCACATCACTAAAAGAGGGTTTCTTACGCTTTGGAGACTCATTTAGTAGTTGAAGACTACTAAACTGTGTATCGAGTGCACAGAGTTGGTCATTGGTTTTACGAAAACCGCCAATCAAATCCTTGAATCCACTTTTAGTCCGCCTCATGAACGATCTTATTTCGTCGCGAACAGCACGACAACCGTCTCAGCAAAAGTGTAGACCAGACCTACGTGAAATAGCATCCGAAACAGAGGCCGAGAACCCGGCACACTTAGCGTGTAAAACGTTTTCACAATATTAAAAAATATTAAAAATTAAACAATTAATTTATTCAAAATTATTAAAAATTAAATAATTCATTTATTAATATTATTTGTCTATATTATTAAGGAACCTTGGACCACTATAGCAGGGAAACGAAAAGGGAAGATTAAAGAGAGCGGTTAGTGTGAGTTAGTAAAATAGAGCGCTCAATCTTTATTGAGCGAGAATAGAAGCAACACCGTAAATATGATGAAGCAGAGCCGGGCTATATTTGGAAGGAAAATTATTCAAATTTTTATTTTACCTCCAAATATATCACTGCACACGCAAAGCGATACGGATCTAAAAAATTCAGAATTTTGTTTTTAAAAATGTGTATAGATTAGATGTGTATAGATGTGTATACAAAAAAAACACCTCCGTCCGCTTTAAGACAAAGATAGGAGGGGATGTGACCAGCACTTGGAGCTTTTTCTCGTTCACCAATATGGCACTAATAACATATGATTATTTTGCGGCTGGATCGAGCGGAGTGAAGTTATTTTTATGAAGGGATTTTTTTTTTAAAGCGTTTTATAAAAAAACTTATTGTAGTTTCTAAATAGCCAAGATATCACCTAGCTAACCAATTTTTTCCTAAGCTAGGACGGGGAGAGGTTACGTTTAAGTAGGAGTCACATAGTTTCACACCTAACCCACTAGCACAGATTTTTTTCCTCTGCTGACTTAACGAAATTTTAGAAACGACACTAAAGTCTCCTTGCGCCGAGGCAGACCTTCCTTCAGCCACACCAGGGGTCTTAATACTCCCGAAATTTCGTCGCGACTTCGATGATTGTGGACCGCGGACTGATCTAGATCCGGAGCTGTGCCTCTTCCGAGTCTATGCCAATTAAGTTCAAATTTTTCATACTTTATCTGCTTCACATTATGATATGGTTTGCAGAGTTTACACGGTTATAACTCCACCCAATTTCTCCACCCATTCCTCTTGCTGAGGAAGAGCGCCACTAACAGTCCTTAAGCCCATTTCTTCACGACCGTTGTAGAGCCATTCGCTTCAAAATCGCATAAGCAATCCATCCTAAACAAGCCTTTACACATTCATCCATGGCTGCCATATAACTTTTCGCTCGTAAATATCATAATTTTCATGTGTTTAAAGATAAAAGCAGAAAAATAAAATTCAGAGACTTTGTCGGCTAACTTATTCGTTTTACAAAATTTCATAAGGATCAGTCGTTCCAAATAAATGAACGATCGGAAATGCCATAAGATATGAAATTCATACAAACAACTTTTTTCATATTGAGAAGTCAACGAGTCCAGTAAACTTATTACTTAATTTACTATGTATCTTCATTGATTTATCATAAATTCCTCACCCAATCCCCCTATATGAAAACAATAATTTATTGTTACACAATATTGTTTCCATCAAAAAACTTTTTAAAATGTAATTTTTTTATTCATTTTAAATTAAAAGAATTCCTATCATTTAACTTTTAGGGTTTAGAGCTTCACACAACTGAGCTTGAGCCTGTTCTGAAGACATTATCAAAGCCTCACGCCGAAGCCATCAGAAAACGCGTTATTATACTAAATCATACTGTTCGAGGGCGCACAAAGATCCGGTCAAAGCGTAAGCCTGATATCAGAGATGTATTTAGAGACTTCGACGTAAAGATTAAATTCTTGCATATCGAAAGATATAATTTCTAATTCCAACTAATTTTATAGGAATCTAGTACAGGAACACGCTCTCGAAGTGCTACCCCAGACTCGTTGGATTCCATTCAAGTTGATGATGTTTGGGGAACCTCCTCTATGTGAGTTGTATTATTAAACTAAAGTTATAATGAAAACCTACCTCAGCCGTCTCATAATTTATATAGACCAAACTTTGTGCGCATCTTTGAAGAAAATGGCGAGAGTAACACCAAAGCTACTCAGCATTCACAAAAAAAACACTTGAAACAGAAAGTACGCCGGACACCTAGCGCCCCTATTAAAAGTGGTTTATCTCCAGATATATTTCGCGGCTCAAATATGCGTTGTGATATACCATTACATTCAACGCATGGGGTTGAGCTAGTTGGGTATTCAAGAATTGGAACAATAAATTTGGCACGAGGACGGTCAGGTTCAGATCCAGCATGTTCAGTCGGGTGAGTAAAAAAAAAATGTCAAAAAAACATAAAAGCATATAAAAAAAATTCAGATTTTTCGCAGTTGTTTTTATGAAACAATCAACATTTGTAAATCTTAATTAACTGTTAGTAAGAGTGTTTACTTTTACCAAGCTTTTTAATGAACAATCTAATCTACAAGCGGTAAAATTAAGAATGTGAAACTTTTCTGAAAAACATGCTGTTGGGCTAAGCAACCAACAGATAAGCCAATTAGAATATTGATAATTATACCCTTGCAGAGGGTATTATAATTTTGGTCAAAAGTGTGCAACGCAGTGATGGAGACATCTCCGACCCTATAAAATATATATATTCTTGCTCAGGATCACCTCCTGAGTCGATATAAGCATGTCCGTCTGTCCGTCTGTCCGTCTGTCCGTCTGTCTGTCTGTCTGTCTGTCCGTCTGTCTGTCTGTCCGTCTGTCTGTCTGTTTCTACGCAAACTAGTCTCTCAGTTTTAAAGCTATCGAGTTGAAACTTTGCACACACCCTTCTTTCCTTTGCAGGTAGTACATAAGTCGGAACGGCCGGGATCGGTCGACTATATCCTATAGCTGCCATATAACTGATTGATCGGAAATGGCACAACTTCGTTGTTTTTCAAGTTAGAAGGTTGGGACTTTCTATGGATTCTTATTTGGTCCAACTTATACGATCTGCCAAATTTCATAAAGATCGGTCGACTATATCCTATAGCTGCCATATAACTGATTGATCGGAAATGGCATAACTTCGTTGTTTTTCAAGTTAGAAGGATGGGATTTTCAATGTATGCTTCTTTGGTCAAAATAATTCGATATGCCAAATAAGGATCGGCCGACTATATACGATCCGCTGTATATCTAATAATATAGATGCGTGGCGCCACCTATCGGACTGCGACTGAACTGCAAGGGTATATAAACTTCGGCTCCGCCCGAAGTTAGCTTTCCTTTCTTGTTTTTTTTAGCTGCAGCGGCATTTAACCTTCTCTTTTGTTTCCCAGATTCGCATACACTTTGTTGTCATTTGTAGCGTATGCGCTTTTGTGAGCTTTGGATGAGCTTCTGCGCCAAAGCTGTTCTTCTTCTTGTATATTTTGGAGTTGTTATTGACGGGCCGCTATTTTGTTATATTGCGCGGAATTAGCTCAATATTAGATGGTGCCGGTGTCTCACCAATGTCTTAAAAGCCAGCCCCCTCCTTGCCACCGTTACTGATGCCAACATTCATCGGCGGCTATGCAGACTGGCCGGATGTATACGCCCTTTTTATACCCTTGCAGAGGGTATTATAATTTTGGTCAAAAGTGCAACGCAGTGAAAGAGACATCTCCGACCCTATAAAGTATACCTGATCACCTGAGTCGATATAAGCTTGTCTGTCGGTCCGTCTGTCTGTCTGTCCGTCTGTCTGTCGGTTTCTACGCAAACTAGTCTCTCAGTTTTAGAACTATCGAGTTGAACTGAGAGTCGGAACGGCCGGGAACGGTCGACTATATCCTATAGCTGCCATATACATAACTGATTGATCGAAAATGCCATAACTTTGGTGTATTTTAAGTTAGGGGATTGGGACTTAGCACAAATGTTATATTTGACCAAAATATCTTATGTGCAAAATTTCATAAGGATCGGCCGACTATATCCTATAGCTGTCATAGAACGATCGGAATAGGCATAACTTTGGTGTTTTTTAAGTTAGAAAGATGGGACTTGGTACAGATTTTGGACAAAATAATCTGATTTGCCAAATTTCATAAGGATCGGCCGACTATATCCTATAGCTGCCATTTATATGGCAGTTATTGTTCAGTTATTGAACAATCGGAATTGGCATAACTCTGCTGTTTTTTAAGTTAGAAAGATGGGACTTGGTACAGGGACACTCTCGCCAGAAACAATGACAGCCTTCCGTCTTGGGAGTCCATGGCACGATTCTTGGAGCAAAGGTGCCGGGCTCTTTAATGCGTCGACTTTTCTTTGCCTACGTTTCCAACAGCTAACCAAGTGGGCCGAGGTAGATCTTCGAATAACCGATCTTCGTGCATGATTATTAACGCCCGTCTAGCTCTATGCGCCCTTTTTGCTGAATTGGCGCACGTTGTTCCTACTTGTCCAAGCTTCATTGCCTTGCCAATTTATTAACGATACGACGAAGTGCGACGGCTGACTCGCTCTTTTGTATGTTTGGAGGATGGTCATTTTGCACGCGGATGTTCCACGCGGAGCTGTCCGTTGCCCAACGTGCAATCACCGACATCATGCCTTGCTAATCATTGCGGGCAGCTGTCCAGCCCTAATAATTCCCCACCAGTACGAGGCTTGGATTCCACCGCTGGTGTTGCCGTTGCTACCCCACTTTCCCAGTCAATCAACACCGTCTTGACTCAGGATCGCCATACTGAAGTACTTCTGCCAACAGCCAATATCCTCATCCGTGGTCGATCAGGTGCCTTTCTGCATTGCAGAGTGTTATTGGACTCTGGTTCACAAGTTTACTTTATCTCATCGCGGCTGGAAAGTCAACTTCAGCTTCGTCGTTCCAACTGCTGTGTAGCGGTCGCTGGTCTCGGCGGCACTGAGTTTGCTACGGATGGATCCTGCGTTATTGTGTGTGTGAAGTCTCGACTAACCACATATTCTGCGAACCTAGAGGCGGTTATCGTTTCTCATCAGAGAGCTGCAACGATCACAATTATTTCAATCATACCCGATCATTGACTCGGTTTTTTTGTGTCGCAAAATTTTCCTTCAACATACATGAATTGATCGTAAGCAAGCGTGTTCAAAGTGAACATTTATTTCCAATCACTCGTGCCTGTTTCGTATTGATTTTCTTTGATCGAACGCTTTGTGTGAGCAGCAAAGAACGATTGAGAATGCTGCTTGCATTCAGATCGATCACGCTCATACCGTTTGTTTATACCGGGTGGTTCGTTTCGGGTGGAATAATCGAATTTTAATTTTAAGAATTAAAACTGAAGAAATAAATGAAGTGATTTTTAAGTTAATTTTACGCATCACAACTTTTTTGCGTTACAACATACAAATTTGTACATACAAACTACACACACAAACACATATTCGCAGGGCAATTCTCGATCTAATAGTTTCACTCACAATCAAATCAAACGCAACTTGATCGATGTCTGAGCTTTCGTTTGCATCGTCGGACTCAATCGTCTTCTTCTGTACAATCATTTCCAATCATCAAACCGGTACGCAACAATCAGTTTGAATCAGTAAGCAGAGCAATCAAATCAATTGTACGAACTGTTCGCGTCACATCTGGGGTGCCCCAAAGAAGTCATGTTGGACCCTTTCTTTTTACACTGTTTATTTACGAATTTCCCCTTGCCTGAACTAATTCACTTATACTTATGTACGCTGATGATGCCTTCAGTATTGATTCACTAGCGCCCAATGTAGACTTAACTCCAATTTGGATAACTTTCAAGCAAATAATTTGGGTTTTTGCAAATAACCTAAAGTTTAATGGAAGTAAGCTCATGTCATTTTATCGATCTAGTCCTCACTAGGCTATGTACTTTCTCCATGGGAACGTCTTAGAACGATTAACTCGGGTTAATGATCTGGATGTCCTATTAGATTTTAAACTTAAATTTACCGACCATATATCCACCATGTTTTATAAAGCAATGGATATAAAGCAAAAAGAATTTAATGATCCGTACATAACAAACACTTTATAAACCTCATTGAACCGTCCGATTCAGGCGTTGTTTAAATGCAATCCTATGCAAAGTTTCTGATCAACTTTTGGAGGGCGATGTGTAAACTGTCTATTTGCACATCCATGAGGATCTGTGGTATGAAGACTCCTTCGGATCCCATGATTTTTATACCCTTGCAGAGGGACTTTCCACACATGTTATATTTGACCAAAATATCTTATGTACAAGGAAATTTCATAAGGATCGGCCGACTATACCCTATAGCTGTCATAGAACGAAAACATAACTTTGGTGTTTTTTAAGTTAGAAAGATGGGACTTGGTACAGATTCCATTCTGATTTGCCAAGTTTCATAGGGATCGGCCAACTATATCCAATAGCCGCCATATAACTGAACGATCGGAAATGGCACAACACTAACTGCAAGGGTATATCAACTTCGGATCCGCCCGAAGTTAGCTTTCCTTTCTTGTTTTTTTGTGTGTTTATGTTGTAATCCTTTTGAGGGATCGCCGACATCAAATGTCCGAAAGCGTTCGTGAAGCGTTATGCTGCAATTATCGGCGAACTTGGACTCGCGCAGGTAACGGTAGGTCCCGGAGTTGTAGTCGAAACCTATTGGCCTGACTAATATTTTTCTAGGCATGGCCTGCTGACGCCACGATGAGGGGAGGTGTGCGGGATGAGAACTGCGGGATAATGGCTGGGTGTGTGGAGATCGTGTAGATACATTTGTCCTTGATGCGTTCTTAAAAATGGTTGATCAGATAAACATTTACTGACATTGAATACAAATAAATTTGTTTTTTTTTGTCTTTTCCCGTATTGTAAGAACATAGGAGCATGGTAAGAACACATATAAGGATATTTATGAAAGTCAGCGTATTGCATATGGCTTCTGTCATTTATTCTTTTATTGTTTTGCGAAGCAACCGTCTATAAGTAAGTTATGCGTATGCGGATTACGAAGCTGTTCAAAAGAGTTACACTACATTTAAGTAAAAAAAACCGAGTTTCGGACGCAGTAATTTTTTAAGGGCTTGAAAAGTCTTTGACATTGTAATAAATCTTTTCTATGTGAGGTAAAAAAAGTTTTTCCACGCTACCTACCGCACCCAAAAATAACATATTTCTGTAGCGTAAGTTAAAAAAACTATTTTGAAAGAGTTGTACATATTACCGGGTATCGATAAGCTTAAAACTCTACTATAGCCGTCCTGGTTTTTATTTAATAGCTATTTTTATTTAAAGCGATAAGTTTAGAGTCGACATGCAATAGCGAGAGTATGGGCGAAGGACTACACCATTTAGTTCTTTACGTTTTAGGGAAAAAAGTACCATCCTCTTAAAAATAGGAGAAATTCCTTAATCCCAGACCGTTTCGCTTGTGCGACATTTAATTATCGTCATTAACGTCTCTTCATTAGTTTGGATTACTTTTCATTGCCTCTATCCAGTTGAGCGCGTCGTACAAGATTTACACAAAGGCAATGCCAACTTAGGAATCTTTTCCTGTTATGGCCATGTTTTTATCTTGGATATAATTCTGGTGCTTTCGAAAGAGAGCGAAAAAGCCATTTGGAGGTGATGTTCATTTCCCCGATCTCTACCTGCTCTCCAGCACCTTGCGGCTGATGACTAGCATCGCTTCCGTTTTGTGGGGTCAGACATTCGGTTTTATTTCCGCTCTCTCCGCCTCTTTCCGTTGCTTGGATACTTTAAAAAAAATCCGATTTAACCCCAACTTTTTCCCTGTCGAAAAAAAAATTTTTTGTTGTTGTATTCTGTTTGTATTGGGCCAAGCAGTATTTGAGTAAAGTTTGAACTCCCCACCCCCACTAGTTTGGGCGCTACCGGATGTTGCTTGTGAGCAACGTTGGGCCATAGTGTATATTAAAGAATACATTTTTAGTTGATGGTTATTTTTGTTTATTTTCAATTTTTAAGTATGGTAAGACATAAAACAGTTTTTATTGTTGTTACAGCATAGGTGTACTTTACATTTAATACATTTTGACATTGGGGTTCCTGTTATAGCTGTCGTAGAAGTCCGGCGGTACGACCTCCTCGTCGTCCACCTCCTCGATGTTCTGCCGGATCTGGGACGCCTTAGGAAGGATCTCGTCCGACGGCGGCGCCACTGACCCTCCGCTAGTCTCCAGAGTGGAGCAGAGGCTGTACTCCGTGGCCAGGGACTGGGACTGGGACGGAGAGAGGCTGCTGAGGGGATCGCTGCCAGGCAGGACCAGGGCCAGGCCGCCCTCACCGCTGCCGCCCCTGGCCACGCCCCCTTTGCCGCCCCCCTTGGGCGACCGCTGGGCATATAGCTTCTCGATGTCCGCAGCTGCCGCCCACGACCCCCCTTCTCCCGTTCCCGTTCCCGCTCCCTCTCCCGATCCCGTTGCAACATCTCCTGGATGTCCATGCTCCGTTCCCGCTCAGCTGGTCCATGATCTCCAGGTCCCGTTCCAAAGTGCTGGAGGAGAAGGTGCTGCTGCTGCACTCGCTGAACGAGACGTCCTTGTGGCGCAGGAGGGCGACGCCGCCCGGAGGCCACCGCTGCGGCGGCACCATCATGCTGCTCACCACGGAGCTCTCCTCCCCGTCCCCGTAGTTGCTGGTGCTGCTGTCGTCCGGGATGGCGATGCTGGTTCCGTTTCCGCTCCCATTCCCGTTGCAGTAGGTGGAGGACGTGACGTTCGAGAGGCACTCGGCGGTCAGTTTCAGGGAGCTGCGATGCCCCGGACTTGACCCCTGACCACCCGGACCCTGGACCTGGCGGCTACGGTTGCTGCTGGCGCTGCCGCTGGCACCGCCGCCCAGCTTGCGGTGCGGGTGGGCGTGGCCAGTGCCCCTGTCGGATATGATGTTGATCTTGACGTCGTGCTTCTTGCCGCGCACGTCCTTGCCGAGATTGTTGACGACTCCGGCATCCCCCGGCCCCCTCCCACCTCGCCTCTCCCTATCCCTGTCTCTATCTCTGTCCCTGTCTCCAGAGATGTCTTCCATTTCATCACCACTTTCTTCGTCACTGGAGACATCCCAATCGAAGTTGACAATTCTCTCAATATCATCATTTGATAAACCTTTTTCTTTTGGTCTCATATTTTGGTGGTGCAATGGCCCAAGGTTGCTCACAAGCAACTTTATTACTTTGAACTTAAAATTCCTCAGCTGTTTTTTAATATAAATCAATTAGATTGAACTACAACATGCATTAAAGAATTCATTTATTAACAAATTTCACTCACATTCTTCAACTTTTAATGCGTAATTTAAAAGTAAATCACTTTTTTTTCAATATACCCCACAATACAACAAACACAAATCAACAAATACAAACAAATAATTTCGTCAAATGATGCGCAAACTAGAATTTTTTTGCTTACATTATAAGTATACACATCAAGGCACCGTTATCTCGAAGAATAAGCAGACAAAAACAAAAGCACCGACTACCGATAGCCGTTAAACTTTTGAAATTGCTCACAGGCAACTTCGGGGTCGAATGGGTTAAAAAACGGATTAATTTGTAAATAAATATGTAATATGTGACCCACTGTCTTATTGTGCAATTGCTATATAATTGGTGAAAGTAAATACATATATTAATTAATAGTAATAGATTAATAGTAATCTGTAAAAACCTGCACAAACCACAAACCACATGTTTTTTATACCCTTGCAGAGGGTATTCTAATTTTTGTCAAAAGTGTGCAATGCAGTGAAGGAGACATCTCCGACCCTATAAAGTATATATATTTTTGATCAGGATCACCTCTTAAGTCGATATTAGCATGTCCATCCTTCTGTCTGTAAATCTGTCTGTTTTCTGTGCGAACTAGTTTCTTAGGCCGCGTGCACACTAGCGGCTGATAGCAGAATTTATAGATGATCTTATAGCAGTGGATATCGGACTCTTCAGGATGAAATGCGATCCTTTATGCGACAGACCAAGAGTGGGTTTAAATAATTGATCGTTGGTTTCCAAACAAATTTACGATCTACCCAGTGCGCTGGACACTTAATAACAGCCTTCAGCTTTTGAAAGAGTCTCTTAAGCAAAACAAATTCGCTACTAGGGATGTTGCAGCCCCAGACATCGCGTGACAGCCTGATCCACCTGCAATGATGCAGCCACTTATTTCCCTTGCTACCCCAAGAGCAGGAACTGTAAAAAATTCGGCTTCCGAATTAAAGGATCCTTATCCTCCCCAACGAAATTATTTGTTTGTATTTGTTGATTTGTGTTTGTTATATTGTTTTAATCGAAGCCAATACTTTAATTGACCTTAAGGGGTTATATACAATAAGAATTTAAAAACAATCGTTTTTTTTTTTTAAACTTCTCTTGTTCTGAGCTTATACAAAGCCGACGAATATTTTCGAAGTTATAGACACATTAGTGTAGACGCGCCAAAGGATCTTGAAGTAGTTTCAAAACTTAAAACGCGTTTTTCTCGAAACGTGGTTTTTTAAAGTCGATTAGCAATATTTCTCAGAAACGGCCATAATGTCACAATATACCTGCCATGTTTCAAATCAATAAACCAAATAGATTGTTTGAAAATAATTTTTGAAAAATACCTTTTGCGACCTTCTAACTGTATATACCCCCTTAAGTCTCCACTTAAATCTCATAAAGTTAGTTTCTTCCGTAAGGCTGACTTTATGAAACTAAATAAATTAATTTTGTAAGTTGATTGGTGCGATCTACTGGAATGTGAAGATATAAACATTGAATTATATAAATTTTATGTCACATTGAATATATCGGAGATAAGTTGGATTTAATTTAAAATACTATTTACTGATTAATTATAAGTTAAGTGTATAGTCTAAGAGGAATTAAATGGACATTGCAAATGAAGAGAGAGAAGTGACATTTATGTCACATTGAATATGTCGGAGATAAGTAGGATTTAATTTAAAATACTATTCACTGATTAATTATAAGTTAAGTGTATAGTCTAAGAGGAATTAAATGGGCATTGCAAATGAAGAGAGAATGAAGAGAGAAGCTTTTTGAATAAGAGCGTGGTAGAGAAGGAGAGTGAAGCCCTGCTGAGCGTGGCGCAATGATGGATAGGAGGAAGAGGAGAAGGAGGGCAATCAAGAGCAGCCCTCAGAAATGAACAGACGTGAAAGAAGATCATTGCGACTCGCTGCGCGTGGTGAAATACAAAATGACAGAGGAAAACGACCACCATTTCCCGAAATATATATTTTTTGGCTCTTGCGTTTCGTGGAAAGATCCGTCCACAAACAAATCGCTTGAACAAATCTGCATTGGTATACATATTTACCGAACATCAAGAATAGACTTAAATAAACAATAAATAACTGTAAAACTAGTTAGTAGCTCGGTCTTGTTTCACCGTGCATAACGCCGAATGTTGTAGGAGTTATATTCACCGCTGGCGGATTAAGTTTTATAAAACAATTTTAAAACTTTTTAAACCTTAAGCGCAACTATGTATCTTTTCGCCCTTTGCTTACATTGGAAAACTTATATGCGAACACTGATCAGGCAATGACCGATATCTTTACACAGTACAGAACTGCGCCGAGGCGACGTGAAAGCGCTCCTCAAACTCTTCAATCTATCGCTGGAGAGTTCGATCTTTTCGCTTATTGGGAAGGAATCTTACATTATTTCTTTGTTTAAAAAAAGGAAAAATGCGACGCTGCAAATTATAGAGGCAGTTGGGATTCCCAACTGATCTCCTTATCTGGATTTCGAGCTACTTTTCCGGAAGAACTCAGCGAATCTTCTTCAAAGATGTTCCCTCGCGTTTAGTCCGCGTCACATCTGGTGAGCTCCAAGGAAGCCATCTGGGATCCTTACTTTTTACATTTTTTTACAACGATTTGGCCCTTGCCTTAACTAATTCACTTGTAATAATGTATGCGATGACGTTAAGCATTGTCTTTAGTATGGATTCTCTAGTGCCCAATCTAGACTTCAATCCGATTTGGATAAATTTCAAAATTGGTGTTAGGCAAATGGAAAAAATCCTAATGGATCTAATTGAAATGTAATGACTTTTTATAAATCTTCGGATTGGGGTATTATGTTCGTACTACAATGATGTCTAATGATACCTAAAATCCTTTATTCTAAACGCCATATCTGTGCAACACTTGGGCTATGGGCTGTACGTATGCAGCGGGAGCCGCGCGAAAATCGTATAAATAAGTTAAACATATAATTGCATTGTGATAAATTAATTCTTACTTACTTCATGAATTCATAACTAGGAATATAGAATCTCATATTTTTTCAAAAATCTTTTGGAATAGTTTTTTTTTTTTTTTTTTTTTTTTTTTTTTTTTTATTTTTTTTTTTTTTTTTTATCCCGAATCAATAATTTTTTCTTATCAATGTCACAATCAAATGCCAAAGTTCGATTAAATAGCTTCACCAGCACCAGAAAAAATAAACAAGCTTGATCGACGAAACCAAGCTGAGCGGAGAGATACTATAAGTACTCAAAAGACGGGAGAGTTCAATCTACTTGGAAAATAAATCGCAATCCTTCTATGAGAGCGCGCCTATTGAAGGCTTAGCTGAGCGGATATGCTTTACTCTCCGGCTCCGTCCGAAGTTTGCTTTTCTTTCTAGTTCTTTATTTTTCATTCAATTTTTAATAACGCATTGAAGTGAAGGTGATACCTTAGTCCTTATAGCCCTAACATTGTGGATCAAGATCGATTTCTTCGGCAATGAATTTATCACCTTTGAACTCTCCCGTCTTTTGAGTACTTATAGTATCTATTCATCTTTTATACATAAAATCAGGTATACCACATCCCTTAGTTGCCATGTAGTTAAATAATCTAAATATTTATATTTTTTTTAAAGATAGAGTTATTTACAGTTTATTTATATTTTTAGAAAACGAAAAAATTTAAAAAAATACTTACTGTGTACAGATACTTTGTAAAAATTATTATGAAAAATATTTAACCACGATACCATTTATATGTTTCATTTTATGCAGTGCGCCACGTGGAGAGAGGTTGCGCAATGTAAACAGCGAAAATAATACATCTGACGATTCTAGTGACGATTGCATTAATAAATTAAACAAAAATTATAAACAGATTTCAAAATCAGACAATGAGTGTCCAGAGAATTTACTTATGACAGGTGATGTTATAAGCTTTGAAAATATTTGCCGGGATACCTGTGGTCCAGATGAAGTAGAAGATTTAAGTCCTTCACAAAAACAATACTTAGACATCGTTTTATTAAGTGAAATTGAAATTAAACGTTTACAGTCTATTATTTGGCTCGAGTTAGCAACCATATTTGATCGAAATAAAATATCTCTAGATAGAAGAAAACCATACAAGCGTCGTCGTAAAGAAGAAGGAAATCTTTTTGGTGTATCATTAAGTGCTCTCATTAGACGTGATCAGCAAATCACTGGAACCGATTCGAACTTAGTACCACTTTTTTTGGAAAATCTGCTGGCGGAAATAACTCTTCGGGGCTCTACAGAAGAAGGGATACTTCGAATTGCTGGAAATAGGCAAAAGGTAATGTTTATAATCTTATATAAACACAAATAACATCTTTTATAATCTTAATTTTTTTTCAGACTGAAGCACTTTATAATGAGCTAGAATCAATATTTTATCTAAAATTTGAAAATATGGACACTTTTTTTTCTAATTATACAGTTCATGAATTAAGCGCCCTTCTTAAGCGTTGGTTAAGGGAACTTCCACAGCCTTTACTTACTAACGAACTTGTTCAATTATTTTATCAATGCCACAAACTATCATCGTTGGATCAAAAAAAGGCTTTTTCACTTTTATGTCAATTGTTACCACATGAGAATCGCAATACTTTTCGAGCGTTGTTAAGATTTTTAAGCAATATAATCCATTTACAAAATGAAAACAAAATGAATTTACACAACGTAGCTACGATAATAGCTCCTTCCTTTTTTCCACCTCAAAATGTTCATCCAATTGACAAAAACAGCATCGAAGAGCAAGTGAAAATGGCTGCAATATGCTGTCGTTTGACAAATGTTTTGATTACACGTGGCGAAAAACTTTTTCAGGTTCCGAAAAATTTAATAACGGAATCAAAGAGTAAAAAAAAAATAATGGTATGTATTTAATATAGGATACAACTTTTACTTAAACCTTTTTTTTTTAGCGAAAAAAAAAGTTTTTCCAGCTGGAGGTAATGGAAAATTCCAATGAAAACACAGCTATTTCAACATTAATTAATGAGGAATCAAAAACAAAAAACCATGTACATCACACTGTTGTATAGTATAGAGGATTATATCAAGTTATATAAATATTGTATTTGTAATTGGTGCTCCAATTTATTTTATTTTCTGTGATAAATTCATGCTTTTTCTTAGCAATTATGAAGTCTTCAAGGACTTTGTTCGAGATTATTTCCAACGAGGAGGTAGTACATTCAATATAATAGTCGCGTCGGAGCAGTTTTTATTTCTTTTTATAAGTAAATTTTGGTAGTCAAGGGTATTTACATGCATATATACATGAATAAACAACTATAATAACATGTAATGAATTAAATTTAAAATTTTCTCCCTTAAAAAGTTATAACAGACTTTTTAATCGAAATATACAAATACACACATACTCAATCATGAATGTTTTTTTATATTCGGTTGATTGGGTATGATAGAGGCAACTGGCAGTAATTAAATGTTGCGACATGGGCGAGAAAATTCAACACGTCAAAAAGATGGACCAGGCAGTAGAAACGAAGATATAGAGACAACTAGAGGTTATCGAAGAAATCACGACAACAGGACAAGTTGGCATAGGAGGACCAGTTTTCGGGAACCAACGTGTTCCGAAAAATTAACTAATGGTTGGTATAGGCGAAAAAGTGTAGTCTTCGTGCTGTTAGCTGTTGCCAGATCCAACGGCATATTATTCCAAACGAATGAAATGAAGAAGGACCCTCGAGTGATACTGGAAAGAATATAGGGATACGGGATTATGTTAAGAAAGTGCTAAGAAAGTGGAACTTATGTTTATTCTGGACTTTGGTTCAGTGGAGCATAAAGATTATGGAGCAGTTTAAATTTTGCGTGGAGGAAAACAAAATCTGAAATTTACGGCCTGTGTAATCAAAAGTAAAATATTTTATGTATAATAAACAAAATTTTTGTATATTATTGAAACAAGTTCCGCTTAAGAAGAGTTATGTAAATGCGGCGTATGATTTGCGGCGAAACTAGCGCCGCTATCCGATGGGCGGCACAAGCAAGGTAGTGGATTTTGTGACGCCAGTGTTTGCCGTGCCGTGATTTTGTGCCGTCGTCACGAAGAAGGAAAAGGAGGCACACCTAAGCGGGCTGAAAGTCCAAGCGTAGTACAAATATATAAAATTAATAATAAATATACAAATTGTTGGGAATAATGTTCGTATATTCCAGTAACAGAAGTGGTTAGGTGCATCCAAGTGATTTGATAGAACTAAACTCAAGTTAACATGTTTATGCTTATAAATATGTATGTTCATAAGAGAGTAAAAGATTTATAGCTCGCTCTCTCTGAGTAGATATAGGTTGCCAGATTGGTATATTATAATTACTAACATAATTCAACACTTTTGCTTAATCATAATATAATAATCTGAATATTGAAATTTTTAATATAGACCAAGTTGTCTAACGAATTCGCAGTGTTTCTGTTTACATAAATTCTTTGTTAGTAAGTCTGCGACATTCATTTCAGTATTTACATATTTTAAAGATATTTCATTAAACTTGACTTTTTCTCTGATGTAATGGTATTTAATATCTATGTGTTTAGTACGTTTATGTTGGACAGGATTTGTTGCGATATGCTGCGCACTGGTGTTGTCACAATTTATAGTCATGGGATATATATTTGGCCACTCAAGTTCTGTCAGTAGCTTCTGGAGATATGCAGCTTCCCTAGCTGCCGTTGCCATTGCAATATATTCAGCCTCTGTGCTGCTCAAGGCGACTACGCTCTGCTTTGCTGACGCCCAAGAAAATACGCCTCCAGACATGAAAAATGTGTACCCTGAGTATGATTTCCTGTCCAGCTTGTCATTTGCCCAATCAGCGTCGGTAAAGCCATCGACTGAGCCATCGGATTTGCAGTAGTGAAGACTCAGATCTACGGTTCCAGAAAGGTAGCGTAATACGTGCTTCGCTGCAGATTCATGTTCCACGTGTGGGTCTGTGTTTCTTTGCGACAATTTGCTTATAGAGTGCAAAATGTCAGATCGGCTTATAACTGCCACATACATAAGCGAACCAATTAGTGATTGATAAGTTTTTATATTTACCTTTTTACAACTTTCGTTCGGGCATTGAGTTTGGAAACCAGAGTCAAGCGGAGTTGACGCGGTTCGGCAATTTTCCATACCAAATTTTTCCAAAAGTGCTAGAATGTATTTTTTTTTGATTTAGCCGTATTTTGCCCTGCTTGCCATCTCGCTCTATTTCCATTCCAAGAAAATAGCTTAATGGTCCTCCGTCTTTCATATCGAATTTAAGGGAAATCAGCTTTTTAATTTCTTCAATTTGATCCTCACTTGGACAAATTATGATGAGATCATCTACATAGACTGCAATGTAACTGTACTCCTTTTGCTGCTTTCGTGTGTATAGGCATGCTTCGTTTTTACAGCGTTGGAAACCAATAGCTTTTAATGCCTCATTTAGAGTGTCATTCCAGGCCCGTCCGGACTGTTTGAGTCCATAAATTGCTTTTTGCAGTTCCAAACTTTTTGGGGATTGTTCTTGTTGACAAAATTTTGTGGTTGTGTTAAGTAGACATCTTCATCTAGCTTGCTGTTAAGGTATGCATTAGAGACATCTATTTGGTGCATGAATAATTGTTTTTCCACGGCGATAGCTAATAACATGCGAATTGTCTCGTACCTTATAACTGGAGAGTATGTTTCCCAGTAATTCACACCAAATTGTTGCCCACAGCCTTTGGCAACCAAGCGGGATTTAAATCTCTCTATTTCGCCTTCTCTGTTTCTCTTGATGCGAAAAACCCATTTTGAGCCGATTGGCTTTATACCATGAGGTGGATCCACCAATGTCCACGTTTTATTAGCGATTAGAGCGTCATATTCAGATTGCATCGATTTTTGCCAGTCCCTTTTGTATTCGCTGTCTAGGGGTTGCGTTACGGATTTCGGTGTTTCGAAATCTTCAAAAGAGTTTAGATTGTTTAATACCTGATACTCTTTTCTAGGTCTTCCAGGCTGCCCATTTCTTACGATTTTTGGTCTGCCAGGGCATCTTCGACCTTGTTCGCTCACATCTTCTTCATCAGATTCTGGTTCACTTGCGCTTACAAATCTCTCTCCATCATCGGTGTTGTCCAAACTGCTGCTACTGCTAATGCTATAATGATCGGGCTCCTCCACGTCATCTTCAGGCTCATCAGGTTCATCAGTCATAGCTATTTCATTTTCTGCTGGTTTGGACTCAAAACGAATGATGTTTGTTGCGAAGTCATTAGTATTATGATTTTCAGGTTGTTTATTGGAAAACTCACCTTCATCGAATTGTACATCTCTTCTCTCCACTATTGTGCGTTTATCTTTGTCATATAGGCGGTATGCCTTTGCTGTATAAGAGTAGCCAACAAAAACGTATTCTTTGCCTCTAGCCTGGAGTTTATTTTTTACAGTTTTATCTAAGGCAAAAACCTTAGATCCGAAGATTCGAAAATGCTTTACTGATGGCTTGCGTTTGTACCATATTTCGAATGGAGTACAACCATCTAAAGCTCTCGTTGGACATCTATTTCTAATATATGCGGCTGTTTGCACCGCTTCTGCCCATAAAAATTCTCCGATTTTTGCATGAGTTATTAGGCTCCTTGCCATTTCAATAATTGTACGGTTTGCGCGTTCAGCAACACCGTT
Source organism: Drosophila ananassae (assembly GCF_017639315.1). Lineage (NCBI taxonomy): Eukaryota > Metazoa > Arthropoda > Insecta > Diptera > Drosophilidae > Drosophila > Drosophila ananassae. The sequence continues at coordinate 22,139,816 of NC_057929.1, read as the reverse complement.
TTGCTGGGGTGTATAAGGGATAGTTAATTGTCTTTTAATTCCGCATTCATTTAAATAATTTTCAAAATCTCTATTTATGTATTCTCGACCATTGTCACTTTGCAAGCATTTTATTCGTTTGTTCGTTTGGCATTCTACGTAAGTTTTAAATGACTTGAACTTATTAAAAACTTCATTTTTCGTATGCATAAAATAAATGTGTATTCGCGAATAGTCATCTATAAATGTAACAAAATAGCGATTATTTCCTAATGATTTGGAGTTCATTGGTCCACATACGTCGGTATGGATTATTTCGAGTAATTCTTTGGTCGATCGATTTGCTTTTTGTGGAAATGGTTTTGCACATATCTTAGCTTTGTTGCATGTATCGCAATTTATATTTACGCTAATGTTTTTGATATTCATTCCAGTCACTTGTTTATCATTTTCTAATTTTTGTAGGCTTTGAAAATTTAAGTGTCCAAACCTATTATGCCATTTTATCGCATTTTCGTTCAACATATAAACCGCATTGCTTTGCATTTTTGTTTTGAACGTGTATAAATTTTTGTCTCGAACGGCGGTTAGCATTGTTTTTCCATGTTTGTTCTTTACTACAGCTTCGTTGTGCCCAAATGTTATAAAGTTCTCCCATTCAGCTGCTTTGCACGCTGACAAAAAATTCATTTGCAAATCTGGAACATACAGCACATCTCGGAGTTCAATATCTATACCTTTAATTTTGAACGTTACTGTGTCAATACCTGGTGACTCTATATATTTTTTATCTGCTAACATAATAATTGATTTTTTGCTTTTGAGAATTTTAAACATGCTTTTTACACAACACATATGAGAGGTAGCTCCACTGTCAACACACCATGTATCAAATTTATGGCTGACAACGCCGCTTTGAGAGTGCATTAGACAATTATTTGATTGCTGCTCTTTATCTCTCTCATTCTTTGGTTTGCTTCGACACTCGTTGGCACGGTGGCCATATTGTAGCACTTGCCCTCAAACGGTATTCTGGCGTGATCTCGGTCGTCACCCTTATCTGTATTCTTTTTGCGGTTTTTTTGGATTTTGTCTCTTCTATCAATTTTTCTTTGATCTTCATGATTTTTTGCATGCACATGTGAGTAAACCGTTTCGTTTGTTCGATCTCGTTCATCTCTTTCTTCTCTTCGCGCCCCTTCTTCTAGAAGTTTCAGTTTTACGTTTTCAAATGATGGTAATTTGTCACGTGTTTCGATTGCCACAACAAAGTTTTCAAAATTATTTGGCAAACTAGTCAACATCATTATAACTTTCAACTCGTCTTTGATATTAATATCTAATTCGGCCAATTTGTCTGTGATTTCAACAAATGAGTTTACATATTCACCCACATTACCACCTTGGCTTATGTTCAGACGCAAAAGTTTTTGGTAGAGTTGAACTTTTCTCACTGGACATGTAAATTTCTTTGAGTTTAAGCCACGCTTCAGAGGACGTTCTGCAAGATTTAATATGCATCAGCTGAGACGGTTTTATATTCAGTATAATTGAAGCTAACGCTTTTTGGTCAATATTATACCACACCGCAGAGTCCGTTGAGTCTGTTGGTCTTTTAAGTTTACCACTGACAATGTCCCATAGATCAGAGGTTATTAACACACTGCGCATGACCATACGCCACATATTATAGTTATTATCACCGAGTTTCTCAATTTGCAGAGACACACTCATTTTGGTAAATTCAACAATTTTTATACTTTGAGCTCCTTTAGCAAATTTATATTTCAGTTTAAATTTCGCCAATTCACTTCACTCCGAATGACCGGCGCTTCTGGGCCCATAACCTTTTGTTGGGAATAATGTTCGTATATTCCAGTAACAGAAGTGGTTAGGTGCATCCAAGTGATTTGATAGAACTAAAACTCAAGTTCACATGTTTATGCTTATAAATATGTATGTTCATAAGAGAGTAAAAGATTTATAGCTCGCTCTCTCTGAGTAGATATAGGTTGCCAGATTGGTATATTATAATTACTAACATAATAAACCCACAAAAAAAGAAAAAATAAAATATTATAACTATCTCGGTCGGAAGATCAGCCATGACATACTTGACGAGGCTTAGCTCGAAATCAACGTATGCATTTGTTTAAAACCCTTGAAACGGTCTTCTTCCCCCCAATGGGCCAATATTGGGTACGGATTTTCGCAATTAGCGCCCGAGGCCAGAGTGCAGGTTCTTTTAATGAAAGCTAATCACTATAGCCGTATTGACTGGATGGCATCTTGGAAGAATGATCGGATGACGTCCATCAAAATTCAACGCAGAGTGCCACCGCCGGTCAGCACGAAGCAAACCAGCATCATCTACAAAAGAAGCAAGCGAGGCAAGCGGGCTTTAGGGTGGAACAAACTCCATGAACTCGGTAACCTGGACGATGTATAACACCAGATGGGTTCAGCCATCAGTCTTTCTAATAACTCAGCTCCAGATAGTTTCAGCTTCGATATTGTCTGAGTCTGTATGGGTACCACTCGAGTCTTTGAGCATAACAGTCGACAATCAGACCCTGACAATACATATACGCAAGCTCCATACGTTTCCAAGCTAGCGTCGCAGAATCCGTGGACCTCCAACTTTTCTTGGCAGGGAATGACTAAAAGAGGAAACTTAATTCTCTTGGTCAAAACTGGAAAAGAATAGCAACCACTCGGAGAGAAGGGATATTCTCTGCACAGCTTCTGCAATAAGATCTTTGCCCTGGTAAGACAGGACCTATTAAGCCCATTGGGTCATAAAACCGAAGATAGTATAGATCTCCTGGTTGGTTTGGCGGTGGGCTGAAGAGCTTCAAAGGAAAACAGCAAAAAGTCAGCAGAAGGATACCATGCTAATTCAAAAGTCTTTGTGAACGGACTGCCATCGTCAAATTTCCAGTATGACTCCCTATCATTTTCAGGTACTCCTTCCAAAACCTCTGGGATCTTGGAGCACCATTTCCTTAATTGAAACTGACCCTTGTTCAACAGGCTCGATGTCTGAGCTATTATCTCAATCGCTTCAGTCTTCGTTGCGGTACATTTTGCAAATGTCTCCAGTCAACGCTACAAGGTGAGACCGAAACCGAAGCAAGGTATCAGGACACCATTGAGGGAATAACCAGAGGATGTAGCAGCCGAACCATCGAACACAAGTCTCAGCTTAGTAGTGGAGCTGTCTTCCTTCAGGACGCAGTGATGGGAAAGGAAGTACTAGCACTTACATTGCAATTCCTGGGCTCCAGACACATGTGACCAGGTCCAAGTACTCCTTGATGAACGACATATATTGGGTCCTTAAATTCGGATGACGATCCATCTTGCGCTCGAGTGAATGGAACCGCCGCAAAATCTGTGCGTAGGATTCTCCTAACAATCTTGCTTCAATCAGCAAATCCACACGCTGGGCTCTGTGGAACTTCGGATCAGCTAGAACTAAAATGGCGGTAAGCTTCCATGTGGAGACATCTATGTTCAGGCCAGGTTGACGATGTATGATGTGAAACGCCACAACTGCCTCAATGTACAGTAACGAACTGTTTTTGCTGATTGGTGCTCGCTTCAAATGCCGCGGCTAGCTCACAGAGTTTGTGGATCGTTCCATCGAATTTATAGATTCGACGTGATTGCCGGATCCCAGAAATAACACAAGGTGCTTCGTTTCACAAATATCCCCTTTATTTTTATAATGATTACAAAGGGTGAATCTCACCGGACTGCTCGTCCTCCCGTCGTTCCCCGGTCGCCGTTCCGGGTTGGTGCCAATACACACGCCCCCCAAAGCTTTCGCCCAGCTGGACGTGTGGTCTTGGTGCCTGGCTCCGGTTCGGCGCGGTTCCCTCTGTTTGCACTCACATGTTCCATTTGCGGGGCTATGCTGCCCCTCTCCTGCCGCTGTCGCTGCTCCCTTTCGCCGTGGCCGGCACCCAATCCGTGTTAGCAGACCAATAGGCTCACCTCCCAGGCATACGCCGGGCGGGATACGCTTCTTGGTGCCTGGCCGCCGGATCAGGGCACGAAAGGGCTGCCTACCCTACAGAACACGCCCCCGGTTGTGTTTGCACCTTGCCTCCAAACACCTGCGTGCTTACGCTCCCTTGGATCTATGGCTGACCAGAGGTTTGGCGTCGCGTCTCCTTTAACTCGCCCCAGCGCCTGGATCAGGAGTCTCTTGGCTTGACCGGGGTGTCCCTGTTTGGTTTCACTGTTGGGGTCGAGTTCCCGAGCTGGCTAACCCTCGCTTTACTGGATCACACCCGGTCGTAACGGTCAGGAATCGACAATGCGTACGCCAGACCGATCCGTCGCTATTGCTATGACACCAGGATACCTGTCGGGAATAAACCAACCCGACTCGATTTACCCTTGGGCTTTAGTTTCGCCGCGGATCCTTGATCTTTTTCCCACATGCTCCTTGATTTCTACTCCTTCGATGACCCGGTGGAATTACCCACAGGGGTCCATGAGCCACGGATCGCAGATTCTTGCGCACTCACTTTAAATCCCGCACTTGAGACTGTCGGACATACCCACGGGGGGCCCTTCTGCCTATTCTCCTAATTCCTCCAAAGAAACTTTCTCGCTTGAATGTTAGACTTACCCACGGGGGCTTTCACTCAACTCTTCCAGCTTCTCTAGAAGACTCGCTCCCGATTTGCTCCAGGGGCCCTCCTTATATAGTGCCAGAGACGCCCGTTAATCCCAGCAAATCTCGCCTCCTGCTGTTAATCCTTCGTTCCTCTGTTTTCGCCGTGAACTTTCTCCAATTCCCGCCGCATTTCTATTGGCGAGATCTCTTTGTTGCCTCTGGAAAGAATAATCGGATGACGTCCATCGAAATCCGGCGCAGATTTCCGCAATCGCCCGTCAACACGAAGCAAACCAGATTCATCCGCAAAAGGAGCAAGCGAGGCAAGCGGGCTTGAGGGCGAAACAAATCTGCGCGATTTTAGTAAGCTTATCTTTTCCTTAAACTCGGTAAGCTGGACGACGCACAACAGCAGATGGGTTGGACAAATGGACAGAAATCCCATCGTGACTGATGCGGCGGCAAAATTTTTAAATGTAAGCGAATACTCTCTGTAGGGCGGGAAATGAGTTGACAAACTTTGACATTGCGTCACGAACCACGAAGAAATGGAGGGCCTTAGGACCAAAGCTGGAAGTTCAATAGCTCAGTGGGAAGAGAACCTCTTGGTTAAAAGCAGGAGGAACATAACGCCATTTCATTGCCTTGGTAAGTTTCTGTATGGAAGAGACGCGATTAGAAACAAACACGTTAAATCGAGCAGGTTCATCTTGAATCCAGGATAGGGAAACCGAGGAGTCACACCAACAATAATAATCTCCTTTATATTTTTCAAGATCAGCAACTTTAGCCATCAGTCTAGTAACTCAGCTCCAGATAGTTCTAGCTTCGGTATTGTCTGAGTTTAAATGGGTGCCACTCTTTGAGCATAACAGCCGACAATCAGACCCTTACAATACATATACCGTGAACCTTCAACCTATCTTGGCAGGGAATGCTAAGCGAGGAAACTTAATTCGCTGAGTTTGGTTAAAACTGGAACAGAATTGCAACCACTCGGAGATAAGGGATTGAGGAAGGCTTTCATCCCATGACAAATTTTCTCGGCACTGCTTCTGCAATAGGATCTTTGCCCAGGTGACGACAGGTCTTACTAAGCCCATCGGGTCATAAAACCGAGCGACGGAAGATAGTGTAGATCTCCTGGTTCCAGTAGAAGGATCCCATGAGATTCAAGAGTCTTTGCAAAGTGTTAAGAGGAGCCCCGTAAATATTCGTGATACTCCAATGAGTTCCGTTTTTTCGATGCCCGGGCATTTTGCACATCGGGCATGCTTGGTTATTTGTGTGACTATTTTGCATTATTTTTCTAGTTGGTAACTCATTTCCAACTGATGTCAACGAACTAAGCCGTTGATCTAAAAATTCTATGACATCTTTCAAATTTTGAATGTCATTTGACTTTTTTACTTGGCCCTCATATTGTTGCAGAGCCTCAATATTAAATTTCTTTATAATAATATGCGCAAAAATGCAATCTGATTCTTCGGTCAGATTTGCTTTGAGACGCATCATATAAATTGATTCATTTATAGAATCAATTGTATTTTTTAAATGCCTATATGAGTCCAAATTTATTTTTGGAAGATCAATCAGGCGATTCAATTGGTCTGAAAATATTTTTCGATTATTCTCATACCTTTTTATGAGCAACTCCCAGGCTGCATCATAATTATTGCCTGAGCAAAGCAATAAATGGGAGACCACATTTCGTGCTTCCCCTTTTAGAGCACTTTTAAGGTAGCTTAGCTTCAAGGATGGGCTTAAATCCATTCTTGAATGCACAAGCTCCTTGAATAATTCATAAAAATGGTCCCAATCTTTGGAGTTTCCAAAGAAACTGGGAACCTCAATTTTTGTTAGGGTAGGTAGTTCGTCGATTTTAGGATTACTACCTTCTACCTTTTCTAATCGACCCACTTCGATTTTTTTATTCATGAGCTCAATGTGTGTTTCCACGTCTTCTCTGAGCTCTTTTATTTTGGGCATATCTTTATTATTAAGCCCTTCAATATTTATTAGATCGGACACCGTTTCTACTCTGCTGAGAAACATTTTTAATTTTTTAACTCTTATCGGAAAGGTTTCAGCTTTCCTTTCCTGGATTTCTATATAAGTTTGCTCGAGGTAATCCTCGAGATTCTTTATGGCACCCTCAAGCCTAGAAAATAGCTCATCCTGGCCAATAATTTTTTTAATTTTTTCCTTAGCGGACTTGAATTTTGATAGCATGCTATCGAAATGATTTTTTGTAAAATATTCGTGCTCTACAGCACCAAGTTGAACCAAATGATTATGGTTCGTACAGGCTCGAAGCTCGATGTTTTTAAGTGAATCCCTATCCACTTCTAAATAAGAATTTTTTGCGAGAAGCGCATCTACTTGCCGGGTGAGACGCACCTGGTCTTCTATAATCGCGATTTTTTCCTTTGTAGAAGGAAACAAAAATATTTATAAATTTTTGTTTTTCATTTCTATTCAATTATGCTCATTGGCATTTATATTATTTTATTCTCTGTGTTCCTTACCTCTTGGGGGGAAACAACAGAGGACTACGATATTTAAACTGAGCTCTTTTTTACTCAGATCGCAGCCTTATTTTTTAGCTACCCTGGGCTGAGAAATTTAATTTTTTCTACAGCCACTTATAGGTGCCAGTTTTTTAAACCCGAGTCTCTTACCACAGGGGGGAAAACGTCAGGGTGTCTCGATGGACCAAATGTTAAGAGGAGCCCCGTAAATATTCGTGATACTCCAATGAGTTCCTTTTTAAAACTGTTTTTATTTCTTACATTTCTCTTACAAGAAACATACATGAAAATCTTAAATCTATTTAAAACTACTTATCAACGGACTGCACGCTGACATGCTATGTGACCCTCTCTTAAGTGCTTCAAGTGCACCACATAAATATTTGGTTAGACTGCAGGAGATCGTCTTTCAAACCATGCTGTTAATCACTTATTCCCATGGGTCCGATCTCTTACATTCTATGTTTGGAATTTTTATCGTGTTCAATGCTTGAACACAAAGGGACTGCCATCGTCAAATTTTAAGTATGACTCTCTATCACCTTCGGGTATGCCTTCCAAAATCTCGGGATGTTGGAGCACCATTTCCTTAATTGAAACTGACCCTTGTTCAACAGGCTCGATGTCTGAGCATTATCTCAATCGCTTCGGTCTTCGATAGGGAAGGAAATGCTGGCACTTACCTCGCAATTCCTGCGGCACCAGAGACATGTGACCCAGATCCAAGTATTTCTTGATGAACGAAGCATGATGGGTCCTTAAATTTGGATGACGATCCAGCTGGCGCTCAAGTGAATGGGAGCCACTCTTGCAGGAACCTTTTAGTAGAATACACCGATGTTCAGGCGAGGTTGTGATGTGGGACGCCACAACTGCCACAATGTTACACAGAATACGTGAATAGGTGGCATTTCAAATATGCTAGATAGGCAAACATTGACCGATGTCTACGACGGCCCACCTGATTATCTGGCAGATGCGGAGCTAAGGCCACAGGTTCAATGGTACGGCACCTTTGTTCCAGGAAACTCGTTGATGTGAGCCTGGATGATTAATCGTCGGTTACTGAAACGGTATCGCAAAAGATCAGGGGCAACATCATAGTTAACCTCAGTAATCTCCTGCGCTCACACAGTCTCCAGGGCTGAGTCCCATAGGCAAGAAATTAGCCACCTGAGCTTCTCCATCTTGGTCAAGTGCGGATGACTGTCAATAGTCGCCCTAAACAGGGAGCAGAAATCTTGCTACTCGACTTAGCCGCCGAGTAAAAAATTACAAAAATTTAAAGAAAAGGAAAACAATCTAACGAAAACAAAAAGGAAAAAAGTTTACAAAAAAATAAGAAAGGAAAGCTAACTTCTGGCAGAGCCGAAGCTTTGCTGATAGGTAGCAGCTTATATTATTGTATATATGTTGCAGCACCGTTATTCTCCGACATCGTATTACACAGCGAGTTTCGGTTTTGCACACACGACGACCTTCAAGTGTCACTGCCTGCGTCGTCCCTTCTTCTTTCTATCTTTACCACCAAACCACACTCGGCGACAGCGACATTACACTGCACAGTGGTTGCGCCCATAGGCCAAAAATAAAAAAAGTCATAACAACAAAAATGTAGGAAAAGTAAAAAAATCGCTTCTAAATTGTCCAAACTTCTTTTTGTCATACTAGGTTTGTCTGGAAAATTAACCGTTCTTTCTAAAAATAGAATTTAAGTTAAATTCTATTACCTTGTATTACCTTGTAATAGAATTTAAGTAAAAGCTATTGTTTGATAGCGGCCGAATTAAAGACGAGACTCAATTGTTTATATTCAATTTATTGAACTAATTCCGCACAGTAAAACAAATAGCGGCCCGTCAATAACAACTCCCAAAATACAACAAGAAGAAGAACCGCTTTGGCGCAGAAGCTCTTCCAAAGCTCCCAAAAGCTCATGCGCTACAAAATGACAACAAAGTGCATGCGAATCTGGGAGACAAAACAGAAGATTAAATGCCGCTGCAGATAAACAAATTACCAATATTTTAATTAGCCTATCTGGTGGCTGCTTAGCCCAAAATCCTCCCCCCTATTGGAAGGTGGGCCTTCAATAACAATTTTGGAAGGGCAGCAGACACATCTTTTAAGGGATATTCCACGGGTTGCGTAGTTTCATTAAGAAGATTAAGAACTCTCAGAGCGAAAAAGGCACACCAACTTCGTCCAATCCCTTGACCATGCATTGCTCCCCCCAATAGACCAATGCGGGAATTGAGTTCTCCTAACGAGTGCAGGGGGTCCGGAACGTTGATTCTTCTCCTCTTCTCCTTCTGCATAGGGCAATCCAGCCTCCCGCGATAGTCCATTGCGTCCAGAAAGCACCCATCCAAATAGTGTATTTTGGGCAACTGGGAGGCAGTGACCTAATTGGATTTGGCCAACTGACAATAGGTTGAAGAACAGGCTGGCTCCAATTATCAGGTCCACACCCTGCGGTCGGTGGAAGTTGGGATCAGCCAGCGCTATGCCGTGAGGAATCTTCCATTTCGAAATATCAATTTTAAGGCTGGGCTGACAGTCCGCAATATGAGACACTATAACCTCCTCTAGGTTCGCACAATATGTGGTTAGTCGAGACTTCACACGCACATTAACGGAGGATCCATCCGTAGCAAACTCAGTGCCGCCGAGACCGGCGACAGCTTTTGGTGCGACGAAGCTGAAGTTGACTTGCCAGCCGCGATGAGATACGGTGAACTTGTGAACCAGAGTCCAATAACACTCTGCAAGGCAGGAAAGCACCTGATCGACCACGGATGAAGATATTGGCGGTTGGCAGAAGCACTTCAGTATAGCGATCCTGCGTCAAGACCGTGTTGATTGACTGGGAAGGTGGGGTAGCAACGGCAACACCAGCGGCGGAAACCAAGTCTCGTAGTGGTGGGGAATTGTTAGAGCTGGGCAGCTGCCCGCAATGGTGCAACAAAGCATGATGTCGGCGATTGCACTTTGGGCAACGGGCAGCTGAACATCCGCGTGCAAAATGACCATCCTCCAAACATACAAAGCTAAGTGGCAAGGCAATGAAGCTTGGACACCACACAGGGCGCATAGAGCTGGACGGGCGTTAATAACCATGCACGACGATCGGTTATTCGAAGATCTCCCTCGGCCCACTTGGTTAGCTGGTGGATACGCAGCCAAAGAAAAGGCGCATTCAAGAGTCCGGCACCTTTGCTCCAAGAATCGTGCCATGGACTCCCAAGACGGTAGGCTGTCGTTGTTTCCGGCGAGAGTGTCTTCCCACTTGGGTTTTGTGGCAGGATCCAAATTCTGAAGGACAATCTAGATGAGCAAGCATCCTTGGATCACGGCAGCTGATCCGGAACTCATGAGAGCCCGCATTTGCCCATTGAACCGATTCGAAAGCTCCCGCAACGTAGCAACAGAACCTGGCTCTACCACACGAAGCTGCAGGATCTCGTTGATGTGAGACTGGAAAATTAATCGCCGATTACTAAACCGATTGCGCAATAGGTCAAGAGCCACATCGTAGTTCGCGTCAGAAATTTCCAGTGCTCTCACCGTCTCCAAGGCTGACTCGCGCAGGCATGAAATGAGCCACCGGAGCTTTTCCATTTTTGTTAGGTGAGGATGGCTGTCAATCGTGGTCTTAAAAAGGGCAAAGAAATTCGGCCAGTCAACATAGCCGCCGCTAAATGTTGGCATTGGCAACGGTGGTAAGGATGGGGCTGGATTGTATGGCATGGGTGAGACACCGGCACCGTCGAGAAGTGTGGAGTGGGCAGCGATTCTCATGGATTTCTTGGCAATCTTCACCAGCTGCGAGAATCTCCAATAAAGCTCACTCCCGATCTCGCTGAAGTTAAGCTCCTCCAACTCTTCTTGAAGCGCGGTGAACCGCTCACGCAAACGCTTCTCCACTGACTCCAGCGTCATAATGGTGCCATCCTCATTCCACGCTGCAGCATTCACCTTATGATGCAGAGCCTCCATCTCCTGGCAGGTCACCTCTGCTCCTCTCCGCAGCATCTCTCCCGGCTTGCGGCAGTAGATCCAATAGTTCCACATCCAGACTCCAGACCCAAAGTAGATTTTGAAGAAGCGTCTGAAAATTGCTGATCTGTCAAAAACAGAATCTATTGGGACTATATTACGCTCATGCAACTCATCTCAACATAATTTAAAGAATTTAATCTTGTTGAAGTCTTATCGGTTAGTCTTATCACTCATTCTTGATACAAATATGAGTAAACATCAATATTTTCTTATTTGTAGTTTTGTTATCAGTAAAATATCTTTCAACTTAATACCAAGTTACGTAAAATTTCTAGCAGGGATTACAGATGGGGATTATTTAGGGATTACAATTTAACCAACGTTTCCGTTTGTATGGAACATGACAGGATGACATTAGCATACCCATACACTCATACCAACTTCCACACGAATTTTTCAAAAATGTTTTGTTACCATTCAATCAACTTATAACAGTTCATTCAAATATAACTTCTCATTTCTCATCTAACGTTATAAATTTCATTACAAATTACATCTTCATATTTCAGTGTTTTCTTTCTTAATTAATACAAATTTTTTTCTTTGACATAGCCATTTTTACATTATCAAGGCACCTGTACTGTACTAAGGCACCTGTACTGTCATTTGCAACAGTTTCTCTTTACATGGTTTCAATACTGTCTCTTTCAACAGTTTCTCTTTTTCATGACTGTCTCTTTCAGCAGTGTCCTTTTCATTACTGTCTCTTTCAACTGTTTCTCTTTACATACTTTTATTACTGTCTCTTTCAACAGTGTCTTTTTCATTACTTTCTCTTTCAACAGTTTCTGTTACAATTTTTTCATTACTTAAATCCTTATTACAACTTTCAAATTCAACTGGTATTTGTCCACCTGGCATATTTCTTATGTCATCAGGAGCACATTTATATTTTTTTTATTATTTGTCAAAGACCTGAGCATATATCTATCCCCCTCTAACAATTCAGTTATTTGAAAAGGCCCCTTAAACTTTGGACTTAACTTTGTTTGATGCCTCTCTTCATTTCTTAACAATACGAAGTCTTCAACCTTGCATCCTACAACTCTAGCCTTGTTTTTATCAAATTGCTCCTTGTTATATGCTGCTGCAGCTAAAATATTTTGACCTGCTCGTGCTCTAACTTCAGCCAAGTCGACCTCTTCTACCATATCGCAGGATTCAATCTCTATGGGCGGGCAACTTTACCTATAAACAATTCTAAAGGGCTTGCCTTTGTCACTCCTAAGGCATCTTGCCAAGATCGATTGCTAGTTTCAACGGCAGTTAATATTTGCTCTACCATTTGCTCTACTTGCACCTGTCGCAATCAAATGCAATTTAATTTTTTGTTGTAAACAAAACTCACTAAATCTTATGCTGGCGAAACATCTGCCCTGATCCGCTATCATTTGGTACTCCAAACAGAGAAATAGCCGACGTGACAGCATTTATGCAATTTTTAGCATCAATTTTAAAAGTGTGGGTTAAATAAACAAATTTAGTAATAATCCACCTGGAGAACGATGTACTCCTTTTGATCAGACTTGCCACTCAACTTTCCAGTTATGTCGATGTAAATGGTGTGCCAAGGTGCATTTTCTTTTGGTATTGGATGAAGACTTGCTTGAACTTTACCCGAAGAAGACTGACATTTTACACATAATACAGTTATGAAGAACTTCCAAATGTACTTGGACATGTTATCAAACCAGTAATAGTCATAGGGCTTATCTAAGGTCTTCTCCCATCCAAAATGCATGATGGACTCATGGACCTGATTTATTACGGACCACCTAAATGATCCAGGAACAATTGATAAGGATCGAGCTCTACCATTTCGCTGATTTTTTCGATATAATATTCCTGCTCTCAACTCGTAAGGTTTAGCATTGTCCTCAGCAAGAGAATTTTCTTTCAATTTATTTACAATATTAACAATTTCAGAATCTTTACGCTTTTCGGCCAAAAGCCAATTGTCTGATATTTCTGCCAGATTAACTCGTTTTTCTGGGATTTATCAAGTCAACTCTGCTAAAGGCAGATTTCTTGAAAAGAAGTCAACATGAGACATTCGTTTACCTTCTTTTTACTGCATGTCAAAAGTAAAAGACTGTAAATTCGCCCACCATCTTTGCACTCTGGGAAATATATCCAGTTTAGTTCTTGGTGCTTTAGGTGAGTTACAATCAGAGAAGACAACAAAATTTCTACCCCATAAATAATGACGAAAATGTTTTAAAGACAAAACAATAGCAAGAGTTTCTAATTCATAGGAATAATACCGCGATTCAGCAGGAGAAGCAGCCTTACTAAAATATTCAACGACATGAGACTTGTTGTTGATTTTGTGTAACAAGATGGCACCGTATCCCTTAGAACTTGCATCGGTATGCAACTCAATAGGATGGTTCGGATCAAAAATTACTAAGACCGGCTTTTGTGTAAAAATGGAAATAACTTTATGTCTAATTTCTTCATGTTCCGATTTCCAAACAAAATCATTCTTCTCCGAAGTCAAAAGGTACAACGGTTTCTTAAAACAGGAAAATCCTTGCATAAATTGCCTAAAATAAGACGCTAATCCAATAAATTGGCGTAAAGCAGAAACTGACTGAGGAGGTGGCAAGGTAGTTAACACTGTAACTTTAAGCGAATTCACTTTTAAGTACTCACTTCATTTCCTAGATATTGAACCGTTGACTTAAAGAAAGAAAATTTTTTTATATTGAATAAGAACTCAGAGTTCGTGAGACAATCAAGAGTAATTTGTAACCTTTCCAAAGCCTCAGTTTTTGTTGCAGTAGCCACCATTATGTCATCCATATAAACGACAACAAACGTATTTGCAAGGCCTCCAAGTGCTTGCATGACTGTGCGTTGAAATACTGAAGGTGCGTTTCTGAGACCAAAAGGCATTGCCAAAAATTCATATTGCCCGTCTGGAGTGACAAATGCTGTACATTCTACCGATTCTTTGTGCATGGGAATTTGGTAATACCCACTTGCCATGTCTAAACATGTAAAATAGTTCGCTCAATAAAGTTTGGCTATCTGGTCCGATATGAGGGGCAAGGGATATCTATCTGCAACCGTATTAGAATTTAATCCACGGTAATAAACACACAAACGATGAGTGCCGTCTTTTTTGTTAACTAACATTATGGGACTTGCGTATGGTGAGCAACTTGGCTGTATAATTTTACATTGTAATAATTCATCAATTCATCTTGTCTCGTACCAATTCTCCCTCATTTGGGCTAAGCCCATATGGTCTTCTTTGGACAATTCTTTGGGTGTACTAACTTAATTTTCATTTCACCAGAACTAACTCTAGTCAAAGGGATTCCACTCATAAAAGGTTTTGAATATTTTTCTTTATCTTTATCTTTATCTTCCCCCACAATATCAGTGTTTAATTTACACAATTTTACACAATTTAATGTTCTAAAAATTCCTGGTGATATTATAACATTAAATCCAGGGGACAGTACTTCTCGACCAATAATGTCATTCTTCACATACTCATTATCCAAAACATGAATCAAAACCTCAATACAATGTTGGTTAATTTTTTCGTTGCTAAGTATTTGCAATGTGCTACATATGCCGCCACTACCAATACCGTTTAACATTACTACATTGTTAATTCTTTTACCAGCTAATTTGTCACTTATCTTTTGTTTTTTTAATGAACATTCCGCTCCAGAGTCAAACGTTATTATAAAAGTCTCTCCTCGATGAACCATCTCTCCTTTGGGCTCAACAACTTCGCAGAGCTCCACTCTTTTCGTCTGGTGTGTATCCTTGACCTTGTCCACATTAGGCTTACTGCAATGCGTTGAAATATGACCAAGTTTCTTGAGCGGCAGAATTCGAAGCGACAAAATAAAAACACCGTGTGTATGCTTCGGAACTTTATTTGTGACTGAGAAAAAATTGATATACATATTTTCTTATTCTCTATTTCTTAGAGCGGGTCAATTATAACTACTCCAAGATCCCTTTCTCTTTCCTATAACTATAAAAGCGTGCATTGTAACATACGAAAATATACAGGGTACCTTAGTTTCTACACCCTTCCTCAATGCAAGCTTGTTTACAAAAATAAATATCAAAACAAATTAAACATATTTGTAAGCTCTTCGTGTTTCGTTTTAGGAAGATTAGATATAAAAACAAATTAAACATATTTGTAAGCTCTTCGTGTTTCGTTTTAGGAAGATTTTTTGTCAAAATATCTGCTATTATTTCGGTTGTTCATTTGTATTTCAACAAAACTTGCCCTTCCTTAACAACGTCTCTAACAAAATGATAACGTATATCAATGTGCTTTGTTCTGGAATAATGAACGGGTTTCTTAGTTAATGCCTGCGCACTCAGATTATCCCCATTAACGACGATCGGGGTGTCGTTGTCTCCGCAAACAAATTTCCATAATCAGCCTTCGCATGACTATCGCCTCCTTAAATTCCGTCGATAGTGCCATGTACTCCGCCTCGGTACTGCTCAACGCCACACTTCGCTGCTTTTCCGAACGCCAAGAAATCGGACCACCTGCTAACAGGTAGATGTAACCAGTACCAGGTATCCACAGAACGATTGACCACATTGTAGTGTAGTTTCATGTCAATCGTAGATGAGAGATATCTAAAGACGTGCTTTATGCCTCCATGTGTTCAGCATGCGGGTTTTGATTCCGTTGTGCCAATTTTGACACCGAATGCAATATGTCTGGCCTTGTTGTAAGAGCTAGCCACATAAGCTCTCCTACTACGGACTTATAAGAAGTAGGATCCACCTTTTTCCATTGGGGACTTGTGCAATCCATTTGAAAACCAGGATCCAAAGGTGTCTTCGCCGATTTGCAAAAATCAATTCCATGGGTATGCAATAAGTCCTTGATATATTGCGTATGTCCTAAAGTAATTGCTCCAAGATCGCCGTCCCGTTCGATTTCCATGCCCAGGAAATGGTTAAGTTGACCCTTGTCAACGCACTCGAATGATCGTACGATGCTGCTGTTGATTTTTTAGCAAATCCTCGTGCGATTGGCTGGCTATAAGTATATCGTCAACATATACAAGGTACAATACAATTAGTACAAGATTACCTTCTCCACAATGTTTGTACAAACATGGCAAGGAATCCCATATTAACCGTATATCCCATATCTCCAGTGCCTTTTTGCAAGTTAATGGAATCGGAACATTTTTCGAAACAAGGGCGCCTGGAATATTGAACTGCTTCTTAGGGCGTCCAGGTTTTTCACTCCGAATGATCTTAGGACCACCGGGGCCCCTGCGTGCCTCCTCCAAGACATGCTCACCTTTCGGCACTCTCGTACTGATCTGTGCTCTCGAAGCACAGATCGAAGCTGCCGGCGTCGATGGATAAGTCAGAAACGATTCCTGCATCTCCGGGTCCCTGCTGCTGCCTCCTCCAGTTCCTCCAGATTGATCGTCACAGCATCACCCTTGGATGCCACGTCATGATGTTCATCAAATACGTTTCTCGACCAATTGTCGAGTTGATGGATCATATAGTAGATGACCTTTTGCTGCCACAGAGTACCCAACCATAATGTACTCTTTGCCTTTAGGATGAAATTTGCTGCCCTTCCTCGGACCCTTGTCCAGAGCAACTGCAAGAGATCCAAAAACCTTTAGGTGTTGTACATAAGGTCTCTTACCCGTCCACGCTTCCATAGGAGTCATACTCTCTAATGCGCTGGTAGGGGAGCGGTTTCGCAAATAAACCGAAGTGTTGACAGCTTCTGCTCAAAACTGATCTCGCAGTCCCGCCTGGACCAGAAGGCATCTTGACATCTCCACTAGCGTACGATTTGTCCGTTCCGCAACTCCATTTTGCTGGGGAGTATACGGTATTGTTAGCTGTCTGTCGATTCCATGCTGCCTCAGACATTCGTCAAACTGTTTATTGACAAATTCTCCGCCATTATCACTCCGCAGGCATTTGAGTCTCCTTCCTGTCTGCCGTTCCACCAGGTTCCTGAAATCGATGAATTTGGGTAGCACCTCATTCTTCCCACGCAGGAAGTAAACAAAAATCCTCCTGGACTTATCGTCAATGAACGTAAAAAAATACCTGGAACCTCCAAGGACAATGTTGCGAAAGGTCCATAAACATCTGCATGTACCAGATCCAAAAGCTCCTTAGCCCGATTACTTGTTGCTGATGGAAAGGGTTGAACATGGATTTTGCTAACCATACACGTTTTGCAACTAATATTCTCTGGCAACCGAATATTATCTATCCCTCGAACTATTCCTTTGGATACCATCTCTTTCAAGCTAGAGAAATTAATATGTCATCTACAGCTGACATGGCAAAACATTTGCTGCGACCACCCATAAACAAGTACAAGTTGCCAATCTTTTTGGCTTTCACTATGCATTCTCCATCTTGCTTCCCCTTGGCATTCTCTAAGTCAAAGGTCACCTCGCACCTGTTCTGGACAGCGTTCACGGAATAGAAATTTCCAGTCATCTTCGGAACGTAAAGAACATATTTTAGTGTCAACATGCACTGGCCTGTCTGTATCTTGACGTCACCTATACCTTCTGCTTGAAGGAAACCAGCATTGGCCAGTCCGATCTGTTCAGTGTGTTTCTCAAACTTTGTGAATAGCTCTCTTGCGCAACACATATGGCTTGATGCGCCACTGTCCAAACACCATGTTGAATTGTCAATGTTGTTGACGTCACAGGCATGCAGCAGGCTGCTTTGGCGATTCACCACATTTCTTGATGCCATGCGGTGATCTCCCTCACCCTTATTTTGACACTGGGCCTTAATGTGCCCTTGTTCACCACACTTGAAACAAACGATATTCTTCATTTTCTTCTGCCCATAGGTTCTCGTCTGTGAGTTGTGCTTCTGCGTTGCAGCGAATGGCTTAGTGTCGACTCGTTCATCTGCTATTCCTTTTCTTTCGCTCTCCTCCTTTAACTTTATGGTAAGAACTTCGAACGAAGGCAACTTATCTCGTGTCTCCATAGCGACCACGAAATGTTCAAATTGCTCTGGAAGGCTTGATAGCAAAACGATAGTGCGAAGTTCGTCGTTTAGCTCTATTCCAACTCCAGTTAGACCATCCAGAATTTCCACAAATTCACTTATGTAGGTCGTCATGCTCTGCCCTTGCTCCATCCGTTTATTAAGCAGTTTCTTGTATAACTGTACCTTTCCTACAGGTCCGCTTGGTTGATGAACCTCCTTCAACTTGGTCCATGCCTCCACCGCCGTCAAGCAATTCTTGATGTAGGCCAATTGAGATGACTTTACACTCAATGTTATTATTGCCAACGCCTTATTGTCCAAGGCCGCAAACTGTTATCCTTCTGGAACATTCGTTTCAGTTAGCTCTTCAGACGTAACACTCAAGAAACCGGAATGCACCAATACAGATAGCATCTGTATTTTCCATGTGTCATAGTTCGTCTCCTCTAACTTATCAATTTGATAAAGAGCACTCAATGTTCTTAATATCGAGTCACACACCGAATAACTTGAATTCTCCAGTGCCTGGGCCCATAACCTCTTGAGCGGCAGAATTCGAAGCGACAAAATTAAAACACCGTGTGTATGCTTCGGAACTTTATTTGTGATATACATATTTTCTTATTCTCTATTTCTTAGAGCGGGACAATTATAACTACTCCAAGATCTCTTTCTCTTTCCTACAACTATAAACATACCAAAATATACAGGGTACAGGTTATTTTCTACAAAGTTCTCCACACTTAAAGCAGGTTACATTCGCTTTTTGATGGTGACCATATACACTCCTGCCATTACTGTTTGTAGCATTAGACGAAGGATGATTTTGCTGCTGTTTAGCTCGGCACCCCATCATTTTGTGGCCTAATTTTGCACAGAAATTACACTTTATTGTTGAAAGTTTCGAACGCTTTACGTCAGGTGTCGATATTTCCTATTGTAGATTTTTCTTTCTCTTGTTGAACGTGAATGCTTTAAGCTCGGTTTCCAATTCACTTCTGGTGCGCATATTTGACGTAAAGGTTAAACGCTGCAATCTGTTGTCAACATGAGCCATCTTCGCAAGCGTCACAGAAACTGCAATTTCCTCTACGTTTATGACACGCCATTTCGTGATAAGTGACGTCACCACACGACTAGCATAATTGGAGAGGCATTCGCCATCGGTCGGAAAATTAGCCAACATTGACAGAAATATGGCCGCTGGCGTTTCTACAATGCCAAAACGCTGCATAAAAAGTTCTTTAAATTCGCCTCAAGTTATCTCAGGATAACATATTTGCAAAAGCCACTGCGATACACTTCCTTCCAACGACGCAATCAAAGCCATTACCAACTCGCTGCCTTTTATAGTATTTTCTGCCAGGATTATATTTATGGTTGAACACCAGGCCGATGCGTCAGCGCCGTCAAGGTCTGACCCGTTGAATTTTGGTAGCATAATTGTTTTTTTATTTGTTGCTTCAGGTGTCGCTGATTGTACAGCTTTAATAAGCTCGATCAAGTTTTTATTTTGTAATTCCATCAAAATTCGCCATGGTCCTTCTAAATTATTAGGTAGCGAGCCATATCCCACTTCTGATGTTGCTGCACCGTTATTTTCCGACACTGTATTAGCACAGCGAGTTTTGCACACACGACGACCAATTTGCAAGTGTCACTGCCTGCGTCGTCCCTTCTTCTTTCTATCCTTACCACCGAACCACACTCGGCGACAGCGACACTACGCTGTCGCCCTGCTAAAACGACATTTCTTAAAGCGACAACACAAACACACAGAACCAATCACTGTGCAATTAATGACTGTGCAATATTCCTATAAGGATGACATTAGCATACCCATACACTCATACCAACTTCCACACATTCTTAGTGTGCGCCGACATATAACATCCTAACAATAACAATATAAGATTAGAAACTCATATTAAATTTAAAAAAAATTTATTTAACCCTGAACTGAGTATTCCCTTTAATGCAAAATTTAAACCATGGTATAATCTACTATTTAAAAAAAAATCTTGACCCTCTTGACGTATCTTCGAATAGTCGAACCTCCAAGAGTAGCCTCGACACTCCTGTTGACCAGGATCTGCCGTATTAGGTCAATTGATCGGTCGTCTATTCCAAGTCCCGTCAGTGCATCAATGATTGAGCACGGCAAGATGTTGTGCAAGGCCCCTTCTATGTCTAGGAAAGCAACAAGTGCGTATTCCTTAAAGTTGATCGCTCGCTCAGCGATCATAGTGATTTCGTGCAGGGCTGTTTCTGTTGATCGGCCCCTTTTGTAAGCATGCTGAGAGCATGAGATGTCACTTGGGTTAATGTTTAGTTGGAGACTTAAGAGTCTTTCCATAGTCTTAAGGAGGAAGGATGAAAGACGTCCAGGCCCAGGCAACCCTCTTTGCCTTTCGCAATTCTTTATTATACCGCCTGAGTTCAGCTTTATAGGCCTCCCACGCCTCGTCTGTGTTGGTACGGTACGCGTGGTTAATGGCCCTACGTGCATTTTTCTTGAAGGAGGCTAACGACGACCATGGAGGCTTCCTCGATCTGCTGCTACCTATTCTTTTCTTGGGGCAGGCCCTGTGGTATGCTTTTGCGCTCGTCGCAGTAAGCTTATCTACCATGGCGTTGAGTCCCTCGTAAGCCTTGATAATCTCTGAAGGTGGTTCACCTAAGGATCTATCTAGTATCTTTATATAGAGCTCCCAGTTTGCCTTCCTAGGATTTCGAACTGCTTGCTTGGTGAAGTTTTCAAAATTTACGTCTATCTCAATGTAGCGGTGGTCTGAAAAGGAGTGTTTGTCTAGGACTCTCCAGCTGGTGATTGCATCTGCCAGGGAGTGCGAGAATAATGTAATTTCAATAACCTCTCTCCTGTTCTTGTCGACGAAGGTGGGTTCTGAAACCTCTGTTACCCCCTAGAAGCTTAGAGCTGAGGATGAAATTGAAGATTGACTCACCCCTCTCATTTGCGTCAGTGAATGAGCGTTGTCATCGCATCCCATTAGTAGGTCTTCCTATCGCTGTCTTCCACAAGCCGCCTGAGTAGCAAGTGCGGTGGAGGTCCTAAGTGGTCATGACCCATATACGCCGCGCATATTCTTAGATGCCCGCTGGGCCCTCTATCGATGCGGCTAAATGATCTTCATTGCTGAAATTTGGTAGCAACAAAATATTCTTTTTGCTCTTTTTTGCGAGTATGCTTGCTGTTTTTTTTTACCTGTTACATCGGCTGTGCACAGCCTGAAATCCGACGCCCCCAAACCGAGAATCCTGTCTCCATGGATCCATGGAGGTTTATCTGCAGGAATGTCAGGGACATCCTTTAGATTTTCCACCACAGTAACCTCAGCCTCGGTGTCGGAGCCTAGCAGTGACGCCTCCAAGAGCCCTTGCCAAGTCACTCTCCTCTGAGGTGTACCATTCCAGAATGTCCTCCTCCACATCTGACATTCCTTCTGGGCGGACCTCTTCGGTCGGTTCCCCCAAGTCTAGCTCTTGTGCGTCCATCTCCAAGTCGATGCCTCCTGGCTTACTTTTCGCATCCGACTTGTAGATCCTCACCGCGACGTGCTTGAACCCGTACTTAATACGGCTACCAGCACCCTCCAGGATCCAGGGATCAGGCCATCATTGGAGCCGTTGTCAACAACCCCAATGATGGTCCTACCCTTAGTAACCTCGGCGAAGGATCTGTTGCTCTGTTGCGTCTGCACCTTTTTCTTCTTCGGTAGGGGCGCTCCACCGTCATCGACCTCTGCCTCTTCGCACTTTGTGCGCTATCCTTGGCAGAGTCGCCTACTCCTGTCGGCTTCTTCGGCTCCAATCTCACTCCCGCTTTTGCTGGCGGAAAGTCAGGCAGGATTTCCCTCGCCCACATTATTATCTCAGCCTGATCGGCGGAATCCAGATGGGTCTGCCCTCATCAGAATGAAGGCCGCTCTCCTCCTATCCTTATAGGAGCCCTTCCGCTGCAAGGGCCTAGCAGTCGCCGGACCGGGGCCTTCCTTAGGGATACCGCCGGTGCGAGAGGAGCTCGACCCTGGGATCTTGCCCCCCACACCGTTCGGTGGTCCCATAGTGGGGGTCGGTGCCTTGGCATCTTCCTCTACACGGGCGCAGCTCGCCTCCGGACGTTGTCCCTCAGTGGGGAGCTTCGCCATCCCAGCATCTCTTTGGCCTCTATCTGCCTTGGAGATTGACGGATCCATGATCCCATTTACGGACTTTCTTGGGGAGTTCCGTTCTCCACTTTTTTTGTTTATATTTTTATTCAAGTTCATATTTGGACCCACGAGTAGGCGGGATGGGGTTCGTCCATCATGACATAGCCCGCTTGTCATGATAAGCCTGATTGAAACTGAGGAGTCGGCCGGTCCCCCAGAGTCCGCATATTAACGTCCGTGCACCCTCCGGACATGCATCCCTCGGCATATGCTGTTCCACCTCGGATTGGGGTGATTTGAGGAAGGGAGTGTTCTTCTCCCCGCCCGACTACGATTCGCCAGCGTCCTCGGCAGAGACATGACCTTACCGGGACCTGTTACCAGCATCCCTCACGTGGAGAGTATAGTCGCACTACCAGCGGTGTACACAGTTACGGCACATGAACTTATGCGTTTCTCCCCCTGTAGTACCCGTTGGCTGACGGCATTTT
The DNA here is from genome assembly GCF_017639315.1 of Drosophila ananassae. Classification (NCBI taxonomy): domain Eukaryota; kingdom Metazoa; phylum Arthropoda; class Insecta; order Diptera; family Drosophilidae; genus Drosophila; species Drosophila ananassae. The sequence goes on along the minus strand of NC_057929.1, from coordinate 22,116,949 downwards.
TTTAACGGTTAATATTTTAAGATTTATTTTAGTTTAACGCACACACATTAGATTTAAGAGATACCAATTGAAGTTTATTATTTTTAGTTTATAAGATTAGAAGCCAATGTGGAACACAATTTCAAAGGAACCCACCCAATAGCCGATGAGGTCTAGGCCGGCAATGGAGTGCGTCTCATCTCTCAGCCGTTGGAGAGACCACAGAAAATTGTCAGTCTACCATCTCTGTTATGGTCGGTACGAGGCGAGTGGGGTGGGGAAAAATGATTAACAAATCGAGTATGTGCACTCGATTCAACTTTATAATTTGCTATATTATAATACTCAAACTTTAGCCTAACAAATTTATTCTATACCAAGTCCAAACAAATTTCTATCTAAACTATTTTTTTACATCACACTTCTTTAGCGGAACTTGTTTCCTTTCGCGGTTTTTACAAGGTCGCTGGTGTGCGCCAGCTAAAATATATAAATATTATTTATTCTACAAAAAATATTTTTACGTTTGATTACACAGGCCGAAAAATATTTTAAAATATTATAAGAATATTTTAAGATATTTTACCCGCTAACCTTTAGGCTCCTTTTTCATCGCTTCTTAACCTTTAGGCAACATCACCCACAGTCTCCGTGGTACACCTCTATCTTTAGAATACTCACCAAAGTTGAAATCTCCCATTCCATTAAAAAATGTTTAATCAATAAGAAAATCATAAAATAGATGTATATGATTTTCTTATTGATTAAACATTTTTTAATGGAATGGGAGATTTCAACTTTGGTGAGTATTCTAAAGATAGAGGTGTACCACGGAGACTGTGGGTGATGTTGCCTAAAGGTTAAGAAGCGATGAAAAAGGAGCCTAAAGGTTAGCGGGTAAAATATCTTAAAATATTCTTATAATATTTTAAAATATTTTTCGGCCTGTGTAATCAAACGTAAAAATATTTTTTGTAGAATAAATAATATTTATATATTTTAGCTGGCGCACACCAGCGACCTTGTAAAAACCGCGAAAGGAAACAAGTTCCGCTAAAGAAGTGTGATGTAAAAAAATAGTTTAGATAGAAATTTGTTTGGACTTGGTATAGAATAAATTTGTTAGGCTAAAGTTTGAGTATTATAATATAGCAAATTATAAAGTTGAATCGAGTGCACATACTCGATTTGTTTATCATTTTTCCCCACCCCACTCGCCTCGTACCGACCATAACAGAGATGGTAGACTGACAATTTTCTGTGGTCTCTCCAACGGCTGAGAGATGAGACGCACTCCATTGCCGGCCTAGACCTCATCGGCTATTGGGTGGGTTCCTTTGAAATTGTGTTCCACATTGGCTTCTAATCTTATAAACTAAAAATAATAAACTTCAATTGGTATCTCTTAAATCTAATGTGTGTGCGTTAAACTAAAATAAATCTTAAAATATTAACCGTTAAAAAAATGCCGTCAACGGGTACTACAGGGGGAGAAACGCATAAGTTCATGTGCCGTAACTGTGTACACCGCTGGTAGTGCGACTATACTCTCCACGTGAGGGATGCTGGTAACAGGTCCCGGTGAGGTCATGTCTCTGCCGAGGACGCTGGCGAATCGTAGTCGGGCGGGGAGAAGAACACTCCCTTCCTCAAATCATCCCAATCCAAGGTGGAACAGCATATGCCGAGGGATGCATGTCCGGAGGGTGCACGGACGTTAATATGCGGACTCTGGGGGACCGGCCGACTCCTCAGTTTCAATCAGGCTTATCATGACAAGCGGGCTATGTCATGATGGACGAACCCCATCCCGCCTACTCGTGGGTCCAAATATGAACTTGAATAAAAATATAAACAAAAAAAGTGGAGAACGGAACTCCCCAAGAAAGTCCGTAAATGGGATCATGGATCCGTCAATCTCCAAGGCAGATAGAGGCCAAAGAGATGCTGGGATGGCGAAGCTCCCCACTGAGGGACAACGTCCGGAGGCGAGCTGCGCCCGTGTAGAGGAAGATGCCAAGGCACCGACCCCCACTATGGGACCACCGAACGGTGTGGGGGGCAAGATCCCAGGGTCGAGCTCCTCTCGCACCGGCGGTATCCCTAAGGAAGGCCCCGGTCCGGCGACTGCTAGGCCCTTGCAGCGGAAGGGCTCCTATAAGGATAGGAGGAGAGCGGCCTTCATTCTGATGAGGGCAGACCCATCTGGATTCCGCCGATCAGGCTGAGATAATAATGTGGGCGAGGGAAATCCTGCCTGACTTTCCGCCAGCAAAAGCGGGAGTGAGATTGGAGCCGAAGAAGCCGACAGGAGTAGGCGACTCTGCCAAGGATAGCGCACAAAGTGCGAAGAGGCAGAGGTCGATGACGGTGGAGCGCCCCTACCGAAGAAGAAAAAGGTGCAGACGCAACAGAGCAACAGATCCTTCGCCGAGGTTACTAAGGGTAGGACCATCATTGGGGTTGTTGACAACGGCTCCAATGATGGCCTGATCCCTGGATCCTGGAGGGTGCTGGTAGCCGTATTAAGTACGGGTTCAAGCATGTCGCGGTGAGGATCTACAAGTCGGATGCGAAAAGTAAGCCAGGAGGCATCGACTTGGAGATGGACGCACAAGAGCTAGACTTGGGGGAACCGACCGAAGAGGTCCGCCCAGAAGGAATGTCAGATGTGGAGGAGGACATTCTGGAATGGTACACCTCAGAGGAGAGTGACTTGGCAAGGGCTCTTGGAGGCGTCACTGCTAGGCTCCGACACCGAGGCTGAGGTTACTGTGGTGGAAAATCTAAAGGATGTCCCTGACATTCCTGCAGATAAACCTCCATGGATCCATGGAGACAGGATTCTCGGTTTGGGGGCGTCGGATTTCAGGCTGTGCACAGCCGATGTAACAGGTAAAAAAAAACAGCAAGCATACTCGCAAAAAAGAGCAAAAAGAATATTTTGTTGCTACCAAATTTCAGCAATGAAGATCATTTAGCCGCATCGATAGAGGGCCCAGCGGGCATCTAAGAATATGCGCGGCGTATATGGGTCATGACCACTTAGGACCTCCACCGCACTTGCTACTCAGGCGGCTTGTGGAAGACAGCGATAGGAAGACCTACTAATGGGATGCGATGACAACGCTCATTCACTGACGCAAATGAGAGGGGTGAGTCAATCTTCAATTTCATCCTCAGCTCTAAGCTTCTAGGGGGTAACAGAGGTTTCAGAACCCACCTTCGTCGACAAGAACAGGAGAGAGGTTATTGACATTACATTATTCTCGCACTCCCTGGCAGATGCAATCACCAGCTGGAGAGTCCTAGACAAACACTCCTTTTCAGACCACCGCTACATTGAGATAGACGTAAATTTTGAAAACTTCACCAAGCAAGCAGTTCGAAATCCTAGGAAGGCAAACTGGGAGCTCTATATAAAGATACTAGATAGATCCTTAGGTGAACCACCTTCAGAGATTATCAAGGCTTACGAGGGACTCAACGCCATGGTAGATAAGCTTACTGCGACGAGCGCAAAAGCATACCACAGGGCCTGCCCCAAGAAAAGAATAGGTAGCAGCAGATCGAGGAAGCCTCCATGGTCGTCGTTAGCCTCCTTCAAGAAAAATGCACGTAGGGCCATTAACCACGCGTACCGTACCAACACAGACGAGGCGTGGGAGGCCTATAAAGCTGAACTCAGGCGGTACAATAAAGAATTGCGAAAGGCAAAGAGGGTTGCCTGGGCCTGGACGTCTTTCATCCTTCCTCCTTAAGACTATGGAAAGACTCTTAAGTCTCCAACTAAACATTAACCCAAGTGACATCTCATGCTCTCAGCATGCTTACAAAAGGGGCCGATCAACAGAAACAGCCCTGCACGAAATCACTATGATCGCTGAGCGAGCGATCAACTTTAAGGAATACGCACTTGTTGCTTTCCTAGACATAGAAGGGGCCTTGCACAACATCTTGCCGTGCTCAATCATTGATGCACTGACGGGACTTGGAATAGACGACCGATCAATTGACCTAATACGGCAGATCCTGGTCAACAGGAGTGTCGAGGCTACTCTTGGAGGTTCGACTATTCGAAGATACGTCAAGAGGGTCACAAGGGAGGAGGAGTACTCAAGGAGGTGTACTCTTACCACTACTCTGGAACGTGGCGGTTAACAGCCTACTGCGATCCTTAGAGGGTCGCGGCTGTAAGATGTTGCTATTGCCTTCGTAGGGAAATTCCTACAAACACTATGCCATGCTTTGACAGGAAAGCTCGAAGTTCTGTCTGCTGAACACCGCAGATAGGACTAAAAAGCGGCAATAGCACTCTATACCTGCCGCAAGGCGGTAGGCCTGAAATGGGGAATGTCCCCCAAGATAGTCAGATGGTTATACACAGCGATCATCAAACAAATTTTATTCTATGGAGTTGTGGTCTGGTGGCCTGCCCTGGACAACTCCTTATGCAGGGACAGGTTCAGGAAGACGCAGCGCATGGCGGAAGTCTGTATAACAGGCAGTCTACGCACTACGCCTAGCGACGCCCTAGATATCATCCTTGACCTACTACCAGTAGAACTGATGGGGGTAAAGATAGCCACACTGGCGGCAATAAGACTGCGAGAGGCGAATCTATGGAGCAGGAATAGTTTTGGTCATACCAGACTGGACCTGCACCACTTCATGCCTGAGGGGGGTACGGATTACTGCGTGCCCGTCGACCAACCCACCATTATTGATTGATTATTGACAAAATCATCAGCCCCTCGAGGGAGAAATGGGATGCCCGGACACCGGGACCGGAGGGCTCCCTTCATATCTACACAGGAGGCGGTTACTTTTGTGAGCATCTGAGCCTAAAGAAGTCCTTCAGACTCCCTGACCACTGCAGTGTTTTCCAGGCTGAAGCAGTAGTCCTTAGGGAAGCACTGAAATCCCCAGCACTAAGGGGCAATCGGGGTACAATATGCATCTTCTCAGATAGTCAGGCAGCGCTCAAGGCATTTCACGGATTCTCGTCCTACTCCAGGACAGTCAATGATTGTCGCAGATCTCTCAAAGAGATGGCTGAACAGCACGACATCTACCTCATTTGGGTTCCCGGTCACAGGGATCACGAGGGAAACTGCGCTGCGCGGCAGGGACTATCAACCCTCTCCTACCGGAGAAAGAACTTGTAGGCATTCCTTGGCTACTTGCAGGCTAAAGTGCAGGGAGTTTTTTAACCTGGCGGTAAAACTTCGGTGAAACCCTTGCCCTAGCGGTAGCACAAGGAGCCCTTGCGGCTCAAGTGGAAGCGGGGGGGTCTTAATCGTTTAATCGTTAAAAATCTTAATCGTTAAAATTAGCGCCGAAATAAAAAAAGGAGAAATGCGTTTTATTTTACATCGGTCTGCAGGTATACTCGTATATGAACGTTTGAAGGTAATAAGAATGACCTGAAATTCCGGGCTTCTAGCACGGAAACGAGACGTCGATTCAATTGTCCTGCCGAATAAAACTACCACTTTGTCCGATCGCTGCGACGATGAAAGCGCTTTCACCATGTAGGGGAGTGATGAAAAATGTAAGGGTCGCCAAATGGTTTTTTAACTCGCTAAACCCTTTAAAAATGAACACATGCACCATCGCTTGGTTTTTGCGTAAATTCAGGATCGGCTAAGCGCAACTGAGGAGGGATATTTCTTGGCGCCTGAATAGGGTGGGATGGTTGATTGGGCATTATTTCCGGTAGTATGACTACGTTGATTTGTTTTTAGAAATCAGTGGCTAATGATGAGAGGGTTAATGCAGCCCGTTTCGTGATAGTTGTCCCTCCCAGACCAGTGATGTTCAGGGTTAATGGCTCCGATTGGAGTCCCAGTGTCTCAGTCATTCTTCTGGAGATTATATTAACCTGTAATCTTGAATCCAGGAGTGTGAGCCAAGCTGAGGGGGTCGGCTGGTCCCCGTAATATTACTTGGCGGTTGGTTACAGAAGGGCGGACTTATTTTTTAGAAGGGCTGAGGCTGAACACACCACTCGTGATAAGCTGCCCTGACGTGGCGCGGTAGACGTATCTTTCCGCATTGTTACTTGACTGGTTGCCTGACGCTCAAGGTGTTCTAAAATCTGCTTCAGAGATTGTCAAGTGGTAAGATCAGTGCTGGCTAGTTCTAAGGATGACAGCGTGGGTGGATCCAATGTTTTCTCAATTATGTGTTTCAAGATTAGCTCCCAGTTGTCTGTTGACACTTTGAGTGCGTTGAGAGTGGCGACCATTCGAAGCCCGGTATCATGTAAGCTGTGCAGCTGGTCCGCTGATCCATTGGTGTCCGAAAAGCTCTTGGATCGCGGATTTAATCCACAGCCGTTCATTTTGGTATCGATTCTAATGCCTGGAAACATCCTCGTGGTGCCGTGTGTCCATCATTTGGTTCCAGGTCTATGAGTCACCCCGTGACGATTTCCTTCCATAGCTCCTTCATATGTTGTCTGATGTGTGTGGAGACTTCCGGTCCTTCAGTATGGTTCCCGTCCACTCCGTCGAAGTTTAACTCGCGGGCGTAACGGTAGGTCCCGGAGTCGTAGTCAAAGAACGTACAAAAGGTCTGACTAAATTTACCTGGGTTCTTCAAGGGTCTGCTCGGGCTGAGCAGTCGCTTGTTGTGGTCAGGCAGAGGTTGATGTGAGATACTTGAAGTCCTAGTTGGTTGTCCTCAAGTATAGGTGGTGGTGGAGGTTGGTAAAGATTTCGTTTCGTTGGTCCGTTTCATGGGAGCAACACTCTGCGGTGGTTACGTATCGGCAGGTCCTACTGGAGCTCCGTTTCAGGAGAGCAACCCACGATGTAGGTTAGGTATAAGTACCACGAGATAGGTAGGACCTACTAGCCATTTCACGGTACCAACACACGACGTTGGTAATATATAAGTACCAAGAGACGGTACTGAGATTAAGAGAGATTTTGTATAGGTAGGTCCTACTGGCGGTCCGTTTCACGGGAGCAACACACTAAAAGTAGGTTAGTTTGGTTTGGCAACACACTAAAAGAGGGCAGGATGGTTTCAGAGGCTGAAGCAGATTTTAGCGATTTTTTTTTCATTTCTGAGTGAATATAATTATTTAATTTTTTTACCCGATCGATGGCTATATTTGGAGAGTATTTAGGAATTTTTTTGTTAAGAAATAATTATTATTTATCCCGTGACGGGCAGTCGGGCGGAGTCGCTTCAAAAAATTATTATCTTGCGGTGCGTAAAGTCTGGCATTACAGTGTTATCGGAAATAAAAAAATTGAATTGATTTACTTAAAATATTAGTTTCTTGTGCGGATGAACGAACCATTTTGAAAAATATGCGATTTTGAATTTTTGGCGCGGTTGTAAATTCGGAGGTACCATTGTTACATACAAATTAGCCCATTATTGCCCGTTAAAATGGTAAAACAAATTTAAAAAAAAACGTTCGTTTATCCGCAAGTATTTATTGTATTAAAGTTGTGTAAAAAATTTTATTTAGATCCGAGCATTACTTTTTGAGTCACGTTACGCACCGACTTGAAAAAGTTGTTTTGAGAAAAACGCGTCCAAAGTTTTAAAAGCAATTAAAAGCAGTGAGAAGGAAACTAAAAAATCGGTATCTCAGCAAGTTTTAGTCCGATTGACATAAAACTTTCACAGGATATTTCTGAGATAATATTCTATTATATAAAAAATTTCTAAAAAAAAAATTTTTTTGAAGTCTCAAACCATCCTGCCCCCTTAAGTATTATGAAATCTTATCTTTCTTTATTACCAGGTGTTCTTTTACAAGATCAGAGAATTACATATTTTTTGGCTTAACTATGGTTAGCTGGTCAATGTTAATGAAAGTACGTCACTTCCTCTCTGATCAGTTACCGAGCGTTTTCTGGAGCTTTATTTAATGTTCCAAATCTAGGCTTTAATAAAAAACAAGGACATTTAGATTTCTATGTATGATTACAATTTATTTAAATGATTTGGTTTATATATAGAACATATGACATATGTATGTGACTGCGTAGGGTTGACGACGGAATTAGAATAATAGACGCGGAAGAGCGGCTCAACGCTTGATGCTGGGGAGCGATCGAAAGATACGCATGACGGCAGATGCAGGTGGCCGATCGAAAGCACGGGCTTCGCGAATAGAGACAAAGATCAAGAAAAGATAAACAAATTCAATAAATTATTGCCGGCCCAACTTTCCGGCGACTGCTTCGTCCCGACATACTCCCTCCGTTGGAAGATGACATATCAACAGCATCATGAAGGGGCAGCAGGCACAATTAAGGCCTCTGCCTCCACAAACAATACAACCGAGCCGAGTTTTTTAGGATGGAGGGCAAACCAGGAGACAGGTGAATTTGCCCTACACAAAGCAGCTCCTAAAATAATCCAGCTCCAATTAACAAATCAACTGACTGAGGTTGGTGAAAATGAGGATCCGCTAGCTCTACATTGGCGGGAATTTTCCAAGAGCTGACGTCCAATGCACAATTTGGCTGAAGCTCAGTGATGTTGGAGGCTGCGATCGCAGTTAATTGCGCAGAGTAGTCAGAGCATTGGGATTGGAAGCTGACTTGCACAGAAAACCCATCTGAAGAGAACCCTGCGCCTCCTATACCAGATACAGGCACCGGAGTTCTTATCTTCCGCAGCTGCAGCTGGTCCGCCAGCCTTGAAGTGACTAGATGCACCTGCGAGCCTGAATCGAGCAGCGCTCGGCAGTGCAGTAGAACCCCGAAGCGGTTCCTAACCAGAATATTGGCAGTGCCTAGCAGCACCACATAACCAAAACGATCCTTAGCGACGAGAGAATTGATGGCGGCGGACGCTGAACGAGAATCAGCGTCGCTAGATGCGGAAACCTCGGGAGAGGGGTGTTGGCCTTGAGCTGGGGAATTGCCACCAAAATGCAGCAGACTATGATGTCTGCGTCCACACGCATGGCAGCTTGACGCATTGCAATGCCGAGATAGGTGCCCAGATCCAAGGCACTTACGGCATAAATCCAATCGCCTAACTTCGCTTAATTTGTCCTCAGGCGACAAGCTTCAAAACCTTGTGCAGGAGTTTATCACTTGAGAATGGCCATCACAGATCATGCATGCGAAAGAGCTTGTCATCACAAATGCAGAGTTACCTGGATGAAAGGGTGCATATGATGTTGTCGGCAAATCCATGCTGGCGATGGACTCCCTCGTTGGAATGGAATTCAAGAAATCCGAGTCAGCTTGCATTTCCTTCCACTTAGACTGCTTGGCATCATCAACCTTCTGCAACAGCACTTGGATTATGATGCAGCTAATAATCTGCTTAGTTATGCCCATGGTTGACAGGGCTCGCATATGCGAATTAAATTTATTCAAAACATGAGCTTGAAAAATAAGCCTGCGATTACTAACCCTGCGGTTACTAAACGTAACTTTGGCTCAGGAATTCTTTCCTTCCAGGAGAGGCACAATCGAAAAACGGATTCATTTTCGCAACAAAAATATTATTTTAGTTCGTTTATTTATTGTCAGCGACCCACTGTGCAACTTCTATATAACGGGGTAATATATGTATGAGCGATTATAGCACTCTGCAAACAGCGTATGTATGTATGTCAACAGATGTTAATATTGCGCGCACAAAGCACAAACCGAATTACGTTTTTTACCAATGATCAGTTACCGAGCATTTTCAAAAAAACAAGATTTCTTTGTATGGTGCAGGTGCCCAATCGAATGCACGAGGGCGACGCAAATAGAGACAAAGATAAAGAAAAGATAATCAAATTTAATAAATTATTGCCGGCCAAACTTTCCGTCGGCTGCTTGACCCGACACTCTCTTTATCTTAAAGCGGACGGACGTGTTTCTTTTGTGCGCACTGCATTATTATCAAATCTTTTTTTAGTTAACTAATAAATTATGTTTATTTTTATTTATTTACATTTTTAAAAAAGACTCTTGTATTCGCTCCACGTGTGCAGTGATATATATGGAGGTAAAAAAATAATTTTATTAATTTTCTTATAAACATAGCCCTGCTAGTGGATTCAAAGAGTTCATTAGCGGTTTTCCTAAAATCTATGGCAGTCAAATATATCTTCAAAGCGTAATAAATCCTCTTTTAGTTATTTGCTTGTGGCGAACAATCTTCAGCCTACTCAGCCGACAACTATGCAGCCGCTTATATCTCTGGCCACCCCAAGGGCCTAATAATCCACATCTTCCACCTCATCTTCCTCAGTTTCAAAAAACTAATGTCTTCACTAACACTTACCTATCAGAATACTAGAGAGTTACGTAAAAAATTTGACATGTCGACATGTTCTTTGAATCTCAAATTATTAAGCTCCAAAGTTTTTCCAAGTAAGTACACCACTTTTAGATGTGATAGAATTCTGCGAAGGGGAGGAGGACTGTTATTTTCTGTACACTCCAAATTCGCTTCTGAAGAGGTAAAATCACAAGAGTTTGGTGACATTGAATTCCTTTGTATTAAAATCACTTTGTCCGGTGAATCTTTTTGATTTGTGGTATGAGGACTCCTTCGGATCCCATGATTTTTTTCTTTGTGTGTTTAAGCTGTAATCCTTTTGAGGGATTGCCGACATCAAATGTCCGTGAGCGTTCGAACTTGGACTCGCGGAGGTAACGGTAGTTACCTGAGGCCACGATGAGGGGAGGTGTGCGGGATGAGAACTGCGGGATAATGTCTGTTGGTGTTTAGCAAATAACCCGAAGCTTAATGAATCGAAATGTAAACTCATGTCATTTACATGCCAGTACATCAGTACATGCCAGGATATGTACTTTCTTTATGGGAACGCCTTAGAACGTTAAACTTAGGTTAACGATCTGGGTGCCCTATTAGATTTGAAACTTAAATTTACCGACCATATATCTACCATGGTTAATTAAGCTATGGGTGTGCTTGGTTTTATTAAAAGATGGTCAAAAGAATTTAATGACCCGTAAATAACTTAAACGTTATATACATCATTGGAGTATTCCATCATTCTTGAGTATGGATCGTGTGTCCACGATCCTCAATACGGAGTACACCGAGATCACATAGAATCTGTACAAAAAAACTTCCTGACTTTCGCTCTTTGGGGACATAATTGGGATGCAAATCTTCACCACCCCTCTTATCATAGTAGACTTGTATTAATCAACTTACCATCAACTTCAACAAACCGTAGAACGATGCTGGGTGTCATTTTTCATTATAATCTTATTTATGGAAATGTAGACAGCCAGCATATACTAACACCGTTAACTGTTAACGTTCCTAGTAGAAGAAATTGAAACTTTCGTGTTCTACACCTCAGCCATTGTACTTGCACATATGCCCAACATGATCCGTTCAGGGTATTATGTTTGGACTACAATGGCCTCTACCACATCTTGTCACTTTTCTCCACTTACAATCTTAAATCCCTTGGTTGTCCTCAAGTGGTGGTAAGGAATTTCGGCTGATTCCGTTTCGGCAGGTCCTACTTGCTCTCCGTTTCACGGGAGCAACACTCAGCAATGGATATGTACCGGCAGGTCCTACTTGTGGCAGCAACACTCGGAGTAGCTTGGTTAAGGGGGGGTCCTGTCTTTATTTTGAACCAGGTGATCTTTTTTAAGATCAAATATATATGTTGTTGCTTAACTATGGTTAGCTAGTAAAGTCAATGTTAAAGAACGTGCTATGTTATAATTCGGGGTCCTGAGTCAGCAGACATGGTATTGAGTGGTATTGAGTTTCTGCTGAGCTCGCTGTCAGTCAGTCGGTCATTCTTATCGCTGATATTGCTGATATTACTGCTATTTTGGCTTCTGGCCCGATTCCAGTGATATCTGGCGCCGTCTATTAGAGGTGGGTTATTAGGTCTTGGCACTAGGTACCAACATCCCTTATACTAAACACCTTATCTGTGCAACACTCTTCCTGGTGATATCTTACTCCTACTCTTCTCTTAAACTATCTAGGATCTATCCTCGCGAATCGAGCCGTACGTTACGCGGCAGCGTTGGACGGGATTGGACGGAGTTGGACGGGGTTGGACGGGAGGTGGGCTGTACATATGCAGTGCGAACCGCGCGAAAAAAAAGATCAGAATGGAATAAATGCTAATATATAAATTACTTGGACTTTTTTACTGCTTTGACTATTAATGTTCTACAAATTTCATTACTTATTGTTGGGATGCTTATGATATAAAAGACCATCGCTATTATTTCGCTTTTATTTGATGTCACTTTAACTTTTAAAAATTCTAATAGTTCTTCTATATTAACCAATAATTTTTTTTCTATATTAAAAATTTTTTCTCTAATGTTGGTTTCAATAGTTAAGAATAGAAAAGAGTTTACAATATTTGTTTTAGTCCAAGTGAAAGCATTTAGTATATTGGAAATTTATTCCTTTAATATTTGAATTTTATATCTAAGAGTATTTGTGTCTTCGTTAATTATTTCATTTGAATTTTAAGCTATCTTTAGAATGGCATTTGTTACATTACTTATTTGATTAATTTTCTCGCTTAAAAGTTTATTTATTATAACTTGATTATTGATTGTTGATTATTATTTTCTAATTGACCGTTTAATTTACTTTTTAATATTTCGTTGTCATGGTAGTCTGGTGTTCCTGCCAACCATTTCCATGCCCTTGCAACTGTAATACGATGGCCAACTATATACGATCCGATATTTATATAATAATAAAAGCTGCTACCTAACTGCAACGGTAGGCTCCGCACTAATTTAGCTTTCCTTTCTTGTTTTTTCTTTATTTTCGGTCCGTTGTTTTTCTATATCTTCCGTAGTGGAGCTTTTGAAAAATACTTCAACTGGCTTTTCCTTTATTAGTGATTGGATCTATTGCACTCTTCAACTGATTTAAAAATGAGGTCTTCGAACGTCAGGCTGCTGTTATCTTTTTTTATACATACATTTTTTCATAAATTTTAATAAGAGTAGAATTAAATCTTTCTTCTTGACGCTTGTTGAAGCATATGAAGCTGTCGTGTGGACTGATATTTTAAGACATATTAGCATTTCTCTCAAAGGAGTCTTAATATCCTCAGAGGCCTTCAACCATACACATTTTTAACCAAATTACTAGTAAACCGGATTTTGTAAGATTTGAAGTGTGGATACCGTTGATAATTCTAGGATCTAATCGGACTCGGAGTATATTTATGATTTCCTGTTCTGTTGAAAACTTCTTTTTTATTATATGGCGATGGAAAGTTTGGAATAAAATTTGAAAATTATACGAATCAGTGCTTTCTTGTAATAAAAAAAATTGGTTTTTAAATACATTGGTTGGTGGTCTGGATATATTGACACTTTAGAATATCCGTATAGATGACTTAATCTTTGGAGAGCCCATGCATTTCCCTTTCGTTCGTGGCGTAGTTTATTGGTATATGGTTCTGTTCTAAGTCGGCACTTATGGCGAAATTTGATGCGTCTGTAGTATGTTTGAATTCTTGTGTTTTTAAATTTTTCGTGTGTTTTTAAATTTTTTGAATGCACCCGAAGCTTTGTCTAGGTTAACGGCTATCTACTTGACTTGTATTTGGATACGCGTCCCTTTTCTTCTTTTAGGAGGACAGTTAGGGATTTGGCTACCTTCGCGTAATCCTTAATGAATCTCCTATAATAGCACAGGCCAACAGCAAAAAATCTCCACGCATAATTTTACCTGCTCCATAACCTTTAGGCTGCCCTGAACCGAAGTCCAGAACAATCATAGGTTCTATCACCCACCGTTTCCGCGGTACACCTAAGAGAAGAAATTGATCAAATTTTACCATATATTGAATTGTGTAGGCCGTGTAATGGCTATGACCATCATTGTTTCCAGTACATATCATTTTTGAAATGTATGTGTACCAACTAAAATTAAAAAATGGTATCTAGCAGTTACCATATCTTTGGAATACTCATCCAAAGTTGAAATCTCAGATTTTCTACGTTAATTTTTGGTCTTCTATGATTTTTCCCCAAACATTTTTCTATGGAAGATTTTTATTTTCTTATTGAAATCAGTAGATCATACCATGTTTTAATTTTGGATTTAAGGGAAAACGCGAAATAATTTTATTGAATTTATTATAGGTGGTTAAACAATATTATCGTCAATTAAATTGGAGTTTTTAATCTCATATTTTCAAAAGGTCATGGCTATCTAAAACTGTTTTTATATTCAAAACGTATCTATTGCAGGTTCAGCTTGTTTAGTAAAGCTTTACAGAAGAAGTCGCCATATGGAGTGGCGACAGCGCGCATATCTGGATGGACGCCACCTAGATTGCCTGATCTTCCCGATTTCGAGGGTCAGCCAGAGGAAAGGCCAATATTTCTGTGCGCGTTCACGGAGACAACGGCAGCCTACCAGTGCACACAAGCAGAGGCTATTGAAAACCCTGAAGGGCGAAGCCCGCGTGACGGTGAAGTCGTTGCTCATCCATCCCAGCCACGTCGAAGCTGTTATGGAGCAGCGTCGATTCCGGCATGGATGTCCGGAGCTACTCATCCGTAGCCAACTGGAAAGCGTGCGCGATGCGCAGCCAATTCAGGAGGCCTCACAAGAATCATGCCGGCAGCAATCAACCTGGCAGCGTTCCTGCAGTCAACCGCGATAAGCCAACACTTAAGGAACCCAACCCTAATTGAGGAGCTGATCGCCGCTGAGCAAGAGGTTGGACTGGGCGAAGCACGCGGTCACGTTACAGCCGTATCCGACAGTGGTGCACCTGAGCGAATGGCTTCATGAATTCGCAAGACTGGTGTGCTCTGTCACGGGCTCGAGCCAAGGAGCAACCGAAGCGAAGGAGCCTGCACGCGAATAGTGTTCGCGAGAAGGAGCGGTATGCCGACCGCCCCTGATGTTGCCCTATATGCGAGGGACAACATTAGATCAGGGACTGCAAGGAATTCAACAGCGTTTCTACAACGACGCGGATCGAGTCTGCGAGGAAGTTAAGTCTATGCTTCTCTTGTCTGGAGCTCGGACACATGTCCCGGTTCTGCAGGAAGAGCCACGGATGCAACGTTTACGGATGCCAAATGAGGCATCACTACCTTCTCCACGAGTGACCTGGACATCCCAGACGGCCGCCAGTCGCAGATGGAGGCTGCAGGAGGGATCAGAGAAGCAGCCACGACCGACGGCTGTACTGAGACAGCAGCAAACGGAGAGTAATGCCAACGAGAGCCGTCTTACGTCAGCCGCAGTTATAGACGCGGGGCGTGAGCAGGATGAAAGGCGATCGACGTGTGACCACCAGGAATCGCCGCATCTAAACCTGAGCTGCGTGGATTGGATGCCACCTGCTATTCCGGATTCTACCCGTGACGTTGTACGGGGAGAATACGCAGGTCGACACCTATGCACTGCTGGATGAATGATCGTCTGTCACGCTCAACTACGACGAACTCATCCGCAGCCTGAACGTGAAAGGCGAGAGTCGCCGACTGACCGTGCAATGGTGGGAAATCTACCAAAGAGCACACGAAAGTGGTTAGCTTGCAGTTCAATGCAGCGGACAAGGCAATGCGCCATCGGCTGAAGAACGTGTACGGAGTGGCCAATTTGAACTTTTCGATGCAGAGCCTGGATGATGTAAAGGCAGTGAAGGCGAATGCGCGCCTACCTGTGAAGCCGTACAACAATGCAACGCCCAGGATTCTAATTGGACTGGATCATGCGCATCTTGGAATACCCCTCAGAACAAGAACCTATGGATCTGGAGGAGCATTTGCGGCAGCCACGCCCTTGGATGGGTGGTGTATGGACCGGTGGACGGAAAGGCGAGCTCACCGCTCCAGAGTACGTGCAAGCCGCGCCCCAGGATAATCTTCTGGAGCAGATGGTCAGCGATTATTTCGAGATCGAGAATTTCGGAGTAAAGCCGGCACAGGAGGAGACGACTAAGCGAGTAGGCCGACGATATGAGACCGATATGCTATGGAGAGACGACAAGGTGAGACTGCCGGAGAGCTACAATATGGCGCTCAAGAGACTCGTCATCATCGAGGGAAAAATGAGCCGCGATGTGGACTTCGCGCGGGCCTAAAAGGGAATAATGGACGATCCGGCTGGTCTTCAGCGCGGCTATCAAGATGGACGACGTGTCTCTTAATTCAGCGCTAATGAAAGGCCCACAGCGCTACAAGTCCTTCCCAGCTGTGCTCTTCCTATTGCTTATATTCTCGCTCAATAGAGATTCTTATCTCTATTCTTTGCATTTTACTATCTCGCACTAACTGCTCTCTTTAATCTCTCCCTTTCGTTTCCTTGGTACAGGGGTTCAAGGTTTCTCAATAATAAAAACAAATAATATTACTAAATTAATTATTTAATTTTTTAATAATCTTTAAAAAATTAATTATTTAATTTTTAATAAATACGGAATTTAAACTTGTCTGTGCGCTTAAGTCTTGAAATAAGACAGTCTCCTCTTTCCACCCTGCCATCCACTGCGGGGGTATCTGGACCAAGCCCGATGACCTACGAATCAGAGGCCTAAGCGGGCAAACGGGGGGACAACAAAGAGAGCCCACCAATAGAAATGCGGCGAGAATTATGGAAAGTTAACGGCGAGAACCGAGGAACGAAGGATTAACGGCAGGAAGCGAGATTTGCAAGAATTAACGAGCGCCTCAGGCGCTATATAAGGAGGGCCCCTGGAGAAAATCGGGACCGAATCTTCTGGGGAAGCTGAAAAGTTGAGTGAAGGACTCCCCGTGGGTAAGTCTGACATTCAAGCGAGAAAGTTTCCTTGGTGGAATTAGGAGTATAGGCTGAAGGACCCCCCGTGGGTAAGCCCGACAGTCTCAAGTGCGGGATTTAAAGCGAGTGTGCAAGGAATCGCGATCCGTGGCTCAAGGACCCCCTGTGGGTAAGTCCGGCGGCTGTACGCGAATCATCAAAGGAGAAGAAATCAAGGAGCAAGTGGGTAAAGGATCAAGGATTTGCGGCGGAGCTGAAGACCAAGGGTCAATCGAGTCGGGTTGGGATATTCCCGGACACGACAGGTATTCTGGTGGGCGATAGCGACGGATGGGCCAGGCGTACGCCTTAAAGTCAGCGACAGAATCCTGATCCAGGCGCTGGGGCATACGCACAGCGTATCACCTGGAGTTAATGGAGACGCGACGCCAAAACCTCTGGTCTGCCATAGATCCTGCGG
The DNA here is from genome assembly GCF_017639315.1 of Drosophila ananassae. Lineage (NCBI taxonomy): Eukaryota > Metazoa > Arthropoda > Insecta > Diptera > Drosophilidae > Drosophila > Drosophila ananassae. Next base: position 22,099,788 of record NC_057929.1, on the reverse strand, counting down.
AGCATAGGCACGCAGACACGGATTAGGTGCCGTCCACGGCGAATGGGCATTCCCAGTGAGCCAAAGATACCAAAGATCCACGGCGCCCACAGAGGCAGCGACAACCAGCAACAGGAGCAGCAACAGGATCAGCGACAGGATCAGCGACAGGATCAGCGACAGGATCAGCGACAGGAGCAGCGACAGGATCAGCGACAGGAGCAGCAACAGGAGCGGCGGCGACGACAGAAGAGCAGCGACGACAAAAACAGCGACAGCGGCATGAGAGGGTCAGCACAGGCCCCGCAACTGGAGCACATGAGTCCAAACGGAGGGAACCGTGAGCCGAACCGGCACCAGGCACAAAGACAACACGTCTTGCTGGGCGCAAGCTTTGGGAGGGCGTGTATATTGGCACCAACCCGGAAAGTTGATCGGGGAACGACGGGAGGATGAGCGGTCGGTCGGCTGAGCCGAGCAGCCGGTGAGATTAACCATTTTTTATCTTTATCAAAATAAAGGGGATATTTATAAAACGAACCACCCTGTGTTATTTCTGGGCTCGAGCAATCACGTCGAATAAATAAATTCGGTGGAACGATCCCCCAAACTCTGTGAATTAGCCGCGACATTTGTTGAGAGCAAAAGATAGCAAACTGTTTTTGTTTCACAGCCAAGTACGGTGAAGAAAAAAATAACCAAACCTGTGGGTGTAAAACTCCCACATGTTACGGCCACTGACCAACCTTTCACCTCATCTTCCTCAGTTTAAAAAATCGTATGTTTCACTAACACTTACCTATCAGAATACTAAAGGGTTACTTAGTTAACTTCCCAAACTGTATTCTGATAGTTCTTTCTTTGAATCTCACATTATTGTATTTACAGAAACTTGGTTAAAGCGGGAGATCTTAAGCTTCGAAGTTTTTCCTAGTAGGAACACTACTTTTAGATGTGATAGAACTCTGCGAAGGAAAGGAGGAGTGTTAATTTCTGTAGACTCCAAATTCGCTTCTGAACAGGTAAAAAGAGTTTGGTGACATTGAATTTCTTTGCATTAAAATCACTTTGTCCGATCAATCTTTGTATGTTACATGTTCTTACATACCACCTTCGACCGAACTGCCAACATACTGGCAACATTTGTCCGCTATTCGTGTTTTCGATCGTCTGTCTGATGGGGACCAGCTGATAGCTCTGGGTGACTTTATTATCCCAGAACTTAATTTTTCTTAACTCCCACCACGACTTCCCTGCGGGCAAGTTCGGCATGTCACTCGGGCAAATTAACGGGCAATGCAGCGGGCAAGGCAATGCGCCATCGGCTGAAGAACGTGTACGGAGTGGCCAATTTGAACTTTTCGATGCAGAGCCTGGATGATGTAAAGGCAGTGAAGGCGAATGCGCGCCTACCTGTGAAGCCGTACAACAATGCAACGCCCAGGATTCTAATTGGACTGGATCATGCGCATCTTGGAATACCCCTCAGAACAAGAAGCTATGGATCTGGAGGAGCATTTGTGGCAGCCACCGCACTTGGATGGGTGGTGTATGGACCGGTGGACGGAAAGGCGAGCTCACCGCTCCAGAGTACGTGCAAGCCGCGCCCCAGGATAATCTTCTGGAGCAGATGGTCAGCGATTATTTCGAGATCGAGAACTTCGGAGTAAAGCCGGCACAGGAGGAGACGACTAAGCGAGTAGGCCGACGATATGAGACCGATATGCTATGGAGAGACGACAAGGTGAGACTGCCGGAGAGCTACAATATGGCGCTCAAGAGACTCGTCATCATCGAGGGAAAAATGAGCCGCGATGTGGACTTCGCGCGGGCCTAAAAGGGAATAATGGACGATCCGGCTGGTCTTCAGCGCGGCTATCAAGATGGACGACGTGTCTCTTAATTCAGCGCTAATGAAAGGCCCACAGCGCTACAAGTCCTTCCCAGCTGTGCTCTTCCTATTGCTTATATTCTCGCTCAATAGAGATTCTTATCTCTATTCTTTGCATTTTACTATCTCGCACTAACTGCTCTCTTTAATCTCTCCCTTTCGTTTCCTTGGTACAGGGGTTCAAGGTTTCTCAATAATAAAAACAAATAATATTACTAAATTAATTATTTAATTTTTTAATAATCTTTAAAAAATTAATTATTTAATTTTTAATAAATACGGAATTTAAACTTGTCTGTGCGCTTAAGTCTTGAAATAAGACAGTCTCCTCTTTCCACCCTGCCATCCACTGCGGGGGTATCTGGACCAAGCCCGATGACCTACGAATCGGAGGCCTAAGCGGGCAAACGGGGGGACAACAAAGAGAGCCCACCAATAGAAATGCGGCGAGAATTGTGGAAAGTTAACGGCGAGAACCGAGGAACGAAGGATTAACGGCAGGAAGCGAGATTTGCAAGAATTAACGAGCGCCTCAGGCGCTATATAAGGAGGGCCCCTGGAGAAAATCGGGACCGAATCTTCTGGGGAAGCTGAAAAGTTGAGTGAAGGACTCCCCGTGGGTAAGTCTGACATTCAAGCGAGAAAGTTTCCTTGGTGGAATTAGGAGTATAGGCTGAAGGACCCCCCGTGGGTAAGTCCGACAGTGTCAAGTGCGGGATTTAAAGCGAGTGTGCAAGGAATCGCGATCCGTGGCTCAAGGACCCCCTGTGGGTAAGTCCGGCGGCTGTACGCGAATCATCAAAAGAGAAGAAATCAAGGAGCAAGTGGGTAAAGGATCAAGGATTTGCGGCGGAGCTGAAGACCAAGGGTCAATCGAGTCGGGTTGGGATATTCCCGGACACGACAGGTATTCTGGTGGGCGATAGCGACGGATGGGCCAGGCGTACGCCTTAAAGTCAGCGACAGAATCCTGATCCAGGCGCTGGGGCGTACGCACAGCGTATCACCTGGAGTTAATGGAGGCGCGACGCCAAAACCTCTGGTCTGCCATAGATCCTGCGGAGCATAGGCACGCAGACACGGATTAGGTGCCGTCCACGGCGAATGGGCATTCCCAGTGAGCCAAAGATACCAAAGATCCACGGCGCCCACAGAGGCAGCGACAACCAGCAACAGGAGCAGCGACAGGATCAGCGACAGGATCAGCGACAGGATCAGCGACAGGATCAGCGACAGGAGCAGCGACAGGATCAGCGACAGGAGCAGCAACAGGAGCGGCGGCGACGACAGAAGAGCAGCGACGACAAAAACAGCGACAGCGGCATGAGAGGGTCAGCACAGGCCCCGCAACTGGAGCACATGAGTCCAAACGGAGGGAACCGTGAGCCGAACCGGCACCAGGCACAAAGACAACACGTCTTGCTGGGCGCAAGCTTTGGGAGGGCGTGTATATTGGCACCAACCCGGAAAGTTGATCGGGGAACGACGGGAGGATGAGCGGTCGGTCGGCTGAGCCGAGCAGCCGGTGAGATTTACCCTTTTTTATCTTTATCAAAATAAAGGGGATATTTATAAAACGAACCACCCTGTGTTATTTCTGGGCTCGAGCAATCACGTCGAATAAATAAATTCGGTGGAACGATCCCCCAAACTCTGTGAACTAGCCGCGACATTTGTTGAGAGCAAAAGTTAGCAAACTGTTTTTGTTTCACAGCCAAGTACGGTGAAGAAAAAAATAACCAAACCTGTGGGTGTAAAACTCCCACTGACGGCCACTGACCAACCTTTCACCTCATCTTCCTCAGTTTAAAAAAACGTATGTTTCACTAACACTTACCTATCAGAATACTAAAGGGTTACTTAGTTAACTTCCCAAACTGTATTCTGATAGTTCTTTCTTTGAATCTCACATTATTGTATTTACAGAAACTTGGTTAAAGCGGGAGATCTTAAGCTTCGAAGTTTTTCCTAGTAGGAACACTACTTTTAGATGTGATAGAACTCTGCGAAGGAAAGGAGGAGTGTTAATTTCTGTAGACTCCAAATTCGCTTCTGAACAGGTAAAAAGAGTTTGGTGACATTGAATTTTTTGCTTTAAAATCACTTTGTCCGATCAATCTTTGTATGTTACATGTTCTTACATACCACCTTCGACCGAACTGCCAACATACTGGCAACATTTGTCCGCTATTCGTGTTTTCGATCGTCTGTCTGATGGGGACCAGCTGATAGCTCTGGGTGACTTTATTATCCCAGAACTTAATTTTTCTTAACTCCCACCACGACTTCCCTGCGGGCAAGTTCGGCATGTCACTCGGGCAAATTAACCACTTTAAAAATTCTTTAGGTCGGCTATTGGACTTATGTTTCGTTTCTGATCCTGATGGAATTACTCTTTCCAGAACTTTGCCCCTTTGTTACCCTGAGGATCCATATCATCCCACTCTTGAGCTTTCAATCGAAAACAATTCCTTTAATGACCTTAAGTCTACACTTAAATCTTATAAAGTTCGTTTCTTCCGTAAGGCTGATTTTACGAAATTAAATAAGTTAATCTCGGAATTTGATTGGTCTGATTTACTGGCATGCGAGGATTTAAACATCGAATTACAAAAATTTGATTACACTTTAAACATATTTTCGACGCTTGCGTGCCGTGGAAATATCCGTCCGCTTCAACGAATCCGCCTTGGTATACAAGGCAACTTACAAATTTAAAGAACATTATGAGCAGACTTATAAATAAACATAGATTATCTGGCTGTACAGTTATTCAAGATACTAAGTAGCTCGGTCCAATTTCACGCAGAACGTTATATTAGTTATATTTGCCGCTGCCGGATTCAGTTTACCCAGGATCCGAAGCAGTTTTATAATTTTGTAAACACTAAGCGCAAACATGTATCTCTTCCTCCACTGCTTACGTTTGAGAACTCTTATGCGAACACTGATCAGGCAATGGCCGATCTCTTCGCACAGTTTTTTCAAACTACGTATTCACCTAGCAGCAGTTCAGCTCAGCCTTACACTTATAATTTCCAATCAGCCAACCTTATATTTTTCCCATCTTTCTATCGAAGTGGTGGGTTATTCCAGCATGGCTTCATGAAGCGCCGCTCCACCACTACCAACTTTTCGGAGCTAACAAACCATCACGGATGGCTTCTGCAATGGCTTACAAAATAAGTAAACTCAGTCTTTTGAGATTTCCAACTGATCTTCTTATCTGGATTTCGAGCTCATCTGGAAGAACCCAACTTGTCTTCTTTAAAGATGTTAGCTCGCGTTTAGTCCGCGCCACATCTGGGGTGCCCCAAGGAAGCCATCCTGGACCCTTACTTTTTCCACTGTTTATTAACGACTTTTCCCTTGCCTTAACTGAGTCACTTTTACTTATGTACGCTGATAACGTTAAGCTATGTCTTCAGTATAAATTCACTGGCGCCCAGTCTAGACTTCAATCCGATTTGGATAAACTTTAAAATTGGTGTTTAGCAAATAACCTAAAGCTTAATGGATCGAAATGTAAACTCATGTCTTTTTACCAATCTAGTCCTCACCAGGCTAGGTACTTTCTCTATGGGAACACCTTAGAACGATTAACTCAGGTTAACGATCTAGGTGTCCTATTAGATTTGAAACTTAAATTTACCGACCATATATCTACCATGGATAATAAAGCTATGGGTGTGCTTGGTTTTATTAAAAGATGGTCAAAATAATTTAATGACCCGTACATAACTAAAACGTTATATACATCACTGGTCCGTCCGATTTTTGAGTATGAATCGTGTGTCTGGAGTCCTCAATATGAAGTACACCGAGATCACATAGAATCTGTTCAAAAAACTTCCTGGATTTCGCTCTTAAGGGACTTAATTGGGATGCAAATCTTTACCTCCCCTCTTATCGTAGTACACTTTTACTAATCATCTTACCATCATTAACAAACCATAGAACGATGCTGGGTGTCAAGTTTCTATATAATCTTATTTATGGTAATGTAGATAGCTAACATTTACTAACACGCTTCAATTTTAACGTTGCTAGTAGAAGGACTAGAAACTTTCATCTTCTACTCTTCAGCCATTGTAATTCGACATAATTCAACACGATCCGTTCAGGGTATTATGTTCGGACTGCAATGGTCTCTACAACATCTTGTCACTTTGCTCCATTAATAATCTTAAATCGCTTATATTAACCGCCGTATCTGTGCAATACTCTTCCTCGTGGTAGGAGGAACTATCTCGGATTTATTCCCACGATTCGGTTGGTTTGATGGGAGGTGGGATGTACGTGTGTAGTGGGAACCGCGCAAAATACCACTACGTGGACGACTACGTCGACAGTTTCACCGTGAAGAAGAAGCTATCGCCATTTCGACAGAGAAATTCATGCAGATGCAGGATTTGACTTGTGTCGTTTTACTTCCAGTTCGGCAAGTGTGGTCAGAGCGGTGATCCCACTTAAATCCATCGGTAGCGTCAGATGGACCGAAGCAGAGGAGAAGGTACTAGAAATGTACTGGCAGCCGGCTATAGATGAATGTAGATGGCGTCAAATATCATCGAGTCGGGGATCATCGAGCAGGGGAACGCGTCTCTACCAAGAGGGAGTTCCCAAGCCTGGTCACATCCACGTGGATGGTGCCGTGGACTACGATACGATGGAGAGGATCACGGACTGAAGTCAATGGAGTGCGCTGAAGCTGAGCGCGCACTGGTACGGCAATCGCAGCGATAAGCGTTTGCTGAGGACAACCAAGGAAAATCCGCCAAGGGCAGCCGACTGCATGGACTGTCCCCATACTTCGACGAGAACGGAGTAATGCGAGCCAGCGGAAGTACCGACGACGCGGCGTGTGTGCCATACTGCGCCTGTCGGCCAATCTTGCTGTGTCACGAAGAGGCATTGGCGGAGATGATCGTGCAGCATCACCACGAGAGGATGTGCAACCAAAACACGGAGGCAACCATCGGAGCGATCCGGCAGAAGTTCTGGATTACGAACTTACGGAAGCTGCTACGGAGGGTAATAGGCAAATGCAACGTTTGCAAGCTGCGAAGGTCACGGCCAGCTCAGCCCGAGATGGGTCCCCTGCCAGAGGACCGGCTAGAGGCTAACGGATGACCGCTTTTTGTGACGGTTGGACGTCGCACGGAGAAGTGGCACTGTTTACGTCTGACCACAAGAGCTATCCACTTGGAGATGGCTCACGATTTGTCCAACGATTCCTGTATAATCGCTATGAGGAACTTCATGAGCCGACGTGGACCCAGGATTAGGAGGGACAATGGAAAGAACTTCGTTGGAGCCGACCGCGAGGTCGAATTTTTTGTTGTCTAATTTAGAACCCATTTTTCTATCAGTGCATTTAAAAAAGTTGTTCGATCGTAACTACAATGCCTGGTGCGTGCAAATGAGAAGTGTCAAAGTCCGTAAAATTAAATATGCGGTAAAACGGTACCGGCGAATTTAGTCTTTACAAAAAACTGTTGAAAAACAAAAAGCCGGGTAATTGCAGAATCTCGCAATATTTAAAATCGTTAATATATTCATATTAACTAGTCGACGATTCTATATATTAAACGGTCACATGTTAAATTATATAAACTGGTTGAAGTGAACATCGAATTGAGCGAGGAATTAAAACTAATAATTTTGTTGTCCTGTTTATGTTTCGATTTCGAACACTTCATAGTTGTCCTGGAAACGCGTGATTTGTTGCCGCCCTTTGATATAATCAAGGTCAAGCTTCTGGAAGAAGCAGAAAGAATAGAGCAGAAAATAGAGAAAAACGAATAGAAACAGGCCTCCTATACAGATGGAATACCGTTAGTGTAGCTGCTAATAAAAGAACTAAGAAAAACTAAGAAAACTAAAAGACAGTTCGACGGAATTGCTTCAAATGCGAAAATCTACAAACAAGAAACAATTAATCAAATGCACCTAAAATTTTCCTATATTCAGCAAACAAGGAAACTGTTTTGGTAGGTGCGTGATGTTTGGACAGTAAAGCAATTTCCTATATGTGCAGAAAAAAGGAGTTATTATCATAGCTTGCAAATAAATGTTAACCGTTTTTTTGCTTACGCTCTGTTTGCGAGAGCAACCGAAACAAAGCATGCCGTTTCGGTTCCTCTCTGAGCAGCAGGCTTTGTTTTGTTTCGTTTCGGTTTTCTGTTGAACGAATTACAATGAGCAAATCATGAAACTCTCATCTACCGAACATCGCTCAATGAGAGATTTGAGTGACACTCGCACAGAGAGACTCAGTAAAAGACCGATTGACTGAAAAAGTCAGCGCAAAAAGTCTTTTAAATAATTTGTTTTCGTTTCGCTGCACAGTGGTACATGGTACATGAAATTTGACGAAAAAACTTATTAAAATTTTAAACGTGAATTTTCCAATTTCAAACTAATATATTGATTATTTTAATAAAAAAATGAATATTTTCCTTTTAAATTCATTTATTTTGAGTTAAGCTTAACAACTAAACTTTGGACAACTTTGTTGTCCATTTTGTTAAATATAAAATATTGATGCACTTTTTTATTAAGTTCTCATCAGAGTCTGGCAGCATGCCAATCACTCAATGAGTACACCCGAAAAACACCGGGTGTTTTATACACCCGAGTGCCTTTCGTGCACAAAGTTTCGGGTACGAGTAGTTACTGTGTCAAAAATTTCGGGTGTGTGTAAACACACATGATTTTGAGTACTTGCCTTTTCTTTACTCTGTAAAATTTTTGAAAATCAATCGTAGGCACTGATGAAAAAAAGATGAGTGGAAGGAAAGGCACAAAAAAAATTTCATAAAACAATAATAGGCAAGGGTGGTTTTATTAAAATATCTATTAAAATATTTATTAAAATTGTATAACATTTAACAAATAAAAAACATTGAATTTACATAATAGGGGACTTTATTGAAATTAAAATATTTAAGCTTCGCGTGAATTTTTAAAGATGGAGTGGAGAAAAATGATGTTGTCTACAGACTTTGGTGTAAGCCTATTCCTCTTTTCGGTCATAATATTACCGGCCATAGAAAACACCCTCTCACAGGCGGCACTACTGGCAGGTATAGAAAGGACTTGCAGTGCAAGATGAGAAAGTCGGGGGTATGAATTTTTATTTTGATTCCACCAATCAGTTGGTTCAAAGCCCTCGGTTAGAGCCACTCTTTCTCGGCAATACCTTTCCAGTTCTTCTAATGGCGTTTCGGATGTATAGTTATTAGGGTGGACTAAATTTGAAAAAAAAAACAAGAAAGGAAAGCTAACTTCGGGCAGAGCCCGAAACATGTGTGGAAAGTCCCAACCCTCTAACTTAAAAAACACCAAAGTTATGGCATTTCCGATCAATCAGTTATATGGCAGCTATAGGATGTAGTCGACCGATCCCGGCCGTTCCGACTTATATACTGCCTGCAAGGGAAAGAAGGGTGTGTGCAAAGTTTCAACTCGATAGCTTTAAAACTGAGAGACTAGTTTGCGTAGAAACAGACAGACGGACAGACGGACAGACGGACATGCTCATATCGACTCAGGAGGTGATCCTGATCAGGAATATATATACTTTATAGGGTCGGAGATGTCTCCTTCACTGCGTTGCACACTTTTGACCAAAATTATAATACCCTCTGCAAGGGTATAAAAAGATTGCTTAGAAGCAACTGAGGGGGGTGTAAGCCTCATTGGGTTATTGTTATTCAAAATGAAGCTTGAATTGGAATCCTGATCGTTTTTGACAACCAATTTCGTCCCCAAAGTAAAACCATGGCAACAGATCAATCTGAAAACACCTATGTGTTTTTGAAAACACTCAAGACTTTCATGTGTGTTTTTACTACTCATGTTTTTTTGACACAATCATGATTTTTACTAATCTCTCATTTCAACACTTTTTTGTGTGGCAAGTATGATTAATACTTACGAGCCTAAAATACCTAAGTGTCTGAGTGTTTAAAGTCACACATACACAAAGTGAACAAGTGCTAGAAAGGCAATACACTCATTACACTTATTGGAATTTGTGTGTGTCGCATCATGTAATTTTTCTGATGAGTGGAGAGTGCCATCCATATACGAATTTTTATGAGTATGCATAGGGTGCCGAAAAGTGCCACCCGTGCCGTTCTCTGGTTCTCATCCCATTTTCAATAAATTTGATGAATCACTGTTTACACGAGAGATTTACAAAGCAAATTGACAAGTTGAGCCCACTAAACTTCACATACACACATACATGCTCAAAAGACTTTTTGAATCGTCGAACGCAAGCAAACGGTCCGAGAATGAACAGACCAAACGAAAACAGAAAAAAGTGTTTTTCGACTGAGCGCGAACAAAATTTGTATACGAGCAACTCAATCGGTTGCTCTCAGACTTTTTGCTCAAAGTCTCAGTGACAAACATTTATTTTGAGACCGCTCGAATCGGTTAACAGTTATTTGCAAGCTATGGTTATCTATATATATAAAAGAACAACGTGTTTTATGTTACACATCTTATAAATCAAGAACGGAAGAACAGATTTGAGTGAAAATTGGTAGGGAGGTAGCTTAGAGCCAGGAGAAGGACATAGGATACTTTTTGTCCCGTTCGACAGCGTTCCTCCCTTTCCTCCCTGGCCCATACTTTTTTATTTAGGCAGACAGCTAAGAAGAAAATGTCAAATCAGTTACAAACGAAGTCAAATTCATAGTCAGGCTCTCAAATTTAACAACGAACCAAAAAGATTGTGTTGCGCTGAAATCAATATTAAAACTATTTCTATTAAATAAATAATTAACAAGTGGATTGAAGTGAAGTGAAGTTTAATTAATAATGCCGCGACCAAGACGGTCGAATCTTTCCCGACGAAGCCGTAATGCAAGAACAATACAAAATATTGCATATGAAAGGACTGAAGAAGAACGAGAAATTGCACGTGAACAGCGCCGCAATAGTATGGCTCGACTTCGTGCTTCTCAAATAGATTTCAATTTGCGACGCAGATATTTAGCTGATTTGAATCGAGCTGCGTTTCGATACGATTGCAGCAATGATTACAGCTTCCATCCTAGCGTTTGCATTGGGCAAATGGACGTTGTTTGCGAGTATTGTGGTGCATTAAAGTTTTCCGGAGAAACGCCTGGATTATGCTGCGATAATGGTAAAGTGAAATTGCCAGTGTTGACTCCGCCACAAGAGCCATTGTATTCCGCCATGCTTTGCGGCGAAACACAAGAATCACGCCACTTTCTTGCAAATACTCGAAAATACAATAGTTGTTTCCAAATGACGTCATTTGGGGCAGACATTATCGAAGAAGGAGGTTTTAATCCGACATTTAAGGTATTTATTTTTGTACTTACATAGAATGTAGTTAAAGAATCTGGTTTTTATTTTGTAGAATTCACCATCGAATTGGATCATTACTACCTTTCGAAGATACACAGAATAAATTTTTACAAATATATAAACTGTGCAACGGTACGCGTTTGGTGGTTAGTAAATTGATGAACAATGTAATTTACGCTACGATAATGATAGGAAAATTCAAAGGTGAGGAAGTTCTCATTCCGAGGATCCCGATGATCCCAACCGATATGCCGTTTGAATTTAAAAGACTTCAATTTCCGATACGTCTTGCATTTGCCATGACAATCAACAAATCACAAGGCCAATCCTTAAAAGTTTGTGGTTTAAATCTAGAACATTCATGTTTTTCCCATGGTCAATTATACGTGGCATGTTCACGGGTCGGAAGACCATCTGCGTTGTTTGTTTTTGCGCCTGATAATAAAACAAAAAATGTCGTGTATCACAAGGTGCTTAAGTGAAGAGCAACCTATGTACTAAAATACAGAAATAATAATGAATGATTAAGGAGGAGAAACAAAGAATATTGTATACCCACAAGTATTACAGAATTTAATTAATTTGAAAATTATTCTTTTTTGTTTGACTTATTTTTTATGCGTGCAACAACAATATGCCACAGCGAAACGTGGCAGGGTACTGCTAGTTATATATAAATGAATTCGTCGAAATCAAACATAAAATCCTTATGGAACAGATTGATATGTTTATCATAATTTCAGATGCCTACAAGAATTGATTAACGAAAAGATTGTAATCGGGTTTGATGTAAAAGGCATGACGGAAATAAAATGTGAAACGTATAATAATTGCAAGATCAGTGCAAGACCGTCTACAAAAGGTGGAATGTTTTGGAACTTGTTAATAGGGACATATGCGGTCCGTATAAATACGGGCTTATGAACATGCAGACCGCATGTCGATGGGAGAAGACATTTTATTAATTTTATTGACGACGAGACGAAAAGCCGAAGGACCAAGCATTTGAATCGTCCGAAGTTCATAAGTACATGGTTGAGTGTTATGGAGGAAAAAAACGAATTTTTGAGTAATTGTGGCATAAAAATACAATTAACAGTGATGCATTTCCCTGAGCAAAACGTTGTTTCCGAAAAGGCTTATGGAACCCTCGTCGAAATGGCGCGTGGTATGCTCGTGCATGCAAGTGTTGATGAATCGCTGTAGAAGCAGGTTCGACTGCGGCATACTTACTAAACCGAAGCACTAAAAGCGGGCTTAAACACTACCCATGGCGAGATGTCGTCTAAAGGAGTCGAATGGATCTTCAATTGCCCGGCACACCCAGCTGAGGGTGGCGCCTTGGAAAGGATGGTGCTGTGCGTGATGAAGGTGCTGGCGCACACGATGAAGCAACTCGCGCCCAAGGAGCACGTACTGGTTGACCTGTTGATTAAAGCGGAGACCATAGTAAACTCTCGCTCACTCATCTACCAGTGAAGGGCGACCAGGAGGCTCCACTGACACCCAACGACTTGCTGAAGGGAGCACCCGATGTCCCAGATCTTCCTAAGGATGACGGACAGGAGTCCGTAAGATACGTTACCAGGTAGCAGTGGCGCATAGCGAGGATAATGTGGGATCGATTCTGGAAGAGATGGGTGCATGAGCACCTGCCGACTTTTGTGCGCAGGGAGAGATGGTGCAAGCACGTCGAGCCCATTCGTCGAGGAGACTTGATGTTCATCTGTAATCCAGCCATACCACGAAGGGAGTGGAAACGAGGCATGGTGGAAGAGGTGTTCACCGGGAGAGATGGAGTACCTCGTCGAGCGGCAGTGCAGACTAACGATCGAGCCAAGACGACAATGCGTCCCGCTTTGAAGCTACCTGTACTGGACATGGTGAATGCCGCTGCTTCACGGGGGTGGGAATGTCGCGGAACGGATTAGGGCTATCGATAGTTAGTCAAGTTCAAACTTAGCGCCGCCAAAAGTCAGTACTATATGTAGCAGTAGCTTTGCGATTTTAGTTTATGTTATTCGGACTCACTAAATCGTGTAAAAAGAAAAATAATATTTTGCAAAAGTAAAATGCAAAAGGATTTTTTTATATTGGATGGCCGAAAACTTTTCAAAGTAGTTCGCGCTAAAAGACTATCTTACACAACTTGACACTTGCGATAAGAAACCGACGCACTGCATAAGAAGAATCACCACAAATGTAGTTCCAAAAAAATTGTTGGGTGTATCCTTTGGCGACCAACCATGACTTGGACCTTTACATATAGCCTGACCTATATTTATTCTATGGCTTTGGCATTAGGTGGATGATCGCCCTACAACCAAGTTTCATTATGTAGAAGGGACTCACGCATCATCGAATTCTCCCAATCAATGAATTTTGATATGACGATAGGACTGCATATGTCCGTATTAACAAGTTCCAAAACGTTCGATCTACTAATCCTTTTGTAAACGGTCTTGCACTGATCTTGCAATTATTACACGTTTCGCATTTTATTTCCGTCATTTATTAACCAATCTTGTAGGCATCTGAAATTATGATAAACATACCGATTATTCCATAAGAATTTTGTGTTTGACTTCGACGAATTCATTTATATATAATAACTCTTTTTTTCTGCACAAATGGGAAGTTGCTTTATTGTCCAAACATCACGCACCTGCCGAAACCGTTTCCTTGTTGATTGCCGAAGATAAGAAATTTTAGGTGCATTGGATCCATTATTTCTTGATTGTTGTTTTTCGCATTTGAAGCAATTCCGCCGAATTGTCTCTTAGTTTTCTTAGTTTTTCTTAGTTTTTTTATGACCGGCTACACTAACGGTATGGCGCCTGCATAGAAGGCCTGTTTCTATTCTTTTTCCTCTATTATCTGCTCTATTCATTCTGCTTCTTCCAGAAGCTTGACCTTGATTATATCATTATATTATATCACTTGATTATATTAAAGGGCGGCAACATTACGCGTTTCCAGGGCAACTATGAAGGGTTCGAAATCGAAACATAAACAGGACAACAAAATTATTAGTTTTAATTCCTCGCTCAATTCGATGTTCACTTCAACCAATTTATATAAATTAACATGTGACCGTTTGATATATAGAATCGTCGACTAGTTAATATAAATATTATATATTAACGATTTTAAATATTGCGAGATTCTGCCATTACCCGGCTTTTTGTTTTTCAACAGTTTCTTGTAAAGACTAAATTCGCCGGCACCGGGTATGTAATTTCACAGACTTTGATGCACGAGAACACTTCTCATTTGCACGCACCAGGCATTGTAGTTACTATCGCACAACTTTTTTAAATGCACTGATAGAAAAATGGGTTCTAAATTAGACAACAAAAAATTCTCAAATCAAGACTCAGATGTTCTTGAATCAATACCGGAATTTATAATTGAAATTAAAACGAATGGGTTATCGATAAAACTTTGTGGGATAGAGGGCTGAGGAGAAAATATGAAACAGCTAAAAATAGATTTTTAAAGCAGCACGGAAATACAACTGAACTTTAGAAAACTTTTCGCACGATTCCTTGTCAGGAATAGCTCAATGGTAGAATTCTGGGCTGATGTGTGAAGTGGGCCGGGTTCGAGCCAGGCTCGAGAATTCAACTATTTGTGTTATTTTATTTATTTACTTATTAATTTGTGGTTTTTATTTATTTGTGTTATAAAAACACCTTGTATTTACGAGTCGGGTCGTAAATAAGATTCTTCTACGGGTAATTTGTGCAGTACTATTATGATTTCGACAATAGCTTGATGGTTATAATTGGTAAGCCGGTGGTTAAAATTTCTCATTAATAGGCATGGAACGGGTTCGACTACTTACCAGAGTCAATAAAATTCAGTTCAATAAAAGAGTATTAATAATAACTTTAAACACTTAAATAAAAAACATATGAAAAAATTAAGAAATATGAATATTTAAATAAAAATTTTTTATGTATTTTTTTTTTTTAATTTGGGAAGTTTGTCGGCTTGAGTAATACTTAGAATAACATTTTTTTTTATCTATAAAGTCGTTCTTGGTCGACTTCCAAATGTGTTCGTACTTGGTTTAAGAACGAATTTCTTGGTTTTTTCTGATTTTGGTAAATACTCATTTTATTTTTAAAGATCCTCAATTTGATAGATCCTAAATTAGATCCTTAAGAAATGTATGTACTTGGTGAGCTATTGCACACGTGTGATCACGACGAACATGTTAGAATAGTAGTACACCAGTCTCGAACTTAAGCGACGTTTATTCAGATTGGCGGCCAGAAACCAGGTGAACAGGGTGTCTCAAACATTGGCAAAGTAAAAATATTTAAATTTCCCTATATCGTTCACTCTTATGACAGCTTTATGCAAACAAATACTATCTTAAGATAGCGGTAAGAAGGGGTATGCGTCGTGCTTGAGAAACCAGCTGATCTTCAAAACAACGACTTATGGAAGCCAGTCGACCATGCTCATCAGCAACAGGCATAAAGTGCACAGCTGTTGTACATCCAGAAACTTTCGCCAACAAGTGCAAACAATTCTCTGAGGAAAGCTCATCCAAATTTAAGCGCTCCGATCGAACGATTATTCCGTTAAGAAACTCTTCGGAGTGCTGGGCCTGAGCGACGGAGAAAGAGCTGAAATATACCCTACACATCTCCAAAGTTTTTTGCAGCCACCAATTTCAGCCGCCATTTGTGCTGCCAGCAATTCGCCAAACGAAATCGAAAGAGTCATTAGGGTGCTAAAACCAAAAGCGCTCCTGGTGACGAATAATTGACCCCAAACAAGTTAATTGAACTTCCTAACAGCGCTATTGCCTATAGTCTGTAAAGTATTCAATGGAATTATTAATCTTGACTACTTCTCAAAGAAATGGAAGAAATCTATCATTATAATAAAACCGAAGCCCCTAAAAGCCCCTAAAAGACCCCTAAAACTGCAATTCCGCCATCGTACTGACCAATAAGCCTAGTAAATTATTGGTTAGTACTAAAAAAAAGAACGCATGAAACCATTGAGCAAGTAAACATAACAATATCAGAAATGAATCATGTTCAAAATCAAAATGCACTTGTGGTCTTACACTCACAAGTGACCGAGGAGCGTCTGCCGCATAACGTACGGCTCCAACCGCGGAAATAAATTCGTTTAAGTACATAACATATGTAGAATATATAGAGAGATTATAAAGATAACGAGGAAGAATTGGTGTGCTCTTTTAGAATGGATGTTTTCATATTTAAAAGAGATTATAGTGAAATAATTCGATAGAGACCATAGTAGTTCGAACTTGAAACCCTACAATGGCTTTGGCTTAGGTAAATTTAATGCTGGCTAACTGTAATTGTAATATTGGCCAATCGCCATTAATGATTTACGATTAGTTAAGGAGGGTACAATTATTAGTAAGAGTCTACTCTGATACGAAGGAAGGTAAAGATTTTAATTCCATTTAAGTCTTCTAAGAAATATAGAAATATAACAAATAATAGAAAATTCTTTTGCTCGGTTTCTATGCGGTCTTGAGGAACTCCACATTAGAGATAAAACTGCTTTTGCACGGGGAAATCTAACCGGGCTGATCTGAGGTTCTAATATATTTCTATAGATGTACAGATTATATTATATTTTTTTTAATGCCTGTCTTTATATTTTTTAATTTCGTGAGGCACCTTGTAAACCGAGGAGAATTATTTGAAGCGGACAGATATTACAGCGGCACGCATAAGTCAAAAAATGTATTTAATGTGTACAGTTGCATGCCAGAATCTCGGATTCCAATTAAGTTTCTAAAAGTCAGCCTTACAAAAACAACGAATTTTAATTGACACGCGGGGAGGCTTTTGAGAAGCAAAGCTCTGGAAAAAGTGGTACCATCTGGATCAGATACAAAACATAAGTTTAGAAGCCGATCTAACGAATTTCTGATATTGATCTAACCTAGGAACAAGTCAAAGATGCCTGCCGTGAAATCATGATAGGTGGAAATTGACAAAAAAAGATAAATTTTCAGTATTTGACCAAATTAGTTCTGGTAAATTTGAGTCACCAAGACTTATATAGCAGACCAGTCAGTATAGCAGCTTAAGTATAGCAAACCAGTCAGTGATGCCAGTATGTAGGCGGTTAGGTAGATGGTGGAATGTAAGAACATGTAATAAACAAAGATTGGGACAATATGACTTTAACGCATTCCAAATCAGCAAACTCTAGTAACTTTACCTCTTGAGAAGCGAAATTGGAGTCCATAAAGATTGAGACTCCTCCTCCTCTTCGCCGAGGTCAGTCACGTCTAAAAGTGGAGTACCTACTTGGAAAAACTTCGGAGCTAAGAATATCCGGATATCCTTTGCATTTCATATTGTAGTGTTTACCTAACCAGGTTTCGGTAAAGACTATAATATGGGATGTACAGAACCAGGATGGTAGACTAGGATGATGGATTTGTCTTACTATAAGACTTTACAGAATACCTTGAATTCCATAATTATTACTTATTTATTAATAATTTCTATTAAAGTTCCTTGAACCAATGTGTCAAGCAAAAGAAAATAGGAGCTTAAAGTGAGCGATTAGTGAGAGTTAATAACAAATGCAAGGAATAGAGATAAGAATATCTATTGAACGAAAATGGAAGTGTTAGGACTTGTGCCAGCATCAAATATCATAATTATTTCTATTTAATTCTCTTAGTGTAACTAGCCGCAGCGGTCCACTAATTGCTTGTTATCAGCTGTTCCATATTCTTTGTTTCTCCCAGATTCGTATGCGCTTTGTTGTTCTTTTGTAGCGCATGCACTTTGGGAGCTTTGGTGGAGCTTCTGCGCAAGCTATAGGTTTTATCCACTTGTATATTCGGTTTTGTTGGGATCGGCCGCTGCAGTTGTTTTGGGGTTAAATTGACCCAATAGAAATATTGAAATTGAATTGTGGATTCTTTATTAATTCGGTCGCTATCAAAACGCTGATAGCTCAACATTTGGTGACCCCGAAGCGATCGCGCTCTAATTGATTTGTGATCATTAAAGTGCTTAAAGGAAACCTTGTAAAGGAAAACTTGTTGCTGTTGTTTCCATTACATTGCACCTTGCACAAAAACAAATTGAAGAATGGAGTCTGGAGCTGAGACTATTGGAGCTGCTGCCGCAACCCGGGAAAGGATGCTGCGGAGAAGAGCAGAGGTGGCCTGCCAGGAAATGAAAGCGCTGCATCATAAGGTGAAGGCTGCGGCGCGGACTGAGGATTCTTCCATTATGGCGCTGGAGTCAGTGGAGAAACGTGAGCGGTTCACCGCGCTTCAAGAAGAGTTGGAGGAGCTTAATTTTAGCGAGATCGGGAGCGATCTGTATTGGAGATTCTCGCAGCTGGCGACTGATGTGGAAGTGAAAATTCAGGTGGAGGTTGCCAAGCGCTCCATGAGAATCGCTGCCCACTCCACACTTCTCGACGGTGCCAGTGTATCGCCAATGCCATACAAGCCAGCCCCCTCCTTGCCACCGTTGCCGATGCCAACATTCAGCGGCGGCTATGCCGAGTGGCCGGATTTCTGCGCCCTTTTTAAGACCACGATTGACAGCCATCCCCACCTAACGAAGACGGAAAAGCTCCGGTGGCTCATTTCATGCCTGCGCGAGTCAGCCTTGGATACGGTGAGAGCTCTGGAAATTACTGACGCGAACTACGATGTGGCCCTTGACCTATTGCGCAATCGTTTTAGTAATCGGCGTTTAATATTTCAGTCTCACATTAATGAGATCCGCAGCTTCGTGTGGTCGAGCCAGGGTCTGTTGCTACTTTGCGGGAGCTATCGGATCGGTTCAATGGGCATATGCGGGCTCTTATGAGTTCCGGATCAGCTGCCGAGATCCAAGGATGTTTGCTTATCTAGATTATCCTGCAGAAGTTGGATCCTGCCACAAAGGCCAAGTGGGAAGACACTCTCGCCGGAAGCAACGACAGCCTTCCGTCATGGGAGTCCATGGCACGATTCTTGGAGCAAAGGTGCCGGACTCTTGAATGCGTCTACTTCTCTTTGGCGTCGTATCCACCAGCTAACCAAGTGGGCCGAGGTAGATCTTCGAATAACCGATCTTCGTGCATGGTTATTAACGCCCGTCCTGCTCTATGCGCCATGTGTGGTATTTCGGTGCACGAGCTTCCTTCTTGTTCAAAGTTTAGTGCTTTGACAATTGAGGAACGGTACGACGAAGTGCGGCGTCTGGCTCGCTGTTTTGTTTGTCTGGAGGATGGCCATCTCGCTCGCGGATGCTCAGCTTCCCGCTGCTCAACGTGCAATCACCGTCATCATATTTTGTTGCACCCTCGCGGGCAGATTTCACCCGCACGAGTCTCCCGCCCCATCGGTGCCGTTTCTGTTGCGCACTCATCCCGCTCAATCAACCCTGTTATAAACCAGGATCGCAATGCTGAGCTAGTGCTCCTGGCAACAGCTAATGTGCTCGTTCGTGGTCGATCTGGAGCCTTCTTGCCTTGCCGAGTTTTATTGGATTCCGGTTCACAAGTGCACCTCATCTCGTCTCGGCTGGCGAATGAACTTCAGCTTGGCCGTTCCAAATGCTCCACAACGGTGGCCGGTTTCGGCGGCACTGGGTTTGAAACCGATGGAGCATCCGTTAATGTGTGCTTGAAGTCCCGCCTTAGCACGTATTCAGTGGAAATTGAGGCTTTTGTAGCTTCACATATAACCGACTATCAACCTAGCCAGGACATAGATGCTTCGCGCTGGAAGATTCCTGGCAATATGGACCTAGCTGACCCTAACTTCCACAACACGCAGCGAGTGGACCTTTTGATTGGAGCCAGCTTAATCTTTGACCTATTGTCGGCTCGTCAAATCCAATTAGGTCACGGGCTCCCCATTGCCCAGAATACTCGATTTGGCTGGGTGATTTCTGGACGCGGCGAACTATCACGGGATGTGTCGTCGCTCTATACTAGGAAAGACAACCCACGGAATAACCACTGGAATGATGTGACTGCTGCCCCTTCCAACAGTGTTATTGAAGTCCCACCCTTCAACGGGGGGAGGATGTTGGACCAAGCAGCCAACAGAAAGTGCATTTAAAATAATCATAAAATGCTTAGCTGCAGCTGTTGTTGTCAGCATGTATTCTTCTTTGTTTTGTCTCCCAGTTTCGCATGCGCTTTATTGGTATTTGTAGCGCATGCACTTTGGGAGCTTTGGCGGAGCTTCTGCGCAAACTCTTGGGATTTAGGCACTTGTAATTCGGCATTGTTTTGGTTCGGCCGGGGAATTTATTTTGGGGTTAAATTGACCCACAATAAATTGAAATATAAAATTGAACCTTGTCTATTAATTCGGCCGCTATCAAAACGCTGATAGCTCAACAGTGATCAAAAAATGTTAGATTCATTTGTTATATGTCATCTTAAAACTAATAATCTTTTACAACTTGATAAGCGTCTGAAGCCAACCAACCTGCATTACGTCGGTCTTTTTTTAAACCCGCCGTTCAGGCAGCTTAATTTTTTAACAGAATCTGAAAGAAGTGACACTTTTGCTACGATTAAAGGCATATTATCCAGTCCTGAGAAAAACATATCGGCTAATGAAGCCCAGGATTTTTTTGAATTTAGAGATGAAACCAATGCTAAAAAGGTTAAATTAGTGCGCAACGATGTCGACATTGAAATAGATAACTATTACCAATGCGGCAAAGAAAGTGAACAGTCCCAGAGAGAACTAGCAAAGCAAATTTTAATTATACCAATTAGGTCTGCTACGAGCGAAAGAGTGTTCTCAACGTTTGGCATGGTTCTGCGCGAGCGCAGAACAAGATTGCTAAGCAGTAATTTGGATAAACTGGTATTTTTGTACAAAAATATGAATTAATTTTAATGTTTTTTATGTTAATTTCAGGAAAAAAAAATTTTTGCAACGTTGTAATTCGATTTTGTCATTTCAACCGTGATGCCGATATTGGCAAAAAAAAATTTTTTTTACAACATTGTCATTCGATCGTGGCGCCTTTCGATAATTTTAGTTGGTATAGTTGACCACCATATTTTGTGTAAAGCCAATAAAATGTGCGAAAAAATTGATAAAGTAAAAGTTCAACGAGCTTTAAAAGAAAATGATCCGGATTACAAGCTTGTGAATATATGTGAAAAATTTATATACCTATGCCTATAAAAATAAATAATGTAAATATTATATTTCGTGTTGGGCCGTGTTGCCAAAATTTTTATCCGTGCGTGTGCGTGCGTGGTAAAAAAAAATTCGCTGTCGTGTCGTGTTGGGCCGTGTCGAAAAATTCATCGCATGCCCACCTCTTATATTAAGTTACTTCCCAGCTCAACGAGGGGGAAGATTTCCTTGGGCGTCCCGTAAAGACGGGTAAACGCCAACACCTTTGTTTGAAATTAAGAACTTTGAGAAACTTGTTGAAAATTTGTAGACATATTATTTATACATTGATGTTGATGGTATATACATATATAATGATGATGCATGAGACGATAAACGTTTGTTAGAGTGACCATATTATTATGGGGGTGAATTGTTATGTTTGTGCATAATGATATTTAATTCCAATATTCCGATAGTTAGTTAAATTAAGTTAATGTATCTTATAGATCTATCTTTGCCATTTCAATGAAATCAGTTATTGTATTGTATTTTTCAATGGGTTCTTGCTTAAAAAATTGATAGATGTCATTATATTTAAGCAGAAGAGGGAATCTTCTACGGATATTATTGTATTTTGTACATTTCAGGAGAATGTGAGAGATGTCTTCTATGGTGTTGAGGTTGCAATCACAGTTGGGGCTGTCACACACTTTTAGTTTGTATAGAGTGTATCTATCAAAAGAATGGCCACTGAGGATCCTGTTAACTTGCTTAACTTCTAATCTATTGAGACTGCAGTGTTTGGAGCTATACCATGGCTTATGTCTGACATAAGGAAATAGAATGCAATAACCCCTGTTCTTTTCTAAACAGAAGGCATTATATTCGCGTTCCCATTCAATTTTAATTATATTATAAATATGGTTAATAGCATCGTTGATTTTATATTTAAAATTGATATATGTTCCTGAGCTGTTGGCGTTTTTCGCAGCATTGTCAGCTATTTCGTTTCCCCTTAATATTAACATGACTAGGAACATGATGGAGTTGAAAGTACAGAGTTGAAAGAAAGTACTTTGATTGGAGTTAACTTTTTTTAAGATTTCAGACCCTATGCGATTCCGTCAACATGTGTGATGGAATCTTATATCTATAAATTCTAGGTAGGTCTTTATATAGCTAGTGTTCTTAGCGGAAAAATTGTTTTGTAGAAGGGAGGCAGCCGGGAGGTTAAAAGCAAAAATTTTTGCTAGCTCTTTAGCTGTCGCAAACTTCATCCTGTATGCTGGAGGAAGTTCACCTGCCATGTGATAAATAATGTTAACCGGAGTTGATTTCATAAGTCAAAGAGATTTTCTAAGATATAAATTTGCATGTACCTGAACAGCAGATGAAACAGTCTTAGAAATATTAGCAAAAGATGAGCAGGCATACTCATATTTTGGTCTAACAAAAGCTTTGAAATGGTTAATGGCTTTGCCGGGATGAATGCCAAAACGGCAACACGCTTTTGAAGCGTGTATGGATGAGTTATTTGTACAGATAGTTCTCCCTAAATAGCAAACATGATCAACTTCTTAATTAATAAATTATTATACATTATACATAGTGTACGTCTTTTATTGTTAAAATGTATCACAGACGATTTCATCGGGTTAAAAGTAAGGTTAATAGTATCACAGATATTGTTAAAGTTATTGACCTTTTGTTCCAGGATGTCCCTTGCGTCCGAGAAGTTTTTGCTGTAGGAGATAAGGAAAAAATCGTCCGCTTACTAAAAAATGAGGCTTTGGTAGTCGCTTATAGAATGAAGAACAGCAGTGTAGAGATTAAAGAGGATGGGACTTAAACAGCTTCCTTGACTGACTCCTTTGCTAACCGTAACTTCGGTTTTACCCATGACAAGCATCCTTTTGTTTAAGAATTCAATGATAAAATTGATGTATCGATTTAAATCGGTTAAATCCAAGATCTCAGGACTTTACAAAGGATTGAGATGTTAACGCAGTCAAAGGCTTTACTCAAGTCTAGGACTGCAGCTATAACATGAAAGCCTTTGGCTTTCAGATTGGCAACGCTTGAAGACGACACTTAGTAGGCATATAGGTCTGTTATCGGCGATCACTGAGGAATCTACATGTTTTTTAGGCACTGGAACGATTTTGATTCTGCGCCACACTTCTGGTATTTTGCCTTCGTTGAAGATATCGTTTAGCATGGATGTAAACTTTTGAACTTGCTCGGGGGGTAGGGAGAGCAGCATATTATAGGACATTTTATCCAGACCCTTTTAGGAATGCGGGTTTCGGGATTTCAGAAAACACAAAACATCACAAGGAGAGAAATATATTTTGTTTATAGTTTCGAGTTCGATTTGTGGGAAATCATAATGAATACAGCCTGTAGTGTCCGGGGATGTTGAGACGTGTTGTAGGAAGGTAAGATGATCCTCATCATCAAAGAGTTTTGAGGTCGTTTTGATTTGCTTATATGCTTTTAAGGACTTAATTTTTTGCCAGAACTCCTTTGAGGACTGGGGGTTAGATAGTGAGTCAGCTAACATGTTCATGTTAATTTTGCTTTGTTTTATAGTATTTTTGCCTACTGGCATTTCTCAGGGTGAAAAGTTTCTCACAGGTTTCTTTTTTTTTTTTATTAAACTTTGCTTTTATTTATTGGATCTTCTCTTAATTTTGAGACTAACAATAAGTTTTCAAATCTTAACATTAACATTTAACTAACAGTAGACTAAGACTGCATTCTGGTTGCGCGTTCCTCAAGACGGTCGCTGGGTGGGTAGGTCATTGCGACGAAGTCGTGATTGGTTGCTCAACCTTGTTAGACCTCTCGCCAGGTGGTTAGGGTGCGACAATAGCTTGCTAAGGTACTTTTCCTTCTGTTCTGCGATCACATCTTTGACTGGAAGAATGTTTAAGTCGCGATGTATGTTTTCGTTGCGAACGTACCACGGTGCCCCGGTGATTGTTCTCAAGATCTTCGACTGACCTCGCTGGACTATGTCAATATTGCTATTGCTGGCATTCCCCCATAACTGGGAGCCGTACGTCCATATGGGTTTAAGTACCGAGTTATACAGCAGAACTTTATATTCAAGGCAAAGGGGAGACCGAGCGTTGATAAGCCAATGAAGGCTGCTGGCTTTTAGCTTTAGGTGGGTTCTTTTAGCTTCTATGTGCCGACGCCATATGAGTCTTCTATCGAGGTGTACTCCTAGATATGTTACCTCGTTTGCTTGCGGAGAAGGGTGTTGTTTAGCGTAAGGGGCGGGCAGTTTTGCCTATTCAAGGTGAACGTAACGTGCTTGCATACTTGTTCGTTTACTTTAATTCGCCAGTCTGATAGACATTTTTCAACATCCACCAGATGAAGAGCTAGCTGCGCAGTTGCTTGCATCGGTAATTTTGAGCGGCTAAGAATAGCTGTATCATCAGCAAACGTAGATGTTGTTAGTCGTGTGCTTGTCGGGATGTCTGCTGTGTAGAGAACATATAATGTTGGTCCGAGTACACTTCCTTGAGGAACCCAGCTCCAACAGTGAATTCGTCAGATATATTGTTGCACCTCACAGCAAATTTTCTGTCGTAAAGGTAAGACTCTAAAAGCTTGTGGGTATTACAAGGGAGCATTGTCTTGATCTTGTACATTAGACCTTCTAGCCAGACTCTATCAAATGCTTGAGAGAGGTCTAGAAATATTGCGGTACAGTACTCGCGTTTTTCGAATGCATTCCGAATTTCTGCTGTTATCCGGTTGATCTGCTCAATTGTTCCGTGCATTTCACGAAACCCAAACTGATGTGACGGGATTCCTTCCTGGATCCTTAGGTATGTGTTTATTCGAGTCAGAATGCATTTCTCAAAGAGTTTAGATAAGCATGAAAGTAGGCTTATAGGTCTATACGACGTGGGAATTGTGTGGTCTTTTCCCGGCTTTGCTATCATTATTATAATTGACTTTTTCCATCTCGCTGGAAAGTGGCCAAGTTTTGCGATGGCATTGAAGAGCTGGGTGATAGTGCAGACGGCGCAATATGGAAGCTCAATGATCATTTTGGGAGTTATGAGGTC
This sequence comes from Drosophila ananassae, assembly GCF_017639315.1. Lineage (NCBI taxonomy): Eukaryota > Metazoa > Arthropoda > Insecta > Diptera > Drosophilidae > Drosophila > Drosophila ananassae. The sequence continues at coordinate 22,074,362 of NC_057929.1, read as the reverse complement.
GCAGCCTGGTGATTTTTTCGGATTTAGTTGGTTTTTGATGATATTGGCGATTTCGTTTGGGCGAAACTCGATTGGTTCATATTGAAGCTGAGGCTCATATGGTAAAGTCGGCAAAGTAAAGGCACTAGTGGCCGGATTTGGTTGGAAGATATTTTTAAGGTGATTGGCAAACGTGCTGGCTCTGTCTGCATCGCTGCGCGCCCAGCCGCCTGTGGGATTTCTAATAGCCGGTTTCACGGTTTCTTTCGGTGAGCTTAGAGTTGGGTGAGCTCTCCATAGTGAGTGTTTTGTACTAGAAGTTGACAATTGCTCTATATAGCGGCGGTGGACATAATCTTCTTCTTGCTGTAGGGCTTTAGTAAGTTGACGTGAGGCATGTCTAAAGCTTTGCTTAGCAGATGGCGATCTGTGGAATTGCCACTCGCGACGTAAACGCCGCTTTTCGAGGACGAGCTGTTCGATTTGTAGATTTGTCTTTTTATTGCTTTGTGTATTTATAGTTTGTGTGTATATATGTTGAGGCTTGAGCTGCAGAGACGAGTACAGACTCAAGTGAATTAACAAAGCTGTCTACGTTGGCTTCATCGTGGAGATGAGGACTTAGCTCAATGTGAGAGCTAGTATATTTTCTGTACTTAACCCAATTGGTTTTCTGTGAGGTCAATTTTAATGGTTGTTCCAATGTTCCTGGATGTCGCAGTAGAATAAACAGGACAGGCGAGTGCTCAGATGAAAGATCCGATAGGCAATTGGCGCTTATCAGATTTTTAGGGATGTTTTTGGTAATCGCAAAGTCTATTAAATCTGGTAGTTTCCTTGGGTCTGCCGGCCAGTATGTTGGTGTGCCAGAAGAAACATAGTCGAGCTTGTTCTTGGCTTTGATAATTGCATTATAGAGCTGCTTCCCTTTTGGAGTCACGAGACGGGATCCCCAGTGTGTGTGCTTGGCATTGTAGTCTCCTGCTGCTATGAAGTGGTCTACAAGTGTGTTGAAAAACTGCATAAACTCATCTTCAGCTATATTGAAGCGAGGGGGGCAGTATACGGCGGCTAGTGTAAGTTGGTTGCCAATATTTAGTTGAATATTTATAGATGTGGCCTGTAGGTAGTTTTTAGCAAATTTGTTTTGATAATGGTGCTTTATGCGGCTTCTGATTAGAATTCCAGTCCCACCATGTGCTTTACCATCTGGATGATTTGTTCCGTAGAATGAATATCATCATAGTTGAAAATTGTATTTGTTTGTAAGGTGTGCATCATTACATCGATATGATTGTCGAGTATGAATTGAGCTAACTCAAGTTTGTGTTGCGAAACGCCGTTAGCGTTCCACGTAGATATCCGTAGGAGAGCCATTATTTGGATTGTTATGAAACCAGCATTTGAATCAATAGATTTTGGTTTCGCATTAAATCTTGCATAGTTGTGCGCATAAACGACATAAATTCCGTCAGGCTTTGTTGTAGGCTGCATATCATAGCTTCAAAGTTGCTTTTTGGCCGCTCTGTTGGTTGATGTTGCTGAGCCGTGTTCGGTTCTTGGTATGCTGATTGCAGAGATGAGCTTCTTGAGGCAGGTGTCGCCAGTCCTGATTTTAAGGCGCTTGCGTATGTCACATTTTTGTCAGAGTTAATGGGTCCTAGTGAGGATCTGGCTGCAGTCGAGAAGAAGACTTCAGGGTTTGATCTGGACGCCGTGAACTGTCCATTTTGGGTGCGGGCAGCTATTCCTTTCTGGTGGATGCGACTTATCAGCTCCTTATAGACTGGGCATCCTCTATAATTAGCAGTGTGATTGCCACCGCAGTTCAACTTAAGGTTGAGCCGTGTTTGGTAATCGAAACCTCTCACAGGTTTCGTCCCAATTTTTTTTGGGTATATATTTATTACGTTCATCAAGAGAGATCGTATTTTTTTTCATTATGTCCTTAGTTAAGCTACAAAGGTTGTCAATAGAGGTAATATTAATTTTTGAGAAATCCTCAAGAACTTTGGGTCGTATGGTTTTGAGGACATTTATGGAAGCGGACCAGTTTGAAATCTCAATTTTTATGGGGAAGTGGTTGCTATTCGATATTTTGTTAAGATCGCCCCCTATAAGTGAGGGAACCTTGAGTCTGGCGGCAGTAGACAGAATGTCCTTGCAGCCTGCTTTAAAACCCAAATTTCTGATAAAATAGCTATATCTATGTTGTTATTATTAAAAAAAGTTCCAGGAGTTGTTTGTTGTTTTATGAAGTTAGACTTTGGATATTATATTGTAGGATTTTAATTGGTTCGAATTATAAGAGAAAAAAAAAGAAAAGAAAACGCATTAATTTAATCCGAAAAATCTGAAAATTTTTACTATATCTATTTAAAATCACAAAACAAAGAACAAATGTCTATTTATATATTTAAGTTGATAAGTTCATTTTTTTGAGGTCCATCTCTGTGTCAGTTTTTGCTATTTTTGTTTTAATGGATTCTAGAAATGATCTGATATTAACTGGGGTTTCTGAATTTTTCGCCAACGAAGCGATTTCGGATGAAATATTAATAAGACTGTTTTCAGCAGTTTCTAAAGCTGAGTTATGATAAACACTGGGTTAAGATGAAATAGCTAACTGGATGGGAGAAGGGATACTCTGCAGGGAAACAAATCTTTCCTCAAGAGCGATTTCGTGCTCTTTAATTACTTTTCTCCAATCAGCAATCGTCTTTTATGAGTTCTTAGATTCATTTGATCTGTGTTGTACATTTTTTGCAATTTTGTTGTACGGAAGGAGTCTGTGAACAGACTCAGCAGCCAATTTTGCATTATCATGCAATACTGGGATTGCAGAACTTCTGGGGGTTTGAAGTACAGGAAAATCCTTAATATTAAAAATCTCAGGTGGGGCGGGAGTGAGTTTGTCAAATAGGGCTGTATATCTGATTCTAACCTCTACTCTTGAGAGATTCTGCGATGTCATACATTTTTGAATGGCAAATGCTTTTTTCCTCGCTAGGCATTCCAGGTAGGTCGCAGTGTGGGGGTGATTACAATTAATACATTTGATCGTCGTGCATACCTCTTTTCTGGGATGAGGGTGAGAGCAGTTGCGACACTCTTCCTCAGCCTGTTTGCAGTGTTGAGCAAAATTTCCAAACTGAAAACACCTGAAGCACTGACTAAAAGGTATGTATGTTTCCACTTTCACTTTGGTGTAAAGAAAGTTGATCTCCTCGGGGATTTGAGAGCCTTCAAAAATTATTTTAAGCCTGGACGTGGGAACAAATTCTTTATTATTATCATTTTTCCTATTAACTCTAATAATCTTGTGAATAGGGACAGGGGAAATAATAAATTCTTTTAACTCGTCTAATGAATTTTGTGGGAATTTAAAAAATAATTCCAGTTTTGAAAATAAAGTGTTTTAATATTTTGGGGTCATATCCCTTTTTTTTTTAAATCAGAATAAATGAGCTCATTAACAGCTAGCTGTAGCTGTTTTACATTCTGCCTTACAACGCCCGAAGCCAATTTTATTTACTTTAATAATATCATTAAGTTTAAGCTTACCAATGGAAGCATTCAGTTCTAAAGCATTTATGGGTTTTCGGTTCTCGTCTTCATTAGTGTGTTTGTCAATATAGACGATGTATGGCCCTTTATGACTTTTATTATATGTCAACGGTACTCAGTGGCGGCGCTAGCCTCGTTGGCGCTCGGGGCGAAAGACGCTTTGTAGTTTTTGTTTTAGGTGGTAGCTATGCCAGTTACTAAATTAAATTATTTTAATTTTGCACTTAATATGAGTTTGCACTTCACTTTTTTTTTTTTTTTGGGTAAGTTGTTTACCAGGTTTAGGGTTTTGCCGAGAGGTGTTGCCTGGACCAGGTCCTGATTCAGACTGAATCGAAATTTTAAAAAGTGGCATTTATCTGTATTAGAGGTGGGCATGGGCTCGTGTTTTCGTCGTGGCACGCGTGTTCGTGTTTTTTTTTTTTTTTCATACTTTTATCTTTTATTTGTTGGATCTTCTCTTATTAAGAGACTAACAACAATTTTAAAAATCTTAATCTAATACATAATTATCTTTGTAAACATCTATACTATGGGGCCTCCGATGTCAACGGGCTGGAAGGTCATTTCTTCTTAATCGGGATTGTTGACTAACTTGGTTTAGCGATCTGGCTAGAGGATTTTGGTGCGTGGAGAGTTTCCTTTTGTATTTTTCCTGGAGTTGAGAAATTTCGACTTTGACGAGAGGTATACCTAGGTCTCTATGGATATCTTCATTGCGAATATACCATGGAGCTCCAGTGATGATTCAGAGCACTTTAGACTGTGCCCTTTGGATAACGTCTATATTGCTACTGCTTGCATTGCCCCACAGTTCGGAGCCATACTTCCAGATAGGCTTTATGACTGAATTGTAGAGTAGTACTTTATATTCCAGTCGAAGTGGGGAACGAGGATTTATAAGCCAGTGAAGTCCTCTGGATTTATGTCTTAATTGGTCCCGTTTCGCTTCAATATGTTTTTTCCACGTAAGACGCCTGTCCAGGTAGACGCCGAGATATGTGACCTCATTCACAGAGGGGACTATGGTATTGTTTAGAGTTGGAGCAGGCAGTTTTGTCTGTTGAGAGTAAAGGTAATGTGTTTAGATTTTTCACCGTTTATCTTTATACGCCAGTCCGCCATCCACTTTTCTATTAGTGCAAGGTGAGAGGAGAGGCTTCTGGATGCCTCCAGCGGGCATTTAGATCTTTTTAGTATGGCTGTATCATCGGCGAATGTTGACATAGTTAGACGCTGGTCTGTTGGGATATCTGCTGTATATAGAAGATATAGGGTGGGACCGAGGACCCGCCTTAATTTCGAACTCTTCTGTTGTAAAGTTTTTTGTTTTACAGTGAACACTCGATTAAGCAGGTATGTTTTTAGCAGCTCATGACAGTTTTGTGGGAGTAATAGTTTTATTTTATACATAAGTCCTTGCAGCCAGACTCGGTCAAATGCCTGGGATATGTTCAGAAATATAGCAGAACAGTATTCTCGCTGTTCATTGGCGGTTCGAATTTCAGATGTGATACGGTTCACCTGCTCTATGGTGCCATGCTTTTCTCGGAAGCCAAATTGATGTTCAGGGATTATATTATTCGAAGTCATATGGTCAGACGATAGGTCATCCAAAGGTTCGGCTCGAATGATGCTTCGTGGAATTTTTCTAGTGATCGCAAAGTCAATTAGGTCTGGCTTCTTCCGTGGGTCCGCTGGCCAGTATGTAGGCTTTCCCGGTGATAGAAAGTCTTGTTTATTTCCTGGCTGTATCAAAGCGTTGTATAGTTGTCTACCCTTTGGGTTGGTTAGGCGAGAACCCCAGTGAGGGTGCTTGGCATTGTAGTCGCCGCCTGCTATAAAGCAATCGCCTAGTGTATCAAAGAATTGCATAAACTCCATATCAGATATGCAGAAACGTGGTGGGCAGTATATTGCAGCTAGGTTTAGATGACCTCCCACGGTCTGAATTCGTATTGAAGTTGACTGCAAGGAATTTGTAGCAACTCGTTGGAGGGAATGGTGTTTTATGCGGAATGGTGGATCCCAGTTCCTCCACGAGCTATCCCATCTGGATGATTTGTTGCATGAAATATATATCCCGTTAGATAGAAGTTGTTTTTGTTCGTTAGATGGGTTTCGGAGAGGAGCATAATATCCATATTATTATCATCAAGAAATGTCTTAAGTTCATTTTTGCGCTTTGAAATGCCGTTAGCATTCCATAGACAGATTCTCAAATAAGCCATCTAATTGGATTTTTGTTTGACTAAAAGCTCCATTAGTCGATTTTGGTTTCGCATGAGCTCCTGCATATTATTTTGCATTGTGATCATTAGACTTATAAGTGTGGACAACATTCCTTCGATACTCTTTATTTCGGGGGTTGCCTACTCTTTCCCTCGTAGTACCCGTAGGCGGAGGTGGATATCCTATAGTTTCAGGTTCCAATGGCGCTAAACCTACGCTATTTAATAGTCCTGGCCATCGTAGAGCGCTAAAGAAAGAAACTCCAGGTGTAGTCAAAGATGCCGTGGTGGTTTGGTGGTTAGTGTGAGTGGCAAACGGACGTTGTTGTAAGGGTTTTTTTGTATTCATGCGATTTTTTAGCTCTTTATAAACTGGGTATCCCCTGTAATTGGCAGTATGATTTCTACCGCAGTTGCCACATTTCTTAGAGTTATGGTCGGTTTTATTTATGGTACAGAAGGCAGTGTTATGGAAGCCGCCACAAGCCACACAGACTGCACGCAAGGTGCAGTACGACCTTGAGTGTCTATATTCTTGGCAGTTTGAACACTGTAGAGGTTGGTTGCGCTTATGAGGTTCCTCTACCGTGATTCTTCTATGCAGAAGATACTGTAGTTTATATATGGGATGAATCATATTTTTATACCCTTGCAGAGGGTATTATAATTTTGGTCAAAAGTGTGCAGCGCAGTGAAGGAAACATCTCCGACCCTATAAAGTATATATATTCTTCATCAGGATCACCTCCTGAGTTGATATGAGCATGTCCGTCTGTCCGTCTGTCCGTTTCTACGCAAACTAGTCTCTCAGTTTTAAAGCTATCGAGTTGAAACTTTGCACACACCCTTCTTTCCTTTGCAGGCAGTATATAAGTCGGAACAGCCGGGATCGGTCGACTATATCCTATAGCTGCCATATAACTGATTGATCGGAAATGCCATAACTTTGGTGTTTTTTAAGTTAGAGGGTTGGGACTTTCCACACATGTTATATTTGATCAAAATATCTTGTGTACAAAATTTCATAAGGATCGGCCGACTATATCCTATAGCTGTCATAGAACGATCGAAATTGGCGTAACTTTGGTGTTTTTTAAGTTAGAAAGATGGGATTTGGTACAGATTCTATTTTGGGAAAAATAATTCAATATGCCAAATTTCATAAGAATCGGCCGACTATATACGATCCGCTACATATCTAATAATATAAGATGCGTGGCGCCACCTAGCGGACTGCGACTGAACTGCAAGGGTATATCAACTTCGGCTCCGCCCGAAGTTAGCTTTGCTTTCTTGTTAGGAGTTGTTTTCGTTTCAGGTTGCAGCTCAACTTTGAACATAGGCTGGGGGACTTTTTGTCTGTTGATGATATTAATGGCTCCCTTAACTTTAAAACCTGCGCTTGAAAGGGCTTCGATGATTTCTTTTATTCGTACCGACGATTCAATACCCTTTATGACCACTTGAAGGCCCTTGCTGCTCTTCAATTGGTAGGTGTTATTTTTTTTCTGGTTGTTGTATAGGTATTTCGTGGCTAGGCGATGATTTTCCTCCGTGTAGACTTGGAGCTTGGTCTCCCGTATATTGTCCGTGGTCAGTGGCATTATATGAAAATTGTTATTTCCAATTAGCTTAGCGAGACAGTTTACCATATCGCTGCAGTTTTGATCACGTATGGAAATGGGTGGGGGCTTTTGCTTGGCTTTGGGAACTTCCGTATTCTCTTCATTATTACTGTCTTCGCTTAATATTGAAAATCTGTTTTCAGAGAGAAAATTAATCGGTTCGTCTTGATTGTTGACTTTCATTGCTTTTGCAGCGTTAGCATTTTTTTTCGGGTGAGGACTGAGCTTTTGTTTTTCTTGGATATATCGGTCAATGCCCTTTTGGATTGTTGCTCGGAGCGCCTTTCGATCATTTTCAGCTTAAGCTTCTCAATGACATACTTGACCACCTCTATATTTTGTGTAAAGCCAATAAAATGTGCGAAAAAATTGATAAAGTGAAAGTTCAACTTTTACTTTTCGTTTAAAGAGCTTTAAAAGCAACTGATCCGGATTACAAGCTTGTGAAACCGGAAAATTCGAAAAGTGATGTGGGGTAAATATTTTCATTGATTGAGAAGTGCGGTGAAAATATTAATTTTGTTTTGTATTATTTTTATCGAAGTATCTCCATGTAAATGTATGTAGTTTTTTTTTGTATGTAGATCCGTTCCCAATTTATTTTTAAAGATAGCTGATGTTTAGTTTAGTCATTCTTTATTTTTGATTATGTTCGGAGCAGCTGTTGTTGCCGCTCCGAGCTCATGGGAGTTTCTGATTTTACAAATTTATTTAGGAGTTAAGGAAGTCTAAGTTTCGTAGCTGCGCTGCCAAAAACGGCAGCGGAGAGACGGTTATGTATTCTTAAGTATAAAGCTATGTTAAGTATATATGTTCGCTTAGGCGGAGGTATGTGGACATGCATAAGGTTCACTCGTGTTACATATATGCGGACATATGCACTTTTCGGCGTACAGCAAAGGCACAGCGGGCGATTCATATTTCGGTGCACTTAGGTTTATGACCGAGACCTTGAATAATGTAAACACTGCGACAAAGTGTTACAGTGTGTACCCTTTAAGTACTCTTGGTACAGTGGCTGGTCGATATATATATATATAAAATATTAATTGTGCATATTACAGTTTGCTGCATAAAATGCAAGATGGTGTTCGTCTATACAGCCAAGACAGGCATTGGAACTTTATTGCGACACGAATGTGATGTAGTAAAGGGAAAACTTACCAATCAGCCATCAATCATGGAATTTGTGAAACATGATGTTCCCAGGAGCGTGCTTCGCAATTTGGCATGCAAGCAACTGAAACTAGTTGCCAAAGACTTGCAGCCTCTGAATGCTACTGAAGGTAAAACAATTCATACACAAATTTGTTTTTTTTTATTTACATATTTTTTCTCCATATACACAACTAGTATCTTTACAAATATTTAACTTAAGATTACATTACCTAATATTTGTAGGTGAAGGATTCCAAGAATACGTCCAAGAGGTCATCAATGTTGTTTCTACCTATGGCAAACAAAATTTTAAGGACTTGGTAGTGTCGAGGTGAACTTTAACCCGAGATATTATGGTGACGGAGTATACCAGAATCAACTCGGAGCCACAAAAAACTCTACATTTGTATGAGCTAGCAGTTACTACGGATATGTGGACAGATACTTACACCCAAAGAAGTTGTATATCATTAAGCGCCCATTATATAACAAACTTATTTGAGCTTAAAGTTTCTATATTAGGTATCAAAGAATTTACCTCGGAAAAGAAAACGGCTGTTAACATTTTGACCCACGTTCAAAATATCTTAGAGGAGTACGATTTAAAATCAAGTTTGCATAACTCTGTAATTGTAACCGACAATGGAGCAAATGTTGTCGCAGCTTTTAACAAGTACAAAAGAATTTCATGCGCCTGCCATAACTTAAATTTAGTTATGGAGGACGTTTTAGAAAGGAATCGTAATCAAGAACTTTAAATTCTTTTGGATTACTGTAAAAAATTGCTTGGATATTTTAAGCATTCCGAGTTGAACAATAAATTAACTAAGAGTCTGAAACAAGATGTAAGAACTCGATGGAATTCCATTTATATTATGCTCTCGAGCATTCTTGAAGGGCAACAGGAAATTGTAAAACTACTTTTCGAAAAAAAAGAAATTAAACGAATAGCCAATATAGATTTTGTTTTCATGAAACATCTTATTAATTTTCTTGCATCCTTTAAAGAATGCTCCAAGCAGCTGGAGAGATTTTTGATAATCAACAGACTAAAAAAATTAAATTAATGAAATCTGATACAGATATAGAAATTGACAACTATTTGAGTAATGAATAAAGTGCAGATACACCTATATTAAAATTTTGGGAAAATGCACATAATTTAAAACTGTTGCGAATGTTGGCAAAACAAATTCTTAACATTCCAGTTAGCTCTGATACAAGTGAGCGAGTTTTTTTATGTTCAGGGCAAATTTTAAACGATCGTCGTACTAGACTTACAAGCTCTAACTTAGATAAAATATTGTTTTTAAATAAAAATATGTAAAATATTAATAAGATTTTCCTACATATACATAGAAAATACAATATGTATTAAGATACTTTAATTTGATTACAAAATATATATATCTATTGTAACGAACTTTTTTTGCTATATTTTGTTCGCAACAAACGCCGCGACTAGCTCACAGAGGTTGAGGGAACGTTCCACCGAATTTATAGATTCGACATGATTGCCCGAGCCCAGAAATAACACGAAATGCTTCGTTTCAAACAAATACCCTTTATTGTCTTTACTTTACAAAAATAAGAGAATCTCACCGGCTGTTTGGGTCAGCCGACCGACCGCTCGCCCTCCCGTCGATCCCCGATCCCCGCTCCGGATTGGTGCCAATACACACGCCTTCCCAAAGCTTGCGCCCGACAGGTCGTGTGGTCTTGGTGCCTGGCACCGAAACGGCTCACGGTTCCCTTCGTTCGGACTTACGGACTCGGGTTGCGGGGCCTGTGTTGTTGCCGTTGTCTTCTGCGCTGATCTTCTGCTGCCGCTGCTAGTCCGTCGCCGCCGCTCCCTCGTCGTCGCTGCTCTTCTGACGTTGCTGCTCCCTCGTCGTTGCTGCTGCTTCCTCGTCGTCGCCGTTGCTCCCTCGTCGTTGCCTCTTCTTTTGCTGCTCCTCCTTTATGGGTGCCGTGGACCCTCGGAATCTTTGGCTCGCTGGGATTGCCAATCCGTGTTAACAGACCGAGGGGCTCACCTCCCAGGCATACGCCGGGAGGTTTGGGCGTCGCGTCTCCTTTAACTCCTGGTGATACGCTGTGCATACGCTCCAGCGCCTGGATCAGGATTCTACTGACTTTCCCGGGGTGTCCCTGCGTGGTTTTACTTGTGGGCTTGAGTTCCCGAGCTGGCTATCCCTCGCGTTACAGGATCACACCTGGTTCGAAGGGACAGGAGCCGGCAAGGCGTACGCCAGGCTGATCCGTCTTTGCCGCTACTACACCAGGATACCTGTTGTGTCCGGGAATAACTCAACCCGACTCGTTTACCCTTGGGCCTCAGTTTTGCCGTGGATTCTTGATCCTTTCCCCTTGCTCCTTGCTTGACTCGCGTACCGCCGCCGGACTTACCCACAGGGGGTCCTTAAGCTATTGATCGAAGATCCTTGCTCACTCGCTTTAAAGGCCGCACTTAAGACTGTCGGACTTACCCACGGGGGGTCCTTCAGTCTGTACTCCTAATTCCTGCAAGGAAACTTTCCTACTTGAATGTCAGACTTACCCACGGGGGGTCTTTCACTCAACTCTTCCAGCTTCCCTAGAAGACTCGGTCTCGATTTGCTTCAGGGGCCCTCCTTATATAGTGCCAGAGGCGTCCGTTAATCCTTGCAAATCTACTTCCTGCCGTTAATCCTCCGCTCATTTACATTCTTCGTTAGCTTTCTCCAATTCCTGCTGCATTTCTATCGGCGGGCTTTCTTTACTTGCCCCCCCTGGACCGTTACGCTCCACGGTGATTCCTCCTCCTCCTTCTTTCGTGCGCGACGGCGTGCGAATTCCTCTTGCCCCCGCTGCTGCCCCCGCATGCCGTCTGTGCTCGACGCATTTCTCCCTTTCCGTTTTTCTAAACACAGCAGCGCTGACCCATCCGGCGCTGCCGTGCTGATTTGCTTGTTCCCCCCCCGCTGCTGCCCCTCTTGCCACCTGTCTTGGCGTATGGGAGATCTAATCTCCTCACACTATGCCTATAAAAATAAATAATGCAAATATTATATTTCGTGTTGGGTCGTGTTGAGCCGTGTTGGCACAATTTTTGACCGTGAGTGTGCATGCGTGCTAAAAAAACTTCGCTGTCGTGTCGTGTTGGGCCGTGTCGAAAAATTCAGTCCATTCCCACCTCTTGTCTGTATCCTCATATTAGCTTTTTGAAGGGTAAACAAGAAAGGAAAGCTAACATCGGGCGGAACCGAAGTTTATATATCCTTGGAGTTAGGTAGCAGCTTATATTATTATAAATAAATTGGATCGTATATAGTTGACCGATCCTTATGAGAATTTAAATTTCTAATAAAAGTGTTGGAAACAGCCCCAAGCATCTTTAAAAATTGAGCCCGTGTTTTAATTTGCCCGTCTTAATTTGAGCCCGCGTTTTATTAAAAATTTCAGACATTTTCCGTTCTCCGTGGTTACCTAAAATAGGGTAAGAAGGTACGGTTTATTCTAAAAATTATAATTCTGACATATGAATGGATTCTTGTTAATTGGATTCCGCTTGCCATGAAGCATCTTCCTCCAGCTCACTTATTCCATTATTTTCCGCAGTCTAAAAATATTCTTGTTCTTGTTCATCCACCTCTGGTTGTATATTGAATTGACGTTATCATGGGGTCTATTCATATAGATAACGAGTTTATGCCTTGGTTCAGCGCAAACAACTGATATTCTAACGTCTTCAGATCTCGCCTATTAACAAAATGTGCTGTCAGACACTTTGAAATTGCCCCCCAATCTGAAGGTGTGTTATAGGATTCTAAGACAGCATCTGCTTATCCAATGATTTTTTTCCTAATTGCTAATACTTTGCCATAGTATTTTTGGGACCCCTTTTTGTTGTCATAAATTTTTAGAACCCTTTCTACACCTTTCTTCCAAGATGAGTATTCGATCTGGTTCCCAGAAAAGTCTCTAAGTTTCTGCACTATGTCTGGTAATTTATTCAACTCGCCGATGTTGTGAGCTAATTTTCATTTAATTATTGTGTATGAAAAGCTTGAAGTCTTTTTTTGGATTAAGGTTTTTCTTAACCCTGGGTTGGATTAAGGTTTTTCTTAACCCTGGGTTGGTTAAGAAAAACCTTAATCCAAAAAAAAGACTAAGTTCTCTTCAAGTATGTCACTAATTTTTTCTTCCACGTCCTTTTCGGTTTGTAGTTTTTCACTCATCCTAACAGAGGATGAGGGTCCTGCAAGGTTTCCCATCCTATCTATCAAGTCTTGCACTGTCAGAGTAATGGGATTAAAGGTTTATAGTTTGGATGTCAGACGATTTTTTCCTAATTTTTTTCTTAAAAGGATGCTTGCTTATCTAGATTATCCTACAGAAGCTGAAAGCCAAGCGGGAAGACACTCTTTCCGGAAACAACCTCAGCCTTTCATGGTGCAAGTGCATGGCTTGATTCTTAGAAAGCTTGGATTTTTCTTTGGCTATGTATCCTCCAGCTAACCAAGTCGGTCAATAACCGGTCTTTCTGTAAGCTTATTAAAATCCGTCCTGCCCCATGCTCTTTATGCCGTGCTTTGGCGCACACGTTTCTTGCTTATCCAACTTCATTGCCTTCCAAATTATGGAACGGTCCTGCCTTACCGAGTGTTATTGGATTTTATTTCACAGCTGCACCTTATCACGTCGCGCCTTTCGAATCATTTTCAACTTCTAAATGCTGGGTAGCGGTGACCGGTCTCAGCGGCGCTAAATTTGCAACGGATGGAGCCTCCGGTAATGTGTGACGTCTCGCCTAACCACCTTAAAAAGAAAAATTTATAAGAATCTTTGATCCTAAAACACGAACTAAAAAAAATAGCTTGAACTCATATTAGGAGGAAAACCTTACCAAGAAAAAACTTTTAAGAACCTTTTACGAATTTTATGAAGAAACGAAAGCATATTAATTTTTAGGAAACCTCAAGCAAAACTCAAAAATTAATAACATAAACCCCAATTAAAAGGTAACTTTTACGAAGATTTAAAGCTAGATTTTTATTAAAAAAAATTAAGAAAAAATCGTCTGACATCCAAACTATAAACCTTCATAAGACCCATTAACAATAATCCATTATTAACCCCATTAAACTGACAGTGCAAGACTTGATAGATAGGATGGGAAACCATGCAGGACCCTCATCCTCTGTTAGGACGAGTACTAACTGAAATCTGACAGCACATTTTGCTGTAATTTCCGGCGCTCTCACCGTCTGTAAGTCTGTCTCCCGACGGCATGAAATGAACATACTGAGATTTTTCATTTTTGTTAGGTGAGGATCCCAATCAATCGTGGTTAAAAAGGGCACAGAAATCTGGCCTTTCGGCATAGCCGCCTCTGCCGATCGCGCCAATGCCGATCGCGCGTGTTCCTTTACGCTTTAACAGATTCCAATTCGGGTGCAATTGCGTCGGGATCACCAAAAATGTAACGCTACCAGCTTTTTGATAGAGGCCTTCAAAGGTTTAATTGTAATGTTTATTTGATACCGCTCAATAACAAAGAAGCGGTCAATATTAACTCCAAGAAAACAAGTACCAACTAAGAGCATGGGCGCAGAAGCATTAGCAAAGCTCCCAAAAGCGAATACGCTACAAATATCAACAAATTACATTCGAAACTGGGAGACAGACAGACAAGAATAAATGGCGCTGCAGCTAAACAAATTATCATTATTCTTATTGGTTTTACTTGGCTGATTGGATCAACATAATGTTTTCCATGGCAAATGCTAGAATAACTGACTTCTCTCCCGTAACAGACATTCCCATAACGGCCGGTGTTGCATTGGTGTGGGAACATAGGAATTATTTTAGGCACTAATGGTAGAAGAGGCTGTCAAATTGTCCGAGCTATTCCCAAAATCTCACATGTGAAAATTATTAGAGGTTGTAACACACCATATCCTTATGGTGCTGACCGTGCGATGATATATTGTCCGTGTTAAAGCTCCGTACAAAAGCTAATTTCAGAAATAAACTCAAACACACCGGCCGTGTGTACGAACACACCGGCAAATATCCAAATCACGATTAATAAAGTTAAACAAAAGGCGAATCATTATTAATACAGAAACGCAGAAATGAATCAAAAAAATCTCCACGCATAATTTCAACTGCTCCATAACCTTTAAGCTCCCCTGAACCAAAGTCCAGAACAAACATAGGTTCTATCACCCACAGTTTCCGCGGTACACCTAAGAGAAGAATTTGATCAAATTTTACCATATATTGAATTATGTAGGCCGTGTAATGGCTATGACCATCATTGTTTTTAGTACATATAATTTTTAAAATGTATGTGTACCAACTAAAAATAAAAAATGGTATCTGGCAGTTACCATATCTTTGAAATACTCATCCAAAGTTGAAATCTCAGATTTTCTACATTAATTTTTGGTCTTCTATTATTTTTACCCAAACATTTTTCTATGGAAGATCAATGTTTTTATTTGAGGGTTCAATCTAACCAACAAACTCGCAGCTGCTTAAATCAGTGCCAAAAATACATGTAAGTGAAAGCTTAGCAATAGAAACTCAGAACAATGCCTTTGTTTATAATTTCGTTGGCAAGGGGCCAGGCGGGGAACGCAAACCTCCCCAAAGCGCATGATCCGAGCGTCAAAATCCGAAAGGCGAAAATTTTAGTTTCAGGTGAAAAAATTTTGTCCTTTTTGTTAACAAAATCAAAGATATATTTTTTTTCAAAAGCTACAACATTGGTTAAAAAAAAACACCGGAAATTGAAATCGGTTTAAAAAAACGGGTTCAGGAATATTTAAGCGCAAAAAAGTCCCGAAAAAACGGTTTTTTAACAATAAATCAAGATTTTGAGAGTGTTACAAATATTTCATACATGGTTTTGTACATGGTTTTATACATGGTTTGGTACTCGACCCAATAAACAATTCCCTCTATGTCACTTCAAAAGTTCAGAATCACTGTATCACTGTGTTATTTTTTTTTTTTTTTTTTTTGCGCGGTTCTCACTGCATACGTACAGCCCACCTCCCGTCCAACCGACCGAGGAGAGCGAAATCCAGGAAGTTTTTTGTACAGATTCTATGTGATCTCGGTGTACTCCATATTGAGGACTCCAGACACACGATCCATACTCAAAAATCGGACGGACCAGTGATGTATATAACGTTTTAGTTATGTACGGGTCATTAAATTCTTTTGACCATCTTTTAATAAAACCAAGCACACCCATAGCTTTATTAACCATGGTAGATATATGGTCGGTAAATTTAAGTTTCAAATCTAATAGGACACCTAGATCGTTAACCTGAGTTAATCGTTCTAAGGCGTTCCCATAGAGAAAGTACATAGCCTGGTGAGGACTAGATCGGTAAACAGACATAAGTTTACATTTCGATCCATTAAGCTTTAGGTTATTTGCTAAACACCAATTTTGAAGTTGATCCAAATCGGATTGAAGTCTAGACTGGGCGCTAGAGAATTTATACTGAAGGCATAGCTTAACGTCATCAGCGTACATAAGTACAAGTGAATTAGTTAAGGCAAGGGGCAAGTCGTTAATAAACAGAGTAAAAAGTAGAGTTCCAAGATGGCTTCCTTGGGGCACCCCCGATGTGGCGCGGACTAAACGCGAGGTAACATCTTTAAAGAAAACACGTTGGGTTCTCCCTGATAAGTAGCTCGAAATCCACATAAGAAGATCAGTTGGGAATCCCAAAAGACTGAGTTTACTTATAAGAAGCGAATGGTTAACAGAGTCAAATGCTTTACTGAAGTCAGTGTATATGACGTCTGTTTGTAAGCCATTCCGGAAGCCATCCGTGATAAAAGATGTTAGCTCCAATAAGTTGGTAGTGGTGGAGCGGCGCTTCATGAAGCCATGCTGGCACGGAGTTATTATTGAACTACATAGGTGTTGCAAATGTGGAGTGATAAGTTTTTCAAAAAGCTTTGGACTTGCTGACAATTTAGAGATGCCTCTATAATTAGCAGCGTCGGATTTTTTCCCTTTTTTATGCAGCCAAATAATGAAGGATTCCTTCCACATAAGGGGAAAGATCGAAGTTTCCAGCGATAGATTAAATAGTTTAACAAGCGGTTTGCACAGAGCCTCGGCACAGTTCTTCAGAACACAGCCTGGTACTCCATCAGGGCCTGGCGAATACACGGGCTTAACCTTAAGAAGATCCGATAACACACCACTTTGATCGAAAGATGGGCAAAATATAAGGTTGGCTGATTGGATATTATAAGTGTAAGGCTGAGCTAAACTGCTGCTAGTTGAATAGGTAGTTTGAAAAAACTGTGCAAAGAGATCGACCATTGCCTGATCGGTGTTCGCATAAGAGTTCTCAAACGTAAGCAGAGGGGGAAAAGATACATGTTTACGCTTAGTGTTTACAAAGTTATAAAACTGCTTCGGATCCTGAGTAAACTGAATCCTGCAGCGGCGAATATAACTCCTATAACATTCTGCGTTATGCACGGTGAAATTGGACCGAGCTACTAAGTATCTTGAATAACTAACTGTACAGCCAGATAATCTATGTTTGTTTAAAAGTCTACTCATATTATTCTTTAAATTTATAAGGTGCCTTGTATACCAAGGCGGATTCGTTGAAGCGGACGGATATTTCCACGGCACGCAAGCGTCGAAAAATATGTTCAAAGTGTAATAAAATTTTTGTAATGCGATGTTTATATCCTCGCATGCCAGTAAATCAGACCAATCAAATTCCAAAATTAACTTATTTAATTTCGTAAAGTCAGCCTTACGAAAGAAACGAACTTTCTGAGATTTAACTGTAGACTTAAGGTCAAAAAAGTAATTATTTTCGATTGAAACCTCAAGAGTGGGATGATATGGATCCTCAGGTTTAGAAAGGGGCAAAGTTCTGAAAAGAGTAATTCCATCAGGATCAGAAACGAAACATAAGTCCAACAGCCGACCTAAAGAATTTCTAACGTGGTTAATTTGCCCGAGTGACATGTCGAACATGCCCTCAGGGAAGTCATGGTGGGAGTTAAACTGTAAAGACGGTGAATTATCAACATTTGACCACATAAGTTCTGGGATATTAAAGTCACCCAGAGCTATCAGCTGGTCACCATCAGACAGACGATCGAAAACCAAACGAATAGCGGACAAATGTTGCCAGTATGTTGTCGGTTCGGACGAAGGTGGTATGTACGAACAGGTAACATACAAAGATTGATCGGACAAAGTGATTTTAATGCAAAGAAATTCAATGTTACCAAACTCTTGTGCTTTTACCTCTTCAGATGCGAATTTGGAGTCTAAAGAAATTAGCACTCCTCCTCCCCTTCGCAAAGTTCTATCACATCTAAAAGTGGTGTACCTACTAGGAAAAACTTCGGAGCTTAAGATCTCCGGCTTTAACCAAGTTTCTGTAAATACTATAATGTGGGATGCAAAAAAAGAACTATCAGAATACAGTTTGGGAAGTTTACTACGTAACCCTCTTGTATTCTGATAGGTAAGTGTTAATGAAGATATTAGTTTTTTGAGATTGAGGAAGATGAGGTGGAAGGTTGATCAGTGGCCTTAACATGTGGGAGTTTTACACCCACAGGTTTGGTTATCTTTTTTTTTCACCGTACTTGGTTGATGTTCTTGGACGAAAATGTTCTCTGGCCAAAAGCTGGCGGAACAGATCGTCTTGAACATCTGCAAGGGCACACGTATTTTGAAAGATGACGTGTGCCTGGTGTAAGAATATTTAAATTTTGTAATGTCCACCACCTTTATGTCGACTTTTGTTTTGGCTTTGATGTAAGCCGAGATATCAATCTCCGAAGTATCAGGGGCAAGCCGGGAAACAAAAATGTGTTTCGATGGTGGGATCACCTGCAAGGGTTTTGGTGCCGCCGTAACTAATACTGCGGCATCAGTGCGTACCGGGGGTCCGGACGGTTTATTACCCTGTTTGGTGACTGTTACAGGAGTTTCAATTATTGGG
Organism: Drosophila ananassae; assembly: GCF_017639315.1. Classification (NCBI taxonomy): domain Eukaryota; kingdom Metazoa; phylum Arthropoda; class Insecta; order Diptera; family Drosophilidae; genus Drosophila; species Drosophila ananassae. The sequence continues at coordinate 22,055,804 of NC_057929.1, read as the reverse complement.
TCTGGGATCACTTGAAGCAATGCCACAGAGGACTTATCGGACAATTGCTCATTGATTCCGAGACATTCGGAAGCCGAATTTTTCTCAGGTCCGGCCCTTGGGGTGGCCAGAGATATAAGCGGCTGCATAGTTGTCGGCTGAGCAGAAGATTATTCGACCCGAGAACATCACTAAAAGCGGATTTCTTACGCTTTGGAGACTCATTTAGTAGTTGAAGACTACTAAACTGTGTATCAAGCGCACAGAGTTGGTCATTGATTTTTCGAAAACCACTAATCAACTCCTTGAAACCGCTTTTAGTCTGCCTCATAGACGACCTCATTTCGTCCTGAACAGCACGACAACCATCACAGCAAAAGTGGAGACCAGACCTACGCGAGATTGCATCCGAAACTGAGGCCGTGAACCCGGCACACTTAGCGTGTAAAACGTTTTCACAGAGCCAGCAATGGATGGTAGGCTGGGAAGACGAGATTGTCTTATTGCAAGACTTTAATGCACAGACCAATTTAAAATCCATAATTATTAATAATTTAAATAATTAATTTATTAAAAATTATTTAAAATTAAATAATTAATTTATTAAAAATGATTAAAAATTAAATAATTAATTTATTAAAAATTATTAAAAAAATTAATAATTAATTTAAAAATATTATTTGATTTTATTAATGAGGAACCTTGAACCACTATGCCAAGGAAAAGAGAAGGGGAGATTAAAGAGAGCAGTTAGTGAAAGTTAGTAAGATTTAAAGAAATAGAGATAAGAATCTCTATTGAGCGAGAGCAGAAGCAAAAGAATAGCAACAACACCGTAGGAGATGAAGAAGCAGAGCAGGGCTATGTTTGGAAAGTAAATTAAATAAATAATTATTTTATCTCCAAATATATCACTGCACACGCAAAGCGATACGGATCTAAAAAAATGCAATTTGTTTTTATATCAGTAAAGAAATAAACACCGATTGTTTATAGAAAGCTTATTGCAAGTTTTACAAAAACGTAGTGCGCACAAAAAAACACGTCCGTCCGTTTTAAGATAAAGAGAGGAAGTGTAATAATTATAATAAATAATATTAAATATAATATCTACAGATATTTCAGGTGAAAGGATATAGTATAGGTGATTCTAGTTTTTAAAAAGAATACGAAACAGATCAATAGCTGCATAGGTCTTATTTTCCTTCTTCACCTATTTGGTACCATAAAGTACACTTGATTCTGCAATATTGGTGAATTTAGCAGTTGAAGCCTCTAAAATACGACATCAAGGGTAGAGTTTACATTTTTTAGAGCAAATAAAAGAAACTGTTTTTGCACAGATTCGACAGAGTGTTGATGATCGAAATATTGCAGACTCCATCCGCAAGACAGTATTCGAATCGAACAAGATTATGTAGAAGGTGACGCGTACTACCATTGAAACACTTATTTAGATTTGTTTGTTCATCTGTTTATTCTGACTATTCGTCTAAAATATGAATACAGACCTAAAAAACTTTCAACAGAATGTGTTTTGTCAGGTACCGGAAAATTTTTAATTGCCTATTTTCCTTTTGTCGTCTGCCCGAATACTTACCTTTAACTTGAATTACGAAGCCCTAAATATTTAATGTTTGAATGCATGAACTCGTACTTGTCCATTCGCAATTTAAGCTAATACTCAGCCATTCTCTTAAAAACTTATGTTAAGCTATATATGTCCCATAGGCATGGGACAGCTTCATCACATAATATTGCTGATGATCGCAAGGTTGTCGTATCCATCCAGACCCAGAGAGCGCTCGAGCCAGGCGCAGCAGCGATGAGGACGTCCTCCCCCCATTGGAAGGGTGTAGGTTAGAGTCCAGAATGGAGTCAGACCTGGACGCTGACTTAATCGGCAACGGTGATAATAAACCAAATCAAGTGACCGATGAGGGATTAGAAGCAGCAATTTCAGAAAATCCATCGCCAGAAGCGTCATGGAAAAAGCGACCACGGGGCGAGCGGTGGATTGCACGGGCATGGCCGAGATGCAATTGGCCACGTCCTGGCCATCGTGATCGTTGTTCAGAATTCGTTCCAATTTCAAATCACAAGAGCCCGATTGGATGTCACGGTCCAGCGGGGAATGATGGCTACCTTCATAGTCGCTATGGTTGGTTCTGTCATTGACGGAGCAGTGGGACCATTGGTGCCGTCGAGACGAGTGGAGTGAATGTCAACGCGCACATCAGTGGCAAGCTTGGAGAACTTCCAGAATAATTCACTGCCAACTTTAATAGAGCTCAATGGCTCTAACTCATCCTGGGGTGTGGTGAATTTCTTGCGCAACAAAATTTCCAACGGCTCCAATACCATGATGTCTAATCGTTCTTCTGCACTGAAGCCTTGCCCTTATAATGCAGGCCTGTTTTTTTACTGTTGTTTGTTCGCAACAAATGCCGCGACTAGCTCACAGAGTTTGCGGTACATTCCACCGAATTTATAGATTCGAAGTGATTTCCCGAGCCCAGAAATAACGCGGTATGCTTCGTTTAATACAAATCCCATTTATTATGTTAAGTTTAAAAAAGGGTGAATCTCACCAGCCGCTTGGCTTAGCCGACCGATCGCTCGTCCTCCCGTCGATCCCCGATCCCCGCTCCGGGTTGGTGCCAATACACACGCCCTTCCAAAGCTTACGCCCGGCAGGTCGTGTGGTCTTGGTGCCTGGCGCCGAAACGGCTCACGGTTCCCTTCATTTGGACTCACGGGCTCTGGTTGCAGGGCCTGTGTTGTTGCTGTTGTCTTCTTCGCTGCTCTTCTGCTGCCGCTGCTCGCTCGTCGTCGCTGCTGCTTCCTCGTCGTCGCTGCTGCTTCCGCGTCGTCGCTGCTGCTTCCTCGTCGTCGTGGCTGCTCCCTCGTCGTTGCTGCTGCTCCCTCGTCGTCGTGGCTGCTCCGTGTTAACAGGCTCACCTCCCAGGCATACGCCGGGCAGGATATGCTTTTCGCTGCTTAGCAGCCGGATCAGGGCACGAAGGGCCTACCTACCCCGCAGGACGCACCCCTTGTCGCGTTCGTCACTCGCCTCCAAACATCTGCGTGCATACGTCCCGCAGGATCTATGACAGGCCAGAGGTTTTAGCGTCGCGTCTCCTTTAACTCCAGGTGATACGTTGTGCATACGCCCCAGCGCCTGGATCAGGATTCTAATGACTTTCCCGGGGTGTTCCCGAGCTGGCTATCCCTTGCTTCACAGGATCACACCTGGACTTATTGATCAGGAACCGTCAAGGCGTACGCCAGGCCGATCCGTCGCTATCGCCAAGATACCTGTTGTGTCCGGGAATAACCTAACCCGACTCGATTTACCCTTGGGCTTCGGTTCCGCCGCGGATCCTTGATCCTGTTCCCACTTGCTCCTGACTTCTACAGTTTGACTGACTCGCGTACCGCCGCCGGACTTACCCACAGGGGGTCCTTTAGCTACTGATTCGCAGATCCTTCGCACTCGCTCCAAATACCGCACTTAAGACTGTCGGACTTACCCACGGGGGGTCCTTCAGTCTGTACTCCTAATTCCTCCAAGGAAACTTTCCCGCTTGAATGTCAGACTTACCCACGGGGGTCTTCCACTCAACTCTTCCAGCTTCCCTAGAAGACTCGGTCTCGATTTGCTCCATTGGCCCTCCTTATATAGTGCCAGAGGCGCCCGTTAATTCTTGCAAATTTCGCTTCCTGCCGTTAATTCTTCGCTCCTTTAATTTCTCCGTTAGCTTTCCCCAATTCCCCCCTCATCTCTATCGGCGGGCTTTCTTTACTTGCCCCCCCTGTTTGCCCCGCTTGGGCCTCCGATCCGTATTGTTACTGTGCAGGTCCATCGTCCAGATATCCCCGTGCTCCCCCCCTTTGGGCATTCCCAAAAATGCATTTCTGTGTTTCCGCATTCTTCTAAACACAGCAGCCCTGTCGCGAGCCGCTCCGTTCCCCGCCTTCCCCGCTCTCTCCTATTACCTTCGAGCGCGGCCGTGACGGCCCGCCCGGGACCGTTACGTTCCACGGTGATTCCTCCTCCTCCTTCTTTCTATAAAAATAAATAATGCAAATATTATATTTCGTGTTGGGTCGTGTTGAGCCGTGTTGGCACAATTTTTGGCCGTGCGTGTGCATGCGTGCTAAAAAAACTTCGCTGTCGTGTCGTGTTGGGCCGTGTCGAAAAATTCAGTCCATGCCCACCTCTTGTCTGTATCCTCATATTAGCTTTTTGAAGGGTAAACAAGAAAGGAAAGCTAACTTCGGGCGGAACCGAAGTTGATATATCCTTGGAGTTAGGTAGCAGCTTATATTATTATAAATAAATTGGATCGTATATAGTTGACCGATCCTTATGAGAATTTAAATTCAAGATCCATACTTGAATTTCTAATAAAAGTGTTGGAAACAGCCCCAAGCATCTTTAAAAATTGAGCCCGTGTTTTAATTTGCCCGTCTTAATTTGAGCCCGTGTTTTATTAAAATTTTCTTTGTTTAACATTTTTTCCATTACATCTTCGTTCTCTAACATTCTGTAAATAACATCTTCGTTCTCTAACATTCTGTCCATAACATTTTCTTCTTTTAACAGTTGTACATTGCCTTTGCTCGTAACAGTTTTTATAACATTTCCTCCAACAGTTTCTTGCTTTTTCTCATTTTCAAATTTGGACCTGGCATCAGTTTTTGAAATTCTTTCCCCATAGGCCAAAATGAGTTGATCGCATATATGATAATGGATCGGTCAACGTCAAAGACAGCTTTGAGCATTACCTTTTAACTTCGCAAACATTAGAATAAGTAGAGTTTCAGCATTTAAACCATACTTGACTTGTTAAATGCTTTTTAGATGATTTAGCGAAAACCGCTCTTCGCAGTTTCCAGAAAATTCCAATGTAGCTTTTTTTTGCTAAAGCCACTAATGTGGCAAAACTGGTTTGCATGCTCTGTTTCTCTCTCTAGCTTTCTGTAGTGATGTTAAGTTGTCTCCTGGGTCATCATTTCTGACTTCGCAATTGTTGCCCCCGTCGACGCTGCCATCGCCGCTCTCTGCATCTTTTAGCATATTGTGAAATAGAAGTGTCTATTTCACCACATTGTACAATATTATTTTGGTCAACCAAATTTTGTTGCTCGTCGGTTTCATTGTTGTTAAATATTGTTGTTTCTGTGGTGTTCAGATTGATTTTTCTTTTTGCTGTAAACATGAATTCTGGTTTGAACGATTTATGAGTTCAGCTTTATTGCCTTTTGTGGACAGCCCCCAACTTCGAAAGCAAATTTTTAAAGTTTACAATTGTTAAAGAGTTTTAATATCGTTTGTATTCATGGCGTGAATTTTTCTGCACTTCTGATTTTGTAGAAGGCGACGCGCACTACCAATGAAACACTTATTTAGGTTGCATTGTTCATCTGTTTATTCTGACTTTTCGCAAGAGACTGCCTGATATGTCCGCATCTCGAATCTCAAGAACTCCTTGATCGCCCTGCGTAAGCAGATCGAGTCGAGAGCGCCTCAAAGCACGAGCTGAGAGCATACAAAGAGAAAAACCGAGTAGCCCAGTGCGTACACTGTATGAAAATCCTACTACAATAGCTCGAATTAAAGATACATAAAATGTTTAAGTTGTAAAAGGATAAACTTTACTCTTAAGACCATCGTTTAACGAAGGTTAAAATTTCCCTGGTTTTATTCACGGTCACAAATATGTGGTCTTAAAATAACAACTTATAGTCAAAAAGGACCCCAACATCATTTATCTATGTAATGGGATCAATGATCCGTCGATCTCCAAATAAGATAGAGGCCAAGGAGTCAATTTTCGAATTTCGAACAGAAGAGAAGTCCTTGACATTGCCCTTTTTCGGACTACCTGGCTGTTGCTGTCACCAGTTGGAGGGTCCTTGTCAAATTTGAAAAAGTCACTCAGCCAGCAGTACGCGATCCTAGGAAGGCGAATGGGGAGCTTTATAAAAAGACACTAGATAGATCCTTAGGGAAATCACCCACAGGAAATGTCGAGACTGATGAAGGTTTTAACGTCATGGTGGTACCGCTCCTTGTGGCCTGCGACAGGGTGCACTACAAGGCCTGTCTTAAGAAGAGAATTAGTAGCAGCAGATCGAAGAAGCCACCATGGTGGGCCTCGACGCTAGCGCCTTTCAAGAAAAATGCCCGGAGGTCCTTAAAATTCCGTTTAGAACGAACGCAGAAGACCTTAGGCGGTAAAATATGGAACTGCGAAGGCAAAGAGGAATGCTTGGGCCAGTTTCTCCATTTAGGGGACATCAGAAGCTTCTCGCATGGAAAAAGTTCTCTCAAATACTGCCCCTAAAGTAGGCTATATAAAGACTCCAGCCAGGAATCTCTAGATGCTCCTATCGCTGCACACTTCCCAGGTTGCTCCGAGGAAAAGACAACCCAGGATATGCGGAGCCAGGGGACCAGAGCTCACTCTTCAAACAAATCTTTAAATCTGTTTTATACCCAAAGTAGGAAAACCCTCTTTCTGTACGACCAAGGGGTAAGGACCAATAAGTTGCTCGTCTTTCCTTCTCATGAAAATGGAGAGGCTCATAAGTCTCCATCTGCATCTGACCATTAACCCAACTTACATCTCTTGAGCATGCTTGAAGGAAGACACGATATACAGAGACAGACCTTCAAGAAATTACCACTCAGAGAGCGCTCCGAGAGAGAGCGCTCAGTCACAACGAATATGCACTCAATGCCTTTTTAGGCATAGAAGGTCAACAATATTAATCTTCAACAACATCATACCATGCTCATTTATCGTTTTACTGACAGGACTAGGAATAGACAATCGACCCAATCGCCTAATACGACAGATCCTGGTCAACAGGAGTGTCGAGATGAATCTAAGAGTATCGTCTTTTAGGTGTTACGTCAAGAGGGGCCTACTGCGCTCCTTAGAGGATAACGGCTGCAAAGTTATTGCGTGCGCGGCCGATGTTGCCTTTGTAGGGAAATTTCTATAAACTCTGTATGGCATAATGACAGAGAAGCGGAAAGAGCTCTCAGCATGGGCTTGGAGTTAATCCTTCCAAGACAGAGCTAGTTCTGTTATCTAGAAAGTATAAAATACCTTTTCTTAGGGTTCCGAAGCTCTTAGAAGAAACTTTAACTCTAAGTGGTGGTGCAAAATACCTAGGTATAAAGTTATAGAAAGGAAACTGGACTAGATGCTTAATACCGCAGATAGGGTAAACAAAGCCGGCAATTGCATTTTATAATTGCATGTGTGAGACGATGAAGTTGTTGTTGATTCACCCCAACAATGTGAATGCGGCGATAGAGCAGCTGTGGCCGACCGGAGCTACTAATACGCAGGCAGCTCAACAGCATTCGAGATGTGCCCGCAATTACAGAACACAATTTAGGAAAGCTCGTCACATTCGCCACACATGTGAGTAACCTCAAGGGTTTCTTGCAGTCAGCGAAGGCAGAAAAGTATCTGGGTAACCCTACCCTGATGGAAAATCTTGTGGCCAAGCTCCCGATAAGTAAACGAGTGGAGTGGGCAAGGCACGCTGCAACTATTTAGTTTGGGTCTTGGACAACATGCAGTTTGGGACTGCCAACGATTTATTGGAGCTACACCTACAAAGAGGAGGAGGCTCGCAAGAAGACATCGCTTATGCTTTCTGTGCTTGCAAAGCGGGCATATGACTGGATCGTGCGCTGCGTCAGGAGAGTGCCCCGTGAATGGATGCAGGAGAAAGCATCACCGTCTTCTTCATGAGGCAAGCAATGATGGTTTCAGGAGACCGCCACAGCGAGGCCGCAATTGGAGAGCCTGCACAGAAGAGATGTTAGGAGCGTGAACAAGGACACTCGATTACCGATGAAGCCCTACGAAAATGCAGTGCCGGAGCTGCGGCCGCAACCGCATTAGGATGGGTTGGTTTTGGGCCTGTAGAAGGACGACAAGACACGCCATCACCGAGGTCTTGTCTGGTAGCCACGTCGTTGGATGATAATGTGGAACGGATCGTCGAGGACTACTTCGAGATCGAGAGCTTCGGTGTGAAGGCGGCGTCAGAGGCCACAGCCAGCGACGACGTGAGGGCTCAGAAGATCTTGGAGGACACGGTGCGAATTGGCCGCCGATACCAGACGGAATTATTGTGGAAATCGGATAACATTGTGCTGCCACGTAGTAATGATATGGCGTACAATAGGTTGATCAATATCGAGAAGAAAGTAAAGCGAGACGGGTGGTTCGCCCAGGAATATTCACGGATTATGAAGGATTATGTCGTCAATGGATACGCTCGGCGTCTGGAACGACAGGAGATCGCTATGGGAAGCGATAGGACATGGTACTTTCCACATTTTGGAGTGAGGAATCCCAACAAGCCAGGGAAGATACGATTGGTATTCGATGCAGCGGCACGAGTTGGAGGAGTATCGCTGAATTCTGCGCTGAGCATGGGGCCGCAACACTATAAGGCTTGACATCTATCCTCTTCCATTTTAAGGAGATGTTTCACGTGGTGCTGATCCGACCCGAAGATATGCGCAACGATTTCTGTGGAGAAATGGGGAAGACCAACGGGACCCCGACGTTTATGAGATGTGCGTGATGACATTTGGAGCTGCATGCTCACCGAGTGCGGCGTGAATTCCAAGCGATTCCTGGAGTCGGATCCCAGAGCAGTCAAGGCCATTCACGAAGTTAGAGGTGGGCATGGGCTGAATTTTTCGACATGGCCCAACATAGCAAGCACGCACACGGACGGCCAAAAATTTTGCCAACACGACCCAACACGAAATATAATATTTACATTATTTATTTTTTTAGGCATAGATATTTATATTTTATAATAAAATTAAAGTATCTTAACACATATTGTATTTTATACGTATATGTAGGAAAATCTTATTAATATTTTACATATTTTTATTTAAAAACAATATTTTATCTAAGTTAGAACTTGTAAGTCTAGTACGATCGTTTAAAATTTGCCCTGAACATGAAAAAACTCGCTCACTTGTAGCAGAGCTAACTGGAATGTTAAGAACTTGTTTTGCCAACATTCGCAACATTTTTAAATTATGTGCATTTACCCAAAATGTTAATATAGGTGTATCTGCACTGTATTCATTACACAAATAGTTGTCAATTTCTATATGTGTATCAGATTAAATTAATTTAAATTTTTTAGTCTGTCAATTATCAAAAAACTCTCCGAAATTGTGATTGGTATTTTTTGTGGGCTGTTTTCAGATTCAGATTCAAAATTAACATCAAGATTTTTTTTCAATTCACTTATCATATTTTTAACTGTTAGAATTAAATGGTGTTTTTTCTCTTCCCCTAAAAATTTTAATTCTTTAAATGGCGGATTTAAAAAGAGGCTGTTGGGCCAAGCAGCCACCAAAGAATGCATATAAAATAATTATAATATGCTAAGCTGCAGCTGTTGTTATCAGCATGATTCGTCTCTGTTTTGTCTCCCAGTAACACTAGCACACTAGCAAATCTTGCATTTGTGTGCGTTCATATTGCTAAATTCATATTGCTAAGCTTTGCCAATTGTAATTTTGTTATTGATTGGAGCGACTGCAAGTTGGGTTAGAGTTGAACCCTCGAAAATATAGACTGAAGTTGGATTGAAATTGAACTCTGGAATTTTAATTCATTTGGCCGCTATTAAAAACTATTAATAGCACAACATTTTGGTGACCTCGACGTGATATCATCCCGTTCAATTATGGTGATCAGCATTAAAAGTGCCACTAAAACACCGTTGTTGGTTTTGTTGTCGCAAAGTTGCATTTTAATTTAATTGCACAATGGAATCTGGAGCTGAAGCTACTGCATCTGCTGCGTCAAGCAAGAAAGGATGCTGCGGAGACGCGCAGAGGTAACATGTCAGGAAATGGAGGTGCTGCATCGGAAGGTCAAGGCTGCGATGCAGACCGACGATTCAACCATTCTGACCCTCGAGTCTATGGAGAAGCGTATGCGCGACCGTTTCACCACGCTGCAGGTGGAATTGGAGGAGCTAAACAACAGCGAGATCGGGAGCGATTTATATTGGCGATTCTCTCAGCTGGCTACGGACGTGCACGTTGACATCCAGGTGGAGGCGGCCAAGCGTTCTATGCGGGTTGCTGCTCTCTCTACGCTGTTGGATGCTACCATTCAAGGGTGCCTCCTCATCCAGATCATCTTCCAAAAGCTGGACCCTGCTACAAAGGCCAAATGGGAAGACTCTCTGGCAGGAAGCACTGATGACAGCCTTCCATCTTGGAAGTCTATGGCCCGATTCTTAGAGCAAAGGTGCCGGACTCTCGAAAGCGTTGACTTTTCTTTGGCGTATTCACCAGTTAACCAAGTAGGGCGAGGTAGATCGTCCAATAACCGATCCTCGTGCATGGTTATTAACGCCAGTCCTGCTCTATGCGCCCTGTGTGGTGTTTCGGCACACGAGCTTCCTGCTTGTCCAAAGTTCAGTGCTTTGCCAATTGAGGAACGGTATGACGAAGTGCGGCGTCTGGCTCGCTGTTTTGTTTGTCTGGAGGATGGCCATCTCGCTCGCGGATGCTCAGCTTCCCGCTGCTCGACGTGCAATCACCGTCATCTTATTCTGTTGCACCCTCGCGGGCAGGTTTCACCCGCACGAGTCTCACGTCCCATCGGTGCAGTTGCTGGTGCGAACCCATCCCGCTCAATTAACACTGTTGTGACCCAGGATCGCAATGCTGAGCTAGTGCTCCTGCCAACAGCCAATGTACTCGTTCGTGGTCGATCTGGAGCCTTCTTGCCTTGCCGAGTTTTATTGGATTCCGGTTCACAAGTGCACCTCATCTCGTCGCGGCTGGCGAATGAACTTCAGCTTGGCCGCCCCAAATGCTCCACAACGGTGGCCGGTTTCGGCGGCGCTGGATTTGAAACAGATGGAGCATCCGTTAATGTAAGCTTGAAGTCCCGTCTTAGCACATATTCAGTGGAAATTGAGGCTGTTGTAGCTTCACATATAACGGACTATCAGCCTAGCCAGAACATAGATGCTTCGGGCTGGAAGATTCCTGGCAATATGGATCTAGCTGACCCCAACTTCCACAAAACGCAGCGAGTGGACCTGCTGATTGGAGCCGGCTTATTCTTTAACCTGTTGTCGGCTGGCCAAATCCAGTTAGGTCACGGGCTCCCAATTGCTCAGAACACTCGATTTGGCTGGGCGTTTTCTGGCCACGGTAGACTATCACGGGATGTGTCGGCGCTCTGTGGTAGGGAGGACAACCCATGGAATAACCTCTGCAATAATGTGACTGCTGCCTCTTCCAACATTGTTATTGAAGGCCCACCCTTCAATGGGGGGAGGATGTTGGGCCAAGCAGCCACCAAAGAATGCATATAAAATAATTCTAATATGCTAAACTGCAGCTGTTGTTGTCAGCATGTATTCTTCTCTGTTTTGTCTCCCAGTTTCGGATGCGCTTTATTGTTATTTGTAGCGTATGCGCTTTGGGGAGTTTTTTTGTAAAGCTGCAAATCTTGCATTTGTGTGCGTTCTTATTGGTAAATTCATATTGCTAAGCTTTGCCACTTGTAATTTTGTTCTTGGTTGGAAGCGACTGCAAGTTGGGTTAGAGTTGAACCCTCGAAAATAAAGACTGAAGTTGGATTGATATTGAACTCTGGAATTTTAATTCATTTGGCAGCTATTAAAAACTATTAATAGCACAACAGAGGTCAACCAAATATATAGTTGCTGGCTGAAAGCGTTTTTGAAATGAATTTAACGTATTAGATATTAGTTGACTTATAATATCTGCATCTACAAACTCATTAAGTGAATTGCAATGTTTTTTTAACTTTTCAAACCAGAGTACGTAAATATGCATCGTTGGTTGTTTCTCTGAACTCAGCTGCTCGGAGCATTCTTTAAAGGATTCAAGAAAATGAATAAGATGTTTCATGAAAACAAAATCTATATTGGCTATTCGTTTAAGTTCTTTTTTTTCGAAAAGTAGTTTTTCAATTTCCTGTTGCCCTTCAAGAATCGAGTTCTTACATCTTGTTTCAGACTCATAGTTAATTTTGTTGTTCAACTCGGAATGCTTAAAATATCCAACCAATTTTTTACATTTATCCAAAAGAATTTCAAGTTTCTGATTACGATTCCTTTCTAAAACGTCCTCCATAACTAAATTTAAGTTATGGCAGGCGCATGAAATTCGTTTGTACTTGTTAAAAGCTGCGACATCATTTGCGCCATTGTCGGTTACAATTACTTATGCAAACTTGATTTTAAATCGTACTTCTCTAAGATATTTTGAACGTGGGTCAAAATGTTAACAGCCGTTTTCTTTTCCGAGGTAAATTCTTTGATACCTAATATAGAAACTTTAAGCTCAAATAAGTTTGTTATATAATGGGCGCTTAATGATATACAACTTCTTTGGGTGTAAGTATCTGTCCACATATCCGTAGTAACTGCTAGCTCATACAAATGTAGAGTTTTTTGTGGCTCCGAGTTGATTCTGGTATACTCCGTCACCATAATATCTCGGGTTAAAGTTCACCTCGACACTACCAAGTCCTTAAAATTTTGTTTGCCATAGGTAGAAACAACATTGATGACCTCTTGGACGTATTCTTGGAATCCTTCACCTACAAGTATTAGGTAATGTAATCTTAAGTTAAATATTTGTAAAGATACTAGTTGTGTATATGGAGAAAAAATATGTAAATAAAAAAAAACAAATTTGTGTATGAATTGTTTTACCTTCAGTAGCATTCAGACGCTGCAAGTCTTTGACAACTAGTTTCAGTTGCTTGCATGCCAAATTGCAAAGCACGCTCCTGGGAAAATCATGTTTCACAAATTCCTTGATAGATGGCTGATTGGTAAGTTTTCCCTTTACTACATCACATTCGTGTCGCAATAAAGTTCCAATGCCTGTCTTGGCTGTATAGGAGAAAACCATCTTGCATTTTATGCAGCAAACTGTAATATGCACAATTAATATTTTATATATATGTATATATCGACCAGCCACTGTACCAAGAGTACTTAAAGGGTACACACTGTAACACTTTGTCGCAGTGTTTACATTATTCAAGGTCTCGGTCATAAACCTAAGTGCACCGAAATATGAATCGCCCGCTGTGCCTTTGCTGTACGCCGAAAAGTGCATATGCCCGCATATATGTAACACGAGTGAACCTTATGCATGTCCACATAACTCCGCCTAAGCGAACATATATACTTAACATTGCTATATACTTAAGAATGGTTGGGTTAGGTTAGGTTAAGGCGGTGATGCTAGGGGGTCATAGAAGACCCCTCCGCTTCCACTTGAGCCGCTAGGGCTCCTTGTGTTACCGCTGGGGCAAGGGTTTCACCTAAGTGTTACCCCCCCCCCCCCTTCCTGTCTACCAGGGGTGCATGTATGCCTAGATTGTCTGTGGTGGCCCATGGTCCCAACCTGCTTTTTTAATGAAGGCAACCAGTCCGCGAGGAGAGATCGTTGAGGTCCGTGAGTTCTGCGTACCCGAAGTGTTTGAGTCTGCTGCGACCAAGTGCCGGGCAGTGGCATAGGAGGTGCGTGACCGATTCCACCTCCTCTTCATTCCTGCAGCTCCTGCAATAATCATGGGGGGGGACTGCAAGCCTGGCCGCGTGTTCACCTATCAGCCAATGCCCAGTTATTACCCCAATCGCTAGGCTGCAGTCTGGTCTGGTGAGAGCAATAAGTCTCGCTGATCTTTTCTGGGAGCGTGTCGGCCAGATCAGACGTGAGGTTCTGCAGGTCTGGAGGTTTCCCCATTTCCTGTTGGCTGCCAGGTCAAAAAACTCCCTGCACTTTAGCCTGCAAGTAGCCAAGGGTATGCCTACTAATTCTTTCTCCGGTAGGAGAGGGTAGGTAATCCCTGCCCTAGCTAGTTCGTCTGCAGCGCAGTTTCCCTCGTGATCCCTGTGACCGGGAACCCAAATGAGGTAGATGTCATGCTGTTCAGCCATCTCGTTGAGAGATCTGCGACAGTCATTGACTGTCCTGGAGTTGGACGAGAATCCGTCTAGTGCCTTGAGGGCTGCTTGACTGTCGGAGAAGATGCATATTATATCCCGATTGCCCCTTAGTGCTGGGGATTCCAGTGCTTCCCTAATGGCTTATACTTCAGCCTGGAAAACACTGCAGTGGTCAGGGAGTCTGAAGGACTCCTTTAGGCTCAAATGTTCACAAAAGTAACCGCCTCCCACCTGGCCGTTAAGTTTTGATCCATCTGTGTAGATGTGAATGGAGCCCTCGGTCCCGGTGTCCGGGCGTCCCATTCCTCCCTCGAGGGGATGATGATTCTGTAATTATTGGTGGGTTGGACGATGGGCACGCAGTAGTCCGTGCCCCCCTCAGGCATGAAGTGATGTAGGTTCAGTCTGGTATGACCAAAACTATTCTTGCTCCATAGATTCGCCTCTCGCAGTCTTATTGCCGCCAGTGTGGCTATCTTTACCCCCATCAGTTCTACTGGTAGTAGGTCAAGGATGATATCTAGAGCGTCGCTAGACTGCCTGTTATACAGACTTCCGCCATGCGCTGCGTCTTCCTGAACCTGTCCCTGCATAAGGAGTTGTCCAGGGCTGGCCACCAGACCACAACTCCATAGAATAAGATTGGTCTGATGATCGCTGTGTATCTGACTATCTTGGGGGACTTTCCCCATTTCAGGCCTACTGCCTTGCGGCAGGTATAGAGTGCTATTGCCGATTTCTTAGTCCTATCTGCGGTGTTTAGCTTCCAGTCCAGTTTCCTGTCTAGAGTGATGCCTAGGTACTTCGCACTATTGCTAAGAACTAGTGATTCCCCGTAGTAGGCTTTTAACCGCCACGTTCCAGAGTAGTGGTGAGAGTACACCTCCTTGCGGGGTGCCCCTCTTGACGTATCTTCGAATAGTCGAACCTCCAAGAGTAGCCTCGACACTCCTGTTGACCAGGATCTGCCGTATTAGGTCAATTGATCGGTCGTCTATTCCAAGTCCCGTCAGTGCATCAATGATTGAGCACGGCAAGATGTTGTTGAAGGCCCCTTCTATGTCTAGGAAAGCAACAAGTGCGTATTCCTTAAAGTTGATCGCTCGCTCAGCGATCATAGTGATTTCGTGCAGGGCTGTTTCTGTTGATCGGCCCCTTTTGTAAGCATGCTGAGAGCATGAGATGTCCCTTGGGTTAATGGTTAGTTGGAGATGGAGACTCAGGAGTCTTTCCATAGTCTTAAGGAGGAAGGAAGGCAGACTTATAGGTCTGAAGTCCTTGGGGGTGCAGTGGGATGGTTTCCCCGCCTTGGGTATGAATACAACATTCGTGCACAGCCATGCCTTTGGTACCATATCAGTAGTGCAGACTGTACTGAAGATTTTCTTGATCCATTTCCTTAGGTTAATACCGTCCCTGGATAACTGAGCCGGTATAATACCGTCCGGGCCCGGAGATTTGAAGAGTTTAAAACTTTCTATTGCCCACTTAAGATTTCTGTCACTAAGTAGGTAGTTGAGTAGGCCCTGATGGCCCTGGCTACGCATCTCCTGGGTTGTTTCTTTCGATGAGCAACCCGGGAAGTGTGCATTTATAAGGGTCTCCAGGGATTCCTGGCTTGAGGTTGTCCACCGCCCATGCATGTTGCAAAAAAAAAAAGTGTGCATGTTAAGGCTCTTTTTTGCGAGAATGCATGCTCGCTACATCGGCTGTGTACAGCCTGAAATCCGACGCCCCCAAACCGAGAATCCTGTCTCCATGGACCCAGGGTTCTTGGATGAGGGCCACGTCAGCTCCACTCTCTGCGAGATGGAGCAGGAGGGCGACGGATGCCACCTTACTGTGGTGGAGATTTATCTGCAGGAATGTCAGAGACATCCTTTAGATTTTCCACCACAGTAACCTCAGCCTCGGTGTCGGAGCCTAGCAGTAAGTCCTCCTCCATGCCGACGCCCCCAAGAGCCCTTGCCAGGTCACTCTCCTCTGAGGTGTACCCTTCCAGAATGTCCTCCTCCACGTCTGACATTCCTTCTCGGCGGACCTCTTCGGTCGGTTCCCCCAAGTCTAGCTCTTATACCTGCCTTCTTAGTCCCACTGCTTCCTCCACCTTGGCGACTCTCCAGTCCGCAGTAGGGAGTGTGGGATTGCACATTTTTAGCATGGCCAGTATGGTAGCAGGGTCCGCCGGCTTCTCTGTCAGCCATACGCGGGCCCTCGGTTTGCTGGGGATCTTGTCCCAGTCCACCGCCTCCAGACTGGCTCCTGGGTAAACCTCTCCAAGCGACGCAATCATGCGCTTGTAGAGGCTTACAGACCTCGCATCTTGGCACGCTATCACCTTGATGCTATCTTGGAACCACCCTGCGTCTTCGCAGTCCGGTGGAGGTCCTCCGTTCTTGAGCATCTCCTCCATGAAGCGCCCATGCTGCTCTTCACCACCCTCCGCCAAAGCTCCTTGGGAATCAGGCCATCTTTGGAGCCGTTGTCAACGACCCCAATGATGGTCCTGCCCTTAGTAACCTCTGCGAAGGATCTGTTACTTTGTTGCGTCTGCACCTTTTTTTTCTTTGCTAGGGGCGCTCCACCGTCCGTCGACTTCTGCCTCTTCGCACTTTGTGCTCTATCCTTGGCAGAGTCGCCTACTTCTGTCGGCTTCTTCGGATCCAGTCTCACACCCGCTTTTGCTGCCTGAAAGTCAGGCAGGATTTCCCTCGCCCACTTTATGATCTCAGCCTGGTCGGGGTTGGATTCCTCCGATGGGTCTGCCCTCATGAGAATGAAGGCCGCTCTCCTCCTATCCTTGTAGGAGCCCTTCCGCTGCAAGGGGCCAGCAGTCGCCGGACCGGGGCCTTCCTTAGGGATGCCGCCGGTGCGAGAGGAGCTCGACCCTGAGGTCTTGCCCCCAGCCCGCTTATCATGATAAGCCTGATTGAAACTGAGGGGTCGGCCGGTCCCCCAGATTCCGCATATTAACGTCCGTGCACCCCCCCGGACATGCATCCCTCGGCATATGCTGTTCCACCTTGGATTGGGGTGATTTGAGGAAGGGAGTGTTCTTCTCCTTACCGGGACCTGTTACCAGCCGCCCTCAC
The DNA here is from genome assembly GCF_017639315.1 of Drosophila ananassae. NCBI lineage: Eukaryota > Metazoa > Arthropoda > Insecta > Diptera > Drosophilidae > Drosophila > Drosophila ananassae. The sequence goes on along the minus strand of NC_057929.1, from coordinate 22,038,705 downwards.
GTGGAGAGATTAGTCGCACTACCAGCGGTGTACACAGTTACGGCACATGAAATCATGCGTTTCTCCCCCTGTAGTACCCGTTGGCTGACGGCCATACTTAAGAATAAATAACCGTCTCTCCGCTGCCGTTTTTGGCAGCTCAGCTACGAGACTTAGACTTCCTTAACTCCTAAGTAAATTTGTAAAATCAGAAACTCCCTTGACCTCGGAGCGGCAACAACAGCTGCTCCGAACATAATCAAAAATAAAGAATGACTAAACTAAACATCAGCTATCTTTAAAAATAAATTGGGAACGGATCTACATACAAAAACAAGCTACTTATAACTACATGGAGAAACTTCTATAAAAATAATACAAAACAAAATTAATATTTTCAGCGCACTTCTCAATCAATGAAAATATTTGCCCCAGATCACTTTTAGAATTTTCCGGTTTCACAAGCTTGTAATCCGGATCATTTTCTTTTAAAGCTCTTTAAAAGAAAAGTAAAAGTTGAACTTCAGTAGGATGAAGTTGAACTTTTACTTTATGAATTTTTTCGCACATTTTATTGGGTTTACACAAAATATAGAGGTGGTCAACTATGTCATTGAGAAGCTTAAGCTGAACATTGTCGAAAGGAGCCACGATCGAATGACAATGTTGTACAAAATATTTTACGGTTGAAACGGCATTACGGTTGAAATGACAAAATCGAATTACAACGTTGCAAAAAATTTTGCATCGTGTTTTGTCGTGTTGTGGAAGGTCGGCACGAAAACGGACGAAAATTTTAATTTTCGTGTTAAATTTTAATTTTTAACACGAACACGCGCGCTCACACGAGCCCATGCCCACCTTTAATTGAAGTATATACCAGAGTGAAAGAGATACAAGCAGAAGGCGGTTTTGAGCTTTGCAAGTTTTCCTCTAGTTCGCCTTCAATAGAGAGGATGCTCTGACCCAGTGATCACGCCCAGAGTATTGGATGGGGTGAGGCCGAGCAAAAGATTTTGGGAATGCGGTGGCACTCAGCCACGGACGACTTCAAGTTTCGAGTGAAGTACCACAAAGTTGTTCCCATCATGTCCGATGGGAAGAGAATTTCCACAAAAAGGGAATTCTTGAGTATGGTCATGTCAACGTTTGACCCCTTGGGATTTCTGTGTTGCCTGATGATAACAGCGAAGTTATTGTTGCGAGCGGTCTGGAGAAGGAGGATCCCATGGGATGAGCCACTGCCGGCTGAGATGTACAACGCCTTTATGGATTGGCGTAAGGAAATGGATAAAGTGGAATACTTTCGGATCCCACGTCACTATTTTGGATCTGGGCTGGTGAAGATGCGAGTGGATGCGAGTCAGTCAGCATTCGCGGCAGTGGTCTACTGGAGGATCACGTATGAGGACGGCGCCGTGCAAGTGAGGTTCGTGTGCGCAAAGACGAAGTGTGCACCGATGCGAACGATGACGATTCCACGGTTGGAGCTGCAGGCAGCAGTTCTAGGATTAATGGACACAGTCAGGCAGGACTATAGTATGCCCGTTGCAGAGATGGTGCTATGGACGGACTCGAAGACAGTGCTGCGTTGGATTGGCAGCACGCACAGGCGCTACAAGCAGTTCGAAGGGAACAGAGTAGCCGAGGTTCTGGAGTCAAAGAAGGTGGCCCAATGGAGATGGCTACCAGCCGCCGACAACGTGGCGGATGATGCGACTCGGGCGCAACGCAGCGTAGACCTGAGCGAGGAGTCACGCGGTTAAGTGGGCCGGCACACCTGAGGAGACCAGCGGGCAGCTGGCCGGGAACTGCATCCGCCGACGAAGCGGATGCATAAGATGAAGAGGAGATGCCTAGTGAGTTTGTGCTCGTTGGCACGAGTGGCACGTTCATATCGCTACAGAGATTCTCAAGCTACAGGCGATTGTTGAGGACTACGGCCTGGGTCCTAAGGTTCACACGTCGATGCCGTGGACAACGAGATGAGCTTAAGAACTACGGCCTCACTGTAGCTGAGTGTGAAGCAGCTGAGGACTTGTTAGTCCGTAGAGCACAATGTGAGGATAGGAGGAGAGAATGCAGGAGCAGAGAATGGCCTGGACGCCGCTAAAGGAAGCGACATATATGGACTGGCGTCATACCCAGATGACAATGGAGTCCTGCGAGCGTATGGCAGGATTGATGCGGCGCTATGTATACCGTACAGCGCCAGGAAGCCAGTGATCGTCTTCCACTGGCACGGTCTCATGGAGATGATTGGCGCGATGCCCATGTGAGGATGAAGCATCAAAACGTGGATGCTACGATGACGGAAATCTGGACCAGGTTCTGGATTACGAGACTAGGGAGATTGCTTCGCAGTGTGATCTCGGGATGCAGCGAGTGTAAGCTACACGGAGCACGGCCAATGCCGCCCATTATGGGAGCCCTGCCAGAGGATCGTCTGGAGGCCAGTGTCTGGCCGTTTAAGAGCACGGGCCTCGACTACTTTGGACCACTGCTAGTGACGGTTGCTCGGCACCAAGAGAAACGGTGGGTGGCCTTGTTTACGTGCCTGACGACCAGGGCAAATCATTTGGAACTGGCACATGATCTGTCCACGGATTCCTGCATAATTGTAATCAGGAATTTCATCTGCCTTCGAGGGCCTGTACATAGACTGCGCAGCAACAACGGCAAGAACTTTGTTGGAGCGGACAGGGCGGACAAGAGATTTGCGGAGATCTTCCAACTCGAGAGGATCCAGTGGGAGCTGTCAAGTAAGGGCATTGAATGGATCTTTAATTGCCCCGACCCGTCAGAAGGTGGAGTCTGAGTGGGGCGTGAAGAGGATGCTGCGTCACACAGTGAAGGAAGTGGCGCCGAAGGAGCACGATCTGGAAAGTTTCTTGATAGAGGCAGAGAATATTGTTAATTCTCGTCCGCTCACCCATTTGCCAGTGATTGCGGACCAGGAAGCCCCTCTTATGCCAAATGATCTACTCAATGAAGCAGTTTGCCCACCGGATACCCCCGGCCTGGATGCAATGGCGCGTGGTAAGGATGTTGAGGAACCGTTTCTGGAAGAGGTGGGTCTTGGAGTACCTACCCACGCTGACACGGAGAGAAAAGTGGTTCCGCAGAGAGAAGCCGATTCATCGAGGAGACATCGACGCGGAAAGGCGTCGTGGAGGAAGCCTTTGCTGAAACAGATGGTGAGGTCAGACGAGCCCGCGTTAGAATCATCGATGTAGATCGGACTCGCTGGATAATGCGCCCCGCTTCAAAGTTGGTGGCTTTGGATTTGTGTGAAGGGGTTCTTCACGGAGGTGGGGATGCCCTCATGAAGAGATTGGGCACACTAGAAAGATAATTATGGCGCGCTCGTGGTGAGTTTGTCGTCGAAAGCCATGGAGTGTGGGAGGTTATATTGGGGTTAGATATCTTCATTAGGATCACACTTTTCTCTATAACTTGTACTCCCAGCAGAATAAAACATACACGCATATACACTGTTGGTTTGTGTACGAAAGGCGGGTCGCCATGTCGCCATGTATGTTAAAGGCAACTCCCACCAGAGTGACGAGAACCGGTCACGAGTGCCCCTTCCCGGGTCTCGAACCCAACGAACACAGTGATACGTGATTCTGCACAACAAGGGCCCCGACCGAATCGGGAACTCAAACCCTTCAAGGACCCCTGAACCAGGAGAAGAAGACTACCGAATCTGAATGCACGAAAAGAATGCATAAATTAAAAAGGCAATTTGTTTTATGACTGGGCTCCGGCAGTCATGTTGAATATATAAATTTGGTGGAACGTTCCGCAAACCCAGTGAACTAGCCGCGGTATTTGCCGCTAGCGGAATAACCATAAACAGTCAGTGCTAAGTTACCGAGCGTCTGGTAGCTGAAATTAACGTTCAGAATACCAGGTTTTTAATAAATACAAATTCGGTTTGATTAATAGCAAAATGTATTGTAACAAAATCAATGATTTTGTTGATTACAAATTTGTGATAGGTTTGAAGTGTTAAAGACGAACGAAGAAGTAAAGTTAACGCGGGAGTGCGGCTCAACGCTGGATGCTGCGGAGCGACCGGAATACCGCGAAAGGTGCAGGAAAATTTTCGTAAAAAGGATTTAGAGGGAATACTGAAAAATCAGTATTATAAGCGTCAATTTGTCACAACTTTACGACATTATAGCCTTTAATTCATTTCCGATAAATAGTACTAGACTATCGAACAATTTTTGTTCATCGGGTACGATGTTACATTTATTATTATTATCTAGACATAAGAGAAATTATTCGGGAAAAATTATTGAATTATAAATCTTATAGTAAGTGTTAGTTAATATTAAACCGGTAATTGTATTTTATTGTATATTTTATTTGTTTCTGAGGTTATAGAGCTAAAATGTTAAAATATAAATAATTTGAAAAGTAAACGGGAATGTGTAATTCGTGTAATTGAAAGTTTTAAAAAAAGATCAATAAAGTTTCTAATTATGTAAATATGATATGTTTTCTAATACAAGCTTAATAATGAAAATATGCTTGTTTATTTGGGCAGTATAAGATTTTAATATACACAGGGGGTGTGGTTGTGTTTCTAAATTTACATACATATGTATAAATATACTGAAATTAACGGTCGACAGTATATACATATACACACTACGAGTAGATACATTCATATGTACATACAGATTTTCGTTATTGAATATAAATATTTTCACGTAGAGCGAAAACTTGCACTCGCAAAAATTCATATGATAATAATTATATATGTATGTATACTGTAATCGAAAAAAATTGCTATTTATGTATATAAAGCAAATGATGGCTTTCAACTAAAATATTCCAAATATTTTATTTCCAAAAAAAAGGGTGTTTTTATGGAACAAAAAAAAAATAAGAATCTAAAACTATTTTCGGTTAGTTCTTGAACTTTAAAAAAAATTACATATGTACATCGAACGAAAAACACATAGGATATGGATGAACATTCGTCTAGAATCTAGTCTAGATATGTATGTATGTACATACATATGTAGCATAGTGTTAACATTTTGTAATCTATGGCTTAATACAGAGCTAGCTATCCATACCGGGAGCCGAACACAGACAACACCCGAACATTTCCGAACGACTGCTGATGTGAGAGAGCAATGAGAGTTAGTGATGCCAATATTTTTTCGAATAAAAAAGACAAATTGAGAAAAAAACAGGAAAAATAGGATGAAAATATTATAAAAAGGATAGAAAAATAGACAAAAAGTTTATTTAGACAAATTATATTTTTTATTATTAAGATACTAGTTTTAAGGTATCTTTGATAATTTTTCTTTCGTCTTTATTGCTGTCCTCATAAGTAGCCATGGAGCCAATTAATTGAAGCTACTTTTTAGGCAAGTTATAATTATGATCTGATTACCAAAATGTCATTTAATGTATCTACCTCTAAACTGTTCCTAATTTTGGTTTTCACCAAGTTTACTTGGCTAAAAACTCTCTCTACCTCAGCTTATGACCATGGCAATAAAAGCAGGCTGAGAGCCAAATTCACCAGGTCCTCATAGGGGTTGTTGCCAGCAGAATCCCGATACCTCTTCACTTCCGACCAAATTTTGAAGTATTTTCAATATTTTCCCAATTTATTAGGTGAATATTGGAATATTGTGAAATTAGTTTACTTTTAATCTCAGAATGTATAGAAAATATATTTAAAATGAGCAGAATTTTGGAAGAATTAATATTAGATATAATAATAGAATATTAGATGAAAAATATAAAAAACGAAAGATTTCAGGTATGCGGATGATATTCCTTTTTTTTTTGCGGATGAAGCGTTAAAAATCGGACAGATCTGTCCGGAAAAAGGACAAGTTAGCATCACTGATGAGAGTGACACCTCAGCGCTTCGAACGAAGCAGGTCCATGTTGCATTGTTCAGTGGGTGCAAGTTAATCGACCCTTTGGTATTCAACGGAGAATTGGTTTTTTTTAATGAAATTTTTTGTTGTGTAGTTGATTAAGGAAATATATGGATACAATCATCAGAATTATCCCGCCATTAAGTTATAAAATTTTACTGTGCTTATATTCTTATAGATAATTAATGAATCCTCCACACAAATTGAACATGGATCCCTCATTGACCCCGGAGTCTGGCAGTATGCAAACTCAGTATGCCTCCTTTCAAAACTTTGAACAATTTTCTGCTGCAGGATTTACCAACACTCCAATCTACATCACTAAATCTCCAGCAATTGGAGCCATATCAAAAATTAATCCACATTGTTCAGTAATCGGTTCTCAGAACCAGATTGAAACTATATCTCCAGACATTGCAATTCCTGGAATTGAGAATTCACTTACTCCAGCAGTAAGATATTTACAAACTTCCCAATTCGATGAAACGTCTGATTATGGTGTGGCTGGAATATCTTGTGCTATTGAGCCTAACTATACTGATGAATCAATTGTACCATACTGTTATACTTCTGAAGCTAATTTTCAAGGAATTCCAAGTATGCCCACGAATTTAAAACCATTTACTGCTAGGCCTTTTGATAATAATCTTAATGGCGCAGAATCAGTTCTAGATTCTCGAGCATTCGACAATACGAAAGATTTTAAGATACCTCAGTTCGACATGACATCCATAAGTACTGTGCCTCCCAGAATAGGAGAGAAGGAGTATATTGGAGGCTCGGAAAACGACATTTGCTCAGCTATGAGGTGGCGTGACCCTAACCTTTCGGAAGTAATTAGTTTTTTAAGCAATCCAAATAACACTATAAAGGCAAATGCTGCAGCTTATTTACAACATTTATGTTATATGGATGACCCCAACAAGCAACGTACAAGATCCTTGGGAGGGATTCCCCCTTTAATTCGGTTGCTATCATATGATTCTCCAGAAATACATAAGTAAGTACTTCTACATATATATCATCAGTAGTACAAAAGTAGTGAAAATACTTTAGACCCGTGTATGCACTTGTATAACTTGTATCACGAACCATACAACATATAGACTTCTCATATTTTTTTTTTACACAAATTTTTTATTTTTGTAACTTTTTAGGCTAGCTACCCTAAGAAAATAGGTTATTTGGTCATTATTGGTTAAGTATAAAAAAATAATAACATTTTTGTTATATGTTATGTTAATTGAGATTAGTTTATCTCGTCGCGAAAACCCGAAAGACTGTAGAGGGTGGCTGTAGAATTAAATTATTGCAAAAAACGAAAACGAGAAATGCGTGCACTCTGCTCAACGTTATAAATTAGAGTATATATTCATATCAACAAAAACTTAAGCCTAGCTTATCTAGTGCGGCGAAGCGGGGCGAATTTATGGGAGAGCGCAAGTGAGAGCTTTACTTGCGCTCCCGCTTCATACATTCCACTTAATTATCTACATTAATTATACACCGGCCCCGTTGAAGGCCTTCATTAGCCTTCAACTACTGGCAACCTCGCCAGCTTGTGGACTGCTCTCCTAAATACTGCTCCTCTACTCGTCCTGACGTCGGCGACCCTGACCCTTCCGTCCGCGCCGGCGTGAGTCTCGACGACCCTGGCGGTGATCCACTGCTGGGGCGGCTGGTTGTCCTTCCAGCCACTTCGATCGCGCCTGTAGGCCCAAGACGTACTCCCGGGACCAACGCTGCCAAAACATTTGCTTGATTGACGAGACAAGCCGCCATCGCCGCAAGCACGTTAGACCCTGCTGGTCCGGGCTCCGCGGTGCTGGTGGGGCGATGAGCGGCCCGCCTGTCAACAGGTGCCCGGGAGTCAACGCCTCGCCGTCGCTTGGGTCCTGACTGAGAGCGCCCAGGGGCCTCGAGTTCAGGACGGCCTCGACTCCAACGAGGACGGTCTGAAGCTCCTCTGCGGTCAACTTCGCGCTGCACACCGCTCGTAGGAGTAGGTGCTTTGGAGACTTCACACCTGCCTCCCATAGTCCGCCCATGTGCGGAGCCCGCGGCGGTATGAATGCAAATACGCATCCTTTTCTTGATGCGTATTGCCGCAGCTCGTCCGCTTCGCTCTCGATTTGGTGCCGCAGTGCCGCGAAGTGGCCACTCGCTCCGACGAAGTTCGTCGCGTTGTCGCAGTGCACGATCTGCGGACATCCTCGGCGCCCAACGAACCTTTGGGAAGCCAATAAAAAGGAATCAGTTGACAAATCGGAAACTACTTCTAAATGTACTGCTTTAGACAAAAAACAAACAAACAGGGCAAGGTAGGACTTGTATGGTGGCCTACCACGAATTTTCAATGTCGTCTCAATAGGGCCACAGAAATCCACGCCACAGACAGACAGACAGACAGACAGACAGACAGACAGACAGACAGACAGACAGACAGACAGACAGACAGACAGACAGACAGACAGACAGACAGACAGACAGACAGACAGACAGACAGACAGACAGACAGACAGACAGACAGACAGACAGACAGACAGACAGACAGACAGACAGACAGACAGACAGACAGACAGACAGACAGACAGACAGACAGACAGACAGACAGACAGACAGACAGACAGACAGACAGACAGACAGACAGACAGACAGACAGACAGACAGACAGACAGACAGACAGACAGACAGACCAGACAGACAGACAGACAGACAGACAGACAGACAGACAGACAGACAGACAGACAGACAGACAGACAGACAGACAGACAGACAGACAGACAGACAGACAGACAGACAGACAGACAGACAGACAGACAGACAGACAGACAGACAGACAGACAGACAGACATGCTTATATCGACTCAGGAGGTGATCCTGATCAAGAATATATATACCTTATAGGGTCGGAGATGTCTCCTTCACTGCGTTCCACACTTTTGACCAAAATTATAATACACTCTGCAAGGGTATAAAAACGACAATGAAGTCTCCTTGCGCCGAAGACCTCCCAGCAGCCGCACCAGGGGTCTCTATACTCCGCAATTTCGTCGCTTCGATGATTGTGGACCGCGTACTGATTTGGTCCCGGAGCTTTGCCTCTTTCGCCTAGGTATTCTGCACTTGGCAGTGATGCTGTTTCAGGCCGTCCGAGTCAGTGGCAACTGACTAAGTTCAAATTTTCACACTTTATCTACTTCACACTTTTTATACGAATTTAAGTTTTTAATCTTTAAACTGCACTGGTCCGAGTCTCGATGTGAAAAGCAAGAACCTCCAGCGTAGTAATACGAGCACCCGGGGCCAGCTATTCGGGTGTTTTTGCAGAGTTTACCCGGTTAAAAATTCCGAGGTTCCGAGTTAAAGGCATTCATCGTATAATTTAGACAAACAAGATAGTAGATCTTCGGTATCATTATACGAGGGTTGCTGTATATATTTCTGGCCTAGGCCATACTAAGTGTTGCCTGGCGCCATCTGACGTTTTCATTGGGAAGTTTGACATGTTTTAGCAGAAACGTGCTCATAACTTTTTGACGTACGGCCATAATTTGTTTTGTTTACAGTGACTTGAAAAAATCAATTTGGCAGAAAATGGAATTAACTCAACATTTTCACGCAATCATTTTTCACGGCTTTCGACGTGAATTAACACGGCAAGAGTGCATCGATGAACTTAAATCTTTGTATGGCGATGGAGCACCATCTTACAGCAGTGTGAAAAACTGGTATAATGAATTCAATCGTGGCTGACGCTCGCTGGAAGACGAAGGTTGTGATGGTCGTCCATAAACAGTCGTTGTTCCAGAGAACATTGACGCCGTGCATGAGCTGAAAATGCAAGATCGTCATGTGACATACCGTGGGATAGAGGCATCCTTGGGCATTTCTTTCACCAGCATACATTCGATATTGCATGAACACTTGGCCGTAAAAAAAATTTGTTCTCGTTGGATCCCGGACAATTTGACAATCGCTCAAAAAAAAGGCTCCTGTGGATTGGTGGAAAAAAAATTTGAAAAAATAAAATCGCGGTGTTTCAAAAGACGTTTATAAGATCGTCACAGGTGACGAATCATGGATCTATGCTTATGAGCCCAAAAAAAAAACAGCAATCGACCGTGTGGGTCTTCGAAGACGATCCAAATCCAACGAAAGTTGTTCGTGGAAGAAGCACTTCGAAGCAAATGGTGGCCTGTTTCTTCGGTAAAACAGGTCATGTGGCGACTGTTCCGCGTGAGCAACGTAGGACGGTCAATTCTGAGTGGTACACTTAATTTACACATAATTTCTTGGCCTGAAATCCACGGAGAAATTCGAAAATCGAGCAAGAGAACAAACTAAACTCTCCCGTCCAGCTACTGCTTTCTGCAAACCCAACTCGAGCTCGACTTCCCAGTTTAGCATTACCAAAATTCAGTGCAAATTATTCGGAGCTAAAAAATTTCATAAGTCTTTTCGAGACCTTACTACACAAAGATGCAAACATTCCTGTTATCGATAAATTTAATCATTTAATTTCTTGCCTCTCTGTTAAAGCCGCTCTGTAAAGGCATTCCAGGTCCCCGAGAGTAATTATGACAAAGTTTCGACTAGTCTAAAAAGAGTCTCATCTTTGCGAACCAAATAAGTCAATTGTTCAGCCTTCCGAAAATTTGCGAGGGGTCTCATTGACACTGTGTCATCGATTTATGGATCATTTTTATCCATAGGAGATGACACTAAAATTGCAAACTCTATGATTATATATTTAGTTGAGTAGAGTAGATCCAGTGACCAGGCAAAAATGGGAAGAGTCACTGGATTATGAGGAATTGCCGCTGTGGTCCGATTTCGAAAAGATATAAAATCGTAGGTACCAGCATCTATCCGCTGAAGAGACTGGCAAAACAAAACAGAAGAGAACTGGGTTTAGCAAGCAACTTAATTGAAATTCGTTGGCTTGCTCCTCTGCCAACAGCAAACCAGCTTGCTGTTATTGTAACGCATTAGACCATTTTTGCTCGCATGATAATGCGCCGACAACCAGCGCCTTTTTGACCGTCCAAAATTTTGAATTGATGGGTCATCCGCCATACAGCCTTGACTTGGCACCCAAAGACTTCTTTTTATTCCCGCACATCAAGAGAAAAATGCGTGATCAACGATTTTCGACGCCTAAAGATGCTGTTGAAGCGTTAAAAAACCATGTTTTAAAGGTGTCTCAATCGGAGTGGACAAAGTGCTTCGACAATTGGTTGGAACGCATGCAAAAGTGTAGAACTCTTGCTGGAGAATACTTTGAAAAACAATAAAACCATTTTTATTCATAAATATTCGCATTTTCATTATTACGCCAGAAATATGTGTAGAAACCCTCGTAGTGAAAATTATGGATTACATTTTTTAGTTTACAGACGACGTCAGTAGCGCAGTTAACAATTCATTGATATTAAACGATTTGACATTGATATTGGGACAATCTGCATTGACTATTTAAACTTTTGTTATACGATCAACTGTATCAGCGTGTTCTGACTTCTATCACTAACCATACAACATATAGACTTCTCATTTCATACAACGAAAATGGACGCAAAAATTCCTTGTAACAGGCCCCCGGAGGCCCCAGAGAGAATCTTACTCTCATTCTTACGCTCAAATGCTCTCTGAACGTTTTTGGTTGTTCAGTCGCTGAGAGGCGCATCATCAAGAAGGTTGCCCCGCGGTTAAACTGATCTTTATATGTCATGTATAGCTGTCAAGTATACCCGAATCCTTCGAGTTGTTTCTTATCATTCGGGCAAAATTCTTTCTGAGAGCTGTTTAAAATTTGTCTACAAATTTTTAACAATTTTTAACTTAATATCACAAAAAAAAAAAAAAGAGCTGCAACAAAAAGACGGAAATATGGACAACCAATTTATAAAAGAAGCTGACGAGCTTGTATGTGACCTAGTTTTTTAAAGTTTGGTTTTTAGGTTGTGTGTATTACATTACTCTGTGTAAATTAGTGTATTATTAAATGCAAGATGGCTTTTGCTTATTCCGCCTCTGTAAGTTGTTTAGGGGCTCGCCCAGCCCAGGTTTGTTAACCTATCTTTATGTTACAAGTATAATTACAATTTTTTCTTTATCAAGGTGCCAAGATAAAGACAAAAATAGAGGCGATTTTGAAGGTCTTTGGATGTGACCTTGAAGTAGACAAACCCGTAATCGTAACTGATCGTGGGTCGAACATGATTAAAGCCTTTTTGGACTCTAAGAAAATTCCCTGCATTTAATTTGTTTTTTTTCCTATTATTTACATTTACAACTCCAATCATTCGAATGAAACGTCTCTGTTTTCAACGTTCTCAATTCACTCAATTCGTTTCCTTCTATCAAATGATTGTGAAAATGAGTAAGCGTAAGAAACCCAACCCACTCACATCATGTTGGCTTTGCTCTCAAATTCATTCAAATCATTTTTAGCATTGTGCATTTGAATGTGTGTTTTTTTCCACTCATGCAGATGTCTATTATTTACACACATCATCTATAATTTAATTTCTGTATTCAGTAACTCTGTCCGTCTTTATTGGACCGTACTTTAGTACAAAAGTTTCTAATATTGCCTTGGCCTGGTTTTTTTCTGCTACTGGTATTATAACAAGGTATTTTGTTAGATCGTATATATTAGTGATTGCAGACTCATTGAATGTCATTTTCCCTTCGCGGTAATGGTTCAATGGTATCTATTAGAACAGTATTCAAGGCTGCGTTAGGTGTTTCGGTTATTATCATAGGTGCTCTTGTATGTTTTGTAGTATTACGAGGCGTACGATGCTGCCGCGAACTAAAAGTTTGCAAACTTTTAGTAAATGCAAAGAGTAGCAAACTACAAGCAAGGAAAGCCTCGTATAGCCTCGTACATATTTATACCCTTGCAGAGGGTATTATATTATAATTTTGGTCAAAAGTGTGCAACGCAGTGAAGGAAACATCTCCGACCCTATGAAGTATATATTCTTGATCAGGAGTCGATATGAGCATGTCCGTCTGTCTGTCTGTTTCTATGCAAACTAGTCTCTCAGTTTTAAAGCTATCTAGTTGAAACTTTTTTTGTTTGCAGGCAGTATTTAAGTCGGAACGGTCGGGATGGGTAGACTAGCGCTTTTAGGTTCGCGCTTTAACCATACCTGACCTTGAGCGTCGACCTTAGTCCTTTTTAGTCAGATAAACTTAAAAAGTTGAGTTTAGGACGAGAGATGTTATAGAATTCAATAAGACAGAGAAGAAGAGAGACTGAAACATGTAACCCCTTTATGATGTGTAACATGTAACCCCTTTATAACCCCCCCTGTAACCCCTTTATAACTTAAAAAGTTGAGTTTAGGACGAGAGATGTTATAGAATTCAATAAGACAGAGAAGAAGAGAGTCTGAAACATGTAACCCCTTTATGATGATCAACGCTTGGTAGGGAGGGCTTGGTGCCCTCTCAGTTCTTGGTTGCTTTTATCCTGTTCTATTACCTTTATCCTATTGCAGTCAACTACCTGACCAATCTGTCTCAAAAAAATAAATAGCAATCATAGTTCCTAATTCGAATCTCATATTTTCGTCTCTGCCGGAACTTTGTCAAAGCCGGATTTTTATAGCTCCAAAGTTTTTGCAAATGGGAAAGGAGGCGAGGTCTTAATCGAGGTCGTAGTTACAAAATGCATCGAACATCCTAGCGCTATCTGTGTTTGATGTCATCAGGCAATATACCTTTATCAGTGCATCAGAACAGTTATCAGTGCAGTGACCGAGGAAAGTAACTCATAAGTCATAAAGAATAAAGGTTTATTAAGATGCATTTTTAGTAACTTGGTTCATCGCCTTTCAATTTAAATTTTTGATCTACTTTAAACATCATTTTGTCATAAGGTCTTTCTGTGCAGATGAGAAGTTCTTGAATCTTGAATCAATAGTATTTCCAATAAATATTCCATTCTCAATTTCTTGATTCGGTTTCAGAATTTGGGTTTCCTGTGCACTGATTTTGATATCATTATATAATATAATAATATATACTACCTCAATGTCGTTTGTAGTATGAACGATTGGGATTCTTATATATTGATTAATGTTGTTGGGTCTTAAGATGAGGCTGTCACCAAATGGTCTTCAAATGGTCACCAAATTCTCATCCACAAAACCTAATGATCTTAAGGATCCTTATCCAATACCTGCAATTTTTATTTTATAAGTTGGGTCGAAATTAGAAAACACGTCGGAATTTTCTTTTACTGTGCCTATTAAAAATTTTTATTTTCTGTCAGTATGTCCGTTTATTATATTAATAAAAATATTTGAATTAAGAATGATTTGATAAACTGAATTTTCTATTGGTTCGGAGTTCCTAAGGGTTCTTGCTGGTTTTCTGATGTGCCATGAGCGTGTCGGACGTTATTACTTGAGTTATAGGATATTGTTGTATAACATTGTGCGACAAAATTTAACAAAATCTTTGTTAAAGTTCCTTATTTGATTGTTTTCGGTTATGGTTCATAAATTATGTACAAATATATCTATGCCACCTTTTAAGTGATAAGATTTTGTTATGCTATTAATATTTTTAAATAGTAGCCAAATAAATACACGCGTTTCAAATCAGGTTTTCAATATTTTTATTTGGGTTCAATTTAACCCTAATATATGCTGCTCAAATAAATTCCAAATCACAACAAACGCACACCAAGAGCTTGCACAGAAGCCCTACCAAAGCTCCCCAAAGCGCATACGCTACAAATAACAATAAAGCGCATTCGAAACTAGGAGACAAAACAGAGAAGAATATATTCTGATAACAGTTGCATTTTATTGCAATTTTTTGGTGGCTGCTTGGGCCAACATCCAAGGGTGGGCCTTCAATAACAATGTTGCAAGGGACAGCAGTCACATCATTGCAGTGGTTATTCCATGGGTTGTCCTCCCGAGCATAGCGCGCCGACACATCCCGTGATGGTTGACCGCGTCCAGAAAACACCCAGCCAAATCGAGTATTCTGAGCAATGGGGAGCCCGTGACCTAACTGGATTTGGCCAGCCATCAATAGGTCAATGTTATTCATGTAGAAGAGGTCAATCCGTAGATGAGGTGCACTTGTGAACCGGAATCCAATAAAACTCGGCAAGGCAGGAAGGCTCCAGATCGACCACGAACGAGTACATTGGCTGTTGGCAGGTACACTAGCTCAGCATTGCGATCCTGGGTCACAACAGTGTTGATTGAGCGGGATGGGTTCGCAACAGAAACTGCACCGATGGGACGTGAGACTCGTGCGGGTGAAACCTGCCAGCAAGGGCGCAACAGAATATGATGACGGTGTTTGCACGTCAAGCAGCGAGAAGCTGAGCATCCGTGAGCGAGATGGCCATCACGCTATCAGTCAGACCCCGCACTTCGTCGTACCGTTCCTCAATTTGCAAAGCACTGAACTTTGGACAAGAAGGAAGCTCGTACGCCGAAACACCACACAGGACAGGGCTAGCGGTAACCATGCACGAAGATCGGTTATTCGAAGATCGGCTGGTGGATACGCAGCCAAAGAAAAGTCGACGCATTCAAGAGTCCGGCACCTTTGCTCCAAGAATCGTGCCATGGACTCCCAAGACGGAAGGCTGTCTTTGTTTGTGGCAGGGTCCAACTTTTGGAGGACAATCTGAATGAGCAAGCATCCTTCGATCTCGGCAGCTGATCCGGAACTCATAAGAGCACACGTATGCCCATTGAACCGAACTTATAGCTCCCGCAAAGTAGCATCAATCCCTGGCTCGACCACATGAAACTGCAGGATCTCATTAATGTGAGACTGAAATATTAAACGCCGATTACTAAAACGATTGCGCAATAGGTCAAGGGCCACATCGTAGTTCGCGTCAGTAATACTCAGAGCTCTCACCGTATCCAAGGCTGACTCGCGCAGGCATGAAATGAGCCACCGGAGCCTTTCCATTTTCGTTGGGTGAGGATGGCTGTCAATCGTGGTCTTAAAAAGGGCGAAGAAATCCGGCCACTCGGCATAGCCTTCGCTGAATGTTGGCATCGGCAACGGTGGCAAGGGAGGGGCCGGCTTGTATGGCACTGGCGATACACTGGCACCGTCGAGAAGTGGGAAGTGCCTTTACCTTATGATTAATAGTTTTTAATTGCAGCCGAATAAATACACGCGTTTCAAATCAGGTTTTCAATATATTTATTTTGGGTTCAATTTAACCCCAATCTATGCGGCTCCAATCAACTCCAAACCAAAACAAACGCAAAACCAAGAGCATGCGCAGAAGCTCAACCAAAGCTCCCCAAAGCGCATACGCTACAATAACAATAAGGCGCATGTGAAACTGGAAGACAAAACAGAGACAACGAATTCATGCTGATAACAGCTGCAGCTAAGCATATTATAATTATTTTACATGCATTTTTTGGTGGCTGCACAAATAATAAATAAACAAGAAAGGAAAGCTAACTTCGGGCGGAGCCGAAGCATCTTATATTATTAGATATTTAGCGGATCGTATATAGTTGGCCGATCGAATTATTTTGACAAAAGAGAAATCCGTTGAAACTCCCATCCTTCTAACTTGAAAAATAATGAAGTTACGGCATTTCCGATCTATCAGTTATATGGCAGCTATAAGATATAGTCGACCGATCCCGGCCGTTCCGACATATATACTGCCTGCAAAGGAAAGAAGGATGTGTGCAAAGTTTCAACTCGAAAGCTCTAAAACTGAGAGACTAGTTTGCGTAGAAACGGACAGACGGACATGCTCATATCGACTCAGGAGGTGATCCTGATCAAGAATATATATACTTTATAGGGTCGGAGATGTCTCCTTCACTGCGTTGCTAAATTATAATACTAAAATTATAATACCCTCTGCAAGGGTATAAAAATTAATTTACACAAAATATTCTTTTATTTTTTACTTTCAATAAACTACACGGTGCGACAGTGAAAAAACACTTGTGAAACGAGATAGTGTAGGTTGTTAATCTGGTCGAAGAGAACTCAAAAATATTTTTTTTATATTTTTGGAACCCTCCAATTTTTTTTTATTTAAAAAAACCGTTTTTTGGGGACTTTTTTGCGCTTAAAAATTCCTGAACGCGTTTTTTTCAACCGATTTCAAAATTTTCGGTGTTTTTCAATAGTTAAATGTTGTAGCTTTTGAAAAAAAAAATATCTTCGATTTTGTTGAACAAAAAGGACAAAATTTGTACACCTGAAACTAAAGTTTTCGACTTTTATTCGTGTTTTTCGGATTTTGATGCCAGTTTTTCGGTACAACTTACAAAAATTCGGCCATTTTTTATACATATCAATGTTGTCTCATTCATTCAGAATAAAATTTTAGGTATAATCCCCGCTTCATAACTTCCACTTCCTCTTCCAGAGTTGTTATTTTAACCATAAAGCTTATATTAATTTAGATTTTTATTATAACCACGACCAGTGCCTCTACCGCGGTAATTACCTCGGTTGTAGCCACCATGGTATGATTGACCCCTGCTGGAATACAAGCAACCTTCGTGTCTTGCAATTTTTTAATAATTGCACCGATTGTGGTTTCGTTTTGGACTTTGTATAATGTAGATCCAATTATTTTGGATTGAATGACCTCTACTGCTACAGGTTCATATGTCCCTTAAGTGAGATGGATTAATTTAATCGCAGTAATAAATCTTTGAAGATTTATTTTTTTCGTCCTATTCTGGGACAGCATGCGAAGTATCTTTGATATACGCCCTCTCGGTCGCCATTATTATAGATTTAATTTCTATTGTGCTGAAGTTTGATTCCCAATCTATATCCCCGGTATTGTGAGATTCCGTAGGTCTTCTTAGTCTACTTCTATGTCTGTGGTGACGCAGAAATCTTATTCTTGTTGATCTTTTTCTTGGATCTGGGTTTTATTAGAACATCTGAAACATATGACAGGTGTTCACGACTAAATCTTCCTTTCTTTATTTCGGCATCGGACAATGTCATGACAAAACCTATAAAATGACGAATAAATATTATAAGTTTGGTTATTGCGTTGAAAAGTTATACATGTGTAAACATGAGTTCACTAACGCCGCAATTCGCGCTGTTTTAAAGTTTTCCTTCGTAAAAGATAAATCCGTTAGAGTAACATTCCGTGAGATTAATGATGTTTTAGGGGATGGTAGTCTATCACTTAAAACCGCGCAGGAATGGTTTCGACGATTCAGAACCGGGGAAAACGACACCAATGTTAGGCCAGACGGCGGAAGACCTATGACAATAAAAACCGATGAAATCATGGAAAACATCGAGCTAGGCGGGCATGTGACATCTCGTGACATTGCCGAGGAGATAGGAGTTACTCACCAAACCGTTTTAAATCATCTGCAGAAGGCTGGATACAAAATAAAATCTGGATGTTTGGGTGCCGTATGATTTTAAGCAAAAAAACCCGTTGGACAGAATCAACGCCTACGCTATGCTGTTGAACGGAATGAACTCGAACCATTTTCAAAGCGGATAGTGACTGGCGACGAAAAGTGGATCAAATGGATTGAAAGGGAATCATACACTACGAGCTGCTCCCATATGGCCAGACGCTTTATTCTACCATCTACTGCGCACAACTGGATGTAGTCTTTCACCAGGACAACGCCAGACCTTCTTTGATGACTCGTCAGAAGCTACGGGAGCTCAGATGGGAGGTTTTATCGCATCCACCATATTGCCCGGACATAGCGCCAAGTGACTATCATCTGTTCCTGTCAATGGTTCACGACCTTTCTGATGTAAAGTTGGGCTCAAAAGAGGGTTGTGAAAAGTAGATGTCCGAGTTTTTTGCAAATAAGGAGGGAAGTTTCAACAAGGGGGGTATTATGAAGTTGCCGTCTAAGTGACAACACATCGAACAAAAAGGCGCATATTTGAGCTAAATTCGTTTACTGTATCAATTTTTAAAAAGCATTAAATACGGACCAAAAAACGGAAGGTAGTTATTTGACAACCTTATATTATATATGTATTATACATAAACAGTACAAATGATATGAGTGCATGTTATAGCCACTTTCAACCCCACAGCCCCAGCTTCATGTTTCAATCAAAAGCATTACTTGTGTCGACCAAAAATATCACTGCGTTGCAAATAAAATTTGTTTGAAAACTTGAAATATATCTTTTAACTGCTGTCCGCTCTACAGAATCCGCCTCGGTTCAAGGCGCATTACAAACATAAAATCAAGCTTTGAAATAAACATTAAAACAAGAAAGAAAAGCTAACTTCGGGCGGAGCCGAAGTTTACATATATACCCACTGAGAGACTTGTTTGCGTAGAAACAGACAGACAGACAGACAGACAGACGGACATGCTCGACTCAGGAGGTGATCCTGATTTAGAATATATAAATTAATATTCCTGCGGGTTCCAGCGTAGTGGACGAGGCTTCCAAAGATGCAGACTACCGGGATCCCGGTTGCACCCCTTTCACGCGTGCTGTGGCGAAGGCCAGCGGCAAACTGCGTTTAGTCGCTATAGGAGACTCGACGGAGTCTCGATCAATAGCCAGGAAGTTTTCCACTCGAAACTTATCCCACGTGAATTAGAAGTCAGACAAAAAATATAGTCGGATGCTTCTTTATTTTAATGCGTCTCGATTGACCGCTTATCTCTAACTAAAAAACTATCCTACTGTACCCTTGGTCCACGCTTCAGACAAAAAAAACCAATTCTCTTTTGAACTTCAGCTCGGGTGCCGTTGGCAAGTTGGCAAGCTTATCGGCAAGTAAGACCGCTAGCCTAGGCAAAAACTATCAATCGTATGATTCGTAGCGATGATGCTCTAATTCGCCAGAGCAGCATCTACGAATACCTCGAAATGGCTCTACTTTAAGAAGTCAGTAAATAATAGCCGGTTGACTATTGTTAACTACTCCCTCCTTTTAAAATTCGGACGTCCTCGGCTATTTCCATATCCGCGAGGGCTTGTTTGACAGGAATTAAGTCTCGTCTTAGATTCTGCTGCGCCAGCAAGAGAATGGTTCAATGACGTTTTTAAGTGTGGAGGTCATCTATGACCAGCAAGGTTTCTTCATTCCAGCTTGATGGCTTGATGCATTCCGGATAACGAGTGGTGTCATTTTACACTGAGAAATATCAGTGACGCAAACAAAAATATTGAACCCTCGCGTATTCGAAGTTCGTCCGATGCTTCCTAATCGGCTGCCAATCCCGCCCTGTTGATAGGCCGATCCTCATTTTTCCATGGTTTGAAGTGTACGTATGGTATGTAGGTTTCGCCAGCGTCCCTTTGGTAAATTATGCAATCGGTGGGCCATTGCGAAGTTTGATTCCCAATCTATATCCCCGGTATTGTGAGATTCCATAGGTCTTCTTAGTCTACTTCTATGTCTGTGGTGACGCAGAAATCTTATTCTTGTTGATCTTTTTCTTGGATCTGGGTTTTATTAGAACATCTGAAACATATGACAGGTGTTCACGACTAAATCTTCCTTTCTTTATTTCGGCATCGGGCAATGTCATGACAAAACCTATAAAATGACGAATAAATATTATAAGTTTGGTTATTGCGTTGAAAAGTTATACATGTGTAAACATGAGTTCACTAACGCCGCAATTCGCGCTGTTTTAAAGTTTTCCTTCGTAAAAGATAAATCCGTTAGAGTAACATTCCGTGAGATTAATGATGTTTTAGGGAATGGTAGTCTATCACTTAAAACCGCGCAGGAATGGTTTCGACGATTCAGAACCGGGGAAAACGACACCAATGTTAGGCCAGACGGCGGAAGACCTATGACAATAAAAACCGATGAAATCATGGAAAACATCGAGCTAGGCGGGCATGTGACATCTCGTGACATTGCCGAGGAGATAGGAGTTACTCACCAAACCGTTTTAAATCATCTGCAGAAGGCTGGATACAAAATAAAATCTGGATGTTTGGGTGCCGTATGATTTTAAGCAAAAAAACCCGTTGGACAGAATCAACGCCTACGCTATGCTGTTGAACGGAATGAACTCGAACCATTTTCAAAGCGGATAGTGACTGGCGACGAAAAGTGGATCAAATGGATTGAAAGGGAATCATACACTACGAGCTGCTCCCATATGGCCAGACGCTTTATTCTACCATCTACTGCGCACAACTGGATGTAGTCTTTCACCAGGACAACGCCAGACCTTCTTTGATGACTCGTCAGAAGCTACGGGAGCTCAGATGGGAGGTTTTATCGCATCCACCATATTGCCCGGACATAGCGCCAAGTGACTATCATCTGTTCCTGTCAATGGTTCACGACCTTTCTGATGTAAAGTTGGGCTCAAAAGAGGGTTGTGAAAAGTAGATGTCCGAGTTTTTTGCAAATAAGGAGGGAAGTTTCAACAAGGGGGGTATTATGAAGTTGCCGTCTAAGTGACAACACATCGAACAAAAAGGCGCATATTTGAGCTAAATCCGTTTACTGTATCAATTTTTAAAAAGCATTAAATACGGACCAAAAAACGGAAGGTAGTTATTTGACAACCTTATATTATATATGTATTATACATAAACAGTACAAATGATATGAGTGCATGTTATAGCCACTTTCAACCCCACAGCCCCAGCTTCATGTTTTAATCAAAAGCATTACTTGTGTCGACCAAAAATATCACTGCGTTGCAAATAAAATTTGTTTGAAAACTTGAAATATATCTTTTAACTGCTGTGCGCTCTACAGAATCCGCCTCGGTTCAAGGCGCATTACAAACATAAAATCAAGCTTTGAAATAAACATTAAAACAAGAAAGAAAAGCTAACTTCGGGCGGAGCCGAAGTTTACATATATACCCACTGAGAGACTTGTTTGCGTAGAAACAGACAGACAGACAGACAGACAGACAGACAGACGGACATGCTCGACTCAGGAGGTGATCCTGATTTAGAATATATAAATTAATATTCCTGCGGGTTCCAGCGTAGTGGACGAGGCTTCCAAAGATGCAGACTACCGGGATCCCGGTTGCACCCCTTTCACGCGTGCTGTGGCGAAGGCCAGCGGCAAACTGCGTTTAGTCGCTATAGGAGACTCGACGGAGTCTCGATCAATAGCCAGGAAGTTTTCCACTCGAAACTTATCCCACGTGAATTAGAAGTCAGACAAAAAATATAGTCGGATGCTTCTTTATTTTAATGCGTCTCGATTGACCGCTTATCTCTAACTAAAAAACTATCCTACTGTACCCTTGGTCCACGCTTCAGACAAAAAAAACCAATTCTCTTTTGAACTTCAGCTCGGGTGCCGTTGGCAAGTTGGCAAGCTTATCGGCAAGTAAGACCGCTAGCCTAGGCAAAAACTATCAATCGTATGATTCGTAGCGATGATGCTCTAATTCGCCAGAGCAGCATCTACGAATACCTCGAAATGGCTCTACTTTAAGAAGTCAGTAAATAATAGCCGGTTGACTATTGTTAACTACTCCCTCCTTTTAAAATTCGGACGTCCTCGGCTATTTCCATATCCGCGAGGGCTTGTTTGACAGGAATTAAGTCTCGTCTTAGATTCTGCTGCGCCAGCAAGAGAATGGTTCAATGACGTTTTTAAGTGTGGAGGTCATCTATGACCAGCAAGGTTTCTTCATTCCAGCTTGATGGCTTGATGCATTCCGGATAACGAGTGGTGTCATTTTACACTGAGAAATATCAGTGACGCAAACAAAAATATTGAACCCTCGCGTATTCGAAGTTCGTCCGATGCTTCCTAATCGGCTGCCAATCCCGCCCTGTTGATAGGCCGATCCTCATTTTTCCATGGTTTGAAGTGTACGTATGGTATGTAGGTTTCGCCAGCGTCCCTTTGGTAAATTATGCAATCGGTGGGCCATTGCGAAGTTTGATTCCCAATCTATATCCCCGGTATTGTGAGATTCCATAGGTCTTCTTAGTCTACTTCTATGTCTGTGGTGACGCAGAAATCTTATTCTTGTTGATCTTTTTCTTGGATCTGGGTTTTATTAGAACATCTGAAACATATGACAGGTGTTCACGACTAAATCTTCCTTTCTTTATTTCGGCATCGGGCAATGTCATGACAAAACCTATAAAATGACGAATAAATATTATAAGTTTGGTTATTGCGTTGAAAAGTTATACATGTGTAAACATGAGTTCACTAACGCCGCAATTCGCGCTGTTTTAAAGTTTTCCTTCGTAAAAGATAAATCCGTTAGAGTAACATTCCGTGAGATTAATGATGTTTTAGGGAATGGTAGTCTATCACTTAAAACCGCGCAGGAATGGTTTCGACGATTCAGAACCGGGGAAAACGACACCAATGTTAGGCCAGACGGCGGAAGACCTATGACAATAAAAACCGATGAAATCATGGAAAACATCGAGCTAGGCGGGCATGTGACATCTCGTGACATTGCCGAGGAGATAGGAGTTACTCACCAAACCGTTTTAAATCATCTGCAGAAGGCTGGATACAAAATAAAATCTGGATGTTTGGGTGCCGTATGATTTTAAGCAAAAAAACCCGTTGGACAGAATCAACGCCTACGCTATGCTGTTGAACGGAATGAACTCGAACCATTTTCAAAGCGGATAGTGACTGGCGACGAAAAGTGGATCAAATGGATTGAAAGGGAATCATACACTACGAGCTGCTCCCATATGGCCAGACGCTTTATTCTACCATCTACTGCGCACAACTGGATGTAGTCTTTCACCAGGACAACGCCAGACCTTCTTTGATGACTCGTCAGAAGCTACGGGAGCTCAGATGGGAGGTTTTATCGCATCCACCATATTGCCCGGACATAGCGCCAAGTGACTATCATCTGTTCCTGTCAATGGTTCACGACCTTTCTGATGTAAAGTTGGGCTCAAAAGAGGGTTGTGAAAAGTAGATGTCCGAGTTTTTTGCAAATAAGGAGGGAAGTTTCAACAAGGGGGGTATTATGAAGTTGCCGTCTAAGTGACAACACATCGAACAAAAAGGCGCATATTTGAGCTAAATCCGTTTACTGTATCAATTTTTAAAAAGCATTAAATACGGACCAAAAAACGGAAGGTAGTTATTTGACAACCTTATATTATATATGTATTATACATAAACAGTACAAATGATATGAGTGCATGTTATAGCCACTTTCAACCCCACAGCCCCAGCTTCATGTTTTAATCAAAAGCATTACTTGTGTCGACCAAAAATATCACTGCGTTGCAAATAAAATTTGTTTGAAAACTTGAAATATATCTTTTAACTGCTGTCCGCTCTACAGAATCCGCCTCGGTTCAAGGCGCATTACAAACATAAAATCAAGCTTTGAAATAAACATTAAAACAAGAAAGAAAAGCTAACTTCGGGCGGAGCCGAAGTTTACATATATACCCACTGAGAGACTTGTTTGCGTAGAAACAGACAGACAGACAGACAGACAGACAGACAGACGGACATGCTCGACTCAGGAGGTGATCCTGATTTAGAATATATAAATTAATATTCCTGCGGGTTCCAGCGTAGTGGACGAGGCTTCCAAAGATGCAGACTACCGGGATCCCGGTTGCACCCCTTTCACGCGTGCTGTGGCGAAGGCCAGCGGCAAACTGCGTTTAGTCGCTATAGGAGACTCGACGGAGTCTCGATCAATAGCCAGGAAGTTTTCCACTCGAAACTTATCCCACGTGAATTAGAAGTCAGACAAAAAATATAGTCGGATGCTTCTTTATTTTAATGCGTCTCGATTGACCGCTTATCTCTAACTAAAAAACTATCCTACTGTACCCTTGGTCCACGCTTCAGACAAAAAAAACCAATTCTCTTTTGAACTTCAGCTCGGGTGCCGTTGGCAAGTTGGCAAGCTTATCGGCAAGTAAGACCGCTAGCCTAGGCAAAAACTATCAATCGTATGATTCGTAGCGATGATGCTCTAATTCGCCAGAGCAGCATCTACGAATACCTCGAAATGGCTCTACTTTAAGAAGTCAGTAAATAATAGCCGGTTGACTATTGTTAACTACTCCCTCCTTTTAAAATTCGGACGTCCTCGGCTATTTCCATATCCGCGAGGGCTTGTTTGACAGGAATTAAGTCTCGTCTTAGATTCTGCTGCGCCAGCAAGAGAATGGTTCAATGACGTTTTTAAGTGTGGAGGTCATCTATGACCAGCAAGGTTTCTTCATTCCAGCTTGATGGCTTGATGCATTCCGGATAACGAGTGGTGTCATTTTACACTGAGAAATATCAGTGACGCAAACAAAAATATTGAACCCTCGCGTATTCGAAGTTCGTCCGATGCTTCCTAATCGGCTGCCAATCCCGCCCTGTTGATAGGCCGATCCTCATTTTTCCATGGTTTGAAGTGTACGTATGGTATGTAGGTTTCGCCAGCGTCCCTTTGGTAAATTATGCAATCGGTGGGCCATTGCGAAGTTTGATTCCCAATCTATATCCCCGGTATTGTGAGATTCCATAGGTCTTCTTAGTCTACTTCTATGTCTGTGGTGACGCAGAAATCTTATTCTTGTTGATCTTTTTCTTGGATCTGGGTTTTATTAGAACATCTGAAACATATGACAGGTGTTCACGACTAAATCTTCCTTTCTTTATTTCGGCATCGGGCAATGTCATGACAAAACCTATAAAATGACGAATAAATATTATAAGTTTGGTTATTGCTTTGAAAAGTTATACATGTGTAAACATGAGTTCACTAACGCCGCAATTCGCGCTGTTTTAAAGTTTTCCTTCGTAAAAGATAAATCCGTTAGAGTAACATTCCGTGAGATTAATGATGTTTTAGGGAATGGTAGTCTATCACTTAAAACCGCGCAGGAATGGTTTCGACGATTCAGAACCGGGGAAAACGACACCAATGTTAGGCCAGACGGCGGAAGACCTATGACAATAAAAACCGATGAAATCATGGAAAACATCGAGCTAGGCGGGCATGTGACATCTCGTGACATTGCCGAGGAGATAGGAGTTACTCACCAAACCGTTTTAAATCATCTGCAGAAGGCTGGATACAAAATAAAATCTGGATGTTTGGGTGCCGTATGATTTTAAGCAAAAAAACCCGTTGGACAGAATCAACGCCTACGCTATGCTGTTGAACGGAATGAACTCGAACCATTTTCAAAGCGGATAGTGACTGGCGACGAAAAGTGGATCAAATGGATTGAAAGGGAATCATACACTACGAGCGGATAACGAGTGGTGTCATTTTACACTGAGAAATATCAGTGACGCAAACAAAAATATTGAACCCTCGCGTATTCGAAGTTCGTCCGATGCTTCCTAATCGGCTGCCAATCCCGCCCTGTTGATAGGCCGATCCTCATTTTTCCATGGTTTGAAGTGTACGTATGGTATGTAGGTTTCGCCAGCGTCCCTTTGGTAAATTATGCAATCGGTGGGCCATTGCGAAAGGAAGCTCCTGTACTAAACTAGCTAGCTGCATGAACCAATGAACTATTGATTTTCTTAAATTTTAAATTAATTACAAAGTGTAGAAGTTTACATATTTTAAGACATTAATTTGACCTTTTACGGTCGTTATATAAACTTTGCAGAAACCTCTTCAATATCGCCTCTAACAAAACAAACAAAAGTGTTATGCTAGAAAGTTATTATTATTATCTTATTATATTCGGCTAGGGCAATTTTTAAATTCATAGAAAGGTTGGCTAGTTTCACGTCGATCTATACAAGAGTTCTATCTTATGTTGTCCTTGTGAACCACTACTTATAGTGGGGTAGTCTTGTCTCCTAAACGTCTGTTGGATTTTACCAGGATCTTATCGCCTACCTCAAAAACTCTATTTTGCCGAAACGGATTATTTCTGCCTAACTGCTCCTGCTGTGCTTTCGTAAGCTTTTACTTAGAACTTAGAAAACTTGTCAACTGCCGTGAGGAAATATTTCCCGGCTGTTGAGAAAATATCAATATGTAAAATTTCTCCCACGCACGTGGGTATTAGAGTCACTGCAAGCTCTTGTTTTTTGGATGCCTTGCGTACTTTCCCTTCTCGCAAACCCTACAATTCAGAACCACTTCGGATGCTATCTTACCCATCTTTGGAAAATAATAGTCGAGTAAAACTTGCTTAACATTTTCTTGGGCAGCTCTATGAGCCCTGTTATGCTGTGTGACCATTATTTCCATTTGCTCGTCCCTTCTAGCAATGTCTGTCACCCAATATCTGCAGTACCAGAATTTGGTAGCGGGAAATAGCCTCACTAATTTATCCTGAATATAGGCCAGAGTCGGCAGCTCGCAGTGTATTGCATTTACCACGTTAGGAGTTACAACATCCTTTATCTGATCTATCAGACTCTCCTTAATGCTAAACGAAATAAGGTGCCATGTCTTCGATCCGAACAGTATAAATGTCCTGCGATTCGGGGTGACTGTTTCTTCCAGAATTATCTGGTTCTGGTAGCAGTTGACCGGTTTGTCACTAGCTTCGATAACATAAGATAACGACTCTTCGCTGTGTACCGTCGTGACATCAGACTCTGGCTCATTCTGCAAAGCATAAACATTCTGGCGCGACAAAGCGTGCGCTACGTAATTCTCCTTTCCCAGCTTAGAAAGAACCTTAGCACCGCTCTCTTCGATACGCGCTTTCCAGCGCTTAATCTTAGAGTTCGGGTTTTTATCCGAGACTGCAAATGTAAGCGGCTGATGGTCAGTGTAGATAGTAATGTCGTTTTTTCCGTACAGGTAATGGTGGAGGGTGTCCAAGGCCCACACAATCGCCAAAAGCTCCCTCTCATTTGTGGCGTAGTTTACTTCCCTGTCTTTCAGCGTTCTCGAAATCATGGTTATCGGTCGTTTATTTTGTGACAAAACCGCACCTATGTATACCCGTAGATGAAGCGTCCATAGTCAGATCAAAAGGCCGCGAAAAATCTGGGTAGTGTAGAATTACATCTTCAGAAGCAAGAATACTCCTGAGTCTGTCAAACGCATTGACTTGGGCATCATCAAAATCAACAGGCATATTCTTTGACCGAAACTTGCTAACTTTGCCAGCTTCTCCTTTAAGGATATTAGTCAAGAGCCTTGCTATCCTTGCGAAATCCTTGATAAAACATCGGTAATAGCTCGCAAGCCCCAAGAAAGACCTTAGCTCATAAAAGTTACCGCGTTTTTTGAATTCTTTAATGGCCCTCACCTTTTCCAAGCTAGTTCTGATACCCTCTTTGGAGACTAAAAAACCAAGATAATCGACACTTGCCATAAAAAATTGAGACTTTTCCCTTGACACTCTCATGTTAGCATCGTGCAAACTTCTATAACTTCGCCCACATGAGATACATGTTCTTCTTTTGTTCTTGAGAAGACTATAACATCGTCTACTTATACGTAGCAGAAGACTATAACATCATCTTCGTATACGTAGCAGAAACGTCCAATTTTATCATCATCTATGGCCCTTTGGAAGATGCTGGATGCGTTTTTCAGACCAAATGGCAGACGGCAAAACTCATATTTTTCACCGTTTACGGAAAAAAAGTCTTCTCTCTATCGACTTCTGCGATATTAATCTGGTTATACCCAGACTTTAGGTCAAGAGTTGTGAAAAAACATGCCTTTCCTAGATTTGGAAGTATCATGGAAATACTCGGCATTGGGTATTTGTCGGTTATGGTTTTCGAATTTAATTTTCTAAAGTCAATAACTAACCTTTTATTGGGCGAACCTGAAATATCGGTACCCTTCTTTCCCATAACCCATATAGGATTATTATAGGGGGAGCTCGATGGTCTAATAATACCGTTCTTGAGCATATCGCTGATCTCCCTATTTAAAAACTCAACAGCTCCCATGGGATAATGGATACATTTTTGTATAAACTGGTTCACTGTCTTCTGTCCGGATATACGCCACCACTTCCGTATTAAATGGCAGAAGTTTATTCGGGTCAGCAAAGGCATTCAAATTTGAAGATATCATATGTCTAAACTCCGCCTGTACCTCAGGTGGGACAATTATGTCATTGACGTCCGTGAAATTAACTTGCGCGCACCTGTGAAACTGAAGTTCCTCAGAGCCCCCATTAACGATTATAAGCTTTCTATCGAGGTCAATATATGCGCCTACCTTTGCGAGTAGGTCAAGTCCTATTATTCCTATTATTATATAAAAAATGGGCTACTTACTCCAAAAATATTCAGGTTGCATTTTTTTTCAATTTTGTTATAGCCATGAATAGAGTTTACATTAAAGGGAGATTGCACAGGAACTTTTTTTGGAACTTCAATATTGTGCTTAATATAGCTTTTTGCTGCCCCTGTGTCTATCAAAAAGTGCCTTATCTTCCCTGCTACAGTTCGTTGCACAAAGGGGAGCAGGGACGCTCCGCTAAAAAATTAACGTCATCATCTTCATAGTCCGTTTCCTTTCCCTCGTCTATATCTTCTGCTGCTTCCTCTGCTACCTCACTGTACTTCCTATCCGACAGAGATTGTTGTTGGTGTTCCTGAGAAAGGAGATTCACTCTCTGGCGTCTCTGATCCGACATCCTCTGGGAAACCGCAACCCTCTTATAGTTCCCCTGATGTCGACTACTTCCAAACGCCTGAGGCATAGATGAATCCTGAGGAAGCGTTTCTTGGCTTGTCGGATGCCGAAAGTTGGTAGGCTGTCTTAGTCTTGAAGGCGATGGATCTACATCCAGACCCCAACGGGGTCACGTGCACCTGCGTTGATTAGATGATGTGCCCGCTCTCTGACGAAAAATGGACTTTTCCCACCATGCCTAGCTCGTTGATCAGAATTGCCTTCAGACCACCCCTGGCCAACACGCCCTTGTTGATTTGGCTGTCTGAAGCTTCTTTCCTCAATGGACTTAGCATATTGCGACGCGATCGCATACCGTTCATGGTTGGACTCTAGTTCCTGCGCCATCGCAAGTGCTGATGGTAAATCTCTGGGTTGGGTTGCAAATAGAATGTCTGTGAGGTTTTTCTTTAAGCCGGAAATAAATACGCGCAGCGCATTTTCCCTATGTGTGTCGTTCATAAGGCAAGCCTGCTGAGGCTCATGTGTCATGGTTGTTTTATTGATAATAAGGGTTAGTTTTTTTTCCACCTCCTCGTAGAACTGGACAATTGACATTGGGCCCTGTCTTAATGTGGATAACTCCCTTTCAAGAAGGTGCAAAGGACGCTTATCTGAATATGTAAAATCAAGGCGGCTAATGGTCGCATCAAAATTTAGAACAGTATTAAAGGAAGATAAGGCACGGTTTGCAGCTCCCTTAATACGATTTCGAATTATTAAGACGGCTTGGTGGTGCCTTGAGCTGCCGTCGTAGGGTCTGAATGTTTCATACGCAGCCAGTGCTGCTTGCCGCCAGGAGACATATTATTCTTCCGAGAAAATCTGGCAGAGACTTTACGGAATCTTGACCCTCATTACACTCCACCCCACTTACGATCTTTACTGGCTCGTGCGGTTTTACTTCAGGGATAGATAGTGTTGCCGCCTTAAACTTGTCTGTGGCCTGTTTCAGCTTCTCTTCGAAATCTTCCTTCTGTGCTTGCAGTGCTGCCATGACCGCAGCACTTATAATTGCTTGTAAGTGTTGTGGGTCCATCGTACTGACGCCTAGTCGCTCACGGTCAGCCCTCTTCTTCTCTAGCACTAGTCTGTTAAATCGCTCAATTAAATCGTCCGAATCAGCTCCGGACATTAGAGTATCAACTCCGGATATTAGAGTCTTAGAATATCAATAAAGTCGTCGGTCCAAAGTTAACTAATCAAAAGCGAAACTGTCAACTCAATCTATCATGCTGTTAACTTGGGTTATTGCCGTATTACCACTTTTTAGTTTTCAGTTCAATTTGGCGATATTGAAAAAACTTCCACTTACATGCTTTATTTTTAGGTTCACCTATGTTTAATCCCTCCCGGGTGCCACTGTCTTTTGTACTAGGGTAAATGCGTTCCTTCGCTGCCCAGAGCGTTCTACTCCGGTGTGATGATAATTTTATGTTCAATGTTGAGACTGCGGGTTTGTATTGTTACAGCAACCAGTAAGGGTCCTAGATCTAGTTGGGCGCCAATTAATATTCCTGCTGGTTCCAGCGTAGTGGACGAGGCTTCCAAAGATGCAGACTACCGGGATCCCGGTACGGGAACCAGTACGATTAACCAAAAGCGAAACTGTCAACTCAATCTATCATGCTGTTAACTTGGGTTATTGCCGTATTACCACTTTTTAGTTTTCAGTTCAATTTGGCGATATTGAAAAAACTTCCACTTACATGCTTTATTTTTAGGTTCACCTATGTTTAATCCCTCCCGGGTGCCACTGTCTTTTGTACTAGGGTAAATGCGTTCCTTCGCTGCCCAGAGCGTTCTACTCCGGTGTGATGATAATTTTATGTTCTATGTTGAGACTGCGGGTTTGTATTGTTACAGCAACCAGTAAGGGTCCTAGATCTAGTTGGGCGCCAATTAATATTCCTGCGGGTTCCAGCGTAGTGGACGAGGCTTCCAAAGATGCAGACTACCGGGATCCCGGTTGCACCCCTTTCACGCGTGCTGTGGCGAAGGCCAGCGGCAAACTGCGTTTAGTCGCTATAGGAGACTCGACGGAGTCTCGATCAATAGCCAGGAAGTTTTCCACTCGAAACTTATCCCACGTGAATTAGAAGTCAGACAAAAAATATAGTCGGATGCTTCTTTATTTTAATGCGTCTCGATTGACCGCTTATCTCTAACTAAAAAACTATCCTACTGTACCCTTGGTCCACGCTTCAGACAAAAAAAAAACCAATTCTCTTTTGAACTTCAGGTCGGGTGCCGTTGGAGCTTATCGGCAAGTAAGACCGCTAGCCTAGGCAAAAACTATCAATCGTATGATTCGTAGCGATGATGCTCTAATTCGCCAGAGCAGCATCTACGCATACCTCGAAATGGCTCTACTTTAAGAAGTCAGTAAATAATAGCCGGTTGACTATTGTTAACTTATATACTTTATAGGGTCGGAGATGTCTCCTTTACTGCGTTGCACACTTTTGACTAAAATTATAATACCCTCTGCAAGGGTATAAAAACTGGCTGTAGTATCACCATTTTTATAAATTATTTGTAACGCTATAAGCGCTTTGATAGCGGCCAAATTAAATAGACGAGGTTAAATTTCGATTTCAATAGTTATTATGGGTAAATTTAACCCCAAATCAAATACAGCGGCCGATCCAATCAATGCCGAATATACAAGTGCATGAAACTAGAGGCTAAGTTCAGAGAGAATTTGAGCGTAAGAATGAGAGTAAGATTGTCTCTGGGGCCTCCGGGGCCTGTCGCAAGAAATTTTTGCGTCCATTTTCGTTGTATGAAATGAGAAGTCTATATGTTGTGTGGTTAGTGGTCCTAGGCTGTCGTAAACATATTTTTTCAAACAACAGTTTAAAGGGTAACGACCATTTGTACTTGCGTATGGTACCATTCTGAACTTTATTTGTATTATTTATATGGCGTAGCTGTTTTCCGACAGTTGATTCATTTTTTGATACTTCTTCCTGCTACATAAACGGAGTACTTCAGGAGTAAGCAACCCTTTTAACTGATCTAAAGAGGACAATTTTTTCGGCCCAATCCCTAACTCCTCGTTTTTTTTTAGCAAAGTTTTGAGTGGACTAGCTATTTGGACATATTAAGCCCAAATAGCTATAAGATATTATTTGCTATACAGAGCGGCTGGCTGCAGTAGTTTTCTCCGATCACGACCAAATCTTAACCTCTTTGATGAATACGCAGTATTCATAGTCATACCGCTCACCTGATGACTTAGGTTCCTTTTCTTCCAAGCGTTGTACAAAAATCCTTTTAAGTCGGCGGAAAACTTAAATTTTATTTTTGACTACGAACAGCCGAGTCAATTTAGCTACATCTGTAGCTAAAGGAGGGTATATAAATGAGCTATGATATATATTATATTTAAACTCCTAAAACTTTAATTTCGGGCCACCGCATCTCGTGCCTGCCTCCATGCTGTGCCGTATGCTGAGTAGGTCAAGACATTCTACACACGAGCAAATGTTTTATTCACACTTTTTTCTCGCTGTAAAAAGACATTCTTGAAATAAGCCACTTTTATTAAGTTAAAAACCTCAAATGTCTATCGGATGAATTCTATACCATGAAGTTTAAACAATATAAAATAAACAGTTGCATAATTATACATATACATAGATATATATATATATATATATATATACATATATATTTATTTTTATTTTTATTTTTTTTGCAGAAATGCTTGTGGTGCCCTTCGAAACTTGTCTTATGGTAGGCAAAATGATGAAAACAAACGTGGAATAAAAAATGCTGGAGGAATAGAAGCCTTGGTACACCTTTTATGTCGGTCCCAAGAAACCGAAGTTAAAGAGTTGGTAACCGGAGTTTTATGGAATATGTCTTCCTGTGAGGACTTAAAACGGTCAATTATTGATGAAGCTCTTTCTGCTGTTGTCTGCAGCGTGGTAAAACCACATTCCGGTTGGGATCCTGTTTGTTGCGGAGACACCTGCTTCTCGACAGTTTTTCGGAATGCATCGGGAGTTTTGCGAAATGTTAGTTCTGCTGGAGAACACGCAAGAGGATGTCTGAGAAATTGCGAACATTTAGTGGAATGTCTTCTTTACGTAGTACGAACAGCTATAGAAAAAAATAATATTGGAAATAAAACAGTTGAAAACTGTGTTTGCATACTACGCAATTTATCTTACCGATGTCAAGAAGTTGAAGATCCGAACTACGACAAACATCCATTTATAACGCCAGAAAGAGTATTACCATCTTCATCCAAAGGTGACTTTAATATATGTTTATATATATATTTATATATACTACATATATGTCATATTTTATATTTTCAGGTGAAAATTTAGGCTGTTTTGGAACAAGCAAAAAAAAAAAAGATTTAGCACATAATGATTCTGCTCAGGAGTCTAGTATATCTACAGAATACTCTAGAACTTCAGTGACTTTAAACCAAAAAAAAGGGTACGAACAACTATGGCAACCTGAAGTTGTTCAATTTTATTTATCGTTATTGCAAAGTTGTTCTAATCCAGAAACGCTGGAGGCTGCAGCCGGTGCCCTTCAAAATTTATCAGCATGTTATTGGCAACCCAGTATTGACATACGCGCCACTGTTCGTAAAGAAAAAGGTCTGCCGATACTCGTAGAGCTTCTGCGAATGGAAGTGGATCGTGTTGTTTGTGCGGTTGCCACTGCATTGCGAAATTTGGCTATTGATCAACGGAACAAAGAACTAATTGGCAAATATGCAATGCGTGATTTAGTGCAGAAACTACCATCGGGAAATGTTCAACATGACCAAAATACATCAGATGACACAATAACAGCTGTATTAGCTACTATTAATGAGGTCATTAAAAAAAATCCAGAGTTTTCCCGTTCCCTTTTAGATGCTGGTGGTATTGACCGACTCATGAATATAACGAGGAGAAAAGAAAAATATACTCCTTGTGTAATAAAATTCGGTAGTCAAGTGTTGTATACCATGTGGCAACATAATGAGCTGCGAGATGTTTACAAAAAAAATGGATGGAAGGAAAGTGATTTTATCTGTAAAAGCTTTACCACTCATAGTACTCCGCCGAATTCGCCAAATAATGCAAACAATACGTTGAATAGGCCAATGGCTTCACAAGGTCGAACGCGTTATGAAGACAGAACTATTCAACGAGCACAAAACGCACCATATAGGAGTAAAGAAAGTGGTGGAGGTGCTGTAATGTCCAATAATGAGTCTGCTTTACTATCAGAAATGGTTAGAAAGCAATTATAAAATTAAAATTTGTTAAATATTATAAAAGTATTCTTAAAAAAAGTATTTAAATATTAAATTAATAAATCTTTTAATTTTTACGTATTTAGAATATAGTTTTTTTTCAGCATTACACAATATATAGTATTAAAAATATAATAAATATTTAGTATTCTAACAAAATTATTTAATACAAAAATAGGATATATTACTGTTGTCTACATTGGCTACCTGGCTATGTATATTCATTGTAAATTTTAATTAAATTGGTTGGTTACTATTCGTAAATACCAAAATTTTAAGATATATTCTAACTAATCATGTCAGCGTATCAGAGAGAAAAAAGGATTTTCCTAAACTGTGTTTAAAATATCGGTGAACTAATTTTTCGTGATATACTTATCAGTTATTTAGAAATGGAATTTATTTTCTACAAAATATTGCAACTGGTGAAATATGTCTTATTTTAATATTTAAACAGGATTTGGATTAATTCGAGAGAGAATTCTCTTTGGAGGAAGTTCTTTTTAGTGTAAACGCTAAGTCAACACACCTGACTATGTTATGTAAGCGGATGCCGACACAACTTTGTTGTTGCCCACAATTTGGTTTTCGAGTGCAATCTTTGCGAAATTAACTCTTTCCCCCTCTAATTAATGCTTGTTTCAAGCATTTGTTGCAAAGTATGGAATGTTGGTGAACTGGGGTAGGTTGCTTTGTTATTTTTGCAACATGTCTTCGAATTGGAAACTGGCTGCTGGGGATTGCTATACGACGAGACTTTTTTTCGTTGACAGAGATGCAGAAGCCAAACAGAATAGAACTATTACTGTGTCTCCTTTTATGGTTGATTGAGTGTCAAAGTATTGCAACTGTTCTGTGTTGTTAATATGAAGTGCCTCCAGCGCTTCCAATGATAGTACCCTCAGTCGAGCGATTTCTTCTGTCACCATCTGAATGAGCAGTTCACCTGGTTTGCTAATTATACATAGTTTCCACGTTTTCAAACTGCCTATTGTCTATGATCACTGTATCATTCCAGAAATGGATTAGATGTGTTCCCTGTAGTTTGGTATGTTTGGTATGATTCCATTTTAAGCTACTATTGAAGTCATTAAGCACTATTATGCTATTTTCAATTTCTTCAACCTTTGGAACATGGTCAGCGTTACTCAATCTACAATATGCTATCTTACCCTTTAACAATTTAAGTTTACAATTACAATCACTTAAATTAACGATTGAATTCTAATTCCATATTTTTATATTAATAAGTTTACAATATTTGGGAATTTCAATATTTTTATCTTCAAACAAGAATATTTCATCTTCAAAGTGAACAATAAAATTTTGTTTTACTATTATATAAGATTGTCAAAAAAGTCTTGCTGTATTTTTATTGAATTTTCAATTGATCATAAAATTGGTTATAATAAGGCGATTTAAGTCATAGTTTGGCCATAGGGGAGCAGCTCATAGTGGATGATTCCCTGCCAATCCCACCAAACACACAGAAGAACCTTCCTGGCCGTCAATCCAGACTTGGCCACAGTCTGGGCAGCTTTTGTATCTAAGTTTCTTCAAATGGTTTATAACGGTTTAATTTCTCATGAGCAGCTCTTGGTCGATGCTACTGCTGCTACTATGCCGATCTCTTTCGATCAATTCAGCGATTTTATCGCAATTTTCGACGACAGGCCTTCCGGACCGTGGCGCATCTTTGACCACCTCTGCACCAGAACAAAAACGTTGAAACCATCGTTGTGCGGTGAAATGGAAACTGTATCGGGTCCATAAACTGCAAAAATTTTATTGGCAGCATGAGTTGCATTTTTATCGTAGTAGTACTGTAAAATATTCCGTATTTTCTCTTTATCTTGCCCCATGATTGCGACGCTATAACTCAAGAACGACTGAAAACAAACAACAATTAATCAAACACGCGTTAGGGAGCGTGAAAAGTGCTTTCCAAAACGGTCTAGCATG
Source organism: Drosophila ananassae (assembly GCF_017639315.1). NCBI lineage: Eukaryota > Metazoa > Arthropoda > Insecta > Diptera > Drosophilidae > Drosophila > Drosophila ananassae. The sequence goes on along the minus strand of NC_057929.1, from coordinate 22,002,001 downwards.
AACCGATGCGACGAATATAACTGGAACTACGCGCTTGCAAAGACACCTATCGGAAATACCGCAAGACTTTTTGGACAACCTTATATTTTTATAGTTAGTTGTCTCAATGTTGGGAACTTTATTGAGATAAAGGAGTGTAGTTGGTTATGTAACATTGAGATATCAAAGAACTCGAACATTTTTTCGACAGATAGTGGTGGCATTTTGATGTTTTCGAATAGTTCACTTACTAATTTTAATTCATTTTCGTTTAGTAACGTGGCGGTAATTATATTGAGCCCGTTGAATAGCGTATCTGATTCCCAAAATTTCCTCTTTTATTAATCTCACTTCATTTTTTTATCCTAGTGCTATCTTGTCTCCCAAAAAATGATATTTTTTTTATTTAATTGGCAAGTTGATTGGAAACACTAGTAAGATTATTAATTCTACTCTATAGCTGTCTATTAATTACTACCTGTTTATTATTATTTGATACCTGGGCATTGATACTTAATCGTCCATAGAGCGTTATGCGGCCACTACGTCGAACTTGAACTCGCGGGCGTAACAGGTCCCGGAGTCGTAGTCAAAAAAACGTATAAAAGTTCTGACTAAATTTACCTGGATTCTGCAAGGGACTGCTCGGGTTGACCAGGTGCTTGCTGTGATCAGGCTGTAGTTGAAGTGGGGTACTTGAAGTCCTAGGCTGGTTCTCCTCAAGTACAGATTCCTTATCGGCCGGCCTTTCTTATGGTCCTCGAAGTAGGTTGGATAACGCGGTTCCTACTTGTCCGATTTACACAGGAGCAATAAAGTAGGTTGGGAACGCGGGTTCTACTTGTGGTAAATTAGATAATGAAGCTCTACTAGTGGTCCGTTTACACAGGAGCCACTCGAAGTAGGTTCGATGATGAAAGTTCTACTTATGGTCCGTTTACACTGGAGCCATACGCAGTAGATAGCTTTTAAGAGAGTCCTAACTTGTGAACCGTTTTACACAGGATCACTCAAAGTAGGTTGATTGTAAGTGCCGTAGTTCAAACACTGATTAACGAGACGATTAACTCTGATTTCGCAACTATCTTTATTTCAGAAGAACAATTCTTATATAAGATGCTAAATTATACATAATTAAATCTATGAAAGGTCAATTTAATGAACGTGCTAAAACTAATGTTAATGCCAGGGTCACCCACCTCTGAGTCTGCTGACTCAGATTGCTTGTTCATGCATTGCTTGTTTTTTGCTTGAGTGTTGCTTGCTTCGGTCAGTCGGTCATTCTACCCTCTGATAATGCTGATTTTTGCTTCTGTCGCCGTTGGATATTGTTTATGCTTATTCCTAATAGGTTAGTGGGTTTGTATATTGCGACATGTTTAGGCATATGCGACATGCTTAGGCATGATTGGATCAAATTAATAAGTGTGTATATAGGGTAGTAGGTCTTGGCAATAGGTGCCAACAACTGAGGTGTCTTTCCTGGCATACCGCGTGTACCCTGCCCATGCGGCTATGAGGATTGCTACTCCTAACATTATTACCCCGAAGTATTGATGAGTCAGATTTCAGCCTGCCTCGCTGTTCACATTTGCCTGTGCCTGCTTCGTCCATGTTTTTAATCCCTGCACCTCTGCATGTAGTCGGTCTAGCTGGTCCAGTGTTGACTCCAACTGCCCTTCTGTTGTCTTTATCTTTTATGTCTTCCTGACCTCTTTACTGTTCCTGACGAGTTAAATTGCGCTCGTCCCAATAATGTAATGGGCTACACCTTCGATGATGATTTAATCCTTTTCGGCCGAGCATACATATGTCATTGTTATTGGGTTTTTCGTCCCAAAGATCCATACATTCTGTTCTGTCAATTGAACCCAATAACTGGTCCCCTTGATTGGCTTCGGTTTCCATTCATTTACCCGATGTCTTGATAGTGCTGCCATTGTACACGGTAGTTGATGGGCGTCCGGGCCAAAGAGCGTCTGCTTAAATTCGCATACCTTATTTCCGTTCGTCCCGCTGATACGCTGCTGAAGGTGTTCTTGACTGATTGCGAAGTGGTGTTTTCGGTGGTCATCTATTGCCAGATATCTTGTTTCCGTCTTGGTTATCACCAGACCTTCTTTCGTTATTTGTGGAATTGGCTCCATCCGATATACCGTGAATTCGTCTTCTTCGACCAACGGAATGCTTGTATGGAACATCAACAAATACCCGAGTGGTCGCCAGTCGATATAAGTCTCGAGCTGTCTCACTGGTAGTCGTCTTTCCGGTGGGAGGTGTGTTTGTATTTTTGTAATCACCTCGTTTACTTGTACTTCGTGTACTCGACGAATGTGACTTGCTACGACGACCAACTCTGAGACTGCATAAGAAAGATACCGACTGGATGCAAAATTTCCCACTCCGATTCGGGCAAAAAAAAAACTCCTGCATCCTCTTCTAATTTCGATTGTTGACCTTCCTAGTGGTATCCAGGATTGACGTTTGGTTCTCCCTTATTTTATGAGTGATGGCTTCTTGGGCTCTTAGTTTATCAATAATCTCCTCCATCCGCTTGGCATATTGATCATCGAGTACTCCGAAGAGAGCATTCGCGATATTTCCAACGATGTTCAGTGCTCCGCTCTTTTGTCGCTGATGATGCATTAATTGATCGGCATCTTGGATTTCCGCCACTTCCTGTTGCAACGTGTGGATGATCGTGGGGCAGGCTTCGTATGCTGTTGGGCACCATTTTTTTATAGATCGGATACCCTGCTTGACTGTCTCGATCTCTCGTGCCAATTGACTGAGGTCAAAGAATGTAAGCGTCCACTTGGCGGATTTGATTGATATCCGATCGGTGGCTTCTATGATGGTCCCGGTTACGTTGTTGATCGGAGTGATGACAACATGGTTAAGAGCCTTCCTTTCTGGTATGAGCGAGGTCCGGTATCACCCAGACAAGTATCATTGTTAGGGGAAACATTTTTTTGTTTTTTTTTTTTTTATTGATTGGTTTCCTCCTTGCCATTGTTAATTGGTAGCATCGCCAGTCGATGTATGGCCCGTGTTATATTGCCGGATGTTGTCCGTATTTCTGAAACTCGGATCTCGCCGTCTTTTCCAGGATGGACTGCTATGATGCGTCCGAGGGGCCAGTTCAACGGAGCGATGTAGTCTTCTTTTATTATGACGAGATCACCGTCTTACAACTTCTTGTCCACTTTGACCGATTCTGTAATTCATGCAGGTAATTTTTTGATTGGTGAATATCGGGTGATGCCGTTAGAGGTTCCCCAATCAGGAAATGCCCTGGCGTTATGGGATGGAGAGGCAGATGTCAACGGGCAAGAATTTAGAATGGCTTCAATGTCGATCACTATGCTTTCAAGTTCTTCATGGGTTAGTGTGGCGGTATATAGCGATCGTTTCAGTAAATGTTTAGGTGATTTTACTGCGGCTTCCCACAGGCCTCCGAAATGGTGTGCCCGAGGTGGTATAAATTTGAATTTTATGCTCAGATTCGCGCAGGTCTTGTGTATCATCGCTTGTGCCTCATCGGAAAATATAGCTTCCTTTATTTCTGATAATTCGATGTAGGCTCCAACAAAATTGGTCGTGTTGTCACTATAGATTTTCGATGTAGTCCTCGCCGTCCCCAAAATCTCTTTCTGTAACTACCTCAAGGTGTACCGCCTTGGTAGAGAAACAACAAATCTCTGCTAGATACACCTATGTGGTCGTTTTCCTCGGATTTTATAGTGAGTCCAAAATGGCCCGCAGTAATCCACTCCGCAATTTTTGAATGTTCTATGCTGTTGAACTCGATCCGCCGGTAATGGGCTCATTATTTGATTCAACAATTTTGGTCGAACTCTTTTTACTTTTCTTTCACTTTTTGAGCCAATTCCTTTCCTCTTAATGACCAGAACCGTTGCATAATGTTTCATAATAATGTGCCATAATAATGCGCAATGTGCCAATTGCTGATGTTTTCATTGAAATAAGAGTGTTTTTAAGAGGTGTTTCGGATCCAATAACATGGCTCATCATACATCATACGATAATGCGGAAATAAGAGTGTTTTTAAGAGGTGTTTCGGATCCAATAACATTGGACATCATACGATAATGCGGCGTTTTGTACACATCCACCTACTCGAATTATTCCGTCCGTGCCTATGAACGGATCTAGTGCTCGTAATGGATCGTTTGCCCCGACAGTTTTCGTCTTCTTGAGCTGCAAAATGGATGGTAGGAATTATTGGGACTGTATTTCCCGAATTACTACTCCTAACGCCTCATTCAATTCTACTGGTGACAATGGTCCAGTCCTTTTCTTCTCTGGCCTGCAATTAAAAATGAATCGCCGCATTCTTCCGATTATCTGCAACATCGTATCGAATGATCCATGGTGGTTGATTTTTTCTATCCATTCTTCTGATTTAATGGTTAGTTTGTAGACCGTCTCCTTCTTTTTTTCTTGATCTTAATTCGCATTGTTTGTTCCCGCTGATTGAAACCTTGGTCAGGACTCTGGATCTTGTACTAGAAACGGTGGTCCGGTGTACCAAAGTTTTGAATCTCTAATTGTGCTGCCTTGCACCCTCTGAAGAGAATATCTTCAGGATTATCGGTTGATGCGACATGTCTCCACCACTATGGGTCTGTCAGTTATGAAATCTGGGCCACCCGGTTCGCGGAAAACCTTTGGAATGAGGAAGCAGTGGCGTTAATAAATTTTAATGCAATCTCAGAGTCGGACCATAAATATATTGTCTTAGTACTTGCCTGTCTTAGTACTTTCTCGTAAATATGCCACTGCCCCATATGCTGCTTCTGATGCAACTGCATACTCATGTTGTTGTATGCCTCCGGATGTATCTTCCGGGAGTGCACATCTTGGAATTCTTATTGTTGTCAGGATCTGAACGTCATGTCTGAATGCTTGCCATTGATGGGTAAGGTCTCAGCCCAGTTCCGTGTCCCAGTCGATCTTCAGCTCCCATAATTGTTGCATTCTTATCTTTGCCGTTGTTCCTACTGAACCAAACAACCCTAGAGGGTCAAAGATTTTCGCAAGTTCTAAACACACGGTCCTCTTAGTGATGACTCCTGTGTCTTCTGTCGCCGCACGTCCTTGAAGCCAATCTCCAGGTGGATCCCAAATAATTCCGAGCGTCTTGACGGTTTGTTCGGTAAAGTTACTGAAGTTGAGATTCATTTCTTGGTCTTATTCCGGTATGTCTGCTAGTAATTCTGGGTGATTTGCGCACCATTTTCTTAGTTTGAATTTTGATTCTCCCAACAGGTTTATTATTTGAGCCCTTGTACTTTGTGCTTTTATTTACGTAACAACCCTGCCGAAGTGCAGCAGCACCCTGGGCCAGATGCTCATGTGCTGTGTCCGCCAAATATTGCAAGCATCGAGTAGCCAAGTATGTTGCTGTTGTTGTGCCATAGGTGAGAGATAATATTTTAATGGTTCCATAGGCTTCCGTCTCCATAATACAGTTTGAAACTTGCAGTCATCTGGGTGTATCATAATCTTTCGGTTCATTTTCTTTACGTCTGATATGAAAACATATTGGTACGATCGGAACCGTAAAAGAAACTCCTTCCACTTGTCGTCGTTGCTGATGCGTCAAATACAACCCAAAGTTTGGTAGTACTACTGTCAGGTTTCAGCACATAATGATGTGGAATGACATAATGGTTTGATGTTAATTGTTTGGTTGTTAATCAAGTCAAATGCCCTAATTCCTTGTATTGATCCATAAATTGTACATATTGTCTTTGGAAATCAGGATCCCGTTGAAGTCTCTTTTCCAATGCTTATAAACGCCGATATGCCTTTGGAAGGCAATTTTCTAATGTTTTTGGATCTTCCTTAAATGATAGCCGCACACTTAATCTTTTATCTGCCCCTTTATATTATATATTGCATGAATTATATTTTGCATAAAAAGCTGTTCGCATAACTTCTCGTCCGTGGTAAGGGCTTTTTGGTTTTCTTCGAGGGTGTCTAACTTCCAAAACTTTTCGAGCAGGCTCTCGATTCTTGGTTCTTCCATGGCTGATATGGCACTGCTCATGGGTGGATTTGTTTGTACCAAAGACCTGGTTGTTGCTGGTCCGAATATAATCCATCCTAACGGAGTCCGTTGAAGTAATGGCTGTCCTTGTCCTAGGTTTATATGTAGCGGCTCGATGCGTTGGGGGAGATATTCTGCCCCTAGATTTGCATGAATTGATTGTATGGTATACGGATAAACAGTTTGTGTAGGCGTTTATGCTTGTTATTCTTTGTGTCCTTTCCCTCGGAGTTATGTCCAAAAAGTTCTACACATGATAGGGTATGGGAATCTAATTTCTCTTCAAGAATGTGTATGAGGATAAGATCCCAACCTAATGTTGGTACATTCAGAGCGTAAAGGGTAAAATGATCTGCTGATCCATTTGTTTTTGGATGTGCAAACAAGGTCCTCCCAATGTTGGAGGAGATTAAACTCTTGGCCTCTCCAACCACATGGTTTTCTAAGTACCGGAAATTCACCGCATCGCTAAACTCTTGATTGTGGACCAATTCCGTGAAGATGTCGCAGAACCGGGGCCACTTCAGATAATCCCCTTCAAATTTTAAAATGTCGACTCGTGGTATTACAAATGGAGATGCTGTCGCGGGTTTTTGTGATGATGCTGAAGCCGATTGTGATTCTTCGCTCAGAAACGAAAAGTATTCTGCTCGTACAACCTGAAATCTGTCATCGGTATGTCCATCATTTTTTTAGGTGGGTTCCAGGTCGATTAGATCATGGTATCCCGTGACGATTTCCCTCCATAGTTCCTTCAGGTGTTGTCTGATGTATGTGGACAATTCCCGTCCTTTGGTGCGGTTGCACAGAAAGTCTTCCACATCGTCTAACCGTCCTTCATGTCTTCGTTTTAATGATGTTAATTGGGGGTCTTCATTCATTTCCTCGTGATTGTGCCTTTGGCTCCAGATTTTCTCCTGTTTTCCGGAGCCTTTGTGACGGGCCTGACCCTGATGGGATTCCATCGGAAAATATGGCTTCATATTTTTTCACAAGTTCTTCTAGCGCTTTGGCCTTTGTGAAATACTCATTTTCCGGACTTAGTGCCAGCTCATTGAGCTTGGCATCATTCTTTTTAAATTGGGTCCATGCGTGAGAGAGTTGTTTGAGTCCCTCCTCGAAGTATCCTTTCATGAGTTTACGCTCTGCGGAGTCCTTAGTGAAGTTTCTTATTTGCCTTTGGATGGTTATGCCATCAATAAGCATTTGGGTTACGGGGTCTGATTCTGATCCCATGGTTGCGGTGTAAGGTTTAAAGATGAACTGCCGCGTGGATTGTGTTCAGGGTGTGATCCTATAGCAAAGGACCACGTCGGGGTCACCAAATGTTCGTCTGTAGAGCGTTATGTGGCCACTACGTCAAACTTAAACTCGCGGGAGTAGCGGTAGGTCCCGGAGTCGTAGTCAAAGAACGTAAATAGTCTGTCTAAGTTTACCTGGATTCTTCAAGGGACTGCTCGGGTTGACCAGGTGCTTGCTGTGATTAGGCTGGAGTTGAAGTGGGGTACTTGAAGTCCTGGGCTGGTTCTCCTCAAGTACAGATTCCTTATCGGCCGGCCTTTCTTATGGTCCGTTTCACGGTAGCAACACTCGAAGTAGGTTGGATAACGCGGTTCCCACTTGTGGTCCGCTTTACACAGGAGCAACGAGACGATTCACTCTGATTTCGCAACTATCTTTATTTCAGAAGAACAATTCTTACATAAGATGCTAAATTATACATAATTAAATCTATGAAAAATCAAGTTAATGAACGTGCTAAAACTAATGTAAATGCCAGGGTCACCCACCTCTGAGTCTGCTGACTCAAATTGCTTGTGTTTTGCTGGGGTGTTGCTGCTTCGGTCAGTCGCATTCTTCCCGCTGATAATGCTGATTTCTGCTTCTGTCGCCGTTGGATATTGTTTATGCTTATTTCTAATTGGTTAGTGGGTTTCTATATTTCGACTTGCTTGGGCATATTGATTGGATTAAATTACTAAGTGCAAATATAGGGTAGTAGGTCTTGGCAATAGGTGCCAACAATACTAGTTTCTGTTGTAACTATGTTATTGTGGTCGGAGGTTCCTGTTACGTATTTCCATGCGATCCCGATTCAATGCAAAGATCTGTTGGATTGTTGTTTTCGGACCTGTTGGAAAATAAAATACAGCATTTTGAATACTTGGCTTATTTCATGGTTGCAAGATGTGGTATTGGTCGTTCCTTTTTAGTTTGTTTTCGGTATGCTGGGATAGTCCATTGAGCACAGTTTCAATCAGTTTGATATCCAACAGGTTGATGATCGTTGAAGTTGGGGGCTGAATTTTTCCTAGTCCTTTGTAGATGGTAATCGTCTGAGCATCGGTAAATTTTGTCATTCTCTTGGTTTCACATACTGTCAAAAATCTGCAATTGGTCATACTTTTTTAACATTAATTTTATTTCTGTGTTGTGGCCGATGTAAACAATCGGAACAGGGCTGCCACCTAGGGAAGGAAAAGGGTCGCAGGGCTGCCACCTAGGGGAGGTAAAAGGGCGCAGGGCTGCCACCTAGTTCCGAGCAGTGAAATATTGGAATAAGAGGGTTGATGACATGGGACGGATCGGGTCCAAAACAACGGTCCGATCCGAATGACCATGCCAGGGAAAGATCGAAGGGAAGGTGAATTGAAAGGCAGTGGTCAAGCGGTGCGGTCGTAGACATATGAAATAAAAAAAAAAAAAAAAAAAGAGGAAGAGGAAGAAAGACAAAAAAAAAGAGCTTTCTCATGTTTTGTGGCGCAAAGGAATTTTAATTTTCCCGGATCAAAGGAAATTGAAGGAGACAATGCGGGAAGCAGGATCGGCAGGAAGATAAGCTAAGAGGTCGGTCCAGGAAGGAGAGCCGTAATTAATGGGCTTCTTCATTTCCAGGACCGACCAGACTCGCATCTCCGGGGGAAGGAGCCAGGCCGGGAGGAAAAAAAGCTAGGCATGGCGTATTTTTTTTTTGGGGAATTTAAAGATCTCAAAAAATCAAAAAACCCAACGGTTTTTGGATTTAAAGATCCCAACCCAATCAAAAACCCACCCCCCCCCTTTTTCCTATTGATTTTGGCGCCGCAGTTTTTTTGGCGCCTTGCTGAACATAGAAGCCGGGCCTGAAATGTGATTGTGAAGGGCGGCTGAAGGTGTTGATTTGACCCACCGAGGACGGACCCGAGGCTCCTTTTAGGAGCCGGAGAATTGCCCCATCTTCTCGGGGCCGAAATCCGCCCACGAAGGAAAGAAGCCTGGAAGATAGCCGATTGGAAATCCGACAGAGATTTCGAAATATATTAGAAGAGAACCGTTTTTTTTTGCCCTATTGATTATTTATTTATATTTTGTAATTATGTATTATTTAATTTTAAAACCCATTTTTTTTTTGTGTTGGTGTATATGTATTTCATTGTTCTTTAATTATTCCATTATTTTTTTGTATTCTGGTTTGTTTTTTTTATATTTTTATATATATATTTATTATTTTCTTTTTATATGTACATATAAATGTAAGTTCCGATCGCGGCCGTTGGAGCTAACGGTTGGCAATTTCCCAAGGAAATTAAATAAATTTCTTTTTTGTTTTGGCGGTAGTCCCTACGTCTTAAGGAGAGCTCTCTTAGGTAGGGATATAAATCCGGGCGGAAAGTGAGTTGGTTATAATATTATGATAATTGCCGTATTATTATGAGTTAAGCCCAGAGCGAAACCAAAGCGTCGGAATAAGAGAAAGTATAAGATAAAGGATGAAAACTGATTAAGCATAATTTGTATAGATTATTTAATAAAAATTTGAATGAAAGAATAAAGACTGAGTAGAGGATAAAGTGGGGGTTAGGGATAGGATAATGGGAAAGTAGGAGGGGATTGAGAGGAAAGAAATAGGGGCGGACGCAAGAAGTGGGCAGCGTTCCGCTATGGAAGGGAGGGCAGGCCCAACTACTCCATTTCAGCAGGAGTAGATAGAGATCCCGTGTTGATCAGGTGAGGATGAGTGTTAGAAGTTTGTTTGTCTCGGCATGTTAGGATTTGAATTTGAATGTTGTGGGGAATTTAGTGTTGTGAAACGTCTAATATGTGCTGTTTAGTATATGTTGGATGTTTATTATTGTTAGCGGTCTGTATGGGAAGGGTCAGGGAAACCACGGCCCTGGTTGAGCTAGTCGGAGCCAGACCCATGCCGATTGGCGGACCGTAGGACCAGGAGTTGGTCAAACAGTATGGCGCCCAATTTGAAACCAACGCTATAGCCTCCACAAGAGGAACCTCTACTTTCGTGGGTCCAGAAAGCTAAATAGAGAAACGCTCGAGAGGTCCTCAATTAGTAGGTTTCTGGACTGCGAAAGATGCAAGGAAATAGAGTCAATTTATGGCAGTACAAATCAAAGTTGAATTGAAATTCCATATGCGACATCGGGCCTGAATAGACCAAAGGCCGATTTGCGCAGCAAGGAATGAACTGTGATATGTACTGTGATAAATATATAGGACTTAAAGTAGAAATAGATAAGAGTAGGAAAAGGCTAAGATTAATAGAAGGGGAAAATACAACGTCTGTGTCTTAAACTACAAAGAATACATATGCGTTGATAGAAGAATAAGATAGAAAGGATTTTTTTATATTTGTAGGGGTTCTGAACCAGAAACGGAAGTCCCAAACGGCTAAACACAAATAGCCTTTGCGTTGCTCCAAGAAGGACCAGATGAAAAAACCCTACAAATAGAAAACAAAAATATTAAAAATATAGTATATATCTCAAGGCATCTTGACTAATAACCATCAATAAAATTGATGGTTAGTATAGTCGACAATGCCGCTAATAACACTCACCCGGAGATCCAGGAAAACACGGTTCAGACGGAAAGCCTCAATCCGGAACCCCAAACATCCTTTCTTATAGCTCCCAGATAGGAAACCAGATAAGTTGTGTTATTGAGAGAATTTTTTATAGAAGTCTATTAGTCCAAAATTTATGGAAGGAGCTTTTTTGTAATTATTTATTGATTTATTTCGACATTTATTAGTAGAATTATTTATTCATTTGTTTATTTGGTTTAATAGTGTTCATTTATATATTTTTTATCAATTATTTATTTATTTATTCATTTATTTAAAGGTTTATTTATTCATTTTGTTTATTTATTTATTTAGTTATTTGTCTATTTATTTATCTATTTGTTTATTTATTTATTTATTTTGGTTATCGGGGACTCATTCTAGTGGTACCGGCCAGTATTGAAATTAATTATTATAGTCAGTCAGCGCTTGCATATAAATAGATTGGATAATTCCTTATTTGGTAAACTTGAGTAAAATAGAAATAGGACTCTATGGGTGGACCAAGCCTATCGATGCTCGAAGAAGGGGAAAGAGATTTGGACATGGAGGAGGGAGCACAGGGAGGTAACGAGCAAAGCAGAGAGACCACTCGACTCAGCGCACAACAAAGGGGGGCAATCCCGAGGAACCTCAGCATGGAACAAGCATCAACTCCATTCGGGACGTACTCTCATGTCCAATTAGATCCCATTCAGGAGCAGTATAGCCTGGAAAACGCAGAGGCCTATGCATCCTTCAATCGACGAGAGATGCAGGCCCTCATTCACACCTCCTAAGAGCAGCTAAGAGTAGATCTCAGCCAACTGGTGGATCGAAGGATCGACCTGTGCATGAGGACGGGATTTGAACAAATACTCCGGAAGGATCGGGACTCCGGAAAAGTTCCTTCCTCGAGGTCATCAGAATCCTCCATGGCCACCCAGGTGGAGAATCCACGGCCTAATGGTTCAGCTGGCGGTTCTCCTAATTCAGGAAAGCAACAGGGAGACAAACAAAAGGCAGAGAAAGCTACGGTTTTCCTTGCCCCACCAAGTTCAGGGACAGGAAACAACAGAAGCCAAGGAGACGCATTAGGAACGGTCGGAACGAACGCCTTGCTGAACCGGGTACTAGCGGAAAGCAGCCAAAGAGCGGAGCGAAGCGGAAATTGGGAGTTTCCACCACCGCCGAATAATTGGAGGCACCGGAGCTCGAGCAGGAATAGAAGTTTCCAAGGATCACAAATGGACGGGCCCAGAAGCACCAATATGGCTGGAACATATTTGGTACCGCAGGAACAGGGAGCAAAACAGAGAAGCCGGCAGTATGTTCCGATAGATAAATGGGGTTTCCAATTTTCCGGTCGTCCAGGAATGATGAGGGCAGCTTCGGTGAAATCAGGAGTGGAAAACGATTGGGTCATCAAGACGGCAAAAAGAAATCTCCTAGAACCGATGAGGCAGTGGATTTATCCAATGCGAGTCTACACCCTAGAACACCTGCACGATGAGTCAGGGAAGTAGAACGAGTTCTAAATCTGGAGCGAGGAGCAGGTCAAAGACATCACGTGAACGCCGGATTCAAGCCCCGGGATGAGCAACGAGTTGGAAGACTGGAAGAGGTGCATCCCTACTGGAAAGGAGGACCAGCCTCCAGAAAAGTTATCACCTGTTGGAACTCTCAGCAGGAGGGTCACGTCTACATGGACTGCGAAGCGGCTCAGCGTAGGCTTTTCTGCTACAAATGTGGATTGGCAAACACCGTAACGCCCAAATGCCCAAATTGCAGGCCGGGAAACGCCAACAGGAACGTTGCGTCGGAGGGCAACCAGCGATGAAAGAGTCCGAAGTCCAGAAGAGGCAGTAGGAAGGCTAAGGATAGAAGCACGAATACCCTTAACAGACACCCAGGAAGCGATAGGAGGTAAAGCGGCAAATAAAGACTATCGAAGTTTGGAGGAGAGGGTGCGTCAGTACAAGGAGGCGAGGGAAAGAATCTTCCGAGAGAACCAGCTAGCAGGGATGACGATGGTTACAAGAAGAGTCAAGAAGATCCGCGAGCGTTTCAAAGCGAGAAAAAAGGAACGCCAGGAAGTAACCCGCTCGATGATGTCCATGACGCGTGAAGGACCCAAAACAGACCCTCGATCATATGCAATGGTCAAGGTAGCAGGAAGAATGACGAGAGGATTACTAGATTCCGGAGCGTCGATCAGTCTAATTGGAAGAGGCTGCAGAGAATTAGTGGAACGTCTCGAAATCCCATGGAAGCCATGGCATGCTAAGGTCCGAACGGCGAATGGATCGCAGCAACAGACCTTAGGCAAGTTGAAGATGCAAGTGGAGTACAAAAAAAGGACTCGAGAAATCCTATTCTACCTATGTCCATCGTTGGAGCAGGAATTATACCTAGGAGTGAATTTCTGGCAGGAGTTTGAAATCGGGTCGGAGTTGTTTGTAGTATGCGAGGTGGAAATGGCTGAAGAGAAAGCGAACAGAACAGGGACAGAGAAGGATGGTCATGAGCAGCATGAACTGGGAGAAGAGGAAACAAAACAACTAAAAATGATAAAGAACTCGTTCCTGAATTTTGAGGAAAACGGTTTAGGAAGAACAGAGGTTATTAGGCATAGCATCGAGCTGACGGAAGGGGCAACCCCGATCAAGGATCGATACTATCCGGTGTCACTAGCGGTGCAGACACTCATTTACCAAGAAATAGATGAGATGCTACGCCTGGGAGTGATAGAAGAGAGTGACAGTGCATGGAGTAACACCATCACGTTAGTCCGAAAGCCAGGAAAGAATCGCCTCTGCCTCGATGCCCGAACGCTGAACTAGATAACGGTCAAGGACGCGTATCCGCAGCAGAACATCGAGGGGATCTTGAGTCGTATAGAAACCACAAGCTTAAGGTACATCTCGAGTATGGTCCTTAAGCATGCGTTCTGGCAGATAGAGCTGGACGAAGCTAGCAAGAGGTATACGGCGTTTACGGTCCCAGGACGCCCGTTGTACCATTTCGTTGTGATGCCATTTGGGTTGACAAACGCAGCCCAAAGGCTGTGTCGGCTGATGGACAAAGTCATACCGCAGAGGCTCAGGGAAAGCGTCTTCGTGTACCTGGACGACCTATTAGAAGTGTCAGAAAATTTCCAGGAACACATGGAAATGCTGGAAGAGGTATCCAGGAGCCTGAAGGCAGCAGGGCTGACGATTGGCCTAAAGAAGTCGCACTTCTGCTTCAAGGAGCTGCGTTACCTAGGATATGTGATCGGCGGAGGAATTGTGAGGACGGACCCAGAGAAAGTGGAGGCCATAAAAAAGGTGACGATGCCTACGAATAGCGGCCCGCGGCCAGGTCTAGGAGCCGAAACAGTAACCTACAGGCCATTCCAAAAGCTATACATAGATTTCTTGGGGAAATATCCGAGATCTCGAAAAGGGTTCGCGTATATCTTTATTGTGGTAGACCATTTTTCAAATTTCGTGTTCCTGAAAGCCATGAAGGAAGCAACGACGGCAGAGGTGGTTAGGTTCCTGGTGGGTGAGGTGTTTCACACCTTTGGAGTGCCGGAGACCATTCATTCGGACAATGGGAAACAGTTCGTGGCAAAGCGATTTTTAGGAAATGATGCAGGAATTCCACATCCGCCACGTCAGGACAGCAGTGTATTCCACTCAGTCGAATGCGCCAGCGAGGGTGAACCAGTCGGTACGGAACGCCATTAGGGCATACCTGGACGAGGACCACAGAGATTGGGACCTATACCTGACGGAAATTGAAGCAGCTTTGAGAACGTCAGTGCATACGGCGACGGGGGTAACCCCGTACTTTGCCCTGTTTGGACAGCACATGTTCACAGATGGAACCGACTATAAGGTGGCTAGAAAGATAAAGGCACTGGAGGACAATGAGCTTCTGTGTTTGCCGCCGTCGGACAGGATCGCCTTGATCAATGACGCGGTAAGGAGGAACTTGCACGGGGCACATGAAGCAAGTGCAAGAACCTTTAACAGGAAGACGCGGCTGATTCGGTTTCGACCTGAACAGGAAGTCTTCCGGAGGAATTTTGTCTTAAGCGACTTTGGGAAGAGCTTCAATGCCAAATTCGCAAGGAAGTTTGTGAAATGCAGAATCCGAAGGCCGATCGGCGAAAATATGTGTGAGGTGGAGAATCTGGACGGAAAGACCGCGGGAGTATTCCACGTAAAGGATCTGAGGCAGTGACACTAATAAGAAAGGGAGGAGATAACGACCAACGGAGAGGTGCCTGGAAGAGAAAAGAAAGCATAAATCAGGCATCTTGTAGTTATGGAGGTACTTGCAGGACAGGAAGACGCCGGCAGAGAGAAGAAGTCAAGTGCCATGGTGACATCGAGAATCCGAGGGGTCGTCTGCCACGTTGGGCGCTGAGGATAGGGTCCAGAGCCGCCTCCCGTGCATAGGTCTGATCCAAGAAGTAGAGCTGAATCCTCCATTTTTCCATTAGCAATTGACGCCAATAAGCGTAAAATGCTGATGTGGCTGTTGTGGCCGATGTAAACAATCGGAACAGAGCTGCCACCTAGGGAAGGAAAAGGGTCGCAGGGCTGCCACCTAGTTCCGAGCAGGGAAATTTTGGAATAAGAGGGTTGATGACCTGGGACGGATCGGATCCGAAATAACGGTCCGATCCGATTGACCATGCCAGGGAAAGATCGAAGGGAAGGTGAATTGAAAGGCAGTGGTCAAGCGGTGCGGTCGTAGACATATGAAATAAAAAAAAAAAAAAAAAAAAAAGAGGAAGAAAGACAAAAAAAAAGAGCTTTCTCATGTTTTGTGGCGCAAAGGAATTTTAATTTTGCCGGATCAAAGGAAATTGAAGGAGACAATGCGGGAAGCAGGATCGGCAGGAAGATAAGCTAAGAGGTCGGTCCAGGAAGGAGAGCCGTAATTAATGGGCTTCTTCATTTCCAGGACCGACCAGACTCGCATCTCCGGGGGAAGGAGCCAGGCCGGGAGGAAAAAAAGCTAGGCCTGGAGTATTTTATTTTGGGGAATTTTAAGATCTCAAAAAATCAAAAAACCCAACGGTTTTTGGATTTAAAGATCCCAACCCAATCAAAAACCCACCCCCCCCCTTTTTCCTATTGATTTTGGCGCCGCAGTTTTTTTGGCGCCTTGCTGAACATAGAAGCCGGGCCTGAAATGTGATTGTGAAGGGCGGCTGAAGGTGTTGATTTGACCCACCGAGGACGGACCCGAGGCTCCTTTTAGGAGCCGGAGAATTGCCCCATCTTCTCGGGGCCGAAATCCGCCCACGAAGGAAAGAAGCCTGGAAGATAGCCGATTGGAAATCCGACAGAGATTTCGAAATATATTAGAAGAGAACCGTTTTTTTTTGCCCTATTGATTATTTATTTATATTTAATAATTATGTATTATTTAATTTTAATACCCATTTATTTTTTTTGTGTTGGTGTATATATATTTCATTGTTCTTTAATTATTTCATTATTTTTTTTTATTCTGGTTTGTTTTTTTTATATTTATACTAGCTGACCCGGCAGACTTCGCACTGCCAGCTGTTGTTTTTTTCTTCTTTTCTTAACAAAACTTCTTTTGTGACTTTTTCTTGAAACTTCTTTTGTGATAAAATTTAAAATTTTTCAAACTTAAAAATATTATCTGATACAGTAAGAACTGAAGATAGCTAAAGTAAAGTTTCGTGGAGCTGACCAAATAAATAAAATACAGTACTAATTACAATTTGTGACTCTGAAATTTTTTCGTGATCGCGATTCACTTTTGTTTAATTTCGAAACGCGACATTAGATGCGCCCCAAAGCGCACGCGACGAATAATTTGATTGGTTTTGAACTTTGTGAAGCGGGAAAAAATTTAAAATTGACCCTTTTTCGTTAGAAACACACCTAAATTGCTTTAAATTATAATCACATTGACTGATTATAA
Organism: Drosophila ananassae; assembly: GCF_017639315.1. Lineage (NCBI taxonomy): Eukaryota > Metazoa > Arthropoda > Insecta > Diptera > Drosophilidae > Drosophila > Drosophila ananassae. Next base: position 21,985,169 of record NC_057929.1, on the reverse strand, counting down.
TTTAATATGAACTGTATTGAATAGCAATAGATAAATAATAATCATTTTTAATCCCAGAAACTAAAGAGCGTAAAGGAGCTGGTGGTGGGACCATTTGTGGCAATTTTATTTTGCCTTTAGCACAACATAATCCAGTAAATTCACCAGTGTACTTTAACGCCTTACAATATTTAAAAAGTGTTTTCATTTCCGCAATTGTTACTGTTTTGTCGGCACAATAATCAATTGCCGGATCATAGTGGAATGCAGCTCGTTGCTGTTGTTGTGTTTGATGTACACGAACTCGTTGCATTCTAAGCTTATCTCCTACATTGTCACTCACTAAAGAACGCAATTCTGACATAGCAATACGACTATTTTCTTCTGTCTGTCTCTGGTCATCAGTGCGGCTAGCACGTGAGGTAGCTCTTCGCACATTTAATTGACTACGACGACCTAAGTCTTCTCCTCGGCATCGTAAATTGTAATTAATCAAATTGAGAAAATTTCCCGCGAAATTTGAGAAGTAATAAAATTTCAAATAAAAATTTTTTTCAATTTTTTTCACAATTTTTCAGTGAACACAATATCGGTTTGTCACATAAAATTAACTGAGCAGAGAACAATGAGTAGCTGTCAAACAATGTATCACATACCGGCGCCTACTATTATTGTAGTCTCCATTTTGTTTAAAAAACGTTTGTATGGGAAATAGAAAAATGCTGTTTATGGATTTTCCCGGCAATCATTCCCGGTTGATCGTAGAAGGGTGAAAATTGAGGATTGTATGTATTTGTAAAAATTTTGTCTAAAAAAAAAAAATAAAAATTTAGGGGTGGACTACCCCTAACATTTAGGGGGATGAAAAATAGATGTTGGCCGATTCTCATAGATACCGGATAAGCACAAAAAATTTCATCAAAATCGGTCAAGCCGTTTCGGAGGAGTATGGTAACGAAAACTGTGACACGAGAATTTTATATATTAGATAGATATATATATTTATTATTTTCTTTTTATATGTACATATAAATGTAAGTTCCGATCGCGGCCGTTGGAGCTAACGGTTGGCAATTTCCCAAGGAAATTAAATAAATTTCTTTTTTGTTTTGGCGGTAGTCCCTACGTCTTAAGGAGAGCTCTCTTAGGTAGGGATATAAATCCGGGCGGAAAGTGAGTTGGTTATAATATTATGATAATTGCCGTATTATTATGAGTTAAGCCCAGAGCGAAACCAAAGCGTCGGAATAAGAGAAAGTATAAGATAAAGGATGAAAACTGATTAAGCATAATTTGTATAGATTATTTAATAAAAATTTGAATGAAAGAATGAAGACTGAGTAGAGGATAAAGTGGGGGTTAGGGATAGGATAATGGGAAAGTAGGAGGGGATTGAGAGGAAAGAAATAGGGGCGGCCGAAAGAAGTGGGCAGCGTTCCGCTATGGTAGGGAGGGCAGGCCCAACTACTCCATTTCAGCAGGAGCAGATAGAGATTCCGTGTTGATCAGGTGAGGATGAGTGTTAGAAGTTTCGGTATGTTAGGATTTGAATTTGAATGTTGTGGGGAATTTAGTGTTGTGAAACGTCTAACATGTGCTGTTTAGTATATAATGGATGTTTATTATTGTTAGCGGTCTGTATGGGAAAGGACAGGGAAACCACGGCCCTGGTTGAGCTAGTCGGAGCCAGACCCATGCTGATTGGCGGACCGTAGGACCAGGAGTTGGTCATAACATCTGATTAGGTAAAGTGAAACCTTTCGACCTGTCCCTTGACTGAGTTCTTATAAAGAGGTACCTTATAAGTTTGAATATTTAGTTGGTCTGTCAGCATAAACTTTATGGTCGCGGATTTCAAAGACTTTTCTTTATCCATCACGATGTACTTAGGCACTCCGAGTCGCGTTGCGCCCTATTGTGGCATTCCAAAATCTTCTCCACTGGCTCAGTTTCTAATAGCAAATCCCTAACGATCATTGATGTGAATCTAGTTTTAATGTTTCTGAAGTGTCGACTTTCTTTGTGGTAATGATGCCATTGATTACCCAAGGGTTGAGGTGTTTTCTTAGTAGTTTTAAAACGTCTTTGTGGGGTCAGGCAGCAGCTACTGAGAAGACTTATCATTAAAATAGAATAACTACTCTGATCTTCATTTATATTTTCGCTATTGTTGGTCACAAGCCAACTCTCCTTTATCTTCACCATCCACGGCTAATGCACTAGTTTCCCAAGGATGTAGTGGTGAGATAGCCTTACTGGCTACAGCGAACATTCTCGTTCGAAGTCGCGCTGGGGCCTTTGTTCCTTGCTGAGCTCCATTGGATTCAGAATCACAGGTGCACGGGATTATGTCGCGACTGGCTAGTCAGCTGCAGCTTCAGAGATGCAAATCTGACATGGCAGTGCCATGAATTGGTCCCATTACCCATTGGTCCCATTGCCTCCAACCTAGTTTCAGCTCGGATGTTTCCAGTTGAAATATTTAGTCAAATCTTACTTTAGCTGATCCAAAGTTTTTCGGGCCACAACGTATCGATTTACTTATTGGAGCCAGTCTATTCTATTCTATCCAGCTCTCAGCGGTCCCAACGTTATTGCAAAAAACCAAACTTGGATGGGTTGTGAGTGGGGCGGTTCACATCTGGAGAGATGGTCGTTCATGGCCACAGCCCGCAAAATATAGTGTCTGCTTCGTAAATTTTAGGAAATCAAATCATGTGAACGAAGGAAGAGTTGGATTGCGAGGCGCACATCGAGAAACATTCTGCTCAGCTTAAGTCAGGCGCCTACTCTGTGAGGCTTCGGTTGAAATGCAGTTGAGTTGCTAGATGAATCGTACTCCCAAGCTTGGGGCATATTTTTCCAGTTCCGACTAGTGCACGACTGACCAGCCATTTCATACCTCAACACTGTGTTTTGAAAGAAGACAGTTCAACAACGTGTTGATGTCTGGTCTGGTTATCCAGCCAAAGTTGCTGCACAAAGTTGCTTTGATGGGTGGCTATACTGAACAGCTACTGAATATGTATGATATTTCGGAAAAGGAGTGCTGAATTTACACCTTTCTTTTGGCCTATTTTAAAAAGATTTGGTTTTTGAATACATTGCTTTTTTCCGGTTTGTACAATAATTCACAATCGTATTCCTCTAAATACGATTTCCATATTTATATTCTAGCATTTCCATTCCAGTATTGAAGAAAAAAGTGTGTGTTTGGTCCATTTTTGTTTGCTTTCTAGTTTTTTCCTTTGCTTTACCGTAATTTTGAAGAGACTTAAGTACCCAATTTATGTATAGGATTTTTTTTTTATTAGTCGCTTAATTCTTTAAGCTTTAGATAGGGATCTAGACAGGAAAATTATTGGTCTGTCTTTTTGGGTCAAAACCGCTCTAATAGCAAAGTTGGAGCCATCCGATATTAGTTGAAAGTGCTTTCAAAAGTTTAAAATTACCTCGTATGAAGCCAATGCACTTGTTGATTTGTTAAAAGCTTCAACAGCTTCATACTCTAGTTTTATCAGTTTCTTTCTTGACTTATTTTTGGACACTCGTCCGTCTTCCCCTTTTAAAAGAGTTGTAAGTTACGTTGTCAACTTAGCAAAATCCCTTATAATCCGTTTATAATATCCTGCCATTCCATAGTGTTAGGTCAAAAGAATTTAATATTAGATCACAAAAGACACAAATGTATACACAATAAAAAACAGAGACACAAAAATACATAATAAACAAGAAAAGAATGCTAACTTTGGGCGGAGCCGAAGTTGATATACCCTTGCAGTTGTGCCATTTTCGATCGTTCAGTTATATGGCAGCTATAGTATAGTCGGCCGATCCTTATAAAATTTGGCAAATCAGATTATTTTGTCCAAAATAGAATCTGTACCAAGTCCCATCTCTCTAACTTAAAAAACAGCAAAGTTATGGCATTTCCGATCAATCAGTTATATGGCAGCTATAGGATATAGTCAACCGATCCCGGCCGTTCCGACTTATATACTACCTGCAAGGAAGAGAAGGATGTGTGCAAAGTTTTAACTCGATGGCTTTAAAACTGAGAAACTAGTTTGGGTAGAAACTGACAACCAGACGGACAGACAGACAGACGGACAGACGGACATGCTTATATCGACTCAGGAGGTGATCCTGATGAAGAATATATATACTTTATAGGGTCGGAGATGTCTCCTTCACTGCGTTGCACACTTTTGACCAAAATTATAATACCTTCTGCAAGGGTATAATAAAATATTAGGTCACATATAGGTACGATGACTTGAAGAACCAAACACTACACCAACAACAAACTGACACTGCAATAAGAACTGCTGACCAAGAATAGCTGACATGCAGTCGAAAAAATATTGTAACACGATCCACACTTTTGAACTATTAATTTATCATTTTTTCGTTTTGCTATATTTCCATTAATTTACCACCTAAGAATTTGCCATGTACCAAATTAGCTATAAATATTAAACTTTTCTATTAATTACGTCAGTCTCAGACAAACATATTCTGAAATCATTGTTTCTCTATGTCAAATTTTTTTCAAGTGTAAGTTGCGGCAACAAACCAGCAATCGGTTTATAAATCCTTTGCGTCCGTTAATCATTATAGATTAACATTTTTGAGACCCCGGTCCTGCAAGCCCAGGATCACCAACCGAACACAAACAGAGGGGAACGAATAGTGCGTCTATCGTCCGAAATACAGAATTTAGGAAGACTCCTGCTAAAAATGCAATGGGATCTTGACAACAGTGTGACACTGTCCCTCTAATCGGTAGATTAAGGGCACCACATTTCCCTCAATCCATCAAAAAAGGGTTCAGTTTCTTCGACCACTCTCGGTAGCGAGTCAGGAGACCTACTAAAATCGTTATGGGCTTAAGTCCAAGAAATGCACTTGACAGTCTTTCAGGAATTTGATAACCCAATAGACAGTGGATATAACAAACAGGCATACCTGCAACTGCAAGCAGAGGTGCGGAATGCACTAATGCACTAGGGCTAAGGTAAGCCCTATGACAAATGCTATTGCATTAATGTGCAAATGCTCCGGATAAACATTCTTAAATTTAATGGGGATGCAATGAAATGGAAAAAATTCCTACGTAATTGGAAATACGTAGAGATTAATGCGCCACATTGAGCTAAGTGACGACAACTATTGACATTCGTGGCGCATAATAGTTGGATTGTATGATGATTCTCGGCCCAGTCTCTGACAGTGCCAAATCAATATAGGCTGTGCATAACCACCCTAGAAACCCTTGCCTCATTAAAGAGACTAGGCATCAATGTGTCCATATGGGATGCGTTTCTGGTGGTCTTGCATACTGAGAAGCTTGACATGACGAATAGGAGTCTATTTGAGCAGACTATTGTGAAGTAAAGATACAGCCCCTACAGACAATGTTGAAGTTATTAGAGCAGAGAATCAGATACTTGAGCTCAGGAAAAACAAGGGCATCATTTAAAAAGAGTCAAAATCTGGCGTTCGCCAGATTCTGATCCAGTACATCAGAAAAGCAACAGATCTGGAAAACAGATCAATTTGATCACTGAGCGACTAGCATCAATACGTCACGATACGAAGCTTCGGATGGAAGGCATTGGAGGACAACCAAGAAGAGCAAGAGTAACTATAGTTTTTCACTCTCTTCATGGGGATTTTAGCAAGCGCATAGAAACCTTTGTTCTTCCAAAATTATAGCTGACAAACCAGCTCCACTGTGCATTGAAACTGATGCATTGATCTGGGGCTGTCAAAAGATATTGCCATCAAAAAGTTCTTAGCACTATAGCGACGGTTAACCGGTAATGTACGGAAAATGTATTCCGACTTCATGAAAGAATATGAATCCTTGGGACATATGAAGTTGGTTCCAGCAAACACATGTGCCTAAAAACCATTATTTCATACCACATCACTGTGTTCTGAAACCTGACAGCAGTATCACCAAATTACCACAGTACGAAAGAGGATACCGTGAGCGACGTGAAACTGGATGAGACCTTGGACCAATAGACTGTTAAAACTCCTGGCCTCATATGGATGCCTAAAAAAGACAAACTTTGCGAACGAACTAAACAAAGCGAAGCTCTGGTTATAACAAAGCAGTGGTTTGTTCTGAGCTATCACACATTTTCGACCCAATCAGTTTTTTGCGCCAGTTGTCGTAAAGGCAAAGATGTTTATGCAACACATCTGGGAATTGAAAATGGCTTGGGATGATAAACTGATAAACTAACTCTAATTAAATTGTTCCAAGACTTATATTTGACGGAAAGGTTCCACTCTCGCAAGAACTACACACATTTGTGGACGCCTCATAAAAGTCATACTGTGCAGCAATATACGTACGAGCAACGTATATATAAGCAAACCTCGGTGATACTGCTGTGTTCCAAGTCCAGAGTAGCACCCACTGCGAAGCAATCCAAGCGTAGATTAGGCGCAGAACTCACGCACAAACTCAGCAAGATTTACGCTTGTCTTTAGACAAGGTTGCAGGGTTCTTTTGGACGGATTCATCCGTCGTGTTAGCATAGATCAATGCAAGGGCTTCCAGTTGCCACACTTTTGTGGCAAATTCGATAGCCAAATTTCAAGAAGTGACGGAATACTTTATTACTTTAACGGACCAACACAAAAACAAAATTCGTCAGCATGGCGGCCGCGAACCACACATTTGGACGAGAGATATACAACTGCAGGCACAGTAATTCCTTTTAAAAATTGAAACGGATTGGTGCGTTCATTATGCGATTCTGTTATAAGGCTAACAGAGCACCAACAAAGGCACTATGTCTAGGTGAATTAAGGACGGTCAGCAAATAGAATTTAACGCGGAGTGAAAACACTCAAACGTTACAAAATAGTGGACAAAAAGAGTTCCTTTGTATCTTTAGCTCCCATCGTTGAATCTGATGGGTTAATTCGAGTAGAAGGCAGTCTAGCCAAGGCAAGAGTCAAGCCAAAACTAATGAGTTAAATTATAGGAAAGCTACCAGCCGAAAGAGTCAAGCAGGCTCTCCCGTTCTTGAACTCTGGAGTGAACTCTGTGTCCCTATATGGATTTATCATAAGGCTCAAGGCAAATGATCCGACAAGGCTTATATCGCAGCATTTTGTTGTTTCTCCACGAAAGATATTCACTTGGAGCTGCCGGTTCTTTGAACGTCGAGGAAAGTCCCAGACCATCCATTGCGATAATGCAATGAATTTGGTTGGAGCCATCAATAAATTAAAGGAGTTCGAAACATTGCAACAAAAGAGAAATAGACTTAAAATGCATTACCTCACGAGCACTATAATTCGGAGGCCTTTGGAAAGCTGCAGTGAAGTCCTCAAAACGGCCGCTTTTATCAATTACAGCCACGGCGTCTTTGACATTTGAGGAACTCAACACGGCGAAACTCAAATCACGTCCTGTAACTCCCATGTCATAGGACCCCACTGACGAATCAGCATTACAGCCAGGACACTTCCTAATTAGAGAAGCATTAACTCCTCCTGATACCAACATTATCCTGTGCGGCAAACCCTTAATAAAAAGATGGGAACTGGTATGACGACTAAAGCACGCCCTTTGGAAGCAATGGTCGTGTGAGTACCTGCAAGTGCTCCAAAATTGGCATAATTGGAAGCAAGCATCTCAAAATATTAAAGAGGGATTGCTAGTCCTTATAAAAGAAGAAATTTGATATTTTCGGGAATTGGAGTATCGGGAACGGCAATTGCCGATCATTAATGCTATGCCAACCCAATATTGCGTCGAACGATCTTAATGAGGGGAGTAGGAAGAATGTAAGAGAATCACATGTAAAAACTTTCAATTCTCATCTGGATTGTCTTTTTCGACGTATTTAGCTACAGCTTGCTCATATTTAGCCTCGGTTGTGTAAGCTCCTATTGGTGCTTGAACGTCTTCCTCCCGGGAAACTGTAGTTGTTTGATTCATATAACTGACCATTTTTGATCGTACGCTATAGTCAACATTTATTCGTTCAGGACGAGGTTGTGGCTTAGGCGCAGGGCTTAAGGGGCGACCCGGAGGGGCGTACTGTCTTTTTGGAAATTGGTAGTGTGTTCATTGCATTTGTAGATATTGATTGTATATATGCTGGTATGGTCTTCGAGCAGCTAGTTGTCCGGAGTACCAGTAATTCTGCCTGAAGATAATATTGTTGGGAAAACTTTTAATTGGATTCCGTGAAGGAATTGTTGGTGGAGGGCGGTAGCCCAAAGTATTTGGTGGTAGCGATTTGGTCCAACTTTTCATAATCGATGAACATCAACGAGCGCATCTGGAATTTTGCGCGATTGAGTCCGAATCGAATCGTTTCCTACTTCGATCAAGTGTAATATTAGACTAGTTTTAGAGGCTGGGAGTCTAATATTAGACATTTCTGCAGTATTTAAATTGAGAAAAACTTGCCGTCGACGGAAGCCTTCTTAGAAGACGTCAAGCGCTCTCACGCATATACTTCCTTCAAACGAGAAGTTTCAGAGCTCGCCCAGCTTCAATCTCGGGATGAATCTACTTCAGAAGATGTTCTAGAAGTAGATGCTTTGTCCTTGGTTTATTGGAGTTGCCGCCAAGAAAGGCATAGGTACCAAGACTGCTTATCAGAAAAGCGGGTATTTTGTTACGGCTGTTGCGCAGCCAACACTTATAAGCTCAGTTGCATCAAGTGTTCAAAAAACTTGAAGCCAGGCCATTCGAAGTCGCCGTACAGACCGAAGACCTCAATTGCCTTCCGCCACCAGCCATCAAATAGACAGGTGTGTCAATTGACACATCTGATCCTGAATATTTGGAATTTTTTCAGGATGGGCACGACCTTATCAGGTCTATTAGAGAGATAAGAAGCGTTGCTTCTGTGTGTCGTGGGCGATCCCATATTGGACACGTCTTGGTGAGTGGTTTGTTCAAAACCACAGCTTGCACTCGGACGAACTAATATTAGTGTGACTATGGGGTCACACTATGGGGAGTAAATGGGTCTACTTCTTGTGCGGAGGAATTAGACGGAACTGTTATTAATCTCTGAATGCTGTCTATGGCTGAGGTTTGTATCAATTCGACAACCTTCTCAGAAAAAGTTTTCAGCAACCTACGCTCCATGGAGAAAAGCGTGCCGGCATTAGCGATAGCGTTGCTGACTCGTTGCCGAAGTGTTATCTTGACCAAGTTCTACCTAACGACTTCTAGATTGTGATCGAGTTTGTAAACCTCTGCTTCCCAAAACTGGCCTGCAGAAGGCTCTACACACTGAACATCCGTCACTCAATTTTAAATGCATGTCCAAAAATTTTTTGTGGAATTCGTGGTGACATGAAGTTTCAAATAATTCTGCTGGTGACCCGACGTCAGCTTTTCTGGTGAACGGTTGTAGTATACAGTTAGTAAAAGCAAGCGTTCATACGCTGCTGTTCCTTTTCGCTTTACCACATCGTTAAAGAAAAACTGGTTGCGAAGGGGCTTACTGTCGGTATTAACCCTGGGATCGACGGTTCGTCTTTACCCACGGTGCGTAGGAGGTTCTTGCGTTGCTCGGTTCTAAGCTCGTCGGAACGGTGTGGGTTCTTCCTAGCTTCCTATATAACACCACTCTACTCTATTAATTATTTAAGTGCACTTCACTGTTCGTTAATGATCGGGCAAATATTTGAATTGAGGCCTGTTACAAACGGACGGACACGGGTTGTATTGAGGATCAGGAAATCTTTCGCTTGATCAGGGTGGCTGAGATGTTGTACGCTCCCCTGGCCTTTACCCTCCCTGCCTTGATACCTCGGTGTGAATCTATTTGGTATCCCTAGAGTAATGTACTCTACAGACTCAAACGACTTCGGAGTTTCCTGAAAACTGCATCACCATAAGCCCCAGACCCAGATAATACTCTTCTATTCCATTATAATTTACATTATTATTACTAAATCAAATCAAAATACACTTTATACGCCTTTGCGCCATATCAAAATAAAGAACACTCAAAAAGAAACTAAGGAAATCAAGATTAAAGAACAAAAGAAATAATACTACAAATTCATCTTACTTTAATTTAGCCTATCTCATATGTATCAATTGTCACCGCATTCACTAATATATGTTACATTTATATATATATAGATAGATAGATAGATATTCACTTTTTACGGACTTACGCTCATTTCCGGCGATGCAGGTTCGTTGGGGCCATCGAAGATGCAGATTTGGCTTCACTTGTAAAAATGGTGCTTCTATCGTTGCAAGTGAAGGCTGGTGGCGGTTGTGTGGTTAAACTACATGAAAATAGAAATTACCCTAAATAACTATCTCTAGCAAAATCTTAAATCTAATTTTAATTGATCCAACGTTTGGATACTTTTCACATCCTAGTTCGTGCTTCTTTTTTTTTACTGAATTCGGGTCGTTGCGGGGGTGTGCGGAGTGCGGAGGATAGGATCGGTGGATCTGCGAGATCACGTTATGAGTTATGAGTTCATGCCGCACTGGCACAAGGATGAGTGAGTCCCAAGCTTGGCTGCTGTAGTATCTGCTGCTTTAGCCTACTCTGCTTATGGCTCTGTTGAGGTTAGGTTGCCACGTGTACTCGACCTCTTACACTCGATCTCTTCCCACTCCTTTTTTCTTCACTTGCTTCCTTTCTGACCGGTTGCCTTTGTTTTTGCCAGTGGCAACGTGCCACATTGATAAAAGCGCGAACACGCTACGTGACGTGCGCGAGGCTAACCGGCCGGTGGAGATCGCACTACAGGTTGTTTTCTCACTTTCAGCAATCTTAGTATTCTCAACTGTTGCACGAGATGTTCCCAATACTGATGTTAGAGATGTTGGAAATTTTATAAATTCCAAAGCTGCTTTAGCACGTGGTTGCTGCCTTCACGTCTGGTGCTCTCTCTATCGCAAATTCAAATGAACGACATGCCAATAAGCTAATTTCGTTGCTATGCAACCGAGAAAATCTCCAAAACTTCCAATAACGGGACAATTCCTGATCTCCGTTTGCATCTGTCTCTCAGCGCTTTCGCATAAGTATGCCAGAAAGAGAGCGTGCTGTGTGCCAGAGCAGGACGGTTATATTTCGCCGTTTTCGTCTCTATGCTTCGCACCCTACAATTCGGATTCGGCATTTCCGACTAATCTTGGTAAAGGCTGATACAAAATACAACAAAGTTTTTTGTGCGCACTGCGTTGTCCTAAAATTTGCTTATTAGATTTGCATAAACAATCGGCGTTTATTTCTATTCACTTAAAAAAAATAAAAATAATAAAATATTGCAATTCATAGATCCGTATCGCTTCACGTGTGCAGTGATATATTTGGAGGTAAAATAATAATTTTATACATTTTTCTTCCAAACATAGCCCTGCTCTTCTTCTTCATCTCTTACGGTGTTGCTTCTATTCTGTTGCTCCTATTTCTCGCTCAATAGAGATTCTTATCTCTATTCTTTGCATTTTACTAACTCGCCCTAACTGCTCTCTTCAATCTCCCCCTTTCGTTTCCCTGGTACAGTGGTACAAGGTTCATCAATATTATTAATGAATTAATTATTGAAATTTTAATAATTTTTAATAAATTAATTATTTAAAATCTTAATAATTATGGAATTTAAATTTGTCTGTGCATTGAAGTCTTGTAATAAGACAATCTCGTCTTCCCAGCCTACCATCCATTGCTGGCTCTGTGAAAACGTTTTACACGCTAAGTGTGCCGGGTTGACGGCCTCAGTTTCGGATGCAATCTCGCGTAGGTCTGGTCTCCACTTTTGCTGTAACGGTTGTCGTGCTGTTCAGGCCGAAATGAGATCGTTCATGAGGCAGACTAAAAGTGGTTTCAAGGAGTTGATTAGTGGTTTTCGAAAAATCAATGACCAACTCTGTGCGCTCGATACACAGTTTAGTAGTCTTCAGCCTGCTCAGCCGACAACTATGCAGCCGCTTATATCTCTGGCCACCCCAAGTTTCAAACTGAGAAAAATTCGGCTTTCGAATATCTCAGGATTAATGAGCAATTGTCCGATATGTCCTCTGTGGCTTCGCTTCAAGTGACCCCACCCCCAATAATTCAAACCCCTGTAACAGTCACCAAACAGGGCAATCAACCGTCCGGACCCCCGGTACGTACTGATGCCGCTGCACTAGTTGCGGTGGCACCAAAACACTTGCAGGTAATCCCATCATCGAAACATATTTTTGATACTTCTGAGATTGATATCTCGGCTTACATCAAAGCCAAAACAAAAGTCGACATAAAGGTGGTGGACATTACAAAATTTAAATATTCATACACCAGGCACACGTCATCTTTCAAAATACGTGTGCCCTTGCAGATGTTCAAGACAATTTGTTCCGCCAGCGTTTGGCCAGAGAATATTTTCGTCCAAGAACATCAGCCAAGTACGGTGAATAAAAAATAACCAAACCTGTGGGTGTAAAACTCCCACATGTTACGGCCACTGACCAACCTTCCACCTCATCTTCCTCTGTTTTAAAAAACTAATGTCTTCTCTAACACTTACCTATCAGAATACAAGAGGGTTACGTAGTAAACTTCCCAAACTGTATTCTGATAGTTCTTTCTTTGCATCTCACATTATTGTATTTACAGAAACTTGGTTAAAGCCAGAGATCTTAAGCTCCGAAGTTTTTCCTAGTAGGTACACCACTTTTAGATGTGATAAAACTCTGCGAAGAGGAGAAGGAGTGTTAATCTCTGTAGACTCCAAACTCGCTTCTGAAGAGGTAAAATCACAAGAGTTTGGTGAAATTGAATTCCTTTGCATCAAAATCACTTTGTCCGATCAATCTTTGTATGTTACCTGTTCTTACATACCACCTTCGTCCGAACCGCCAACATACTGGCAATATTTGTCCGCTATTCGTTTGGTTTTCGATCGTCTGTCTGATGGTGACCAGCTGATAGCTCTGGGTGACTTTAATATCCCCGAACTTATGTGGTCAAATGTTGAAAATTCACCGTCTTTACAGCTTAACTCCCACCACGACTTCCCTGTGGGCATGTTTGACATGTCACTCGGGCAAATTAACCACGTTAGAAATTCTTTAGGTCAGCTGTTGGACTTATGTTTCGTTTCTGATCCTGATGGAATTACTCTTTCCAGAACTTTGCCTCTTTCTATCCTTGAGGATCCATATCATCCCACTGTTGAGGTTTCAATCGAAAAAATTTCCTTAATTGACCTTAAGTCTACACTTAAATCTCAGAAAGTTCGTTTCTTTCGTAAGTCTTACTTTATGAAATTAAATAACTTAATTTCGGAATTTGATTGGTCTGATTTACTGGCATGCGAAGATATAAACATCATATTACAAACATTTTATTACACTTTGAACATATTTTTCGACGTTTGCGTGCCGTGAAAATATCCGTCCGCTTCAACGAATCCGCCTTGGTATACGACCTTATAAACCTTAGGAAGGAACCTTATTGTTGGCACCTAGTGCCAAGACCTACTACCCTATATGCACACTTAGTAATTTGATCCAATCAATATGCATCAGCATGTCGCAATATAAAAACCCACTAACCGATTTTCTCACCTATAAACAATTAGTAATAAGCATAAAACTATATCCAACCTATTAACCCAGCACTAGTAGACGGCGCCAAAAGCAGAAGCAGCATATCAGCGGGAAGAATGACCGACTGACCGATGCAAGTAAAAACCAGCCAGCTAAGCCGAAATGCGCAAGCAGTACATGAACAAACAATCTGAGTCAGCAGACTCAGAGGTGGGTGACCCTGGCATTAACCTTAGTTTAGCACGTCCAGAACTTTGACCTTTCTTAGATTTAATGATGTATAATTTAGCATCTTATATAAGAGTTATTCTTCTGAAATAAAGACAGTTCCGAAATCAGAGTCAATCGTCTCGTTACTCAGTGTCCACGGCACTTAAAATCAACCTACTTCTAGTGATCCTGTGTAAAACGGTTCACAAGTAGAATCCGCGGCATACCAGTCTACTTCTAGTGTTGCTACCGTAAAACCGGACCACAAGTAGACCCCGCGTCATATCATTACTCCGAGTGTTGCTCCCTTGAAACGGACCACGAGGAGATCTCGCGGCATACCAGTCTAGCTCGAGTGTTGCTACCGTAAAACCGGACCACCAGCCGACCCCGCACTATCTAACCTACTTCGAGTGTTGCTCCCGTGAAACGGACCGCCAGTAGGACCGGCCGATAAGGAATCCGCCGAACCACCATCCCACCGGTACTTGAGGAAAACCACCCCAGGACTTCAAGCACGCCACATCAACTCATGCCTGATCACAGCAAGCGTCTGGCCAACTCGAGCAGTCCCTTGCAGAATCCAGGTAAATTTAGTCAGGACTATTTACGGTTTTGACTACGACTCCGGGACCTACCGTTACTCCCGTGAGTTCAAGTTTGACGTAGTTGCCGCATAACGCTCTACGGACGAACATTTGGTGACCCCGACGTGATACCTTCCTAAAGGATCACACCCTGAACACAAGCCACACGGCAGTTCATTTATAAACAAAACCTTACATCGCAAAACCTTCCACGGCAACAATGGGATCAGAATCAGACCCTGTAACCACGATGCTCATCGATGAGCAAATTGAAACCAACATAGCCATCCAACGGCTAATAAAAAACTTCACTAAGGACTCCGCAGAGCGAAGACTCAAGCCAGGATATTTCGAGGAGAGACTAAAACAGCTCACTCACGCATGGACCCAATTTAAAGGGAATGACGCCAAGCTTCGGGAGCTGGCACTAAGCCCAGAACACGAGTATTTCACAAAGGTAAAGGCGTTAGAAGAACTTGTGAACAAGTATGAAGCGATATTTGCCGATGGAATTCCATCAGGATCAGGCCCGTCACAAAAGCCCCGGAAAACAGGAGAAAATCTTGAGCCAAAGGCACAAGCTCAAGGAATCGAAGAAGACCCTCACTTAACATCTCTAAAACGAAGACATGAAGGACGGTTAGATGATATGGAAGACTTTCTGTGCAACCGCACTGAAGGACGGGACTTATCTACACACATCAGACAACACATGAGGGACTTATGGAAGGAAATCGTCACGGGATACCATGATCTCATCGATCTGGAGCCAACTTTAAAAAATGATGGACGCACCGATGACAGATTCCAGGTGGTCCGAGCAGAGTATTTCTCATTTCTGAACGAAGAATCACAATCAACGTCGGCATCAACTCAAAAACCCACAATGGCTTCTCCGTTTGCAATACCACCAGTCGATATTCCCAAATTTGACGGAGACTACTTGAAGTGGCCACGATTCTGCGACATCTTTACAGAGCTGGTTCACAATCAAGAATATAGCGATGCGGTAAAATTCCGACATCTGGAAAATCATGTGATTGGAGAGGCTAAGAATTTAATCTCCACTACATTTGGAGGACACGCCAGTTATCAAGACACCTGGCAACGATTAAAGGCAAGATATCAGAATGAAAGGATTCTCATCAAATCAACACTGGCCACCTTGTTTGCCCACCCAAAAACTAATGGATCAGCAGACCAGCTGCGCAGCTTACATGATACCGTGCTCCGAACGGTCGCCACTCTCGACGCACTCAAAGTGTCAACAGACAACTGGGACCCAATCTTGATACACATCATTGAGGAAAGATTGGATCCACACACGCTGTCAGCTCTAGAACTAGTTGTCAACGATCCAACCAATCGACAATCTCTGAAGCAGATGTTAGAAAACCTTGAGCGTCAGGCAACCAGTCAAGTAACAATGCAGAAAAATACGTCGGCGGCTCCACTTCGATCCAGTTCATCACGATGGGTGTGTTCAGCCACAGCCCTGCTTACAGATAAGCCCACCGTTCTTTTACCAACCGCCCAAGTGGCAATACATGGCCCAGCCGGTACCCATCAGCAATGCCGCACACTCCTAGATTCTGGATCACAGATTAACATAATCACCAGAAGGATGGCTGATACACTTGGACTACAATTGGAGCCATTAACCCTGAACATCGCTGCACTGGGAGGAACAACAACAAGATTAGGAAAAAAGGCTGTGGTGACCCTATCATCATTAACCACTGACTTCGAAGATCAAATCAACGTCGTTGTACTACCGGAAATAATGCCCAATCAACCATCCCACCCTATTCAAGCGCCAAGAAATATCTCACCTCAGTTGCGCTTAGCCGATCCTGAATTTACGCAGCCCCAGAATATTGATCTGTTGTTGGGCGCCGAAATCATCTCCCAGCTTATGAGGCCACAACAGACATATTTGGGAGAAGGACAACCACTACTAAAAAATACCGCGCTTGGATGGATTGTGATGGGGCCAGTGCGACCGGAATCAGCTCCTAATAGCAAGGCAGAACAAGTCGTCGGTAATACGACGGCTTGGACACCGGAAGCTAACGAGCCACGACAAAGTTTGATTGCATGCATCGGCAAGGAGCAAATAGTAAAATCCGGAAGAGTACATAGTTCCCCACTCATTGCGGATCAACAAGAAGCTAACGAGCCACGACAAGATCAACAAGGAGAGCCGCAGACGGACCCCAATCCACAAGCCCAAGGTTGTCAACTCACAACTGAAGAGCACAGAGTGAAAGGGCCAGTAACCAAGGAAATTCAAGGAGTAGAAGTCACCTCCTATCTGGCATGGGTAACATGCATCTCCGAAAGGGAGCAAGAAGCAAGGTCAAGAGAGGGCCAAGAGTCCTGTATGCGCACTGACCAACCAGAAAAAAGGTGTAGTACTTCATGGGATGCCCAAGGAGAATGGTTACGAGGGCGCGCAACAAGGCGAAGGAGACAACAGGTCGGATAGAATTATCGTTGGTAGAGATCTCACCCACATGATTCAAAAATTTTTTTGTAGTAACTTTAGATTTTTAGTAATTAGTTTTAAGATACACAATATTTTCTATCGCAACTAAGACGGTCCAACAACAACGCACAGCCCCTATTATTGAGTACCTCAATGGGGGGGGAGAATGTTGGCACCTAGTGCCAAGACCTACTACCCTATATGCACACTTAGTAATTTGATCCAATCAATATGCATCAGCATGTCGCAATATAAAAACCCACTAACCGATTTTCTCACCTATAAACAATTAGTAATAAGCATAAAACTATATCCAACCTATTAACCCAGCACTAGTAGACGGCGCCAAAAGCAGAAGCAGCATATCAGCGGGAAGAATGACCGACTGACCGATGCAAGTAAAAACCAGCCAGCTAAGCCGAAATGCGCAAGCAGTACATGAACAAACAATCTGAGTCAGCAGACTCAGAGGTGGGTGACCCTGGCATTAACCTTAGTTTAGCACGTCCAGAACTTTGACCTTTCTTAGATTTAATGATGTATAATTTAGCATCTTATATAAGAGTTATTCTTCTGAAATAAAGACAGTTCCGAAATCAGAGTCAATCGTCTCGTTACTCAGTGTCCACGGCACTTAAAATCAACCTACTTCTAGTGATCCTGTGTAAAACGGTTCACAAGTAGAATCCGCGGCATACCAGTCTACTTCTAGTGTTGCTACCGTAAAACCGGACCACAAGTAGACCCCGCGTCATATCATTACTCCGAGTGTTGCTCCCTTGAAACGGACCACGAGGAGATCTCGCGGCATACCAGTCTAGCTCGAGTGTTGCTACCGTAAAACCGGACCACCAGCCGACCCCGCACTATCTAACCTACTTCGAGTGTTGCTCCCGTGAAACGGACCGCCAGTAGGACCGGCCGATAAGGAATCCGCCGAACCACCATCCCACCGGTACTTGAGGAAAACCACCCCAGGACTTCAAGCACGCCACATCAACTCATGCCTGATCACAGCAAGCGTCTGGCCAACTCGAGCAGTCCCTTGCAGAATCCAGGTAAATTTAGTCAGGACTATTTACGGTTTTGACTACGACTCCGGGACCTACCGTTACTCCCGTGAGTTCAAGTTTGACGTAGTTGCCGCATAACGCTCTACGGACGAACACTTATAAATTTAAAGAATAGTATTAGTAGACTTTTAAATAAGCAAAGATTATCTGGCTGTACAGTTAGTTATTCTAGATACTTAGTAGCTCGGTCCAATTTCACCGTGCATAACGCAGAATGTTATAGGAGTTATATTCGCCGCTGCAGTTTACTTAAGACCCGATTCAGTTTACTCAGGATCCGAAGCAGTTTTATAACTTTGTAAACACTAAGCGTAAACATCTTTTTCTCCACTGCTTACGTTTCAGAACTCTTATGCGAACACTGATCAGGCAATGGCCGATCTCTTTGCACAGTTTTTTCAAACTACGTATTCACCTAGCAGCAGTTCAGCTCAGCCTTACACTTATAATATCCAATGAGCCAACCTTATATTTTGCCATGGCTTCATGAAGCGCCGCTCCACCACTACCAACTTATTGGACCTAACATCTTTTATCACGGATGGGTTCCGGAATGGCTTACAAACAGACGTCATATACACAAAGCATTTGACTCTGTTAACCATTCGTTTCTTATAAGTTAACTCAGTCTTTTGGGATTCCCAACTGATCTTCTTATCTGGATTTTAAGCTACTTATCTGGGAGAACCAAACGTATCTTTTTTAAAGATGTTACCTCGCGTTTCGTCCGCGCAACATCTGGGGTGCCCCAAGGAAGCCATCTATGACCCCTACCTTTTACACTGTTTTTTAACGACTTTCCCCTTGCCTTAACTAATTCACTTGTACTTATGTACGCTGATGACCTTAAGCTATGCCTTCAGTCAGTAGCGTAGATAGGGGGGGGATCAGGGGGATCAATCCCCCCCTTGGGTCTGAGAATTATAAGATGATATAATCTCAAAATTGAAAAAGAAACACATTTTTACGCGATGACTGTGCAGTACAGCATTATTATTATTATTATCGCAGATTGAGGATTATTATCGCAGTGTAAAATAAAACTTACAAAAAAACAGGATATTATTATATTATGCTTTGTGAAATACTCATTCTCAGGACTTAGTGCTAGCTCCTGGAGCTTGGCATCATTTTTTTTAAACTGGGTCCATGAGTGAGTGAGCTGTCTGAGTTTCTCTGCGAAGTATCCTCCCTTGAGTTTACGCTCTGCGGAGTCCTTAGTGAAGTTTCTTATTAGCCTTTGGATGGCTATGTTGCTTTCAATTTGCTCATCAATGAGCATTTGGATTACGGGGTCTGATTCTGATCCCATTGTTGCGATTTTTTTTCGTTGAGTTAAATTGCGTTGAGGTTTGTGTTAAAGTTGTGATCCTAAAGGACGTCGGGGTCACCAAATCATATCGGGGTCACCAAATGTTCGTCCCTAGAGCGTTATGCGGCAACTACGTCAAACTTGAACTCACGGGAGTAACGGTAGGTCACGGAGTCGTAGTCAAAGACCGTAAATAGTCTTGACTAAATTTACCTGGATTCTGCAAGGGACTGTTCGGGTTGGCCAGACGCTTGCGATGATCAGGCTGGAGTTGATGTGCTTGAAGTCCTGGGGTGGTTTTCCTCAAGGTGGTATGGTGGTTCGGCTGATTCCTTATCGGCCGGTCCTACTAGCGGTCCGTTTCACGGGAGCAACACTCGAAGTAGGTTAGATAGCGCGGGGTCTGCTGGTGGTCCGTTTCACGGGAGCAACACTTGGAGTAGTTAGGTAACGCGGGGTCTACTGGCGGTCCGTTTCATATCCCCATATTATCCCCATATCAAATTAACGAAATAACAAAAAAAGTAAACGAAATCTTATTAAAATCTCGTGTATCGACAACGTAATAATGCAATCGATAGTTATAAGGGTATTTAAAAGATGAAGAATAGAGATGATTAGATCTCTATAAAATGTAAAACGAACATGGTTTCGCAAATGACTACTCTTGCTTTCCAGTTTACACTTACAAAAATTGAACACTGCAAGGCGAAATATAATTACTTTTTTCCTAACTTAATTCGTGGATATGGAACCTCAGTGTAAATATGCCTCAATATTCCAAAACGTCTGAGTTTAGAGAGACTTTAGAGAGGCTGCGAGTAATGTAGTAGTCTGGAGAATCAGAAAGGTCCAGAAGATCAACCGTAGTTTGATAATACTGAACTCCTTCAACTAAATTCCCTGCCCACTACTAGCATTGAAGGAAAATCCTCCCTATACCTTTTCCTGGGGTCAGACGGAAAGCTAACAATTTCTACGTCTGTGTTCCTCAAAAAAAAAAAATAGCGTCCTAGAGGCATTTTGATTTAGATATGAAATTACAGATGAAATTAATAAAGATCTCAGTAAGAATTTTCCACTGAGGAATTTTCCACGTTGGGCTCCACTTTCTTTATGAATAATAGATTATACAGTTATATTATATTATAGTTACAGATATTAACGTGTAACTAGTAGCAGTATCTTGGATTGAGTTGTTAGAATATATCTTCGTGGCGCATACTGTAGAGTCCGGCTCTCGCTCGTCGGCTTGGGGGGTGGAGGTCTTTCTCCAACAGATCCGTACGCTAACTACTGACCATTACTAATAAAGCTAATAATAATAATCTAAAAATAGAATTGAGTGTGCTGTCGACTATAAAAAGCGAGATTTCAAAACCGGAGAGAGTTAGATAAATCACGAAAAAGAGTGTGAAAGAAAGAAACAAGAAATAGATGTATCCTTTGCGAAACCAATAGTGTTGTTGCGGACGCGATTTGCCCGCCCTACCTTCGATAACCATTCTTGGAGATATACTCCAGTGATCCCAGCAGAGTGATAAGCAGAGTTGAACTTATCGACTACCCAGATTTCATATTGTCTAAAGTGAGATTTTTTAGTGAAAGCTTCGTCTGATCTTTTGCATTTAAGATTCAAAACAACAAACAGTGAATTTTTTGATTTTTTCAATGTTGGGATTAATTCAGCAGAGAAGTGTCGTTTTGTTTTGTTTGCGAAATAAAATTTCGGCTGAGAAATCGTTGATAATTCTGCGGAAGGCCTTTGGGTTCTTAGAAGATTGTTTAAAAGTGGCTAAAATTTGAGTTCTATGCGTCATTTACGCGGCCAAAAAATTGACTATTTTCAATAATTTTTTTTTTATATAAAGATGGAAAAATTTTATTACAACTTTTAAGTTTCTTAAATATACATATTTGAAGAAGAATTTCTGAAATTTTCTGAAATTGGGCGGCAAAAGCGTCTTTCGCCCCGAGCGCCTTTCGCCCCGAGCGCCAACGAGGCTAGCGCCGCCACTGCCACGGGTTGCGTAGTTGCATTAAGACGACTTAATTCGTCCCATCAGGAATCGTGCAGGGCGAACAAGGCACATCAACTTCTTCCAAACCTTTGACCATGCATTGCTCCCCTCAATAGACCAATGTGGAAATCGAGTTCTCGTAACGAGTGCAGGGGGTCCGGAACGTTGATTTCTCTCTGCTTCTCCTTCTACATTGGGCAATCCAGCCTCCCCGCTTACATACGAACCAGGCGATTCATTGGCATCAGTTGATGTGCACAGTCTGCTGACCGAAACTGCCAAGCTGTTTTCCCGCGGTAGTCCATTGCGTCCAGAAACCATCCAGCCAAATTGTGTATTTTGGGCGATTGGGAGGCAGTGACCTAAATGGATTTGGCCAACTGACAAAAGGTTGAAGAGGCTGGCTCCAATAAGCAGGTCCACACGCTGCGGTCTGTGGAAGTTAGGATCCGCCAGAGCTACGATGCGAGGAATCTTCCATTTCGAAATATCAATTTTAAGGCTGGGCTCATATAAGAAATTATAACAGCCTCTAGGTTCGCAGAGATGTGGTTAGGCGAGACTTCACACACCAAATGCAAATGCACCACAGCATTTGGAGCGACGAAGCTGACTTTCCAGCTGCGATGAGATAAGGTGAACTTGTGAACCGGAATCCAATAACACT
Organism: Drosophila ananassae; assembly: GCF_017639315.1. Classification (NCBI taxonomy): domain Eukaryota; kingdom Metazoa; phylum Arthropoda; class Insecta; order Diptera; family Drosophilidae; genus Drosophila; species Drosophila ananassae. Next base: position 21,963,268 of record NC_057929.1, on the reverse strand, counting down.
CTGCAAGGCAGGGAGGAAGGGGTAGCAACGCCAACACCATCTGTGGAAACCAAGCCTCGTACTGGTGAGGAATAGTTAGGGCTGGACAGCTGCCCGCAATGGTGCAACAAGGAATGATGTCGGTGATTGCACGTTTGGCAACGGGAAGCTGAAAATCCGCGTATAAAATGGCCATCCTTCAAATATAAAAAAACAGCGGGTCAGCCGTCGCACTTCATCGTACCGTTGACTAATTGGCAAGGCAATGAACCTTGAACAAGTAGGAAGCACGTGCGACACGGGCGAGCTAGACGGGGGTTAATAACCATGCACGACGATCGGTTATTCGAAGATCTACCCCAGCTCACTTGGTTAGCTGGATACGCAGCCAAAGAAAAGTCACCGCATTCGAGAGTCCGGCACCTTTGCTACAAGAGTCGTGCCATGGACTCCCAAGATGGAAGGCTATCGTTGTTTCCCACTTGGCCTTTGTGGCAGGATCAAAACTTCTGGAGGACAATTTGGATAAGCAGGCATTCTTGGATCTCGGCAGCTGATCCGGAACTCATGAGAGCCACCGGATCTTTTCCATTTTTGTTAAGTGAGGATGGCTGTCAACCGTGGTCTTAAAAAGGGTGAAGAAATCCGGCCACTCGGCATAGCCTTCGCTGACTCCAGCGTCATAATGGTGCAAAACCTTCACCTTATGATTCACCGCCTCCATCTCCAGGAAGGTCATTTTTTTTTCATTGTTTTTAAAATCATGCAGATATTTTCAGTTTCTGGAGCAATTAAACTGATTGAACTTCGGGCGCAATTGCGCCGGGGTCACCAAATGTAACGCTACCAGTTTTTTGATAGCGGCCGAATTAAAAAATTTCAAATTCCGGTTTATAATTTATTATACCCTTGCAGAGGGTATTTTTAAGGGTTAATTCCGCGCAATATTACCAAGTAGCGGCCCGTCAATAATAACGCAAAAATATGTTATTAAGAACTAAGAGCTTTGGTGCAGAAGCTATTCCAAAGCTCCCAAATGCTTTACAAATAAGAACAAAGTGCATGCGAAACTGGGAGACAGACAGAGAAGATTAAATGCCGCTGCAGCTAAACAAATGATCAATATTCTAATCGGCTTATCTGGTGGCTGCTTAGCCCAACAGATGATTTTTCAGTTCGGAAATAACATTTTAGGCTCCTAAATGAGCCTTAATACGATAAAAATGCAATTCTACGAATGGATTTTGTAAAATGAGAGTTGCCGACTTTAAATTTTGCGCACATTCTATTTTTATAACAGGCAGCAATATGTGATATACATATGTATATCATCATATCTGTTAATCTGCAATGATTGTAATGTAATGTTGTAATGAAGTTAAGCAAATAGTAGATCAGACGATTAATGGTTTGCTTAAGTGAAGGATATAGTCGGCCGATCCCGGCCGTTCCGACTTATATACAGCCTGCAAACAAAAGAAGAATGTGTGCAAAGTTTCAACTCGATAGCTTTAAACTGAAAGACTAGTTTGCGTAGAAACATACAGACGGACATTTTTATATCGGCTCAGGAGGTGATCCTGATCAAGAATATATATACTTTATAGGGACGGAGATGCCTCCTTCACTGCGTTGCACACTGCTTTTGGCCAAAATTATAATACCCTCTGCAAAGGTAATATTAGTAAGCGAAAATTTATATTTGTGCAAAAGCAGAATTAGCAAAAAAAAAGTGAATGAAATTAATAAATTTGTACATTCCAAGTTTAGGCTATTAAAAATATTAGTAAGATATTGGATCTCCCTTTCTTTCCGCAATTTAATGTACTCGTCGCGGCATCGAATTTGCTACATTTAAATCATTCAAGTTATTAAATTTTCATCCACCTTTATAAACTTTTAAGGAAAGAATTCCCCCAAAGATCCTCGGCAGTTGCGAGTACAATAAAGGATATCTTTTGCTTCCAGAAATGATTTTGAATATCTTGAAACGGGTCATTAGGATCATTATCCTGTTGAAATATCCAGTCATCGCCATGAAAATGTTCATAAAATGATATAAGTTTGCTTTAGAAGAGATTCGTATCGAAGACTTTCCCAATGAGCTAAACGCTACTCAGACCATTAGGCAGCCACCACCATGGTTACGCCAAACTCGCCAATATTTCTGTCGTCAATTTCCATCCGGACCATCCAAATTAAACTTTTTCTCATCACATCGGATCACCTTTTCAAACTAATTTTCCCAAAATTTATATTTTTCAAATTCGGGCCTTTTTGTGCTTTGAAGCCCGCACTTTGGCATAATATTTTAAGTGCAACTTTTCTTGGCAAATCTATTGTATCCTCTGCCTATTGGTTTTGTCTGCGGTATCCATGACTCCGGCAGTCTTCCCAAGTAGAGTGGCGAAAGTGGAGGGTTTTTGGCGCAGGCGCACTTGCCGATTGCAGGATCGGGACCCTTCACGACTGGAACAAAATCCACCTTTGCCTCTGCAGTCGGCGGCAGCAGCGAAACGGGCGCATTGGAAGGGTGCAGGTTATAGTCCAGATTGGAGTCAACCCTGGGTGCTGACGTTGTCGCCAGCGGTGACAAAAAAAAAACTCCCGAGTCATATGAGGGATTGGGAACAGCAGTCTCAGAAAATCCATCGCAGACAACTGCCGGACGTGAAGTGAAAATATCGATCACTCGGGAAAAGGTCCATAGCGGGGCCATTGATGAGATGCAATTGGCCACGTCCAGGTTATCGTGATCGTTGTTTAGGCTTCGTTTCAGTTTCAAACCACGAAAAACCGATTGGATATCGTGGTCCAGTGGGGAATCCTGTCTGCATGGGGGACATTTTTCAATGGTTGGTTCTTCCATTGACCAATTTCCAATTTCACTAGCACTTCACAGCCTTGACTTTTTGATGCAAGACTTTCATTTAGGCTTAATTCTGATCCATCTCACGCAGTTGTTTATTATACTTCTTGCCAATGTTTTTTCGTTTATGTTCCAATACTGTTGACGAGCAATGGTACGTAAGGCTAGGGCACTGCATGTTTGTTCTCATGTTCGTCTCATCGAATCCGCAGATGGGGGGTAACGACACAAGGGAACTCTTCTTGTCCGCTGCGCCTTGGAATCCCAAATTTATTTCAGGCTTGCAGGTCAGCTTTTCCATTTCGACTGAACAACTTGCGGCAATTCATGATTCTAGGCCATTTTCAAATCCCATATGTGTTGCATGAATATTTTTTGCATTACATCGGCGCAAATAGTCGCAATAGTTCGAACTCTTGGTTCGAAGATTACTTAGAGCTAGTCGTTTTTCACTTAGTTATCACTTAGTGATAACTTAGGGCATATCGTTTAGTTATCTTCAGAGTATCCCTTTGTTGGACGTGTATGAAGAATGTCATTCGAGGATTTTTCACTTGACGTTTCGCACGAAGCAACGGATACCAGTCGCAATTTTGTGCTGCTACTGTCGGGTTTCAAGACACAGCATTGAGGTATGAAATAAAGATATTTAGGCACATGTATCGTTGGTAGCTTCTTCCATGAAATCGGAATAACTTCTGCGAAGATTACCAGTCAATTTTCGCATGTAATGCTACCAGATTTCGCAGGTCAATTATTTCGAAACAATCGCTGGTTCAATTCAAGATTCTTTTTTTTTGGGTTTAAGTCCGCTCAACAACAACACAGCGGCCAGTCAATATTATTGCAAAAGAAACAGTGCATATCAAAAAGGTAAGGCCCAGAAGCTCTGTCATATCTCTCAAAAGTGCATGCGCTTCAACATTACAAGATACGAAAGTTATGCTTGTAAATTCATAGGTATCAGTTGTAGTGAACAGTCCGTGGTCCAAAGCTAGTTCCCCGTAGTTTTCAGCAAATTTTTTTTTCAGAATCTTCCACATCGAAACATCGATGTTAAGCCTGGGCTGAGAGTCTGTAATGTGGAAAGTAAAAAAAGCCTCTATGTTTGTAAAATAAGTGGAAAGGTTGGGTCCAAATGGCAACTATATCGGTGGAACCCAAGTCTCGTGTGGGTGAGGGACCCTTTGGATGGTTGGACCAGAATGCTGCAACAGGGAATGTTACTTGAAAACAAACAACTCCACGTTTGTATTTCTAACATATTACCATGCTAGCATTAAGCACCGCTCCTCTTCTAAATATTAATAGAATTTGATTCCTTTGGTTTTCAAAATTGGGAAACAGAATCATTTGGGATTCATCTCTTTAAAGGATATTCAGCTAATTAACTGAAGAAACGCAACCTAACTTTACTTTCAACACAGTTTATTAACGCCTCTGGTCTACTCTAGTTCTCTGGTACTCAACAGAGTTCACAGAGTTTGTCGATCGTTCCCCCAAATTTTTATATATCCGACGTGACTGCTCAAGCCCAAAAAAACCACCGAATGTTTCTTCAGCGAAAGGCATACGCCGGCAGGATATGCTTTGGAGCCTGGCACCGGATGAGGGCACGAAGGGCCTTCCTACCCCTCATGACACACACCAGATCTAAACCCCGCACTTCAGACTATTGGACTTACCCATGGGGGTCCTTCAGCTTATTACTGTTAATTCCTTTAAGAAAACTTTCCTGCTTGAACCCAATACTTCCACCTTTCTTAAAGGACTGCGTCCTGATTTGGTACAGTGGCCCTCCTTACATAGCGCCAGTAATGCCCGTTAACCCTCCTAAGTTTCGCTTCCTGCCGTCAATCCTTCTTGTTTCTATTCTATCCCGCCGGATTTCCATTGGAGGGTACCCTTTCTTACCCCCTTTGCACCCCTGGGCCTTGACTCATATTGTTATTACGCAGGGCTTCTTCCAGAAACCGGACTTCTTCCAGAAACCCTCCCTCCCCCTTTGGAAGTCCCAAACGCATTCAATCTCTTCCGCACATTCTAAACACCGCCTTTGTGGGCCGTTACGTTCCACACTCCTCCTACACCTTCCGAGCACAGCCGCGCTGGCCCACGCGGAACCGTTACTATCCACGCCGTCTCCACTTTCTCCTTCTTCCGGCTAAAATATGTAGCCTGTTACATTAGTAACTCAACTCCTGAAGACAAAACCAAACCGTTTACTATGAAGCCAAACCAAAGAAAAAACCCACTTTTTTTAAAATCCTGACAGCATAAATATAATCCTACCAATATAATTACTATTTGCCACGTCATCTTTTAAGATACGTGTGCCAGTGGCGATGTTCATTAAAATTTTTCAACCAGTGAACCCAATAGATGACCTCTATGGAAGTTATCACTCCCAATCCTCATCATTCTTTTTTCGATATACACCAACATTAACAACAAGACAGCAATTTTTTTAATGAACCGATCAAACTGGAAATTTTCATTCCACGGTTGAAAAAAAACGCTACACTGTGTAATTATAAAAGTTTACTATGGTAGGAGCGAATGTGAATATTTGCATCCCAATTAAGTCCTTTAAATGAAATCGGAAAGTTTTCTTGTACACATTCTATGTGATCTCGGTGTACTTGAAGACACCATCCACAGGATCCATACTCAAGTGTAGGGTATGTATAAAGTTTTTGTTATTTAGGAGTCTTTAATTTCTTTTGACTATTTTTTAATAAAACCAAGCATACCCATTGGTTGAAACGAAACACATGTCTGAAAACCGACCTAAAGAATTTGACAGAGTTATATGACCGAGTCATATGTCAAACATGACCGCGGGGAAGTGATGGTGCATGTTAAGCAGTAAAGATCACATGAGTTCTGGGATATTAAAGTTGCCAAGAGCTATCAGGTGTCACAATCTGACAGAAGATTAGAAACGAATCGAATAGCGGGCAAATGTTGCCAGTATGTAGGTGCTTCGGGCGAAGATGGTATGTAGGAACAGGTAACATATAAAGATTGAGCGGATAAAATTCTTTTAATGTCAAAAAATTCTATGCCACCAAACTATTGTGATTTGACCTCTTCAGAAGCGAGTTTGGAGTCTACAGAAATCAGCACTCCTCCTCCCCTTCCCACAGGTTGTGGAATATTTTTCTTCATTGTACTTGACTGATGTTCTTGGACGAACCGAAACAAAGCATGCCGTTTCGGTTCCTCTCGCAAACATAGCTTGCAAATAACGGTTAACCGTTTTTTTGCTTACGCTCTGTTTGCGAGAGCAACCGAAACAAAGCATGCCGTTTTGGTTCCTCTCTGAGCAGTAGGCTTTGTTTTGTTTTGTTTCGGTTTTCTGTTGAACGAATTACAATGAGCAAATAATGAAACTCTCATCTACCGAACATCGCTAAATGAGAGATTTGAGTGACACTCGCACAGAGAGACTCAGTAAAAGACCGATTGACTAAAAAGTCAGCGCAAAAAGTCTTTTCAATAATTTGTTTTCGTTTTTCTGCACAGTGGCACATGGTACATGAAATTTGACGAAAAAACTTATTAAAATTTTAAACGTGAATTTTCCAATTTCAAACTAATATATTGATAATTTTAATTAAAAAATGAATATTTTCCTTTTAAATTAATTTATTTTGAGTTAAGCTTAACAACTAAACTTTGGACAAATTTGCTGTCCATTTTGTTAAATATAAAAAAAATGATGCACTTTTTTATTAAGTTCTCGTCCCATTTTCAATAAATTTGATGAATCACTGTTTACACGAGAGATTTACAAAGAAAATTGACAAGTTGAGCCCACTAAACTTCACATACACACATACATGCACAAAAGACTTTTTGAATCGTCGAACGCAAGCAAACGGTCCTAGAATGAGCAGGCCAAACGAAAACAGAAGAAAGTGTGCTTTGACTGAGCGCGAGCAAAATTTTTATACGAGCAACTCAATCGGTTGCTCTCAGACTTTTTGCTCAAAGTCTCAGTGACAAACACTTATTTTGAGACCGCTCGAATCGATTAACAGTTATTTGCAAGCTATGAGAATAAATGATTCCTAAACTTATATTTTTTTTTATGATACCCAGAATTCATCTTTTGTTGTATTGCATACTGTTCTATGTTTTGCAATAAACAAGATAAGCAGAATGGATAATCTATTATTTCTTTACTAATGGACTGATATGGCTGATATTTGTTTTGAAGTTTGGCATAAATTAAATTAAATTAAAAAAAAGAAATTTGCGAGCTTATGACGGCAAAATGGGGCGAGCCAAAATGTTGAAATTAACTAACCATCCAAATCTGACAGCTTTATCACATCAGTCTACATGTAAAATTATATATCCTCTCCTATAATCTCTGAGATCAGTGTCGGTTGTATCACTCACCGGCGCCATCTACTTAAAATATTGGTTTGTAGAATGATATGTTCTATGTATCAGAGATGGAGCTGTAGGTAAAAAAAGATTTTCCCGCTTTTCTGTTGAAATTTTTCCGGAATTTTCCTTGCCATAAACCTTACTTAGCCCGAGACTGTTCCAACGAATGCAAAACTGTACAAATCGATTCGTGAGTTCTGGACCTATAGAGTCAGAAAGGAAAACCCGACTTTTTTTTCTATAGTAGAAAAGATTATAAACTCATTATATTTATTCAAAAACTCCTATGCAGTGGTAGATTTGGAAGTAAATTTATTTTTTTTTTTAAGTTTACTCCAAGCATAGCTTAGCTCTCATTCTTCATCTTTGCTTCTATTTTTGTTCAATAAATATTAAGGTATCTTTTAAAATGCGTATGCCTGTGCAGATGTTCAATACGATTTATTCCCTCAGTTTTTGGCCAGAGAATACATTCGTCCAAGAACATCAGTCAAGTACAATTAAGAAAAATATTCCACAACCTGTGGGAAGGGGAGGAGGAGTGCTGATTTCTGTAGACTCCAAACTCGCTTCTGAAGAGGTCAAATCACAATAGTTTGGTGGCATAGAATTTTTTGACATTAAAAGAATTTTATCCGCTCAATCTTTATATGTTACCTGTTCCTACATACCATCTTCGCCCGAAGCACCTACATACTGGCAACATTTGCCCGCTATTCGATTCGTTTCTAATCTTCTGTCAGATTGTGACACCTGATAGCTCTTGGCAACTTTAATATCCCAGAACTCATGTGATCTTTACTGCTTAACATGCACCATCACTTCCCCGCGGTCATGTTTGACATATGACTCGGTCATATCACTCTGTCAAATTCTTTAGGTCGGTTTTCAGACATGTGTTTCGTTTCAACCAATGGGTATGCTTGGTTTTATTAAAAAATAGTCAAAAGAAATTAAAGACTCCTAAATAACAAAAACTTTATACATACCCTACACTTGAGTATGGATCCTGTGGATGGTGTCTTCAAGTACACCGAGATCACATAGAATGTGTACAAGAAAACTTTCCGATTTCATTTAAAGGACTTAATTGGGATGCAAATATTCACATTCGCTCCTACCATAGTAAACTTTTATAATTACACAGTGTAACAGTGATTTTGAACTTTTGAAGTGACATAGTAGGAATTGTTTATTGGGTCGAGTATATCACAAAACCATGTTTGAAATATTTGTAACACCCTCAAAATCTTGATTTATGGTTAAAAACCGTTTTTCGGGACTTCTTTGCGCTTTAAAATTCCTGGACACGTTTTTTTTCAACCGTGGAATGAAAATTTCCAGTTTGATCGGTTCATTAAAAAAATTGCTGTCTTGTTGTTAATGTTGGTGTATATCGAAAAAAGAATGATGAGGATTGGGAGTGATAACTTCCATAGAGGTCATCTATTGGGTTCACTGGTTGAAAAATTTTAATGAACATCGCCACTGGCACACGTATCTTAAAAGATGACGTGGCAAATAGTAATTATATTGGTAGGATTATATTTATGCTGTCAGGATTTTAAAAAAAGTGGGTTTTTTCTTTGGTTTGGCTTCATAGTAAACGGTTTGGTTTTGTCTTCAGGAGTTGAGTTACTAATGTAACAGGCTACATATTTTAGCCGGAAGAAGGAGAAAGTGGAGACGGCGTGGATAGTAACGGTTCCGCGTGGGCCAGCGCGGCTGTGCTCGGAAGGTGTAGGAGGAGTGTGGAACGTAACGGCCCACAAAGGCGGTGTTTAGAATGTGCGGAAGAGATTGAATGCGTTTGGGACTTCCAAAGGGGGAGGGAGGGTTTCTGGAAGAAGTCCGGTTTCTGGAAGAAGCCCTGCGTAATAACAATATGAGTCAAGGCCCAGGGGTGCAAAGGGGGTAAGAAAGGGTACCCTCCAATGGAAATCCGGCGGGATAGAATAGAAGCAAGAAGGATTGACGGCAGGAAGCGAAACTTAGGAGGGTTAACGGGCATTACTGGCGCTATGTAAGGAGGGCCACTGTACCAAATCAGGACGCAGTCCTTTAAGAAAGGTGGAAGTATTGGGTTCAAGCAGGAAAGTTTTCTTAAAGGAATTAACAGTAATAAGCTGAAGGACCCCCATGGGTAAGTCCAATAGTCTGAAGTGCGGGGTTTAGATCTGGTGTGTGTCATGAGGGGTAGGAAGGCCCTTCGTGCCCTCATCCGGTGCCAGGCTCCAAAGCATATCCTGCCGGCGTATGCCTTTCGCTGAAGAAACATTCGGTGGTTTTTTTGGGCTTGAGCAGTCACGTCGGATATATAAAAATTTGGGGGAACGATCCACAAACTCTGTGAACTCTGTTGAGTACCAGAGAACTAGAGTAGACCAGAGGCGTTAATAAACTGTGTTAAAAGTAAAGTTAGGTTGCGTTTCTTACAGTTAATTAGCTGAATATCCTTTAAAGAGATGAATCCCAAATGATTCTGTTTCCCAATTTTGAAAACCAAAGGAATCAAATTCAATTAATATTTAGAAGAGGAGCGGTGCTTAATGCTAGCATGGTAATATGTTAGAAATACAAACGTGGAGTTGTTTGTTTTCAAGTAACATTCCCTGTTGCAGCATTCTGGTCCAACCATCCAAAGGGTCCCTCACCCACACGAGACTTGGGTTCCACCGATATAGTTGCCATTTGGACCCAACCTTTCCACTTATTTTACAAACATAGAGGCTTTTTTTACTTTCCACATTACAGACTCTCAGCCCAGGCTTAACATCGATGTTTCGATGTGGAAGATTCTGAAAAAAAAATTTGCTGAAAACTACGGGGAACTAGCTTTGGACCACGGACTGTTCACTACAACTGATACCTATGAATTTACAAGCATAACTTTCGTATCTTGTAATGTTGAAGCGCATGCACTTTTGAGAGATATGACAGAGCTTCTGGGCCTTACCTTTTTGATATGCACTGTTTCTTTTGCAATAATATTGACTGGCCGCTGTGTTGTTGTTGAGCGGACTTAAACCCAAAAAAAAAAGAATCTTGAATTGAACCAGCGATTGTTTCGAAATAATTGACCTGCGAAATCTGGTAGCATTACATGCGAAAATTGACTGGTAATCTTCGCAGAAGTTATTCCGATTTCATGGAAGAAGCTACCAACGATACATGTGCCTAAATATCTTTATTTCATACCTCAATGCTGTGTCTTGAAACCCGACAGTAGCAGCACAAAATTGCGACTGGTATCCGTTGCTTCGTGCGAAACGTCAAGTGAAAAATCCTCGAATGACATTCTTCATACACGTCCAACAAAGGGATACTCTGAAGATAACTAAACGATATGCCCTAAGTTATCACTAAGTGATAACTAAGTGAAAAACGACTAGCTCTAAGTAATCTTCGAACCAAGAGTTCGAACTATTGCGACTATTTGCGCCGATGTAATGCAAAAAATATTCATGCAACACATATGGGATTTGAAAATGGCCTAGAATCATGAATTGCCGCAAGTTGTTCAGTCGAAATGGAAAAGCTGACCTGCAAGCCTGAAATAAATTTGGGATTCCAAGGCGCAGCGGACAAGAAGAGTTCCCTTGTGTCGTTACCCCCCATCTGCGGATTCGATGAGACGAACATGAGAACAAACATGCAGTGCCCTAGCCTTACGTACCATTGCTCGTCAACAGTATTGGAACATAAACGAAAAAACATTGGCAAGAAGTATAATAAACAACTGCGTGAGATGGATCAGAAATAAGCCTAAATGAAAGTCTTGCATCAAAAAGTCAAGGCTGCAGTGCAGAAGAAGGATTTCACCATCATGGTACTGGAGCCTTTGGAAAATTGGTTGCATAATAAATTCATCACTCTCCAGAATGAGTTAGAGCGACTGAGTGCTAGTGAAATTGGAAATTGGTCAATGGAAGAACCAACCATTGAAAAATGTCCCCCATGCAGACAGGATTCCCCGCTGGACCACGATATCCAATCGGTTTTTCGTGGTTTGAAACTGAAACGAAGACGGTTAACCGTTTTTTGCAAGCTATGTTTATTCTAGTTCATTCGATACATTTACTATGCATTACAAGTTTCATCAAAGATATTCGGAACACTAAATCTACATCGTATTTTTGAAAATCACTTTACCACCGTATGCTAAACATAAATCAATTTATGCGCGCCACACGAGATTACCCTAGTCTAATTATTTCAATATTAAAGCCCCAAAAATATAGAAGTTGTCTCAATGCCGGTTTGCGTCAAGTTCTGCTAGAAAAAAACTCTGGTCAACATAATAGCAAGCAGACTATGATGGTTCCTGAAAAGGAAAAACTCCTAAACATCCATCAATTTCGGTTAAAAAAAGGTAAATCGACTTCGGATTATCTGCTCTATACAGGTCACATCATCTCTAAGTCGCTTAATAAAAAAAAAATGCCTCATTCAACTCTTTTAATTTTGCAGAGCTTTTGATCAAGTAGGTATCTATTTAATAGTTGACCAACTAATAGAATGTAATTGTAGCCACAAAATAATAAATAATACAATAAATGTTACCAAAAACGGAAAGATAACCAGAATAACTAACCATAACTCATACATTTACCGATTGCTAAACAGAATTTCATAAGAATCACGTATTTCAGTTGATTTGTTTTTAATAGCCTTTAACAAATTTGATAAAATCCTTACAACATTCAAGCAAATTAAATTTACCGTCTATGCAGACGATTTTCTTATGGGTCAATATCAAAAATAAGAAAAAGAATAGCATCAATTTTTTTTTTTAATTGAGGACTGGGGAAGTTATACCTCTCCTGACATGACCACCTTAAAACAAAACTTTTACCAAATCCTTTTCGGATCCAAAGATACACCATTACACAAACAAATATGTTTGAATAATGGTGAATACAGCCAAAAAGACAGAAATAAACAAGAAAGGAAAGCTAACTTCGGGCGGAGCCGAAGTTGATATACCATTGCAGTCCTGGTTGTGCCATTTCCAATCGTTCAGTTATATGGCGGCTATCGAATATGGTCGCACGATCCTGGTGAAATTTGGCAGAACAAATAAGTTTGCCTAATATGGAATCCGTAGAAAGTCCCAACATTCTAGCATAAAAGACCGCCACCGTACCTTGTCAAGAAGAAAGGAGCCAGTGGCAATCACCCGGCACACCGGTCGCAGTAAACAGATCCACGCCCCCTTCCCAGCTGTTGACGTCTCAGACCGCGGAGTGGCATAATGAGACATTCGATAATTGTCGCCAAACCAACGGAATAATATTAAATATTACACTAGTTTACAAATTTAAGGGTAATCGAGTTAACCTTGAAATTAATAATTGTTCTATAGTAATTTGGGGTCGAAGAACACAAAAATTACATCCGTTTGTTATTCTTAAGAACAATTTTAGATATATTTTTGAAAATCGTTTTTTGTGTCCTTTTTCGAATTTGTGGTAAAATCTCATGACATTCACAAGCAATAAAAGTAAAAAAATAGTGTCATTTTTGAAATGATCAATTATCAAAATTGAAATTTTTGAAATTGGTCGAAAATTACACTATTTTTACTTTGGTCGCTTGTGAATTTCAGAGATTTTATTCAATCTGAACAAATTATTACATCATTACAATACATTTCGGTTAATATCCCTTTTTTGTTTTTAAAATTTTTTTTTTCAGGTAAAATAATATTTAAGGGACTGGGAGTGTCGAGAGTGAGTAATAAATTTGTGTTTTTTTGAACACTGTGAAGCTTGTATGTCAACAGTGTACAATTGTGCAGATGTATTTGAGGTACCAGAATTGATGGATCTGGCTAATCGCTGCAGCTAGCTTGTTAAATATTTTCAAAAATTGGGCCAATTTGGAACTAAACAAGAAAGGAAAGATAACTTCGGGCGGAGCCGAAGTTTATATACCCTTGCAGTTGAGTCGCAGTCCGCTAGGTGGCGCCACCCATCTTATATTGTCAAATATATAGCGGATCGTATATAGTTGGCCGATCCTTATGAAATTTGGCATATCGAATTATTTAATCCAAAGAGGAATCCACAGAAACTCCCATCCCTCTGACTTAAAAAACAACGAAGTTGTGGCATTTCCGATCTATCAGTTATATGGCAGCTATAGGATATAGTCGACCGATCCCGGCCGTTCCGACTTATATACTGCCTGCAAAGGAAAGAAGGGTGTGTGCAAAGTTTCAACTCGATAGCTTTAAAACTGAGAGACTAGTTTGCGTAGAAACAGACAGACAGACGGACAGACGGACATGCTCATATCGACTTAGGAGGTGATCCTGATCAAGAATATATATACTTTATAGGGTCGGAGATGTCTCCTTCACTGCGTTGCACACTTTTGACCAAAATTATAATACCCTCTGCAAGGGTATAAAAATATTATATAAAATATATTTCTAAAAATAAATACTATTGTTTGGAACATAACATATAATATAGTTTTTGTTATTTTGAGTACTGCCTGCTTTAGTGTCTTCATCCACTCATCCACTGTCCAAAATAGAATCTGTACCAAGTCCCATCTTTCTAACTTAAAAAACACCAAAGTTATGCCAATTCCGATCGTTGTATGAAAGCTATAGGATATAGTCGGCCGATCCTTATGAAATTTTGTACATAAGATATGTTGGTGAAATATAACATGTGTGGAAAGTTCCAACCCTCTATCTTAAAAAACAACGAAGTTATGGCATTTCCGATCAATCAGTTATATGGCAGCTATAGGATATAGTCGACCGATCCCGGCCGTTCCGACTTATGTACTACCTGCAAGGAAAAGAAGGATGTGTGCAAAGTTTCAACTCGATAGCTCTAAAACTGAGAGACTAGTTTGCGTAGAAACCGACAGACAGACGGACAGACGGACATGCTCATATCGACTCAGGAGGTGATCCTGATCAAGAATATATATACTTTATAGGCTCGGAGATGTCTCCTTCACTGCGTTGCACACTTTTGACCAAAATTATAATACCCTCTGCAAGGGTATAAAAATATTATATAAAATATATTTCTAAAAATAAATACTATTGTTTGGAACATAACACATAATATAGTTTTTGTTATTTTGAGTACTGCCTGCTTTAGTGTCTTCATCCACTGTGCCGTGACTCCGCCAAGACAATTGTTTCATTTTCCATCGTTGCCAAACCTTAGAGTCCAGATACTATTAATTAAACACAAATAACGTGTTAACCGCAAAACTGGAATCGGTTAGAATTCAGTTTGGCGCACTAACGGTACAAGCGTCTAAGTACAAGTCTATCAATGGATGGTACCGAACATAAACATAACATAGCAATTTGTCAAATTGGACATCGTAAAATCGCTTCCAAAATTTAACGAAAGACACTATGAGCACGTATAGTGGATGTTGGCTGCATCAGATGCATATGAAGTGTCCAAAAAATACGACAGCAGTGAAGCCGTAGTCAATATTAAAAACAAACTTTGCAGTCCCGATCGAGCACTGCTAACGTCCCATAATACCGTATTAAATTTCGATGCAATTCTGGCTTGGTTACACTGCACTTATGCGGACATATTATGACGCAGTGGAGAGTAACAAAATAGTTATGTCGCATAATGTGGACACGGCAACCATCCTGATTAAGGAGGTCAGAGACAACGCCCTCTATGCATTCATTGCATGGCTTAAGAGACTGCTTAAATCGCATGGTGCTCCTCACGCTAGCGCGGGAGGAGAAAAAAAGCATTGAAATGAGGGTCGTTAATGAGGGCAACAGACGTAACAGTAAATTCCATGGTAAGCAATGGAAAGGTAAGGATAAAAATCCACCAATGGGTGGATGGGGAACAAAGGTTCCCAAGCAGGGCTAAAGCAAGCACCAAGACGATAACCTCTGGCCAAAGTGCAGTGACGCCGAAATCATGGACCAAAATTAAGTGCAGCCTATGAAAGAAGACCTCTCAACAGCCCGGTTTAGGCAGGAAACAAGTTGAGGAAAGCCACACAGTAATCCCAATTACAATGGGCAGAATTCAACTCAGTGTCAATCTGGGCAAAGACCTCGACCAGAAGGATGCACCACCACAGCTGAAGCGAATATTGCCTGTATTAATATTGTAGACAATGGCCCCTCCAAAACAAATGCTTGGTTTCCCATTCGTTTCCATACTCCACATTTGCTCGCGTATTTTATGTTAACGTTCTAAGCTCCCCTTCGCTGCCAATGAATGGGAAATAAAGGGAAATTATACAATAAATCGATAGTGACGAAAGAAGTAGGATTCTGCGCTAACGGTACAAGCGCACCAGGTTGAGGTCTACAAAAGGGTGGTGCCTAACCCCTATGTAAAATGCGACGTCAAATTGGACATCGCAAAAACACTCCCGACATTGAACGAAAGCCACAATGAATATGTTTCTGCTGCATCAGATGCATACGAGGTGTTAAAAGAACATGACGGCAGTGAAGCGCACTACAAAGCCCTCGAGACCTGCTCACATCTCATAATAACGTTTAAAACTTCGATGCAATTCTGGCCAGGCTAGCTTGCACATATGCGGACAAAATCTTAAAATCATTACGCCAGAATGAAGAAATGGTTCAAAAAGGTGATACCGACCTAATGGAGTATTATGACGAAGTCGAGATGAAACTCCCTCTCGTAGCTAACTAAGACACCAACGTATTAACAACTTCACACAGTCTTATGAATATGAGGTAGCAGGTTACTTCGCCACAGCCAATGTGGAAGTTGCAGACATCAAGCGACAGTTGGCTGACAAAAAATTAAAAGTCTTGATTGACTGTGCGGCAAAAATTTAGATAAACCCGTAAAGGAGCTAAAGAACGTAATGTATGTCAAAACCCCTTTCGCTCTGACCCGTGGATAGAGCTTATCCACGGGCCAGTAGCTTAAAAAACAATCGCTTTATGCACATTTTTGGGCTAAAAGCTATATTTCTTTCTATTTGATTCTCTGGCCACATTTGATGCCATATTAGGCTTTGATTCGCTAACGCGAGCCAGAGCGACTTTAGAGGTAAGCAACAGCCCCATAAAATTCGCAAATGTCGCTGAGAAACTTAAATAGTTTGATTGCAAAAACGTGAATTTCACTAAAACCGATGACTAAATAGTGCTAGATTCGGCGAAAGCTGAATTTAAAATAAAGTTACTCTGAAAAGAATTAAAGTGTTTTCGATATCTATCGAGTCTCTCACTTTTAAAACCTGGGTCATCGCTACAATTCGAACTGTGAGCGACGAACCCGGGGCAGTAGATTTTTTGAATAAAGAAATCAAAGAATTGCTGAACAACGGCATAATTAGGCCTTCTAGGTCCCTGTTTAATGAGATTATTTTATCTCACAAATTATCAAAAAACTGGTTCTATCACCCACAGTTTCCGCGGTACACCTAAGAGAAGAAATTGATCAAATTTTGTGCGTGTTGTCGTAGTTCGTCCTCGATTTGCTGGCGCAGTGCCGCGAAGTGGCGACTTGCTCCGACGAAATTCGAAGCTTTATTGCAGTGAACGGTTTGCGGACATCCTCGGCGCCCAACTATCCTTCGAAAGGCAAATAAAAAACAATCAGTTGAGAAATCTGAAACTACTGCAAAATGAACTGTCTTGGACCCAAAACAAACAAAAAGGGCAATGTAGTACTTGGTGGCCTACCACGAATTTTCAATGTCGTCATAATAGGGCGACAGAAATCTACGCCACATATGGAGAATGGGCGGAGAGCACGGATTCGATCTAAGGGTAAATCTCCCATGATTTGAGTCATAAGATGAGGATTGCATTTAAAACAGCGTATGCATAACCGCTCTATCTGACTGTAGACTTCCTGCGCGTTTACTATCCAAACACGCTATCGCATTAGACTCACCAGTGCTCGTGGACCCACATGAAAATTCGACTCGTGCAAGTATCGGACATAGCTCTGGACAAATTGAGAGCGCTTCGTCATTAATACTGGAAACTTGGCATCGTACGATATAGGTGCATAAGCTAGTCGCCCCCGACCCGCAACTACGAAAAGGCAATCCCAGCCTGGGAAGCTTCATGGACGAATGGATTTAGTCTCTGTAGACTTGGGCTAACAACAAGGTATTTTCGAATATTTTTAATTTCCTCTTGATACTCGTGCTCTTGAACTATCTGGACAATTTTATTAAAAGCTTCTTGATATTCGACAGGAACTACTAATTTTTTACACTTCTTTATAAAGCGGAACTTGTAAACGAACAATCGCAGCAGTTCAAAGTGATATGAAGTGGAGTAATATGAAGTGGAGACCATTGCGGTTAATCCGAACGCATTCTTTTTTACTTCCATCTGCAAAAGCTCTGGTGACGGGACCTGTTGCATTCTGGTGAATGGACCTGTTAATCAGATCGATTCCACCGTCTCCTTTACGTCTCCACCTCTTGACACGATATCTACCGGGTTCTGTTTAGTTGGTATATGCTATCCTCTGACCACTCTTGAATCTCAGCAACTCTATTTGATACGATCGTTGACAACGACGATGGATGGGAACGTATCCAATGAAGACAAACTTCTGAATCTGACCAATATATTCTGCTTTCAATATTTACTTTTATAAGAGGCTTGATTTTACGGCAGAGGTCTGCGAGAAGATGAGCGGCCCATAACTCAAGACGGGGAACCGTCTTTGTCTTGAGCGGCGCTACTTTGGACTTTGCAGTCAACAACGAGACTTTAATACCTTCTGCATATTCGCAATGCAGGCTCCATAGGCTCTTATCGATGCGTCAGAAAAGGCAGTATTCAGTCCTGAAGGCAGAATTCTAGTAGTCTTTCGATAATGTTCCTCACCCAACTCCTGCTATGGCGACAACATCTTTTTAGAAGATGGAACTTCTTCCAATGACCAGAATTTTTTCAAATTGTGATCTATTGATTCTAATATTTTTTCTTGGCAATTCAGGCTAGAGGGTGAAATCTTTCGCGTTCACTGACTGGTCAGGGTGATAGCCTGAAATGGTTTTTAAATCCAGAAGTCAAATGGAAACTCGCTAACATTGATTCTCAATTTCACCACGGTGTGTATCTTTTTCTTTACTTGTGAATTAGATTGGCCAACTCCAAGTAAGTTGAGGCACGACTCCTCCGGATCTGTAAGCGTTGAGCTAGATCTTCAGTAATGAAGTTCATTTGTGACCCTGTCAAGTAATGCCCGGGACAATATGTGTTCGCCATTTTTTGTTCGAACGCTTACGATCGGCGTCGCTAACAACACCCTTTTAGGGACGACGCATGCAAAACATGCGAAGCAGAAGGGCCATCATTCGTTAACGCTGGAGGAGGAGTTTCTGTTGGTGGTGGTAACGCTAAATTATTTTCAGTCACTGTAAGAAGTGCACTGTGGGTGCAGAAGTTTATGCTGCGATCTTGCACAGATTTGACATCTATTCAATTTGGATTTCACTACCGTGTGATCTTTTTGCAGGCAATTTAAACAGAGAGAGGCTGACTTAACAAACTCAAACGTTTGCATCGCAAGAAAGGCGAGCGAACCGACTGGGCCAAAAAATGTTCTTGAGCAGAGGAGCAAGCCAACGAACTTCTATTAAGTTGCTTGCTAAGCCTTGTTTTGGTTTGCCAGTGTCTTCAGCGGACATGTGCTGCTACCTATGATTTAATATTTTTTCGAAATCGGACCACAGCGGCAATTCCTCATAATCCAGTGACTCTTCCCATTTTTGCCTGGTCACTGGATCTACTCTACTCAAAACTAAATAAAGTTTTGACTAATTGAGTTTGCACTTTTAGTATCATCTCCTGTAGAAAAAAAATCTATAAATCGATGACACAGTGTCGATGAGACCCCTCCACGACGACGCAGAGGGCTTGGAAATTGACTTATTTGGTTCGTAAATATTAAACATTCGTAATCATAGACTCTTTTTAGACTAGCGATAGCTTTGTCATAATTCCTCTCGGTGATCTAGAATGCCTGGATAGTTCCTAAGACTTCACCAGAGAGGCAAAAAAAAAATTCACCAGAGAGGCCTCCACTCTACCTCGGTCTTTTCTAGAGGAAGTGATCCAGCTTCCAAACGTTCCTCTAACCGACGAATGCTTTTTACTTTAACATTTAATCTTCTTTTTAAATCATTTAGAGTCGTGGAAGTTAGTTTCGGTTTATTACTTTCCATTCTAAAAAAATGATTTATTTTTTCTAAAAAATAAAGCGAAAGCAAAAGCGATGCAAAATTGTAATATTAAATATTATTTATTTAAATATGTTTTAATTAATTAAAATAAATACATTTTCATTTTAATTTCAACAATCGCATCTTATCAAACGAAAAAAATTAATTAATTTAATAAATATTACTTTTATTATAAAATTTTTATTTTAAAGTAATACGGCGAATTTATAAATTTTTTATTTTTATATAATAAAAAATAATTTATTAATATAAAAAAATGAAAATAATTAATTAATTAATTTGTAGTCGAATAATTTGATAATTGAGACACTGAATATTTAAAAAATAGTTGGTCGTCAATAACGCCGAAAACAATATACCCAACCAAGTTGTAGGGTAGCGTGTTACTTGGCGTTCCGTTAAAGAAAATGAACAAAAAAAAGACTATTTTTAAAATACGTAGGCGGCAAAAATTTAAACGAGGGTGCAATATTCCAGCACAAGACGGATTTGAATTTGTCTTTTTCAGAGCTTACACCGCATTTACGTAGTTGCTGCCGTTAAACGGACCACCAGTAGGACTTACTTATACGAAACCTCTCGTAATCTCGGTATTATCTCGTGGCACTCATACCTAACCTACGTCGTGTGTTGCTCCCGTGAAACGGACCGCCAGTAGAACCTGCCGATACGTAACCATCGCTGAGTGCTTCTCCCGCCAGAAGAGTTCGTCCTTTTTTTATGGTGATCTTTTATAAGATCAGAGAATTACATATTTTGAGGCATATTTGAGACATATTTTGAGCTTTGGTAGAGCTTATGCGCAAGCTCTTAGTTATGCGTTTGTTGTGATTCGTCATTGATTGAAGCAGCATATATTAGGGTTAAATTTAACCCAATTTAAACATTGAAAATCTTAACTGAAATGCGTCTATTTATTTGGCTGCTATTAATTATTGGCTGCTTAAATTATTAAAGGGAAAATCGACGAAAAGTGCAAATGCTTGCACTCGGCCACGCAATATAATTCGACCTATATTCCATAATAAACATAAGAATAGTCAACGATATATACCAACGATACCGGTATCAGGAAAAAGTGATTGGTGATCGACTTCAGGACGCTTAACGAGCAAACTATCGCCGATCCCTACCCCATGTCAAGCAATCCGATGATTCTAGCGAAATTGAGAAAAGCTAAATATTTTACGTCCCTAGATTTGAAATCAATGCATCACCAAATATACCTCGCCTAGAAAGACTGAGAAAAAACCTCCTTTTCAATTAACGGAGGCAACTACGAATTCTGCCGTCTACCCTTCAGGCGGGTGATTCTTTCTCTTCGAGAAGAAATCGGGAAATATGTTACGTCTATGTGGACGATGTCATTATATTTTCCGAAAGCGAAGATGTCAACATGAGGATGGCACGAAAACAGACTAGATTCTTCAAAGAGATTCTGACTGTCTGACTATCTGACTGTGTCTAACACAAACACTAACTCTAAAAATAAACGGTGGAAAGCGTTCATTGACGAACACTACGGGAAGGTGCTTTACACGCCTGGGAAATCGAATCTGGTACCCGATGCCCTGTCTCGGCAACCCCTTAATAACATGAAGGCCGAAGCTTGCTCCGATGCCGCCACAGTGCATAGTGAGCTTTCGCTTTCTTATGAAGCAAGAGTTCCCTGCAACAAAGTTCTGGCATTGTAAAAACATCCGGAGCGAAGCCCTCCGGGCTGCGCAGATGGACAAATACTCCGGGACTATTATTCCCCAATGTTCAAGCTGGCTTGCAAAGTTAACGCAAATTGCAAAATCTGCAAAACAAACAAAAAGGGCAATGTAGTACTTGGCCTACCACGAATTTTCAATGTCGTCACAATAGGGCCACAGAAATCTACGCCACATATGGAGAATGGGCGGAGAGCACGGATTCGATCTAAGGGTAAATCTCCCATGATTTGAGTCATCAGATGAGGATTGCATTTAAAACAGCGTATGCATAACCGCACTATCTGACTGTAGACTTCCTGCGCGTTTACTATCCAAACACGCTATCGCAAGAGACTCACCAGTGCTCGTGGACCCACATGAAAATTCGACTCGTGCAAGTATCGGACATAGCTCTGGACAAATTGAGAGCGCTTCGTCATTAATACTGGAAACTTGGCATCGTACGATATAGGAGCATTAGCTAGTCGCCCTTCGACCCGCAACAACGAAAAGGCAATCCCAGCCTGAGAAGCTTCATGGACGAATGGATTTAGTCTCTGTAGACTTGGGCTAACAACAAGGTATTTTCGAATATTTTTAATTTCCTCTTGATACTCGTGCTCTTGAACTATCTGGACAATTTTATTAAAAGCTTCTTGATATTCGGCAGGTGATGGTACACTATCAAAAGGAACTACTAATTTTTTACACTTCTTTATAAAGCGGAACTTGTAAACGAACAATCGCAGCAGTTCAAAGTGATATGAAGTGGAGTAATATGAAGTGGAGACCATTGCGGTTAATCCGAACGCATTCTTTTTTACTTCCATCTGCAAAAGCTCTGGTGACGGGACCTGTTGCATTCTGGTGAATGGACCTGTTAATCAGATCGATTCCACCGTCTCCTTTACGTCTCCACCTCTTGACACGATATCTACCGGGTTCTGTTTAGTTGGTATATGCTATCCTCTGACCACTCTTGAATCTCAGCAACTCTATTTGATACGATCGTTGACAACGACGATGGATGGGAACGTATCCAATGAAGACAAACTTCTGAATCTGACCAATATATTCTGCTTTCAATATTTACTTTTATAAGAGGCTTGATTTTACGGCAGAGGTCTGCGAGAAGATGAGCGGCCCATAACTCAAGACGGGGAACCGTCTTTGTCTTGAGCGGCGCTACTTTGGACTTTGCAGTCAACAACGAGACTTTAATACCTTCTGCATATTCGCAATGCAGGCTCCATAGGCTCTTATCGATGCGTCAGAAAAGGCAGTATTCAGTCCTGAAGGCAGAATTCTAGTAGTCTTTCGATAATGTTCCTCACCCAACTCCTGCTATGGCGACAACATCTTTTTAGAAGATGGAACTTCTTCCAATGACCAGAATTTTTTCAAATTGTGATCTATTGATTCTAATATTTTTTCTTGGCAATTCAGGCTAGAGACCGGTTGTTGAGGAATTTGCCATATATTTTACCGATACTATCCATCCAAGGAGCGTTTTTTGAAGTATGGAATGGTTTGGACCTTGCTTTATTTGGCCAACGGACAAAAGTTCGAAAAATGATTCAGCTCCAATTAACATATCTATCCGCTGAGGTTTATAAAAATATGGGTCTGCTAAGGGCAAGTTCTTTGGTAGGGTGAAATCTTTCGCGTTCACTGACTGGTCAGGGTGATAGCCTGAAATGGTTTTTAAATCCAGAAGTCAAATGGAAACTCGCTAACATTGATTCTCAATTTCACCACGGTGTGTATCTTTTTCTTTACTTGTGAATTAGATTGGCCAACTCCAAGTAAGTTGAGGCACGACTCCTCCGGATCTGTAAGCGTTGAGCTAGATCTTCAGTAATGAAGTTCATTTGTGACCCTGTCAAGTAATGCCCGGGACAATATGTGTTCGCCATTTTTTGTTCGAACGCTTACGATCGGCGTCGCTAACAACACCCTTTTAGGGACGACGCATGCAAAACATGCGAAGCAGAAGGGCCATCATTCGTTAACGCTGGAGGAGGAGTTTCTGTTGGTGGTGGTAACGCTAAATTATTTTCAGTCACTGTAAGAAGTGCACTGTGGGTGCAGAAGTTTATGCTGCGATCTTGCACAGATTTGACATCTATTCAATTTGGATTTCACTACCGTGTGATCTTTTTGCAGGCAATTTAAACAGAGAGAGGCTGACTTAACAAACTCAAACGTTTGCATCGCAAGAAAGGCGAGCGAACCGACTGGGCCAAAAAATGTTCTTGAGCAGAGGAGCAAGCCAACGAACTTCTATTAAGTTGCTTGCTAAGCCTTGTTTTTGTTTGCCAGTGTCTTCAGCGGACATGTGCTGCTACCTATGATTTAATATTTTTTCGAAATCGGACCACAGCGGCAATTCCTCATAATCCAGTGACTCTTCCCATTTTTGCCTGGTCACTGGATCTACTCTACTCAAAACTAAATAAAGTTTTGACTAATTGAGTTTGCACTTTTAGTATCATCTCCTGTAGAAAAAAAATCTATAAATCGATGACACAGTGTCGATGAGACCCCTCCACGACGACGCAGAGGGCTTGGAAATTGACTTATTTGGTTCGTAAATATTAAACATTCGTAATCATAGACTCTTTTTAGACTAGCGATAGCTTTGTCATAATTCCTCTCGGTGATCTAGAATGCCTGGATAGTTCCTAAGACTTCACCAGAGAGGCAAAAAAAAATTCACCAGAGAGGCCTCCACTCTACCTCGGTCTTTTCTAGAGGAAGTGATCCAGCTTCCAAACGTTCCTCTAACCGACGAATGCTTTTTACTTTAACATTTAATCTTGGACAAAATCGGCCGACTGTCGTCGCATGCAGACGTGTTTTTTATTGTGCTCCGGGAAGAAATATTCAATAAAATCATAAAAGTGCAGTGACTGGTCTAAGAAATCTACAATAACGCGAAAAGACGCTTTTTGCGATGAAATCGCTAATGTTTATATTGATTAATTAATTAATTAATTAATATAAAACACAACTCTCAAAACTTAAACTAAATCAACCTCGACTGCAATGAGCTCAAACGACGTTCGCACACAACGTCAACGTGAGCAAGACGAGAGACGGCTCTCAGTACAAAGAAACAACGCGTACTTCTCTTTTAAAGCAACCGAAAACCATGCAAGCTCCGATCAAGCGCGGTCAATTACCCCCAACTTGACCGAATTCTTAAACGTAGAGAGCGAGAGAGCGCGTTCCTGCTCCCCCTCGATACCATCGATGTCTCTGCAGCCAAAGAGTGCAGTAACTAGCACCTCAATTTCTTTGACAACGTCAACAGTAACAACAACAACAACCGCAACTGTATCGACAGCGCGTTTAACGACGTCATCAGCTAGCAGCGCAAATATTAATACGTCCGCGCTGCCCGAAAACCAAAACAAAAACAATGACTATATTAAGCCGGCTGTGCAGACTGGCATGGATCGCTACATCCAAATCAAAAGGAAGCTGAGCCCCCTCAATTCCAAACGCAAAATAACCCGTGGCAATGCTAGCCTAGCAGCAAAAGAAACGCCCATTAACTCAAACCGATTTAAAATCTTGGCAGACGCCGATGAGGTTGAGGCGGGCGAATCCACTGAAGTTGAGAAAAGGAAGCCAAAACCTCCGCCTATCTATATACGCGAAAAAGTTCCAATGTTCTTGTCAACAAAATTATTGAGCTTATTGGTAAGGATAACTTCCACATAATACCCCTTGTAAAGGGCAACATTCAAGAAACAAAAGTTCAAATGAAGTCTGAAGATAACTACAGAGTATTATCAAAATATCTAACCGAGAATAAAAAGAACTTTTACACACATCAGCTAAAAAGCAGCAAGGGCCTGCAAGTCGTACTTAAGGGCATAGAGCCCGAAGTAACGCCTGCAGAGATAAAAAAAGGCGCTACAGGAGAAGGGTTTTAGCGCCAAGACAGTCTTTAATATCCTTAACAGGGATAGAAAGCCGCAGCCACTCTTTAAGGTTGAGCTCGAACCAGAAACCATGCTTCTGAAGAAATACGAAGTGCACCCAATATACAATCTTCAGTACCTGCTGCACCGCAGAATTACAGTTGAGGAACCGCACAAACGCAATGGCCCGGTACAATGTGCGAACTGCCAGGAATATGGCCACACAAGGTCATACTGTAAACAGCGCCCGGTGTGTGTAGTTTGCGGAGAGCTTCATGACTCCGCACACTGCCCAGCGAGTAAAGATGACAGCAACTCGAAAAAGTGCGGCAACTGCGGTGGCAACCACACTGCTAATTACAGAGGATGCCCAGTCTATAAGGAGCTGAAAAGTCGCATCCACCAGAAAGAAATAGCTACCCGCACCCAAAATGGACAGTTCACGGCGTCCAGATCAAACCCTGAAGTCTTCTTCTCGACTGCAGCCAGATCCTCACTAGGACCCATTAACTCTGACAAAAACGTGACATATGCAAGTGCCTTAAAATCAGGACCGGCGACACCTGCCTCAAGAAGCTCATTTCTGCAATCAGCATATCAAGAACCGAACACGGCTCAGCAACATCAACCAACAGAGCAGCCAAAAAGCATCTTTGAAGCCAACTTACACTAGTCGCCGTATACTGCCCCCCTCGCTTCAATATAGCTGAAGATGAGTTTATGCAGTTCTTCAACACACTTGGAGACCACTTCATAGCAGCAGGAGACTACAATGCCAAGCACACACACTGGGGATCCCGTCTCGTGACTCCAAAAGGGAAGCAGCTCTATAATGCAATTATCAAAGCCAAGAACAAGCTCGACTATGTTTCTTCTGGCACACCAACATACTGGCCGGCAGACCCAAGGAAACTACCAGATTTAATAGACTTTGCGATTACCAAAAACATCCCTAAAAATCTGATAAGCGCCAATTGCCTATCGGATCTCTCATCTGATCACTCGCCTGTCCTGTTTATTCTACTGCGACATCCAGGAACATTGGAACAACCATTAAAATTGACCTCACAGAAAACCAATTGGGTTAAGTACAGAAAATATATCAGCTCACACATTGAGCTAAGTCCTCATCTCCACGATGAAGCCAACGTAGACAGCTTTGTTAATTCACTTGAGTCTGTACTCGTCTCTGCAGCTCGAGCCTCAACATCGCAAACTATAAATACACAAAGCAATAAAAAGACAAATCTACAAATCGAACAGCTCGTCCTCGAAAAGCGGCGTTTACGTCGCGAGTGGCAATTCCACAGATCGCCATCTGCTAAGCAAAGCTTAAGACATGCCTCACGTCAACTTACTAAAGCCCTACAGCAAGAAGAAGATTATGTCCACCGCCGCTATATAGAGCAATTGTCAACTTCTAGTACAAAACACTCACTATGGCGAGCTCACCCAACTCTAAGCTCACCGAAAGAAACCGTGATGCCTATTAGAAATCCCACAGGCGGCTGGGCGCGCAGCGATGCAGACAGAGCCAGCACGTTTGCCAATCACCTTAAAAATATCTTCCAACCAAATCCGGCCACTAGTGCCTTTACTTTGCCGACTTTACCATATGAGCCTCAGCTTCAATATGAACCAATCGAGTTTCGCCCAAACGAAATCGCCAATATCATCAAAAACCAACTAAATCCGAAAAAATCACCAGGCTGCGACCTCCTAACTCCCAAAATGATCATTGAGCTTCCATATTGCGCCGTCTGCACTATCACCCAGCTCTTCAATGCCATTGCAAAACTTGGCCACTTTCCAGCGAGATGGAAAAAGTCAATTATAATAATGATAGCAAAGCCGGAAAAAGACCACACAATTCCCACGTCGTATAGACCTATAAGCCTACTTTCATGCTTATCTAAACTTTTTGAGAAATGCATTCTGACTCGAATAAACACATACCGAAGGATCCAGGAAGGAATCCCGTCACATCAGTTTGGGTTTCGTGAAAAGCACGGAACAATTGAGCAGGTCAACCGGATAACAGCAGAAATTCGGAATGCATTCGAAAAACGCGAGTACTGTACCGCAATATTTCTAGATGTCTCTCAAGCATTTGATAGCGTCTGGCTAGAAGGTCTAATGTACAAGATCAAGACAATGCTCCCTTATAATACCCACAAGCTTTTAGAGTCTTACCTTTACGACAGAAAATTTGCTGTGAGGTGCAACACAGATATATCTGACGAATTCACTGTTGGAGCCGGAGTTCCTCAAGGAAGTGTACTCGGACCAACATTATATGTTCTCTACACAGCAGACATCCCGACAAGCACACGACTAACAACATCTACGTTTGCTGATGATACAGCTATTCTTAGCCGCTCAAAATGCCCGATGCAAGCAACTGCGCAGCTAGCTCTTCATCTGGTGGATGTTGAAAAATGGCTATCAGACTGGCGAATTAAAGTAAACGAACAAAAATGCAAGCACGTTACGTTCACCTTGAATAGGCAAAACTGCCCGCCCCTTACGCTAAACAACACCCTACTCCCGCAAGCAAACGAGGTAACATATCTAGGAGTACACCTCGATAGAAGACTCACATGGCGTCGGCACATAGAAGCTAAAAGAACCCACCTAAAGCTAAAAGCCAGCAGCCTTCATTGGCTTATCAACGCTCGGTCTCCCCTTTGCCTTGAATATAAAGTCCTGCTGTATAACTCGGTACTTAAACCTATATGGATGTACGGCTCCCAGTTATGGGGGAATGCCAGCAATAGCAATATTGACATAGTCCAGCGAGCTCAGTCGAAGATCTTGAGAACAATCACCGGGGCACCGTGGTACGTTCGCAACGAAAACATACATCGCGACTTAAACATTCTTCCAGTCAAAGATGTGATCGCAGAACAGAAGGAAAAGTACTGTAGCAAGCTATTGTCGCACCCTAACCACCTGGCGAGAGGTCTAACAAGGTTGAGCAACCAATCACGACTTCGTCGCAATGACCTACCCACCCAGCGACCGTCTTGAACGCGCAACCAGAATGCAGTCTGAGTCTACTGTTAGTTAAATGTTAATGTTAAGATTTGAAAACTTATTGTTAGTCTCAAAATTAAGAGAAGATCCAATAAATAAAAGCAAAGTTTAATTAAAAAAAAAAAAAAAACATTTAATCTGCTTTTTAAATCATTATGAGTCGTGGAAGTTAGTTTCGGTTTATTACTTTCCATTCTAAAAAAATGATTTATTTTTTCTAAAAAATAAAGCGAAAGCAAAAGCGATGCAAAATTATAATATTAAATATTATTTATTTAAATATGTTTTAATTAATTAAAATAAATACATTTTCATTTTAATTTCAACAATCGCATCTTATCAAACGAAAAAAATTAATTAATTTAATAAATATTACTTTTATTATAAAATTTTTATTTTAAAGTAATACGGCGAATTTATAAATTTTTTATTTTTATATAATAAAAAATAATTTATTAATATAAAAAAATGAAAATAATTAATTAATTAATTTGTAGTCGAATAATTTGATAATTGAGACACTGAATATTTAAAAAATAGTTGGTCGTCAATGACGCCGAAAACAATATACCCAACCAAGTTGTAGGGTAGCGTGTTACTTGGCGTTCCGTTAAAGAAAATGAGCAAAAAAAAGACTATTTTTAAAGTACGTAGGCGGCAAAAATTTAAACGAGGGTGCAATATTCCAGCACAAGACGGATTTGAATTTGTCTTTTTCAGAGCTTACACCGCATCTACGTAGTGTGTTGCTGCCGTTAAACGGACCACCAGTAGGACTTACTTATACGAAACCTCTCGTAATCTCGGTATTATCTCGTGGCACTCATACCTAACCTACGTCGTGTGTTGCTCCCGTGAAACGAACCGCCAGTAGAACCTGCCGATACGTAACCATCGCTGAGTGCTTCTTCCGCCAGAAGAGTTCGTCGTTTTTTTATGGTCATCTTTTATAAGATCAGAGAATTACATATTTTGAGGCATATTTGAGACATATTTTGAGCTTTGGTAGAGCTTCTGCGCAAGCTCTTAGTTATGCGTTTGTTGTGATTCGTCATTGATTGAAGCAGCATATATTAAATTTAACCCAATTAAAACATTGAAAATCTTAAGGGAAAATCGACGAAAAGTGCAAATGCTTGCACTCGGCCACGCAATATAATTCGACCTATATTCCA
The DNA here is from genome assembly GCF_017639315.1 of Drosophila ananassae. Taxonomy (NCBI): domain Eukaryota; kingdom Metazoa; phylum Arthropoda; class Insecta; order Diptera; family Drosophilidae; genus Drosophila; species Drosophila ananassae. The sequence continues at coordinate 21,933,963 of NC_057929.1, read as the reverse complement.
TAATAAACATAAGAATAGCCAACGATATATACCAACGATACCGGTGTCAGGAAAAAGTGATTGGTGATCGACTTCAGGACGCATAACGAGCAAACTATCGCCGATCCCTACCCCATGTCAAGCAATCCGATGATTCTAGCGAAATTGAGAAAAGCTAAATATTTTACGTCCCTAGATTTGAAATCAATGCATCACCAAATATACCTCGCCTAGAAAGACTGAGAAAAAACCTCCTTTTCAATTAACGGAGGCAACTACTGATTCTGCCGTCTACCCTTTGGGCGGGTGATTCTTTCTCTTCGAGAAGAAATCGGGAAATATGTTACGTCTATGTGGACGATGTCATTATATTTTCCGAAAGCGAAGATGTCAACATGAGGATGGCACGAAAACAGACTAGATTCTTCAAAGAGAGCGTTGAATTTTTAGGATTCATCGTTACTAGAGGAGGAACCAGAACTGACCCGGAAAAGGTTAGAGCTATAGAGAAGTTCCCGGCACTAAAAAAAAAACAGTTTACCCTCAGATCCTTCCACGACTTGGCGAGCTATTACAGAAGCTTCGTAAAAAACTTCGCCGCGAACTTTGCCCACCAATGAATCCCACCGCAGCGCATTCCAAGGAGGTACGGATTTACACAGATCACCAGCTTCTTTCGAACTCCGTGTCTAACACAAACACTAACTCTAAAAATAAACGGTGGAAAGCGTTCATTGACGAACACTACGGGAAGGTGCTTTACACGCCTGGGAAATCGAATCTGGTACCCGATGCCCTGTCTCGGCAACCCCTTAATAACCTGAAGGCCGAAGCTTGCTCCGATGCCGCCACAGTGCATAGTGAGCTTTCGCTTTCTTATGAAGCAAGAGTTCCCTGCAACAAAGTTCTGGCATTGTAAAAACATCCGGAGCGAAGCCCACCGGGCTGCGCAGATGGACAAATACTCCGGGACTAATATTCCCCAATGTTCAAGCTGGCTTGCAAAGTTAACGCAAATTGCAAAATCTGCAAAAAAGTTAAGAACGACCGTCATCCTAAAAAGCAGACATTGAAAAACCTGCCAATTCTTTCATACGTAGGAGAAATATTGCATATCGACATTTTTTTAACTGACAAAAAAATCTTATTTTGTATTGACAAATTGTCTAGCCCAGCAATTTTACAACTCTCAGCTTCTAAGGCAATATTAAAATTGGTAATGCTCAAAATGGTAAATTTCAACCGAATTATTGAAACCATATACTGCGACCACAAGGCTTCTTTCAACTCCGAAACAATCACGTCCATGTTGAAAAACCAATACAGCATCGATATTGTCAATGCGGTACCGCTACACAGTAGCTCCAATTGCTAAGTGGAAAGATTTCACAGTACCCTGATCAGATAGACAATTTATCTTTCGTTTTCGACCTTATATAAAACACTCAATACATGCTACAATTCCCACAGGCTTGCCGTAATATCTAGTGCACTACTGACCAGCACAAGCGCGCGGATCACCGGCCAACGTTTTAGTGTGGCAACAGTATGACCTACGCACTCGACCAATTTGTCGGAGTTTTCCAGCATAATTGACTTTACGATCAAAATGCACGAACTGTCCCCAATCGCCAACTACAAGTAGCCGACGTTACCCATGCCCAGTATATTCTGCATGATCTAAAAATACACCACAGGATGGCCAGGAGTCTGGATTTTTTAGGCACATCCCTCAACCTGGCTGGATTTTAATAGAATTAACACAAATGTGTAAACGTGTAAACGGACCACCAGTAGAACTTTCATCATCGAATCTACTTCGAGTGGCTCCTGTGTAAACGGACCACAAGTAGAATCCGCGGTATACCAGTCTACTTCAAGTGTTGCTCCCGTGAAACGGACCACAAGTAGACCCCGCGTTCCGTAACCACTTCGAGTGTTGCACCCGTGAAACGGACCGCCAGTAGGACCGGCCGATAAGGAATCAGCCGAACCACCATACCACCGGGACTCCGGGACCTACCGTTACTCCCGTGAGTTCAAGTTTGACGTAGTTGCCGCATAACGCTCTACGGACGAACAGAGGCTAAAAATAGACAAATTGTTATTAACACGAAAACACAACTTCACTCACTTCATTCCTTCACTTCATAGCGAACGGTCGTGTTTATTTTTTGCGCTTGCTTTATACATTTTTTTCTTGTCAAACGCGGGTTTGAAACCTAATTTTAGACACTAATTTTGTGATTAATTCTTTAACATTAATTTTGTGATTTAATATTAAAATTATACCCGTATCGCTAAGCGATTGCGCAGCGACATATTTGGGGGAAAATTTTATCAATTTAAAAAGTTTCAATCCAAATATAGCTCTGCTTCTTTTTCTTAATGTGTCTGTTGAGCTAAAAATATTTTTTAATAGCGGCCAAATAAATAAACGATTCCACAATTCAATTTCAATCAAAGTTCAATGTTTTTATTCGAGGGTTCAATCTAATCAAACTTGCAGCCGCTCAAGTTAGTGCAAAAAATACAAGTAAATCAAAGCTTAGCAATAGAAACTCAGAACAATACATTTGTTTATCATTTCGCTGGCAAGAGGCGAGGCGGGGAAACGCACACAAATGCAAGATGTGCTAGTGTGCAGCAGCTCTACAAAAAACCTCCCCAAAGCGCATGCGCTACAAATCCCAGCAAAGCGAATGCGAACGAAGGAGAAATCAACAAAAACAGAATTTATGATAAGCCCGCCGCTGTTGCTCAGATTTAGAATGTAAATTATTTTATTTAGCTTTGCTATTGGTTGCTTCGCTCAACATCCTCCGCCGTTAAAGGCTGGATCCTTGAGATTCAACAGAATCCTTGAGAGGCACCAGCATCACCACCAAGCTTCAGGGATTATTTTTACGACCCGTCGCCGAAATTCCGCCGGCAACATCAACCCCTCTGCCTGTGGAGTCTTGGATTTTTTTTTATGTATTTTTTTTTATATAAAAAAAATTACAAATATCACGTAACTACAACTCTTAAATATCCCCGCGAGAGGACAAAAAAAAGTCCAGCAATTTCGAATACCCTTTAAACTTCAAAATTCAAATTCAAAAGTTTAATTTTCAAATCATATAGTTTACCAAATGAAAAAGAAGAATAAAAATGGAAAACCTAAAAATCCATAATTATCAATTTTTATATCATTTTCTGAAAAGTCTTGAATTATTATTTCTAAGCAATCCAATTTAAAAAAAAAAAAATTTACTTGTTAAGCCCCAAACCTGAATTATTATCTTTAATTATCTTTAATTAACTTTAAGTATCTTTAATTATTATTATCTTTACTATTGAATTGTTGTAAATACCGCCACATTAATATCAATTGTCATCGAAAATATCTTTTAAGGTTAATGAAAACCACCTTATGTTAATTTATTTTATAAGAGATTTTCCTGAATTATAACGTTAACTAAAATGAATTTATATTAGACCTTTTGTTTGGGCACCGGAAGTAATCTCGCCACCCATGCAGTTAAACAACAGTTAGCCACCTCAAACATCTTAGCCAAGGAATTTGTTTTTTTTCTTCACCCCCCAACACAATGCTATGTTATTTAGGAATCCTTCTCCCAGGACCCTTCCTATTCGATCTACGACGATTCGCGTGACGACCATGTCCATACCGAAGGTACATGAACCACTCCCACTTTCCCTGAGCACGGCTGGAGCCTGTTAGTAGATCGAAGTACCTTCAGGACATGTGCCAAACCGTTACAGAATTATGGCGCCCAACGTGGGGCAACGACGCGGCTTTAATTATCCTTTAAGGATATTCAAAAATATAAAGTTGCAATGCCCGATTTCCTTTAACCTTTTCTTACCCCGAATAGTATTTTTTTTTGTTTTTTTTCCTCTTTATTCAAAGTCAATTCTTTAATTTCTTTTTTTTGTTTGATTAGGTTTCTTTTAATTGAGATTGTTCATGCTCCTAAGCTGGGAGTGTGTCCCTCTTCAAGGAAGTTAATCAAACAAACCTCTATAGTATTTTTTTTTTGTGGAGATTTTGTTTTTTTTTTGATTGAGATTGCTCAGGCTTCGCAAGTATGGAGTCTGTTCCTCTTCAAAAACAAGCGAAACTCCAGTAGTAATTGTTCATTCCGGTTTTATTTTTATATTTCGACTTGAATTGAGATTTTTTTGTTTTCGCAAGCTGGAGGCGGATTACTCTTCAAGGAAGAAATTCATTTAAATATTATTAGAATCTTTTGGTCATTTTTGGATTGAGATGGTACAAGCTTTGGACGAACGGAGCTTTTCCCTCTCCAAACAAGACATTTGAAATTAAATAAATAATTTTAGTTCCTTGGCTAGGAAGAATAAAACAAAATAAATAGGCTTTTAACTAATGGCGAGAGTTCTGAAGGATAAGTCCCAATTCAAATTTATAAACAATAATTTGATAACGAAAATTGATAATTCACCTTTATTGATCAACAGTACCCATACATATATAATTTCTTTACGTAACAAAACATCCATTACCCCACTAAAATTATTAGGCAAATTTAAAGTAACAATTATAATAATCATTCAATATCATGGCGGTTAGACGAAGTCTTGAAAATATCCCTGCATTGTCACACCCTAGGGAATCTCATATTTGCACCATTTGCAATGAAGCTAATGAGGAAGCAGAATGGACTATAACCGCATGTAGGCATCAATTCCATTTGAGGTGTCTCACAACTTGGCTTGAAACCAACGCCACTTGTCCACTCTGCAGAAGGGCATGTAGTAGAAGCGAGTTAGGGAATCCTGAAGCAGGTGAAGCCCGACAGTTGATCGAGGTAGTGCCATCGACTGGCAATAGTCCGCGTACAGGCACCATTCCGCGTACACGGCCTCAGACCAGGCAGGGCTCTCGTAATAATCGAGTTGCCACCACCATTCCCAGGGTAACTCGGAATACCATGCAGAATCCCGAAAGGGCGAACCATACGCGAAGTTCTTCGGCTGGCAACGGCGTCTCAGAAGAGCGGGTACACCAAATAATAGCAGGGGCCTTAGAAAATCAGATGTCGAGCTTGGCAGCGTCAATCTCTAATCAAATTAGTGCCACCATGGCAAATTTAAATTTGGGTCCAAGTCGTAGAGGATCACGGGGCGAAATTCCACTCGAATGGGATAATGAGGTACCCAGTTTTGTGTCTAGGGGTAACCCACCCCGCGATAATTTCCGAGAAAACGTTCCGTCAAGAAATCGTTTAAGCAATCACTCAGTAGACAGACCAGATAGAGTATCTAGCGTAATTTCAAACTGGAACCTCAAATTTAGCGGATCCAATGGGGAAATCCCTATCGAGGATTTTATATATCGAGTGAATATTTTAACCACTCAGTGTCTAGATGGAAATTATGATTTGCTGTTTCAATTTGCAAACTTATTATTTACGGGTCCGGCATTGAAGTTTTATTGGCGAGTACATCGGTCTCCCGATCTCACAAATTGGTTTTGTTTGTGTGACCGACTAAAGGAAAGATATCAGGATCAACGATCAGATCGCGATATCAAAGAATCTCTACGACGTCGGAAGCAGGGAAACACCGAAACCTTTGATGACTTCCTAGATTCGATGTTAGGGATCGCGGACGCGTTAAGAGATCCGTTGTCTGACTCCGAAATAACGGAAGAGGTCCGACATAATCTTAGGGCGGAATTGAAACACGAGTTGTTGCATGTTCCAACCCCAACCTTGGCGGCGTTGCGCACTGAATGCCACAGGCATGAAGAGTTCTTCAAAGGATTTCGTAATAGAGCCGTCCCGCGAACAAATACTCGACCTTCGCTTAACGAAATTCAATTCATTAACCAGACGGAGGAAGATTTTGATGGCGACCAGGAATCAAATGAAGTTTGTGCCATTCGTTCGACGGACAAAATCAAATGTTGGAACTGTGACGAAATAGGACATCGTTATCAAGATTGTTTAAAAACTCGTCGCATATTTTGTTATGGGTGTGGGTCGATTAACACCTATAAGCCCAATTGTTCGAAATGTCATCCCGGGTCGGAAAACCGATCTCGGGATATTCGCCAAAACCATTAAGCGTTTAAGGACAGTTTAACAGCCTCAAGAGTTAAAAGTCGTATCGCTGAGCGCATTCAAAATTATTTTAGAAACGTTCGGGAGCTAAAGAAAGTCGTAATTTCATCACTCTTACACAAGCATAACGACATTCGTCCATTTTCACAAATACAAATATTAGGTCAACCATATTTAGCTCTGCTGGATAGCGGAGCCAACAAAAGTGTAATAGGTGGTGCTTTAGCGAAACGCATACTGGCGGAGAAAAATAATTTTGAGTCCCGAAAGGGGATGGTAAAAACCGCCGATGGGCAAATGCAGAATATCGCTGGAGTGATCACCGTATCATTGACTTTTAACACCAAGCATGACACCATAGAGTTTCTAATAGTACCGTCAATAAATCAGGATGTTATTTGCGGCATGGATTTCTGGAAGAAATTCGGAATTTCCTTATCTTTAGTGGGAAATATAAGTGAGATAAACCAAACGGAAGGCGAAACGGAAAAAGAACAAATTCATCTTTCTCCTTCGGAGAAGCGTCGTTTAAAATCGGTAATAAATTCTTTTCCGTCCTTTGAGGTAGACGGGTTAGGGAAAACTTCTCTAGTAGAACATTCTATCGACACAGGGGAGGCCAAACCTATCAAACAGAGATTTTATCCTTTATCCCCTGCCAGGGAAAAACTTTTATGTGAAGAAATTGATAGAATGATCGCACAAGATGTAATTGAAGAAGCACCTTCATCAGCGTGGTCATCACCAGTAACGCTGTTAGTAAAACCAAACAAGGTTCGATTCTGTCTAGACGCAAGGAAACTAAATTCAGTCACCATAAAAGATGCTTATCCGATGCCTATATTAGAAGGGTTGTTGAGTCGATTGCCACCCGTGCACTGTATTTCGAAAATTGATCTCAAAGATGCCTTTTGGCAAATCGAGTTAGATTCTCAATCAAGGGCGAAAACAGCGTTCACAGTCCCCAATCGACCGTTGTATCAATTCAAACGTATGCCATTTGGATTGTCCAATGCGCCGCAGACTCTCTGTCGACTAATTGATATGGTGATTCCATATAATATGAAATCTCATGTTCTAGTTTACCTTTATTAGTTCTATCTTCAACATTTGAGGATCATCTGAAACACTTAGCCGAAGTAGCTGGCCAACTTCGAAAGGCGGGGTTGACCATAAATGTCGCGAAAAGTCAATTTGGCTTGAAACAAGTACAGTACTTGGGTTTCATAGTAGGAGAAGGAACGTTGCAAACCAACACTGAGAAGGTTAGAGCAGTAGCCGAATTTCCCGTTCCCAGTACTCAGAAACAGCTAAGGCGGTTTTTGGGAATGACTGGTTGGTACCAGCGGTTCTTATCCCAATACTCCACCGTAATATTTCCACTAACGGAGCTCTTAGGAAAGAAGGCGTTCAAATGGAATGAGCAAGCTCAATCCGCATTTGAAGAAATAAAAAAGAGACTATGTTCAGCACCTCTATTAATGCACCCCAACTATGAAAAGCCTTTCATTGTCCAATGTGACGCATCTTTTCATGGAGTGGGAGCGGTACTCGCTCAGTTAGATGACAACAACGTAGAAAGACCAATTGCCTACATGTCAAAGAAATTAAACAAGGCTCAGCGTAATTATACCGTAACCGAAATAGAGTGTTTGGTTGTTGTTTTGGCAGTTTTGAAGTTTCGAATGTACATCGAAGGGCATCCTTTCAAAATTGTTACGGATCATGCCAGTTTATGGTGGTTAATGAAACTGACCGATCTTAGTGGTAGATTGGCCCGATGGGCGCTCAAATTACAACGATACACCTTTCAAATTGAACATCGAAAGGGATCGCAGAATATAGTTCCCGATGCGCTTTCTCGTTCTTTCGAAGAACCGGATGCGGTAGATGCTATTGAGTTAGAGCTTTCACCAACAATTGACTTAACGTCAAGTGCCTTTCAATCCGAAGAATACACGGCACTAAAAGACAAGTTTATCGAAGCCGGATTATCCGATTTCCAGGTTATCGACAATTTCCTTTACCTTCGAAATTGCTTTTCCACAACTGGAAATAGAGATGAGGTTTGGAAATTGTACGTTCCAACTGCCCTGCGAGAGGATGTTATCCGCTCTAGTCATGATCAGCCTTCTTCGGCACATGGGGGCGTAGCCAAATGTTTGGAACGTATCCGACGAAATTTCTTTTGGCCAGGATTGGCTTCAGACGTTCGGCAATATATTGCAAAATGTGAATTGTGTAGGACGTCCAAGTATCCAAATTATAGCCAAAGACCACCTATGGGAAGCCAGATCATCAGTGAACGACCTTTTCAAAGATTGTATATTGATTTTATAGGGCCTTTTCCACGATCGAAAAAAGGCAATATAGGTATTTTCATCAATTTTGATCACTTCTCCAAGTTTACTTTTCTAAAGCCTGTTCGGAAGTTTTCGTCCCAGATCATTATCGACTTCTTAAGGGATGAGATCTTTGCGTGTTTCGGAGTTCCCGAATCCATTGTAAGTGACAATGGATCGCAATTCAAAAGTCATGAATTTGCAGCCTTTCTTACTAAGTATGGTATTAAGCATATCTGCACTGCATCGTACGCCCCTCAAGCTAATTCCGCCGAACGAGTTAATCGCTCCATTAACGCAGCGCTCCGAACCTATGTATGTACGTCATAATCAGAGAGAGTGGGATATCATCCTGCCCAGTATAAACTGCACGTTGGGAAACTCCATACATCAATCAGTCGGAGCTAATCCTTACCGTATTGTGTTTGGTCAGTACATGATAACGCATGGAAAGGATTACACGTTGCTTAGGAAGTTAGATCTGTTAAATAGTGGAGCAGGACATATAGAAAGAGAAGACGAATTTACAAACATTCGTGATGATATTGGGAAATACTTAAAAAGGGCATTCTCGAAAAATAGAAGGACGTACGATCTGAGAGCAAGACCAAAATCGTTTGAAGTAGGGGAAGAGGTTATTAAACGAAATTTTCAGCTTAGTAATTTGGCATCGAATTTTAATGCTAAATTGGGGCCAATCGGCATCAAAGCCAGGATAAAACAGAAAGTTGGCTCTGCCATTTATGTAGATTGGAAGACCTTAAGGGGAAGCTAGGCAATTTTCATGCTAAGGATATCTGGAAGGCCTAATTCCAACTCGCCGACCTTTTTCAGCTTTTATTTAGGCATGACTACCAAAATAAAACCTGTGATGTGGGGGTCGCTCGTTGGTTCAAAGCCAAAACAAAAAAAAATAAAAGTAATTTGAAAATTTTTTAGAAAAAAAAAAAAGAAAACAAAAATAGTAAACAAAAAACATATGGTCTTATTTACCCCATGAACCCAATGCAGCTAATTAAAAATATCGATAGGCTCAGCTGACCCCAATTGACATTCACCCCCCACCACAGCTGCTCAAAAAGTGACAATCCCAAAAGATGCATTTCCTGTCTGCCACCTGATTTCACTTTTATTCTGAATCTCGCTGCGGGCAGACCTGTGCATCTGTGGATTAAAATATTAAACCAGTGACTTAACCTCGTGGAGGAGAAAATTAGTGTGTGATTTTTTTTTATAAGAATAGAGGTGAGAAAATATTGAGCTCCTTGCCATTCCCTGCATTGGCTTAGTGTTTATTTTCCCGTTTAGCGGATTTTTGTTGTTGGATGACCCTCGATGCCCGTGGATTTGGAGGCACCACCTGGCCCAACCTCGGCATCCATCATAAGCACCAGCATCACCACCAAGCTTCAGGGATTATTTTTACGACCCGTCGCCGAAATTCCGCCGGCAACATCAACCCCTCTGCCTGTGGAGTCTTGGATTTTTTTTTATGTATTTTTTTTTATATAAAAAAAATTACAAATATCACGTAACTACAACTCTTAAATATCCCCGCGAGAGAGGACAAAAAAAAGTCCAGCAATTTCGAATACCCTTTAAACTTCAAAATTCAAATTCAAAAGTTTAATTTTCAAATCATATAGTTTACCAAATGAAAAAGAAAACCTAAAAATCCATAATTATCAATTTTTATATCATTTTCTGAAAAGTCTTGAATTATTATTTCTAAGCAATCCAATTTAAAAAAAAAAAAATTACTTGTTAAGCCCCAAACCTGAATTATTATCTTTAATTATCTTTAATTAACTTTAAGTATCTTTAATTATTATTATCTTTACTATTGAATTGTTGTAAATACCGCCACATTAATATCAATTGTCATCGAAAATATCTTTTATGGTTAATGAAAACCACCTTATGTTAATTTATTTTATAAGAGATTTTCCTGAATTATAACGTTAACTAAAATGAATTTATATTAGACCTTTTGTTTGGGCACCGGAAGTAATCTCGCCACCCATGCAGTTAAACAACAGTTAGCCACCTCAAACATCTTAGCCAAGGAATTTGTTTTTTTTCTTCACCCCCCAACACACTGCTATTTAGGAATCCTTCTCCCAGGACCCTTCCTATTCGATCTACGACGATTCGCGTGACGACCATGTCCATACTGAAGGTACAAGAACCACTCCCACTTTCCCTGAGCACGGCTGGAGCCTGTTAGTAGATCGAAGTACCTTCAGGACATGCGCCAAACCGTTACAACTTGTGAGCCGGAGTCAAGTAGCGCTCGACAAGGAAGAAAGACGGATCTGCCACGGACGAAAATGTTGGCGCTGAGCAAGAACACTACTTCAGACCAGCGATTCTGGGCAACAAGAGTATTAGCTGGAGGAGCCTGAGAGGTCGCAACCACAGCTTCATTGGCCGGATCCAAGCCGGAAGCGGGAACGGAAGTGGCGCTAGATAAATGCTCGCAAGGATACAATAGTGCATGATGTCGGCGATTGCAAGTTGGGCAGCGGGAGGATGAGCATCCGCTGGCTAAGTGCTCAGACTTAAGGCACACAAAGCAGAGGGCAAGACGTCCGACCCCATCGTATCGTTCCTCAACTGACAAGGCGAGCCACAGATTCCCAAGTTGACAGGCTATTATCGGTGCTTCCTGTCAGAGAGTCTTCCCATGTGGTCTTTGTGGCAGGGTTCAGCTTTTGGAAGATGATCTGGATGAGGAGGCACCCTTGAATTTAGGCCGACGTCCCGGAACTCATGAGGGCTCGCATATGTCCATTGAATCTGTCGGATAACTCCCAAAGAGTAGCAACGGATACCGGCTCAACCACCCTTAGCTGCAGGATCTCGTTGACGTGAGCCTGGAAGATTAACCGTCGGTTGCTGAAACGGTTGCGCAGAAGGTCAAGGGCAATGTCGGGTCAAGCAGCCGCTGGAAAGAAGTTTGGCCGGCAATAATTTATTGAACTCTTGACGTCACTTTCTTTATATTTATGTTCGAGTCTCCCGCGTCAGCATTCTAATTTGATCATCAACTCTACTCAGTCGCATATGTAAATATATCATTTGTAGAAACGCCGAAACAATTAAATAAATTGTATCAACATCTTTAAATCGAACTGTGGATGTTTTTATTAAAGGCAATATTTAGAACAAAAAAAAAAATAAAGCTACCGAAAACGCTCAGTAACTAAACATTTGGTGAACCCCGACGTGATTGGGCTTAGGAAAAAAATTTGTTAAATTATTTAGTGGAAATAATTTGTTAAATTATTTAGTGGAAATAATATGTTAAATTATTTAGTGGAAATAATTTGTTAAATTATTTTCCGTTGAAAATTTGAGCTGCGCGGCTTAAAATATATAAACATAAACAAATTAAAAAACAGTATTCGGTTTGTGATTTGTGCGCGGAATATTAGCATCTGTTGACATACATACATACGCTGTTTGCAGAGTGCTACAATCGCTCATACATATATTACGCCGTTATATAGAAGTTGCACAGTGGGTCGTGAGCTGACAATAAATGAATCCGTTTTTCGATTGTGCCTCTCCTGGAAGTAAAGTATTTCTGAGTCAAAGTGCAGTTGTCCTTTTTGAGGATCTTCAAGGAATGTTATCCTCCTTGAAATCAGTGGAGACATTTCCGGAGGCGATGTTAAATGTGCGGCTCAGCGAATTGGAGGGAATCGTTGCGGATTTCAAGAGCACACACAAGGAGCTGTCCGAGATGGATGTTGCAGATCGCTTCAACTTCAACGATGAAGCGAGGGAGGCACACTTCTTCCTGGATTTCGGTCACTGTTCTCGACCATGATGGACACAAACATATTCATCAGTCGGGTCGAGAAGCTTCAACGGTTGCGGTCCTGCCTTCGTGAATCTGCCTTGGAGACTGTTTGGTCGTTGGAGCTCACGGACATTATGACGCCGCATTGGAGTTGCTAAACGAAAGGTTTAGTAATCGCAGGCTCATTTTTCAAGCTCATGTTAACGAGATAATGAATCTGAGGGCCGTAGAATCCGCATCGGCGACGAGGCATATGCAAGCCCTGGCAAGCATGGGCACAACGAAACAGATTGCTAGCTGCATCATTATCCAAGTGCTGTTGCAGAAGATTGTTGATGCCACGCAGTCTAAGTGGAAGGAAATGCAAGCTGACTCGGATTCCTTAGATTCCATTCCAACGTGGGAGTCCATCGATAGTTTTCTTGAGCAGAGATGCCGGACTTTGGAGAGCATGATTTGTGATGGCTATTCTCACATAATAAACTCCTGTCCAAGGTTTTTAAGCTTGTCGCCTGAGGATCGTTTAGGCGAAGTAAGGCGATTGGATTTATGCCGTAAGTGACTTGGAGCCCGTTCCCGTCAATTCTCTTGTAGCCAAGGATCGTTTTGGTGATGTGGTGCTGCTAGCCACTGCCAATATTTTGGTCAGGAACCGCTCCGGAGCTTTACTGCCCCGCAGAGCGCTGCTCGATTCTCGTTCGCAGGTGCATATAGTCACCTCAAGGCTGGCGATCCAGCTGCAGCTGCGGAAGATAAGGTCTCCGATTTCTGTATCCGGTGTAGGTGACGCAGGATTTTCTACCGATGGGTTTTCTGTGCTAGTCAGCTTGCAATCCCAATGCTCTGACTACTCGCTGCAAGTAATTGCGATCGTAGCCTCCAACATCACTGACCTTCAGCCCAATTGTGCATTGGACGTCAGCTCTTGGAAAATGGCCGCCAATGTAAAGCTAGCAAATCATCATTTTCACCAGCCGCAGCGAGTTGATTTGCTAATTGGAGCTGGATTATTTTACGAGCTGTTTTGTGTCGGGCAAATTCATTTGTCTCCTGGTTTGCCCTCAATCCAAAAAACTCGGCTCGGTTGGGTTGTTTGTGGAGGCGGAGGTCCTGACAATGGCAAGGTTCTCATGGCTGCTGAGCGGTCGGGACTGATCTGCCCAAAGGGTCCTTTAGATGAGCGACTCGATATACTTCTTCGACAGTTCTAGGAGGTGGAAACCTGCACCGATCCGATTGTGAAGGCGTCAAAGGAAGAACTGAATTGCAAGAGTAACTTTGTTAAAAACTTCGTGCGGTTAGAAGATGGTGCCTATACAGTCAGGTTACCAATTAAACACAACTCCGGTTTATTGGGTGATTCGTACTCACAGGCTCTACGTCGCTTCCAGTCGTTGGAGAGGAAACTGTCTTATCAGCCCGAACTGCGCACTCAGTATTCGGCCTTCAGGAGTATCTTAACCTAGGTCATATGTCCCTGGTTCTGCCAGAGTTGCATCGAGATTGCAAATATTTTCTGCCACATCACTGTGTGCCAAAAAAGGACAGCACCACGACGAAACTTAGAGTGGTGTTCGACGGTTCCGCTGTTACCACCTCCGGTTATTCTTTAAATGACATATTAATGGCTGGGCCGGTCATCCAACCTAAGCTTTTTTACATCTTGCTAAGGTTTCGTTCGCATCCGGTAGCGCTGACTGGCGACATTTGTAAGATGTACCGTTGTGTGAGGATAGCGTCGTCTGACAGCTTATTGCAGTGCATTCTGTGGCGAGATTCTCCTCTGGAGGAGCTACAAACATATAAATGGGACAATGTTACATATGGAACAAAGCCTGCATCCTATCTATCCGTGCGAGCGATGCACCAATTGGCTAAGGGCGAGTTGGAAGACTTTCCAGTGGGATCCGAAATCTTGCTTCGAGATTTTTAAGTTGATGATCTCATTTCTGGTGGCAGCTCCAAGGAGAAGGTTGTTGGCATTTTAGGGCAGATTTCAGCGCTTCTGTCCAAGGGCGAATTTCAGCTGCGGAAATGGTGCTTCAATATCCCTAGCGTGTTGGACGGCGTGCCTAAAGAATCGGGAGTCTTATCTAACTTTTGATGACGTCAGCAACTTACGAAAACGTTAGGATTGGCTTGGGATCCTTCCACTGATCAGCTGCTGCTTTCGTTTTCTGCTCTTCAATCCACTTCGAAGCCGACTCGACATTCTGTCCTATCATCAATAGCGCGGTTATTCGATCCGCTGGGCCTTGTTGGTCCAGTTGTTACTAAAGCAAAAATATTCCTGCAGAAGCTGTGCCAAGAGCATCTTTCTTGGGATGAATGCTTACCTCAGGGTTTTTACACCGAGTGGCAGGAGATCTGTCGGAGCTACACCCAAAGTGCAGAATTTCCTCGGTGGGCACTTACGTCTGGAGCACTCGTGGGGATTCATAGATTTTGTGACGCCAGCATTGAAGCCTACGGAGCATGTGTCTACATAGTTTCCAGGTCGCCAGGGGCTGAGAGCCTCTTAAGACGTTAACTATGCCGAAGTTGGAGCTGGCTGGAGCTGAGTTGTTGGCGAGAATGATGGCAGAGGTTCACAATCTAGGAGCTTACAGAGGAAAGTATTTTTGTTGGTGCGACTCTTCAACCATGTTATCGTGGATTCGAGATGAGCCTGTCATGTTTAATGTTCTTGTCGCTGACCGCGTGCCAAACAATTCAAAATCTGACGAGTTCCATGGAGTGGCGATATGTGCCTACGTTGGAAAATCCAGCAGATATCTTGTCTCGTGGAGCCCTTCCTAATGAGTTGATCGGATCCAGGTTATGGTGTCAGGGGCCGCCCTATCTGTTAAAGACACAGGAGCCCTGACCTGTGACGGTAGTAGTCGAGAAGCCAGCGTTAGAGCTTCGCCCTTCAGTTTTATTAATGAAGTCGCCATATACAGACATCGTGGCGACATGCAAGTACGTTAACTCCTTTCCAGCTCTTCCGCGAGTGTTTGCTTACGTCTATGCGTTTGCTTAAGTTTGGCAGACTTGTTCGGCATAAAGGAATTACCGTTCATGATCTCAAGGCGGGGACTCGCATGCTTTTGTGGGCAGTTCAGCGCGCTCATTTGGGTGATGAAATAAGGGCGTTGCAGACAAAGTTGCCTCCTGGTTGCCTCCTCCAGTTCGCTGGCTTCGTTATCCCCCTTTTTGGATCAGTTTGGATTGCTTCGAGTAGACGGGCGTCTCAAGAATTCATCCTTGGATTACGATGGTCGTCACCCAGTAATTTTGCCCAGGAGCCATCCGGTAACACGAAGCATAATCCTTAGCTTTCATGAGCACAACCTGCACGCTGGACCTCGTTATTGGCGGGGATACGTTCTCAGTATTGGCCGATTGGGAGAGAAAAACTGTGCTCAAGGCGACAAATAAATGTGTGAGATGCTTTCGGACGAAACCTCGTTTGTTGGAGCATGTAATGGGCGATCTTCCGAAGGAGAGAGTGGAAGGTTATCAAGTGTTTGATGTAACCGGCATCGATTTTTGCGGTCCTTTCTTCTATAAGTCGGAGGTTCGCAACAAGGCTCCCATAAAATGTTCTCTCAAAATGTTACATTAGTGTCTTTATTTGTTTCACGACAAAGGCCTGTGAGGAGATTAGATCTCCCACACACCAAGACAGGTGGCAAGAGGGGCAACAGCGGGGGGTGGACATGCAAGTCAGCACTGCAGCGTCGGACGGGCCAGCGCTGCGGTGTTTAGAGATACGGAAGAAGAGAAAGGTATCAAGGGAGAAATGCGTCGAGCACAGACGGCATGCGGGGGCAGCAGCGGGGGCAAGAGGAACCAGCACGGCGTCGCGCACGGAAGAGGGCGAAAGAGGAGTCACCGTGGAACGTAACGGTGCCGGCCGGGCCTCCGCGGCCGCGCTCGAAGGTCATAGGAAACAGCGGGGACGAAGCGGCCGGCGACCGCGCAGCTGTGTTTACAAAATGCACAAAAACACAGAAATGCATTTGAATGTCCAGGGGGGGATCGCGGGGTATCGGGACGAAGTCCGATGACCGGCACAAAATAATGCGGATCGGAGGCCCGAACGGGGCAATCGGGGGGGAACAGTAAAGAAAGCCCGTCGATAGAAAGACGGCGGGCTTGGAGAAAGTGAAGGAGCGGAGGATTAACGGCAGGAAGTGGATTCGCAAGGATTAACGGGCGCCTCTGGCACTATATAAGGAGGGCCCCTGGAGCGAATCGAGGCCGAGTCTTCTAGGGAAGCTGGGAGAGTGAGTGAAAGACCCCCTGTGGGTAAGTCTACCATTCAAGTTGGAAAGCTTCCTTGAAGAGTTAGGAGTACAGGCTGAAGGACCCCCCGTGGGTAAGTCCGACAGTCTTCAGTGCGGGCTATTAAAGCGAGTGAGCAAGGATATACGAAAATAGCTTAAGGACCCCCTGTGGGTAAGTTCGGCGGCGGTACGCGCATCGAATCGAGCAAGGAGTCAGGGGAAAAGGATCAAGGATCCGAGGCAAAGCTGAGGCCCAAGGGTAAAAGAGTCGGGTGGAGTTATTCCCGGACACGACAGGTATCCTGGTGTAGTGGCGGCAGCAACGGATCAGCCTGGCGTACGCCTTGTCTGCTCCGGACCGTTCGATCCAGGTGTGATCCTGTAACGCGAGGTCTAACCAACCCGGGAACTCAAGCCCATTTGTGAAACCAGGCAGGGACACCCCGGGAAGTCAAGAGAATCCTGATCCAGGCGCTGGAGCGTATGCACAGCGATCCACCTGGAGTCAAAGGAGACCCGACGCCCACACCTCTGGCCTACCATAGATCCTGCGGGGCGTAGGCACGCAGGTGTTTGGAGGCGAGTGGCGAACGCGACCGGGGGCGTGTCCTGTAGGGTAGGCCCTTCGTGCCCTGATCCGGCCGCTAAGCAGCGAGGAGCATATCCTGCCCGGCGTATGCCTGGGAGGTGAGCCACTCGGTCTGTTAACACGGATTGGGTGCCGGCCACGGCGAAAGGGCAAATCCAGGCAAGCCAAAGGTTCCGAGTCCACGGCACCCCAAGCGGAGATACAGCAACGGCAGAGGCGACGACGAGGGAGCAGCGGCAACAGGAGAGCAGCGACGACGAGGGAGCAGCGGCAGAAGCATAGCCGCGACGACGAGGGAGCAGCGGCAACCGTAGAGCAGCGACGACGAGGGAGCAGCAGCGACGGACAGGCAGCGGCAGCGGAAGACGACAAGCAGCAACACAGGCCCCGCAACCAGAGTCCGTGAGTCCGAACGGAGGGAACCGAGAGCCGTTTCGGCGCCAGGCACCAAGACCGCACGACCTGCCGGGCGCAAGCTTTGGGAGGGCGTGCGTATTGGCACCAACCCGGAGCGGGGATCGGGGATCGACGGGAGGACGAGCGGTCGGTCGGCTGAGCCAGACAGCCGGTGAGATTCTCTTTATTGCTTTGTAAATTAATTACAATAAAGGGGATTTATTTGAAAAGAAGCAATACCGTGTTATTTCTGGGCTCGGGCAATCACGTCGAATCAATAAATTCGGTGGAACGTACCCTCAACCTCTGTGAGCTAGCCGCGGCGTTTGTTGCGAGCAAAACATAGCAAAAACAGTTCGTTACAGGCCGTTCATTTAGAGCCGGTGAGGGATCTGTTCACCGCCGCCTTTCTGCATGCACTAAGGAGGTTTATTTCTATCAGGAAGAAGCCTCGACAGATTTGGTCCTACAACGCCACCAATTAAGCAGGGTCAAGCAGCCGCCGGAAAGAAGTTTGGTCGCAGGAATCCGGCCCCTCGGCATAGCCGCCACTAAATGTTGGTATTGGCAACGGGGGCAATAAGGGAGCAGGCCCCTATGGAGCGGTTAAAATCCCAGCACCAGTGGTAGCATCCAAAAGCGTAGAGTGAGCAGCAACTCGCAGCCTTGACCTTCGAATGAGTACCTAAATTTCCTGGCAAGTTACCTCTGCGCGTCTCCGCAGCATCCTTTCACGGCTTGACGCAGCAGATGCAGTTGCTTCACCTCCCGATTCCATTATGCAAATTAAATTAAAATGCAACTTTGTGACATCAAAAACAACGGTGTTGTAGTGGCACTTTTAATGCTGATCACGAAAATTAAACGGGATGAAATCACGTCGTGGTCATCAAAAAATTGAGCTATTAATATTTTTTAATAGCGGCTAAATAAATAAACGATTTCAGAATTCAATTTCAATCAAAGTTCAATGTTTAACCATATCGTCGAGTACAAATAAACCGTTGGAAGGCGCTCAGAAACGAAGCGGTGGAAAGGTCCTTGACTAACTCCAAATGGATTGCCTTCGTACTGAAGCAGATGAATACGCTTACATAACATTTAATAGGGCCCTTATTCCGAGTCTCTGCCTTGTAGAAAAACGGTCCTCAAAAATCCACACCTGTGACATCAAAACTTTGGAATCCTTCAACTCTCTCGGTCGGAAGATCAGCCATGACATACTCCAGTAGACGAGGCTTTGCGCGAAAACAGCGAATGCATTTGTTCAAAACCCTTGAAACGGTCTTCCTCCCCCCAATATTGAGAACGGATTTTCGCAATTAGTGCCCAAGGCCAGAGTGCAAGTTCTTCTCGTGAAAGTGAGTCACTATAGCCGATGGCCTCTGGGAAGAATGATCGGATGACGTCCATCAAAATCCAGCGCTGAGTTCCGCAATCGCCCGTCAACACGAAGCAAACCAGCATCGTTCACAAAGGGAGCAAGCGAGGCAAGCGTGATTTTAGTAAGCTTATCTCTACCTTAAACTCGGGTAGCTGGACGATGCGCAACAGCAGATGGGTTCCTCCTTTGGGATCCTGGACAGAAATCCCTTCGTGTCGGATGCCGCGGCAAAATTTTTAAATGTAGGAGAACACTCTCTGTAGGGAGGGAAACGAGTTGGCAAACTTTGACAATGCGGGGATATCCATGGGTGGAGCCGTAGCCAATAAAGTCCAGGCGCGTAGCTCGATGGTTGTTTTGGAACCACGAAAAAATGGAGGACCTTGTGCCAAAGCTGGGAGTTTAATAACTCAGTGGGAAGAGAACCTCTTGACAGTAGATCGGCTGGGTTAAAAGCAGTAGGAACATAACTCGATTTCATTGCCTTGTTGAGCTCCTGTATGGAATAGACGCAATTAGAAACAAACACGTTAAATCGAGCTGATTCATCTTAATCCAGGATAGGGACACCGAGAAGCCACACCAACAATAATAATCTCCTTTATATGTTCCAAGATCAGCAACTTCAGCCTTGCTAGTAACTCAGCTCCAGATAGTTCTAGCTTCGGTATTATCTGAGTCTTGCTAGTAACTCAGCTCCAGATAGTTCTAGCTTCGGTATTGTCTGAGTTTTAATGGGTGCCACTCGACTCTTTGAGCATAACAGCCGACAATCAGACCCTGAAAATACGCTAGCTCCATACGCATCCAAGCTAGCGTCGCAGAATTCGTGGACCTCCAGCCTTTCTTGGCAGGGAATGACTAAACGAAAAAACTTAATTCGTTGAGTTTTGTCAAAACTGAAAGAGAATTGCAACCACTCGGAGAGAAGGGATTGAGGAAGTCTTTCATTTCATGACAAATTTTCTTGGCATAGCTTCTGCAATAGGATCTTTGCCCTGGTGAAGACAGGACCTACCAAGCCCATCGGGTCATAAAACCGATAGTATAGATATAAGATAGTATAGATCTCCTGATTGGTTTGGCGGTGGGCTATAGAGCTTAAAAGGAAAGCAGTAGGGCAGCAGAAGGATCCCATGCCAATCCAAGAGTCTTTGTGAACGGACTGCCATCGTCAAATTTTGAGGGTACCTTCGGGTACGCCTTTCAAAACCTCTGGGATGTTGGAGCACCATTTCCTTAATTGAAACTAACCCTTGTTCAACAGGCTCGATGTCTGAACTATTATCTCAATCTCAAAGCTTCTTTTGAATCACGGGGCCGGACATCAGGACATCATTGAGGGAATAACCAGAGAATTTAGCAGCCGAACCATCGAACACAACTCTCAGCTTAGTAGTGTAACTGTCTTCCTTCAGGACGCAGTGATGGGGAAGGAAATACTGGCACTTACCTCGCAATTCCTGCGGCACCAGAGACATGTGACCCAGTTTCAAGTATTCCTTGATGAAAGATGTATATTGGGTCCATAAATTCGGATGACGATCCAGCTTGCGCCTCAAGTGAATGGAACCGCCGCAAAGGCTGTGCGTAGGATTCCCCTAACAGCTCCACACTGTGCTTGATTTGAAGGCGAACTGAATAAGCACCTGATTCAAGACGGACGTGGTGCATGGCGAAGTGGGCCTCGGAATCGAGTTCCTCCTTAGTAGCCTGAACGATAGGCGCAGTGCAGGCATTCAATTCCCAGAATTGCTGGAGAAGACAATCGAGGCAATCGTCAAAAGGGTTTGCGGAGTCAGCAGGAATCAACTTACATGAGGCGGCCAAACGAGATTTTCCAGGGGTGCCGCCTCCTCCAGAAACTACCCATCCAAAACGTGTTTTCTGCACCTTAGGCAGACCGTCTCCTAGCTGGATTTGCCCGACTGAGAGCAGATCAAAAAACAGGCTTGCTCCAATCAGCAAATCCAAACGCTGGGCTCTGTGGAAGTTCGGAACAGCTAGAACCACATTGGCGGGAACCTTCAAGTTGGACACATCTATGTTTAGGCCAGGTTGACGCTCTATGATGTGAGACGCCACAACTGTCTCAATGTACACAGAATACGTGGATACTGAAAGGTCGCAACCACAGCTTCATTGGCCGGATCCAAACCGGAAGCGGGAACGGAAGTGGCGCTAGATAAATGCTCGCAAGGATACAATAGCGCATGATGTCGGCCATTGCAAATTGGGCAGCTGGAGGATGAGCCTCCGCTGGCTAAGTGGTCAGACTTGAGGCACACAAAGCAGAGGGCAAGACGTCGGAGACATCTGGAGACGACCGTCTCCAGAGTACGGTACCTTTGTTCCACGAACCGAGCAATAGATTCCCAAATTGGCAGGCTGTCATCAGTGCTTCCTGCCAGAGAGTCTTCCCATTTGGCCTTCGTGCTAGGGTCCAGCTTTTGGAAGATGATCTGGATGAGGAGGCATCCTTTAATTTAGGCCGATGTCCCGGAACTCATGAGGGCTCGCATATGTCCATTGAATCTGTCGGATAACTCCCAAAGAGTAACAACGGATACCGGCTCAACCACCCTTAGCTACAGGATCTCGTTGATGTGAGCCTGGAAGATTAACCGTCGGTTGCTGAAACGGTTGTGCAAAAGGTCAAGGGCAACATCATAGTTAGCGTCGGTAATCTCAAGCGCCCTCACAGTCTCCAGGGCTGAGTCCCGAAGACAGGAAATGAGCCACCTGAGCTTCTCCATCTTAGTCAAGTGCGGGTGACTGTCAATGGTGGTCCTAAATAGGGCGGAGAAATCCGGACACTCGGCATAGCCGCCGCTAAATGTTGGCATTGGCAACGGGGGCAATGAGGGAGCAGGCCTGTATGGAGCGGTTGAAATCCCTGCGCCATTGGTAGCATCCAAAAGCGTAGAGTGAGCAGCAACTCTCATGGAACGCTTGGCCACCACCGCCTGGATGTCAACGTGCACGTCCGTAGCCAACTGCTAATATAAATCGCTCCCGATCCCGCTGTAGTTTAGCTCCTCAAATTCCTCCTGCAGCGTGGTGAAGCGATCTCGCAGACGCTTCTCCATAGACTCGAGGTTCAGAATAGTAGAATCGCCTATCTGCATCGCAGCATTGACCTTCCGATGCAGTACCTCCATTTCCTGGCATGTTACCTCTGCACGTCTCCGCAGCATCCTTTCGCGGCTTGACGCAGCAGATGCAGTTGATTCAGTTCCCGATTCCATTGTGCAATACAACGGTGTTTTAGTGGAACTTTTAATGCTGATCACAATAATTAAACGGGATGACATCACGTCGGGGTCACCAAAATGTTAAGCTATTAATATTTTTTAATAGCGGCCAAATAAATAAACGATTCTACAATTCAATTTCAATCAAAGTTCAATGTTTTTATTCGAGGATTCAATCTAACCAAACTCGCAGCCGCTCAAGTTAGTGACAAAAATACAAGTAAATCAAAGCTTAGCAATAGAAACTCAGAACAATACATTTGTTTATCATTTCGCTGGCAAGAAGCGAGGCGGGGAAACGCACACAAATGCAAGATGTGCTAGTGTGCAGCAGCTATACAAAAAAGCTCCCCAAAGCGTATGCGCTACAAATACCAGCAAAGCGCATGCGAACGGAGGAGAAATAAACAAAAACAGAGCCGCTGATAAACCTTGTCTTTGCATCCATAGTCTTGATCGAAATCGAAGTTTTTTTAGGTAGGTACACCACTATTACACGTGACCGACCTCTGCGAAGAGTAGGAGGAGTCTAAATTGACTCCAATTTCGTTTTTGATGAGGTAAAGTTACTAGAGTTTGGTGATTTCGAATTTATCTGCGTTAAAGTCATATTTTTTGCTCAATCGTTGTTTATTAAATGCTCTTACATTCCACCAACACCGCCTAAGTACTGGCATCAGGTTTCTGCTGTACAGTCTGTTTTTAATCATATGTCTGATAGTGACCTTCTAGAAATTCTTGGTGACTTGATTTTACCAGAACTCACTAGGTCAAATACTGAACATTTTTTTTTTGTCCCTTTTCACCCATCATGATATACCTAGGCCAGATCAACCATGTTAGAAATTAGTTAGGTCAGCTTCTAGACGTATGTTTTGTGTCTGATCCAGATGGTGCCACTCTTTCCAGAGCATTGCCCCTCCTCTCAACCCCTGAAGATCCATATCACCCCACGCTTGAGGCTTTAATAGAAACCATTTCTGGTGTCGATCAGAAGCCTCCCCGTGTGTCAAATATAATTCGTTGTTTTCGTAAGGCTGACTTTCACAAACTTAAATGGTTAATTGAAACTTTTGACTGGTCCGATATTCTGGAATGCACCGATATAAATATCATCTTAGAAAAAATTTTATTATACCTTAAATGCATTTTTCGACTTTTTTATAAATGCCGTGGAAATATGCGTCCGTTTGGTTTACAAGGTGCCTCACAAAACTAAAAAAAGATAAAGACATGCTTTTAAATAAATATAAAAGAACCTTGAATCATAGATATATTAAGACACTAGATTTTACCGTGCAAAACGCTGAATGTTATAAGAATTATATTCGCCACTGTCGGATTCAGTTCACTCAGGATCCAAAGCAGTTTTATAAATTCGCGTAACGTACGGTTCGCATCGCGGGAATAGATCCGAAGAGTAAGAGTAAGATATCACGAGAAAAAGTGTTGCACAGATAAGGTGTTTGGTATAAGGGATGTAAGATGAGATCTGCCATTGCCTGATCAGCGTTCGCATAAAAGTTCTCAAACGTAAGCAGTGGAGGAAAAGATACATGTTTACGCGTAATGTTTACAAAGTTATAAAACTTCGGATACTGAGTTAACTAAGTCCGGCAGCGGCGAATATAACTCCTAAAACATTCTGCGTTATGCATGGTGAAATGGGACTGAGCTACTATGTATCTAACTATACTATACTAATAACTAACTGTACAGCAAGATAACACTGTGCGACAAAAAAAAAAACGAAATACACTTGGAAAACGAGATAGTGTAGGTTGTTAATCAGGTCGAAGAGAACTCAAAAATATTTTTTTTATATTTTTGGAACCCTCCAATTTTTATTTATTTAAAAAAAACCGTTTTTCGGGACTTTTTTGCGCTTAAAAATTCCTGAACGCGTTTTTTTCAACCGATTTCAAAATTTTTGCTGTTTTTCAATAGTTAAATGTTGTAGCTTTTGAAAAACAAATATATCTTCGATTTTGTTGAACAAAAAGGACAAAATTTTTACACCTGAAACTGAAGTTTTCGACTTTTATTCGTGTTTTTCGGATTTTGATGCCAGTTTTTCGGTACAACTTACAAAAATTCGGCCATTTTTGATACATATCAATGTTGTCTCATTAATTCTGAATAAAATGAGACAAATTTCATCAAAGCATGGATTGGAAGAATGGGGTCTTGAGTACTAGTACGTATTGAATTAGCCGTAGAAAACTACTGAATACATATCTATATGCTTACACTTATATTTTTAGTTTTGACTTCTAACAACAGATTACTATAGAATAAAATAAACAAAAAGCAATAAAACTTTATTATAAATATAAAAAAAAGTATAAAATAAAAGAAAATAATAAAAATATGTTTAAGAAAACAAATTTTAAGAAAACATCACGTATACGTCATGATGTGTATATGGGCTGTTGGAGTAGGCGTGGTCAAACTTACTTGAAAGTTTGCTTAAATATTAAGAGTGGTCTATTAATGAAGTGTGCCAAGTTTCAGCTCGATAGATGCAATATTCGATTTTATGTCACTAAATCGGGATTTGGGACCATAGTGCAATGGGGGAATCGAGTTATCGTAACGAGTGCAGGGGGTCCGGATCGTTGATTCTTCTCTGCTTCTCCCCCTGCATAGGGCAATCCAACCTGCCGCTGTAGTCCATTGCGTCCAGAAACCACCAAGCCAAATATTGTATTTTGGGAAATTGGGAGGCAATGACCTAAATGGATTTGGCCAACTGACAAAAGGTTGAAGAACAGGGTGGCTCCAATTAGCAGGTCCACACCCTGCGGTCTGTGGAAGTTGGGATTTCAAAATATCAATTCTAAGGATGGGTAACAGTCCGCAATATGAGAAACGATAACCGCCTCTACACACATTACACGGAGGCTCCATCCGTAGCAAACTCAGTGCCGCCGAACCCGGTGACCGCTACACAGCAGTTGGAGCGACGAAGCTGAAGTTTTCTTGCCAGCCGCGATGAGATCAGGTGAACTTGTGAACCAGAGTCCAATAACACTCTGCAAATGCCGATGCAGCTAAAAAATCATCATATTCTAATCATCTTACCTGGTGGCTGCTTAGCCCAACCTCTGCATAATAGTAAGGCTTTCAAATCAAGCATGTGGTTTAAAATGGCAAAGTTTTGAAAAGAGAAAAGAAATTTCTTGGTTTCAATTTATGCGTGGGGTGCTAAGGATCCTATAGGGTTGAAAACGGCCAAAGTTCTGGAATGAGAAACCCTAAAGGATGCTTAGCACCCAAGCTTGAATAGAAACCATTACTGTTATCGAACAGAAGTATCAAAATAAGATTCATAGAAATAAATATATGTCGCCTTTTCCGTAAGGTTGACTTTCACAAACATAATAGCTTCATTGATAAATTTTGTAAGTTCGTTCTTCTGGTATACATCAAAATAAATGCAGTCTTAGACTAATCGTAAACATCTGTCTTTTACTACTCTACATACGTTTGAAAAGCTTGAGAAGAAAAGCTGAGATGAGAGGCCTCTAATGTCCCCTGGATGTTAGAGCAGAAACTGGACCAGGCATTTCCCTTTGCCCTGCGTATTTCTTTATTGTACCGCCTTAGGTCTGCTTTGTGTGCCTTCCAAGCTTTTCCTGTTTTCGTTATAATAGCGAAATTTAAAGGTACTAAAGGATGTGAAAATTCGCTGCAGGATATTTTTACAAATCTAGTGTATTTTTTGTAGAGCTCCTTCCTAGGATTGCGAACTGATACCAGTGAGAAGTTCTAAAATTCTAAAACGCTAATGACTGCGTCAGCAAGAGAGTCCGAGAAGAGACTTATTTAGAGGACTTCTCGTCTGTTCTTTACAACAGAGGCGGGCTCTCAGCCCCTATTACCCTCAATAAGCTTAGAGCGGAGGATAACATCGAAAATTTACTCACTCTCTTATTTTTATCAGTGCTTCTCCACTGATGATTATGGGCGTAAACGCCACAGCCTAATATAAGGCCGATATTCCTTCTGTCGCGGTTATCCACCACCTCCCTCTGGATCCTCTATTGATGTGGCTACATATTCTTCGATGCTGAAATTCGATAGCACCAGGATGTTAGGTTCCTTTTGCGATAATGCAGACTCGCATTTTACCTACTATATTGGCTTTATAAAGCCTGAACTCCGATTCGCCCAAACCAAGAATCCAATCTCCATGGATCCAACCTTCCTGGATGAGGGTTACATCAGCTTCACTCTCAGTGAGGTGGAGCAGGAGGGCAGCGGATGCCTCCTTACTGTCTTGGAGATTTCCAACCGACCGGAAGACCCGCATAATGTAGACTATTTCTTAGCGACGAGCACTAGAGAGCACTCTTGGATTTTTGCCTTCCAGAGTCCATTGAAAAGAAGTTCATCCCTCTCCGTCCTCTCCACTTTGGCGGCTTGTGGGAAGCTGCTGTTAAGACCGCCAAGTATCATTTTTACAGGGTCGTGGGCTCGGCTGTACTAAAGGCCAACGATTAGCAGACGCTGGTGTACAATATTGCTGCAGTGATTAATTCGAGGCCCGAGTCCCTCTCTATGAAAACCCCGCTGATCTGGATGTCCTGAGTCCTAATCATTTTCTGCACGGAGGGCCTTCTTCTAGTTTCAGTGAGCCAGACCTGACAAAACTTAACATAAATTGACTAGATGCTTAGAAATCATCGTCTTTCTTCAGCAGTGTTTCTGGTCCAGATGGAAGGAAGAGTATTTAACCCTGTTGCAGCAACAATCCAAATGGCTCATACCTCAAGGCATAACAGTAAATGACGAAAACTTGCCTCCAATGAAATGGCCCCTGGCGAGGGTGACGGAAATGGTCGTCGGAGATGACGCTCGGCAACTGATAGCGCTATTAGTACACAAGTCAATTCAATATTCTATGGTAAATATTCCAAACGACCTTGAAGCTCTAGCAATACACATAAAATCCAAGAAGAACATGCTTATAAAGACAATATACATTGCCCCAAACAGAACAGTGGCAAACCAAATGCTTGAAGACACTTTGTACGGCATTTGTGTGGTGGGCCTATGCTCTTGAGCATTTGCTCCATAAAGCGCCCGTGCACAACCTTATGCCAAGGCTCCTTAGGGGTCAGAGCATCCTTATAATCTTTTTCAAAGACTCCAATGATGTTTCTTCTCCTCGTCATTTCGGCGTAAGAATATTTATGTCTGCACCTTCTTCTTCATAGCTTACTCTTCGGTAGCAAGATCTCCTACCGAGCAAGATCTCCCTGACCCATTTTATAATCTCAGCTTGGTCTGCCACCCTAATAAGGATGAAGGCTGCTCTTCTCCTATCCTTGTAGGAGCATTTTTGCTCCGTCGAGAGCGACGCTACCGGACCGAGCCTTTACTTAGAGACCCCGCCGGTAACTATGGACCTCGGAACCCTAGGATCTTTCCGTTCGGTGGTCCTATAGGAGGCCCAGTTTTGGAGGTTGGGCCCTTAACTCTCCACCTTCACCGGCTGGACCCGCCCCCCAGCGGCTCTCGCATCATCCCAGCATCTCCATGTCCTCTAGTGCCAAAACCTACTCTTATATTCACCCTTAGTAATCTGATCTAATCAATGTTCATCTGCATGTCGCAATACACAATAATCAGACCCACTAACCTATTGGCACACCTAGTAATAATTAGCAATAAGCATGAATTAATATCCAGCCCAATAACCCAGCACTAGTAGACGGCGCCAGAAGCGAAAATCAGCAGTATCAGCGGAAAGAATGACCGACTGACCCAAGCAAGCCAGCTAGCTACAGCAGACTCAGAAGTGGGTGACATTGGCATTAACATTGACCTTCCCTAGACTTCTCTTCTTCTCTCTTCTTCTGAAATAAAGATAGTTGCAAAATCAGGGTGAATTGTCTCGTAACTCAGTGTTAAATTACGGCAATTAAAATTAACCTACTTCGAGTGTTGTTCTTGTGTAAAACGGATGACAAGTACGGACCACTCCGTAAAACGGACCACAAGTAGGACCGGCCGATACGGAATCAGCCGAAACCCCGTACCATCTGTACTTGAGGAGAAAGAACCCAGGACTTACTCCACTCCAGCCTGATCACAGCAAGCGCCTGGTCAACCCGGGTAGTCCCTTGCAGAATCCAGGAAAATTTAGTCAGACTTTTTTACGTTCTTTGTCTTCGACTCCGGGACCGACCACTACGCCCACGAGTTCAAGTTCGACGTTATGGCCGCATAACGCTCTACGGACGAACAATACCATTGCCTGATGTAAATCATTTGATGCAGTTAGTCACTCGCTACTGTTGTATAAATTGAACGCTTTGAGATTTCTTTTAGACCTCCTTACGTGGATATCCAACGATAAATGAAAGAACAAAAAGGGTTCCATTCCCTCTTAGTCCGTCCCTCGGTCCGTTACTTTTTACCTTTTTTATAAACGATTTTCCCCCATCCCGGACTTTATTTACTTTGTCTACAAAGCAAATCCTCTTCTACCTAATGCAGACTTCAGTCCGATCTTAATAATTAATTCAAACTTATGTCTTTCTATCGTTCTAATCCTCTCCTGGCTACATATTTTCTCTATTGGATTGCTTTAGAAAAATTAACTCAGGTTGATAATATTTAAATAATTAAAAGTGGTAATGACTGAAGGATCGCCTTTGGAGAGTCCGACAGCCTTAAAGTTGAGCGTGCGAATAGAAGCAAGTGCGAAGGAATCAGTGATCCGTGACGCAACTGAAGCCCAGGGTAAACGAGTCGGGTTGGCCATTTCCCAAACACAGTAGGTAACCATGTACCCAAGCGGACAAACGGATCGGTCTGCCGAATGCCTTATCGCATAGCTATCGCAACGGACTGGCGTGATCAAAAGCGAGGGGAATTCGGCCAGAGCGGCTGCCAGGCAACAAGATCGCATATCTTGCCAGGCGTATGCCTGGGAGGAGTGCCTATTGGCGACAAGCACGGAACGGAAGCTGGTGTGCGACGGGTGGACAAGCGTTGACGGTAGAGCCAAGAAGCAGTCGGAGGAGCGGCGAGGATCCGGCGGAGGAGCAGACTACGCCGGAGTTAATAATTGAAAATCAGCATATTGTAAATAATCAGGCCTTGGAACAGTCATCAGCACATACGCGATAATGTAAGACTAGGAACCGATGTAAACAAAAACCCCTTACATGATTAATTTGACCTAGGCACATTTCGAACATGTCGCAAGTAAAATCGATGCCGCTATTTATATTTAGATGTAATAAAAATCAATTTTATTTATTCAAAAATCCGTATTGCTTCGCGTGTGCAGTGGTATCTTTGTGGTATATTTTTAATTTTCTTTCAAGAAAAGCTCTGCACTGCCTCTTTAACTTTTTTGTGTTGCTTCCTGTTGAGATATCAGCGTTTTGAAAAAGACCGAATTAATAAAGACTCCACAATTCAATTTCAATATTTTTATTGGGTCAATTTAATCCCAAAACAACTGCAGCGGCCAATCCCAACAAAACCGAATATACAAGTGCATAAACCTAAGAGCTTGCGCAGAAGCTCCATCAAAGCTCCCAAAGTGCATGCGCTACAAAAGAACAACAAAGCGCATACGAATCTGGGAGAAACAAAGAATATGGAACAGCTTATAACAAGCAATTAGTGGACCGCTGCGGCTAGTTACACTGAGAGAATTAAATGGAAATAATTATGATATTTGATGCTGGCACAAGTCATAACATCCTCCCCCCGTTGAATTCCATCTTTCAACAAAAAATCCTTAGGGGCATGGGACAGCTTCATCACATAATATTGCTGATGATCCCAAGGTCCATAATTCTCAGTTGCAGGCTGCCGTGTCCATCCAGATCCAGAGAGCGCTCGAGCCAGGCGTCAATAGAGTGGCGAGAGTGGAAGGAAACTTCTTTCCGAAATTGCGCGTAGGCACACCTTTCGATTGCAGGATCGGGAGCCTTCACGGCTGGAGCAGCAGCCACCTTGGCAGCTGCAGACGGCGGCAGCAGCGATGCGGACGACCTCCCCCCATTGGAAGGGTGCAGGCTAGAGTCCAGAATGGAGTCAGACCTGGGCGCTGACTTAATCGGCAACGGTGACAATAAACCGAATCCCGGGCCAGATGAGGGATAAAGCACAGCAGCTTTAGAAAATCCATCGCAGACAACTGCCAGATGCGATGAGGAAATAGCGACCACGGGGAGAGCGGTGGAAAGCAAGGGCACTGATGAGACGCAATTGCCCACGTCCTGGCTATCGTGATCGTTGTTCAAGGTTTGTTCCAACTTCAAGTCCCGAGAACCCGATTGGATGTCGCGGTCCAGCGCGGAATCCTGACTGCATGAGCGACGATTTTCCAACAGACCATCTTGCACCTTCACAACCGCTGTAGTTGGTTCTGCCATTGACGAAGCAGTGGGACCATTGGTGCCGTCGAGACGAGTGGGGTGTGCAGATACCCTCATGGAGTGCTTTGCCATTCCCACCTGAATGTCAAAGCGCACATCAGCGGCAAGCTGGGAGAACTTCCAGCATAATTCACTCCCAACTTCAATAGAGCTCAATCGCTCTAACTCATCCTGGAGTGTGGTAAATTTCTTGTGCAACAAAATTTCCAACGGCTCCAGTACCATGATGGTCTGCACTGCAGCCTTGACCATCCATATTAGGCAGGGCTTCCATCTCCTGGTAGGCCAACTCTGCTCTTCGCCGCAACAGCCTTTCCCTGCTTGCAGGAACCGAGGCACTAAATACGTCTCCAGGTTTCCTTTAAGCACTTTAATGATTACAAATCAATTAGAGCGCGATCACGTCGGGGTCACCAAATGTTGAGCTATCAGCGTTTTGATAGCGACCGAATTAATAAAGAATCCACAATTCAATTTCAATATTTTTATTGGGTCAATTTAACCCCAAAACAACTGCAGCGGCCGATCCCAACAAAACCGAATATACAAGTGGATAAAACTTATAGCTTGCGCAGAAGCTCCACCAAAGCTCCCAAAGTGCATGCGCTACAAAAGAACAACAAAGCGCATACGAATCTGGGAGAAACAAAGAATATGGAACAGCTGATAACAAGCAATTAGTGGACCGCTGCGGCTAGTTACACTAAGAGAATTAAATAGAAATAATTATGATATTTGATGCTGGCACAAGTCCCAACACTTCCATTTTCGTTCAATAGATATTCTTATCTCTATTCCTTTAATTTGTTATTAACTCTCACTAATCGCTCACTTTAAGCTCCTATTTTCTTTTGCTTGACACATTGTTTCAAGGAACTTTAATAGAAATTATTAATAAATAAATAATAATTATGGAATTCAAGGTATTCTGTAAAGTCTTATAGTAAGACAAATCCATCATCCTAGTCTACCATCCTGGTTCTGTACATCCCATATTATAGTCTTTACCGAAACCTGGTTAGGTAAACACTACAATATGAAATGCAAAGGATATCCGGATATTCTTAACTCCGAAGTTTTTTCAAGTAGGTACTCCACTTTTAGACGTGACTGACCTTGGCGAAGAGGAGGAGGAGTCTCAATCTTTATGGACTCCAATTTCGCTTCTCAAGAGGTAAAGTTACTAGAGTTTGCTGATTTGGAATGCGTTAAAGTCATATTGTCCCAATCTTTGTTTATTACATGTTCTTACATTCCACCATCTACCTAACCGCCTACATACTGGCATCACTGACTGGTTTGCTATACTTAAGCTGCTATACTGACTGGTCTGCTATATAAGTCTTGGTGACTCAAATTTACCAGAACTAATTTGGTCAAATACTGAAAATTTATCTTTTTTTGTCAATTTCCACCTATCATGATTTCACGGCAGGCATCTTTGACTTGTTCCTAGGTTAGATCAATATTAGAAATTCGTTAGATCGGCTTCTAAACTTATGTTTTGTATCTGATCCAGATGGTACCACTTTTTCCAGAGCTTTGCTTCTCAAAAGCCTCCCCGCGTGTAAAATAAAATTCGTTGTTTTTGTAAGGCTGACTTTTAGAAACTTAATTGGAATCCGAGATTCTGGCATGCAACTGTACACATTAAATACATTTTCAATAATTCTCCTTCAAATAATTCTCCTTGGTTTACAAGGTGCCTCACGAAATTAAAAAATATAAAGACAGGCATTACAAAAAAATATAATATATTCTGTACATCTATAGAAATATATTAGAACCTCAGATCAGCCCGGTTAGATTTCCCCGTGCAAAAGCAGTTTTATCTCCAATATGAAGTTCCTCAAGACCGCATAGAAACCGAGCAAAAGAATTTTCTATTATTTGTTATTGTATAATTAGATGTAGATAATACGTGGAATTTTATGAAGTCTAGTATAAGTTAGTTAAGGGCGGAGCGGAAGCGCAAGTGAAGCTCTCACTTGCGCTCTCCCATGAATTCGCCCCGCTTCGCCGCACTAGATAAGCTAGGCTTAAGGTTTTGTTAATATGAATATAATCGAATTAATAACGTCGAAGAGTGCACGCATTTTCGTTTTCGTTCGTTTTTTTCACAATTTAATTTAATTTCTACAGCCACCTATTTTTCCTTTCGTTTTCGCGACGAGATAAAATAATCTCAATAAACATTTTGGCGCCCCCGGGTGGACTGTAGTATAATTAAATAAAAAAAAAAAAGCAACAAAAGATAGTGACAGTGACACATAACATATATAAACAATATATGTAACATATATACATTCAAAAAAAAAAGAGTTGCTCGCGACGGTTGTGCCAGTGAATTCAAAATACAAATTAAAGAATTCTCCGCGTCGCGAAACTTCTCCAATCAACTACATAGCTGCTACTGGAAGGATTCGTCGTCCCCATGCCCTGCACCTGCATCAATTGTGAAAGGAAAGTGGTCGCAGGATTAAAGGATCCGAAAGCAGAACCCCAGGTATTTGTGAAAAAAATTGAAAGTTGAGATAAGACAAATTAAAATCCGTCTTGTGCTGGAATATTGCACCCTCCTTTCAATTCTTGGCGCATACGTACGTAGAAAAAATAGTAGAGCAAAAATAAATAACAACATATATAAAAGTTCTAAAAATTTAATTATAAATATATGTGCTAACCTAAATGTACTGCCTGTGGATAAAATAAAAAAGAGAATATTTATATTATTTGCTATCACTGTCGCCCCCTACCCCTCGTTCTCGAATTTACAAATCTTCCAAATTTCGTTTCCCACCGTTATCCACTGCTGTATGTATGTATGTATATGCACTTTTTGGCGCGTATAGTTTACCGGTCTGCCAAGTGACGCGCTCCCCTACAATTTGGTCGAGCATATTGGTTTCGGTGTCATTGGCGACCAACTATTTTTTTGGATACTCTGTGCCTCGACTATCAATAATTCGTTATCAATTAATTAATCAATTTAGATTTGGTTAAATTTAATAAATTATTTATTATATTTAAATAAGATTAATTAATTATTTTCGTTTTCGCATTTTCTTGTTGTTGAATTAAATTCAATAAATTTTTAAATAAATTTTAGAAAAATTTAATAAATAACAATTTAATAAATTTTTAATATTATTATTTTAAAATTAATAAAAAATTTTAAATAAATTGTTAAATCTTAAATTTGCATTGTTTTCGTTTTTGTATTGAAAAAACAAGTTTTTTTTAAAATGGAAAGTACTAAACAAAAACTTAATTCCACGACTCTTATTGACTTAAAAAGAAGATTAAATGTCAAAGTTAAAAACATTCGCCGGTTGGAGGAACGTTTAGAAGATGGATCACTTCCTCTAAATAAAACCGAGCTAGAGTGCAGGCTTCAGGTTTTAGATGAGGCAATTTCTAAAGCAAATGAGTTGCAAGACCAGATCGAGCAAATAGATGAAATGGATGATTTCGGAGCCGAGTTGGAAGAATTAGGAATAACTATGAAGGCAAGGATTATGTCCTTATGTAATGCCTTGAATTCAGCTGAAGACTCCCGTTCAGCTACTGCAATTTCTGCAGCCCCAACTCGAGCTCGACTTCCTAGTTTGGCATGGCCAAAATTCAGTGGAAATTATTCGGATTTCAAAAATTTCATAAGTCTTTTCGAGACATTAGTTGACAAAGATGTGAACATTCCAGTTATCGAGAAATTTAATCATTTAATTTCTTGCCTCTCTGGTGAAGCCTTAGGAACTGTCAAGGCATTCCAGGTCACCGAGAGTAATTACGCCAAAGCTATCGCTAGTTTAAAAAGAGTTTATGATAACGAATGTCTCATCTTTGCGAACCAAATACGTCAACTGTTCAGCCTTCCGAAAATTTCCCAGCCGTCTGCGTCGTCGTTGAGGGGTCTCATCGACACTGTGTCATCAATTTATGGATCACTATTATCCATAGGAGATGATACTAAAATTGCAAACTCAATGATTATTCATTTAGTTTTGAGTAGAGTGGATCCAGTGACCAAGCAAAAGTGGGAAGAGTCACTGGATTATGATGAATTGCCGCTGTGGTCCGATTTCTAAAAAATACTAAATCGTAGATACCAGCATCTGTCCGCTGAAGAGACTGGCAACCCAAAACAAGAAAGAACTGGGTTCAGCAAGCAACTGAATAGAACTTCGTTGGCTTGTTCTTCTACCAACGCCAAACCAGCTTGCAGTTATTGTAACGCTAACAACCATTTTTTGGCCCAGTGCAGCCCGTTCGCTCGCCTTGCTGTAATGCAAAGGTTCGAGTTTGTTGAGTCAGCCTCCCTATGTTTGAATTGTCTGCGACAAGGTCACACGGTAGCGAATTGTAAATCGACCAGGTGCCAAATCTGTTCAAGATCGCACCATAAACTTCTGCACCGATTTACAGTGACCGAATTAGCTTAGCATTACCACCACCCACACAAAAGTTAACGAATGACGGCCCTTCTACTTCACATGCTTTGCATGCGTCGTCTGTAGAAAGGGTTTTGTTAGCAACGTCGATCGTAAGCGTTCGCACAAAAAATGGTGAGCACATCTTGGCCCGAGCATTACTTGACTCAGGGTCACAAATGAATTTTATTACAGAAGATCTTGCTCAACGCTTACAGATCCGTAGGGAGGAATCGTGCCTCAACTTGCTTGGAATTGGTCAAACTAATTCACAAGTTAAGAAAAAGATACACACCGTGGTGAAGTCGAGAGTCAATGGTAGCGAGTTTCCGTTCGACTTTTGGGTTTTGAAAACCATTTCAGGCTATCACCCTGATCAGTCAGTGAACGTGAAAGATTGGACCCTACCAAAGAACTTGCCGTTAGCAGACCCATATTTTTACAATCCTCAGCGGATAGATATGCTAATTGGAGCTGAGTCATTTTTCGAACTGTTGTCCGTTGGCCAAATAAAACAAGGTCCGAACCATCCCATCCTTCAAAAAACTCTCCTTGGGTGGATAGTATCGGGAAAATATCTGGCAAATTCCTCAACTCCTCCACAGCCGGTCTCTAGTCTGAATTGCCAAGAGGAAATATTAGAGTCAATAGACGTCTGGTCGTTGGAAGAATTCCATCTTCTAAAAAGATGTTGTCGCCAGAACAAGAGCTATGTGAGGAACATTATCGGAAGACTACAGGAATACTGCCTTCAGGTCGATTTGAAGTTAAACTTCCATTTAAGTCGGATCCAAGCGTTTTGGGCAAATCATTCGAGATAGCCAAACGCCGATTTCTGTCGCTCGAGAGAAGATTATCTCGAGATCCGAACTTAAAGAAAATGTATTTGGAATTTATGGAAGAATACGAATCCCTAGGCCATATGTCCCCTGCAAGCAATGACGTTCTTGCTTCTCCACACTACGTCATACCCCACCAGTGTGTCTTGCGGCCGCAAAGTACAACGACCAAACTTCGAGTCGTTTTCGATGCGTCCTGCAAGACATCCACACAGAAGTGTTTAAATGAGTTGTTGATGGTGGGTCCAACAATTCAGGAAGAGCTTTACTCAACTCTTCTTAGATTTCGGCTAAACAAATTCGCTCTGGTAGCCGACATAAAAAAAATGTATCGTCAAGTGATGGTAAATGAAGCAGATCGACGATACCAGTTGATAGTGTGGAGAAAAGACCCGTCTGAGTCCTTGAAATTGTGCCAAGCTCAACACCGTTACTTATGGCACTGCACCAGCCCCATTCCTGGCCATAAGATGTTTGAAGAGAATGAGTGAATCCGCGAAAAATACATTCCCACGAGCTGCTAAAGTTATTGGGTCTGACTTTTACGTCGACGACATGTTAACGGGTGCTGGTTGCGTGGAGGAGCTAAAGACAATTAAGTCTGAAGTAACTCAGGTTCTTCAAAACGCTGGGTTTGAATTGAGCAAGTGGTTTTCAAACTCGCCTGAAGTTACTGCATCCGAGAGCACGGTTAAGCCAATAACACTTTCGGACTCAGAGCTGACAAAAACATTAGGAATCGTTTGGGTTCCCAAAGATGATGTATTTAAATTCGAAATTGATTTGTCAGTCATGGGTCAAAGGGCGACTAAGCGGAATATTCTTTCGGTGACGTCAAAGCTTTTCGACCCCCTTGGCTTATTAAAGGAAAGATCCTGTTACAGGAACTTTGGCTTAATAAGCTAGATTGGGATGAGTCCATTCCACTGCACTTGAAAACAGCATGGAACAAAATTCAGCTTGCCTTGTCACAGTTAGAAGAGATCTCAATACCGAGATTTGTGATGAGTGAGCCAATGTCACCAATTGAAATTCATGCCTTCTCTGACGCATCGATAAGAGCCTATGGAGCCTGCGTCTATATCCGTTGCATATCTGCAGAAGGTAGTAAAGTCTCATTGTTGACAGCAAAGACGAAAGTAGCGCCGCTCAAGACAAAGACGCTCCCCCGTCTTGAGTTATGTGCCGCTCACCTTCTCGCGGACCTCTGTCGCAAAATAAAACCTATTATCAAAGCACCGATCGAACGAAGTGTATATTGGTCAGATTCGGAAGTTTGTCTACATTGGATTCGTTCCCATCCATCGTCGTTGTCAACGTTCGTATCAAATAGAGTTGCTGAGATTCAAGAGTGGTCAGAGGATAGCACGTGGCGGCATGTACCAACTAAACAGAGCCCGGCAGATATTGTGTCAAGAGGTGGAGACGTAAAGGAAACGATAGAATCAATTTGGTTCACAGGTCCATCGTTTTTAACGGAGCCGGAAGATTAGTGGCCAACGAGCCCTCGGTTTGATCCGTCACCAGAGATTTTGCAGATGGAAGCAAAGAAGAGTGCGGTCGGACTGACTGCAATGGTCTCTACCTCATATTTGTTGGAAGTGATAGAAGGATTTTCCTCTCACTTAAAACTGCTGCGAGTGTTCGTTTACATGGTCCGCTTTATAAAGAAGTGTAAAAAATTAGTAGTTCCTTCTGATAATGTACCTTCCCCTGCCGAATATCGAGACGCGTTTAATAAAATTGTCCAGATAGTCCAAGAGCACGAGTGTCAAGAGGAAATTAAAAATGTTAGAAAAAATCTTTTTGTTAGCCCAAGCCTACAGAAGCTAAGTCCGTTCGTCCATGAAACCTCTCAGGCTGGACTTACCTTTTAGTTGTTGCGGGTCGGGGGGCGACTAGCCAATGCTCCTATTTCGTACGATGCCAAGTTTCCAGTATTGTTGACGAAGCGCTTTCAATTTGTTCAGAGCTACGTCCGATACTTGCACGAGTCGAATTTTCATGTGGGTCCACGAGCACTAGTGAGTCCCTTGCGACAGCGCGTTTGGATAGTAAACGCGCAGGAATCTGACTGCAGATAGTGCGGTCATGCATACGCTGTTTTAAATGCAAGCCTCATCTGATGACTCAAATCATGGGAGATTTACCCTTAGATCGAGTTCGTGCTCTCCGCCCATTTTCCATATGTGGCGTGGATTTCTGTGGCCCTATTGAGACGACATTGAAAATTCGTGGTAGGCCACCATACAAGTCCTACATTGCCCTGTTTGTTTGTTTTTCGTCTAAAGCAGTACATTTAGAAGTAGTTTCCGATCTTTCAACTGATTCTATTCTATTGCCTTTTCAAAGGTTCGTTGGGCGCCGAGGATGTCCGCAGACCGTGCACTGCGACAACGCGACGAACTTCGTCGGAGCGAGTCGCCACTTCGCGGCACTGCGGCACCAGATCGAGAGCGAAGCGGACGAGCTGCGGCAATACGCATCAAAAAAAGGATGCGTATTTGCGTTCATACCGCCGCGGGCTCCGCACATGGGCGGACTATGGGAGGCAGGTGTGAAGTCTGCAAAACACCTACTCGTACGAGCGGTGGGCAGCGCAAAGTTGACCGCAAAGGAGCTGCAGACCTTCCTCGTTAGAGTCGAGGCCGTCCTGAACTCGAGGCCCCTGGGCGCCCTCAGTCAGGACCCAAGCGACGGCGAGGCGTTGACTCCCGGGAACCTGTTGACAGGCGGTCCGCTCATCGCCCCACCAGCACCGCGGACCCCGGACCAGCAGGGTCTAACGTGCTTGCGGCGATGGCGGCTTGTCTCGTCAATCAAGAAAATGTTTTGGCAGCGTTGGTCCCGGGAGTACGTCTTGGGCCTACAGGCGCGGTCGCAGTGGCAGCGGGAGCAGGAGGACGCCAGGAAGGGCGATCTGGTGCTGGTCGCCGAGGACAACCAGCCGCCCCAGCAGTGGATCACCGCCAGGGTCGTCGAGACTCACGCCGGCGCGGACGGAAGGGTCAGGGTCGCCGACGTCAGGACGAGTAGTAGTTGAAGCCTAAGGAAGGACTTCAACGGGGCCGGTGTATAATTAGATGTAGATAATACGTGGAATTTTATTAAGTCTAGTATAAGCTAGTTTAGGGCGGAGCGGGAGCGCATGTGAAGCTCTCACTTGCGCTCTCCCATGAATTCGCCCCGCTTCGCCGCACTAGATAAGGTTTTGTTAATATGAATATAATCGAATTTATAACGTCGAAGAGTGCACGCATTTTCGCTTTCGTTCGTTTTTTTCACAATTTAATTTAATTTCTACAGCCACCTATTTCTCCTTTCGTTTTCGCGACGAGATAAAATAATCTCAATAAACAGTTATATTTCTATATTTCTTAGAAGACTTAAATGGAATTAAAATCTTTACCTTCCTTCGTATCAGAGTAGACTCTTACTAATAATTGTACCCTCCTTAACTAATCGTAAATCATTAATGGTGATTGGCCAATATTACAATTACAGTTAGCCAGCATTAAATTTACCTAAGCCTAAGCCATTGTAGGGTTTCAAGTTCGAACTACTATGGTCTCTATCGAATTATTTCACTATAATCTCTTTTAAATATGAAAACATCCATTCTAAAAGAGCACACTAATTCTACCTCGTTATCTTTATAATCTCTCTATATATTCTACATATGTTATTTACTTAAACGAATTTATTTCCGCGGTTGGAGCCGTACGTTATGCGGCAGACGCTCCTCGGTCACTTGTGAGTGTAAGAAGACAATTGCATTTTGATTTTGAACATGATTCATTTCTGATATTGTTATGTTTACTTGCTCAATGGTTTCATGCGTTCTTTTTTTAGTACTAACCAATAATTTACTAGGCTTATTGGTCAGTACGATGGCGGAAATGCAGTTTTAGGGGTCTTTTAGGGGCTTTTAGGGGCTTCGGTTTTATTATAATGATAGATTTCTTCCATTTCTTTGAGAAGTAGTCAAGATTAATAATTCCATTGAATACTTTACAGACTATAGGCAATAGCGCTGTTAGGAAGTTCAATTAACTTGTTTGGGGTCAATTATTCGTCACCAGGAGCGGTTTTGGTTTTAGCACCCTAATGACTCTTTCGATTTCGTTTGGCGAATCGCTGGCAGCACAAATAGCGGCTTAAATTGGTGGCTGCAAAAAACTTTGGAGAAGTGTAGGGTATATTTCAGCTCTTTCTCCGTCGCTCAGGCCCAGCACTCCGAAGAGTTTCTTAACGGAATAATCGTTCGATCGGAGCGCTTAAATTTGGATGAGCTTTCCTCAGAGAATTGTTTGCACTTGTTGGCGAAAGTTTCTGGATGTACCACTGCTGTGCACTTTATGCCTGTTGCTGATGAGCATGGTCGACTGGCTTCCATAAGTCGTTGTTTTGAAGATCAGCTGGTTTCTCAAGCACGACGCATACCCCTTCTTACCGCTATCTTAAGATGGTATTTGTTTGCATAAAGCTGTCATAAGAGTGAACGATATAGGGAAATTTAAATATTTTTACTTTGCCAATGTTTGAGACACCCTGTTCACCTGGTTTCTGGCCGCCAATCTGAATAAACGTCGCGTAAGTTCGAGACTAGTGTACTACTATTCTAACATGTTCGTCGTGATCACACGTGTGCAATAGCTCACCAAGTACATACATTTCTTTAGGATCTAATTTAGGATCTATCAAATTGAGGATCTTTAAAAATAAAATGAGTATTTACTAAAATCCGAAAAAACCAAGAAATTCGTACTTAAACCAAGTACGAACACACTTGGAAGTCGACCAAGAACGACTTTATAGATAAAAAAAAATTTTAATCTAAGTATTACTCAAGCCGACAATCGCCTATTAATGAGAAATTTTAACCACCGGCTTGCCAATTATAACCATCAAGCTATTGTAGAAACCACAATACGACTCGTAAATACAAGGTGTTTTTATAACACAAATAAATAAAAACCACAAATTAATAAGTAAATAAATAAAATAACACAAATAGTTGAATTCTCGAGCCCGGCTCGAACCCGGTCCACTTCACACATCAGCCCAGAATTCTACCATTGAGCTATTCCTGACAAGGAATCGTGCGAAAAGTTTTCTAAAGTTTAGTTGTATCTCCGTGCTGCTTTAAAAATCTATTTTTAGCTGCTTCATATTTTCTCCTCAGCCCTCTATCCCACAAAGTTTTATCGATAACCCATTCGTTTTAATTTCAATTATAAATTCCGGTATTGATTCAAGAACATCTGAGTCTTGATTTGAGAATTTTTTGTTGTCTAATTTAGAACCCATTTTTCTATCAGTGCATTTAAAAAAGTTGTGCGATAGTAACTACAATGCCTGGTGCGTGCAAATGAGAAGTGTTCTCGTGCATCAAAGTCTGTGAAATTACATATCCGGTGCCGGCGAATTTAGTCTTTACAAGAAACTGTTGAAAGAGAATCTTGCATTATTTAAAATCGTTAGTATATAATATTTATATTAACTAGTCGACGATTCTATATATTAAACGGTCACATGTTAAATTATATAAACTGGTTGAAGTGAACATCAAATTGAGCGAGGAACTAAAACTAATAATTTTGTTGTCCTGTTTATGTTTCGATTTCGAACCCTTCATAGTTGTCCTGAAAACGCGTAATGTTGCGGCCCTTTAATATAATCAAGTGATATAATATAATGATATAATCAAGGTCAAGCTTCTGGAAGAAGCATAATGAATAGAGCAGATAATAGAGGAAAAAGAATAGAAACAGGCCTTCTATGCAGGCGCCATACCGTTAGTGTAGCCGGCCATAAAAAAACTAAGAAAAACTAAGAAAACTAAGAGACAATTCGACGGAATTGCTTCAAATGCGAAAAACAACAATCAAGAAATAATGGATCCAATGCACCTAAAATTTCTTATCTTCGGCAATCAACAAGGAAACGGTTTCGGCAGGTGCGTGATGTTTGGACAATAAAGCAACTTCCCATATGTGCAGAAAAAAAGAGTTATTATATATAAATGAATTCGTCGAAGTCAAACACAAAATTCTTATGGAATAATCGGTATGTTTATCATAATCTCAGATGTCTACAAGATTGGTTAATAAATGACGGAAATAAAATGCAAACGTGTAATAATTGCAAGATCAGTGCAAGACCGTTTACAAAAGGATTAGTAGGTCGAACGTTTTGGAACTTGTTAATACGGACATATGCGGTCCTATCGTCATATCAAAATTCATTGAGTGGGAGAATTCGATGATGCGTGAGTCCCTTCTACATAATGAAACTTGGTTGTAGGGCGATCATCCACCTAATGCCAAAGCCATAGAATAAATGTAGGTCAGGCTATATGTAAAGGTCCAAGTCATGGTTGGTCGCCAAAGCATACACCCAACAATTTTTTGGAACCACATTTGTGGTGATTCTTCTTATGCAGTGCGTCGGTTTCTTATCGCAAGTGTCAAGTTGTGTAAGATAGTCTTTTAGCGCGAACTACTTTGAAAAGTTTTCGGCCATCCAATATAAAAAAATCCTGTTGCATTTTACTTTTGCAATCAGCTGTGAAGGGATTTAATTTACATGGACGCCACAAATGCGTACTTAAATATAAAGTTTGGCGAAAATGGTTTTTTTTTTTGATAAAGCAAATGAGTCACTTTGTGTCGCCGCTAAGCCGATCACAGGGAATGCCTTCAAACAAACACTCTAGTGTACTGCACA
Organism: Drosophila ananassae; assembly: GCF_017639315.1. Classification (NCBI taxonomy): domain Eukaryota; kingdom Metazoa; phylum Arthropoda; class Insecta; order Diptera; family Drosophilidae; genus Drosophila; species Drosophila ananassae. The sequence continues at coordinate 21,891,439 of NC_057929.1, read as the reverse complement.
ATATCTGGAGTTCGGTTCGTTTTATTCTGTAAGAATTACATCAGCTACTTAGCACTTACAGTTACTTAGTTGGCTAACATACCGCAGTTTCTCTTCCCTCTCCTTGTGATGGCACAAATCGGTCTAATTGGTCCGCCAAAATATTATTTTTCTTTTTACACGATTTAGTGAGTCCGAATAACATAAACTGAAATCGCAAAGCTACTGCTACATATAGTACTGACTTTTGGCGGCGCTAAGTTTGAATTTGACTAACTATCGATAGCCCTAATCCGTTCCGCGACATTCCCACCCCCGTGAAGCAGCGGCATTCACCACGTCCAGTACAGGTAGCTTCAAAGCGGGACGCATTGTCGTCTTGGCTCGATCGTTAGTCTGCACTGCCGCTCGACGAGGTACTCTATCTCTCCCGGTGAACACCTCTTCCACCATGCCTCGTTTCCACTCCCTTCGTGGTATGGCTGGATTACAGATGAACATCAAGTCTCCTCGACGAATGGGCTCGACGTGCTTGCACCATCTCTCCCTGCGCACAAAAGTCGGCAGGTGCTCATGCACCCATCTCTTCCAGAATCGATCCCACATTATCCTCGCTATGCGCCACTGCTTCCTGGTAACGTATCTTACGGACTCCTGTCCGTCATCCTTAGGAAGATCTGGGACATCGGGTGCTCCCTTCAGCAAGTCGTTGGGTGTCAGTGGAGCCTCCTGGTCCACCTTCACTGGTAGATGAGTGAGCGAGAGTTTACTATGGTCTCCGCTTTAATCAACAGGTCAACCAGTACGTGCTCCTTGGGCGCGAGTTGCTTCATCGTGTGCGCCAGCACCTTCATCACGCACAGCACCATCCTTTCCAAGGCGCCACCCTCAGCTGGGTGTGCCGGGCAATTGAAGATCCATTCGACTCCTTTAGACGACATCTCGCCATGGGTAGTGTTTAAGCCCGCTTTTAGTGCTTCGGTTTAGTAAGTATGCCGCAGTCGAACCTGCTTCTACAGCGATTCATCAACACTTGCATGCACGAGCATACCACGCGCCATTTCGACGAGGGTTCCATAAGCCTTTTCGGAAACAACGTTTTGCTCAGGGAAATGCATCACTGTTAATTGTATTTTTATGCCACAATTACTCAAAAATTCGTTTTTTTCCTCCATAACACTCAACCATGTACTTATGAACTTCGGACGATTCAAATGCTTGGTCCTTCGGCTTTTAGTCTCGTCGTCAATAAAATTAATAAAATGTCTTCTCCCATCGACAGACCGCATGTTCATAAGCCCGTATTTATACGGACCGCATATGTCCCTATTAACAAGTTCCAAAACATTCCACCTTTTGTAGACGGTCTTGCACTGATCTTGCAATTATTATACGTTTCACATTTTATTTCCGTCATGCCTTTTACATCAAACCCGATTACAATCTTTTCGTTAACCAATTCTTGTAGGCATCTGAAATTATGATAAACATATCAATCTGTTCCATAAGGATTTTATGTTCGATTTCGACGAATTCATTTATATATAATAACCATAGCTTGCAAATAACGGTGAACCGATTCGAGCGGTCTCAAAATAAGTGTTTGTCACTGAGACTTTGAGAAAAAAGTCTGAGAGCAACCGATTGAGTTGCTCGTATACAAATTTTGTTCGCGCTCAGTCGAAAAACACTTTTTTCTGTTTTCGTTTGGTCTGCTCATTCTCGGACCGTTTGCTTGCGTTCGACGATTCAAAAAGTCTTTTGAGCATGTATGTGTGTATGTGAAGTTTAGTGGGCTCAACTTGTCAATTTGCTTTGTAAATCTCTCGCGTAAACAGTGATTCATCAAATTTATTGAAAATGGGACGAGAACTTAATAAAAAAGTGCATCAATTTTTTATATTTAACAAAATGGACAGCAAAGTTGTCCAAATTTTCGTTGTTAAGCTTAACTCAAAATAAATGAATTTAAAGGAAACTACTTATTTTTTATTAAAATAATCAATATATTAGTTTGAAATTGGAAAATTCACGTTTAAAATTTTAATAAGTTTTTTCGTCAAATTTCATGTACCATGTACCACTGTGCAGCGAAACGAAAACAAATTATTGAAAAGACTTTTTGCGCTGACTTTTTCAGTCAATCGGTCTTTTACTGAGTCTCTCTGTGCGAGTGTCACTCAAATCTCTCATTGAGCGATGTTCGGTAGTTGAGAGTTTCATGATTTGCTCATTGTAATTCGTTCAACAGAAAACTAAAACGAAACAAAACAAACCCTGCTGCTCAGAGAGGAACCGAAACGGCATGCTTTGTTTCGGTTGCTCTCGCAAACAGAGCGTAAGCAAAAAAACGGTTAACATTTATTTGCAAGCTATGATAATAACTCTTTTTTTCTGCACATATAGGAAATTGCTTTACTGTCCAAACATCACGCACCTACCGAAACCGTTTCCTTGTTGTTTGCTGAATATAGGAAAATTTTAGGTGCATTTGATTAATTGTTTCTTGTTTGTAGATTTTCGCATTTGAAGCAATTCCGTCGAACTGTCTTTTAGTTTTCTTAGTTTTTCTTAGTTCTTTTATTAGCAGCTACACTAACGGTATTCCACCTGTATAGGAGGCCTGTTTCTATTCGTTTTCCTCTATTTTCTGCTCTATTCTTTCTGCTTCTTCCAGAAGCTTGACCTTAATTATATCAAAGGGCGGCAACAAATCACGCGTTTCCAGGACAACTATGAAGTGTTCCAAATCGAAACATAAACAGGACAACAAAATTATTAGTTTTAATTCCTCGCTCAATTCGATGTTCACTTCAACCAGTTTATATAATTTAACATGTGACCGTTTAATATAACGTCGACTAGTTAATATGAATATATTAACGATTTTAAATATTGCGAGATTCTGCAATTACCCGGCTTTTTGTTTTTCAACAGTTTCTTGTAAAGACTAAATTCGCCGGTACCGTTTTACCGCATATTTAATTTTACGGACTTTGATGCACGAGAACACTTCTCATTTGCACGCACCAGGCATTGTAGTTACGATCGCACAACTTTTTTAAATGCACTGATAGAAAAATGGGTTCTAAATTAGACAACAAAAAATTCGACCTCGCGGTCGACTCCAACGAAGTTCTTTCCATTGTCCCTCCTAATCCTGATGACGGGTCCACGTCGGCTCATGCAGTTCCTCATAGGGATTATACAGGAATCGTTGGACAAATCGTGAGCCATCTCCAAGTGGATAGCTCTTGTGGTCAGACGTAAACAGTGCCACTTCTCCGTGCGACGTCCAACCGTCACAAAAAGCAGTCATCCGTTAGCCTCTAGCCGGTCCTCTGGCAGGGGACCCATCTCGGGCTGAGCTGGCCGTGACCTTCGCAGCTTGCAAACGTTGCATTTGCCTATTACCCTCCGTAGCAGCTTCCGTAAGTTCGTAATCCAGAACTTCTGCCAGATCGCTCCGATGGTTGCCTCCGTGTTTTAGTTGCACATCCTCTCGTGGTGATGCTGCACGATCATCTTCGCCAATGCCTCTTCGTGACACAGCAAGATTGGCCGACATGCGCAGTATGGCACACACGCCGCGTCGTCGGTACTTCCGCTGGCTCGCATTACTCCGTTCTCGTCGAAGTATGGGGACAGTCCATGCAGTCGGCTGCCCTTGGCGAATTTTCCTTGGTTGTCCTCAGCAAACGCTTATCGCTGCGATTGCCGTACCAGTGCGCGCTCAGCTTCAGCGCACTCCATTGACTTCAGTCCGTGATCCTCTCCATCGTATCGTAGTCCACGGCACCATCCACGTGGATATGACCAGGCTTGGGAACTCCCTCTTGGTAGAGACGCGTTCCCCTGCTCGATGATCCCCGACTCGATGATATTTGACGCCATCTACAGCCATCTACATTCATCTATAGCCGGCTGCCAGTACATTTCTAGTACCTTCTCCTCTGCTTCGGTCCATCTGACGCTAGCGATGGATTTAAGTGGGATCACCGCTCTGACCACACTTGCCGAACTGAAAGTCAATCGACACAAGTCAAATCCTGCATCTGCATGAATTTCTCTGTCGAAATGGGGATAGCTTCTTCTTCACGGTGAAACTGTCGACGTAGTCGTCCACGTAGTGGTATTTTGCGCGGTTCCCACTACACACGTACATCCCACCTCCCATCCAACCAACCGAATCGTGGGAATAAATCCGAGATAGTTCCTCCTACCACGAGGAAGAGTATTGCACAGATACGGCGGTTAATATAAGCGATTTTAGATTATTAATGGAGCAAAGTGACAAGATGTGGTAGAGAGCTTTGTAGTCCGAACATAATACCCTGAACGGATCGTGTTGAATTATGTCGAATTACAATGGCTGAAGAGTAGAAGATGAAAGTTTCTAGTCCTTCTACTAGGAACGTTAAAATTGAAGCGTGTTAGTAAATGTTAGCTATCTACATTACAATAAATAAGATTATATAGAAACTTGACACCCAGCATCGTTCTACGGTTTGTTAATGATGGTAAGTTGATTAGTAAAAGTCTACTACGATAAGAGGGGAGGTAAAGATTTGCATTCCAATTAAGTCCCTTAAGAGCGAAATCCAGGAAGTTTTTTGTACAGATTCTATGTGATCTCGGTGTACTCCATATTGAGGACTCCAGACACACGATCCATACACAAAAATCGGACGGACCAGTGATGTATATAACGTTTTAGTTATGTACGGGTCATTAAATTCTTTTGACCATCTTTTAATAAAACCAAGCACACCCATAGCTTTATTAACCATGGTAGATATATGGTCGGTAAATTTAAGTTTCAAATCTAATAGGACACCTAGATCGTTAACCTGAGTTAATCGTTCTAAGGTGTTCCCATAGAGAAAGTACATAACCTGGTGAGGACTAGATCGGTAAAAAGACATGAGTTTACATTTCGATCCATTAAGCTTTAGGTTATTTGCTAAACACCAATTGTAAAGTTTATCCAAATCGGATTGAAGTCTAGACTGGGCGCTAGTGAATTTATACTGAAGACATAGCTTAACGTTATCAGCGTACATAAGTAAAAGTGACTCAGTTAAGGCAAGGGAAAAGTCGTTAATAAACAGTGGAAAAAGTAAGGGTCCAGGATGGCTTCCTTGGGGCACCCCAGATGTGGCGCGGACTAAACGCGAGCTAACATCTTTAAAGAAGACAAGTTGTGTTCTTCCAGATAAGCTCGAAATCCAGATAAGAAGATCAGTTGGAAATCTCAAAAGACTGAGTTTACTTATTTTGTAAGCCATTCCAGAAGCCATCCGTGATAAAAGATGTTAGCTCCAAAAAGTTGGTAGTGGTGGAGCGGCGCTTCATGACGCCATGCTGGCACGGAGTTATTTTTGAACTACATAGGTGTTGCAAATGTGGAGGGATAAGTTTTTCAAAAAGCTTTGGAATTGCTGACAATTTAGAGATGCCTCTATAATTCGAAGCGTCGGATTTTTCCCCTTTTTTATGCAGCGGAATAAGCGATAGATTAAAGAGTTTAAGGGCATCCTTCAGGGCCTGGCGAGTACTCGAGCTTGACCTTAAGAATATCCCATAACACACCACTTCGATAGAAAGATGGGAAAAATATAAGGTTGGCTGATTGGAAATTATAAGTGTAAGGCTGAGCTGAACTGCTGCTAGGTGAATACGTAGTTTGAAAAAACTGTGCAAAGAGCTCGGCCATTGCCTGATCAGTGTTCGCATAAGAGTTCTCAAACTTAAGCAGTGGAGGAAGAGATATATGTTTGCGCTTAGTGTTTACAAAATTATAAAACTGCTTCGGATCCTGAGTAAACTGAATCCGGCAGCGGCAAATATAACTAATATAACGTTCTGCGTGAAATTAGACCGAGCTACTTAGTATCTTGAATAACTGTACAGCCAGATAATCTATGTTTATTTACAAGTCTGCTCATAATGTTCTTTAAATTTGTAAGGTGCCTTGTATACCAAGGCGGATTCGTTGAAGCGGACGGATATTTCCACGGCACGCAAGCGTCGAAAATATGTTTAAAGTGTAATCAAATTTTTGTAATTCGATGTTTAAATCCTCGCATGCCAGTAAATCAGACCAATCAAATTTCGAGATTAACTTATTTAATTTCGTAAAATCAGCCTTACGGAAGAAACGAACTTTATGAGATTTAAGTGTAGACTTAAGGTCATTAAAGGAATTGTTTTCGATTGAAAGCTCAAGAGTGGGATGATATGGATCCTCAGGGTAAGAAAGGGGCAAAGTTCTGGAAAGAGTAATTCCATCAGGATCAGAAACGAAACAAAGGTCCAATAGCCGACCTAAAGAATTTCTAAAGTGGTTAATTTGCCCGAGTGACATGCCGAACTTTCCCGCAGGGAAGTCGTGGTGGAAGTTAAGAAAAATTAAGTTCTGGGATAATAAAGTCACCCAGAGCTATCAGCTGGTCCCCATCAGACAGACGATCGAAAACACGAATAGCGGACAAATGTTGCCAGTATGTTGGCAGTTCGGTCGAAGGTGGTATGTAAGAACATGTAACATACAAAGATTGATCGGACAAAGTGATTTTAATGCAAAGAAATTCAATGTCACCAAACTCTTTTTACCTGTTCAGAAGCGAATTTGGAGTCTACAGAAATTAACACTCCTCCTTTCCTTCGCAGAGTTCTATCACATCTAAAAGTGGTGTACCTACTAGGAAAAACTTCGAAGCTTAAGATCTCCCGCTTTAACCAAGTTTCTGTAAATACAATAATGTGAGATTCAAAGAAAGAACTATCAGAATACAGTTTGGGAAGTTAACTAAGTATCCCTTTAGTATTCTGATAGGTAAGTGTTAGTGAAACATACGTTTTTTAAACTGAGGAAGATGAGGTGAAAGGTTGGTCAGTGGCCGTAACATGTGGCAGTTCTTCACCGTACTTGGCTGTGAAACAAAAACAGTTTGCTATCTTTTGCTCTCAACAAATGTCGCGGCTAGTTCACAGAGTTTGTGGGATCGTTCCACCGAATTTATTTATTCGACGTGATTGCTCGAGCCCAGAAATAACACAGGGTGGTTCGTTTTATAAATATCCCCTTTATTTTAATAAAGATAGAAAAGGGTAAATCTCACCGGCTGCTCGGCTCAGCCGACCGACCGCTCATCCTCCCGTCGTTCCCCGATCAACTTTCCGGGTTGGTGCCCGGTGCCCTGTGCTGACCCTCTCATGCCGCTGTCGCTGTTTTTGTCGTCGCTGCTCTCCTGTCGTCGCCGTCGCTTCTGTTGCTGCTCCTGTCGCTGATCCTGTCGCTGCTCCTGTCGCTGATCCTGTCGCTGCTCCTGTTGCTGGTTGTCGCTGCCTCTGTGGGCGCCGTGGATCTTTGGTATCTTTGGCTCACTGGGAATGCCCATTCGCCGTGGCCGGCACCTAATCCGTGTCTGCGTGCCTGCACACCTGCGTGCCTATGCTCCGCAGGATCTATGGCAGACCAGAGGTTTTGGCGTCGCGTCTCCATTAACTCCAGGTGATACGCTGTGCGTACGCCCCAGCGCCTGGATCAGGATTCTACTGACTTTAAGGCGTACGCCTGGCCCATCCGTCGCTATCGCCCACCAGAATACCTGTCGTGTCCGGGAATATCCCAACCCGACTCGATTGACCCTTGGTCTTCAGCTCCGCCGCAAATCCTTGATCCTTTACCCACTTGCTCCTTGATTTCATCTCCTTTGATGATTCGCGTACAGCCGCCGGACTTACCCACATGGTGTCCTTGAGCCACGGATCGCGATTCCTTGCACACTCGCTTTAAATACCGCACTTGAGACTGTCGGACTTACCCACGGGGGGTCCTTCAGCCTATACTCCTAATTCCACCAAGGAAACTTTCTCGCTTGAATATCAGATTTACCCACGGGGGTCTTTCACTCAACTTTTCAGCTTCCCCAGAAGATTCGGTCCCGATTTTCTCCAGGGGCCCTCCTTATATAGCGCCTGAGGCGCTCGTTAATCCTTGCAAATCTCGCTTCCTGCCGTTAATCTTTCGTTCCTTTGTTTTCGCCGTTAACTTTCTATAATTCTCGCCGCATTTCTATTGGTGGGCTCTCTTTGTTGTCCCCCCGTTTGCCCGCTTAGGCCTCCGATTCGTAGGTCATCGGGCTTGGTCCAGATACCCCCGCAGTGGATGGTAGGGTGGAAAGAGGAGACTGTCTTATTTCAAGACTTGAGCGCACAGACAAGTTTAAATTCAGTATTTATTAAAAATTAAAAATTTAATTTTTTAAAGATTATTAAAAAATTAAATAATTAATTTAGTAATATTATTTGTTTTTATTATTGAGAAACCTTGAACCCCTGTACCAAGGAAACGAAAGGGAGAGATTAAAGAGAGCAGTTAGTGCGAGTTAGTAAAATGCAAAGAATAGAGATAAGAATCTCTATTGAGCGAGAATATAAGCAATAGGATATAAGCAACACCGTAAGAGAAGAAGAAGCAGAGCAGGGCTATGTTTGGAAGGAAAATTAATCAACTTATTCATTGACCTCCAAATATATCACTGCACACGCAAAGCGATACGGATCTCAAAATTTCAATTTAATGTGAATAAGAATAAACACCGAATGTTTAAGGTAAGCTTTTAAAAGATTTTTTTTTGGGCACCTCTGTCCTGTGGCTGCATCAGTACCTGATGACAAACCCCAACTGCTCTTCCCTGAAAATAGAAGAGCACAGCTGGGAAGGACTTGTAGTGCTGTGGGCCTTTCATTAGCGCTGAATTAAGAGACACGCCGTCCATCTTAATAGCCGCGTTGAAGACCAGCCGGATCGTCCATTATTCCCTTATAGGCCCGCGTGAAGTCCACATCGCGGCTCATTTTTCCCTCGATGATAACGAGTCTCTTGAGCGCCATATTGTAGCTCTCCGGCAGTCTCACCTTGTCGTCTCTCCATAGCATCCCGGTGTCATATCGTCGGCCTACTCGCTTAGTCGTCTCCTCCTGTGCCGGCTTTACTCCGAAGTTCTCGATCTCGAAATAATCGCTGACCATCTGCTCCAGAAGATTATCCTGGGGCGCGGCTCGCACGTACTCTGGTACGTACTCAGTACAGCCGTCGGTCGTGGCTGCTTCTCTGATCCCTCCTGCAGCCTCCATCTGCGACTGGCGGCCGTCTGGGATGTCCAGGTCACTCGTGGAGAAGGTAGTGATGCCTCATTTGGCATCCGTAAACGTTGCATCCGTGGCTCTTCCTGCAGAACCGGGACATGTGTCCGAGCTCCAGACAAGAGAAGCATAGACTTAACTTCCTCGCAGACTCGATCCGCGTCGTTGTAGAAACGCTGTTGAATTCCTTGCAGTCCCTGATCTAATGTTGTCCCTCGCATATAGGGCAACATCAGGGGCGGTCGGCATACCGCTCCTTCTCGCGAACACTATTCGCGTGCAGGCTCCTTCGCTTCGGTTGCTCCTTGGCTCGAGCCCGTGACAGAGCACACCAGTCTTGCGAATTCATGAAGCCATTCGCTCAGGTGCACCACTGTCGGATACGGCTGTAACATGACCGCGTGCTTCGCCCAGTCCAACCTCTTGCTCAGCGGCAACTTGGCGATCAGCTCCTCAATTAGGGTTGGGTTCCCAAAGTGTTGGCTGCCGATCGCGGTTGACTGCAGGAACGCTGCCAGGTTGATTGCTGCCGGCATGATTCTTGTGATGTTGGCCTCCTGAATTGGCTGCGCATCGCGCACGCTTTCCAGTTGGCTACGGATGAGTAGCTCCGGACATCCATGCCGGAATCGACGCTGCTCCATAACAGCTTCGACGTGGCTGGGATGGATGAGCAACGACTTCACCGTCACGCGGGCTTCGCCCTTCAGGGTTTTCAATAGCCTCTGCTTGTGTGCACTGGTAGGCTGCCGTTGTCTCCGTGAACGCGCACAGAAATATTGGCCTTTCCTCTGGCTGACCCTCGAAATCGGGAAGATCAGGCAATCTAGGTGGCGTCCATCCAGATATCCTCGCCGTCGCCACTCCATATGGCGACTTCTTCTGTAAAGCTTTACTAAACAAGCTAAACCTGCAATAGATACGTTTTGAACAAAGAAACAGTTTTAGATAGCCATGACTTTTTGAAAATATGAGATTAAAAACTCAAATTTATTTGAAAATAGTATTGTTTAAGCACCTATAATAAATTCAATAAAATTATTTAAAGTTTTTCCTTAAATCTAAAATTAAAGCATGGTATGATCTACTGATTTCAATAAGAAAATAAAAATCTTCCATAGAAAAATGTTTGGGGAAAAATCATAGAAGACCAAAAATGAATGTAGAAAATCTGAGATTTCAACTTTGGGTGCGTATTCCAAAGATATGGTAACTGCTAGATACCATTTTTTAATTTTAGTTGGTACACATACATTTCAAAAATGATATGTACTAGAAACAATAATGGTCAAAATTTGATCAATTTCTTCTCTTAGGTGTACCGCGGTAACTGTGGGTGATAGAACCTATGTTTGTTCTAGACTTTGGTTCAGGGGAGCCTAAAGGTTATGGAGCAGGTAAAATTATGCGTGAAGGAAAAAAAAAGTTGGAAATTGTCGGCCTGTGTTATCAATATTCTAATCGGCTTATCTGGTAGCTGCTTAGCCTAACAGACATCCTTAGTCATAGATGGCTTTCGAAAGGGACTTCAAACTGATGTTATTTACACAGACTTTAGAAAAGCATTTGATTTAGTTAAAGCAAATCTTTTGGCATTTCCTATGGACCTCCTTACGTGGGTCTTCAGCTACTTAGATGCTCTTAGCTCTTAGATGGAAGGACCCAGAGAACTTAATTTAAAAATGAACACTCCCGCTAAGTCCGTGGAGTCCCTCAAGGAAGCCCTCTTGGCCCGTTACTGTATACTCGATTTATATCATATATCATTTTATACAGTATCCTCAAGTTAATTTTATTTGCAATAAGGTCCTGCTTTCTCGGTCGCGCATTATCAAACCATACTACAATTGAAGGACAACACAGTAGTGGAGTGCGATGACCGCATCCTATCAGTTTCCAATTTCGCATATACCACTTTGGCCACTTTTTGCAGGAAGGCCACTTTTCAATTGCAAGTAGGCCGGGCTGCCTGCCGCACTCATCCCATCTATCTGGAACTCCTTATTGTCGTGGCTGATGGGGTTACTAATCGTCATTGAAGAATAGACGGGGATTACATTGACGACGCACCCAGAACAATTATATAAAGGGCCCATCTCATCACCTTAGAGAGGAAAGCGATTATAAACGACTCCGTCTACATAAACCTTAACTACAGTGTTAACAAGAGTCCGGGGATTACGGCTTCACTCCTACTTAATATCACTGAACACGAGAATGTAGAATGATGCTGGGTGTCGTGTTTCTGTATAATTTTATTAATGGTAATTTAGACAGCCAGCATTTACTAAAACGCATAAATCTTAACGTTCCTAGTAAAAAGACTAGAAACTTTCGTCTTCTACTCCTTAGACATTGTATTCCGACATATGCCCACGATCCCTTTTAGGGTGTTATCTTCGAACTACTATGGCCTCTACCATATCGTATTAGTATGCTCTACATATAACCTAAAACCTTTTATCCTTATCGCTTTATCATTGCAACAGTCTTCCTCGTGATACTTACTACCCTTACTATTTCGGATCTATCCGTACGTTAAGCAACAGCACCCCTCGGTCGAAGGTCGAAAAAAATTATTTCAACGTTTTTATATTTTAAGTGAAGTTGTAATACAGCCGAAAAAACAGCAGCATTCGCCTTTTTTTTAACTCTTTGTTGCGGCTTTACCCAATGTGTCCGTGTTGATGTTGTAGACCAAAAAGAATCACCAATCAATTTGGTCCAGATATTATTTAACTAAAGAGCTTTAACTTCCGCAGCGAGAAAGCGAGACAAACGCTAGCGCATGACGGCAGATTCAGGTGACCGATCGAATGCACGAGAGCGGGCGACGCGAGCATAAATAGCTCAATAAATTATGCCCGGCCAAACTTCTTTCCGATGGCTGCTTGACCCGACAGCAAAAGTTCAACACTACGCATCCGCATCCACAATATTTGTAAATACAAATTATTCCTCCCCACCTTTTTAGGGGAACATTTTTCTTGTGAATGCTTGGGCCCTCAAGCTTGGGAAATTCACAATGTAATGAAAATTACAAAAGGCATTATTCATCTCAGCGACAAAAAAATGTTGTTAAGCCCGTGAAAGACCGTTTGACCTAACCACCGACGGCTCTGCGAGACGATTATAAGCGCGCTATTGTCTAAAAAAAGCACTGTAGCCGAATGCGCCCACGGAATCCTAGCAGACTCCTATTGCGCGTTTACCAATTAGGCCATAGTCTGTAATAGTCTGGCCATAGTCTGGCGGCACACGACACGTGCGATAAAATTATAAAAAGGGCCTACCTTACCACCTTCTAGAGGAAGGAAATTGTAAAAGACTCCGTTTACCTGAAACTTAACATTGTTGACGACCCCTTCACCAGATGATGCGTCACCGATCGCGGCGCGGCACAACCAAGGCATTTGATGATTTATTTTCGTACACAAATGCAATTCGTATATGTTGCTTCTGGATGGATTTCTCATCCATTTGGCATCTCTCTTTTTCGTGAAATTCTTTTATTTTTTTATCGCTTTTAATTTTATAGACATAAAGTTCATTTAGTTGTTTAAGCCATCTATTAAAATTAACATGCATTTTTAAAAACTAAAAATAAAGCTTTTGCGAACAAACGCTATTTAGAAAACCTTTTTTTAATTTTTTTTTCCAATTTCATCTCAGGTGTTTTCTTAATAGGACATTTGACATATTTGCTAATATTTCCAAGAAAGAAAATGTGGTATTTTATAAAAACTTTGTATATGAACGATTTTGTCATTTCCTTATACGAATACACCAAAACAATTAATAATTTTCATCCTTCAATTATTCGATCGTATCGTATAAATGTAACTGAAACTAGGAGAGTTCTTACGGCGTCTTATCCTTTTAGCCCTTTAATTTACTACATTACCTTATCAATTGTAACTAGGTGGTGCTAGCTTGACCGATATCACCACATACTATCGATACAAATATTTACATTTTGTCTCCATTCATCACAATACAAATGTTCATAAATAATGGATTTTGACGTAATTAATTGTAGTAAGTTTTTTTTAATAATCCGAACTAAGTTTTTGTGAATTTTCCAAATATTACTTTGGCAAATATAAAGAAAAATATCCTATAAATTATATAAATCGCAAGTGTACTGCGTTTTTCTGCGTTTTTGGATTTAGGTTATTGTTATCGCTCTATGTTGTGGGATTACTTGTCCGCCTCAGTGCAAGATAACAGTTGAGAAGATGTAATTTTTTTGCTTGGATTGTGTACGCCTGAAGACGTAGCAACACTTTTAAACAACCCACAATCCATATAACGAAAAATTAAACTATAAGAACCCATTAACTAATGTTTAATTTCTAGTTTGTACATATATATGTATTTATGTATGTATGTATATATGCAAAGGTTATTAATATAGGATCTTTATTTGGGGCAAGCCCGTTAGAGCCAGTGCTACTATAATGGTATAAGAGTTTTCACGCTAACTACTGTTTACGTTAGTTCGGTTTTTGATCTCTCTTATACACCTCTTGTCTCTTGGTGTCTCTTATACGCAATTTGTCAATTCCCGTCCAATTGTCCGTACGCCTGTTTTAAGAGATTTCGAAAACACCAACTATTTTGCATATTTTTTGCTAAAATTAGTAATGAATTTTCACCTTTATATGACAAGCTGTAATGTAATGTAAAGAGTGTACTATTTTCAATAAAACGGCATTAAAATAATAATACATTCTGTGTATTTAATTGTTTTTCTTAATGTACTTGGAGTACATTATATAGTATTTATAGTAGAATATAAATATGTCAAAATAAGCCTTTAAAAGCCGTCCGGTACTTATTTTCAAAGTTTCATAGGTAAACTTTAAACGCTTCTACTGAAAAGTCGTGTTTTCAAAGTCGCCGAGCAATGTACAGGTCAGAGATTTCATTTTAATCGAATGCTGTTTTTTGCTTTATGTTTATGTCGGGTCAGGCAGCAGCCACGGCATAAATTGAATCAATATGTAAATGTAACATATATATGTATATAAATGTTATAATTATAGTTTAGCATATAATCATTTTCTCATCGCTGTTGTTAGTCGCAAGCCGACTCTTCTCGGCCGCTTGGCTTTATTTTATCTTTGTCATTAAGTTAACGAGCTTTCGCCCGTCCTATGCTAAAAGGCGAGCCCACTTGTACTCTCTATCTCAGTGCGTACGCATTCTAAATCGGAGCTTTCTGGCACTCCATTTCATATGCGAACAAATAAACATTTTATAACGTTGTGAAACAAATAATTCCCTTTTTTTTGTTATTTTGGAAAAAGGGAAAAAGTCATTGAAAAGACTCAATGACCAAACAGTTTAAAATTAAATTCTCCACAACATGAATAGAAGGATTTTTCATATTTGTTTTTATAACATGTTTTTTTTACGAATAATCAAAAAAAAAAACAGTGCGTGTCTATAGGGACACCCGTGAGGAACGAAGTTCCTTTGGCATGTTTTCGTTTAGCAGGCAGGATGAGATGGAGGTCAATGAAGGAAAAACCTTAGTGAATGATGGCGAAAAATGATTTACAGCAATAATTTTCCACAATTAATACAAAAATAATGTGTTAATGTAATAATATTTCGTACTTTGTTTTTTTTTGTTAATTGAATTTGAAAATTTAAATTGAAAATTCAAAGTGAAAATTGAAATTGATAATTAAAAATTGAAATCGAAACTGACAATTGAATATTAAAAAATTGAGATTGACAAAGAAAACTGAAGATATGAATTACAATTTCAAAATCATCTGTCGCATCTTTTCAAATAAGAGATAATAAGAGACATAGAGAGAGTGAGAAGAAATGGTTATATTCTCTCACTCTACGAAGGAGAAGTAGACGGATAGCCGTTTAACGTTACGTTACGGTATTTCTCGGCTAGCCCTCCTCCGCCAAAATCATACCGCGCCATAAGAAACTTCGTTCCAAAAGGGTGTTTTTTCAAAAAAAAATTTAACTTCTCATTTTTTATGGGAAAACTATTTTTTCTCATATGGAATAATTCATGTTGTGCGCTGTACTTCTAAGTTTAATGCTCAGTTGCTGTTTTAGACGTTATTCTGGACAGACCCATATATCGTCAAAATCGGCTGAACAACATCGCTCTTCTACATATTTATTTAAATATGACCGACGAGATCGAGCTGGAAAAACTCGTAAATGAGTTTATCTCGCGTAATTCAAAGCGTGCTAGTGTTTTTGCTTTGCGCAAATAATTTTGTTTTGGGATAATGACACGATTTTCATGTTTTTGTTAGCTTGTCACTAGTTGACTACCCACTCGGGCCGAACATGTCCTGCCGGGCCTGATCCTGGACTTGGAGACTGCATGCGGAAAGGTTATTACTCAAAACACGACTCTACATTATTAATCATAAATGGGCTTAATTACAAAATTAAAAAAAAAATTTATTTTCATTGCCCAATTATTTACTACAAACAAGCAAAAAGAATGGCTAAGATTCATTTAATTACCTACAGTAGAACTCCAATTATCCGAATTATAGGGGACCGGGACCCATTCGGATAATCAAATATTCGGATAATCGGATTTTCGTTTTCTTTTCGAAGCCATGGTATAAAAACAATACAGTATTGTACACGCACAAACAAACGTAAGCCATAGCGAAAGAGTAGCGTCCTCGAGCAAGGTCAATAGCACACTGGCTAATCAAAACAAACAATCGCGGGGGGAAGTCAGTGTAGGCACAACTGCAAGTTAAGACAAGTCAAGTCAAGACTTTTGATTCGGATAATCGGCGATTCGGATAGTCGGAGTTCGGATAATTGGAGTTCTACTGTATTTGCAATCCACTCCCAAAGATAGGCCTTATTTTTGGCCAAATTGTATTTCCTCCATAAAAACTACTTCAGAGGTTTGCAGCAGATTTTGAAATGCGGTGATGTCACGTTTTTATATAAAACTTTGAAGTGAAAGTTTTAAAAAAAAATTCGTGAATGAACGATTTAGATTTTGTTCTGTAATGTACCCATTTTTTGTCGCTTGATCGACATCGTGGAAATAAGGCTGTATTCTTATTTAAAAAGTGCAGAATCTAGATTTAATAAATTTGTGTATTATGTTATAAAAATATCTAAGGTATGTAGGTTATATACAGTGATTAAGGGGTTAGGTGGGTTTGCGGGGCCAAAAAATGGCCTTTTTTCAAAAATTTTTTTTTTATATAAAGAATGAAATATTTTATTGCAACTCTTAGGTTTTTTAAATATACATATTTAAAGAAGAATTTCTGAAAATTTGAGAAAAAAATATTTAACAGTTAGCCATTGAGACGTCATTTCCCATGACTCCTGGCAAAAAAGGTGCTTTTGCGTTGACAGAACAATTCCTGACAGAATCATCTGAAATGAAAAAAACAAGTATTTTCCTTTAGTACAGACCTAAAACTAGAAACTGAACGAAGAAAAAAAAATCAAGTGAGAATCGAATTTTTGGGACACCTTTTTGCAAAAAAATTCAAATTTTGGTGACATTTTTCGGTTATTACTCAAAACACGACTCTACATTATTAATCATAAATGGGCTTAATTACAAAATTAAAAAAAAAATTTATTTTCATTGCCCAATTATTTACTACAAACAAGCAAAAAGAATGGCTAAGATTCATTTAATTACCTACAGTAGAGCTCCAATTATCCGAATTATAGGGGACCGGGACCCATTCGGATAATCAAATATTCGGATAATCGGATTTTCGTTTTCTTTTCGAAGCCATGGTATAAAAACAATACAGTATTGTACACGCACAAACAAACGTAAGCCATAGCGAAAGAGTAGCGTCCTCGAGCAAGGTCAATAGCACACTGGCTAATCAAAACAAACAATCGCGGGGGGAAGTCAGTGTAGGCACAACTGCAAGTTAAGACAAGTCAAGTCAAGACTTTTGATTCGGATAATCGGCGATTCGGATAGTCGGAGTTCGGATAATTGGAGTTCTACTGTATTTGCAATCCACTCCCAAAGATAGGCCTTATTTTTGGCCAAATTGTATTTCCTCCATAAAAACTACTTCAGAGGTTTGCAGCAGATTTTGAAATGCGGTGATGTCACGTTTTTATATAAAACTTTGAAGTGAAAGTTTTAAAAAAAAATTCGTGAATGAACGATTTAGATTTTGTTCTGTAATGTACCCATTTTTTGTCGCTTGATCGACATCGTGGAAATAAGGCTGTATTCTTATTTAAAAAGTGCAGAATCTAGATTTAATAAATTTGTGTATTATGTTATAAAAATATCTAAGGTATGTAGGTTATATACAGTGATTAAGGGGTTAGGTGGGTTTGCGGGGCCAAAAAATGGCCTTTTTTCAAAAATTTTTTTTTTATATAAAGAATGAAATATTTTATTGCAACTCTTAGGTTTTTTAAATATACATATTTAAAGAAGAATTTCTGAAAATTTGGGAAAAAAATATTTAACAGTTAGCCATTGAGACGTAATTTCCCATGACTCCTGGCAAAAAAGGTGCTTTTGCGTTGACAGAACAATTCCTGACAGAATCATCTGAAATGAAAAAAACAAGTATTTTCCTTTAGTACAGACCTAAAACTAGAAACTGAACCAAGAAAAAAAAATCAAGTGAGAATCGAATTTTTGGGACACCTTTTTGCAAAAAAATTCAAATTTTGGTGACATTTTTCGAACATTTTTTTTTTAAATAGTTGTAATCAACGAAAAATAAAATCCTTCGTTCAAGTTCTAGATAATCGTATCTCGAAGGCCTGTGCAAAATTTTATCAAGATCGGTTGAGCAGTTTCCGAGAAATCTTGACAACCGACTTCGAAAACACAGTTTTGAGAAAAACGCGCTTAAGGTAGTAGACCAATGTGACGGCCCAAATTTGGACGTTTTTTTGAAATTTTTTTTTAACAAGAAAATAAAATGCGATCGTCTTGTAACTTTTACATGTTTATTTTAATAATTTCTAGGGTACAAAAAAATTAAGTTGACTTAATTATACTTTAAATTATTAACAGTATTTTCTGTTGAAGTAGAGGTCACGAAAGAATGGTGAGCTGTTTCGGGGAAGCACACAGCCTTCCGTAAGCATCCGAATTTAAAAAATCAAAGAAATTATTATTATGTAGACCCTATTCTAGTGACTGAACCAAAAATATGCATAGAAAGTGAGAAATTGTATAAATGTTGGAGTTTTGAAAAAAAAATACTCAAAATCAATGTTTTTCCGTTGATAAAATGTTTGAAAAAATCAATTTATTATTCGAAATTTGAATGTTTTAAAGGTTCGGTATTTAGATATGTGTATGTAGAATATTCAGTTAAATTTTAAGCCAAATCGGTTGAATAGTTTTTAGTCAGTGCTTCCCCGAAATTTCAAAAACCTGGTTTCGAGAAAAACGCGTTCAAAGTTTCGACACGCGTTCATACTCACTACGGCGCGCTCTCTTGTTTTGCCAATAACTTT
Organism: Drosophila ananassae; assembly: GCF_017639315.1. Classification (NCBI taxonomy): domain Eukaryota; kingdom Metazoa; phylum Arthropoda; class Insecta; order Diptera; family Drosophilidae; genus Drosophila; species Drosophila ananassae. The sequence goes on along the minus strand of NC_057929.1, from coordinate 21,872,821 downwards.
AACAATATTTTAAATTTTGGTCTGAAAATTTAAGAGCATGTTTTTGAAATGTGGTTCTTTCAAAAAATGTAGAAAAAAAAAATTCGATTTTTTGAACCCATCACATTGGTCTACTACCTTAAAGTTTGCGCTCTGCCTATACCTGACCTCGAGCGTCCACCTTTTCAGGGCTGTATCTCCGAAAGTTTTATTCGAATCGACTTGAAAATTGGGGAAAATATGCTTAAGATTCTGTAGAATTTTATACAAAAAAAAAAAAAATACGATTTTTTTTTTGCCGCCAAACCCACCTAGGTTAGGTTAGGACGGTGATGCTCGGGGGACATAGAAGACTACCTCCTCTTCATCCCTGCAGCACCTTCAATAATCATTGTGGGGGACTGCAAGCCTGGCCGCGTGTTCGCCTATCAGCCAGTGTCCAGTAATTGCCCTAATCGCTAGGCTACAGTCTGGTCTGCTGAGAGCAATAAGTCTCGCCGATCTTTTCTGAGAGCGTGTCGGCCAGATCAGACGTGAGGTTCTACAGGTCTGGAGATTACTCCATTTCCTATTGGCTGCCAGGTAAAAAAACTCCCTGCACTTTAGCCTGCAAGTAGCCAAGGGAATGCCTACAAGTTCTTTCTCCGGTTGGTAGTCCCTGCCCTAGCTAGTTCATCTGCGGTGCAGTTTCCCTCGTGATCCGTGTGACCGGTAACCCATATGAGGTAGATGTCATGCTGTTCAGCCATCTCGTTGAGAGATCTGCGACAATCATTGACTGTCCTGGAGTTGGACGAGACAGCCTCCCACCTGGCCGTTAAGTTTTGATCCATCTGTGTAGATGTGAATGGAGCCCTCCGGTCCCGGTGTCCGGGCGTCCCATTCCTCCCTCGAGGGGATGATGATTCTGTAATTATTGGTGGGTTGGGCACGCAGTAGTCCGTACCCCCCTCAGGCATGAAGTGATGCAGGTCCAGTCTGGTATGACCAAAACTATTCTTGTTCCATAGATTCGCCTCTTGCAGTCTTATTGCCGCCATAGTAGCTATCTTTACCCCCATCAGTTCTACCGGTAGTAAGTCAAGGATGAGATCTAGGGCATCGCTAGGCGTAGTGCGTAGACTGCCTGTTATACAGACTTCCGCCATGCGCTGCGTCTTCCTGAACCTATCCCTGCATAAGGAGTTGTCCAGGGCAGGCCACCAGACCACAACTCCATAGAATAAGATTGGTCTGATGATCGGGGAATTTCAGGCCTACCGCCTTGCGGCAGGTATAGAGTGCTATTGCCGCTTTCTTAGTCCTATCTGCGGTGTTCAGCTTCCTGTCTAATGTGATGCCTTAGGTCGCATAAATTTGTGGGAATTTCCCTACGCAATGATCTTACAGCCGTCACCCTCTAAGGATCGCAGTAGGCTGTTAACCGCCACGCTCCAGAGTATGGTGAGACTACACCTCCTTGCGGGGTGCCCTTCTTGACGTATCTTCGAATAGTCGAACCTTCAAAAGTAGCCTTGACACTCCTGTTGACCAGGATCTGCCGTATTAGGTGAACTGATCGGTCGTCTATTCCAAGTCCCGTCAGTGCATCAATTATTGAGCACGACAAGATGTTGTTGAAGGCCCCTTCTATATCCAGAAAAGCAACAAGTGCGTATTCCTTAAAGTTGATCGCTCGCTCGGCGATCATAGAGATTTCGTGCAGGGCTGTTTCTGTTGATCGGCCCCTTTTGTAAGCATGCTGAGAGCATGAGATGTCACTTGGGTTAATGTTTAGTTGGAGATGGAGACCTAAGAGTCTTTCCATAGTCTTAAGGAGGAAGGATGAGAGACTTATAGGTCTGAAGTCCTTAGGGGTGCAGTGGGATGGTTTGCCCGCCTTATGTATGAATACAACCTTCGTGCACAGCCACGCCTTTGGTACCATACCCTGGCCCTGGATAACTGAGCCGGTAGAATACCGTCTGGGCCCGGAGATTTAAAGGGTTTAAAACTATCTATTGCCCATTTAAGATTTCTGTCACTGAGGAGGTAGTTGAGTGAGCCCTGGTGACCCTGGCTACGCATCACCTGGGTTGTTCCTTCCGATGAGCAACCCGGGAAGTGTGCGTTGTTAAGGGTGTCCAGGGATTCCTGGCTTAAGGTTGCCCACCGCCCATCCGTGTTCTTAATATAACCTACGATGGGGGCTGTATTAGAGAGAATCTTTCTTAGGCGGGCGGCCTCTGATGTCTCCTGGATGTTGGTGCAGAAATTGGCCCAGGCCACCCTCTTTGCCTTTCGCAATTCCTTGTTATAGCGCCTGAGTTCAGCTTTATAGGCCTCCCACGACTCGTCTGTGTTGGTATGGTACGCGTGGTTAAAGGCCCTACGTGCATTTTTCTTGAAGGGGGCTAACGACGAGGTCCACCATGGAGGTTTCTTCGATCTGCTGCTACCTATTCTTTTCTTGGGGCAGGCCCTGTGGTATGCTTTTGCGCTCGTCGCAGTAAGCTTATCTACCATGGCGTTGAGTCCCTCGTAAGTCTTGATAATCTCTGAAGGTGGTTCACCTATCTAGTATCTATCTAGTATCTTTTTATAGAGCTTCCAGTTTGCCTTCCTAGGATTTCGAACTGCTTGCTTGGTGAAGTTTTCAAAATTTACGGCATCGCAATGTAGCGGTGGTCTGAAAAGGAGTGTTTGTCTAGGACTCTCCAGCTGGTGATTGCATCTGCCAGGGAGTGCGAGAATAATGTAATGTCAATAACCTCTCTCCTGTTCTTGACGACGAAGGTGGGTTCTGAACCACTCTTACCCACTAGAAGCTTAGAGCTGAGGATAAAATCGAAGATTGACTCACCCCTCTCATTTGCGTCAGTGCTTCCCCACTGACTGTGATGAGCGTTGGCATCGCATCCTATTAGTAGGTCGATTTTCTTCCTCTCGCTGTCTTCCACAAGCCGCCTGAGTAGCAAGTGCGGTGGAGGTCCAATGTGGTCATGACCCATATACGCCGAGCATATTCTTAGATGGCCGCCTGGGCCTTCTGTCGATGCGGCTACATGATCTTCATTGCTGAAATTTGGTAGCAAGAAAATGTTAAGGCTCTTTTTTGCTTGTATGTATGCATGCTCGCTTTTTACCTGTTACATCGGCTGTGCACAGCCTGAAATCCGAGCCCCCAAACCGAGAATCCTGTCTCCATGGATCCAGGGTTTTTGGATGAGGGCCACGTCAGCTCCACTTTCTGCGAGATGGAGCAGGAGGGCGGCGGATGCCTCCTTACTGTGATGGAGATTTATCTGCAGGAATGTCAGGGACATCCTTTAGATTCTCCACCACAGTAACCTCAGCCTCTGTGTCGGAGCCTAGCAGTGACTCCTCCTCCATACCGACGCCTCCAAGAGCCCTTGCCAAGTCACTCTCCTCTGAGGTGTACCTTTCCAGAATGTCCTCCTCCACATCTGGTTCCTCCAAGTCCTTCTCTTGTGCGTCTATCTCCAAGTCGATGCATCCTGACTTATTTTTCGCATACGACTTGTAGATCCTCACTGCTACGTGCCCGTACCCGTACTTAATACGGCTACCAGCACCCTCCAGGATCCTCGCAGTCTCCTCATTTAAAGTGAGAACGACTTGCCTTCTTAGTCCCACTGCTTCCTCCACCTTGGCGACTCTCCTGTCCACCGTAGGGAGTGTGGGATTGGACATTTTTAGCATGGCCAGTATGGTTGCAGGGTCCGCCGGCTTCTCTATCAGCCATACGCGGGCCCTCGGTTTCATTCCTCACAATCATGCGCTTGTAGAGGCCTACAGACCTCGCATCTTCGCAGCGTCTTCAGACCCTGCGTCTTCGCAGTCCGGTGAAGGTCCTCCGCTCTTGAGCATCTCCTCCATGAAGCGACCATGCAGCTCATTCACCACCCTCCGCCAATACCGCCGGTGCGAGAGGAGCTCAACCCTGGGATCTTGCCCCCCACACCGTTCGGTGGTCCCATAGTGGCCCCGTTTTGGGGGTTGGAGCCTTGGCATCCCCCCTACACCGGCGCAGCTCGCCTCCGGACGTTGTCCCTCAGTGGGGAGCTTCGCCATCCCAGCGTCTCTTTGGCCTCTGTCTGCCTTGGAGATTGACGGATCTATGATCCCATTTCCGGACTTTCTTGGGGAGTTCCATGCTCCACTATTTTTGTTTGTGTTGTTGCTTTAATTCATATTTGAACCCACGAGTAGGCGGGAAGGAGTTCGACCATCATGACATAGCCCGCTTATCATGATAAGCATGATTGAAACTGAGGGGTCGGCCGGTCCCCCCAGAGTCCGCATATTTACGTCCGTGCACCCCCCGGACATGCATCCCTCGGCATATGCTGTTCCACCTTGGATTGGGGTGATTTGAGGAAGGGAGTGTTCTTCTCCCCGCCCGACTACGATTCGCTAGCGTTCTCGGCAGAGACATGACCTTACCGGGACCTGTTACCAGCCGCCCTCACGTGGAGAGTATAGTCGCACTACCAGCGGTGTACACAGATACGGCACATGAACTCATACGTTTCTCCCCATGTAGTACCCGTTGGCAGACGGCCTACCCACCTAACCCACCTAAACCCACATAACCCCTAACAAAATAATATAGACGCATTTTTACATTGAGTTTATGTACGTATCTTTAATAAGGAACAAGTTATGAATTTTTATTTTAAATACATGCATTATATACAAACATGTGGATACATGTTTGTCACTTCTGAGCTCAAAGTGTTATAAAAGTGGTAAACATTTTTGTTGCCGTTAATCTCTATTCATATCGACTATACACAAAAAAAAACAAATATTCAAATAATAAGTTGTTTATATATTTATTTCATTATTTTTTATTTAAAAAAGTCAATGTATCCAATTTTTCACGGTTGTACTTTTTCGTGGGTTTTCCCAAATTTTAGTACTTTGTCCAAAGACCTCTAGCTTTAATGCGCCTAGGCATACTTAAGCACTAAGAGATTGGTGTCCAAAATTATATCGTTTTTCATGATACAATTGATTTTTACCAATGGGCCACTGTTGCACCACGTAAAGCAGCCTCACACCATCCTCCAAGCTTCATAGTTTTGTTAACTTGATGTTTTTTAATTTCTCATGTGGCCGGTGCATGTAATATTCCTTACTTTTGAACTGAAAGCGGTTTATTTTGGTCCCGTCTGACTATATTACTTTTTTCGAGTCCCCTATCGTACAAGATATATTTAAAACGTACAGTTACATTTTTCTCAGAGAGTGGAGGTTTCTTTTGTTTAATTGACGATCTTAGGCCGATCCTAAGCAGAACTTTGCGTGCTGTCCACTCAATTACAGGCTTGTTTATGGCAAAAAATCTATGGTATCATGAAAAAGGAGCAATATCCTAATATTTTGTGACCAATCCCCCAGAATTCAGTGGCAAATGTGCTTACCATGTTGATGAAATCATTTTTCAACAAGATAGAGAGGCCAAACACACAAAAAAAATCGTAGAAAATTTTTCTTTGCGTAGAAATCGTAGACATTTTTCTTTGCATCTCACATACTTGGGGTAGGTACACCACTTTTAGATGTGATACAACTCTGCAAAGGGGAGGAGGATTGTTAATCTTTGTAGACTCCAAACTCGCTTCTGAAGAGGTAAAATCACAGGAGTTTGGTGACATTGAATTCCTTTGCATCAAAATCACTTTGTCCGATCAATCTTTGTATGTTACCTGTTCTTACATACCACCTTCGTCCGAACCGCCAACATACTGGCAACATTTGTCCGCTATTCGTTTGGTATTCGATCGTCTGTCTGATGGTGAACAGCTGATAGCTGTGACTTTAATATCCCAGAACTTATGTGGTCAAATGTTGAAAATTCACCGTCTTTACAGCTTAACTCCCACCACGACTTCCCTGCGGGCATGTTTGTCATGTCACTTGGGCAAATTAACAACGTTAGAAATTCTTTAGGTCGGCTGTTGAACTTATGTTTCGTTTCTGATCCTGATGGAATTACTTTTTCCAGAACTTTGCCCCTGTCTGACCCTGAGGATCCATATCATCCCACTCTTGAGCTTTCAATCGAAAACAACTCCTTAAATGACCTTAGGTTAGGTTAGGCCTCATAAAGTTCGTTTCTTCCGTAAGGCTGATTTTATGAAATTAAACCTGGTACTCCATCAAGGCCTGGCGAATACACGGGCTTAACCATAACTTTGACTAACACCACTTTGATCGAAAGATAGGCAAAATATAAGGTTGGCTGATTGGATATTATAAGTGTAAGGCTGAGCTGGACTGCTGCTAGGTGAATTCGTTATTCAAAAAAGGTGTGCAAAGATATCGAGCATTTCCTGATCAGTGTTCGCATATGAGTTTTCAAAAGTAAGCCGAGGTACCTGATACATTTTTGCGCTTAGTGTTTACCAAGTTATAAAACTGCTTCGGATCCTGAGTAAACTAAATCCAACAGCGGCGAATATAACTCCTATAATTTTCTGCGTTATGCACGGTGAAATAATCTGTGTTTATTTAAAATATTCTTTAAATTTATAAGGTGCCGTGTATACCAAGGGGGAACGATTTCATAAAGTCAGCCTTACGGAAAAAACTAACTCTGTGAGATTTAAGTGTAGACTTAAGGTCATTTCAGCTATAGTTTTCGATTAAAACCGCAAGAGTGGGATGATATGGATCCTCAGCGTTAGAAAGGGGCAACAAAGGTCTAGCAGCCTTTGCCAGTATGTGGGTGGTTTGGATGAAGGTGGCATAATAAAATAACAAAAGTGAACTTAATTCTTTAATACAAATATGAAGCTTCATTTAGTTTAATTTTATGTTTTTGACCTGAAAATAATAATTTAATCGTAATGACTAATCTTTACCCAAATTGACTAGTTTACCAAAATTATTATGACTTGAATGCGACCATGGTTTTGGTTAAAAACTTCTGCTTACCTACAAGGCATAGACTCAATCACATTGGATTTATGGCAGTATTTTTTATTGCGTCTAATATGAATCCAAACAAATCTATCTTTGTCTTAACGTCCAAAAGACATTTTTTTAATTTTAGCGTATTTTTGGAAAAGCGGGGTCGCCTTTCGTTACTATTTAGGCTCAAAAAATGAACTCTTCTTGCTGAATGCGCTTTCAAACGCCGCTCTCAATCAGTCTATACTTATGCTTCGATTTGTTAAGGTTGCATTCATTTAATATTCGTTCATCAAATTCTTTCTGCCACGTTTCTCCTCTTTTGGTGTGGTAGATGACAGAAACTCGAAAACAGCCAAATGATTTGCTATATAAGTTAAGGTGTCCTTCCATGGTTCACCTGATGAAAAGTCGTTGGTTCATTCTTGGATAACGTTGGGAGTACAATTTATTTGTGTCGCTTAATATTAACAATCGGTTTTGTAAGTTCTTATTTAACGGAAGGGGTATATTTTTATATGTTGATGGAGAATGTTGGAGTTGGTTCAGCTTCGTAGTTCGGCGGTCAAGAATAGACTGACTTCCCGGAGTTGTGACCCTCCGATCGACTGTTCGATATCGGCCGATCTCCCACTCCAACTCTATGTGTGGTGTCAGCGTGTGCGGTGTCGGCGTGTGTGGTGTCAGCGGGTGAAGTGTCAGCTATCCGGAGTCAAGAGTCAAGAGAGAGCATAACACTCAGGGTGTGTGTCAGCTTTCCCGCAACATTCTAGTCAGCGTACATAGTTGCACACTTGTGACATAGATGCACTCTTGCGACATACCCGGATGTACTTGAACCCATAGCACTTGAAAAGTGCTCGTGAAACGCCAGACATTAGCTGTATATTTTGGGCCGTTTTCGACGATCATCTTTTCCGAGTTGAGTATCGCATTCTAGTCCTCCGCGTCTGGTGATCCTGCAATCCATTTCCAGCCTAAACCCAGTTTATTGCTCGAGCTCTGCGTGATGATGGCCTCATCACTCTGTTTATTCCCTCCGCTGCTTGCTCCTGGTAGTGTCTCGTTATTGTGCTAACACGTTGGTCCTAACACGGTTGCCGCGTCCCGGCTGGTGTCGTCTACTAGTTGCATTATCCTTGATAGGTCGATGACATGTACCAGCATAAACACTCCATTGATCCGCTATACTGCTCCTTGTTGCAGGGGAACGACGGGTGCGTCGTACTTGAATATGCGCGCGGCTGATGTGACGCCGATGATTGTAAGACTCGTGGAGCATCGTGATCGAGAAATAAAGAAAGGCTTGTCTGTATACTATTCGCGCTTATAATATTTGTGTATTCATGCTTAAATTACACAGTGTAACAGTGATTCTGAACTTTTGAAGTGACATAGTAGGAATTGTTAATTGGGTCGAGTATATCACAAAACCATTTTTGAAATATTTCTAACACCCTCAAAATCTTGATTTATGGTTAAAAACCCGTTTTTCGGGACTTGTTTGCGTTTAAAAATTCCTGAACGCGTTTTTTTCAACCGATTTCAAAATTTTTGGTGTTTTTTAATAGTGAAATGTTGTAGCTTTTGAAAAAAAAATATATCTTCGATTTTGTTAAACAAAAAGAACAACATTTTTACATCTGAAACTGAAGTTTTCGATTTTTGTTAGTGTTTTTCGGATTTTGATGCCAGTTTTTCGGTACAACTTACAAAAATTCTGTCATTTTTACCACATATCAATGTTGTCTCATTAATTCTGAATAAAATGAGACAAATTTCATCAAAGCATGGATTGGAAGAATGGGGTCTTGAGTACTAGTACGTATTTCGACCTACTAAGCAATGCGTGATTCTAACATTGTCAGATTCTAAACCTTAACTTGTTGCCATTCCTCGCGTTGTATTCTATGTATGGCACGCTGGATAAGCGTCCGTCATAAAATTTGCCTCATCGCTAGCGTTCTCGTTGTCGGCCTTATGGTGTGGGACATCATACTCGAGGCTCGTGTCGTAGGCGCTCATCGCTTCGTCTTCGTAAGTAGTCTGACAAGCGGAATTTTGCGTGTCGTTTTCAGGCATTGTCACCACGCTAGACGGAACCGCCGTCATGTGGTACAATCGTTGTTCCTTCCTGAAGGGATTCGAACCAGGCGAAGTATTTTGGGACCTATCATCGTTTCTACGGCGTACGCCACAGCCGGACTTAATGTTCATGCCCGCCGGTGCCATTATTGGTGGTTGGAATGAAGACGAATACCGTGGGGATGCTTTTGGAGGCGCTTAGCGCGATACGCTTGTCGGGTAACGGAGTTAAAGAAATGGGGCGAGCCTAGTCGCGTGTTCCATACGTACATTTCCCCTGACCGATACATTCTGCAGCTCTAGACAAAAGGAATATGCCTCAGGCAAATTTTTTGGGCCCCGAATAACGAGTAACTTAGAGGCTTCGCCGTTAAGCCCCCTTACGAAAACATCCAGCGCCATGTCCCTATACATCTCAATTAGAGCGCTGGCCACGTTAGGCGCATGCTCTACCTGCTTGGGTCAATTGGCTTAGTTGATATTCAAGGGTTCGGACGTCTCGCTTATCGGCGTAGTGAAGCGAGAGAACCCGCTTAATTTCCGACCAATTATCATCGTCTACATTGTAAGAAGAAAGCGCCAAATCGGCGTCGCCTCTTATTTTCTGCCTAATGTAGAGAATGATGGTCCTATACAAGGGCTTGCCTATAATGATCTCGTAGTCATTAACAATGGCTTGAGCCCTGTTAACCCAGGACACAAATTTCCCGGGCTCCCCCTCAAAAGTCTGAAGTTCCTTCACACAATCTGGCAGAGTGGACGTTTCTTTTAATTCGTATTCGGTGCGCGGACGGACCAAAGGAACGGGTTGGGTTACCGCAGGGTTACGTTTTTCGTGTTCTTGTTCAAGCGTGGCTACCCTTGTCCCGACTTTCTTAATATCTTCCTTTACTCCTATAACCTGTTCTAATAGGGTCTTAAGGCTCTCGTCGAATTTTTGAAGGGTAGATTTGATTTCTTTAAATTCTTGCAATATAGTTTAATATTTGTAATTTTAATGATTATGGTTATAATAAAAAATAATTTTCAATCTTTATTTGACTTGAGGAGAAAGGGAGAAACGCTTTACACGCCCTTTACAAGCATAAGTGTATCAATATTTTAGTGTTCGTGTTGGTCTTCTTTAAATTCTTCTGATGATAAGAAAAAAGAAAATTTTTTAAATATGTGGAATAACAGAATTCAATATTATTTAATTGTAACAGGGTGTAAAGTGAACGTGTATTACGGGTGCTGCTTTGTTGCAAATTTTGTTGTATCTTTTGCATATTTTCGCATATTTTGTTATATTTTTTGCATATTTTCGCATATTTTGTTATATTCTTTGCATATTTTCGCATATTTTGTTATATTCTTTGCAAATTTTCGCATATTTTGTTATATTCTTTGCATATTTTCGCATATTATGTTTCTTTGCATATTTTTAATCTTTCTATTGCATACTTTTAGCTTTTGTTATTTTTGCGTTCTTTTATTTCTTTGGCACTGGGCGCGGTGGTCCGTATTGTTCCGTTTTAGCTCGTAGGCCTACTCAGGTACGGTTGCACACACAACCCACTAGGCAGTTTTTTTTGGGTGCATTCCACACCTCTTAGCATTTCCAGTAGGTTGCCACACACCTACTGTGAATGGTGTGTGGCAACCATTTTTTTTATTTTTATTTTTGATTTATACTTCTTGCCACTCGCGAATATGCTCACGGTGGTTCTCTTTATTTTTTTATAAACGGCAATATTTTAACACTCGCGAATATGTCAGTGACAAACCGCCGCAGTGCGTAATTGCATTTCTCTTTTATAACACAACAAAAACCCTTTTTATATTATTTTTTGTTTATAATTCTTGCCACTCGCGAATGTCTTCGCGGTGGTTCTCTTTATTTTTTTATATGAAGCAATATTTTAGCACTCGCGGATATGCCATGGTAGTAAACCGCCGCAGTGGGTAATTGCTTCATTATTTTTATCACAACACAGATTTTGCTTTTACTCTTTGTTTCTTTACGCAACTTTTTTGTTATTTTTCAATTTCATTTTCATTCTTACATTCTCTACTCTTTCCTATTTTTCTTTCCCCTTTTTTCTTATTTTCCAATATTATTTTATTTTATTACTTTCCTTGTGGTTCTTTTCTACTTTTACATTTGTACTTTTTATTTTTCCTACTTCTCTTTTATTTTCTTTTTTTTCGAGAAAGATCTTTGCTACTTCATTTTTCCTATTTCCTTTTTTTTATATTTTAAGAAAAATCCTCTATCTCTCTAAAATTCCTCTATCTATTTTAATTTTTTTTATCCTTTTTATTTTTTTTTATTTTGAGAAAACTTGACTACTTTGCTTTTATATTTTCACCTTTCTCTATCTATTTTTTCATTTTTTTATTTATTTTTTTATATTTTCTTCATTTTGAGGAAACTACGTTTTCACTACTGTATGTTTTTGTTTTACTTTCAGAAAACTTTACGTTACTTTACTTATTGTACTTTTACACTTTTCTCTATCTATTTTTTCATTTGTTTTTATTATTTTTTTTTTTTTGAAAGAAAAAAAAAACAAAAAAATCTTTATTACTTCACTTTTATTCTCTTTTTTTTTCGCGCGGTTCCCACTGCATACGTACAGCCCACCTCCCGTCCAACCGACCGAGGGACGCTGCCGCATAACGTACGGCTCGAATCGCGGGGATAGATCCGAGAACGTTTAGGAGAAGAGTAGGGGTAAGATATTACGAGGAAGAGTGTTGCATAGATAAGGCGTTTAGTATAAAGGATTTAAGATTGTTAGTGGAGCAAAGTGGCAAGGTGTGGTAGAGACCATTGTAGTCCGAACATAATACCCTGAACGGATCGTGTTGGGCATATGTCGAATTACAATGGCTAAGGAGTAGAGGACGGAAGTTTCTAGTCCTTCTACTAGGAACGTTAAAATTTAAGCGTGTTAGTAAATGCTGACTGTCTACATTACCATATATAAGATTATATAGAAACATAACACCCAGCATCGTTCTACGATTTGTTAATGATGGTAAGTTGATTAATAAAAGTCTACTATGATAAGTGGGAAGGTGAAGATTTGCATCCCAATTAAGTCCCCTAAGGGCGAAAATCAGGAAGTTTTTTTGTACAGATTCTATGTGATCTCGGTGTACTCCATATTGAGGACTCCAGACACACGATCCATACTCAAGAATCGGACGAACCAATGATGTATATAACGTTTTTGTTATGTACGGGTCATTAAATTCTTTTGACCATCTTTTAATAAAGCCAAGCACACCCATAGCTTTATTAACCATGGTAGATATATGGTCGGTAAATTTAAGTTTCAAATCTAAAAGGACTCCCAGATCGTTAACCTGAGTTAATCGTTCTAAAGCGTTCCCATAGAGAAAGTACATAGCCTGGTGAGGACTAGTTCGATAAAAGGACATGAGTTTACATTTCGATCCATTAAGCTTTAGGGTATTTGCAAAACACCAATTTTGAAATTTATCCAAATCGGATTGAAGTCTAGATTGGGCACTAGTGAATTTATACTGAAGACAAAGCTTAACGTCATCAGCGTACATAAGTACGAGTGAATCAGTTAAGGCAAGGGGCAAGTCATTAATAAAAAGTGTAAAAAGTAAGGGTCCAAGATGGCTTCCTTGAGGCACCCCAGATGTGACGCGGACTAGACGCGAGGTAACATCTTTAAAGAAGACACGTTGGGTTCTTCCAGATAAGTAGCTCGAAATCCAGATAAGGAGGTCAGTTGGGAATCCCAAAAGACTGAGTTTACTTATAAGAAGCGAATGGTCGACAGAGTCAAATGCTTTACTGAAGTCAGTGTAAATGACATCTGTTTGTAAGCCATTCCGGAACCCATCCGTGATAAAAGATGTTAGCTCCAGTAAGTTGGTAGTGGTGGAGCGGCGCTTCATGAAGCCATGCTGGCATGGAGATATTATTGAACTACATAGGTGTTGCAAATGTGGAGTGATAAGTTTTTCAAAAAGCTTCGGAATTGCTGACAATTTAGAAATGCCCCTATAATTGGCAGCGTCGGATTTTTTCCCTTTTTTATGAAGAGGAATAATGTAAGATTCCTTCCACATAAGGGGAAAGATTGAAGTCTCCAGCGAAAGATTAAAGAGTTTAAGGAGCGGTTTGCACAGAGCCTCGGCGCAGTTCTTCAGAACACAGCCTGGTACTCCATCGGGGCCTGGCGAATACACGGGCTTGACTTTAAGAAGACCCAATAACACACCACTTTGATCAAAAGAAGGGCAAAATATAAGGTTGGCTGATTGGATATTATAAGTGTAAGGCTGACCTGTACTGGTGCTAGGTGAGTATGTTGTTTGAAAAAACTGTGCAAAGAGATCGGCCATTGCCTGATCAGTGTTTGCATATGAGTTCTCAAACATAAGCATAGGAGGAGAAGATACATGTTTGCGCTTAGTGTTTACAAAGTTATAAAACTGCTTCGGATCCTGAGTAAACTGAATCCGGCAGCGGCGTATATAACTCCTATAACATTCAGCGTTATGCACGGTGAAATTGGACCGAGCTACTAAGTATCTTGAATAACTAACTGTACAGCCAGATATTTTATGTTTATTTAAAAGTCTATTCATAACGATCTTTAAATTTCCTAGGTGCCTTGTATACCAAGGCGGATTAATTGAAACGGACGGATATTTCCATGGCACGCAAACGTCGAAAAATTTATTCAAAGTATAATAAAATTTAATTAAGGCAATGTTTACATCTTCACATGCCAGTAGATTGGACCAATCAAATTCCAAAATTAACTTATTTAATTTCATAAAGTCAGCCTTACGAAAGAAACGAACTTTATGAGATTTAAGTGTAGGCTTAAGGCCAATTACGTTATTGTTTTCTATTAAAACCTCAAGAGTGGGATGATATGGATCCTCTGGGTTGGAAAGTGGTAAAGTTCTGGAAAGAGTAATTCCATCAGGATCAGAAACGAAACACAAGTCCAGCAGCCGACCTAAAGAATTTCTAACGTGGTTAATTTGCCCGAGTGACATGTCGAACATGCCCGGCGGGAAGTCATGGTGCGAATTCAGCAATAAAGACGGTGAATTTTTAACATTGGACCACCTGAGTTCTGGGATATTGAAGTCACCCAGAGCTACTAGCTGGTCACCATCAGACAGACGATCAAAAACAAACCTAATAGCGTCTAAATGTTGCCAGTATGTGGGCGGTTCGGACGAAGGGGGTACGTAGGAGCACGTAACGTATAATGATTTATCGGACAATATGATTTTAATGCAAAGAAATTCTATGTCACCAAACTCTTGTGATTTAATCTCTTCAGAAGCGAAATTGGAGTCTACAGAAATTAACACTCATCCTCCCCTTCGCAGAGTTCTATCACGTCTAAAAGTGGTGTACTTACTTGGAAAAACTTCGGAGCTTAAGATCTCCGGCTTTAACCAAGTTTCTGTAAAGACTATAATGTGAGATGCAAAGAAAGAACTATCAGAATACAGTTTGGGAAGCTTACTTCGTAACCCTCTAGTAATCTGATAGGTTTTTCCTATCCACTTTTCCTTTTTCTTTTCTTTTATTTTGGGAAAGATTTTTACACTTTTACACCTTTTTCTATTCATTTTTTCTTTTTTTGTTTTTTTTTGGGAAAAGAATTTTGTTTGGGGAAAGAAAGAAGAATATTTTTTTCCTTTTTAAAACCCGTAATTCACATTCACTCTACTTATCTGCTCGGGCGCCAGTTAAGGTGTCCTTCCATGGTTCACCTGATGAAAAGTCGTTGGTTCATTCTTGGATAACTTTGGGAGTACAATTTATTCGTGTCACTTACTATTAACAATCGGTTTTGTAAGTTCGTATTTAACGGAAGGGGTATATTTTTATATGTCGATGGAGAATGTTGAAGTTGGTTCAGCTTCGTAGTTCGGCGGTCAAGAATAGACTGACTTCCCGGAGTTGTGACCCTCCGATCGACAGTTCGATATCGGCCGATCTCCCACTCCAACTCTATGTGTGGTGTCAGCGTGTGCGGTGTCGGCGTGTGTGGTGTCAGCGGATGAAGTGTCAGCTATCCGGAGTCAAGAGTCAGCATAACACTCAGGGTGTGTGTCAGCTTTCCCGCAACATTCTAGTCAGCGTACATAGTTGCACACTTGTGACATAGATGAACTCTTGCGACATACCCGGATGTACTTGAACCCACAGCAATATTAAATTGGGAATTGCTTATGCTATGGATTGGGGTTTAAGAGTCTGGGGTCGAGTTCGAGGCGTAGTCGTAGTAGGGGTCGAATAGTGCTGAGTAAGGGGGGGGCGAAAGTGCCCGGTGTTAACTTATATAATATTACGGATACCCTAAACTAAAACTTTACAGAACAAAAATTACTTTTGTTAATTTAATGTTATAATACACATATTCAAAATATTAAATATTTTAATATAACAATATAAGAAAAACCCAAAATTTTTTTTTACATTCCTAGGGGTTTTCTTAGATTCTAGAAGCATTTCAAAATCTTAACAGTGGGAAGTTAGTCACTAAACTTTATTAGGTAAATATATATATCGAATAGAATATATCTGACCGATCCTTATGAGAATTTAAAATGTTAGAAACAGCCCTTTAGCATCTTTAAAATCATCAAAGTTATGCCAATTCCGATCATTAGTCGGCCGATCCATATTAAATGCTTATATCGACGCAGGAGATGATCCTGATCAAGAATATTTTATAGGGTAAAAAGAGATATCTTCTCTGCATTGCACACTTTTGACCAAAATTATAATACCCTCTGGGTATTATAAAAAAGGGTATTAACTGATCAATTCGGGCCCAAAATGTTCGTATATTGTAGTTACATATCCCTTGCCATATGCTCTTTCATTTAGATTGCCACCTTTAATCTCTGGTCCCATATAGTATATACCTCAGGGAAAGAAGTATAACATGTTGGCTGATAAGTCCCTGGTCTGACACATAAATAGCGTCGCTAGTATTGAATGCATATTATTGTTAATATGAGCATGTCCGTCTGTCCGTCTGTGCGTTTCTACGCAAACTAGTCTCTCAATTTTAAAGCTTTCGAGTTGAAACTTTGCACACACCCTTCTTTCCTTTGCAGGCAGTAAATAAGTCGGAACGGCCGGGATCGGTCGACTATATCCTATAGCTGCCATATAACTGATTGATCGGAAATGCCATAACTTGGTTGTTTTTCAAGTTAGAAGCTGGGAGTTTCAATGGATTCCTCTTTGGGCAACATAATTCAATATGCCAAATTTCATAAGGATCGGCCGACTATATGCGATCCGCTATATATTTAATAATATAAGATGCGTGGCGCCACCTAGCGGACTGCGACTGAACTGCAAGGGTATATCAACTTCGGCTCCGCCCGAAGTTAGCTTTCCTTTCTTTTTTTATATAGTACTAACTTTCAAATGATTCGAGTCAAAATTTGACGTTTGTCAGTCAATTAGTTTGTGAGATAGAGCGTCTTTTGTGAAGCAACTTTTGTTATTGTGAAAAAAATGGAAAAAAAAGGAATTTCGTGTTTTGATAAAATACTGTTTTCTGAAGGGAAAAAATACAGTGGAAGCGAAAACAGTTATGTGCATTGAAATTGTTTAAACAAAAAAACGAAATAATTATATTAGGTTTTTGATTAAATTTATTTATATTGCTGGAATACATATTAACATAAAAATAACAATATAGTTTTCGCAAACGTTTTGATTAACTTTAAATTAAATAAAGAATTTTAATTTTATATGAAATAAGTATATGTGCATAATGCACGAAAATTCGAAATACAAGTTAAACAATTTTAAGTACACTTCTTAATAATTTATATGACTTCCTTTCTTAATAAAAATTTGATTAATCCGATTGAGCATTGAAGTTGCTAAGTTTTTCAGAGTTGTCGGAATAATTTGATCCCATTCCTTGATCAAAGCCTTTTTAAGGCACATTAACTGTGGCGAACTGGCGGCCATTCTTTACTTTACTTTAAACTTTATTAGAAAGAATTCCCCAAAGATTTTCTATTGGGTTTAGGTCCAGGCTGATCGGTGGCCATACCAATAGCTGTATTTTTCTAGTTGCCAAAAAGTTTTTAATTTGACGAGCTGTGTGGATTGGTGCGCCCAAACCATTAATGATCCTCCACCGTGGTTTCGCTTATGGCAGACCTGCCGTGGTTGCCTTTTGTCGCGCCAGTACTTTTGACAAGAGTCAGGACCGTCTAAATTAAATTTTTTTTCGTCCGAAAATATAACTTTTTAATCTTCTCCGACCGAAATTTGTATTGCTCAGCAAATTGTAAACGAGCGGTTATGTGGCGCTTCAATAGCCTTGGTACAGGGTCGCGTGAACCATATGTAACCATTTTGTTTTGGGTTAAAATTTTAAAATTACGTCTTTTGGATACTTCAAGATTCAGTTGACCTTCAATCTCCATGCAAGACTTGTTCTCTTGAATTGCTAGACGCCGAATTTGTCTCTTGCACCGCTCGTCGATTTCAGTGGGCCTGACGCTTCGCTTTATTTTTCCATAACTTTCCGGATTTTTAAGGAAGTTACTAATTATATTCCTGTGCCTATTTAATCTGGCAGCAATATAAGAAATGGTCTGGCCAGATTCAGCCAGTCCTTTGATCATTTCGCGATCTTCCTCTGACAAATATAAACCTCGTGGTATTCTACCGTAAAATCAAACATAATATTAATTATTTTATTATACAAGGATAATCAATATATTTTACTTATGTTCCGCTGACTAAAAAATATTTTTAGATCACACTTCTTAGCTTACTCGCTGTCAACAACAGAATAATCTTAATTTGCACATATACATATTTCCTATTGAAATTACAAGTTTTAGCACATGTTCTTAGAAACAGTACAACGAATGAAGTCCAAAGAGGACCGTTAAATTAGGAGATGTTCATAAAAGATAAGAATACCAAATTGCGTACTTACAAAAACTGTACCGTTAACTTTAGAGAAAATACAAGCAAATTAAAAAGTGCACATATACTTCTTTCCCTGAGGTATATGCAGCTGTGGTGATCGACTTAGAATATATATATATATATGGAAAGGAGGTGAGGTATATCGGCTCAGGAGTTGATATAAGAATTTCCGTCCGCCTTTTTTTTGGATCGGTTGACTTTATCCTATAGCTGCCGTGTAACAGAACGATAAAAATTTGTTTTTGTGTTTTTGAAGAAAAAGGCTTGTTTTAATTTCTTAAATATTCATACTAACGAAATAGGTCTGATACTGAAATAATCATGAAGACCGGCCAACTGTACATGATGCTTTCAATATATGTATATACTTAAAACTGCAAGGATATACAACGCTTCCCCCTTCTCGTTTTTCTTTGTATATAACTTATTATTTACTTACATGGTTTTTATTTTCTAGACGACTTGTCGTTTGAGACAAATTATGATGATACATTAAATTTAACTGGGTTGCGAACCGACACCTTGGATTTTCAAGATTTCATGGTAGATGTCGAAAATGGTGTTGAAATTTTTTCTGGTTTCCAAAAATCAGACCAAATAAATAGTGATTATTATATGGACCCAAATACATCACTATCCATGCCACCTTGCTTGCTACGAAGTTCTTCTTTATCATCAGATGGCCTAGACAGATTTTTTAAATACAAAGAAAATCAAGATGAAATAAATATGCGTAATTCGCCATCTCCAGTTGGAAGTTGTAGTAGTTCAAATTGCAGCTTTACCAGTGGAATCCAGAGTGATATATCGGAAACCTCACAACATGTACTCCACAAATATATCGATATGGAGTTTCCTAAACAATTTGTAACACCAAAAGATTTATTGGAAAATAGAAGCAAAGACGAAATAATTACTAAGTGCGAAGAAAATTTTTTATCACCATCTTCTTTAACTTCACTACTACAAGTCAAAGCACCCTGTATGCTGGAAACTAACATTGTATCCACTCTGCAAAAGGATGATATTTTGCATCAAACACGAAATTTTCAAAATATTGTTCCAATAAAAAATTATTCTCAGGTTGCGCAAAGGCCAACTATGTTTACCAAGACAACGAATGAAGAAAAATCGCAAATAAATAGATCGATTAAGTCTTGCAACCAAACAAAAATAGAAAATTGCTCTGATAATAAAATAATAAAAAGTATTCCTATACAAGTTCATACTGATTTTAAAAATGAAATTTTCATTAAAAATGTATTAGATGAAAAAATGATTAAAAAACAGCAACGCATGATTAAGAACAGGCAATCGGCTTCTTTATCACGTAAAAAGCGAAAAGAATATGTTGTGTCATTAGAAGCTCGACTAAATAAACTTGAAAAAGAAAATAACGCGCTTCAAGGAGTGAGTATTATAACTTTGTCGGAACTTTTTTTGTACTATTTCACATAGGTAATATCATATTACATATTAAAATAAATTCGAAAAGTTTTCTTATTTTATTACTTTTTAATAGTACAAACTGGAAAGTTAAGCAACTTAATTTAAGTTAAAAGCCATAAGATGAGTTAAAAGATTGCAATTGGTATTAAATATTTTAAGTCATATATAGATAAATAAGTTAATAATTAGTACTGTAATACTAGAACAAAAAAATATATACGCTTATAACAGCATTACTATTGTTGTGCATAAACAACGCTGATGGAATCTTTGGAAACAATTTCTATAATATACGGAAGTGAGTTATTTAAGGGGTTACACGTAGTTGCGCGGTCGATATACAAAGCATTTTGAAATTTTTATCACGAACAGAACACTGTTGAATTACTATTAAAAATTATTCAAGTATAAACTCCTTTATCCCTTTCTCAATTTGGCCGAAAATCAATGTTTATTTACAATATAAATTTTTTTTTTGGGAAAAATTAAAATTGTCGATTTTTTCTTCTTAAAAAATATAATAACAAGGATTTGTTCTGGCCATTTCAGATACACTGCTGCACAAAATTATACGACATCCGTGAAAGTATTGTTTGAATCCCCGATACAGTTTATTTTTTTGAATGGATGCAGTATTCGGTATAAACACTAAATAACTGTTCTGCATTTTTTTTTTAAATAGCAAATGGCGATTCTGCAATTGATTTTTTATCACTCTTCACAGTGAGCATTAGAGCTTTTTTCGGTAGAGATCTATAACTCCAGCCTCACCATGTCTGTCAAAGTAGGTCATCGAATTTCTCATGGGATCGTTGCTAGAATCAATAATCTTGCAAATATTGACGGAAAAGATCTGAGCTGTCGATATTTAATTATACTCTTGCAGAGGGTGTCATAATTTAGATCCAAAGTGTGCAACGCAGTGAAGGAGACATATCCGACCCTAAAAAGTATATATATTCTTGATCAGGATCACCTCCTGAGTCGATAAAAGCATGGAGTTTTCTCTTGTTGTTTGTCGTATGAGAATTTTTCATTAATTATAGTTTATTCGATACACTTACATTTGATGAGCGTACTCTACAAAATTTCTAGACTACAATTATTCGATAAAGCCTTTGTTTCATTTCACTCATTTACTTTTGTTTTAATTAACGCATTGAATTCATTTATTTAGCTGAAACCATTTCGGACGTACCGTTTCGGAACGATGAATTAAGGGGGCAGGATGGTTTCAGAGGCTGAAAAAACAGGATTTGCGAATTTTTTTTTCATTTCTGAGTGAATATAATTATTAAATTTTTTTACACAATAAATGGATATATTTGGAGAGTATCTAGGAATTTTTATTTTTAGGAAGTAATTACACAGGTCGACAATTTCCAACTTTTCCTCCACGAATAATTTTACCTGCTCCATGACCTTTAGGCACCTCTGAACCAAAGTCCAGAACAAACATAGGTTCTATCACCCACAGTTACCGCGGTACACCTTTTTGAAAATATGAGATTAAAATCTCATATTTATTTCACGAAAATATTGTTTAACCACCTTTAATAAATTCAATAAAATTATTTCGAGTTTCCCTTAAATCCAAAATTAAACCATGGTAATATCTACTAACTTTAGGAAAATAAAAATCTTCAATAGAAAAATGTTTGAGGAAAAATCATAGAAGACCAAAAATTAATGTAGAAAATCGGAGATTTGAACTTTGGATGAGTATTCCAAAGATATGGTAACTGCTAGATACTATTTTTTAATTTTAGTACACATACTTTTCAAAAATTATATGTACTAGAAATAATGATGGTCATCGCCAATACACGGCCTAAATAATTTAATATATCGTAAAATTTGATTAATTTCTTCTCATAGGTCACCCGCGGAAACTGTGGGTGATAGAACCTATGTTTGTTCTGGACTTTGGTTCAGAGGACCTTAAAGGTTATGGAGCAGGGCAAAGTATGCGTGGAGTTTTTTTTTTTGTTGGCCTGTGTTATTATATATCCCAAGACGGGCAGTCGGCCGGAGTCGCTTCAAAAAATTTTTATCTTGCGGTGCGTAAAGTCTAGCCTTACAGTGTTATCGGAAATAAAAAGAGACTACTACTTCGCTATTGGGTTTTTCACTTTGTTTGTTCTTGTATAAGTTTGTTTAAATAAAAATGGAGTAGAGTAACTTCAACTTGAATTTAGTAATTTAGCAACACATATAGTATATTTACAGGCAGTATTTTAAATAAAAATGGCAATGCTAAGAATAATAGTAAAATGTATTTTTGTTGACCTATTTTTTGGAGATGTTTTGAAAAATAATCTATTAAACTTTTCGAATACATTATAATATTTTTGACCTTTTTGCTCATATTTTCTATTCTCATATATCTATTATATAATTTATATTTTTGGAAACTCCTTTTTGAAGAATATATCTAATCTTTCATTTAATTATTTACACAGGAAAACGTCACACTGCAACAACAGTTAATTTTTTTAAAAAAGAATTGTAATTGCCGGAGAAATTCTCGACAAAATGTAGTCGATTCGCCTTTATCTCTTGGAAACAACAAAAAGATGTTCATAAAAGTTTCACCAAAAACGAAAAGTCTTCATCAAAATTTAAATTCAGTAACTGTAAAAAAAAATGTTGCCGTTTTATTCGCCATGGCTTTTATGGTTACTTTAAATGCAGGACATTTTCAATCATATCTCACAACGCCAATTACAAATGATGACAATAATATCATAGAAACTTCAGTAAAAGATTCGACACTAAGCGGACGCAGACTACTTTGGACAGAAAAAACAAAGGAACTTAATACAACATTTTATTCAAATTCTCGTCATTCAGACATACCCCCTTTACACTTCTTAAATGAAAATATACATACAAAGAATTTTACAAATAGTATAACGACTTCATCCAATATTCAAATTTCCTTGGATAATTCATCATTACTAAATTGTGTTGGCCTATGCAGATCATCAAATTCTAGCCAAAATCAATTGGAGTTCAATAGAATTTCTCAAAATTTACATAAATGGGCCTATGGTAATTTTGATTCATCTTCATTGATAAATGGCAAAAATGAAATACACGATACCAAACTTTCCAATGATTATTTGGATCATAATAATATGTTTGGAAATAATTTTAATTCTAACCGCAAAGAACTTTTTAACGTTAATAGATTCTCCACTGAGGTTCACGGAAAAAAGAGAAAAGCAGATTATACTACGGAACAAAAATTAAAAAATAAAAGTGAACAGATTAATTTAATGAATAACATCAGACAGAAAAATGACACATTTTATATTCTTTCCTTAAACGTGGAACATGTAATTTTACCAGCATCTAACATGAATAATTCTATTCGGCCAAAACTGTCATTGTTATTACCAACTAGAGATACCGGACATAATGGAAAAAAAATGTTCATGCAAGTGGATTGCGAAGTATTAAACACAATAGAACTCGAGGTAGATAACCATATTAAAGCTGCTTTGCCAAGTACAAATATCACCAATTTGAATTCTTCTTTGAAAACTTTTAAAAATTTATATGGCAAAATACAAAATAATCAAATGTATGATAAAGAAACTAACCATGTTAAAAAACCGCGAACTCGTTCCTTTTATACGAATGTTCCAAAAAAAGAAGCAACAGAAAAATTCCGACATGTTAAATTCCAAAACTATTCGGTTAAAAGTAGTGGGCAAAACTCTGTTTCAGTCTTAAGCGCCAGAACCACTGAAACATTACCTTCATATTTAAAACCATAATAATTGATAAGTTTAAAACAAAATGTAGGAAAAACAACCAGATTCATATTATAGTGACTAAAAATGTATATTATACTTATAGAAAGAAATAATCGTAATAAAGAAAAAACTATAAAATAAACAAATTTTAAAGTTTTTCAAATATTGTTAATGGTTCACTATTAATAGAGTATGTATTTTTGCATCCCAAATACTTCGGCTCGGCCGTCTGTCTGTCTGTTAATTTCTACTCAAACAAGTCTCTCAGTTTAAAAGCTATCGACTTTAAAATTTGCACACATCCTTCTTTCCTTTGCACGCGTACTATACCCTAAAGCTGATGTTGGGCCAAGCAGCCAAAGGCGAAGCTGTTTCAAATAATTTATAAAGACTCTGAAACGGGTTTGCTTCTGAAATTTTGTGCCCTTTTGGGAGATTTTTGAATAGCTGCTGCACACTAACTTATCTTGCATTTGTGTGCGTTCTCCCGCCTCGCCTTTTGCCAACGAATTGATAGATAAATGCATTGTTCAGGAATTCTATTGCTAAGCTTCATTTTTTTCTTTACTTTTATTTTTGACATCGATTTGAGCTTCTGCGGTTTTAGGGTTAAATTAAACCCCGAAGAATATATTGAAAATCTGCACTGAAAATCGTCTATTTATTCTAATCATTAATAGCGTAACCTTTTGGTACCTTACTGTACTGAGGTACTCTTCCCATTGAGCAATTGAATTCCTAGCTTTGGCCCCATGGTCCTTCATTTCTTCGTGGTTCCTAAGATGATTTGCCCATCGCTATTGTGGCCGAAAAGGCAACCATTGAACTTCGCGCCAGGAACCTACGGCTTCACCCACGGATATCGCCTACATTTAAAAATTTTGCCACCGCATCCGTCAGGAAGAGATTTCTGTCCAGGATTTCCAAGGAAGAACCCATCTGGTGTTACGCATCATCCAGCTTATCTATTTTAAGGAGTTGGTTCCACCCTCATGGGCGATTGCGGAACCCTGCCCGGATTTTGATGGGCGTCATCCGATCATTCTTCCAAGATGCCATCCCGTCACTTCGGCTATAGTGACTAACTTGCATGAATTCATGAACGTTCTCAATACTGGCCATTTGGGGGAGGAAGCCCGTTTCAAGGGTTTTAAACAAATGCATACGCTGTTTTCGCGCAAAGCCTCGTCTATTGGAGTATGTCATGGCTGATCTTCCGACCGAGAGAGTTAAAAAGTTCCAAAGCTTTGATAAGAGGTGTTTAGAGTCTCGAAATAAGGGCCCTATTAAATGTTATGTGAGCGTATTAAACTGCTTCAGTACGAAGGCACTCCATTTGGAGTTAGTAGAGGACCTTTCCACAGCTTGATTTCTGAGCGCTCAAACGCTCAGACAGACATGGTCGGATAATGCTACCAATTTTGTGGGTGCCGAGCCAGGAACACCAGACTTCTCTGCACGAGTTGTGCCTGTCGGAATCTATCGAGTGGCGGTTTATACCTCCACGCTCTCATTTTGGCAGTCTGTAGGATGCAGCAGTAACGACGGCGAAACACCACCAATATCGGGCAGATGGTCCCGTAATTCTTGGCTTCGAGGAATTGAGGACATTGTTATGGCGCATAGCATCAATCATTAATTCTAGACCCCATGTTTCGATTTCAGAAAATCCTGCCAACCTAAATATGCTAACCCCGGCTCATTTTCAAAATGGCGGCCCACCCTCAACGTTCATCGAACCGGACCTTACTGCCCTAACCTTCAACCGTCTGGATGGGTGGTAGGGAGCCTCCATCTTGCAGCAAGTTTTCTGGGCGCAATCTTACGCTGTTGCAGCAGCTTTTCATATGGCGCACCCCTGGCCCCGTAGTTTCTGTTGGTAACATAGTTAACATAATAAAGTGGCCTCTGTCTTCAGGGAGCTGGTTCCTGCGCGTGAGGAAGTGAACCTTGTCAGCATACACGGCATGCTGAAGACAGCGGCTGGAAAGGCAAAGCGTGCGGTGTCAAGGTTGTGTTTGCTGCCCCTCAAGGGTTCTGTTGAAGCTTCAACCATCAACGGGAGAAGGATGATGGGCCAAGCAGCCAAAGGCGAAGGTGTTTCAAATAATTTTGAAAACTAATAAAGACTTAGAAACGGAAGACCAACGACAAAGAGTGCGGTGTCAAGGTTGTGTTTGCTGCCCCTCAAGGGTTCTGTTGAAGGTTCAACCATCAACGGGAGAAGGATGATGGGCCAAGCAGCCAAAGGCGAAGGTGTTTCAAATAATTTTGAAAACTAATAAAGACTCAGAAACGGAGGAGCAGCGGCGGGTTTATCAGCAGATTCTATTTTGTTTGTTTCTCCTACATTCGCATACGTTTGGTGAACGAAGGCTTTTTTTTATACCCTTGCAGAGGGTATTATAATTTTGGCCAAAAGTGTGCAACACAGTGAAGGAGACATCTCCGACCCTATAAAGTCATACTCTTGATCAGGATCACCTCCTGAGTCGATATGAGCATGTCCGTCTGTCCGTCTGTCTGTTTCTACGCAAACTAGTCTCTCAGTTTTAAAGCTATCGAGTTGAAACTTTGCACACATCCTTCTTTCCTTTGCAGTATAGGCAGTATATAAGTCGGAACGGCCGGGATCGGAACGGCCGGGATCGGTCGACTATATCCTATAGCTGCCATATAACTGATTAATCGGAAATGCCATATCTTGGTTGTTTTTCAAGTTAGAAGGATGGGAGTTTCAATTGATGCCTCTATGGGCAAAATAATTCGATATGCCAAATTTCATAAGGATCTGACGTCTATATACGATCAGTTACATATCTAATAATATAAGATGCGTGGCGCCACCTAGCGGGCTGCGACTCAACTGCAAGGGTATATAAACTTCAGATCCGCCCGAAGTTAGCTTTCCTTTCTTGTTTTAAATTTTTTTTTTACCATTTTTACGGGCAATAATGGGCAAATTTTTATGTAAAAATTGTACCTCCGACATTACAACCACGCCAAAAATTCAAAATCGCATATATTTCAAAGTAGTTTCGTTCATCCGCACAAGAAACTAATATTTGAAGTAAATCAATTCAATTTTTTTATTTTCGATAACACTGTAAGGCCAGACTTTACGCACCTCAAGATAATAATTTTTTGAAGCGACTCCGGCCGACTGCCCGTCACGGGATAAATAATAATTATTTCTTAACAAAAAAATTCCTAGATATTCTCCAAATATAGCCATGTATCATGTAAAAAAATTGAATAATTATATTCACTCAGAAATGAAAAAAAAAACGCTAAAATCTGTTTTTTTCCAGCCCCTGAAACCATCCTGCCCCTTAAGCTTCATATTTACATGTATTTTTGGGATCGATTTGAGCGGCTGCGTTTTTGGGTTAAATTAAACCCCGAATAAAATATTGAAAGTCTGAACTGAAACACGTTTATTTATTCGGCTGCTGTTAAAAACCATTAAAAGCGAAACGGTTTCCACTGCCCATTTCCTGTTCAACTGCCGCAAAACGTACGGATCGAATCGCGGAAATAGATCCGAGAAGGTTTACGAGAAGAGAGGTTTACGTAAGATATCACGATATCACTAAACGCCATATCTGTGCAACACAGATATGGGGTTTAGTGTAAGGAATTTATGATTGTTAGTGGAGCAAAGTGACAAGATGTGGTAGAACCCATTGTAATCCGAACATATGGATAGTTTTGGGCATATTTCGAACTACAATAGCTAAGGAGTAGAGGACGAAAGAGGAGAAAAGTTTCTAGTCTTTCTACTAGGAACGTTACAATTTAAGCGTGTTAGTAAATGCTGACTGACTACATTACCATAAATTATATAGAAACGGATATTCGGTTTGTTAATGATGGTAAGTTTATTAATAAAAGTCTACTATGATAAGAGGGGATGTGAAGATTTGCATCCCAATTAAGTCCCCTAAGAGCGAAAGTCAAGAAGTTTTTTGTAAAGATTCTATGTGATCTCGGTGTACTCCGTACAGGACTCCGTTGGGGACTCTAGACTCACGTTCCATGTTCAAGAATCGGAATCAAATGCTCTGTATCAGTAGCCTTGGAAACGCTGAATTCATTATGGATGGAGCATCGGTTAATGTTTGCCTGAAGTCACGCCAATTCACGAATTCTGTGAATGTTGTAGTGGTTCCATTCATTTGAGCGCCAGCTGGATCGTCATCCAAATTTAACATTTCTCTGATAAGTGTCATTATTTCCTTCCCCATCACTGCGTCCTCAAGGAAGACAGTTCCACTACTAAGCTGAGAGTTGTGTTCCACGGTTCGGCTGCTGCATCCTCTGGTTATTTCCCAATTATGTCCTGATGTCCGTCATACCTCCCTTCGGTTTCGGTCTTACCTTGTCGCTTTGACTGGAGACATTTGTAAGATATACCGCTGCGTAAGAGTCTTTCCAGATGATAGTTAGCTAGCCGCAATTCATCCTGTGGAGAGATTCTATCGGGAAGATGGTACCGTAATTCTTGGCTTCGAGGTATTGAGGACTTTGTTATGCCGCATAGCCTCAATCATTAATTCTAGACCCCATGTTTAGATTTCAGAAAATCCGGCCAACCTAGATATGTTAACTCCGGCTCATTTTGAAAACGGCGGCCCACCCTCAACGTTTATCGAACCGGACCTTACTGCCCTAACCTTCAACCGTCTGGATGGGTGGTAGAGAGTCTCCATCTTGCAGCAAGTTTTCTGGGCGCAATCTTACGCTGTTGCAACAGCGTTTCATATGGCGCACCCCTGGCCCCGTAGTTTCTGTTGGTAACATAGTTCTTGTGAAGGATAGGAATCTACCCCCAATAAAGTGGCCTCTGTCTTCAGGGAGCTGGTTCCTGCGCGTGACGAAGTGAACCTTGTAGCCATACACGGCATGCTGAAGACAGCGGCTGGAAAGACAAAGCGTGCGGTGTCAAGGTTGTGTTTGCTGCCCCTCAAGGGTTCTGTTGAAGCTTCAACCATCAACGGAAGAAGGATGATGGGCCATGCAGCCAAAGGCTAAGGTGTTTCAAATAATTTTGAAAACTAATAAAGACTTAGAAACGGAAGAGCAACGACAAAGCGTGCGGTGTCAAGGTTGTGTTTGCTGCCCCTCAAGGGTTCTGTTGAAGGTTCAACCATCAACGGGAGAAGGATGATGGGCCAAACAGCCAAAGGTGAAGGTGTCTCAAATAATTTTGAAAACTAATAAAGACTTAGAAACGGAAGAGCAGCGGCTTATCAGCAGATTCCATTTTGTTTGTTTCTCCTACATTCGCATACGCTTTGGTGGTATTTGTAGCGCATGTGCATTTGTAGCTTTTTTGTAGAGGTTTTTCTGGAGCTGCTGCACACTTGAATTTGTGGACGTTACCCCCCCTCTTGCCAATGAAATGATAGACAAATGCATTAAGCTTCACATTTACATGTATTTTTGGGATCGTTTTTGGGTTAAATTGAACCCCGAATAAAATATTGAAAGTCTGAACTGAAACTCGTTTATTTATTCGGCTGCTGTTAAAAAGCATTAAAAGCGTAACAGCTGACATATAACTGATTGATCGGAAATGCCATAACTTTGGTGTTTTTTAAGTTAGAAGGTTGGGACTTTCTACGGATTTAATTTTTTCGATCCTCTATATTTATCTAAATGCAGTGTCGGATTTTTCCCTTTTTTATTCAACAGAATGAGTCCTTCCACAAAAGGGGAAAGATCGAAGTCTCTACCGAAAAATTAAAGAGTTTAAGGAGCGGTTTGCACAGAGCCTCGGCGCAGTTCTTCAGAACACACCCTGGTACTCCAGCAGGGCCTGGCGAATACAAGGGTTTGACCTTAAAAAGATCCAATAACACATCACTATAATGGAAAGATAGGAAAAATATAAGGTTGGTTGATTGGATATTATTAGTGTTAGGCTGAGCTGGACTGGTGCTAGGAGAAAACGTTGTTTAAAAAAACTGTGCAAAGAGATCGACCATTTCCTGATCAGTGTTCGCATATGAGTTCTCAAATGTAAGCAGAGGAGGAAAAGATACATGTTTGCGCTTTGTTTTTACAAAGTCATAAAACTGCTTCGGATCCTGAATAAACTGAATCCGGCAGCGGCGAATATAACTCCTATAACATTCTGCGTTATGCTCGGTGAAATTGGACCAAGCTACTAAGTATCTTGAATAACTAACTCTACTAAGTATCTTGAATAACTAACTCTACAGCCAGATAATTTATGTTTATTTAAAAGTCTACTCATGAAGTTCTTTAAATTTAATAGGTGTCTTGTATACCAAGGCGGATTAGTTAAAGCGAACGGATATTTCCACGGCACGCAAGCGTCAAAAAATATATCAGAGTTAGAAAGGGGCAAAGTGCTGGAAAGAGTAATTCCATCAGGATCAGAAACAAACCACAAGTTCAGCAGACGACCTAAAGAATTTCTAACGTGGTTAATTTGCCCGAGTGGCATGTCGAACATGCCTGCAGGGAAGTCGTGGTGCGAGTTCAGCAATAAAGACGGTGAAATATCAATATAACATTTGACCACATAAGTTCTGGGATATTAAAGTCACCAGAGCTATCAGCTGCTCACCGTCAGACAGACGATCGAAAATCAAACGAATAGCAGACAAATGTTGCCAGTATATGGGCGGTTCGGACGAAGGTGGTATGTAAGAACAGTAAGAACAGGTTAAGTTCAAGATTGACCGGCCAAAATGATTTTAATACAAAAAAATTCAATGTCACCAAATTCTTTAGATTTTACCTCTTCAGAAGCGAATTTTGAGATACAGAACTTAGCACGCCTCTTTCCCTTTATAGTGTTCTTTCACATCTAAACGTAATGTACCTATTTGGAACAACTTCCAAGTTCTCCGGCTTTAGCCAAGATTCTGTAAAGACTATAATGTGAGATGCAAAGAAAGAACTATCAGAATACAGTTTGGGAAGTTTGCGAAGTAACCTTTTAGTATTCTAGTTAGCGAAGACATTAGTTTTTTGAGGCTGAGAAAGATGAGGTTGAAGGTTGGTCAGTGGCTCTAACATATAGGAGTTTTACTCCCACAGGTTTGGTAATTTTTTTCTTCACCAAACTTGGCTGATGTTCTTGGACGAAAATGTTCTTTGGCCAAAATCTGGTGAAACAAATCGTCTTGAACAGATGTTGCAGATGCAAGGGCACACGTATTTTGAAAGATGCCGTGTTCCTGGTGTATGAGTATTTAAATTTTGCAATATCCACCACCTTTATGTCGGCTTTTGTTTTGGCTTTGATGGAAGTCGAGATATCAATCCCAAAAGTATCAGGGGCAAGCGGGGAAACAAAAATGTTTTTCGATGGTGGGATCATCTGCAAGGGGTTTGGTGTCGCCGTAACTAATACTGCGGCATCAGTTTGTACCGGGGGACGGGACTATTGATTACCCTGTTTAATGACTGTTAAGGGAGTTTAAGTTATTGGATCTGGGATCACTTGAAGCGGTGCCACAGAGGACATATCGGCCAATTGCTCATTTATTCTGAGATATTCGGAAACCGAATTTTTCTCAGGTCTGGCCCTTGGGTCGGCAAGAGATATAAGCGGCTGCTTAATTGTCGGCTGAGTAGGCTGAAGATTACTAAAACATCATTAAAACAGGATTTCTTACGCTTTGGAGACTCATTTAGTAGTTGAAGACTACTAAACTGTATATCGAGCGCACAGAGTTGGTCATTGATCTTACGAATAATTAATTTATTAATTTTTAATTTATTTAAATTTATTAATTTTTTAATTTTTTGTACCAGGGAAACGAAAAATGGAAATTAAAAAGAGCGATTAGTGGTTAAGTAAACTGCAAAGAATAGAGATAAGAATCTCTACTGAGCAAGAACATCGAGAAGCAATAAAAACAAAAAAGCAGAGCATGGAAATTTTTCGAAGAAAATTAATAAAATTATTATTTTACCTCAAAATATATCACAGCTCACGCGAAGCGATTCAGATGCTTGAAATGAAAACGTTTGGTTTTATAAATTTAAATAAATAAAAATAAACACCGGATTGATTTAAGTTAATTAATTACAAGACGTAGAAAAAAGCACGTCCGTCCATAAATATTTATGGAATTCACTGTACAATCAAAACTGACAATATACCACTTATATATCTGTTCGCGCAGAAGAAAAAACAAATAGTTTTGCCTAGGCAATCTATAGAAATAGCGTCAATGCCCAACGTATATGGAGTCTTCAATAATGACGAAGTACGTAAAGTAGTTACCTCCTACGTAAAAAATATGATTTGTTTTTTTAAACATGGAAAAAAAATTACTGCAAGATATAATGCTAGCGATTTAGTTACCAATGGAGTTCTTGACTTAGGTCAGTTTTTTCAAAGGCTTGAAATGCAAGCCGGTAAATATCAGCCAACTAAAAGTGGCACCGTGGGAAAATATCTTTGAACACATTTCAATTGATAACTTAAAAAAAAAAGGGCAATAAAATACTGAATTCATTAAGAGTAGCGCTACTCAACCCGATGACCGTAATTAATAATGATAAAGATAAAGAAGCTATACTGTCTATATTCCAGAACGATCCAATTCAAGGAGGAATCACTAAAACCTTGGCAAACATCAAAAGATATTATTATTGGAAAGGTATGACCCGATATACTACTGAGTACATAAGAAAATGTCAAAAGTGTCAAAAGTTGAAAACGACTAAACATACAAAAACCCCACTGACAATAACTGAAACCCCAGAAACAGATTTTGACAGGGTATTTGTGGATTCGACATAAATAAACATAACTTCTACTGCACACCATCACCAGACTGTAGACACAGTGGAGCTTAATTGACATCTTAATTGACAATACAGATTGGGATGTATGGCTACAATACCATCTATGGCACACGATTATTGTCCATATGAGTTAGTGTTCGACCAAACACCGAATTAGCGAAAAAAATTAAATACTTTAAAAATTATAAAACCTTAGATGAATAAGCTGGAGTGCTTAGGTTCCGATTAGAAATAGAACTGAAATAATAGATATAGCAATAGGAGACAACGTATCATTGAAAAATGAAACAGGACATAAGCTAGACTTCAAATATACTGGATCATATAAGGTGGAAATAATACAAGAAAATGGAACCTAAATATTTCAAATAATAAAAATAATAAACAGACAGTACATAAGGATATGTTAAAAATTTATTTTTCATAATTATTAGTATGGCCACACTAAACAACAAATAAATAAATAAAAATTAAAAAAAAATATATATATAGTGACATATCCACAGTAGCAAGTCCTATGTATATGTTTACATCCACACATACATACACCACATACACATCCACATGTTTCCCATAACAATTCGATAAGCTAGTTTTCCATAACAATTTGAGGATCATTCGATCTTATTGTCATCTGAGACACCCTCAGAAACAAGCAGGCTTAGCAATTAGAATCAGGAATCGGAAACTATAAAAAATGAAACATGAAACTCCAGACTACTAGACTACACAAGTAAATTCCAACCCCATATTTAGACACGTTCTCACGTCCAAAATCCATAACAAATTTTGGGAGCCAGACATACAATCAAATTTCAGAAGTCATAAAAACAAGAACATTCAAGAGAAAGAACGCACTTTTCTGTTAAGAGTAATCAAACAAAGAGAATTATTGATCAGCCAGATCCCCAAGCAGCTGTCTCGGCTTCCTCAATGTGAAACTTATCAGATCCCTATATAAACCCTGCTCCCTAATCCAGTAGCAGTTGCAGTTTGAGACTTTCCTTAACGATAAAGTCGTATACTCAAAACAAAAATAAAACACATTTGTAATAGAATAAAGTTTAAAATAAAATAAAGATTTTTTTTCACTTATTCAATTCTAAAACGTGTTATAGGCGCAGTCGGTAGAATTGTTTTGAAAAGTCCTTTTATTACAGATCAAGGATCAAATCGTAAGAAAAAAGCGTACTCCAAAAAGACAATCCGAAAAAGAACTACTCGTAAACCACATGGTATAAAAAAAGGAATCGGAAAAATTTTAAATTTTTCTGAATCACGTTGTAAAACCTGAAAACTGGAATCGGAAAACATTTTCTGAATCGCATTGTAAAAACCTGAAGTGTATATAAGTCATTAACCCAGAATAGACCTGTCCAAAAGAACACGGTTAGGAAGCATGTTGAAATATTAGTAGAGTGCTTTAATGAAGCACGAATGCTAATACATAATCACAGGGAAAGGTTAAATCAAGATCATTGGTCACAGGTATCGAACTTTTGATTCGACTACGATCTAATTTAATATTTGTTAAACAAAAGTACAGTTTAGAAATATCGGTACCCAATAGCAGTTGACACTGCACCTGACCCAGAATCAACAGAAGCGAATGAATCAGAGTCAGAAGAGCTTCCCAAAGTAAACCTCAAAATAGAGGATGAAGATACACTGATCTGGACAATTCAACAGATTCAGATTCCTCCAGTGTAATAGAAAACAAAATAATTAACTTTGTCACAATGGAACAATCAAATATTGATTTTATTAATACAGCATCCCAGCTTATACCAGTTTTTGATGGTAAGGCTGAAAATTTAACAAGTTTCATTGATGCTTTACAAATAATAGAATCAATAAAAGGCGAGCACGAAGAATTAGCTGTCTCCATAATAAAAACAAAGTTAAAAGGTGTCGCCAGAAATCTAATCGGTAATGAAACAACAATTACTGAAGTGATTTCTAAACTAAGAGGCAACGTCAAGGGCGAAACTGTAGAAGTATTGTCAGCGAAGCTGATGAACCTATAGCAGCGCAATAAAACTGCTAACGAATATACACAGTAAATTGAGCAGATGACGAAAGCCTTAGAAGGTGCATATATAACGGATGGTTTACCTTTAGAGCTAGCCAGAAGTTATTCCACGCAGCATGCAGTCAAAGCAATGACTAAAAATTGCACAATCGATAAGGTGAAACTTAACATGCAAGCTGGCACCTTTAGTACTATGAACGATGCTGTTTTCAAATTTGTCAATAGTTGCACCTAAGCAACTGGACAGTCAAATACTGTCCTATATTTCAAGAATTATCCACAGCGCGGCTCAAATCGCGGACGTGGAAATTATAGAGGTAATTCTCGTGGTAATTACAATAACTACAACAACAATTACCAAAGTAACAACAATAACTACAACAACCAAAATAACAGGGGAGGACGAGGTCAATATAGAGGAAACCATAGAAACAATTTTTCAATGTAGCTACTGGAAAAGAGCTTATCTTTTTAATAGATACAGGTGCAGACATTTCCATTTTAAAAGAAACTTCGGATAACTTCCAAAACATCCAAGATGATCACATCATAGACATAAAAGGCATAAGTCAAGAAATAACCAAATCCAAAGGTTTAGTTTCTTTGGAGATACAGACAACTAAATACATAATTCCATACGATTTTCATATCCTAAATTCACATTTCCCAAGTCCATGCGATGGAATAATAGGCATCGACTTTATAAAAAAATTCAACTGTTTATTAGACTTCAAGCCATCTGAAGATTGGCTTATAATTAGACCCAATAATTTAAAATTTCCAATTAATGTACCAATAACTCATAGTTCTGGCAATAATTCAATACTTCTGCCAGCAAGATCCCAAGTTATTCGGAAAATTGAGCTTAACTCAAAAGAAGACAGTGTATTTATTCCAAATCAGGAAATTCAGCATGGCATTTATATTGCAAATACCATAGCAACATCTAATAATGCCTTCATAAGACTACTAAACACAACAAATACCGACCAAGTAGTCAGTACTGATAACCTAACATATGAATCACTTTCGAACTACGATGTAGTCAACACAAATTCAGACAATAGGAAAAAGTCCGTACTATCACA
This sequence comes from Drosophila ananassae, assembly GCF_017639315.1. Taxonomy (NCBI): domain Eukaryota; kingdom Metazoa; phylum Arthropoda; class Insecta; order Diptera; family Drosophilidae; genus Drosophila; species Drosophila ananassae. The sequence continues at coordinate 21,837,730 of NC_057929.1, read as the reverse complement.
ACTTTCAAAAAACTTCCCTCCACAGTTCAAGTCACAGCTTTCTAGCTTATGCACCCAGTATAGCGATATATTCGGATTGGAAACCGAATCAATAACCACAAATAATTTTTATAAACAGAAACTGAGATTAAAAGATGATGAACCCGTATATATAAAGAACTATCGAAGCCCACACAGTCAGGTGAACGAAATACAAAAGCAAGTAGGTAAATTAATCTATGACGGGATTGTCGAACCGTCAGTATCTGAATACAATAGCCCATTGTTACTTGTTCCTAAGAAATCATCCCCCGGGTCAAATGTTAAGAAATGGCGATTAGTAATTGACTACCGCCAGATAAATAAAAAATTACTATCTGATAAATTCCCATTACCCAGAATTGATGACATTTTAGATCAACTAGGTCGAGCAAAATACTTTTCATGTCTTGACTTAATGTCAGGATTCCATCAAATTGAACTCGAAAAAGGTTCAAGAGATATAACGTCTTTTTCAACGAGCAATGGCTCGTACCGTTTCACGCGATTACCCTTTGGATTAAAAATAGCCCCTAATTCGTTTCAGAGAATGATGACTATTGCGTTCTCTGGTCTAGAACCTTCTCAAGCATTCCTTTATATGGATGACTTAATAGTAATTGGCTGTTCCGAAAAACATATGCTTAAGAACTTCGCGCGGTTCCCACTGCATACGTACAGCCCACCTCCCGCCCAACCGACCGAGGGGCGCCTGCCGCATAACGTACGGCTCGAATCGCGGGAATAAATTCGAGTTAGTATAATGAGTATAGTATATAAGTTTAAACAGAAGGATTATAAAGAAAACGAGGAAGAATTAGTATGCTCTTGTAGGTAATTTAAAATGGAGGTTTTCAAATTTGACAGGGAAGAAAGAGAAATAATATTATACAGACCATTGTAGTTCGAACAAAAAATCCTAAGAGGATCATGCTGTGCATATGTCGATCTACAATGGCTTAAGAATAAAGGACTAAAGTTTCTGGTCCTTTTATTCGGAACGTTAAACTGTAAGCGTGTTAGTAAGTGTTGGCTATCTACATCACCATTAATAAGGTTGTGTAGGAAAACGACACCCAGCATTGTTCTACGATTTTTTAAGGAGGGTAAGTTTATTAGTAGGAGTTATATGAAGGTAGGTGAAGATTTGCGTCCCAGTTAAGTCCCCTAAGAGCAAATAATAAGAAGTTTTTTTGTACGGATTCTATGCGGTCTTGATGAACACCGTATTGGGGACACCAGACACATGAACCGTACTCCAGTATCAGGCGGACCAAGGATATAAATAAGCTTTTAGTAATGTAAGGGTCGTTAAATTCCTTAGCCCATCTTTTAATAAAACCGACAACACCTTTAGCCTTATTAACCATTGAAGAAATATGGTCGGAAAATTTAAGTTTTATGTCTAAGAGGACACCAAGATCATTAACCTGAGTTAATTTTTCTAAGGCAATCCCAGAGAGATTGTACGAAGCCTGGTGAGGACTAGTACGATAAAAAGACATAAGTTTGCATTTTGATCCGTTAAGTACTAAGTCATTAGCTAAACACCATTTTTGAAAATTGTCAAGATCCGACTGGAGTCTGTTTTGGGCAGACGGGAACTTATATTGCAGACAAAGCTTAACATCGTCTGAATACATTAGTACCAGCGCGTTCGTTATGGATGGGGGCAAGTCATTTATAAAAAGAGTGAATAGTAATGGGCCAAGATGGCTTCCTTGAGGGACACCAGATGTGGCACGGACTAAGCGGGAGTATTGATTTTTAAATAAGACTTTCTGTGTTCTTCCATTTAAATAGCTGGAGATCCACGTAATTAGGTCGGTTGAAAATCCCAAAAGATTTAGTTTACTCAACAATAGTGAGTGATTAACTGAATCAAATGCTTTACTAAAGTCTGTGTAAATAACATAAGTTTGAAGTCCCTTTTGGAAGCCATTTAAAACAAAGGATGTCAAATCCAAAAAATTAGTGGTGGTTGAGCGACGCTTAATGAAATCATGCTGACATGGAGAAATTATTGATGAGCATAGGTGTTGCAAATGAGGAGTTATTAATTTTTCGAATAACTTTGGAATCGCTGACAATTTTGAGATGCCTCTGTAGTTGGCAGCATCGGATTTTTGCGCAGAGGAATTATGAAAGATTCCTTCCATTTAAAGGGGAAAATCGAAGATTCCAAAGATAGGTTGAAAAGTTTTTGAAGAGGTTTGCACAGAGCCCTAGCACAGTATTTCAGCACACAGCCTGGTACTCCGTCGGGGCCTGGCGAATAAACTGGAACAAATATACGATTAGTTGGTTGAATGTTGTAAGCGTATGGCTGATCTGAAGTTTTAGGAGGTTAATACGTTGTTTGGAAAAATTTTGCTAATAAATCTGCAATGGCCTGATCTGAAGTCGCTGATAAATTTTTATACGTAAGTAGGGAAGGAAAAGATACATGTTTACGGCACACTTAAGTCAAAGAATGTATTTAATGTCAAATAAAATTTATCTAGGATGATATTTATATCAGTGCATGCCAGAATATCGTACCAGTCAAAAGTATCGATTAACAAATTAAGTTTACGAAAATCAGCCTTACGAAAACAACGAATCTTTTTTGCTAGGCGGGAAGGCTTCTGATTGACACCAGAATTGGTTTCAATTGAAACTTCAAGAGTAGGGTGGTATGGATCTTCAGGGGTTGAGAGGAGGGGCAATGCTCTGGAAAGAGTGGCACCATCTGGATCAGACACAAAACATACGTCTAGAAGCTGACCTAACTAATTTCTAACATGGTTGATCTGGCCTAGGTATATCATGATGGGTGAAAAGGGACAAAAAAAAAATGTTCAGTATTTGACCTAGTGAGTTCTGGTAAAATCAAGTCACCAAGAATTTCTAGAAGGTCACTATCAGACATATGATTAAAAACAGACTGTACAGCAGAAACCTGATGCCAGTACTTAGGCGGTGTTGGTGGAATGTAAGAGCATTTAATAAACAACGATTGAGCAAAAAATATGACTTTAACGCAGATAAATTCGAAATCACCAAACTCTAGTAACTTTACCTCATCAAAAACGAAATTGGAGTCAATTTAGACTCCTCCTACTCTTCGCAGAGGTCGGTCACGTGTAATAGTGGTGTACCTACCTAAAAAAACTTCGATTTCGATCAAGACTATGGATGCAAAGACAAGGTTTATCAGCGGCTCTGTTTTTGTTTATTTCTCCTCCGTTCGCATGCGCTTTGCTGGTATTTGTAGCGCATACGCTTTGGGGAGCTTTTTTGTATAGCTGCTGCACACTAGCACATCTTGCATTTGTGTGCGTTTCCCCGCCTCGCTTCTTGCCAGCGAAATGATAAACAAATGTATTGTTCTGAGTTTCTATTGCTAAGCTTTGATTTACTTGTATTTTTGTCACTAACTTGAGCGGCTGCGAGTTTGGTTAGATTGAATCCTCGAATAAAAACATTGAACTTTGATTGAAATTGAATTGTAGAATCGTTTATTTATTTGGCCGCTATTAAAAAATATTAATAGCTTTTTGGTGACCCCGACGTGATGTCATCCCGTTTAATTATTGTGATCAGCATTAAAAGTTCCACTAAAACACCGTTGTATTGCACAATGGAATCGGGAACTGAATCAACTGCATCTGCTGCGTCAAGCCGCGAAAGGATGCTGCGGAGACGTGCAGAGGTAACATGCCAGGAAATGGAGGTACTGCATCGGAAGGTCAATGCTGCGATGCAGATAGGCGATTCTACTATTCTGAACCTCGAGTCTATGGAGAAGCGTCTGCGAGATCGCTTCACCACGCTGCAGGAGGAATTTGAGGAGCTAAACTACAGCGGGATCGGGAGCGATTTATATTAGCAGTTGGCTACGGACGTGCACGTTGACATCCAGGCGGTGGTGGCCAAGCGTTCCATGAGAGTTGCTGCTCACTCTACGCTTTTGGATGCTACCAATGGCGCAGGGATTTCAACCGCTCCATACAGGCCTGCTCCCTCATTGCCCCCGTTGCCAATGCCAACATTTAGCGGCGGCTATGCCGAGTGTCCGGATTTCTCCGCCCTATTTAGGACCACCATTGACAGTCACCCGCACTTGACTAAGATGGAGAAGCTCAGGTGGCTCATTTCCTGTCTTCGGGACTCAGCCCTGGAGACTGTGAGGGCGCTTGAGATTACCGACGCTAACTATGATGTTGCCCTTGACCTTTTGCACAACCGTTTCAGCAACCGACGGTTAATCTTCCAGGCTCACATCAACGAGATCCTGTAGCTAAGGGTGGTTGAGCCGGTATCCGTTGTTACTCTTTGGGAGTTATCCGACAGATTCAATGGACATATGCGAGCCCTCATGAGTTCCGGGACATCGGCCTAAATTAAAGGATGCCTCCTCATCCAGATCATCTTCCAAAAGCTGGACCCTAGCACGAAGGCCAAATGGGAAGACTCTCTGGCAGGAAGCACTGATGACAGCCTGCCAATTTGGGAATCTATTGCTCGGTTCGTGGAACAAAGGTACCGTACTCTGGAGACGGTCGTCTCCAGATGTCTCCGACGTCTTGCCCTCTGCTTTGTGTGCCTCAAGTCTGACCACTTAGCCAGCGGAGGCTCATCCTCCAGCTGCCCAATTTGCAATGGCCGACATCATGCGCTATTGTATCCTTGCGAGCATTTATCTAGCGCCACTTCCGTTCCCGCTTCCGGTTTGGATCCGGCCAATGAAGCTGTGGTTGCGACCTTTCAGTATCCACGTATTCTGTGTACATTGAGACAGTTGTGGCGTCTCACATCATAGAGCGTCAACATGGCCTAAACATAGATGTGTCCAACTTGAAGGTTCCCGCCAATGTGGTTCTAGCTGTTCCGAACTTCCACAGAGCCCAGCGTTTGGATTTGCTGATTGGAGCAAGCCTGTTTTTTGATCTGCTCTCAGTCGGGCAAATCCAGCTAGGAGACGGTCTGCCTAAGGTGCAGAAAACACGTTTTGGATGGGTAGTTTCTGGAGGAGGCGGCACCCCTGGAAAATCTCGTTTGGCCGCCTCATGTAAGTTGATTCCTGCTGACTCCGCAAACCCTTTTGACGATTGCCTCGATTGTCTTCTCCAGCAATTCTGGGAATTGAATGCCTGCACTGCGCCTATCGTTCAGGCTACTAAGGAGGAACTCGATTCCGAGGCCCACTTCGCCATGCACCACGTCCGTCTTGAATCAGGTGCTTATTCAGTTCGCCTTCAAATCAAGCACAGTGTGGAGCTGTTAGGGGAATCCTACGCACAGCCTTTGCGGCGGTTCCATTCACTTGAGGCGCAAGCTGGATCGTCATCCGAATTTATGGACCCAATATACATCTTTCATCAAGGAATACTTGAAACTGGGTCACATGTCTCTGGTGCCGCAGGAATTGCGAGGTAAGTGCCAGTATTTCCTTCCCCATCACTGCGTCCTGAAGGAAGACAGTTACACTACTAAGCTGAGAGTTGTGTTCGATGGTTCGGCTGCTAAATTCTCTGGTTATTCCCTCAATGATGTCCTGATGTCCGGCCCCGTGATTCAAAAGAAGCTTTGAGATTGAGATAATAGTTCAGACATCGAGCCTGTTGAACAAGGGTTAGTTTCAATTAAGGAAATGGCGCTCCAACATCCCAGAGGTTTTGAAAGGCGTACCCGAAGGTACCCTCAAAATTTGACGATGGCAGTCCGTTCACAAAGACTCTTGGATTGGCATGGGATCCTTCTGCTGCCCTACTGCTTTCCTTTTAAGCTCTATAGCCCACCGCCAAACCAATCAGGAGATCTATACTATCTTATATCTATACTATCGGTTTTATGACCCGATGGGCTTGGTAGGTCCTGTCTTCACCAGGGCAAAGATCCTATTGCAGAAGCTATGCCAAGAAAATTTGTCATGAAATGAAAGACTTCCTCAATCCCTTCTCTCCGAGTGGTTGCAATTCTCTTTCAGTTTTGACAAAACTCAACGAATTAAGTTTTTTCGTTTAGTCATTCCCTGCCAAGAAAGGCTGGAGGTCCACGAATTCTGCGACGCTAGCTTGGATGCGTATGGAGCTAGCGTATTTTCAGGGTCTGATTGTCGGCTGTTATGCTCAAAGAGTCGAGTGGCACCCATTAAAACTCAGACAATACCGAAGCTAGAACTATCTGGAGCTGAGTTACTAGCAAGACTCAGATAATACCGAAGCTAGAACTATCTGGAGCTGAGTTACTAGCAAGGCTGAAGTTGCTGATCTTGGAACATATAAAGGAGATTATTATTGTTGGTGTGGTTTTCAAATTTGACAGGGAAGAAAGAGAAATAATATTATACAGACCATTGTAGTTCGAACAAAAAATCCTAAGAGGATCATGCTGTGCATATGTCGATCTACAATGGCTTAAGAATAAAGGACTAAAGTTTCTGGTCCTTTTATTCGGAACGTTAAACTGTAAGCGTGTTAGTAAGTGTTGGCTATCTACATCACCATTAATAAGGTTGTGTAGGAAAACGACACCCAGCATTGTTCTACGATTTTTTAAGGAGGGTAAGTTTATTAGTAGGAGTTATATGAAGGTAGGTGAAGATTTGCGTCCCAGTTAAGTCCCCTAAGAGCAAATAATAAGAAGTTCTTTTGTACGGATTTTATGCGGTCTTGATGAACACCGTATTGGGGACACCAGACACATGAACCGTACTCCAGTATCGGGCGGACCAAGGATATAAATAAGCATTTAGTAATATAAGGGTCGTTAAATTCTTTAGCCCATCTTTTAATAAAACCGACAACACTGGCCTTATTAACTATTGAAGAAATATGGTCGGGAAATTTAAATTTTATGTCTAAAAGGACACCAAGATCATTAACCTGAGTTAATTTTTCTAAGGCAATCCCAGAGAGATAGTACAAAGCTTGGTGAGGACTAGTACGATAAAAAGACATAAGTTTGCATTTTGATCCGTTAAGTATTAAGTCATTAGCTAAACACCATTTTTGAAAATTTTCGAGATCCGACTGGAGTCTGTTTTGGGCAGACGGGAACTTATATTGCAGACAAAGCTTAACATCGTCTGCGTACATTAGTACCAGCGCGTTCGTTATGGATTGGGGGCAAGTCATTTATAAAAAGAGGGACACCAGATGTGGCACGGACTAAGCGGGAGTATTGATTTTTAAATAAGACTCTCTGTGTTCTTCCATTTAAATAGCTGGAGATCCACGTAATGAGGTCGGTTGAGAATCCCAAAAGATTTAGTTTACTCAACAAGAGTGAGTGATTAACTGAATCAAATGCTTTACTAAAGTCTATGTAAATAACATCAGTTTGAAGTCCCTTTTGGAAGCCATCTAAAACAAAGGATGTCAACTCCAATAAATTAGTGGTGGTAGAGCGACGCTTAATGAAACCATGCTGACATGGAGAAATTATTGTTGAGCATAGGTGTTGCAAATGAGGAGTTATTAATTTTTCGAATAACTTTGGAATCGCTGACAATTTTGAGATGCCTCTGTAGTTGGCAGCATCGGATTTTTTCCCCTTTTTGTGCAGAGGAATTATGAAAGATTCCTTCCATTTAAAGGGGAAAATCGAAGATTCCAAAGATAAGTTAAAAAGTTTTTGAAGAGGTTTGCACAGAGCCCTAGCACAGTATGTATTTTAGCACACAGCCTGGTACTCCGTCGGGGCCTGGCGAATAAACTGGTTTTACCTTTTGAAGATCCAATAATATATTGTTTTCAGAAAGAAATGGAACAAATATACTATTAGTTGGTTGAATGTTGTAACTTAACAGATGTCATTATGAACTACCCAGTTCCGCACGACGCGGACAGTGCTAGACGTTTCGTAGCATTTTGTAACTATTATAGACGTTTTATAAAAAATTTCGCCGACTAATAAGATTATGTAAAAAGAATGTTCCTTTTAAATGGACGGATGAGTGTGAAAATGCATTTCAATACTTAAAAACAAAACTTATGGAACCTACCTTGCTACAATATCCAGATTTCATTAAAGAATTCTGTATAATAACAGATGCAAGTAAGCAAGCATGTGGAGCGGTTTTAACTCAAAACCATAATGGTGTCCAACTTCCCATTGCATACGCATCAAGAGCATTTAAAAAAGGTGAAAGTAACAAATGTACTACTGAGCTGCAATTCATTGGGCGATATTACATCTCAGACCATATATATATGGAAAACATTTCTTAATAAAAACAGACCACAGACCTTTAATATACCTTTTCTCAATGATCAATTCCAGTTCCAAACTGACACGTATGAGGCTCGAACTAGAAGAATACGATTTTACAGTCGAATATTTAAAGGGAAAAGATAATTATGTAGCTGATGATTTATCAAGGATAACCATCAAAGATCTACAAAATATAACTAGAAATATACTGAAAGTCACTACCTGATATCAAAGTAGACAAAAATTCCGCGCGGAAAATCAAAAACAAGAATTGCCTATGCAATCTTTAAATAAAGCTTCTAAGCCCAACGTATACGACGTCATAAAAAATTATGAAGTACGTAAAGAAGTGACCTTGCAGATAAAAAATTCGTTATGTTTATTTAAACAAGGCAGAAAAATTACTGCAAGATATGATGTTAGCGATTTATATACTAATGGAGTTATTGACTTAGGGTGAAAGTAAAAAAATTTTTTATCACTAAAGTGGGGCTGGTGGACACATTTTAGTCCCCAGATAGAATATTATATATATCGACCCGATCCGACATTTCATTCAGAAGTTATTCGAAAAATTCGATGTGAAATGATTCAAAATGAAGCCAGTTGTCGGTTTGTCTGTTTGCACTATTTTTATCTTAAAAATCCTGAAAAAAATTGGAAAATGTTTGTTACTATCATATGAGCAACTATTGTTCTACAACTTTTTGAAATACCTTAAGCTTAGGTCAAAAATTTAAAAAAACTTTGTTAATGAAAAAATTCATAACTTTATAATTAAGAAAGATATTAAAAAGAGCTTTACACCGTTGAAATGGTTTTTTAAATATCAATTTCACTTTCTTTGAGACCAAACGTCTATATAGTACACAAAAAAAAATTCACTGAAAATAAACTTTTTTTTTAAGAAATAAAATTATTTTTCAAAATTTGGTCGACTGATCCTTTTTATATTGCACGTATAGATAGCTTTTGAGATGACGCAACTTTTGATATATCGCTCATATCTGGCAAAATCCGTTAACTCAAGATATAGTCCTGTAAGTGCAGCTACCCATTGTGTAAAGCCTCCTGTGAAGCTTGCATGTACTTATACATGTGTGTGTATTTGATTGGCAACTTTGCTTTTTGGAGTCTGCATATATTTGGTCAATACCCTAAAAAATATGGAGTATATCTTTTTTTAGATTTTAGTTTATTTATTTAAAAATAAAATCCAAATAAAAAAGGGCTTAAAAAGTAAAACGTAAACATTGACTCAAGTTGGACTCGAACCCAGGCCCTCCGTATTAGGAACCACGATGCTCTCCACTAGGCTAACCTCGAACTTTGTTCCTTGATGGCAACTTTTGATGTAATTCTACTTTGTGTTTCAGTGCCTCATGTCTTAATGAGAAGACTCAGAAGATTGGTACTTCAACCGACCCGGTCCGTCATTTCTTTCAGAAGTTATTCAAGAAATTCGATTTTTACAGTTTTTTCAAAATGAAGCCAGTGGGTCTGTTTGTCTATATTTTTTTCTTTGCAATACTGAATAAAATTGGAGTTTTTTGTTAATGTCATATGACTCATATGATATGAGCAATTATTGTTCTACAACTTTTTGAAAAAGCTGTAAAAATCTAATTTCTTGAATAACTTCTGAAAGAAATGTCGGACGGGTCGGTTGAGGTACCAATCTTGAGGTCCCAAAGAAAAACAAGAAAAGAAAGCTAACTTCGGGCGAAGCCGAAGTTGATATACCCTTGCAGTTGTGCCATTTCCGATCGTTCAGTACGGATCATCATATCATCATATCTGATATCAATTTTAGTGACGAATATATGCTATATAGGTGTACAAAATTGCATATAAAAAATATTCTTGTTCGGCACGTGCAAGAAAAACAAAAAAAAATCAGTCACGTGCCGAACAAGAATATTTTTTATATGCAATTTTGTACACCTATGTACATATATAGCATATATTCGTCACTAAAATTGATATCAGATATTTTGAGTTTCGCATGCAGGTTCGTCACCGGTACTTTACCTCGTCAAGAGGTTTTTTTATATGATACATAAAATAAGCCAACTTAACGTGGCACCGTGGGAAAATATCTTTGAACATACTTCAATAGATAATTTTAAATTAATGGGCAATAAAATATTGGAAACATTAAGAGTAGCGCTACTCAACCCGGTGACCCAAATAACAAATTTAAAAGAAAAAGAAGCAATTTTGTCTACATTTCATGATGATCCAATTCAAGGAGGTCATACTGGCATATCAAAAACTTTGGCCAAAGTAAAAAGACACTATTACTGGAAAGGCATGTCTAAAGATATAACTGAGTACGTAAGAAAATGTCAAAAATGCCAGAAAGCCAAAATAACTAAACACATAAAGACTCCTTTAACAATTACAGACACACCAATAAATGCTTTCGACAGAGTGATAGTGGACACCATTGGTCCATTGCCAAAATCAGAAAATGGCAATGAGTATGCAGTCACTTTAATATGTGATTTAACTAAGTATTTAGTTGCCATACCTGTTCCAAATAAAAATGCTAATACTGTCGCAAAAGCAATATTTGAATCTTTTATCCTGAAGTACGGTCCAATGAAGACGTACATCCACAGCACACCACCACCAGACAGTTGGAACAATAGAAAGAAGTCATAGAACTTTCAATGAGTACATACGATCTTACATATCGGTTGATAAAACTGATTGGGACGTATGGCTTCAATATTTTGTCTCTTGTTTCAACACAACCCCCTCTATGGCACATACTTATTGTCCATATGAGCTAGTATTCGGTAAAACTACTACTAAATTTACCGAAACATTATAATAGCATAGATAGTATAGAAGCACTATATAATATAGATGAGTATGCTAAGGAGAGTAAGTATAGATTAAAAGTAGCCTATAAAAGAGCTAGAGTTATGTTAGAAGCAAATAAGAATAGAAATAAAATACTATATGATCATAAAGTAAGGGATATAGATATATCAGTAGGTGACCAAGATTAAAAAAGAGACAGGTCATAAGTTAGATCCTAAATATACAGGTCCGTATATAGTAACGGAAATAGGAGATAGAGACAACATTATAATAACAAATAATAAACATAGGAAACAAACAGTTCATAAGGATATATTAAAAATCTTTATTTCATAAATTGTACTTAGTGTGGCCATACAACGACACACATATATAAATAAATAAATAAACATATTTTTTTTTAATAATTTCATTTTCTTTAATTCTGATAAGATAATCGAAAACAAATAAAAAAAAAAAGAGAATGTATTAATTAGAAATTTTTATTATAAAAATAACTTCCTTATATTACGTTATTTTTCAAAAGGAGGGAGATGTAGTATGCACATATATTGAATACCCACTGTACCGAAAATACTTAATGGGTGCGCACTGTAACACTTTGTTGCAGTGTTTACATATTTCAAGTCCCGGTCATAACTCCTAAGTGGCCGAAATATAATCCGATCGTTATGGCTTAGCCCACACACGGGAAATGCTAGCGTCGGCATAACTGCAACGAACGGATAGCATATGCATACCCCTCGCGCATACACTTGAGAGCGCATAGCAATATACATAAGTATATAGATACATAGCCGTCTCTCTGCCGCTGCCTGCGAGCAGCGCAGCTATGAGACTTAGCCTTAATTAGACTTAAAGAATATTGTAAAAGACAGAGACATTTCGATCGTTGGAGCGGCACCATTGCTGCTCCAACCAAATAAAATACAAATATACAAATCTAAAACTAAAAGAATGGAATTACTTAAATTACCCAAATACAACGACAAGGATCAAAGAGGAATATACATCAAGACGACAAATTTCCTATCCCAAGAATGGATGAAATTTTAGACAAACTTGGAAGATGCCAATATTTCACAACGATCAATTAAGCTAAAGGTTTCCATCAAATTCAAATTGAAATATGTTCGGTTTTATTTTGTATTGAAATATGTTTGGCTTTATTTTGTATTAAAATATGTTTGGAGTTTATTTGATTGGAGCAGCAATGGTGCCGCTCCAACGATCGAAGTGTCTCTATTCTTTTACAATATTCTTTAAGGCGGCAGAGAGACAGTTATGTACCTATATACTTATGTATAAAGGAATGTACTTATATATTGCTATGCGCTCTCAAGTGGAGGGGCGGGTATGCATATGCTGTCCGTTCGTTACAATTATGCCGACGCTAGCACTTCCTGTGTGCGGGATAAGCCATAGCGATCGGTTCATATTTCGGCCACTTAGGGTTTATGATCGGGACTTTGAAATATGTAAACAACAAAGTGTTACAGTGCGTACCCTTTAAGTACTTTCGGTACAGTTATCCCTCCTTTTAAAAAATAACGTAATGTAATGAAGTTATTTTTATAATACAAATTTCTGGTTAATACATCCTTTTTTTTTAATTTATTTATTTTTTATTATGTTATTAGAATCAAAGAAATTGAAATTATTAAAAGAATATGTTATTTATTGATCTATGTATGTGTGTCTTTGTATGGCCATACTAAATTTATGAAATAATTATTTTTAATCTATCCTTATGTTTCTTATGTTCATTATTTGTTATTACTATGTTATATCTATCTCCTATTTCCGTTACCATATACGGACCTGTATATTTAGGATCTAACTACAGGTCATAGACCTGTCTCGTTTTTTAATAAAACTGGGTCACCTACTGATATATCTATATCCCGTACTTTATGATGGTATAGTAGTTTATTTATATTTTTATTTGCTTCTAATATAACTCTACATACATAAAGTAGTGACCTTGCAGATAAAAAATATGTTATGTTTATAAAAACAAGGCAGAAAAATTACTGCAAGATATAATGTTAGCGATTTATATACTAATGAAGTTATTGACTTAGATCAATTTTTCCAAAGGCTTGAAATGCAAGCTGGTATACATAAAATAAGCCAACTTAACGTGGCACCGTGGGAAAATATCTTTGAATATACTTCAATTGATAATTTCCAATTTATGGGCAATAAAATATTGAAAGCATTAAGAGTAGCGTTACTCAACCCGGTGACCCAAATAACAAATTTAAAAGAAAAAGAAGCAATTTTGTCTACATTTCATGATGATCCAATTCAAGGATACTGGCATATCAAAAATTTTGGCCAAAGTAAAAAGACACTATTACTGGAAAAGCATGTCTAAAGATATAACTGAGTACGTAAGAAAATGGCAAAAATGCCAGAAAGCCAAAATAACTAAACACACAAAGACCCCTTTAACAATTACAGACACACCAATAAATGCTTTCGACAGAGTGATAGTGGACACTATTGGTCCACTGCCAAAATCAGAAAAGGGCAATGAGTATGTAGTCACTTTAATATGTAATTTAACAAAGTATTTAGTTGCCATACCTATTCCGAATAAAAATGTTAATACTGTCGCTAAAGCAATATTTGAATCTTTTATCCTGAAGTACGGTCCAATGAAGACGATCATTACGGACATGGGAACAGAATACAAGAATTCAATTATAGACGATTTGTGCAAATATTTAAATATTGAAAATATAACGTCCACAGCACACCACCACCAAACAGTTGGAACAGTAGAAAGAAGTCATAGAACTTTTAATGAGTACATACGATCTTACATATCGGTTGATAAAACCCGTTTGGGACGTATAGCTTCAATATTTTGTCTTTTGTTTCAACACGACCCCCTCTATGGCACATACTTATTGTCCATATGAGCTAGTATTCGGTAAAAAAAGTAATTTACCGAAACATTTTAATAGGGAGCTAAGGAGACTAAGTATAGATTAAACGTAGCCTATAAAAGAGCTCATTGTTTACGACGTCGTATACGTTAAGCTTAGAAGCTTTATTTAAAGATTGCATAGGCAATTCTTGTTCTTGATTTTCCGCGCGGAATTTTTGTCTACTTTGATATCTAGTAGTAACTTTTAATATATTTCTAGATATATTTTGTAGATCTTTGATGGTTATCCTTGATAAAGCATCAGCTACATAATTATCTTTTCCCTTTAAATATTCGACTGTAAAATCGTATTCTTCTAGTTCGAGCCTCATACGTGTCAGTTTGGAACTGGAATTGATCATTGAGAAAAGGTATATTAAAGGTCTATGGTCTGTTTTTATTAGAAAATGTTTTCCATATATGTATGTATATACGGTCTGAACTGTAATATCGCCCAATGAATTGCAGCTAATTCCTGCTCAGTAGTACATTTGTTACTTTCACCTTTTGTAAATGCTCTTGATGCGTATGCAATGGGAAGTTGGAGACCATTATGGTTTTGAGTTAAAACCGCTCCACATGCTTGCTTACTTGCATCTGTTATTATACAGAATTCTTTAGTGAAATCTGGATATTGTAGCAAGGTAGGTTCCATAAGTTTTGTTTTTAAGTATTGAAATGCATTTTCACACTCATCCGTCCATTTAAAAGGAACATTCTTTTTACATATTCTTTATACATATATGTTATGTGCCGTGAATAGTCGGTGAAATTTTCTAGCACTGTCCGCGTCGTGCGGACCTGGGTAGTTCATAATGATATCGTATTTCTTGTCACCTGGAAGTATTCCTTTATCAGTGCATTTATGGCCTAAAAAAGTCACTTCATGCATAAAAAATGAACATTTTTCTGGATATAGCTTTAGGTTGTATTTCCTACATTTCTCAAAAACATCTGTTAAGTTCTTAAGCATATGTTTTTCGGAACAACCAATTACTATTAAGCCATCCATATAAAGGAATGCTTAAGAAGGTTCTAGACCAGAGAACGCAATAGTCATCATTCTCTGAAACGAATTAGGAGCTATTTTTAATCCGAAGGGTAATCGCGTGAAGCGATATGAGCCGTTGCTCGTTGAAAAAGAAGTTATATCTCTTGAACCTTTTTCTAGTTCAATTTGATGGAATCCTGACATTAAGTCAAGACATGAAAAGTATTTTGCTCGACCTAGTTGATCTAAAATGTCATCAATTCTGGGTAATGGGAATTTATCAGATACTAATTTTTTATTAATCTGACGATAGTCAATTACTAATCGCCATTTCTTTACATTTGACCCGGGGGATGATTTCTTAGGAACAAGTAACAATGGGCTATTATATTCAGATACTGATGGTTCGAAAATCCCGTCAGAGATTAATTTACCTACTTGCTTTTGTATTTCGTTCACCTGACTATTTGGGCTTCGATAGTTCTTTATATAGACTGGTTCATCATCTTTTAATCTCAGTTTCTGTTTATAAAAATTATTTGTGGTTATTGATTCAGTTTCCAATCCGAATATATCGCTGTACTGGGTGCACAAGCTAGAAAGCTGTGACTTGAACTGTGGAGGGAAGTTTTTAGAAATTTGAGATAGTACGGATTTTTTTCTATTGTCTGAATTTGTGTTGACTACATCGTAGTTCGAAAGTGATTCATATGTTAGGTTATCTGTACTGACTACTTGGTCGGTATTTGTTGTGTTTAATAGTCTTATGAAGGCATTATTGGATGTTGCTATGGTATTTGCAACGTAAATACCATGCTGAATTTCCTGATTAGGAATCAATACACTGTCTTCTTTTGAATTAGGTTCCATTTTCCGAATAACTTGGGATCTTGCTGGCAGAAGTATTGAGTTATTGCCAGCACTATGAGCTACTGGTACCCTAATTGGAAATTTTAAAATATTGGGTCTTATTATAAGGCAATCTTCAGATGGCTTGAAGTCTAATTGACAGTTGTATCTTTTAATAAAGTCGATGCCTATTATTCCATCGCATGGAATTGGGAAATGTGAATTCCCAATGGATATGAAAATTATGTGGAATTATGTATTTAGTTGTCTGTATTTTTATAGAAACTAAACCTTGGGATTTGCTTATTTCCTGACTTATGCCTTTTATGTCTATGATGTAATCATCTTGGATGTTATTGAAGTTATCCGAAGTTTCTTTTAAAATAGAAATTTCTGCACCTGTGTCTTGTAAAAAAAAAAGTTCTTTTCCAGTAGCTACATTGAAAAACGAAACGAATATATTTTGGCTGAGATTAATGGTATGAACTCTGACCTTTTTTATTGTTGAGTATTTAAAGGGCTTTGGGAGTTTTCCGATATGTTTTGGTTAGTGTTTTGGGTAATTCTGACATTGCCTTGGTTATTGCCATTGTGGCCTCGGGTCGAATTTCCACCTCCTCTATAGTTTCCTCTATGTTGGCCTCGTCCTCTATTGTTAGTTTGGTAATTGTTGTTATAGTTATTGTTGTTAATTACCTCTATAATTTCCACGTCCGCGTTTTGAGCCGCGCTGTGGATAATTCTTGTAATATAGGACGGTGTTTGACTGTTGCTTCCAGTTGCTTCAGTGCAACTATTGACAAATTTGGAATCGGCATCGTTCATAGTACTATAGGTGCCAGCTTGCATGATAAGTTTTACCTAATCGATTGTGCAATTTTTAGCCATTGCTTTGACTGCATGCTGCGTGGAATAACTTCTGGCTAGCTCTAAGGTAAACCATCTGTTATGTATGCGCCTTCTAAGGCTTTTGTCATCTGCTCAATTTCTTGTGTATATTGGTTAGCAGTTTTATTGCGCTGCTGCAGGTATTATCGGCTTCGCTGATAATACTTTAACAGTTTCGCCTTAGACGTTGCCTCTTAGTCTGGAAATCACTTCAGTAATTGTTGTTTCATTACCGATAAGATTTCTGGCGACACCTTTTAGCTTTGTTTTCACTATGGATACCGCTAATTCTTCGTGCTCACCTTTTATTGATTCTAATATTTGTAAAGCATCAATGAAACTTGTTAAATTTCAGCCTTACCATCAAAAACTGGTATAAGCTTGGATGCTGTATTAATAAAATCAATATTTGAGTGTGGCATTGTGATAGAGTTACTTATTTTGTTTTCTATTCCACTTGAAGTATCTGAATCTGTTGAATTGTCCAGATCAGTGAATACCGCCGGAATTGTATAATTTTTCAAATCTTTATCTTCTATTTTGAGGTTTACTTCGGAAAGCTCTTCTGATTCGTTCGTTTCTGTTGATTCCGGGACAGGTGCAGTGTCAACTGCTATTGAAGTGTTTAGAACGGTTGGTACCGATACTTCCAAACTGAACTTTTGTTTAACAAACATTAAATTAGATCGTAGTCGTATCAAAAGTTTCGATACCTGTGACCAATGATCTTGATTTAATCTTTCCCTGTGATCATGTATTAGCAATCGCGCTTCATTAAAGCACTCTACTAATATTTCAACATGCTTCCTATCCGTGTTCTTTTGGATAGGTCTATTCTGAGTTAGTGATTTGTACGATCGGTCAAAATTAGTTTCAATGTTTGATAATTCCGCATACAATTTGTTCCATTCCATGCCTTTAGTGTAGCCATACTTTGTAAGAAGAATATATTGAAATGTTTTTATATTTATTTTTTGTTATTTCATTTTTTTAGATTTTAGGTGTTAACATTTATGTGTAATCATTGTTGTTTGTCCTTTTTTTTTTTTTTATTTTTTTTTATTTATTGTGCTGGTTATATTTTATCCTGGTCATTTCCCTGGCTTATATATCTTTTTTTCAAACAATTAGTTTGCAGCTTGTACATTTTGTAAAAGAAATTGGCGCACATGATAACAACAATGATTATTAAGAGTATATGTACCCAATATAGATTTATGTTGCTAGATTCTACCTTGTTTATGACATTGGCAGTGGAATCCACTGTTTTTATGTCCAAAGTCATTTTGGTGGGTTTTACATATACTTTTATTTTATGTGTAAAGTGTTTTATTAAAATTATTATCATTTTCTATTTTGCGCGGTTCCCACTGCATACGTACAGCCCACCTCCCGTCCAACCGACCGAGGGACGCTGCCGCGTAACGTACGGCTCGAATCGCGGGAACAGATCCGAGATAGATAAGCGAGGATTAGGAAAAAGATATTACGAGGAAGAGTGTTGCATAGATAAGGCGGTTAATATAAGCGATTTAAGATTGTTAGTAGAGCAAAGTGATAAGATGTGGTAGAGACCATTGTAGTCCGAACATAATACCCTGAACGGATCGTGTAGGGCATATGTCGAACTACAATGGCTGAGGAGTAGAGGACGAAAGTTTCTGGTCCTTCTACTAGGAATGTTAAAGTTTAAACGTGTTAGTAAATGCTGGCTGTCTATATTTCCATAAATAAGATTATATAAAAACATGACACCCAGCATCGTTCTACGATTTGTTAATGTTGGTAAGTTGATTAGTAAAAGTCTACTATGATAAGAGGGGAGGTAAAGATTTGCATCCCAATTAAGTCCCCTAAGAGCAAAAGAAAGGAAGTTTTTTTGTACAGATTCAATGTGATCTTGGTGTACTCCATATTGAGGACTCCAGACACACGATCCATACTCAAGAATCGGACGGACCAGTGATGTATATAACGTTTTAGTTATGTACGGGTCATTAAATTCTTTTGACCATCTTTTAATAAAACCAAGCACACCCATAGCTTTATTAACCATGGTAGATACATGGTCGGTAAATTTAAGTTTCAAATCTAATAGGACACCTAGATCGTTAACCTGAGTTAATCGTTCTAAGGCGTTCCCATAGAGAAAGTACATAGCCTGGTGAGGACTAGATCGGTAAAAAGACATAAGTTTACATTTCGATCCATTAAGCTTTAGGTTATTTGCTAAACACCAATTTTGAAGTTTATCCAAATCGGATTGAAGTCTAGACTGGGCGCTAGTGAATTTATACTGAAGGCATAGCTTAACGTCATCAGCGTACATAAGTACAAGTGAATTAGTTAAGGCAAGGGGCAAGTCGTTAATAAACAGAGTTAAAAGTAGGGGTCCAAGATGGCTTCCTTGGGGCACCCCCGATGTGGCGCGGACTACACGCGAGGTAACATCTTTAAAGAAAACACGTTGGGTTCTCCCTGATAAGTAGCTCGAAATCCACATAAGAAGATCAGTTGGGAATCCCAAAAGACTGAGTTTACTTATAAGAAGCGAATGGTTAACAGAGTCAAATGCTTTACTGAAGTCAGTGTATATGACGTCTGTTTGTAAGCCATTCCGGAAGCCATCCGTGATAAAAGATGTTAGCTCCAATAAGTTGGTAGTGGTGGAGCGGCGCTTCATGAAGCCATGCTGGCACGGAGTTATTATTGAACTACATAGGTGTTGCAAATGTGGAGTGATACGTTTTTCAAAAAGCTTTGGAATTGCTGACAATTTAGAGATGCCTCTATAATTAGCAGCGTCGGATTTTTTCCCTTTTTTATGCAGCGGAATAATGAAGGATTCCTTCCACATAAGGGGAAAGATCGAAGTTTCCAGCGATAGATTAAAGAGTTTAACAAGCGGTTTGCACAGTGCCTCGGCGCAGTACTTCAGAACACAGCCTGGTACTCCATCAGGGCCTGGCGAATACACGGGCTTAACCTTAAGAAGATCCGATAACACACCACTTTGATCGAAAGATGGGCAAAATATAAGGTTGGCTGATTGGATATTATAAGTGTAAGGCAGAGCAGGGCTATGTTTGGAAAGTAAGTTAAATAAATTATTATTTTACCTCCAAATATATCACTGCACACGCGAAGCGATACGGATCTAAAAAATTGGAATTTGTTTATATATCAGTAAAGAAATAAACACCGATTGTTTATAGAAAGCTTATTGCAAATTTTACAAAAACGTAGTGCGCACAAAAAAAACACGTCCGTCCGCTTTAAGATAAAGAGAGGAAGAAAAATTTTCTATTGAAAATTTATTTATCGCATTACTGCGCGTTTAAATTAACAACCTTCCTACGTAGTTTTTTGCATGGCTTTACGGGCCACACGTCCAATCGGGCAAAAAAAGTTCCGCTCAATTTCATAAAATATTATATTATATGTATATAAAAAAATATGCATCGCAGTGCAATCAAAAAAATTATGCAACGCAGTGCATGGGTAAAAAAAAATTTGTTTCCGGATTGGTTGGTTCCCCTTTCTTCCTTCCACGTCAGCTGGTTGTCGCCGGCTACGCTGACGCTCCCTCGAAGCCGCAGGTGGCGGTCGTGCCTCCCACGCTTGACATCTGCTGCAATTTTCTTGGGCTGGTCTTCGACTTCATGCATGCGCAATTGCATGCCGTAGAGTTGAGAGGTCCAGGGCAGTCGGTTGGGCAGACTTGTGGTGGTTTCGGCAGTGGCTTGGAAATATTCGGTTTCGTTATTAGTTTTTGATTTATAATTTGTATTCGGCTTGCTGAGTGAGTTGTGCCTTGTCGTACTCTATTTTGGAGGGTTTCCCTCAAAAATTCAAGTCCAT
Source organism: Drosophila ananassae (assembly GCF_017639315.1). Classification (NCBI taxonomy): domain Eukaryota; kingdom Metazoa; phylum Arthropoda; class Insecta; order Diptera; family Drosophilidae; genus Drosophila; species Drosophila ananassae. The sequence continues at coordinate 21,817,154 of NC_057929.1, read as the reverse complement.
TATAAGGTTTTTGGGCCGTGGGGTCGCCACCGCCCCAGCAAGCAAATAGCAGCCACTTTATGCGGGCTATTCTTTTGTTAATTTAATTTCTTTTACCTCCACGTACCATCACGCACGCTCTACTCACTCAGACGTGTTTTTTTCGTATATCCTCCTTGTCCTATTGCCACATTCCTGCCGTTCCGCAGCTCTTTGTGACTCTAGTCACGGTCGCCATGAAATATGTTCTTTTTTATTTTGTATTGAAATATGTTTGGTTTTATTTTGTATTAAAATATGTTTGGAGTTTATTTGATTGGAGCAGCAATGGTGCCGCTCCAACGATCGAAGTGTCTCTATTCTTTTACAATATTCTTTAAGGCTAAGTCTCGTAGCTGCGCTGCTCGCAGGCGGCGGCAGAGAGACGGTTATGTACCTATATACTTATGTATAAAGGAATGTACTTATATATTGCTATGCGTTCTCAAGTGGAGGCGCGAGGGGGTATGCATATGCTGTCCGTTCGTTACAATTATGCCGACGCTAGCACTTCTTGTGTGCGGGCTAAGCCATAGCGATCGGTTCATATTTCGGCCACTTAGGGTTTATGATCGGGACTTTGAAATATGTAAACACTGCAACAAAGTGTTACAGTGCGTACATGAAAGTACTTAAACTTTCGGTACAGTGGATATTCAATATATGTGCATACTAAAAAATAGACCATAAATCCATCGCTAAGACAGCATTTTCAACTAAACATGGTTATTACGAGTATACTTGAATGCCATTTGGATTCAAAAATGCACGCGCTACATTTCAGAGATGAATGAACAATCTTTTAGAAGATCTTATCTATAAAGACTGTTTAGTTTATTTAGACGACATAATATTTTTTTCCACTTCATTGGAAGAACACATCTTGTCTCTAAAGAAAGTTTTTGAAAAATTACGATGCGCAAATTTGAAACTCCAACTTGATAAATGTGAATTTCTAAAGAAAAAAACAGAATTCTTAGGGCATATAATTACAGTAGATGATATAAAACCTAATCCAAATAAAACGGATGCCATTACTTAATTCCCATTACCAAAAACTCCGGAACAAATTAAATCATTATTTGGATTATGTGGATTTTACCGAAAATGTATACCGAATTACGCAAATGTAGTAAAACCTATGACCAGCCGATTAAAGAAAGGAGCAGTTATTGATACTGTTGTGCTATTAATAATTTTTAATAGCGGCCAAATTAATTAAAATTCCAGAGTTCAATTTCAATCCAACTTTAGTTTTTATTTTCGAGGGTTGAACTCTAACCCAACTTGCAGTCGCTCAAATCAATAACAAAATTACAAGTGGCAAAGCTTAGCAATATGAATTTAGCAATATGAACGCACACAAATGCAAGATTTGCTAGTGTGCAGCAGCTCTACAAAAAAGCTGCCCAAAGCGCATGCGCTACAAATACCAGCAAAGCGCATGCGAACGGGGGAGAAGTTAACAAAACCAAAACTGCCGATAACCCGCCGCCTCTACTCAGATTTATAATGTATGTAACTTATTTTACGCAGCTTCGCCCTTTTCTGCTTGGCTCAACAGATACTAAATGTCAAGATTACGTAGAGTCATTTCAAAAGTTAAAGATACGACTTCAGATCTGATATTAATCTACCCTGATTTTAATAAGCCTTTCTCATTGACAACTGACGCTAGTAATATCGCTATTGGTGCAGTACTTTCACAGATTCATAACCCAGTGTGTTACACCAGTAGAACCCTAAATGAACATGAATTAAATTATTTAACGATTAAAAAGGAATTATTAGCAATAGTATGGGCAACTAAGTATTTCAGATCATATATCTTTGGAAGAAATTTTGAAATATTAAGCGATCATAAACCCCTCATATGGCTAAATAATGTAAAAGAACCGAATATGAAATTACAAAGATGAAAAATAAAGTTGAATGAATTTGATTATAAAATAAAATATCTACCAGGAAAAGAAATTTACGTAGCAGATGCATTGTCTAGAACTAAAGTTGAAGAAGTTTGGCGAAAAAACAAATAGCGTTGATGCAACAATACATAACGCTGAAGAAGACAAAAATAATTACATTCGTATCACCTAAAGACCATTAAATTACTTTTCAAGACAAATTGAATTATTTAAAGGAGGAGAAAACAAGACTGAAATAAAACATTACTTTGATAAAATTCGGGTCAAGCAGCCGCCGGAAAGAAGTTTCGCCGGAAATAATTTATTGAATTCGTGACGTCACTTTCTTTTATATTTATGTTTGCGTCGCCCACTCTATTCTCGTCGCCCGCTCTCGTGCATTCGATCGGCCACCTGCATCTGCCGTCATGCGCTGGCGTTTGTCTAGCTCTCTCGCGGGATCCCTCGGTCGCTCCGCAGCATCAAGCGTTGAGCCGCGCTCATTATTTTAATTCGATCGTCAACCCTACTCAGTCATATCATTTGTAGAAACGCCAAAGCAATTAAATAAATTGTATCAATATCTATAAATCGAACTGTGCTTGTTTTTATTAAAGGCAATAGAAGACAAATATAAAGCTACCGAAAACGCTCAGTAACTAAACATTTGGTGAACCCCGACGTGATTGTGCTTAGGAAAATAATTTGTTGAAATTTTGAGCTGCGCGGCTTAAAATATATAAACATAAATAAATAAACAAATTTAAAAACATTAATCGGTTTGTGATTTGTGCGAGCCAAAGTGCAGCTGTCCTTTTTGAGGATCTTCAAGGATTGTTATCCTCTTTGAAATCAGTGGAGACATTTCCGGAGGCGATGTTAAATGTGCGGCTGAGCGAATTGGAGGGAATCGTTGCGGATTTCAACAGCACACATAATGAGCTGTCCGAGATGGATGTTGCAGAACTCAGGAGTGGAAGGAAATGCAAGCTGACTCGGATTCCTTAGATTCCATTCCAACGTGGGAGTCCATCGACAGTTTTCTTGAGCAGAGATGCCGGACTTTGGAGAGCATGGATTTGCCGACGTCATCGTATGCACCAAACCTTGCGGTAGGACGGCGTAGACCTTTTCATCCAGGTAACTCTGCATTTGTGATTACCAACTCTTCTGCCTGCATGATTTGTGATGGCTATTCTCACATAATAAGCTCCTGTCCAAGGTTTTTAAGCTTGTCGCCTAAGGATCGTTTAGGCAAAGTTAGGCGATTGGATTTATGCCGTAAGTGCCTTGGAGCTGGGCACCTATCTCGACATTGCAATTCGTCAAGCTGCCGTGCTTGTGAACGCAGGCATCATAGTCTGCTGCATTTAGGTGGCAAGTCACCAGCTTCGGAGTTCTACTGCCCTGCCGAGCGCTGCTCGATTCTGGCTCGCAGGTGCATCTAGTCACTTCAAGGCTGGCGGACCAGCTGCAGCTGCGGAAGATAAGGTCTCCGGTGACTTTATCCGCTACAGGAGGCACAGGGTTCTCTACAGATGGTTTTCTGTGCAAGTCAGCTTGCAATCCCAATGCTCTGACTGCTCTGCGCAATTAACTGCGATCGTAGCATCCAAAATCACTGACCTTCAGCCCAATTGTGCATTGGACTTCAGCTCTTGGAAAACTCCCGTCAATGTAGAGCTAGCGGATCCTCATTTTCACCAGCCTCAGCCAGTGGATTTGCTAATTAGAGCTGGATTATTTACGAGCTGCTTTCTGTGGGGCAAATTCATCTGTCTCCTAGTTTGCCCTCCATTCAAAATACTCGGCTTGGTTGGATTGTTTGTGGAGGCGGAGGCCCTGACGATTGTAAGGTACTCATGGCAGCTGAGCAGTCAGAGTGGCTCGTCCAGCCTCAGACGAAGCCGGTGAAGGTGGAGTCTCATCGCAGTTTGGTTTCCAAGCCAAAGAAGAAGCGCCCCCGCAAGGTGCTCAGCGAGAAGGATAAATATTACAGACCCCGTCGGCACTTCGAGCAGCGCATCGAGAAGCGTCTGGCCGGGATCTGCACAGTGGTGGCTAGTGTGATAGGTCATTACCCAGTGTGGATGTGAAGCCACTGTTTGACTTTGGCAGCGAAATGGCTACCGAGATGCCATCGCCCAGCTGCAGTGACAGCGAGTATAAAGACGACGACGACGGAGTGTGTCGGGTGCGCTGCTGATGACGGCGTCCGGAGCTACAAGGCGGGCAGTCAACAAATTGTGCTTGCTGCCCCTGCATGATGCTGTTGAAAGCCCATCTTCCTACGGGGGGAGTATGTTGGGTCAAGCAGCCGCCGAAAAGAAGTTTGGCCGGCAATATTACAGACCCCGTCGGCACTTCGAGCAGCGCATCGAGAAGCGTCTGGCCGGGATCTGCACAGTGGTGGCTAGTGTGATAGGTCATATATTACCCAGTGTGGATGTGAAGCCACTGTTTGACTTTGGCAGCGAAATGGCTACCGAGATGCCATCGCCCAGCTGCAGTGACAGCGGGTATAAAGACGACGACGACGGAGTGTGTCGGGTGCGCTGCTGATGACGGCGTCCGGAGCTACAAGGCGGGCAGTCAACAAATTGTGCTTGCTGCCCCTGCATGATGCTGTTGAAAGCCCATCTTCCAACGGGGGGAGTATGTCGGGTCAAGCAGCCGCCGAAAAGAAGTTTGGCCGGCAATAATTTATTGAATTCGTGACGTCACTTTCTTTTATATTTATGATCGCGTCGCCCGCTCTGCATCTGCCGTCATGCGCTAGCGTTTGGTGGTATGGTGGTTCGGCTCATTCCTTATCGGCCGGTCCTACTGGCGGTCCGTTTCACGGGAGCAACACTCGAAGTAGGTTAGGTATCGCGGGGTCTACTAGTGGTCCGTTTCACGGGAACAACACTCGAAATAGACTGGTATGCTGCGGGATCTCTTCGTGGTCCGTTTCACGGGAGCAACACTCGAAGTGGTTAGGTAATGCGGGTATACTTATGGTCCGTTTCACGGGAGCAACACTTGAAGTAGACTGGTATGCCGCGGATTCTACTTGTGGTCCGTTTACACTGGAGCCACGCGAAGTAGATAGGTTTTAGAGAGTCCTACTTTGTGAATCGTTTTACACAGGATCACATGAAGTAGGTCAATTTTAAGTGCCGTAGTTTCAACACTGAGTAACGAGACTATTGACTCTGATCTCGCAACTGTCTTTATTTCAGAAGAACAACTCTTATATAAGATAAAATTATACATCATTAAATCTAAGAAAGGTCAATGTTATGGACGTGCTAAAACTAAGGTTAATGCCAGGGTCACCCACCTCTGAATCTGCTGACTCAGATTGTTGGTTCAATGGTACTGCTTTCCACACGCATTTCGTCTTCGCTGGCTGGTTTTTGCTTGCTTCGGTCAATCGGTCATTCTGCCCGCTGATAATGCTGATTCTGCTTCCGGTGCCATCGACTAGTGCCGGGTTCGTAGGTTGGATATTGGCTTATGCTTATCGTTACATTATTAATAGGCTAGTAGGTCTGATGCTTGTATATTGTGACCTGCTGATGCATCTTGATTGGGTAGTAGGTCTTGGCACTAGGTGCCAACATTCTCCCCCCCCATTGAGGTACTCAATAATAGGGGCTGTGCGTTGTTGTTGGACCATCTCAGTGAACCGATGTGTACCCTTGCGCTAGAAAATATTGTGGATCTTAAAACTAATTACTAAAACCCTAATGTTAATACCAACAAAGTTTTGAATCATGTGGGTGAGATCTCCAACATTGATAAGATACCAACGATAATTCTATCCGACCTGTTGTCTCCTTCGCCTTGTTGCGCGCCCTCGTAACCATTCTCCTTGGGCATCCCATAAGGTACTTTTTTTCTGGTTGGTCAGTGTGCATACAGGACTCTTGGTCCCTTCTGGAGATGCATGTTACCCATGCCAGATAGGAGGTGACTTCTACTTTTTTAATTTCCTTGGTTACTGGCCCTTGCACTCTGTGCTCTTTACTTGTGAGTTGACAACCTTGGGCTTATGGTTTGTGGTCCGTCTGCGGCTCTCCTTGTTTATCCGCAATGAGGGAGGAACTATGTAATCTTCCGGATTTTACTATTTTCTCCTTGCCGATGCATGCAATCAAACCTTGCTCCGATACGATTTCACCGATACCCTTTAGTGGCTCGTTAGTTTCCGGTGTCCAAGCCGCCGTATTACCGACGACTTGTTCTTCCTTGATATTAGGAGCTGATTCCGGTCGCACTGGCCCCATCCCAATCCATCCAACCGCAGTATTTTTTACTAGTGGCTGTCCTTCTCCCAAATATGCCTGTTGTGGCCTCATCAGCTGGGAGATGATTTCGGTGCCCAACAACAGATCAATATTTTGGGGCTGCGTAAATTCAGGATGTGCTAAGCGCAACGGTGAGATATTTCTTGGCGCTTGTATAGGGTGGGATGGTTGATTGGGCATTATTTCCGGTAGTATTTGATCTTCGAAGTCAGTGGTTAATGATGATAGGGTAACCACAGCCTTTTTTCGTGATCTTTTAGTTGTTCCTCCCAGTGCAGCGATGTTCAGGGTTGATTGCTCCAATTGTAGTCCAAGTGTGTCAGCCATCCTTCTGGTGATTATGTTAATCTGTGATCCAGAATCTAGGAGTGTGCGGCATTGCTGAGGGGGTCCGGCTGGTCCATGCATTGCCACTTGGGCGGTTGGACAGAACGGTGGGCTTATCTGTAGGCAGGGCTGTGGCTGAACACACCAATCGTGATGAACTGGATCGAAGTGGAGCAGCCGATGCATTTTTCTGCATTGTTACTTGACTGGTTGCCTGACGCTCAAGGTTTTCTAACATCTGCTTCAGAGATTGTCGATTGGTTGGATCGGTGACGGCTAGTTCTAGAGATGACAGCGTGTGTGGGTCAAATCATTCCTCAATGATGTGTATCAAGATTGACTCCCAGTTGTCTGTTGACACCTTGCGTGCTTTGAGAGTGGCGATCGTTCGGAGCACGGTATCATTTGTTCTGGGGTGTCCGAAAAAGTCTTGGATCGCGAATTTAATCTAAACTAATAGTATTACAAACGGAGGTGCGATCGCAGGTTTTTGTGTTGATGCTGAAGCCGATTGCGATTCTTCGCTCAGAAACGAAAAGTATTCTGCTCGTACCACCTGAAATCTGTCATCGGTGTGTCCATCATTTTTTATGGCTGGTTCCAGGACGATGAGATCATGGTATCCCGTGACGATTTCCTTCCATAGCTCCTTCATGTGTTGTGTGACGTGTGTGTACACTTCCCGTCCTTCGGTACGGTTGCACAGAAAGTCTTCCATATCGTCTAATCGTCCTTCATATCTTCGTTTTAATGATGTTAATCGAAGGTCTTCTCCTTCGTTTCCTCGTGATGATTGTGCCTTTGGCTCGAGATTTTCGCCTGTTTTCCAGGGCTTTTGTGACGGGCCTGACACTGATGGGATTCCATCCGAAAATATTGCTTCATATTTTTTCACAAGCTCTTCTAGCGCTTTGGCCTTTGTGAAACACTCATTCTCAGGACTTAGCTCATGGAGCTTGGAATCATTTTTTTTAAACTGGGTCCATGAGTGAGTGAGCTGTCTGAGTCTCTCCTCGACGTATCCTTGAGTTTACGCTCTGCGGAGTCCTTAGTGAAGTTTATTATTAGCCTTTGGATGGCTATGTTGCTTTCAATTTGCTCATCAATGAGCATTTGGATTACGGGGTCTGATTCTGATCCCATGGTTGCGATGTATCCTTTTTTTTTATGTATGTATTTTATGATGTTTTTTTTTCTAATGAGTTAAATTGCGTTGCGGCTTGTGTTCAGTTTGTGATCCTCTAGAAAAGGATCACGTCGGGGTCACCAAATGTTCGCCCATAGAGCGTTATGCGGCAACTACGTCAAACTTGAACTCGCGGGAGTAGCGGTAGGTCCCGGAGTCGTAGTCAAAGAACGTAAATAGTCTGTCTAAATTTACCTGGATTCTGCAAGGGACTGCTCGGGTTGGCCAGACGCTTGCTGTGATCAGGCTGGAGTTGATGTGCTTGAAGTCCTGGGGTGGTTTTCCTCAAGTACCGGTGGTATGGTGGTTCGGCTGAATCCTTATCGGCCGGTCCTACTGGTGGTCCGTTTCATGGGAGCAACACTCGAAATAGACTGGTATGCCGCGGGATCTCTTCGTGGTCCGTTTCACGGGAGCAACACTCGAAGTAGTTAGGTAATGCGGGGTCTACTTGTGGTCTGTTTCACGGGAGCAACACTTGAAGTAGACTGGTATGCCGCTTGTGGTCCGTTTACACAGGAGCCACGCGAAGTAGATAGGTTTTAGAGAGTCCTACTTTGTGAATCGTTTTACACAGGATCACATGAAGTAGGTCAATTTTAAGTGCCGTAGTTTCAACACTGAGTAACGAGACTATTGACTCTGATCTCGCAACTGTCTTTATTTCAGAAGAACAACTCTTATATAAGATGCTAAATTATACATCATTAAATCTAAGAAAGGTCAATGTTATGGACGTGCTAAAACTAAGGTTAATGCCAGGGTCACCCACCTCTGAATCTGCTGACTCAGATTGTTGGTTCATGTACTGCTTTCCACACGCATTTCGTCTTCGCTGGCTGGTTTTTGCTTGCTTCGGTCAGTCGGTCATTCTTCCCGCTGATAATGCTGATTCTGCTTCCGGTGCCATCGACTAGTGCCGGGTTAGTAGGTTGGATATTGACTTATGCTTATCGTTAAATTATTAATAGACTAGTAGGTCTGATGCTTGTATATTGTGACCTGCTGATGCATCTTGATTGGGTAGTAGGTCTTGGCACTAGGTGCCAACATCATTTGTAGAAACGCCAATACAATTAAATAAATTGTATCAAAATCTATAAATCGAACTGTGCTTGTTTTTATTAAAGGCAATCTCAAAAACGGAACACCGAGATACTAAATTAACTTTTGAATTAACACTAGGAATACAAAGCGCCAGAGAAAAATATTGTATGTTTTTTTATATGATCAACAATCAACAATTTTTATCTTGTATTGATATTTACTCAAAGTTCGCTACATTGATTGAAGTAAAAGGTCGAGATTGGCCAGAAGCAAAGAGAGCCATAATGAAAATATTCAACGACATGGGAAAACCTCAAGAATTCAAAGCAGATAAAGATTCATGTGCGTAGCATTACAGAATTGGTTAAATCAGAAGGCGTCAACAAAAGCATTACAACTGTTAAAAATGGTGTATCAGGCATAGAAAGATTCCATAAAACAGTAAATGAAAAATTAAGTAGTATAACTAGCGAGGAAGATATGGAAGATCGGTATACAAAATTTTCAAATTTTACAAAAGATTCTTTACGTAGATAACCATAAAACCAAACATAATACAACTTATCGTACCCTAGCAGACATATTCCTATAAGGAGGAACTTAAAATGTATATAGGAGTATAAGTAAATGTATAAGGAGGAACCACAATGAAAGCAAAATAAATAAACAAAAAGAAAATCGATATGATTATGAGATAGACACTCGTTACAAACAATCACCATTGGTAAAATCAAAAGTAACGAACCCTTTTCAAGAAAACAGGTCAAGTAACACAGTTAGACGATTCCATATTTATGGAGTTCACTTTACAGACCAATCCAAGTTCAAAATTAACACGCATAGGGCTTGAATTAGAAGAGTATAGTTTCACAGTAGAGTATCTATCGGGTAAAGACAATCATGTAGCCGATGCCCTATCAAGAATTACAATACAGGACTTTAAAGAAATTATAATAAATATAAACAAAGTCACTATTATATATCAAAGTATAAAAAAATCATGCGCAGACGAAAAAACAAATAGATTTGCCTAGGCAATCTATTGAAATAGCGTCAATACCCAACGTATAAAGAGTCTTCAATAATAATGAAGTACGTAAAGTAGTTACCTCGCACGTAAAAAATATGACTTGTTTTTTTAAACATGGAAAAAAAATTACTGCAAGACATAATGCTAGCGATTTAGTTACCAATGGAGTTCTTGACTTAGGTCATTTTTTTCAAAGGCTTGAAATGCAAGCCGGTAAATATCAGCCAACTAAAAGTGGCACCGTGGGAAAATATCTTTTAACACATTTCAATTGATAACTTAAAAAAAAAAGTGCAATAAAATACTGAATTCATTAAGAGTAGCGCTACTCAACCCGATGACCATAATTAATAATGATAAATATAAAGAAGCTATACTGTCTATATTCCAGAACGATCCAATTCAAGGAGGAATCACTAAAACCTTGGCAAACATCAAAAGATATTATTATTGGAAAGGTATGACCCGATATACTACTGAGTACATAAGAAAATGTCAAAAGTGTCAAAAGTTGAAAACGACTAAACATACAAAAACCCACTGACAATAACTGAAACCCCAGAAACAGATTTTGACAGGGTATTTGTGGATTCGAAATAAATAAACATAACTACTACTGCACACCATCACCAGACTGTAGACACAGTGGAGCTTAATTGACATCTTAATTGACAAAACAGATTGGGATGTATGGCTACAATACTTCGTAAATATGTGAGTAGTTTTCGACAAACAAAATTTATTACTTTAAAAATAATAAAACCTATATAAAAAATAGATGATTATGCTATAGAGCTTAAGTTCTGATTAGAAATAGCCTAAAAAAGAGCTGGAATTATTATTAGAAGAAAATAAGAAAAGAAGAAATAAAGAGTTGTATGATCTTATAACTGATGAATCAGATATAGCAATAGGAGACAACGTTTCATTGAAAAATGAAAAAGGTTATGTCCTTAGACTAGACTTTAAACATACTGGATCATAAGGTGGAAAGAATACAAGAAAATGGAAATTAAAAATTTCAAATAATAGAAATAAGAAACAGACAGTACACAATGATATGTTAAAAATGATTATTCATAATTATTTGTATGGCCATACTAAACAACAAATAAATAAAAAAAAATTGTAAATAAAAAAATATATATGTAGTGACATATCCACAGTAGCATAGGACAGTATATGCCTACATCCACACCACATACACATCCACATGTTTCCCATAAGAATTCGATTAGCTAGTTTGTACAAATCCACATGTTTCCCATAACAATTCGATTAGCTAGTTTGTACAAATCCACATGTTTCCCATAACAATCCGATAATACCTGCAGCAGCGCAATAAAACTGCTAACCAATATAGACAAGAAATTGAGCAGATGACAAAAGCCTTAGAAGGCGCATACATAACAGATGGTTTACCTTTAGAGCTAGCCAGAAGTTATTCCACGCAGCATGCAGTCAAAGCAATGACTAAAAATTGCACAATCGATTAGGTAAAACTTATCATGCAAGCTGGCACCTATAGTACTATGAACGATGCCGATTCCAAATTTGTCAATAGTTGCACTGAAGCAACTGGAAGCAACAGTAAAACACCGTCCTATATTACAAGAATTATCCACAGCGCGGCTCAAAACGCGGACATGGAAATTATAGAGGTAACACGGTGCGACAGTGAAAAAACACTTGTGAAACGAGATAGTGTAGGTTGTTAATCTGGTCGAAGAGAACTCAAAAATATTTTTTTTATATTTTTGGAACCCTCCAATTTTTTTTTATTTAAAAAAAACCGTTTTTCGGGACTTTTTTGCGCTTAAAAATTCCTGAACGCGTTTTTTTCAACCGATTTCAAAATTTTCGGTGTTTTTCAATAGTTAAATGTTGTAGCTTTTGAAAAAAAATATATCTTCGATTTTGTTGAACAAAAAGGACAAAATTTTTACACCTGAAACTAAAGTTTTCGACTTTTATTCGTGTTTTTCGGATTTTGATGCCAGTTTTTCGGTAAAACTTACTAAAATTCTGTCATGTTTGCCACATATCAATGTTGTCTCATTCATTCTGAATAAAACGAGACAAATTTCATCAAAAAATAATGAAAATTGGTAAAGTTATAACGCTTTTCCCAAAAAAAGTCAATTCAACCTTGCGTGCGCTCCGGAGTACCTGTGTGTATAAGTCAGGAATATGCTCTTCTTCTTATAGTGCTCCCATGGTTTTATTGACTTTTTTTGGGAAAAGCGTTATAACTTCAACAATTTGTATTATTTTTTAATGAAATTTGTCTCGTTCTATTCAGTATTATTGAGACAATATTAATATGTGGCATAAATGACAAACTTTTTGTCAGAAGAAAGCAATATACTCTTATTTTTATACACATTGTTCCTCCGAAGCGCCCGCTAGGTTGAGTTGACTTTTTTTGGGAAAAGCGTTATAACTTCACCAATTTTCATAATTTTTTGATGAAATTTGTCTCGTTTTATTCTGAATGAATGAGACAACATTGATATGTATCAAAAATGGCCGAATTTTTGTAAGTTGTACCGAAAAACTGGCATCAAAATCCGAAAAACACAAATAAAAGTCGAAAACTTTAGTTTCAGGTGTAAAAATTTTGTCCTTTTTGTTCAACAAAATCGAAGATATATTTTTTTTCAAAAGCTACAACATTTAACTATTGAAAAACACCGAAAATTTTGAAATCGGTTGAAAAAAAACGCGTTCAGGAATTTTTAAGCGCAAAAAAGTCCCGAAAAACGGTTTTTTTTAAATAAAAAAAAATTGGAGGGTTCCAAAAATATAAAAAAAATATTTTTGAGTTCTCTTCGACCAGATTAACAACCTACACTATCTCGTTTCCCAAGTGTATTTCGTTTTTTTTTTTTTGTCGCACAGTGTAATTAACAACAATAACTATAACAACAATTACCAAACTAACAATAGAGGACGAGGCCAACATAGAGGAAACTATAGAGGAGGTGGAAATTCGACCCGAGGCCACAATGGCAATAACCAAGGCAATGTCAGAATTACCCAAAACACTAACCAAAACACATCGGAAAACTCAACAATAAAAGAGGTCAGAGTTCACACCATTAATCTCAGTCAAAATATATTCGTTTCGTTTTTCAATGTAGCTACTGGAAAAGAACTTTTTTTTTACAAGACACAGGTACAGACATTTCTATTTTAAAAGAAACTTCGGATAACATCCAAGATGATTACATCATAGACATAAAAGGCATAAGTCAGGAAATAAGCAAATCCCAAGGTTTAGTTTCTATAGAAATACAGACAACTAAATACATAATTCCACATAATTTTCATATCCATTGGGAATTCACATTTCCCAATTCCATGCGATGGAATAATAGGCATCGACTTTATTAAAAGATACAACTGTCAATTAGACTTCAAGCCATCTGAAGATTGCCTTATAATAAGACCCAATATTTTAAAATTTCCAATTAGGGTACCAGTAGCTCATAGTGCTGGCAATAACTCAATACCTGAAACTGAAGTTTTCGACTTTTATTCGTGTTTTTCGGATTTTTATGCCAGTTTTTCGGTACAACTTACAAAAATTCGGCCATTTTTGATACATATCAATATTGTCTCATTCATTCTGAATAAAATGAGACAAATTTTATCAAAAAATTATGAAAATTGGTGAAGCTATAACGCTTTTCCCAAAAAAAGTCAACTCAACCTAGCGAGCGCTTCGGAGAAACAATGTGTATAAAAATAAAAGTATATTGCTTTCTTCTGACAAAAATTCTGTCATTTATGCCACAAATTAATATTGTCTCATTAATACTGAATAAAACGAGACAAATTTCATTAAAAGATAATAAAAATTGTTGAAGTTATAACGCTTTTCCCAAAAAAAGTCAATAAAACCATGGGAGCACTATAAGAAGAAGAGCATATTCCTGTCTTAAACGCTAGGTTGAATTAACTCTTTTTAGGAAAAGCGTTATAACTTCACCAATTTTCATTATTTTTTGATGAAATTTGTCTCATTTTATTCAGAATTAATGAGACAACATTGATATGTGGCAAAAATGACAGAATTTTTGTAAGTTGTACGAAAAACTGGCATCAAAATCCGAAAAAGACTAACAAAAGTCGAAAACTTCAGTTTCAGATGTAAAAATTTTGTTCTTTTTGTTTAACAAAATCGAAGATATATTTTTTTTTCAAAAGCTACAACATTTCACTATTAAAAAACACGAAAAATTTTGAAATCGGTTGAAAAAAACGCGTTCAGGAATTTTTAAGCGCAAAAAAGTCCCGAAAAACGGTTTTTTTTAAATAAATAAAAATTGGATTTTTCCAAAAATATAAAAAAAATATTTTTGAGTTCTCTTCGACCACATTAACAACCTACACTATCTCGTTTCCCAAGTGTATTTCGTTTTTTTTGTTTTGTCGCACAGTGTAATTATGAATAATAAATTTTTAACATATCCTTATGTACTGTCTGTTTATTATTTTTATTATTTGAAATATTTAGGTTCCATTTTCTTGTATTATTTCCACCTTATATGATCCAGTATATTTGAAGTCTAGCTTATGTCCTGTTTCATTTTTCAATGATACGTTGTCTCCTATTGCTATATCTATTATTTCAGTTCTATTTCTAATCGGAACCTAAGCACTCCAGCTTATTCATCTAAGGTTTTATAATTTTTAAAGTATTTAATTTTTTTCGCTAATTCGGTGTTTGGTCGAACACTAACTCATATGGACAATAATCGTGTGCCATATATGGTGTTGTGGTAAAACAGTTTACGAAGTATTGTAGCCATACATCCCAATCTGTAGAATTAAGATTTCAATTAAGCTCCACTGTGTCTACAGTCTGGTGATGGTGTGCAGTAGAAGTTATGTTTATTTATGTCGAATCCACAAATACCCTGTCAAAATCTGTTTCTGGGGTTTCAGTTATTGTCAGTGGGGTTTTTGTATGTTTAGTCGTTTTCAACTTTTGACACTTTTGACATTTTCTTATGTACTCAGTAGTATATCGGGTCATACCTTTCCAATAATAATATCTTTTGATGTTTGCCAAGGTTTTAGTGATTCCTCCTTGAATTGGATCGTTCTGGAATATAGACAGTATAGCTTCTTTATCTTTATCATTATTAATTACGGTCATCGGGTTGAGTAGCGCTACTCTTAATGAATTCAGTATTTTATTGCCCTTTTTTTTTTAAGTTATCAATTGAAATGTGTTCAAAGATATTTTCCCACGGTGCCACTTTTAGTTGGCTGATATTTACCGGCTTGCATTTCAAGCCTTTGAAAAAACTGACCTAAGTCAAGAACTCCATTGGTAACTAAATCGCTAGCATTATATCTTGCAGTAATTTTTTTTCCATGTTTAAAAAAACAAATCATATTTTTTACGTAGGAGGTAACTACTTTACGTACTTCGTCATTATTGAAGACTCCATATACGTTGGGCATTGACGCTATTTCTATAGATTGCCTAGGCAAAACTATTTGTTTTTTCTTCTGCGCGAACAGATATATAAGTGGTATATTGTCAGTTTTGATTGTACAGTGAATTCCATAAATATTTATGGACGGACGTGCTTTTTTTCTACGTCTTGTAATTAATTAACTTAAATCAATCCGGTGTTTATTTTTATTTATTTACATTTCTAAAACCAAACGTTTTCATTTCAAGCATCTGAATCGCTTCGCGTGAGCTGTGATATATTCTGAGGTAAAATAATAATTTTATTAATTTTCTTCGAAAAATTTCCCTGCTCTGCTTTTTCGTTTTTATTGCTTCTCGATGTTCTTGCTCAGTAGAGATTCCTTTCTCTATTCTTTGCAGTTTACTTAACCACTAATCGCTCTTTTTAATTTCCATTTTTCGTTTCCCTGGTACAGTGGTTCCCAGTACGTCAACATACAAAATAAAAACAAAAAAAAATTAATAAATTAATTATTCGTAAGATCAATGACCAACTCTGTGCGCTCGATATACAGTTTAGTAGTCTTCAACTACTAAATGAGTCTCCAAAGCGTAAGAAATCCTGTTTTAATGATGTTTTAGTAATCTTCAGCCTACTCAGCCGACAATTAAGCAGCCGCTTATATCTCTTGCCGACCCAAGGGCCAGACCTGAGAAAAATTCGGTTTCCGAATATCTCAGAATAAATGAGCAATTGGCCGATATGTCCTCTGTGGCACCGCTTCAAGTGATCCCAGATCCAATAACTTAAACTCCCTTAACAGTCATTAAACAGGGTAATCAATAGTCCCGTCCCCCGGTACAAACTGATGCCGCAGTATTAGTTACGGCGACACCAAACCCCTTGCAGATGATCCCACCATCGAAAAACATTTTTGTTTCCCCGCTTGCCCCTGATACTTTTGGGATTGATATCTCGACTTCCATCAAAGCCAAAACAAAAGCCGACATAAAGGTGGTGGATATTGCAAAATTTAAATACTCATACACCAGGAACACGGCATCTTTCAAAATACGTGTGCCCTTGCATCTGCAACATCTGTTCAAGACGATTTGTTTCACCAGATTTTGGCCAAAGAACATTTTCGTCCAAGAACATCAGCCAAGTTTGGTGAAGAAAAAAATTACCAAACCTGTGGGAGTAAAACTCCTATATGTTAGAGCCACTGACCAACCTTCAACCTCATCTTTCTCAGCCTCAAAAAACTAATGTCTTCGCTAACTAGAATACTAAAAGGTTACTTCGCAAACTTCCCAAACTGTATTCTGATAGTTCTTTCTTTGCATCTCACATTATAGTCTTTACAGAATCTTGGCTAAAGCCGGAGAACTTGGAAGTTGTTCCAAATAGGTACATTACGTTTAGATGTGAAAGAACACTACAAAGGGAAAGAGGCGTGCTAAGTTCTGTATCTCAAAATTCGCTTCTGAAGAGGTAAAATCTAAAGAATTTGGTGACATTGAATTTTTTTGTATTAAAATCATTTTGGCCGGTCAATCTTGAACTTAACCTGTTCTTACTGTTCTTACATACCACCTTCGTCCGAACCGCCCATATACTGGCAACATTTGTCTGCTATTCATTTGATTTTCGAATTACTCTTTGGAATTACTCTTTCCAGCACTTTGCCCCTTTCTAACTCTGATATATTTTTCGACGCTTGCGTGCCTTGGTATACAAGACACCTATTAAATTTAAAGAACTTCATGAGTAGACTTTTAAATAAACATAAATTATCTGGCTGTAGAGTTAGTTATTCAAGATACTTAGTAGCTTGGTCCAATTTCACCGAGCATAACGCAGAATGTTATAGGAGTTATATTCGCCGCTGCCGGATTCAGTTTATTTAGGATCCGAAGCAGTTTTATGACTTTGTAAAAACAAAGCGCAAACATGTATCTTTTCCTCCTCTGCTTACATTTGAGAACTCATATGCGAACACTGATCAGGAAATGGTCGATCTCTTTGCACAGTTTTTTTAAACAACGTTTTCTCCTAGCACCAGTCCAGCTCAGCCTAACACTAATAATATCCAATCAACCAACCTTATATTTTTCCTATCTTTCGATTATAGTGATGTGTTATTGGATCTTTTTAAGGTCAAACCCGTGTATTCGCCAGGCCCTGCTGGAGTACCAGGGTGTATTCTGAAGAACTGCGCCGAGGCTCTGTGCAAACCGCTCCTTAAACTCTTTAATTTTTCGGTAGAGACTTCGATCTTTCCCCTTTTGTGGAAGGACTCATTCTGTTGAATAAAAAAGGGAAAAATCCGACACTGCATTTAGATAAATATAGAGGATCGAAAAAATTAAATCCGTAGAAAGTCCCAACCTTCTAACTTAAAAAACACCAAAGTTATGGCATTTCCGATCAATCAGTTATATGTCAGCTGTTACGCTTTTAATGCTTTTTAACAGCAGCCGAATAAATAAACGAGTTTCAGTTCAGACTTTCAATATTTTATTCGGGGTTCAATTTAACCCAAAAACGATCCCAAAAATACATGTAAATGTGAAGCTTAATGCATTTGTCTATCATTTCATTGGCAAGAGGGGGGGTAACGCCCACAAATTCAAGATGAGTTAGTGTGCAGCAGCTCCACAAAAACCTCTACAAAAAAGCTACAAATGCACATGCGCTACAAATACCACCAAAGCGTATGCGAATGTAGGAGAAACAAACAAAATGGAATCTGCTGATAAGCCGCTGCTCTTCCGTTTCTAAGTCTTTATTAGTTTTCAAAATTATTTGAGACACCTTCGCCTTTGGCTGCTTGGCCCATCATCCTTCTCCCGTTGATGGTTGAACCTTCAACAGAACCCTTGAGGGGCAGCAAACACAACCTTGACACCGCACGCTTTGTCGTTCCAGCCGCTGTCTTCAGCATGCCGTGTATGGCTACAAGGTTCACTTCGTCACGCGCAGGAACCAGCTCCCTGAATACAGAGGCCACTTTATTGGGGGTAGATTCCTATCCTTCACAAGAACTATGTTACCAACAGAAACTACGGGGCCAGGGGTGCGCCATATGAAAAGCTGCTGCAACAGCGTAAGATTGCGCCCAGAAAACTTGCTGCAAGATGGAGACTCCCTACCACCCATCCAGACGGTTGAAGGTTAGGGAAGAAAGGTCCGGTTCGATGAACGTTGAGGGTGGGCCGCCATTTTGAGAATGAGCCGGAGTTAACATTTCTAGGTTGGCCGGATTTTCTGAAATCTAAACATGGGGTCTAGAATTAATGATTGAGGCTATGCGGCATAACAAAGTCCTCAATACCTCGAAGCCAAGAATTACGGTACCATCTTCCCGATAGAATCTCTCCACAGGATGAATTGCGGCTAGCTAACTATCATCTGGAAAGACTCTTACGCAGCGGAATATCTTGCAAATGTCTCTAGTCAAAGCGACAAGGTAAGACCGAAACCGAAGGGAGGTATGACGGACATGAGGATATAATTGGGGGAATAACCAGAGGATGCAGCAGCCGAACCGTGGAACACAACTCTCAGTTTAGTAGTGGAACTGTCTTCCTTCAGGACGCAGTGATGGGGAAGGAAATAATGGCACTTACCTCGCAATTCCTGCGGCAGCAGAGAAATGTGACCCAGATCCAAATATTCTTGTTGAGCGAAGCATATTGGATCCTTAAATTTGGATGACGATCCAGCTGGCGCGCAAGTGAATGGAACCACTACAACATTCATAGAATACGTGAATAGGCGTGACTTCAGGCAAACATTCACCGATGCTCCATCCATAGTGAATTCAGCATTTCCAATGCCAGTCACTGATACAGAGCATTTGGACCGGTTAAGCCGAAGTTGGCTGGCCAGCCGTGATGTTTTGAAATGAACTTCTGAGCCGGAGCCAAGTAACGCTCGACAAGGAAGAAGTGCTCCTGATCGGCCACGGACGAGAATGTTAGGGGTTGGCAAGAACATTACTTCAGCGCAGCGATTCTGGGTCACAAGCGTATTAGCAGGAGAAACCTGAGAAGTTGCCACCACAGCTTCATTGACCGAATCCAAACCGGAAGCGGAAACGGAAGTTGTGCTAGATAATTGCTCGCAAAGTTTGCAACAGAGCACGATGTCGGCGATTGCACGTTGGGCAGCGGGAGGATGAGGATCTGCTGGCTAAGTTCTCAGACTTGATGCAAACAAATAAATCATATCGGTTCACAACTGACAAAGTGAGGAACCTTGGGCAAGGAGGCACAGCAAGTGCCAGGATGCCGCAGAGGGCACACGAAGCAGACGGAGAATTCTGGAGCATGGACGATCCTTTATTAAATGGCAAAGGGCCCACCTGATTCGCTGCCAAATGGGAAGCTAAGGTCAAATCCACAGTATCAAGGGTACCTTCGTTCCAAGAACCGAGCCATATATTCCCAAGATGGCAGGCTGTCATCACTGCTTCTTGCTAGAGAGTCTTCCCTCTTGGCCTTTGTGTCAGGGTCCAACTTTTGGAAGATAATCTGGATGAGGAGGCACCCTTGAATTTCGGCCGACGTCCCGGAACTCATGGGCCCGCATATGGCCATAGAATCGGTCGGATAACTCCCGAAGAGTTCCCGGCTCAACCACCCTTAGCTGCAGAATCTCGATGGTGTGAGCCTGGAAAATAAATAGTCGGATACTGAAACGGTTCCGCAAAAGTGGAAGGGCAATATAATTGTTAGCGTCAGTAATCTGTAGCTCTCTCACAGTCTCCAGGGCTGAGTCCCACAGGTAAGAAATTAGCCACCTGAGCTTCTCCATCTTGGTCAAGAGCGGATGACTGTCAATAGTCGTCCTAAACAGGGCGCAGAAATCGCAGCCTGGTCCTTCCGATGCAGGACCTCCATTTCCTGGCACGTCTCCGCAGCATCCTCTCACTACTTGTCGCAGCAGATCCAGTAGGTTCCGATCCAGACTCCATTATGCAATTAAAATTGAACTTTGTTGCAACAACAACAATGAAGTTTTCGTGGCATTTGGTAATGCTGATCACAATATTCAACCGGGATGAAATCACGTCGAGGTCACCAAAAGGTTACGCTATTAATGATTAGAATAAATAGACGATTTTCAGTGCAGATTTTCAATATATTCTTCGGGGTTTAATTTAACCCTAAAACCGCAGAAGCTCAAATCGATGTCAAAAATAAAAGTAAAAAAAACAAGAAAGGAAAGCTAACTTCGGGCGGAACCGAAGTTTATATACCCTTGCAGTTGAGTCGCAGTCCGCTAGGTGGCGCCACGCATCTTATATTATTAGATATATAGCGGATCGTATATAGTTGGCCGATCCTTATGAAACTTGGCAAATCGAATTATTTTGCCAAAAGAGGAATCCATTGAAACTCCCATCCTTCTAACTTGAAAAACAACGAAGTTATAGCATTTCCGATCAATCAGTTATATGACAGCTATAGGATATAGACGGCCGATCCTGATGACATTTAGCAGATCATATAAGTTGGCCAAAATTAGAATGCACAGAAAGTCCCATCCTTCTAACTTGAAAAACAACGAAGTTATAGCATTTCCGATCAATCTGTTATATGGCAGCTATAGGATATAGTTGGCCGATCCTTATGAAATTCGACAAATCAGATTGTTTTTCCCAAAATAGAATCTCTACCAAATCCCATCTTTCTAACTTAAAAAACACCAAAGTTATGCCAATTTCGATCGTTCTATGACAGCTATAGGGTATAGTCGGCCGATCCCCTAAGATATTTTGGTCAAATATAACATGTGTTGAAACTCCCAACCTCTAACTTAAAAAACACCAAAGTTATGGCATTTCCGATCAATCAGTTATATGGCAGCTATTGGATATAGTCGACCGATCCTGGCCGTTCCGACTTATATACTGCCTGTAAAGGAAAGAAGGGTGTGTGCAAAGTTTCAACTCGATAGCTTTAAAACTGAGAGACTAGTTTGCGTAGAAACAGACAGACGGACAGACGGACCGACGGACAGACGGACATGCTCATATCGACTCAGGAGGTGATCCTGATCAAGAATATATATACTTTATAGCGTCGGAGAGGTCACCTTCACTGCGATGCACACTTTTGACCAAAATTATAATACCCTCTGCAAGGGTGTAAAAATGAAGCTTAGCAATAGAATTCCTGAACAATGCATTTATCTATCAATTCGTTGGCAAAAGGCGAGGCGGGAGAACGCACACAAATGCAAGACTTATCTTAGTGTGCAGCAGCTATTCAAAAATCTCCCAAAAGGGCACAAAATTTCAGAAACAAACCCGTTTCAGAGTCTTTATAAATTATTTGAAACAGCTTCGCCTTTGGCTGCTTGGCCCAACATCAGCTTTAGGATATTGTACGCGTGCAAAGGAAAGAAGGATGCGTGCAAATTTTAAAGTCGATAGCTTTTAAACTGAGAGACTAGTTTGAGTAGAAATTAACAGACAGACAGACGGCCGAGCCGAAGTATTTGGGATGCAAAAATACATACTCTATTAATAGTGAACCATTAACAATATTTGAAAAACTTTAAAATTTGTTTATTTTATAGTTTTTTCTTTATTACGATTATTTCTTTCTATAAGTATAATATACATTTTTAGTCACTATAATATGAATCTGGTTGTTTTTCCTACATTTTGTCTTAAACTTATCAATCATTATGGTTTTAAATATGAAGGTAATGTTTCAGTGGTTCTGGCGCTTAAGACTGAAACAGAGTTTTGCCCACTACTTTTAACCGAATAGTTTTGGAATTTAACATGTCGGAATTTTTCCTGTGAGGCAACGACTATTGCTTCTTTTTTTGGAACATTCGTAAAAAAGGAACGAGTTCGCGGTTTTTTAACATGGTTAGTTTCTTTATCATACATTAGAATATTATGTATTTTGCCATATAAATTTTTAAAAGTTTTCAAAGATGACAGTTTTGGTCGAATAGAATTATTCATGTTAGATGCTGGTAAAATTACATGTTCCACGTTTAAGGAAAGAATATAAAATGTGTCATTCTTCTGTCTGATGTTATTCAATAAATTAATCTGTTCACTTTTATTTTTTAATTTTTGTTCCGTAGTATAATCTGCTTTCCTCTTTTTTCCGTGAACCTCAGTGGAGAATATATTAACGTTAAAAAGTTCTTTGCGGTTAGAATTAAAATTATTTCCAAACATATTATTATGATCCAAATAATCATTGGAAAGTTTGGTATCGTGTATTTCTTTTTTGCCATTTATCAATGAAGATGAATCAAAATTACCATAGGCCCATTTATGTAAATTTTGAGAAATTCTATTGAACTCCAATTGATTTTGGCTAGAATTTGATGATCTGCATAGGCCAACACAATTTAGTAATGATGAATTATCCAAGGAAATTTGAATATTGGATGAAGTCGTTATACTATTTGTAAAATTCTTTGTATGTATATTTTCATTTAAGAAGTGTAAAGGGGGTATGTCTGAATGACGAGAATTTGAATAAAATGTTGTATTAAGTTCCTTTGTTGTTTCTGTCCAAAGTAGTCTGCGTCCGCTTAGTGTCGAATCTTTTACTGAAGTTTCTATGATATTATTGTCATCATTTGTAATTGGCGTTGTGAGATATGATTGAAAATGTCCTGCATTTAAAGTAACCATAAAAGCCATGGCGAATAAAACGGCAACATTTTTTTTACAGTTACTGAATTTAAATTTTGATGAAGGCTTTTCGTTTTTGGTGAAACTTTTATGAAGATCTTTTTGTTGTTTCCAAGAGATAAAGGCGAATCGACCACATTTTGTCGAGAATTTCTCCGGCAATTACAATTCTTTTTTAAAAAAATTAACTGTTGTTGCAGAGTGACGTTTTCCTGTGTAAAAAATTAAATGAAAGATTAGATATATTCTTCAAAAAGGAGTTCCCAAAAATATAAATTATATAATAGATATATGAGAATAGAAAACATGAGCAAAAAGATCAAAAATATTATAATGTATTCGAAAAGTTTAATAGATTATTTTTAAAAACATCTCCAAAAAATAGGTCAACAAAAATACATTTTACTATTATTCTTAGCATTGCCATTATTATTTAAAATACTGCCTGTCGGGTCAGGCAGCAGCCACTGCATAAATTCAATATAAATGTTGCTGATATTTTGGTCAACAGCCAGATAAAGTGGTAGTCGGTTATTAAGAATGAAAAGGAATATAAAGTGCAGTTTATTAAATTGTTGATAATATGATCGCGTCCCTAACATTGGACTTTCGTGCTTGACGTTTGAGTTAGAACTGAACTTGAACAAAAGAACTTAAGAACTAATACATATTGAAACAGAGTTGCCAAGTTTCTGCTTTGATACAAATATATGCGTATATTACAACACGCCCCCTCAAAGTATCAATTTATAACTTTAATTATTCAACTTAATTAAATGCGGTGACGCCCAATGATGATATGCAGTCACGATGTTTGCTGCTGCTTAATCCCTTCGTCAGGACGTCGGCTGGCATCTGCTCCGTCGGCATGTATTCAATTTCGATGTCGCCACTCATAAGGAAAAACATGTTTTTCCTGGATGAAGTGGTGGCGCACGTCGATATGCTTTGTGCGGGGATGAAAACCAAAGCCTTTAACCAGTTTTTGCGCGCTTTGGTTGTCATTGTAGATGCGTATAGGTCTGCCTTTTCTGCCGATCCTCTCCAGAAGACTCTTTAGGTATAAAGCCTCCTTTACTGCCTCGGACATGGCTAAGTACTCGGACTCAGTACTGGATAGAACCACAGTCCACTGTTTTCGCGCCTCCCAGCTTATGGTAGCGCCGGCAAGTATAAACGCTTGCCCCGAATATGAGCGCCGATCTGTCATGTTGGCGCCCCAGTCTGCATCGACCACACCGTATAGGCCTTCTTCATTTTTGCTGTAGAGAAGACCTAGCTCTTTTGTTCCGTTTAGGTAGCGCAGTACACGTTTTGCCGCTCTCCAGTGTTTCTCATTGTAGCTAGAGTTGAACTGGCTCAAAAAATTCACTGCATATGCAATATCTGGACGAGTTGTAACTGTAAGAAACATTAAAGTACCAATTAAACTCTGGTAAGGATACCTTTTCATCTCGTTCTCGTCGAATGCCTCTGGTCGCTTCAGGTTGCTTTTTGCTTCAATTGGTGTCAATGCAGGCTTGCATTCTGTCATACCAAATCTCTTCAATATGGTATCGATGTACTTCGCTTGTGAGATGAATACGCAATGTTTTTGTAGATCTTGTTGGAATTCCATTCCCAAACACATATTCACTTGGCCGATATCTTTCATCTGGAACTCTGCACTGAGATACGATTTGATTTGTTGCAGCCATTTCGGATTGTTTGAAGATAATAGCAAATCATCCACGTAAATCATCACCAGTAGAATTGTCTTCTCCTCCTTTTTTATAAACATGCATGGGTCCTGCTCGGTAGGCTCAAGTCCAATTTCCTTGAGTTTTGTAGTCAGCTTCTGATACCAACGTAAGCCTGACTGTCGCAATCCATAAAGGGCCTTCTTGATTAAGCAGACTGGATTTTTCATCCGCTTTACTGCCTGAATCCACTGCTTGGCTTCTTTGACGTATTTCGCTTCTGGATTCTTCTGATTGGAACCAATTGGAACTCTTGATGCCAATTTTTCCATAAATTCGTTGAAACCTTCTGGGATGTTCATGTACACGTCTTCCTCCAGTTCACCGTTTAGGTATGCCGTTACTACGTCCATTTGGTGGATCTCCATATCAGACTGTGCCGCTAAGGCTGCCAATAGTCTAACTGATGTGAATCGTGCAACGGGGGAGTACGATTCATAGAAGTCTTCGCCTGGTTTTTGTGCGTAGCCCTGTGCCACTAGCCTCACCTTCTTCTTACCCTTGGATGTGCCTTCGTCTTTGGTTCGGAAAACCATTTTGTTGCCAATTATTTGTCGGTTGCTTGGACGTTCAACAACTTGGCAAGTGTTGTTGAGAACCTGCGCCAAAAATTCATCTTCAGCTGCCCTTATCCAGCAGATCCCATCTGTTGAGCTTTTCGCATCGTCGATTGTCGTTGCATCGTCTGCGTCCATCGCAAATGCCATCTCACACTCCTCGAACGATTCTTGGGAGGATGAGCCCATGCTGTCTTCTTGACTGCTCTCGTTGCCCTCTTTTGCTGCTTGTTAGTATATTTTGCGGGGTCTTTCACGCTGGCCGGTCCTCACTGATCTGGGACGCCCTTTACCAAAACGTTGGGGCTGGGGTTGACCTTCAGATTCTTCATCGCTGGATGACCCACTTTCTTGCTGCTGTTGTAGCACAATGCCTGCTATTCCTGTGCCTATGTGCACTTGTAGCTCGTCTTCGTAAAACTCTTGGTAGTCGCTTTTGAATCCTGCTGTGCTCAAAAACTTGACGTCACTACTGGTGATTATTGAGCGTGCTCCTGGAACACACAATCGGTATGCTTCCGATTCTTCAGCGTAGCCAACCAATATGCATTCTTGTGATCGAGACTCAAACTTGCCTTTGTTTGTGCCTTTCACCAATGCATATGCTTTTGTGCCGAATATTCTCAGATATAGCACCGTTGGGACTTTTCCAGTCCAGTATGTATATGGTATGTCACCACATACTCCTTTCGTCGAACATCTGTTTCGGATATAACAGGCGGTGTTGACTGCCTCTGCCCAAAGCATAGGGGGTGCTCCCGACTGTTTCATCATGCACCTGGCCATCTCGATGAGAGTGCGATTCTGCCTCTCCGCTATGCCATTCTGCTGCGGTGTGTGCGGCACTGATAGCCGCCGACCAATCCCGTGCTTCTCCAGAAAATCGTCGAAGGCTCTGTTGCGATATTCTAGTCCATTATCGCTTTGTAATGTTTTTATTGTCTTGCCTGTGAAGTTCTCAACAAATGGTTTATAAGTCTGAAAAGCTTCAAATACTTCATTTTTTCTTTTAAGGATATATTTTACAGTAACGGGAGTAGTCATCAGTAAACGTGGCAATATACTTGTAGCCACTTATGGACTCCGTTCGCATGGGGCCGCATACATCACTGTGTACAATTTCTAATAGGTCTTTGGTTCTCTTTTCTTTTGCGCTCGGGTAACTTTTTGCGGTTAGTTTTTTACTTAAGCAAATTTCACATTCTGAGAGTTTTTCTTCGCGATTTAATTTCATACCGCGGACTTTCCCTTTTATGGCCATGCCTTTTAAGTCATTTTCGTTTAAGTCGATTTCTTTAACGTTAGAATTCACCACATTGTTCGCCTGTTGTTTTTCGGTATTTAATAATATAAGTTTCCATACCGTTTCGCGCTTAACCACACTTTATTATTTTTCATAATAATTGCCACTTTTTTTCGGAAATGTACCTCGTACCCTTTGTCGGTCATTTTTGTAACTGACAATAAATTTTGGCGCAAATCAGACACATGCAGCACTTGTTTTTCTTTTATTTCTTTTATTTCTATTATTCTATTATAGAATTATTTATTTCTTTTGTTGTTTGTTTCTGACTTCAATATTAATGTCGCCAATACCGTTTACACTAGTTGTATTATTATTTGCCAAATGCAAAGTCTTTTCGACCTTTGTTACACTCTCAAACATATTTCTGTTTGAACTCCTGTTGAATCTAGGCACCACATTTCGTTTTGCATTTCCACTGAATAACCGTATTCGCAAATATTTAGCGCTTCTTTCTTATTTTCCGTTTTACTCGCGCGATTCTCGCTATTTTCATTTTTCTGTCTATTCTTGCAGTTTCTTGCTAAGTGTCCCGGCTTATTACAGTTATAGCAAGTTCTCGTTTCTTTCTTCTCTACTTTGCCTTTTTGGCGGTTAGCGTATAATGCGTTTTGTTCTTCACAATCACTTTTTGTCTTTCGCGCATCTGCCTCTTCTAATATTTTTACGCGTAACACTTCTAGTCCTGGCAAATCGTCTCTTGTTTCCATGGCACACCTAAATGTTTCGTAAGAACTCGGCAGACTATATAAGAGAAGGATAGCAAGTAAATCGTCGCCTATTGCTACGTTGATTTCTTTTAACTTTTTCACTGCGTCGAAAAATTCGTTGACATGTTGCCTCATGTCGGTACCTTCTTTCATTCTCGATAATGCCACACGTTTCAGCAGACTTGCTTTTCGCGCTGGTCCCGTTGATTGAAACGTTTCTTGTAACCGTATCCAGCAATCTCTGGATGACGCGCAACTTTCAATTACATATAATCCGATGTACTAATCGGGAGGAATATATCCGCGCGCGCCTTTTCATCTTGCATTTTCCATGCATCCCGATCTTCATTTTTTTTTTGGACAAATGTTTGTACCATCTACGTACTGCCATAGTTCGCTTTTCACGAGCACTGCACGCATTTTCAATTTCCATGTGTCATAATTCTCTGCGCTTAGCGGTTCAATTTTTATTAAAGCGCTCGCCATTTTTTATAGCTTGCATATTTCACAATTTACACTTTTTCTCAGAACTCTTCGTTCAGCATGTCATTCTCTTGATTATCGCGGCCTGGGCCCATAACCTGTTGATATTTTGGTCAACAACCAGATAAAGTGGTAGTCGGTTATTAAGAATGAAAAGGAATATAAAGTGCAGTTTATTAAATTGTTGATAATATGATCGCGTCCCTTACATTGGACTTTCGTGCTTGACGTTTGAGTTAGAACTGAACTTGAACAAAAGAACTTAAGAACTAATACATATTGGAACAGAGTTGCCAAGTTGCTGCTTTGATACAAATATATGCGTATATTACAACAAGTGTAAAATATATATAAATGTAATAATTATAGCTTAGCATATAATCATTTTTTTCATAGCTTTTGTTAGTCGCAAGCCGACTCTTCTCGGCCGCTCGGCTTTATTTTAATGTTGTCATTAAGTTAACGAGCTTTCGCCCGCCCTATGCTAAAAGGCGGGCCCACTTGCACTCTTTATCTCAGTGCATAAGCATCATAAATCGGAGCTTTCTGTCTCGATTTCATATGCGAATAAATAAACATTTTTATAACGTGGTGAAACAAATAATTACTTTGTTATTATTTTGGATAAAAGTCATTGAAAAATCTCAATGACCAAACATTGGTGACCCCGACGTGATATAATTAATATAAAATAAAATTATTAAAATAAATAAAACAATTCCGCGAGCATAAAACAGTTCGAACATACCCGTTTTAGTTTGCGGTGTATTAACATACGTATGTGTCTTTTTTAACATAAACGGCATACAGTGCATCAGTGAAACAATTATTTTGTATTTATACCTAAATTATTTAATAATATAAATAAATACAATACATACAATTGTTATCCGGTCCGCCAACATACATACATACATACGTTCCACTTGCAAGTGCATTCGACTCACACAAGCGTTCATATATATATACATTCCACAGCTCAGTGTACGGTTCTGAGCGCACAGTGGGATAAATCGTGTTCGCTTCGCTCAAATATAATTAAGCTCAAATATACCAAGAACTATAATATTGCGCCAAAATTAATTTGTGCGTGTTTTTACCTAAATTAAGCGTATTTCAATTATAGTGGCGATGAACTCCAGCGGCGCCGTCACAGGAGAACCCACTCCATCTCGGAGCGCGATTTTAAAATGCAAAGCAAAGGGTATCCTCCAGGATTTGAAGAGGATCCAAGGCGCCCTGCAGCCAATGTCAAAGGTGGAGGATGCTATGCTCCATGTGCGTCACGGCCAGTTGGTCGCCATGTACGAGGATTTTAAGGCCATCCACGGGGAGCTTGAAGAGTTAGACATTGCTGAAATAAGCAGTGGACAGTGTCTGAGCTTGTAGCTACGATGCATGCCGAAATCGAGCACGAGACGTCGTTGCGCTCTGCTCGAATTGCTGCCCATTCCACCCTTGCCAGCGGAGTTTCCAGTGTCCAGGTGGAACCAGCGCTCAGTCGGAGTTTTCAAGCCATGCCTCCTCTTCCTCTTCCTACTTTCAGCAGAGGTTATTCAGAGTGGGCTGAGTTTCATTCGGTCTTTTCGACGATCGTAGGCTGCAATCCTTATATAAGTAAGGTGGAAACATTTCAGAGGTTGCGATCTTGTCTTCGGGACTCCGCTTTAGAGGCAGTCCGTTCCTTGGAAATCTCCGAGGAGAATTATGATGTCGCAGTGCAGCTTTTGGAGAATCGATTTAATAACCGTCGGTTGATATTTCAGGCTCATGTGAACGAGATTTTGGGCCTTAATCTATTGGAAGGTGACTCTGTGGTAGCGCTTCGAGGGCTATCCGATAAGTTCAATGCCCATATGCGAGCCCCTAAAAAATTTGGGGACGACAGTTCAGATCGCTGGCTGCATCATTGTCCAGGTACTTCTTCAAAGGTTGGATCCAGCTACTTAGGCCAAGTGGGAGGAAGGTCAAAATGCCTCGAACTCGGATCTCATCCCTACTTGGGAGTCGATGGCAGAGTTTTTGGAACAGCGTTGCAGGACTTTGGAGGCTATGGATGTGGCCTTGGCCGCTTACGCGGCGGGCACTCAGGTGGGAAGACGTAGAGTCGCAAATAACAGCAGAGCATCCTTTATTATTACTAATTCACCTGCCTCTGCTTGTATACTATGCGGTGGGTGGTCCTATGTAGTCTCTGCATACCCAAGATTTTTGTCATTGCCCATTGAGAGCCGCCTTGGCGAGGCTAGGCGACTAGGTCTATGCCGGAAATGTCTCCAAACTAGCCATCACCTGCGTGAGTGCCTCGCTGATAATTGTCGCAGTTGTGGGAGGAGGCATCGCAGTCTGTTGCATTTTTTGGAGTTACAGTCTTCCAGCAGCCAGCCTTCTGTTGTGCCGTCTACATCAGCCACAGCCGAGTACGCCGAGCCAATAGGCGCTTCACCATCCACGGCTAATGCACTAGTTGCCCAGGGTCGCAGCGGTGAGATAGCCTTACTGGCCACAGCGAACATTCTCATTCGGAGTCGTTCTTGGGGTTTTGTTCCATGCCGGGCTCTTTTGGATTCTGGATCGCAGGTGCACGTGATTACGTCCCGACTGGCTAGTCAGCTGCAGCTTCGCAGACGCAAATCGTACGTGGCAGTGTCTGTCATCGGCGACACTGGCTTCGCGACAGACGGATTCTCTGTTGATGTGCTCCTACGATCCTGTTGCTCTGAATAGCCCTCGTCAGCGCTGTAATCGCCACCAACATCACGGACCTTCAGCCTAGTTTTAGCTTGGATGTCTCCAGCTGGAATATTCCGTCAAACCTCTCTTTGGCTGATCCCCAGTTCTTTCGACCGCAGCGGATCGATTTACTTATCGGAGCCAGTTTATTCTATGATCTGCTGTGTGTGGGTCAAATCCAGCTTTTAGCTGGCCTATCGGTGCTGCAGAAAACCCGGCTTGGATGGGTTGTGTGTGGCGGTGGTTCACATCTGGAGAGAAAGTCGTTCGTAGGCACAGCCCGCAAGGACGTTGTGAAGAGCTCAAGCCAGCTGAATGAGCGCTTAGAGTGTCTGCTCCGTAATTTTTGGGAAATCGAAGACTGCTCCGAACCCATTGTGAAGTGGACGAAAGAGGAATTCGATTGCGAGACGCAATTGAAGGTCAGCTTTAAGTTGCTAGGTGAGTCGTACTCACGAGCCGTGCGGCGATTTCTCTCCCTCGAAAGGAAGTTTTGCCGTCAGCCTCAATTAAAAGATCAGTATGCTGCGTTCATAAAGGAGTATTTGCGTTAATAAAGGATAGATTTGGGGCATATGTCTTCAGTCCCGCTTAGTCCACGACCTGCCAGACAGTATTTCCTGCCACATCACTGCGTTTTGAAGGAGGACAGCTCAACAACCAAGCTCAGGGTTGTTTTTGATGGTTCGGCTGCCACTACGTCTGGGTATTCATTGAATGACGTTTTGATGTCTGGTCCAGTTATCCAACCAAAGCTGCTGCACATTCTTCTAAGGTTTCGTTGCCATCGAGTGGCCATTACAGGAGATATTTGCAAAATGTACCGATGCGTTAGAGTTTTCCCCGAATACAGCTATCTGCAGTCCACCCAGGATGAGTTGCAGGTTTTTAAACTGGATACGGTCACTTATGGGACAAAGCCGGCCTCATTTTTATCAATTCGAGCAATGCATCAGTTGGGACACGATGAGCAGTCTATGTTTCCAAAGGGTGCCGAAATTCTGCGTCGCGATTTTTATGTTGATGATCTAATTTCCGGAGGTGACTCAATAGAGGAGGCTACCAACATAATGCAGCAAACATCGGGGATCCTCGCCAAGGGCCAATTTCGGTTGAGAAAGTGGTGCTCCAATGTTTCTGAAGTGCTCTCTGACGTACCGGAAGAGGATCGAGAGTCGTTCCTAAGGTTTGATGATGGCAGCAACTTTACGAAGACTCTTGGCCTAGCTTGGGATCCTTCTACTGATCGTTTGCTATTTTCGTTTGAAGGGCTCCAGTCACCCTCGAAGGCCACTAGGCGCATCATCCTCTCCTTAATCGCCCGGCTTTTTGATCCGATAGGGCTTATTGGACCTGCCATTACGAAGGGGAAGTTCTTTCTTCAGAAGCTATGTCATGAGAAGTTGTCCTGGGATGAAAGTCTACCTCAAGCTCTTCACTCCGATTGAGACAAGATTTGCTCCAGCTTCGCCATGGCGCAGCGTGCTGAATTCCCTAGATGGTCACTATCATCACAGTCTGAAGTGGAGATTCATGGATTTTGTGACGCCAGCATCTATGTCGTATCCAAGGGTACCAGGTCAGAAAGTCATTTACTCTGCTCAAAGTCCCGAGTCGCTCCTCTAAAAACAATTACGGTACCGAAACTGGAGTTATCTGGAGCAGAGTTGATAGCTCGGCTTATGTCGGAAGTAGCTCAGTTGAAGGTCTACGATGGGAGGTATTTCTGCTGGTGCGATTCTGCTGTGGCGCTGTCCTGGATTCGGGAGGAGCCCGCTCGTTTTAATGTTTTCGTCGCCAATCGAGTTTCAACAATCCAGGAATTGACCAGAACGATGGAATGGCGTTATGTGCCTACGTCTTTGAACCCGGCAGTCATCCTCTCGCGTGGTGCTCTTCCCAAGGAGTCAGTTACTGACAACCTGTGGTCCCATGGTCCTGCGTTTCTTCTTGGACTTCAAGACCAGTGGCCAGCAGCAGTGCTATCTGAAAAACCCACTCTGGAGCTAAGGGCAAGGGTTCTGCTAATCAAATCCCCGTACGTTGACGTGACAGCTGGTTCCAAGTACGCCAACTCTTTTCCAGCACTGCAGCGCGTGTTCGCTTATGTGCACAAGTTCTCACAGCGAGTCCGTCATAAGGGTGTCACTGCTAGCGACATTAAGGCTGGAACCCACCTACTATTGCGTTTGGTGCAGCGTGTGCATTTTTGGGATGACATAAAGGCGCATCAGAATGGGAAGGAAATTTCGTCAGCCAGAATACTTGCCACATCCTCTCACTTTTTAGACAAGTTTGGCCTGTTACGTGAGGCCGGTCGTTTAAGAAATTCTACTTTGGATTTTGATAGTCGCCATCCAATTATATTGCCTAGAAGCCATCCAGTTACTCGGGGCTATAATTGTTGATTTCCATGACCGTAATCTACACACGGGGCCTCGTGCTCTGCTGGCTATTATTCGATCCCAATATTGGCCGATCGGGGGGAGGAAAACGGTGACGAAGGCATTGCATAAGTGTATCCGATGCTTCCACACCAAGCCATGGTTGCTGGAGCACATTATGGCTGATCTCCCGGAGCAAAGAGTCAGCGGTTGCCAGGTTTTCGGAGTGACTGGTGTGGATTTTTGCGGCCCATCTTACTATAAGCCCGAAGTTCGCAATAAAGCTCCCGCTTTAAAACTGTTTATATGCACTCGCCGAAAGCCTCAGCACATTTGGTCTGACAATGCGACCAATCTTGTTGGAGCTAAAAACGAGCTAAAGGAGCTGCTCCAACTCTTCATAAGCGATGAGCATCAACGAGCGCTTCTGGAGTTTTGCGCGATTGAGTCCATCGAGTGGCATTTTATTCCTCCTCGATCTCCGCATTTTGGTGGACTCTGGGAAACGGCTGTCAAAACCGCAAAACATCATTTTTACCGGGCTGTTGGAT
This sequence comes from Drosophila ananassae, assembly GCF_017639315.1. Taxonomy (NCBI): domain Eukaryota; kingdom Metazoa; phylum Arthropoda; class Insecta; order Diptera; family Drosophilidae; genus Drosophila; species Drosophila ananassae. The sequence goes on along the minus strand of NC_057929.1, from coordinate 21,783,774 downwards.
CCTCAGTTCTTGGATTTGACGAGCTGCGAACTCTGCTTTGTCACATTGGCGCTGTCATAAACTCACGGCCTTTATTGTCTCTTTCAGAGAGACCTTGATGTTCTAACGTCATCCCACTTTTTAACTGGTGGTCCGTCAGTCAGTTTTATCGAGCCTGATGTCACAAAGCTGAATTTCAACCGTATGAACAGCTGGCAGCGTGTGTCTTTCCTGCAGCAGTCTTTCTGGTCCCAATGGAAGGAGGAGTATTTAAGCCTTCTTCAGCAGCGCTCCAAATGGCGTGCGTCCGGCCCTGTCTTGGCGATTAACGATGTGGTGCCAGTCAAGGACGAGAACCTACCCCCCATGATGTGGCCGTTGGCTAGAATTCTGGATCTAGTTCCTGGTCAGGATGGAGTGCCTCGAGTGGCGGTGGTTAGAACCGCTTCTGGAACTACCAAGCGCGCAGTGACCAAGCTTTGCTTGTTGCCCCTTAAGGATGAAGTTGAAGGACAGGCCTCAACTGGGGGGAGTATGTCGGGTCAGGCAGCAGCCACTGCATAAATTCAATATAAATGTAAAATATATCTAAATGTAATAATTATAGCTTAGCATATAATCATTTTTCTCATAGCTTTTGTTAGTCGCAAGCCGACTCTTCTCGGCCGCTCGGCTTTTTTTTATTTTTGTCATTAAGTTAACGAGCTTTCGCCCGCCCTATGCTAAAAGGCGGGCCCACTTGTACTTTTTATCTCAGTGCATACGCATCATAAATCGGAGCTTTCTGTCTCGATTTCATATGCGAATAAATAAACATTTTAATAACGTGGTGAAACAAATAATTACTTTGTTATTATTTTGGATAAAAGTCATTGAAAAATCTCAATGACCAAACACTGCCTGTAAATATAGTATGTGTGTTGCTAAATTACTAAATTCAAGTTGAATTTACTCTACTCCATTTTTATCTAAAAAAACTTATACAAGAACAAACAAAGTGAACAACCCGTCACGGGATATATAATAACACAGGCCAACAGAAAAAAAACTCCACGCATACTTTGCCCTGCTCCATAACCTTTAAGGTCCCCTGAACCAAAGTCCAGAACAAACGTAGGTTCTATCACCCACAGTTTCCGCGGGTCACCTAAGAGAAGAAATTAATCAAATTTTACCATATATTAAATTATGTAGGCCGTGTATTGGCGATGACCATCATTGTTTCTAGTACATATCATTTTTGAAATGTATGTGTACTAAAATTAAAAAATGGTATCTAGCAGTTACCATATCTTTGGAATACTCATCCAAAGTTCAAATCTCCGATTTTCTCATTAATTTTTGGTCTTCTATGATTTTTCCTTAAACATTTTTCTATTGAAGATTTTTATTTTCCTATTAAAGCTAGTAGATATTACCATGTTTTAATTTTGGATTTAAGGGAAACTCGAAATAATTTTATTGAATTTATTAAAGGTGGTTAAACAATATTTTCGTCAAATAAATGAGTTTTTAATCTCATATTTTCAAAAAGGTGTACCGCGGAAACTATGGGTGATAGAACCTATGTTTGTTCTGGACTTTGGTTCAGAGGTGCCTAAAGGTCATGGAGAAGGTAAAATTATTCGTGGAGGAAAAGTTGGAAATTGTCGACCTGTGTAATTACTTCTTAAAAATAAAAATTCCTAGATACTCTCCAAATATATCCATTTATTGTGTAAAAAAATTTAATAATTATATTCACTCAGAAATGAAAAAAAAAAATCGCAAAAATCTGTTTTTTTCAGCCTCTGAAACCATCCTGCCCCCTTAATTCATTGTTCCGAAACGGTACGTCCGAAACGGTTTCAGCTAAATAAATGAATTCAATGCGTTAATTAAAACATAAGTAAATAAGTGAAATAAAACAAAGGCTTTATCGAATAATTCGATCGAGTTCGTCGAGTGCAGACGGCGTGCGGGGACAGCAGCGGGGGCAAAAGAACCAGCACGGCGGCGCGAACGAAAGAAGGAGAAAGAGGAATCACCGTGGAACATAAAGGTCCCATGCGGGCCTCCGCGGCCGCGCTCGAGTGTTAAAGAAAAGAGCGGGGACGGCGGGGAACGAAGCGACTGAAACGAAGCAGGGAACGAAGCGAGTTGAGTGAAAGACCCCCGTGGGTAAGTCTGACATTCCAGCGGGAAAGTTTCCTTCGAGGAATTAGGAGTATAGGCTGAACCAAGGATACCGGAGGTCCGCGGCACCCGCAAAGAAGAAGCAGCGACAGGATCAGCGAAGGAAGCAGCAACAGGAGCGGCGACGAAGAGGGAGGAGCGACGACGAGGGAACAGCGACGACAGAAAAGCAGCGACGACAACAACAGCGACTGCACAGGCCCCGCAGCTGGACCACGTAAGTCCAAACGGAGGGAACCGTGAGCTGTTTCGGCGCCAGGCACCAAGACCACACGTCCTGCAGGGCGCAAGCTTTGGGAGTATTGTGTATTGGCACCAACCCGGAGCGGGGATCGGGGATCCACGGGAGAACGAGAGGTCGGTCGGCTGAGCCAAGCAGCCGGTGAGATTCACCCTTTTGTAAATTTATCGCAATAAAGGGAATATTTATTAAACGAAGCACCCTGTGTTATTTCTGTGCTCGGGCAATCACGTCGAATATATAAATTCGGTGGAACGTTCCCCCAAACTTTGTGAGCTAGCCGAGGCATTTGTTGCGATCAAAAGTTAACAAAAACAGTTCGTTACAACTCCTATTAGAAACAAAAGACTTTAAAGACATACTTCAAATCCAATGTCTCGTTAATAAACTAAAAAGGGGAATAAATGGAATAAACATTGTCAAACGTAGCCGGATAGGTCTTTTTAATATTGTAGGATCAGCATACAAATATTTATTTGAAACCTTAGATCAAGATGATAAAGAAGAATTAGAAAGCCAAATTAATAACCTAGCAGAGAATTCAATTCAAAATCACAATCTAAATCAAATAATCGATGTAATTAATAATGTTATTAATTTAATGAATCAATTAAGAGAAGACGATGAGAAAAAACAACAGAAAGCAGTTTTAATCTTTAACTTACAACAATTCACAGAATATATCGAAGACATTGAAATAGGAATGCCGTTAACTTGATTGGGAATCTTTAATCCAAAACTATTAAAACATGATTTTTTAAACACTTGAATTCTGAGAGATTGTTAAAAATTAAAACATCAACTTGGCTAAAGAAAGATACTAACTAAATTATGATTATTTCTCACATCCCAAACACATCCCTGTGTTCGAAATAATCCAGATGAATCCATAAATATCCTGATGAATATAATTATATTTTAACAGAAAACACTTTTGAAAATTCTATATTTTTAAAGACAAAGTATATAATAAGAATACAGAAAAAAATAGAATTTGATATGTAGCATAATTAGATTACTGAAGTCTAATCAAATTAGTAGCATAATTAAATACTGAAGTCGAAAACAAATTTAAGTCTAGTCTAAGTTACCATAGGGCGGAGCGGGAGCGAAATAAAAGCTCAGTTGCGCTCTCTTGCGAATTCGCCCGCAATAGATAAGCTAGGCTCAAGTTATTTTTTTGTTAAATTTATCGAATAACGTCTAGCCGAGTTCATGTACTTTTCTTTTCGCCGTTTCCAAAATTTATAGTAATCAGCCACCTTTAGTTTTTTTAAATTGGTTGAGATAAACTAATCTCATTTTACATTTTGGCGCCCCCGGGTGGACTTGTTTATTATAATTTAAAAAAAAGCAACTAGTGATAGTGATACAAGAAATATATAGAAAACAAAAATAAAAATAAAAAAAATGCTCGCGATGGTAGTGCTGTGAACTTTGAAAACAATAAACAAAAAACAATTTAAAGTTCGCGTCGCGAAACAACATTTATTAATCAACTGGATTTATTCAGCGCCATGCCCTGCACCTCCATCGAGTGTACTAGGAAAGTAGCCGCAGGATTAAAGGATCCGAACTCAGAACCACCGGTAATTGTGCAAAAAATTTAAAGTCGAGAAAAGACAAACTAATATTCTTCTTGTGCTGGAATATTTCACCCTCCTTTCAATACTTGGCGCATACGTACTTTAAAATAGAAGAGCTAAAGTGAATAATAAAGTTGTATATACATTTTATTAAAATATTGCCAATATAAATGAACAATTTCCTGTGGACTAAATTAGGACGCATACATTATTCCAAAATCACTGTCGAGGGGTAGGGCCTCGTTCGCGATATTGTAAATATTTGAGAATAAAATAGGAAAAGTGCAGCCAAAAAATTTTTATATATATTTGTGCATAAATAATGTGGTACATACAAATAGATGTAGCGGTGAACTTATCGTTATCGCCTCCCTCCGTTATCCGCTGCTGTATGTATGCACGTATATGCATTTTTGGCGCCTTTTGTTCAACGCCAAGTGTGCCTCGACTGTAGATTTATTCGACTATCAATTAATTAATTAATTATTTTCGTTGGTTGAAAATTAATAATTTATTTTTTATTATAAAAAATAAAAAATATAATTCGCAGAATTATTTTAAAATAAAAATTTTAAATAAAAGTAATATTTATTAAATTATTAATTTATTATTGTTTTCGTTTTTTTGTACCGGAATTAAAATTAAAATTTATTTAATTTTATTTATTAAAAAAAAACCAAATACTTTTTAAATATTAAAATTGCATCGAAGTCGCTTTTTAGAAATGAAATAATTTTATGGAATGGAGAGTAATAAACCCAAAATTAATTCCACGACCCTTCATGACTTAAAAAGAAGATTAAATGTTAAAGTAAAAAGCATTCGCCGGTTAGAGGAACGTTTGGAAGCTGGATCACTTCCTCTAGAAAAGACCGAGCTAGGATGCAGGCTTTAGGTTTTAGATGAGACAATTTCTAAAGCAAAGGAGTTGCAAGGCCAGATCGAGCATTTAGACGAAATGGATGAATTTGGAATTGGAAGAATTAACAATATTTGGAAGAATTAACAATAACAACCAAGGCAAGGATTATGTCCTTCAATACAGTTGAGGACTCCCGCCCAGCTACTGCAATTTCTCAACTCAAAGCCCCAACTCGAGCTAGACTACCCAGTTAAGCATTACCAAAATTCAGTGGAAATTATTCGGACTTCAAAAATTTTATAAGTCTATTCGAGACCTTGGTACACAAAGATGTGAACATTCCTGTTATTGAGAAATTTAATCATTTAATTTCTTGCCTCTCTGGTGAAGCCTTAGGAACTATCAAGGCATTCCAAGTCACCGAGAGTAATTATGACAAAGCTATCGCTAGTCTAAAAAGAGACTATGAAAACGAATGTCTCATCTTTGCGAACCAAATAAGTCAATTTAATTCAAAATAAGCCTTCCGAAAATTTCCCAGCCGTCTGCTTCGTCGTTGAGGGGTCTCATCGACAATGTGTCATCGATTTATGGATCATTATTATCCATAGGAAAATTGGCGACACAGTTGGCGACCGTTTGTCCAAACCGCCGAAAGTTTCGCGGTAAATGATAAACTTTGTGTCGCCAGTGATTGCTGTGCTACGTCACGCTGGCACAAGGAAGGAAAAGAGGGTCCACCTGAGTGAGCCCAAGCACAGGAGTCGGTGCAGGCATAAACCATACTTAACAAGAAAAGAAAGCTAACTTCGGGCGGAGCCGAAGTTTATATACCCTTGCAGTTGAGTCGTAGTCCGCTAGGTGGCGCCACGCATCTTATATTATTAGATATATTAGAATGCCTAAAGAGGAATCCATTGAAACTCTAGTCTAGCTCTAGCTTCTAACTTCAAAAACAACAACAAAAAACAAACAACAATGGCATTTCCGATCTATCAGTTATATGGTAGTTATAGGATATAGACGGCCGATCTTTATGAAATTTGGCATGTTCATATCGACTCAGGAGGTGATCCTGATCAAGAATATATATACTTTATAGGGTCGGAGATGTCTCCTTCACTGCGTTGCACACTTTTGATCAAAATTATAATACCCTCTGCAAGGGTAAAATAAACATAATCAAAACAAAACGAATTTGAAATCAAAGGTAAAACAAAAAAAAAGATGTAAAAAGAAACACAAATAAAAAAAAAGAGAGAAAAAAATGAAAAAAATAATAATAAACAAAAACAAGAAAGGAAAGCTAACATCGGGCGGAGCCGAAGTTTATATACCCTTGCAGTTGAGGCGCAGTCCGCTAGGTGGCATCACGCATCTTATATTATTAGATTTATAGCGGATCGTATATAGTCGGCCGATCCTTATGAAATTTGAATTATTTTACCCAAAGAGGAATCCATTGAAACTCTAGTCTAGCTCTAGCTTCTAACTTGTAAATCAACCAAGTTATGGCATTTCCGATCTATCAGTTATATGGTAGCTATAGGGTATAGACGGCCGATCCTTATGAAATTTGGCATGCTCATATCGATTCAGGGGGTGATCCTGATCTAGAATATATATACTTTATAGGGTCGGAGATGTCTCCTTCACTGCGTTGCACACTTCTGACCAAAATTATAATACCCTCTGCAAGGGTATAATAAACATAAACAAAACAAAACGAATTTGAAATCAAAGGTAAAAAAAAAAGAAGAAAAAAGAAACACAAATAGGAAAAAAGGGAGAAAAAAATGGAAAATGTAATAGTAAACAAAAACAAGAAAGGAAAGCTAACTTCGGGCGGAGCCGAAGTTTATATACCCTTGCAGTTGAGTCGCAGTCCGCTAGGTGGCGCCACGCATCTTATATTATTAGATATATAGCGGATCGTATATAGTTCACCGATCCTTATGAAATTTGGCATATCGAATTATTTTGCCAAAAGAAGAATCCATTGAAACTTCCATTCTTCTAACTTGAAAAACAACGAAGTTATAGCATTTCCGATCAATCAGTTATATGGCAGCTACAGGATATAGACGGCCGATCCTTACGAAATTTTGTACATAAGATATTTTGGTCAAATGTAACAAATGTGTGGAAAGTCCCAACCCTCTAACTTAAAAAACACAAAAGTTATGGCATTTCCGATCAATCAGTTATATGGCAGCTATAGGATAAGCCGTTCCGACTTATATACTGCCTGCAAAGGAAAGAACGATGTGTGCAAAGTTTCAACTCGATAGCTCTAAAACTGAGAGACTAGTTTGCGTAAAAACAGACAGACGGACAGACGGACATGCTTATATCGACTCAGGAGGTGATCCTGATCAAGAATATATATAGTTTATAGGGTCGGAGATGTCTCCTTCACTGCGTTGCACACTTTTGACCAAAATTATAATACCCTCTGCAAGGGTATAATAAGAAAGGAAAGCTAACTTCGGGCGGAGCCGAGTAGTTGTGCCATTTCCGATCGTTCAGTTATATGGCGGCTATTGGATATAGTTGGCCGATCCCTATGAAATTTAACAAATAAGATTATTTTGCCCTAAATGGAATCTGTACCAAGTCCCATCTTTATAACTTAAAAAACAGCAAAGTTATGCCAATTCCGATCGCTGGCAGCTATAGGATATAGTCGGATGATCCTTATGAAATTTGGCAGATCCGATTATATTGCCCAAAATAGAATCTGTACCAAGTCCCATCTTTCTAACTTAAAAAACACCAAAGTTATGCTGGGAGCGCGGGGATATCTGGACGATGGACCTGCACAATAACAATACGGATCAGAGGCCCAAGCGTGGCAAATAGGGGGGGGCAAGTAAAGAAAGCCCGCCGATAAAAATGCGGCGGGAATTGGAGAAAGCTAACGTAGAAAGTAGATGAGCGAAGGATTAACAGCAGGAAGTAGATTTTCAAGGATTAACGGGCGCCTCTGGCACTATATAAGGAGGGCCTCTGGAGCAAATCGGGACCGAGTCTTCTAGGGAAGCTGGAGGAGTTGAGTGGAAGACCCTCCGTGGGTAAGTCTGATATTCAAGCGGGAAAGTTTCCTTGGAGGAATTAGGAGTATAGGCCAGTGGCGTAGATAGCTTTTTGATATGGGGGGGGATATGACTCAGAATAATATCCTGTTTTTTTTGTAAGTTTTATTTTACACTGCGATAATAACCCGCAATCTGACATAATAATAATAATAATGCTGTACTGCACAGTCATCGCGTAAAAATGTGTTTTTTTTTCAATTTTGAGATTATATCATCTTATAATTCTCAGACCCAAGGGGGGGGATTGATCCCCCTGATCCCCCCCCCTATCTACGCTACTGGTATAAGCTGAAGGACCCCCCATGGGTAAGTCCGACAGTCTCAAGTGCGGTATTTAGAGCGATTGTGAAGGATCTGCTAATCATTAGCTAAAGTACGCCTTGTCGGTTCCTGATCAATACCAGGTGTGATCCTGTGAAGCAAGGGATAGCCAGCTCGGGAACTCAAGCCCAACAGTGAAACCAAGCAGGGACACCCCGGGAGAGTCATTAGAATTCTGATTCTGGGGCGTATGCACAGCGTATCACCTGGAGTGAAAGGAGACGCGACGCCAAAACCTCTGGCCTGCCATAGATCCTGCGGTGTGTATGCACGCAAGTGTTTGGAGGCGAGTGACGAACGCGACAAAGGGGTGTGTCCTGCGGGGTAGGTAGGCCCTTCGTGCCCTGATCCGACCGTTAAGCAGCGAAAAACATATCCTGGGAGGTGAGCTGATCGGTCTGCTAACACGGATTAGGTACCGGCCACGGCGAAAGGGCATCCACGGTGAGCCGAAGATACCAAAGGTCCACGGCACCCGCAATGGAAGAGCAGCAACAGAAGCGGCGACGACGAGGGAGCAGCCGCGATGACGAGGGAGCAGCCACGACGACGAGGGAGCAGCAGCGACGACAAGGAAGCAACAGCGACGACGAGCGAGCAGCGGCAGAAGAAGACAACAGCAACAACACAGGCCCCGCAACCTAGAGCCCGTGAGTCCAAGCAAAGGGAATCGCGAGCCGTTTCGGCGCCAGGCACCAAGACCACACGACCTGGTGGGCGCAAGCTTTGGGAGGGCGTGTGTATTGGCGACAACCCGGAGCGGGGATCGGGGATCGATGGGAGGACGAGCGGTTGGTCGGCTGAGCCATTCACCCTTTTTGTAAACTTAGCATAATAAAGGGGATTTGTTTTAAATGAAGCATACCGTGTTATTTCTGGGATCGGGCAAATCACGTCGAATCTATAAATTCGATGGAACGTACCCCAAACTCTGTGAGCTAGTCGCGGCATTTGTTGCGAACAAAATATAGCAAAAACAGGATTCACGCAGCTTTAAGATGGGGAAGGAGAATTGGATTAAGCGCTTCGCAAAGAGGAGTTGTGCGAAGTGTGCAGAGAGCTCGGTCTCCCAGCGGATGGAACCGTTGAGATCATGAGGGCACTGGTGGCAAGGTGGGTCGACGAGACGAAGGACGACGAAGTGATGGCGGTCACGCGTGGATTCGAGGAGAAATACGCGCAGAGGTCCACGCCGAGGCAGAGAGCGGTGAGCGAATCGGAAAAGCTCATTCAAAGTCTGGCAGTGCCAGAAATGAAGAGCATAAGGAGCATGGAGCCACAAGTGCGGAAGCCAGTCCCGTTACAGGTGGACTATGCGAAAGTGGCGAAACAAGTCCGAGAGTGGTCGTTCCGATTCGACGGAACAGGAGATTCTCTCGAGTTCGTGGACCGAGTAGCATGGTCTTGCAAAACATACGGGATGGAAATAAACACAATCCCGCGGGCGATGCCAGAACTACTCCAGGGCAGAGCGCAAAAGTGGTTCTTAATGAACGATGAGAAGTGGCCCACATGGCAGGAGTTCAGAAGGAGCCTTTTTCCTGCCAAAAGGATACTTTGAAAAACTGGCAGATCGAACCTGGATCGAACCTGAGCGGAAACAGCAACGAGGAGAGCCGTTTAAAGAATACATGGTGGACCTTCAGACGCTAATAAATCCTTTAGGAAAGTCCACAAAGGAGGTCATTGAAAGGCTAGTGGAGAACTGCATGCCGCGCATGAAAATGTTCATGATGCCATACGCATGCGCATCGATCGAGGAGGTGATGGGTATGGCCGAGGAATTCGAGGAGCTGGCTTTGGAAGAAGAGGTTTTTAATCGGCAAGCCGCCATGGCAGACAGAGGGTGGCCAAAAGAAGAACGGAACTAGAAGCCACCGGAGCAACAGAGCCCCCAGGACAGGGGTGGGGGCAGAGATGGCAGCTGGAGGAGCAATGCCAAATGCCACTGCGACAGCAGCCGAGCCAGCAATGGACAGGTCCAAGGCAACAGCAGATGAGTCAACGATGGGCAGCAAGCCAAAGCCAAAGGCAGCCGAACTTGCAGTGGGCAGCGACGCCTAGACAGGGACAGATAGAAAACCCAGCGCAGGCGTGCAACAGATGCGGAGGCATGGGCCAGTGGGTGCGGGAACCCCAGAATTTTGTTCTGCAGGATGTGCGGCGCAGTAGGAGTGAGAAGCACAGAGTGCTGCCAAAGAGCGAGAAACGTTCAGCGATATCAGTCGTAGAGAGGAAGGCAGAGATCGTGAGGTGCTGGCTCTCAGAATTAGTTGGAGGATTAACAGGAGAAGATCTGCAGTTGGCGGCAGTCATCAAGGTCGGAGATGCAGAAGTGAGGGCCATTATAGACACCGGGGCAACGGCTAGCTTCATTTCAGAAGAGCTAGCAGAGAACCCGGGAACCGCCGGAGAACGGAAAGCAACAAGGAGACGAGTAAAGTTGGCCAACGGGAGCCACACAGAGACTCAAATGGTACTGCTTACAACTGTAAGCTTTGGCAACAAGGAAAAGGATTTGAATATGTTAGTGTTGCCAGGCATGGGAGACAGCGCGGTGCTTGGTTGAGATTTCCTCGCAGAATTCGGCACAACAATAAATTGCGCAGGCCACCAAGTCACGATCCCGAAAAGAGAAAGATGGAGCGGATGCTTGGAGGAAAAGCTGTCCATAGCCATAACTGGACCCTCGGAAGAATGGGAGCGCGAGCGGGACAAAAAGTTCATCGACGAAGAGCTGGCGGTGTTCACAAACCAAAAGGGTTGTTCAAACATAACCCAGCATAAAATCACGATGAAGGACGACATCCCAGTTAAACAAAGATATTACCCAAAAAACCCCAAAATACAGGGGGAAATCAACGAAAAAGTGGAAGAGCTGCTGGAGAAGGATTGTATCGAGCCGTCCTATAGCGCCTACAGCTCACCCATTGTCATGGTGAGGAAAAAGACGGGTCAGTGGAGGATGTGCGTGGACTTACGGCAGATCAACGCAAAATCAGTTAAAGATGCGTACCCTATGCCAAGGATAAACTTAATATTGGAGCAATTGAGGGAGGCAAAATTTTTCAGCAGCCTCGACCTTAAGGATGGCTATTGGCAAATCCCACTTGAGGAAGAGAGCAGGAAATACACGGCCTTTACTGTTCCAGGGAAAGGTCAGCACCAGTGCTAGGTGATGCCGTTCGGATTACACTCGACCTCGGCAACATTTCAAAGGGCCTTAGACCAGGTCATAGGCCAGGACATGGTTCCGCACACATTTGCGTACCAGGATGACATCATCATGATCGGACGCACGAAGGAGGAGCATATGGCAAATTTTAAGGAAGTGTTCCGAAGACTGAAGGCGGCAAACTTAAGACAAAACACAGACAAGTGTCATTTCTTCAGGGAAGAGCTGTTATGGATCCCGGTATGGTATGGTATGGATCCCCTGGTATGGATCCCGGAAAAGTTGCAGCGATTACGGAATTGGAACCCCCGACAAACGTGAAAGGGGTACGGTAGTTCATCGGGATGGCGTCGTGGTATCGGCGATTCGTCCCTGATTTTGCTGGGATTGTAAGGCCTTTGTACGATCTCCTACGAAAGGGAACAAAGTGGGAGTGGATGGCAAGACACCAAGAGGCGTTTGAGAAGTTAAAGTAGCGTTTAGCATAGGATCCAGTGCTGGCATGCCCCGATTTCACGAAGAAGTTTGTGCAGTGCTGACGCAGGACACGGATGAGGGCGAGCGAGTGGTCGCTTACGCCAGCCGAACGCTAATAGGCGCGGAGAAGAATTACTCGGCAACGGAGAAAGAGTGCCTGGCAATTCGGCAGATGAGACCATACCTGGAGGGGTACCAGTTCGACGTGATCACGGATCACATGGCGCTGAAATGGTTGAACAATATAGAAAGCCCACTCGGAAGGATCGCGAGATGGGTCTTCAAGTTGCAACAGTACGATTACGTTATCAGCTACAGGAAAGGCAAGCTGAATGTAGTCGCGGATGCACTTTCCCGCCAACCGATAGTGGAGAAGCTGAGGAGTCCCACAGCAATCGAATGGAATCGAACGGAATGCATTTGGATAGGCTTGCTGAAGAAGAAGATAAAGGAAAACCCACAGAAATATCCGGAATACGTTGAGGAGGCAGGCCTGGTTTACCGACATTTTCCACATAGAGCCGGAAGCGAGGAAGTCTAGGCGGAAGAAAAACAATCGCGAAAGTAGCAGCGAGGTACTTCTGGCCAGGAATGCAAAGGGACTTAAGGAACTATGTCAGGAAGTGCGAGACATGCATGCGGTATAAACCGAGCCAGATGCAGGCCGCAGGGAAAATGCTGACACAGATCCCAGAGGAGCCGTGAGCGACGGTATGCGCGGACTTCGTGGGACCGTTGCCGAGGTCCAAGCATGGAAACACCATGCTATTGGTGATGATCGATCGGTTTTCAAAATGGACAGAAATGGTCCCAATGCGGAAAGCCACAACGGAGACGCTGCATAAGGCAATCCGCGAGAGGATCATCGCTAGATACGGGGCGCCAAAGATGATGGTGACAGACAATGGTCTCCAGTTCACCAGTAGGAGCTTCAAGAAATTTCTTGAGGAGCTCGGAGTGCGTCATCAGTTTACAGCACCATACACGCCGCAGGAAAACCCTACAGAAAGGGCAAACACGACGGTGAAGTCGATGATCGCCCAGTTTGCAGGCAAGGACCAAAGAACATGGGACGAGCACTGGCCAGAATTAATGCTGGCGGTGAACTCGAGCGTGTCAGATTCCACCGGATACTCACCATGCTTCATCACCCAAGGCAGAGAGCCAAGAATGCCGAAAGCGATATTCGACAAAGGGGCATTGGGGACAGGAGAAGCACAAGCCACCCCCTCAGAAAATGCAGCAAAATTACAGGAAGTGTTTGAGCTGGTGCGGAGAAACATGGAGAAACAGCAAGCTCGACACTACAATCTGAGGAGGCGGGAGTGGAACCCGAAGATTGGCGACACAGTGTGGGCAAAAGAGCACCATTTGTCCAAAGCGGACGAAGGTTTCGCGGCGAAACTAGCGCCGAGATACGACGGGCCATACATAGTGACAAATTTCATTTCGCCGGTGTTCGCCGTGCTACGTCACGGGAGCACGAAAAAAGCCCAGGTGGAGGAATCGGCACCGCAAGCGTAGGGAAGAAGAAACAGGACAATATCACCAATAAGGGCAACAATAAGGAAAAAAAAAATGCAGAACACATACACAACCACGGAACTCCGGTGGTCCATAAAACAGTCGCCACACTGCCAGAACTATTATACACGAACAAACGGAGAAAGGAGGAGACCCACAACGGGAGCATAGAGAGGGACACACGAACCGTAAGAACGGATATATTCCCAGCGGCAGGCATATAAAAAGGCAGCGATGGACACAGGCCGGCCTTTCTGTTTTTTTGTTTCAAAACCAAGACGATATGGACGCGCACTCAGCACAAGCATCGCCGGTGGTCTCCTCGGATGGGAGTGACCTGGAGTTACTGGACATGCCAGGTTGGGATGTCAAAAATGAAAATACAAAAAAAATATGAAATAAATAGAAATAGATAAAACAATTGGGAAAAAAAGAGAGGCACATTCCTTTAACATGCACGAAAAAAAATATATATACATCATAGACAACGGCAACGGCAGGGGCCCCGCAACCAGAGCCCGTCCCAACTAGTTCCCCAACTAGCAAGTCAGCACGGCAGCGTGGGCCAGCGCTGCTGTGTTTAGAAAGAACGGAAAAGGACAAATGCAGCGGGGGCAAGAGGAACCAGCACGGCGTCGCGCACGACGAAGGAGGAGGAGGAATCACCTTTGAACGTAACGGTCCCTGGAGGGCCTCCGCGGCCGCGCTCGAAGGTGATAGGAGAGAGCGGGGAAAGCGGGGAACGAAGCAGCCGTGACTGGGCAGCTGTGTTTAGAAGAATGCAAAAACACAGAAATGAATTTTGGAAATGCCCAAAGGGGGGAGGGGGGGCGCGAGGATATCTGGACGATTGACCTGCACAATAACAATACGGATCGGAAGACCAAGCGGGGCAAACAGGGGGGCCAAGTAAAGAAAGCCCGCCGATAAAAATGCGGCGGGAATTGGAGAAAGCTAACGGAGAAAGTAAATGAGCGAAGGATTAACGGCAGGAAGTAGATTTGCAAGGATTAACGGGCGCCTCTGGCACTATATAAGGAGGGCCCCTGGAGCAAATCGTGACCGAGTCTTCTAGGGAAGCTGAAGGAGTTGAGTGGAAGACCCTCCGTGGGTAAGTCTGATATTGAAGCGGGAAAGTTTCCTTGCAGGAATTAGGAGTATAGGCCAGTGGCGTAGATAGCTTTTTGATATGGGGGGGGATATGACTCAGAATAATATCCTGTTTTTTTGTAAGTTTTATTTTACACTGCGATAGTAACCCGCAATCTGCGATAATAATAATAATAATGCTGTACTGCACAGTCATCGCGTAAAAATGTGTTTTTTTTCAATTTTGAGATTATATCATCTTATAATTCTCAGACCCAAGGGGGGGGATTGATCCCCCTGATCCCCCCCCCCCCTATCTACGCTACTGGTATAAGCTGAAGGACCCCCCATGGGTAAGTCCGACAGTCTCAAGTGCGGTATTTAGAGCGATTGTGAAGGATCTGCTAATCATTAGCTAAAGTACGCCTTGTCGGTTCCTGATCAATAAGACCAGGTGTGATCCTGTGAAGCAAGGGATAGCCAGCTCGGGAACTCAAGCCCAACAATGAAACCAAGCAGGGACACCCCGGGAGAGTCATTAGTATTCTGATCCAGGCGCTGGGGCGTATGCACAGCGTATCACCTGGAGTTAAAGGAGACGCGACGCCAAAACCTCTGGCCTGCCATAGATCCTGCGGGGTGTATGCACGCAAGTGTTTGGAGGCGAGTGACGAACGCGACAAAGGGGTGTGTCCTGCGGGGTAGGTAGGCCCTTCGTGCCCTGATCCGACCGCTAAGCAGCGAAAAGCATATCCTGCCCGGCGTATGCCTGGGAGGTGAGCCGATCGGTCTGTTAATACGGATTGGGTATCGGCCACGGCGAAAGGGCATCCACGGTGAGCCGAAGATACCAAAGGTCCACGGCACCCGCAATGGAAGAGTAGCAACAGAAGCGGCGACGACGAGGGAGCAGCAGCGACGACAAGGAAGCAACAGCGACGACGAGCAGCGGCAGAAGAAGACAACAGCAACAACACAGGCCCCGCAACCAGAGCCCGTGAGTCCAAGCGAAGGGAATCGCGAGCCGTTTCGGCGCCAGGCACCAAGACCACACGACCTGCCAGGTGCAAGCTTTGGAAGGGCGTGGGTATTGGCACCAACCCGGAGCGGGGATCGGGGATCCTCGGTAGGACGAGCGGTCGGTCGGCTGAGCCTAGCGGCCGGTGAGATTCACCCTTTTTGTAAACTTAGCATAATAAAGGGGATTTGTTTTAAATGAAGCATACCGTGTTATTTCTGGGATCGGGCAAATCACGTCGAATCTATAAATTCGATGGAACGTACCCCAAACTCTGTGAGCTAGTCGCGGCATTTGTTGCGAACAAAATATAGCAAAAACAGGATTCACGCAGCTTTAAGATGGGGAAGGAGAATTGGATTAAGCGCTTCGCAAAGAGGAGTTGTGCGAAGTGTGCAGAGAGCTCGGTCTCCCAGCGGATGGAACCGTTGAGATCATGAGGGCACTGGTGGCAAGGTGGGTCGACGAGACGAAGGACGACGAAGTGATGGCGGTCACGCGTGGATTCGAGGAGAAATACGCGCAGAGGTCCACGCCGAGGCAGAGAGCGGTGAGCGAATCGGAAAAGCTCATTCAAAGTCTGGCAGTGCCAGAAATGAAGAGCATAAGGAGCATGGAGCCACAAGTGCGGAAGCCAGTCCCGTTACAGGTGGACTATGCGAAAGTGGCGAAACAAGTCCGAGAGTGGTCGTTCTGATTCGACGGAACAGGAGATTCTCTCGAGTTCGTGGACCGAGTAGCATGGTCTTCCAAAACATACGGGATGGAAATAAACACAATCCCGCGGGCGATGCCAGAACTACTCCAGGGCAGAGCGCAAAAGTGGTTCTTAATGAACGATGAGGAGTGGCCCACATGGCAGGAGTTCAGAAGGAGCCTTTTTCCTGCCAAAAGGATACTTTGAAAAACTGGCAGATCGAACCTGGATCGAACCTGAGCGGAAACAGCAACGAGGAGAGCCGTTTAAAGAATACATGGTGGACCTTCAGACGCTAATAAATCCTTTAGGAAAGTCCACAAAGGAGGTCATTGAAAGGCTAGTGGAGAACTGCATGCCGCGCATGAAAATGTTCATGATGCCATACGCATGCGCATCGATCGAGGAGGTGATGGGTATGGCCGAGGAATTCGAGGAGCTGGCTTTGGAAGAAGAGGTTTTTAATCGGCAAGCCGCCATGGCAGACAGAGGGTGGCCAAAAGAAGAACGGAACTAGAAGCCACCGGAGCAACAGAGCCCCCCAGGACAGGGGTGGGGGCAGAGATGGCAGCTGGAGGAGCAATGCCAAATGCCACTGCGACAGCAGCCGAGCCAGCAATGGACAGGTCCAAGGCAACAGCAGATGAGTCAACGATGGGCAGCAAGCCAAAGCCAAAGGCAGCCGAACTTGCAGTGGGCAGCGACGCCTAGACAGGGACAGATAGAAAACCCAGCGCAGGCGTGCAACAGATGCGGAGGCATGGGCCAGTGGGTGCGGGAACCCCAGAATTTTGTTCTGCAGGATGTGCGGCGCAGTAGGAGTGAGAAGCACAGAGTGCTGCCAAAGAGTGGGAAACGTTCAGCGATATCAGTCGTAGAGAGGAAGGCAGAGATCGTGAGGTGCTGGCTCTCAGAATTAGTTGGAGGATTAACAGGAGAAGATCAGCAGTTGGCGGCAGTCATCAAGGTCGGAGATGCAGAAGTGAGGGCCATGATAGACACCGGGGCAACGGCTAGCTTCATTTCAGAAGAGCTAGCAGAGAACCCGGGAACCGCCGGAGAACGGAAAGCAACAAGGAGACGAGTAAAGTTGGCCAACGGGAGCCACACAGAGACTCAAATGGTACTGCTTACAACTGTAAGCTTTGGCAACAAGGAAAAGGATTTGAATATGTTAGTGTTGCCAGGCATGGGAGACAGCGCGGTGCTTGGTTGAGATTTCCTCGCAGAATTCGGCACAACAATAAATTGCGCAGGCCACCAAGTCACGATCCCGAAAAGAGAAAGATGGAGCGGATGCTTGGAGGAAAAGCTGTCCATAGCCATAACTGGACCCTCGGAAGAATGGGAGCGCGAGCGGGACAAAAAGTTTATCGACGAAGAGCTGGCGGTGTTGACAAACCAAAAGGGTTGTTCAAACATAACCCAGCATAAAATCACGATGAAGGACGACATCCCAGTTAAACAAAGATATTTCCCAAAAAACCCCAAAATACAGGGGGAAATCAACGAAAAAGTGGAAGAGCTGCTGGAGAAGGATTGTATCGAGCCGTCCTATAGCGCCTACAGCTCACCCATTGTCATGGTGAGGAAAAAGACGGGTCAGTGGAGGATGTGCGTGGACTTACGGCAGATCAACGCAAAATCAGTTAAAGATGCGTACCCTATGCCAAGGATAAACTTAATATTGGAGCAATTGAGGGAGGCAAAATTTTTCAGCAGCCTCGACCTTAAGGATGGCTATTGGCAAATCCCACTTAAGGAAGAGAGCAGGAAATACACGGCCTTTACTGTTCCAGGGAAAGGTCAGCACCAGTGCAAGGTGATGCCGTGCGGATTACACTCGACCTCGGCAACATTTCAAAGGGCCTTAGACCAGGTCATAGGCCAGGACATGGTTCCGCACACATTTGCGTACCAGGATGACATCATCATGATCGGACGCACGAAGGAGGAGCATATGGCAAATTTTAAGGAAGTGTTCCGAAGACTGAAGGCGGCAAACTTAAGACAAAACACAGACAAGTGTCATTTCTTCAGGGAAGAGCTGTTATGGATCCCGGTATGGTATGGTATGGATCCCCAAGAGGCGTTTGAGAAGTTAAAGTAGCGTTTAGCATAGGATCCAGTGCTGGCATGCCCCGATTTCACGAAGAAGTTTGTGCAGTGCTGACGCAGGACACGGATGAGGGCGAGCGAGTGGTCGCTTACGCCAGCCGAACGCTAATAGGCGCGGAGAAGAATTACTCGGCAACGGAGAAAGAGTGCCTGGCAATTCGGCAGATGAGACCATACCTGGAGGGGTACCAGTTCGACGTGATCACGGATCACATGGCGCTGAAATGGTTGAACAATATAGAAAGCCCACTCGGAAGGATCGCGAGATGGGTCTTCAAGTTGCAACAGTACGATTACGTTATCAGCTACAGGAAAGGCAAGCTGAATGTAGTCGCGGATGCACTTTCCCGCCAACCGATAGTGGAGAAGCTGAGGAGTCCCACAGCAATCGAATGGAATCGAACGGAATGCATTTGGATAGGCTTGCTGAAGAAGAAGATAAAGGAAAACCCACAGAAATATCCGGAATACGTTGAGGAGGCAGGCCTGGTTTACCGACATTTTCCACATAGAGCCGGAAGCGAGGAAGTCTAGGCGGAAGAAAAACAATCGCGAAAGTAGCAGCGAGGTACTTCTGGCCAGGAATGCAAAGGAACTTAAGGAACTATGTCAGGAAGTGCGAGACATGCATGCGGTATAAACCGAGCCAGATGCAGGCCGCAGGGAAAATGCTGACACAGATCCCAGAGGAGCCGTGAGCGACGGTATGCGCGGACTTCGTGGGACCGTTGCCGAGGTCCAAGCATGGAAACACCATGCTATTGGTGATGATCGATCGGTTTTCAAAATGGACAGAAATGGTCCCAATGCGGAAAGCCACAACGGAGACGCTGCATAAGGCAATCCGCGGGAGGATCATCGCTAGATACGGGGCGCCAAAGGTGATGGTGACAGACAATGGTCTCCAGTTCACCAGTAGGAGCTTCAAGAAATTTCTTGAGGAGCTCGGAGTGCGTCATCAGTTTACAGCACCATACACGCCGCAGGAAAACCCTACAGAAAGGGCAAACACGACGGTGAAGTCGATGATCGCCCAGTTTGCAGGCAAGGACCAAAGAACATGGGACGAGCACTGGCCATAATTAATGCTGGCGGTGAACTCGAGCGTGTCAGATTCCACCGGATACTCACCATGCTTCATCACCCAAGGCAGAGAGCCAAGAATGCCGAAAGCGATATTCGACAAAGGGGCATTGGGGACAGGAGAAGCACAAGCCACCCCCTCAGAAAATGCAGCAAAATTACAGGAAGTGTTTGAGCTGGTGCGGAGAAACATGGAGAAACAGCAAGCTCGACACTACAATCTGAGGAGGCGGGAGTGGAACCCGAAGATTGGCGACACAGTGTGGGCAAAAGAGCACCATTTGTCCAAAGCGGACGAAGGTTTCGCGGCGAAACTAGCGCCGAGATACGACGGGCCATACATAGTGACAAATTTCATTTCGCCGGTGTTCGCCGTGCTACGTCACGGGAGCACGAAAAAAGCCCAGGTGGAGGAATCGGCACCGCAAGCGTAGGGAAGAAGAAACAGGACAATATCACCAATAAGGGCAACAATAAGGAAAAAAAAAATGCAGAACACATACACAACCACGGAACTCCGGTGGTCCATAAAACAGTCGCCACACTGCCAGAACTATTATACACGAACAAACGGAGAAAGGAGGAGACCCACAACGGGAGCATAGAGAGGGACACACGAACCGTAAGAACGGATATATTCCCAGCGGCAGGCATATAAAAAGGCAGCGATGGACACAGGCCGGCCTTTCTGTTTTTTTGTTTCAAAACCAAGACGATATGGACGCGCACTCAGCACAAGCATCGCCGGTGGTCTCCTCGGATGGGAGTGACCTGGAGTTACTGGACATGCCAGGTTGGGATGTCAAAAATGAAAATACAAAAAAAATATGAAATAAATAGAAATAGATAAAACAATTGGGAAAAAAAGAGAGGCACATTCCTTTAACATGCACGAAAAAAATATATATACATCATAGACAACGGCAACGGCAGGGGCCCCGCAACCAGAGCCCGTCCCAACTAGTTCCCCAACTAGCAAGTCAGCACGGCAGCGTGGGCCAGCGCTGCTGTGTTTAGAAAGAACGGAAAAGGACAAATGCAGCGGGGGCAAGAGGAACCAGCACGGCGTCGCGCACGACGAAGGAGGAGGAGGAATCACCTTTGAACGTAACGGTCCCTGGAGGGCCTCCGCGGCCGCGCTCGAAGGTGATAGGAGAGAGCGGGGAAAGCGGGGAACGAAGCAGCCGTGACTGGGCAGCTGTGTTTAGAAGAATGCAAAAACACAGAAATGAATTTTGGGAATGCCCAAAGGGGGGAGGGGGGAGCGCGAGGATATCTGGACGATTGACCTGCACAATAACAATACGGATCGGAAGACCAAGCGGGGCAAACAGGGGGGCCAAGTAAAGAAAGCCCGCCGATAAAAATGCGGCGGGATTTGGAGAAAGCTAACGGAGAAAGTAGATGAGCGAAGGATTAACGGCAGGAAGTAGATTTGCAAGGATTAACGGGCGCCTCTGGCACTATATAAGGAGGGCCCCTGGAGCAAATCGTGACCGAGTCTTCTAGGGAAGCTGAAGGAGTTGAGTGGAAGACCCCCCGTGGGTAAGTCTGATATTCAAGCGGGAAAGTTTCCTTGCAGGAATTAGGAGTATAAGCTGAAGGACCCCCCGTGGGTAAGTCCGGCGGCGGTACGCGGTTCGTCAAGCAATAGAAGTCAGGAGCAAGTGGGAACAGGATCAAGGATCCGCGGCGGAACCGAAGCCCAAGGGTAAATCGAGTCGGGCTAGGTTATTCCCGGACACGGCAGGTATCCTGGCGATAGCGACGGATTGGCCTGGCGTACGCCTTGTCGGTTTCTGATCAATAAGACCAGGTGTGATCCTGTGAAGCAAGGGATAGCCAGCTCGGGAACTCAAGCCCAACAGTGAAACCAAGCAGGGACACCCCGGGAGAGTCATTAGTATTCTGATCCAGGCGCTGGGGCGTATGCACAGCGTATCACCTGGAGTTAAAGGAGACGCGACGCCAAAACCTCTGGCCTGCCATAGATCCTGCGGGGTGTATGCACGCAAGTGTTTGGAGGCGAGTGACGAACGCGACAAAGGGGTGTGTCCTGCGGGGTAGGTAGGCCCTTCGTGCCCTGATCCGACCGCTAAGCAGCGAAAAGCATATCCTGCCCGGCGTATGCCTGGGAGGTGAGCCGATCGGTCTGTTAACACGGATTGGGTATCGGCCACGGCGAAAGGGCATCCACGGTGAGCCGAAGATACCAAAGGTCCACGGCACCCGCAATGGAAGAGTAGCAACAGAAGCGGCGACGACGAGGGAGCAGCAGCGACGACAAGGAAGCAACAGCGACGACGAGCAGCGGCAGAAGAAGACAACAGCAACAACAAAGGCCCCGCAACCAGAGCCCGTGAGTCCAAGCGAAGGGAATCGCGAGCCGTTTCGGCGCCAGGCACCAAGACCACACGACCTGCCAGGTGCAAGCTTTGGAAGGTCGTGGGTATTGGCACCAACCCGGAGCGGGGATCGGGGATCCGCGGTAGGACGAGCGGTCGGTCGGCTGAGCCTCGCGGCCGGTGAGATTCACCCTTTTTGTAAACTTAGCATAATAAAGGGGATTTGTTTTAAACGAAGCATACCGTGTTATTTCTGGGCTCGGGCAAATCACGTCGAATCTATAAATTCAGTGGAACGTACCCCAAACTCTGTGAGCTAGTCGCAGCATTTGTTGCGAACAAAATATAGCAAACACAGTTCATTACAGTGTGCAAAGTTTCAACTCGATAGCTCTGAAACTGAGAGACTAGTTTGCGTAGAAACCGACAGACAGACGGACATGCTTATTTCGACTCAGGAGGTGATCCTGATCAAGAATATATATACTTTATAGGGTCGGAGATGTCTCCTTCACTTCGTTGCAAACTTTACAAGGGTATAAATATAAGGGAAATAAACCTTATGTCACCCGAAGAAGGGGGGAGGTGGAGGGGTATCCACAAACAAGAAAAAAATAGGGGGAAAAAAAATGAACAAAAGAAAAACAAACATGAAGCTGGAACCACGAAGCTTCTATCGTTCCCGAAGAAGGGGGAAAGTGTGAGGAGATTAGATCTCCCAAGACAGGTGGCAAAAGGGGCAGCAGCGGGGGGGGGGGAACAGGCAAGCTAGCACGGCGGCGTCGGAGGGGCCAGCGCGTCGGTGTTTAAAAAGTACGGAAGAGAAGAAATGCGTCGAGTGCAGATGGCGTGCGGGGGCAGCAACGGGGGCAAAAGAACCAGCACGGCGGCGCGCACGAAAGAAGGAGAAAGAGGAATCTCCGTGGAACATAACGGTCCCGGGCGGGCCTCCGCGGCCGCGCTCGAATGTTAAAGAAAAGAGCGGGGACGGCGGGGAACGAAGCGACTGAAACGAAGCAGGGAACGAAGCGAGTTGAGTGAAAGACCCCCGTGGGTAAGTCTGACATTCCAGCGGGAAAGTTTCCTTCGAGGAATTAGGAGTATAGGCTGAACCAAGGATACCGGAGGTCCGCGGCACCCGCAAAGAAGAAGAAGCTACAGGATCAGCGAAGGAAGCAGCAACAGGAGCGGCGACGAAGAGGGAGGAGCGACGACAGAAAAGCAGCGACGACAACAACAGCGACTGCACAGGCCCCGCAGCTGGACCACCTAAGTCCAAACGGAGGGAACCGTGAGCCGTTTCGGCGCCAGGCACCAAGACCACACGTCCTGCTGGGCGCAAGCTTTGGGAGTATTGTGTATTGGCACCAAACCGGAGCTGGGATCGGGGATACACGGAAGAACGAGAGGTCGGTCGGCTGAGCCAAATATTTATTCGGAACCTTAGATCAAGATGATAAAGAAGAATTAGAAAGCCAAATTAATAACATAGCAGAGAATTCAATTCAAAATCACAATCTAAATCAAATAATCGATGTAATTAATAATGGTATTAATGTAATGAATCAATTAAGAGAAGACGATGAGAATAAACAACAGAAAGCACTTTCTCTATTTTATTGGCAAATATTTACAATATCGCGAACGAGGCCCTACCCCTCGACAGTGATTTTGGAATAATGTATGCGTCCTAATTTAGTCCACAGGAAATTGTTCATTTATATTGGCAATATTTTAATAAAATTTATATACAACTTTATTATTCACTTTAGCTCTTCTATTTTAAAGTACGTATGCGCCAACTATTGAAAGGAGGGTGGAATATTCCAGCACAAGAAGAATATTAGTTTGTCTTTTCTCGACTTTCAATTTTTTGCACAATTACCGGTGGTTCTGAGTTCGGATCCTTTAATCCTGCGGCTACTTTCCTAGTACACTCGATGAAGGTGCAGGGCATGGCGCTGAATAAATCCAGTTGATTAATAAATGTTAAAACTGTTTTTTGTTTATTGTTTTCAAAGTTCACAGCACTACCATCGCGAGCAACTTTTTTATTTTTATGTTTGTTTTCTATATATTCTTTATGTCACTATCACTAGTTGCTTTTTTTAAAATTATAATAAACAAGTCCACCCGGGGGCGCCAAAATGTAAAATAAGATTAGTTTATCTCAACCAATTTAAAAAAACTAAAGGTGGCTGATTACTATAAATTTTGGAAACGGCGAAAAGAAAAGTGCATGAACTCGGCTAGACGTTATTCGATATATTTAACAAAAAAATAACTTGAGCCTAGCTTATCTATTGCGGGCAAATTCGCAAGAGAGCGCAACTGAGCATTTATTTCGCTCCCGCTCCGCCCTATGCTAACTTAGACTAGACTTCAATTTGTTTTCGACTTCAGTATTTAATTATGCTACTAATTTGATTAGACTTCAGTAATCTAATTATGCTACATATCAAATTCTATTTTTTTCTGTATTCTTATTATATACTTTGTCTTTAAAAATATAAAATTTTCAAAAGTGTTTTCTGTTAAAATATAATTATATTCATCTGGATATTTATGGATTCATATGGATTATTTCGAACACAGGGATGTGTTTGGGATGTGAGAAAAAATCATAATTTAGTTAGTATCTTTCTTTAGCCAAGTTGATGTTTTAATTTTTAACAATCTCTCAGAATTCACGTGTTTAAAAAATCATGTTTTAATAGTTTTGGATTAAAGATTCCCAATCAAGTTAACGGCATTCCAATTTCAATGTCTTCGATATATTCTGTGAATTGTTGTAAGTTAAAGATTAAAACTGCTTTCTGTTGTTTTTTCTCATCGTCTTCTCTTAATTGATTCATTAAATTAATACCATTATTAATTACATCGATTATTTGATTTAGATTGTGATTTTGAATTGAATTCTCTGCTAGGTTATTAATTTGGCTTTCTAATTCTTCTTTATCATCTTGATCTAAGGTTTCAAATAAATATTTTTATGCTGATCCTACAATATTAAAAAGACCTATCCGGCTACGTTTGACAATGTTTATTCCATTTATTCCCCTTTTTAGTTTATTAACGAGACATTGGATTTGAAGTATGTCTTTAAAGTCTTTTGTTTCTAATAGGAGTTGTAACGAACTGTTTTTGTTAACTTTTGATCGCAACAAATGCCTCGGCTAGCTCACAAAGTTTGGGGGAACGTTCCACCGAATTTATATATTCGACGTGATTGCCCGAGCACAGAAATAACACAGGGTGCTCCGTTTAATAAATATTCCCTTTATTGCGATAAATTTACAAAAGGGTGAATCTCACCGGCTGCTTGGCTCAGCCGACCGACCTCTCGTTCTCCCGTGGATCCCCGATCCCCGCTCCGGGTTGGTGCCAATACACAATACTCCCAAAGCTTGCGCCCAGCAGGACGTGTGGTCTTGGTGCCTGGCGCCGAAACGGCTCACGGTTCCCTCCGTTTGGACTTACGTGGTCCAGCTGCAGGGCCTGTGCAGTCGCTGTTGTTGTTGTCGCTGCTTTTCTGTCGTCGCGGCTCCCTCGTCGTCGCTCCTCCCTATTCGTCGCCGCTCCTGTTGCTGCTTCCTTCGCTGATCCTGTAGCTTCTTCTTCTTTGCGGGTGTCGCGGACCTTCGGTATTCTTGGTTCACTGGGAATGCCCTTTCGCCGTGGCCGGCACCAGACCGATAGGCTCACATTCCAGGCATACGCCGGGCAGGATGCGCTTCTCGCAAACTAGTCTCTCAGTTTTAGAGCTATCGAGTTGAAACCTTGCACACATCCTTCTTTTTCTTGCAGGTAGTACATAAGTTGGAACGGCCGGGATCGGTCGACTATATCCTATAGCTGCCATATAACTGATTGATCGGAAATGCCATAACTTTGATGTTTTTTAAATTAGAGGGTTGGGACTTTTCACACATGTTATATATACCAAAATATTTTACGTACAAAATTTCATAAGGATCGGCCGAATATATCCTATAGCTGTCATAGAACGATCGGAATTGGCATAACATTGGTGTTTTTTAAGTTAGAAAGATGGGACTTGGTACAGATTCTATTTTGAACAAAATAATCTGATTTGCCAAATTTCATAAGTGAACGATCGGAAATGGCACAACTGCAAGGGTATAGCAACTTTGGCTCTGCCCCAAGTTAGCTTTCCTTTCTTGTTTTTGTTTATTATTATTTTTTTCATTTTTTTCTCTCCTTTTTTCTATTTGTGTTTCTTTTTACATTTTTTTTTTTTACCTTTGATTTCAAATTTGTTTTGTTTTGTTTATGTTTATTATACCCTTGTAGAGGGTTTTATAATTTTGGTCAAAAGTGTGCAACGCAGTGAAGGAGACACTCCGACCCTATAAAGTATATATATTCTTGAGCAGGATCACCTCCTGAGTCGATATGAGCATGTCCGTCTGTCCGTCTGTTGTTGTAGCAAACTCAATTACCATTAAAATAAGTGCTCATTCGATAAAAATCGGTTGATTAGAACGCGAGATATACCTAAAAAAGTGTGCACATCTCCAAAAATAAAAAAAAAAATGTTCTAAAGTGAATTAAAAAAAAAATTTTACCATAAAAAAATTTATGAAAGTCATTTTCGTGTTTAGTAGACCAACATACATCAGAAAATCATAATGATTAACGAAAGGCATTTTGAGTGTAAACTAGTGTTATTATTGTTTTGGTTTTTTTGTTGTGCCGAAATTAAAATTAAAATTTATTTAATTTTATTTATTTAAAAAAAATCCAAAAAAATTTTAAATATTTAAATTGCATCGAAGTCGCTTCTTTTTAGAAAAGAAATTATTTTATGGAATGGAGAGTAATAAACCCAAAATTAATTCCACGACCCTTCATGATTTAAAAAGAAGATTAAATGTTAAAGTAAAAAGCTTTCGCCGGTTAGAGGACCGTTTGGAAGCTGGATCACTTTCTCTAGAAAAGACCGAGCTAGAATGCAGATCGAGCAATTAGACGAAATGGATGAACTTGGAATTGGAAGAATTAAGAATATTTGGAGGAATTAACAATATTTGGAAGAATTAACAATAACAACCAAGGCAAGGATTATGTCCTTCAATACAGTTGAGGACTCCCGCCCAGCTACTGCAATTTCTCAACTCAAAGCCCCAACTCGAGCTCGATTTCCCAGCTTAGCATTACCAAAATTCAGTGGAAATTATTCGGACTTCAAAAATTTTATAAGTCTTTTGGAGACCTTGGTACACAAAGATGTGAACATTCCTGTTATTGAGAAATTTAATCATTTAATTTCTTGCCTCTCTGGTAAAGCCTTAGGAACTATCAATGCATTCCAAGTAACCGAGAGTAATTATGACAAAGCTATCGCTAGTCTAAATAGATAACGAATGTCTCATCTTTGCGAACCAAATAAGTCAATTGTTCAGCCTTCCGAAAATTTCCCAGCCATCTGCGTCGTCGATGAGGGGTCACCAGGCCCGGCAGAAGTAGTGGGTTGAGTGGGTAGCTAGACCCACTCGAGAAATCCCGAGTAGTAAAATTACCCACTCAAAATAATCGAATACCATATATCGTCAACTTGGATTATGTACACATTTTGAATTTCACGCGGGAAACATGTGCGCTCGGAGCATGCGCATGGTGTACGTGCACATATAACACACAGCCAACGACAGCTGTGTATAACCTGGCAGCAAGCGCCATTCAAGGCACCCGGTGGGAAGGGGGCACCAAAAAGTACTGCCTGGTAACAACACTCGACATCAAGAACGCCTTTAACTCAGCGAACTGGTCGCGGACGTTAGAGGCGCTTATGAGGACGAACATACCTGGATACCTCCTAAGGATGGTGGATATTTGTCACGAACGAGGGACGCAAAGATCGCGAGGTCACCGCTGGAGTGCCCCAAGGCTCAGTGCTCGGGCCACTGCTCTGGAACGCGATGTACGATGGTGTTCTTCGGATTCAAATGGCCGAGGGAACATCTGTAATTGGATTCGCCGATGACGTTGCAGTGGTGGTCGTGGCGAAGACAGTCGGGGGGAGGTGGAAGCTACGGCGAACCGTGCGATCGAAAAAGTGGAGGATTGGCTGACCACCGCCGGACTACAATTGGCACCGCCAATTGACGACGCAGGACGAAACCGCGTTGGCATCGGCTAGGAAGGCAGCGGCGAGACCTAGAAGCCTGGCTATCTGGCAGAGCTTATGGGAAAACTCTACAAAGGGACGTTGGACGCACAGGCTCATTCTGGATGTGGCATATGGACCGGAAGAAAGCACGGCGAGATGGATTTCTACCTGACTCAGGCCCTTAGTGGACACGGGTATTTCAAAAGCTATTTGAAGTGATTCGGGTACGAAAGAGAGGATGGCTGCCCTTCATATGGCAGGGGGTCATGGAAGACGCCTACCATGTCCTCTTCGACTGTCGGCGCTTCGACGAGGAACGAACCAACCTTGAGGAGGGCCTGGAGGAGACCTTCTCACCGGAGAGCATGGTGCCACTAATCCTGGAGTCGGGGCGCAAATGGGAAGCCACAGCCAAGTTTGTGGCAAAGGTTTTGAAGGAGCTGAGAGCCCTGGAGAGGGTGCGTAACGGGGGGGAGGACTAAGTTGCAGGAGTTGGGCGAAGCATTGCTTCACGGCCGTACCGTCCAACACAGCAGCATCAAGCTCCTCTAGCCACAATAATAAATTAAATTAAAAGTAATGTAAATAATTTACTGGTAGGATATATTTAACATAAGAGCAAATAAATAAAATACGAATATAAAAAAAAAAAAAGCTGTGTATAACCATATGTTTATATTCGTGACCCTGACATGATTTTGCAGCTTTTGTGCAGGAAAAATGAGCAAGTGAACAATTTGGGGGGAGTTGTGAATTTCTTGAAAAAATACGAATGGGCTAGAGGGTTCATCCCAGATTATGTTAGTTTTGTTCGTCTTTTGAACAATTCCAGGGTCATTCTGATCAAATAAGAGAAGTTTTTCGGTCCTTCGTCGACTGAAGGTCGACAATGTCACAAAATCGGCTGAACAACGTCGCTCTTCGGGCTACCCACTCGGGCTCGGACTACCCATCGGGCCGAACATGTCCTGCCGGGCCTGGGGGTCACATCGACAATGTGTCATCGATTTATGCATCATTATTATCCATAGGAGATGACATTGAAATGGCAAACTCTATGATTATATATTCAGTTTTGAGTAGAGTAGATCCAGTGACAAGGCAAAAACAGGAAGAGTCACTGGATTATAAGGAATTGCCGCTGTGGTCCGATTTCGAAAAGATATTAAATCATAGGTACCAGCATCCATCTGCTGAAGAGACTGGCAAAACAAAAAAGGGGAAAAATGGGTTTAGCAAGCAACTTAATAGAAGTTCTTTGGCTTGCTCCTCTGCTAACACTAAACCAGCTGGCAGTTATTGCAACGCTCAAGACCATTTTTGCTTTAATGCAAAGTTTTGAATTTGTTAAGTCAGCATTTCTCTGTTTAAATTGTCTGCGAAAAGGTCATACCGTTGCGAAGTGCAAAACGACTAAATGTCAAATCTGTGCAAGATCGCACCATAAACTTCTGCACCGATTTACTTACTGGAAATAGCTTAGCGTTACCACCACCAACAGAAAATCCTCTTTCAGCGTTAACGAATGATGGCCCTTTTACTTTACATTCTTTGCATGCGTCGGCTCTAGAAAGGTTATTGTTAGCGACGTCGATCGTAAGCGTTCGAACAAAAAATGGCAAGCACATATTGGCCCGAGCATTATTTGAACCAGGGTCACAAATGAACTTCATTACTGAAGATCTTGCTCAACGCTTACAGATCCGTAGGGAGGAATCGTGCATTAACTTGCTTGGAATTGGCCAATCTAATTCACAAGTAAAGAAAAATATACACACCGTGGTGAAGTCGAGAATCAATGGTAGCGAGTTTTTGTTCGACTTTTGGATTTTAAAAACCATTTCAGGCTATCACCCTGGCTGGTCAGTGAACGTGAAAGATTGGACCCTTCCAAAGAAGCAGACCCATATTTTTATAAACCTCAGCGGATAGATATGTTAATTGGAGCTGAGTCATTTTTTGAACTTTTGTCCGTTGGCCAAATAAAGTAAGGTCCGAACCATCCCATACTGCAAAAAAAACTCCTTGGATGGATAGTATCGAAAAATACATGGCAAATTCCTCAACTCATCAACAACCGGTCTCTAGCCTGAATTGCCAAGAAGAAATATTACAATATCAATAGATATACAAGATATATATATCAAGATATATACAATATCAATAGAAATATCAATAGATCACAATTTGAAAAAAATCTGGTCATTGGAAGAAGTTCCATATTCTAAAAATATTTTGTCGCCAGAACAGGAGTTGTGTGAGGAACATTATCAAAAGACTACTTTCGCAAATACTTAATCGAAATACTGCCTTCAGGTCGATTCGAACTCAGGCTTCCATTTAATTTGGATCCAAGCGTTTTGGGAAATTCATACTACGTAAAAATACTACGTACAAAGTACAACGACCATGCTACGAGTCGTTTTTGATGCGTTCTGCAAGACATCCATACAAAAATTTTTGAATGATTTGTTGATGGTGGGTCTAACAATGGGTCCAACCAGTTGATAGTGTGGAGAAAAGTCCTTGTAATTGTGCAAACTCAACACGGTTACATATGGCACTGCACCAGCCCCATTCCTGGCCATAAGGTGTTTGAAGAGGTTGAGTGAATCCGCGAAAAATACATTCCCTCGAGCTGCTAAAGTTATTGGGTCTGACTTTTACGTCGACGACATGTTAACGGGTGCTGGTTGCGTGAAGGAGCTAAAGACAATTAAGTCTGAAGTAACTCAGGTTATTCAAAACGCTGCGTTTGAATTGCGTAAGTGGTTTTCAAACTCGCCTGAAGTTACTGCATCCGAGAGCACCGTTAAGCCAATAACACTTTCGGACTCAGAGCTGACTAAGGCATTAGGAATCGCTTGGGTTCCCAAAGATGACGTGTTTAAATTTGAAATTGATACTTTAGTCATGGATCAAAGGGCGACTAAGCGGAACATTCTTTCGGTGACATCAAAGCTATTCGACCCCCTTGGCTTATTAAGCCCAATCCTTATTACGAAAGGAAAGATCCTGTTGCAGGAGCTTTGGCTTAATAAGCTAAATTGGGATGAGTCGATTCCACTGCATTTGGAATCATCGTGGAACAAAATTCAGCTCGCCTTGTCACTGTTGGAAGATATCTCAATACCGAGATTTGTGATGAGTGAACCGAAGTCACCAATTCAAATTCATGCCTTTTCTGACGCATTGCAAAATTAGTAGTTTCTTTTGATAGTGTACCTTCACCTGTCGAATATCAAGAAGCTTTTAATAAAATAGTCCAGATAGTTCAAGAGTACGAGTACCAAGAGAAAATTAAAAATATTTGAAAAAACATTTTTGTTAGTCCAAGTCTAAAGAAGCTAAATCTTGCCTTTTCGTGGTTGCGGGTCGGGGGGCGACTAGCTAATGCTCCTATATCGAATGATGCCAAGTTTTCAATATTGTTGACGAAGCGCTCTCAATTTGTCCAGAGCTATGTCCAATACTTGCACGTGTCGAATTTTCATGTGGGTCCACGAGCACTGGTGAGTTTCTTGCGACAGCTTGTTTGGATAGTAAAGCAAGTCTTCAGTCAGATATGCATACGCAAGCCTCATCTGATGACTCAAGCCATGGGAAATTTACCCTTTGGGAAATTTATGGGAATGGGAAATTTACCCGGTCATGCATACGCAAGCCTCATCTGATGACTCAAGTCATGGGAAATTTACCCTTTGATCGAATCCGTGCTCTCCGCCCATTTTCCATATGTGGCGTGGATTTCTGTGGCCCTATTGAAACGACTTTGAAAATTTGTGGTAGGCCACCCTACAAGTCCTACATTGCCCTTTTTGTTTGTTTTGCGCGAAGTAGAATCTGATTTATCAACTGACTCCTTTTTATTGGCATTTCAAAGGTTCGTTGGGCGCCGAGGATGTCCGCAGATCATGCACTGCGACAACGCGACGAACTTCGTCAGAGCGAGTCGCCCCTTCGCGGCACTGCGCGGCACTGCCGGCGCGGACGGAAGGGTCAGGGTCGCCGTCGTGAGGACTAGCGCTGGAGCTATATTCAAGGGGGTGATTCATAAGTTGGCGAGGCTGCCGGTTGGTTGAAGCCGGATGAAGGCCTTCAACGGGGCCAGTGTAGCATAATTATATAACTGAAGTCTAAAAAAATTATTAGCATAATTAAATACTAAAGTCGAAAACAAATTGAAGTCTAGTTTAAGTTAGCATAGGGTGGAGCGGGAGCGAAATAAAAGCTCAGTTGCGAATTCGCCCTGCTTCGCCGCAATAGATAAGCTAGGCTTAAGATATTTTTTTTTTTGAATATATCGAATACTAACCGAGTGCATGTACTTTTCTTTTCGTCGTTTCCGAAATTTATAGTAAACAGCCACCATTAGTTTTTTAAAATGGTTGAGATAAACTAATCTCATTTTACATTATTATAGGAATAATTAAACAAGAACCAACAGAATGCTAATATGTAAAAACACATAAGAGTTTTTAGTTGAATTATATTAAACCTAACATATTACTTACTTGGAATATTCATGAAACAGTTACAAACCAAAATTGTATAAAAAAGGAAATATCTATTCTCGAAATAATATCATGAAAATTATGAATTGTACTGTTTAAGTAAATAAGTTTATATTATCCAATAATATGTCGGATTATACTCAAACCATTTATGTTAGCAAGAATGTAACCAAATTGGAACCACTTGCTTATATTCAAACTAAATATATAATAAACTCAGATATTAAATATTACAGTGTACTCCCAATAATTGCATTACATCATTTGTTCTTACAATCCTTAGCATAATATTGTATCTTATCTATAAGTTCAAAAATATACCTAAGCAATTCATTCTAAAATATTCTGAGCAGAATGAAAACACATCTAAAATTGTAACTACCGTAATTTTAATTGTAATTGATGATATACCGACTCAGATTAACCCAGAAGAAAATCTGACCCTATACCCAAAAGTTTCTCCCTGAGGACAGGCAAAATTTAAAGGTTGTGGGAGTGACATATCCACAGTAGCAAGTCCTATGTATATGTCCACATCCACACCACATATACATCCACATGTTTCCCATAAGAATTCGATTAGCTAGTTTCCCATAACAATTCGAGGATCATTCGATCTTAGTGTCATCTGAGACACCCTCAGAAACAAGCAGGCAATTACCAATTAGAATCAGGAATCGGAGACTATAAAAAGTGAAACATTAGACTCCAGACTAATAGACTAAGTAAGACTAAGACAAGTAAATTCCAACCCCAAATTCAAACACGTTCTCTCGTCCGCATCGCTACACGACTGCAGAGGCACCTACCGAGTGACCGGCCATTGTGGGCAGCAACTTGCCGCAACGGTGCCTCAGAACCAACACATCCGTGCACGGCATAACCCCCTGCTGGAGTTGTGCAGTTGGAGAATATTGTGGGCTCACACGCTGCCACGATATTCTATAACCTTATCGTATACATATATATATATAAATTAAAAAGATTATATTAATGTTCTTTTAAATAAAAGAAATTAATCCTTTTTACATTTCGTTTATTTGAGTATCCGATTAGAACTGACAATTATGATTCTTATAATTATACCTATGCGTCGCTCCATCGCTGCCGCGATATCGGTTGCGGTTGCTGCTGCTGGCGTCCCTCTATGTCATTGGTAGCTGATTTTTTGCTGTAACTTAAGTCCATGTCTTCGTTGCTAATTGGTCAATGCAAGTGCATTGTGCTGTTGGTGGATGCACTTGGGCTGATGGGTTAGGTGAGGTTAGATCCGCCGGTATTGTTGTCGTTTTCAGGGCGGCTTCTTTTGGTCTGTACCTTCTAGCTAGCATTGTGATCAGTCTTATGACCATTATGGGCAGAATAGTCCTTGACGTATAATTCACGGAAGCCTCGATTGTCTTCTCTTTTTTAATTTTTTCAGGATCTTGGTGTTATTTATTTTAATTCTTTGATTCATTGAAGGGAGAGGACTTCGTTAATTATAGGGTTTACCCCGGCTGTTGGAAAAGTGAAAGTTCGGGGTCTACCACAGTGACCTCTTCTCTTCTATAGGTGTTTTCGCCGATCTGTACTGTGGAGTTCCTGTGCTGGATGATGCAAGATCCTTGAAGATTAAGGTTCTTTCCGTCCATAGCCACCATTCCATTAAAATCGTTCAGCATCAGTGTTCCCGGTAATAATTCCTCAAAACTAGGCACGTGTTGACTATTGATTGCCTTGCATTCCGGTAGTCTTAGGTTCAATAGAGCGCTAACGCAAGTGTCGTTGCTTAAGTCTAACAGTTTTTCCTTAACACAAAGGGTTCTATCATTATGCGATTCACATGGTTTCGATATCGCAAATAGTTTCTTTTTACGTTCTAACAAGTTTTCATATTTTATGTCATATATTATATGGGCCTTTTTTACTGCTTTGACTAATAGAGTTTTACAGGTTTCATTACTTATTATTGGGATACTTATGATATACAGAAGAACTTTATTATTTGATGCAAGTTTGACTTTTTAAAATTCTAATAGTTCTTCCATATTAATAAACAGATTGTTTTCTTTATTAAAAATTTGTTCTAATATATTTGTTTCAATGGTTGAGAATATAAAACAGCTTATAATATTTGTTTTGGCCCAAGTTATTGCATGTAGTATACTAGAACTTTCTTCTTTTACTATTTGAATTTTATATCTGAGGATATTTGCCTCTTCGTTAATTATTTCGATTGAATTTTTAGTTATTTTTAGAATGGCGTTCGTTATTTGATTAATTTTCTTACTTAGTAGTTTATTTATTATAACTTGCTTATTATTATTTTGTAATTGTCCGTTTATTTTGTTTTTTAGTATTTCGTGGTCATGGTGGTCCGGTGTTTCTGCCAACCATTTCCATGCCGTTCCTAGGATTTCTATTGCTCTTTTTTGTCTATTGCTTGTTCTTAGTTTGTAAAGATTTTGTTTTGTAACTGTTAACCGTTTTTTTGCTTACGCTCTGTTTGCGAGAGCAACCGAAACAAAGCATGCCGTTTGTTTCGGTTTTCTGTTGAACGAATTACGATGAGCAAATCATGAAACTCTCATCTACCGAACATCGCTCAATGAGAGATTTGAGTGACACTCGCACAGAGAGACTCAGTAAAAGACCGATTAACTGAAAAAGTCAGCGCAAAAAGTCTTTTCAATAATTTATTTTCGTTTCGCTGCACAGTGGTGCATGGTACATGAAATTTGACGAAAAAACTTATTAAAATTTTAAACGTGAATTTTCCAATTTGAAACTAATATATTGAGTATTTTAATAAAAAAATGAATAGTTTCCTTTTAAATTCATTTATTTTGAGTTAAGCTTAACAACTAAACTTTGGACAACTTTGTTGTCCATTTTGTTAAATATAAAAAATTTATGCACTTTTTTATTAAGTTCTCGTCCCATTTTCAATAAATTTGATGAATCACTGTTTACACGAGAGATTTACAAAGAAAATTGACAATTCCCAGTCGTGCCTGGCGCTCGCCAAACGCGCATCCCGCGGTAGGAAATAGGAGTGCGCGGCGCACTCCCATCTGCGGAAAACCATCATTCCGATTTACATTGGCGTGGCCGCTTTTCTCACCCAGCAGAGCGAGTATCAATATGCTTGGCGATCGGAAAAAGAAGGCGGTTCTCCCCTACCCGCAAGCTTACCGGCTAGGGGAGATCGGCGCGAAATCTCACCCAGGGATTTTCTGGTTGAAAAAAATTTCCCTTGCTTTTTGCTTTGCTTTTGGTTTTTGTTTTTGTTTTTCCCCAACCATGCCCATTGATTTTTACTAAATTCGAAGTGAGTTGTTTGTCATATTTATTTATTATTAAATATATTTATTATTTATTAATCTTAATACATAAAACTGAAAAGATAAAAAAAAGAAATAAAAAAAAGCTAAAAATAAATAAATAATAAAAACAAATAAGATTCTTACAAATAAAGATATTGAGACGTCCAAATTTCTAGTACAGCCAGAACTGAAAATATTTGTTTAATGAAATAACGTTTATTCATCATTATCAACACAATAAAATATAAATAATTGAATGAACGGAGCAGTAAACTTACCATTTCACAATAATAAACCAATGCGACTCACTATGAACAACCCTATGTGACCGTTTCGATTTGGGTTGATTTAGCTTAAAAACGCTGCACAAAACGCACACTAATTACGCGGGATTATTTTTTTGCTGCCCTCAGTTAAAGTAAAAAATAAATTCCTTATATGAATAATATTTTTCATTAAATATTGAGCTATGTTTAAATTTTGCACTTCAATAAAATTATTATAGAACATAAATTGGTAAACTTAAATAATATACGTTGAATTGTTCATGAAATAATTTTTTCTAAGTTAAAAGTCCCACGCATAAATTTTTCTAAGTCCCAAGCGAGACGAAAATTTTCTAAGTCCAGTTTTTTGAGAGCGAAATCTATGTTGAGAGAACAAATTCCCTCTCTCAACTCGGGGTGGGTGAGAACAAGGTACGAAAGATGCCTGCCGGAATGCACCGAAACGCTGCTAGCACCGAAAAGTCCGACTGGGATACCACAACGAAAATATGACACTTACTCATAACTTTAATTCTTTTATATTCTTTTTTCTTTAATTATAATTATTAAAATTATGCATTTAAGAATATTTGTCTCTTCGTTCATTATTTCATTTGAATTTGTAGTTATTTTCACAATGGTATTTATTAGGTTACTTGTTTGATTAATTTTTGCATTTAGGAGTTAACTATTTAACTATTATTTAGTTCAATTTAAAGTGATAAATTTAATCATAAATTTAATGTAACAGATACCATTTTTGTGTTTTATACAAAGTTATAAAACTTTCTTATTATTATTTTCTAATTGGCCGCTGATTTTGATTTTTAATGTTTCGTGATCACTGTGTTCCTGACAACCGTTTCTATGCCGTTCCTTGGATTTCCCAGTCGGACTTTTCGGTGCTAGCAGCGTTTCGGTGCATTCCGGCAAGCATCTTTCGTACCTTGTTCTCACCCACCCCGAGTTGAGAGAGGGAATTTGTTCTCTCAACATAGATTTTGCTCTCAAAAAACTGGACTTAGAAAATTTTCGTCTCGCTTGGGACTTAGAAAAATTTATGCGTGGGACTTTTAACTTAGAAAAAATTATTTCATGAACAATTCAACGTATATTATTTAAGTTTACCAATTTATGTTCTATAATAATTTTATTGAAGTGCAAAATGTAAACATAGCTCAATATTTAATGAAAAATATTATTTATATAAGGAATTTTTTTTTTACATTAACTGAATGCAGCAAAAAAAAATTCCCGCGTAATTAGTGTGCGTTTTGTGCAGCGTTTTTAAGCTAAATCAACCCAAATCGAAACGGTCACATAGGGTTGTTCGTAGTGCGTCGCATTGGTTTATTATTGTGAAATGGTAAGTTTACTGCTCTGTTCATTCAATTATTCCTATTTTATTGTGTTGATAATGATGAATAAACGTTATTTCATTAAACAAATATTTTCAGTTCTGGCTGTACTAGAAATTTGGACGTCTCAATATCTTTATTTGTAAGAATCTTAAATAATTTGTTTTTCTTTTTAATTTATTTTCAGCTTTTTGTTATTTCTTTTTTTATCTTTTCAGTTTTATTTTTTAAGATTAATAAATAATAAATATAATGAATAATAAATAAATATGACAAAAAACGCATTTCAAATTTAGTAAAAATCAATGGGCATGGTTGGGAAAAACAAAAACAAAAAATCAAAAGCAAAGCAAAAAGCAGGGGAAATTTTTTTTGAAGCAGAATTTCCCTAGTGGAAGGTTCATACCGTTTTCCCATAGCCGGGAAGCGTGGGCCTAATGGAACTCAAGCTGCGATCCGCGTGCATTACGCGCTTGCGGAACGAAGGCATACATGAAAAAAGCGGCCACGCCAATGTAAATTGGAATGATGGTTTTCCGCAGATGGATGTGCGCCGCGAGCATCATTTGCTATCGCGGGATGTTCATTTGGCAGTTGCAAGGCCCGACTGGGTTCTATTACTCTTCCTTGCTCTTTATGATTTTACACGTTCGCTCTTGTTTGATTGCACGATTCAAGTGAAAGCACTTGTAAGTTGGTATGGTCAAGACTGTACATTTTGTGATGGGGTAAAGTTGTTTAGTATTTTTTAAGTTAGACAAATGTATTGTCGTATTCTTTTGCTCGAGTGTATGGATGATTTTTAAAAGTTTCCTCTATCCAGTTTCAAGTCAAATCAATTGTTAGTTGAAGTGGTAGAGGACTGTATACAGACCCCGGAAAGTTGGTATGAAAAATCTGAAAATTAGTTTCTAATGTTATTCTTAAGTTTTAATTTCCCGGATTGGGCTTTGATCATGATTTTAAAGTCATATTAATTTTATTTTAAGTCACAAATGTACACACAAAAAAAAACAGAGACACAAAAATACATAATAAAGAAAATAATATCATAGCCCATATAAAGAACGATGACTTAAAGATCCAAACAATACACCTACAACAAACTGACACGACAGCAAGAACTGCTAACATGCAGTCGACAAAATATAGTACCACGATCTACACTTTTGAACTGTTAATTTATCATTTTTATCTTTTGCTATATTTCCTTTAATTTATCACCTAAGCAATTTCCATATACCAAATTAGCTATAAGTATTGAACTTTTAGAGTAATAAATTCAGTCTCAAATAAAAAACTTTCTACGGTCAGAAACTTAGAACGTAAAGATGGAAAGGGAAAACATTACTGAACTGAAATAATCATAGAGCCAGCCGTTGATGAGGCGAACGCTCAAGGCCTCCTACATGCCCAACAAGAAATTGGGCAGGAGATCTCAAGATGCATCCGGAATTATAAAAAGGATAGGCCGAATCGAAAATCTATCTATTCTCGAAGAGGCTTGGGAAAGATTCGTTGAAAATGGTTTACAAATTCATGGAACGGCCAGGACCGAATGCTAAAAAGTATGCTGAAGATTTCTGAATCAGTTGTGAAAAATATGCCGCCACTTTCAAAAAAAGCTAATGCAAGGCACGAGTCGGATGGAAAAGGCACAAGAACAAGTAGAACTGAAACTGCAAGCAGAGGTGCAGAATGCACATATGGCTAAGGTTAGCCCTATAATAAATGCTATTGCATTGATGTGCAAATACCCCAGATAAACATTCCAAAATTTGATGGGGATGCAATGAAGTGAATGAATTCCACGATATATAGTTAGTTGGTCTATGTAATACAGTTATTTATCGGCAACTTCATCAGAGTTCAGTCTCTGGCAGTGCCAAATCAATACAGGAGCTACACATAACCACCCTAGAAACACTTTCCTCATTAAAGGGACTAGGCATCAATGTGTTCACATGGGTTGCGTTTCTGGTGGTCTTGCTTACTGATAAGCTTGACATGACGAATAAGGTTCTATTTGACCAGACAATTGGGAACTCAGAAGAGACACAGCCCCTACAAACGATGCAAGAGTTCCTAGAGCAGAGAATCAGAGTCTTGACCTTAGGAAAGGCAATGGCATCATTTAAAACAGAGTCAAAAAATCTAACGTGTGCATCCGGTACGTCAGAAAGATAACCATTGTGCTACTATAAGGCTTCAAACTCACGCTTTTTAAGTGTTTTAAGTGCACCAAAAAGCATCACACCTTGTTGCACCTAAAATCAGCGACAGCAAAGGTAGCGGTTCAGGTAGATAATGGGCAAATAGCTAAATTTCGAGCCCTGCTAGACCTGAGTCAGGATCACAGATCAATTTGATTAATGCGTGACTACCATCAATGTTGTCACTAAAACGTCAATAAACCAACCTTCGGATCGAAAGCATTGGAGGATAATCAAGAATGAGCAGAGCAAGAGTAACCTTAGTCGTGAACTCTCTTCATGGGGATTTTAGCCAGCGCAGAGAAGCTTTTGTTCTTCCCCACATTCTAGCTGACCAACCAGCTCAACCACTTACTCATTGCGCATTGCAAATTCCTAATGAGTGAAGGATAGACCTACTAATCGGCACCGAGCACTATTACTCGCTACTCCTTCCAAATCAGCAGAAAATCGGAAGAGTTTGTGCCATGCTACAAAACACGAAACTCGGATGGATAAATCAAAAACTCGGTGAAGAAACCGACGCATTGATTGAAAGGTTCTGAAAGCTAGATAATTTGGGCAACCAAAAGAAACATCGATCTCCGTCAGAGGTACATTGTGAGAAACACTTCTGCAAAGAAAAATCTCAAAGAGCAGAAGACGGAAGCTTTTTGTTAAACTGCCTTTCGTCGAACACCCTTCAGCCCTGGGGGAGTCGAAGGATATTTCCATCAAAAGGTTCTTAGCACTAGGGCGAAGATTACCCGGCGATGTTCGGAAAATGTATTCCGATTTAATGAAAGAATATGAAGTCTTGGGACATATGAAGTTTGTTTCATCAACATATGTGCACAGAAACCATTATTTCAT
This sequence comes from Drosophila ananassae, assembly GCF_017639315.1. NCBI lineage: Eukaryota > Metazoa > Arthropoda > Insecta > Diptera > Drosophilidae > Drosophila > Drosophila ananassae. Next base: position 21,743,342 of record NC_057929.1, on the reverse strand, counting down.
ACCACATCACTGTGTTCTGACACTTGACAGCAGCCGCACCAAATTACGAGTGGTGTTCGAGGCTTCATGCAAAACACCAAGCGGAAAATCCTTGAATTACATGCTATATACAGGCCCCACCTTTTAGACCGAGTTATTGTCCATACTACTGCGCTTCAGAACCTTCAAATATGTATTCACGGAGAACATAGAAAAGATGTACCGTCAAGTATAGTCAATCCGGATAATCAGTTCCATCAACGTATAGTTTCGAGAAAAAATCCATCCTGAGGATCTGAAATACTATAGACTCAAAACCGTCACGAATGGAACCGAAATAGCCTCATTTTTGGCAACCAAATGCTTAAATCATCTAGCAATCCGATCACGGGAGAACTACCCGTTAGGGTCTGTGATGCTCGAAAAGGACTTCTATGAAGATAATTGCTTGACGGGTGCTGACTCGGTGTCGGAAGCATTTCAAATCCAAATTGAACTAAACAATATACTACTACCACACGCTTTCAAATTATGAAAGTGGTGCTCAAATAATGCAGAACTACTGCAATGAATACGTAAAGAGGATACCGTCAGCGACGTGGAACTGGGTAAGACCTTGGACTAATACAGTGTTAAAACCCTCGGCCTCATATGAATGCCCAATAAAGATAAGCTTTGCTCCCGAACAAAGCTAAGCTCTGGTTAGCACAAATCTTCGACCCAATAGGTTAATTTGCGCCAGTGGTCGTAAAATCATAGATATTCATACAATACCTCTGGGAATTGAAAACGGCTTGGGATGATGAACTGCCCTAGAACTGCTGTCAGATTGGAAAAACTATCATTCTGATTTGCATACACTAAATAAATTACATATTCCATGACATATATTTGACGGAAAGGTTCCACTCACGCAAGAACTACACACATTTGGGGACGCCTCAGAAAAGGCCTACGGCGCAGCAATATACGTACGAGAAACGTATAAAAATAAACAAACCTCGGTGAGACTGCTGTATTCCAAGTCCAGAATAGCGACCTTACAAAGCCAATATCGCAGCGTTTTGTTGTTTCTCCAAGAGCAATTCACTTGAAGTTGGTCTTTTGGCCTTTTTGGACGCTCTCCGCCGGTTCCTTGGACGTCGAGAAAAGTGCAGGACGATCCATTGCGATAATGCAACGAATTTTGTTGGAGGCAACAATAAATTGAAGGAGCTCGAAACCATAATTTTTTCAACCACTGCCAAGGACATCATAGTTCAACATTGCAACAAAGAAGATATAGACTTCAAATTCAATCTCCTATGAGCACCATCATTCGGAGGCCTTTGGAAAGCTGCTGTGAACTCCGCAAAACGGCTTCTTGTATCAGTTTCAGCCACGGCGTCTTTGGTAGTCGTTGAAGTTAAGGCGATCCTTGATTCACGTCCTATCACTCCCATGCCATCAGACCCCACTGACGAAGCAGCTTATACTCCAGAACACTTCCTAATTGGGGAAGCATTTTCTGCTCCTCCTGATACCAACCTCCCGTGCGGCTAAACATCAATTAAAAGATGGGAACTGGTATCTTTACTGAACCACGCCTTTTGGAAGCAATGGTCGTGTGAGTACCTGCAAGAGCTCCAGATCGGCAGAAATGGAAACAAGCACATCCAAATATTAAAAAGGGGTTGCTAGTCCTTATAAAGAAAGACAATGTGCCCCTAATGAGTTTGCCTATGGTAAGAGTTCTCAAACTCAGACAATCTCGTTCGGGCAGTGGACATCAACACTTCATCTGGAGTATTCAAGAGACCTGCGACTCGGCCAGCTCCACTATTTCCAGAAGAGGAAATAGCTTGCTTCTATTTCCGTCCATTGGACGACGCCCTCAAGGCCGAACAGTCTGACGAGCCCCTTGTACAACGCTTGTACAATACCTGTATCTCTAGCACTAAAGGTGCTATTTCCACTAGCTATGACAACGCCAATGAAAGTAACGAAGATCAAAAACAAGAACGTCTGGAAACCACGTGAATGGTACTTTCAGAATGGGTAATGATAGTATATTACAACTTGGATCCATGCTGGAATGATATGGAGGTGATTCAGTTGGGTTATTAGAGCTCCTACCCAAGTGTCAATAATTGACAAACGTAGCAGCATGCAGATCACCGTTTAATATTGTTAGATCTATTGCCTCATCATTATTTGTTGTACTCGATTCCACGTACGCAGAAGAGATTGCCAAAACTATCACAAAGGTAAAGACTTTCTCCTACAGCTGCTTTAGAACCAAACATCCATTGTTGACTCCACCATAAATTTGGTGCGAAAACAACCGCCTAGGATCTTTTGAACAACAGATAACCCTCATAAATAAGAAACGAGGACAGTACCAAGGCGCGCATTTGGAGCAAGTATTTGTGATTCTGACAACCAAAATGAATCTACTTGCAAATGGTTTACAGCGGATGCAGAGTAAGATAACCAATGTACTAACTGTCGTACTAATGTACATAACGTCATAGATCAGCCTAATCTTAATATCACCTACACAGCTACACCATTTACCACCCAACATGATTTTGCCAGTCACCACTAATTTATGTTCTTCAGCTCTACAAGCTAATATATGCACAAGGAAGTACAACTGATATTCACGCCATTTTTCAAATAACAATACCACTTGAACAGCCCACATTGTTGACAGTAGATGCGGATTCCAGTTGTTAAATAACAAGACTGGATAAGAATGTAACAGCAATCCTGTGCACTCCTGCATGGTATGCTTAAAAACTCATCAATCTAACTAATGAATCTTCGCAACCAAGGACGCAATGCAACTTCGGGCTGTATGCAATGAAGTTTCTTCAACTGTCAACATAAACTGGAGACTGGTATTCTGAATTTGCCCACTGCTTGCACTGCCGGCAATGTCAATATAAGCTTGACTACTTTCGGCACTACGACCTCTGAAGTAAAAACTTCGTTCAGTCGATTTGGAAATATCTCCGAGCTCATAGAGCCCATATAGGAAGCATCAGAATCCATCTTAAGGGCTCCCACTCAATCACCAAGTATGGACGACTCAGATCATACTGATACTGATCAGCTTCCTCATACTGCGATACAAACGGTCTATTTGGACCCCAAAGGCTAAAGAAAAGGGAAAGCTAGACCCCTTTGCGGAAAAGGTCTACTAGATGGTGAGCGGCACTCACTCAAGACGTTTTTGTCTGAATTGGAATTGGTGACATTGCCTCACTCATCACAAATCTCGGTATTAACATACCTATTTACAATAAGGCAAGCAGGACTTTGTTCCACGCTGTTTCCAAGTGCAGTGGCATCGTCTCATCCAAATCTAGCTCTTTGAGCTACATCAATTTCAAATTTAAATACTTCATCTTTAGGAAGCCAAGCAATTCCAAATGCTTTAGCCAGCTTCAAATGCTTTAGACAGTCCGAAAGTGTTGTTGGCTTAACGGTGCTCTCGGATGCAGTAACTTCAAGCGAGTTTAAAAACCTATAACGGACGTACGGTTTTGTCGAACTATTAAGTACAGTAAACTGTCCCTAACACTGCACGAATGGTCTCTGCCGCACCTCCTCTGTCTACTTGGGGACGGCTGGGCTCAGTCGAAAGCAATAACTTCCATGAAATTCCATTTATAGAACTACAATAATGGGAATTGTTATTATGGTTGGGAGTCGATACTTTTGTGGCGCAGCTATCGAGGTTCGCCGTGAAGATTACTATTATTGTTGGGAGTCGATACTTTTGTGGCGCAGCTATCGAGGTTCGCCGTGAAAATTATTCGCGTCAATCCGCGTTAAATACAATATTGACACACATACATGCTCGCAGGCATGATCATCGTGCTTAAAAACTAAATATTTGGATATGTGGGTCCTATGCCGCTCACAAAATCATGACGGCAGCTTGCTTAACCAAAGAGAAAACCTAACCGGGGGGCGGCGGCATCCGTTGGTTGCTACTGCAGCTGCTGAACGACACCTTATCGCCAACCGGGGAGAAGATAGGAATCGGGGTACGGTGCACTGATGGTACGATGCGGCTACAAGCCCATGTGCGTCCCACTGATTCGGCGGGGGTGGCTTTGGTGGTGCTACTACCTCCTGACTGATCCGACGTCCGATCCGAGGCCACTTGCCACACGGAGAGCCTATCAGGCTGATCCTGGTCAAATGGGATACCTGACAAGGGATTAGTCAGGTTTTAAACTTGCACTATTTCAATTATTTGGGAGTCTCACCTTATGAATTTTTAACCCACACACAAACACAAGTAGTTTTTATTATTAAAATGTCTTAAATTTGCTGGCTTTTTTCTCTCTACACGTGTCCGCGGGATCTTCTTATTATTTCACAATATGTACTCGAGGCTCTTCACTCGGCAGAAGATCAGAATAAAATGATTTCTGCGAGCGGGGGTATGTACAGCCATTCCCTGCTGCACTAAAGCTTCCCAACCTAACGGTAAGATCGAATGATTTTCTACCTACTTTTGGTCAGTGGATGCGTGGGTAACAGGGCTTTGCGTATGTCTCTTTCAAATTGGTTTCTCCCTTCTCTCTCCATACACTAAGGGTAAGAAATATTGGCCTGCCTAGGAAGTCAAGTATTTAGTATTTTTATATAGGGTGCTCGCTACACACCCCTCCCTTACAGTTTGAATGGAGGGAACACCCTTGCATTGAAACTGGATAACACTAAGCGATTTACCAAATATCTTTGGCATGGTATTTCCCTATTTCCTTGCCATTCATGTCCTCCAGCAAGTAACAAGATTGGCCTAGTTTCTTCTTGATTCGAGCTCTCATTCCAACTGGGGCAAGCTTGGCGTTAAAATTTTCAGCTGCCTTGCTTAACAAGAAATTTCTTTTGATGACATGTTGCCCTACCTCAAAGGTTCGCGGTCGACATCTCAGATCGTAGCTTCGTTTATTTCGTTCGTAGGCTTTCGACACATACTTATCTATGTTCGATCGGATTGGTTGGAATTCGTCAGCTCTGGGTAATCTGGCATTGCCTTCGGATAGGAGGTTTAGATTACGTAACAGCTTAAAATCTTGGCCGTGATTAAGCATGTGTTGGCCGAAAACTGCGAAATAAGGTGAAATTCCTATCGATTGGTGGATGGAATTTCTAAGAGCGGCATTTATGCTACTTAAGAAAGTATCCCACTCGCGTTGGTCTGTTTTGATATAGGCTCTAAGGGCTACGTTTATTGACCTATTTACGCGTTCCGCTGCATTAGACTGTGGGGCATATACACCAGTGAAGATTTGTTGCACACCAAAATGAGAAAGGAAGTCAGTGATTTCGCGGCTCTTGAATTGAGTTCCGTTATCGCTAACGATAATTTCGGGCACTCCAAAACATGTAAATATGTCCTCCTTTATGATATCTATTACTGTCCTTGAGGTGAACTTCTTAATAGCTTTCAAAAATGTAAATTTTGAGAAATGATCGAGGATAATCAATATGCCTATGTTACCTCTTTTTGTTCTAGGGAATGGTCCTATGAAATCGATGTACAAACGTTGGAAAGGTCGTTCCGTTGTTGTACGAGCTCCCATTGGTGGCTTTAAAGGTCGGTTTGGTACTTTGGTCGTTTGACACACCTGACAGTTTTTAATATAATTTCGAACGTCTGTTACCATGTTGGGCCAATAGAATCTTCGCCTAATCTGATCTAAGCATTTGGCTATGCCGCAATGAGCTGAAGCCGGCTGATCGTGTGCTGCATATATAACTCCGACACGCAGTGAATTTGGAACTAACAGTTTCCAACGATCATTCGCATGGCTGTTATCAGAAAACTCGGTTCGGTGGTAAATATAACCATCCATGACTTGAAAGTCTGGTAGATCAGAGCTTTTGAACTTTTCTATCAGTGAAGTATATTCGGGTGACTTGAATGCTTCTGCATCCAAATCGATTTGCGGGAGAGTTTCATACTCGAGAGTGGAAATGGCATCTGCGACCGTACCTTCATACGTTCTGGAAAGGGCGTCGGCCACAACATTCTCGCTTCCTTTGCGGTGAACAATTGTGAACCCATATCCCTGCAGTTTGATAGCCCACCTTGCCAATCGTCCATTCAGGTCAGATTGGTTCATGAGCCAACGAAGGCTTGCATGATCTGTAACTACTTCAAATACATGTCCTTCAATATACATTCGGAATTTCTGAATAGCTAAAACTACGGCTAGGCATTCCAGTTCTGTCACAGTGTAGTTACGCTGTGCCTTGTTTAGTTTTTTAGACATGTATGCTATGGGACGCTCCGATCCTGAATCATCTTTTTGGGCAAGGACCGCTCCTACACCATATAAAGAGGCATCACATTCCACGATGAATGGCTTTTCATAGTCTGGATGACTCAAAAATGGAGCAGAGCAAAGTTGCTTCTTGATCTCCTCAAAAGCTTCTTGTGCCATAGGATTCCACTGTAGGGATTTTCCTTTTAGGAGTTCGGTCAGGGAAAATATGATCGTTGAATAGTTAGGAATGAAACGTTGGTACCAACCAGTCATTCCAAGGAATCGTCTGAGTTGTCATTGGTTCTGAGGGATTGGAAATTCTTTGACAGCAGCAATTTTGTCTGGGTTGACTCGTAAGGTTCCTTTCCCAACTATATAACCAAGGTAGTCTACCTGTTTAAGACAAAACTGGCTTTTGTTAATGTTTATAGTTAGTCCTGCCTTCCGTAGTTGAGTGGCTACTTCAGATAGGTGTGATAGATGGGATTCGAAACTATTCGATAGAATCAACACGACCAGATAAACTAAAACGTTCTGCTTGAGATTGTACGGAATTACCAGGTCCATTAACCTGCACATTGTTTGGGGTGCATTCGTCAGTCCGAATGGCATCCGCTTGAATTGGTACAATGGTCTGTTCGGTATGGTAAAGGCAGTTTTTGCTCGAGAATCTTTGTCGAGGCATATTTGCCAAAAGGCGTCTTTAAGGTCAATCTTGGATATGCAGTGAACCGGTGGGAGACGGCTGAGGAGTCCTTCCATTATAGGAATAGGATCCATTATAGGAATAGGAATAGGATTATAGGCATCCCTCACGGTTACTGAGTTACGTTTCCGAGCATCCAAACACAAACGAACCTTGCCTGGCTTGACATGAAGCATAACCGGTGAAGACCATGGTGAACTAGGTGCTTCCTCAATTACGTCCATTTCAAGCATGCGATCTATTTCGTCACAAAGCAATTTTTCTCTTGCGGGCGAAATGGGGTGAAAGCGTTGTTTGATTGGCTTCGCGTCGGCTACTTCATTGTGTTCGATTAACGACGTGTATCCTAGTCCCTCTTTTTCGAACGACGGAAAAGAGAGGATAACTGTCTTTAGTTGTGCCTGTTTTTTGAGGCTCAGAGGCGGTTGTAAGGAATCTGGTACACTGATTTCGTTTAAGAAACTGGAATGTAAGATAGAAATTCCGAAACGTTTCCAGAAATCTATTCCACAAATTAAGTCTTGCTTTATTGACGGTACTACTAAAAATGAAAACTCGGCTGATATTGAGTTGTAAGTTAGCGGAATTTTAACAAGACCGAATACGGACTGTGTCTGTTCATCCGCGGTTCGGACTACTCCTTTTAAATTCTTAGGGAAAGGGTTTTGCGATATAACTTTTTGTGCTAAGCTTCCTCCTATAACACTCTTGTTAGCACCGCTATCTAGCAGTGCCAAAACTGCCTCCCCGAAGACTGTAAGATGGTCAAACTTCGCAAGTTCTTCTTTCTGCACCAAAATTCGCGCATAAGTTGAGACGATCTTGCACTTACTGTGGAAGAATAGGGGTTACTAAATAATTTTTCTCTGCGCTTCTGGTACTCTTTGAGACGATTATGGTAGGGCTTAAGTGGTATAGAGACTGTAGAACTGATTAGTATGCTGGTAATACTGGAATTTGTTGCTACTGGGTCCGAGGCTACTGGCGGACAACCCCTCTCGGATTGCGGCGGATATCCCTGGCGGAGTTTTCCGGGTTCGCGTTGCATTTAGAGCAGCTTGACTTGTACGTATCGAGCAAGCCGCAACCATAGCAGAAAATTCGCCGTGGCTTAAGGCAATCATGATATCGATGACCTATCTCCTCGCAATTCCAGCATTTTACTTTCTCAGGTGATCTAATGGCCAAGACTTCGCTCGGACATTCCTCTTCGATTTTGCCGGGAGTATTCTCAAATTCTTCTTGAGCACATAGTTCTTCTACGAAATTCCTACGCATAGTTGGTCGTGTTGTTGACCGAGTACGAAAACTACGGTAAAACTCTACATGCCTATGACATTCTTTTCGTAAACTTGCTAAATCTGGGGTGTCTACATGTAGTAGTTCTAGTTTAAGGTCTGGTCTTATGTTGTTCCTAACCTCAATAGCTATGTCGCCATCTGACATTGGTTCGCGCAATGAATCGGATATAGACAAGATTGAGTCAAGAAATTCATCAAAACTCTCATTTGTTCCTTGCTTTCTGCGTCTAATAGCGTTTTTAATATCACTCCCGACGATCTGATCTCTGGTCCTGGTATCTTTCCTGCAAGTGACTGCACAGCTCGTACCAATTCATGTGTTCGGACGTTCTATGGATACGCCAATAGAATGAAAGTGCTGGTCCAGCGAATAGAAGATGGGCTAACTGACTAAGCAAGGGGAAATTACCATTAAGGCACTGGGAAGTAAGACAATTGACTCTGTAAATGAAATCTTCGACAGGAAGGTCATTGGTCGTACCACTGAACTTGATGCGCCAATTGGAAATGACATTAGAAATCCTATCTGGTTGTTCTAGTTGAATATCATTTGATCTAGCATTTGGTGGTCTATATCTCTGACTGTTGTTGCGTGCATTGACATTGCTGGCATTGCTGACTCGTGGTAACGAAGGTGCTATATCGTTATCCCATTCAAGTTGGGCTTCTTCTTGTTGGTCTCGAGAGAATATGTTTAATTTCCTAATAGCTGTAGTTATTTGGTCACTAATTGAGGCTGTCATACTTGCTCTATAATTCTCCAATGAACTGGAAATAATTCTCTGAATACGTTCCTCTTGCATTGAGTTTTGTTCCCTAGAGATCCTATCCTGAATGAGTTCACGTCTAGGGTTCGAACTACCCGCTCTTGTTCTCTGATTATTAGTATTTGAATTATTGGAAGCCTGTGATCTGGTATTCATACGAGATCGTGGAATGGTTCCAGAATGATTCGGGTTAGATTCCTGGGCGGTCTGTGTATTACTCGGCATTTTACGTTCGGAAGGAGTACACTGTCTATCTATCATCAAAGCTCGAGGACAGCTTTGCCTGCAGTTCGGACAGGTATCATTGTTTTCCAGCCATTCAAACAGACATGCTTTGTGAAACTTATGCTTACAAGGAGTTTCCAAGATACTATCATTAGGGCTCGAATCGCTACAAATGGTACACAGCACCACACTTTCCAACGGAGTGGCTGCTATATTTTCGGTACTTCTTCTCACCGACATTGTCGCATAAAGTATACTATTGGAAGTTCGCGATACATGATTTACTTAAGATTCAAGACGTAAATAATATATTCGATAATAATTTGAGAGGCTTACCCTCGGATCTTCCCATTGCGTTGATTATTATATTCTAGGGCAGTAGAGATTTATTTTCAACTAAACGGAATACAACTATATGAGATGTAGAGGAGGACTATTTCGATATGAACCAGATATAGACAATCCCACTCTTACTTTTGCTGACACTAACTAAGCTGACATGGTATAAAATCGAGTTGGGCTCAATGATAAAAATCCTATGCCTGTCATAGTCGCCTTTTGATTCGGATTCGATTGGAATCCATGTTTCTTTGCATACTTTATAACCACGGTCTGTGTCCGACAGCTCTCAGAGTCACAGCAATCCACTGGTGTACATACGCAAACGCTGACTCTACTTTATAAATCAAATTTGGGAATTGGCCAAAGGAAAGGATTCAAAAAGGGATGGTAAATAGAGTGGGGCTTTTTGGGCTGATTCATATAACCCACGTTGTTCGGTTAAATATACACGAATCTCGGCCCTTACGTTGGGCGCCAAAAAACTATAACGGACGTACGGTTTTGTCGAACTATTAAGTACAGTAAACTGTCCCTAACACTGCACGAATGGTCTCTGCCGCACCTCCTCTGTCTACTTGGGGACGGCTGGGCTCAGTCGAAAGCAATAACTTTATGAAATTCCATTTATAGTACTACAATAATGGGAATTGTTATTATGGTTGGGAGTCGATACTTTTGTGGCGCAGCTATCGAGGTTCGCCGTGAAGATTACTATTATTGTTGGGAGTCGATACTTTTGTGGCGCAGCTATCGAGGTTCGCCGTGAAAATTATTCGCGTCAATCCGCGTTAAATACAATATTGACACACATACATGCTCGCAGACATGATCATCGTGCTTAAAAACTAAATATTTGGATATGTGGGTCCTATGCCGCTCACAAAATCATGACGGCAGCTTGCTTAACCAAAGAGAAAACCTAACCGGGGGGCGGCGGCATCCGTTGGTTGCTACTGCAGCTGCTGAACGACACCTTATCGCCAACCGGGGAGAAGATAGGAATCGGGGTACGGTGCACTGATGGTACGATGCGGCTACAAGCCCATGTGCGTCCCACTGATTCGGCGGGGGTGGCTTTGGTGGTGCTACTACCTCCTGACTGATCCGACGTCCGATCCGAGGCCACTTGCCACACGGAGAGCCTATCAGGCTGATCCTGGTCAAATGGGATACCTGACAAGGGATTAGTCAGGTTTTAAACTTGCACTATTTCAATTATTTGGGAGTCTCACCTTATGAATTTTTAACCCACACACAAACACAAGTAGTTTTTATTATTAAAATGTCTTAAATTTGCTGGCTGAATGGCCTGCACTGCCTTCACTGTATAGTTTTTTTCTCTCTACACGTGTCCGCGGGATCTTCTTATTATTTCACAATATGTACTCGAGGCTCTTCACTCGGCAGAAGATCAGAATAAAATGATTTCTGCGAGCGAGGGTATGTACAGCCATTCCCTGCTGCACTAAAGCTTCCCAACCTAACGGTAAGATCGAATGATTTTCTACCTACTTTTGGTCAGTGGATGCGTGGGTAACAGGGCTTTGCGTATGTCTCTTTCAAATTGGTTTCTCCCTTCTCTCTCCATACACTAAGGGTAAGAAATATTGGCCTGCCTAGGAAGTCAAGTATTTAGTATTTTTATATAGGGTGCTCGCTACAAACCACTTTCTCAATTTAAGCTCAGCGTTTCAAATAACCAGAGTTACTTCAGACTTAAGTGCCTTTAGCTCTTCTAAGCAAGCACCGTTTAAAATTTTTTCAACGTATAAGTCAGACCCAATAACTTTAGCAGCTCGAAGGAATGTATATGGATTCTCTCAATTTCTTCAAACACCTTATGGCCAGGAATGGGGATGCCATATGCACAATTAAGCTTGCAAAATTTCAAGGACTCAGATGGGTCTTTCCCCCATACTATTAAAAGGTATTGCCTATCTGCTTCATACACCATTACATGGCGATACATATTTTTTATATCGACTATCAGAAAAAATTGAGTGCAGCTCTTTCGGAATTGTTGGACCCTCCATCAAAAATCATTTAGACATCTCTGTGTAGATGTCTTACAGGACTCATCAAAATCGACTGGTAGTTTAGTAAATAAGCTTTGAGGTCGTAAGGCACATTAGTGTGGAGTGGCAAGAACATCATTGCTAGCAATAACTCCTGTTCAGGCGCAAAAATCTTTTAAGAAGTCTTAAATTCTTCTTACTTCTTTAATTTTTTCAAATACTCTAGTAATTCTTCTTGGCAATTCAGCTAGAGACCGGCAGTTGAGGAGTTGAATAATTTGCCATATATTTTCCCGATACTATCCATCCTAAGAGCGTTTTTTGAATATGGGATAGTTCGGACCTTGTTTTATTTGACCAACGGGCAAAAGTTCGACGAATGACTCAGCTCCAATTAACATATCCATCCGCTGAGGTTGATAAAAATTTGGGTCTGCTAAGGGAAAGTTCTTTGGTAGGGTCCAATCATTCACGTTCACTGACTGGTCAGGGCGATAGCCTGAAATTGTTTTTAAAATCCAAAAGTCGAACGGAAACTCGCTCAGCCGACAACTATGCAGCCGCTTATATCTCTGGCCACCCCAAGGGCCGAACCTGAGAAAAATTCGGCTTCCGAATATCTCAGAATTAATGAGCAATTGTCCGATATGTCCTCTGTGGCATCGCTTCAAGGGATCCCAGACCGAATTATTCAAACCCTCGTAACAGTCACTAAACAGGGTAATCAACCGTCCGGACCCCCGGTACGTACTGATGCCGCAGTATTAGTTACGACGGCACCAAAACCCTTGTAGGGGATCCCACCATCTAAACACATTTTTGTTTTCCGGCTTGCCCCTGATACTTCTAAGATTGATATCTCGGCTTAAATCAAAGCCAAAACATAAGTCGACATAAAGGTGGTGGACATTACAAAATTTAAATATTCATACACCAGGCACACATCATCTTTCAAAATACGTGTGCCCTTGCAGATGTTCAAGACGATATGTTCCGCCAGCTTTTGACCAGAGAATATTTTCGACCAAGAACATCAGCCAAGTACGGTAAAAAAAAAAATAACCAAACGTGTGGGTGTAAAACTCCCACATGTTACGGCCACTGACCAACCTTCCACCTCATCTTCCTCAGTGTTAAAAACTAATGTCTTTACTCACACTTACCTATCAGAATACAAGAGGGTTACGTAGTAAACTTCCCAAACTGTATTCTGATAGTTCTTTCTTTGCATCTCACATTATTGTATTTACAGAAACTTGGTTAAAGCCGGAGATCTTAAGCTCCGAAGTTTTTCCAAGTAGGTACACCACTTTTAGATGTGATAGAACTCTGCGAAGAGGAGGAGGAGCGTTAATCTCTGTAGACTTCAAACTCGCTTCTGAAGAGGTAAAATCACAAGAGTTTGGTGATATTGAATTCCTTTGCATCAAAATCACTTTGACCGATCAATCTTTGTATGTTACCTGTTCTTACATACCACCTTCGTCCGAACCGCCAACATACTGGCAACATTTGTCCGCTATTCGTTTGGTTTTCGATCGTCTGTCTGATGGTGACCAGCTGATAGCTCTGAGTGACTTTAATATCCCAAAACTTATATGGTCAAATGTTGAAAATTCACCGTCTTTACAGCTTGACTCCCACCACTTCCCTCCGGGCTGTTTGACATGTCACTTGGAAAAATTAACCACGTTAGAAATTCCTAAGGTCGGCTGTTGGACTTATGTTTCGTTTCTGATCCTGATGGAATTACTCTTTCCAGAACTTTGCCCCTTTCTAACCTTGAGGATCCATATCATCCCACTCTTGAGCTTTCAATCGAAAACCACTCCTTAATTGACCTTAAGTCTACACTTAAATCATATACAGTTCGTTTCTTCTGTAAGGCTGACTTTATAAAATTAAATAAACAAATTTCGGAATTTGATTTATCTGATTTTCTGGCATGTGAGAAAATAACAAGAAAGGAAAACTAACTTCGGGCGGAGCCGAAGTTTATATACCCTTGCAGTTGAGTCGCAGTCCGCTAGGTGGCGCCACGCATCTTATATTATTAGATATATAGAAGATCGTATATAGTCGGCCGATCCTTATGAAATTTGGTAAATCAGATTATTTTGTCCAAAATAGAATCTGTACCAAGTCCCATCTTTCTAACTTAAAAAACACCAAAGTTATGACAATTCCGATCGTTGTATGACAGCTATAGGATATAGTCGGCCGATCCTTATGAAATGTAGACAAGATATGTTGGCCATTTTCCAATATAACATGTGTGGAAAGTCCCAAAACTCTAACTTAAAAAACACCAAAGCTTTGGCATTTCCGATCAATCAGTTATATGGCAGCTTTAGCATATAGTCGATCGATCCCGGCCGTTCCGACTTATATACTACCTGCAAAGAAAAAAGGGATGTGTGCAAAGTTTCAACTCGATAGCTCCAAAACTGAGAGACTAGTTTGCGTAGAAACCGACAGACAGACAGACGGATATGCTCATATCGACTCAGGAGGTGATCCTGATCAAGAATATATATACTTTATAGGGTCGGAGATGTCTCCTTCACTGCGTTGCACAAGGGTATAAAAATCACATTACAAAAATTTTATTTCACTTTAAACTCATTTTTCGACGCTTGTGTGCCGTGGAAATATCCGTCCGCTTCAACGAATCCGCCTTGGTATACAAGGCACCTTATAAATTTAAAGAATAGTATGAGCAGACTTTTAAATAAACATAGATTATCTGGCTGTACAGTTAGTTATTCAAGATACTTAGTACACTTTTCGGTCCAATTTCACCGTGCATAACGCAGAATGTTATAGGATTTCGCCGCTGCTGGATTCAGTTTACTCAGGATTCGAATTAGTTTTATAACTTAGCTTACGTTTGAAAAGTCATCAGCGAACACTAGTCAATGGGCGAACACTTTGCACAGTTTTTTCAAACTACGTATTCACCTAGCACCATTCCAGCTCAGCGTTACAGGTATTATAGGTATAATATCCAATCAGCCAACCTTAAATTTTGCCAATCATTTTATAGAAATTGTGAGTTTTGGGATCTTCTTAAGGTTAAGCCCGCGTTCTGAAGAGCTGCGCCGAGGCACTGTGCAAACCGCACCTCAAACTCCTTAATCTATCTCTGGAGTCTTCACCCTTTCCCCTAATGTGGAAGGAATCCTACTTTATTTCTCAGCATAAAAAAGGTTTAGAGGGCCTCTGCACAAATCCGATGTAACCAATTTTAGGCATTTTTAAATTGTCAGCAATTCGTAAGCTTTTTAAAAAACTGTGAAAACCATACAGTAACAGCAACACAGAGTTTTTCGCAGTTTTTAATAAATATTTAACAAACATCAGAACGAAGGAAACATTAATCTTGTTGAATGGTAAATATAGTGAAAAGACTGGAAACAATTCAGTGAGACATATTTGCGATTCAGTGAGGGATTCACCCGTATCATCACCACCGGCCGGTGGTCCCATTTCAACTATGTGCCCAATCCTTAACGAACAGTGAAGTGCACTTAAATATCACAGTGTTACAAAAAAAACAAAAGTGAATGAACTTTTGAAGTGACATAGTAGGAATTGTTTATTGGGTCGAGTATTTCACAAAACCATGTTTGAAATATTTGTAACACCCTCAAAAAATAAGTCAAGTAACAAAAAAGTCAATTAAACCTTGCGTGCGCTCCGGAGTACCTGTGTGTATAAGACAGGAATATGCTCTTCTTCTTATAGTGCTCCCATGGTTTTATTGACTTTTTTTGGAAAAAGCGTTATAACTTCACCAATTTTCATTATTTTTTGATGAAATTTGTCTCGTTTTATTCAGTATTAATGAGACAATATTAATATGTGGCAAAGATGACAGAATTTTTGTCAGAAGAAAGCAATATACTCTTATTTTTATACACATTGTTCCTCCGAAGCGCTTGCTAGGTTGAGTTGACTTTTTTTGGGAAAAGCGTTATAACTTCACCAATTTTCATAATTTTTTGATGAAATTTGTCTCGTTTTATTCAGAATGAATGAGGCAACATTGATATGTATCAAAAATGGCCGAATTTTTGTAAGTTGTACCGAAAAACTGGCATCAAAATCCGAAAAACACGAACAAAAGTCGAAAACTTCAGTTTCAGGTGTAAAAATTTTGTTCTTTTGGTTTAACAAAATCGAAGATGTATATTTTTTTCAAAAGCTACAACATTTCACTATTAGAAAACAACAAAACTTTTCAAATCGGTTGAAAAAACCGCGTTCTGGAATTTTTAAGCGCAAACAAGTCCCGAAAAACGGTTTTTTAACCATTAATCAAGATTTTGAGGGTGTTAGAAATATTTCAAAAATGGTTTTGTGATATTCCTATTATTCCTACAATTCCTACTATGTCACTTCAAAAGTTCAGAATCACTGTTACACTGTGTTATTTGTTCGCCAGTGATACCGAACCAAATTGTAGGGTATCGCGTCACTTGGCGTTCCGTTGAAAAAAAGGCGCCAAAAATGCATATACGTGCAGCGGATAACGGATGGAGGCGAAAACGATAAGTTCACCGCTGCATCTATTTGAATGTTCCAAATTATTTATGCACTAATATACAAAATAATTTTTTGGCTGCACTTTATCTATTTTATTGGCAAATATTTACAATATCGCGAACGAGGGGGAGGGGCGACAATGATTTTGCAATAATTTATGCGTCTTAATTTTGTCCACAGGCAATTGTTCATTTATATTAGCAATGTATTCACTTTAGCTCTACTATTTTGAAGTATGTATGCGCCAAGAATTGAAAGGAGAATGGAATATTCCAGGACAAGACGAATATTATTTTGTCTTTTTCGACTGCTTTATTTATAAAATTATAATAAACAAGTCCACCCGGGGGCGCCAAAATGTTTAATGAGATTATTTTATCACAACACGTTTTAAAAAAAAAATTATGGCTGTTTATTATAAAATTTCCAAAACGACGAAAAGAAAATTACAAGCCCTCGACTCGACGTTATAATTCGGTATATTCAACAAAAAGAACTTAAGCCTAGCTTATCTATTGCGGCGAAGCGGGTCGAATTCGCAAGAGAGCGCAACTGAGCTTTTATTTCGCTCCCGCTCCGCCCTATGCTAACTTAGACTAGACTTCAATTTGTTCTCGATTTCAGTATTTAATTATGCTACTAATCTAATCTTATTATGCTACACCGGCCTATTATGCTAAGACCTCCATCCGGCTTCAACCAACCGGCAGCCTCGCCAGCTTATGGATCGCTCTCTTGAACATAGCTACAGAGCTAGTCCTCGCGACGGGGACCCTGACCCTTCCGTCCGCGCCGGCGTGTGCTTCGACGACCCTGGCGGTGATCCACTGTTGGGGCGGCTGGTGATCTTCTGCGACCAGGACCAGATCGCCCTTCCTGACGTCCTCCTGCTCCCGATGCCACTTCGACCGCACCTGTAGGCCCAAGACGTACTCCCGGGACCATCGCTGCCAAAACGTTTGCTTGATTGACGAGACAAGCCGCCATCGCCGCAAGCACGTTAGACACTGCTGGTCCGGGGTCTGCGGTGCTGGTGGGGCGATGAGCGGCCCTCCTGTCAACAAATGCCCGGGAGTCAACGCCTCGCCCGCGGCGGTATGAACGCAAATACGCATCCTTTTTTTGACCTGCTCCGACGAAGTTCATCGCGTTGTCGCAGTTCACGATCTGCGGACATCCTCGGTGCCCAACGAACCTTTGAAATGCCAATAAAAAGGAGTCAGTTGATAAATCAGATACTACTTCTTAATGAACTGCCTTGGGCGAAAAACAAACAAAAAGGGTAATGTAGGACTTGTAAGGTGGCCTACCACGAATTTTTAATGTTTTCTCAATAGGGCCACAGAAATCCACGCCACATATGAAGAATAGGCGGAGAGCACAGATTCGATCTAAGGGTAAATCTCCCATGATTTGAGTCATCAGATGAGGCTTACATTTAAAACAGCACATGCATGACCGTACTATCTGACTGAAGACTTCCTGCGCTTTTACTATCCAAATACGCTGTCGCAAGAGACTCACCAGTGCTCGTGGACCCACATGAAAATTCGAATCGTGCAAGTATCGGACATAGCTCTGGACAAATTAAGAGCGCTTCGTCATTAGGAGCATAAGCTAGTCGCCCCCGACCCGCAACCACGAAAAGGCAAGCCCAGCCTGAGAAGCTTCATGGACAAATGGAATTAGCTTCTGTAGACTTGGACTAACAACAAACTTTTTTCGAATATTTTTAATTTCCTCTTGATACTCGTGCTCTTGAACTATCTGAACAATTTTATTAAAAGCTTCTTAATATTCGACAGGTGAATGTACAGTTTCAAAGGGAACTACTAATTTTTTACACTTCTTTATAAAGCGGAACAAGTAAACGTACATTCTCAGCAGTTTTAAGTGAGAGGAAAATCCTTCTATCACTTCCAATAAATATGAAGTGGAGACCATTGCGATTAATCCGACCGCATTCTTTTTTACTTCCACCTGCAACACCTCTGGTGACGGATCAAACCGGGGACTCGTTGGCCAATTCTCTTCCGGCTCCGTTAAAAACAATGGACCTGTAGACCAGATCGATTCCACCGTCTCTTTTACGTCTCCACCTCTTGACACGATATCTGCCGAATTCTGTTTAGTTGGTACATGCCGTGCTATCCTCTGACCTTTCTTGAATCTCAGCAACTCTATTTGATACGAACGTTGACAACGACGATGGATGAGAACATATCCAATGAAGACAAACTTCTGGTTCTGACCAATATATACTGCGTTCGATCGGTACTTTCATAAGAGACTTGATTTTACGGCAGAGGTCTGCGAGAAGGTGGGCGGCACATAACTCAAGATGGGGGAGCGTCTTTGTCTTGAGCGGCGCTACTTTGGACTTTGCAGTCAACAACGAGACTTTAATAACTTCTGCAGATTCGCAACGAATATAGACGCAGGCTCCATAGGCTCTCATCGATGCGTCAGAAAAGGCATGAATTTGAATTAGTGACTTCAGTTAGTGACTAGTGAAATCTCGGTATTGAGATATCTTCTAACAGTGACAAGGCGAGCTGAATTTTGTTCCACGCTGATTCCAAATGCAGTGAAATCGACTCATCCCAGTCTAGCTTATTAAGCCAAAGCTCCTGCAACAGGATCTTTCCTTTAATAAGGATTGGGCTTAATAAGCCAAGGGGGTCGAATAGCTTTGATGTCACCGAAAGAATGTTCCGCTTAGTCGCCCTTTGATCCATGACTGAAGTATCAATTTCAAATTTAAACACGTCATCTTTGGGAACCCAAGCGATTCCTAATGCCTTAGTCAGCTCTGAGTCCGAATGTGTTATTGGCTTAACGGTGCTCTCGGATGCAGTAACTTCAGGCGAATTTGAAAACCACTTACTCAATTCAAACCCAGCGTTTTGAATAACCTGAGTTACTTCAGACTTAATTGTCTTTAGCTCCTCCACTCAACCACCACCTGTTAACATGTCGTCAGACCCAATAACTTTAGCAGCTCGAGGGATTTTATTTTTCCCGGATTCACTCAACCTCTTTAAACATCTTATGGTCAGGAATGGAGCTGGGGCAGTGCCATTTGTAACGGTGTTGAGCTTGCACAATTTCGAGAACTCAAATGGTTCTTTTCTCCACACTATCAACTGGTATAGCCTATCTTCTTCATTCATCATTACTTGGCGATACATCTTTTTGATGTCGGCTATCAGAGCGAATTTGTTTAGTCGAAACCAAAAAAGAGATGAGTACAGCTCTTCTTGAATTGTTGGACCCACCATCAACAAATCATTCAAACATTTTTGTGTGGATGTCTTGCAGAACGCATCAAAAACTACTCGTAGTATGGTCGTTGTACTTTGAAGCCCTAAGACACACTGGTGGGGTATTACGTAGTGTGGAGTAGCCAGAACCTCATTGCTTACAAGGGACATATGACCTGGGGATTCGTATTCTTCCATAAATTTCACATACATTTTCTTTAAGTTCGGATCTCGAGATAATCTTCTCTCGAGTGACAAAAAACGGTGTATGGCTATCTTGAATGAATTGCCCAAAACGCTTGGATCCAAATTAAATGGAAGTCTGACTTCGAATCGACCTGAAGGCAGTATTTCGATTAAGTATTTGCGAAAGTAGTCTTTTGATAATGTTCCTCACACAACTCCTGTTCTGGCAACAAAATCTTTTTAGAAGATGGAACTTTTTCCAATGACTAGGATTTTTTCAAATTGTGATCTATTGATTCTAATATTTCTTCCTGGCAATTCAGGCTAGAGACCGGTTGTTGAGAAGTTGAGGTATTTGCCATGTATTTTTCGATATTATCCATTCATGAAGCTTTTTTTACAGTCTGGGATGGTTCGGACCTTGCTTTATTTGGCCAACGGACAAAAGTTCGAAAAATGACTCAGCTCCAATCAACATATCTATCCACTGAGGTTTACAAAAATATGGGTCTGCTAATGGCAAGTTCTTTGGTAGAGTCCAATCTTTCACATTCACTGACTAGTTAGGATGATAACCTGAAATTGTTTTTATGCTCGATGTATTTTTATTGTTTTCAAGCAAAGGTTAGGTTAGGTTAGGTTAGACGGCTTGAGGTCTCCTCCTGAGGAGACACCACTCTTAGACCGCATTCGGTCCATTGTGATACCGCGGGTCGGATCGGAAATTCCCTTTATTCGCGGAGAAGGACTGATGGTCTAGCAGTTCCCCACTCTGAGGCTTTGGTGAATCTTTCTATCCTATTAAGATCTATTTCTGACATCATTGAGATGTTGTTGAGGAACCTGGCACTAGCCAGTGCCCCGTGATGACTCTTATAGCCGTGCTGTTTCGGATTCGTTGTATCCGAAGTAGTTTTGATGTTCTTTTGTTTGAAATTTTGGGCCCCAGTTGGTTTTCCTTTCCTGAGCTGGTTTTCCTTTTTGTTGGCTTCTATAAATTGGAGCTTATAAGAGGCTTTAGGTGCATCCGTACCCTCTAGGTCTGCCTGGAGCGGTGTGGTGGTGCCTTTGCGCGCCAATTCATCTTCCATGCAGTTGCCAGAGGCTTATGTCATACTGGTTTGCCATCTCATGGAGAGATAACCTGCAGTATGAGACTCTTTTGGAGTTGCTGGTGATTGAGCTGATTGATTTTATAGCCGCTTGGCTATCACTGTGTATATTGACAATATTGACACTGTATATAACTCTTAGTGTAGAGTTATGTGTGTTTAGGTATTTTAGTGCTTCCCTTATAGCTATTGTGATGCCAGGATTGAGGCGAACGGTAGGTAAAAAAAGGATTTGAGGACGATTTCAAAGACACTCGGGTTAGGTTTAATTCACTTTCCTTTCTTTATTATAAAAACGAATTTTAGCGGCAAGAGTGGTCCAAAAAAAACTTAAGCTCATTCCAGAGATGGTAAAATTCTCAAGTGATGGCACAGTCGGTGGTTATCGATATACATATGTATGATATGTTAGTATATACTATGAATATGTACATATGTGATTATATATTGTGAATTATGAATTCAGCATGAACATCCCGGCCCCCTTGCAACGCAGTTGCAAATTTGGGCCTTTTGTCAATGGCCGCACGGGACCGACAAAATCCATCCAAAGGCGGAATTTTGGGCGACAGGGGATCCTCGTTGACCAGCAATGAATCCCGATCGGATGATGTGAGGATACACTTCGGCCCCTAATACCAAGAATATGGTACTCGGCCTAAACCAGCGTTCATCCGCCAGGGCGAGGTTTGCGAAGGCTTCGTATGCCGTCGGATCGATTTCCCGTGCAGGCGATCTCTGCTGTAGCTGGGAATCAACGTGGAAGATGACTTCCTCGTCCAACGGCCCCCTGATCGACTGGAGCCTCGCTGTGCACACACCATCGGTCCCGACGCTTGTGACGGAGAGGCCCAAGGACCTTGCCAAGGATGCACTGATCCGACTGGTAGGACAGCAAGGGTCGATCAAGGCCTTCAATTCGAACTTCTTGACTCCGGTGTTGATAACCACCTCAGCCGTAGGCAAGACACTCGTGGCCTTATGTTGCAGGAGGGTAGACAGCGTGGTGGTATAGGCGCCAAGCTGATCCTCCTGAAGCGCAGCAGGAGAACTAGGCCTGGCGGAGCTCAACGGCTCAACCCCTAGGTCTGAATCCGACCGCCCCAGCGAACGGCGGTGAGGGGATCTGGATGGTGACCGCCTACGGGAGGAGCGGGAGCGTTGAAGTGAGCGTCTTCGACGGCCCCCTTCATTGTGCAGATGCAGAAGCGTGTGGTGGTCCCTTTGGCAAAGTCGACACTTTCCCGCACTGCGGCAAGAGCGCCCGGAATGCTCATGGGCTAAGCAATTGCTGCAGTACTTATTGATAAGTATTGCTCGCAGGCGTTTCTCGGCCGTCAGCTTGAGGAATTGCTGGCACTTCCGCAGTGCATGAACTCCTCTGCACACTCGGCACCGATAGGAAGCGGTTCCTTGCGGCGGATAGTTTGGCTTCTGGGCCTTCGGACGCGGTGCCATTTTCTCTGTATGATAAGGAAAGAGAAGTAGAATTAGTGGTATCCAACAACATATGACTAGACGTGAACATGGACAAACGAACATTGAAGAAGCATAGCGTAGGAGTTACTTTAGGAGTGGAAGAAGTATTAATTTCGCGATCGGCCGACGTATTACGCCTCTTGACGTAAGAACATCCACCACTCGGACCTTGTCGTCTGCACCTGGGCAAACCTTCTGAATTCGGCCGAGGCGCAATTCGTTCGTGGGCAGGTTGTCTTCTTTTATGACAACCATGTCATCAACCTGGAGATTCGTAGTTGGTGACTGCCACTTATTCCGTTTGTGGAGCTCCTTTAGGTATTCTTCCTTCCATCGGACACAAAATTGTTGATGAAGGCCCTTTAAACGTTGCCAACGGTTGATGATGGATACTGCGTTAGCTTTAATTTCTGGTTCGGCCAGAGCTAGCAGTGGGCCACCGATCAAAAAATGCCCGGGAGTCAAGGCTAATAAGTCAGTAGGATCCTCTGACATTGGAGAAATGGGCCGTGAATTGAGACACGCCTCGATTTTTATTAATAATGTCGAAAGTTCTTCAAACGTATATTTGACTGAGGAAGCAGACTTGTAGGAATGCGCCTTAAAGCTCTTCACTCCTGCTTCCCACAGTCCTCCCATATGTGGCGCACTTGGCGGATTGAAGTACCAGGATAGGTTTTGGTGGCTGTAGTGTGCAGTGACCATCTCTCTCGTTGCTTGTAGGAAATCCCGCGTGATAATGGCTGAGGCACCCACAAATGTCTTACTGTTGTCTGAATATAATTTCTGTGGGCAGCCTCTTCTACCAGCCAAGCGCGCAAAAGCCGCCAGGAATTTCTCACTCGTCAAGTCTGACGTAGCTTCAAGGTGGATTGCCTTTGTGCTGAAGCAGACAAATACACACACGTAGCCCTTTGTGATAAGGCACGCACGGCCCGTATAATTTTTAATTTCAAAGGGACCGGCAAAATCTACGCCAGTGTGTGTAAACGGACGTGAGAAAGTGGCCCGTTCCGCGGGCAGCTCCCCCATGAGTTGGGTCTGCAACCGCTTTCGGTAGATCAAGCACACCTTGCATGCACTAATAGTAGCTTTTAGCAAAGTTTTAAGCTTTGGAATCCCATACTTGGATCGAATGAGTCGCATTAGGAGCTGACTCTCACCATGCAAGGATATGCGGTGAGTAAATCGAACCAGTAGACGGGCCCATGGACTGGAATATGGTATTATAATCGGATGTCTCTCATCGTAGGAAAGCGTGTCAGACGCAACAAGCCTGCCCGATGCTCGCAGTACCCCTCTGTGGTCTAAGAAGGGATTCAGGTTCTTGAGAGGGCTGGATGATGGGATCTGTTGCTTTTTTAACAAGCAACTGTATTCTTTTGGATACCCTTGCCGTTGGGTCAGAACATGAAGACACTCCTGTGCCTCTCGGATTTCGGCGGTACTGATTTC
Source organism: Drosophila ananassae (assembly GCF_017639315.1). Taxonomy (NCBI): domain Eukaryota; kingdom Metazoa; phylum Arthropoda; class Insecta; order Diptera; family Drosophilidae; genus Drosophila; species Drosophila ananassae. The sequence continues at coordinate 21,719,689 of NC_057929.1, read as the reverse complement.
AGTTGGCAAGACCGTAGATGGTACCTTGCAACGCCTTAGGAACCGCAGGACATAAACGGTCACCCGGAGGGCACGACTTAGGTCTGAAAAACGATCTATGTAATCCTCCGATGGTGGCAACTTAGCCAAGTTGCATTTGATAGGACGCTGCTCAAGTTCTGTCTCAGGTACGGATTCTATTGGAGTAGGCCATTGCTCCTTAGGAAGCTGTAGCCATTGTGGGCCATTCCACCACAAGTTACTTGAGACGAGATCCTGTGGAGCCACGCCTCTACTAGCCAAGTCAGCTGGATTGAATTCAGACCGCACGTGAGACCACTTCCCAGCATCTACGGACTGTGTAATCTTGGCAATTCTGTTTGCCACAAAACATGTCCAGGTACATGGCGGTTTGCTTAACCATGCTAGCACTATCGTGGAGTCCGTCCAGTAGAATGTGTCGAAGTCATCAGGAGGGAGTTGTGGAACAACCGATTGGAATAACTCAGCCAGAAGAACTGCACCGCATAATTCAAGGCGTGGTATGGACATGGTCTTTACTGGAGCCACGCGAGTTTTAGCGGTCAAAAGAGAAATAGAAACCTCCTGAGCGTGTTCAATTCGGACATAGATCGCGGCTCCATATGCTTGCTGCGATGCATCGCAGAAGCCGTGATATTGAACTTTGGATTGTGGACCAAATTTCACCCATCTTGGAATTCGGATTTGGTTTATAGTAGGATAGCTCATAAGAAATTCGTTCCATTTTCCCATGAGCTCAGCAGGGAGTGGATCGTCCCAACCCAGCTGTTGGAGCCAAATCTCCTGCATAAAGATTTTTGCTCGGATCACGAAAGGTGCCAGCCATCCTGCCGGGTCAAAAAGTCTTGCAATTTGTGACAGTACCTCCCGTTTACTGAGGACTGCCTTTGGAGTAATATCGGATGGGGCGAAGAAAAATTCATCTTTATTTGCCTGCCAACGAATCCCGAGAGTTTTGGCAGTGCTCTGATCATCTAGCTCTAAGAAACCCTCTCTTAGCAAGTGATCTTTAGGAATGTCCTTGAGAATGCACTTGGAGTTGGACGTCCACTTGCGCAACGGAAATCCTGCGCTCCTGAGCGCCGCACGTAGCTGTTCAATAGCTACACCAGCAGATTGTTTTGTGTGCGCCCCAGCCAGTACGTCATCTACGTACATAGAAGTAGAAATAATTTCACTTGCTAATGGAAAAGTCGTTCTCACATCTTTCGCCAACTGCTGCAATACTCTAATTGCAAGGAACGGAGCACAATGTGACTGTTTTGAGTTCATAGTCACAGATTTGGTCATTTGCATCACGAAACAGGATTCTTTGGAATGGAGTGTGCTCTGGAGCAACGAGAATTTGCCGGTACATTTTCGTAATGTCGGCATTGAAAACGAAGCGAAAGAACCGCCAGCGTAAGACCTGCAAAGTCAAATCGGACTGTAACACAGGCCCTGGATGAAGGATATCATTCAGGCTCTTTCCATTGGAAGTAGGGCAGGAAGCATTGAATACTACACGAACCTTGGTAGTAGTGCTATCTGGCTTAAAAACGGCGTGATGAGGCAAGTAGAAATTCTTCCCACTGGAGTCTGGAACGATTGGAGACATATGCCGCTGGTCTAAGTAATCCCTGATTACTGCTTCATATTCTTTTTTAAGAGTTGGATTTTTTCTCAAACGGATTTCGTTCTTTAGGAATTGAGCCAGTGCTATGGATCTTGAATGCCCTAGATCAATCCGATCACAACTTCGGAATGGTAGGGTGACGACATATCTCCCAGTGTCATCTCTCCTTGTTGTTTGCACAAAGTTCTTCTCACAGAAAGAATCGGACTCTTTTACCGGCTTCCCTGGAAGATCCTCCACCTCCCAAAACTTGGTGAGAAGTTTCTCGAGTTTAGCTTCAGAGCTTATCGAGACCTTTGTGGAAAAGTTCGAAATAGATTTTGGCACGGCCTTGGAGACTGGCCCACTCAGGATCCAGCCAAATACTGTTTCCTGACCTAACAGAGTGCCACAAATCTTTGTCCTAGAGCCACTCAGAAGAATAGACGGAAGAATATCCGCCCCAATCAGCAAATCAATTTGTGAGCTCTCGAAAAACGAAGGATCAGCCCATGTAAAACTGGGAAGGTCCTTTAACTGCTCCTTTGGTATGGAGTTTGAAGGCAACTTTCCGGATAGAAGTGGCACGACAAATGCTTCTGCCTCGATGTGTAGTCTAGGTTTTATTGGCGACCCAATTTGAAAATGGCACATCTTAGTTGATTGGGCAGCTACTGCTTGATTTAAGCCGGAAACTCTAGCTTGTACGGATTGGTACGGAAGCTTCAAAATCATAAAGAGACGCTCCGAGATAAAAGTAGCCTCAGACCCGGAGTCAAGTAAGGCCCTTGCAGTATATGCCACTCCTAAGTGACAGACATTTATCATTGCCGTACTTAACAGCACACCTTGTATGGCTGCCGCTAGATAACTTTGCACATTGGTAGGCGTAGTGGACTGTATAGTTGAAGTAGTAGGATTATTATTGGATTGAATTGTAGTCAACTGAGGAAGGTCAGCTCTGTGCAGAAGCGTATTGTGGCGCCCTTTACACGTGAAACAATTGTGCTTACTGGTACACTCTTTAAGTTGGTGTCCCCCAGCGAAACAGTTTAAGCACAACTCACCTGCCACTCACCACTGCTGGAGGCTTCCTGCTGGAGAACTTGGGAACATTTGTCGTACTCGCTCTCAATCGTCTCCCAAAGTTTCTTTACGTGGTCACGGCGGACCTCAAGGACGTATTGAGTGGACTCAGAAGTCGATGGTTCATTGATCTTGGCCTCGAAATGGCTTAGTTTATCGCACACGGAAATGAACGTCGCAAGAGCCATCGTGGTTGCAGAAACTGTCTTCCGAGTGACGGATCGGGTTCCTATTGGGGTTCGTGAGATGCTCTGCGGTTTTGGTAGCGTGGGCGTCAGGGACTCGCTCTTGGATCTGGTATTCGCAGATCTTGCTAACGGATGCGAAGGAGGAACTGGAGATGAGGATGTACTCCTTCTTATAATTTTGACGGGTGCAAAACCTTTTGGTTTTGTCTCTCGTCCAGAGGACATAATATGGGAGCCTTGGATAAGTTCAGAGGTTACGAACCCCCCTGCAAGACGCGATAGGAATTAATGGAATTTAATAGGAATTTTAACCAAATAATTTAATTTATTAATTTTTTTTTTTTTTTATACGTACAAAGGTTTCGGGTTATTATACCCTTGCAGAGGGTATTATAATTTTGGTCAAAAGTGTGCAACCCAGTGAAGGAGACATCTCCGACCCTATAAAGTATATAGTCCGTCTGTCCGTCTGTCTGTTTCTACGCAAACTAGTCTCTCAGTTTTAGAGCTATCGAGTTGAAACTTTGCACACATCCTTCTTTCCTTTGCAGGCAGTATATAAGTCGGAACGGCCGGGATCGGTCGACTATATCCTATAGCTGCCATATAACTGATTGATCGGAAATGCCATAACTTTGGTGTTAAGTTAGAGGGTTGGGACTTTCCACACATGTTATGTTTGACCAAAATATCTTATGTACAAAATTTCATAAGGATCGGCCGACTATATCCTATAGCTGTCATACAACGATCGAAATTGGCATAACTTTGCTGTTTTTTAAGTTAGAAAGATGGGATTTGGTACAGATTCTATTTTGGGGAAAAAATCTGATCTGCCAATTTTCATGAGGATCGGCCGACTATAAGCGATCCGCTATATATCTAATAAAATAAGATTGGTGGCGCCACCTAGCGGACTGCGACTGAACTGCAAGGGTATATCAACTTCGGCTCCGCCAGAAGTTAGCTTTCCTTTCTTGTTTTTTTTTTTTTTTATTTCCTTTCTCTTAACGCGTTAAATGGAGTAGTAATATATAGGATATATAGGAATAATATATAGGAATAATAGGAATAATATATAGGAGAACTTTTCTAGCAGCCCTCGGCAACAATTTGTATGTATGTATATATGCAGAAGATGAGGTGATAGAAGATGATGATATTTTTATATATATTTTTTGAAGATGATAGTAGGAATGAATAAATGTGGGTAAATATGTTTCGGTTGTTATGTCTCAACCAAAAATTACTTAGCCACCTGAATAGTGAACTTGCCGTTTTGTGTCGGTGATATCCGGCTCGAAGGACCACTGTGATGCCAGGATTGAGGCGAACGGTTGGTAAAAAAAGGATTTGAGGATGATTTCAAAGACACTCGGGTTTGGTTTAATTCACTTTCCTTTCTTTATTATAAAAACGAATTTTAGCGGCAAGAGTGGTCCGAAAAAAACTTAAGCTCATTCCAGAGATGGTAAAATTCTCAAGTGATGGCACAGTCGGTGGTTATCGATATACATATGTATGATATGTTAGTATATACTATGAATATGTACATATGTGATTATATATTGTGAATTATGAATTCAGCATGAACAGCTATAACTTCAGCTTGAAATACGCTGCAATCGCCTATTAAAGACGATTTTCGTTTTGAGCATGTTCGTTGTGGGATTCTGCTTAGGGAATGTCTCCTGCTTTTTGGATTTGTGCAGGTCGGGACCTGCCGATTTATAGGGCTTGAAACTGTGTATTGCCCATTATAGAGTTTTCTGGTCAATATCGAGTTTAAAGTTTGTGGGAGGGGCATTTGTATTGGGCGGCGCGTCCGCGGGAATTCTTGCACGGTAGATCCCGGCCAGAAGCTTCTCCATGCTCTGCTCGAAGTGACGACGAAGCATGCAATACTTCTCCTTGTTGCTGAGCCCCTTGCGTAGGCGTTTCTTCTATGACTTGGAAGCACAACTGCGAGACTCCACCTTCATCGGCTCCGTCTCAGGCTGGACGAGCAACTCTGACAGCTCAGCTGCCATAAGGACCTTAGCATTGTCTGGGCCTCCGCCTCCACAAACAATCCAACCGAGGCGAGTTTTTTCGATTGAGAGCAAACCAGAAAACAGATGAATTTGCCCCAATTGCCCACAATGCAGCTCGATTAGCAATAATCTAGCTCCAATTAGCAAATCAACTGTCTGAGGCTGGTGAAAATGAGGATTCGCTAGCTTAACATTGGCGGGAATTTTTCAAGAACTGACGTCCAGTGCAAAATTCTTGGAGGCTACGATCGCAGTTAATTGCGCCGAGTGGTCAGAGCTTTGGGATTGCAAGCGGACTTGCACAGAAAACCCATTCGTAGAAAACCCTGCGCCTCCTATACCGGATACAGTAGCTGCAGCTGGTCCGCCCGCTTTAAAGTGACTAGATGCACCTGCGAACCAGAAACGAGCGCTCGGCAGGGCAGTTGAACTCCGGAACGGTTCCTGACTAGAATATTAGCAGTGACTAGCAGCACCACATCACCAAAACGATCTTTAGCGACGAGAAAATTAAAGGCGGCGGACGCTGAACGAGAAACTGCGTCGTTAGATGCGGAAACCTCGGGAGAGAGGTGTTGGCATTGAGCTGGCAAATTGCCACCAAAATGCAGCAGACTATGATGTCTGCGTCCACACGCACGGCAGCTTGACGCATTGCAATGCCGAGATAGGTGCCCAGATTCAAGGCACTTACAGCATAAATCCAATCCAATCCAGGCGACAAGCTTTAAAACCTTGGGAAGGAGTTTATTACGTGAGAATGGCCATCACAGGTCATGCATGCGGAAAAGTTTGTGCTCACAAATGCAGAGTTACCTGGATGACCGGCATCTCTGCTCAAGGAAACTGGCGATAGACTCCCACGTTGAAATGGAATCCAAGGAATCCGAGTTAGCTTGCATTTCTTCAAGACAGACTCACGAAGGCAGGATCGCAACCGTTGAAGCTTCTCGACCCGACTTATAAAAGTGTTTGTGTCCACCTTGGTCGAGAATAGTGACCGAAATTCAAGTTACTCCGCATAACCTCCACAAAAAGTGGGAAGTGGCAGTGGCGGCAAACCCTTGGAAAGTTCTGCCCAACGACGCATCAAAATTGGTGGCAGAAGTAGCGTTGATCAGCTTCGAACTCGCCGGCAACAAACTAGAGCGCCTCATGATCCAGGATAAACCCAGGATTAATCGTGCCTCCCTCGCCGCATCGTTGAAGTTGACGCGCAGATCGCTCCTGAGTTCTGCAACATCCAGCTCGGACAGCTGTATGCCCTCCATTTCGCTGAGCCGCACATTTATCATCGCCTCCAGAAATGTCTTCACTGATTTTAAGGAGGATAGCAATCCTTGAAGATCCCCAAACAGTACAACTACACTTTGATTCAGGAATACTTTCCTTCCAGGAGAGGCACACTCGAAAACGGATTCACTTTCGCAACAAAAAAATTTATTTTAGTTCGTCTATTTATTGTCAGCTCACGACCCACTGTGCAACTTCTATATAACGGGGTAAAATATGTATGAGCGATTATAGCACTCTGCAACCAGCGTATGTATGTATGTAAACAGATGTTAATATTGCGCGCACTAATAACAAACTGAATAATGTTTTTCAATGTTTTAATTTGTTAATTTATTTATGTTTATATATCTAAAGCCGCGCAGCTCAAATTTTCAATGGAAAATAATTCAACAAATTCAACAAATTATTTTCCTAAGCACAATCACGTAGGGGTTCACCAATGTTCAGTTACCGAGCGTTTTCAGGAGCTTTATTTAATGATTCAAATCTAGGCTTTAATAAAAAACAAGGACCTTTATATGTCTATGTATGATTAGAATTTATTTAAATGATTTGGTTTATATACAGAAATATGTATGTGACTGCGTAGGGTTACCGACCGAATTATAATAAAGACGTGGGAGCGCGGCTCAACGCTTGATGCTGCGGAGCGACCGAAAGATACCGCGAGAGAGCGAGACAACGATAGCGCATAACGGCAGATGCAGACATAAAGACATAAAGATAAACAAATTCAATATATTATTGCCGGCCAAACTTTCCGGCGGGTGCTTGACCCGACAGTGTTCTTTTTTATGCATGAAGTGACATTTTTATTGAGCGGCAGAATTCGAAGCGACAAATCAGAACACCGTGTGTATGCTTCGGAACTTTATTTGTGACTGAGAAAAAAAATTTATATACATATTTTCTTATTCTCTATTTTCTAGAGTGAGGCAATTATAACTACTCCAAGATCTCTTTCTCCTTCCTTAACTATGAAAGCGTGCATTGTAACATACTAAAATATACTAGGTACAAATTTTTGGAACAACAATTTTTGGAACACAAATGCACAAATAAAGGAATTTTACCCGATGAAAACAAATTTAACGTAATAATTAACTACCCTGGACCGTCCGATGCAGATGAATCAATAATATTCTTAGCCTTCTGCAATTACTAAAGACGTTTTTTACCAAATTTCTTTATTTATTCAAGACACCTCACCCATTTCTGTAAGAAAAATGTAAAATTTATCTTGACTACCAAGTGTCAAGATGTTTTTGAATATCTTAACGCACCAGTCCAACCCACATTATTAAAATATCCATATTTTAATAAAGAATTTGGTATAACAACAGTAAGCTAGTAAGGAAGTATGCGGTGCAGTTCTAACCCAATTTTATGTTGGAATAGATCTCCCGGTAGCATGAGCCTCAAGAACCTTTACAAAACGCGAAAGAAATAAATCCACAACAGAAAATGAATTGACAGCGATACATTGGGCAGTTAATTGTTTTAGACCATACATATATGGTAAAAATTTCACTATAAAAACAGATCACAATCCATTTAACCCAATTTCGAAATCAAGTAGAATGAGATTAGATTTATAAGAATACCAATTTTATTGCAGCATACCTTAAGCAAAAAACAATGATGTGGCAGATTCCTTATAAAGAATAAGCATCGATAAACTGAAAGAAATAAATAGACAAATAAAAGTCACTATTAGATCACAAAATAAACAGATCAAAATCTGCGCAGTTTCACCATCTAGTTTGAATTTGCAAAAGCAACCGAAAGCTTTTAAGCTCTAAATATTTGACGTCATTCATAACATAACATTGATGTGTTCTCTTAAGAAGGTGTTTGTCCGGTGAGCGTTATGCGTCACTACGTCGAACTTGAACTCGCGGGCATAACGGTAGGTCCCAGAGTCAAAGAACGTATACAAGTTCTGACTAAATGTACCTGGGTTCTTCAAAGGTCTGCTCGGTTTGAACAGGCGCTTGCTGTGATCAGGCAGAGGTTGAGCTGAGATATTTGAAGTCCTGGTTGTACAGGTGGTGGTAGGGAATTTCGGCTGATTCCGTATCGGGAGGTCCTACTGGCGGTCTGTTTCACTGGAGCAACCCTCAGCGATGGATCGGCAGGTCCTACTTGTGGTTCATTTTCACAAGAGCAACACTCGAAGTAGTTTGGTTATGGAGGGTCCAACTTGTGGTCCGATTTCATAGGAGCAACACTCGAAGTTGGTTGGTTAAGGAGGGTCCTACTTGTGGTCCGTTTTCACAGGAGGATACCAACACTCGAAGTTGGTTGGTTTTAAGTGCCGTAACTTGACACTTAGTAACGAACCCATTTACTCTGTATTCGCAACTGTCTTTATTATGGACCAGGTGACCTTTAAAAAGATCAGATAATCAACCTGGTAAGGTCAATGTTAAAGAACGTTCTATGTACTACTTCTGGGTCTGCTGACTCAGATCGCATGGTATTAGGTTTCTGCAGAGCTCGCTGTCGGTCAGTCGGTCATTCTTGATGCTGATATTGTTGATTTTGGCTTCTGTCCCGATTTCGGTGATATCTGGCGCCATCTATTAGAGGTGGATTATTAGGTCTTGGCACTAGGTGCCACCAGAAGGGAAAACAGATATATGCAAGAATAAATTATGATGATCTATATATTCGAATGGAATATTCGATCTAAATCAATTTTTCCAAAGGCTTGAAAAAGTAGCAGGTATAAACAAGATAAAACAACTTTAAATGGCGCCGAGTGAGAAAATCTTTGAATTCGTTTCAATAGATAAATTAAAAAAAAAGGCAATAAAATATTTAATTTAAGAGTAGCGCTACTCCAGCCGGTGACCATAGTAAAAGAATAAAAAAGAAAAGGAAGCTATTCTGTTCAAACTCCATGACGACCCATTACAAGGTGGACACACAGGCATAACAAATACGCTAGCAAAAGTTAAAAGACATAACTACTGGAAAAATATGACTTGTGACGTTGGAAATCACGTAAAGAAATGACTTCACGAAAGAAAATAAAAAACTAGCAACCATAAAAAACTCCTTTAACAAAAACAGAAACACCATTAAAAGCATTTGATATAGTTTTAGTGGATACGATCGGTCCATTACCTAAGTCAGACGAATAACGAATACGTAGTCACACTGCAACTTAACAAAAAACCTTGTTATAATTCCAATACAAGAACAGTAGCGAAAGCTAAGCTCGACACCTTTATTCTAAAGTACGGTTCAATGAAAACGTTCATTACGGACATGGGAATTGAATATAAAAATTCAACTATTAATGGTTTATGCAAATATCTTAAAATTGATAACAACATCAACTGCCCATCATCACCAAACCTTGGGGACAATGAAAATAAGCCATAGAACATTTAACGAATAAGTTAGATCATATATCTCATCAGACAAAACATACTGGGATGTTTGGCTTATATACTTCACATATTGTTTCAATACAACACCCTCTGTAGCACATGGATACTGTCCCTATGAACTTGTGTTATAGCAATGAATATATTGCACCACTATATGACTTAGGCTCGATCGGAAACGCCAAAACCTTGTTTTTTTTTTAAGAAAATTGAGTTGGTAGTGAAATTCTCATAAGGATCGGCCAACTAGCCACGATCCAATATATATATTGTAACGAACTGTTTTTGTTAACTTTTGCTCTCAACAAATGCCGCGGCTAGCTCACAGAGTTTGGGGGATAGTTTCACCGAATTTATATATTCGACGTGATTGCCCGAGCCCCAGAAATAACACAGGGCGCTTCGTTTAATAAATATCCCCTTTATTGCGATAAAATTACAAAAGGGTGAATCTCACCGGCTGCTTGGCTCAACCGACCGACCGCTCGTCCTCCCGTCGATACCCGCTCCGGGGCCTGTGCTGTCGCTCTTCTATCGTCGCTGCTCCCTAGTCGTCGCTGCTCTTCTGACGTCGCTGTTCCCTCGTCGTTGCTGTTCCCTTGTCGACGCCGCTGTTCCCTCGTCGTCGTAGCTCCTGTTGCTGCTTCCTTTGCTGATCCTACCGCTGCTTCTTCTTTGTAGGTGCCGTGGACCTTCGGTATCCTTGGCTCACGGGGAATGCCCTTTCGCCGTGGCCGGCACCTAATCCGTGTTAGCAGACCGATAGGCTCACCTTCCAGGCATACGCCGGGCAGGATGCGCTTCTCGGTGCCTGGCGGCCGGATCAGGGCACGAAGTGCCTACCTACCCCGCAGGACACGCCCCCGGTTGCGTTCGCCACTAGCCTCCAAACATCTGCGTGCATACGCTCCGAAGGATCTATGACAGACCAGAGATTTTGGCGTCGCGGCTCCTTTAATTCCAGGTGATACGCCCAGCGCCTGGATCAGGATTCTATTGACTTTCCCGGGGGAGTTCCCGAGCTGGCTACCCCTCGCTTTACAGGATCACACCTGGTCTTAACGGTCAGGAATCGTCAAGGCGTACGCCAGGCCGATTCGTCGCTATCGATATGTCACCAGGATACCTGTCGTGTGCGGGAATAACCCAACCCGACTAGTTTTACCCTTGGGCTTCAGTTCCGCCGCGGATCCTGGATCCTTTACCCATTTGCTACTTGATTTCTACTCCTTGGCTGACTCGCGTACCGCCGCCGGACTTACCCACAGGGGGTCCTTGACCTACTGATTACAGATCCTTGCACACTCGCTTTAAATCCCGCACTTGAGACTGTCGGAATAACCCAGGAGGGGTCCTGCAGCCTATGCTCCTAATTCCTCCAAGGAATTTTTCCCGCTTGAATGTCAGACTTACCCACGGGGGGTCTTTCACTCAACTCTTCCAGCTTCCCTAGAAGACTCCGTCTCGATTTGCTCCAGGGTCTCTCCTTATATAGTGCCAGAGGCGCCTGTTAATCCTTGCAAATCTCGCTTCCTGCCGTTAATCCTTCGCTCCTCTGCTCTCGCCGTTAACTTTCTCCAATTCCCGCCGCATTTCAATAGGCGGGCTTTCTTCCCCCCTGTTTGCCCCGCTTGGGCCTCCGATCCGTATTGTTATTGTGCTGGTCATCGGACTTCGTCCAGATACCCCCGCCCGCCCCCGTGGTCACTCCAAATGCATTTCTGTGTTTCTGCATTTTTCTAAACACAGCTGCGCAGTCGCGGGCCGCTTCGTTCCCCGCCGTCCCCGTTCTCTCCTATAACATTCAAGCGCAGCCGCGGAGGCCCGCCCGGGACCGTTACGTTTCACGGTGATTCCTCTATCTCCCTCTTTCGTGCGCGCCGCCGTGCTGGTTCCTCTGCAGTTCCGCTGCTGCCCCCGCACGCCGTCTGCACTCGACGCATTTCTTCTCTTCCGTACTTTCCGAACACCGATGCGCTGGCTCATCTGACGCCACCATGCTAGCTTGCCTGTTCCATTTGTTCAATTTGTTTTCGACTTCAGTATTTAATTATGCTACTAATTTGTTTAGACTTCAGTAATGTAATTATGGTACATATCAAATACTATTTTTTCTGTATTCTTATTATATACTTTGTCTTTAAAAATATAGAATTTTAAAAAGTGTTTTCTGTTAAAATATTATTATATTCATCAGGATATTTATGGATTCATCTGGATTATTTCGAACACAGGGATGTGTTTGGGATGTGAGAAATAATCATAATTTAGTTAGTATCTTTCTTTAGCCAAGTTGATGTTTTAATTTTTAACAATCTCTCAGAATTCACGTGTTTAAAAAATCATGTTTTAATAGTTGTAAGTTAAAGATTAAAACCGCTTTCTGTTGTTTTTTCTCATCGTCTTCTCTTAATTGATTCATTAAATTAATACCATTATTAATTACATCGATTATTTGATTTAGATTGTGATTTTGAATTGAATTCTCTGCTAGGTTATTAATTTGGCTTTCTAATTCTTCTTTATCATCTTGATCTAAGGTTTCGAATAAATATTTGTATACTGATCCTACAATATTTAAAAGACCTATCCGGCTACGTTTGACAATGTTTATTCCATTTATTCCCCTTTTTAGTTTATCAACGAGACATTGGATTTGAAGTATTTCTTTAAAGTCTTTTGTTTCTAATAGGAGTTGTAACGAACTGTTTTTTTTAACTTTTGTTCGCAACAAATGCCTCGGCTAGGTTACAGAGTTTGGGGGAATGTTCCACCGAATTTATATATTCGACACGCTCCCGGTTGCGTTCGCCACTCGCCTCCAAGCACCTGCGTGCATACGCTCCGCAGGATCTATGACAGACCAGAGGTTTTGGTGTCGCGTCTCCTTTAACTCCAGGTGATACGCTGTGCATACGCCCCAGCGCCTGGATCAGGAGTCTCTTGACTTTCCCGGGATGTGCCTGCTTGGTTTCACTGTTGGGCTTGAGTTCGCCAGGATACTTGTCGTGTCCGGGAATAACCTAACCCGACTCGATTTACCCTTGGGCATTGGTTCCGCCGCGGATCCTTGATCCTGTTCCCACTTGCTCCTGACTTTTATTGCTTGACTGACTCGCGTACCGCCGTCGGACTTTCCCCCAGGGGGTCCTTTAGCTACTGATTCGCAGATCCTTCGCACTCGCTCTAAATACCACACTTGAGACTGTCGGACTTACCCAGGGGGGGTCCTTTAGCCTATACTCATAATTCCTCCAAGGAAACTTTCCCGCTTGAATGTCAGACTTACCCACGGGGGGTCTTTCACTCAACTCTTCTAGTTTCCCTAGAAGACTCTGTCTCGATTTGCGCCAGGGGCTTCGCCGATTTTAGCTTTCCTTTATTGTTTTTTCATTATTTTTTTCTTGATTTCGCGTCGCTGTGAAATCTAAATGGGTAGATTTTTTTTGTAGCCTAGGTCTGAATTTAGCGTCCGCTACCACATTAGCCACACTGGGCTTGAATTTAATCTCGGGGCTATATTTGTCGATAATAGCTCTCCAGCGTTTAAGCTTGGCATTATGATTACCAATTTTCGGAAAAATTCAGGTATGTGTAAATTGTCATTTTAGAATATTAGCATTTTCATAACATTTCCCTTGCGTAATTTTCCTCCGTTTTTGCGAGAGTACAGGATATGAATGTTTTCGGTCTATAGTTCTATTCTCAGACGGCGGTCCTAGAGAATCAACTTCTTTTTTGAAAAACGGGCATATGTTGTGTTGACACCTATTGCCAAGACCTAGTACCCTATATACACAGTAGTAATTTGAGTATTTAATTGAATTGTTCTTCTGAAATAAAGATAGTTGCGAAATTATAGTGTATCGTCTCGTTACTCATTGTTTGAACTACGGCACTTAAAATTAAACTACTTCGTGTGATCCTGTGTAAAACGGTTCACAAGTTAGGACTCTTAAAAGGTTATCTACTTCGAGTGGCTCCTGTGTAAACGGACTACAAGTAAAGCCCGCGGCATGCCAGTCTACTTCGAGTGTTGCTCCCGTGAAACGGACCACGAGTAGACCCTGCGTCATCCAACCTACTGCGAGTGGTTCCTGTGTAAACGGACCACAAGTGAAAACCCACGGCATACCAGTCGACTTCGAGTGGCTCCTGTGAAACGGCCCACAAGTCGACCCCGCGCTACCCAACCTACTTTGAGTGTTGTTCCAGTGAATCGGACCACAAGTAGGACCGGCCGATACGGAATCAGCCGAACCACCATACCACCTGTACTTGAGGAGAACCAGCCCAGGACTTTAAGTACCCCACATCAACTCCAGCCTGATCACAGCAAGCACCTGGTTAACCGAGCAGTCCCTTGCAGAATCCAGGTAAATTAGTCAGATTTTATACATCCGGACCTACCGTTATTCCCGCGAGTTAAAGTTTGACGTAGTGGCCACATAACGCTTTACGGACGAACATTTGGTGATCCCGACGTGATTCTTTGCTATAGGATCACACCCTGAACACAAGCCACACGGCAGTTCATCCTTAAACCTTACACCACAACAATCATGGGATCAGAATCAGACCCCGTTACACAAATGCTCATAGATGAGCAAATTGAAAGCAACATAGCCATCCAAAGGCTAAAAGGAAACTTCACAAAAGACTCCGCAGAGCGAAAGCTCAAGGAAGGATTCTTCGAGGAAAGACTCAAACAACTCACTCACGCATGGACCCAGTTTAAAAAGAAGCCAAGCTCCATGAGCTGCCACTAAGTCCAGAAAATGAGTATTTCACAAAGGCCAAAGCGCTACAAGAACTTGTGAAAAAATATAAAGCCATATTTTCCGATGGAATCCCATCAGGGTCAGGCCCATCACAAAGACCCCGGAAAACAGGAGAAAATCTAGAGCCAAAGGCACAAGCACGAGGAAACGAGGAGGAAGACCCCCAATTAACATCACTAAAACGAAGACATGAAGGACGGTTGGACGATATGGAAGACTTTTTGTGCAACCGCACCGAAGGACGGGATATGTCCACGCACATCAGACAACATATGAAGGATGGAAGGAAATTGTCACGGGATATCATGATCTCATCGATCTGGAACCCAGCTTAAAAAATTATGGATATACTGATGACAGATTTCAGGTGGTACGAGCAGAATACTTTTCATTTTTGAGCGAAGAATCACAATCAACTTCAGCATCGACACAAAAATCCGCAATAGCATCTCCATTTGTGATACCACCAGTCGACATTCCAAAATTTTACGGGGATTATTAAAGTCACGGTATCAGAATGAAAGAATCCTCATAAAATCGACACTGGAAACCTTGTTTGCTCATCCAAAAACAAATGGATCAGCAGATCAGCTACGTAGCTTACATGATGCAGTGCTTAGAACAATCACCGCCCTTCACGCTCTGAATGTACCAACAGTAGGTTGGGATCCTATCCTGAATCAGGATTCCTGATACATATTCTTGAAGAGAAATTGGATTCCCATAACCTTTCATGTTTAGAACTCGCCATCACAAACCCAACGAGCCGACAATCGTTAAAACAAATGCTTGACCACCTAAAGCGGGCAGCAACCAGCCAAGTTACGCTACAAAAGACAACGGCCAATCAATACATGCAATTCTAGGTTCTCATGTCATTTTTGTAAAAGTACACAATGCTGCATTATACATCTTACGCGAACAAGCGCATCCACGGCTTACAACACCATATGTATTACTCGCGACCGCCCAAGTGAAAGTCCAAGGTCCTACCGAAGCACGATACAAATGCCGAGCAGTATTCGACAAGTGAATTGTAGAGTTCAATGAGCACCAACCGACATTACCATCAAGGGCATAGGAGGCGCAAAACGAGCAAAATCCCGAGCAGTATTAAATATGTTTTCATTAACTACTAATTTCAAAATACAAGTAGTGGCGTATGTAAAAAAAATGAATATCGACTTCTGTAACTTCACCGAACAAACCGTCAAGGCGGTCGGAATTATTTGGGATACACCCGGAGATTGGCTTCAAGGACGTGCGGCGACAGAAGGCACATGAATCATCACTAAGAGGATAATGTGTTCAGAACTTCCGAAAATGTTTGATCTTCTAGGGTTGTATGGTCCAGTTCAAACAACGGCAAAGATAAGAATGCAACAATTATGGGAGTTGAAGATCGACTGGGACACGGAACTGGGCTCAGAACTCACCCATCAATGGCAAGAATTCAGACATGACGTTCAGATCCTGACCACAATAAGAATTCCAAGATGTGCACTCCTGGCAGATACATCCGGAGGCATTCAACTACATGTGTTTGCAGATGCATCAGAAGCAGCATATGGGGCAGTGGCATATTTACGAGCAAGTAATAAGGCAGGCAATATTGTCACACGATTGTTATGTTCAAAAGCACGGGTATCCCCCTACTAAAACAGACCTTACCAAGCTTAGAGCTATGTGCAGCGGTATTAGCAGCTCGCAATGCAGGTCGCAAAAAGAGTAAAAACCGATCTCAACATAATACAAGAAGCAATATATTTATGGTCCGCCTCTGAGATTGCATTATAATGGATTAACGCCACTGCATCCTCGTTCCAAACGTTTGTAGTGAACAGATTCAAGAACTGACAGACCCGGAGTGGTGGAGACATGTGGCATCAACGGATAATCCTGCAAACATTCTCTCTAGAGGGTGCACTGCAGCACAGTTACGAGACTCAAATCTTTGGTACACCGGTCCACCGCTTTTGGTGCCAGATCCAGAGTCAAGGCCAAGTTTTAAATCAGCGGGAACAAACAATGCAAACCAAGATCAAAGAAGAAAGAAGGAAACGGTCTGCAAACTAGCCATTAAATCAGAAGAGTGAATGAAAAAAACCAACAACCATGGCTCAATCGATACAATATGGCAAATAATAGGAAAAATGCGGCGATTTATTTTTAATTGCCGCAAGCCAGAAAAGAAAAGAAATACACCATTGTCACCAATAGAATTGAATGAGGCATTAGGAGTGGTAATTCGGGAAATACAGTCCGAGCAATTCCTACCACCCATTTTGCAACTCAAGAAGACGAAAAATGTCGAGCCAAATGATCCATTACGAGCACTAGATCCGTTCATAGACACGGACGGAATAATTCGCCTACAAAACGCCGCATTATCGTATGATGCCACACATCCAATGTTATAAGCTCCGAAACACCCATTAGCAATACTTTTATTTCAATGGAAACATCAGCAATTGGCACAGTCAGGCGTTGTATCAGATGTTGCCAAGTTAGGCCTAAATTTTTGAATCAAATAATGAGTCCACTACCGGCGGATCGAGTTCAACAACATAGACCATTCAAAAATTGCGGAGTGGATTAATGCGGGCCATTTTGGACTCACTATAAAATCCGAGGAAAACGACCACATTAAGTGTATCTAACAGTGTTTTGTTGTTATTCAACCAAGGCAGTTCACCTTGACGTAGTAACAGATTTGACTACCCAAGCCTTCCTGGCAGCATTAAAGAGATTTTTCGGACGACTAGGGCTGCCATCTTAAATCTATAGTGACAACGCGACCAATTTTGTTGGAGCCTACAACGAATTATCAGAAATAAAGGAAGCAATATTCGCCGATGAGGCACAAGCGATGATACACAACACCTGCGCGAATCTGAGCGTAGAATTCAAGCTGCTGTGAGAAGCTGCAGTAAAATCAGCAAAACATTGAAACGAATGATATATACCGCCACACTAACCCATGAAGAACTTGAAACCATAGTGATCGACATTGAAGCCATTCTAAATTCTCGCCCGTTGACATCTGTCTCTTCCAGCCTAAGGGATCTCACGGCATTAACGCCAGGACATTTTCAGATTGGGGCATCATCCGATATTCACAAATCAAGGCGTCCAAAAGAATTTTGGAAGCGGTGGACCCACGAGTACCTGCATGAATTACAGAATCGGTCAAAGTGCACAAGAAGTTGTAAGACGGTAAAGATGGGTGATCGCATTATAATAAAGGAAGACAACATCGCTTTGTTGAATTGGCCGCTCGGACGAATCATAGCAGTCCATTCTGGAAAGGACGGCGAAAACCGAGTTGTAGAAATACGAACAACCTCCGATAATATAGCACGGCCATCCACCGACTTGCGGTGCTACCAATCAACAATAGCAACGAGGGAAAAAATCAATAAAAAAATAAAAATAAAGAAAATGCTTGCCCTAACAATGATACTTGTCTGGGTGATTCCCAGACTGTCACTGCCTATATCCCCACTAACCGAAAAAGGGACGCCGTTAACCCTGTTGTCATCACTCCGATCAGCAACGTGACCGGGACCATCATAGAAATCACCGATCGGATATCCTCCGAGTGGACGCTCATCAGATTCTTTGACCTCAGTCAGTCAAGCAGGGTATACAATCTATAAAATAATGGTGCCCAACAGCATACGATCATCCACACCTTGGAACAGGAGCTGGCGGAAATCCAGGATGCCGTAACTGATCGGCATCCTGGATTTCCGCTTGTATCATCAATGACAAAAGCGTGGAGCACTGAACATCGTTGGAAATGGCCTCTTCGGAGTATGATCAATATGCCAAACGGATCGAGAAAATCATTGATAAAATAAGAGCCCAAGAAGGCATAACTCATAAAATAGTGGAGAACCAAACATCAATCCTGGATACCACCATCAACATTATGAGAAGGTCAACAATCGAAACTCAGAAGAGGATGCAGGTATTAGAAGCCTGACTGTCCAGAATCAAGGTTGGAAACTACGCGTCAAGTCGGTATCTTCCACACGCAATCTCAGAGTTGGTCGTCGTAGCAAGCCGCATTCGTCGAGTCCAAGATGCGGTTTTAAATGTGTTAATCGTAGCACACGTAGGGAAATTAAGCCCAGCATTGGTCTCGGCTACTAGACGACTACCCATCACAGATGAGATAGCTCGAGACTTGTATCGACTGGCGCCCACTCGGGTACAAGAAACCGAGAACTTGTTGATGTTCCACACGAGCATTCCCTTGGTCGAAGAAGACGAATTCACTGTATATCGGATGAAGCCAATCTACAAGCAAGTAGAGAAGGCCTGGTAATAACAAAAACTGAAACAAGATATCTGGCGATAGATGACCACCGAAAACACCACTTCGCGATCAGTCAAGAAAACTTACTTCAGTGTATCAGCGTGACTAACGGAAACAAGGTTAACAGAAACAGAAGCTCTTTGGCCCGGACGCCCACCAATTACAGTATACAATGGCGGTACTATCAAGACATCGGGGCCAGTTATTGGGTTCAATTGACAGAACAGAATGCTTGGATCTTTGGGACCACGAAGTCTATAACAATGATATATGTATGCTCGGCCGATCAGCGGAGCCGGAAAGATCAAATCATCATCGAAGGCGTAGGCAAACTGACAATCAGGCAAGATTGTGTGATCCAAAGCCCGACAATCACATTATTGGGACGAGCGCAAATCAACTCATCAGGAACAGTAAAGATGTCAGGAAGTTATGTTCTCGAGTGGCCGTCACAGAAAAAGATAAAGACAACAGAAGGGCAGTTTGAGTCCACGTTGGATTAGCTAGACCGAATACATGCAGAGGTGCAGGGATTAAAAAAATGGACGAAGCAGGCACAGGAAAATGTGGACAGCGAGGCAGACTGGAATACTCCAATCAGGCAAGTATTGATCTGGCTCATCAATACTCCAGAGTAATAATGTTAGGAGTAGCAATCGTCATAGCTGCATGGGCAGGGTACACGTGGTGTGCTAGGAAAGACAACCCATCACCAGCAACCCATCACCAGAGGACGACGTTAATCCTCTGAGAAGAATTCAAGCTGATCGAACAAATACCCGGCACGTTGACAAGAGATGGAAATCACAGGAGATTTTAAATATACGATCCAGGGACTCCTCAGTAAAAGGCAAGCAAGGTAATCTTAAGAGGCATCTCCATCAATGGTACCTATCGAGGAAGCACCACTATCAGTAGAAAGGTTGTCGTCACTGTTCCAAGCCGAACGACGAGTAAGGGGCTGTCGGGCAATACGGCCAAACGGTTGAAACTGTACGATAATGAGGTCACGGTCCGCCATTCCAAGAGAGGCGGGGGTACCGTGGCGAGGGAGGATGCGGCCATTGTACCAGAAGTTGAGGTCGGAGCTGCGTAATCGGAGGCTGCGACAATATTCGTCCTTAAACTGCAGGATGCTGGAGTCCCGCTCATGACAGGCCCATTTCATACGACCGTAATAAGGACCAATAACCTGAAAGAAAAGCAACGACATGATCAACGGAGATATGGAAAGAGGTGCATAAAACGAAACAGCAACCTCTATTATTGAGTACCTCAATGGGGGGGGGAGAATGTTGGCACCTATTGCCAAGACCTACTACCCTATATACTTCCCCTAGTAGTAATTTGATCATTTGATCATGTCACAATATACAAGCATCAGACCCACTAACCTATTGGCACACCTAGTAATAATATGCGATAAGCATAAAACAATATCCAACTTACTAACCCGGCACTAGTAGATGGCGCCAGAAGCAGAAATCAGCATTATCAGTGGGAAGAAGGCAGCAGACTCAGAGGTGGGTGATCCTGGCATTAACATTAGTTTTAGCACGTCCATAACATTGACCTTTCTTAGATTTAATCATGTATAATTTAGCATCTTAAATAAGAATTGTTCTTCTGAACTAAAGATAGTTGCGAAATCAGAGTGAATCGTCTCGTTACTCAGTCACAACTACGGCACGTTACAATTACGGCACTTAAAATTAACCTAATTCGAGTGATCCTGTGTAAAACGGTTCACAAGTTAGGACTCTCAAAAGGCTATCTACTTCGAGTGGCTCCTATGTAAACGGTACAAGTAAAGCCCGCGGCATACCAGTCTACTTCGAGTGTTGCTCCCAAGCTAAGGGTGGTTGAACCGGGATCCCTTGAAACTCTTCGGGAGTTATCCGACCGAATCAATGGTCATATGCGGGCCCTCATGAGTACCGGACGTCGGTCCTCCTCATCCAGAACATCCAGAGCACCAAAAGCTGAACCCTGCCACAAAGGCAAAGTTAAAAGACTCTCTCGCTGAAGCAGTGAAGACAGCCTGCCAACTTGGGAATCTATGGCTCGGCTCTTGGAACAATGGTACCGTACCCTTGAGACTGAGGACTTGGCCTTAGCTCCGCATCTGCCAGATAATCAGATGGGCATCGGTTAATTTTTGCCTATCTTGCCTATTTGAAATCTCGCCTATCCACGTATTCTGTATAACATTGAGGCAGTTGTGGCATCCTACATCACCTGGCCTGAACCTCGATGTATCCAACTGGAAGGTTCCTGCCAACGTGGTTCTGGCAGATCCGAACTTTCACAGAGCGCAGCGCGTGGATTTGCTGATTGGAGCAAGGCTGTTTTTTTAATCTGCTCTCAGTTGGGCAAATTCAGCTAGGGGAGACGGTCTGATCCCTGTGCAGAAGCCGCGTTTTGGATGGGTTGTTTCTAATACTGGCCCACCAAGGAAATCTCGTTTGGCCGCTTTATGTAAGATGTTTCCTGCAGACTCAGCAAACACTTTTGACGATCGCCTCGATTATCTTCTCCGCCAATTGTGGGAACTGGAAGCCTTTCCTGCGCCGATTGTTGAGGCTACTAAAAAGGAGCTCGATTGTGAAGCTCAATTTGCCATGCACCACGTCTATCTTGAATCAGGTGCTTATTCAGTTCGTCTTCGAATCAAACTCAGCGGGCAGCTATTAGGAGAATCCTATGCACACCCCTTGTGTCGGTTCTATTCACTTGAGCGCCAGCTGAATCGTCATCCAAATTTAAGGACCCAATATTCTTCGTTCGTCAAGGAATACTTCGATTGGGTCACATGTCTCTGATGCCGCCGGATCCCTGCGTCCTGAAGGAAGACAGCTTCCCCTCCTGTATATTCCTTCAAAGATGCCCTGATCAGGTCAGGTCCCATGATTCAACCTAAGCTTTTCCATACCCTGATTCGGATTCGGTCTCACCTAGCCGTTTTGACTGTAAACATTTGCAAGACGTACCGCTGCGTAAGAGTCGCTCCAGATGATAGTTTGCCGCAGTGGATCCTCTGGAGAGATTCTATCCATAATGAAGTGAAGGTTTTTAGCTCGACACCGTGATGTATGGCATAAAGCCAGCGATTTTTTTTTACCATTTTTTTCGATGGCTCTCGTGTTGTCCTCCGGGATTTTTATGTGGACGACCTTATATCTGGTGCCCAAACGAAGACCAAAGCTGTTCAGATAATAGCCTAGACATCAAGCCTTTTGAACATGGATCAGTTTCAATTAATCAAATGGTGCTCCAACATCCCTGAGGTTTTGTAAGAAGTGCGCGAAGGTGCAAGGGAGTCATACTTAAAATTCAATGATGGCCGTCCGTTTCCAAAGACTCTTGGATTAGCCTGGGACCCTTCTTCTGACCTTCTGCCGTTTTCCTTTGAAGCCCTTAAGCCCACCGCCAAACCAACCAAGAAATCTATACCATCTTCCGTTACTCGTTTTTAGCAGCCGATAGGCTTGGCAGGTCCTGTCGTCACCAGGGCAAAGATTTTATTGCAGAAGATGTTCAGGAAAAATTTGGTTATGGGATAAAAGCCTATTTATTGCTTAACATACACTACGGCTTCCCCGTGGATGTGTCACTCGTTAAAATAAGCTACGTTAGAAATTCGTTAGGTCGGCTGCTCGTCTTGTGTTTCTTCTCAGAACCTGATGGAATTACTCTTCCTAGAATTTTGCCCTTTTCTAATCCTGAGGATCTATATCACGTCAAAGATATACAAGTCAAGGATGCCCGCCGTGAAATCAAGATAGGTTAAAAGAAATATTTTCAGTAAAAAAAAAAAATTATTCAGTATTTGACCGTAAAAAAAATCAGTGATCAGTAAAAAAAAAAATAATTCAGTATTTGACCAAATGAGTTCTGGTAAATTTAAGTCACCAATACTTAAATTGCAGATCAGTCAGTATAGCAGCCTAAGTTTAACAGACCAGTCAGTGATGCCAGTAAATAGGCGGCTCGGTAGATAGTGGAATATAAGAACATGTAATAATAAACAAAAAAGTGGTGTACTTGGAAAAACTTCGAAGCTAAGCCGAAGCTCTCCGGTTTTCCTTCGTCTTTTCTGGAGCTGGAGCTTTCAGGTAGCGGGGTTTTCCGCTTAGGAGATTCATTCAACAGCTGAAGGCCTGCACATTTGGCCACTTTCGCTCAGCCAATAACAGATGCTGAACTGGGACGATGAAATCGGCTTATTGCACGATTTTAATGAGCAGACAACATTGTATTCCATTTCATATTATTGTTATTATTTGTTATTATTATACCCTTGCAGAGAGTGAAGGAGACATCTCCGACCCTATAAAGTATATATGTTCTTGATCAGGATCACTTCATGGGTCAATATATGCATGTCCGTCTGACCGTCTGTCTGTTTCTACGCAAACTAGTCTCTCAGTTTTAAAGCTATCGAGTTGAAACGTTGCACACATCCTTCTTTTATTTGCAGGCAGTAAATAAGTCGGAAAGGCCGGGATCAGTCGATTATATCCTATAGCTACCTATATATCCTATATCCTATAGCTATAACTGATTGATCGGAAATGCCATAACTTGGTTGTTTTTCAAGTTAGAAGCTAGAGACTACAGATTCAATGGATTCCTCTATGAGTAAAATAATTCCAATTTCATACGGATCGGCCGACTATATACGATCCGCTATATATCTAATAATATAAGATGCGTGACACCACCTAGCGGACTGCTTTCCTTTCTTGTTTTTTATTATTTTTATTCAAATTGTCCAAAGTTTTTCCAAAAATATACACAACTTTAGTTATCGGCCTCAGCAAAGGGCAGGAGGAGTTTTGTTTCCTGTAGACTCCAATTTCGCTTCTGAAGAGATAAAATCATTTTTTGCATTAAACCATACGGATATCCTTTCAGTCATCCTTTGAATCATCAAATTAAATCATATACAAATCTTGTACGGTCAATCTTTATATTCTTATAAACTACCTTCGTCCGAACCGCCCATATACTGACAACGTTTGTCCGCTATTCAATCCGTTTCTAATATTTTTTCCGATTCCTTTAATTGTGACTTTAATCTCCCAAAAGTCCTGAGGTCTAAGTCTTTATTACTTACCAATTCAAGGTGGGCTTGTTTGACATATAGGTCAGCGCCTTGCAGTCGTTTGGGAAGGTGGGCTGTACAAATGCAGCAAGAGCCCCACCACCAAAAAAAACCTGTCCTTGGACTCACACCAGAAACAAAAATTTTTGGTGCATGCACATGAACATTATTCACAATGTATTTTTAAGAACTGTTCTTACTAAACCAAATATATATTTATTCATTTATTTCTTTTATTGAGTGACAACTTAATTTTAAACCAAAGACAAACAAGAAATTCAATACTAACTGTATGGCCTTCGATTGGAAATAGAGATCATGGAAGAGTTTTTGGAAGAGATTGTTTAATGAGATTATTTTATCTCACATATTATCACGAAAAAAAGAAAAGGGGTAACTGCTAAATGCTTACACTCGGCTTCACGTTATAATTCGATCTATATTCCACAATAAACTTAAGCCCAGCTTATCTATTGCGGCGAAGCGGGAATTCACAAGAGACCGCAACTGAGCTTTTCTTTTGCTCCCACTTCACCCTATGCTAACTTATACTATACTTCCACCTAACTTCAATTTATATTTTTCATTAGTCTATCTATTATATTAATTTATATTAACTCTACACCGGCCCCGTTGAAGGCCTCCATTCGGCTGCAACCAACTGCCAGCCTCGCCAGCTCGTGAAATGCTCTATTAAATACAGCTCCAGAGCTAGTCCTCACGACGGCGACCCTGACCCTTCCGTCCGCGCCGGCGTGAGCCTGCGACCAGGATTGCTCTCCCGATGTCCTCCTGCTCCCGCTAACACTTCTATAGCACCTGTAGGCCCAGGTTCGATCTAGGGGTAAATGATTTGAGTCATCAAATAAAGATGATTTTTTACACTTCTTTATGAAGCGGAACTTGTATGTTCTCACTTATCTTCCGGCTCCGTTCCAGATAACCAGATCGTAAACCAGATCGATTCTACCGTCTTCTTTACGTCTCCACCTCTTTCCACGATATCTGCCGGGTTCTGTTTAGTTGGTACATACCGCCACGTGCTATCCTTTGACCACTCTTGAATCTCAGAAACTCTATTTTATACTGTCTTTGACGCGATGGATGGGAATCTATCCAATGAAGACAAACTTCTGAATGCGACTAATTTTCGTGCGACCGGTACTTTAATAATTTCGGGCTTGATTTCGGGCAGAGGTCTGCGAGAAGGCGAGCGGCACATAACTCCAGACGTGAAAGTCTTTGTCTTGAGCGGCGCTAATTTGGGCAGCAAGACTTTAATACCTTCTGCAGATTTGCAATGAATATAGACGCAGGCTCCATAGCCTCTCATAAATACGTCAGGCTTATTAAGCCACAGTTCCTGCAACAGGATTTTTCCTTTAACAAGGATTGGGCTAAATAAGCCAAAACCAAAAAAATGGTCCGCTTGCAGGGGACATAGGACCTAGGGATTCGTATTCTTCCATAAATTCCAAATACATTGGGGTCGTTGTAGGGACGACTTAAGCAAAACATGTGAAGTAGAAGGGCTATCTTTCGTAAACGCTGGAGGAGGATTTTCTGTTGGTGGTGGTAACGCTAAGTTATTTTCAGTGCCGGTGTCGAAGTTTATGGAGCGATCTTGCACAGATTTGACATCTAGTCGATTTTCTCTTAGCTACCATGTACCCTTTTCGCAGACAATTTAATAAGAGGGAGGTTGACTTAACAAACTCAAACCATTGCATTACAGCAAGGCGAGCGAACGGACTGCACTGTGCCAAAAAAATGGTCTTAAGCGTTACAATAACAGCAATCTGGTTTGGCCAAGATTTTCAATTAATGCAAGCCAACGAATTTCAATTAAGTTTCTTGCTAAACCCAGTTCACTCCTGTTTTGTTTTGCCAGTCTCTTCAGCAGATAGATGCTGGCACCTACGATTTTATATCTTTTCGACATCGGACCACAGCGGCAATTCCTCATAATCCAGTGACTCTTCCCATTTTTGTCTGGTCACTGGATCTACTCTACTCAACTAAATATATAATCATATAGTTTGCAATTTTAGTGTCATCTCCTATGGATAATAATGATCCATAAATCGATGACACAGTGTCGATGAGACCCCTGAACAATTGACTTATTTGGTTCGCAAAGTCGAAACTTTGTCATAATTACTCTCGGGGACCTGGAATGCCTTTACAGAGCGGCTTTAACAGAAAGGCAAGAAATTAAATGATTGGACGGGAGGGTTTAGCTTTCGATAAACGCATGTCCGTCTGTGTGACTGTTTCTACGCAAACTAGTCTCTCAGTTTTAAAGAGTCCTATACACGTCATATAACTGAACGATCCCCCGAATTTGCGAATATATCATAATTTGAAAAAATGGTGGTCATTGGAAGAAGTTCAATCTTCTAAAAAGATTTTGTCGCCAGAACAGGAGTTGTGTAAGGAACATTATCATAAGACTACTAGAATACTGCCTTCAGGTCGATTCAAAGTCAGACTTCCATTTAAGTCGGATCCAAGCGTTTTGGGCAATTCATTCGAAATAGCCAAACGCCGTTTTTTGTCGCCCGAAAAAAGATTTTCTCGAGATCCGACCAGTGAATACCCCACCAGTGTGTCTTACGGCTTCAAAGTACAACGACCAAACTACGAGTCGTTTTTGATGAGTTCTGCAAGACATCCACACAAAAATGTTCGAATGATTTGTTGATGGTGGGTCCAACAATGGGTCCAACCAGTTGATAGTGTGGAAAAAAGAACCATCTGACTCCTTGAAATTGTGCAAACTCAACAGGGTTACATATGGCACTGCACCAGCCCCATTCCTGGCCATAAGGTGTTTGAAGAGGTTGAGCGAATCCGCGAAAAATACATTCCCTCGAGCTGCTAAAGTTATTGGGTCTGACGACATGTTAACAGGTGCTGGTTGCGTGGAGGAGCTAAAGACAATTTAGTCTTAAGTAACTCAGGTTATTTAAAACGCTGGGTTTGAATTGAGTAAGTGGTTTTCAAACTCGCCTGAAGTTACTGCATCCGAGAGCACCGTTAAGCCAATAACACTTTCGGACTCAGAGCTGACTAAGGCATTGGGAATCGCTTGGGTTCCCAAAGATGACGTGTTTAAATTTGAAATTGATACTTCAGTCATGGATCAAAGGGCGACTAAGCGGAACATTCTTTCGGTGACATCAAAGCTATTCGACCCCCTTGGCTTATTAAGCCCAATCCTTATTAAAGGAAAGATCCTGTTGCAGGAGCTTTGGCTTAATAAGCTAGACTGGGATGAGTCGATTTCACTGCATTTGGAATCAGCGTGGAACAAAATTCAGCTCGCCTTGTCACTGTTAGAAGATATCTCAATACCGAGATTTCACTAGTCACTAACTGAAGTCACTAATTCAAATTCATGCCTTTTCTGACGCATCGATGAGAGCCTATGGAGCCTGCGTCTATATTCGTTGCGAATCTGCAGAAGTTATTAAAGTGTCGTTGTTGACTGCAAAGTCCAAAGTAGCGCCGCTCAAGACAAAGACGTTCCCCCATCTTGAGTTATGTGCCGCCCACCTTCTCGCAGACCTCTGCCGTAAAATCAAGTCTCTTATGAAAGTACCGATCGAACGCAGTATATATTGGTCAGAACCAGAAGTTTGTCTTCATTGGATATGTTCTCATCCATCGTCGTTGTCAACGTTCGTATCAAATAGAGTTGCTGAGATTCAAGAAAGGTCAGAGGGTAGCACGGCATGTACCAACTAAACAGAATTCGGCAGATATCGTGTCAAGAGGTGGAGACGTAAAAGAGACGGTGGAATCGATCTGGTCTACAGGTCCATTGTTTTTAACGGAGCCGGAAGAGAATTGGCCAACGAGTCCCCGGTTTGATCCGTCACCAGAGGTGTTGCAGGTGGAAGTAAAAAAGAATGCGGTCGGATTAATCGCAATGGTCTCCATTTCATATTTATTGGAAGTGATAGAAGGATTTTCCTCTCACTTAAAACTGCTGAGAATGTACGTTTACTTGTTCCGCTTTATAAAGAAGTGTAAAAAATTAGTAGTTCTCTTTGATACTGTACATTCACCTGTCGAATATTAAGAAGCTTTTAATAGAATTGTTCAGATAGTTCAAGAGCACGAGTATCAAGAGGAAATTAAAAATATTCGAAAAAAGTTTGTTGTTAGTCCAAGTCTACAGAAGCTAAATCCATTTGTCCATGAAGCTTCTCAGGCTGGGCTTGCTTTTTCGTGGTTGCGGGTCGGGGGGCGACTAGCTTATGCTCCTAATGACGAAGCGCTCTCAATTTGTCCAGAGCTATGTCCGATACTTGCACGATTCCAATTTTCATTTGGGTCCACGAGCACTGGTGAGTCTCTTGCGACAGCGTGTTTGGATAATACACGCGCAGGAAATTCAGTCAGATAGTATGGTCATGCATGCTTAGATCGAATCCCTGCTCTCCTCTTATTCTTCATATGTGGCGTGGATTTCTGTGGCCCTATTGAGACGACATTGAAACTTCGTGGTAGGCCACCTTGCAAGTCCTACATTGCCCTTTTTGTTTGTTTCTCGCCCAAGGCAGTTCATTAAGAAGTAGTATCTGATTTATCAACTGACTCCTTTTTATTGGCATTTCAAAGGTTCGTTGGGAACCGAGGATGTCCGCAGATTGTGCACTGCGACAACGCGACGAACTTCGTCGGAGCGAGTCGCCACTTCGCGGCACTGCGGCAGCGAATCGAGGACGAGGCGGACAAACTGCGACAATACGCATCAAAAAAAGGATGCGTATTTGCGTTCATACCGCCGCGGGCGAGGCGTTGACTCCCGGGCATTTGTTGACAGGAGGGCCGCTCATCGCCCCACCAGCACCGCAGACCCCGGACCAGCAGTGTCTAACGTGCTTGCGGCGATGGCGGCTTGTCTCGTCAATCAAGCAAACGTTTTGGCAGCGATGGTCCCGGGAGTACGTCTTGGGCCTACAGGTGCGGTCGAAGTGGCATCGGGAGCAGGAGGACGTCAGGAAGGGCGATCTGGTCCTGGTCGCAGAAGATCACCGAATCACCGCCAGGGTCGTCGAAGCACACGCCGGCGCGGACGGAAGGGTCAGGGTCGCCGTCGCGAGGACTAGCTCTGTAGCTATGTTCAAGAAAGCGATTCATAAGCTGGCGAGGCTTCTGGTTGAAGCCGGATGGAGATCTTCAACGGTGCCGGTGTAGCATAATAAGATTAGATTAGTAGCATAATTAAATACTGAAACCGAGAAAAAATTGAAGTCTAGTCTAAGTTAGCATAAGGTGGAGCGGGAGCGAAATAAAATCGCCGCAATAGATAAGCTAGGCTTAAGTTCTTTTTGTTCAATACACCGAATTATAATAAATTATTCCAAAATCGTAAATTACATAAATAAATTATTCCAAAATCACTGACGCCCAGTCACTGTCAAGGTAATAAAATAGATAAAGTGCAGCCAAAAAATTATTTTGTATATTAGTGCATAAATAATTTGGAACATACAAATGAACTTATCGTTTTCGCCTCCCTCCGTTATCCGCTGCTGTATGTATGCACACATATGCATTTTTGGCGCCTTTTGTTCAACGGAACGCCAAGTGACGCGATACCCTACAATTTGGATCGGTATATTGTTTTCGGTATCACTTGCGAACAAATAATAAAATACTAAGAACCTCGACTATAGATTTATTCGACTATCAATTAATTAATTATTTATATATTTTTTGGATATGATAGTACAGTTTACAAAAATTAATTAATTAAATATTTTCGTTGATTGAA
Source organism: Drosophila ananassae (assembly GCF_017639315.1). Classification (NCBI taxonomy): domain Eukaryota; kingdom Metazoa; phylum Arthropoda; class Insecta; order Diptera; family Drosophilidae; genus Drosophila; species Drosophila ananassae. The sequence continues at coordinate 21,690,073 of NC_057929.1, read as the reverse complement.
AAATAATAATTTATTTTTTATTATAAAAAATTCAAAAAAATTATAATTCACAGTGTTCAGTTACCGACCGTTTTCGGGAGCTATATTCAATGTTCTAAATATTGGCTTTAGTAAAAACAAGCACAGTTCAATTTCGTACAATTTATTTAAAATATTTTGGCTTTATACAAAGAAATATAAATTAAGGTGTCCTTCCATGGTTCACCTGATGAAAAGTCGTTGGTTCATTTTTGGATAACATTGGGAGTACAATTTATTCGTGTCGCTTAATATTAGCAATCGGTTTTGTAAGTTCTTATTTAACGGAAGGGGTATATTTTTTATAAGTCGATGGAGAATGTTGGAGTTGGTTCAGCTTCGTAGTTCGGCGGTCAAGAATAGACTGACTTCCCGGAGTTGTGACACTCCGATCGACAGTTCGATATCGGCCGATCTCCCACTCCAACTCTATGTGTGGTGTCAGCGTGTGCGGTGTCGACGTGTGTGGTGTCAGCGGGTGAAGTGTCAGCTATCTGGAGTCAAGAGTCAGCGTAACACTCAGGGTGGGTGTCAGCTTTCTCGCAACATTCTAGTCAGCGTACATAGTTGCACACTTGTGACATAGTTGCACTCTTGCGACATACCCGGATGTACTTGAACCCACAGCACTTGAATATTGGGAATTGCTTATGCTGTGGATTGGGGTTTAAGAGTCTGGGGTCGAGTTCGAGGCGTAGTCGTAGTAGGGGGAGAATAGTGCTGAGCAAGGAGGGGGCCCAAAGTGCCGGGTGTTAACTTCTCCCCCTCTAAAAGTTGGTGAGCTGTTGTCGACATCCTCTTTGGGTTTTCCAGGTCCTCGATTATAACCCTCGTGGTTGGTATTCCTTTGGTGGAGGTCAACTTGCTCCAGATGATGAACAGGATCGAGAAGACCGCTACTGTTAGCGAAACCTCCAAGATAAAGAAAAGGTTACGCCTCGTGAAACGCCAGACATTAGCTGTATATTTTGGGCCGTTTCGCCGATCATCTTTTCCGAGTTGAGTATCGCATTCCAGTCCTCCGCGTCTGGTGATCCTGCAATTCATTTCCAGGCTGAACCCAGTTTATTGCTCGAGCTCTGCGTGATGATGGCCTCATCACTCTGTTTATTCCCTCCGCTGCTTGCTCCTGGTAGTGTCTCGTTATTGTGCTAACACGTTGGTCCATCAGGGTTGCCGCGTCCCGGCTGGTGTCGTCTACTAGTAGCATTATCCTTGATAGGTCGATGACATGTACCAGCTTAAACAATCCATTGATCCGCTATACTGCTCCTTGTTGCAGGGGAACGATGGGTGCGTCATAATATGCGCGCGGCTGATGTGACGCCGATGATTGTAAGACTCGTGGAGCATCGTGATCGAGAAGGAAAGAAAAGCTTGTGTATATACTATTCGCGCTTATAATATTTGTGTGAATAATATTTGTGTATTCATGCTTAAATTATTTGTGTACTATATTTAATGTTTTTTGTGTGTGTGTTAAAATGGAGAAATGTTTTGTGCGTTGTTAAAAATAGAAAAATATTTTATGTGTATGTTAAAAAATAGAGAGGTTCATAAAGCGCTCTTCAATTCCTCAAGTCTGATTTATGCAAAATTTTCCCTGATCTAGTTTTAATCGTCACTCCGCGATTCTCTTGGACCTCCTCCGGTCTGAAACGTTGTTTTTCTTTAGTTTTAATTTGCTTATTAGCGACGAAATTAAAACGACTCCCCCGACTCATATTGTCTAGGTTCAGTCCTATTTTCATTATGTCCTATATTGACCATAGTCTGGTTTCGCTCTTTTAAGTAGGGGCATGTTATAGTTCTATCTCCAATGTTCGGAGGTAGTTTAGTACCGTTGGGCAAAGGAGACCCCTTTCGTTGTCCGACACTATCATTCTAGGCACCGTAAAGTAATGTAGGGCCTATAGCAGTGTTTCGCGGAGGTGAATTGATCGTTTACCAATCTCTGCGTTATTCGAATTTTATACAGCTTAAAATTCTCAAAGCATGGATTGGAAGAATGGGGTCTTGAGTACTAGTACTTATTTCGACCTACTAAGCAATGCGTGATTCTAACATTGTCAGCAGCAGATTCAACGTAAAAGAGAGTAGAAAATGGGGTGGAGCCGGCGGGGTGTTTTTGGCTAACCAAGTTCTTACTCGCGCCGGTGTCGATAAGAAACCCTAACTTGTTGCCATTCCTCGCGTTGTATTCTATGTATGGCACGTCATAAAATTTGCCTCATTGCTAGCGTTCTCGTTGTCGGCCTTATGGTGTGGGACATCATACTCGGGGCTCGTGTCGTAGGCGCTCATCGCTTCGTCTTCGTAAGTAGTCTGACAAGCGGAATTTTGCGTGTCGTTTTCAGGCATTGTCACCACGCTAGACGGAACCGCCGTCATGTGGTACAATCGTTGTTCCTTCCTGAAGGGATTCGAACCTGGCGAAGTATTTTGGGACCTATCATCGTTTCCATGGCGTACGCCAAAGCCGGACTGATAAGACTGGCCAGACCGGTTTGACTCCATCTTAATGGCTGGTCGTGGCCCTTGGAAACTATTAAAACCTCGCGAGTTACCGGATGAACTATCGTTAAAGTTCATGCCCGCCGGTGCCCTTATTGGTGGTTGGAATGAAGACGAATACCGTGGGGATTCTATTGGAGGCGCATAGCGCGATGCGCTTGTCGGGTAACGGGGTTGAAGAAATGGGGCGAGCCTATTCGCGTGTTCCACACGTGCATTTCCCCTGACCGATACATTCTGCAGCTCTAGGCAAAAGGAATATGCCTCAGGCAAATTTTTTGGGCCCCGAATAATGAGTAACTTAGAGGCATCGCCGTTGAGCCCCCGTACGAAAACATCCAGCGCCTTGTCCCTATACATCTCAATTAGGGCGCTGGCCTCGTTAGGCGCATGCTCTCATTGTTTTAATTTATTTAAAATCAAGGAAAATTATTATTGACCTCATTATAGAATTGTTCCAGAGTTCTACCTGCTTGGGTCAATTGGCTCAGTTGATATTCAAGGGTTCGGACGTGTCGCTTGTCGGCGTAGTGAAGCGAGAGAACCCGCTTAATTTCCGACCAATCATCTTCTACATTGTAAGAAGAAAGCACCAAATCGGCGTCGCCTCTTATTTTCTGCCTAATGTAGAGAATGATGGTCCTATACAAGGGCTTGCCTATAATGATCTCGTAGTCATTAACAATGGCTTGAGCCCTGTTAACCCAGGACACAAATTTCCCGGGCTCCACCTCCAAAGTCTGAAGTTCCTTCACACAATCTGGCAGAGTGGACGTTTTTTTTAATTCGTATTCGGTGCGCGGACGGACCAAAGGAGCGGGTTGGGTTACCGCAGGGTTACGTTTTTCGTGTTCTTGTTCCAGCGTGGCTATCCTTGTCCCGACTTTCTTAATATCTTCCTTTACTCCTATAACCTGGTCTAATAGGGTCTTAAGGCTCTCGTCGAATTTTTGAAGGGTAGATTTGATTTCTTCCATTTTAAGAGGGAGGGAAAAATATTTTGTTCGGAAAAAATATTATAGAAATTGTGTTAAGGGGCCACAAGAGAATGACGTGTAAAGTCTTATAAAAATAATTGGTATGTAAGTAATTCAATTCTTTAAATTCTTGCAATATAGTTTAGTATTTGTAATTTTAATGATTATGGTTATAATTAAAGAGAATTTTCAATCTTTATTTGACTTGAGGAGAAAGGGAGAAGCGCTTTACTCACCCTTTATAAGCATAAGTGTATCAATATTTTAGTGTTCGTGTTGGTCTTCTTTGAATTATTCTGATGATGAGAAAAAAGAAAATTTTTTAAATATGTGGAATAACAGAATTCAATATTATTTAATTGTAACAGGGTGTAAAGTGAACGTGTATTACGGGTGCTGCTTTGTTGCATATTTTCGCATATTTTGTTGCATTTTTTCTATTTCCTTTTTTTTATATTTTGAGAAAAATACTCTATCTCTCTAAAATTCCTCTAACAATTTTAATTTTTTTATTCTTTTATTTTTTTTTTATTTTGAGAAAACTTTACTACTTTGCTTTTATATTTTCACCTTTCTCTATCTATTTTTTCATTTTTTTATTTATTTTTTTATATTTTTTTCATTTTGAGGAAACTACGTTTTCACTACTTATACTTTTCCTAACCTTTTTCCTCTCTTTTTTTGTTTTACTTTGAGAAAACTTTACGTTACTTTACTTATTGCACTTTTACACTTTTCTCTACATATTTTTTCATTTTTTTTTTATTATTTTTTTTTTTTTGAAAGAAAAAAAAAACAAAAAATCTGTATTACTTCACTTTTATTATTTTCCTATCCACTTTTCCTTTTCTTTTATTTTGGGAAAGATTTTTACACTTTTACACCTTTTTCTATTCATTTTTCCTTTTTTTGTTTTTGTTTTGGGGAAAGAATTTTGTTTGGGGAAAGAAAGAAGAATATTTTTTTCCTTTTTAAAACCCGTAATTCACATTCACGAGACGGCTTCGAAGTGGACTGAAGAGAAGAAAACGAAAGGAGCAGCTGATCTGTGGAAGGCTCCCAAGCCAATCCTAACGTTTTCGTGAAGTTGCTGCCGTCATCAAAATTTAGATAAGACTCCCGATCCTCTTTAGGCACGCCGTCCAACACGCTAGGGATATTGGAGCACCATTTCTGCAGCTGAAATTCGCCCTTGGACAAAAGCGCTGAAATCTGCCCTAAAATGCCAACAACCTCCTCCTTGGAGCTGCCACCAGAAATGAGATCATCAACGTAAAAATTGATGCAAGCAAGATTTCGGATCCCACTGGAAAGTCTTCCAACTCGTCCTTAGACAATTGGTGCATCGCACGGATAGATAGGACGCAGGCTTTGTTCCATATGTAACAGTGTCCAACTTATATGTTTGTAGCTCCTCCAGAGGGGAATCTCGCCACAGAATGCACTGCAAGAAGCTGTCAGACGACGCCATCCTCACACAACTGTCAAATGTCGCCAGTCAGCGCTACCGGATGCGAACGAAACCTTAGCAGGATGTGAAAAAGCTTAGGTTGGATGCCCGGCCCAGCCATTAATATGTCATTTAAAGCATAACCGGAGGTGGTAACAGAGGAACCGTCGAACACCACTCTAAGTTTCGTCGTAGTGCTGTCCTTTTTTAGCACACAGTGATGTGGCAGAAAATATTTGCAATCTCGATGCAACTTCGGCGGAACCAGGGACATATGACCTAGATTAAGATACTCCTTTATGAAGGCCGAATACTGATTGCGCAGTTCGGGCTGATGAGACAATTTTCTCTCCAACGACTGGAAGCGACGTAGAGCCTGTGAGTACGAATCACCCAATAAACCGGAGTTGTGTTTAATTGGTAACCTGACTGTATAGGCACCATCTTCTAACCGCACGAAGTTTTTAACAAAGTGACTCTTGCAATTCAGTTCTTCCTTTGACGCCTTCACTATCGGATCGGTGCAGGTTTCCACTTCCTAGAACTGTCGAAGAAGTATATCGAGTCACTCATCTAAAGGCCCCTTTGGGCAGATCAGTCCCGACCGCTCAGCAGCCATGAGAACCTTGCCATTGTCAGGACCTCCGCCTCCACAAACAACCCAACCGTGCCGAGTTTTTTGGATTGAGGGAAAACCAGGCGACCAATGAATTTTCCCGACACAAAGAAGCTCGTAATATAATCCAGCTCCAATTAGCAAATCAACTAGCTGAGGCTGTTGAAAATGAGGATCCGCTAGCTCTACATTGTCGGGAATTTTCCAAGAGCTGACGTCCAATGCAAAATTGGGCTGAAGGTCCGTGATGTTGGAGGCTACGATCGCGGTTAATTACGCAGAGTAGACAGAGCATTGGGATTGCAAGATGACTTGCACAGAAAACCCATCTGTAGAGAACCCTGCGCCTCCTATACCGGATACAGTCACCGGTGCACATGCGAGCTAGAATCGAGAAGCGCTCGGCAGAGCAGTAGATCTCCGGAGCAGTTCCAAACCAGAATATTGGCAGTGGCTAGCAACACCACATCACCAAACCGATCCTTAGCGACGAGAGAATTGACGGCGGCGGACGCTGAACCAGAAACAGCGTCGCTAAATGTGGGAACCGCAGGAGAGCGGTTTTGGTCTTGAGCTGGCGAATTGCCATCTGCTGCAAAATGCAGCAGATTATGATGCCTGCGTTCACACGAACGGCATGTTTGGTGCATGTGATGTCGTCGGCAAATCCATGCTCTCCAAAGTCCGGCATCTTTGTTCAAGAAAACTGGCGATGGACTCCAACGTTGGAATGGAATCCAAGGAATCCGAGTCGGCTTGCATTTCCTTCCACTTACACTGCGTGGCATCATCAACCTTCTGCAACAGCACTTGGATAATGATGCAGCTGGCAATCTGCTTAGTCGTGCCCATGCTTGCCAGGACTCGCATATGCGAATTAAATTTTTGTCCGAAAGCTCGCGAAGCCTCGTCGCCGATGCGGATTCCACGGCCCTCAGATTCATTATCTCATTAACTTGAGCTTGAAAAATGAGCCTGCGATTACTAAACCTTTTGTTTAGCAGCTCCAATGCGACGTCATAATTTTTGTCTGTGAGCTCCAACGATCGAACAGTCTCCAAGGCAGATTCACGAAGGCAGGACCGCAACCGTTGAAGCTTCTCGACCCGACTGATGAATGGGTTTGTGTCCACCATAGTCGAGAACAGTGACCCAGATTCAAGCCACTCCGCATAACCTCCACTAAAAGTGGGAAGTGGCAGAAGAATCAACGCATCAGAAGAATCAACGCAACGCAGCGTCGAACTCGCCGGCAACAAACTGGAGCGCCTCATAATCTCCTGATCCAGGTTGAAGCGTGCTTCCCTCGCCGCATCGTTGAAGTTGACGCGCAGCTTGCTCCTGAGTTCTGCAACATCCATCTCGTCTTGAAATCCGCAACGATTCCCTCCAATTCGCTGAGCCGCACATTTAACATCAACAACAATCCTTGAAGATCCTCAAAAAGGACAGCTGCACTTTGGCTCAGGAATACTTTCCTTCCCGGAGAGGCACAATCGAAAAACGGACTCATTTCCGCACCAAAAAATGTATTTTATTTTGTTTATTTATTGTCAGCTCACGACCCACTGTCCCACTTCTATGTAACGGGGTAATATATGTATGAGCGATTGTAGCACTCTGCAAACAGCCTATGTATGTATGTCAACAGATGCTAATATTTCGCGCACAAATCACAAACCGAATAATGTTTTTTTAATTTGTTTATGTTTATATGTTTAAAGCCGCGCAGCTTAAATTTTCAACGAAAAATAATTTAACAACTTATTTTCATATGAACAATTACGTCGGGGTTCACCAAATGTTCAGTTACTGAGCGTTTTCGGGAGCTATATTCAATGTTCTAAATATTTCGCAGTCGCATCTATACATATATTACTTTGTATAAAGCCAAAACATTGTATGAAATTGAACTGTGCTCGCTACATGCTCGCTACATGTGCTCGCTACACTGTGATCTATACATATATTACTTTGTATAAAGCCAAAACATTGTATGAAATTGAACTGTGCTTGTTTTTACTAAAGCTATATTCAATGTTCTAAGTATTCGCAGTCGCATCTATACATATATTACTTTGTATAAAGCCAAAACATTGTATGAAATTGAACTGTGCTTGTTTTTACTAAAGCCAATATTTAGAACATTGAATATAGCTTTAGTAAAAACAAGCACAGTTCAATTTCATACAATGTTTTGGCAATGTTACTTTGTATAAAGCCAAAACATTGTATTTTTTTTTTTTTTTTTTTTTTTTTTTTCTCTTTATTTTATTTACAATCTATCTATCTAAAGATAATAAGTAAATTCTATGGCAAAGGGGATGACAGAAAATTTTTCATTTTTTAACATGTAGGGGATGTTTAGGAGGAAATGTTTACTACCACTCCTTGGGTGGCCTAAATGGAAGATCAAGGGGGTGGTGCCTTTTCAGTCGTCGGCGATGTTGGCTGTTGTCAAGCAGGTTAACGGCCAGCGGGTTGCAGTGTCTATCCAGTCTCTCCTGATACTTCAAAGCGTACCTTTTGACTTCTTCGGTTACACTTGGAACCTCAAGGTCCTTGTGGATGACCTGGTTTCTTACGTAGTATGGTGCTTTAGCTAGCCTTCGCAGAGTTATGCTTTGAAAGCGTTGCAATACATCGATATTAGAAGTTGAGGCTGTACCCCAAAGCTGAATCCCGTACGTCCATATGGGCTTAAGTAACACTTTATACAGCAGGACCTTGTTTCTAAGGCTCAGTTGAGATCTGTAACCCAGCAGCCACTTCATTTGCCGAAGTTTCAGACTGAGCTGTTTTTTTTTGTTTTTTATGTGTTCTGCCCAGGTTAGTCTTCTGTCAAGTGTTAGGCCAAGATATTTAACTTTATTGACTACAGGCAGTGTGGTGCCATTCAGCTTGACCTCCGGGCAGCATTTAGGGCGGGTTGCGAATGTTATGTGCGCTGACTTGCTTTCATTGACGACGATATTCCATCTTAGTAGCCATGGTTCCAGTTTTGAGAGTTGTTGTTGCAGGATTGCTGATGCTTCTACGTGGTCTGTTGAGGTGGCTAGAAATGCTGTGTCGTCGGCATAGGTTGCAACAACGAGATCATCTCTTGCAAGCACAGGAATGTCTGCAGTGAAAAGGGTGTACAAAATGGGGCCTAGCACACTTCCCTGGGGTACACCTGCTTTTACTTCGAAGATTTCGGACTCAGCCCATTCGCTTCTAACAAAGAATAGGCGCCTATGTAAATAGGATTTGAGCAGCAGAAAGAATGGAGCTGGTAGCATGGACTTGAGCTTATAAAGCAAGCCTAAGTGCCAGACACGATCAAACGCCTGTTTTACGTCTAGAAACGCGGCAGAACAGTACTTCCTGTCTTCAAATGAATTCAAAATCGTTTGTGAGACTCTGTGGCATTGCTCTGGGGTTCCATGTTGACTCCTAAATCCAAATTGGTGCTCTGGGATTAAGTTGCCGTCTTCCAGCACCGGCAATAGCCTGGCCAAAAATATTCGTTCGAATACTTTGGACAGTATTGCTAGTAAGCTGATGGGACGGTAGGAGGCAGGATCCTGTTCGGGCTTCCCGGGTTTTGGTATCATTATGATCTCCGCACACTTCCATTGTGAGGGGAAGTGATGGAGCCTAATGATACCATTGTAGATGACCGTAAGAAAGGCAATTGCACGTGGAGGTAGACATTTTATTGTTGTTGCATCGATAGCATCGTATCCAGGACTTTTGGCTGCTTTCAAGCTTGACACTATGCATTTTACTTCATCTTCATGAATTGTTCGAATCGGTAGATCCATTTGACAGGGCGACTCTATGAATGTTTGTGTATTGGCGGCGTCCGTGGCTGAGCATAAGTTAAACGACGTGAATGTTCTTTGCAGATGTAGAGCAAAAGTCTCCGCTTTTTCCTCGTTGGAGCGAGACCAAGAGCCGGTTGAACTTATAATGGCTGGAATCCGTTTGGTAGGTCTCTTGAGGTATTTGGTGTTGTTCCAGAGATTGTGCTCCAACGAGTTAGGCTCAGCGTGTCGAAGGTATTCGGCTAGGGCTTCATTGCGCAGTTCATACAGGAGGGTATTTAAGTCTTTACTTGCACGGTTAAAAGCAGTCTTGTCAAGTGGATTTCGACTTAGCTGCCAAACTCTTCGTAGACGACGTTTTATTCTTAGCTGCTCTGTGATTTGTGCAGAGTGCAGGTGTCTGTCTCCTCTCTGTCTCTGTGGGTGCACTGTGCTAGTGGGATTCGGAGCAGTGCAGAGATTTGCTGCGTCATGGATGCTGCGCGTGAGTGTTTCCACAGCTTCCTCAATGTCTTCACCCGAGTTTAGCACAATGTTGGGATTCAGCCTCTCCTCTAAGGTTGTTTTGAATAATTCAACGTTCGAGCTATTCCTTATCAGCCTAGTTGTTCGTTTCTGGTTCATTATGGGTAAGTTCAATTTCAGTAGGACAGCGCAGTGATCGGATAGCAGGTCAAAGTCATTCTCGATATGTATTAAATTTCTGTTCACCCCGCAAGTAACTGCAAAATCTAAAACATCAGGCACTTTATTTGGGTCCGTTGGCCAGTAGGTGGGACTTCCAGACGAAAGAGGGGTGAGGTGCATTGAATGAATGCAGGACAGTAGTGCGTTACCTTTCGGATTACATAATCTAGAACCCCACCATGTGTTTTTTGCGTTAAAATCCCCTCCAATTATGAACCTGCGTCCCATTTGTGTGAAAATTTGAGTAAACATGTCTGTCGTTATTTTGTGCCTTGGTGGTGCATAAGCTGCTGCCAGTATCAGACTTCCAGTTGGAGTATCGATCGACAACACTGCTGCTTGAAACCAATGCTCAAGGATAGGGGCACGCTCTGAGTATTTGATGTTCGATTTAATAACAATTGCTGCGCCACCTCTTGCGTTGCCACTGGGATGGTTGGCGTGAATTGTGTTGTAGCCTTTGATTTTAAAGTAGGATCTGTCAGTGAAGTGAGTTTCTGAGACTAATAATATGTCAACGTTGTTTCTTTTGATGTACATTTCAACTTCGGGCCTACTCTTACATAGGCCGTTAGCATTCCAGAGTACCAGCTTGATACCTATTTGCATAGTGAAGCTATAATGGCGCTCATCATTTGCGTCATCTGCGCGAATTGTGCTTGCATAAGTTGCATCATTGACTGGATTTGGGCAACTAATGACTGATCTGACTCACCAGACGAATGCTTTGGTTTGTTTGCATGCCCTCCTGCAACATTAGCGTAGCTGAGGGTTTCATTATTGGTTTGTGGGTAAGGGTTTGTGTATGTCATGCCTGAAGGAGCAGGCCGAGCTTGGAGATTACCAACTGTTTGCCTAGGTTTTCCCTGATCCCGCATTTGTACCGCAGCTTTGTAAATCCTGCAACCTCTATAGGAGGCGGTATGGCTGTCTCCGCAGTGGACGCATTTAGCTGGATCTTCGCGAGGTTTGGTGCAGTCAGAGGTTTTGTGGTTGCTACCGCATTTGACGCAGCGGTACGACTTGCGGCAATAGCTTTGGGTGTGGCCAAACTCCTGACACCTATGGCATTGTATGAGGTCGTTGAACTTCTTGGGGGGCTCGATGCTGACAATTGCGTTGCACAGTCTTTTGACCTCAAATATAGATTTGTTGTTCGTGGCTGGCTCCAGATCAATGAAGAACATAGCAATCGGGGCCTTGGTGATACGATTCTTGGCGTTGGTTATGTGGCGGACAGAGTGGCCAATTTTACGCAGGGCGTCTTTGATGTGATCAAGTGGTGTGCTGTGATGGAGATTTCGTATGACTGCTCTATATGCTCTTTCTTGCTTGAGCTGATAAGTGTGAAACTCTGCATTTTTTAGCGTTAGCATTCTGACTATGCTTCTGTAATTATCTTCGCTACTAGCCATTATTCGGACTTGACCGTCCCGGCCAGCTTTGTAGATAAAGCCATCGCTACTGACTAGATCGGTTAAACTCTTTAGCATATCTGATATGTTGGCAACAGCTGGAATAAATATTGGCGGCGGCTTGGATATAGGCGGAACGACTGGTGCTTGGTTTGATGAAGAGGTAGCTTGGTCCATGTCTATTTCCTGAGTAGCCAACATAGCAAAACTGTTGGAAGCATTTATTTGTGTGGAGACCTTCTTCCCGGCCAGTGATAGCTTGGCTTTTGAGCGAGTAGGTTCAGATACGAAATCGTCACTGTCAGTTATCGAGATCGTTGAAGAGCGACTTCTAAGTTGTCTTGCCATTTTTCTTCTTTCATTAATCGATGGACTTCTTCCTTTACGTTTCGATGAAACTACTTGCCATGACACGGGGCTAGTGTCTCTGGCACATGCCACGCTTTCATCATACATCTCACCCAGTGGTGAGACACCAGAAGGTGCTCTGTGAAAAGCCACTTGTTTTTGCGCATGCGCAACAGAACAGTTAATTACTTGTATGCACGGGTCGCGCGATTTTATTGACCAATAGCAGCAACGCACCGCTGATTAGAATTAGAAATGTTTTGTAAATGTATTGTTGTAGTCAGAGACTTTAGAACAGGTAAGTACGCACGTCTGCACTCGGCAAGTGTTCGATCGCGAGTGAAAACATTGTATGAAATTGAACTGTGCTTGTTTTTACTAAAGCTATATTCAATGTTCTAAATATTGGCTTTAGTAAAAACAAGCACAGTTCAATTTCATACAATGTTTTGGCTTTATACAAAGTAATATATGTATAGATGCGACTGCGACAGGGTGAAGACCGAATTAGAAACAAGACGCGGGAGCGCGGCTCAACGCTTGATACTGCGGAGCGATCGAGAGAGCCCGGGAGAGCAAGGAAAACGCTAGTGCATGACGGCAGATGCAGGTGGCCGATCGAATGCACGAGAGCGGGCGACGCGAACATAAATATAAAAGAAAGTGACGTCACGAACTCAATAAATTATTGCCAGCCAAACTTCTTTCCGGCGGCTGCTTGACCGACACACAGAATTACTTTAAAATAAAAATTTTATTTTAAATAAAAGTAATTTATTAAATTAATTAATTATTATTGTTTTCGTTTATTTTGTACCGAAATTAAAATTAATATTTATTTAATTTGATTTATTTTCTAAAATTTAAATTATTTTTTAAATAATTGCATCGAAGTCGCTTCTTTTTTGGAAAAGAAATAATTTTATAGAATGGAAAGTAATAAACCCAAAATTAACTCCACGACCCTTCATGACTTAAAAAGAAGATTAAATTTTAAAGTAAAAAGCATTCGCCGGTAGAGGAACGTTTGGAAGCTTGATCACTTTCTCTAGAAAAGACCGAGCTAGGATGCAGGCTTCAGGTTTTAGATGAGACAATTTCTAAGAAAATGAGTTGCAAGACCAGATCGAGCAATTAGACGAAATGGATGATTTGGAGCCGAGTTGGAAGAATTAGCAATCACAACCAAGGCAAGGATTATATCCTTATGTAATACCTTCAGTAGAGCTGAGGACTCCCGCCCAGTTACTGCAATTTTTTTTTTTGCGCGGGTCCCACTGCATACGTACAGCCCACCTTCCGTCCAACCGACCGAGGGACGCTGCCGCGAAATGTACGACTCGAATCGCGGGAATAGATCCGAGATAGTTTAGCGAAGAATAGGAGAAAAATATCACGAGGAAGAAGGTTGCACAGATAAGGCGGTTTAACCGATTTAAGATTGTTAGTAGAGCAAAGTAGCAAGATTTGGAAGAGACCATTGTAGTCCGAACATATTACCCTGAACAGACCGTGTTGGGCATATGTCGAACTACAATGGCTGAGGAGTAGAGGACGAAAGTTTCTAGTCCTTCTACTAGGAGCGTTAAAATTTACGCGTGTTAGTAAATGCTGGCTGTCTATATTTCCACAAATAAGAGTATATAGAAACATGACACCCAGCATCGTTCTACGGTTTGTTAATGATGGTAAGTTGATTAGTAAAAGTCTACTACGATAAGAGGGGAGGTAAAGATTTGCATCCCAATTAAGTCCCCTAGAGCGAAAGTAAGGAAGTTTTTTTGTACAGATTCAATGTGATCTTGGTGTACTCCATATTGAGGACTCCAGACACACGATCCATACTCAAGACTCGGACGGACCAATGATGTATATAACGTTTTAGTTATGTACGGGTCATTAAATTCTTTTGACCATCTTTTAATAAAACCAAGCACACCCATAGCTTTATTAACCATGGTAGATATATGGTCGGTAAATTTAAGTCTCAAATCCAATAGGACACCTAGATCGTTAACCTGAGTTAATCTTTTTAAGGCGTTCCCATAGTGAAAGTACACAGCCTGGTGAGGACTAGATAGAAAAGACATGAGTTTACATTTCGATCCATTAGGCTTTAGGTTATTTGCTCAACACCAATTTTGAAGTTTATCCAAATCGGATTGAAGTCTAGACTGGGCGCTAGTGAATTTATACTGAAGGCATAGCTTAACGTCATCAGCGTACATAAGTACAAGTAAATTAATAAAGGCAAGGGGCAAGTCGTTAATAAACAGTGTAAAAAGTACGGGTCCAAGATGGTTTCCTTGGGGCACCCCAGATGTGGCGCGGACTAAAGGCGAGGCGATCTTTAAAGAAAACACGTTGGGTTCTCCCAGATAAGTAGCTCGAAATCCAGATAAGAAGATCAGTTGGGAATCCCAAAAGATTGAGTTTACTTATAAGAAGGGAATGGTTAACAGAGTCAAATGCTTTACTGAAGTCAGTGTAAATGACGTCTGTTTGTTAGCCATTCCGGAAGCCATCCGTGATAAAAGATGTTAGCTCCAATAAGTTGGTAGTGGTGGCTCGGAGTTATAATTGAACTACATTGGTGTTGCAAATGTGGAGTGATAAGTTTTTCAAAAAGCTTTGGAATTGCTGACAATTTAGAGATGCATCTATAATTTGCAGCGTCGGATTTTTTCCCTTTTTTATGCAGCGGAATAATGAAGGATTCCTTCCATATAAGGGGAAAGATCGAAGTTTCCAGCGATAGATTAAAGAGTTTAACGAGCGGTTCGCACAGAGCCTCGGCGCAGTTCTTCAGAACACAGCCTTATACTCCATCAGGGCCTGGTGAATACACGGGCCTGACCTTAAGAAGATCCGATAACACACCACTTTGATCAAAAGATGGGCGAAATACAAGATTGGCTGATTGGATATTATAAGTGTAAGGCTGAGCTGAACTTCTGCTAGGTGAATACGTAGTTTGAAAAAAACTGTGCAAAGAGTTCGGCCATTGCCTGATCAGTGTTCGCATATGAGTTTTCAAATATAAGCAGAGGAGGAAAAGGTACATGCTTGCGCTTTGTAGAATTTGGAGTCTACAGAAATTAACATTCCTCCACCCCTTCGCAGAGTTCTATCACATCTAATAGTGGTGTATCTACTTTGAAAACTTTTGGAGCTTAAGATCTCCGGCTTTAACCAAGTTTCTGTAAAGACTATAATGTGAGATGCAAAGGAAGAACTATTAGAATTCTGATTGGAAAGTTTACTACGTAACCTTCTAGTATTCTGATAGGTAAGTGTTAGTGAAGACATTAGTTTTTTGAGGCTGAGAAAGATGAGGTGGATGTGGGAGTTTTACTCCCACAGGTTTGGTAATTTTTTTCCTCACCGTACTTGGCTGATGGTCTTGGACGAAAATGTTCTCTGGCCAAAAGCTGGCGGAACAAATCTCTTGGACATCTGCAAGATGGTGTGTGCCTGGTATATGAATATTAAAATTTTTTTATATCCACCACCTTTATGTCGGCTTTTGTTTTGATTTTGATGCAAGCCGAGATATCAATCTCAGAAGTATCATCAGTTCGTACCGAAGGTCCGGACGGTTGATTACCCTGTTCGGTGACTCTTAAGGGTGTTTGAATTATTGGGTCTGATGGTATCATTTGAAGCGATGCCACAGAGGACATATCAGACAATTGCCCATTTATTTTGAGATATTCGGAAGCCGAATTTTTCCGAGCATATCACTAAAAGAGAATTTCTTGCGCTTTGGAAACTCATTGAGTAGTTGAAGACTACCAAACTGTGTATCGAGCGCACAGAGATGGTTATTGATATTTTGCTGATGTTTCCGAGGCGTGCTTTTTTTAGGATATTGTTTATATCTTTTTCGTTTATATTCGGTGTATATATTAATAAGAGCTCTGAAGCTATCTTTACAGTTTTATCTGCTAGTTAGTGTGTCTTGGATCCATAAAGGTTTAATTTTGGGTGTTTTGTGTGGGGACTTTAGTTTCTTTAAGGAGACCGGCAATATCTGTTGTTATAATGGATGTGAAAGTGGATATGAAACCGCTGCGTAGTTTGTCTGTTTCGGAGGTGATGGCGAAGGTTGTGATAGCGTTTTGTTCGGACACGTCCGGGTAATCAATTGTGGGGCTTTTATATTTGTTCTTAGTTTTGGCAAAAAGTTTACGCAAAATTTCGGAGAAAGTAGTAGTTTTTTTTTAAGTGTGTAGGAATTTGGCAATTAATCTGGATATGTTTTTAAGTTATGCTAAGGTATTGATGTTCAATTTTATTCACTTCCATAGGATATTATAATTTTGGTCAAAAGTGTGCAACGCAGTGAAGGAGACATCTCCGACCCTATAAAGTATATATATTCTTGATCAGGATCACCTCCTGAGTCGATATGAGCATGTCCGTCTATCCTTCTGTCTGTCTGTCTTTCTGTTTGTTTCTACGCAAACTATTCTTTCAGTTTTAGAGCTATCGAGTTGAAACTTTGCACACATCCTTCTTTTGTTTGCAGGTAGTATACAAGTCAGAACGGCTGTATCCTGTAGCTGCCATATAACTGAAAGATCTGAATTGGCATAACTTTGGTGCCTTTTAAGCTAGAATGATGGGACTTTCTACGGACTCCATTTTGGGCGATCTTATTCTGCCAAATTTCATCAGGATCGGCCGACAACATCCTATAGCCGCCATATGACTGAACGATCGGAAATGGCACATCCTTAACTGCAAGGGTATATCCCTTCGGCTCCGCCCGAAGTTAGCTTTCCTTTCTTGTTTTTACTTGTTTTTGGTTTAATGAGATTGTTGTAGGAGAGTCTTGGGAGTTTCAGTTATATTTATTAAGTAATGGTCCACGTATTTTGAGTGATGTTCATTGGCTATTAAAGTTGTATCCGGACAAACGGTTGCGCGCGAGTATTTTCCACAATCTTCTATTGCTCTGAAGAGTTGGGTCAAGTCTATATTTGAATTTTTCATTTTATGAAATTTGAGCATTAGAAGGACATCATCAGCATATGCAGTGAATTAGATTTCATTTAAATCGCAAGTGGGTATTGGCTATAGAACAGAACCACAGATATTGAGGAATCTTGTAGGATGCCATTAACTAGGGGTAGAATGAGCGAAACTTTCATATATATTTTTCTATTCATCAAATTTGTCGTTTTGTGGTTACATTACCAGGGTATAATTTTATATATTACATGGTGATATGGGACGGCAGGAGTTTATTTCAGTTATATTTTTCTTGGGTTTGGGGATTTGACGATGAGACTTTTTTGTATGACTGAGGAATGTGGCAGTGTATAATTTCCTTTCAATCCCACCAAACACAGTGCAACATTTCCCTGGCCGTCAATCCCGGCTTGGCCACTGTTTTGGACGATTCACCGGCCATCAACCACGACCCTTTTCACTTTATATGACTTTTTGTTCGCCCGTCACCATCCGCTTTAAAAATAGGTCGAGTTCGTTCCGTTTCAACAGCATATCGCAGGCATTGATTCTGTTCAACTGGGTTTTTGCGTTAAATCATGCGACACCCAAACATCCACCTTTTTTTTGTATCCAGCCTTCTGCAGATGTTTTAAAATGGTTTGGTGACTAACTTCTATCTCCTCGGCAATGTCACGAGTTGTCACATGCCTGTCTAGCTCGATGTTTTCCATGATTTGATCGGTATTTGGCATTACAGGTCTACCGCCGGCTGGGTTATCCATTGTGTCGTTTTCACAAGCGTTGAATGGTCGAAACCCTTCCACCGTGATTCGAAGGGATAGAGTACCATTTCCTAAAACACCATTAATGTCACGGAATGTTCCTCTAGCCGATTTACCTTTTACAAAAAAAAACTTTAAAACAACGCAAATTTCGGAGTTAGTGAACTCCATGCTTACACATGTATAACTTTTCAACGAAATAAAACCCAAACTTGTAGGTGTAGGCTTGAAATTTTTCCCAGTTGGCTTCTTGCAGTTTAAAGACAGTTTCCTTAATGGTGTTGGTTAGTTCGTTCGGAAAATGGTAATGAGAATTAGGAGGTGATTGGGAATCACTTCCGCAAAGGTCATTGGTTGTTTTCGTGGGGAGAGATGGGGTAATATCGAAGTGGGTAAATGTGTGTTGGTCGTTTAAAAGTGTAAATTGCGATTTTTCGATTAATTTTGCAATTATTATATAACCGATTGTATTTGGAAGAGAAAATCCGCAGTTTTGGTGCCAGCTGTTGAAGTCGCCGGTTATTAGTGTTGTTTTATTGTTGTTGTTAGCTTGTTGTTAAGATCGTGATGTGAGAATGGTTGTTTAGGCGAAATATAAACCGAGAAGATTGAGCATTTGTTATTTGATGACATTTCGGATGCTGTTGCTTCGAATAATGTAGTTTATTGGTATAAATAAGTGGTCCAGGCTTTGTATCTTTCTGCTTTTGTATCTTGTTGGGTTCCATTGAATTATTTTTAATGTTATTTTAAATTTTCTGATGATTTGATAATAAGTGGCAAGGTCTGATATTGGTTTTAAGGCTTTTATGGATCTTATTTGAATTGAGCTGGTAAGTTTTTCTTAGTAATTTCGTTTATAATATGATTGAGCATTATTGATTATCTCCGTTCAGTGATACTATGCAAACTGCATTTTAAGAATTTATCCTTTTTATACCAGAATGGCTTCATGCAGGGTGACTGCAGAACTCCTGATTCAGGTGGGCAAATAACAACAGCATAGCATCAGTCGGCGTAGATTGATCAGCTTCCTGACTCAGAACAGATCGACAACAAAAATGGGAACAATTCGCGGCATAATTAAGGTCAAGAAAATACCAACACCAATTACATACGAATGATTCTCGTGGATGACATGGTACTTTTCAAGCAATTTCAACCATAATTCCAACCAGAAGCCAGAATTCTCCATAAATTGCCCATGAACTCTACCGTCTTTCGTCTCAAAAGCTCCAGCAAGTCCTTGATGACCCAACAAGAAAACCGAGATTAATAACTTAAGCTTTATTATTACAAATTTTGTTCATGCAGATAAAATTGGGTGATACAATGAGTATACAATGAGATCAGCCCACAAACTGAGAGAGCTAAAGCTCTAAAAGCCCGTTGAAATCAAGTGGCAGAATAGTCGACCTACGACCAATAAAGGCGATAATGCAGCTAGGATCGATATAGAATTATTATCTTTTTTTTGTGTTTCAATGAAAGAATCGAAGAATCCGTAACACAACTTCCTTCCGGATACGGATTTATTAAAGTTTTTCAATCCAAGTATAGTTGTGCATCTTCTCTTTTCTTTAGTAAAATACCATATTTTCTGCTCTTTAAGATCGTGCTATACGCCGCTCCAGGCCAGCATGATGAGCCAAATGTGCTGGGCTGATTGTTAATTATTCGAATAAGTCTCCTAAGCGTAAAAACCCGCTACTTGGGATGTTACAGCTCCAGAGATCGCCTGACATTCTAGTCCGACCCCAACCATGCAACCCTTGTCACCCAAAAAAAAAAGCTCTCGAATTTCCTGTTCATGACCCAAATTTGCCCGCTTTGTCCTCCATATCCCTACAAATGATATCACGGAATGTTTTGGAACGTACATAGTCCGAGTATGGTTAAGAAAAAATTCTAATCCTTTTGGAGTCAATCTCCCATTATATGCCCAATCGTCCTTTTTTTAAAAGAAACTGACTCATTCTCTTACTTCCCTTTAGGGGTTTACGCAATAAGCTTCCTAGATTATATTTTAATAGTTCCTCATTTGCATATTATAGTTTTTACTTAAATCTGGTTAAAACCGGAGATTTTTATCTCCAAAGATTTTCCGAGTTTTTGAAAAACATTTTTTTGAATAAATTAATTACTCATTTGCAACTCCTTTATAGTTCAAGCATTTTACCATGCCAGCATGGTATCATTAAGCGTCGCTCCAGAACCACATACTCATTGCAGTGTGCGACCTTTGATATTGATGACTTCTGAAAGGGTTCGCAAAAAATTTTTATTAGCACCGGCTTTAATATACCATTACTCAGTTAATCACTCAATTCTGTTGAGTAAAATTTGGAGCCTCTCGAAGAAGCCATCTCGGACCGATACTCTTTACCCTTTTAATCAATGACTTGCCCCCAGCTTCAACGAATTCGCTCATACTTCTGTACTCAGACGAGGTTAAGGTTTGTCTTCATTATAAATCCTCTTCTGCCCAATGTATGCTTGAGTCCAATTAAATTTTTAAAATTGGTGTTCAGCCAATGATTAAAATCTTAATGGATCGAATTGTAAACTTATGTAACTTATTTAATTGATCGACCTCTCACCAGGCTATGTATTTTCTTTATGATATTGACTTAGAAAGAACTCAGGTTAACTCAGGCTAATGATCTTGGCGTCCTATTAGACTTAAAAATTTAAGTTTTCCGAATATTAGGAAACCAAATTTTTATTCTGATCCTGTTCTCGGAGTGGCAAAATAAATGCCAGGTGATCGGACAGATTTTCAGTTTCTAAAAACGCAAAAGTTTTTATCACTGATTTTTCAGGAACCACTGAGTAACTATTTGATCCCAATCTTGGTTTGGGGTATGAAAGATCGGATTAAGTTTTCCAAAGTCGAATCCTTAGAAAGTCCCATTCATTTTGCTTAAAAAACAACAAAGTTATGCCAATTCCGATCGTTCACTTATATGCCAGCTATAGGAAAAAGTCGGCTGATCGGTCGGCTCGAGAAATTTTTCGGATTTTATTACTTTGCCAAAAAAGAAGTTTTTACCAAATCCCATCTTTCTAACATAAAAAACACAAAAGTTATGGCATTGCCGATCAATCAGTTATATGGCAGCTATAGGATAAAATCGACTATCCCGTTCCGACTTATATACTGCCTGCAAACAAAAGAAGGATGTGTGCATAGTTTCAAGTCAATAGCTTCAAAACTGAAAGACTAGTTTTTGTAGAAACATACAGGCAGACAGACAGTCAGACTGGAAGATGGACATGCTTATATCGACTCACGAGGTGATTCTGATCAAGAATATATATTCTTACATACATACATTTATATACGAGTCCTGTTAGAGAAAAACAGCACCGAAAGAATTTTAGCGCCCTATTTCGGAATACAGGGTAGCCTAAAATATACGCTGTGCATATCTGACTGCGCTTCGGCCACATTCCGATACAGCATCCAATAACTGAATACTGTTTAACTATGTACACACCTGGCCAAAATAATAAGTACACAGATATAGTGTTTATTTGTTTCGATATAACTCGATTATTATGCAATGCACACCCGCCATTTTTTATACCCTTGCAGAGGGTATTATAATTTTGGTCAAAAGTGTGCAACGCAGTGAAGGAGACATCTCCGACCCTATAAAGTATATATATTCTTGATCAGGATCACCTCCTGAGTCGATATAAGCATGTCCGTCTGTCCGTCTGTCTGTCTGTCCGTCTGTCTGTCTGTCCGTCTGTCCGTCTGTCTGTCTGTCTGTCGGTTTCTACGCAAACTAGTCTCTCAGTTTTGGAGCTATCGAGTTGAAACTTTGCACACATCCGTTTTTTCTTTGCAGGTAGTATATAAGTCGGAACGGCCGGGATCGGCCGACTATATCCTATAGCTGCCATATAACTGATTGATCGGAAATGGTATAACTTTGGTGTTTTTTAAGTTAGAGGGTTGAGACTTTCCACACATGTTATATTTGACCAAAATATCTTGTGTACAAAATTTTATAAGGATCGGCCGACTATATCCTATAGCTGTCATAGAACGATCGGAATTGACATAACTGGTGTTTTTTAAGTTAGAAAGATGGGATTTGGTACAGATTCTATTTTGGACAAAAGAATTTGATTTGCCAAATTTCATGAGGATCGGCCGACTATATGCGATCCGCTATATATCTAATAATATAAAATGGGTGGCGCCACCTAGCGGACTGCGACTTAACTGCAAGGGTATTTAAACTTCGGCTCCGCCCGAAGTTAGCTTTCCTTTCATGTTTTATATTGATAAGTTACAATGTTACACAATTTCTAAAACAAGAATGAAATATGGGAACCTCGTGGATTCAATACTAAGCTTAATTTTCTGCTGGGTGGGCGATTTTGGTCTGGTCAAAATAATAAGTACACCTGTGTATTTGATAAATTTTAAAGGATTAAAGCTAGATTCGAGTTAAGATATGTTGGTTTTTATTATTTCCTAGCATATTTAAGTAAATCCCAGGAAAAAAAAATTCTATAGTTGGGCAAAAAAAAGAGTTGTACAACAGAAAAAAGAAAAATTGCTTTAATTCTGCAAAAGGAAGGATAAAATCTTCGGGAAATCGCTAAAAGACTTGGGCAGTCATTATGTTTGGTCCACAATGCCCTAAAATTCAACATTCAATTCGAAACTCGAGGTCGGAAGAAGAAATCCTGTCAAACGACCGACACCCGAATCCTAAGTTTTTACTGCTCATCCATTGCTGCTCATATTGACCATGAAATATCGTCTAGATGCATATCGTATGTATGCATATGTTCTAATGCATAAATACATACACGCATATATTTTTCCAAATAGCAACCTTTTTATGTTTCGTTCGCTGTGAACGAATTTTCTTAATTTATTTTTCTTATTGAAACACATTTATTTATAAACATAAATACATGTATTTATGTATGTATGTATGCAATGAGCATGCATGAGTGCGCGCATATAAGTATGCGTATATATATGCTATTGACAAACTTTTGCCAGTTATTTTAAATGCATACACATATTTACATATATATTTACCTAAAATCGTACATATGTATGTATGTATCTGTCTGAGCTAATATTACTGAAACAGCTTTTACTTTTTCTTAGATGAAGAGGCCAATGTCAGGCTTAGTAAATTAATTTACTATCTCTTTATCTTAACAGAAAATAAATATAGTTTATGTAAACTACTGTATAAATTAAGGGGATATAAAATGTTTTTATTTTAAAGGTTAGAATTTAAATAAACCTCAAAATATATTCGTTTATAGTATATATGGATATAAAAAAAAAAACAACATATATGAAAAAAACATATATCTATTTGTTTAGATAATTTAAACTTAAAGCATTTAGTTTGTATGTAGCTATTAAGATTTATTCAGACTAAAAGACTTCACGGTTTGTTATTTTACTCATTTATTCTATAGCAGGGCTTTACAAAGCTTTTGTGGTTTGAGCTATGCGCTCGATGGTCTTGCTTCGAAATCGTGATCAAGTTGGCTGCTGCAATTTCTTGCGCTCTTTAAGCCATGGTATGATTCACTCAAGCCATTCCTTTCCCCGACTTGTTCGTAAGCTCGCTTTGCAGTAACTTTTCTGTTTAGGAAATTGTATATAGTCATACATACGCAGACATTGCTTCAGTCTGGTACCTCCTCGCGTAGCGCGTACTTCAAAAAATTGTTTTTATTTAAAAAAAAACGAATAAGAGAGTTTAATATATTAAAGAAAAAGATTGTTCATAATTTTTTAGCATATGATGAAATTATTCGCGTATTAAATACCGCAGTGCTTATGTTATAAGTTTCTTTATAGTTTAAAAATTTAAAATTGGTGAAAAGTAAAAATTTTCACTTTTAATATGGATAGGCTGCAAAAAATGTTCAATTGTATATTGATTTTACTTTATGTATTATCAAATATTCCTCAAAATGTAGCGGTCCGCATATCTAATTCACAACAACGAATTAAAGGTGAGGAATAGTTGTTATTATATGCACATTTTTTTTTATAAATAAAATTTGCATATTTTGATAATTTTAATAAAATTAATATGTATAATTTACATTAGAATAGCTATGTATATATATTACTTTATAATCCCTTATCAATTAAACAAATTTTAAACAAGCAGGGAAACCTGTTACTATAACGGATTTCCATTTATAATAGCATCAAATACCCTGTTTGTCAATGGTTCAATTGTGGTTCGATAGCACAAAGAATCATATAATACAAATTTTTACTATTTTTTTACTACTGAAAAAAAAGGTTATCAAAAAAATGATATTTACCTAAATGATATATATATAATATACATAAATGATTTAAAATATTTTTATAATAATTAATAAAATGAATTAAATTTTAAAAGTATCTACTTCAACTAATTTATAAAGCTTTTATGTATGCGATAGATAGTTTTTTTTGTTTGAAACCTTTACCGTGAAAGTATGGAATGAAACTATTGAAATCATTAGGTTCATTCATGTTATATAAATCAAACGTAAAAAAATGCCTTCACAAATAAACTACTTTGGATAATCTTATGTACATTCACTGTGGCAACGAGTTCACATTCACATTTCGTTTAAGACTGGTCTACCACGACATAACCGGTACCTATTCACAAAAACAGACAAGAAAAGGGGCCATACAATTATAACGCGAATCATGCATACCCTATCAAAAAGATTGGTGTTGTTTTATATTGAATTTAATGGAAAAACTTTTATTTTTCACATATTGTTGTTACAATTATATTGTATATATAATATAGTATAGGACTATAATTTTTTATTATATTTTTAACGTCGCCCGAATTTACAAAATTTTTATATTTTACACAACATTTCAAACATAAGTTAAGATGTTTTTTTTTATTTTTTTATACAAACCGGTCATTATTAAGTATTATTTTGAAATCTCACATTCATTTGCAAATTATTATGCGATGTTGCTAAGTATGGGACTTTTGATTTGTTTAAAAAGCTTAAATACAGATACAAAAAGTAAATATATAGTACATTCATGTATCCGTGTATAAATCTAACGAAAGTTGTATCTAAGCTAATCAGAATATTTATGATATTGAAAGGTGGTATTTTAGGACTTTGACTACATATGTATCTTTCTAAGTCAAGTTTTTATATAATAATAATATGAATACATAAAAAGAGCTTTTTATTTAATTAATATGAATATGTACATGTATGATAAATATTTATAAAAAATTATATAAAATAAAAAAGTTGATTAGAATGATGAAGGTACTCCAGAATTTCAGAAATCAAAATTTGCTGGAGATGTAAAATAACACAGGCCAACAGCAAAAAATCTCCACTCCAATTTCACCTGCTTCATAACCTTTAAGCTCCCCTAAACCAAAGTCCAGAACAAACATAGTTTCTATCACCCACAGTTTCCGCGGTACACCTAAGAGAAGAAATTGATCAAATTTTACCATATATTGAATTATGTAGGCCGTGTAATGGCGATAACCATCATAGTTTCCAGTACATATCATTTTTGAAATGTATGTGTACCAACTAAAATTAAAAAATGGTATCTAGCAGTTACCATATCTTTGGAATACTCATCCAAAGTTGAAATCTCAGATTTTCTACATTAATTTTTGGTCTTCTATGATTTTTCCCCAAACCTTTTTTCTCTGGAAGATTTTTATTATCTTTTTGAAATCAGTAGATTATACCATGTTTTAATTTTGGATTTAAGGAAAAACTCGAAATAATTTTATTGAATTTAATATAGGTGGTTAAACAATATTTTCTTCAATTAAATTGGAGTTTTTAATCTCATATATTTTCAAAAAGTCATGGCTATCTAAAACTGTTTCTTTGTTCAAAACATATCTATTGCAGGTTTAGCTTGTTTAGTAAAGCTTTACAGAAGTTGTAGATAGGCCATGACCTTTCGAAAACTTTGGATGAGTATTCCAAAGATATGGTAGCTGCTAAATACCATTTTTTAATTTTAGTTGGTACACATACATTTAAAAAATGATATGTACTGGAAACAATGATGGTCATCGCCATTACACGGCATACATAATTCAATATATGGTAAAATTTGATTAATTTGTTCTCTTAGGTGTACCGCGGAAACGGTGGGTGATAGAACCTATGTTTGTTCTGGACTTTGGTTCAGGGGAGCCTTAAGGTTATGGAGCAGGAAAAATTATGCGTGGAGGAAAAAAAAAGTTGGAAATTGTCGGCCTGTGTAATTTGCCGGAAATGATCAAATTAAAAAAATGTTAAGAAAATTCTTAAAACGTTTTTTGACATATACTCCTTTTGAAATCGTGCACGATCAGATTTTACGCTCCTGAAGCGTTTCTATGGAAATTTGTTCCAAAAGACTTTGACTTCAGCACTTGTCTTCTCGAGCATGTTATCTTGCTAAATTTGTAAAATTTTTGCCTTCGAAGGAAAAAAAACATTAGCTGAGTTTTATTTTCTCGCCCTTTCGCCTTTTTCACACCCCTACATTTTTATCCGCCTTGGTTTACAATTTATCTCATGTTTCTTTCCCCCTTTGCTTACTTTTGGATACTCATCTGCGAAATCTGAATTTACAATGACTTTAGTAAAGCATGTTGACTTTTTTAGAGTGCGCACTTTTAAAAGTGCGCGTTTCTTAATGAGGGTTTAAAGAAAAACAACGAAAAAGAAGGATTTATAGAATAAAAACGACTGATTTGTGCCGTTGATGATTCTCTATCTTTGTCGTATGAATTTTCATTGGAATTTAAATGACACACACATTTTGAATTTTTGCCTTCTGCAATTTTGCATAAAATAATAAATATTATAATATAAATTTTTTGCATAACTATTAATTGGAAGTAGAAACATCATTAACAGAAATATTATAATATAAATTTTTTGCATAACTATTAATTGGAAGTAGAAACATCATTAACAGAAACATTATCAATGTATTTATTTTTTTAAATAACTTGAAAAGAAAGAAAATTTTAAAAATACTAGGAATTTGTACTTTTCTCGGGTAGGAATTCACTCGGATAAGATAGGTGAAAAAAGCCGGCCAAATTTTTTTTTTGTATTTAAAAATGGTAGCTTGTAGAATGTTACGTTCTAAAATTATTAAACAAAAACCGAAATCGTATTAACACACACCACTGAAAAAGTTATTATTTTTTTTTTCTCTTTTTCTAATAAGGATCTAATGACGTAATTTCTTTCAAATAACATCAAGCTTCAATTGATCATATTAAAAAAATTAGGGGTTTATATTAATTGTAAGAATTGTAATTGTAAGAATTTGGGCGTTATAAAGATAAAGTTAAAAGTCTAAGTCTAAGTCTAAGTCTAAGTCTAAGTCTAAGTCTAAAAGTCTAAAGTTAAAAGAAATCTAAACTTTGAAGAGATATACAATAAAATTTGTTTGTGGCATGAATGACTGAAATCTTGTAAGCTGTGGCGAAAAAATGGCGTCAAAATCTGAAAAATACAAATACAAGGCGAAAATTTAGTTTCTTCTGTAAAAATGTTGTCCTTTTTGTTTAACCAAATTGAAGATATATCTTTTTCCAAAAGCTACAACCCAAAACTATTGAAAAACGCAGGAAAGTTCAAAAACTGTTCAATAAAACGCGTTTAGGAATTGTTGAGCTATCAGCGTTTTGATAGCGGCCGAATTAATAGACCAGGTTCAATTTTACAATTCAATTTATTATGGGTCAATTTAACCCAAAAACAAATTCTGCGGCCGGTCCAAAACAATGCCGAATTACAAGTCCATAAAACCTAAGAGCTTGCGCAGAAGCTCCACCAAAGCTCCCAAAGTGCATGCGCTACAAAAGAACAACAAAGCGCATGCGAATCTGGGAGAAACAAAGAATATGGTACACCTGATAACGGGCAATTAGTGGACCGCTGCGGCTAGTTACACTGAGAGAATTAAATAGAAATAATTATGTTATTTTATGCTGGCGCAAGTCCCAACAGGAATTTTTTAACGCAAAAAAGTTTCGAAAAACGGTTTTTTATCAATAAATAAAGATTTTTAAGATAAAGATTTCGACAAGATAAACAATTCCTACTATGTGACTTTAAAAGTTCATTTACGTTTGTTTTTTTTTAGCACTGTGTAATTTGTGGTCACTTATCTTAACTTAACTCACCAGATATAAAACTTTTTTACAAGATTTGAACAAGACGATTTATATGGGCGAAAAAGAACTTTATAAATTTGTAATATTATATTTATTTGACTATAACGTAAACACATATTGTTTTTATTTCGAAGGTCTTACTTTAAAAACGTCTCAAATATTCTGTTTTGTTAGGGTGGTCTGGGTGTTAGGGTCGTTGACACGCCCACTGTTATGCTATTAATAGTTGTTAATAGCAGCCGAATAAATACACGCTCTACCAAAGTTTATAACAAAAAAGCGCATGCGAAACTGGGATACAAAAAAAATAAGAATCCATGTTGATAACAACAGCTGCAGCTTAGCATTTTATGATTATTTTAAATTCATTTTTTAGTGGCTGCTGGGTCCAAAATCCTCCCCCCATTGAAGGGTGGGCCTTCAATAACACTGTTGGATGGGGCAGCAGTCACATCATTGCAGTGGTTATTCCGTGGGTTGTCTTCCCTAGCATAGAGCGCCGACACATCCCGTGATAGTTCACCGCGTCCAGAAAACACCCAGCCAAATCGAGTATTCTGAGCAATGGGGATCCCGTGACCTAATTGGATTTGGCCAGCCGACAATAGGTCAAAGAATAAGCTGGCTCCAATCAACAGGTCCACTCGCTGCGTTTTGTGGAACTTGGGGTCAGCTAGATCCATATTGCCAGGAATCTTCCAGCCCGAAGCATCTATGTCCTGGCAAGGCTGATAGTTCGTTATATGTGAAGCTACAACAGCCTCAATTTCCACTGACTTCAAGCACACATTAACGGATGCTTCATCCGTTTCAAACCCTGCGCCGCCGAAACCGGCCACCGTTGTGGAGCGGCCAAGCTGAAGTTCATTCGCCAGCTGCAACAAGATGAGGTGCACTTGTGAACCGGAATCCAATAAAACTCGGCAAGGCAAGAAGGCTCCAGATCGACCACGAACGAGTACATTGGCTGTTGGCAGGAGCACTAGCTCAGCATTGCGATCTTGGTTCATAACAGGGTTGATTGAGCGGGATGGGTTCGCAACAGAAACGGCACCGATGGGACGGGAGACTCGTGCAGGTGAAATCTTCCCGCGAGGGTGCAACAAAATATGATGACGATGCTTGCACGTCGAGCAGCGGGAAGCTGAGCATCCGCGAGTGAGATGGCCATCCTCCAGACAAACAAAACAGCGAGCCAGACGCCGCAACTTTGAACAAGAAGGAAGCTCGTGCACCGAAATACCACACAGGGCGCATAGAGCAGGACGGGCGTTAATAACCATGCAGGAAGATCGGTTATTCGAAGATCTACCTCGGCCCACTTGGTTAGCTGGTGGATAAGCCGCCAAAGAAAAGTCGACGCATTCATGAGTCCGGCACCTGTGCTCCAAGAATCGTGCCATGGACTCCCAAGACGAAAGGCTGTCGTTGCTTCCGGCGAGAGTGTCTTTCCACTTGACCTTTGTGGCAGGATCCAACTTCTGCAGGATAATCTGGATAAGCAAGCATCCTTGGATCTCGACAGCTGATCCGGAACTCATAAGAGCCCGCATATGCCCATTGAACCGATCCGATAGCTCCCGCAAAGTAGTCCCGCAACAGACCCTGGCTCGACCACACGAAGTTGCAGGATCTCATTAATGAGAGACTGAAATATTAAACACCGATTACTAAAACGATTGCGCAATAGGTCAAGGGCCACATCGTAGTTCGCGTCAGTAATTTCCAGAGCTGTCACCGTATCCATGGCTGACTCGGAGCTTTTCCATTTTCGTTAGGTGAGGATGGCTGTCAATCGTGGTCTTAAAAAGGGCGCAGAAATCCGGCCACTCGGCATAGCCGCCGCTGAATGTTGGCATCGGCAACGGTGGCATGGAGGGGCTGGCTTGTATGGCATTGGCGATACACTGGTAACGTCGAGAAGTGTGGAGTGGGCAGCGATTCTCATGGAGCGCTTGGCAACCTCCATCTGAATTTCCACTTGCACATCAGTCGCCCGCTGCGAGAATCTCCAATACAGATCACTCCCGATCTCACTTTAATTAAGCTCCTTTAACTCTTCTTGAAGCGCGGTGAACCACTCACGCAAACGCTTCTCCACTGACTCCAGCGCCATAATGGTACAATCCTCAGTCCTCGCCGCAGACTTCACTTTACGATGCAGCGCCTCCATCTCCTGGCTAGTCACCTCAGCTCTTCTCCGCAGGATCTTTTCCCGGTTTGCTGCAGCAGCTCCATTAGTCTCAGCTCCAGACTCCATTATTCAAATAAAATGCAACTTGTAACAATAAAAACAAGGGCGTTTTCTTGGCACTTTTAATCCTGATCACAATAATCAACCGGGATGAAATCACATCGGGGTCACCAATTTTATGCTATTAATAGTTTTTAATAGCAGCCGAATAAATGCACACGTTTCAAATCAGGTTTTCAATATTTTTATTTTGGGTTCAATTTAACCCTAATCTATGTGGCTCCAATCAACTCCAAATCACAACAAACGCAACCCAAGAGCTTCCGCAGAAGCTCTACCAAAGCTTCGCAAAGCGCAAACGCTACAAAATAACAATAAAGCGCATGCGAACTGGGAGACAAAAAAAAACTCAGAAGGATACATGCTGATAACAACAGCTGCAGCTAAGCATTTTATGATTATTTCAAAATCATTTTTTGGTGGCTGCTTGGCCCAACACCCACTTTTCTATAAAAGTTTTTTACCGGTTGAACCGGCGATAGCTTAAAGTTATGTTCCCTTAAATGTTTTTATCGCAATAATAATGAATGTATCACAATTAACCCACCAATAATAGGCAAGATTACCTTAACTGAAAAGCATTAAAGTACAATTTTTTTTGCTCCAACTTCCGATCAAATCCGTTTAAAACAAGTCATTCTTGCAGTGAAAATATACATATAAACAAAGATTTTACTGTACAACAGTGGTGCACAAATACATTCACGTATAAAACTTACGTTTGTTTACGCAGACTTCATCGTCGAGAAATTTCCTGGCACATTTTAAACATCGCTGTTGTACATAGATTGGACTTCATATAGAAATAAAAGTGTTCGTTTGGAGGGTTCCACAGAGCGATAAGTTTACAACAACGAGTCGACAACGAGTATGGAATAGCTTAGTGTGCAACAAGTTCAAAGTAAGGGTCCTACATCCACTTTTTTTTTTAAATAACATTTTAATATCGGACGTTTAATGAGGTCAGAACCTAGTGGAGTATCCTGCTTTAAAAATCCACATGACTGCGGGTTAGAATTTTACAACTTTGGAACGTGTATTTGGAACTTTGGAACAAGCCACTGTGTATGAGCAAAGATATCGGTAATATCTTCCACTATCTTCGGTTCTTAACAACATGGATGGTGGATCCGAATTTTAAGTTGACTAGGTCCCCTTCCGTTACCTTTTTTTTTAATTTTATTGCTTTATTATTTATTAATTTAATAACAAAATCATTCGAGAAAAACGTATCTATATCATTCATCAAATTATTGTTAAATTAATCAATTAACAAAAAATGAAACGAAATGTCGAGAATGTTATTTTTAAAAAATGCACGTTGAACCCAGTCCGAATTCTCTCGTTCCTCCTTTGTTGTTGGATTGCTCTGTCATATAAATAAAAACATCGCACATATGTATTTGTATCTCCTGTAATAGTTGCACTATGCGATGAGGTTTGGTGATGCAATCTCCAAGCATGGGATATCGGCATAGGATATGCTTCTTATTCTTAGAGCAACGACTGGAATGAATGCACGATTAGCATAGTGAGGGCTCTGGTACACACCAGGTTTGTCAGTCTTAGGGAGTCTGGGGTTCTGTTTAAGTTTAATATTTTTCTCCACTCTGGCAGGGCAGACTTTGTCTTTTGCAGCATGATCACAGATCATTATTACAATTAATGCACAGCCATTTGTCGCTTGTGCGCCACATGCACCAAGTCAAGTCCACATATTGCTTGTTTTATCACTGGTTTGGTGACAATAGCATGGATTCCATTAAGTAATACTCTATAGGGTCCGGATGGGCAATATAGATTCTCGACACACCAAACCTCGAGGGGCGATTGTCATAGTTAGATGGACCAATGCCCAAATTAAGTAACCTCCATGAAGGATCGCTTGCGTCCGGTACCAATATGGCTAGGAGCTTTTTAATTCATTTCCATTGTCTGCTTACGGCAATAGCTGCTGACTCACCACTCTCACTAGCAGAGTCAGTATCCAATGAGTCCTTACTTTCCGCAGCTAAAATTTCAAAAGAAGATTTAAGTAGAAGTGTTGCTCAAGATTGATGTTTATTGTATTAATCGAAATGGTGATTTTAGGCTGGGGCGGCATAACTGCGAGCAATGCAGATATATCTGCACTGCTGGCGAGGAGTTGGGAGCGTAAATCTTTTGGTTCCGCACCAGCAATATTTCTAGATTAAGAACAAAGATTAAATACGAGCAGCAAAGTACTTGATAACTTGCGTGGTAGTCTATTTCCAAAAAAGCCAAAAAATTTAAAACTCAATCAAAAGTCATAAGATCCTTAAAAATGTTGTTTCAAACTATTAAATGTTCCTAATAAAAACACTCTAACATCTTAGTAGAGAAACGATAGAGATTAATAATTTCTAACCCCTCCTCAAACTCCCAAAAAACTTAAAACCAGGTATGTAAATCCATATTATGAATTTTAATTACGGATTTGTATATTATACCCTTGCAGAGGGTATTATAATTTTGGTCAAAAGTGTGCAACGCAGTGAAGGAGACATCTCCGACCCTATAAAGTATATATATTCTTGATCAGTATCACCTCCTGAGTCGATATAAGCATGTTCGCCTGTCCGTCTGTCTGTCGGTTTCTACGCAAACTAGTCTTTCAGTTTTAGAGCTATCGAGTTATTGCACACATCCTTCTTTTCCTTGCAGGTAGTACATAAGTCGGAATGGGATCGGTCGACTATATCCTACAGCTGCCAAATAACTGAGTGATCGTAAATGCCACAACTTTGGTGTTTTTTAAGTTAGAGGGTTGGGACATAGTACAGATTCTATTTTGAACAAAATAATCTGATTTGACAAATTTCATAAGGATCGGCCGACTATATCCTATAGCTGCAATATAACTGGCATAACTTTGGTGTCTTTTAAGCTAAAATGATGGGACTTTATACGGATTCTTTTTTGGGCAATATAATTCGACCTTCCAAATTTCATAAGGATCGGCCGACTATATCCTATAGACGACTGTTGGCACCTAGTGCCAAGACCTACTACCCTATATGCACACTTAGTAATTTGATCCAAGACCTACTACCCTATATGCACACTTAGTAATTTGATCCAATCAATATGCATCAGCATGTTGCAATATACAAACCCACTAATCTATTAGCAATAAGCACAAAACAATATCCAACCTAATAAGCCAGCACTAGTAGACGGCGCCCGAAGCAGAAATCAGCATTATCAGCGGGAAGAATGACCGACTGACCGAAGCAAGCAAAAACCAGCAAGCTAAGCCGAAATGCATGTACAAGCAGTACCTGAACAAACAATCTGAGTCAGCAGACTCAGAGGTGGGTGACCCTGGCATCAACATTAGTTTTAGCACGTCCATAACATTGACCTTCCTTAGACTTAATTATGTACATTTTGCCATCTTATATAAGAATTGTTCTTCTGAAATAAAGATAGTTGCGAAATCAGAGTGAATCATCTCGTTACTCAGTGTCTGAACCACGGCACTTAAAATCAACCTACTTCGAGTGATCCTGTGTAGACCCCGCGTTACCTAACTACTTCGAGTGTTGCTCCCGTGAAACGGACCACGAGGACATCCCGCGTTACCTAGCCTACTTCGGTTGTTGCTCCCATGTAACGGACCGCCAGTAGGACCGGCCGATAAGAAATCAGCCGAACCACCATACCACCGATACTTGAGGAAAACCAGCCCAGGACTTCAAGCCCCCCACATCAACTCCAGCCTGATCACAGCAAGCGCCTGGTCAACCCGAGCAGTCCCTTGCAGAATCCAGGTAAATTTAGTCAGACTATTTACGTTCTTTGACTACGACTGCAGGACCTACCGCTACTCCCGCGAGTTCAAGTTTGACATAGTTGCCGCATAACGCTCTATGGGCGAACATTTGGTGACCCCGACGTGATCCTTTTCTAGAGGATCACAAACTGAACACAAGCCGCAACACAATTTAACTCATCAAAAAAAAAACATCATAAAATACATACATAAAAAAAAAAAGGATACATCGCAACAATGGGATCAGAATCAGACCCCGTAATCCAAATGCATTGATGAGCAAATTGAAAGCAACATAGCCATCCAAAGGTTAATAAGAAACTTCACTTAGGACTCCGCAGAGCGTAAACTCAAGGAAGGATACGTCGAGGAGAGACCCAGACAGCTCACTCACTAATGGACCCAGTTTAAAAAAAATGATTCCAAGCTCCATGAGCTAAGTCCTGAGAATGAGTATTTCACAAAGGCCAAAGCGCTAGAAGAGCTTGTGAAAAAATATGAAGTAATATTTTCGGATGGAATCCCATCAGTGTCAGGCCCGTCACAAAAGCCCCGGGAAACAGGCGAAAATCTCGAGCCAAAGGCACAATCATCACGAGGAAACGAAGGAGAAGACCTTCGATTAACATCATTAAGACGAAGATATGAAGGACGATTATACGATATGGAAGACTTTCTGTGCAACCGTACCGAAGGACGGGAAGTGTACATACACCTCAGACAACACATGAAGGAGCTATGGAAGGAAATCGTCACGGGATACCATGATCTCATCCTCCTGGAACCAGCCATAAAAAATTATGGACACACCGATGACAAATTTTAGGTTGTACGAGCAGAATACTTTTCGATTTCGAGCGAAGAATCGCAATCGGCTTCAGCATCAACACAAAAACCTGCGATCGCACCTCCGTTTGTAATACTATTATTAGAAATTCCAAAGTTTGACAGAGACTACCGACATTGCCTACGATTCTACGAAATTTGTACGGAATGCATCCACAATCAAGACTACAGCGATGCAGTAAAATTCCGTCATTTGGAGAATCATGTGACAGGTGAAGCAAAAAACCAAATCTCAACGTCAATTGGCGGAAAAACCAGTTACCAGCATGCTTGGCAACGACTAAAGAATCGATACCAAAATGAACAGCTGTTGATTAAATTCGCGATCCAAGACCTTTTCGGACACCCCAGAACAAATGGATCAGCGGACCAGCTGCGAAGCCTACATGATACCGTGCTCCGAACGATCGCCACTCTCAACGCACTCAAGGTGTCAAAAGACAACTGGGAGCCAATCTTGATACACATCATTGAGGAAAGATTGGACCCACACACGCTGTCATCTCTAGAACTAGCCGTCACCGATCCAACCAATCGACAATCTCTAAAGCAAATGTTAGAAAACCTTGAGCGTCAGGCAACCAGTCAAGTAACAATGCAGGAAAATACATCGGCTGCTCCACTTCGATCCAGTTCATCACGATTGGTGTGTTCAGCCACAGCCCTGCCTACAGATAAGCCCACCGTTCTGTCCAACCGCCCAAGTGGCAATACGTGGACCAGTCGGAACCCCTCAGCAATGCCGCACACTCCTAGATTCTGGATCACAGATTAACATAATCACCAGAAGGATGGCTGACACACTTGGACTACAATTGGAGCCATCAACCCTGAACATCGCTGCACTGGGAGGAACAACTAAAAGATCACGAAAAAAGGCTGTGGTGACCCTATCATCATTAATCACCACTGACTTCGAAAATCAAATCACATCGTTGTACTACCGGAAATAATGCCCAATCAACCATCCCACCCTATTCAAGCACCAAGAAATATCTCACCTCAGTTTCGTTATCGCTGGTATCTTATCAAAGTTGAAGATCTCACCCACATGATTCAAAATTTTTGTTTGGTTTTTTTTTTATTCTTTTATCTTTTATTTGTTGGATCTTCTCTTATTAAGAGACTAACAACAATTTTAAAAATCTTAATCTAATACATAATTAGTTTATTTTTGTAAACATCTATACTATGGGGCCTCCGATGTCAACGGGCTGGAAGGTCATTTCTTCTTAATCGGGATTGTTGACTAACTTGGTTAAGCGATCTGGCTAGAGGATTTTGGTGCGTGGAGAGTTTCCTTTTGTATTTTTCCTGGAGTTGAGAAATTTCGACTTTGACGAGAGGTATACCTAGGTCTCTATGGATATCTTCATTGCGAATATACCATGGAGCTCCTGTGATGGTTCTGAGCACTTTAGACTGTGCCCTTTGGATAACGTCTATATTGCTACTGCTTGCATTGGCCCAAAGTTCGGAGCCATACTTCCAGATAGGCTTTATGACTGAATTGTAGAGTAGTACTTTATATTCCAGTCGAAGTGGGGAACGGTGATTGATAAGCCAGTGCAGTCCTCTGGATTTATGTCTTAATTGGTCCCGTTTCGCTTCAATATGTTTTTTCCATGTAAGACGCCTGTCCAGGTGGACGCCGAGATATGTGACCTCATTCACAGAGAATGGTATTGTTTAGAGTTGGAGCGGGGCAGTTTTTTCTGTTGAGAGCAAAGGTAATATGTTTAGATTTTTCACCGTTTATCTTTATACGCCAGTCCGCCATTCACTTTTCTATTAGTGCAAGGTGAGAGGAGAGGCTTCTGGATGCTTCCAGCGGGCATTTAGATCTTTTTAGTATGGCTGTATCATCGGCAAATGACATAGTTAGACGCTGGTCTGTTGGGATATCTGCTGTATATAGAAGATATAGAGTGGGGCCGAGGACGCTTCCTTGGGGTGCGCCTGCCTTAATTTCGAACTCTTCTGTCGTAAAGTTTTTTTGTTTTACAGTGAACACTCGATTAAGCAGGTATGTTTTGAGCAGCTCATGACCGTTTTGTGGGAGTAATAGTTTTATTTTATACATACAGTAGGGAGCAAAATTGAGTACATGTTGAAAATTTGATGTTTAGGTGCTCATAACACATAAACGCGAAAGTAAATAGTAACACCTTTTTTTTCTAAGATTATATATCTTATTCATAACAAAATGGCATATTTATTTTAACCATTAAAGAAGCCGTTTACTAGATATAAATTAAAATCAGCGGGCATTTAGATCTTTTTAGTATGGCTGTATCATCGGCGAATGTTGACATAGTTAGACGCTGGTCTGTTGGGATATCTGCTGTATATAGAAGATATAGGGTGGGACCGAGGACCCGCCTTAATTTCGAACTCTTCTGTTGTAAAGTTTTTTGTTTTACAGTGAACACTCGATTAAGCAGGTATGTTTTTAGCAGCTCATGACAGTTTTGTGGGAGTAATAGTTTTATTTTATACATAAGTCCTTGCAGCCAGACTCGGTCAAATGCCTGGGATATGTCCAGAAATATAGCAGAACAGTATTCTCGCTGTTCATAGGCGGTTTGAATTTCAGATGTGATACGGTTCACCTGCTCTATGGTGCCATGCTTTTCTCGGAAGCCAAATTGATGTTCAGGGATTATATTATTCGAAGTCATATGAGGCGTGATACGGAGCAGTAGAAGTTTCTCAAAAAGCTTTGATAAGCATGAAAGTAGACTTATTGGTCTATATGAAGAGGCCAAAGCTTTATCTTTCACTGGTTATTATACATTATACATTACATTATTATAATGAATTTTTTCCATTGTTGGGGGAAGTGGCCAAGCTTTGTAATAGAGTTAAATTGAATTTTTATATAATTGATGGCGCACGCAGGAAGCTCCATAATCATTTTCGGCGCAATGAGGACATACCCTGGAGACTTATTTGGCTTGAGGTGCTCTTTGATGATCTCAGTGATTTCACTTGTTTGAAATTCTATAGCTGGGATTGGATCTGGAATTGGTAGCTCTGGAAGAATGGAAGGAGAGGCTGCTTGATTTGGAGTAAAAACTTTACAAAGGTGACTAGCGAAGACGCTTGCTTTTTCTTCATCGCTGCGCGCCCAAGATCCATCTGGCTTTCGAAGGGGCATATCTGCTTCTATAAGCGGCTTGAAGTTAGGATGGGCTTTCCATAGAGGACACCTGGTACTTTTTGGGGAAAGCTGTTCAATGTATGATTTTTGAGCAAGTTCTTCTCTGCTCCGTAGGACCTTTGTGAGCCTTCGTGTTGCTGTTTTTAGCCTTAATTGGTAGGTGCAATATTTTTTCTGGTTGTTGTATAGGTATTTCGTGGCTAAGCGATGATTTTCCTCCGTGTAGACTTGGAGCTTGGTCCCCCGTATATTGGCCTTGGTCAGTGGCATTATATGAAAATTGTTATTTCCAATTAGCTTAGCGAGACAGTTTACCATATCGCTGCAGTTTTGATCACGTATTTGGGTGGGGGCTTTTGCTTGGTTCCGGGAACTTCCGACGAATGAGAAATAGGCATTGGAAGATCGTCTACGCTCTGTTTCTGGGACTAAGAGTTACTTTCGTTCATGTTGTTGTTGTTTATGTTAGGTACTGCAGGCAAAGGGGCCGCTCTTATTTCTTTAAATGAATATGCACAAGCTGTTGGTTTAATTTGTCGTGATAGCATTTCAATTTTTGAATTTAATAAATTTTGATTTTGTGTTAGTTATTGGACACTATAAGCTCGAGACTTATGTGTGTCCAAAAGCGTCGTTTCGCGATTTCTAGAGCACACCACTTCTTTTGCTTTTTCACTGAGTTTTCTGGTATTTGCATAGCTGCTGGCGGAGCAGCACAGAAACACGTCCACTTTCTCTGACGATTGGATTAATAATTACTTAATTAATTGTTTGGTATTAACATTCGATTTTTAGTAATTAGTTTTAAGATCCACAATATTTTCTAGAGCAAGGGTACACATCGGTTCACTGAGACGGTCCAACAACAACGCACAGCCGCATTGGATTGAGTCCCTCAATAGGGGGGAGGGGGAGAATGTTGGCACCTAGTGCCAAGACCTACTTCCCTATATGCACACTTAGTAATTTGATCCAATCAATATGCATCAGCATGTTGCAATATACAAACCCACTAACCTATTAGCAATAAGCACAAAACAATATCCAACACATTGTTACTCCGTAGCGCTCGCTAGGTTGAATTGACTTTTTTTGGAAAAAGCGTTATAACTTCACCAATTTTCATTATTTTTTTCGTTTATTCAGAATTAATGAGACAACATTGATATGTGGCAAAAATGACAGAATTTTTGTAAATTGTACCGAAAAACTGGCGTCAAAATCCGAAAAACACGAATAAAAGTCGAAAACTTCAGTTTCAGGTGTAAAAATCTTGTATTTTTTGTTTAACAAAATCAAAGATATATTTTTTTTCAAAAGCTACAACATTTAACTAAATCGGTTGAAAAAAACGCGTCCCGGAATTTTTAAGCGCAAAGAAGTTCCGAAAAACGGTTTTTTAACCATAAATCAAGATTTTGAGGGTATTACAATTATTTCAAACATGGTTTTGTGATATACTCGATCCAATAAACAATTCCTACTATGTCACTTAAAAAGTTTAAAGTCACTGTTACGACCGATCCCGGCTGTTCCTACTTACATATATGCTGCCTGCAAACAAAAGAAGGATGTGTGCTATGTTTCAACTCGATATCTTTAAAACTGAGAGACTATTTTGCGTAGAAACAGGGAGGCGGACATGCTCACCTCCTGATCCTGATCATGAATATATATACTTTATTGGGTCGCAAATGTTTCTTTCACGGTGTTGCACAATTTTGACCAAAATTGAAATACCCTCTGCAAGGGTATAAAAAGCGAAGAGCAAAATAAGGTAAACTTTTAACAACTAGGCGTATATATAAATTTGATTCCTTTTAAAGAGCTTCTAGTTTTAAGATATATGTATAGCTAAATATATTACAATATTCGAATTGTTGTCTGATCCTTTGGAAAATTTAAGATCAGACTCGTTTCTTGGTATAAATTTCCCACTATCAAAAACATATATGTGACATACATAGTTAACTAATTTTTTAAAATATTTGTATGTGTTTAAATTTTTTTACTTTATTATTCAGATAATCAGGGTGATCTATCAGCATCGGGATCTTATTGGCAACAGCATGTGACTCCTTCCAGCGGAACGACAGCTTATGAATCACCATTTTATTCGGCTACACATGGTCTTGTGCAGACCCATCCGTCTCTAGGCACTAGCCACTCAGGACCAGTTCCTTTAAATAATAACAATCTGGGAAGTGGAGTGCCTCTTGCTGGAGCAACTAATAGTAAGCCTTCCTTAACCGCAGGAAGCGGATATTTGAACTCTCGGGGAAGCTTGCCAAGTTCCGCGCGCTATCCGTCTCATAAAATTACAGGAACTGTGGTTGAGCCAAATCCAAAGTCTCCGTTCCGACACTTGGATTTCTCTACAAGTGCTACAGCTGAATTGCGCCGAAATCCTTCTTTATCTGCTCCAGATGAATGCGCACGAGCTTGTCGTGAGGGAGAACCTCCTAGAATTTGTTATTATCACTTTACTTTGGAGTATTATACCGTTTTGGGAGCGTAAGTACATTAACAAGAACACATAATTTTAAAATATATGTATAAAAAAAACCTTCGATATGTACCTGACACCCTTGTTGCGCTACAAGCTTTTTAGCAGCGCGCAGCTTCTTAGGTCCAAATGATTCAATCAATCAATTGTAACTTCAATAATCGTCTTAAATTATTCGGGGTGCGGCAGCGAGGCACGGGGTGGGGTGGGTGCGGGTCTAATCGACTCGTTGTGATCATGGGAACTGCTAAAAGCTTCCCGGTATGTAAATCGGTATAGCATTGTCCAAACAGAACGCCAACGAACAGAACGAGGCAGTTACAAAAAAAACTTTCAGCACATATGAGCAA
Source organism: Drosophila ananassae (assembly GCF_017639315.1). Classification (NCBI taxonomy): domain Eukaryota; kingdom Metazoa; phylum Arthropoda; class Insecta; order Diptera; family Drosophilidae; genus Drosophila; species Drosophila ananassae. The sequence goes on along the minus strand of NC_057929.1, from coordinate 21,649,387 downwards.
GACTGGTGCACATGTGGCAACAATGCAATATGAACTGACCAGAAGAGATTAATAGGCTTTGCCGCAGCGCATAATATGGTAGTTCGTAGTACTGGGTTTCGTCATTTGGACATACACAAGGCATCATGGCTCTCTCCTGATCGACTGACCAGAAATCAGATCGATCATGTTGTGATCGATGCAAGGCATGCATCTAACGTACTCGACGTGCGATCCTGTCGGGGTCCCAACATCGACTCCGACCATTATCTTGTTGCAGCTAAGATTCGCACACGGCTATGTGTTGCGAAGGTTGCACGTCGAGGACTGTTGAGAAAGCTGGACATCGGGAAGCTGCAATCACAACGGACAAGGGAGGCATTCTCCACTCAAGTCACAGGCCTACTGAGCCGAGCAACTCCAACACCTGAAGACATCAGCAATATGTGGGCACTCATATCCCACTCCCTGCGAACTTCTGCAGAAGAGGTCGTCGGATTCCAACGTACCCCAAAGAGGAATCCATGGTACGACCAGGAGTGTCGCGACGCAACAGCTGCAAAAGACGCCGCCTACGGAAGAACACTGCAAGCTGGGGCCACAAGGGCTGTTGTCGAGGTCTACAGGTCAAGGAGGAGAGATGAGAAACGCCTCTTCAGACGCAAGAAGAGAGAACAGGAGAGGCGTGAGTGTGAGAGCATTGAGAGCAGCAGAGACCGGAATGAAGCTCGTAACTTCTACCAGAGGGTTAAGCGTCTGACCCAAGGTTTTAAGACTGGAGGAGTTGCGTGCAAGGACGATGACGGAAACCTAATCACAGATGCAGAGATTGTGCTGAGGTTATGGAGGGATCACTTCTCAAGTCTATTAGCTGGCTCTGGCCATGATGACTATGGAGAGTATGATCCACAAACCCCAATCTATGGTACTGATGTGGACGTACCGACCCCAAGCCATGCCGAAGTCAAGGATGCAATCCAACGACTTAAAAACAATAAATCCGCAGGTGCTGACGGCCTGCCGGCTGAATTGTTTAAGGCTGCTGGTGATATGTTGGTAGGGAGCATGCACAAACTAATCAGCAAGATATGGCTTACGGAGAGCATGCCCGACGATTGGAACCACAGCATGATCTGTCCTATCCTGAAGAAGGGTGATGCCACATTGCGCACCAATTACCGTGGCATTAGTCTTCTTCCAGTCGCATACAAGGTCCTTACGAGCGTACTGTGTGAAAACCTGAAACCCCATGCCGAAGCACTGATTGGACCTTATCAGTGCGGGTTCAGGCCTGGCAAATCCACTATTGACCAGATTTTCACCTTGCGCCAAATCCTGGAGAAGTCCTGCGAAAATCAGATCGACACATATCACCTCTTCGTCGATTACAAGGCAGCATTCGATAGTCCCCGGCGAGATCGCCTATATGCCGCCATGTCTGAGCTTGGTATACCAGCAAAGCTAATACGGCTTTGCATGATGACATTGAGCAACACCATCAGCTCTGTCAGGGTAGGAAATGACCAATCTGAAACCTTTTATACCAAGTGTGGTCTCAGACAAGGCGACTCGCTGTCTTGTATGCTCTTCAACATTCTAATGGAGAGTATTATAAGGAAGGCTGGTGTGCATCGGACGGGCACTATTCTAACAAACAGATGTGTCCAACTCCTTGGCTACGCTGATGATATTGATATCATTGGCCGAACCAAGCGTGATGTTACAGCAGCCTTCGGGGCTATCGAAAAAGAGTCAGCTAAAGTAGGACTGGCAGTTAACATGGATAAGACAAAGTTTATGGTGTGCTCTAGCAGGGAATCGCGGCGTCTTGATTCCCAGCTATCTGCAGGAAGCCATAGCTTTGAGTCCGTGAAGGAATTCATTTACCTTGGATCTGCAATATCTAGCACAAATGATGTCAGCCTGGAGATTAAGCGGAGAATCACACTTGCCAACAGGTGCTACTTTGGGCTCAGTAGGCACTTTAACAGTAGAGCTCTCTCTCGACCGACAAAAATAACACTCTACAGGACGCTCATTCTTCCAGTACTCTTATATGGTGCGGAGTGCTGGACAGTGGTGCAATCCGATGCAGCTGCTCTTGGAGTGTTCGAGAGAAAGATTCTCCGCAAAATCTTTGGTCCAATCTGCGTTGGCGATGCTTATCGCACCAGATGGAACCACGAGCTGTATGAGCTGTACGGGGATGTTGATATAGTAAGCCGAGTCAAAATTCAAAGACTCCGCTGGCTGGGTCACATCGCCCGTATGGAAGAAGACGCTCCGGCTCGTAAGGTATTTGATGCGGTAATCGTCGGAAAACGGAGGAGAGGACGACCCCGGATACGTTGGCAGGACCAGGTGATGGAAGCCCTGTCTACATCTGGTGTTACCAACTGGCGAGCGCGGGCCCAGGACAGGAAAGCGTGGAGGCAGATTGTGCAACAGGCTGTGACCCGATAGGGTTGTGATGGCCATTTATTATTATTAGAAGAGAAAATACGAGAATGTGATAAGATAGCTTTTAGACCGATGATCTTCCTGAGACCCGCTGCCCGCTAGAACAATAGTTATTACAAAATATAATAATAATATGAGGCAAATATGCTTCCACCGCAGGTCCAAACAACACTATTTCTAATATTTCGCCGTCGAAGTAACAATTTCTTTTAAATAATTCCATGTTAGTTTAGTTTTTTTCATTTTAAACATTTCCCCTGACTTTTTTTAATGAACTATTTTTGATATTTTTTAAAACGAAATTTTTTTTTTTTTTTTTATTAATTAGTGCATGCCAGGTATGTACACCAAACGCAACAAATACAGTATGGAGCCATTGCCAGTGTGTTTTAGCTGATGGTGTAGAGCGCGGAATTCTTACTGCCAACCGTATGATACCAGGACCAAGTATCCAGGTGTGTGAGAATGATAAGGTTGTTATTGATGTAGAGAACCATATGGAGGGAATGGAGGTGACTATTCACTGGCATGGAATATGGCAACGAGGTTCTCAATACTATGATGGGGTACCTTTTGTCACACAATGCCCAATTCAGCAGGGAAACACTTTTCGCTATCAATGGACTGGAAATGCTGGAACGCACTTTTGGCATGCGCATACTGGTCTTCAAAAATTAGATGGCCTCTACGGAAGCGTTGTCGTTCGCCAACCTCCATCAAGAGACCCAAACTCTCACTTATACGATTTTGATTTGACTACCCATATTATGTTGATCAGTGACTGGTTACACGAAGATGCGGCGGAACGGTATCCTGGGCGCCTAGCGGTAAATACAGGTCAAGACCCAGAATCAATGCTGATTAATGGTAAAGGCCAATTTCGTGATCCAAATACGGGATTTATGACAAACACACCTTTGGAAATTTTTACTATAACTCCTGGCCGGCGTTACCGATTTCGTATGATAAACGCATTTGCTTCAGTCTGTCCGGCTCAAGTGACTATTGAAGGGCATGGAATGACGGTTATTGCAACTGATGGTGAACCTGTACAGCCAGTTGATGTAAATACGATAATTTCATTCTCGGGTAAGTTATTTTAAAAATTAGATCTTATTTATATTAGTAAGTAATTAATAATAAGTAAAAGTAAAATGTAAAATAATTAGTATTAGTTCCCAATAAACCCGATTAGTTTAGTTTGGAATAACATTTTATAAAATGTTACCCTTTTCCAGTAGAGTCCAGTAAAGTCAAAAATTTTCAGTGACAACTAAGAGGTCATTACATCCATCGGCTCGATTTCAAGCAACTCGAAAACAGTCTCCGACTGTAGAACGCCTCTATACGAGAAGGTCAGTCAATATGACATCAGCCTCATCTGGATCCCAGGTTTTAAGGGCATATCAGGCCCCTCTGCATAACCGACGAACCACCGCTCCAATCTACCAGTCCCGGTGTACCGAAAGCCACATACAAACTACATTTCAAAGAAATTTTCGATTGAAAGAACCAACTCAGCTGAGATTCCGTCTCAAATTGCCGGTTTAACCGCCAACTCTGGCCTCTTGTCTTGAAGAAAAGAACATCCCAGCTTTTAAGGATGAACAGGACCCGCATTAGCACGGCAATCAGAGTCATCATTGGGTATTGGCTTGTGGGAACACATGATAGGCAAATAAATCACCCCACAACGACTAGTGACGCAGCTGCAAAGACGCGGATGAGGAGGAAACAGTAGAACATCACATCTAGAAATTAAATCGAGAAATCGATATCTCCGACGTGGTATCTTAGATCTTAACAGGATACAAAAATACATCCATCCAAGTTCAGGGTGGTTGAACGGCTGGTGTAGGAGTTTTCTTGAACACGGGAAGGGAAGATGCACAAAGAGGGTACGGACAGAACACGGTCTATGAGCGTCGGATTCAACTAACCCTTTTCCATCAAAAATGATAGCTTCTGAAAAAAAGCCCAGAAAGTGCTTATGATAACATTATTTAAACAATAATATAAAAATCTTATGCTGTGAAATATTTATTTTTTTCTATTATGAATGCAAATAAAACACAGGGATTCATAGGTTTTTGTTAAATTTTCGCATGACCACGATTAAAATCTTTATAACAACACACTATTGTTGCAAGACGGTTAAAGTTGATCTTTTATATGTAAGCTACAAATGTAGGCTATGCTCTTAAATACTAAGACATAAATTCTAACCCAAAGTAATGCGTATTTATTGTAGGAGAACGTTACGATTTTGTTATTTCCGCGGATCAGCCGGTTGGTGCTTATTGGATACAGTTGAGAGGTCTTGGAGAGTGTGGAATTCGGCGAGCTCAACAACTAGGTATCCTACGATATGCAAGGGGTCCATATCAACCATCTTCCCAACCTCCAACGTATGATGTTGGAATTCCACAAGGTGTGGTAAGTATCGTAAAATTAGATTCAAGAAATTGTTTCGTTATTTAACCAACCGGCCCAGCATTTATTTGTCGTTTAAATTTGATATTGAACTTTTTTTTTATTTATTTTTATAAAATATAATAATAATAAATCACCAAAATTGGATTATTTTTCTGCTTGGTAATTTCTTCAAATTATCATGATTTTATCTTAATACATATTCTAACGGAATTATCCTAAACTAGGTCTCAGAGTATGCAGGTACGTTCCACCAAATTTATTATTCAAGTGCTTTGGTCTTTATGATAGAAATGACTATTCAGCCTAATATTCGACGATATTCTCGCTGCTGCGCCGTAACCTTGCTCCTACTGCGTCTGCCGCCACTCGTATCCGCCGTCAGCGCCATGCCCTTACGTCGATTAACAGTCACAGTATCAGACTAGTCGTCTCTATCTCCTTGGTGCCTGAGAGCCGCCCATTTATGTCTTTTCATCGACACTACTCTCGGACTCCGCTGCTAAGTCGGCAGCAACACCGAGGTTTAAAGTCGATTTCCTCTTTTCTTCTTCTCAGACCAACGCTCGCTAATGCGCCCTTTTCCTATAGCCTGTCCCTAATCCGAGTTGGACGCCAAGACCCGGCGTACGCCGGACGGGATTTACACTTTTCCCACACAATCCCAAATTTTAATGATACAAAAAGTCTGCTTTAATTGCCTCTTTTATCGCACTTAAAAGTTAGTTTTAAGTTGCTTTAATATTTCTATCTTTTTGGATACAACAAAAGGACATACTCATTGTATGATAATTATTTTCTGTGAACAAATAATTAATTTCTAATAATAAGAGGGGCCCCCTAAGTTGGAGGAAAGGTAAACGCATGTTTATAAAAACATTTGTGATGTATAATTAAAAAACATAGGAAATAGTCGAAAAATCGCGGCCATCCCGACTTTTATATGCGTGCAAAGGGTAGAAGGATATTGGCAAAGTTTGTAGTTGATATTTTTAAAGCTGAGAGACTAGATACAGACAGGCAATAAGCATGTCCGTCGATCAGGAGGTGATGGATGCTGTTCTTTACTGCATACTTTTGGCCAAATATAGTATTATAATAGCATTATAATACCCAAAATTATATATAAAAATACACTCTGATTAAACTGAGACGGTAAACTGATTCTGAGAAGGGCAAAATTTTATAAAACATTGAAATTTAAGGGTAATTTTCATCCCCAAGGGTATTAAAACGTCAGGGAATAATGTCGAATACAGAAGAGGGCCGGCAGAATTGGTACGGCTACTTTTTTAGGGGATGTTCAGAAATTAGGAAAGAACTTTTTTTGAAAATGTTTGACGCTCCTCCAATATTATTAAAATGTTACAAAACAAGAAAGGAAAAGTAACTTCGGGCGGAGCCGAAGTTGATATACCCATGCAGTTAAGGTTGTGCCATTTCCGCTCGTTCAGTCATATGGCGGCTATAGGATGTAGTCGGCCGATCCTGATGAAATTTGGCAGAACAAATAAGATCGCCCAAAATGGAATCCGTAGAAAGTCCCATTATTCTAGCTTAAAAGACACCAAAAGTTATGCCAATTCCGATCGTTCAATTATATGGCTGCTATAGAAAATATCTGTACCAAGTCCCATCTTTCTAACTTAAAAAACAACAAAGTTATGCCAATTCCTATCATTCTATCACAGCTATAGGACATAGTCGGCCGATCCTTATGAAATTTTGTACATAATATATTTTGGCCAAATATACCATGTGTGGATCCAAACCCTTTAACTTAAAAAACACCGTAAAAGTTATGGCATTTCCGATCAATCAGTTATATGGCAGCTATAAAAGAGCTTTTTGCAAACAAAAGAAGGATGTGTGCAAAGTTTCAACTCGATAGCTCTAAAACTGAGAGAGTAGTTTGCGTAGAAAAAGCAGAAAGACAGACAGGCAGAAGGACAGACGGACACGGAGCTCCACAGCTGATGAGAGTGGGATGAAAAGAATTTCAGTATTGTAGGAAAAGAATTAGGCGCCGCTGTTAAAGGTTATGCACTTATGACGGCGTGTTTTTATTTGCACAAATGCAAATCATGTTAATGAAGTTGTGTGGTCAAAGTAAAAAGACAACAAATGAGTATAAATTATCTACTACATATGCTAAAGAAATTGTCATTTCATTTGAACGATTAATAATGTTGTAAGCCAAAGCAGGCATGAAAGTTTATTGTATTATTTTTGAAAATATCGCTAAATTATATTAAGCAGTTTTCAAGCGGAAGCTGTTTCTTTGGCATTTATGTATGTATATAAAAAATTATTTAAATGAAGCATTTTTCTTAAATAGTAAAAAAAATATTATATTATTACTATTATATGTATTATTATATATATTATTATTATTATATTCAAAAAATCTGAAAATTTTAATGTGGACATTAATTTCTTCCTTTTTAATGCCTCAAACATGTAAAATACCACCACTTTTATAAAAACCTCATAATCGTGGAAAATTGCACTTGTAAATAAAAAAATGCAATGTAAATTTGCCTTCTGTCCAATACATACTATAATAAACTATAAAAAAAGGTTATGAATCCTTTGGACGCACAATGCAACCGTCAAAGAAACGATGCCATTTGCGTAAGTCAGCTGAAGAATTCTCTTGAAATAGATCGCGGAATACTGGCAGAAAAGCCAGATGTAAAGATTTTTCTACCATTTCGCTTTTTTGTTTACCGTGCCGAGGATCTTTTTCAACCAAACACCTATAATCGATTTTTAGGTATGTAATAATCCGCAGTTAAAACTAGTAAACTTATATTAATATACTTAAGTATATTTTAGTTGCACCTACCGGAGACCACGTGATTTCTCTAATCGACGAAATTTCTTATCTGTCGGCGCCCGCACCGCTAACCTCGCAATATAACGATATTAACCCAGAACAATTTTGTAATGGGGACAATCGTCCGGCTGATTGTGGACCAAATTGCATGTGTACTCATAAGATTGACATACCACTGAATGCAATTGTAGAAGTGGTTTTAGTAGACGAAGGTAACTCCATTAATAACCCAAAATACATATCTCTTTTATTGATTGATTACAATATTTTTAATTATAAATACATGTTTTAATTTATCGCACTCAAATTAATAAAACTTGATTGTTTCTAACAAGTATTAAAAACAAAATAGACCATTTACAATTTTTTTGTATAGTTTTTTAAAGTGTTAATTAATTATATAAAATGTCCAGATCTAGGTCCTGAATTTAGCATAACTTGGTTCATTAAATAACCTCAATAATCTCAGTATGTAATATTTATAGTGCAACTAGTCCGAAGTAAATTACCTTTTAATTATTTTTTGATAAGAAAAAATTGCGAGCTCTTCAAAATAAAATTAATTTGGTTCTATTCGACTGAGAAATTAATATGTCTCATTTTTGTCAGTATTATAATAATAATCTGTAATTATTTTATTTAGTTCAACAGCCCAACTTGTCTCATCCATTCCACTTACATGGATATGGATTTAGTGTTATCGGCATCGGACGATCCCCGGACTCCACTGTTAAGAAAATAAATTTAAAGCACGCTCTTGATCTAGACAGAAGAGGACTGTTGCATCGACAGTACAATTTGCCACCGACCAAGGATACAATTGCTGTGCCAAACAACGGATACGTTGTTTTGCGATTTAGGGCTGATAATCCTGGTAATAATCAATTTTCTATTTTTTTAATTTCTATATTTTAATTTTCTATATTTTTCACAGGATTCTGGCTCTTCCATTGTCATTTTCTATTTCATATTGTCATAGGTATGAATTTAATTTTGCAGGTCGGCACAAATGCTGATTTGCCGCCCGTGCCACCTGGATTTCCAACGTGTGGCGATCATACTCCGCCAATACCCATTAATTGAAAAGCAGTATGTTACGCCTTCAACTTCATGCTGACCAAAACTAATCACTAAAATATTGGCAACAAAATATGACATTTGTATGATAATTAAAACCCTGCACAATATATATTTTCTTTTGTATAAATATAAAATCACAGAATCCTTTTAAGGCATGGCTGCCGTCCAAGCACACCTTTAAATAATGCTTTCTTTTTAACGCCAAGGTGCCTAGCACAAAATATATGTTTGTATATATTTGTATATTTGTAAAAACAGCCAGTACAATACATTAATTTATTTTATTAAAATTGCATTTATTTTGTATTTTTCTTCTGTTTTGAGCCCCAAACTGGAGTTTTTAATAATAGTGTAGCAGCCATTTAATACATAGCATACATGGAAACATATGTATGGATGTGTGTATGTAAACTTACATATATGTACATATGTATATTTGCATTTTTGTAAAAGTGATTTTTTTTGTTTCAAATTTCGATTACGTCAATCAATTATAAAAAAATGTCAACGATGTAATAAAAACTTAGATAAAATCTTGTAATGCAATTAGTTTAAAACTAATATAAAAAAATTGTATTTTCTCGGTTGGTTGTGTTTGATTCCGTGTGATAACGTCTCGGTTTTATATTCATCCGAGAAATTTTCTTATATTAATTAATATTATAATTAATAATAATATTAATAATATTAATATTATATTGCGACTATAAATACTGACGTTTATCTAAGATTTATAAGCAGGGCCGTTGAGAGGGGTGGTTAGCCGGGTAATTTTCCCGGGGCCCGCAATGGACAGGGGCCCGGCAGCGGGGTCTAATGACCGGGGCGTCAGCGGGACGAAAACGAAAAAGGGCCCGTGAGGAATCCATGCCCCGGGGCCCGACATGGCTTCTCGACGGCCCTGTTTATAAGAACCATTGTTAATTGTTTGAACATAAAAAATTGAACACCCTGTGTATAACCTGTGTAAAAAAAATTACCGCTTTTAGATCAGCATATACATTTTTTGCAAAAAGATACATTACCAGGTCTATGCATATGAAACTGAATACAACTTTGGAGATTTATTAAAAAAAAAAAATGGTGACAATTTCAATCTTCAAAGTATGCCCCTTCAGAAGTCACAAATTACACATGCCGCAAATTACAAATTACTCATTTACCTGCTCTAAAACTGTTTCTATATTCAAAAAAAATCTATTGCAGGTTCAGCTTGTTTAGTAAAGCTTTACAGAAATTGTAGATAGCCATGACTTTTCGAAAATATGAGATTAAAAACTCCAATTTAATTGACGAAAATATTGTTTAACCACCTATAATAAATTCAATAATATTATTTTGAGTCCTATGTTTGTTCTGGACTTTGGTTCAGGGGAGCTTAAAGGTTATGGAGCAGGTAAAATTATTCGTGGAGATTTTTTGCTGTTGGCCGCCTGTGTTATTAATTCCTCGCCAAAAGAATTTCTTTTCCTTGGACCCAAACGAGTCCTCTAGTTAATCCTTAAGGTCCTCATAGGAATTGAAGCGCTGGTCGGCTAATCCATGTCCCAAACTGGCGAACAAATGGTAATTTGATGGAGCCAAATCAGGTGAATAAGCCGCATGGGGTAAGGACTCCCAGTTAAACGTGGCTACCAATTCCTTGGAGCCTCTTGCCCGGTGTGATGGCGCGTTGTCGTCCAGAAGAATGCCTTTTTTGCGTATCCTAGGCGTTTTTGGAGCAGAGAATCTTTGCTGAATTGTTGCTGGTAGCGTTCGCCATGGTTTCACGCGGTTTTTGGAGCTCATACCAAACGATTCCGGCCTGATCCCAGAAAACGCACAGCTATATAGGCTTTGCGGCCGAAATGGTTTGGGCAAGATTGGGATTGGGCCGGCTGACCTGGGATAACATACGATTTTTATCGTTTGGGGTTTTGAAAATACAGTGACAACGCAATGCAAACAACAACTTCCTTTTGTACCGTTCCAAGAGAATTGCAACGATGTCCGCGAATCGTGGTTTGTGGGTATAAAACTCAACATTTTCAATATTAGAAATTGGTATTGGAAAAAAATTTGCAAATAACGTTTGAGCAGTGTTTCCAGATATCAAAAGATGCTACTAAAATTGTTACCAAAAATTTATCGATCGCTTTTGTTACCCACAATTAACAATGAACTAAAACGCAGTTTCATATGCATAGACCTGGTAGCATACCTTGTAATATATACATACATACATACACACACGTACATATATGAGTAAGTAAAAACGCGATTCATACATAAAAGTCAATGAAGTGAAATGGAAATTAAAAAAGGTACAAACAGGTTAATGTCGATGTACATAAATATTGATAATTCTCTAAAACGGAAAGGTAATGTTATTCACAAATTTGTTTTTGCGGTTTATCTGAACTCCTATTGTAATCGCTTTTTAAAGAAAAGAGAAAAGAAAATATTATTAACATGAAAAATGAATATTATACTTCTTAATAAAATTTGCAATTTTGTTCATAAAAGAATGTCATTTTCACCTTTAGTTTGGGCTAAGTCCAGATAATAAAAAAAATAATAATAAATTTAAGAAACTATAGATTCGGCCAATCGATTTAAAAACTCAAAGCTAAAAAAATCGAACGTCAAACTGAGCCAAATTAAATAAAAGCTATTTAGTTTATTACTAAATTGTAAAGTACCCGTTTGGGCTGGGTGAGCTCTGTTTAGAAATTGAATACAATTAATGAATTCAAATTAAACACTCCATTGTTCCATGGTCTTGACGTCACACTTTTAGGCTGTCATTTGTCAGAGGCCAGAAACAGAGTTCAATTTAGTCAATTTTGGCCTTGTAAGCCAAGTAATAAGCTATAGCCCGAATCGGTTCGGATTTCCCTAGGTAAATTTCCGCTTAGTGAAAGCACCGGGCCAATAACACGGTGCGACAGTGAAAAAACACTTGTGAAACGAGATAGTGTAGGTTGTTAATCTGGTCGAAGAGAACTCATAAATATTTTTTTATATTTTTGGAACCCTCCAATTTTTATTTATTTATATTTATTTATATTTTTTTTTCAAAAGCTACAAAATTTAACTATTGAAAAACAGCAAAAATGTTGAAATCGGTTGAAAAAAACGCGTTTAGGAATTTTTAAGCGCAAAAAAGTCCCGAAAAACGGGTTTTTTTAAATAAATAAAAATTGGAGGGTTCCAAAAATATTTTTTTTTTTTTTATTAAACTTTGCTTTTATTTATTGGATCTTCTCTTAATTTTGAGACTAACAATAAGTTTTCAAATCTTAACATTAACATTTAACTAACAGTAGACTAAGACTGCATTCTGGTTGCACGTTCCTCAAGACGGTCGCTGGGTGGGTAGGTCATTCCGACGAAGTCGTGATTGGTTACTCAACCTTGTTAGACCTCTCGCCAGGTGGTTAGGGTGCGACAATAGCTTGCTAAAGTACTTTTCCTTCTGTTCTGCGATCACATCTTTGACTGGAAGAATGTTTAAGTCGCGATGTATGTTTTCGTTGCGAACGTACCAAGGTGCCCCGGTGATTGTTCTCAAGATCTTCGACTGAGCTCGCTGGACTATGTCAATATTGCTATTGCTGGCATTCCCCCATAACTGGGAGCCGTACATCCATATAGGTTTAAGTACCGAGTTATACAGCAGGACTTTATATTCAAGGCAAAGGGGAGACCGAGCGTTGATAAGCCAATGAAGGCTGCTGGCTTTTAGCTTTAGGTGGGTTCTTTTAGCTTCTATGTGCCGACGCCATGTGAGTCTTCTATCGAGGTGTACTCCTAGATATGTTACCTCGTTTGCTTGCGGGAGTAGGGTGTTGTTTAGCGTAAGGGGCGGGCAGTTTTGCCTATTCAAGGTGAACGTAACGTGCTTGCATTTTTGTTCGTTTACTTTAATTCGCCAGTCTGATAGCCATTTTTCAACATCCACCAGATGAAGAGCTAGCTGCGCAGTTGCTTGCATCGGGCATTTTGAGCGGCTAAGAATAGCTGTATCATCAGCAAACGTAGATGTTGTTAATCGTGTGCTTGTCGGGATGTCTGCTGTGTAGAGAACATATAATGTTGGTCCGAGTACGCTTCCTTGAGGAACTCCAGCTCCAACAGTGAATTCGTCAGATATATCAGTGTTGCACCTCACAGCAAATTTTCTGTCGTAGAGGTAAGACTCTAAAAGCTTGTGGGTATTACAAGGGAGCATTGTCTTGATTTTGTACATTAGACCTTCTAGCCAGACCCTATCAAATGCTTGAGAGACATCTAGAAATATTGCGGTACAGTACTCGCGTTTTTCGAATGCATTCCGAATTTCTGCTGTTATCCGGTTGACCTGCTCAATTGTACCGTGCTTTTCACGAAACCCAAACTGATGTGACGGGATTCCTTCCTGGATCCTTAGGTATGTGTTTATTCGAGTCAGAATGCATTTCTCAAAGAGTTTAGATAAGCATGAAAGTAGGCTTATAGGTCTATACGACGTGGGAATTGTGTGGTCTTTTCCCGGCTTTGCTATCATTATTATAATTGACTTTTTCCATCTCGCTGGAAAGTGGCCAAGTTTTGCGATGGCATTGAAGAGCTGGGTGATAGTGCAGACGGCGCAATATGGAAGCTCAATGATCATTTTGGGAGTTATGAGGTCGCAGCCTGGTGATTTTTTCGGATTTAGTTGGTTTTTGATGATATTAGCGATTTCGTTTGGGCGAAACTCGATTGGTTCATGTTGAAGCTGAGGCTCATATGGTAAAGTCGGCAGAGTAAAGGCACTAGTGGCCGGATTTGGTTGGAAGATATTTTTAAGGTGATTGGCAAACGTGCTGGCTCTGTCTGCATCGCTGCGCGCCCAGCCGCCTGTGGGATTTCTAATAGGCATCACTGTTTCTTTCGGTGAGCTTAGAGTTGGGTGAGCTCTCCATAGTGAGTGTTTTGTACTAGAAGTTGACAATTGCTCTATATAGCGGCGGTGGACATAAGCTTCTTCTTGCTGTAGGGCTTTAGTAAGTTGACGTGAGGCATGTCTAAAGCTTTGCTTAGTAGATGGCGATCTGTGGAATTGCCACTCGCGACGTGAACGCCGCTTTTCGAGGACGAGCTGTTCGATTTGTAGATTTGTCTTTTTATTGCTTTGTGTATTTATAGTTTGCGATGTTGAGGCTCGAGCTGCAGAGACGAGTACAGACTCAAGTGAATTAACAAAGCTGTCTACGTTGGCTTCATCGTGGAGATGAGGACTTAGCTCAATGTGTGAGCTGATATATTTTCTGTACTTAACCCAATTGGTTTTCTGTGAGGTCAATTTTAATGGTTGTTCCAATGTTCCTGGATGTCGCAGTAGAATAAACAGGACAGGCGAGTGATCAGATGAAAGATCCGATAGGCAATTGGCGCTTATCAGATTTTTAGGGATGTTTTTGGTAATCGCAAAGTCTATTAAATCTGGTAGTTTCCTTGGGTCTGCCGGCCAGTATGTTGGTGTGCCAGAAGAAACATAGTCGAGCTTGTTCTTGGCTTTGATAATTGCATTATAGAGCTGCTTCCCTTTTGGAGTCACGAGACGGGATCCCCAGTGTGTGTGCTTGGCATTGTAGTCTCCTGCTGCTATGAAGTGGTCTCCAAGTGTGTTGAAAAACTGCATAAACTCATCTTCAGCTATATTGAAGCGAGGGGGGCAGTATACGGCGGCTAGTGTAAGTTGGTTGCCAGTATTTAGTTGTATATTTATAGATGTGGCCTGTAGGTAGTTTTTAGCAAATTTGTTTTGATAATGGTGCTTTATGCGGCTTCTGATTAGAATTCCAGTCCCACCATGTGCTTTACCATCTGGATGATTTGTTCCGTAGAATGAATATCCTCGTAGTTGAAAATTGTATTTGTTTGTGAGGTGTGTTTCCGAAAGCAGCATTACATCGATGTGATTGTCGAGTAGGAATTGAGCTAACTCAAGTTTATGTTGCGAAACGCCGTTAGCGTTCCACGTAGATATCCGTAGGAAAGTCATTATTTGGATTGTTGTGAAACCAGCATTTGAATCAATAGATTTTGGTTTCGCATTAAATCTTGCATAGTTGTGCGCATAAACGACATAAATTCCGTCAGGCTTTGTTGTAGGCTGCATATCATAGCTTCAAAGTTGCTTTTTGGCTGCTCTGTTGGTTGATGTTGCTGAGCCGTGTTCGGTTCTTGATATGCTGATTGCAGAAATGAGCTTCTTGAGGCAGGTGTCGCCGGTCCTGATTTTAAGGCGCTTGCGTATGTCACATTTTTGTCAACGTTAATGGGTCCTAGTGAGGATCTGGCTGCAGTCGAGAAGAAGACTTCAGGGTTTGATCTGGACGCCGTGAACTGTCCATTTTGGGTGCGGGCAGCTATTCCTTTCTGGTGGATGCGACTTTTCAGCTCCTTATAGACTGGGCATCCTCTATAATTAGCAGTGTGATTGCCACCGCAGTTGCCGCACTTTTTCGAGTTGCTGTCATCTTTGCTCGCTGGGCAGTGTGCGGAGTCATGAAGCTCTCCGCAAACTACACACACCGGGCGCAGTTTACAGTATGACCTTGTATGGCCATATTCCTGGCAGTTCGCACATTGTACCGGGCCATTGCGTTTGTGCGGTTCCTCAACTGTAATTCTGCGGTGCAGCAGGTACTGAAGATTGTATATTGGGTGCACTTCGTATTTCTTCAGGAGCTTGGTTTCTGGTTCAAGCTCAACCTTAAAGAGTGGCTGCGGCTTTCTATCCCTGTTAAGGATATTAAAGACTGTCTTGGCGCTAAAACCCTTCTCCTGTAGCGCCTTTTTTATCTCTGCAGGCGTTACTTCGGGCTCTATGCCCTTAAGTACGACTTGCAGGCCCTTGCTGCTTTTTAGCTGGTACGTGTAAAAGTTCTTTTTATTCTCGGTAAGATATTTTGATAATACTCTATAGTTATCTTCAGACTTCATTTGAACTTTTGTTTCTTGAATGTTGCCCTTTACAAGGGGTATTATGTGGAAGTTATCCTTACCAATAAGCTCAATAATTTTGTTGACAAGAACATTGGAACTTTTTTCGCGTATATAGATAGGCGGAGGTTTTGGCTTCCTTTTCCCAACTTCAGTTGATTCGACCGCCTCAACCTCATCGGCGTCTGCCAAGATTTTAAATCGGTTTGAGTTAATGGGCGTTTCTTTTGCTACTAGGCTAGCATTGCCACGGGTTATTTTGCGTTTGGAATTCAGGGGGCTCAGCTTCCTTTTGATTTGGATGTAGCGATCCATGCCAGTCTGCACAGCCGGCTTAATATAGTCATTGTTTTTGTTTTTGTTTTGGTTTTCGGGCAGCGCGGACGTATTACTATTTGCGCTGCTAGCTGATGACGTCGTTAAACGCGCTGTCGATGCAGTTGCGGTTGTTGTTGTTGTTACTGTTGACGTTGTCAAAGAAATTGAGGTGCTAGTTACTGCACTCTTTGGCTGCAGAGACATCGATGGTATCGAGGGGGAGCAGGAACGCGCTCTCTCGCTCTCTACGTTTAAGAATTCGGTCAAGTTGGGGGTAATTGACCGAGCTTGATCGGAGCTTGCATGGTTTTCGGTTGCTTTAAAAGAGAAGTACGCGTTGTTTCTTTGTACTGAGAGCCGTCTCTCGTCTAGCTCACGTTGACGTTGTGTGCGAACGTCGTTTGAACTCATTGCAGTCGAGGTTGATTTAGTTTGAGTTTTAAGTGTTGTGTTTTATATTAATTAATTAATTAATTAATCAATATAAACATTAGCGATTTCATCGCAAAAAGCGTCTTTTCGCGTTATTGTAGATTTCTTAGAGCAGTCACTGCACTTTTATGATTTTATTGAATTTTTTTTTCCCGGAGCACAATAAAAAACACGTCTGCATGCGACGACTGCAATCGGTTCCAAAAATATAAAAAAAATATTTTTGAGTTCTCTTCGACCAGATTAACAACCTACACTATCTCGTTTTCCAAGTGTATTTCGTTTTTTTTTGTTTTGTCGCACAGTGTAATTTGTCCTCAGACTTTCGGAGTACTTCTGCCCGCAGTTTTTTCCAGTTCTTGTAATTTCGGCGGCGGACATGGAACCACATAGCAAATCATCTCCACAGCATCTCCACAGTAGGTGGTTGTACCGCAGATGACGGTGGACCTATGGGTATCAAGTCCTTCAATATCTCCAATAGTTTGCAGGTTACGCAGGCTAACTTCGTTTAAAAGGGGTAGATATAGGAGTTCGGTGTTTCAGTAATATTGATTTGCAATTTTTGGTACAGTCGATGTTTTCTTAAATATCCCACTGTGATTAATGTAAGAAGTGCTAATTAGCTGCATATGTTCATCTGAGCCTACAAGTGGTCTGATTAGTACTGCATTTGTTATGCTTGCGGCAGCTTTATGAATAACTACGACTTGTGTACGCCTCAATTTTGTGGCGCAGTGAGATAGGACATCGGTTATCAATTTTTGAGCGCATGTTGAACTCAACTCTTCAAAACATTTTCCCTACGGGCAGAGTTTTAGTGGGAAATTCGCATTAATAAAAACTTTCAGTTACACTAGATTTTTTTAATTCCCGAATTAAATGAGTGTTCATTATCGCTGTATGAACTTTTGATTTTGGGAAATTGATCTCTATCTCATTGCATTATGTGTGGGATATCTTGTGGGATTACACATACCGGAGATATTTTCGGCACCGATTATTAATCGGAATCTGTTATATGTAACCGTGCTATAATAAAGTAAAAATTAAAAATTACTTCAGAAATTTTTGGTGGTGCATTAAGCTACCGTTAAAAGGTTTGTAAAGGTGTATGCTGTCTAGTATTTTTCAGGCAAACCGAGGCAAACAGAAGCCGGGCAAACAGATCATTGATTGAACGATTGGGATACTTATTATACCCTTCTTATTCTTATTATATTATATATTCTTGATCAGGATCACCTCCTGAGTCGATATGAGCATGTCCGTCTGTCTGTCTGTCCGCCTGTCTGTCTGTCCACCTGTCTGTCGGTTTCTACGCAAGCTAGTCTCTCAGTTTTAAAGCTATCGAGTTGAAACTTTGCACACATCACTCTTTTCCTTGCAGGTAGTCGGAACGGTCTCTTGGTATATAAGTCGGAACGGCCGGGATCGGTCGACTATACCCTATAGCTGTCATATAACTGAACGATCGGAATTGGCATTGACTTTATACGGGTTTCATTTTGGGCAAAGTAATCCGATTTGCCAAATTTCACAGGGATCTGCCGGCTATATCCTATAGCTGCCAAATAACTAAACGATCGGAAATGGCACAACCTAGCTATTTTTAAAGATTTTTGGGGCTGTTTTCGACACATTAATTAGCAAATTTATATCAAAGTGAAATTCACATAAGGATCGGGCAACTGTATATGATCCGATATATATAATAATATAAACTGCTACTTAACTGCAAGGGTATATCTACTTCGGCTCCGCCCGAAGTTAGCTTTTCTTTCTTGTTTTAACTTTATATATCAACTTTGAATGATTATATCAAAGATACGCTGTATAACTGCCTTTTTAAAATTTTTTTTGGTACATATGCATGTCAAAAACTAAATACTAAAAATATTTTTACTAAAAATACTAAAAAAACAAAAAACGACATTCGAATGCACAACATTAAAATCACTGTGGACTGCAGTCCACGAGGTGACGAGGTGTCTATTTTCTGAAGGCATCCAAAATGTTTAATTTTTAACTTCGGCTATGTATAGTAAATTAGTACTATACATAAATTAGAGTAAATTATATACCAATCGAAAGGTAGTGTTTTAATTAGATCATTTTTGTCCATACATTTTCCAAAAGTCATTTGGTTTGCAAAAAATTAGGGTGAAAGTAAAAAAAAAAATTTTGAATCACTAAATTGGGGCTGGTGAATTTTTATACATTTGCAATCTACTCCTAAAGACCCGATCCGACATTTCGTCATCTCAGAAGTTATTCAAGAATTTCGATTTTTAGGGGGCTTTCCAAATGAAGGCAGTTTTGTCCCTCTGTTTGTTTGGTTGTCTGTTTGCATTATTTTAATCTTGGCATTCCTGAAAAAGATATTAAAACGTGCTTTACACCGTTGAAAAGGGGTTTTAAATATCTATTTCACTTTCTTTAAGAACAAATGTCTTAAAAGTAGACCAAAAAATACACTGAAAGTAAATTTTTTTTTTTCCAGGAAAAACATTTTTTTTTTTTTATTTACTCATTTGATCTTTTTTATATTGCACGTGGAGATAGCCCTTGAGATGACCCAACTTTTGATATATCGCTTATATCTGACAAAACTCGTTAGCTCAAGATATTGTCTTATCATATAAAAAAACCTCTTGACGAGGTAAAGTACCGGTGACGAACCTGCATGCGAAACCCAAAATATCTGATTTCAATTTTAGTGACGAAAATATGCTATATAGGTGTACAAAATTGCATATAAATAATATTCTTGTTCGCCACGTGACTGATTTTTTTTTGTTTTTCTTGCACGTGCCGAACAAGAATATTTTTTATATGCAATTTTGTACACCTATATAGCATATTTTCGTCACTAAAATTGATATCAGATATTTTGGGTTTCGCATGCATGTTCGTCACCGGTACTTTACCTCGTCAAGAGGTTTTTTTTATATGATATCAGTTGTTTTTTTGTACATATTGATCTTCAGTTATTTAAAATAGAACGCATAACATATAGAATATATATACATATATGGAAGTAACCTCTGGACAGGCGATTTACACAGTTAGCAATAATTTAATTGTAAGGATAAACATCAAAACTCTTTTTTTTTAACTCTATAGATTTTGACATTCAAGAAGGTGGAATAATTAAAAACCTTTCCAAAGACGTAAAGAATTTTTCGATAGCTTCAGTGGTTCTGAAGTTATACGTATTTTTAATTTACAAAGGTTTTGGAATTTGGTTAGTTTAAAAATTTTAATTAAAAATTTGCCCAAAAATTTATTTAAAATCCAAAATTGTTTCGTAGTTGTGGGAAACCAAATTATTTTAACAAATTAACAGATGAGAGGCCTATCCTTAAGAGAGTTCCACTATATAATAAATTATAAAAAAACAAGAAAGGAAAGCTAACTTCGGGCGGAGCCGAAGTTGATATACCCTTGCAGTTGAGTCTCAGTCCGCTAGGTGGCGCCACGCATCTTTTATTATTAGATATATAGCGGATCGTATATAGTCGGCCGATCCTTATGAAATTTGGCATATCGAATTATTTTGCCCAAAGAGGAATCTGTACCAAGTCCCATCTTTCTAACTTAAAAAACATCAAAGTTATGCCAATTCCGATCGTTCTATGACAGCTATAGGATATAGTCGGCCGATCCTTATGAAATTTTGTACATAAGATATTTTGGTCAAATATAACACGTGTCCCAACCCCCTAACTTAAAAAACACCAAAGTTATGGCATTTCCGATCAATCAGTTATATGGCAGCTATAGAATATAGTCGTCCGATCCCGGCCGTTCCGACTTATATACTACCTGCAAGGAAAAGAAGGATGTGTGCAAAGTTTCAACTCGATAGCTCCAAAACTGAGAGACTAGGTTGCGTAGAAACCGACAGACGGACAGACGGACAGGCTCATATCGACTCAGGAGGTGATCCTGATCAAGAATATATATACTTTATAGGGTCGGAGATGTCTCCTTCACTGCGTTGCACACTTTTGACCAAAATTGTAATACGCTCTGCAAGGGTATAAAAACAAGAAAGGAAAGCTAACTTCAAGCGGAGCCGAAGTTGATATACCCTTGCAGTTAAGCAGAAGCTTATATTATTATTATATATATCGGATCCTATATAGTTGTCCGATCCTTATGAGAATTTCACCATCAACAAAATTTCTAATAAAAATATTGAAAACAGCCCCAAGCATCTTTAAAAATAGAAAGGTTGTGCCATTTCCGATCGTTCAGTTATATGGCAGGTATAGGATATAGTTGGCCGATTCTTATGAACATAGGATTAGATTGCCCAAAACTGAAACCGTAGACAGTCCCATAATTCTAGCTTCAAAAAAAACAAAGTTAAGCCAATTATCGTAATAAAATTTTGCAAATCGGAAGATTTCCCAAAATGCAATCTGTACTTTGCAGTAAATGCAAAAGTCCCATCCTTCTAACTTATAAAACAAAACAAAGTTATGGCATTTCCGATCAATCATATAATAAACATGTATTATATCTAAAATAAATGCGCAAAGATAAAAAATTAAAAAAAAACTGGAAATTACGTTTTTCCAGTTTTTCTAGTTAAACCAATTGTTGAATGTAACAATTTATTTTGGGTGTGCGATATAAAATAATAAATATTAGAAAAGTATTGGCGGAGTTGGTTTGCCTGGTTTTTTTTTAGCTTTTAATCAATGATTTGGCCCAAAACGGTGGTGGCTGTAATTTAAGTAAAGCAGAGTTTTATTTATATGCATTATATGCTCAGTGGGGGCATATGCATATAAAGCTTTCTACTCGTAAAATTGTGCATTTGTAAGTCTTCTCATTAAGACATGAGATACTGAAACACAAAGCAGAATTACATCAAAATTTGCCATCAAGCAGCAAAGTTCGAGGTTGGTCGAGTGGAGAGCGTCGTGGTTCTTAACACGAAGGGCCTGGGTTCGAGTCCAACTTGAGTCAATGTTAACGTTTTACTTTTTAAGCCCTTTTTTATTTGGATTTTATTTTTAAATATATAAACTAAAATCTGAAAAGATATACTCCATTTTTTTTAGGGTATTGACCAAATATATGCAGACTCCAAAAAGCAAAGTTGCCAATCAAATGCACACACATGTATAAGTAAATGCAAGCTTCACAGGAGGCTGTACAAAATGGGTAGCTGCACTTACAGGACTATATCTTGAGTTAACGGATTTTGCCAGATATGAGCGATATATCAAAAGTTGCGTCATCTCAAAAGCTATCTCCACGTACAATATAAAAAGGATCAGTCGACCAAATTTTGAAAAATAATTTTTTTTCTTAAAATGTATTTTTTTTTGTGTACTATATGTGTACTATTAAATGTGTATTTTTTTTTGTGTACTATATAGACGTTTGGTCTCAAAAAAAGTGAAATTGATATTTAAAAAACCATTTCAACGGTGTAAAGCTCTTTTTAATATCTTTCTTAATTATAAAGTTATGAATTTTTTCATTAACAAAGTTTTTTTAATTTTTTGACGAAATATTAAGGTATTTCAAAAAGTTGTAGAACAATAGTTGCTCATATGATAGTAACAAACATTTTCCAATTTTTTTCAGGATTTTTAAGAAAAAAATAGTGCAAACAGACAAACCGACAACCGGCTTCATTTTGAAGAAGAAGAAGAAATCGAATTTTTCGAATAACTTCTGAATGAAATGTCGGATCGGGGCGATTGAGGTACCAATCGACGCGTATTTAGCTCTAGAATGCGAATATATAAAAATATTATATAATATGTGTATATAATATGCGAATATATAAAAATACTATCTGGGGACTAAAATGTGTCCACCAGCCCCACTTTAGTGATTAAAAATTTTTTTACTTTCACCCTAATTTCTCCCAAACCAAATAACTTTTGGAATATGTTTCGACAAAAATTATCTAATTGAAACAATACCTTTCGATTGGTATATCATTCATTTAGATCGGTTGCCTACAGACAATTTTTAATTCTTCGGCTATATATGGAGTTTCCTCGCGCACGCCTAGGCATGCAGGTCGTCACCTCGTGGACTTCCGTCCACAGTGATAAGTGGAGCCACCGGTGAAGCTTCCCTACAGTACCAGTGTTGAGGAGTTCCTTGTGGAACTCTCCATTACCTGCTCACCATACATGAGGAATTTCCCAGTGCTGGAATATGAAATTCGTTAAGGAATTTTTATATGGGATGTCCTATGCATCGGTGACCTGGGGAATTTTCTCCCTAACTGGTTAGTTAATTTCCCCAGGAATTCCTGCAAAGAAATCCTAGGAAAGGTGTAAGATATTTTTTGCAAAGAACTCCTAAAAGAACTCTTTGGTAATTTTTTGCAAAAAATCCCTAGGAAGACATTTTGAAAAAAACTCTTTGGTCATTTTTTGCAAAAAATCCGTAGGACGACATTTTGAAAAAAAATCGTTGTCTATTTTTAGAAACCCAATCTACGCGCGATTCCTTGATAGTTTATAGGCTTGCATGTTGGTCCATTAAACAAAAGCACGGAAGCACGAATAGAAACCTCCAACCTTAAATTTTAATTTACACCATTTTAAATAAGTTAAAATATTTTATATACCTCATTAAAGTATAATTAAAATAAAAACAAGAAAGGAAAGCTAACTTCGAGCGGAGCCGAAGTTTATATACCCTTGCAGTTCAGTCGCAGTCCGCTAGGTGGCGCCACGCATCTTATATTATTAGATATGTAGCGGATCGTATATAGTTGGCCGATCCTTATGAAATTTGGCATATCGAATTATTTTGCCAAAAGAGTAATCTGTACCAAATCCCATCTTTCTAACTTAAAAAACACCAATGTTATGCCAATTTCGATCGTTCTATGACAGCTATAGGATATAGTCGGCCGATCCTTATGAAATTTTGCACACAAGATTTTTTGGTCAAATATAACATGTGTGGAAAGTCCCAACCCTCTAACTTAAAAAACACCAAAGTTATGGCATTTCCGATCAATCAGTTATATGGCAGCTATAGGATATAGTCGACCGATCCCGGCCGTTCCGACTTATAAATTAAGAAGCCTTTGATTTATTTTAGTAAATAACTTTATTTATTCGCTCCGCTGTTTAGCGTGAACGATTTATTATTTAATAATAATTAATAAGTTTTGGTTTGTCTTAGTTAATTAGTTTTCTTTGTCCGCTCCGCTGTTTAGCGTGAACGATTTATTAGGTAATATCTATCCACGTGGTTTTGTGGGTTGAGTTTTAATATGAGTCTTGCGTGGTGATGACCGGCGCATTTGATCTACAAAAATCGACTGACTAGGTACAGAAATGTTCTTATCTCTAATGTTAAATCTACTGACGAAAACATAGTACCGAAATATTCTTATCTCTAAAGCTCTTCTTACAACTACCCAAATAAAGCTTGTCTTACACTACTTCCCAAGATCGGGTCTTACGACTATATGAGAAAATATATTAAATAAATTTGCCGCAGGGTGATTGTGTTAACTTATATACTGCCTGCAAAGGAAAGAAGGGTGTGTGCAAAGTTTCAACTCGATAGCTTTAAAACTGAGAGACTAGTTTGCGTAGAAACGGACAGACGGACAGACGGACAGACGGACATGCTCATATCGACTCAGGAGGTGATCCTGATCAAGAATATATATACTTTATAGGGTCGGAGATGTCTCCTTCACTGCGTTGCACACTTTTGACCAAAATTATAATACCCTCTGCAAGGGTATAACAAGAAAGGAAAGCTAACTTCGGGCGGAGCCGAAGTTGATATACCCTTGCAGTTGAGTCGCAGTCCGCTAGGTGGCGCCACGCATCTTATATTATTAGATATATAGCGGATCGTATATAGTCGGCCGATCCTTATGAAATTTGGCATATCGAATTATTTTGCCAAAAGAGGAATCCATTGAAACTCCCATGCTTCTAACTTGAAAAACAACGAAGTTATAGCATTTCCGATCAATCAGTTATATGACAGCTATATAGTTGGCCGATCCTTATGAAATTCGACAAATCAGATTTTGTTTCCCAAAATTGAATCTGTACCAAATCCCATCTTTCTAACTTAAAAAACAACAAAGTTATGCCAATTTCGATCGTTCTATGACAGCTATAGGATATAGTCGGTCGATCCTTATGAAATTTTGTACACAAGATATTTTGGTCAAATATAACATGTGTGGAAAGTCTCAACCCTCCAACTTAAAAAAACACCAAAGTTATGGCATTTCCGATCAATCAGTTATATGGCAGCTATAGGATATAGTCGACCGATCCCGGCCGTTCCGACTTATATACTGCCTGCAAAGGAAAGAAGGGTGTGTGCAAAGTTTCAACTCGATAGCTCTAAAACTGAGAGACTAGTTTGCGTAGAAACAGACAGACGGACAGACGGACATGCTCATATCGACCCAGGAGGTGATCCTGATCAAGAATATATATACTTTATAGGGTCGGAGATGTCTCCTTCACTGCGTTGCACACTTTTGACCAAAATTATAATACCCTCTGCAAGGGTATAATAAAATAGATTTTCAAATATTATATATACGCATGTTTCCATGTCATTCGACAAGATGTCTTTCTAATGGAGAAAAAAACTACAGGAAACCAGAAGGTCAAATAAAATCTAATAATAAAATCCCAAAAAAACAAGATTTCAGAAAATATTGTAAAAGTATAATAGTTTCTGAAAACTTTGAAACATTAAAAAAAGAGTGTCTTATTATTTTTATTGAATATAATATTATTACAAAACTTTTGTTTTTACAGATTCTTAACCCTTTAGATGCAATTTGTGATCGTAAAAGACCAGATGCCATTTGCGTTTCTAATTTAAAAAATGCAAAAAAAATTGATAAAAGCGTTTTAGTTGAACGCCCGGATGTGAAAATCTTTTTACCATTCAGATTTTATGTATACGAGCCGAAAACTTTATTCATACCAAATACATACAACCGATACTTAGGTATGTTTTTTAAATTATTTGGTGACCGATTGAAAATCTTTATCAGTGACTAACCAATACTTTTTATATATAAAATTTAAACTTAACAATCTGCTGTGCAACCGCTTACATTGACATCCCAACGCAACTTTCTCCTATACCTAAAGTTGTTCCAAGTGGTGATCATCTGACATCTCTTGTCGATGAAATATCGTACATATCACCGCCCGCACCTCCTTTATCACAAATCGAAGATATACCACCCGAGTATTTCTGCAATGGAGATAATCGGCCCCCTAACTGTGGACCCAACTGCGAGTGTACACACATGGTTGATATACCTTTGGGAGCAATCGTCGAAGTGGTTTTGGTCGATGAAGTGCAACAGGTGAATCTCAGTCATCCATTTCATTTACATGGAACAGCTTTTTATGTCGTTGGACTTGGGCGCTCTCCAGATAAGACAATTCAAAAAATTAACTTGAAGCATGCTTTAGAATTAGACCGAATGGGTATGCTTAATCGGGACTTTTCAAAACCACCACTTAAAGACACCATAGCTGTACCTAACAATGGATACGTTGTCTTACGATTTCGAGCCGACAATCCTGGCTATTGGCTTTTTCATTGTCACTTTCTTTTCCATATCGTCATCGGCATGAACCTTATACTTCACATTGGCACACAAACAGACCTACCACCTGTGCCACCAAGGTTTCCTACTTGTGGTGACCATGTTCCACCTGTAACTTGGTATTAGAAGTCAACAAATTATGTCTAGTTAATTCAACAATTTTAAGTAATAATTATACAAATTTTGATTATATGTTTTTTAAAAATATTTTTACTATTTAATTAAATTAAAAGTGTATTATAATGTTTTTCAAGATGCGTATTACTGTGTATATTTCCTTAAAAAAAACGAATAAAAAATAATAAAACTGGTATAAAATCAGAAAATTTGAAAGACATATTTGAAAAAATTATTGAAAACACATTTCATTTTATAGTTGCTTCAGATGCGGATCATCTCGTATCACTTATCGACGAAGTTTCTTACATATCACCCCCATCTCCAATGCTTTCACAGTTCGATGACATACCTAAAGAGTATTATTGTAATGGAGACAACCGTCCATCAAATTGTGGTGAAAATTGCCAATGTACCCATAAAATCGATATTCCTCTTAACTCTATCGTCGAGATAATATTAGTGGATGAAGTACAACAAATAAATATAAGCCACCCATTTCATTTACACGGCACTTCTTTTTACGTACTTGGTCTTGGACGTTCACCTGATATGAATATCAAACGAATGAATCTAAAGCATGCACTGGATTTAGATCAACGAGGAATGTTAAAAAGGCAATATCTTAAGCCTGGACTTAAAGATACCGTTGCGGTTCCTAATAATGGATATGCTGTACTACGTTTTCGTGCGGATAATCCGGGTTTTTGGCTATTCCATTGTCATTTTCAATATCATATTGTAATCGGTATGAACTTAGTATTCCAAATTGGTACTCAAAAAGATATACCTCCAGTACCACCCAATTTCCCCCGCTGTGGTAACCATTTACCGCCCATTACAACAACATCTTTGTGGTAATAATCAAATTTCTTAGAATGTGGTCTTCTGTCTATTTAACTATTTTACATTTGTATCAAAATTAATAATAATTTAGCAGATACCATACATAATAAAATGCACTAAAAACTTTAAAAAAATTGTATCTATTTACATTTTTGTATTATTTTCTGATACACATACATGTGTATATATAATCTGTAACATTTAACAGATTTAGATGAAGCAGAGTTTTAGTGTTGTTATATGGGAAGTAAAGAATTGAACATTTCTGGGGTCATCCCAGGTGATGGCCTCTAGCAATCGATTTTTTTTCATAAATTGCAGTTGTTGAAGTACCGAGGCATTTTTTTCCAATTTAAAAAAAAAAACAATCAACGCGTTTAATTCCTTTGTGAGTTGTAAGAGCAGTTGCTATGCAGTTGTGAGAGATGCGCAAGCCGACCGGAACGGTGAAACATATATTGAAATATATCAAAATATATACTACACAATATGGATTTCTGAGACAGGCGTGTCTCGGATCTCTCCGATCTTGTTTTACATGGCGTGTTCCACACTGAAGGGATTACAACTACGGCACTCGAATATATCGAGTATTTAGTTGTAATCCCTACGAGTAGGCATAAATTGCACGGGCACGGATGGTGCGCGTGCAAGCGCCCCAGACTAGAAGCTATAGCTAGCTACATAGCGACTTCTGGATAAGAGGC
The DNA here is from genome assembly GCF_017639315.1 of Drosophila ananassae. Lineage (NCBI taxonomy): Eukaryota > Metazoa > Arthropoda > Insecta > Diptera > Drosophilidae > Drosophila > Drosophila ananassae. Next base: position 21,621,615 of record NC_057929.1, on the reverse strand, counting down.
GAAGAGTATCTATCTCCTCTTCTGATCTATGGGTCACAGCATCCGAGATGTATACGCAACTCGACGTTAAATCCGAAGGCTCTACCCGCGATTTGGATATCAACCGCAGCCACCACGATACTGCCACAAGGGGGTACCCTTCAGCAGCATAATCACCGCCTTGCTGGTGGGAACGGTGACACCGTTTTCCGAACCCCAAAGATGGGCATCAGTTGCGCTTCTTTATCCTCCAGCACGGCTCGGGAGTTGCCTTCGACAAAAAGAAGCTGGTCATCCGAATATGTGCTAAAAGCGTAGTATCCATCAGCAGATCCCAAATGAATGGGCCAGTAAAGGATCCCTGTGGGCAGCATTTATTACTGGAACACTCACAGTCCCTAAACTGATTCGGATCTTTGCTCTTCTGTCTGAGAAGAATCTCTGAAACAAGCTTAACTCGCGGCATTCCAAGTTGGCGAAAAGGTGCAGTGCAGCACTCCATTCGACGTTGTCAAACGCTCCCTTGAAGTCGACGATGATTCTAAGCACATTACAAGCATCAACCTCTATTTCCTCGAGGGTCAGTGGGACTGCCTCCGCTCCGGCATTCAGTGTATCGGACTCCGCAACTAAGAAAAAGTTACGAAGCGGAACATGCGCACAATCACAACAAACGGTGACCAGCTCGCCTTCAACGCGGAGGCACCTAATCTCCGCACACTTTCTGCGTCCTCGGCAGATCTTGTAGACGCGGCCCTAGGATGAGATTCTTACGCATAGTCAGTGTTGAGGGGCTCCATCGCCATGCATATACCATCCTGGTGATCGACGAGAACGAGCTGCTATATGTCTCGCATTAGTGTATATCGTTTTAAAGTTTTAAAGTTTTAAAGTTTTAAAGTTTTAAAGTTTTAAAGTTTTAAAGTTTTAAAGTTTTAAAGTTTTAAAGTTTTAAAGTTTTAAAGTTTTAAAGTTTTAAAGTTTTAAAGTTTTAAAGTTTTAAAGTTTTAAAGTTTTAAAGTTTTAAAGTTTTAAAGTTTTAAAGTTTTAAAGTTTTAAAGTTTTAAAGTTTTAAAGTTTTAAAGTTTTAAAGTTTTAAAGTTTTAAAGTTTTAAAGTTTTAAAGTTTTAAAGTTTTAAAGTTTTAAAGTTTTAAAGTTTTAAAGTTTTAAAGTTTTAAAGTTTTAAAGTTTTAAAGTTTTAAAGTTTTAAAGTTTTAAAGTTTTAAAGTTTTAAAGTTTTAAAGTTTTAAAGTTTTAAAGTTTTAAAGTTTTAAAGTTTTAAAGTTTTAAAGTTTTAAAGTTTTAAAGTTTTAAAGTTTTAAAGTTTTAAAGTTTTAAAGTTTTAAAGTTTTAAAGTTTTAAAGTTTTAAAGTTTTAAAGTTTTAAAGTTTTAAAGTTTTAAAGTTTTAAAGTTTTAAAGTTTTAAAGTTTTAAAGTTTTAAAGTTTTAAAGTTTTAAAGTTTTAAAGTTTTAAAGTTTTAAAGTTTTAAAGTTTTAAAGTTTTAAAGTTTTAAAGTTTTAAAGTTTTAAAGTTTTAAAGTTTTAAAGTTTTAAAGTTTTAAAGTTTTAAAGTTTTAAAGTTTTAAAGTTTTAAAGTTTTAAAGTTTTAAAGTTTTAAAGTTTTAAAGTTTTAAAGTTTTAAAGTTTTAAAGTTTTAAAGTTTTAAAGTTTTAAAGTTTTAAAGTTTTAAAGTTTTAAAGTTTTAAAGTTTTAAAGTTTTAAAGTTTTAAAGTTTTAAAGTTTTAAAGTTTTAAAGTTTTAAAGTTTTAAAGTTTTAAAGTTTTAAAGTTTTAAAGTTTTAAAGTTTTAAAGTTTTAAAGTTTTAAAGTTTTAAAGTTTTAAAGTTTTAAAGTTCTTGTTCTTGAGATTTCTTGTTCTTCCTTTTCTGCAAGGGTATAAAAATAAGCAGAACTATACTACTATTGCAAAAGTGAAGTAAATCCTTATAATGCGCAACCAAATATGGGTATAAACTAATAATTTATGAGAGGATCAAATACCCAAGCATTTTATTTCAAAAGTGAATACACAAAACCACGACCTTTGGCTATGATGAGGTATTATTTGATATATAGTGACTAGCTTTTAGATAACAATGTTCAGACCCTGAAATAGTTATAATATGATAGAATTATAATTCTATTCTTTTGTTCATGTTGCAAAATCTTGCGAGATTGGAGCAGGAATATTATATAGAAAAATTCAGCGAAATGGTAGAACCTGACCTTTATCAATTGTTCTTTGACTGTTTAGATGATCTGTAATAAATTAAATTCATGAATCGCTATTATGGAAATGAGCGAACGAGTTTTGCGCGAGCTCCGGAAAATCATGAATAACACGGTGCGACAGTGAAAAAACACTTGTGAAACGAGATAGTGTAGGTTGTAAATCTGGTCGAAGAGAACTCAAAAATATTTTTTTTATATTTTTGGAACCCTCCAATTTTTATTTATTAAAAAAAAACCGTTTTTTCGGGACTTTTTTGCGCTTAAAAATTCCTGAACGCGTTTTTTTTCAACCGATTTCAAAATTTTCGGTGTTTTTCAATAGTTAAATGTTGTAGCTTTTGAAAAAAAACTATATCTTCGATTTTGTTGAACAAAAAGGACAAAATTTTTACACCTGAAACTGAAGTTTTCGACTTTTATCCGTGTTTTTCGGATTTTGATGCCAGTTTTTCGGTACAACTTACAAAAATTCGGCCATTTTTGATACATATCAATGTTGCCTCATTCATTCTGAATAAAACGAGACAAATTTCATCAAAAAATTATGAAAATTGGTGAAGTTATAACGCTTTTCCCAAAAAAAGTCAACTCAACCTAGCGAAATTTCGAAAATATAGTGATTGTGATAGTGTAGGGGATTAAACTCTGAAGGTGAGACACAATATTTAAATCGTGAAAATTTCCAACCTGACCAATTCGTAATCATTATTACGACGATTATGTCCAGACGCAGCCTGATACATTGGACATTGGACCAATATGAAGCAGTGAATTGCCAGAACAACACCCACCCAACAACGCCTCAAATTTCAATCTTCTACAGGGCTGCCTAAGGTATGACGTAACCACATCCCAGCAAGAGCCCTTAACATGCAGTAAGGGATGAGGAAGATCAGCTCTAATAAGAAATAACTGGTGCAGCTGCAGCTCAGATATTTTTTTTTTTGCCTCAAGGGAACAGTCAGCAATTAGAGTGCGAGTTTTCGAATTTTTATTAATTTTGTGTGACTAAATAGGAAAAATTTAGCTTCATCAGTGCCATTTATTCAGAAGAACGATAACCTTGCCTGCGAGCATGTGTGCAAATACTTTCGGTAATGAAATGCACAACCACTTCTACGGCAAACCTTAATAGCTGCGCCAAATTGTATCGACTCCCACCATAATTAAGATTGTATAATTTTCCTCTATTTTTGAGTTATAAATTCCAATTTAAGCATAGGACCTTAAATTTAGATTCATGAGCAAGCCAAATCGGTCTCGAATCAGTCAGGTATTTTCCCAATTGTATAACTTCTCTTTTGTAACAAGATAACAGCGAAAACTAAGGTAAAGGTAAGTGAGTAGACCACAAAGAGTAATAATTGAATGTGAATACAATGGGAAACCTGTGACATTTTTTACCTTTCCTTTCTGAAGACCTTTCCTTTACTTAGAGCATCTTGGATCTTAGCATGGCAATTGAATAAGGGTAGACCCCACTGTTTAGGGTAAAGTGGGAAGGGAGGGTATAGACGAAGGACCACAACACTTAATCTTTCATTAATTGGAGTCAGTAGAATCCACCACCCAGGGATCGGCCTACTCCTACCGCTTTTCTTCACAACTTCCTCATTTCTGTCTACGACGATTTCCGTAACGTACATGGTCTAGTTTGCCGTGCCCATACCCACGCCCCTTTCGACTGAGCCAAGCCGTCCCCAAGTAGACAGACGGGGTGCGGCAGAGACCACCCGTGCAGTGTTAGGGATAGTTTACTGTACCTAACCTTAGGACCTAAACTGTACGCGTTCGTTGCAGATTTTGTACCTAAAAAGAAAGCTACTAGAAAAGAAACTTTCCCTACAAAAAGTAAGTGAAGCTTATCAAGTAGATATGAGATTAGAAACGAATATGCAACAATGGGAAGACCGATCCCGGAACCAGTAAACAAAATCTCGTCAGGGAAACAGCGACCAGGAAACGAAAATCACGAATGCGGTAGTCACTCGGGCCACAAGTATGATAGCGCTACCTTCCCAGCCCAATACAAATGTAGTCGCTGCAATCGTTTCTCCATTTTGGTCGCAAGTGCAAAACAATCTTGAAAAAGAATAAGATACCAGGATGGAAGGAATAACTCAATATGAAACGTAGGTGAGGGAATGAAATGGCTGAATCTCCGATTCAGTACGGATGTGTTTTTTAATGGTCTTGTGTCTTGGATGTGTCTTGACCATAGCTTGCAAATAACTGTTAACCGATTCGAGCGGTTTCAAAATAAGTGTTTGTCACTGAGACTTTGAGCAAAAAGTCTGAGAGCAACCGATTGAGTTGCTCGTATACAAATTTTGCTCGCGCTCAGTCGAAAAACACTTTTTTCTGTTTTCGTTTGGTCTGCTCATTCTAGGACCGTTTGCTTGCGTTCGACGATTCAAAAAGTCTTTTGTGCATGTATGTTTGTGTGTGAAGTTTAGTGGGCTCAACTTGTCAATTTGCTTTGTAAATCTCTCGTGTAAACAGTGATTCATCAAATTTATTGAAAATGGGACGAGAACTTAATAAAAAAAGCATCAATTTTTTATATTTAACAAAATGGACAACAAAGTTGTCCGAAGTTTAGTTGTTAAGCTTAACTCAAAATAAATGAATTTAAAAGGAAACTATTAATTTTTTAATTAAAATAATCAATATATTAGTTTAAAATTGGAAAATTCACGTTTAAAATTTTAATAAGTTTTTTGTCAAATTTCATGTGGTACATGAAGCTATGAATCATGTACCACTGTGCAGCGAAACGAAAACAAATTATTGAAAAGACTTTTTGCGCTGTCAATCGGTCTTTTACTGAGTCTCTCTGTGCGAGTGTCACTCAAATCTCTCATTGAGCGATGTTCGGTAGATGAGAGTTTCATAATTTGCTCATCGTAATTCGTTCAACAGAAAACCGAAACAAAACAAAACAAAGCCTGCTGCTCAGAGAGGAACCGAAACGGCATGCTTTGTTCGGTTGCTCTCGCAAACAGAGCGTAAGCAAAAAAACGGTTAACAGTTATTTGCAAGCTATGGTCTTGACATAAGCTCATCTGTCAATCTGAGTAGGACTAGGTTTTTAATGTTCGTCGTAGGGGCTACGCTTCTGATTAAATTTTCAGTTGTAATTTGTGCAATTTGTTTATTTGAGGTGCCAATTTCAGTAGTCGAAAACGGTAAAAGGATTTACTCCCTTTTTGCCATTTTCCTTTTGCCAAAAAGGAAAATAGTCTTTGTTTGGCCGAGAGACTGCTATTAAGTTGAATGTACTGCGTCTTAAATTAGAGGTTAAGAATATCCAGAAAGACTCAGTGTTTCAAGGAAGTGGAAGGAAGATAGCTTAAAACGGTGACGAGTCACTGAAGCAAGGCATTATTGAGCCAGTAATGGGGCCCAGTTCATGGATTTCACCAATGGTATTGGTATTAAAAGAAAATAGTGACATCAGATTATGCTTGGTCATGTGCCTGGAAAATAAAGCCATTCTAAGAGAGAATTATCCGCTGCCAAACTTTGATGCGTTTATGACAAAGCGTAAATCCAGATACTATTCTTACTTTTACTTAAACAGAGAATGAAAGGTACTGGTATGGGCAAAGTTTTATTACTACCTCGCCGGATTGTAATTTAAATTGATAACGGATTATGCTTGGTCATGTGCCTGGAAAATAAAGCCATTCTAAGAGAGAATTATCCGCTGCCAAACTTTGATGCCTTTATGACAAAGCGTAAATCATGATACTATTCTTACTTTTACTTAAACAGAGAATGAAAGGTTTGTACTGGTATGGGCAAAGTTTTATTACTACCTCGCCGGATTGGAATTTAAATTGATAACGGATCGTAAGCCATTGGAGTCCATCCATATAAAATGAACAGTCGAGAAAATAAACAAATCGTTAGTAGAAGGATTAAAAATGGTTTACGCAAACAAAAGTAATTTAGGGAAGAAAGTCAATATTTTGTTATGATGTATAATGTATAATGTAATGTATAATCCCAATATAATGACAGGGTGACATCCAACCGTGCAGTGTTAGGGATAGTTTACTGTACCTAACCTTAGGACCTAACCTTAGGACCTAAACTGTACGCGTTCGTTGCAGATTTTGTACTGTTGTGTTCCATCAAAGGGCTCCCCAGATTTGTTGTAATGTTGCAATAAGTATAAGGCACATCATTTGAGTTGGGTTGTTGGTTTGCTTTATTCAGTGTCAATGTTTAGTTATTCGGAGCAGCCGTTGTTGCCGCTCCGAGCTCATGGGAGTTTCTGAATTTACAATTATACTTATGAGTTAAGGAGGTCTAAAGTCTCGTAGCTGCGCTGCCCAAAGCGGCAGCGGAGAGACGTTTATGTATTTCTTAAATATTTATATATGAATATATATTTATGTTAGGTTCGCTTAGGCGGAGGTATGTGGACATGCATAAGGTCCACTCGTGTTACGTATATGCGGACATATGCACTTTTCGGCCTGCAGCAAAGGCACAGCGGGCGACTCATATTTCGGTGCACTTAGGTTTATGACCGAGACCTTGGACAACATAAACACTGCGACAAAGTGTTACAGTGTGTACCCTTTAAGTACTCTTGGTACAGTGGGTGGTCGATATATATATAATATTAATAGTGCATATATGTGCATATTACATCTCCCTCCTTTTGAAAAATAACGTAATATAATGAAGTTATTTTCTAACATAGATTGTACAAACTTTAATAAATGATGTTAACAATAATTTTTTTTTGGTGTTATATTTGGTATGCTTATTTTTCTCTTTTTTTTTTTGTTTTTATTTGTTTTATATTTTTTTTTTTTATGTATGGCCATACGTGATATATTTATAGAATGTTGATTGATTATGAAATAAAAAGTTTTAATCTATCTTTATGTACTATTTGTTTTTTATTTTTATTGTCTACTATAGTTATATTATCCCTATCTCCTATTTGTTCTACCTTATAGGGGCCTGTATATTTAAAATCTAGCTTATGTCCTGTTTCATTTTTTAATAAGACTTTATCTCCTAGTTTTAACTCAAAATCTAAACTAGTTTTGTCGTAAATAATTTTTTGTTTTATTTTATGAGCTTCTAGCATTAGTCTGGCTCTCTTAAATGCCTGTTCTAATCTGAATTTTGATTCCTTAGCATAATCTTCTATATTATAAAGAGGTTTTATGTTTTCTATGCTATTAAAATGCTTAGGTAAATTTGAAGTTTTACCAAAAACTAGCTCGTATGGACAATAGTCATGTGCCATCGAGGGGGTCGTATTAAAGCAATAGACGAAGTATTGTAGCCATACATCCCAATCTGTTTTGTCAACTGAGATGTATGAACGAATGTACTCATTGAGTGTTCTGTGGCTTCGCTCCACGGTACCTACAGTTTGGTGATGATGTGCAGTAGAAGTTATGTTTTCAATATTTAAATTTTTACATAGACCTTCAATAATTGAATTTTTATATTCCGTTCCCATGTCCGTAATGAACGTCTTCATTGGACCGTACTTTAGAATAAAATCTTCAAATATAGCTTTTGCTACCGTATTTGCACTTTTATTTGGTATTGGTATCGCTACCAGGTATTTGGTTAGATCGCATATGAGTGTTACTGCATATTCGTTTCCATTGTTTGACTTTGGTAGTGGACCAACCGTATCCACAATTACTCTATCGAAAGCTCTTTGTGGAGTCTCAGTTATAGTTAATGGGGTCTTAGTGTGTTTAGTTGTTTTTGACTTTTGGCATTTGAGACATTTCTTTATGTACTCTTTTATGTATTTGGACATATTTTTCCAGTAATAGTGCCTCTGGACCTTGGCCAAGGTTTTAGTAATGCCTGTATGACCACCTTGTATTGGATCATCGTGAAATGTAGACAATATAGCTTCTTTTTCTTTATTATTTTTTATTACGGTCACCGGGTTGAGTAGCGCTACTCTTAATGATTTCAATATATAATTGCCCATATTTTTAAAATTATCAATTGAAACATGTTCAAAGATATTTTCCCACGGTGCCACCTTAAGTTGGCTGATTTTGTGCATACCGGCTTGCTTTTCAAGCCTTTGAAAGAATTGACCTAAGTCAAGGGTTCCATTAGTATACAAATCGCTAACATTATATCTTGCTGTAATTTTCCTTCCGTGCTTAAATAAACACATATTGTCATTTACATGCAAGGTCACTACTTTACGTACTTCATCATTATTAATGACTTCATATACGTTGGGCTTTGAAGCTTTTTCTATGGATTGCTTATGCAATTCTATTTTTTCTTTTCCTGCGCAGGATTTTTGTCTACTTTGGTTTCTGGTAGTGACTTTCAGAATTTTAATATTTAAATTTATGTTTTTCAAGTCCGTAATTGTTATTCTGGATAGCGCATCGGCTACATAATTATCTTTACCCTTTAGATACTCTACTGTAAAATTATATTCCTCTAATTCAAGTCTCATTCGTGTTAGTTTTGAACTGGGATTTATCATTGAAAATAAATAGGTGAGTGCTCTGTGGTCTGTTTTGACAGTGAAGTGTCTACCATAAATATATGGTCTGAAGTATGTTATTGCCCAATGAATAGCTGCTAATTCTTGTTCTGTAGTGCTCTTGTTGCTTTGTAAAGGATCTTGATGCGTATGCAACTGGAAGCTGTAATCCATTTTTATTCTGAGTTAGTACTGCTCCACAAGCGTATTTGCTAGCATCTGTGATTATGCAAAATTCTTTGCTAAAATCTGGGTATTGCAACAGAGTTGGGTTTATTAATGCTGTTTTTAGATGTTCGAAAGCGTTTTGACATTCTGTTGTCCATTCGAATTTTACATTTTTCCTACATAATCTTGTTATGTGACGGGAGTATTCTGCAAAATTCTTTATGAAACGTCTGTAATAATTGCAAAATGCAACGAATCGTCTAGCGCTGTCCACATCATGTGGGACTGGGTAATTTTGAATGACGTCGTATTTTTTGTCGTCGGGCAAGATTCCTTTATTTGTGCATTTATGTCCTAGAAAGGTGACTTCATGCATGAAAAATGAACATTTTTCGGGATGTAACTTTAGGTTGTGTTTCCTACATTTCTCGAAAACATCAGTTAGGTTCTTGAGCATGTGGTTTTCGGAACAACCTATGACTATTAAGTCATCCATGTAAAGGAATGCTTGGGAAGGCTCCAATCCAGAGAAAGCTATAGTCATCATTCTTTGAAAGGAGTTTGGTGCTATTTTTAAACCGAATGGTAATCGCGTGAAACGATATGAACCATTGTTCGTTGAAAAGGATGTTATATCTCGTGAATTTTTTTCGAGTTCAATTTGGTGAAAACCGGACATTAAGTCGAGACATGAGAAATACTTGGCTCTACCTAGTTGATCTAAAATGTCATCAATTCTAGGGAGTGGAAATTTATCAGATAAGAGTTTTTTATTAATTTGACGATAATCTATTACTAATCGCCATTTTTTATTTTCTGAATTTGGAAGTGACTTTTTGGGTACTAGCAAAAGTGGGCTATTATAAGGTGATACAGAGGGTTCTACTATTTTATCATTAATGAGTTTCTGAACTTGTCTTTGAATTTCGTCTTGTTGACTATGAGGGTTTCTGTAATTTTTTGTATATACTGGTTCATCATCACTTAATCTCAGGTTTTGTTTATAGAAATTATTTGTAGTGATCGCTTCGGTTTCTAGTCCGAATACATCACTATACTGGGTGCATAATTTTGTAAGTTGATCATTGAATTGAGGCGGGAAGTTTTTTGTAAGTTGGGATAAGACAGTTTTTTTACGATTTTCGGGGTCTGTTTTTACTACATCGTAATTTGAAAGTGGTTCATGATGAATATTTTTAATATCAACTACCTGATCTATATTTGTGGTATTTAATAGTCTTACATATGCATTCTGGACTGTTGCTATGGTATTTGCTATATAGATACCATTATGAATCTCTTGATTCGGAATCAATACACTACTTTCTTCGGAATTTATCTTAATTTTCCGGACGACTTGGGATCTCGCTGGCAGAATTAGGGAGTTGTTACCAGAACTGTATGTTATCGGAACATAAATTGGATATTTTAGATTATTTGGTCTAATTATAAGCCAGTCTTCAGAAGGCTTGAAGTCCAATTGGCAATTGTACCTTTTGATAAAATCTATTCCCAGTATCCCATCACAAGGAATAGCGAATTGCACATTTACTATATGGAAATCATGTGGGATGATGTATTTAGAAGTCTGAATTTCAATAGAAGTTATGCCTTTTGATTTGGCAACCTCTTGGCTTATACCCTGTATGTTTATGATATGATCATCTTGAATGTTTTGAAAATTATCAGAATTTTCCTTTAATATGGAAATTTCTGCACCTGTATCTAGTAGAAAAATTAATTCTTTTCCTGTTGCTGCGTTTATGAAACTAACGAATGTACTTTGACTGAGATTTATAGTGTGAATCTTGTTATTTTTTACTGACGTGTATCTAAAGGTGTTTGGGAGTTTTCCGAATTCGTTTGAGCTATCCTTATATTGTTATTTTGGTTGTTATTATTATTATTATTATTATTATTGTTTCCCCCACGGCTATTTCCGCCGCGGTTGTTTCCACCACGGTTATTTCCGCCGCGGTTGTTGTTTGTGTAATAACTGTTATTTTGGTTACTGTTATTTCTGTAGTAGCCATTGTTTTGATTATAACCGTTATTCTGGTAATATCTGGTATTATTATAATTACCTCGATTATTACCTCTACCGCGATAATTGTTTCTGAAATTATTACCGCGATAATTATTTCCCCGTTGGGTGTACAATATTGAATTGGCATTACCTGTCATTTCAGTACTGCATTGTATGTACTTTGTGACGGCTTCATTCATAGTTATGAAAGTGCCTGCTTCCAATATTGTTTTGAGGCGGCCATGCTCACAGTTTTTAACCATTGTGGTTATGGCCTCCTTGGTACTGAATTTGTCAGCGTGTTCGGCCGATAGGCCTTCGTCAATGTACGAAGCTTCTAGGAGCTTTCTTAGGTTGTCTATTTCCGTCGTGAATTTTTTCTGCTGTTTTGCCTTTCTGGGTTGTTTTCGCCATTTTGGCTTTAATTATGTCAGAGGTTTCTCCGACTATAGTGTCTTGTAGTTTTTTGATTATTGCTTCTATTGTCTGTTCATTTTGGACTTTGTATAAAGTTGATCCAATTATTTTGGATTTAATTACTTCTACAGCCAAATTCTCGAATGTACCTTTCGTTAGGTTAACTAACCTCAAAGCTGTTATAAATCTTTGAAGGTGTAACCTTTGCCCGTTAAATTCAGGGATGGCATTCGATATTTCCCTAATGTATGCCCTTTGGGCAATGCTCTCGTCAGTCATTGTGGTTGGTTTTAATTCTACAATGCTGTCGTTAAATTCAGAGTCGGACAAGTCCTGGTCTGATAATTCAGATTGAATAAGGACTGCCGGAACCGTAAGGTTGTTAATATCGCTTTCTTCTATTTCTTGTTGGTCAATAACTTCTTTTGATTCTGGTTCGTCACCAGCTTCAATTGTTATTGAAGTATTTAGAATAGTAGGTATTGAAATATCGAGCTTGAACCTTTCTTTAACAGAAGTTAGATTAGATCTTAGTCTGATCAAAAACTTTGATACTCGAGACCAATGATCTGGATTTAACTTTTCTCTGTGTTCATATATTAATATTCGAGCTTCATTAAAGCATTTGACTAATATTTCTACGTGTTTATTGACCGTTGTTTTTTGTATCGGTCTATTTTGTGTTAGTGACTTATGAGATTTGTCAAATTCTGCTTTAATGGTTGATAGTTCCTTTGATAATTCATTCCATTCCATTATATTATGGATGTGGATTATCTTCTTGAAACCATCATAACAATTGTTCTACCTAAAAGTAGATGCTCGTCTATTCTTGATTTCACTAGCACACCCGGAATTGTTGTTAATACTATTCCTTTTTGGGTTGCAGTGCAGTGAAACAATGGTGAAACATGGCAGTTAAATGTTTCTATATAAAGTATTTCTAGTTCATACACACTAACTGGGGTTGTCGATACTAACTGCCTGATTCTTTCTGTGAAATTGGGGTCCTTTTCATATGTTTTTTCTATAGCTCTTTGGGTACTCATACTTGAGTTATTTTTTTTGAACTTTCTTTATTTTATTTATTTTTATTTTATTTTCATTGTACCTAAAGACAGATTATTCATAGACATTGGATTATTCATAGACATATGTAATCGTTTTTTTTTGTTTTTTTTTTTGTATATAACATAGGTGCATTCTTAATATATCAGCATTTGGCATGGAGCGTTTTTATTATTTTTTTTCCTCGTATAAAAATTAATTTTTATTTTTTTTTCGTTATATTTTTTTTTATATTTTGTCCAGATCGTTAGCCTGGCTTTTATTAATCGCTCTTTTTGCTATACATTTATTGTGAAAAATGTATGCTTTATACCAAATGAATGCAATCAAAATAAATACAATAATTGATAGAAGGATATTTGTCAATTCGGTGTTAGTAGTGCTGGACTCAATTTTATTTATTACATTTGCTGTGGAGTCCACTTGTTTTACATCTACTAACCCCATTTTGGGTATTTTCTCTTGAATAGGTATATAAATTTTTCTGTAAATTGTATTATTTAATTTATTATTTATTTGCCATTCAATTTGGCTCATTTAAGGACTTGTCTTATTTGGCTATATGCATATTGCGTTTATTTATATATATTTTTTTTTATAAAACCTGCCTATAATTTTTTTTTATATATTAGTTGTTTTTCTCGTATTTTCTCGTGGCTTGTATTGTTCATTATTTTTTTTTTTTACATAGAAACCTGCCTATTTTTTTTGTATGGTTTTCAGGCCACACGCTAATCGGGCAACTTTAATGTCGCTCAATTTTACAAATGATTCTTTATATTAAGAAAAAAAATATGCATCGCAGTGCAATACAAAAAAATATGCAACGCAGTGCATGGGAAAAAAAAAAATATTGCGCTCTTGGTAGCGCTGTCGGTTCACTGATCCGGGCTTAGCTTGGAGCGCTAAGCGGGGCCGGTGCTGGCTGCACAGGCTTTCCTTCCTAGTTGGTTGTTGGGGCACCGGTGCTGGCACAGGTTTGCTCACAGAACGGTGATTCCAGGGGTCCTCTGCAGTCATTGGGGCATTTCCTTTTTAATTTTGGTAATTCCTGTTTCGGTGGTGGTTTGAATATTATTTTGTCTTTGCATTTATTCGGTATTGCAGTGTAGGTGGATGTGTGAGTGGCTGTGGTTTTATTGCTTCTTTGCGTTAATACGTTTTTTATGTGTTCAACTTCGGCATGTATTTTCACCGAGTTGTTCCACTCTAATTTACTTCCGCTATTTAGTAGCTTCAGTAATTCAGCCTTTCTGGCTTTTAAACGTTTAACCACGCCACTACGTTTAGCACACATCACACTCTACTTACTGCGATATTCTATATTTTTTTTTTGTAGGAATTCCATGTAAGGGTGCTGCTGCTGTGTGTGTTGTTGTTTGTTTTTTTTTTTTGTCTCCGTCGATGGTTTTTTTTTTTGATGTTGTTGATCCTGGATGTGTTGATATGGTGTCCAGTTGAGAAATATCAGTTAGGGGATCCTCTGATGTCCTTAGAGGTCCTGTCACGGTCGCCATGTTGTGTTCCATCAAAGGGCTCCCCAGATTTGTTGTAATGTTGCAATAAGTATAAGGCACATCATTTGAGTTGGGTTGTTGGTTTGCTTTATTCAGTGTCAATGTTTAGTTATTCGGAGCAGCCGTTGTTGCCGCTCCGAGCTCATGGGAGTTTCTGAATTTACAATTATACTTATGAGTTAAGGAGGTCTAAAGTCTCGTAGCTGCGCTGCCCAAAGCGGCAGCGGAGAGACGTTTATGTATTTCTTAAATATTTATATATGAATATATATTTATGTTAGGTTCGCTTAGGCGGAGGTATGTGGACATGCATAAGGTCCACTCGTGTTACGTATATGCGGACATATGCACTTTTCGGCCTGCAGCAAAGGCACAGCGGGCGACTCATATTTCGGTGCACTTAGGTTTATGACCGAGACCTTGGACAACATAAACACTGCGACAAAGTGTTACAGTGTGTACCCTTTAAGTACTCTTGGTACAGTGGGTGGTCGATATATATATAATATTAATAGTGCATATATGTGCATATTACAGTACCTAAAAAGAAAGCTACTAGAAAAGAAACTTTCCCTACAAAAAGTAAGTGAAGCTTATCAAGTAGATATGAGATTAGAAACGAATATGCAACAATGGGAAGACCTATCCCGGAACCAGTAAACAAAATCTCGTCAGGGAAACAGCGACCAGGAAACGAAAATCACGAATGCGGTAGTCACTCGGGTATGTATGATAGCGTACCTTCCCAGCCCAATACAAATGTAGTCGCTGCAATCGTTTCTCCATTTTGGTCGCAAGTGCAAAACAATCTTGAAAAAGATTGAGATACCAGGATGGAAGGAATAACTCAATATGAAACGTAGGTGAGGGAATGAAATGGCTGAATCTCCGATTCAGTACGGATGTGTTTTTTAATGGTCTTGTGTCTTGGATGTGTCTTGACCATAGCTTGCAAATATCTGTTAACCGATTCGAGCGGTCTCAAAATTTGTCACTGAGACTTTGAGCAAAAAGTCTGAGAGCAACCGATTGAGTTGCTCGTATTTAAATTTTGCTCGCGCTCAGTCGAAAAACACTTTTTTCTGTTTTCGTTTGGTCTGCTCATTCTAGGACCGTTTGCTTGCGTTCGACGATTCAAAAAGTCTTTTGTGCATGTATGTGTGTATGTGAAGTTTAGTGGGCTCAACTTGTCAATTTGCTTTGTAAATCTCTCGTGTAAACAGTGATTCATCAAATTTATTGAAAATGGGACGAGAAATTAATAAAAAAGTGCATCAATTTTTTATATTTAACAAAATGTACAACAAAGTTGTCCAAAGTTTAGTTGTTAAGCTTAACTCAAAATAAATGAATTTAAAAGGAAACTATTAATTTTTTTATTAAAATAATCAATATATTAGTTTGAAATTGGAAAATTCACGTTTAAAATTTTAATAAGTTTTTTGTCAAATTTCATGTACCATGTACCACTGTGCAGCGAAACGAAAACAAATTATTGAAAAGACTTTTTGCGCTGTCAATCGGTCTTTTACTGAGTCTCTCTGTGCGAGTGTCACTCAAATCTCTCATTGAGCGATGTTCGGTAGATGAGAGTTTCATAATTTGCTCATCGTAATTCGTTCAACAGAAAACCGAAACAAAACAAAACAAAGCCTGCTGCTCAGAGAGGAACCGAAACGGCATGCTTTGTTCGGTTGCTCTCGCAAACAGAGCGTAAGCAAAAAAACGGTTAACAGTTATTTGCAAGATATGGTCTTGACATAAGCTCATCTGTCAATCTGAGTAGGACTAGGTTTTTAATGTTCGTCGTAGGGGCTACGCTTCTGATTAAATTTTCAGTTGTAATTTGTGCAATTTGTTTATTTGAGGTGCCAATTTCAGTAGTCGAAAACGGTAAAAGGATTTACTCCCTTTTTGCCATTTTCCTTTTGCCAAAAAGGAAAATAGTCTTTGTTTGGCCGAGAGACTGCTATTAAGTTGAATGTACTGCGTCTTAAATTAGAGGTTAAGAATATCCAGAAAGACTCAGTGTTTCAAGGAAGTGGAAGGAAGATAGCTTAAAACGGTGACGAGTCACTGAAGCAAGGCATTATTGAGCCAGTAATGGGGCCCAGTTCATGGATTTCACCAATGGTATTGGTATTAAAAGAAAATAGTGACATCAGATTATGCTTGGTCATGTGCCTGGAAAATAAAGCCATTCTAAGAGAGAATTATCCGCTGCCAAACTTTGATGCGTTTATGACAAAGCGTAAATCCAGATACTATTCTTACTTTTACTTAAACAGAGAATGAAAGGTTTGTACTGGTATGGGCAAAGTTTTATTACTACCTCGCCGGATTGTAATTTAAATTGATAACGGATTATGCTTGGTCATGTGCCTGGAAAATAAAGCCATTCTAAGAGAGAATTATCCGCTGCCAAACTTTGATGCGTTTATGACAAAGCGTAAATCCTGATACTATTCTTACTTTTACTTAAACAGAGAATGAAAGATTTGTACTGGTATGGGCAAAGTTTTATTACTACCTCGCCGGATTGGAATTTAAATTGATAACGGATCGTAAGCCATTGGAGTCCATCCATATAAAATGAACAGTCGAGAAAATAAACAAATCGTTAGTAGAAGGATTAAAAATAGTTTACGCAAACAAAAGTAATTTAGGGAAGAAAGTCAATCTTTTGTTATGATGTATAATGTAAATCCCAATATAATGACAGGGTGACATCCAACCGAACTAATGTTTAATTGAGTAATACAATACAAGATTCCCAGCATTCAGTATATAGTAGGGTAGAAAAAGACAGGGATCTCATTATTGAAAATAAGGAAAAGGAGAATGCCGACAAACTTAGAGGAGCAAAGGAAAAGAAAATAAAAGTAGAAGACAAGGTGTTTATTACCTTTTCTTGTGTTTGTCTACATAAAGTCATTCCAAACTATGATACTAATGAGTCAAATCGGAGAAGGAGATTTTATAAAATTATCAGTTGGAGGGAGGAGCTTAATGAGAAACGTAAGCCATGTTAAAAGGGTACCCGAAGCACAAATGGCAATGGTTTCCATAAACGAGAAGCTTGTTTGAAGTATGTTTGAAGTTTATCTGAATTTACGATAAAATATTAGTACGCTGAATGGGTTTTGAATAATTTGCAAATTTATTATCGATGTCTTGTATTGGTTAATTAATTTTTCTATATTCTATATATATATTTCTATATCATTTTGGCTAAGATATTGAAAATTCTACAATTATGTTTTTCACACTTTTTTCCTTTTCTAGTTCTTAGAATTTAGTAAATTTTTTAGTGGGTGGAAAATTTCTAAGCAATGTTGTGATATTTTTTTTAATTTTCTATAACTATTCAATATAAGTACTGCAAAAACGAAAATGTAAATTATTTAACTATTTCTATATTGGAGTCATTCGGTGACGATATTTTTTTAATTTGTTAATGTGTGGAACAGTCAAGTCCAATGTAGGATAATTGCTACCCTCCAGTTTTTTGGAGCAACCTTCAGAAGATTCAAGAAGGTTCACCATTCCGCTAATGTTCATATAGTCCATATGTCCAAAGTGTCCGTATTTCATTTTTTTTCACCAAAATCTTCGAAATTTCCATCCAATTCAACTCAACCAACTTTAAGAGGTTAAATATTTTAATATATTTATTATAATATATAGTAGTACAAGTTTTCAGTCGGTTAAATGCTGCTTTCATATTAGCTCCTCGGTCGGTAAGAATTATTGGATCGTGCATCAGTAAATCACATCCCAAGTAACGTAAAATTCGGATTATTTTGTTTTTTATTTCATTACCGAAACAATTTTGATTTATTAAATATATATATATATATCTACCGGTATATATATATACCGATAGTGGCAGTTCGTCCCACCCCCGACTTAAAGCGTTCGCCCAGCCGGTGGCCGCAAGGTGGCGCTAAATAAGATGGGCCAGGAAAGGGCTTTCTTCAAAGAGCTCTTTTGGGCGCGAGGCCAGGGCACGGATTCTGAAGGCCCGTATTGCTATTCCTAACCCCACTACTTCGCTGGCGCCGCACTTGGCCAACGAAATGAACCAAGCGACAAGTGTAAACGATGAGGAGCTCCGTGCTTTCGGGTGGCCCAATTGAATTTCGAGGACGAGTACAAGCACGGCCCTGGGGCAGAAACGCCGAAAAGGCCCCGGGATCATCCCCGCCAGTCGTGGTCCAACCCAATAATAAACCTAGGACGCCTCAGCCCCTGCTTACCGAAATGTGAGGCATACTGGACAATCTACTCTCCAAGGCCCATGAGCAAAAGGTTAGGAGCATAAACCAGGCCATTAAGAACGCATTTGCCAAGCTAAAACAGATCCAGTCCCTGCTGTGCGACCAAGTCAGCTCCTCCCAGACCGATAACAAGCGACGTGTGGGCTCGTCGCAACAGACCTCCCCCTGATCACGGCCACCAGACACCCCGGCAGGGCAAGCAGCGTCAATGGGCTCAAAGGACCGGGACGAGGAAACGCCCAGACGCCATAGTGGTAAGGTGTTCGACAAACACCACCCACGCGGAGGTACTAAAAATGATGAAGACCGACCCAATGCTCCTGAGTCACAGAGGCGATGTTCAAGCAGTATGCAGAACGGCAGGAGGCGATATCCTGCTGAAGATGCAGAAGATGGAGGACCCTAGCGCTACCGTGGTCCTAGAAGCTTTTCGGTCAGCACTAGCCACAAAAGCGTCCTGGACGCATCTCCAGGACACTGCAGTCGTGGAGACCCTCGACTTGGACGAAGCCCCAACCGCAGACGAGGTCGTAGAAGCGATTTTTTTGCCAATAGATGCCGACATCCCAGTGGTAGCAAAACCTTCGCTCCGTAAGAGTTTGGCGGTACCCAGATTGCCATGCTGCGGCTGCCGTGTAACATAGCGGACAAGATGCTGGAACGTGGGTTGTTTGCCGTATACGAAAGAAGGTTGACCCCTAAGATTTTTCAGCAAGTGAAAATCAAGGCGCACAGTAAATAGGGAGACTTGTTTCAACTGCGGTGAACAGGGCCATCAGGGTAAGCACTGCCGAAATCCGTCCAAACGCCTGTTGTGCGGCAAGGAAGATCGTTCTATCCCGGCGCACTCTGTCCTCAGCCGCTCAAGTCCGGCCTTCAAGAGCGCTCTAGCCAAGCAAAACAATGGCTAGGCTTAGAATCCAACTGTAATTAAACCACTGCGAAGTTGCGCAGAGTCTACTGACCCAGACCATGCGCCAGAAGAACTTGGATGTCGCCCTCATCTGCGAGCCGTTTAAGAAGGGAGGGAGCGCTAAATACGTGCTAGACAGCGACAAATCGGCGGCCATCTTGTCATCAGGTCCCGTGGGGTGCCCGGAGTGCCCATAAGCTGGAAATGGCTTCGTCAGAGACAGACTCTTTGCGGGGATATGAATCTACAGCTGCTACCTGCTACCCTTATGCAGCACGCGCTAATCCTCGACCAAATTGTCTCTGACGCCTTGAGTTGTATGACTTAGCGGAACAAAACCTATGGGGCGCGGCTTACAATCTAGTGGTAGGGCCTAACGGGCTCCCGGACGTGGCGATCAAGATGCCAATGGCACAAAGACCGCAGGCTTTCGCTACGGCCTTCACAAAGGAAGGAAGATTCCCGCTAAGATGGAAGAGGCAAAATCTAGTGCCGCTGCCTAAACCAAATAAATCCCTCGGGGACCCTTCCTTGTACAGGCCCTTGTGCCTAATTAACCACGAGGGGAAGGCCTTCGAGAGGTGTATTGTCAAGAGGCTTCAGGAGGCGGGGGAAGCCGCCTGCACCGCCGGAGACATCTGGGCAGAAGCAAACAGTGTTAAGGCGTACAAAAAGAGGCATCGAGAGTTCCCTGAGCTGCTGTCCGCTCAGGGTAATCTCCGGTTTCCGCACGATTTCGGATGAGGCGGCACTAGTCATCGCGGGTACCCTGCTGGTGGACGAACTAGCTGAAGAGGCTAAGGAAGTCCACTCCGAGCTGAGAGAGTGCGAGGGGGCGCTAACGATTGCGCTAAGGGTCCTTTAAGGGGCAGCAATGGAAAGGAGTTTCCGGCGCTGGCAAGCCAAATGGGCTTCCTCAACAAAGGGCCGCTGGACATTCCAGCTAATCCCTGATGTCAAGCGTTAGATGCAGCGACATGGCGAACTAAACTTATCACTAACGCAAATCTTAAATGGCCATGGCTACTTTAGGAGCTTCTTGCACATGTTCGGCTATGAGGAGGATCCATACTGCCCCTGCTGTGGCGTCGACAAGACGTCGGAGCACATCCCGCTAGCCTGCCCACGTTTTCGCGCCGACAATGAACGTTTCAGGCAAAACGACATGGATGCGATTACCCTGGGAGCCAAGTTGGTCGATGACGCTGACTGCTGGGGAAACCCAGCCTAGTAATGCGAAGCTGCGGTGTCTGGAGCTAGCGAGAGCGGATCATCGAGCGCAAGCGAGCGCGCTACAACGATAGGCGTTCCCTAGACGAAGCCACGCTAAAACCCTGGGCCAACCAACTGCGAAGCAAAGCTTAGCGGTATTCCCGCAGGTTTCATTGGACCAGTGTTTTTGGCCACCATCACTTTTTATTTCCCCCCTTTTATATTTATATTCCTCTTCTGTATCTCCCTCCCAAAAAATAAATACCTATGATGAAACCAAAAAAAACACACATACTTTGTTACAAAAAAACATATATTTTTGTGTGCGTTCATTCCTCGGGCGTCATTCGAAAAGCAACCGTTTTTCAGACTTCACTGCAGCTTCCCAAAGACTACCAAATAATGGCGTTCTAAGGGGAATGCATTTACAGTCTATGTCTCTTCAGTATAATGTTTCCTAAGCATTTTTTTTATAAAATAAAACTACATACGTACAGCCCACCTCCCGCACAACCAACCGTGGGGCGCTTCCGAAAGATCCGAGATAGAGTAAAAGCAGAGAAGGATAGAATAAGATATCACGAGGAAGAGTTTTGCACAGATAAGGCATTTAGAACAAAGGATTTAAGGTTGAAAGTAAAGAAAAGCGATAAAATGTGGTTGGGAACTTTGTAGTCCCAACATACATCACTAAAGGGATCATGTTGGCCACGTAGAACTACAATGAGTAAGGAGTAGAGGACGAAGGTTCCAGTTAATTTTGTAATTATCTTTTTGCGTTCATTTGTTAATATTGTGCTCTTCCGTAGCTCTCTTGGAGAGATCTTTACTTACTCCCTCCTCTACCTACCTTTTATTACCTTTATTGGTACAGTGGTTAAAGAATATTTTGTTTACCAAAAAAATTTTTTGTTAATTTTTTTTACAAAAATATGCCTTACTGCATCTGTCTCGGATGCCATATCCCATCGTGTTAGACTCCATTATTGCTGCAGTAGATGTCGGGCTGTCCAAGATACAATGCGATAGACCAAGAGTGAGTTTAAAGAATTGATCGTTGGTTTCCGAAAAATCAAATTAGTGCGCTGAATTTTTAATTCAATAGCCTTCATTTTTCTTCAATGGTTAATAACGTTTAAGGTATTCTTGGATTTATTAACAGATGGGCAAAAGATTTTAACTACCCGTATAGATTTTAACTACCCTAAACTATTTTAACTACTGGGATTCAACTCTTTACCTTCCTTCTTATCATAGTAGACTCCTACTTATAAACTTACTTATGGCCTTTCTACAAGACTTTACAGAATACCTTGAATTTCATAATTATTACTTATTTATTTATAATTTCTATTAAAGTTCCATGAACCACTGTGGCAAGCAAATGAAAAAGGGAGCTTAATGTGAGTGATCAGTGAGAGTTGATAACAAATGCAAAGAATAGAGATAAGAATCTCTATTAAACGAAAATAGAAGCAATTTGGTGCCTGTTCTTGGTGCCTGGCAGCCGGTCTGCCGGCGATCTTGGTGCCTGGCAGCCGGTCTGCCGGCGATCTTGGTGCCTGGCAGCCGGTCTGGTCCGTGATGCCCAAGGTAAACGAGTCGGGTTGGCCATTTCCCAAACTTACTAGGTAAACAGGTATCCAATATCGCATAGCTATCGCAACGTACTGGCGTGATCCAAAGCGAGGGGAATTCCAGTAACGGTCGGTTCCGGAGTCGTAGCCAAAGAATGTATAATAGCCTGACTAAATTTACCTGGATTATGCAAGGGACTGCTCGGGTTGACCAGGCGTTTGCTGTGATCAGGCTGGAGTTGATGTGAGATACTTGAAGTCCTGGGTTGGTTCTCACACGTAGAGATGGTACGGGGTTTCGGCTGATTGCGTATCGGCCGGTCCTACTTGTGGTCCGTTTTACGGGAGCAACACTCGAAGAAGGTTGGGGAACGCGGGTCCTACTTGTGCTCCGATTCACGGGAGCAACACTTGAAGTAGTTTGGGTACCGCGGGGTCTACTTGTGGTCCGTTTCACTGGAGCAACACTCGACGTAGATAACGAAGTTCTACTAGTGGTCCGTTTACACAGGAGCCACTCGAAGTAGGTTCGATGACAAAAGTTCTACTTGTGGTCCGTTTACACAGGAGCCACTCGAAGTAGATAATTGTAAGAGAGTCCTACTTGAGGTCAGTCTTACACAGGAGCCACACTCGAAGTAGGCTCCTTTATCTTTATTTCAGAAGATTTGTTGACTCAGATTGCTTGTTCATGCATTTCGGCTTAGCTAGCTGGCTTTGCTTGCTTCGGTCAGTCGGTCATTCTTTCCGCTGATACTGCGATTTCTGCTTCTGCCGCCGTCTACTAGTGCTGGGTTATTAGGTTGGATATTATTTCATGCTTATTTCTAATTAAATACGAATCGGTTACGAGGTCATTGGCGGTCAGCCAACGGATAAAACAGGGGGACAATCACGGGAGCATTCGCGTACCGAAACACCGGCTTATCATTATACGTGAGATACAAATTGAGCATTAATATTTAAAAAAAAAATGGTGAACGGAACTCCTATTGAAAGAAAAACTCCCGTCGTTCTTCAAGGCAGATAGAGGCCAAGGAGATGCTGGTATGATGAAGCCCCCCAAAAAGGGACAACATCGGGAGGCGGGTCCAGCCGGTGTTGGGGGGGAGTTAAGGGCCCAACCTCCATGACTGGGTCTCCTATAGAACCACCGAATGGCGTGGTGAGCAAGATCCTAGAGTTCCGAGGTTCACACTTGCCGGCGGGGTCCCTAAGTAAAGGCTCGGTCCGCCCTCGACGCAGCGGAAATGCTCCTACAAGGATAGGAGAAGAGCAGCCTTCATCCTTATGAGGGCGGCAGACCAAGTTGAGATTATAAAATGGGTAAGGGAGATCTTGCTCGATAGGAGATCTTGCTGCCGACTGAGTAAGCTATAAAAAGAGAAGGTGCAGACATAACTAATGCTTCGCCGAAATGACGAAGAGAAGAACCATCATTGGAGTCTTTGGATGGATGATCTGATCCCCAAGGAGCCTTGGCATAAGGTTGTGCATGGGCGCTTTATAGAGGAGAGAAGAGGCCCACCACCCGAATGCGAAGATGCAAGCTGATATTACGGTAGCATCTTTAAGGAGAGTTGTACCCTGGAGGCGGTAAAATGGGACTCGATCCCCAGCAAACAAAGGGCCCGCATATGGACAGAAAAGACCAGCCGGAAAAAGAAAGACAAGCCGGATCCGAGGAGCAAGGCTGGAGGCATCGTACTGGAGACAGACGTGCATGGAACAGACTTAGAGAAACCGACCGAAAGGTAGACCTCAAAGGGGAGTGACTATGCAAGAGCCTTTGGAAGAGTCGGGTTGGAGGAGAACTCCTGGCGAAGCTCCGACACCGAGGCGAAAGGAGCTGTGGTGGAGAATCTAAAGGATGGCATTCCTACACTTTGCTCTACTAACAATATTAAATCCCTTAAACTATCTCGGATCTATCCTAGCAATTGGAGCCGTACATTCTGCAGCAGATGCTCCGGTCGGTTGGAAATCTTTAAGACAGTAAGGAGGCATCCGATACCCTCCTGTATATAACAGGCGAACCTGCATTTTCGCAGAAGGAACCTTAACATCTTGTTGTTATCGAATTTCAGCTTCGAAGAATATACAGCCACAGCAATAAAGCTGATGGATAACAGCGAGAGAAGGAAGATCGGCCCTATATTAGGCTGTGGCGCCCACGCCTATAATCAGCAGTGGAGAAGCACTGATAAAAATAAGAGAGTGATTCAATTTTCGATGTTATCCTTCACTCTAAGCTTATTGAGGGTAATAGGAGCTGAGAGCCCGCCTTTGTCATAAAGAACAGACGAGAAGTCCTTCAAATAACTCTCTTCTTGAATTCTCTTGGTGACGCAGTCAGTAGAAGATCACTGATACTTTGAATTAGCGGTTTAGAATTTTAGAACTTTTCACTGGTATCAGTACGCAATCCTAGGAAGGCGAATTGGGAGCTCTACAAAAATACACTAGATTCTTAAAAAAAATGCCCCACAGCGATGTTGATACAATAGATGACTTAAAGCCATGGTGAAAACGCTCACTGCGGTCTGCGCCAAAGCGTACCATAAAGCCTGACCTAAAAAGAGAATGGGCAGCAGAAGGTCGAAGAACTCGACTACCTCCTAAGTAATAGGAATCTCAACTGGGCGATTTACTGGTCTCTCGTCCTTCCTCCTTCAGAGAAAAGAGAGGCTCATAAGTGTTTCATTAATTGTAACATTAACCCAACTGACATCTCGGGTTCACAAATATGCATATATTAAAGACCGATCTACGGAGACAGCCCTCCACGAGGTTACCATGATCGCCGCGAAGGGGCTCAGTGACCAACATGCGCTCACTGCTTTTCAAGACATCAAAGGTGCTTTCAACAACATCTTGCCATGCTCAATTACCACTGCACTGACGGGACTAAAAGTATACGATCCGTTCACCTTATACGGCAGATCCTAGTCAACAGGAGTGATGAGACGAAACTACGGAGGATCGTCTATTTTTACCGCAGTGGATGTATACTCTTCTCCATACTCTGGAACGTGACGGAAAAGACTCTACTGCAATGTTGAAACGTCGCCATGAGAATCGCTGCCCACTCCACACTTCTCGGCGGAGCCAGTCTCACAAATGCCATACAAGCCGGCCCTCTCCTTGCCACCGTTGCCGATGCCGTCATTCACCAAGATTGACAGCCGCCGTCACCTACCAAAAATGGAAAATCTCCGGTGGCTCATTTCCTGCAGGATAGATAGAACAGGAACAGCGAGAGTCAGCCGGTGCCGGACTGTCGACTGTCACTTTTCTTTGGCTGAGTATCCACTAACTTACCAAGCGGCCCGAAGTAGATCTTCCAATAACCGATCTTCGTACATGGTTTTTAACGCTTGCCCTGCTCTAAGCGCTATATGTGGTATTTTGGCGCACGCGCTTCCTACTTCTCTAAGGTTCATTGCCTCGTCAATTTGTCAACGGTACGACGACAATGTTTTTTGTATGTTTGAAGGATAGCCATTTTGCACGCGGATGTTCAGCTTGTTGCACCATTGCGAGCAGCTGTCCAGCCCTACCAATGCCCCACAAGCACGAGACTTGGTTTCCACCGATGGTGTTGCTACCCCACCATCCCAGTCAATAAACACCGTCTTGACTCAGGAACCACCTGCCAACCACCAATATCCTCATCTGTAGTCAATCAGGTGCCTTCCTGGATTCCGGTTCACAAGTTCACTCAAGTCAACTTCAGTTTCGTCGCTCCAAATGCTGTGTAGTCTCGGCGTGTAGTGACCGGTCTCGGCGGCACTGAGTTTGCTACGAATGGAGGCTCCGTTAATGTGAACGGATAACGGATAACGGTAATGTAATGGATCGTATGTAAGCAGTGAGGATGGATTGCCCTATGCAGAAGGAGAAGCAGGGAAGAATCAACGTTCGGGACCCCCTGCACTCGTTACTATAACTCGATTCCCACATTGGTTTATTGGGGAGAGCAATGCATGGTCAAAGGTTTGGAAGACGTTGGTGTGCCTTGTTCGCCCTGCACGATTTCTAGATGAGACGAATGCTACTAATTAAGTCGTCTTAATGCAACTAGGCAACCCGTGGAATAATCCATCACAAGATGTGTCTGCTGCTCTTCCAGAATTGTTATTGAAGGCCCACCCTACAATAGGGGGGAGGATGTTGGGCTAAGCAGCCACCAGATAAGCCGATTAGAATATTGATATTTGTTTAGCTGCAGCGGCATTTGATCTTCTCTGTTTGTCTCCCAGTTACGCATGCACTTCGTTGTTATTTGTAGCACAGGTCCTTTGGGAGCTTTTAAAGAGCTTCTGCACCCAAACTTTTAATTCTTACTTGCATATTTTGGAGTTGTTATTGGCGGGCCGCTATTTTTTTATATTGCGCGGAATAAACTCTTAATCATTTATAACCGGGATAAACCGGCCGCTATCAAAAAGCTGGTTGCGTTACAACACTAATAAACAAGTACGGTAATTACAGTAATAAAAAAAAATTGAGCATGATAAACGCAGACAAATTCGACGTCACCAACCTCTTGCAACTTTACCTCTTCAGAAGCGAAATTGGAGTCTATAGATTAAGACGCTTCCTCCTCTCCATCAGGTCGGTTGCGTTTTAAAATAATGTATTATGGAATCTATTTGGAAAAACTTTAAAGCTAAGAATCTCCGACCTTGACCTTACAATTATGATAGGTAAGAGTTATAGCGAAAGTAAGTTTTTAAAAAGACAGATTGGATAGATGTTGGAAGTGTGAATAGAAGTGTGAAAAAATAGAATAGAATAGAATATAAAAATAGAATTTCTCAAATTTCACCTGCAGTTTTTTCCTAAAGTAAACTAAGTCATCTTTAACCGAACGGGCATCTTTAAGATCGTAAAAATAAATGGTGATATTATTGTAACAATTAGGTTTATTTTTATATAAGGACGTTTTTCAAAATTTGACTGTACGAATCCTTTATTGTTTTATCAATTATTTCATTCCAAATTCTACCGGATGGCTTGAGCTGGAGATGGCCTTGTTGTGCTTTAATACAGCATTTGGTTTTTCGGCATATACAAAGTGTTTCAATTGCTTCATCAAAATGAATTCGTTTTCGCCAAACTTGCTAGTTAAGTACGCATTTGTGACGTCCATGTAAATGAAATCCCTTTACAGCTGAGTGAAAAAGTAAAAAGCAACAGGATTTTTTTATATCGTATGACCGAAAACTTTTCAAAGTAGTTCGCGGTTAAAGACTTTCTTACACATCTTGACATTTGCGGTAAGAAACCGATGGCCAAAAATTGATGGCTGTAGCCCTTGGCGACCAACCACGACTTGGACCTTTCCATATTGACATAGCTAGACCTACGACGATTCTATGGCTTTGGCATTAGGTGGATTATCGCCTTGGGACCAAGTTTCGTTATCTAGAAGGGACTCACGCATCATCGAATTCTCCCACTTAACGAATGTTTTCTCAAAAGCGCCGTTTTTTCTGTGATGGGTGTCTCTATAACAATTCCTGTGGTGATATTTTTCAGCTTGAAGTCCTATCGGGGTCGTCCTCTTTGTCCAGTACGCACCAACCTTGGGCTGTCCGGTTCTCGACGAATTCTCACTTTATCTTTAAATGCGAGTTGCTCTCCTTATGAATCCTCTCCAGACTCTCGTTCTTGACTGTTTTTTTCTACCAAATGTCGCTTCTTCTGAATTGGATTTGCTGGAGCCTGCTGCTTCTTCTTCAATCACCTGAACCAACCTATTGACCAACATCAGCTTGTGGTGTGAAATCAAAATTCTTCTGTCGAAGTTAAATTAGATACTTTGCTCAAATTCTCCGAATTTCACGTCATGCCTCTTCATGACTTGACAACGGTATTTATCGTATTACCTGTACGGTTTGGCCTTTGAGGAGTATCCAATGAAGATATATTGGAACTCTTTATATTCAAATTTATGGTGATTCTTCTTATCCAGTGCGAATGCAGTTGAGAAAAAGCGTACGTAGGCGGCTTACTGTCGTTTTCTTACCGATCCAAGCATCAACTTGTGTAAGATAGTGTTTAAGCGCGCTTGTAGTGCTTCGGTTTAGTAAGTATGCCGCAGTCGATACTGCTTCAGTCAACAGCGATTCATCAACTTTTGCCTTTTGCCTGCGCGTGGTATACGCGCCATTTTGACGAGGGTTCCATAAGCCTTTTCGGAAACAACTTTTTGTTCAGGGAAATGCATCACTGTTAATTGTATTTTTATGCCACAATTACTCAAAAATTCGGTTTTTTCTTCCATATTTAAAACTCGACCATGTACTTATAAACTGTGGACGATACAAATGCTGGTTCCTTCGACTTTTCGTCTTATCGTCAATAAAATTAATAAAATGTCTTCTCCCATCGACAGACCGCATGTTCATATGCCCGTATTTATACGGACCGCATATGTCCGTATTAACAAGCTCCAAAACATTCCACCTTTTGTAATCGGTCTTGCACTGATAACAGACTGATCTTGCAATTATTACACGTTTCGCATTTTATTTCCATCATGCCTTTCACATCAAACCCGATTACAATCTTTTTGTTAACCAATTCTTGTAGGCATCTGAAATTATGATAAACATGCCGATCAATCCATCAGGATTTTATGCTTGATTTCGACGAATTCATTTATATATAATAACTCTTTTTTTCTGCAAATATGGGAAGTTGCTTTACTGTCCAAACATCACACACCTGCCAAAACCGATTCCTTGTTGTTTGCTGAATATGGGAAAATTTTAAGTGCATTCGATCAATTATTTCTTGTTTGTTGATTTTCGCACTTTGATTTTGGAATAGAACTGTCTTTTAGTTTTCTTAGTTCTTTTATTAGCGGTTGCACTAACGGTATGCCTCCTGCATAGGAGGCCTGTTTCTATTCATTTCCCTCTATTTTCTGCTTCTTCCAGAAGCTTGACCTTGATTATATCAAAGGGTGGCAACAAATCACGCGTTTTAAGGACAACTATGAAAAGTTCGAAATCGGAACATAAAAAGGACAACAAAATTATTACTTTTTATTCCTCGCTCAATTCGATGTTCACTTCAACCAGTTTATATAATTTAATATATTAAATTGTTAAACATGTAACCGTTTAATGTATTGAACCGTCGACTAGTTAATATAAATATATTAACGATTTTAAATATTGCAAAATTCTGCAATTACCCGGCTTTTTGTTTTTCAACAGTTTCTTGTAAAGACTAACTTCGCCAGTACCGTTTTACCGGATATGTAATTTCGCAGACTTTGATGGACGAGAACACTTCTCATTTGCACGCACCAGGCATTGTAGTTACTATCGCAAAACTTTGTTAAACGCACTGATAGAAAAATGGGTTCTAAGTTAGACAACAAAAAATTCTTAAATCAAGACTCAGACTCTTGAATCAATACCGGAATTTGAAATTGAAACTAGAACGAATGGGTTATCGATAAAACTTTGTGGGATAGGGGGCTGAGGAAAAAATATGAAGCAGCTAAAAATATATTTTTAAAGCAGCACGGAGATACAACTAAACTTTTCGCACGAGTCCTTGTCAGGAATAGCCCAATGGTAGAATTCTGGGCTGATGTGTGAAGGGGACCGTGTTCGAGCCGGGCTCGAGAATTCAACTATTTGTGATATTTTATTTGTTTACTTATTAATTTGTGGTTTTTGTTTATTTGTATAAAAACACCTGGTATTTACGAGTCGGGTCGTAAATAAGATTCTTTTACGGGTCATTTGTGCAGTAGTATTATATGCAGTATCTTGACGGTTATAATAGCTGGATGGTTAAAACGTCGCATTAATAAGCCTGGAATGGACCGGGTTCGACTACTTACCAGAGTCAATAAAAATCAGTTCAATAAAAGAGTATAAAAATTACTTTAAACACTTAAATAAAAAACATATGAAAAAGTTAAGACATATGAATATTTAAATATAAATTTTTTATATATTTTTTTTATCTATAAAGTCGTTCTTGCCCGACTTCCAAGTGTGTTCGTACTTGGTTTAGGTACGAATTTCTTGGTTTTTTTCTGAGTTTGGTAAATACTCATTTTATATTTAAAGATCCTCAATTTGATGGATCCTAAATTAGGTCCTAAAGAAATGTACTTGGTGAGCTATTGCACAAGCGTGATCACGACGAACATGTTAGAAAAGTTGTATACCAGTCTCGAACTTAAGCGACGTTTATTCAGTTTGGCGGCTTCGGAAAAGATAAGATGAGAGTAAAAAAGAGATCATACTTCGCCTTGGTACACATGGAAATGAAACAACGGTTGATGCAAATTAACAGACTCCGACAGACTTCGAGTTTTTTTCTTAACAGTACTCGGCTAATGATCTTCTATGATCTTGATATACGATCAGAAACCAGGTGAACAGGGTGTCTCAAACATTGGCAAAGTAAAAATATTTAAATTTCCCTATATCGTTCACTCTTATGACAGCTTTATGCAAATAAATACTATCTTAAGATAGCGGTAAGAAGGGGTATGCGTCGTGCTTATGAGACCAGCTGATCTTCAAAACAACGACTTATGGAAGCCAGTCGACCATGCTCACCAGCAACAGGCATAAAGTGCACAGCTGTGGTACATCCAGAAACTTTCGCCAACAAGTGCAAAGAATTCTCTGAGG
This sequence comes from Drosophila ananassae, assembly GCF_017639315.1. Lineage (NCBI taxonomy): Eukaryota > Metazoa > Arthropoda > Insecta > Diptera > Drosophilidae > Drosophila > Drosophila ananassae. The sequence goes on along the minus strand of NC_057929.1, from coordinate 21,591,046 downwards.
AAAGCTCATCCAAATTTAAGCGCTCCGATCGAACGATCATTCCGTTAAGAAACTTTTCGGAGTGCTGGGCCTGAGCGACGGTGAAAGAGCTGAAATATTCCCTACACATCTCCAAAGTGCTACCAATTCAGCTAGAAAGTACACCTTTGCCAACTCCTTCGTTTCGGTCAAACGAAATCGATAGAGTCATAAGGGTTCTAAAACCAAAAATGCTCCTGGTGACGAATAATTGACCCCAAGTAAGTTAATTGAACTTCCAAACAGCGCTATTTTCTATAGACTGTAAAGTATTCAATGGAATCATTAATCTTGACTACTTCTCAAAGAAATGGAAGAAATCTATCATTATAATAAAACCGAAGCCCCGAAAAGACTTCACAATTCCGCCATAGTACTGACCAATAAGCCTAGTAACTTGTTTGAGTTCCCGACACACCAATTAAGCTTTAGAAGAACGCATGAAACCATCGAGCAAGTAAACATAACAATATCAGAAATGCGCCCAGCTTTCGATCATCCAGAATACTATAGCGATACGACCGAGTCTGGCGTCATGTTCAAAATCAAAATGCACTTGTCTTCTTACACTCACAAGTGACCGCGGGGCGTCTGCCGGATAACGTACGGCTCCAACCCCGGAAATAAATCCGTAAATAACATATGTAGAATATATAGAAATATTATAAAGATAACGAGGAAGAATTAGTGTGCTCTTGTAGAATGGATGTTTTCATATTTAAAAGAGATTACAGTGAAATAATGCGATAGAGACCTTAGTAGTGTCGAACTACAATGGCTTAGGACTAAAGTTTCTAGGCCTTCTATTCGAAACCTTAAAGTGTAAATTTAATGCTGGCCAACTGTAATTGTAATGTTGGCCAATCATCATTAATGAGGTTGTTTAGGAAAACGACATTGACATTGCATTGTTTTACGATTAGTTAAGGAGGGCACAATTATTTGTAAGAGACTCTGATACGAAGAAATGTAAAGATTTGAATTCCAGTTAAGTCTTCTAAGAAATAATCTTTTGAGAATACCAAAAACACCTTTAGCTTTATTAACCATTGAATAAATATGACATCAAGATCATTAGCCTGATTTAGCTGAAGGCATAAGTTTGAATTTTGATCCATTAAATATTAAGTCATTGGCTTAACACCATTTTTGAAAATTATGGAGATCAAACTGAAGTCTGTGTAAAACTCTCTGTGTTCTTCCATCTAAGGAGGTCTGTAGGAAATCCTAAAAGATTCGGTTTACTCAACAGGAGTGAGTGATTAACTGAATCAAATGCTTTACTAAAGCATTTCGGAAGCAATCTATGACAAAGATGTTAACTCCAATAAATTAGTGGTGGTGGAGCAACGCAGCAAAGTGAAACCATGCTGACATGAAGAAATGATGGAACAGCAAAAGTGTTGCAATGAGGAGTTATTTTTCAAATAACTTTGAATTTGCTGCCAATTTGGAGATGCCTCTATGGCAGCCACTGGTTTAAATAAATTATTTTCAGATAGGAATTGAACGAATATACGATTTGTTGGTTGAATGTTGTATGCTTATGGCTGATCTGACGTTTTAGAAGGTGAATAAGTTGTTTGCAAAAATTTTGCGAATAAATCGGCAAAGGCCTGATCTTATGCCGCAGTTATAAAAGTTATAAAACTTCATTGGATCCTGAGCGAATTGAGTTCCACAACGGCGGACGGTGAAATCTAACCGGGCTGATCTGAGGTTCTATTATATTATTTTAAAAGCCTGTCTTTTTATTTTTTTAATTTCGGGCGGCACCTTGTAAACTAAGGAGAATTATTTGAAGCGGACAGATATTTCCGCGGCACACATAAGTAAAAAAATGCATTTAATGTGTAATACAATTTTTCTAAGATGATATTTATTAGACGTCTGCATGATTACATTCATAACATACGTCTAAATGAATACATTCGAATCAAATGAAATGGTGTGAGTGGAATGATGGAAATGAAATGACATTGTATGGGTGCAAGCCTGTGTTCCTCTCTTAATTTGAGACGTCAAACGAAATGAGAGAGAATGAACGAAACGAAAAGTGAAATGAGAGATATGGCAATGTCTTGTATACTCGAATCATTCGAGTTGTTTCTTATGATTTCGGTACATTCCCTTTCTGAGAGCTGCAGCAAAAAGACGGAAATATGGACAACCAATTTATAAAAGAAGCCGACGAGCCTGTATGTACATATATATTTGTAGATCTCGTTTTTTAAAGTTTGGTTTTTAGATTGTGTGTAAGATAATGTTACGTAATATTGTGGCATGGCGGCGTGTTCACCTACAATATTCTCCACCTGCACGAGTCTTGCAGGAGGTTACGCCGTGGCACGGCGTTTCCGGTACAATGGTACACCTGCTCACGGACTTGTTGGCTCTGGTGCACCGTTGAGGCAAGTGTCTGCCCACAACGGCCGGTCACTCGTCAGGTGCCTCTACAGTCGTGTAGCACAGCAGAGCACCGATCAAGGCCAGGTGGTGGCCACGATCAGTGATGATGATGCCGCTGAACTTCTCCCAGTAAGCTGATAGCAGGGTCTATACTGTCGCGGCGGTTGACAAAGAGGAAAAGACCCGTCGCAGATAAGGTGTCTTTATTATTCGGTTGTCAGCCCAGAACTGACTAACCTAAGAGAAAAGCTTAATCATAAACCTAACTCGCACAGATCACGGCCGCCGACCAGCGCCCGTGTGCCGTTCGTCGACCGCTCTTAGCTCAGATCACCGGTGCATTGTTAACTTGCATTACATTACTCTGTGTAAATTAGTGTATTATTAAATGTATGACGGCTTTTGGTTATTCCGTCTCTGCAACAAGTTGTTTAGGGACTGTCGCAGAGGCCAGCTGGTTAAAAATACAGTTTTCCGCGTTTGTTTTTGTTAGAAATGGTTTCAATTGAAACCTCAAGCGGGGAGTGATATGGATCTTCAACGGTTGGATGATGCCCGCCGTACTGAAAAGAAATATTTTCAGTAAAAAAGATAAATTTTCAGTATTTGACCAAATTAGTTCTGGTAAATTTAAGTCACCAAGACTTAAATAGCAGACCAATAGCAATAGCAGTATAGCAGCGTAAGTTTAACAGACCAGTCAGTGATGCCAGTACGTAGGCGGTTCGGTAGATGGTGGAATATAAGAACATGTAATAAACAAAGATTGAGCAGACAATATGAATTTAACGCAGATATATTCGAAATCACCAAATTCTAGTAACTTTACCTCTTCAGAAGCGAAATTGGAGTCAATAAAGATTAAGACTCCTCCTCCTCTTCGCCGAGGTCAATCACGTCTAAAAGGTGTGTACCTACTTGGAAAAACTTCGGATCTATGAATATCCAGCTATCCTTTGCATTTAATATTATAGTATTTACCTACCCCCATCCCTATAATATGGGATGCACATGAAAGAGGCCGGTCGGTTGTAAAACAAATTAGCTTTTAACCACTGTACCAATACGGTTAATAAAAGATAAGTAGAGGAGGGAGTTAGTAAAGGGGAGAGAGCGAGAGAGCTACGGAAGAGCACAAGTAATAACAAATAAGCGCAAAAAGATAATTACAAAATTAACTGGAACCTTCGTCCTCTACTCCTTACTCATTGTAGTTCTACGTGGCCAACATGATCCCTTTAGTGATGTATGTTGGGACTACAAAGTTCCCAACCACATTTTATCGCTTTTCTTTACTTTCAACCTTAAATCCTTTGTTCTAAATGCCTTATCTGTGCAAAACTCTTCCTCGTGATATCTTATTCTATCCTTCTCTGCTTTTACTCTATCTCGGATCTTTCGGAAGCGCCCCACGGTTGGTTGTGCGGGAGGTGGGCTGTACGTATGTAGTTTTATTTTATAAAAAAAATGCTTAGGAAACATTATACTGAAGAGACATAGACTGTAAATGCATTCCCCTTAGAACGCCATTATTTGGTAGTCTTTGGGAAGCTGCAGTGAAATCTGAAAAACGGTTGCTTTTCGAATGACGCCCGAGGAATGAACGCACACAAAAATATATGTTTTTTTGTAACAAAGTATGTGTGTTTTTTTTGGTTTCATCATAGGTATTTATTTTTTGGGAGGGAGATACAGAAGAGGAATATAAATATAAAAGGGGGGAAATAAAAAGTGATGGTGGCCAAAAACACTGGTCCAATGAAACCTGCGGGAATACCGCTAAGCTTTGCTTCGCAGTTGGTTGGCCCAGGGTTTTAGCGTGGCTTCGTCTAGGGAACGCCTATCGTTGTAGCGCGCTCGCTTGCGCTCGATGATCCGCTCTCGCTAGCTCCAGACACCGCAGCTTCGCATTACTAGGCTGGGTTTCCCCAGCAGTCAGCGTCATCGACCAACTTGGCTCCCAGGGTAATCGCATCCATGTCGTTTTGCCTGAAACGTTCATTGTCGGCGCGAAAACGTGGGCAGGCTAGCGGGATGTGCTCCGACGTCTTGTCGACGCCACAGCAGGGGCAGTATGGATCCTCCTCATAGCCGAACATGTGCAAGAAGCTCCTAAAGTAGCCATGGCCATTTAAGATTTGCGTTAGTGATAAGTTTAGTTCGCCATGTCGCTGCATCTAACGCTTGACATCAGGGATTAGCTGGAATGTCCAGCGGCCCTTTGTTGAGGAAGCCCATTTGGCTTGCCAGCGCCGGAAACTCCTTTCCATTGCTGCCCCTTAAAGGACCCTTAGCGCAATCGTTAGCGCCCCCTCGCACTCTCTCAGCTCGGAGTGGACTTCCTTAGCCTCTTCAGCTAGTTCGTCCACCAGCAGGGTACCCGCGATGACTAGTGCCGCCTCATCCGAAATCGTGCGGAAACCGGAGATTACCCTGAGCGGACAGCAGCTCAGGGAACTCTCGATGCCTCTTTTTGTACGCCTTAACACTGTTTGCTTCTGCCCAGATGTCTCCGGCGGTGCAGGCGGCTTCCCCCGCCTCCTGAAGCCTCTTGACAATACACCTCTCGAAGGCCTTCCCCTCGTGGTTAATTAGGCACAAGGGCCTGTACAAGGAAGGGTCCCCGAGGGATTTATTTGGTTTAGGCAGCGGCACTAGATTTTGCCTCTTCCATCTTAGCGGGAATCTTCCTTCCTTTGTGAAGGCCGTAGCGAAAGCCTGCGGTCTTTGTGCCATTGGCATCTTGATCGCCACGTCCGGGAGCCCGTTAGGCCCTACCACTAGATTGTAAGCCGCGCCCCATAGGTTTTGTTCCGCTAAGTCATACAACTCAAGGCGTCAGAGACAATTTGGTCGAGGATTAGCGCGTGCTGCATAAGGGTAGCAGGTAGCAGCTGTAGATTCATATCCCCGCAAAGAGTCTGTCTCTGACGAAGCCATTTCCAGCTTATGGGCACTCCGGGCACCCCACGGGACCTGATGACAAGATGGCCGCCGATTTGTCGCTGTCTAGCACGTATTTAGCGCTCCCTCCCTTCTTAAACGGCTCGCAGATGAGGGCGACATCCAAGTTCTTCTGGCGCATGGTCTGGGTCAGTAGACTCTGCGCAACTTCGCAGTGGTTTAATTACAGTTGGATTCTAAGCCTAGCCATTGTTTTGCTTGGCTAGAGCGCTCTTGAAGGCCGGACTTGAGCGGCTGAGGACAGAGTGCGCCGGGATAGAACGATCTTCCTTGCCGCACAACAGGCGTTTGGACGGATTTCGCCAGTGCTTACCCTGATGGCCCTGTTCACCGCAGTTGAAACAAGTCTCCCTATTTACTGTGCGCCTTGATTTTCACTTGCTGAAAAATCTTAGGGGTCAACCTTCTTTCGTATACGGCAAACAACCCACGTTCCAGCATCTTGTCCGCTATGTTACACGGCAGCCGCAGCATGGCAATCTGGGTACCGCCAAACTCTTACGGAGCGAAGGTTTTGCTACCACTGGGATGTCGGCATCTATTGGCAAAAAAATCGCTTCTACGACCTCGTCTGCGGTTGGGGCTTCGTCCAAGTCGAGGGTCTCCACGACTGCAGTGTCCTGGAGATGCGTCCAGGACGCTTTTGTGGCTAGTGCTGACCGAAAAGCTTCTAGGACCACGGTAGCGCTAGGGTCCTCCATCTTCTGCATCTTCAGCAGGATATCGCCTCCTGCCGTTCTGCATACTGCTTGAACATCGCCTCTGTGACTCAGGAGCATTGGGTCGGTCTTCATCATTTTTAGTACCTCCGCGTGGGTGGTGTTTGTCGAACACCTTACCACTATGGCGTCTGGGCGTTTCCTCGTCCCGGTCCTTTGAGCCCATTGACGCTGCTTGCCCTGCCGGGGTGTCTGGTGGCCGTGATCAGGGGGAGGTCTGTTGCGACGAGCCCACACGTCGCTTGTTATCGGTCTGGGAGGAGCTGACTTGGTCGCACAGCAGGGACTGGATCTGTTTTAGCTTGGCAAATGCGTTCTTAATGGCCTGGTTTATGCTCCTAACCTTTTGCTCATGGGCCTTGGAGAGTAGATTGTCCAGTATGCCTCACATTTCGGTAAGCAGGGGCTGAGGCGTCCTAGGTTTATTATTGGGTTGGACCACGACTGGCGGGGATGATCCCGGGGCCTTTTCGGCGTTTCTGCCCCAGGGCCGTGCTTGTACTCGTCCTCGAAATTCAATTGGGCCACCCGAAAGCACGGAGCTCCTCATCGTTTACACTTGTCGCTTGGTTCATTTCGTTGGCCAAGTGCGGCGCCAGCGAAGTAGTGGGGTTAGGAATAGCAATACGGGCCTTCAGAATCCGTGCCCTGGCCTCGCGGATAATTACAGAATATACTGCAAATATACAATAAAACAGATAGATAAAGAAAAGCAGAGCTATGTTTGGATTGCAACTTTTTTAAATAGATAAAATGGTCACCCAAATATGGCACTGTACAAACGCGAAGCGATACGGGTGTCGGGTCAAGCAGCCGCCGGAAAGAAGTTTGACCGGCAATAATTTATTGAGTTCGTGATGTCACTTTCTTTTATACTTATGTTCGCGTCACCCGCTCTCGTGCATTCGATCGGCCACCTGCATCTGCCGTCATGCACCAGCGTTTGTCTCGCTCTCTGCCGGGCTCTCTCGATAGCTCCGCAGCATCAAGCGTTGAGCCGCGCTCCCGCGTTTGTATTCTAATTCGGTCTTCACCCCCTCGCAGTCGCATCTATACATAGATCAATTTGTATAAAGTCGAAACATTTTAAATAAATTGTATGAAATTGAACTGTGCTTGTTTTAACTAAAGCCAATATTTAGAACATTGAATATAGCTCCCGAAAACGCTCGGTAATTGAACATTTGGTGAACCCCGACGTGATTGGTCATAGGAAAATAAGTTGTTAAATTATTTTTCGTTCAAAATTTGAGCTGCGCGGCTTTAAACATATAAACATAAACAAATTAAAAAACATTATTCGGTTTGTGATTTGTGCGCAAACTATTAGCATCTGTTGACATATATACATAGGCTGTTTGCAGAGTGCTACAATCGCTCATACATATATTACCCCGTTACATAGAAGTGGCACAGTGGGTCGTGAGCTGACAATAAATAAACAAAATAAAATACATTTTTTGGTGCGAAAATGAATCCGTTTTTCGATTGTGCCTCTCCGGGAAGGAAAGTATTCCTGAGCCAAAGTGCAGCTGTCCTTTTTGAGGATCTTCAAGGATTGTTGTTGATGTTAAATGTGCGGCTCAGCGAATTGGAGGGAATCGTTGCGGATTTCAAGACGAGATGGATGTTGCAGAACTCAGGAGCGAGCTGCGCGTCAACTTCAACGATGCGGCGAGGGAAGCACGCTTCAACCTGGATCAGGAGATTATGAGGCGCTCCAGTTTGTTGCCGGCGAGTTCGGCGCTGCGTTGCGTTGATTCTTCTGATGCGTTGATTCTTCTGCCACTTCCCACTTTTAGTGGAGGTTATGCGGAGTGGCTTGAATCTGAGTCACTGTTCTCGACCATGGTGGACACAAACCCATTCATCAGTCGGGTCGAGAAGCTTCAATGGTTGCGGTCCTGCCTTCGTGAATCTGCCTTGGAGACTGTTCGATCGTTGGAGCTCACGGACAAAAATTATGACGTCGCATTGGAGCTGTTAAACAAAAGGTTTAGTAATCGCAGGCTCATTTTTCAAGCTCAAGTTAATGAGATAATAAATCTGAGGGCCGTAGAATCCGCATCGGCGACGAGGCTTCGCGAGCTTTCGGACAAAAATTTAATTCGCATATGCGAGTCCTGGCAAGCATGGGCACGACTAAGCAGATTGCCAGCTGCATCATTATCCAAGTGCTGTTGCAGAAGGTTGATGATGCCACGCAGTGTAAGTGGAAGGAAATGCAAGCCGACTCGGATTCCTTGGATTCCATTCCAACGTTGGAGTCCATCGCCAGTTTTCTTGAACAAAGATGCCGGACTTTGGAGAGCATGGATTTGCCGACGACATCACATGCACCAAACATGCCGTTCGTGTGAACGCAGGCATCATAATCTGCTGCATTTTGCAGCAGATGGCAATTCGCCAGCTCAAGACCAAAACCGCTCTCCTGCGGTTCCCACATTTAGCGACGCTGTTTCTGGTTCAGCGTCCGCCGCCGTCAATTCTCTCGTCGCTAAGGATCGGTTTGGTGATGTCGTGTTGCTAGCCACTGCCAATATTCTGGTTTGGAACTGCTCCGGAGATCTACTGCCCTGCCGAGCGCTTCTCGATTCTAGCTCGCATGTGCACCGGTGACTGTATCCGGTATAGGAGGCGCAGGGTTCTCTACAGATGGGTTTTCTGTGCAAGTCAGCTTGCAATCCCAATGCTCTGACTACTCTGCGTAATTAACCGCGATCGTAGCCTCCAACATCACGGACCTTCAGCCCAATTTTGCATTGGACGTCAGCTCTTGGAAAATTCCCGACAATGTAGAGCTAGCGGATCCTCATTTTCAACAGCCTCAGCTAGTTGATTTGCTAATTGGAGCTGGATTATTTTACGAGCTGCTTTGTGTGGGGCAAATTCATCTGTCTCCTGGTTTGCCCTCCATCCAAAAAACTCGGCTTGGTTGGATTGTTTGTGGAGGCGGAGGCCCTGACGATGGTAAGGTCCTCATGGCAGCTGAACAGTCAGAGTTGCTCGTCCAGCCTCAGACGGAGCCGGTGAAGGTGGATTCTCATCGCAGGTTTGTTTCCGAGCCAAAGCGCCCCGCAAAGTGCTCAGCGAGAAGGAGAAATATTACAGGCACCGTCGTCACTTCGAGCAGCGGAGAAGCGTCTTGCCGGGATCTGCACAGTGGTGGCTAGTGTGATAGGTCATATGTTACCCAGTGTGGATGTGAAGCCGCTCTTGGACTTTGGCAGCGAAATGGCTACCGAGGTGCCATCGCCCAGCTGCAGTAGCATCGGGTCGGGTGCATGTCGGGTGCGCTTCTGAGGACGCCGTCCGGAGCTGCCTTGTAGCAGGGCAATCAACAAATGGTGCCTGCTGCCCCTTCATGAAGTTTTTAAAAGCTCATCTTCCAACGGGGGAAGTATGTCGGGTCAAGCAACCGCCGGAAAGAAGTTTGGCCGGCAATAATTTATTGAGTTCGTGATGTCACTTTCTTTTATACTTATATTCGCGTCACCCGCTCTCGTGCATTCGATCGGCCACCTGCATCTGCCGTCATGCACCAGCGTTTGTCTCACTCTTTGCCGGGCTCTTTCGATCGCTCCGCAGCATCAAGCGTTGAGCCGCGCTCCCGCGTTTGTATTCTAATTGGGTCTTCACCCCCTCGCAGTCGCATCTATACATATATCAATTTGTATAAAGCCAAAACATTTTAAATAAATTGTATGAAATTGAACTGTGCTTGTTTTTACTAAAGCCAATATTTAGAACATTGAATATAGCTTCCGAAAACGCTCGGTAACTGAACAACGGGCATAACTTAAAAATTAAATCACAAAATCAGTGTGAAAGAATTAATCATAAAATAAGTGTATAAAATTAAATTTTTAACCCGCGTGTGACACGAATAAAAATTTATATTGTAAAAATAACCACGATCGTTTGCTATCAAGTGAAGGTGTGAAGGAGTTGATTTGCGGTTTTCGCAAAACCATGACCAACTCTGTGCGCTTGATTCACAGTTACAGTTTACAGTTTAGTAGTCTTCAGCTACTGAATGGGTCCTGAATCCGATGTTGTGTAATGGGCTTGTGGCGAATAATCTTTAGCCTTCACAGTCGACAATTAGGCAGCCGTTCATATCTCTGGCCACCCCAAAGGCCGAACCTGAGGAAAATTCGGCTTCCGAATATCTCAGAATAAAGGACCAATTATCTGATATGTCCTCTGCGGCAGTGCTTCAAGTGATCCCAGACCCAATAATTCAAACTACCTTAAGAGTCCCCAAACAGGGTAATCAACCGTACGGACCTCCGGTACGAACTGAGTATTAGTTACGGTGGCACCAAAACCCTTGCTGGTGATCCCACCATTGAAAGACATTTTTGTGTTCCGGCTTCCCCTGATACTTCTGAGATTGATATCTCGGCTTACCCACCTCGGTGGTGGATATTACAAAATTTAAATTCTCATACACCAGGCATAAGTCATGTTTTAAAATACGTGTGCCCTTACAGGTGTTCATGACGATTTGTTCTGTCAGTTTTTGGCCCTAGAATATTTTCGTCTAAGAACATCAGTCAAGTACGGTGAATAAAATTGCCAAATTACCAAACGTGAGAAAGTTTTTTCCAAGTGCGAAAAGGAGTGTTCATTTCTTTTGACTCCAAATTCGCTTTTGAAAAGGTAAAATCACAAGAGTTTGGTGACATAAAATTCCTTTGCAATGAGATCATAAAATCATTGTCCGCTTTTATATGCCAGAACTCATATGGTCTGATGTTGATAATTCACCGTCTTTACTGCATAACACGCACCATGACTTTCCCGAGGAAAAGTTTGAAATGCCACTTGGTCAAACTAACTACGTTAGAAATTCGTAAGGTCGGCTGTTGGAATTGTGTTTCGTTTTAGATCCGGCCGGAATTAATTTTTCCATAACTTTCCCTTTTTTTAGCCCTGAGGATCCATATCATCGCACTCTTGAGGTTTTAATCGAAACCAATACTTTAATTGAATTTAAGTCTCCACTTAAGTCTAATAATGTTCGTTTCTTTCGTAAGTGACTTAACGAAACTGAATAAATTCATTTTGGATTTTGACTAGTCCGATCAATTGGCATGTGAAGATATAAACATTGCCTTATATAAATTTTATTACGCTTTGAATGTATTATTCGACGCTTGCGTGCCGTGGAAATATTCGTCAGCTTCAAATAACCGCTTTGGTATACAACGCATATATTAAATTTAAAAACAGTTCGTTTTTTAAGATACTTAGTAGCTCGGTCCAATTTGACCGTGCATAACATAGAATGTTATAGGAGTTATATTCACCGCTGCCGGTTTCAATTTTCTCAGGATATGAAGCAGTTTTATAATTTTGTAAGCACTAAGCGAAAACATTTATCCTTTGCCCCTTCTCATACTCGAACACCAATGTTGATTTAAACAACATTGAAAAACATTTAAGGGAACATAACTTTAAGCTATCGCCGGTTCAACCGGTAAAAAACTTTTATAGAAAAGTGGGTGTTGGGCCAAGCAGCCACCAAAAAATGATTTTAAAATAATCATAAAATGCTTAGCTGCAGCTGTTGTTATCAGCATGTATCCTTTTGAGTTTTTTTTTGTCTCCCAGTTCGCATGCGCTTTATTGTTATTTTGTAGCGTTTGCGCTTTGCGAAGCTTTGGTAGAGCTTCTGCGGAAGCTCTTGGGTTGCGTTTGTTGTGATTTGGAGTTGATTGGAGCCACATAGATTAGGGTTAAATTGAACCCAAAATAAAAATATTGAAAACCTGATTTGAAACGTGTGCATTTATTCGGCTGCTATTAAAAACTATTAATAGCATAAAATTGGTGACCCCGGCGTGATTTCATCCCGGTTGATTATTGTGATCAGCATTAAAAGTCCCAAAAAGTCGCCCTTGTTCTTGTTGTTACAAGTTGCATTTTAATCGAATAATGGAGTCTGGAGCTGAGACTATTGGAGCTGGGGCCGCAAACCGGGAAAGGATGCTGCGGAGAAGAGCAGAGGTGACCTGCCAGCAGATGGAGGCGCTGCATCATAAAGTGAATGCTGCGGCGCGGACTGAGGATTCTTCCGGTTTACCGCGCTTCAAGAAGAGTTGGAGGAGCTTAATTTTAGCGAGATCGGGAGTGATCTGTATTGGAGATTCTCGCAGCTGGCGACTGATGTGCAAGTGGAAATTCAGGTGGAGGTTGCCAAGCGCTCCATGAGAATCGCTGCCCACTCCACACTTCTCGACGGTGCCAGTGTATCGCCAATGCCATACAAGCCAGCCCCCTCCTTGCCACCGTTGCCGATGCCAACATTCAGCGGCGGCTATGCCGAGTGGCCGGATTTCTGCGCCCTATTTAAGACCACGATTGACAGCCATCCTCACCTAACGAAAATGGAAAAGCTCCGGTGGCTCATTTCATGCCTGCGCGAGTCAGCCTTGGATACGGTGAGAGCTCTGGAAATTACTGACGCGAACTACGATGTGGCCCTTGACCTATTGCGCAATCGTTTTAGTAATCGGCGTTTAATATTTCAGTCTCACATTAATGAGATCCTGCAGCTTCGTGTGGTCGAGCCAGGGTCTGTTGCTACTTTGCGGGAGCTATCGGATCGGTTCAATGGGCATATGCGGGCTCTTATGAGTTCCGGATCAGCTGTCGAGATCCAAGGATGCTTGCTTATCCAGATTATCTTGCAGAAGTTGGATCCTGCTGCTCCGCTGCTCGACGTGCAAGCATCGTCATCATATTTTGTTGCACCCTCGCGGGAAGATTTCACCTGCACGAGTCTCCCGTCCCATCGGTTCTGTTTCTGTTGCGAACCCATCCCGCTCAATCAACCCTGTTATGAACCAGGATCGCAATGCTGAGCTAGTGCTCCTGCCAACAGCCAATGTACTCGTTCGTGGTCGATCTGGAGCCTTCTTGCCTTGCCGAGTTTTATTGGTTTCCGGTTCACAAGTGCACCTCATCTTGTCGCAGCTGGCGAATGAACTTCAGCTTGGCCGCTCCAAATGCTTCCAAATGCTTTGAAACGGATGGAGCATCCGTTAATGTGTGCTTGAAGTCCCGCCTTAGCACGTATTCAGTGGAAATTGAGGCTGTTGTAGCTTCACATATAACGGACTATCAGCCTACCCACGACATAAATGCTTCGGGCTGGAAGATTCCTGGCAATATGGATCTAGCTGACCCCAACTTCCACAAAACGCAGCGAGTGGACCTGTTGATTGGAGCCAGCTTATTCTTTGACCTATTGTCGGATGGCCAAACCCAATTAGGTCACGTGCTCCCCATTGCTCAGAATACTCGATTTGGCTGGGTGTTTTCTGGACGCGGTGAACTATCACGGGATGTGTCGGCGCTCTATGCTAGGGAAGACAACCCACGGAAAAACCACTGCAATGATGTGACTGCTGCCCCTTCCAACAGTGTTATTGAAGGCCCACCCTTCAATGGGGGGAGGATGTTGGGCCAAGCAGCCACCAAAAAATGAATTTAAAATAATCAAAAATTGCTAGGCTGCAGCTGTTGTTATCAACATGTATTCTTCTCTGTTTTGTCTCCCAGTTTCGCATGCGCTTTATTGTTATTTGTAGCGTATGCACTTTGGGAGCTTTGGTGGAGCTTCTGCGCAAGCTCTTAGGTTTTAGGCACTTGTTTTTCGGCATTGTTTTGGATCGGCCGCGGAATTAGTTTTGGGGTTAAATTGACTCATAATAAATTGAATATTAAAATTGAACCTTGTCTTGTTAATTCGGCCGCTATCAAAACGCTGATAGCTCAACATACTGTTTTTTCAAATAACGTATTCACCTAGCACCATTACAGCTCAGCCATACAAATATAATACCTAATCAGTCAACCTTATATTTTGCCCATCTTTTGATAAAAGTAGTTTATAATCGCATTTTTTTTTACGTTAGGCCCGTGATTTGCTTGGCCCAAATGGAGTACCAAGCTGTAATCTGAAGGGATTGGGATTCCCAACCGATCTTCTGATTTGGATTTCAAGCTACTTATTTGGAATAACGCATAATGTTTAGTCAGAGTCACATCTGGTGTGCCCCAAGGAAGCTATCTTGGACCCTAACTTCTTATATTACACTAGTTTACACTATAATTGCCTTTCGTTAATCATTATGGTTTTCAGATGTATGTTGGTCTACTAAACACGAAAATGACTTTCATAAATTTTTTTATAGTAACATTTTTTTTCAATTCACTTTAAATTTTTTTTGTATTTTTGGAGATGTGCAGACCTTTTTAGGTATATCTCGCGTTCTAATGAACCGATTTTATCATATGAGCACTTGTTTTAATTTTAATTGAGTTTGCTACAACTTTCATGTTATTAATTTTATTCGACTCGTTGGAAATTTCAGGCGGTAGAGGCTCAAACATGTCAAAAAATTGCACTTTTTTGAGTAAATTCAACTGAAAAAATCTACATATCGTCCCACGAAAAATATAAATTGTGAAGATAAGTTATGTTTAAATTTTTCAAAGCTTTAACTTTTACGGCTAAAATAAGTTATTCATGATGAAAATCTATGAAAAATTATGGATTTTATGAATTTTTGACTAAATCACTCAATTTAAGCATTTTTACTATTTGAACGTTTTTACTCATTCTCATTCATTGTTATGTATTTTGCTTGCATATAAACTCTATTAAATAACTTTTGAAGTGACATTATTGGGTCGTGTAAATCACAAAACCATGTTTGAAATATTTGTAACACCCTCAAAATCTTGATTTATGGTTAAAAAACCGTTTTTCGGGACTTCCTTGTTCTTAAAAATTCCTGAACGCGTTTTTTGCAACCGATTTCAAAATTTTTGGCGTTTTTCAATAGTCAAATGTTATAGCTTTTGAAAAAAAATATATCTTCGATTTTGTTAAACAAAAAGGACAACATTTTTACACCTGAAACTGAAGTTTTCGACTTTTATTCGTGTTTTTTCGGATTTTGACGCCAGTTTTTCGGTACAACTTACAAAAATTCTGTCATCCATGCCACATATCAATGTTGTCTCATCAATTCTGAATAAACGAGACAAATTTCATCAAAAAATAATGAAAATTGGTGAAGTTATAACGCTTTTCCCAAAACAAGTCAATTTAACCTTGCGTGCGCTTTTGCAATGTGCGGTGAACATATAGACCGTAAAAATATACGATCATTTACTAATGACTTACGACAAAAATACTTTCATTACTTCAAAATTGATCCGAATCTTAACGATGCGTGGACCCCACAGAGTGTATGTGCCACATGCCAATCAATTCTTAACAAATGGGCTTGCGGAGAAAGGTATGTACCTGTCACTTTTCTCTATTTCTTCGTCATATGAAAGGACTAGTGGGATTGTTACATATTAAACTTTATTCATGTCCATTTCAGTCTTTACCTGAAATTCGATGATTTGGAGAAAATCATTTTGTCATACGACTGATTGCTATTTCTGCGGTAGCATTATCAGTGGTTTTAAAAAAAATGACAAGTAGAATTATGCCCGAGTGAGCTCAGTGACGTTTACGACGCCTCATTCGAGTGACGTTCCGTACCCCGTGTGCCCTGATACACTCCTCAAAATTGTTGAATCAGAAGAGATGTCCGAATCGGAAAATGAAACGTCGGACAGAAGTGATTTGGAATCAATATTGATGAATTAACCACTATCACAGGAAACTTTGAACAATTGGGTTCGAGATTTAGAGCTCACAAAGGAAAAATCAGAACTCTTTGGATCTCGCATGAAACAGCACGGGTTTTTAGCTCCAGGAGTAAAAACATCGATCTACCGGAATCGCCACGAAACACCTGGAAATCGTCTGGTTTGCTATTGCAATGAGGTTTGCGGTTTGTTCCAAGAGCTCAATCAAGAGCATAATCCTGACGAATGGCGACTGTTTATCGATGGTGGCAAAACTAGTTTGAAAGCAGTTCTCTTGCACAACGGCAACGAAAAACCTTCGATTCCAATCGCTCATGCAGTGAACACCAAAGAGTCATATGATTGTATGGATGAACTGCTGAAATGCATTGAATATGACAAATAGTAACATATTTTAAAAAGTCATTTTTTATGGAAATCCCCAATTCTTCCAGTAATTTATTAGTTGGAAATGAAAAATTAATTGTTTATTATAAATAAATGATAAATAAATACATGATGTATAATACATAATATACAATACATAATAAAAATGCTATTTAATAAAGTTTATATGCAAGCAAAATACATAACAATGAATGAGAATGGAAAAAAACGTTCAAATAGTAAAAATGCTCAAAAATTCATAAAAACCATTATTTTCCATAGATTTTCATCATCAATAGCTTATTTTAGCCGTAAAAGTGTGAGCTTTGATTTAAAAAATTCAAACATAACTTATCTTAACAATTTATATTTTTCGTGGGACGATATGTAAATTTTTTCAGTTGAATGAGCCTCTACCGCCTGAAATTTCCAACGAATCGAAAAATTAATATAATGAAAGTTGTAGCAAACTCAATTACTATTAAAATAAATGCTCATTCGATAAAATCGGTTCATTAGAACGTGAGATATACCTAAAAAAGTCTGCATATCTCCAAAAATCCAAAAAAAAATTTCAAAAGTGAATTAAAAAAAAATTTTACTATAAAAAAATGTATGAAAGTCATTTTCGTGTTTACTAGACCTACATGTATCAAAAAATTATGGTGGGATGTAGAGGCAGAAAGTTTTTGAATCTTTGTAAACTAGTGTTATTTATTAACGATTTATAGTTATGTACGCCGATGACTCGAGGCTTTGTCTTCAGTATATATTTACTGAAGATTGGGCACATTAGTGCCCAATCTAGACTTAAATCCGACTTCGATAAATTTCAAAATTGGTGTTTAGCAATGATCAAAATGTAAGCTTATGTGATTTTATTGATCTAGCCCTCACCAGGCTACGTACTTTCTTTATGGGTACGCCTTGGTTAACGATCTGGGTTTCCAACCATGGTCCTCCATGGTTAGCAAAGCAAAGGCCTCTAAATAACAAAATCGTCAATATGAAGTATACCGAGATCAAATAGAATCTGCAAAAAAAATCTTTACCATCCCTCCTATCATAGTAGACTTTTATTTATTAACTTAGCTTCATTAACAAACAGTAGAACGATCGTGTTTTTGCATAATCTTATAAATGGTAATGTATATAGCCAGCATTTACTAACATGCATAAAATTTTACTTCCTTGTAGAAAGACAATAAACTGTAGTCCACTACTCCTTAGTCATTGTAGTTTGACATAATGCCCAACACGATCCCTTTAAGATATTTTGTTCGTACTTCAACGGTCTCTACCAAATCTTGTTGTTTTGGTCCACGTCTAATACTTTACTCTATCATACTCTATCCTTACTCTATCTGGGATTTCGGCAGCGCCCCTCGGTCAGTGGGGGGCTTCCCAAAAATTTCCCAAAATGGTGTCCTTAGAAAGTCCATCTATCTAACTGGAAAAACACCAAATTTATGGAATTTCCGATCAACCAGTTATATGACGGCTATAGGATATAGTAGACCGATGCCGTTCCGACCTATATACTGCCTGAAAATAATAAAAGAATGTGTGCAAAGTTTCAAGTTTATAGCTTTAAAACTAAGAGACTAGGTTACGTAAAATCGGGCCGTCTCAACGGACGGGATCGGTTTATTGATCGGAAATGACATAACGATGGTGTTTCTTAATTTAGAGGGTTGGGACTTTCCCCAGAGGTTATTTTTGACCAACATATCTTATCTACATAAAAATTGAACGACGCTATAGGAACGAGGAACGATGAATGGAAGAATAGGAACGAGCTATAGGAAGCTGTCATATAACTGAATGATTGTAAGGTTGTGTTGTAATGTAATGGCTTAAATGTACAAGCTTAAATGTAATGTAATGGTTGTAAGTTTAAGCTTGATAGATGGGACTTTCCCGATCTGCCAAATTTCTGAAGGATAGGATAATACTATATCCCATTAAGGGATTGGCCAAATATATACGATCCGAAATGTATAAAATATTATAAGCTACCGAATCTAGCTTTCCTTTCTTGTTTGAATGTTGAGTTATTTAAAAATTTTTTTTTACATATTAATAATAGATTGGTGGATTGGAAAAAACACTTACTCCGAGTTTTGACTTAATTATATATTTTTTTTACTTTTAGTGCCGTAGCAACTTAGGCTTATCTTGACACTTCAGTTTAATATTTTTTGAATTTTTTTCAACTTGTTTCTCATAAATGTATTAAATATATCTTTGGTAACTTCTTTGACGTACTTTAACAACATTTTGTCAACAGAAAATATTATTATTTCATAATCTTGAACACTAAAAATTTTCCAACTTTTATGGTCAATGATAACATCATTGAAAATTATATATTCAATAAGACTGAGATTTGATTTTGCGACGAATCTAACATACGATAGACGACTGACATTTAACATTTTATTCCATGTAAGACATACCATATTCTTCTTGTTAAGTGAACTTCGCATAAATGTAAAATAATCATAATAGACACATTCAGAATATCTAGTTATTAATAAAACTGAAAGTCTTCGGCACGTTTTTATTAAAAAACTTTTGTATATTTTAGTCAACTCGAAAATGATAGCATAGAAATGATTTTCCAAGCTGCACTTATCTAAAAGCGAATCTGAAAATAAATATCCAAAAATAAAAAATAACAAACGATGATATAGAATTAAGGAAGGCCCCAATTAAATAATTATATCATATTTAGGTCAATTTTAAAAGAGATTACAAGATTATATATCATAATGGTATGAAAGCAAATTTCTGTCGGAGTCGATGCTTTTGTTCCATTTTAAATAGATACATTTCAGAGAGTATACATACTGAGCTGGTCTTAGTATATTAGTTTTACCCATATCATGTGTTTTCAAACATGTGAAACTGCTTTTCAACTGCTCATTTCAAAAACTTCGCAAGCCATAATTCCAGCAAAAACCTCGGAATCTAAAAAACTCTACCACCCAAAAAAAATCTCAACAAAAAAAAAATATAAATACATGATTAATAATTTTTTTTTAAAGACTTACCCAAGCAAATTGCACAAACAAATCGTACCCTCATAGCTGAAAACACAAATACTATGCAATAAAGAGTAATGATTTTTGTTAAAGATTTAGACAACCCAAGCGCACAAACAAATCGTACCCCCGTAACTGAAGTCACAAATACGATAGAGGCAGGATGGTTTCAGAGGCTGAATAAAATCAGATTTTTGTGATTTTTTTTTTTCATTGCTGAGTGAATATAATTATTCAATTTTTTTACACGATACATGGCCATATTTGGAGAGTATCTAGGAATTTTTTTGTTAGGAAATAATTATTACTTATCCCGAGATGAGCAGTCGGCCGGAGTCGCTTCAAAAAATTATTATCTTGCGGTGCGTAAAGTCTGGCCTTACAGTGTTATCGGAAATAAAAAAATTGAATTGATTTACTTAAAATATTAGTTTCTTGTGCGGATGAACGAAATCATTTTGAAAAATATGCGATTTTGAATTTTTGGCGCGGTTGTAAAGTCGGAGTTGCCCGTAAAAATAGTAAAAAAAAATTAAAAAAAAAAGCGTTCGTTCATCCACAAGTATTTATTGTATTTAAGATGTGTGAAAAATTTTATTTTGATTCGAGCATTACTTTTTGAGTTACGTTACGCACCGACTTAAAAAAGTTGTTTTGAGAAAAACGCGTCTAAAGTTTTAAAAGCAATTGAAAGTATATGGATAGAAAGAAACTAGAAAATCGGTATCTCAGCAAGTTTTAGTCCAGTCAACATGAAACTTTTGCAGGACATTCCTGAGATAATGTTCTATTATATAAAAAATTTCTGAAAAAAAAATTTTTTTGAAGTCTCAAACCATCCTGCCCCCTTAATACGACTTCCAAAAAACTACTTCATCAACAAGCGACCGCGTACTCAGATGCCAAACATAATAAAACTTCATCTTGGAAGAAAAAGAACAAAGATTAAAACTCAAACAATGAACTAAGATAAACCAACACAATATTTTAAAATTTTTTTGCGATTTTTTCTTAGTTTTTAATTTCGAATCGTTGTACCTGCTTAGCTGGTATTGCAAGCTGGTTTTGAAAATAACTGTAATATCTGGATGTTTTTAATGCTCTTTCAACCTTGGATATATCATTTTCTGCTGGTCCTGATAATGTCCCGAGCTGTATTCTCAGGCACTGCTCCGATATCCTATGCTACCCTCTTACCATCCTATTCAATTTATCTCTGGACCTTTCATGCCTTCCTAAGAGATGGAATGAATCTTTTATTATTTCACTTCATAAGAAAGGTTCTAAAATACTTATAGATAACTACCGCGGTATTGCTAAGCTTTCTGCTATTCCCAAGCTGCTGGAGAAATTGGTTACATTGCAACTGCAACATCATTGCAAAAGCATAATTTCCTCCTCCCAGCATGGTTTTGTCAAATATCGTTCTACAACAACCAATCTGCTAGATTTCACTTCGATCGTCCACAAGGGTTATCTAAAACGAATGCAAACCGATGTAGTTTACACCGATTTTAGCAAAGCTTTCGATTCTGGTAATTATCGTCTCCTTCTCCGGAAACTTTATCTTATGGGTTTTCTTCCTAATATCATACAGTGGATGACTTCATATCTATCGAATAGTACGCAGCGGGTTTTGTTAAAGAACATCACATCTCATGTAATAAAAGTAACATCTGGTGTTCCGCAAGGCAGTCACTTAGGACCCCTTCTGTTTATCCTCTTTGTTAACGACTTTCCTAGTGTCGTGATCTATGCTACTTTATGACGTCATGACGTTTAAACGTGGCATGCCTCATGTCATCTCGTACTCACTTGGGAATCACTTTTAAGATCGTGTTTCCTTAATGAATGATATTGGAGCTCTTTTCGATCACAAGCTGTCGTTTAATGAACATATTTCTGTAACAGTTAATAAAGCCAGAGGAGTACTTGCTTTTATCAAGCGTTGGTCAAAAGAGTTTGATGATCCCTTCACCACTAAAACGTTGAATATCTCTTTGGTTCGACCGATCCTGGAATACTGTTCATGCGTATGGAGTCCGCAGCATCAAAGAAGGATTGAATCAGTGCAAAAGCAGTTTTGCCTTAAAATATTTAAACTGGGACTCAGATGATTTTCGTCCACCATATCTTTGTCGGCTAAAATTATTAGACCTACCACCATTGCAGGTACGTCGTACTTGTGCTGGGGCCATGCTCCTTCATAAAATTATTCTTGGTCAAGTTGACTCGAAACTTTTACTCGAAAATATACTTTTCTCTGTTCCAAGTCCTTCCGACCCCTATGGTTACCAATTTGCAGATCTATTTTTGCGGATCATGATCCTTTTCGCGTTATCTGTAAAAACTATAACCTATTGTCACATATATTTTCGACTGAATTATCTCTTGATGGAATAAAATCTAAATTGATTGTTTTTCTATTAGAATAATTTGTCTAACTCTTAGTTATAATTAATTTTAATAATTGTATAATTCCTAGAAACAGACCTAATACCCGATCTCACCAAAGGCCGAATGAAAATGTAAACCCTCGAACGAGTCTAGGAGCTACATCGCGTCAGGATGTAACAAATCCCCAGGCTAATATCGATGCTCATGGTATTAGCGAAGAAAGAATCCAACAATTGATAGCAAGTTTTATGGAGTCGTTTCATATAAATATGGCAGCAACCTTGTTCGAAGCAGTTCGTACAACTTTAAATGGCTTGTCGTTAAATGGGATTCCTCGAGAAAACCCAGAAGAACCGCAACTGGAATGAGATTATCCTGCACCCTTAAACCATCCTCGTATAAGTTTAGACAGTGGAGCACGATCCAATCACTTTAAGAGACGTAATAATAATTCGCCGGTAGTTCAAGAACCTGTTAGAGATTTCTCAGATAAAACTGCTAATGTTATTTCGAATTGGCATATCAAATTTACAGGGCTGCTTAGCCATATCTCGGTAGAAGATTTTATTTATAGAGTTAACTGCTTCACATCCCAAAGATTAAATGGAAATTTTGTATTGCTTTACAAATTTGGACATTTACTTTTTGCTGGACCAGCTATGAATTTTTATTGGCGTAGATCTAATGAGGAAACCACCTTCGATTTATAAACTAGATTAAGAGAGAGGTACAAAGATCAACGTACAGAAAGAGACATTAAAGATACCTTACGTAGACGGAAACAGGGCCGAAACGAGAGTTTCGATGAATTCTTAGCTGCCATGGTTGCAATTACTGATGCCTTACGAGAACCATTGTCTGATGAAGAAATCGTAGCAGAAGTTAGAAACAATCTAAGACCAGAGTTATATCACGAGTTTTTGCATGTGGATACCCCATCATTGTCAGCGTTGAGAAGAGTGTCACAAATATGAGGCCTTCTTTGACAACAATAAGTACAAGCAAGGGAATTTACAAAATAATTTTAGACGTACAACTAATGCCGTCGCTATAGAGGACCAACAAGATGAAGTTTCGGACTTATAGACAGATATCCAAAAGGTGTTTGCAATAAAGACAACGTCCATGAAGTGCTGGAATTGGGATGATCCAGGACACAGGTATTTAGATTGTCTTAAACCTCGGCGCGTGTTTTGCTACGGATGTGGAGCTTTAGATCCCAATCGACCGAAATGTATTAAATGTAATCCGCATTCGGGAAACGGTGCACAGGATATCCGCAATTCACACAAGAGGGATGTCCGCCATTAGATTCAAACGAAAATAAAATCCTACTTTCAAATCCAGTCCAACCAGAACTGTTAGACGTAGAAATTAAACCTAAAATTATAAAGCCGTATCACATTAGACTTAAAGAATATGAGTTAAGAAGATCTGAATTGTTTTCAATGAAATACCAAAATTCACGCTCAGCAAGGCGAATGCGCGAATTTTGGAACCGTTTGAAGAAGTCCTCACCGTATAAAGTCTCGAGCCTTACACCAAATGGTCAAGATAATCGTCCATTTGTTAAGCTTCACATTTTCAATCAACCTTACTATGCATTATTAGATAGTAGTGCCAACAAAATCATCATCGTATTTTTCATCATCAATCATCAACAATCATCATCAATCATCAACAAAATCAATCGTAGATGCAAAGCATTTATATAAAACGAAGAGGAAGAGTATGTACAGCACACGGGAAACGTCAAGAAATTTCTGGTTCAATAGTAATACCATTGGTATACAACAATTTTCAAAACAATTTTGGGTTTTTAATTGTTCCTTCTATTTTACTAGACATAATATGTGGAGTTGATTTTTGGTATCAATTCGGAATTTCTATCAACTATGAACCAAATCTTCCCCAGGTGCATGCGATAGAAACGAGTAGCTACAATCTATCTTTGTCAGCCACAGAAAAAAGCAAGTTACAGACCGCCATTAAGCTATTTTCTACCTCTGAATGTGACGGAATGGGCTTAACAAAGCTGGTAGAACGACACCAAGGATATGATCCTATATCGCAAGCCAAAGAGAAACTGTTATGTAGTAAAATTGACAGAATGTTAGAATTAGACATTATTGAAGAAGCACCTCCATCGGAATGGTGTTCTCCGATTGTCCTACTAGTAAAACCAGGAAAGATAAGGTTTTGTCTGGATTCAAGATTATTAAATAGTGTTACCGCCAAGGATACGTATCCTATGCCACACTTAGAAGGTCTATTGAGTAGACTGGCCGCTGTTCGATGCGTCTCAAAAATTGATTTAAAAGATGCGTTTTGGCTAATTTCCATAGAAGAAAAATCTCGACCAAAAACAACTTTTGTTGTCCCAAATCGACCGCTATATCAGTTTAAGCGCATGCCTTTTGGTTTATGTAACGCACCACAAACGATGTGCAGATTAATGGATCTGGTTATACCATATCAATTAAAGTCTCACGTAATGGTGTACCAGACGGCTTATTGGTGTTGTCTTCTACTTTTGAGGAACACCTGACTCACTTAACCGCAGTTGCTTCCCATTTACGCAAGGCAGGGTTGACCATCAATATAGTTAAAAGCCAATTCGGCTTATCTAGAGTGGAATATTTAGGATATGTAGTAGGAGAGGGCACTCTTGAACCGAACAACGACAAAGTCCGTGCAATATCAGACTATCCTGTCCCTTCATGCTCCTTCCCAGTATTAATTAGTCTAAATTACGACAAACCTTTCATAATTCAGTGTGATGCATCTATCTATGGAGTAGGAGGCTTATTGGCGAAATGTGACGAAGACGGATACGAACGACCAATTAGTTACATGTCCAAAAAGCTTAACAAGGCTCAACGAAATTATTCGGTAACCGAATTAGAGTGTTTAGCCGTAGTTTTAGCCATTGATCGATTCAGAATGTACATCGAAAGACACCCCTTCAAGGTAATCACCGATCATGCTAGTTTAAGTTGATTAATGAAAACAAACGACTTCAGAGGTAGTCTAGAAAGATGGGCTATGAAACTGCAAGGATACCAGTTGACCATAGAGCACCGAAAGGGAAGTGAAAATGTTGTAGCCGATGACATCTCTCGATCTTTCGATCTTTCGAAGGAGAAGTTAACGTTGCCAATGTAGACATCGAAGTGTGGCCCGAGATCTTTCTTCCGATGCGTTTCAGTCTTCGGACTATAAAGAACTTATAGACAAAATAATAGCAAATAACATGACCGATTATCAGGTAGTTGACAACTTGCTGTATCATCGTTGTAACTTTTCTAGAGGCGAACTGGACAAAGACGATCATAGCTGGAAATTAGTAGTCCCAAGGGAATTGAGAACACAAGTTATTAGAGCAGCCCATAATCAACCATCCGCTTCGCATTGTGGCATGACAAAGTGCTTAGAGAGAATTTGCAGAACTTTCTCATGGCCAGGAATGTTTATAAATGTTTGCGATTACATTCGCCAATGTGAGTTATGTCAAACCTGCAAACATCCCACACAGAAAATGAAAATTCCAATGGGACAGCAAACTAAAAGCGAGAGACCTTTTCAGAGTCTATATCTCGATTTTATTGGTCCTTTTCCTAGAACTAAAACAGAACGTATCGGAATACTCATAATTTTAGATCACTTCACAAAATTTACCTCCTTAAAGGCTGTAAAGGAATTTACATCTGAGATGGTTGTTAAAATCCTTAAAGAGGATATTTTTTATTGTTTTGGAGTTCCACAGGTTGTTGTTACTGACAATGGTAGACAATTTAAGGGAAACGATTTCTCAGCATTTTTGAATCGCTACGGAGTCCAACACCTTTGCACAGTAGCATACGCACCTCAGTCCAACGCTGCGGAACGAGTTAATAGATCTATTAACGCGGCGCTAAGATCTTACATTCAGTCCGATCAGAGGGAATGGGATAAGTACTTAAGTGGCATTAATAGCGCCTTGCGTAATAATCTACATCAGTCCATTGGAATGCCCCCATATTTAGCAGTTTTTGGACAAAACATGATTACTCATGGTAAAGATTACAAACTGTTAGAGAAATTGGGATTAATGAATAAGGGATCCACTACCCTTAATTGGATAGACCAGTTTTCCAATATTCGAGGCGACATTCAAAAACATATGCAGAAAGCCTATCATACTAACAAACGTACCTATGATTTGCGAAGCCATCACAGGACATTTGAAATTGGACAGATAGTGACGAAATGAAACTTTAAGCTTAGCAATGCGGCAGATAATTTCAATGCTAAGCTAGCACCTAGTAAAAGTCCGAGTAAAGAAAAAGTGGGGACAATCACTGTATTTACTAGAAGACTTGTCAGGAAAAGAATTAGAATCCTTTCACGCTATGGATATTTGGTAAAGTTCACCCTTTTTCAGCTTTGAGGCGAAAAACAGATTTTTCATTCAAGCCTGTGGGTGTGAGGGTGATTTTCACGAGTAGGTTTTAAGACAAAAAAATCGCAGTTCCGTCCCATTGTCCAGATTGCAGTGGTCTCCAAAAATGCATGATTGCCATCCCTTTCTTTCCCATACCATTAATTAAACCCGTTAAAACTCCCTGGAAGATGCATTATCAAGTAGGTTTGGGTTAGGCATCAAAGATAAGCTTCACTTTCAAACCATAGTGAATTTATTGTGACTCTTAGACCAAAATATAGGCGAGTTTCAAGTGCAATTAAGAGTTTCAGTGTAAATTCTTCAATTTGGCTCGGACAAATCAGGTAAGAAAGAGAAATTGCAATTCTTGAGACGGATCTAATAGCCGTATATTTCACAGAGCCATGTTGGCCTGGTATTTGGCCGAGTTTATATAAACATATATAAGAAAGAAAATCAAAAGCCGATAGGTGAAAATAACGCAGAAGAGGATCGTTTTAGAGGAAATGTAACAGATGTTATATAAAACTTACCCCCCTGCACGTCCCTGATATTACATAAGGAACAAGAGGTTTCCTGAGGCCCTGAGGCTTGGGATAAACCCCCTATGTTGAATATATTGAATTAATGAAGATATAATGAATCGTCTAAATATTTTAGTGGGGTTTCCAGAGGCAAGCTAGAGCAACATGGGTAATGATAATGGTGCAATAAGGCAGGGCGGGTAAAGAGGAGATCTATTGCACCTGAGTATCCTCATTCTCTATTCCCCCACAACTTTGGCCACTCCTTTATTTAGCACTGTCGAAGACTTCTTTTATTTGGTAACCCCCGATTTGGGGAATCACAAGAACCCTCCCTCTGGCCCTGAGCTAGGCCGGCAATAGACAGTGCGTGCTCCCGATCAGAACCAGGACGTTACAAGTTATATGACAGATATAGCCGACCGATCCCGGCCGTTCTGACCAATATACTGCCTGCAAAAGGAATATGCTTAAAACTGAGAGACTACTTTGCGTAGAAACAGACAGTCTGAAGGACAGACGGTCATGCTTATATCGACTCAGGAGGTGATCCTGATCAGGAATATATATACTTGTCGGAGAGGAGGTAATTCAGTCTCTCGTTAGACATTAGACTTTAAGGTGTGACCATTGGTCGTGCTGGAATATACCAGTCCTGGTATGATGAGGACTCAGTTTGCGAACTAAGGCCGTGTGTGGCTTCGTTGTGTTGCTAGATATGGTCGTTCTTTCTTTTCATCTCTTCTTCGTACTGAGTTTAGAGTGTTGAGTTAACTGCTAATTTATTGACCAATGATTAGCAACAAAGGCAATGAGGACTCGCTGCATCAGCCAGAACATGACAAGGAAAACCACCAGGGGAACGAACAATCGAATCATGAGACCCCGTGAGGAAAAGGCTTAACTTATCCGACATCAGAAGTGGGATGCGGCCCTAACCAAACTTCTTCTAGAGACGTATTCACGCTGTTAGAACAACAAAACCGGAACTTTCTGAAACTGGTTAAGAGGCTACAGATGCCGGCGAGTGAGTTGCAACCGACTAATCTCGCTAGTCGAAATATAATCCGGACGTTGCTGGTGTGGATGCCATGCCTACGGTCGACATCATCTTATGAGAAAAACCATTGAGTGACAGCGCTCTTATATTAGCGTTAAGTAAAGCTTTGGAAGGCTCAGCGGCGCAATGGTTATCTCAAATATGTTACCCGGGAATAACTTGGCAACAGTTCCGGCAATTTTTTGAGCGATACGTGATTTCAGAGGCGCCGGCCGCCGTCATATTAAATCTTCTTAATAGCTTCTAAAAGCAATGGCGAAAGCCTGCCTGTTTTTGCAAGTCGCAGTGTGACGTCACTGTGCACAAAACTGCGCAATTTGAATTCAAAATAAATTTCCATCGCGTTGGTTCTTGGGCACATGGCTAATTTCTACCGGCGTTTGCAGCGAATGATTCACACAACGCATGTTAACAATCGACGTGGAGAGAAAGGGAGCGCCCTAATGCAACGAACTGGGAACCAGAGACAAAGCGAGCTAAAACTGCGGAAATCAAATGTTACCAGTGCACTGCAGTGTAGAAAACTAGGCCACAAAAAGCAAGACTGTAGATCCGTATCCCAGGTTTCGACAATTGGAAAGGAGTGGCGGTCAGCGCAGCCCCGTCATGGAAAGACTAACGTAACGTGCTACAGATGTCAAGAGCCGGGACACATAGCCACTAATTGTCAAAAAAAAGTGCAGAACGCTGGATTGGGAGTCAGAACAGAAAAAAGAGTGGAGCTATGCGCTTTAGTGGAGCCTCAATCGAGTATGCTGGTCAATGGTGAGAGATTTCCAATTACATTTGATTCGGGAGCTGAGTGCTCATTAATTAAGAAAAGCGTTTCTAATAAGTTAGCTGGTAAGAGAATTCATAGCGTTATTTCTTTAAAGGGGATAGGTAATGCCAATACCTACCCCACAAGTTGAATCAAACATCATGATTGATGGTAACTCCTTGGTTGTTTTGTTTCATATAGTACGAGACGATTGTATGAAAAAAAATATTGTAATCGGCAGAGAAATATTGGCTCAAAGGTTTTCAGTAGAAATCTCCTATGATAATTTTAAAATTGTTCAATCTAAAGTTGTAAACATTTGTGAAACCGTTCAACCTACTAATTTTGATAATAATGAAACGGAAATGGTCGAAAATGAAAAAGAAATTTTAATATCATTGCTAAAGCAACATTCCCTATCTTTTATCGAAGGCACTCCACAAACACGTGTGAATACTGGGGAAATGCATATTCGTTTGATTGAATCGACTAAGACAGTGCAAAGGCGACCATACAGGTTTAGTCCAAGCGAACGGGAGTTAGTACGTGATAAAATTAAAGAATTGATCGAATATAAAATTATCAGGCCTAGTACCACCATTTGCGAGTCCTGCATTATTAGTAAAGAAGAAAAACGGCTTAGCAAGAATTTGCGTTGATAATAGAGAATTAAATAAGAATACCGTAGCTGATAAGTTTCCGTTACCATTAATATCAGATCAAATAGACTTAGGGGAGCTAAATATTTCACTTCTCTTGACATGGCTGGCGGGTATTATCAGATTTCAATGCATCCTGAACCAATAGAATATACAGCTTTTGTTATCCCTGTACGAATCTCTTGCGATGCCTTTTGGGTTAAAAAACGCACCTTCAGTGTTCCAGAGAGCTGTATTAAAGCCACACGGCAGTCTTGCTCATTCGTTTGTAATTGTTTATATGGATGACATATTAATTGTTTCAGAAACGAAGGAAGAAGCATATGAACGTTTGAAACTTGTATTAGACGTTTTAGTGAAGGCAGGATTTTCTTTTAACGTTTCAAATTGCTTTTTCTTGAGAACTTCCGTCCGCTACCTGGGCTATGAGATACAAGCGGAGGAGATTCTAACAAAATAGAATCACTAGTGGCGTTGCCCCACCAAAGTCAGTTGCTTCTTTAAGACAGTTCATTGGGCTAGCGTCTTATTTTCGCCAATTCATACCGGGGTTTTCTCAACTGATAAAGTCTTTATATTTTCTCATATCTGAAAATATTAGATTTGATTGGCAAACACAACATGAACAAATTCGCAGTAAGCAACAAATAAGCCTGTTTTGATTATTTTTGATCCTCAATTTCCCAAAGAACTGCATACCGACGCCAGCTCTATCGGGTATGGTGTCATCCTTTTGCACCGCATAAACTCTACGCCCCATGTGGTTAAATACTTTAGAAGAGCAACTAGCCCCTGCGAGTCAGATATACATCATATGAATTGGAAACGTTGGCCGTTGTGAACGCATTAAAACATTTCCGTCACTATCTGCATGGGAGAAAATTCGTGATTTTTACGGACTGGAACTCAATCAAATCTTCCCAAAATAAAGTCGAGTTGTCACATAGGATTTATCGTTGGTGGGAGTGCCTACAAAAATTTGAATTCGAAATTGAATACAGGGAAGGTAAACGTATGGCACACGTTGACTTTTTGTCTAGGAAGCCTAGGAAAAAAATAAGTCAGTACCAAATAAAATAAAAGAAAAACGAATTGACTAAACAGAAATATCGGAGAACTGCGCATGCGCTGGCACGGCTGCACGCATGGAAAAAGGAGAAAGAGGAATCACCGTGGAATGTCATGGAGAAATCGGGGACGGCGGGAAACGTAGCGGCCCACGACAGCGCAGCTGTGTTTAGAAAATGCAGAAACACAGAATTGCATTTGGAATGGTCAAAAAACGGGAGGCGCGAGGGTAGCTGGACGGAATCCGATGACCCGCATAATAGCATTATAAATCGAAGGCCCGAGTGGGTCAAAGGGGGGCAACAAAGAGATCCAATGCGTCGCCAATGGAAATGCGACAGGAATTGGAGAACGGATTAACGGCGAGAACAGAAAACGAAAGGGCGCCTCAGGCGCTATATAAGGAGCGACACTGGAGCAAATCGACGCCGAGTCTTCTAGGGAAGCTGGAAGAGTTGAGTGGGTAAGTAACATTCAAGCGAGAAAGTTTCCTTGGAGGAATTAGAAGTTGTAACGAACTGTTTTGCTATGTTTTGCTCGCAACAAACGCCGCGGCTAGCTCACAGAGGTGGAGGGTACGTTCCACCGAATTTATAGATTCGACGTGATTGCCCGAGCCCAGAAATAACACGGTATTGCTTCTTTTCAAATAAATCCCCTTTATTGTAATTAATTTACAAAGGAATAAAGAAAATCTCACCGGCTGTCTGGCTCAGCCGACCGACCGCTCGCCCTCCCGTCGATCCCCGATCCCCGCTCCGGGTTGGTGCCAATACGCACGCCCTCCCAAAGCTTGCGCCCGGCAGGTCGTGCGGTCTTGGTGCCTGGCGCCGAAACGGCTCTCGGTTCCCTTCGTTCGGACTCACGGACTCTGTTTGCGGGGCCTGTGTTGCTGCTCGTCGTCTTCTGCCGCCGCTGCCTGTCCGTCGGTGCTGCTCCCTCGTCGTCGCTGCTCTACTGCTGCCGCTTCTCCCTCGTTGTCGCTGCTCTACTGTTGCCGCTGCTCCCTCGTCGTTGCCGCTCCTTCCCCGTCGTCACCTCTGTCGTTGCTGTTTCTCCGTTTGGGGTGCCGTGGACCTCGGAACCTTTGGCTTGCCTGCATTTGCCCTTTCGCCGTGGCACCTAATCCGTGTTAACAGACCGAGTGGCTCACCTCCCAGGCGTACGCCGGGCAGGATATGCTCCTCGCTGCTTAGCGGCCGGATCAGGGCACGAAGAGCCTTCCTACCGCACAGGACACGCCGCCGGTCGCGTTCGCCACTCGCCTCCAAACACCTGCGTGCCTACGCCCCGCAGGATCTATGGTGGGCCAGAGGTTTGGGCGTCGCCTTTGACTCCAGGTGATACGCTGTGCATACGCTCCAGCGCCTGGATCAGGATTTTCTTGACTTCCCGGGGTGTCCCTGCCTGGTTTCACTGTTCGGCTTGAGTTCCCGGGTTCGCTATCCCTCGCGTTACAGGATCACACCTGGATCGAACGGTCAGGAGCAGACAAGGCGTACGCCAGGCTGATCCGTCGTTGCCGCCACTACACCAGGATACCTGTCGTGTCCGGGAATAACTCCACCCGACTCTTGTACCCTTGGGCCTTAGCTTTGCCGCGGATCCTTGATCCTTTTCCCCTTGCTCCTTGCTCGATTCGCGTACCGCCGCCGGATTACCCACAGGGGGTCCTTAAGCTATTTGTCGTATATCCTCGCTCACTCGCTTTAATAGCCCGCACTTAGGACTGTCGGACTTACCCACGGGGGGTCCTTCAGCCTGTACTCCTAACTCTTCCAAGGAAACTTTCCAACTAGAATGGCAGACTTACCCACAAGGGGTCTTTCACTCACTCTCCCAGCTTCCCTAGAAGACTCGGCCTCGATTTGCTCCAGGGGCCCTCCTTATATAGTGCCCGAGGCGCCCGTTAATCCTCGAAAATCGACTTCCTGCCGTTAATCCTTCGCTCATCCACTTTCTCCGGTCATCGGACTTCTTCCCGATACCCCGCGATTTCCCCCTGGACATTCCAACTGCATTTCTGTGTTTTTGTGCATTTTGTAAACACAGCTGCGCAGTCGCCGGCCGCTTCGTTCTCCGCCGTCCCCGCTGTTTCCTATGACCTTCGAGCGCGGCCGCAGAGGCCCGGCCGGGACCGTTACGTTTCACGGTGATTCCTCCTCCCCTTCTTTCGTGCGCGACGCCGTGCGAGTTCCTCTTGCCCACGCTGCTGCCCCCGCATGCCGTCTGTGCTCGACGCATTTCTCCCTTTCCGTTTTTCTAAACACAGCAGCGCTGGCCCATCCGACGCTGCAGTGCTGACTTGCTTGTTCCCCCCCGCTGCCCCTCTTGCCACCAGTTGCTGCCCCTCTTGCCACCTGTCTTGGCGTGTGGGAGATCTAATCTCCTTACACTTCCCCCCTTCTTCGGGAACGACAGAAGCTTTGTGGATCCAGCTTCATGTTTGTTTTTGTTTTGCTCCCCTTCACCCCCCTTTTTTTTTTTTTTTTGATCTTGTAAATGTTTTGTTTTTTAGGTCTTTATTTAATATTATTTGTTTTTTTTTTGTTACAGTTTTCGGGTGACGCGTATTCCGTTTTGTCCGCCGCGCACCCGAAAACTATCTGGCCCGATCTGCCAGACCACACTCCACCTTTTTCTCTCCTCCTCTGGGCCTCTTCCTTCACCTTCCTTTTCAGCTCTGGCGGCCAGTTGTGCTCGGGCACTGCTCCTCCATCTCCTACCGATTCTGCTCTTTTGAGCACCGGCCTCGGAGGCCTCTTATCCGGGCAGGAGACTTGCCTCTCCAGCCCCGGCCTCTCCTTCGGGGCCGGCCACACCCATGGACCTCGCGTCCATGTCTCCTCCTCTGCCTCCTTCTCCTTCGGCTCCTGCGGGTGCGGGGTGGGTGGCCTCGCCGGCTGCCACTTCCGTCTTGGGCACTCCCGTGGCTCCGTCATCCTCCTTATTCGCGCGTCCTGCGCCTCCTTCCTGGCCCAACGGCCCCGCCGGGTGGCCCTGCTCTGCTGGCACCTCCGGCGCGCCGCTCTCCGGAGCATCGCGGCACGCCCTGCAGCTGCCTCCGCCTTCCATTGGCGGACTGCTTCTCCGGCCATTTCCTCGGCCAACCTACCCCTGGCCCTTGCCAGCGCCAGGGTAGCGTCCGCCTTTCGCCGGTCCTGGTTCCTCCTCCTCCTCCTTCTCAGAGCTTATAGTTCCTGGCTCGGCCGGTGGTCCTCCTCCTCTGTCCTGGCTCTGCCCACCGGGATTGTCCTACCTCCATTGGCCCCCCGGGCCATCACCCGGAGGACCCTCCTCGTTGCATGGAGCCGCCGGACGTCCCATACTGGCAAATCCAGGATCTCCAGGTCACTCTCGTCCGAGGAGACCAACGGTGATGCGTGGGATGAAGGTATCATGGTCGACTTGTAGAAAACGAAAAAGAAGGCCGGTCGGTGTCCCCCCTGCCTTTTATAGGTTGCGGTTTTTTTTCCTCTCTTACTTCCATGCTCCCGTTGTGGGTCTCCTCCTTTCTCCGGTTGTTCCTTTACAGACCGTCAGGGCTCCGTGTATGTGTTCTGCAGTTTTTTTTTGTTGTTATTTTTTTCTATTCTTGTTTCCATTGTTTTTCCCTTCTTGGTGATCGTACATTCTCCTTTTCCTTCTGTCCTACGCCTGCGGTGCCGATTCCTCCGCCTGGGCTTTTAGCTCGCTTATGTGGGCTCTCCTCTCTTTCTTTGTGTTCCCGTGACGTAGCACGGCGATCATCGGCGAAATGAAATTCGTTACTACATATGGCCCGTCGTATCTCGGCGCTAGCTTCGCCGCAAAACGTTCGGCCGCTTTAGATAGATGGTGTTCTTTTGCCCACACTGTGTCGCCGATCTTAGGGCTCCACTCCCGCCTCCTGAGGTTGTAGTGCCGGGCTTGTTCCTGCGACACGCGCTCCATGTTCCTCCGAACCAGTTTAAATACTTCCTGCAATTTTTCCGCATTTTCTGAGGGAGTGGCTTGTGCTTCTCCTGTCCCCAATGCCCCAATTCTCTTTCAGCACCTGTTGCCTCATGTCCATCGGCACACATAGTTTCCACGACGCCACTTCCTCGCTCCCGGCTCTATGTGGAACATGATGGTAAATCAAACCGGCCTCCTCAACGTACTCCGGATTCTTTTGTGGGTTTTCCCGCATCTTCTTTTTTAATGAGCCTATCCAGATGCATTCCGCATCTTCGCTTGCTGTGGCACTCCGCGACTACGTTCAGCTTGCCTTTCCTGTAGCTGATTACGTAATCGTATTGCTGCAACTCGAAGACCCATCTCGCGATCCTTCCAAGTGGGCTCTCTATGTTGTTTAACCACTTCAGCGCCATGTGATCCGTTATCACGTCGAACTGGTACCCCACCAGGTATGGCCTCATTTGCCGAATTGCCCATATTATTGCTAGACACTCTTTCTCTGTTGCCGAGTAATTCTTCTCCGCGCCTATTAGCGTTCGACTGGCGTAAGCGACCACTCGCTCGCCCTCATCCGTGTCCTGCGTCAGCACTGCGCCTACGCCGCAGTCGCTGGCGTCCGTTTGCGAACAAACTTCTTCGTGAAGTCGGGGCGTGCCAGCACCGGGTCCTCTGCTAAACGTGACTTTAACTTCTCGAACGCTTCTTGTTGTCTCGACGTCCACTCCCACTTTGTTCCCTTTCGCAGGAGATCGTTCAAAGGTTTTGCGACCCCAGCGAAATCGGGAACGAACCGTCGATACCACGACGCCATCCCTATGAACTGCCGTATTCCTTTCACGTTTGTCGGTGGTTCCAATTCCGTGATCGCTGCAACCTTTCCAGGATCCATACCAATCCCCTGACTTGTTATCCGGTGGCCCAGGTACAACAGCTCTTCCCTGAAGAAGTGGCACTTATCTGTGTTTATCCTTAAGTTTGCCGCCTTCAGTCTTCGGAACACTTCCTTCAAATTTGCCATGTGCTCCTCCCTCGTGCGTCCGATCACTATGATGTCATCCTGGTACGCGAATGCGTGGGGTGCCATGTCCGGGCCGGGTTGCCGAGGCCGAGTGTAGACCGAACGGCATCACCTTCCACTGGTACAGACCTTTCCCTGGTACAGTAAAAGCCGTGTATTTCCTGCTCTCTTCCTCAAATGGGATTTGCCGATAGCCATCCTTAAGGTCGAGGCTGCTGAAAAATTTTGCCTCCCTCAATTGCTCCAAAATGAAGTTTATTCTTGGCATCGGGTACCATCTTTCACTGACTTTGCGTTTATTTGTCGGAAATCCACGCACATTCTCCATTGACCCATCTTTTTCTTTACCATGACAATGGGTGAGCTGTAGGCGCTGTTTGAAGGTTCGATGCATCCCTTCTCCAGCAGTTCTTCCACCTTTTCATTGATTTCCCCCTGTATTTTGGGGTTCTTTGGGTAATATCTTTGTTCAATTGGGATGTCGTCCTTCATCGTGATTTTATGTTGGGTTATGTTTGAACAACCCTTCTGATTTGTGAACGCCGCCAGCTCTTCTTCGATGAACTTTTTGTCCCGCTCGCGCTCCCATTCCTCCGATGGTCCAGCTAGGGCTATGGACAGCCTATCCTCCAGGCATCCGCTCCATCTTTCTCTTCTCGGGATCGTGACTTGGTGGCCTGCGGAGTTGATTGTTGTGCCGAATTCTGCGAGGAAATCCCATCCAAGCACCGCGCTGTCTCCCATGCCTGGCAACACTATCATATTCAAATCCTTTTTCTTGTTGCCAAAGCTTACTGTTGTTAGAAGTACCATTTGAGTCTCTATGTGGCTCCCGTTGTCTAACTTCACTAGTCTCCTTGTTGCTTTTCGTTCTCCGACGATTCCCGGGTTCTTCGCTAGTTCTTCTGAGATGAAGCTAGCCGTTGCCCCGGTGTCCACCATGGCCTTTACTTCTGCTCCTCCGACCTTGATGACTGCCGCTAATTGCTGATCGTCTCCGGTTAATCCTCCAACTAGTTCTGAGAGGCAGCACCTCGCGATCTCCGCCTTCCTCTCTATGGCTGAGATCGCTGCACGTTTCCCGCTCTTTGGCAGCATTCCGTGCTTCTCACCCCCACTGCGCCGCACATCCTTTTTTTTTTTTTTTTTTTTATTAAACTTTGCTTTTATTTATTGGATCTTCTCTTAATTTTGAGACTAACAATAAGTTTTCAAATCTTAACATTAACATTTAACTAACAGTAGACTAAGACTGCATTCTGATTGCACGTTTCTCAAGACGGTCGCTGGGTGGGTAGGTCATTGCGACGAAGTCGTGATTGGTTGCTCAACCTTGTTAGACCTCTCGCCAGGTGGTTAGGGTGCGACAATAGCTTGCTAAGGTACTTTTCCTTCTGTTCTGCGATCACATCTTTGACTGGAAGAATGTTTATGTCGCGATGTATGTTTTCGTTGCGAACGTACCACGGTGCCCCGGTGATTGTTCTCAAGATCTTCGACTGAGCTCGCTGGACTATGTCAATATTGCTATTGCTGGCATTCCCCCATAACTGGGAGCCGTACATCCATATAGGTTTAAGTACCGAGTTATACAGCAGGACTTTATATTCAAGGCAAAGGGGAGACCGAGCGTTGATAAGCCAATGAAGGCTGCTGGCTTTTAACTTTAGGTGGGTTCTTTTAGCTTCTATGTGCCGACGCTATGTGAGTCTTCTATCGAGGTGTACTCCTAGATATGTTACCTCGTTTGCTTGCGGGAGTAGGGTGTTGTTTAGCGTAAGGGGCGGGCAGTTTTGCCTATTCAAGGTGAACGTAACGTGCTTGCATTTTTGTTCGTTTACTTTAATTCGCCAGTCTGATAGCCATTTTTTAACATCCACCAGATGAAGAGCTAGCTGCGCAGTTGCTTGCATCGGGCATTTTGAGCGGCTAAGAATAGCTGTATCATCGGCAAACGTAGATGTTGTTAGTCGTTTGCTTGTCGGGATGTCTGCTGTGTAGAGAACATATAATGTTGGTCCGAGTACACTTCCTTGAGGAACCCCAGCTCCAACAGTGAATTCGTCAGATATATCAGAGTTGCACCTCACAGCAAATTTTCTGTCGTAAAGGTAAGACTCTAAAAGCTTGTGGGTATTACAAGGGAGCATTGTCTTGATCTTGTACATTAGACATTCTAGCCAGACTCTATCAAATGCTTGAGAGACATCTAGAAATATTGCGGTACAGTACTCGCGTTTTTCGAATGCATTCCCAATTTCTGCTGTTATCCGGTTGACCTGCTCAATTGTTCCGTGCTTTTCACGAAACCCAAACTGATGTGACGGGATTCCTTCCTGGATCCTTAGGTATGTGTTTATACGAGTCAGAATGCATTTCTCAAAGAGTTTAGATAAGCATGAAAGTAGGCTTATAGGTCTATACGACGTGGGAATTGTGTGGTCTTTTCCCGGCTTTGCTATCATTATTATAATTGACTTTTTCCATCTCGCTGGAAAGTGGCCAAGTTTTGCGATGGCATTGAAGAGCTGGGTGATAGTGCAGACGGCGCAATATGGAAGCTCAATGATCATTTTGGGAGTTATGAGGTCGCAGCCTGGTGATTTTTTTGGATTTAGTTGGTTTTTGATGATATTGGCGATTTCGCTTGGGCGAAACTCGATTGGTTCATATTGAAGCTGAGGCTCATATGGTAAAGTCGGCAAAGTTAAGGCACTAGTGGCCGGATTTGGTTGGAAGATATTTTTAAGGTGATTGGCAAACGTGCTGGCTCTGTCTGCATCGCTGCGCGCCCAGCCGCCTGTGGGATTTCTAATAGGCATCACGGTTTCTTTCGGTGAGCTTAGAATTGGGTCAGCTCTCCATAGTGAGTGTTTTGTACTAGAAGTTGACAATTGCTCTATATAGCGGCGGTGGACATAAGCTTCTTCTTGCTGTAGGGCTTTAGTAAGTTGACGTGACGTGAGGACGAGCTGTTCGATTTGAAGATTTGTCTTTTTATTGCTTTGTGTATTTATAGTTTGCGATGTTGAGGCTTGAGCTACAGAGACGAGTACAGACTCAAGTGAATTAACAAAGCTGTCTACGTTGGCTTCATCGTGGCGATGAGGACTTAGCTCAATGTGTGAGCTGATATATTTTCTGTACTTAACCCAATTGGTTTTCTGTGAGGTCAATTTTAATGGTTGTTCCAATGTTCCTGGATGTCGCAGTAGAATAAACAGGACAGGCGAGTGAT
Source organism: Drosophila ananassae (assembly GCF_017639315.1). Taxonomy (NCBI): domain Eukaryota; kingdom Metazoa; phylum Arthropoda; class Insecta; order Diptera; family Drosophilidae; genus Drosophila; species Drosophila ananassae. Next base: position 21,552,753 of record NC_057929.1, on the reverse strand, counting down.
CAGATGAAAGATCCGATAGGCAATTGGCGCTTATCAGATTTTTAGGGATGTTTTTGGTAATCGCAAAGTCTATTAAATCTAGTAGTTTTCTTGGGTCTGCCGGCCAGTATGTTGGTGTGCCAGAAGAAACATAGTCGAGCTTGTTCTTGGCTTTGATAATTGCATTATAGAGCTGCTTCCCTTTTGGAGTCACGAGACGGGATCCCCAGTGTGTGTGCTTGGTATTGTAGTCTCCTGCTGCTATGAAGTGGTCTCCAAGTGTGTTGAAAAACTGCATAAACTCATCTTCAGCTATATTGAAGCGAGGGGGCAGTAAACGGCGGCTAGTGTAAGTTGGTTGCCAGTATTTAGTTGTATATTTATAGATGTGGCCTGTAGGTAGTTTTTAGCAAATTTGTTTTGATAATGGTGCTTTATGCGGCTTCTGATTAGAATTCCAGTCCCACCATGTGCTTTACCATCTGGATGATTTGTTTCGTAGAATGAATATCCTCGTAGTTGAAAATTGTATTTGTTTGTAAGGTGTGTTTCCGAAAGCAGCATTACATCGATATGATTGTCGAGTAGGAATTGAGCTAACTCACGTTTATGTTGCGAAACGCCGTTAGCGTTCCACGTAGATATCCGTGGGAAAGCCATTATTTGGATTGTTGTGAAACCAGCATTTGAATCAATAGATTTTGGTTTCGCATTAAATCTTGCATAGTTGTGCGCATAAACGACATAAATTCCGTCAGGCTTTGTTGTAGGCTGCATATCATAGCTTCAAAGTTGCTTTTTGGATGCTCTGTTGGTTGATGTTGCTGAGCCGTGTTCGGTTCTTGGTATGCTGATTGCAGAGATGAGCTTCTTGAGGCAGGTGTCGCCAGTCCTGATTTTAAGGCGCTTTCGTATGTCACATTTTTGTCAGAGTTAATGGGTCCTAGTGAGGATCTGGCTGCAGTCGAGAAGAAGACTTCAGGGTTTGATCTGGACGCCGTGAACTGTCCATTTTGGGTGCGGGCAGCTATTCCTTTCTGGTGGATGCGACTTTTCAGCTCCTTATAGACTGGGCATCCTCTATAATTAGCAGTGTGAGTTGCTGTCATCTTTGCTCGCTGGGCAGTGTGCGGAGTCATGAAGCTCTCCGCAAACTACACACACCGGGCGCAGTTTACAGTATGACCTTGTATGGCCATATTCCTGACAGTTCGCACATTGTACCGGGCCATTGCGTTTGTGCGGTTCCTCAACTGTAATTCTGCGGTGCAGCAGGTACTGAAGATTGTATATTGGGTGCACTTCGTATTTCTTCAGGAGCTTGGTTTCTGGTTCGAGCTCAACCTTAAAGAGTGGCTGCGGCTTTCTATCCCTGTTAAGGATATTAAAGACTGTCTTGGCGCTAAAACCCTTCTCCTGTAGCGCCTTTTTTATCTCTGCAGGCGTTATTTCGGGCTCTATTCCCTTAAGTACGACTTGCAGGCCCTTGCTGCTTTTTAGCTGATACGTGTAAAAGTTCTTTTTATTCTCGGTAAGATATTTTGATAATACTCTGTAGTTATCTTCAGACTTCATTTGAACTTTTGTTTCTCGAATGTTGCCCTTTACAAGGGGTATTATGTGGAAGTTATCCTTACCAATAAGCTCAATAATTTTGTTGACAAGAACATTGGAACTTTTTTCGCGTATATAGATAGGCGGAGGTTTTGGCTTCCTTTTCTCATCTTCAGTGGATTCGACCGCCTCAACCTCATCGGCGTCTGCCAAGATTTTAAATCGGTTTGAGTTAGTGGGCGTTTCTTTTGCTGCTAGGCTAGCATTGCCACGGGTTATTTTGCGTTTCGAATTCAGGGGGCTCAGCTTCCTTTTGATTTGGATGTAGCGATCCATGCCAGTCTGCACAGCCGGCTTAATATATTCATTGTTTTTGTTTTTGTTTTGGTTTTCGGGCAGCGCGGACGTATTACTATTTGCGCTGCTAGCTGATGACGTCGTTAAACGCGCTGTCGATACAGTTGCGGTTGTTGTTGTTGTTACTGTTGACGTTGTCAAAGAAATTGAGGTGCTAGTTACTGCACTCTTTGGCTGCAGAGACATCGATATCGAGGGGGAGCAGGAACGCGCTCTCTCGCTCTCTACGTTTAAGAATTCGGTCAAGTTGGGGGTAATTGACCGCGCTTGATCAGAGCTTGCATGGTTTTCAGTTGCTTTAAAAGAGAAGTACGCATTGTTTCTTTGTACTGAGAGCCGTCTCTCGTCTTGCTCACGTTGACGTTGTGTGCGAACGTCGTTTAAGCTCATTGCAGTCGAGGTTGATTTAGTTTGAGTTTTAAGAGTTGTGTTTTATATTAATTAGTTAATTAATTAATCAATATAAACATTAGCGATTCCATCGCAAAAAGCGTCTTTTCGCGTTAATGTAGATTTCTTAGACCAGTCACTGCACTTTTATGATTTTATTGAATATTTTTTCCCGGAGCACAATAAAAAACACGTCTGCATAACCGTTCGACTGCCGTCGAATGCAGACGTGTTTTTTATTGTGCTCCGGGAAAAAATATTCAATGAAATCATAAAAGTGCAGTCTACTGGTCTAAGAAACGGAACGCACATCCTGCAGAACAAAATTCTGGGGTTCCTGCACCCGCTGGCCCAATGGCCCATGCCTCCGCATCTGTGGCACGCCTGTGCTGGGTTTTCTACATGTCCCTGTCCAGGCGTCGCTGCCCACTGCATGTTCGGCTGCCTTTGGCTTTGGTTTGATCGTTGATTCGGCTGTTGTTGCCTTGGGCGTGTCCATTGCTGGCTCGGCTGCTGTTGCTGTGGCATTTGGCGATGCTCCTCAGGCTGCCATATCTGCCCCCATTCCTGTCCTGGATGGCTCTGTTGCTCCGGTGGTTTATGGTGCGGTTCCTCTTTTGGCCATCTTCTGTCTACCGCTGGGGTTTGTCTATTGAAGACCTCCTCTTCCAAAGCCAGCTCCTCGAATTCTTCGGCTAGACCCATGACCTCCTCGAGTGATGCACATGCGTATGGTCTCATGAACATTTTCATGCGCGGCATGCAGTTCTCCACAAGCCTATCAATGACCTCTTTTGTGGATTTTCCTAACGGCTTCATTAGCGCCTGAAAGTCCACCATGTACTCCTTAAACGGCTCTCCTCGTTGTTGTTTCCGTTGCTTTACCTGGTCTGCCAGTTTCTCGAAGTATCCTTTTGGCAGGAAAAAGGCCTCGAAGCTTCTTCTGAATTCCTTCCATGTGGGCCACTCCTCGTCGTTCATTAGGAACCATTTTTGTGCTCTGCCCTGGAGTAGATCGGGCATCGCTCGCGGGATTGTATTTATATCCATTCCGTATGTTTTGGCAGACCATGCTACTCGGTCCACGAACTCGAGAGGATCCCCTGTTCCGTCGAATCGGAACGACCACTCTCGGACTTGTCTCGCCACTTTCGCATAGTCCACCTGTACCGGGACTGGCTTCCGCACTTGTGGCTCCATGCTCCTCATGCTCTTCATTTCTGGCACTGCCAGACTTTGAATGAGCTTTTCCGATTCGCTCACCGCTCTCTGCCTCGGCGTGGTCCTTTGCACGAACTTCTCCTCGAATCCCCGCGCGACCACCATCACTTCATCCTCCTTTGTTTCGTCGGCCCACCTTGCCACCAGTGCCCTCATGATCTCCACGGTTCCATCCGCTGCGAGACCGAGCTCTCTGCACACTTCGCACAACTCTTCTTTGCGAAGCGCGTAGATCCAATTTTTCCTCCCCATCTTGAAGCTGTGTTACTCCTAGACTCTAAAGCAATCACGTAGTTTGTGCGCCAGGTGTAACGAACTGTTTTGCTATGTTTTGCTCGCAACAAACGCCGCGGCTAGCTCACAGAGGTGGAGGGTACGTTCCACCGAATTTATAGATTCGACGTGATTGCCCGAGCCCAGAAATAACACGGTATTGCTTCTTTTCAAATAAATCCCCTTTAGTGTAATTAATTTACAAAGGAATAAAGAAAATCTCACCGGCTGTCTGGCTCAGCCGACCGACCGCTCGCCCTCCCGTCGATCCTCGATCCCCGCTCCGGGTTGGTGCCAATACGCACGCCCTCCCAAAGCTTGCGCCCGGCAGGTCGTGCGGTCTTGGTGCCTGGCGCCGAAACGGCTCTCGGTTCCCTTCGTTCGGACTCACGGACTCTGTTTGCGGGGCCTGTGTTGCTTCTCGTCGTCTTCTGCCGCCGCTGCCTGTCCGTCGGTGCTGCTCCCTCGTCGTCGCTGCTCTACTGCTGCCACTTCTCCCTCGTCGTCGCTGCTCTACTGTTGCCGCTGCTCCCTCGTCGTTGCCGCTCCTTCCCCGTCGTCGCCTCTGCCGTTGCTGTTTCTCCGTTTGGGGTGCCGTGGACCTCGGAACCTTTGGCTTGCCTGGATTTGCCCTTTCGCCGTGGCCGGCACCTAATCCGTGTTAACAGACCGAGTGGCTCACCTCCCAGGCATACGCCGGGCAGGATATGCTCCTCGTCGCGTCTCCTTTGACTCCAGGTGACTCCTGTGCATACGCTCCAGCGCCTGGATCAGGATTCTCTTGACGTCCTGCTGGGCACAAGCTTTGGGAGGGCGTGTGTATTGGCACCAAACCGGAACGGTGAGCGGGGATCGACGGGAGAACGAGAGGTCGGTCGGCTGAGCGAAGCAGCCGGTGAGATTAACCCTTTTGTAACTTTATCGAAATAAAGGGGATATTTATAAAACGAGGCACCCTGGGGGTGCTCGTGCTCGGGCAATCACGTCGAATATATAAAATCGGTGGAACGATCCCCCAAACTATGTGAGCTAGCCGCGGCATTTGTTGCAAGCAACAGTTATCAAAAACAGTTCCTAACACCTGGCGCCCAAACTACGTGATTGCTTTAGAGTCTAGGAGTAACTCAGCTTCAAGATGGGGAAAAAGAATTGGATTTTCGCGCTTCGCAAGGAGGAGTTGTGCGAATGAGAGGGTCGATGTGCCCGAACCCCAAAATTTTGTTCTGCAGGATGTGCGTCGCACTTTTCGACACCTTAGTATGCACTCATAGAAATTCGTGCAAGTTATATAACGCATTACTTTCCCAAGTTATAAACAATTTTGAGTATGAGCAATTCTCCAAACCTCCCGTGATAGATGGGATTCCCTAAAAAATTAGGGAACCTTTAAGATATATACTCTTCAAAACCATACTCACCAAAGAAGAGACCAAAAAAGGAAAGAAGACGCAGAAATATGTACAATCCCAAAACTAAAAGAAGGAAGATTCAAAACCAGATCATCAAAACAACAAAAGCAAATACAAGGAGAACAGTTCGTGAGCAATCTCTAGCATATAAGAATTTAATAGAAAAATAGATAAAAACAAAGGTGAAGTATCAAAGGCCTTCAATCAATCAAGCTGGAACAAGTAATAAAAGGGCTCATATGAGCCCACCTCAAGAACATACCAGCCATCAAACGCTATCAAACAATACAATACTTAGGGAGAGGAGGAGATTTAATAAAACCAATTGTTAATTTTGAATTGAATCCATTAAAGGACGAGGACGTAAAAAATTACAGTTAACCTACAAAATAAAAAAGGTTGGAGACTATCAAGTACAGATTGTAGACCTAATTATTACTTGTGACACATCTTATGAAATCTGTTAGGGAATATGCTGGCGAGGAAGATAAATATGTAAGCAGGAGGGCAGTATACCAGAGGGAGTAAAAGATATTATTCTGCGTTATCAATACTAAGAAATAAAATAACTGGAATGAATAACGATGCCTTAACCTATAATGGTACTGTACTAAATTTCAATGCCATTATGGCCAGGTTAGACTTGGTTTTTAGCGACAAACGACCAATCCATATTATCGAACAAGAATTGAGCTTATTGAGTCAGGGGAAATTATCCATAATGGAATATTATGGTAAGGTGAACAGAAAATTAATTCTACTAATCAATAAAACTGTTATGACCTATGGTAGATATAAACCAATAACCGCAGAACTGAATGAAAAACACAAAAAGACAGCCTTAAGAGTTTTTATAACCGGCCTTAACGGTAAAAGAGAAAGAGGAATCACCGTGGAACGTAATGGTACCGAGCGCGAGGATATCCGAACAAAGTCCGGTGACCTGCACAATAACAATACGAATCGGAGGTCCAAGCGGTGCAAAACGGGGGGTCCAACAAAGAAAGCCCGCCAATAGAAATGCGGCAGGAATTGGAGAAAGGTAACGGCGAGAACTGAGGAGCGAAGGATTAACGGCAGGAAGCGAGATTTTCAAGGACTTACCCCGGGGGTAAGTCTGACATTCAAGCGGGAAAGTTTCCTTGGAGGAATTAGGAGTATATGCTGAAGAACCCCTCGTGGGTAAATCCGACAGTCTCAAGTGCGGGATTTAGAGGGAGTGCGCAAGGATCTGTGAACCGTGAGCCGAACCGGTGTCAGGCACCAAGACCACACGTCCTGGCGTGTATATTGGCACCAACCCGGAACGACGAACGACGGGAGAACGAGCGGTCGTTCCGCTAAGCCTAACAGTCGGTGAGATTCACATTTTGTAAACATTATAGAAATAAAAGGGATATTTCTGAAACGAGCACCCTATGCTATTTCTTTTTTTGTGCAGTCACGTCGAATATATAAATTCGGTGGAATGATCCATAAACTCAATGAGTTAGCCCCCGAATTTGTTGCGAGAACCAACCAGCAGCACAGCTAGTTACAGTTTCTATATAATTAAGATTATTATTTATGGTAATGTAGATAGCCAGAATTTACTAACACGCTTAAATTTTAATGTTTCTAGTAAATGAACTAGAAATGGTATTATCTTCGGACTACTATGGTCTCTACCACATCTTTTGTATTCTTTGTACTAAATGCCTTATCTGTGCAACACTCTTCCACGTGATAACTTACTCCTACTCCTACTCTTCTCTTAAACTTTTGTGTCTGTCCCTCGGTTTGTTGGCAGACGGGTGGTGGGCAGTACGTATGCAGTGGGCAAACCGTCATGCCGTTCCCGATCAAACGCTTGTTTGATGTATATAAAGACGATTACTGCGAACCCTTTGCTCTCCATAGCTCCCACAGCAAAGTTAACCCCACGGTGTAACCATTGGTGTGTACCATAACTCTTTCGGAAGCCAAACTGCCACTTTGGAACTGCTCACACTTTCAGTTTAAGAATCCGATCTAACATTTTACAAGATTTCCCTGATGATACTTTACGTTGTAGAGGATGGAATTTTTTTTCATACTTTTATCTTTTATTTGTTGGATCTTCTCTTATTAAGAGACTAACAACAATTTTAAAAATCTTAATCTTATACATGCATTAGTTTATCTTTGTAAACATCTATACTATGGGGCCTCCGATGTCAACGGGCTGGAAGGTCATTTCTTCTTAATCGGGATAGTTGACTAACTTGGTTTAGCGATCTGGCTAAAGGATTTTGGTGCGTGGAGAGTTCCCTTTTGTATTTTTCCTAGAGTTGAGAAATTTCGACTTTGACGAGAGGTATACCTAGGTCTCTATGGATATCTTCATTGCGAATATACCATGGAGCTCCTGTAATGGTTCTAAGCACTTTAGACTGTGCCCTTTGGATAACGTCTATATTGCTACTGTTTGCATTGCCCCAGAGTTCGGAGCCATACTTCCAGATAGGCTTTATGACTGAATTGTAGAGTAGTACTTTATATTCCAGTCGAAGTGGGGAACGGTGATTGATAAGCCAGTGCAGTCCTCTGGATTTATGTCTTAATTGGTCCCGTTTCGCTTCAATATGTTTTTTCCACGTAAGACGCCTGTCCAGGTGGACGCCGAGATATGTGACCTCATTCACAGTAGGAACTATGGTATTGTTTAGAGTTGGAGCGGGGCAGTTTTGTCTGTTGAGAGAGGTGAGAGGAGAGGCTTCTGGATGCCTCCAGCGGGCATTTAGATCTTTGTAGTATGGCTGTATCATCGGCAAATGTTGACATAGTTAGACGCTGGTCTGTTGGGATATCTGCTGTATATACAAAAAAATATAGGGTGGGGCCGAGGACGCTTCCATGGGGTACGCCCGCCTTAATTTCGAACTCTTCTGCTGTAAAGTTTTTTTGTTTTACAGTGAACACTTGATTAAGCAGGTATGTTTTGAGCAGCTCATGACAGTTTTGTGGGAGTAATAGTTTTATTTTATACATAAGTCCTTGCAGCCAGACTCGGTCAAATGCCTGGGATATGTCCAGAAATATAGCAGAACAGTATTCTCGCTGTTCATAGGCGGTTTGAATTTCAGATGTGATACGGTTCACCTGCTCTATGGTGCCATGCTTTTCTCGGAAGCCAAATTGATGTTCAGGGATTATATAAAAACTTTACAAAGGTGACTAGCGAAGACGCTTGCTTTTTCTTCATCTAGGTTTAGATGACCTCCCACGGTCTAAATTCGTATTGAAGTTGACTGCAAGGATGATTTGTTGCAACTCGTTGGAGGGAATGGTGTTTTATGCGCTGCTTTATGAGGATCCCAGCATGAAATATATATCCCGTCAGATAGAAGTTGTTTTTGTTCGTTAGATGAGTTTCGGAGAGAAGCATAATATCGATATTATTATCATCAAGAAATGTCTTAAGTTCATTTTTGCGCTTTGAAATGCTGTTAGCATTCCATAGACAGATTTTTAAATGCGCCATCTAATTGGATTGTTGTTTGACTAAAAGCTCCATTAGTCGATTTTGGTTTCGCATGAGCTCCTGCATGTTATTTTGCATTGTGACCATTAGACTTATAAGTGTGGACTACATTCCTTCGATACCCTTTATTTCAGGGGTCGCAAATTCTTGGCCTACTCTTTCCCTCGTAGTACCCGTAGGCGGAGGTGGATATCCTATAGTTTCAGGTTCCAGTGGTGCTGAACCTACGCTATTTAATAGTCCAGGTGAAAGAAACTCCAGGTGTAGTCAAAGATGCCGTGGTGGTTTCGTGGTTAGTGTGAGTGGCAAACGAACGTTGTTGTAAGGGTTTTTTTGTATTCATACGATTTTTTAGCTCTTTATAAACTGGGCATCCCCTGTAATTGGCAGTATGATTTCCACCGCAGTTGCCACATTTCTTAGAGTTATGGTCGGTTTTATTTATGGTACAGAAGGCAGTGTTATGGAGGCCCTTGCTGCTCTTCAATTGGTAGGTGTAATATTTTTTCTGGTTGTTGTATAGGTATTTCGATGATTTTCCTCCATGTAGACTTGGAGCTTGGTCTCCCGTATATTGCCTGCATGGACAGACTGCACGAAAAATGAAAATTGTTATTTCCAATTAGCTTAGCGAGACAGTTTACCATATCGCTGCAGTTTTGATCACGTATGTAAATGGGTGGGGGCCTTTGCTTGACTTTGGAAACTTCCGTATTCTCTTCATTATTACTGTCTTCGCTTAATACAGAAAATCTGTTTTCAGACAGAGAATTAATCGGTTCGTCTTGATTGTTGACTTTTATTGCTTTTGCAGCGTTAGCATTTTTTTCGGCTGAGAACTGAGCTTTCATTTTACTTGTATATATCGGTCAATGCCCGTTTGGATTGTTGCTCGGGAGGGCTGAGAGACAGCTACCGATGTTGCTGTTGTGATTGATGTACACGATGTGGTAATCGATGTAGTAGTGCTCGTTGTAGGCAAATATAACGGAGTTGATAGACCAGAGGGTGATAGTGCTTGGGAGGTGCACTGCGCACTCCAGGTTACTGCACTGCTTGTGCCAGGGAGAGCGGGAGAGCGTGATCTTGCACGCTCTTCGTTTGCGACGAATGAGAAATAGGCATTGGAAGATCGTCTACGCTCTGTTTCTGGGACAGACAGCTTACTTTCGTTCATGTTGTTGTTGCTTATGTTAGGTACTGCAGGCAGGGGGGCCGCTCTTATTTCTTTAAATGAATGTGCACAAGCAGTTGGTTTAGTTTGTCATGATGGCATTTCATATTTTGAATTTAATAAATTTTGATTTTGTGTTAGTTATTGGACACTATAAGCTCGAGACTTATGTGTGTCCAAAAGCGTCCTTTCGCGATTTCTAGACCACACCACTTCTTTTGCTTTTTCACTGAGTTTTCTTGTATTTGCATAGCTGCTGGCGGAGCAGCACAGAAACATGTCCACCCTCTCTGGGCGCGCAAATCGAGGATGGAATTAACCTTTTTCTAAACATTCTCATGCACGGCTGGGACGCCTTCTAAAAAAGCTTTCATGCTGGGGTAGTAACTTACCTGCCCAAAGCCTTTTACAAAAATTTATATATTTACTTAGACCGTCAGAATACCGCCAGGGTAATGTCTGGTTTCAGTAGTATGTTCCAGCAAGAGATCATTTTAAGAAAGCAGCCACGGTATACTTGCGGGTACGTCGTTAGCTCTGGGTATACGGGCTGTGAAAACTACGAAGCCAGGCACGGAATATTATTGGCAATCGTTTTCAAATTACCATTGGTATCATTTGCACACATCCTTTTAATGTTTGCAGGAGGCCGACTTTATAAGTCGGATCGGCCCGAATCGGTCGACTTTATCCTATAGCTGCCATTTAACTCATTGATCGGGAATGCCGAAATTTTTAAAGTGTTTTTCAAGTTAGGATCAATGGGTATAGATTCCAAAGTAATTCGATCCAAAGTAATTAAATTTCATAAGGGTCGGCCTTCTATATCCTATAGCTGCCATGTAACTAACCGATCGGAAATGGCACAACCTTGCTATTTTTATACCCCTGCAGGTATTATAATTACTATTACTATTTTTATACCCTTGAGGGTATTATAATTTTGGTCAAAAGTGTGCAACGCAGTGAAGAAGACATCTCCGACCCTATAAAGTATATATATTCTTGATCAGGATCACCTCCTGAGTCGATATAAGCATGTCCGTCTGACCGTCTGTCCGTCTGTTCGTCTGTCTGATTCTACGCAAACTAGTCTCTCAGTTTTAGAGCTATCGAGTTCAAACTTTGCACACATCCTTCTTTCCTTTGCAGGCAGTATATAAGTCATAACGGCCGGGGTCGGTCGACTATATCCTATAGCTTCCATATAACTGATTGATCGGAAATTTCATAACTTTGGTGTTTTTTAAGTAAGATGGTTGGGACTTTCCACACATGTTATATTTGACCAAAATATCTTATGTACAAAATTTCATAAGGATCGGCCGACTATATCCTATAGCTGCCATATAACTGATTGATCGGAAATGCCATAACTTCGATGTTTTTCAAGTTAGAAGGATGGGAGCTTCAATGGGGGTTCCTCTTTGTCAAAATAATTCGATATGCCAAATTTCATAAGGATCGGTCAACTATATACGATCCGCTATATATCTAATAATATAAGATGCGTGGCGCCACCTAGCGGACTGCGACTCAACTGCAAGGGTATATCAACTTCGGCTCCGCCCGAAGTTAGCTTTCCTTTCTTGTTAAAGATGCTTGAGGCTGTTATAAACATTTTAATTCTAAATTTGATTTGATAGTAAAGTTTTCATAAGGATCGGCCAACTATATACGATCCGATAAATAATAATAAAAGCTGCTACCTAACTGCAATGATATATAAACTTCGGCTCCGCTTGGAGTTAGCTTTCCTTTCTTGTTTTGTCCATATGATGCAAATTACAAAAATACATAAGAAATAAATAGCAGATGAGAGCAACCTAAGAAAAACGTATTTGGGCAAATTCTTACAGCAATCAATGCCAAAAATTCGTGTCGAAATCGTATGAATACACAGGCCAACAATTTACAACTTTTTTTAAAAAACTAAAATTAAAAAATGGTACCTAGCAGTTACCATATCTTTGGAATACTCATCCAAAGTTGAAATCTCAGATTTTCTACATTAATTTTTGGTCTTCTATGATTGTTCCCCAAACATTTTTTTATGGAAGATTTTTATTTTCTTATTGAAATCAATAGATCATACCATGTTTTAATTTTGGATTTAAGGAAAAACTCGATATAATTTTATTGTATTTAATATAGATATAGAACAATATTTTCTTCAATTAAATTGGAGTTTTTAATCTCATATTTTCAAAAAGTCATGGCTATCTAAAACTGTTTCTTTGTTCAAAACGTATCTATTGCAAGTGGAGCTTGTTTAGTAAAGCTTTACAGAAGTTGTAGATGATAGAACCTATGTTTGTTCTGGACTTTGGTTCAGGGGAGCTTAAAGGTTATTAAGCAGGTGAAATTATGCGTGGAGATTTTTTGCTGTTGGCCTGTGATATCAGATGTCGAAACAATCGATAAGCAAGGCTGTTATGTTGCGAATTTAATTATTGGAGTCTTAAGCGAAGAGGAACATTCAAACTCATTTTTATTCTAGTGTAAACTGGACAATGCAACAATTTCTCGCTTCGTTAACGACAGAATTCAATAAGTGTGGCCACATGGCAACGTAGGAAAAGTTGTGCTGCTGTCAATAGACGCAGATATATGATAAAAGCTGGAAAAAATTTAAATATATTTTAGCTTTTAGAATACTTAACCTGTTTCGCACATGACTTAAATTTAGTGGCGGAAAAAGATGGAAAATCGTTTTCAGAAGCAAACGCGTTTATAATAAAAAAAAATATGAAAAATATGAATAAATTTTAGACAAATATTTCAAATATTATATGCAGATGAATTTTTTATGCAAATATGCACAAAAATTAAAAAATGAATTTCGTTTCTAGCTATGTATTCATTTAAATGAATTTTGATGTTTTCAGAATTCAAATGACTTAATTTGTTAAAAATATTTTGTGTCCCAAAGTCTACTTATAACAATATTGATCCTTCTTGATAGTAAATTCATCAGTAATATTTGAATGCCATTGCATTTTTGCATCCCACATTATAGTATTTACAGAAACTTGGTTAAAGCCGGAGATCTTAAGCTCCGAAGTTTTTCCTAGTAGGTACACCACTTTTAGATGTGATAGAACTTTGCGAAGGGGAGGAGGAGTGCTAATTTCTGTAGACTCCAAATTCGCTTCTGAAGAGGTAAAATCACAAGAGTTTGGTAACATTGAATTTCTTTGCATCAAAATCACTTTGTCCGATCAATCTTTGTATGTTACCTGTTCGTACATACCACCTTCGTCCGAACCGCCAACATACTGACAACATTTGTCCGCTATTCGTTTGGTTTTCGATCGTCTGTCTGATGGTGACCAGCTGATAGCTCTGGGTGACTTTAATATCCCAGAACTTATGTGGTCAAATGTTGATAATTCACCGTCTTTACAGCTTAACTCCCACCATGACTTCCCTGAGGGCATGTTCGACATGTCACTCGGGCTAATTAACCACGTTAGAAATTCTTTAGGTCGGCTGTTGGACTTATGTTTCGTTTCTGATCCTGATGGAATTACTCTTTCCAGAACTTTGCCCCTTTCTAACCCTGAGGATCCATATCATCCCACTCTTGAGGTTTCAATCGAAAATAATTACTTTTTTGACCTTAAGTCTACAGTTAAATCTCAGAAAGTTCGTTTCTTTCGTAAGGCTGACTTTACGAAATTAAATAAGTTAATTTTAGAATTTGATTGGTCTGATTTACTGGCATGCGAGGATATAAACATCGCATTACAAAAATTTTATTACACTTTGAACATATTTTTCGACGCTTGCGTGCCGTGGAAATATCCGTCCGCTTCAACGAATCCGCCTTGGTATACAAGGCACCTTATAAATTTAAAGAATAATATGAGTAGACTTTTAAACAAACATAGATTATCTGGCTGTACAGTTAGTTATTCAAGATACTTAGTAGCTCGGTCCAATTTCACCGTGCATAACGCAGAATGTTATAGGAGTTATATTCGCCGCTGCAGGATTCAGTTTACTCAGGATCCGAAGCAGTTTTATAACTTTGTAAACACTAAGCGTAAACATGTATCTTTTCCCCCTCTGCTTACGTTTGAGAACTCTTATGCGAACACCGATCAGGCAATGGCCGATCTCTTTGCACAGTTTTTTCAAACTACCTATTCACCTAGCAGCAGTTTAGCTCAGCCTTACACTTATAATATCCAATCAGCCAACCTTATATTTTGCCCATCTTTCGATCAAAGTGGTGTGTTATCGGATCTTCTTAAGGTTAAGCCCGTGTATTCGCCAGGCCCTGATGGAGTACCAGGCTGTGTTCTGAAGTACTGCGCCGAGGCACTGTGCAAACCGCTTGTTAAACTCTTTAATCTATCGCTGGAAACTTCGATCTTTCCCCTTATGTGGAAGGAATCCTTCATTATTCCGCTGCATAAAAAAGGGAAAAAATCCGACGCTGCTAATTATAGAGGCATCTGTAAATTGTCAGCAATTCCAAAGCTTTTTGAAAAACTTATCACTCCACATTTGCAACACCTATGTAGTTCAATAATAACTCCGTGCCAGCATGGCTTCATGAAACGCCGCTTCACCACTACCAACTTATTGGAGCTAACATCTTTTATCACGGATGGCTTCCGGAATGGCTTACAAACAGACGTGTATATGAACTGACTTCAGTAAAGCATTTGACTCTGTTAACCATTCGCTTCTTATAAGTAAACTCAGTCTTTTGGGATTCCCAACTGATCTTCTTATGTGGATTTCGAGCTACTTATCAGGGAGAACCCAACGTGTTTTCTTTAAAGATGTTACCTCGCGTTTAGTCCGCGCCACATCGGGGGTGCCCCAAGGAAGCCATCTTGGACCCCTACTTTTTACTCTGTTTATTAACGACTTGCCCCTTGCCTTAACTAATTCACTTGTACTTATGTACGCTGATGACGTTAAGCTATGCCTTCAGTATAAATTCACTAGCGCCCAGTCTAGACTTCAATCCGATTTGGATAAACTTAAAAATTGGTGTTTAGCAAATAACCTAAAGCTTAATGGATCGAAATGTAAACTTATGTCTTTTTACCGATCTAGTCCTCACCAGGCTATGTACTTTCTCTATGGGAACGCCTTAGAACGATTAACTCAGGTTAACGATCTAGGTGTCCTATTAGATTTGAAACTTGAATTTACCGACCATGTATCTACCATTGTTAATAAAGCTATGGGTGTGCTTGGTTTTATTAAAAGATGGTCAAAAGAATTTAATGACCCGTACATAACTAAAACGTTATATACATCATTGGTCCGTCCGATTCTTGAGTATGGATCGTGTGTCTGGAGTCCTCAATATGGAGTACACCAAGATCACATTGAATCTGTACAAAAAAACTTCCTTACTTTTGCGCTTAGGGGACTTAATTAGGATGCAAATCTTTACCTCCCCTCTTATCATAGTAGACATTTACTAATCAACTTACCATCATTAACAAATCGTAGAACGATGCTGGGTGTCATGTTTTTATATAATCTTATTTATGGAAATATAGACAGCCAGCATTTACTAACACGCTTAAATTTTAACATTCCTAGTAGAAGGACCAGAAACTTTCGTCCTCTGCTCCTCAGCCATTGTAGTTCGACATATGCCCAACACGATCCGTTCAGGGTATTATGTTCGGACTACAATGGTCTCTACCACATCTTGTCACTTTGCTCTACTAACAATCTTAAATCGCTTATATTAACCGCCTTATCTTTGCAACACTTTTCCTCGTAATATCTTTCTCCTAATCCTCGCTTATCTATCTCGGATCTATTCCCGCGATTCGAGCCGTACGTTACGCGGCAGCGTCCCTCGGTCGGTTGGACGGGAGGTGGGCTGTACGTATGCGAACCGCGCAAAAAACTTAAGCGGTTGGGGTCCTGCATTCGTAAGTCTGCCTTGGAGACTGTGCTATTGTTGAAGCTGACGGACAAAAACTACGACGTCGCCTTTAAGCTTTTGAACAAAAGATTTTGCATCTAAGGGCCGTAAAATCCGCATCGGCGACGAGGCACCAATCTCGGCATTGCAATGTATCAAGCTGCTGTGCGTGTTTGATGGCAACGCCATCAAACAATTCTCAATTTTGGTGGCAACGCGCCAGCTGGTATCCAACCCAATACCCCTTTTCCGAGGTTTCCGCATTCAGTGACGCTGCTTCGGCCGCTGCCTTCAATTCTTTCGTCGACAAGAATCGTTTTAGTGATGTGGTGCTCGGACCAGCGTTGGATTTACACTATGTGCGGTCGGTGCTCGCGCACAGGGCGGCAAATTTCGGGGGGCGGCAAAATTTGAGGCATAAATAGAAAATTTATACTTGGATAATTTTTGGACAATTTTTGCGTATAGCCGTCGGTAATTCAGAGCGGCTACTGACCGATTTTAAGAGGTTGGGTTGTCTTTCAAGCAGAAATGTTTTCAAAACAATTTGATTCGATGTTTATCTATTCATTTGAGTTGATTATGTAAATTCTGTGAGTCATGAGTGACAGGCGAAAAAAATTAAGTGGCGCTGCTTTTAGAAAGCGCGCTTTAGATAAAGCCAACAAGGAGGAGGAAATTTTGTGCAAAACTCCAAAATTGCACAATTTTTTCATCAAAAAGAAAGACGAAAAACATATTGATGAGAGTTGCCTCGTCTCAGAGCAAAGTGGTATGTCATAACAATTATTGAAAAATCGGAGCATTGTTGAAAATAAAGTATCAACAATAAATGAATTCAACCAACGATATACATTTATTTAATCTGTTAATAATTATGTATATAGTTCACGGTTTCCCCGACATTTGATTTAGGAAGTTTTCAATTTCAATTAATAATAAGGGCGGCATTTTCTATAATGCACAGGGCGGCACTTTACATAAATCCGGCCCTGGCTCGGACTACTCGGCGCAATTAACTGCGATTCTAACCTCCAACATCAATTACCTTCAGCTCAATTTCGCGTTGGATGTCAGCTCTTGGAAAATTCCCGCCAATGTAAAGCTAGCGAATTCTCATTTTGACCAGTCATCCGTCAAAACCACAATTGACAGCCCCACCTAACCAAAATGAGGAACATCAGGAGGCTCGTTTTTTGTCTACGACAATCAACTTTGGAGACCGTGAGAGCGCTTGAGATTACAGAAGCTAATTATGATATGGGCATTGATCTTTTACATAATCGGTTTAGTAATCGCATAATCATCCAGGCTCTCATCAATGACATCTTCTAGCTACGGGTGTGCGACGGCTTCAATGGTCATGTTCGGGCCCTATTCAGTTAATTCTCCAGAAGCTGGATTCTTCCCCCAAAGCAAAGTGGGCGGATTCCATGGGATGGCCTCTCTCAGGAAACAAGGAGGACAGCCTTCTATCGTGGGAGTCTATGGCTCGATTCATGGAGCAAAGATGCAGGATGCTTAAAAGCGTGGATTTTATGTCAAAAAAAAAATTTTTTACTTGATTTTGGCGAGCATTTAAGATATGTATGTTACACAATTTTTATTTGACTAATATTCGCGATTAGAATATACAATTTTATGTTTAGAGTTAGCGTTTTTCGCTGGATAGGACTTTGAATTATTATGGGACTATTTGACATAGATAGTCACTCATCATTTTTTATGAAGACTTAGGAGGATCGTTTAACATGGTGGTGTTAAACGAGACAGGTAAACGTTGATCATCTTACCTCCACAGCAGTCCATTACCCAGGTGAAACAGAAATCTTGAACCACTATGCCTGTAAGGAAAAATAGCAGTCACTCTTTAAGATACAGCTAGGGCCACATGTATTCCTCCTTGTTGCACCGAAAGCACTTTGCAGCTTTGCAGCTTTGAGCATTTTTAAATGAATGTTGTGTCCAAAACATATTTCTGTTTTGGCATCCTCAAACAGGCCGGTACATATTTTTGCTTAAAGTAAAGACCATCTGAGTGACAGACTTGGAGGATCCGGCCGAAGAGGGGCGCGACCATGATGGCTTCTCCCGCTCCCGCTACATAGACAGCAATGGAAGGAATATAAGCCTTACACTAGGCTATGGCGCCATCAGTAGGGAAGCACTGATAAAAATGAGAGCGTGAGTCAAATTTCTTCTCGGACTCTTTTGCTGACGCAGTCAGTAGCAGATCATGGATACGTGGAATTAGGGATCAAATTTTATAACTTCTCACTGCTAGCAGTGCGCAATCGTAGGATGGCAAACTGGGAGCTATCAAAACGAACACAGAAAAAGCTTGGGAGGCACACAAAGCAGACCTATGGCGGTACAATAAAGAACTACGCAGGGCAAAGAGAATTGCCTGGTCCAGTTTCTGCTCTAACATCCAGGGGACATCAGTGGCCTTTTAACTGAGAAAGATCATCTCAAATACGACGCCCAGTGTAGGGTATATTAAGACTGTGGACGGGCAGTGGACTACGTCCACCAAGAATCCTTGGTTGATTACCAAGAGGTCATTACCAACGCAAACTTCCCAGGTTGCTCCCTGGAAAAGACAATCCAAGATATGCGAAGCCTGAAGCTCGAATACCTCCTATGTAATAGGAATCTCAACTCAATCTCTTCTCAAGAGAAAAGAAAGGCTCATAAGTCTCCATCTTAATTGTAACATTAACCCGACTGACATCTCGGATTCACATTCATATAGTAAAGGCCGATACACGAAGATTGCCCTCCACGAGGTCACCATAATCGCCGAGAAGGCACTCAGTGACAAGGAATATGCGCTTACTGCTTTTCTAGACATCAAAAGTGATTTTAAGAACATCTTGCCATGCTCAATCCCCGATGCACTGACGGGACTAAAAGTTGGTGATCACTTCACCTAATACGGTAGATCCTAGTCAACAGAAGAGTCGAGGCGACTCTTGGAGGATCGTCTATTCGAAGATACGTCAAAAGGGGCATCCCGCAAGTGCTCTTCTCCCTACTCTGGAATGTGGCGGTTAACAACCGGCTGCGGTCCCTAGAGGTTGGCGTCTAAAAATTCATTGCGTACCCGGACGATGTTGCTATCGCTTTTGTAAGGAAATTCCCGCAAACACTGTGCGATCTAATGACAGAGAAGCTGGAGATGCTCTAAGCTTGGGCATATATGAACGGGCTTGGAGATAATTCATCCAAGACAGAGCTCGTTCTATTTACTAGGCGGTACAAAATACCTAATCTATTTTAGGTTGGCCTAAAATGGAGGATCTCAACAGAATATTTTATGGAATTGTAGTCCAGTAGCCTGCCCTGGATAACTCCTTATGCAAAGAAAAGTTCTCTTTTCTGGCCCAATGCCAGGGAGTTTTTCGACTTGCCAGCTGTTAGTAAATGGAGTAATTTTCAGACCTGTACAACCTCGCGCTTGATCTGGCCCACTCGTTCTGGGAAAAGATTGGCGAGACATGGCGCCCTCATCAGGCCAGACTGCAGCCTAGCAGTAAAAGCAATAACTGGGCAGTGGCTGATAGCACATGCAGCTCGGCTTTCAGCGGCATAACGACTACTGCAAGAGCTGCAGAGACGAGGAGGAGTAGTTGGTTACGCACCTCCTATACCACTGCACGGCACTTCTGCTACGCGTAGACTAAAGCTTTTTGGATCCGCTGAACTGGTGGACCTCAGCGATCTCACAGGGTGGACGGGAAGGAAGGGATACTTTGTGGAATCCCTGGCCTTAGCGATAATACAAGGAGCCCTAGAGGCTCATGTAGATGCGGGTGGGTCTTCTATGACCCTCCGCATCGCCGCCTTAACCTAACCTAACCTTAAGACTTTAGGATCTGCGTTTACCATTTACTGTGCAGTCGCTTTATTTTGCTAAGCAGCTAGCAGGTGTTGCGGAAACATCTTAGGAATATCCAGTACACCTTTTTCGGTGATGCTCAGTGTTGCCAACTTTTTCTTTAAAAAAAGCTGTTTTTGACGTAAAAAACCATAAAATAAAGCAAGAAAAAACTAGAAAAAAGCCATAAAAAAGTCCGTTATTTTCAAAATATTTATTTTTCGGGTTTAGTTAACGGTAAATTTAATTTTGATTGTCTTATAGTAAAATATCAATTAATTTGTCTATATTTCCCCGCTCGTTTTGATTGCCAAAGTCACAAAATCCAAATTGTTGGATTGTTAAAATCCGCCTGAAGCAATTTTGTTTATTTTGTCACGGCATGGGCGCGAAAATCAGAAAGTTTCGCGGTAATTGTGCATTTGCAGTAACTGCACAAAACTCGCCTTTCGTCGGTGTCATCTTCACGAGCCCAAGCCTTGAACTCTTCGCTTTTGCGCCGCGCATCCCAAACTTTCGGTTTATAGTCTTTTGGCTTTCTTAAATTTTTTTATGGTTTCTGTTAGGCTGACGCGTTGCTCGCTCGATCTATTTAAAGTGACCAGAGTAAGATGTTTGGTATATTTAAATTCGGTATATTTAATTGAAAGGTAATCTTGAAAATATACTTAATGTAACGATCATACGCAAAAAAATCGAAAAAATCATTTATCAAAAATAAAACGCCAGAATTCCCGCTGCCCACAGTTTTTAAATTTTTGACAACACTGGTTGTGCTACTACTGGCTGCGGCTGCAGTTGCAGTTGGTCGTTCCCCCTCCTTACTGCTGGGCGAAATACTTCCTAGTTCTGTCTCCTGATTTACCATCTTTACTTTCGTTGTTCTCAGATAGTAAGGTTGGCCCGGTTGGAAGGTTGTTCTCAGAAATGATATTCCCGAGCGTCTTCGCAGTGTTTGCTCCTCATTTATCTGCGACACAGCTGGAGCCACACTGTATTCGGTCTATTTTTTGGCGGCGTTATATTTTCTCAGTTTGTTGATAATCTGCATTGCAATTTGGCACCAATGTTCTTTTCACAGCTTTTTCTGCGTCGCATGGACAACTCGCTCTCTTTAGGCTACAACGAGCCCTCAAATTTTAGAGAGAATGGGTATTCCACCGATAATACTATCTTACCTACTTTATCCGAAGTTAACCAAAGATATAAAAATACAGTTTCTTATCGTGAAATGAAAGTAAATGGCTCCTACAAAATTACGCACTATGTGTGCCTGTATGCTGCTACTACTGTTGTCGGCCTTTGAACAGCAGTGCTGCTGTTTGCTGTGGTTTTACTACTGCTAGGTTTCTTTCACTGTAGTTGTCAACATGACAAAATTCTAACTCGCGTTGTCTCCTCCTATTGTCGCAACTTTTTTCGACCGTCCTCTGATTTTCTATTTTGCCAAACGTCTCTCTTTGAATTTTCGCTTCTAGTTATACTGCTGCTCTGGAGATTCCAGATGATATACTTTCTACTGCTCTCCCCTATGCTATGTTATATATCCAACAAAACAATAGTTTTTTGATTTTTTCAAAGGGCCTAAATTCTTATTGTAGATGAGACAAAGCTTTATTGTCTCTTAGACTTCACAAAAATGCTAAAGATATTCCAACCATAGCACACAAAAAGATTTTATTATTTCATTGCAAATAAATTTAACCTAAGTTGATCAGGATCTACATGACTGCAAAAAGTTATAACAGACAACATAAAAACACCCAAGCTACCTCTAATCTACATCGTGAAGAAAAGCTCTAATGCCCTGTTGTTATGTTCATGTTGTTCCGCTTATTAAATTTCGAGCCGTGTTTAAATATTTAGACGAGGTTAAGAAAAAATAAGATAAAAGCAGCAACGGTCTCCAAGTGGTAAAAATAGAGATAACAAACGTCCTAAAAGAAAGGACTTTAATCCCTTTTTTTGGTCACAAGTGTGCAAGAAAGTGAAGGAGACATCTCCGACCTTATAAAGTGTATATATTCTTGATCAGAATCACCTCCTGATTCGATATAAGCATGACCGTCCGTCCGTTTCTACGCAAACTAATCTTACAGTTTCGAAGCTATCAAGTTGAAACTTTGCACACATCCTTCTTTTGTTTGCAGGCAGTACAAGTCGAAACGGCCGGGATCAGTCGACTATATCCTATAGCTGCCATATAAATAATTGATCGGAAATGCCATATCTTTGATGTTATTTAAGTTAGAAGTGTTCAAACTGCCAAGAATATGGACACTCAAAGTCGTACTGCACCTTGCGTGCAGTCTGTGTGGCTTGTGGCGGCCTCCATAACACTGCCTTCTGTACCATAAATAAAACCGAACATAACTCTAAGAAATGTGGCAACTGCGGTGGAAATCATACTGCCAACTACAGGGGATGCCCAGTTTATAAAGAGCTAAAAAATCGTATGAATACAAAAAAACCCTTACAACAACGTTCGTTTGCCACTCACACTAACCACCAAACCACCACGGCATCTTTGACTACACCTGGAGTTTCTTTCTCTAGCGCTCTACGATGGCCAGGTCTATTAAATAGCGTAGGTTCAGCACCACTGGAACCTGAAACTATATCCACCTCCGCCTGAAACTATATCCACCACCGGATATCCACCTCCGCCTACGGGTACTACGAGGGAAAGAGTAGGCCAAGAATCTGCAACCCCCGAAATAAAGAGTAGCGAAGGAATGTTTTCCACACTTATAAGTCTAATGGTCACAATGCAAAATAACATGCAGGAGCTCATGCGAAACCGAAATCGACTAATGGAGCTTTTAGTCAAACAAAAATCCAATTAGATGGCTTATTTGAGGATCTGTCTATGGAATGCTAACGGCATTTCAAAGCGCAAAAATGAACTTAAAAAATTTCTTGATGATAATAATATCGATATTATGCTTCTCTCCGAAACTCATCTAACGAACAAAAACAACTTCTATCTGACGGGATATATATTTCTCCGTATCACTGCTCCGTATCACGCCTCATATGACTTCGAATAATATAATCCCTGAACATCAATTTGGCTTCCGAGAAAAGCATGGCACCATAGAGCAGGTGAACCGTATCACATCTGAAATTCGAACCGCCTATGAACAGCGAGAATACTGTTCTGCTATGTTTCTGGACATATCCCAGGCATTTGACCGAGTCTGGCTGCAAGGACTTTTGTATAAAATAAAACTATTACTCCCACAAAACTGTCATGAGCTGCTCAAAACATACCTGCTTAATCGAGTGTTCACTGTAAAACAAAAAAACTTTACAACAGAAGAGTTCGAAGTTAAGGCGGGCGTACCCCATGGAAGCGTCCTCGGCCCACCCTATATTTTCTATATACAGCAGATATCCCAACAGACCAGCGTCTAACTATGTCAACATTTTCCGATGATACAGCCATACTACAAAGATCTAAATGCCCGCTGGAGGCATCCAAAAGCCTCTCCTCTCACCTTGCACTAATAGAAAAGTGGATGGCGGACTGGCGTATAAAGATAAACGGTGAAAAATCTAAACACATTGCCTTCACTCTCAACAGACAAAACTGCCCCGCTCCAACTCTAAACAATACCATAGTCCCTACTGTGAACGAGGTCACATATCTCGGCGTTCACCTGGACAGGCGTCTTACGTGGAAAAAACATATTGAAGCGAAACGGGACCAATTAAGACATAAATTCAGAGGACTGCACTGGCTTATCAATCACCGTTCCCCACTTCGACTGGAATATAAAGTACTACTCTACAATTCAGTCATAAAGCCTATCTGGAAATATGGCTCCGAACTCTGGGGCAATGCAAACACTAGCAATATAGACATTATCCAAAGGGCATAGTCTAAAGTTCTCAGAACCATCACTGGAGCTCCATGGTATATTCGCCATGGTATTGGTAAAAATACAAAAGGGAACTCTCCACGCACCAAAATCCTCTAGCCAGATCGCTAAACCAAGTTAGTCAACAATCCCGATTAAGAAGAAATGACCTTCCAACCCGTTGACATCGGAGGCCCCATAGTATAGATGTTTACAAAGATAAACTAATTACACAGTGTTACAAAAATGACAAAAGTGAATGAACTTTTGAAGTGACATAGTAGGAATTGTTCATTGGGTCGAGTATATCACAAAACCATTTTTGAAATATTTCTAACACCATCAAAATCTTGATTTATGGTTAAAAAAACGTTTTTCGGGACTTGTTTGCGCTTAAAAACTCCTGAACGCGTTTTTTTCAACCGATTTCAAAATTTTTGGTGTTTTTTAATAGTGAAATGTTGTAGCTTTTGAAAAAAAAATTTATCTTCGATTTTGTTAAACAAAAAGAACAACATTTTTACACCTGAAACTGAAGTTTTCGACTTTTGTTCGTGTTTTTCGGATTTTGATGCCAGTTTTTCGGTACAAATTACAAAAATTCTGTCATCCATGCCACATATCAATGTTGTCTCATTAATTCTGAATAAAACGGGACAAATTTCATCAAAAAATTATGAAAATTAGTGAAGTTATAACGCTTTTCCCAAAAAAAGTCAACTCAACCTAGCGAGCACTCCGGAGTAACAATGTGTATAAGAATAAGAGTATATTGCTTTCTTCTGACAAAAATTCTGTCATTTATGCCATTTATTAATATTGTCTCATTAATACTGAATAAAACGAGACCCATTTCATTAAAAACTAATAAAAATTGTTGAAGTTATAACGCTTTTCCTAAAAAAAGTCAATAAAACCATGCGAGCACTATAAGAAGAAGAGCATATTCCTGTCGTATACACACAGGTACTCCGGAGCGCACGCAAGGTTGAATTGACTTTTTTTGGGAGAAGCGTTATAACTTCATTAATTTTCATAATTTTTTGATGAAATTTATCCCGTTTTATTGAGACAACATTGATATGTGGCATGGATGACAGAATTTTTGTAATTTGTACCGAAAAACTGGCATCAAAATCCGAAAAACACGAACAAA
The DNA here is from genome assembly GCF_017639315.1 of Drosophila ananassae. Lineage (NCBI taxonomy): Eukaryota > Metazoa > Arthropoda > Insecta > Diptera > Drosophilidae > Drosophila > Drosophila ananassae. The sequence goes on along the minus strand of NC_057929.1, from coordinate 21,528,087 downwards.
AGTCGAAAACTTCAGTTTCAGGTGTAAAAATGTTGTTCTTTTTGTTTAACAAAATCGAAGATAAATTTTTTTTTCAAAAGCTACAACATTTCACTATTAAAAAACACCAAAAATTTTGAAATCGGTTGAAAAAAACGCGTTTAGGAATTTTTAAGCGCAAACAAGTCATGAAAAACGGTTTTTTAACCATAAATCAAGATTTTGAGGGTGTTAGAAATATTTCAAAAATGGTTTTGTGATATACTCGACCCAATGAACAATTCCTACTATGTCACTTCAAAAGTTCAGAATCACTGTTACACTGTGTTATGTATTAGATTAAGATTTTTAAAATTGTTGTTAGTCTCTTAATAAGAGAAAATCCAACAAATAAAAGATAAAATTATGAAAAAAAAAAAAAAAATTGAAGTTAGAGGATTGGAACTTTCAACACAAGTTATATTTCGTAAAAATATCTTATCTCCAAAATTTCATAAAGAACGGCCGACTACATCCTATAGCTGTCGTAGAACGATCGGAATTGGCATAACTTTGGTGTTTTTTAAGTTAGAAAGACTTCCTACAAAGCGCTCAACAAGACCCAGGACTTCCACAGATTAAAACGAAAACAATGATGTTTACCCAAAAAAATATGACGGAATTAATGTCACTCTTGAAAACCACTATGCAAAAACTTGTTCAGAACCAGAACAGGTTGATACATTTGATCGTAGCACAACAGTCTAGGGAAGTCTTACCAGTCCACAGTGGTCGCTGCCATAGGCCAAAAATAAAAAAAATTGATTTTGAGTTATTCTAGCGAAAACCGGTTTTACTATTAGCTAATTGTCCAAAATTTACGATGCAAAATAGTCTGCTTGACATTTCCAACGGGACTTTCTAAAAATAGAATGACAAAAGCGAACTCATATTTATGCACTTTCAATTTGTCCGCAGTGGACTGCACACGCACAATTAAAAATTCTTAAATATATTATAAAACGTTGTTAAACCAAAAACGATTGGAATGGATATTGTTAATAATGGTATAAAGTTTATTTGTACAGATAAATGTATAAATAACACAGTGTAACAGTGATTTTGAACTTTTAAAGTGACATAGTAGGAATTGTTTAATGGGTCGAGTATATCCCAAAACCATGTTTGAAATATTTGTAACACCCTCAAAATCTTGATTTATGATTAAAAACCCGTTTTTCGGGACTTCTTTGCGCTTTAAAATTCCTGGACGCGTTTTTTTCAACCTTTTTCAAAATTTTCGGTATTTTTCAATAGTTAAATGTTGTAGCTTTTGAAAAAAAATATATCTTTGATTTTGTTAAACAAAAAGGACAAAATTTTAACACCTGAAACTGAAGTTTTCGACTTTTATTCGTGTTTTTCGGATTTTGACGCCAGTTTTTCGGTACAATTTACAAAAATTCTGTCATTTTTGCCACGTATCAATGTTTTTTTTTTTTTGCGCGGTTCCCACTGCATACGTACAGCCCACCTCCCGTCCAACCGACCGAGGGACGCTGCCGCTTAACGTACGGCTCGAATCGCGGGAATAGATCCGAGATAGATAAGCGAGGATTAGGCGAAAGATATTACGAGGAAAAGTGTTGCACAGATAAGGCGGTTAATATAAGCGATTTAAGATTTAAGAAGCGATTAAGAGACCATTGTAGTCCGAACATAATACCCTGAACGGATCGTGTTGGGCATATGTCGAACTACAATGGCTGAGGAGCAGAGGAAGAAAGTTTCTGGTCCTTCTACTAGGAATGTTAAAATTTAAGCGTGTTAGTAAATGCTGGCTGTCTATATTTCCATAAATAAGATTATATAAAAACATGACACCCAGCATCGTTCTACGATTTGTTAATGATGGTAAGTTGATTAGTAAAAGTCTACTATGATAAGAGGGGAGGTAAAGATTTGCATCCCAATTAAGTTCCCTAAGCGCAAAAGTAAGGAAGTTTTTTTGTACAGATTCAATGTGATCTTGGTGTACTCCATATTGAGGACTCCAGACACACGATCCATACTCAAGAATCGGACGGACCAATGATGTATATAACGTTTTAGTTATGTACGGGTCATTAAATTCTTTTGACCATCTTTTAATAAAACCAAGCACACCCATAGCTTTATTAACCATGGTAGATACATGGTCGGTAAATTTAAGTTTCAAATCTAATAGGACACCTAGATCGTTAACCTGAGTTAATCGTTCTAAGGCGTTCCCATAGAGAAAGTACATAGCCTGGTGAGGACTAGATCGGTAAAAAGACATAAGTTTACATTTCGATCCATTAAGCTTTAGGTTATTTGCTAAACATCAATTTTTAAGTTTATCCAAATCGGATTGAAGTCTAGACTGGGCGCTAGTGAATTTATACTGAAGGCATAGCTTAACGTCATCAGCGTACATAAGTACAAGTGAATTAGTTAAGGCAAGGGGCAAGTCGTTAATAAACAGAGTAAAAAGTAGGGGTCCAAGATGGCTTCCTTGGGGCACCCCCGATGTGGCGCGGACTAAACGCGAGGTAACATCTTTAAAGAAAACACATTGGGTTCTCCCTGATAAGTAGCTCGAAATCCACATAAGAAGGTCAGTTGGGATAAGAAGCGAATGGTTAACAGAGTCAAATGCTTTACTGAAGTCAGTTCATATACACGTCTGTTTGTAAGCCATTCCGGAAGCCATCCGTGATAAAAGATGTTAGCTCCAATAAGTTGGTAGTGGTGGAGCGGCGCTTCATGAAGCCATGCTGGCACGGAGTTATTATTGAACTACATAGGTGTTACAAATGTGGAGTGATAAGTTTTTCAAAAAGCTTTGGAATTGCTGACAATTTACAGATGCCTCTATAATTAGCAGCGTCGGATTTTTTCCCTTTTTTATGCAGCGGAATAATGAAGGATTCCTTCCACATAAGGGGAAAGATCGAAGTTTCCAGCGATAGATTAAAGAGTTTAACAAGCAGTTTGCACAGTGCCTCGGCGCAGTACTTCAGAACACATCCTGGTACTCCATCAGGGCCTGGCGAATACACGGGCTTAACATTAAGAAGATCCGATAACACACCACTTTGATCGAAAGATGGGCAAAATATAAGGTTGGCTGATTGGATATTATAAGTGTAAGGCTGAGCTAAACTGCTGCTAGGTGAATAGGTAGTTTGAAAAAACTGTGCAAAGAGATCGGCCATTGCCTGATCGGTGTTCGCATAAGAGTTCTCAAACGTAAGCAGTGGGGGAAAAGATACATGTTTACGCTTAGTGTTTACAAAGTTATAAAACTGCTTCGGATCCTGAGTAAACTGAATCCTGCAGCGGCGAATATAACTCCTATAACATTCTGCGTTATGCACGGTGAAATTGGACCGAGCTACTAAGTATCTTGAATAACTAACTGTACAGCCAGATAATCTATGTTTGTTTTAAAGTCTACTCATATTATTCTTTAAATTTATAAGGTGCCTTGTATAGCAAGGCGGATTCGTTGAAGCGGACGGATATTTCCATGGCACGCAAACGTCGGAAAATATGTTCAAAGTGTAATAAAATTTTTGTAATGCGATGTTTATATCCTCGCATGCCAGTAAATCAGACCAATCAAATTCCAAAATTAACTTATTTAATTTCGTAAAGTCAGCCTTACGAAAGAAACGAACTTTCTGAGATTTAACTGTAGACTTAAGGTCAAAAAAGTAGTTATTTTCGATTGAAACCTCAAGAGTGGGATGATATGGATCCTCAGGGTTAGAAAGGGGCAAAGTTCTGGAAAGAGTAATTCCATCAGGATCAGAAACGAAACATAAGTCCAACAGCCGACCTAAAGAATTTCTAACGTGGTTAATTTGCCCGAGTGACATGTCGAACATGCCCTCAGGGAAGTCATGGTGGGAGTTAAGCTGTAAAGACGGTGAATTATCAACATTTGACCACATAAGTTCTGGGATATTAAAGTCACCCAGAGCTATCAGCTGGTCACCATCAGACAGACGATCGAAAACCAAACGAATAGCGGACAAATGTTGCCAGTATGTTGGCGGTTCGGACGAAGGTGGTATGTATGAACAGGTAACATACAAAGATTGATCAGACAAAGTGATTTTGATGCAAAGAAATTCAATGTTACCAAACTCTTGTGATTTTACCTCTTCAGAAGCGAATTTGGAGTCTACAGAAATTAGCACTCCTCCTCCCCTTCGCAAAGTTCTATCACATCTAAAAGTGGTGTACCTACTAGGAAAAACTTCGGAGCTTAAGATCTCCGGCTTTAACCAAGTTTCTGTAAATACTATAATGTGGGATGCAAAAAAAGAACTATCAGAATAGAGTTTGGGAAGTTTACTACGTAACCCTCTTGTATTCTGATAGGTAAGTGTTAATGAAGATATTAGTTTTTTGAGATTGAGGAAGATGAGGTGGAAGGTTGATCAGTGGCCTTAACATGTGGGAGTTTTACACCCACAGGTTTGGTTATCTTTTTTTTTCACCGTACTTTGTTGATGTTCTTGGACGAAAATGTTCTCTGGCCAAAAGCTGGCGGAACAGATCGTCAGAATTGCTAGAAAGTACACCTTTGATAGCAACACCTTTGTTTCAACTGAACGAAATCGAAAGATTCATCAGAGAACTCAAACAAAAAAAGACTCCCGAAGGTGACTTATTGATTCCATTGATGTTAATTGAACTTCCAAACTTCGCTATTGAGGTTGTCTGTAAGCTTTTCAATGGAATCATTAATCTTGGCTACATTCCAAAGAAGTGAAAGAAATCTGAAAAAACGGGGAAAATCTCATTATAATGATACCAAAGGCCGGAAAAGGGTTATAGGGTTATAGGGTCATAGTAGGCAACTACATAGCAAACAAACCACCACACCTTATTCCAACTTCAACTCAGAGAAACTTTCAATAAAAATAACCAGCTCAGCTGAGACTCCGTCTCCGATTAACCCACCAACTTTGGCCTCTTGTCTCAAAAAAAATGAGTATTCCAGGTATTAAGAATGGATTGGACTCACATAAGCACGGCTGTCAAAGTCATGACGGGGCCCTGGCTCGTGGGTAAACAAGCAAGGCTAATAAATTAACCCCACCGTTCGCCGTCATAAATCTTCTTCCTTAAACATGCTGTCATGCCAATGCTTCGGAATATAGAGGGTTCTGCTGACGTCACTCCAACAATAAGCAGAGGTCGGACGGACAACCGTTGCATCACAATCCAAATTTTGTTTGTCTCCCTGCCAGTTTTGCATGCGCTTTAATGTACTTTTTAGCGCATATGCATTTGAGAGTGTTTTGATAGCTTCTGCGCTTTTGTTTCTAATTGTACATTTTTATAGAGACTAAACATAACTTATTAAATTGGATTAATTGAAATTAGCCGTGGTAATTCATTATTAATTTAATCCCTGTAAAACAAACTTAATCGCGTTACAGACATAAAGGAGGATTATCTAACAAAAACGTCAACCACTGCGAAGTAGCGCAAACTTTACTCGAACAGTACATGAGAGAGAAAAGAGCAGATGTAGGTCTAATAAGCAAACTGTAGAGGAATGTGAGGAGACAAATATATTTATTGGACTATACAGAAACTGCGGCAATATGATAAGCAATTTCGGTGGCGAAGTATTCACTAAAGCCAAGGTAAATGGCCACGGTTTTTTAGCAGCTATCTAGGCACCTATTAAGTGTTCTTATCAAAGGAGACTTAACCGACTGGGCGGGGCAATGGATTGTATCTGAGCGTCGCACCGACATGCGTTCAAATCAGCGTGGTGGCACCTCAAATCAAAATCGCGAAGATATTAGAATTTTACTTCTGCATTGGTGTGACATCACCGCGTTCACCAAGGACAATACGGACACCTGCGGACGACTATGTCCCTGTTTTCCCTAAGACTATGCGCGATGTTAGGCAGCAAATTTTGCCACAGTATTGGACCGAATGATGCTTAATTTTCGGGGATCAAAATAAAGACGCAGACTATTTTTCAGCCGGTTTCATGAGTTCCAATTCTCTATGCAGCCTTAATTTTGTTGGAGCCCCTAAAGCGAATTCCTAAAAAGAGCACCTATGTATACACTTTGTGCTTAAAAGTATGCTCGGCCTTTCACACCATTTCGGATAACGCATTCCTGGCTATTCCTGGCTTTTAAGCTCCTTTCTGATCTACATGTAATTATGTATTCACTCTGATCTATCGTTACGATTCAAGCAATACATTATGAGGCAGCGCCCGTCTGTCCGTTGAGCGGCAAGTGTACGTATATACCGGGAGCCGCGCGAATTTTATTATGTGCTATTCATGACAATGCAAAGCTGTTGCCAGAAGAAGACTTGAAATAAATATTTGCATACCATTGAATTTATAATTTTAAAAAAGGTCAACGCAGTGAAAGAGTCAAGTTTAACCCTTTGAAGTATATATATTTTTTCAACGCAGTATATAAGTAACTACAGCCTGAGTCGATTGACCATATCTAAATCAGCCGCATAAATGAACGACCGGAAACGTAATAACTTGGAATTTTTTGAATATAAAGGATTAGGGCTTGCTGCTTATACATTATAGAAAAATTCAATAGTATAGGACAACTTTGATATTTTTGAAGATAAAATTTAGTGACTTTATTTAATTTGTAAGATAATAAAAATTTAATATGTATTAAAATATCTTTTTACAAAAGATCTTTTACAAAGATCGGACAATTTATTCAATATTCGCGGTACATAACCGATCTGATAAACGTTTTGTACATTTTTCGTCTACCATGCAATGTGATGAACGATTCAAATTTCCGCTCGGGCGGTGAATCATGTTTGTAGTGACAATATCAAACAACACTTGATCAATAGACGGATCTGAAATCTCTGCAGAAATTAAACTACCGATGTCTTCAGGACATATTTTATCGACTAACCAAATTAAAATGTGAGCATGAGGTAATCCACGCTTTTGCCACTCGACTAAATACATCCAACAACATGTGAGCCCAAATACTTAATGACTTTAATTTTTGTTTAAACACACGTGCTGTAATATCATGACGATGTATTGCATTTTGTCCTGGTAATAGCAACGATATAATCTCTTGCCACTTTGGATTACATGTGAACGTAATGAAAAGACATATAGACGTCCATATACACGCACGAAAGTCATAGCATCCTGTATGTATTCTTGCATGTGACGTGGGCCTATGTACGATGATGGTAAGATAACAGAGTTACCAATTTCAGCAGTGTCAGCGTTGTTCGCAATAGCATCTCGCAAGTGGATATATTCTTCCTTCACTCTCTATCTTTACATACATGTCGGCCATAAATTGTTGACTAAGTTCACGAAATCGTAAAATTTTGTTTTCTCGGCCGCGTCCAATCATCAAACAATACGAATAAAAATCCTTCTATTTCTTCGATTCTTATTTGTTTCTGCTCCTGTAATAATATGTACTCAAATGAATTGAAGTTTGATTCTTTAGTAATATATTAATTATGTTGTTAATAATGAATTAATTACCTGTTACGGGATCTCGTTGTTTAATATTACCGCAATATCCGTCTTGTTCATTCCAAAAAAATTAATGGATATTGGAGGGCGTCATATGAACGGTGAGTGTCACTGATGAACTGAAGATCATTATTTCTTCTTCGAATCGATTCGATTGTCACTTTCTAGCTTGTGCATGTGTTGAATAATGTCAATAAGTCATTGTGCTCATTTAACAGAGCGTCCAGGTCGCCGATGATACGCCTGGCAAACGGTGAATTGAGATTATTGTAGTCGCAACGTTCATCCACACGATTGGCGGGTGCACTTTGTAACGAACTGTTTTTGCTATTGTTTGTTCGCAACAAATGCCGCGACTAGCTCACAGAGTTTGGGGTACGTTACACCGAATTTATAGATTCGACGCAATTGCCCGAGCCCAGAAATAACACGGTATGCTTCGTTTTGAATACAAATCCCCTTTAATATGCTAAGTTTACAAAAAGGGTGAATCTCACCGGCCGCTTGGCTCAGCCGACCGACCGCTCGTCATCCCGTCGATCCCCGATCCCTGCTCCGGGTTGGTGCCAATACACACGCCCTCCCAAAGCTTGCGCCCGGCAGGTCGTGTGGTCTTGGTGCCTAGCGCCGAAACGGCTCACGGTTCCCTTCGTTCGGACTCACGGACTCTGGTTGCGGGGCCTGTGTTGTTGCTGTTGTCTTCTTTGCTGCTCTTCTGCTGCCGCTGCTTGTCTGTCGCCGCCGCTCCCTCGTCGCCGGTGCTCCTCTGACGCTGCTCCCTCGTCGTCGCTGCTGCTCCCTCGACGTCGCTGCTGCTCCGTTGCGGGTGCCGAGGACCTTGGGTATCGTTGGCTCGCCGGGAATGCCCTTTCGCCGTGGCCGGCACCTAATCCGTGTAAACAGACCGATTGGCTCACCTCCCAGGCATACGCCGGGCAGGATATGCTTTTCGCTGCTTAGCGGCCGGATCAGGGCACGAAGGACCTACCTCTCGCCTTCAAACACCTGCGTGCAGGATCTATGGCAGGCCAGAGGTTTTGGCGTCGCGTCTCCTTTAACTTCAGGTGATACGCTGTGCATACGCCCCAGCGCCTGGATCAGAATACTAATGACTCTCCCGGGGTGTCCCTGCTTGGTTTCACTGTTGGGCTTGAGTTCCCGAGCTGGCTATCCCTTGCTTCACAGGATCACACCTGGTCTTATTGATCAGGAACCGACAAGGCGTACGCCAGGCCAATCCGTCGCTATCGCCAGGATACCTGCCGTGTCCGGGAATAACCTAGCCCGACTCGATTTACCCTTGGGCTTCGGTTCCGCCGCGGATCCTTGATCCTGTTCCCACTTGCTCCTCACTTCTATTGCTTGACGAACCGCGTACCGCCGCCGGACTTACCCACGGGGGGTCCTTCAGCTTATACTTCTAATTCCTGCAAGGAAACTTTCCCGCTTGAATATCAGACTTACCCACGGGGGGTCTTCCACTCAACTCCTTCAGCTTCCCTAGAAGACTCGGTCACGATTTGCTCCAGGGGCCCTCCTTATATAGTGCCAGAGGCGCCCGTTAATCCTTGCAAATCTACTTCCTGCCGTTAATCCTTCGCTCATCTACTTTCTCCGTTACCTTTCTCCAATTCCCGCCGCATTTTTATCGGCGGGCTTTCTTTACTTGGCCCCCCTGTTTGCCCCGCTTGGTCTTCCGATCCGTATTGTTATTGTGCAGGTCAATCGTCCAGATATCCTCGCGCTCCCCCCTCCCCTCTTTGGGCATTCCCAAAATTCATTTCTGTGTTTTTTCATTCTTCTAAACACAGCTGCCCAGTCACGGCTGCTTCGTTCCCCGCTTTCCCCGCTCTCTCCTATCACCTTCGAGCGCGGCCGCGGAGGCCCTCCAGGGACCGTTACGTTCAACGGTGATTCCTCCTCCTCCTTCGTCGTGCGCGACGCCGTGCTGGTTCCTCTTGCCCCCGCTGCATTTGTCCTTTTCCGTTCTTTCTAAACACAGCAGCGCTGGCCCACGCTGCCGTGCTGACTTGCTAGTTCCCCCCCCCTGCCGTTGCCGTTGTCTATGATGTATATATATTTTTTTTCGTGCATGTTAAAGGAATGTGCCTCTCATTTTTTCCCAATTGTTTTATCTATTTCTATTTATTTCATATTTTTTTTGTATTTTCATTTTTGACATCCCAACCTGGCATGTCCAGTAACTCCAGGTCACTCCCATCCGAGGAGACCACCGGCGATGCTTGTGCTGAGTGCGCGTCCATATCGTCTTGGTTTTGAAACGAAAAAAAGAAAGGCCGGCCGGTGTCCATCGCTGCCTTTTTATATGATTGCCGCTGGGAATATATCCGTTCTTACGGTTCTTTTGTTCCTCTCTATGCTCCCGTTGTGGGTCTCCTCCTTTCTCCGTTTGTTCGTGTATAATAGTTCTGGCAGTGTGGCGACTGTTTTATGGACCACCGGAGTTCCGTGGTTGTGAATGTGTTCTGCATTTTTTTTTCCTTATTGTTGCCCTTATTGGTGATATTGTCCTGTTTCTTCTTCCCTACGCTTGCGGTGCCGATTCCTCCACCTGGGCTTTTAGCTCACTTACGTGGGCTCTCTTCTCTTTTTTCGTGCTCCCGTGACGTAGCACGGCGAACACCGGCGAAATGAAATTTGTCACTATGTATGGCTCGTCGTATCTCGGCGCTAGTTTCGCCGCGAAACCTTCGGCCGCTTTGGACAAATGGTGCTCTTTTGCCCACACTGTGTCGCCGATCTTCGGGTTCCACTCCCGCCTCCTCAGATTGTAGTGTCGAGCTTGCTGTTTCTCCATGTTTCTCCGCACCAGCTCAAACACTTCCTGTAATTTTGCTGCATTTTCTGAGGGGGTGGCTTGTGCTTCTCCTGTCCCCAATGCCCCTTTGTCGAATATCGCTTTCGGCATTCTTGGCTCTCTGCCTTGGGTGATGAAGCATGGTGAGTATCCGGTGGAATCTGACACGCTCGAGTTCACCGCCAGCATTAATTCTGGCCAGTGCTCGTCCCATGTTCTTTGGTCCTTGCCTGCAAACTGGGCGATCATCGACTTCACCGTCGTGTTTGCCCTTTCTGTAGGGTTTTCCTGCGGCGTGTATGGTGCTGTAAACTGATGACGCACTCCGAGCTCCTCAAGAAATTTCTTGAAGCTCCTACTGGTGAACTGGACACCATTGTCTGTCACCATCACCTTTGGCACCCCGTATCTAGCGATGATCCTCTCGCGGATTGCCTTATGCAGCGTCTCCGTTGTGGCTTTCCGCATTGGGACCATTTCTGTCCATTTTGAAAACCGATCGATCATCACCAATAGCATGGTGTTTCCATGCTTGGACCTCGGCAACGGTCCCACGAAGTCCGCGCATACCGTCGCTCACGGCTCCTCTGGGATCTGTGTCAGCATTTTCCCTGCGGCCTGCATCTGGCTCGGTTTATACCGCATGCATGTCTCGCACTTCCTGACATAGTTCCTTAAGTCCCTTTGCATTCCTGGCCAGAAGTACCTTGCTGCTACTTTCGCGATTGTTTTTCTTCCGCCTAGACTTCCTCGCTTCCGGCTCTATGTGGAAAATGTCGGTAAACCAGGCCTGCCTCCTCAACGTATTCCGGATATTTCTGTGGGTTTTCCTTTATCTTCTTCTTCAGCAAGCCTATCCAAATGCATTCCGTTCGATTCCATTCGATTGCTGTGGGACTCCTCAGCTTCTCCACTATCGGTTGGCGGGAAAGTGCATCCGCGACTACATTCAGCTTGCCTTTCCTGTAGCTGATAACGTAATCGTACTGTTGCAACTTGAAGACCCATCTCGCGATCCTTCCGAGTGGGCTTTCTATATTGTTCAACCATTTCAGCGCCATGTAATCCGTGATCACGTCGAACTGGTACCCCTCCAGGTATGGTCTCATCTGCCGAATTGCCCATATTATTGCCAGGCACTCTTTCTCCGTTGCCAAGTAATTCTTCTCCGCGCCTATTAGCGTTCGGCTGGCGTAAGCGACCACTCGCTCGCCCTCATCCGTGTCCTGCGTCAGCACTGCACCCACGCCGTAGTCGCTGGCATCTGTTTGCAGCACAAACTTCTTCGTGAAATCGGGGCATGCCAGCACTGGATCCTATGCTAAACGCTACTTTAACTTCTCAAACGCCTCTTGGGGATCCATACCATACCATACCGGGATCCATAACAGCTCTTCCCTGAAGAAATGACACTTGTCTGTGTTTTGTCTTAAGTTTGCCGCCTTCAGTCTTCGGAACACTTCCTTCAAATTTGCCATATGCTCCTCCTTCGTGCGTCCGATCACGATGATGTCATCCTGGTACGCAAATGTGTGCGGAACCATGTCCTGGCCTATGACCTGGTCTAAGGCCCTTTGAAATGTTGCAGAGGCCGAGTGTAATCCGAACGGCATCACCTTCCACTGGTACAGACCTTTCCCTGGTACAGTAAAGGCCGTGTATTTCCTGCTCTCTTCCTCAAGTGGGATTTGCCAATAGCCATCCTTAAGGTCGAGGCTGCTGAAAAATTTTGCCTCCCTCAATTGCTCCAATATGAAGTTTATCCTTGGCATAGGGTACGCATCTTTAACTGATTTTGCGTTGATCTGCCGTAAGTCCACGCACATCCTCCACTGACCCGTCTTTTTCCTCACCATGACAATGGGTGAGCTGTAGGCGCTATAGGACGGCTCGATACAATCCTTCTCCAGCAGCTCTTCCACTTTTTCGTTGATTTCCCCCTGTATTTTGGGGTTTTTTGGGTAATATCTTTGTTTAACTGGGATGTCGTCCTTCATCGTGATTTTATGCTGGGTTATGTTTGAACAACCCTTTTGGTTTGTGAACACCGCCAGCTCTTCGTCGATGAACTGTTTGTCCCGCTCGCGCTCCCATTCTTCCGAGGGTCCAGTTATGGCTATGGACAGCTTTTCCTCCAAGCATCCGCTCCATCTTTCTCTTTTCGGGATCGTGACTTGGTGGCCTGCGCAATTTATTGTTGTGCCGAATTCTGCGAGGAAATCCCAACCAATCCTTTTCCTTGTTGCCAAAGCTTACAGTTGTAAGCAGTACCATTTGAGTCACTGTGTGGCTCCCGTTGGCCAACTTTACTCGTCTCCTTGTTGCTTTCCGTTCTCCGGCGGTTCCCGGGTTCTCTGCTACTTCTTCTGAAATGAAGCTAGCCGTTGCCCCGGTGTCTATCATGGCCCTCACTTCTGCATCTCCGACCTTGATGACTGCCGCCAACTGCTGATCTTCTCCTGTTAATCCTCCAACTAATTCTGAGAGCCAGCACCTCACGATCTCTGCCTTCCTCTCTACGACTGATATCGCTGAACGTTTCCCGCTCTTTGGCAGCACTCTGTGCTTCTCACTCCTACTGCGCCGCACATCCTGCAGAACAAAATTCTGGGGTTCCCGCACCCACTGGCCCATGCCTCCGCATCTGTTGCACGCCTGCGCTGGGTTTTCTATCTGTCCCTGTCTAGGCGTGCCCACTGCAAGTTCGGCTGCCTTTGGCTTTGGGTTGCTGCCCATCGTTGACTCGGCTACTGTTGCCTTGGACCTGTCCATTGCTGGCTCGGCTGCTGTCACAGTGGCATTTGGCATTGCTCCTCCAGCTGCCATCTCTGCCCCCACCCCTGTCCTGGGGGGCTCTGTTGCTCCGGTGGCTTCTAGTTCCGTTCTTCTTTTGGCCACCCTCTGTCTGCCATGGCGGCTTGCCGATTAAAAACCTCTTCTTCCAAAGCCAGCTCCTCGAATTCCTCGGCCATACCCATCACCTCCTCGATCGATGCGCATGCGTATGGCATCATGAACATTTTCATGCGCGGCATGCAGTTCTCCACTAGCCTTTCAATGACCTCCTTTGTGGACTTTCCTAAAGGATTTATTAGCGTCTGAAGGTCCACCATGTATTCTTTAAACGGCTCTCCTCGTTGCTGTTTCCGCTCAGGTTCGATCCAGGTTCGATCTGCCAGTTTTTCAAAGTATCCTTTTGGCAGGAAAAAGGCTCCTTCTGAACTCCTGCCATGTGGGCCACTCCTCATCGTTCATTAAGAACCACTTTTGCGCTCTGCCCTGGAGTAGTTCTGGCATCGCCCGCGGGATTGTGTTTATTTCCATCCCGTATGTTTTGGAAGACCATGCTACTCGGTCCACGAACTCGAGAGAATCTCCTGTTCCGTCGAATCGGAACGACCACTCTCGGACTTGTTTCGCCACTTTCGCATAGTCCACCTGTAACGGGACTGGCTTCCGCACTTGTGGCTCCATGCTCCTTATGCTCTTCATTTCTGGCACTGCCAGACTTTGAATGAGCTTTTCCGATTCGCTCACCGCTCTCTGCCTCGGCGTGGACCTCTGCGCGTATTTCTCCTCGAATCCACGCGTGACCGCCATCACTTCGTCGTCCTTCGTCTCGTCGACCCACCTTGCAATAAGTGCCCTCATGATCTCAACGGTTCCATCCGCTGGGAGACGGAGCTCTCTGCACACTTCGCACAACTCCTCTTTGCGAAGCGCGTAAATCCAATTCTCCTTCCCTATCTTAAAGCTGTGTTAATCCTGTTTTTGCTATATTTTGTTCACAACAAATGCCGCGACTAGCTCACAGAGTTTGGGGTACGTTCCATCGAATTTATAGATTCGACGTGATTTGCCCGATCCCAGAAATACCACGGTATGCTTCATTTAAAACAAATCCCCTTTATTATGCTAAGTTTACAAAAAGGGTGAATGGCTCAGCTGACCAACCGCTCGTCCTCCCATCGATCCCCGATCCCCGCTCCGGGTTGTCGCTCCGGGTTGTCGCTCCGGGTTGTCGCAACGCAGTGAAGGAGACATCTCCGACCCTATTAAGTATATATATTCTTGATCAGGATCACCTCCTGAGTCGATATAAGCATGTCCGTCTGTCCGTCGGTCCTTCTGTCCGTCTGTCTGTTTCTACGCAAACTAGTCTCTCAGTTTTAAAGCTATCGAGTTGAAACTTTGCACACACCCTTCTTTCCTTTGCAGGCAGTATATAAGTCGGAACGGCCGGGATCGGTCTATATCCTATAGCTGCCATATAACTGATTGATCGAAAATGCCATAACTTTGGTGTTTTTTAAGTTGGAGGGTTGAGACTTTCCACACATGTTATATTTGACCGAAATATCTTGTGTACAAAATTTCATAAGGATCGGCCAACTATATCCTATAGCTGTCATATAACTGATTGATCGGAAATGCTATAACTTCGTTGTTTTTCAAGTTAGAAGCATGGGAGTTTCAATGGATTCCTCTTTTGGCAAAATAATTCGATATGCCAAATTTCATAAGGATCGGCCGACTATATACGATCCGCTATATATCTAATAATATAAGATGCGTGGCGCCACCTAGCGGACTGCAACTCAACTGCAAGGGTATATAAACTTCGGCTCCGCCCGAAGTTAGCTTTCCTTTCTTGTTTTATTTATTTTTGTATTTTTAAATTCTCATTAACATAAAACTCATAATATGTACTCGAAACTCAAAATCACTATCAATTATAATAATTATTTTACAGGCTTTTGTTATGCATAAGCGTTTTTTGGATAATGACGGTTTTCAATATGTACAATCCAATATAAAAGCATTACTCACATTCCATTTTTAATTTAAAATCTAGAAAAATTTCTTTATAAGTATCTTTGAGCTTAAAAGATTCTCTTGATTCCATTTTGAAAAAAATATTTAATGCCATAAATTTTTGTAAATTTTGATCAAAATCAAATAACAATTTAAGTTTGGTTTTAAAATTTTCCGGGCTCAACATATATACATTTTTTGGATTAAAAGAATTGTTTGTACCATAAATGAATAGTTTTAATAAACATAGGTCTTTTGACAAGATACTGTTAGCAAATGTCTGAATTCTAGTCTCTTGATCAGATATACAGTTTTTTAATATGATTTTAATTTTATTTCTTAACGCAAACAAAAAATTATACTGAAATAACTCGGACTGTTGGCTTTGATTATTCTCCAATTTTGAAAATGGTTTCTCCATATTAAAAATGTTTAAATATATGATTTGAGCTTCATTAAGTAAAATTCGAATCTGAAATGAAATAAAATAATATTATCAATTCCTAGAAAATTAGCAATCGAATTTTTATTTCTAAAATGTATTGCAACGAACTGTTTTTGCTGGTTGGTGCTCGCAACAAATGCCGTGGCTAGCTAACAGAGTTTATGGATCGTTCCACAGAATTTATAGAATCGACGTGATTGCCGGAGCCCAGAAATAACACAGAATGCTTCTTGTCACAAATATTTCCTTTATTTTTATAATTGTTACAAATGTTGAACTTCACCGGCTGCTCGGCTCAACCGATCGTCCGCTCGTCCTCCCTTCGTTCTCCGGTCACCGGTCCGGGTACTAACCCGGCACCAGCCAATACACACGCCCCCCGAAAACTTGCGCCCGGTTCGGCTCACGGTTGCCTCCGTTTGGACTCACGTGCTCCAGTTTCGGGGCCTATGCTGCTCCTCTCCTGCCGCTGACGCTGCTCCCGTCGTCGTCGCTACTCCCGTCGTCGTCGCTACTCCTGTCGTCGTCGCTGCTCCTGTCGTCGTCGCTGCTCCTGTCGTCGTCGCTGCTCCCGTCGTCGTCGCTGCACCTGTCGTCGTCGCTGTTCCTGTCGTCGTCGCTGCTCCTGTCGTCGTCGATCTTCTCCTCGTTGTCGCTGCTTTTCTTCTGTGGGCGCCATGGATCGTCGATATCCTTGGCTCACTGGGAATGCCCTTTCGCCGTGGCCGGCACCTAATCCGTGTTAGCAGACCAATACCAGGTCTATGCATATGAAACTACGTTTTTTTTACAACTTTGGAGATTTATTAAAAAAAATGGTGACAATTTTAATCTTCATAGTGTGCCCCTTCAGAAGCCACACATGTTGCCCATCTTTGGGGCAATTTATGAATTCCTCGCCAGAAGAATACCTTTTCCTTGGACCCAAACCAGTCTTCTAGACAATCCTTAAGGTCTTCATAAGAATCGAAGCGCTGGTTGGCTAATCCGTGTCCCAAACTGGCGAACAAATGGTAATCTGATGGAGCCAAGTGAGGTGAATAAGCTGCATGGGGTAAGGACACCCAGCCAAACACCAATTCCTTGGTGCCTCTTGCCTGGTGTGATGGCGCGTTGTCGTCCAGAAAAATTGCATTGTGCTGCCTTTTTGCGTATTCTGGGCGTTTTTGGAGCAGAGAATCGTTCAATTCTTCCAATTGTTGATGGTAGCGTTCGCCATCAACGACTTCACCCGGTTTTAGGAGCTCATACCAAACGATTCCGGCCTGATCCCAGTGTTGGCACCTAGTGCCAAGACCTACTACCCAATCAAGATGCATCAGCAGGTCACTATATACAAGCATCAGACCCACTAGCCTATTAATAATGTAACGATAAGCATAAGCCAATATCCAACCTACTAACCCGGCACCAGTCGATGGCACCGGAAGCAGATTCAGCATTATCAGCGGGAAGAATGACCGACTAACCGAAGCAAGCAAACACAAGCCAGCAAAGCCGAAATGTGTGTGAAAAGCAGTACATGTACAGCGAAGCCGAAATGCGTGTGGAAAGCAGTACATGAACAATCAATCTGAATCAGCAGATTCAGAGGTGGGTGACCCTGGCATTAACCTTAGTTTTAGCACGTCAATAACATTGACCTTTCTTAGATTTAATGATGTATAATTTAGCATCTTATATAAGAGTTGTTCTTCTGAAATAAAGACAGTTGCGAGATCAGAGTCAATAGTCTCGTTACTCAGTGCTGAAACTACGGCACTTAAAATTGACCTACTTCATGTGATCCTGTGTAAAACGATTCACAAAGTAGGACTCTCTAAAAACTATCTACTTCGCGTGGCTCCAGTGTAAACGGATCACAAGTAGAATCCGCGGCATACCAGTCTACTTCAAGTGTTGCTCCCGTGAAACGGACCACAAGTAGACCCCGTATTACCTAACCACTTCGAGTGTTGCTCCCATGAAACGGACCACGATGAGATCCCGCGGCATACCAGTCTATTTCAAGTGTTGCTCCCGTGAAACGGACCATCAGTAGACCCCGCGTTACCTAACCTACTTCGAGTGTTGCTCCCGTGAAACGGACCGCCAGAAGGACCGGCCGATAAGGAATCAGCCGAACCACCATACCACCGGTACTTGAGGAAAACCAGCCCAGGACTTCAAGCACCCCACATCAACTCCAGCCTGATCACAGGAAGCCCCTGGTCAACCAGAGCAGTCCCTTGCAGAATCCAGGTAAATTTAGTCAGACTATTTACGGTCTTTGACTACGACTCCGGGACCTACCGCTACTCCCGCGAGTTCAAGTTTGACGTAGTTGCCGCATAACGCTCTACGGACGAACACCCAGAAAATGCACAGCATGGCTTTGCGGCCGAAATGGTTTGGCGGAGATTGGGATTGGACCGGCTGGCCTGGGCTAAGGTGGGGTTTTTTTCGTTTGGGGTTTTGAAAATAGATCCACTTGACAATGCAATATAAAAAGCTTTCTTTTGTACCGTTCCAAGAGCATTGCAACGGCATCCGCGAATCGTGGTTTGAACTAGAGGTGGGCATGGGCTCGTATTTTCGTCGTGGCACGCGTGCGTACGCGTGGCCATGCGTGTTCGTGTTGAAAATTAAAATTTAACACGCGTGCGTGCGTTTTCGTGCCGACCTTTGAAAACACGATAAAACACGAAGCATTAAAAATTTTGTATTTTCTAGAAATTACGAGAAAAAAAAAATGTTTGTAATGTAAATATTATTTTTCGTGTTGGGCCGTTTTGGCCAAATTTTTAATATTTTTTAATATGTGCAAAGTTTTAACTCAATGGCTTTAAAACTGAGAGACTAGTTTGCGTAGAAACAGACAGACCGAAATGCTTATATCAACTCAGGAGGTGATAATGATCAAGAATATATATATATTTTATAGATTCGGAGATATCTCCTTCACTGCGTTGCACACTTTTGACCAAAATTATAATACTTTCCGCATGGGTATAAAAACGCAAGCGCACAAAAAAACCACGACCAGAATGTTGACCAACTCATCGAACATAATTCTTCCCTGAATTTTTGATCCCGGTATGCATCACTTATGATCATATTTCTGCCGAGTAAACTGAGTTAAATTGATCGAATTTTCACCATTCTTTTAGAGTTTGATTAATCATACTCGTTGCACATCTATGGAACTTACCTCAGCAACAACTATTTCCCATCTATGGGAGAGAGCTAGAGGCAAACTGTCGCCATCAATTTTTTTCAAAGACTAAAATTTTTAATCTTTTTGCTAAGGACCGGTAGAACATTCAACAGGCCGGGGAGGCGTCAACGCAATTTCTAGTATTTTTTGTGCGATCTGAATACTTGGTAGCGGACTCACATACTCACTAGGCTAGGCTTAAAAATGTACCAAAAAGTATAAAGACGGATAAAGCCTAGTATTCAGATAAACTAAAATTTTTGACGAACAAAATAGTTTATTCTTTCACAGTGTGGACGAATTTTTTCAAGTTGACGTACTACGGTTCTACTGTTAATCCGCTGTGCTTGTTGATAAATTGATTTGAATTACAATTTAATAATTGACAAGGTTGGGAACATATATTTTAAATGCATTTTCTGTTATCAAAACGGCTGTCCTCTCTTGTTAATACTTTTGGGAATAAAGCTATTACACAGGCCAACAGCAAAAAATCTACACGCACAAATTCACCTGCTCCATAACCTTTAAGCTCCCCTGAACCAAAGTTCAGAACAAACATAGGTTCTATCACCCACAGTAAATATAATTTTTGAAATGTATGTGTACCAACTAAAATTAAAAAATGGTATCTAGCAGCATATCTGTAGAATACTCATCCAAAGTTCAAATCTCAGATTTTCTACATTAATTTTTGGTCTTCTGTGATTTTTCCCCAAACGAATTTTATTTTCTTATTGAAATCAGTAGATCATACCATATTTTAATTTTGGATTTAAGGGAAAACTCGAAATAATTTTATTGAATTTATTATAGGTGGTTAAACAAGATTTTCGTCAATTAAATTTGAGTTTTTAATCTCATATTTTCCACAATTTCGGTAAAGTTTTAGTAAACAAGCTGAACCTGCAATAGATTCGTTTTGAACATAGAAACTGTTTTAGATAGCCATTTTTGAAAATATGAGATATGTACATTTCAAAAATGATATGTTCTAAAAACAATGATGGTCATCGCCATTACACGGCCTACATAATTCAATATATGGGAAAATTTTATCGATTTCTTCTCTTAGGTGCACCGCGGTTAAAGGTTATGGAGCAGGTAAAATTGTGCGTGGAGGAAAAAAAAGTTGGAAATTTTCGGCCTGTTTTATTAAACATTTATTTTTATAAATTGACTCCCACTGAATTTCTATCCCAACTCATTCAAATAGATCGATGATTTCCAGCTTAGGTGTGAGTACCACACCAAATTGACTTAGGCAAGTTTTTACACGGTTTTTAAATTCTAAAGCATATTACTAAAAAACTAAAAATGTCTTGCAAGTCTTACACTCCCTGCCAAAAGGGATGAAAGATTAATTGCTTTAGACTTTTCGCATCCCCAAGTACATTTCTGGTATTTTTTTCCATCCGAGTACTTGGTGGCCATGACAAATCCATGTCAAAAACTGTTTTTCAACTATTTACAGTATATGGGTCTGAGTACAACGTTTATTACTGGATAATTTTTAACAAGTTGTCAATATATTTTTTATATATTTTGGTCACTTTAGACCATCATTTTTAATTTGTGTAATTAGATTTCCATAACACCTCTTACTTTTAAATTAAATAATTTAATATAAGCCATGGTTTTCCCAGACATCATGTAACCTAGAACCAAAAAACATCAGAGTATTAAATCGAATTTTTAGTGGAAACTGCTTCGAAAACGCAACCCTTGCAAAACTGAAACAACAAAAGATGTGAATCATGCAATACTATCGATAACGCTTCCCACATACAATGCTACCAGACGAAACTTTCCAACACTTTTAAAATATAATGACATACACGAGTTCCTAAGACTGAAAAACATCGACCAGTACAACATAAGTACAACTTTCTCGATAAAATTTGTATTAACCCATTTGTATAATCCCATACAAACTTAAGATTGGCGTTTTCCTTGCACTAAGGGCGGCCAAATAATCCCTCGACTCAATGAAGTCGCGGTAACTTAAAACCCAAAAAAAAAACAATTTAATATAATCTTTTTTAAATAATTATACACTTTTTTAATTGGTTTTATTAGAGTGGACTATGCAGCCGATATGAGCAACGATAATGAAATTGCTTTAAAATCGTCTAAGAAAAAGGGCGTTGACACAACTGGTGGTGGAAAAGCAGTATTGAGTTGTGTTGATGATTTGGTTCTTTTACAATCTGAATCAAATTGTAAACATTTGCATCTTCATGAAAAACCGCAAATTATGTCAGGTGATCAGAAATTATTGTTGAAAGGTCATTCCTCTCAGTATGTTAAATTAAATGTTGGTGGTAGTTTGTATTATACGACTGTTGGCACATTGACCAAACATAATGATACAATGCTGAGCGCAATGTTTAGCGGTCGAATGGAAGTGTTGACTGATTCAGAAGGTATTTAACCAATGTAATAATTTAACTCAATGTAATACAATGACATTTCTAGGTTGGATTTTAATCGATCGTTGTGGAAACCATTTCGGAATTATACTTAACTTTTTACGTGACAGCACCGTACCACTACCCGAAACCAACAAAGAAATAGCCGAACTACATGCCGAAGCAAAATATTATTGTATTACAGAGTTGGCTTTGTCGTGCGAACGGGCATTATATGCATACCAAGAACCAAAACCTATTTGTCGTATACCTTTGATAACTTCACAAAAAGAGGAGCAGCTTTTAATAAGTGGGTCGTCAAAGCCAGCGGTCATTCTGGTAGTACAGCGCCAAAACAATAAATATTCATACACAAGTACATCAGATGACAACTTGCTTAAAAATATTGAGCTCTTTGATAAGCTATCCCTGCGGTTCAATGAGCGCATTCTGTTTATTAAAGATGTGATTGGTCCAAGCGAAATATGTTGCTGGTCCTTTTACGGGCACGCTAAAAAAGTTGCAGAAGTATGTTGTACTTCAATAGTTTATGCTACTGATCGAAAGCATACCAAGGTAGAATTCCCCGAAGCTCGTATATACGAAGAAACACTTCAAGTATTGCTCTATGAAAATCGAAATGCTCCTGACCAAGAACTTATGCAGGCTACATCTTCAGCTCGCGTGGGTAGTGTCAGTGGCACAAGCCTGCAGCAATATACAAGTGACGAAGAAGAAGAGCGAACTGGTCTGGCTCGATTACGAATTAACAAGCGCAGCAACCCAGCTTAAATTTTATAAAAAATTATTGCTGTAAAGGTCGCATTATAGTATCGGTAATTTTACGGTTTAATTTATAAATGTTACATTATATAACAAGATCTGTATAGTAAACTGTACAATACACTAAAATTTTAAAAAAATATGAATATACATAAAAAATACAATACATATATTTATGTGACTAAAAATCTTGAGTTTTCCGGTTATTTACAAGTCCAGCCTTATGGTGAGACAGCGTAGCCGCTTTTAGGGGACGGGCCTTCAGCCGTTGGGTTCCCGATGTGGTATAATATGCATGAAGTGCATGGTCAGCACATTCTGGTTATGCGCGGTCGGGCCACCGACCACAGCTTAGATTTAAAAAGTTTCAGTTTAAGTCTGCATCTCAAGGAATTAAGAGCGCACTGCTCAATAAAGATTTAACTCCGGCAATCGCCGTCATAATTATCTATCTTTTATTTGCCGGCTGAGTCATTAGTCCAGCGCAAACGGAGACAGTAAACTCCGCAACGTAATCATCGTACAGGGTAGCAGAGGAACACTACTAAGAGCAGCTCGGCAACTGGAACAGTGATATATTAATTAAATTGATATATTCATCTAATCGGCGCCCAACCAACATTTACCTACACCCAAAAAAGAATAGAATATAGGAAATGATAGGATTCTAATTTTAAAAATTACACCGCACTCTATCCAAATTTGCAAGAAGATAATATTTTTTGTTGAAGAACTTAAGAACAAAAAAAATAAAAATTCAAAGTGTTTTATTTTGCAACAAAATTGTGTTTGTAAGCCTAAGCGATAAAAGGATTAATAAAAAAAATTTAACTTGGCAGCAGCTAAGTTTTACACTAAATCTGATGTACGAAAAAAAAACAAGAATGGAAAGATAACTTCGGGCGGAGCCGAAGTTGATATACCCATATACGTTTAGTTATATGGTGTCTGTAGGATATAGTCGGCCAATCCTTCTGAAATTTGACAGATGGGATTATATTGCCCAAAGTGGAATCTGTAGAAAGTCCCATCATTCTAGCTCAAAAACACCAAAGTTTATTGGTGCCAATTCCGATCGTTCTTTGAAAGATATAGGATATAGTCGGCCGATCCTTATGAATTATTATTTTGTAGATAAGATATGTTGGCCAAATATAACATGAGTAGAAAGTCCCAACCATCTAATTTTAAAAACAAAGTTATGGCATTTCCGATCAAGACAGACAGATAGACGGACCTGCTTGTATCGACTCAAGAGGTGATCCTGATCAAGAATATATATACTTTATACTTTTGGCACACTTTTGACCAAAATTATAATACCATCTGCAAGGGTATAAAAATACAAAAGTATACAAATAAATTAATTTAAAATACAAATTAGTTATTTTACACCAATTTAAAGTAAACTGGATTTATTTTTTCGGTCTTATATTTTATTTAATTTTGTTCTTCATAACTTTGCCCTGCCCAGACGGTAATATAAAACCAGTGTTTGAAAAACGGTTGTAAGTTTCATTTCATATGATTTTGCTTCTGAAAAATGCTGAAGTCGAAGCAAATGTATAAATCAAAAAGCGACCAACATCAAAAATCAGCAGCAGCCGCCGCTTTTCTATTTCTCGCTTTCTGCCTTGCTAATTTTGACTTACGCTGTAGCGTAAGTTACGATGCATTGCAATGCATTAAAAACATATAAACGTGAGATATCACACTAATAACCTAACTAATAATACTAAGAACCTATTGAGGTTTAAAGCAAGGGAATAAAAAAAAAATTAAAACTATTAAACTATTAATGAATAAAAAACTATTAATAAAAACAAACTCAAAAGACGAAGGACAAAGCAACAGAACAACAAGCACACGAGCGAAAACAAATTTTTGTAGTGCAAAACTGACCCTGAAAAAGTCGTGGCGGTGTTAGAATTTTTACGATTTTTAGCACATCTGCATATTTCTGCAAACAAGGCGAGCTAGGCGAACACATTGGTAAACTTATTTTTTTTTACACGATTTGTTTACTTTTCGTACTTTTTCTTGTTATGATTTTTTTTTATTTTTGGTTCATGGGCGCTGCTGACCGAAAGAACCAGCTACCAAAATCAAAAGTAGCAAAAAGTCGAAAGATTCGCGACAGCGACTTCCGAACATTTTTGGAAGTCGACAAAAGCGGCAGCTTTGACTTATGCTCATGATCAAAAGCAACAGAAAGGCAGAAAGCAAGAAAACGAAGAGCGGGGGCTGTTGCTGATTTTTGATTTTGGTCGCTTTTTGATTTTTACATTTTATGCGTTTTTCAGAAGCAAAAGCAACTGCGGATTTTAAGAAGTCGCCAGCAGTCTAAGCAGCGAAAAGCAAGAATATTGTGACTTCAGCTATTTCGACTGCAGTTTTTAAACACCGTATAAAACCCGCGGTCGAACCAAATTTTTTTTTTGTTTGTATTTGTTTTTATTTCCTGTTGCTGACCCTACAGTTTTTTCCGTGGGAATATACCAGCCACTTATGTGCTGGCTGACTTTGTCTTTGTGTCTTATTGTCGCTGGCTATACGAATATTTTCCGTGGGCATAATCTAAGCTGCCTATGTAGCTGAATGTAGCAGAGTTTTTTTTGTTTTTAGTGTCCCTAATTATTATTTTATCGTTATCTTCAAACTTTTCTACTGTATAGGGTCCTATCATAAATAAGTTGGATCTAACCTATGTTCTGTTACATTCTTAAGTAGGACTTTGCCTCCTACCTTTTTTATCATATTATTCCTTATTATTTCTCTTATTTTCTTCTAACATAATTCTAGCTCTTTTATATGCTAATTCTAATTTATATATACTTTCCTTAGCATAATCATCTATATTATATGAAGGTTCTATGTTGTCTGTGTTTCAGTGAACTGTTTGTTTTACCGAAAACAAGTTCATATGGACAATAGTCATGTGCCATTGATGGGGTTGTGTTGAAACAGTAAACGAAATATTGGATCCATACGGCCCAATCAGTTTTATCAACCAATATGTATGAACGTATGTATTCATTAAAAGTACTATGACTTCTTTCGACTGTGCTAACTGTCTGGTGGTGGTGGGTAGTTGATGTTATGTTATTTATTTGTAAATACTTGCACAAATTATTTATTACAGAATTTTTGTATTCTGTTCCCATGTCCGTTCCCGTTGGACCGTACTTTAATGAATAAAATTCTCAAAAATAGCCTTTGCTACTGTGTTAGCTTTTTTGTTTGGAATTGGAATCGCGACTAGATATTTAGTCAGATCACAAATTAATGTGACTGCCTATTCATTTCCATTTTCAGACCTGGGTAGTGGACCAATGGTGCCTACTATAACCCTGTCGAAAGAATGTATTGGCGTGTCAGTTATTGTTAAAGGAGTTTTTATTTTTCTTGTCACTTTTGATTTGTAGCCCATTTGTACCATTTTGGAAATGTTCGTATGTATTCGGTAATATCTCGAGTCATACCATTCCAATAATAATGTCTTTTGACCTTGGCGAATGTTTTTGAGATGCCTGTGTAACCTCATTGTCATCATGGAATGTAGACAATAGAGCTTCTTTTTCTTTTAATGTTTTTATTTTGGTCACCGGGTTGAGTAGCGCTACTCTCGATAAAATTAATATTTTATTGTCCATATTTTTGAAATTATCAATCAAATCTTGCAGTAATTTTCTTACCATGTTTAAAAAAAAATAGCATATTTTTTAAATGACTTCATATTTTTGAAGTGAAACTTCTTATACGACGCCGGAAAATGTTGCGTTAAACGTTTAACGCTCCAGTGGAGGGGGAATAGCGTTGAACGCTTAACGCAACTCGGAAGGAGAAGAGGAAAAGAGAAAGATAGAGTGCGAGAGAGAGAGAGAGTGAATGAGAGTAAGGTATCGCCAGGCGCATGCGCTGCTATGGCGATACACGTAGCGCGTAACAGCTGCCTAGACTAATATTAGTGCCTATGCGTGAGTGCATCAAGCGTCCTATGTGTCGAAAATTCTTTTTCTTATTCAAACAAGTATCAAAACACAAATAGTGATTCAAACAAACAATAAAATGAGTGACAGTGAAAATACGCATAACACAGCGGATTCCAGGTTATGTGGTGGTACGTTTCTCTTGAATATTTCAATTGTCCATAACAGATGCACCTTGTGGATCATATCATCTTGAAATTAATATCAATTGGATTGGCAAAAATTTTAATGGTTTGATTTTGAATTGATTTTACAGCGGAAAAAGACAGTGCAGCCGGTGTTTTAAGAGGAGGGAACAGAGCACAATATTATCGTGAATACCGAGCACGAAAGAAAGCAGAACTTGGACTTTGCTTTATAATAAATTTATAAAATGTGAATTGAAGAAAGTGTTGGTCACTCCACCTTATTTTTATCCTTTCCCTCCCGCTATTTTTCTTTTATACGAAATAATATGCATTTTTTGGAATATCGCTAAGAAGTTTCACTTCTTTCGCGCGTAGGGACTCCACGCACACAATTTTTTTTTTTATGCGCGATTTCCACTGCATATGTACAGCCCACCTCCCGTCCAACCGACCGAGGGACGCTGCCGCGTGACGTACGGCTCGAATCGCGGGAATAGATCCGAGATAGTTAAGCGAAAAGTTGGAGAAAGATATCACGAGGAAGAGTGTTGCACAGATAAGGCGGTTAATATAAGCGATTTAAGATTGTTAGTAAAGCAAAGTTACAAGATGTGGTAGAGACCATTGTAGTCCGAACATAATAACCTGAACGGATCGTGTTGGGCATATGTCGAACTACAATGGCTGAGGAGTAGAGGACAAAAGATTCTAGTCCTTCTACTAGGAACGTTACAATTTAAGCGTGTTAGTAAATACTGGCTGTCTATATTTCCATAAATAAGATTATATAGAAACATGACACCCAGCATCGTTTTACGGTATGTTAATGATGGTAAGTTAATTAGTAAAAGTCTACTACGATAAGAGGGGAGGTAAAGATTTGCATCCCAATTAAGTCCCCTAAGCGCAAAAGTAAGGAAGGGTTTTTTGTACAGATTCAATGTGATCTTGGTGTACTCCATATTAAGGACTCCAGACACACGATCCATACTCAAGAATCGAACGGACCAGTGATGAATATAACGTTTTAGTTATGTACGGGTCATTAAATTCTTTTGACCATCTTTTAATAAAACCAAGCACACCCATAGCTTTATTAACCATGGTAGATATATGGTCGGTAAATTTAAGTCTCAAATCTAATAGGACACCTAGATCGTTAACCTGAGTTAATCGTTTTAAGGCGTTCCCATAGAGAAAGTACTTAGCCTGGTGAGGACTAGATCGGTAAAAAGACATGAGTTTACATTTCGATCCATTCGGCTTTAGGTTATTTGCTAAACACCAATTTTGAAGTTTATCCAAATCGGATTGAAGTCTAGACTGGGCGCTAGTGAATTTATACTGAAGGCATAGCTTAACGTCATCAGCGTACATAAGTACAAGTGAATTAGTTAAGGCAAGGGGCAAGTCGTTATTAAACAGTGTAAAAAGTAAGGGTCCAAGATAGCTTCCTTGGGGCACCCCAGATGTGTAAATGACGTCTGTTTGTAAGCCATTCCGCAACCCATCCGTAACAAAAGATGTTAGCTCTAATAAGTTGGTAGTGGTGGAGCGGCGCTTCATGATGCCATGCTGTCACGGAGATATTATTGAGCACATAGGTGTATTGTACACATAGGTGTTGCAAATGTGGAGTGATAAGTTTTTCATAAAGCTTTGGAATTGCTGAAAATTTAGAGATGCCTCTATAATTTGCAGCGTCGGATTTTTTCCCTTTTTTATGCAGCGGAATAATGAAGGATTCCTTCCACATAAGGGGAAAGATCAAGTGTCCAGCGATTGATTAAAGAGTTTAACGAGCGGTTTGCCCAGAGCCTCGGCGCAGTTCTTTAGAAAACAGCCTGGTACTCCATCAGGGCCTGGCGAATACACGGGCTTGACTTTAAGAAGATCCGATAACACACCACTTTGATCGAAAGATGGGCGAAATATAAGATTGGCTGATTGGAACTGCTGCTAATGATGAGTTTGAAAAATGAGTTTAAAGTGAAACAAAATGTTTGTAATGCGATGTTTATATCCTCACATGCCAGTAAATCAGACGAATCAAATTCCGAGATTACCTTATTTAATTTCATAAAATCAGCCTTACGGAAGAAACGAACTTATAAGATTTAAATGTAGACTTAAGGTCAATTAAGGAGTTGTTTTTGATTGAGAGCTCAAGAGTGGGATGATATGGATCCTCAGGGTCAGAAAGGGGCAAAGTTCTGGAAAGAGTAATTCCATCAGGATCAGAAACGAAACATAAGTCCAGCAGCCGACCTAAAGAATTTCTAACGTGGTTAATTTGCCCGAGTGACATGTCAAACATGCCCACAGGGAAGTCGTGGTGGGAGTTAAGCTGTAAAGACGGTGAATTTTCAACATTTGACCATATAAGTTCTGAGATATTAAAGTCACCCAGAGCTATCAGCTGGTCACCATCAGGAAGACGATCGAAAACCAAACGAATAGCGGACAAATGTTGCCAGTATGTTGGCGGTTCGGACGAAGGTGGTATGTAAGAACAGGTAACATACAAAGATTGATCGGTCAAAGTGATTTTGATGCAAAGGAATTCAATGTCACCAAACTCTTGTGATTTTACCTCTTCAGAAGCGAGTTCTATCACATCTAAAAGTGGTGTACCTACTAGGAAAAACATCGGAGCTTAAGATCCGGCTTTAACCAAGTTTCTGTAAATACAATAATGTGAGATGCAAAGAAAGAACTATCAGAATACAGTTTGGGAAGTTTACTACGTAACCCTCTTGTATTCTGATAGGTAAGTGTTAATGAAGATATTAGTTTTTTGAGATTGAGGAAGATGAGGTGGAAGGTTGGTCAGTGGCCGTAACATGTGGGAGTTTTACACCCACAGGTTAGGTTATTTTTTTTTTCACCGTACTTGGCTGATGTTCTTGGACGAAAATATTCTCTGGCCAAAAGCTGGCGAAACAAATCGTCTTGAACATCTGCAAGGGCACACGTATTTTGAAAGATGACGTGTGCCTGGTTTATGAATATTCAGATTTTGTAATGTTCACCACCCTTATGTCGACTTTTGTTTTGGCTTTGATGTAAGCCGAGAGATCAATCTCAGAAGTATCAGGGGCAAGCCGGGAAACAAAAATATGTTTCGATGGTGGGATCACCTGCAAGGGTTTTGGTGCCGCCGCAACTAGTACTGCGGCATCAGTACGTACCGGGGGTCCGGACGGTTGATTGCCCTGTTTGGTGACTGTTACAGGGGTTTGAATTATTCGGTCTGGGATCACTTGAAGCGATGCCACAGAGGACATATCGGACAATTGCTCATTAATCCTGAGATATTCGGAAGCCAAATTTTTCTCAGGTCCGGCCCTTGGGGTGGCCAGAGATATAAGCGGCTGCATAGTTGTCGGCTAAGCAGGCTGAAGATTATTCGCCACAAGCACATCACTACAAGAGGATTTTTTACGCTTTGGAGACTCGTTTAGTAGTTGAAGACTACTTAACTGTGTATCGAGCGCACAGAGTTGGTCATTGATTTTTCGAAAACCACTAATCAACTCCTTGAAACCGCTTTTAGTCTGCCTCATGAATGATCTCATTTCGTCCTGAACAGCACGACAACCGTCACAGTAAAAGTGGAGACCAGACCTACGTGAGATTGCATCCGAATATGATGCCGTGAACCTTACTTAGCGTGTAAAACGTTTTCACAAAGCCAGCAGTGGATGGTAGGCTGGGAAGACGAGATTGTCTTATTACAAGACTTCAACGCACAGACCAATTTAAATTCCATAATTATTAAAAATTTAAATAATTAATTTATAAAAAATTATTAAAAATTCAATAATTAATTAATTAATAATATTGATGAACCTTGTACCAATGTACCAGGGAATCGAAAGGGGGAGATTGAAGAGAGCAGTTAGTGCGAGTTAGTAAAATGCAAAGAATAGAGATAAGAATCTATATTGAGCGAAAAGTAGGAGCATTAGAATAGAAGCAACACCGTAAGAGATGAAGACGCGGAGCAGGGCTATGTTTGGAAGAAAAAATTAACAAAAAATTAATAAAATTAAAATATAAAATTAAAAAGAAAATTAATAAAATTATTATTTTACCTCCAAATATATCACTGCACACGCGAAGCGATACGGATCTATGAATGGCAATTTCTTTATTATTTTTATTTTTTTATGTGAATAGAAATAAACACCGATTGTTTATAGAAAGCTAATAATATAAAGATAATAATATAAAGATTAGATAATATAAAGCTAACGTCATTATAGATCTATTTATTTGCTGTAGCTGTTGAATGATTATTCTTCACACCTGGCTACAAAATCGTCTTTACCCTTCAGATATTCGACTGTAAAATTAAACTCCTTTAATTCAAGTCTTATTCTAACGCGTACTTTGAGCTTGGATTTAGCATTGAAAAAAAGTATATTAATGGTCTGTGATCTGTTTTGACAGTGAAGTGTCTCCCATAAATATATGGCCTGAAATAAGTTATTGCCCAATGAATTGCTGCCAATTCTTGTTCTGTTTACTTTTATTACTTCTTGATGCATAGGCAACTGAAAAATGGAGTCCCATTTTGTTTTAAGTTAAAACTGCTCTACATGCTTGTTTACTTGCATCTGTTATTATGCAAAATTTTTTGCTGAAATCTGACTATTGTAATAAATTAGGATTTATTAGTGCCGATTCGAGATGTTCGAAGACATGCTGTCAATCAGCTGTTCATTCGAATTTTACATTTTTTATACCCTTGCAGAGGGTATTATAATTTTGGTCAAAAGTGTGCAACGCAGTGAAGGAGACATCTCCGACCCTATAAAGTATATATATTCTTGATTAGGATCACCTCCTGAGTCGAGTCGATAGTCGACATGTCCGTCTGTCTGTCTGTCTGTCTGTCGGTTTCTACGCAAACTAGTCTCTCAGTTTTGGAGCTATCGAGTTGAAACTGTGGCGAGTCAACCGACACAATTCAAAATAGCAACGAATAAATACTTCTTCGCCATGGTATCAAAAATCCCTTTGGGCATACTAAAAGACTACTCGCTACAAGAAGCTTCACTCTTCAAGAAATCATCTTAATATTGACAACATATACATTCAACCAAATCTTTGTATCCACACTATTCATGCAGTTATCTTTAATAAATATTAATTGTTATTAACCAACGTGGTTATATTTATTTGGAGCATAAGTCATCTGCTGCAGTCATCGCCTACGCAGACCCCAAATACCTGGAAAAAGTACACGATCTTGTGAACAATCCACCCGAAACTGCCCCTTATTCCACCTTAAAGGAAGCGATCCTTTCAAAGTTTACGGACTCGGAAATGGTACGTTTGGACCGACTTGCAACTGGAATTCAGCTCGGCGACAGCCGCCCAAGCCACTTACTCTGTCAACTGCAGCAAACCAAGGCAACCTGCGACGAATCAGTAGTACGTGCGCGCGGTAATTGTCGGCATGATAGGAAACTCCCCGCAGAGCAAACTCTCACAACTGGCAAAAGCAGCCGATGCACTTATGGATTCCTTAAACGACGATGCGGCTGACCACCTATATGCTTTTTCAAAAAACAAACAACAGCAGTCTCATCAAGAAGAACGCGTCATAACGCTGACCAAAAGACTCGACGATAACGACAAGGCTCTGCAGCAGATTAACAACAAACTGGGACAGTTACTAAATCACAATCAAACGAGTGGCAGAAATAATCAGCGACCCCAAAATTATTACCGCAACAATGCACCTTCTAACGATAGATCGTCACAACAACTGTGTTGGTACCACAACAAGTACGGCAGAGATGCACAGCGTTGCAGCCAACCATGCTCCTTAACAGTGTTCAACGAGGACGACCAAAAAAACTAAATGCAACCGTCAGAGGATCAGGAGGCAGCCTTGACGGATTAAGTAATTTCGCCTCTTCTTATCATCAAGCATTTCAAATCAATGTTCACAGAATTTCTTACTGCAACCAACTTTTCGTACCAGACAGAAAAATTTTAGTCGATACAGGAGCCGACGTTTCGATCATTCCATACAGTACTATTCACAAGAATATACAAAACGCCTATCACCATACACTCTTTGCAGCGAACGGCACAGAATTAAAAACATACGGCACCATCCGCTTAACACTGGACCTAGGACTACGTCGTCCTTACACTTGGAACTTCGTTATTGCTGATACCAATAGTCCAATCATTGGATCCGATTTTCTACACCACTACAACCTTCTTGTCAACATCAAGGAGGCTAAGTTAGTTGATGCCAAAACACGCTTGACATGCTGTGGTATCCACACACATCAAAATTCATCAATTATTAAAACATTCAACACATCCAACGCATTCGCTCAACTGTTGGAGGAATTCAAAGACATCACACAATTCAACACAATCACACATCGTCCATCGTCAACGACTAGCGTCACCCACGTCATCGACACCAAAGGAGCACCACCCTTCGCGCGACCACGAAGACTGACCCCAGAGAAACTCCGAGCAGCAAAGAACGAGTTCCAATATTTAATGGACATGGGAGTATGCAGACCTTCTAAAAGCCCATATGCTTCACCTTTACACATGGTACGAAAACCTACTGGTGAATGGAGACCATGCGGTGACTACCGCGCCCTCAACGCGCAAACCATACCGGACCGGTATCCACAATCATACATACAAGATTGCACACACGTGTTCTATGAAAAACTATTTTCTCCAAGATCGATCTCAACCGCGCATACAATCAAATCCCAATAGAACCTAAAGACATAGGGATAGGGAAACAGCCATAACAACTACTTTTGGTCTGTTTGAATTCACACACATGACATTTGGACTGTGTAACGCAGCTCAAACATTTCAACGCTATATGCATACAGCATTCAGAGATTTTGACTTTGTCTTTGTTTACGTCGACGATATAGCCGTCGCATCGGCCAACATACAACAACATCATATCCATCTGCGCCAAGTTTTCGAGAAACTGCAAGAGTACAATCTCACGATAAACCCCAGCAAATGTAGTTTCGGAAAAGAATCAATTGAGTTCCTAGGACATAAAATTAACCACCAGGGTATTAAACCTCTACAAACCAAGGTAAAAGCCATTACAAATTTCTCTTTACCCAAGGTGGCCAAAGAATTACGAAGATTCCTCGCAATGATCAACTTTTATAGACGATTCCTCCCCAATGCTATTCAACATCAAACTCCACTAGTGCAGCTTATATCAGGCAATAAGAAAAACGATTCCACCCCAATCAACTGGACAACAGAAACAATCGACAAATTCAACAGTTGCAAAAATTCTTTAGCACATGCTGCACTATTGGCACATCCTGCACCGAACGCAAACCATTCGCTAAGCACAGACGCGAGCAACATAGCAGTGGGAGCGGTTCTACATCAAGTCATCAACTCGGAATACCAACCAATGGGATTCTTCAGCATTAAGCTCTCAGAAACACAACGAAAATATAGCACATACGATCGGGAACTCCTAGCAATTTACCTCGGAATAAAACATTTCCGCCACATGCTGGAAGGCAGGGTTTTTCACAAACCCTTAGTATACGCCTTCGATCAAAAACCCGAAAAAGCATCCCCGCGACAAGTTTGCCAATTGAATTTCATAGGACAATTCACCACATCTATAACACACGTAGCAGGAGACGAAAATACAACCGCAGATACGCTTTCCCGCATCGAAGCCATCGGAGATAATTGCATTAATTATAAGGAAATAAGCGATGCGCAATTACGCTGCCCAGAACTCCAAAAACTACTCAATTCCAACACCAGCTCGCTTCAGTTAAAAGCAGTAAATATTCCTCATACACATCACTCACTAATTTGCGATATATCTACTTCTAGCGTATGGCCTTTCATACCACAGCCGCTTAGAAACAAAATCATTGAGAAGCTACATAACATTGCACACGGTGGAGTTAAGGCAACTATAAAACTTTTAAAACAACGATTCGTTTGGCCCTCCATGCACAAAGAAATCTCCGAGTTCGTAAAACACTGCATTCCTTGCCAAAGATCAAAAATCACCCGTCACGTTCGCTCACCTCTTCAAAACTTTACACTACCCTACCAAAGATTCGAGCACATCGTACAGATACTGCCTCACCATTATAGATCGGTACACGAGGTGGCCAGAAGCCATCGCTATTGAAGACATGCAAGCCGATACCGTAGCATCCGCCCTCATTCGCTCCTGGATCTCCAGATTTGGCTTACCGGCTCGAATCACAACGGATCAAGGCAGACAATTCGAATCGAGGCTATTCAATGAATTATCAAGGCTACTGGGAATCGATCACCTACGTACAACCGCATATCATCCACAAGCAAACGGACTCATCGAACGCTGGCATCGAACACTAAAAGCTGCCATCATGTGCAAAAACCATGCAAATTGGCCACAGAAACTACCAATAATTCTTTTAGGACTTCGCAAAGCTTACAAACCAGACATTCAAGCAACACCCGCACAGCTAGTATACGGAACTACGCTCAGGTTGCCGGGAGAGTTTTTCCACCAATCAAACAAAATACAATCCCAAACGGATTGTATGCCAAAGAATTGGAAAAAATCATGCAAGAGATCCGTCCAGCACAAACAGCTCATCATGACACCTCCAAACCATTTATATTTAAGGAATTGGAAACCACCTCACATGTATTCCTACGAAATGATGCCGTACGCACTTCACTTCAACCTCCATACGACGGTCCATTTGAAATCATCGAAAGGAACGAAAAACACTTCACCATATCCGTCGCTGGACGTGCAGTCAAAGTATCAGTGGACCGCCTCAAGCCCGCCTTCGTAATAATGCAACCCCAATAGACAAAAGCTCAACGCTGGAACCACCAAATAAAGGACCAGACCTACAGGCTCTTGGAGAGTCATCGGAAACAACCTCATCTCCAAGACCCCGGCGTACAATTAGACTCCCTTCTCGCTTTGCACCATGAAGTCTAGGGGGAGTATTGTGGCGAGTCAACCGACACAATTCAAAATAGCAACGAATAAATACTTCTTCGCCATGGTATCAAAAATCCTTTTGGGCATACTAAAAGACTACTCGCTACAAGAAGCTTCACTCTTCAAGAAATCATCTTAATATTGACAACATATACATTCAACCAAATCTTTGTATCCACACTATTCATGCAGTTATCTTTAATAAATATTAATAGTTATTAACCAACGTGGTTATATTTATTTGGAGCATAAAAGTCTCCATAAAACTTTGCACAAATCCTTTTTTTCCTTGGAGGTAGTATATAAGTCGGAACGGCCGGGATCGGACGACTATATCCTATAGCTGCCATATAACTGATTGATCGGAAATGCCATAACTTTGGTGTTTTTTAAGTTAGAGGGTTGGGACTTTATGCACATGTTATATTTGACCAAAATATCTTATGTACAAAATTTCATAAGGATCGGCCGACTATATCCTATAGCTGTCATAGAACGATCGGAATTGGCATAACTTTGGTGCTTTTTAAGTTAGAAAGATGGGACTTGGTACAGATTACTCTTTGGGCAAAATAATTCAATATGCCAAATTTCATAAGGATCGGCCGACACATAATCTTGTTATGTGACGAGCATAGTCGGCAAAATTTTTGATGAAACGTCTATAGTAGTTGCAGAATGCAACGAATCGTCTAGCGCTGTCCGCATCATGTGGAACTAGGTAATTTTTAATGACGTCGTATTTTTTTTCGTCAGGCAAGATTCCTTCATCCGTGCATTTGTGTCCCAAAAATATGACTTCATGCATGAAAAATTAATATTTTTCAGGATGTAATTTAAGATTATATTTCCTACATTTCTCAAAAACATCAGTTAAGTTTTTAAGCATACATATGTATGTGTTTCGGAACAACTAATGACTATTAAATAATTCATATAAAGAAA
The DNA here is from genome assembly GCF_017639315.1 of Drosophila ananassae. NCBI lineage: Eukaryota > Metazoa > Arthropoda > Insecta > Diptera > Drosophilidae > Drosophila > Drosophila ananassae. The sequence goes on along the minus strand of NC_057929.1, from coordinate 21,492,034 downwards.
AGCTTAACAAGGTTCTAATCCGGAAAATGCTATAGTCATCATTCTCTGGAAAGAATTTGGCGCTATTTTTAAGCTGAATGGCAATCGTGTGAAGCGATGCGAGCCATTGCTTGTTGAGAAAGACGTTATTTCTCTTGAGACGTTATATCTCTCTTTCGAGTTCAATTTGATGAAAACTTGGCACCAAGGCATGAAAAGAATTTGGCTCTTCCTAGTTGATCCAGAATGTCATCAATTCTTGGGAGCGGGAATTTATCCGACAGTTTTCTATTAATTTGACGATAGTCAATTACAGAACCTGGAAGGGATTTCTTCGGAACTGACAAAAATTGGCTGTTATAAGGGGATACAGATGGTTCAAATATTTTATTGTCGATTAATTTTTGTACTTGTATCTCATCTATTTGGCTTTGAGGGTTTCTATAATTTTTTTATAGAACTGGTAGACTGGTTCATCATCCTTCAATCTTAGCTTTTGTTTTTAGAAGTTATTGGTAGTCATCGGTTCGGTTTGGAGTCCGAATACCTCACTAAACTGGATGCATAAATTAGTCAATTCGTTTTTGAATTATGGTCAAAAATTTTAACTAATTAAGATAAGACAGTTTTTTCTCTATTTTCTGCATTGCTTTGAACTATGTCGTAGTTCGAAAGTGGTTCATATGACAAATTTAAAATATTTACTACTTGATCGGTACTGATGTTGCTTTAATTTCCTTTAATTTCCTGGTTTGGATTTATACACTATCCTCATCTAATGATAGGTTAATTTTTCGGACTACTTGGGATCTTGGTGGTAGAACATGGGAATTATTACCAGAACTGTATGTTATTGAAACATACTTGTAAATTGGGAAATTTAGATTATTTGGTTTCATTATGAGCCAATCCTCATTTGGTTTGAATTCTAATTTCTTAATGAAGTCAATGGTTATTATTCCATTACAAAAGATTGCGAAGTGCAAATCTACTAAATGAAAATCATGTGGAATTATGTATTTATCTGTCTGTTATCTCTATTGAAATCAGTCGTTTGGACTGTATTATGTCTTGGCCTATGCCCTGTATATTAATTTGGATTAATAACTTTTTGGATATTATTTCTTAGTCTTCTTAGGAGCCTTGACGTTTCTGAACAATGTTCAATGGTTAATACATCTTTATGTTGATATATCAATAATCGAGCTTCTTTAAAGCTGTCGATTATTAACTGTATCTCTATGCGTTTGTCTATTTTGAGTTAAACATTTGTACGCTTTTACAAATTTCGTTTTAATATTTTGGATCCGCTCAGAAAGTTTTGGCCACTCCATAATATTGACAAGCTACTTTGTTTTTTTTTTAAAGATTATTCTGGGATATTCTTACTATTCATCATACTTTTTGTCCATTGTCTATGAATACGAACGTAGTATGACGTGGATGTACCCAGAGTCATACACTCGGCTCATGAATCTTTTCTTTAGGTATTTATTGTGCAGCTTATATAATTTGTAAAAACAATTCGCGCACATTATAACAACAATGATTACACAGGTCAACAGCAAAAAATCTCCACACATAATTTCACCTGCTCCATAACCTTTAAGCCCCCCTGAACCAAAGTTCAGAACAAACATAGGTTCTATCTATTTTTTTCTATTTTTCTATTTTTGGTCTTCTATGATTTTTCTCCAATCATTTTTCTATGGAAGAGTTTTATTTTCTTATTGAAATCAGTAGATCATATCATTTTTTAATTTTGGATTTAAGGGAAAACTCGAAATAATTTTATTTAATTTATTATAGGTGGTTAAACAATATTTTCGCTAATTAAATTTGAGTTTTTAATCTCATATTTTCAAAAAGTCATTGAAAACTTATATTTTTTTCATTTAAAAATTTCCAATTTATTCAGCTAGCTATTCGGATAGTCATGGAATTTAAGCTTGGGAATTTGCTACTGGGTAATTTACCTAGTGCCTGAGACGGGAAATTTAATTTTTTTTTTACATAGTAACCTGCCTAATTTTTTACGTCGGCTTTATGGGCTCACTTCCGATTGGACAAAAAATATTCTGCTCAATTTTACATAGATTGTTTTAATATCGACCCATAATACTCACTACACTCTACTCACTCAGCGTTTGTTTGGTTCCGATTTCCAGTTTTATTCCTGTTGTACATTGATACGAGTCCAGGGTACTGCAATCTTCGGATCAGTGTCATGCAATCTTCGGATCAGTGTCCTGTCGCCATATAAAGTCCCCGATCAGTTTTATTTATATCTATAGGTAGTCCAGTTTTTAATGAGTTGTTAAGACAAAAGTCTTCTCCGAAAGGTGTTTATTCCATAACATCTTAACGTTAGTGTTGTCCACTGTGCAACAATGGCTAGCGGGCTAGCTGTGAGCGGGCTAGCTACACAGCGACGGTCAAGCGTGGGAACGCTGACTTAATTATTTGAGCAGTCGCTGTTATCAAGTGCGAATCATATTTCGTGTGCACTTGGGTATGTGCAGAGGGCACTTAGTGTTAGGTGCGCTGCGACATAGTCGCTGCTTATGTATGCATAACAACAAAGTGTTGCAGCCTTATTTATATGTATGTATATTAGGGTGGGTCGATTGAAAAATCGCTTAGGCACATATGATTTTTGGATTCTAGGGATCAAAATAAGAAACTTTGCTCAAGAGACCATATCTCTAAAATGAATTCTGATGTCCCTTGTTTTAACGTGTAGGAAAAATCCTGTTTTGACCCATTTAGAGTGCTCCAATCGAGTCCAAATGTATGAACGACCCACAAACTTTGGAGGGTCGACCTACCCATACAAGTGGTACCCCCCTGGGGCCCCCAAGGGAGGAAAGGAGGAGAAAAGGCAGTGGGCGGTGGGAGTTACATTTTCATAGCATACTTTTTAGGTGCTGTGATTTTGTGATATTTTTGTAAGGGAGAATCCCTAGGGGGGTCCAGGGTGGTACCACTAGCATGGGTGGGTCGACCCTCCAATGTTAGTGGGTCGTTCATACATTTGGACTCGATTGGGGCACTCTAAATGGGTCAAAACAGGATTTTTTGGAATTTGACCTTTTGGGTACTTACACGTTAAAACGAGGGATCAGAATTCATTTTAGAGGTATGGTTTCTTGAGCAAATTTTCTTATTTTGATCCCTAGAATCCGAGAATCATATGTGTCTAGTCGATTTTTTTGGACCCCCACAAATTGAATCGTCCTAATGTATACGGGGGGACTAACAAAAGTTCGCTTAGTTGCTGTCATATTATAATTTTTTTCATAAATAAAAAATTGCGTACTGTTTGTTATAGTCTTACGATATATCACTCCAATTTTCAGAAGGATCGGTCAAAATGGAGACAAGAAAACGTAAAATTAGTGAAGCCGTCTCAGTGGATATCCCTGTACCAACGAAGCAAGAAATTCGGTTTGCTATTTTTTTTGGATTTCGGCATAATCTGAAGCCTGTGGAAATATTTAGTGAGTGCCAAACAGCATTTAGAGTGCATGCGCCATCCCTTGTGACTGTTTCTAAGTGGTTTCGGAGATTTCTGTGGAGGACAGGACAGGACATTTTTCTGTGGAGGACAAATATCGAGAAGGCCGTCCAAAATCTTCAACTACCGAAGTAAATGTAGCGCTGGTGAAGTCTAAAATTAACGAAGATCCAAGATTGACCCAGGAAATGATTGCTGAAGAACTGGGCTTGAATGCCATGGCTGTATCACGAATATTAAAAAATGATCTTCGATACACGAAAAAATCTGCTCGATGGATCCCTAAAACTTTAACTGAAGCTCAAAAGAGACACGTGTGCGCTTTGCTCAATATTTTCTTGAAAAATTCAAAAGTGGCAAGTGTTTCACTTTTCAGAAAATTGTGACAGGTGTAACGCTTGTATCTGTAAAAAGAAAGGCAGAGGGGAAAGGTGCGCCATCTAGAAGACAAGTTTCAAACTAGAAAGGGGCATAGAGAGATTAGAAGGAGTGCAACCGGGTAAGATGGCAACTTTCCATTTTGGGGGATTGGGGGATTCGGCGCCAATTTTGGCGTCTGTGCGATCATTCCCTCATTGCACCTCCGCAGATTCGGTTGAGTGGATTGGTTTACCTAAAAAAGTGGAAAAAAATCGGCGAACGATGAGCGTAGGTCCAGGGGCGGAAAAGTCCAACAGGAAAGCCCACTGTTTTTGTGGCCAGTTCTGGATCCGTGGAGGTAAGAAAGGGGTGCGGGTCAGTCAGGAATTCTCGTCAAGTATCTCTTTCATGACTAGGCTCGGCGAAAGGATAATTATTGCCGGAACAGAGGGGAAGTCAGGCAGCCCCAACGAGTCGGAGCGGATCTGAAGGATTCCGGAAGCCCACGGCGCAAAGCAGCAGGAGCAGAGTTCGCCGGAAAGATTCCGGGTTGTGCTTAGATTGTCAGATAGACCCCAAAACAAATAAACTAAGAAAGACTCAATCGATGGGCTTGAGTTTGACTCGCTAGGCCCACCATCAAACCCTTTGCGCGAGCGGCAGTTTGATCCCAACCGCGCTCGGTAGCGCATAATTTTTCCTCGCCGCGAGCAAAATCAAAAAAGATCGTCAGTTTTCCGGCGGAAAAGTGACCCGTGAGTGACCCGGGGCACTTGGGAGACATCTGGCGATCCCGGCGCGAGAATACAGAAAATTTTGGCCGGGAAAAATCGGAGGAGCGAATCCACGTGGGATTCCGGCTTCCAAATAAGTGTTAGCTTAAGTAAAATAAGTTTTTTTTAGTGAGTAAGAATAATGTTTTAATAACTGCAATGGCTAAAATTAATTTCGAGCCATTGGAGTGAAAAGTTATAATAGGAAATAGAGAAGAAAGTTGGCCAAGCTCGGGTCGAAGTGGAAGTGGCGTCAGACTTAACCTTTAAAAAAAAACAAGAAAAAAAATATTTTCCATGGGCCCATAGTGCATTTCAAGCTAACGAAATTTCCTTGTTTTTTTTTATTATTATTTTCAAGTTCCGAAATTTTCAGCAAACCCCAAGTCCGAGAAAGCGCTTTCGACGATGGAATTACCAAGATTGGGGTGAGTGTAAATGGAAAACTCTTTTATAATAGAAATTTTAATCAAAAGAAAGGAAAATTAAATGAAATCAATAAGCTTATAAAAGAGAACAAGAAATGCCTCCTAAACACGATGGCCAATTTACAATTTAAATAAAAAGAAATGAAATTAAAAGTTCAAATTAATTTTAAATACCTCAGTCCAAGTCGCTCGACCCAGATCGTTGGCAAATTTTCGCTCAAGTTCGAGCGCAAGTTCATTTATATGTTCGTTTATATGTTCGAAGCAATTTCTACATTTAGACTTCAATAGGAAGGCCTAGCTTATGCCTAAGTTTTCTTTACTATTTTGAAAAGCCAATTCTTGTCAATTTTATTTACCTATACAATTTATACCAATATTTATAACTTGCCAATATTTCAATTAGTATTATGTTCATTTTAGTAATTAATCTTAGTTCTTTTAGTAATTAAATAAATATTTATAATGTGCTAATTAACTCTATTTTTTGACCCGACTTAACTGATCCCCTTGAGACCGCCGAGGTAGTGGCTAATAGCAACATCATGGGTCTTGTTTCCAGGACCGTATTAGCCACAGGTAGGGTGGGCAAACAAGCCTCCCAACATCTGAGGTCTTGAGCCCTCGGCAGTGTAGTCCGTAGCGAAGGAACCCACTTTTCTATTTTTCCTTAATCCTTTCTCCCGGTGGCCAAGATGAGTAGCCGATCTCTTACCAAGAGAAGCTTGCCCCATGCACGCAGTTTTTTTTTGTGAATAATGAGAAAAAGGCACCTTGGGAGGCGTGGCAAGAACACCACCCCATTAGCTGGCGAGCCAGAGCCGGAAGATTTGTCATATTGCGTGCGGCACCCCTCCCAAATTCAACACCTCGCCTAGGACTCGAATATCATATCCTTTATGACTTTCAAGGACTCATAATCATTGTTACAAATGGCGCCCAACCTCAGGGCCACGTTAAGCAACGTAGCTCACCATCACAACTACTCATTTTGGCCAGAGTTCACAAAACAGTCCTCAAATTAGGAAAAGTCAATTAATTTATTGGTTGATATACCCACAGATGGAGTTTGATCTCGTTTTGTAGCTCATGCTAGGCTCAACCTCGTTCGAAATTCGATCAGCCGCATAGGAAACGGATAGACCATGTACTGAGAAGTCCTGGCCACGGTTTGACCTAAACTCGAGCGAGTGCAAAAGAATCCTTTCAAAATTCCCTCTATCTACATCAGGTCCATACGTTTTTTTATCATACGCATAGGAATTGCAGGCATTGGTGGGCTACTTATAACCGCATTTCCTGACCACGGATGATATTAGAACGCAGTGAACTCCTCAAATAAAAAAAAAAAATATAAAAAAAGTAGAAGCATTAGTTTTCTCAAAAAGAAAAAAAATTTTTCGCTTTGGAATTGCAGCAATTATTTTCATGATGAAGTATTAGCTGACCACGAAATAATGGGAAAACAAAGTTTGTAGTGCAGTGTACGAAGCTGGGATTATAGGCAAAAGCGATAGAACGCAATCGCCTAGCCACTGTCGTAAAGCAGCATTTGTTGTTGGTGTATGCGCACAAGCAACAGGTGTTTAGCACCACTCACGTGATTTTTTTTTTTTAGTTATGTTCAGGGTCAATTATTTTATGATATATTTGTCGTTTGCGATTTTAGTTTTTTTGTCGGTTCTGTCCGTGATTTAAAAAAAAAAAAAAAAAAAAAAAAAGTAAATAAATAAATAAACAAATAAATAATTTTTTTTTAAATCAGGCGATCAAACCCTTAGCGAATCTAGGTCAACATCTGAGGGGTTCGATCAAACCGAAGTTAAGATAGGTCAGTTCTGTATTGGTTCGAGTAGACAGTTGTGGGAGCTGAAGAATCAGCTGATGCAACGGAAAGTTCATCGACCTTTTCGTTTGGATATTACATCTGTTTGAATTCCCTGTTGTGGGAAGCAAAAGAATCAGCTGATACAACGGAAAGTTCATCGACCTTTTCGTTCGGTGAAATTCCATATCACATCTGTTCGAACTCCCTGCTTTCATTTTTTTAGATTTATTTGCAAGTTAGTTTTAATATTATTATTATCCATAGCTTATTTGTCATTAAATAATCGTGTCAGTATTTTTTTTCATTTAGATATATTATTTTTTCTGTCCTTGCTAAATTCTAGAAATTAACCAGTTATGCCAGATCCCGAAGAAAATGTGGCACAAAAGTGTCCGTTATGTGATTCCACCTTAGATGTTGGAAAAACATACAAAACCAAATGTGGTCATGTTTTCCATCAGTCCTGCATTGCAGACTATGCCAAAAGTAAAACAACGTGTCCAACTTGTAGCACAGTATGCTTCGAAAGATCGGATACTCCAGCTCAAAACACTAGGTCAAATACAGGGCAGATGTTAGATTCTACTCCCAGTGGCTCATCAGGGACATCCGCGTTGGGACTGGTTCAGAAAGAGTTAATCCAAAATATAGTTTTAGACGCTGTTAAGTCCATGCAGAACGAGTTGTTGACAGAATTATCTGAAAGAATGGCTAGGTTGATTGAAGCCAATCTTCCGACATCATTTGCAGCGGTAGAAGGTTCAAACCCGGAGGGAGCACTTGGAAGGAATTCCTTGGGCCAAATTCCATTAGGTAGTATGGATGAACCAGTAGGGTCCAATCGCGAAACACCCAGGAGTAATCACTCAGACCTAAGCCAGAGGCCCGACAAAGTAGGCCATATTTTAAATAGTTGGAAATTGCGGTTTAGTGGAAATCCGGAAGGTCTTAGTGTTGATGATTTTATTTACCGAGTAGAAGCCCTCACCAGACAAACGCTGGAAGGTAATTTTTCAATTCTAAGCAGCAATGCTAGCCTTCTGTTTGAAGGAAAAGCGAGAGAGTTCTACTGGAGGTACCACAAAAATACTCAGGAATTGCGATGGGATTTTCTTTGTACTGCGCTAAGGAGGCAATTCAGAGACGCGCGGACGGACTTAGATATCCGAGAAGCAATTCGAGATAGGAAGCAACGGGAGAGGGAAGGATTCGATACATTCTATGATGCAATAGAGGAGTTAATGGATTACCTGGACATGCCACTAACCGAAATGGAAGTGGTGGAAATTTTAAAAAGAAATTTAAGGCCAGAGATAAGGCATGAGATTCTGAACATTCCAGTCCGATCGGTAGAGAATTTAAGGGCAATATGCCGGCGCAGGGAAAATTTCTTAGAAGACGTCCGAAAATCCCAGGGTTATCAGAAGGTGGTACCGTTCCGCAAACAAGTTTCCGAGTTGGTTGAGAAGATGATGGATGCTGAGGAATTCGAAGACGGCGAAGTGAATGGCGAAGTCTGTGCAATGGCACTATTATGCTGGAACTGTCGCAAATAAGGCCATCGACATAAAGAATGCCGAATGAAGCGCAAAGTGTTTTGTTTCGGCTGTGGCGCCCCAAATAACTACCGTCATACTTGTACGAATTGTATAAAAAACGGGAAAGCGAACACTTTCAGCGGTCGACAGCAGGCAAGTGTTCCAAAGGACAAGTCGACAAACGGGGACCTAAACTAGTATGTCCAATTCAGACCTTGGAAAACCCTGCGAGATCACCTACATCTGATCCGATCCCGAAATTTTGGCCAAATCTGGTGGTTCCACAAGTTGCAGGTTTAAAACCGAAAGTGAAGAAGAAAGTGGTGTCTAGAAATATTAAAAGAATAAGGTCCTATTGGAACAATGTTAAAACTATAAATACAATTAGGTTTAAAAACAATGATAATCGTCCGTATGCCGAAGTCAGGCTCCTAGATAGGGTAGTGGTTGGTCTATTAGACACGGGGGCGGCTATTAATGTGATTGGGGGGAAATTGTCAGAACAGTTAATATGAGGTAAAGTTCCGTTCAAAAGAGTAACAGTTGCTACCACGGCAGATGGTCAGAAACAGGTTGTAGTAGGAAAGCTTCAAACGGCCGTGAAATACAAGGATGAAACCAAGGATCTCGAGTTCCATATCATACCATCCCTGAATCTGGATTTGTACTTGGGTATTACGTTCTGGACAGCATTTAGTTTGCTGCCATCTTCCATGCAAATATCAGAAATAGCGTCCAATTCACATAATCTGACGGAGGGTCAGCGATGCAGCCTATCCGAGGTAATTGGGAAATTTCCTTCGTTTGCCTCGTCGGGATTAGGAAAAACAACTTTGATTTCGCACGAAATCGACGTTGGGGATGCTAAGCCAGTCAAACAACGTCACTTTCCGGTGTCACCGGCGGTTGAAAAGCTTCTTTACAAAGAAGTCGATCGAATGTTGGAAATGGGAGCGATTAAGGAGTCTCAGAGTGCATGGTCTTCGCCTGTCGTACTGGTTCAAAAACCTGGGAAAGTACGGTTGTGTTTGGACAGTCGTAAAGTTAACGCTGTTACCAAAAAGGATGCTTATCCTTTACCCCAAATCGATGGAATTTTATCTCGACTTCCAAAGGCAATGTATATCTCTAGCCTCGATTTGAAAGATGCCTATTGGCAGATCCCGTTGGACCCAAAATCTCGGGATAAAACAGCATTTACAATTCCGGGAAAGCCGTTGTACCAATTCAAGGTAATGCCATTCGGTTTGACTAACGCGTCTCAAACGATGACTCGATTAATGGACAAAGTTATCCCGCCTGAGCTTAGATACGAAGTCTTTGTCTATTTAGACGATCTCTTGGTCGTCTCAGATACATTTGAAACCCACATGAAGGTTTTAAGTGTGGTGGCCGAGCAAATGAAAATAGCTGGGCTCACACTAAACGTGGATAAGAGTAAATTCTGCGTGAAAACGGTAAAATATCTTGGGCATATCGTGGGAGAAGGGACTATACGAACTGATCCAGAAAAAATATCGGCCATGGCAGACTTTCCACTTTCCCAAAATTTAAGATCTCTTCGGCGTTTTCTTGGTATGGTGGGGTGGTATCGCAATTCACCAATAACATCGCATCAGTATCGGCTCCACTTACAGATTTGTTGAAGCCAAGAAAAAAATTCGAAATGACTCCGGAGGGGGAGAAGGCGTTTTTCCTGCTTAAGGACATGCTTTGCTCCGCCCCAGTGTTACGTAGCGCGGATTTTACAAGACCTTTCTTCGTGCAATGGGATGCAAGTAAGTCAGGAGTGGGTGGCGTGCTGGTGCAAAAGACAGATCAGATTGACGAGTATCCCATTGCTTTTGTATCGAAAAAATTAAACAAAGCCCAAAGGAATTATTCGGTTACTGAACAGGAGTGTCTCGCGGCCATAATTTGCATCAAACGTTTCCGGCCGTATATAGAAGGCCATGAGTTTACGGTGATCACTGATCATGCTTCACTCAAATGGCTCATGAGTCAGACGGATCTCCACTCGCGCCTAGCTCGATGGGCTCTAAAGTTGCAAGGTTTCACGTTCAGTATTGAACACAGAAGTGGGAAAATGAATATTGTACCGGATGCTTTGTCTAGGGTCAATGGGGCGGAACTAGCTGCTATAGAGGCGAGACACGGGCTTTTAATAGATCTGCAAGCACCGGAATTCAGGTCGGCCAAGTATTTAGAAGTTATAAAGAAAATCAAGGCCAATCAGAAGCAATTGCCAGATTTGAAAGTGGTAGATGGACTCGTTTACCGGAGAACAGAACATGCAACGGGAGACCAGATGCATGACATTTTCAATTGGAAATTGTGGATTCACGAGGAGCTGGTTGCCGAGGTTCTAAGAAAGAATCATGACGAGCCTCTTGCTTTTCATGGAGGTATTCACAAGACGTTGGAAAGGGTGAGGCGATACTACTATTGGCCAGGGTTAGTCAACGATGTGAAGTCGTATACGCAAGCTTGTGAAGATTGTAAATCCACCAAGGCCCCAAATAAAACTCTTCGACCTCCAATGGGTGTGGCTCCTGTATCAGAGCGATTTTTCCAGCGTCTTTACATAGATTTTCTCGGTCCGTACCCCCGGTCTCGGAGTGGGAACATCGGAATATTCATAGTGTTGGACCATTACTCAAAGTTTGTATTTCTAAAGGCGGTAAAAAAATTCACGGCAGACGTGGTCATTAAATATCTCCAGCAAGTTCTTTTCCATACTTTCGGCGTACCGGAAACCATTGTATCCGATAATGGAACGCAGTTCAGGGCTGAGACTTTTCAGAAATTGCTAAGGGAATATTCTGTTTCACACACTTTGACCGCTGCTTATTCGCCCCAGTCGAACGCATCGGAGAGGGTTAACCGATCAGTCATCGCAGCGATAAGATCTTATGTCAGACCGGACCAGAAAGATTGGGACGAGCAACTCAGCAGTATTTGTTGCGCTCTACGTACAGCGGTTCATTCGGCGTTGGGTGCTACCCCTTATTATATGGCTTTCGGCCAGAATTTCGTCTCCTCAGGGTCATCCTACAAACTGTTGAGAGCTTTAGGGCTGTTGGAGGACTTTGGCGCTTTCAAAAGAGGACTCTATGGAAATAGTCCGGAAGAAGGCTTGCAAGGTTCTGAGGAAACAGAATGAGAAGAATGAGCGTCAGTATAATCTGCGGGCTAGAGAGGTGGCTTATAAAGAAGGGCAAGAAATATTTTACAAAAACTTTAAGCAGAGTAATTTTGCGGCAGGATATAGTGCCAAATTAGGCCCAGCATTCATAAAAGCTAGAGTGCGCAAAAGAGGATCTGCAAGGCCATCTCCTGGGAAAATTTCATGCAAAGGATATGAGACAGTAGCCAAGGCAGATACAAGCTGTTGGTGGAATCTGTCTTAGGGTATCAAACCCCAAGCCAGATTCTTGGCGGAGGGGCTTTGTAACGCTTGTATCTGTAAAAAGAAAGGCAGAGGGGAAAGGTGCGCCATCTAGAAGACAAGTTTCAAACTATAAAGGGGCATAGAGAGATTAGAAGGAGTGCAACCGGGTAAGATGGCAACTTTCCATTTTGGGGGATTGTCTCTTCGGGCAAAGGCCAGGGAGGATTCGGCGCCAATTTTGGCGTCTGTGCGATCATTCCCTCATTGCACCTCCGCAGATTCGGTTGAGTGGATTGGTTTACCTAAAAGTGTCCAAGTGCTAAGTGGAAACAAATCGGGGAACGAGGAGCGTAGGTCCAGGGGCGGAAAAGTCCAACAGGAAAGCCCACTGTTTTTGTGGCCAGTTCTGGATCCGTGGAGGTAAGAAAGAGGTGCGGGTCAGTCAGGAATTCTCGTCAAGTATCTCTTTCATGACTAGGCTCGGCGAAAGGATAATTATTGCCGGAACAGAGGGGAAGTCAGGCAGCCCCAACGAGTCGGAGCGGATCTGAAGGATTCCGGAAGCCCACGGCGCAAAGCAGCAGGAGCAGAGTTCGCCGGAAAGATTCCGGGTTGTGCTTAGATTGTCAGATAGACCCCAAAACAAATAAACTAAGAAAGACTCAATCGATGGGCTTGAGTTTGACTCGCTAGGCCCACCATCAAACCCTTTGCGCGAGCGGCAGTTTGATCCCAACCGGGCTCGGTAGCGCATAATTTTTCCTCGCCGCGAGCAAAATCGAAAAAGATCGTCAGTTTTCCGGCGGAAAAGTGACCCGTGAGTGACCCGGGGCACTTGGAAGACATCTGGCGATCCCGGCGCGAGAATACAGAAAATTTTGGTCGGGAAAAATCGGAGGAGCGAATCCACGTGGGATTCCGGCTTCCAAATAAGTGTTAGCTTAAGTAAAATAAGTTTTTTTTAGTGAGTAAGAATAATGTTTTAATAACTGCCAATGGCTAAAATTAATTTCGAGCCATTGGAGCCTTTAAAAATAAAAAAGAAAAAAAAAATATTTTCCATGGGCCCATAGTGCATTTCAGGCTAACGAAATTTCCTTGTTTTTTTTATTATTATTTTCAAGTTCCGAAATTTTCAGCAAACCCCAAGTCCGAGAAAGCGCTTTCGACGATGGAATTACCAAGATTGGGGTGAGTGTAAATAGAAAACTCTTTTATAATAGAAATTTTAATCAAAAGAAAGGAAAATTAAATGAAATCAATAAGCTTATAAAAGAGAACAAGAAATGCCTCCTAAACACGATGGCCAATTTACAATTTAAATAAAAAGAAATGAAATTAAAAGTTCAAACTAATGTTAAATACCTCAGTCCAAGTCGCTCGACCCAGATCGTTGGCAAATTTTCGCTCAAGTTCGAGCGCAAGTTCATTTATATGTTCGTTTATATGTTAGAAGCAATTTCTACATTTATACTTTAATAGGAAGGCCTAGCTTATGCCTAATTTTTCTTTACTATTTTGAAAAGCCAATTCTTGTCAATTTTATTTACTTATACAATTTATACCAATATTTATAACTTGCCAATATTTCAATTAGTATTATGTTCATTTTAGTAATTAATCTTAGTTCTTTTAGTAATTAAATAAATATTTATAATGTGCTAATTAAATCTATTTTTTGACCCGACTTAACTGATCCCCTTGAGACCGCCGAGGTAGGGGCTAATAGCAACATCATGGGTCTTGTATCCAGGACCGTATTAGCCACAGGTAGGGTGGGCAAACAAGCCTCCCAACATCTGAGGTCTTGAGCCCTCGGCAGTGTAGTCCGTAGCGAAGGAACCCACTTTTCTATTTTTCCTTAATCCTTTCTCCCGGTGGCCAAGATGAGTAGCCGATCTCTTACCAAGAGAAGCTTGCCCCATGCACGCAGTTTTTTTTTGTGAATAATGAGAAAAAGGCACCTTGGGAGGCGTGGCAAGAACACCACCCCATTAGCTGGCGAGCCAGAGCCGGAAGATTTGTCATATTGCGTGCGGCACCCCTCCCAAATTCAACACCTCGCCTAGGACTCGAATATCATATCCTTTATGACTTTCAAGGACTCATAATCATTGTTACAAATGGCGCCCAACCTCAGGGCCACGTTAAGCAACGTAGCTCACCATCACAACTACTCATTTTGGCCAGAGTTCACAAAACAGTCCTCAAATTAGGAAAAGTCAATTAATTTATTGGTTGATATACCCAAAGATGGAGTTTGATCTCGTTTTGTAGCTCATGCTAGGCTCAACCTCGTTTGAAATTCGATCAGCCGCATAGGAAACGGATAGACCATGTACTGAGAAGTAGGGTCGTCCGGCCACGGTTTGACCTAAACTCGAGCGAGTGCAAAAGAATCCTTTTAAAATTCCCTCTATCTACATCAGGTCACGCATCACGCATAGGAATTGCAGGCATTTGTGGGCTACTTATAACCGCATTGCCTGACCACGGATGATATTAGAACGCAGTGAACTCCTCAAATAAAAAAAAAAAATATAAAAAAAAGTAGAAGCATTAGTTTTCTCAAAAAGAAAAATAATTTTTCGCTTTGGAATTGCAGCAATTATTTTCATGATGAAGTATTAGCTGACCACGAAATAATGGGAAAAAAAAGTTTGTAGTGCAGTGTACGAAGCTGGGATTATAGGCAAAAGCGATAGATCGCAATCGCCTAGCCACTGTCGTAAAGCAGCATTTGTTGTTGGTGTATGCGCACAAGCAACAGGTGTTTAGCACCACTCACGTGATTTTTTTTTCTCTTCATTCCTTTTTCTTCTTTTCCTTCGCAGGCAGGTCTTATCTCAAGGGGTGTAGTTATGTTCAGGGTCAATTATTTTATGATATATTTGTCGTTTGCGATTTTAGTTTTTTTGTCGGTTCGACCGTGATTTAAAAAAAAAAAAAAAAACAAAAAAAAGTAAATAAATAAATAAACAAATAAATAATTTTTTTTTAAATCAGGCGATCAAACCCTTAGCGAATCTAGGTCAACCTCTGAGGGGTTCGATCAAACCGAGTAGACAGTTGTGGGAAGCTGAAGAATCAGCTGATGCAACGGAAAGTTCATCGACCTTTTCGTTTGGATATTACATCTGTTTGAATTCCCTGTTGTGGGAAGCAAAAGAATCAGCTGATACAACGGAAAGTTCATCGACCTTTTCGTTCGGTGAAATTCCATATCACATCTGTTCGAACTCCCTGCTTTCATTTTTTTAGATTTATTTGCAAGTTAGTTTTAATATTATTATTATCCATAGCTTATTTGTCATTAAATAATCGTGTCAGTATTTTTTTTCATTTAGATATATTATTTTTTCTGTCCTTGCTAAATTCTAGAAATTAACCAGTTATGCCAGATCCCGAAGAAAATGTGGCACAAAAGTGTCCGTTATGTGATTCCACCTTAGATGTTGGAAAAACATACAAAACCAAATGTGGTCATGCTTTCCATCAGTCCTGCATTGCAGACTATGCCAAAAGTAAAACAACGTGTCCTACTTGTAGCACAGTATGCTTCGAAAGATCGGATACTCCAGCTCAAAACACTAGGTCAAATAGAGGGCAGATGTTAGATTCTACTCCCAGTGGCTCATCAGGGACATCCGCGTTGGGACTGGTTCAGAAAGAGTTAATCCAAAATACAGTTTTAGACGCTGTTAAGTCCATGCAGAACGAGTTGTTGACAGAATTATATGAAAGAATGGCTAGGTTGATTGAAGCCAATCTTCCGACATCATTTGCAGCGGTAGAAGGTTCAAACCCGGAGGGAGCACTTGGAAGGAATTCCTTGGGCCAAATTCCATTAGGTAGTATGGATGAACCAGTAGGGTCTAATCGCGAAACACCCAGGAGTAATCACTCAGACCTAAGCCAGAGGCCCGACAAAGTAGGCCATATTTTAAATAGTTGGAAATTGCGGTTTAGTGGAAATCCGGAAGGTCTTAGTGTTGATAATTTTATTTACCGAGTAGAAGCCCTCACCAGACAAACGCTGGAAGGTAATTTTTCAATTCTAAGCAGCAATGCTAGCCTTCTGTTTGAAGGAAAAGCGAGAGAGTTCTACTGGAGGTTCCACAAAAATACTCAGGAATTGCGATGGGATTTTCTTTGTACTGCGCTAAGGAGGCAATTCAGAAGAATGAAACTAAAGAATGCCGAATGAAGCGCAAAGTGTTTTGTTTCGGCTGTGGCGCCCCAAATAACTACCGTCATACTTGTACGAATTGTTTAAAAAACGGGAAAGCGAACACTTTCAGCGGTCGACAGCAGGCAAGTGTTCCAAAGGACAAGTCGACAAACGGGGACCTAAACTAGTATGTCCAATTCAGACCTTGGAAAACCCTGCGAGATCACCTACATCTGATCCGATCCCGAAATTTTGGCCAAATCTGGTGGTTCCACAAGTTGCAGGTTTAAAACCGAAAGTGAAGAAGAAAGTGGTGTCTAGAAATATTCAAAGAATAAGGTCCTATTGGAACAATGTTAAAACTATAAATACAATTAGGTTTAAAAACAATGATAATCGTCCGTATGCCGAAGTCAGGCTCCTAGATAGGGTAGTGGTTGGTCTATTAGACACGGGGGCGGCTATTAATGTGATTGGGGGGAAATTGGCAGAACAGTTAATACGAGGTAAAGTTCCGTTCAAAAGAGTAACAACAGTTGCTACCACGGCAGATGGTCAGAAACAGGTTGTAGTAGGAAAGCTTCAAACGGCCGTGAATTACAAGGATGAAACCAAGGATCTCGAGTTCCATATCATACCATCCCTGAATCAGGATTTGTACTTGGGTATTACGTTCTGGACAGCATTTAGTTTGCTGCCATCTTCCATGCAAATATCAGAAATAGCGTCCAATTAACATAATCTGACGGAGGGTCAGCGATGCAGCCTATCCGAGGTAATTGGGAAATTTCCTTCGTTTGCCTCGTCGGGATTAGGAAAAACAACTTAGATTTCGCACGAAATCGACGTTGGGGATGCTAAGCCAGGCAAACAACGTCACTTTCCGGTGTCACCGGCGGTTGAAAAGCTTATTTACAAAGAAGTCGATCGAATGTTGGAAATGGGAGTGATTGAGGAGTCTCAGAGTGCATGGTCTTCGCCTGTCGTACTGGTTCAAAAACCTGGGAAAGTACGGTTGTGTTTGGACAGTCGTAAAGTTAACGCTGTTACCAAAAAGGATGCTTATCCTTTACCCCAAATCGATGGAATTTTATCTCGACTTCCAAAGGCAATGTATATCTCTAGCCTCGATTTGAAAGATGCCTATTGGCAGATCCCGTTGGACCCAAAATCTCGGGATAAAACAGCATTTACAATTCCGGGAAAGCCGTTGTACCAATTCAAGGTAATGCCATTCGGTTTGACTAACGCGTCTCAAACGATGACTCGATTAATGGACAAAGTTATCCCGCCTGAGCTTAGATACGAAGTCTTTGTCTATTTAGACGATCTCTTGGTCGTCTCAGATACATTTGAAACCCACATGAAGGTTTTAAGTGTGGTGGCCGAGCAAATGAAAATAGCTGGGCTCACACTAAACGTGGAGAAGCTAAACGTGGTAAAATATCTTGGGCATATCGTGGGAGAAGGGACTATACGAACTGATCCAGAAAAAATATCGGCCATGGCAGACTTTCCACTTCCCCAAAATTTAAGATTTCTTCATCGTTTTCTTGGCATGGTGGGGTGGTATCGCAAATTCATCAATAACTTCGCATCAGTATCGGCTCCACTTACAGATTTGATGAAGCCAAGAAAAAAATTCGAAATGACTCCGGAGGGGGAGAAGGCGTTTTTCCTGCTTAAGGGCATGCTTTGCTCCGCCCCAGTGTTACGTAGCGCGGATTTTACAAGACCTTTCTTCGTGCAATGCGATGCAAGTAAGTCTGGAGTGGGTGGCGTGCTGGTGCAAAAGACAGATCAGAGTGACGAGTATCCCATTGCTTTTGTATCGAAAAAATTAAACAAAGCCCAAAGGAATTATTCGGTTACTGAACAGGAGTGTCTCGCGGCCATAATTTGCATCAAACGTTTCCGGCCGTATATAGAAGGCCATGAGTTTACGGTGATCACTGATCATGCTTCACTCAAATGGCTCATGAGTCAGACGGATCTCCACTCGCGCCTAGCTCGATGGGCTCTAAAGTTGCAAGGTTTCACGTTCAGTATTGAACACAGAAGTGGGAAAATGAATATTGTACCGGATGCTTTGTCTAGGGTCAATGGGGCGGAACTAGCTGCTATAGAGGCGAGACACGGGCTTTTAATAGATCTGCAAGCACCGGAATTCAGGTCGGCCAAGTATTTAGAAGTTATAGAGAAAATCAAGGCCAATCAGAAGCAATTGCCAGATTTGAAAGTGGTAGATGGACTCGTTTACCGGAGAACAGAACATGCAACGGGAGACCAGATGCATGACATTTTCAATTGGAAATTGTGGATTCACGAGGAGCTGGTTGCCGAGGTTCTAAGAAAGAATCATGACGAGCCTCTTGCTTTTCATGGAGGTATTCACAAGACGTTGGAAAGGGTGAGGCGATACTACTATTGGCCAGGGTTAGTCAACGATGTGAAGTCGTATACGCAAGCTTGTGAAGATTGTAAATCCACCAAGGCCCCAAATAAAACTCTTCGACCTCCAATGGGTGTGGCTCCTGTATCAGAGCGATTTTTCCAGCGTCTTTACATAGATTTTCTCGGTCCGTACCCCCGGTCTCGGAGTGGGAACATCGGAATATTCATAGTGTTGGACCATTACTCAAAGTTTGTATTTCTAAAGGCGGTAAAAAAATTCACGGCAGACGTGGTCATTAAATATCTCCAGCAAGTTCTTTTTCATACTTTCGGCGTACCGGAAACCATTGTATCCGATAATGGAACGCAGTTCAGGGCTGAGACTTTTCAGAAATTGCTAAGGGAATATTCTGTTTCACACACTTTGACCGCTGCTTATTCGCCCCAGTCGAACGCATCGGAGAGGGTTAACCAATCAGTCATCGCAGCGATAAGATCTTATGTCAGACCGGACCAGAAAGATTGGGACGAGCAACTCAGCAGTATTTGTTGCGCTCTACGTACAGCGGTTCATTCGGCGTTGGGTGCTAGCCCTTATTATATGGCTTTCGGCCAGAATTTCGTCTCCCTAGGGTCATCCTACAAACTGTTGAGAGCTTTAGGGCTGTCGGAGGACAGGTCTTTGGCGCTTTCAAAAGAGGACTCTATGGAAATAGTCCGGAAGAAGGCTTGCGAGGTTCTGAGGAAACAGAATGAGAAGAATGAGCGTCAGTATAATCTGCGGGCTAGAGAGGTGGCTTATAAAGAAGGGCAAGAAATATTTTACAAAAACTTTAAGCAGAGTAATTTTGCGGCAGGATATAGTGCCAAATTAGGCCCAGCATTCATAAAAGCTAGAGTGCGCAAAAGAGGATCTGCAAGGCCATCTCCTGGGAAAATTTCATGCAAAGGATATGAGACAGTAGCCAAGGCAGATACAAGCTGTTGGTGGAATCTGTCTTAGGGTATCAAACCCCAAGCCAGATTCTTGGCGGAGGGGCTTTGTAACGCTTGTATCTGTAAAAAGAAAGGCAGAGGGGAAAGGTGCGCCATCTAGAAGACAAGTTTCAAACTATAAAGGGGCATAGAGAGATTAGAAGGAGTGCAACCGGGTAAGATGGCAACTTTCCATTTTGGGGGATTGTCTCTTCGGGCAAAGGCCAGGGAGGATTCGGCGCCAATTTTGGCGTCTGTGCGATCATTCCCTCATTGCACCTCCGCAGATTCGGTTGAGTGGATTGGTTTACCTAAAAGTGTCCAAGTGCTAAGTGGAAACAAATCGGGGAACGAGGAGCGTAGGTCCAGGGGCGGAAAAGTCCAACAGGAAAGCCCACTGTTTTTGTGGCCAGTTCTGGATCCGTGGAGGTAAGAAAGAGGTGCGGGTCAGTCAGGAATTCTCGTCAAGTATCTCTTTCATGACTAGGCTCGGCGAAAGGATAATTATTGCCGGAACAGAGGGGAAGTCAGGCAGCCCCAACGAGTCGGAGCGGATCTGAAGGATTCCGGAAGCCCACGGCGCAAAGCAGCAGGAGCAGAGTTCGCCGGAAAGATTCCGGGTTGTGCTTAGATTGTCAGATAGACCCCAAAACAAATAAACTAAGAAAGACTCAATCGATGGGCTTGAGTTTGACTCGCTAGGCCCACCATCAAACCCTTTGCGCGAGCGGCAGTTTGATCCCAACCGGGCTCGAAAGCGCATAATTTTTCCTCGCCGCGAGCAAAATCGAAAAAGATCGTCAGTTTTCCGGCGGAAAAGTGACCCGTGAGTGACCCGGGGCACTTGGAAGACATCTGGCGATCCCGGCGCGAGAATACAGAAAATTTTGGTCGGGAAAAATCGGAGGAGCGAATCCACGTGGGATTCCGGCTTCCAAATAAGTGTTAGCTTAAGTAAAATAAGTTTTTTTTAGTGAGTAAGAATAATGTTTTAATAACTGCCAATGGCTAAAATTAATTTCGAGCCATTGGAGCCTTTAAAAATAAAAAAGAAAAAAAAATATTTTCCATGGGCCCATAGTGCATTTCAGGCTAACGAAATTTCCTTGTTTTTTTTTATAATTATTTTCAAGTTCCGAAATTTTCAGCAAACCCCAAGTCCGAGAAAGCGCTTTCGACGATGGAATTACCAAGATTGGGGTGAGTGTAAATAGAAAACTCTTTTATAATAGAAATTTTAATCAAAATAAAGGAAAATTAAATGAAATCAATAAGCTTATAAAAGAGAACAAGAAATGCCTCCTAAACACGATGGCCAATTTACAATTTAAATAAAAAGAAATGAAATTAAAAGTTCAAACTAATGTTAAATACCTCAGTCCAAGTCGCTCGACCCAGATCGTTGGCAAATTTTCGCTCAAGTTCGAGCGCAAGTTCATTTATATGTTCGTTTATATGTTAGAAGCAATTTCTACATTTATACTTTAATAGGAAGGCCTAGCTTATGCCTAATTTTTCTTTACTATTTTGAAAAGCCAATTCTTGTCAATTTTATTTACTTATACAATTTATACCAATATTTATAACTTGCCAATATTTCAATTAGTATTATGTTCATTTTAGTAATAAATCTTAGTTCTTTTAGTAATTAAATAAATATTTATAATGTGCTAATTAACTCTATTTTTTGACCCGACTTAACTGATCCCCTTGAGACCGCCGAGGTAGGGGCTAATAGCAACATCATGGGTCTTGTATCCAGGACCGTATTAGCCACAGGTAGGGTGGGCAAACAAGCCTCCCAACATCTGAGGTCTTGAGCCCTCGGCAGTGTAGTCCGTAGCGAAGGAACCCACTTTTCTATTTTTCCTTAATCCTTTCTCCCGTTGGCCAAGATGAGTAGCCGATCTCTTACCAAGAGAAGCTTGCCCCATGCACGCAGTTTTTTTTTGTGAATAATGAGAAAAAGGCACCTTGGGAGGCGTGGCAAGAACACCACCCCATTAGCTGGCGAGCCAGAGCCGGAAGATTTGTCATATTGCGTGCGGCACCCCTCCCAAATTCAACACCTCGCCTAGGACTCCAATATCATATCCTTTATGACTTTCAAGGACTCATAATCATTGTTACAAATGGCGCCCAACCTCAGGGCCACGTTAAGCAACGTAGCTCACCATCACAACTACTCATTTTGGCCAGAGTTCACAAAACAGTCCTCAAATTAGGAAAAGTCAATTAATTTATTGGTTGATATACCCACAGATGGAGTTTGATCTCGTTTTGTAGCTCATGCTAGGCTCAACCTCGTTCGAAATTCGATCAGCCGCATAGGAAACGGATAGACCATGTACTGAGAAGTAGGGTCGTCCGGCCACGGTTTGACCTAAACTCGAGCGAGTGCAAAAGAATCCTTTTAAAATTCCCTCTATCTACATCAGGTCCATACGTTTTTTTATCATACGCATAGGAATTGCAGGCATTTGTGGGCTGCTTATAACCGCATTGCCTGACCACGGATGATATTAGAATGCAGTGAACTCCTCAAATAAAAAAAAAAAAAATATAAAAACAAGAAAGGAAAGCTAACTTCGGGCGGAGCCGAAGTTGATATACCCTTGCAGTTCAGTCGCAGTCCGCTAGGTGGCGCCACCCATCTTATTTTATTAGATATATAGCGGATCGTTTATAGTCGGCCGATCCTTATGAAAATTGGCAGATCAGATTGTTTTACCCAAAATAGAATCTGTACCAAATCCCATCTTTCTAACTCAAAAAACACCAAAGTTATGCCAATTTCGATCGTTCTATGACAGCTATAGGATATAGTCGGCCGATCCTTATGAAATTTTGTACACAAGATATTTTGGTCAAATATAACATGTGTGGAAAGTCCCAACCCTCTAACTTAAAAAACACCAAAGTTATGGCATTTCCGATCAATCAGTTATATGGGCAGCTATGGGATATAGTCGACCGATCCCGGTCGTTCCGACTTATATACTGCCTGCAAATGAAAGAAGGTTGTGTGCAAAGTTTCAACTCGATAGCTTTAAAACTGAGAGACTAGTTTGCGTAGAAACAGACAGACAGACAGACGGACAGACGGACATGCTCATATCGACTCAGGAGGTGATCCTGATCAAGAATATATATACTTTATAGGGTCGGAGATGTCTCCATCACTGCGTTGCACACTTTTGACCAAAATTATAATACCCTCTGCAAGGGTATAAAAAGTAGAAGCATTAGTTTCTCAAAAAGAAAAAAAATTTTTCGCTTTGGAATTGCAGCAATTATTTTCATGATGAAGTATTAGCTGACCACGAAATAATGGGAAAACAAAGTTTGTAGTGCAGTGTACGAAGCTGGGATTATAGGCAAAAGCGATAGAACGCAATCGCCTAGCCACTGTCGTAAAGCAGCATTTGTTGTTGGTGTATGCGCACAAGCAACAGGTGTTTAGCACCACTCACGTGATTTTTTTTTCTCTTCATTCCTTTTTCTTCTTTTCCTTCGCAGGCAGGTCTTATCTCAAGGGGTGTAGTTATGTTCAGGGTCAATTATTTTATGATATATTTGTCGTTTGCGATTTTAGTTTTGTTGTCGGTTCTGACCGTGATTTAAAAAAAAAAAAAAAAACAAAAAAAAGTAAATAAATAAATAAACAAATAAATAATTTTTTTTTAAATCAGGCGATCAAACCCTTAGCGAATCTAGGTCAACCTCTGAGGGGTTCGATCAAACCGAAGTTAAGATAGGTCAGTTCTGTATTGGTTCGAGTAGACAGTTGTGGGAAGCTGAAGAATCAGCTGATGCAACGGAAAGTTCATCGACCTTTTCGTTTGGATATTACATCTGTTTGAATTCCCTGTTGTGGGAAGCAAAAGAATCAGCTGATACAACGAAAAGTTCATCGACCTTTTCGTTCGGTGAAATTCCATATCACATCTGTTCGAACTCCCTGCTTTCATTTTTTTAGATTTATTTGCAAGTTAGTTTTAATATTATTATTATCCATAGCTTATTTGTCATTAAATAATCATGTCAGTATTTTTTTTCATTTAGATATATTATTTTTTCTGTCCTTGCTAAATTCTAGAAATTAACCAGTTATGCCAGATCCCGAAGAAAATGTGGCACAAAAGTGTCCGTTATGTGATTCCACCTTAGATGTTGGAAAAACATACAAAACCAAATGTGGTCATGCTTTCCATCAGTCCTGCATTGCAGACTATGCCAAAAGTAAAACAACGTGTCCTACTTGTAGCACAGTATGCTTCGAAAGATCGGATACTCCAGCTCAAAACACTAGGTCAAATACAGGGCAGATGTTAGATTCTACTCCCAGTGGCTCATCAGGGACATCCGCGTTGGGACTGGTTCAGAAAGAGTTAATCCAAAATACAGTTTTAGACGCTGTTAAGTCCATGCAGAACGAGTTGTTGACAGAATTATCTGAAAGAATGGCTAGGTTGATTGAAGCCAATCTTCCGACATCATTTGCAGCGGTAGAAGGTTCAAACCCGGAGGGAGCACTTGGAAGGAATTCCTTGGGCCAAATTCCATTAGGTAGTATGGATGAACCAGTAGGGTCCAATCGCGAAACACCCAGGAGTAATCACTCAGACCTAAGCCAGAGGCCCGACAAAGTAGGCCATATTTTAAATAGTTGGAAATTGCGGTTTAGTGGAAATCCGGAAGGTCTTAGTGTTGATAATTTTATTTACCGAGTAGAAGCCCTCACCAGACAAACGCTGGAAGGTAATTTTTCAATTCTAAGCAGCAATGCTAGCCTTCTGTTTGAAGGAAAAGCGAGAGAGTTCTACTGGAGGTTCCACAAAAATACTCAGGAATTGCGTTGGGATTTTCTTTGTACTGCGCTAAGGAGGCAATTCAGAGACGCGCGGACGGACTTAGATATCCGAGAAGCCATTCGAGATAGGAAGCAGCGGGAGAGGGAAGGATTCGATACATTCTATGATGCAATAGAGGAGTTAATGGATCACCTGGACATGCCACTAACCGAAATGGAAGTGGTGGAAATTTTAAAAAGAAATTTTAGGCCAGAGATAAGGCATGAGATTCTGAACATTCCAGTCCGATCGGTAGAGAATTTAAGGGCAATATGCCGGCGCAGGGAAAATTTCTTAGAAGACGTCCGAAAATCCCAGGGTTATCAGAAGGTGGTACCGTTCCGCAAACAAGTTTCCGAGTTGGTTGAGGAGATGATGGATGCTGAGGAATTCGCAGAAGGCGAAGTGAATGGCGAAGTCTGTGCAATGGCACTATTATGCTGGAACTGTCGCAAAGAAGGCCATCGACATAAAGAATGCCGAATGAAGCGCAAAGTGTTTTGTTTCGGCTGTGGCGCCCCAAATAACTACCGTCATACTTGTACGAATTGTATAAAAAACGGGAAAGCGAACACTTTCAGCGGTCGACAGCAGGCAAGTGTTCCAAAGGACAAGTCGACAAACGGGGACCTAAACTAGTTTGTCAAATTCAGACCTTGGAAAACCCTGCGAGATCACCTACATCTGATCCGATCCCGAAATTTTGGCCAAATCTGGTGGTTCCACAAGTTGCAGGTTTAAAACCGAAAGTGAAGAAGAAAGTGGTGTCTAGAAATATTAAAAGAATAAGGTCCTATTGGAACAATGTTAAAACTATAAATACAATTAGGTTTAAAAACAATGATAATAGTCCATATGCCGAAGTCAGGCTCCTAGATAGGGTAGTGGTTGGTCTATTAGACACGGGGGCGGCTATTAATGTGATTGGGGGGAAATTGGCAGAACAGTTAATACGAGGTAAAGTTCCGTTCAAAAGAGTAACCACAGTTGCTACCACGGCAGATGGTCAGAAACAGGTTGTAGTAGGAAAGCTTCAAACGGCCGTAAAATACAAGGATGAAACCAAGGATCTCGAGTTCCATATCATACCATCCCTGAATCAGGATTTGTACTTGGGTATTACGTTCTGGACAGCATTTAGTTTGCTGCCATCTTCCATGCAAATATCAGAAATAGCGTCCAATTCACATAATCTGACGGAGGGTCAGCGATGCAGCCTATCCGAGGTAATTAGAAAACTTCCTTCCTTTGCCTCGTCGGGATTAGGAAAAACAACTTTGATTTCGCACGAAATCGACGTTGGGGATGCTAAGCCAGTCAAACAACGTCACTTTCCGGTGTCACCGGCGGTTGAAAAGCTTCTTTACAAAGAAGTCGATCGAATGTTGGAAATGGGGGTGATTGAGGAGTCTCAGAGTGCATGGTCTTCGCCTGTCGTACTGGTTCAAAAACCTGGGAAAGTACGGTTGTGTTTGGACAGTCGTAAAGTTAACGCTGTTACCAAAAAGGATGCTTATCCTTTACCCCAAATCGATGGAATTTTATCTCGACTTCCAAAGGCAATGTATATCTCTAGCCTCGATTTGAAAGATGCCTATTGGCAGATCCCGTTGGACCCAAAATCTCGGGATAAAACAGCATTTACAATTCCGGGAAAGCCGTTGTACCAATTCAAGGTAATGCCATTCGGTTTGACTAACGCGTCTCAAACGATGACTCGATTAATGGACAAAGTTATCCCGCCTGAGCTTAGATACGAAGTCTTTGTCTATTTAGACGATCTCTTGGTCGTCTCAGATACATTTGAAACCCACATGAAGGTTTTAAGTGTGGTGGCCGAGCAAATGAAAATAGCTGGGCTCACACTAAACGTGGAGAAGCTAAACGTGGTAAAATATCTTGGGCATATCGTGGGAGAAGGGACTATACGAACTGATCCAGAAAAAATATCGGCCATGGCAGACTTTCCACTTCCCCAAAATTTAAGATTTCTTCATCGTTTTCTTGGCATGGTGGGGTGGTATCGCAAATTCATCAATAACTTCGCATCAGTATCGGCTCCACTTACAGATTTGATGAAGCCAAGAAAAAAATTCGAAATGACTCCGGAGGGGGAGAAGGCGTTTTTCCTGCTTAAGGGCATGCTTTGCTCCGCCCCAGTGTTACGTAGCGCGGATTTTACAAGACCTTTCTTCGTGCAATGCGATGCAAGTAAGTCTGGAGTGGGTGGCGTGCTGGTGCAAAAGACAGATCAGAGTGACGAGTATCCCATTGCTTTTGTATCGAAAAAATTAAACAAAGCCCAAAGGAATTATTCGGTTACTGAACAGGAGTGTCTCGCGGCCATAATTTGCATCAAACGTTTCCGGCCGTATATAGAAGGCCATGAGTTTACGGTGATCACTGATCATGCTTCACTCAAATGGCTCATGAGTCAGACGGATCTCCACTCGCGCCTAGCTCGATGGGCTCTAAAGTTGCAAGGTTTCACGTTCAGTATTGAACACAGAAGTGGGAAAATGAATATTGTACCGCATGCTTTGTCTAGGGTCAATGAGGCGGAACTAGCTGCTATAGAGGCGAGACACGGGCTTTTAATAGATCTGCAAGCACCGGAATTCAGGTCGGCCAAGTATTTAGAAGTTATAGAGAAAATCAAGGCCAATCAGAACTAATTGCCAGATTTGAAAGTGGTAGATGGACTCGTTTACCGGAGAACAGAACATGCAACGGGATACCAGATGCATGACATTTTCCGAGGAGCTGGTTGCCGAGGTTCTAAGAAAGAATCATGACGAGCCTCTTGCTTCTCATGGAGGTATTCACAAGACGTTGGAAAGGGTGAGGCGATACTACTATTGGCCAGGGTTAGTCAACGATGTGAAGTCGTATACGCAAGCTTGTGAAGTTTGTAAATCCACCAAGGCCCCAAATAAAACTCTTCGACCTCCTATGGGTGTGGCTCCTGTATCAGAGCGATTTTTCCAGCGTCTTTACATAGATTTTCTCGGTCCGTACCCCCGGTCTCGGAGTGGGAACATCGGAATATTCATAGTGTTGGACCATTACTCAAAGTTTGTATTTCTAAAGGCGGTAAAACAATTCACGGCAGACGTGGTCATTAAATATCTCCAGCAAGATTTTTTTCATACTTTCGGCGTACCGGAAACCATTGTATCCGATAATGGAACGCAGTTCAGGGCTGAGACTTTTCAGAAATTGCTAAGGGAATATTCTGTTTCACACACTTTGACCGCTGCTTATTCGCCCCAGTCGAACGCATCGGAGAGGGTTAACCAATCAGTCATCGCAGCGATAAGATCTTATGTCAGACCGGACCAGAAAGATTGGGACGAGCAACTCAGCAGTATTTGTTGCGCTCTACCTACAGCGGTTCATTCGGCGTTGGGTGCTAGCCCTTATTATATGGCTTTCGGCTAGAATTTCGTCTCCTTAGGGTCATCCTACAAACTGTTGAGAGCTTTAGGGCTGTTGGAGGACAGGTCTTTGGCGCTTTCAAAAGAGGACTCTATGGAAATAGTCCGGAAGAAGGCTTGCGAGGTTCTGAGGAAACAGAATGAGAAGAATGAGCGTCAGTATAATCTGCGGGCTAGAGAGGTGGCTTATAAAGAAGGGCAAGAAATATTTTACAAAAACTTTAAGCAGAGTAATTTTGCGGCAGGATATAGTGCCAAATTAGGCCCAGCATTATTAAAAGCTAGAGTGCGCAAAAGAGTTGGAAACTCATGCTATGAGTTTGAGGATCTGCAAGGCCATCTCCTGTGAAAATTTCATGCAAAGGATATGAGACAGTAGCCAAGGCAGATACAAGCTGTTGGTGGAATCTGTCTTAGGATATCAAACCCCAAGCCAGATTCTTGGCGGAGGGGCTTTGTAACGCTTGTGTCTGTAAAAAGAAAGGCAGAGGGGAAAGGTGCGCCATCTAGAAGACAAGTTTCAAACTAGAAAGGGGCATAGAGAGATTAGAAGGAGTGCAACCGGGTAAGATGGCAACTTTCCATTTTGGGGGATTGTCTCTTCGGGCAAAGGCCAGGGAGGATTCGGCGCCAATTTTGGCGTCTGTGCGATCATTCCCTCATTGCACCTCCGCAGATTCGGTTGAGTGGATTGGTTTACCTAAAAGTGTCCAAGTGCTAAGTGGAAACAAATCGGGGAACGAGGAGCGTAGGTCCAGGGGCGGAAAAGTCCAACAGGAAAGCCCACTGTTTTTGTGGCCAGTTCTGGATCCGTGGAGGTAAGAAAGGGGTGCGGGTCGGTCAGGAATTCTCGTCAAGTATCTCTTTCATGACTAGGCTCGGCGAAAGGATAATTATTGCCGGAACAGAGGGGAAGTCAGGCAGCCCCAATGAGTCGGAGCGGATCTGAAGAATTCCGGAAGCCCACGGCGCAAAGCAGCAGGAGCAGAGTTCGCCGGAAAGATTCCGGGTTGTGCTTAGATTGTCAGATAGACCCCAAAACAAATAAACTAAGAAAGACTCAATCGATGGGCTTGAGTTTGACTCGCTAGGCCCACCATCAAACCCTTTGCGCGAGCGGCAGTTTGATCCCAACCGGGCTCGATAGCGCATAATTTTTCCTCGCCGCGAGCAAAATCGAAAAAGATCGTCAGTTTTCCGGCGGAAAAGTGACCCGTGAGTGACCCGGGGCACTTGGGAGACATCTGGCGATCCCGGCGCGAGAATACAGAAAATTTTGGCCAGGAAAAATCGGAGGAGCGAATCCACATGGGATTCCGGCTTCCAAATAAGTGTTAGCTTAAGTAAAATAATTTTTTTTTAGTGAGTAAGAATAATGTTTTAATATCTGCCAATGGCTAAAATTAATTTCGAGCCATTGGAGTGAAAAGTTATAATAGGAAATAGAGAAGAAAGTTGGCCAAGCTCGGGTCGAAGTGGTAGTGGGGTCAGACTTAACCTTTGAAAAAAAAAAAGAAAAAAAAATATTTTCCATGGGCCCATAGTGCATTTCAGGCTAACGAAATTTCCTGGTTTTTTTTTATAATTATTTTCAAGTTCCGAAATTTTCAGCAAACCCCAAGTCCGGGAAAGCGCTTTCGACGATGGAATTACCAAGATTGGGGTGAGTGTAAATGGAAAACTCTTTTATAATAGTAATTTTAATCAAAAGAAAGGAAAATTAAATGAAATCAATAAGCTTATAAAAGAGAACAAGAAATGCCTCCTAAACACGATGGCCAATTTAAAATTTAAATAAAAAGAAATTAAATTAAAAGTTCAAATTAATGTTAAATACCTCAGTCCAAGTCGCTCGACCCAGATCGT
Organism: Drosophila ananassae; assembly: GCF_017639315.1. Taxonomy (NCBI): domain Eukaryota; kingdom Metazoa; phylum Arthropoda; class Insecta; order Diptera; family Drosophilidae; genus Drosophila; species Drosophila ananassae. Next base: position 21,462,524 of record NC_057929.1, on the reverse strand, counting down.
TGGCAAATTTTCACTCAAGTTCGAGCGCAAGTTCATTTATATGTTCGTTTATATGTTAGAAGCAATTTCTACATTTATACTTTAATAGGAAGGCCTAGCTTATGCCTAATTTTTCTTTACTATTTTGAAAAGCCAATTCTTGTCAATTTTATTTACTTATACAATTTATACCAATATTTATAACTTGCCAATATTTCAATTAGTATTATGTTCATTTTAGTAATAAATCTTAGTTCTTTTAGTAATTAAATAAATATTTATAATGTGCTAATTAACTCTATTTTTTGACCCGACTTAACTGATCCCCTTGAGACCGCCGAGGTAGGGGCTAATAGCAACATCATGGGTCTTGTATCCAGGACCGTATTAGCCACAGGTAGGGTGGGCAAACAAGCCTCCCAACATCTGAGGTCTTGAGCCCTCGGCAGTGTAGTCCGTAGCGAAGGAACCCACTTTTCTATTTTTCCTTAATCCTTTCTCCCGGTGGCCAAGATGAGTAGCCGATCTCTTACCAAGAGAAGCTTGCCCCATGCACGCAGTTTTTTTTTGTGAATAATGAGAAAAAGGCACCTTGGGAGGCGTGGCAAGAACACCACCCCATTAGCTGGCGAGTCAGAGCCGGAAGATTTGTCATATTGCGTGCGGCACCCCTCCCAAATTCAACACCTCGCCTAGGACTCCAATATCATATCCTTTATGACTTTCAAGGACTCATAATCATTGTTACAAATGACGCCCAACCTCAGGGCCACGTTAAGCAACGTAGCTCACCATCACAACTACTCATTTTGGCCAGAGTTCACAAAACAGTCCTCAAATTAGGAAAAGTCAATTAATTTATTGGTTGATATACCCACAGATGGAGTTTGATCTCGTTTTGTAGCTCATGCTAGGCTCAACCTCGTTTGAAATTCGATCAGCCGCATAGGAAACGGATAGACCATGTACTGAGAAGTAGGGTCGTCCGGCCACGGTTTGACCTAAACTCGAGCGAGTGCAAAAGAATCCTTTTAAAATTCCCTCTATCTACATCAGGTCCATACGTTTTTTTATCATACGCATAGGAATTGCAGGCATTTGTGGGCTGCTTATAACCGCATTGCCTGACCACGGATGATATTAGAATGCAGTGAACTCCTCAAATAAAAAAAAAAAAAATATAAAAACAAGAAAGGAAAGCTAACTTCGGGCGGAGCCGAAGTTGATATACCCTTGCAGTTCAGTCGCAGTCCGCTAGGTGGCGCCACCCATCTTATTTTATTAGATATATAGCGGATCGTTTATAGTCGGCCGATCCTTATGAAAATTGGCAGATCAGATTGTTTTACCCAAAATAGAATCTGTACCAAATCCCATCTTTCTAACTCAAAAAACACCAAAGTTATGCCAATTTCGATCGTTCTATGACAGCTATAGGATATAGTCGGCCGATCCTTATGAAATTTTGTACACAAGATATTTTGGTCAAATATAACATGTGTGGAAAGTCCCAACCCTCTAACTTAAAAAACACCAAAGTTATGGCATTTCCGATCAATCAGTTATATGGGCAGCTATGGGATATAGTCGACCGATCCCGGTCGTTCCGACTTATATACTGCCTGCAAATGAAAGAAGGATGTGTGCAAAGTTTCAACTCGATAGCTTTAAAACTGAGAGACTAGTTTGCGTAGAAACAGACAGACAGACAGACGGACAGACGGACAGACGGACATGCTCATATCGACTCAGGAGGTGATCCTGATCAAGAATATATATACTTTATAGGGTCGGAGATGTCTCCATCACTGCGTTGCACACTTTTGACCAAAATTATAATACCCTCTGCAAGGGTATAAAAAGTAGAAGCATTAGTTTCTCAAAAAGAAAAAAAATTTTTCGCTTTGGAATTGCAGCAATTATTTTCATGATGAAGTATTAGCTGACCACGAAATAATGGGAAAACAAAGTTTGTAGTGCAGTGTACGAAGCTGGGATTATAGGCAAAAGCGATAGAACGCAATCGCCTAGCCACTGTCGTAAAGCAGCATTTGTTGTTGGTGTATGCGCACAAGCAACAGGTGTTTAGCACCACTCACGTGATTTTTTTTTCTCTTCATTCCTTTTTCTTCTTTTCCTTCGCAGGCAGGTCTTATCTCAAGGAGTGTAGTTATGTTCAGGGTCAATTATTTTATGATATATTTGTCGTTTGCGATTTTAGTTTTGTTGTCGGTTCTGACCGTGATTTAAAAAAAAAAAAAAAAAACAAAAAAAAGTAAATAAATAAATAAACAAATAAATAATTTTTTTTTAAATCAGGCGATCAAACCCTTAGCGAATCTAGGTCAACCTCTGAGGGGTTCGATCAAACCGAAGTTAAGATAGGTCAGTTCTGTATTGGTTCGAGTAGACAGTTGTGGGAAGCTGAAGAATCAGCTGATGCAACGGAAAGTTCATCGACCTTTTCGTTTGGATATTACATCTGTTTGAATTCCCTGTTGTGGGAAGCAAAAGAATCAGCTGATACAACGAAAAGTTCATCGACCATCGTTGGAAAAACATACAAAACCAAATGTGGTCATGCTTTCCATCAGTCCTGCATTGCAGACTATGCCAAAAGTAAAACAACGTGTCCTACTTGTAGCACAGTATGCTTCGAAAGATCGGATACTCCAGCTCAAAACACTAGGTCAAATAGAGGGCAGATGTTAGATTCTACTCCCAGTGGCTCATCAGGGACATCCGCGTTGGGACTGGTTCAGAAAGAGTTAATCCAAAATACAGTTTTAGACGCTGTTAAGTCCATGCAGAACGAGTTGTTGACAGAATTATCTGAAAGAATGGCTAGGTTGATTGAAGCCAATCTTCCGACATCATTTGCAGCGGTAGAAGGTTCAAACCCGGAGGGAGCACTTGGAAGGAATTCCTTGGGCCAAATTCCATTAGGTAGTATGGATGAACCAGTAGGGTCCAATCGCGAAACACCCAGGAGTAATCACTCAGACCTAAGCCAGAGGCCCGACAAAGTAGGCCATATTTTAAATAGTTGGAAATTGCGGTTTAGTGGAAATCCGGAAGGTCTTAGTGTTGATAATTTTATTTACCGAGTAGAAGCCCTCACCAGACAAACGCTGGAAGGTAATTTTTCAATTCTAAGCAGCAATGCTAGCCTTCTGTTTGAAGGAAAAGCGAGAGAGTTCTACTGGAGGTTCCACAAAAATACTCAGGAATTGCGTTGGGATTTTCTTTGTACTGCGCTAAGGAGGCAATTCAGAGACGCGCGGACGGACTTAGATATCCGAGAAGCCATTCGAGATAGGAAGCAGCGGGAGAGGGAAGGATTCGATACATTCTATGATGCAATAGAGGAGTTAATGGATCACCTGGACATGCCACTAACCGAAATGGAAGTGGTGGAAATTTTAAAAAGAAATTTTAGGCCAGAGATAAGGCATGAGATTCTGAACATTCCAGTCCGATCGGTAGAGAATTTAAGGGCAATATGCCGGCGCAGGGAAAATTTCTTAGAAGACGTCCGAAAATCCCAGGGTTATCAGAAGGTGGTACCGTTCCGCAAACAAGTTTCCGAGTTGGTTGAGGAGATGATGGATGCTGAGGAATGGCGAAGTCTGTGCAATGGCACTATTATGCTGGAACTGTCGCAAAGAAGGCCATCGACATAAAGAATGCCGAATGAAGCGCAAAGTGTTTTGTTTCGGCTGTGGCGCCCCAAATAACTACCGTCATACTTGTACGAATTGTATAAAAAACGGGAAAGCGAACACTTTCAGCGGTCGACAGCAGGCAAGTGTTCCAAAGGACAAGTCGACAAACGGGGACCTAAACTAGTTTGTCAAATTCAGACCTTGGAAAACCCTGCGAGATCACCTACATCTGATCCGATCCCGAAATTTTGGCCAAATCTGGTGGTTCCACAAGTTGCAGGTTTAAAACCGAAAGTGAAGAAGAAAGTGGTGTCTAGAAATATTAAAAGAATAAGGTCCTATTGGAACAATGTTAAAACTATAAATACAATTAGGTTTAAAAACAATGATAATAGTCCATATGCCGAAGTCAGGCTCCTAGATAGGGTAGTGGTTGGTCTATTAGACACGGGGGCGGCTATTAATGTGATTGGGGGGAAATTGGCAGAACAGTTAATACGAGGTAAAGTTCCGTTCAAAAGAGTAACCACAGTTGCTACCACGGCAGATGGTCAGAAACAGGTTGTAGTAGGAAAGCTTCAAACGGCCGTAAAATACAAGGATGAAACCAAGGATCTCGAGTTCCATATCATACCATCCCTGAATCAGGATTTGTACTTGGGTATTACGTTCTGGACAGCATTTAGTTTGCTGCCATCTTCCATGCAAATATCAGAAATAGCGTCCAATTCACATAATCTGACGGAGGGTCAGCGATGCAGCCTATCCGAGGTAATTAGGAAATTTCCTTCCTTTGCCTCGTCGGGATTAGGAAAAACAACTTTGATTTTGCACGAAATCGACGTTGGGGATGCTAAGCCAGTCAAACAACGTCACTTTCCGGTGTCACCGGCGGTTGAAAAGCTTCTTTACAAAGAAGTCGATCGAATGTTGGAAATGGGGGTGATTGAGGAGTCTCAGAGTGCATGGTCTTCGCCTGTCGTACTGGTTCAAAAACCTGGGAAAGTACGGTTGTGTTTGGACAGTCGTAAAGTTAACGCTGTTACCAAAAAGGATGCTTATCCTTTACCCCAAATCGATGGAATTTTATCTCGACTTCCAAAGGCAATGTATATCTCTAGCCTCGATTTGAAAGATGCCTATTGGCAGATCCCGTTGGACCCAAAATCTCGGGATAAAACAGCATTTACAATTCCGGGAAAGCCGTTGTACCAATTCAAGGTAAAGCCATTCGGTTTGACTAACGCGTCTCAAACGATGACTCGATTAATGGACAAAGTTATCCCGCCTGAGCTTAGGTACGAAGTCTTTGTCTATTTAGACGATCTCTTGGTCGTCTCAGATACATTTGAAACCCACATGAAGGTTTTAAGTGTGGTGGCCGATCAAATGAAAATAGCTGGGCTCACACTAAACGTGGAGAAGAGTAAATTCTGCGTGAAAACGGTAAAATATCTTGGGCATATCGTGGGAGAAGGGACTATACGAACTGATCCAGAAAAAATATCGGCCATGGCAGACTTTCCACTTCCCCAAAATTTAAGATCTCTTCGGCGTTTTCTTGGCATGGTGGGGTGGTATCGCAAATTCATCAATAACTTCGCATCAGTATCGGCTCCACTTACAGATTTGTTGAAGCCAAGAAAAAAATTCGAAATGACTCCGGAGGGGGGGAAGGCGTTTTTCCTGCTTAAGGACATGCTTTGCTCCGCCCCAGTGTTACGTAGCGCGGATTTTACAAGACCTTTCTTCGTGCAATGCGATGCAAGTAAGTCTGGAGTGGGTGGCGTGCTGGTGCAAAAGACAGATCAGAGTGACGAGTATCCCATTGCTTTTGTATCGAAAAAATTAAACAAAGCCCAAAGGAATTATTCGGTTACTGAACAGGAGTGTCTCGCGGCCATAATTTGCATCAAACGTTTCCGGCCGTATATAGAAGGCCATGAGTTTACGGTGATCACTGATCATGCTTCACTCAAATGGCTCATGAGTCAGACGGATCTCCACTCGCGCCTAGCTCGATGGGCTCTAAAGTTGCAAGGTTTCACGTTCAGTATTGAACACAGAAGTGGGAAAATGAATATTGTACCGGATGCTTTGTCTAGGGTCAATGAGGCGGAACTAGCTGCTATAGAGGCGAGACACGGGCTTTTAATAGATCTGCAAGCACCGGAATTCAGGTCGGCCAAGTATTTAGAAGTTATAGAGAAAATCAAGGCCAATCAGAACTAATTGCCAGATTTGAAAGTGGTAGATGGACTCGTTTACCGGAGAACAGAACATGCAACGGGATACCAGATGCATGACATTTTCCGAGGAGCTGGTTGCCGAGGTTCTAAGAAAGAATCATGACGAGCCTCTTGCTTCTCATGGAGGTATTCACAAGACGTTGGAAAGGGTGAGGCGATACTACTATTGGCCAGGGTTAGTCAACGATGTGAAGTCGTATACGCAAGCTTGTGAAGTTTGTAAATCCACCAAGGCCCCAAATAAAACTCTTCGACCTCCTATGGGTGTGGCTCCTGTATCAGAGCGATTTTTCCAGCGTCTTTACATAGATTTTCTCGGTCCGTACCCCCGGTCTCGGAGTGGGAACATCGGAATATTCATAGTGTTGGACCATTACTCAAAGTTTGTATTTCTAAAGGCGGTAAAACAATTCACGGCAGACGTGGTCATTAAATATCTCCAGCAAGATTTTTTTCATACTTTCGGCGTACCGGAAACCATTGTATCCGATAATGGAACGCAGTTCAGGGCTGAGACTTTTCAGAAATTGCTAAGGGAATATTCTGTTTCACACACTTTGACCGCTGCTTATTCGCCCCAGTCGAACGCATCGGAGAGGGTTAACCAATCAGTCATCGCAGCGATAAGATCTTATGTCAGACCGGACCAGAAAGATTGGGACGAGCAACTCAGCAGTATTTGTTGCGCTCTACCTACAGCGGTTCATTCGGCGTTGGGTGCTAGCCCTTATTATATGGCTTTCGGCTAGAATTTCGTCTCCTTAGGGTCATCCTACAAACTGTTGAGAGCTTTAGGGCTGTTGGAGGACAGGTCTTTGGCGCTTTCAAAAGAGGACTCTATGGAAATAGTCCGGAAGAAGGCTTGCGAGGTTCTGAGGAAACAGAATGAGAAGAATGAGCGTCAGTATAATCTGCGGGCTAGAGAGGTGGCTTATAAAGAAGGGCAAGAAATATTTTACAAAAACTTTAAGCAGAGTAATTTTGCGGCAGGATATAGTGCCAAATTAGGCCCAGCATTATTAAAAGCTAGAGTGCGCAAAAGAGTTGGAAACTCATGCTATGAGTTTGAGGATCTGCAAGGCCATCTCCTGTGAAAATTTCATGCAAAGGATATGAGACAGTAGCCAAGGCAGATACAAGCTGTTGGTGGAATCTGTCTTAGGATATCAAACCCCAAGCCAGATTCTTGGCGGAGGGGCTTTGTAACGCTTGTGTCTGTAAAAAGAAAGGCAGAGGGGAAAGGTGCGCCATCTAGAAGACAAGTTTCAAACTAGAAAGGGGCATAGAGAGATTAGAAGGAGTGCAACCGGGTAAGATGGCAACTTTCCATTTTGGGGGATTGTCTCTTCGGGCAAAGGCCAGGGAGGATTCGGCGCCAATTTTGGCGTCTGTGCGATCATTCCCTCATTGCACCTCCGCAGATTGAGTGGATTGGTTTACCTAAAAGTGTCCAAGTGCTAAGTGGAAACAAATCGGGGAACGAGGAGCGTAGGTCCAGGGGCGGAAAAGTCCAACAGGAAAGCCCACTGTTTTTGTGGCCAGTTCTGGATCCGTGGAGGTAAGAAAGGGGTGCGGGTCGGTCAGGAATTCTCGTCAAGTATCTCTTTCATGACTAGGCTCGGCGAAAGGATAATTATTGCCGGAACAGAGGGGAAGTCAGGCAGCCCCAATGAGTCGGAGCGGATCTGAAGAATTCCGGAAGCCCACGGCGCAAAGCAGCAGGAGCAGAGTTCGCCGGAAAGATTCCGGGTTGTGCTTAGATTGTCAGATAGACCCCAAAACAAATAAACTAAGAAAGACTCAATCGATGGGCTTGAGTTTGACTCGCTAGGCCCACCATCAAACCCTTTGCGCGAGCGGCAGTTTGATCCCAACCGGGCTCGATAGCGCATAATTTTTCCTCGCCGCGAGCAAAATCGAAAAAGATCGTCAGTTTTCCGGCGGAAAAGTGACCCGTGAGTGACCCGGGGCACTTGGGAGACATCTGGCGATCCCGGCGCGAGAATACAGAAAATTTTGGCCAGGAAAAATCGGAGGAGCGAATCCACATGGGATTCCGGCTTCCAAATAAGTGTTAGCTTAAGTAAAATAATTTTTTTTTAGTGAGTAAGAATAATGTTTTAATATCTGCCAATGGCTAAAATTAATTTCGAGCCATTGGAGTGAAAAGTTATAATAGGAAATAGAGAAGAAAGTTGGCCAAGCTCGGGTCGAAGTGGTAGTGGGGTCAGACTTAACCTTTGAAAAAAAAAAAGAAAAAAAAATATTTTCCATGGGCCCATAGTGCATTTCAGGCTAACGAAATTTACTGGTTTTTTTTATAATTATTTTCAAGTTCCGAAATTTTCAGCAAACCCCAAGTCCGGGAAAGCGCTTTCGACGATGGAATTACCAAGATTGGGGTGAGTGTAAATGGAAAACTCTTTTATAATAGTAATTTTAATCAAAAGAAAGGAAAATTAAATGAAATCAATAAGCTTATAAAAGAGAACAAGAAATGCCTCCTAAACACGATGGCCAATTTAAAATTTAAATAAAAAGAAATTAAATTAAAAGTTCAAATTAATGTTAAATACCTCAGTCCAAGTCGCTCGACCCAGATCGTTGGCAAATTTTCACTCAAGTTCGAGCGCAAGTTCATTTATATGTTCGTTTATATGTTAGAAGCAATTTCTACATTTATACTTTAATAGGAAGGCCTAGCTTATGCCTAATTTTTCTTTACTATTTTGAAAAGCCAATTCTTGTCAATTTTATTTACTTATACAATTTATACCAATATTTATAACTTGCCAATATTTCAATTAGTATTATGTTCATTTTAGTAATAAATCTTAGTTCTTTTAGTAATTAAATAAATATTTATAATGTGCTAATTAACTCTATTTTTTGACCCGACTTAACTGATCCCCTTGAGACCGCCGAGGTAGTGGCTAATAGCAACATCATGGGTCTTGTTTCCAGGACCGTATTAGCCACAGGTAGGGTGGGCAAACAAGCCTCCCAACATCTGAGGTCTTGAGCCCTCGGCAGTGTAGTCCGTAGCGAAGGAACCCACTTTTCTATTTTTCCTTAATCCTTTCTCCCGGTGGCCAAGATGAGTAGCCGATCTCTTACCAAGAGAAGCTTGCCCCATGCACGCAGTTTTTTTTTGTGAATAATGAGAAAAAGGCACCTTGGGAGGCGTGGCAAGAACACCAGCCCATTAGCTGGCGAGCCAGAGCCGGAAGATTTGTCATATTGCGTGCGGCACCCCTCCCAAATTCAACACCTCGCCTAGGACTCGAATATCATATCCTTTATGACTTTCAAGGACTCATAATCATTGTTACAAATGGCGCCCAACCTCAGGGCCACGTTAAGCAACGTAGCTCACCATCACAACTACTCATTTTGGCCAGAGTTCACAAAACAGTCCTCAAATTAGGAAAAGTCAATTAATTTATTGGTTGATATACCCACAGATGGAGTTTGATCTCGTTTTGTAGCTCATGCTAGGCTCAACCTCGTTTGAAATTCGATCAGCCGCATAGGAAACGGATAGACCATGTACTGAGAAGTAGGGTCGTCCGGCCACGGTTTGACCTAAACTCGAGCGAGTGCAAAAGAATCCTTTTAAAATTCCCTCTATCTACATCAGGTCACGCATCACGCATAGGAATTGCAGGCATTTGTGGGCTACTTATAACCGCATTGCCTGACCACGGATGATATTAGAACGCAGTGAACTCCTCAAATAAAAAAAAAAAATATAAAAAAAGTAGAAGCATTAGTTTTCTCAAAAAGAAAAAAAATTTTTCGCTTTGGAATTGCCGCAATTATTTTCATGATGAAGTATTAGCTGACCACGAAATAATGGGAAAACAAAGTTTGTAGTGCAGTGTACGAAGCTGGGATTATAGGCAAAAGCGATAGAACGCAATCGCCTAGCCACTGTCGTAAAGCAGCATTTGTTGTTGGTGTATGCGCACAAGCAACAGGTGTTTAGCACCACTCCCGTGATTTTTTTTTCTCTTCATTCCTTTTTCTTCTTTTCCTTCGCAGGCAGGTCTTATCTTAAGGGGTGTAGTTATGTTCAGGGTCAATTATTTTATGATATATTTGTCGTTTGCGATTTTAATTTTTTTGTCGGTTCGACCGTGATTAAAACAAAAAAAAAAAAACAAAAAAAAGTAAATAAATAAATAAACAAATAAATAATTTTTTTTTAAATCAGGCGATCAAACCCTTAGCGAATCTAGGTCAACCTCTGAGGGGTTCGATCAAACCGAAGTTAAGATAGGTCAGTTCTGTATTGGTTCGACAGTTGTGGGAAGCTGAAGAATCAGCTGATGCAACGGAAAGTTCATCGACCTTTTCGTTTGGATATTACATCTGTTTGAATTCCCTGTTGTGGGAAGCAAAAGAATCAGCTGATACAACGGAAAGTTCATCGACCTTTTCGTTCGGTGAAATTCCATATCACATCTGTTCGAACTCCCTGCTTTCATTTTTTTAGATTTATTTGCAAGTTAGTTTTAATATTATTATTATCCATAGCTTATTTGTCATTAAATAATCGTGTCAGTATTTTTTTTCATTTAGATATATTATTTTTTCTGTCCTTGCTAAATTCTAGAAATTAACCAGTTATGCCAGATCCCGAAGAAAATGTGGCACAAAAGTGTCCGTTATGTGATTCCACCTTAGATGTTGGAAAAACATACAAAACCAAATGTGGTCATGCTTTCCATCAGTCCTGCATTGCAGACTATGCCAAAAGTAAAACAACGTGTCCTACTTGTAGCACAGTATGCTTCGAAAGATCGGATACTCCAGCTCAAAACACTAGGTCAAATAGAGGGCAGATGTTAGATTCTACTCCCAGTGGCTCATCAGGGACATCCGCGTTGGGACTGGCTCAGAAAGAGTTAATCCAAAATACAGTTTTAGACGCTGTTAAGTCCATGCAGAACGAGTTGTTGACAGAATTATCTGAAAGAATGGCTAGGTTGATTGAAGCCAATCTTCCGACATCATTTGCAGCGGTAGAAGGTTCAAACCCGGAGGGAGCACTTGGAAGGAATTCCTAGGGCCAAATTCCATTAGGTAGTATGGATGAACCAGTAGGGTCCAATCGCGAAACACCCAGGAGTAATCACTCAGACCTAAGCCAGAGGCCCGACAAAGTAGGCCATATTTTAAATAGTTGGAAATTGCGGTTTAGTGGAAATCCGGAAGGTCTTAGTGTTGATAATTTTATTTACCGAGTAGAAGCCCTCACCAGACAAACGCTGGAAGGTAATTTTTCAATTCTAAGCAGCAATGCTAGCCTTCTGTTTGAAGGAAAAGCGTGAGAGTTCTACTGGAGGTTCCACAAAAATACTCAGGAATTGCGTTGGGATTTTCTTTGTACTGCGCTAAGGAGGCAATTCAGAGACGCGCGGACGGACTTAGATATCCGAGAAGCCATTCGAGATAGGAAGCAGCGGGAGAGGGAAGGATTCGATACATTCTATGATGCAATAGAGGAGTTAATGGATCACCTGGACATGCCACTAACCGAAATGGAAGTGGTGGAAATTTTAAAAAGAAATTTTAAGCCAGAGATAAGGCATGAGATTCTGAACATTCCAGTCCGATCGGTAGAGAATTTAAGGGCAATATGCCGGCGCAGGGAAAATTTCTTAGAAGACGTCCGAAAATCCCAGGGTTATCAGAAGGTGGTACCGTTCCGCAAACAAGTTTCCGAGTTGGTTGAGGAGATGATGGATGCTGAGGAATTCGCCGAAGGCGAAGTGAATGGCGAAGTCTGTGCAATGGCACTATTATGCTGGAACTGTCGCAAAGAAGGCCATCGACATAAAGAATGCCGAATGAAGCGCAAAGTGTTTTGTTTCGGCTGTGGCGCCCCAAATAACTACCGTCATACTTGTACGAATTGTTTAAAAAACGGGAAAGCGAACACTTTTAGCGGTCGACAGCAGGCAAGTGTTCCAAAGGACAAGTCGACAAACGGGGACCTAAACTAGTATGTCCAATTCAGACCTTGGAAAACCCTGCGAGATCACCTACATCTGATCCGATCCCGAAATTTTGGCCAAATCTGGTGGTTCCACAAGTTGCAGGTTTAAAACCGAAAGTGAAGAAGAAAGTGGTGTCTAGAAATATTAAAAGAATAAGGTCCTATTGGAACAATGTTAAAACTATAAATACAATTAGGTTTAAAAACAATGATAATAGTCCATATGCCGAAGTCAGGCTCCTAGATAGGGTAGTGGTTGGTCTATTAGACACGGGGGCGGCTATTAATGTGATTGGGGGGAAATTGGCAGAACAGTTAATACGAGGTAAAGTTCCGTTCAAAAGAGTAACCACAGTTGCTACCACGGCAGATGGTCAGAAACAGGTTGTAGTAGGAAAGCTTCAAACGGCCGTAAAATACAAGGATGAAACCAAGGATCTCGAGTTCCATATCATACCATCCCTGAATCAGGATTTGTACTTGGGTATTACGTTCTGGACAGCATTTAGTTTGCTGCCATCTTCCATGCAAATATCAGAAATAGCGTCCAATTCACATAATCTGACGGAGGGTCAGCGATGCAGCCTATCCGAGGTAATTAGAAAACTTCCTTCCTTTGCCTCGTCGGGATTAGGAAAAACAACTTTGATTTCGCACGAAATCGACGTTGGGGATGCTAAGCCAGTCAAACAACGTCACTTTCCGGTGTCACCGGCGGTTGAAAAGCTTCTTTACAAAGAAGTCGATCGAATGTTGGAAATGGGGGTGATTGAGGAGTCTCAGAGTGCATGGTCTTCGCCTGTCGTACTGGTTCAAAAACCTGGGAAAGTACGGTTGTGTTTGGACAGTCGTAAAGTTAACGCTGTTACCAAAAAGGATGCTTATCCTTTACCCCAAATCGATGGAATTTTATCTCGACTTCCAAAGGCAATGTATATCTCTAGCCTCGATTTGAAAGATGCCTATTGGCAGATCCCGTTGGACCCAAAATCTCGGGATAAAACAGCATTTACAATTCCGGGAAAGCCGTTGTACCAATTCAAGGTAATGCCATTCGGTTTGACTAACGCGTCTCAAACGATGACTCGATTAATGGACAAAGTTATCCCGCCTGAGCTTAGGTACGAAGTCTTTGTCTATTTAGACGATCTCTTGGTCGTCTCAGATACATTTGAAACCCACATGAAGGTTTTAAGTGTGGTGGCCGAGCAAATGAAAATAGCTGGGCTCACACTAAACGTGGAGAAGAGTAAATTCTGCGTGAAAACGGTAAAATATCTTGGGCATATCGTGGGAGAAGGGACTATATGAACTGATCCAGAAAAAATATCGGCCATGGCAGACTTTCCACTTCCCCAAAATTTAAGATCTCTTCGGCGTTTTCTTGGCATGGTGGGGTGGTATCGCAAATTCATCAATAGCTTCGCATCAGTATCGGCTCCACTTACAGATTTGTTGAAGCCAAGAAAAAAATTTGAAATGACTCCGGAGGGGGGGAAGGCGTTTTTCCTGCTTAAGGACATGCTTTGCTCCGCCCCAGTGTTACGTAGCGCGGATTTTACAAGACCTTTCTTCGTGCAATGCGATGCAAGTAAGTCTGGAGTGGGTGGCGTGCTGGTGCAAAAGACAGATCAGAGTGACGAGTATCCCATTGCTTTTGTATCGAAAAAATTAAACAAAGCCCAAAGGAATTATTCGGTTACTGAACAGGAGTGTCTCGCGGCCATAATTTGCATCAAACGTTTCCGGCCGTATATAGAAGGCCATGAGTTTACGGTGATCACTGATCATGCTTCACTCAAATGGCTCATGAGTCCAACGGATCTCCACTCGCGCCTAGCTCGATGGGCTCTAAAGTTGCAAGGTTTCACGTTCAGTATTGAACACAGAAGTGGGAAAATGAATATTGTACCGGATGCTTTGTCTAGGGTCAATGGGGCGGAACTAGCTGCTATAGAGGCGAGACACGGGCTTTTAATAGATCTGCAAGCACCGGAATTCAGGTCGGCCAAGTATTTAGAAGTTATAGAGAAAATCAAGGCCAATCAGAACTAATTGCCAGATTTGAAAGTGGTAGATGGACTCGTTTACCGGAGAACAGAACATGCAACGGGAGACCAGATGCATGACATTTTCCGAGGAGCTGGTTGCCGAGGTTCTAAGAAAGAATCATGACGAGCCTCTTGCTTCTCATGGAGGTATTCACAAGACGTTGGAAAGGGTGAGGCGATACTACTATTGGCCAGGGTTAGTCAACGATGTGAAGTCGTATACGCAAGCTTGTGAAGTTTGTAAATCCACCAAGGCCCCAAATAAAACTCTTCGACCTCCTATGGGTGTGGCTCCTGTATCAGAGCGATTTTTCCAGCGTCTTTACATAGATTTTCTCGGTCCGTACCCCCGGTCTCGGAGTGGGAACATCGGAATATTCATAGTGTTGGACCATTACTCAAAGTTTGTATTTCTAAAGGCGGTAAAAAAATTCACGGCAGACGTGGTCATTAAATATCTCCAGCAAGATCTTTTTCATACTTTCGGCGTACCGGAAACCATTGTATCCAATAATGGAACGCAGTTCAGGGCTGAGACTTTTCAGAAATTGCTAAGGGAATATTCTGTTTCACACACTTTGACCGCTGCTTATTCGCCCCAATCAGTCATCGCAGCGATAGGATCTTATGTCAGACCGGACCAGAAAGATTGGGACGAGCAACTCAGCAGTATTTGTTGCGCTCTACCTACAGCGGTTCATTCGGCGTTGGGTGCTAGCCCTTATTATATGGCTTTCGGCTAGAATTTCGTCTCCTTAGGGTCATCCTACAAACTGTTGAGAGCTTTAGGGCTGTTGGAGGACAGGTCTTTGGCGCTTTCAAAAGAGGACTCTATGGAAATAGTCCGGAAGAAGGCTTGCGAGGTTCTGAGGAAACAGAATGAGAAGAATGAGCGTCAGTATAATCTGCGGGCTAGAGAGGTGGCTTATAAAGAAGGGCAAGAAATATTTTACAAAAACTTTAAGCAGAGTAATTTTGCGGCAGGATATAGTGCCAAATTAGGCCCAGCATTATTAAAAGCTAGAGTGCGCAAAAGAGTTGGAAACTCATGCTATGAGTTTGAGGATCTGCAAGGCCATCTCCTGTGAAAATTTCATGCAAAGGATATGAGACAGTAGCCACGGCAGATACAAGCTGTTGGTGGAATCTGTCTTAGGGTATCAAACCCCAAGCCAGATTCTTGGCGGAGGGGCTTTGTAACGCTTGTGTCTGTAAAAAGAAAGGCAGAGGGGAAAGGTGCGCCATCTAGAAGACAAGTTTCAAACTAGAAAGGGGCATAGAGAGATTAGAAGGAGTGCAACCGGGTAAGATGGCAACTTTCCATTTTGGGGGATTGTCTCTTCGGGCAAAGGCCAGGGAGGATTCGGCGCCAATTTTGGCGTCTGTGCGATCATTCCCTCATTGCACCTCCGCAGATTCGGTTGAGTGGATTGGTTTACCTAAAAGTGTCCAAGTGCTAAGTGGAAACAAATCGGGGAACGAGGAGCGTAGGTCCAGGGGCGGAAAAGTCCAACAGGAAAGCCCACTGTTTTTGTGGCCAGTTCTGGATCCGTGGAGGTAAGAAAGGGGTGCGGGTCGGTCAGGAATTCTCGTCAAGTATCTCTTTCATGACTAGGCTCGGCGAAAGGATAATTATTGCCGGAACAGAGGGGAAGTCAGGCAGCCCCAACGAGTCGGAGCGGATCTGAAGAATTCCGGAAGCCCACGGCGCAAAGCAGCAGGAGCAGAGTTCGCCGGAAAGATTCCGGGTTGTGCTTAGATTGTCAGATAGACCCCAAAACAAATAAACTAAGAAAGACTCAATCGATGGGCTTGAGTTTGACTCGCTAGGCCCACCATCAAACCCTTTGCGCGAGCGGCAGTTTGATCCCAACCGGGCTCGATAGCGCATAATTTTTCCTCGCCGCGAGCAAAATCGAAAAAAATCGTCAGTTTTCCGGCGGAAAAGTGACCCGTGAGTGACCCGGGGCACTTGGGAGACATCTGGCGATCCCGGCGCGAGAATACAGAAAATTTTGGCCAGGAAAAATCGGAGGAGCGAATCCACATGGGATTCCGGCTTCCAAATAAGTGTTAGCTTAAGTAAAATAATTTTTTTTTAGTGAGTAAGAATAATGTTTTAATATCTGCCAATGGCTAAAATTAATTTCGAGCCATTGGAGTGAAAAGTTATAATAGGAAATAGAGAAGAAAGTTGGCCAAGCTCGGGTCGAAGTGGTAGTGGGGTCAGACTTAACCTTTGAAAAAAAAAAAGAAAAAAAAATATTTTCCATGGGCCCATAGTGCATTTCAGGCTAACGAAATTTACTGGTTTTTTTTATAATTATTTTCAAGTTCCGAAATTTTCAGCAAACCCCAAGTCCGGGAAAGCGCTTTCGACGATGGAATTACCAAGATTGGGGTGAGTGTAAATGGAAAACTCTTTTATAATAGTAATTTTAATCAAAAGAAAGGAAAATTAAATGAAATCAATAAGCTTATAAAAGAGAACAAGAAATGCCTCCTAAACACGATGGCCAATTTAAAATTTAAATAAAAAGAAATTAAATTAAAAGTTCAAATTAATGTTAAATACCTCAGTCCAAGTCGCTCGACCCAGATCGTTGGCAAATTTTCGCTCAAGTTCGAGCGCAAGTTCATTTATATGTTCGTTTATATATTCGAAGCAATTTCTACATTTATACTTTAATAGGAAGGCCTAGCTTATGCCTAATTTTTCTTTACTATTTTGAAAAGCCAATTCTTGTCAATTTTATTTACTTTTACAATTTATACCAATATTTATAAATTGGCAATATTTCAATTAGTATTGTTGGGCCAAGCAGCCACCAAAGAATGCATCTAAAATAATTATAATATGCTAAGCTGCAGCTGTTGTTATCAGCATGTTTCGTCTCTGTTTTGTCCCCAGTTTCGCATGCGCTTTATTGGTATTTGTAGCGTATGCGCTTTGGGGAGCTTTGGTTGAGCTTCTGCGGAAGCTCTTGGTTTGGGTTTGTTGTGATTTGGAGTTTATTGGAGCCGCATATATTAGGGTTAAATTGAGCCCAAAATAAATATATGGAAACTATAATTTGAAACGTGTATAGTTATTCGGCTGCTATTAAAAACTACTAATAGCATAACATTGGTGACCCCGACGTGATCTCATCCCGGTTTATTATTGTGATCAGCATTAAAAGTGCAAAGAAAACGCCCTTGTTGTTGTTGCTACAAGTTGCATTTCAATTGAAGAATGGAGTCTGGAGCTAAGATTATTGGAGCTGCTGCCGCAAACCGGGAAAGGATGCTGCGGAGAAGAGCAGAGGTGGCCTGCCAGGAAATGAAGGCGCTGTATCATAAGGTGAAGGCTGCGGCGCGGACTGAGGATTCTTCCATTATGGCGCTGGAGTCGGTGGAGAAGCGTTTGCGTGAGCGGTTCACAGCGCTTCAAGAAGAGTTGGAGGAGCTTAATTTTAGCGAGATCGGGAGTGATCTGTATTGGAAATTCTCGCAGCTGGCGACTGATGTGGAGGTGGAAATTCAGGTGGAGGTTGCCAAGCGCTCCATTAGAATCGCTGCCCACTCCACACTTCTCGACGGTGCCAGCGTATCGCCAATGCCATACAAGCCAGCCCCCTCCTTGCCACCGTTGCCGATGCCAACATTCAGCGGCGGCTATGCCGAGTGGCCGGATTTCTGCGCCCTTTTTTAAGACCACGATTGACAGCCATCCCCACCTAACGAAAACGGAAAAGCTCCGGTGGCTCATTTCATGCCTGCGCGAGTCAGCCTTGGATACGGTGAGAGCTCTGGAAATTACTGACGCGAACTGCGATGTGGCCCTTGACCTATTGCGCAATCGTTTTAGTAATCGGCGTTTAATATTTCAGTCTCACATTAATGAGATCCTGCAGCTTCGTGTGGTCGAGCCAGGGTCTGTTGCTACTTTGCGGGAGCTATCGGATCGGTTCAATGGGCATATGCGGGCTCTTATGAGTTCCGGATCAGCTGCCGAGATCCAAGGATGTTTGCTTATCCAGATTATCCTGCAGAAGTTGGATCCAGCCACAAGGGCCAAGTGGGAAGACACTCTCGCCGGAAGCAACGACAGCCTTCCGTCTTGGGAGTCCATGGCACGATTCTTGGAGCAAAGGTGCCGGACTCTTGAATGCGTCGACTTTTCTTTGGCGGCGTATCCACCAACTTACCAAGTGGGCCGAGGTAGATCTTCGAATAACCGATCTTCGTGCATGGTTATTAACGCCCGTCCTGCTCTATGCGCCCTGTGTGGTATTGCAGTGCACGAGCTTCCTTCTTGTTCAAAGTTTAGTTCTTTGACAATTGAGGAACGGTACGACGAAGTGCGGCGTCTGGCTCGCTGTTTTGTTTGTCTGGAGGATGGCCATCTCGCTCGCGGATGCCCAGCTTCCCGCTGCTCGACGTGCAATCACCGTCATCATATTCTGTTGCACCCTCGCGGGCAGGTTTCACCCACACGAGTCACACGTCCCATCGGTGCAATGGCTGGTGCGAACCCATCCCGCTCAATCAACCCTGTTATGAACCAGGATCGCAATGCTGAGCTAGTGCTCCTGCCAACAGCAAATGGACTCGTTCGTGGTCGATCTGGAGACTTCCTGCCTTGCCGAGTGTTATTAGATTCCGGTTCACAAGTACATCTCATTTCGTCGCGGCTGGCGAATGAACTTCAGCTTGGCCGCTCCAAATGCTCCGCAACGGTGGCCGGTTTCGGCGGCGCTGGATTTGAAACAGATGGAGCATCCGTTAATGTGTGCTTGAAGTCCCGCCTTAGCACATATTCAGTGGAAATTGAGGCTGTTGTAGCTTCACATATAACGGACTATCAGCCTAGCCAGGACATAGATGCTTCGGGCTGGAAGATTCCTGGCAATATGGACCTAGCTGACCCCAACTTCCACAAAACGCAGCGAGTGGATCTGCTGATTGGAGCCGGCTTATTCTTTGACCTGTTGTCGGCTGGCCAAATCCAGTTAGGTCACGGGCTCCCAATTGCTCAGAACACTCGATTTGGCTGGGTGTTTTCTGGCCACGGTGGACTATCACGGGATGTGTCGGCGCTCTGTGGTAGTGAGGACAACCCATGGAATAACCTCTGCAATAATGTGACTGCTGCCCCTTCCGACATTGTTATTGAAGGCCCACCCTTCAATGGGGGGAGAATGTTGGGCCAAGCAGCCACCAAAGAATGCATCTAAAATAATTATAATATGCTAAGCTGCAGCTGTTGTTATCAGCATGTTTCGTCTCTGTTTTGTCCCCAGTTTCGCATGCGCTTTATTGGTATTTGTAGCGTATGCGCTTTGGGGAGCTTTGGTTGAGCTTCTGCGCAAGCTCTTGGTTTTGGGTTTGTTGTGATTTGGAGTTTATTGGAGCCGCATATATTAGGGTTAAATTGAGCCCAAAATAAATATATGGAAACTATAATTTGAAATGTTTATAGTTATTCGGCTGCTATTAAAAACTACTAATAGCATAACAAGTATTATGTTCATTTTAGTAATTAATCTTTTAGTAATTAAATAAATATTTATAATGTGCTAATTAACTCTATTTTTTGACCCGACTTAACTGATCCCCTTGAGACCGCCGAGGTAGGGGCTAATAGCAACATCATGGGTCTTGTATCCAGGACCGTATTAGCCACAGGTAGGGTGGGCAAACAAGCCTCCCAACATCTGAGGTCTTGAGCCCTCGGCAGTGTAGTCCGTAGCGAAGGAACCCACTTTTCTATTTTTCCTTAATCCTTTCTCCCGGTGGCCAAGATGAGTAGCCGATCTCTTACCAAGAGAAGCTTGCCCCATGCACGCAGTTTTTTTTTGTGAATAATGAGAAAAAGACACCTTGGGAGGCGTGGCAAGAACACCACCCCATTAGCTGGCGAGCCGGTGGATTTGTCATATTGCGTGCGGTACCCCTCCCAAATTCAACACCTCGCCTAGGACTCGAATATCATATCCTTTATGACTTTCAAGGACTCATAATCATTGTTACACAGGTGATGAAGCCTGGTTTTACAAATACGATCCTGAAACCAAACAACAAAGCATGGTATGGAGCTCAGAAGGTGCGAATCTACCCGTTTCAAAAGCAAAGCAACAAAAGTCAGCAACAAAAGTAATGATCTCAATTTACTTCTACTTAGAGTTGTAGCTGCTATTCCTTTGGAAAATGGTCAGACGGTAACTGCCAAGTGGTATACTAAAGCTTGCTTACCAGAAGTATTCCAAAGTTTATTGGAAAAACGCAAAAAAAAGGAACTTCGCCGATACTTTTTGCATCATGACAATACGCCAGCGCACACTGCTGAAAAAACAAGTGACTTTATTGCGCTGTCAGGTATCGAAGAAATTCGACCAGCACCTCATTCCCCAAATCTAGCACCTTGCGACTTCTGGTTATTTCCAAAAATAAAAAAAATTTGCGAGGAAGAGTGTTCAACACCAATGAGGAGATAATAAACGCGGTCAATGATGAAATTGCAAAACTCCAAAAGGCCGATTTTGAAGACTGTTTTTCAAGGTGGATTTATCGACTTCAAAAATCTATAGAAATAAATGGCGATTACGTTGAAAAAATACAAAGGGATGATGAATAAAGATATAAATTTAAAAAAAAAATGTTTAATTTTTTTCTACTATATTAAGCTAACTTTTGTTAGTCCCCTCGTATATACATATGTACGAATGCTACAATAGAAGTAGGAAAATGTATTCTAGCGTTTCGGAATCTGAGGGCGAAGGGGGAGTTCTAGCATCATTGGCGAAACTCACAATTGCATCCCCTCGCGAAGAATTAATCATGGACGCCACACAGCTTAGCGCTGTCATCAGCACAAACCCCGGAAATAAACTTGAATGAGGACATACAAATTTCCGTTGTGACGAGCTATTAGATACCGTTAAATGTTTACCGGAATTTGCGGGGACTCGTACGTCTCTTGAAGACAAGTGACCGTTGCCGCATATCGCATATTCCGTCGGTATATACTACCAGGCCATCATCATGATTAAAAGTATTATAACATTATTATGTATTAGTAAGTATTATGATAGTATTATGACGAGGTTGAAAAAAAGCTCATCTTGTTAACCAATAAAGTAAACATTTTCTACGCTACCTCTCGTTAGACGAAGAGTAGCGGGGATGGAGATGAAGTTTCTAATCGACATTGGTGCATCCAAGAACTTTATCCGATCCCACAAGGTGTTTCGTTGTGTTCGCCCAGTGGATTCCCTATTTTCCATAAACTCAATTTACGGCGAAACTCCCGGCGAAGATCCCATTTATGCCAAACTTTACCCATATCCTATGAGAGCAGCGGAGTGTGTTTGAGATAGGGTAATTTTTAGGTCTAGTAAATTGCTATGGATGCTTCATAAAAGATTGTGCGGCAATAGCCAGACCTATTTTCGAAATCTTAAAAGGGGAAAATGGAAGGCATAAATCCAGAAATATCCAAGTGCCGTTTTCTGAAAAGCATCTAAAATCTTTTCATAAATTGCGGAACATATTAGAGGATGTCATGCTCAGATATCCGGACTACAAGAAGGCATTTGATATAACGACAGATGCCTCAGGCTGCCTCAATGGCATTGGGACAGTGTTGTCCCAAGAAGGTCGTCCTATTACAATAATCTCGAGGACATTGAAGGACAGGGAGATATTTAACCAATTAATAAGAACTATTGGCGATTATATGGGCATTAGCCAAATTGAGGCATTACCTACGTATATGTGGTGAAGAATATAAACATCTACACCGACCTTCAACCTTTAACCTATGCAATGTCGGATTCGAATCCCAACGCAAAGATTAAAAGATGGAAAGGGCGAATCGCTATATAGTTGCTGATGCCCTATCTAGACAACAGCTTAATGTAGTGGGAGAGCAAGCAGCTGAGTCCTGTGCAGCTACGATCCACAGTGAGCACTCGCTCACTTATACCATCGAAACGACTGACAAGCCGCTAAATTGCTTCCAGAATCAAACCGTTCTGGAAGAAGCGCGTTTCCCGCAGACATGGAATTTCGTTCTGATTTTATCTGCAAAGAGACATTTCTTGATGAGCTCGTAGACACAGTCATCCCCAATGGTGTGAACGCAATACATTGTAATTTACACACACTTGCAATGGTCCAGGACGATCTGGCATTGCAAAAATAGAGTGACAGATATTATTGAAATTGACGAGAGGAAAGAAATCCTCACGGCCGAACATAACAGGGCCCATAAAGCAGCCCAAAAAAACATGAAGCAGGTACTCACCGAGTACTACTTCTCGAAAATGGCTAAATTTCCACTGTGGAATGGCTTCAGAAAGTACTTCTTCACCTGCATAGATAAGTTCTTCAAATTGGCTGTGGTGCCCACAACGAACCATTGTTAAAATCGCACACAATTTCGACCATGTTGACCGACCACTTTTGGGTTGGCATTTCAAATGCGCCACCATTGCACAGCGTCTCGAATGGTCATATAGAGCGCTTCCATAGCACTCTTGCAGAGCTATCCAGATGTCAAAAAATCGAAAGAAACATAAAAGATACTGTGGAGCTGATCTTACTAGCCACCACCAGGTATAACAAATCAATCCACTCTATCATTGATAAAAGGCCGGTAGATGTTATTCAAACGCAAGCGGAGGACAAACCAACATCCCATAGAGGATCAGAAGCGCTCAAGTTGCGCTCTGGCCAGGGAAAACGCCTCTCGCCAAAATAGGGTTTTTGAAGTTGGCGACAAAGTCCTGGTAAAATCAAACCGAAGAACCGAAAATCAAACCACTCACACCGTAGTGTGAGGAGAAAATCGTTGAAGCGGAACTAGGGTCCACGGTCCTCATCAAGGGAGGGTGGTTCACAAGGACAACCTTAAATAACACCACTAGGCTATACGCTTCCTATAGTTATAGATTTTGGTCACTTGGAGTAAGTTATAAGATTATGTTATTTTAAGGTATCACCTTTTGTGTGGTGTGAATTCTCAATATAAGCATAATCTAAAAAGAAAATTCAATTTGCCAGATTCGAACTGATAAATTTCGAAATTTATAATAAACAGCCACCTTTCGTTTTTAAAGTTGTTGAGATTTCATTGAACATTTTGGCGCCCCCGGGTGGACTGTGTTATTATAATTTTATAAATTAAAATCAACTAGTGACACAAACAATATATAGAAAACAAAAATAAAATAAAAGAATTGCTCGCGACGGTAGTGCTGTTAGCTTTAAAAAAAATAAACAATAAAAAAAAAAAAATTTTAAATCCGCGTCGCGAAACAACAATTATTTATCAACTGGCAACTGGATTTATTTAGCATCTTTATTAAAGGAGTCATCACCATCCCCATGCCCTGCACCTGCATCGAGTGTACGAAGAAAGTAGCCGCAGGATTAAAGGATCAGAGCTCAGAACCTCAGGTATTTGTGAAAAAAAATTGAAAGATGAGAAAAGACAATTTAATATTCGTCTTGTGCTGGAATATTGCACCCTCCTTTCAATTCTTAGCGCAAACCTACTTCAAAATAGTAGAGCTAAAATGAATAATAAAGTTGTATATAAATTTTATTAAAATGTGTGTTTATTGAGATTATTTTATCTCGTCGCGAAAACGAAAGGAAAATAGGTGGCTGTAGAAATTAAAATGCGTGCACTCTTCGACGTTATAAATTCGATTATATTCAATCAACAAAAACTTTAGCCTAGCTTATCTAGTGCGGCGAAGCGGGGCGAATTCATGGGAGAGCGCAAGTGAGAGCTTCACTTGCGCTCCCGCTCCGCCCTAAACTAACTTATACTAGACTTCATACAATTCCACTTAATTATCTACATCTAATTATACACCGGCCCCGTTGAAGGCCTTCCTTAGGCTTCAACTATTGGCAACCTTGCCAGCTTGTGGACTGCTCTCCGAAATACTGCTCCTCTACTCGTCCTGACGTCGGCGACCCTGACCCTTCCGTCCGCGCCGGCGTGAGTCTCGACGACCCTGGCGGTGATCCACTGCTGGGGCGGCTGGTTGTCCTCGGCGACCAGAACCAGATCGCCCTTCCTGGCGTCCTCCTGCTCCCGCTGCCACTTCGACCACGCCTGTAGGCCCAAGACGTACTCCCGGGACCAACGCTGCCAAAACATTTGCTTGATTGACGAGACAAGCCGCCATCGCCGCAAGCACGTTAGACCCTGCTGGTCCGGGGTCCGCGGTGCTGGTGGGGCGATGAGCGGCACGCCTGTCAACCGGTGCCCGGGAGTCAACGCCTCGCCGTCGCTTGGGTCCTGACTGAGGGCGCCCAGGGGCCTCGAGTTCAGGACGGCCTCGACTCCAACGAGGGCGGCCTGCAGCTCCTCTGCGGTCAACTTTGCGCTGCCCACCGCTCGTAGGAGTAGGTGCTTTGCAGACTTCACACCTGCCTCCCATAGTCCGCGCATGTGCGGAGCCCGCGGCGGTATGAACGCAAATAAGCATCCTTTTTTTGATGCGTATTGCCGCAGCTCGTCCGCTTCGCTCTCGATCTGGTGCCGCATTGCCGCGAAGTGGCGACTCGCTCCGACGAAGTTCGTCGCGTTGTCGCAGTGCACGGTCTGCGGACATCCTCGGCGCCCAACGACCCTTTGAAAAGCCAATAGAAAGGAGTCAGTTGACAAATCGGAAACTACTTCTAAATGTACTGCTTTAGACGAAAAACAAACAAACAGGGCAATGAAGGACTTGTATGGTGGCCTACCACGAATTTCAAGGTCGTCTCAATAGGGCCACAGAAATCCACGCCACATATGGAAAATGGGCGGAGAGCACGAACTCGATCTAAGGGTAAATCTCCCATGATTTGAGCCATCAGATGAGGCTTGCATTTAAAACAGCGTATGCATGACCGTACTATCTGACTGCAGACTTCCTGCGCGTTTACTATCCAAACGCGCTGTCGCAAGAGACTCACTAGTGCTCGTGGACCCACATGAAAATTCGACTCGTGCAAGTATCGAACGTAGCTCTGAACAAATTGAGAGCGCTTCGTCAACAATACTGGAAACTTGGCATCGTACGAAATAGGAGCATTAGCTAGTCACCCCCCCACGATGGACCTGTGAACCAAATTTATTCTATCGTTTCTTTTACGTCTCCACCTCTTGACACAATATCTGCCGGGTTCTGTTTAGTTGGTACATGCCGCCACGTGCTATCCTCTGACTACTCTTGAATCTCAGCAACTCTATTTGATACGAACGTTGACAACGACGATGGATGGGAACGAATCCAATGAAGACAAACTTCCGAATCTGACCAATATACACTTCGTTCGATCGGTGCTTTGATAAGCGGTTTTATTTTGCGACAGAGGTCCGCGAGAAGGTGAGCGGCACATAACTCAAGACGGGGGAGCGTCTTTGTCTTGAGCGGCGCTACTTTCGACTTTGCTGTCAACAATGAGACTTTACTACCTTCTGCAGATTTGCAACGGATATAGACGCAGGCTCCATAGGCTCTCATCGATGCGTCAGAAAAGGCATGAATTTCAATTGGTGACATTGGCTCACTCATCACAAATCTCGGTATTGAGATCTCTTCTAACTGTGACAAGGCAAGCTGAATCTTGTTCCATACGGTTTCCAAGTGCAGTGGAATGGACTCATCCCAATCTAGCTTATTGAGCCAAAGTTCCTGTAACAGGATCTTTCCTTTAATAAGGATCGGGCTTAATAAGCCAAGAGGGTCGAAAAGCTTTGACGTCACCGAAAAAATATTCCGCTTAGTCGCCCTTTGACCCATGGCTGACATATCAATTTCGAATTTAAACATCATCTTTCGGAACCCAAACGATTCCTAGTGTTTTTGTCAGCTCTGAGTCCGAAAGTGTTATTGGCTTAACCGTGCTCTCGGATGCAGTAACTTCAGGCGAGTTTGAAAACCACTTGCTCAATTCAAACCCAGCGTTTTGAAGAACCTGAGTTAATTCAGACTTAATTGTCTTTAGCTCCTCCACGCAACCAGCACCCGTTAACATGTCGTCGACGTAAAAGTCAGACCCAATAACTTAAGCAGCTCGAGGGAATGTATTTTTCGCGGATTCACTCAACCTCTTCAAACACCTTATGGCCAGGAATGGGGCTGGTGCAGTGCCATAAGTAACGGTGTTGAGCTTGCACAATTTTAAGGACTCAGACGGGTCTTTTCTCCACACTATCAACTGGTATCGTCGATCTGCTTCATTTACCATCACTTGACGATACATCTTTTTTATGTCGGCTACCAGAGCGAATTTGTTTAGCCGAAATCTAAGAAGAGTTGAGTAAAGCTCTTCCTGAATTGTTGAACCCACCATCAGCAACTCATTTAAACACTTTTGTGTGGATGTCTTGCAGGACGCATCGAAAACGACTTGAAGTTTGGTCGTTGTACTTTGCGGCCGCAAGACACACTGGTGGGGTATGACGTAGTGTGGAGAAGCAAGAACGTCATTGCTTGCAGGGGACATATGGCCTAGGGATTCGTATTCTTCCATAAATTCCAAATACATTTTCTTTAAGTTCGGATCTCGAGATAATCTTCTCTCGAGCGACAGGAATCGGCGTTTGGCTATCTCGAATGAATTGCCCAAAACGCTTGGATCCGACTTAAATGGAAGTTTAACTTCAAATCGACCTGAAGGCAGTATTCTTGTAGTCTTCCGATAATGTTCCTCACATAGCTCTTGTTCTGGCGACAACATATTTTTAGAAGATGGAATTCTTCCAACGACCAGAATTTTTTCAAGTTTTTGTCTATTGACTCTAATATTTCCTCTTGGCAATTCAGACTAGAGACCGGCTGTGGAGGAGTTGAGGAATTTGCCAGATATTTTCCCGATACTATCCACCCAAGGAGAGTTTTTTGAAGGATGGGATGGTTCGGACCTTGTTTTATTTGGCCAACGGACAACAGTTCGAAAAATGACTCAGCTCCAATTAGCATATGTATCCGCTGAGGTTTGTAAAAATATGGATCTGCTAACGGCAAGTTCTGTGGTAGGGTCCAATCTTTCACGTTCACTGACTGGTCAGGGTGATAGCCTGAAATGGTTTTCAAAACCCAAAAGTCGAACGGGAACTCTCTACCATTGACTCTCGACTTCACCACGGTGTGTATCTTTTTCTTGACTTGTGAATTAGTTTGACCAATTCCAAGCAAGTTGATGCACGATTCCTCGATACGGATCTGTAAGCGTTGAGCAAGATCTTCTGTAATAAAATTCATTTGTGACCCTGAGTCAAGTAATGATCGGGCCAAGATGTGCTCACCATTTTTTGTGCGAACGCTTACGATCGACGTTGCTAACAAAACCCTTTCTACAGACGACGCATGCAAAGCATGTGAAGTAGAAGGGCCATCATTCGTTAACTCTGGAGGAGGATTTTGTGTGGGTGGTGGTAATGCTAAGCTATTTTCGGTCACTGTAAATCGGTGCAGAAGTTTATGGTGCGATCTTGAACAGATTTGGCACCTGGTCGATTTACAATTCGCTACCGTGTAACCTTTTCGCAGACAATTCAAACATAGGGAGGCTGACTTAACAAACTCAAACCTTTGCATTACAGCAAGGCGAGCGAACGGACTGCACTGGGCCAAAAAATGGTTGTTAGCGTTAAAATAACTGCAAGCTGGTTTGGCGTTGGTAGAAAAACAAGCCAACGAAGTTCTATTCAGTTGCTTGCCGAACCCAGTTTTTTCTTGTTTTGGGTTGCCAGTCTCTTTAGCGGACAGATGCTGGTACCTACGATTTAGTATTTTTTCGAAATCGGACCACAGCGGCAAGTCCTCATAATCCAGTGACTCTTCCCATTTTTGCTTGGTCACTGGATCCACTCTACTCAAAACTAAATGAATAATCATTGAGTTTGCAATTTTAGTATCATCTCCTATGGATAATAGTGATCCATAAATTGATGATACAGTGTCGATGAGACCCCTCAACGACGACGCAGACGGCTGGGAAATTTTCGGAAGGCTGAACAGTTGACGTATTTGGATCGCAAAGATGAGACATTCGTTATCATAAACTCTTTTTAGACTAGCGATAGCTTTGTCGTAATTACTCTCGGTGACCTGGAATGCCTTGACAGTTCCTAAGGCTTCACCAGAGAGGCAAGAAATTAAATGATTAAATTTCTCGATAACTGGAATGTTCACATCTTTGTCAACTAATGTCTCGAAAAGACTTATGAAATTTTTGAAATCCGAATAATTTCCACTGAATTTTGGCAATGCCAAACTAGGAAGTCGAGTTCGAGTTGGGGCTGCAGAAATTGCAGTAGCTGAACGGAAGTCTTCAGCTGAATTAAAGGCATTACATAAGGACATGATCCTTGCCTTGGTAGTTATTCCTAATTCATCCAACTCGGCTCCGAAATCATCAAATTCATCTATTTGCTCGATCTGGTCTTGCAACTCATTTGCTTTAGAAATTGCCTCATCTAAAACCTGAAGCCTGCACTCTAGTTCGGTTTTATTTAGAGGAAGTGATCCATCTTCCAAACGTTCCTCCAACCGGCGAATGCTTTTAACTTTGACATTTAATCTTCTTTTTAAGTCAATAAGAGTTGTGGAATTAAGTTTTTGTTTAGTACTTTCCATTATAAAAAATTTGTTTTTTCAATGCAAAAACGAAAACGATGCAAATTTAAGATTAATAATTTATTTAAATTTTTTATTAATTTTAAAATTGTAATATTACAAATTTATTAATAAATAAATTTTTAGAAATTTATTTAAAATTTTATTGAATTTAATTCAACAACAAGAAAATGCGAAAACGAAACTAATTAATTAATCTTATTTAAATATAATAAATAATTTATTAAATTTAACCAAATATAAATTGATTAATTAATTGATAACGAATTATTGATAGTAGAGGCACAGAGTTTCCAAAAAAATAGTTGGTCGCCAATGACAGTGAAACCAATATGCCCGACCAACTTGTAGGGGAGCGCGTCACTTGGCGGACCGGTAAACTATACGCGCCAAAAAGTGCATATACATACATACATACAGCAGCGGATAACGGTGGAAAACGAAAACGAGAATATTATCGCTGCATCTATTTGTATGTATGTAAACCAAATATATATGCACCTTTATTTATCTGTAATAAATATAATAATTTTTGGCTGCACTTTTGTATTTATTTGGAAGATTTTAAAATTCGAGAACGAGGGGTAGGGCGACAGTGATTGCAAATAATATAAATATTCTTTTTTATTTTCTCCACAGACATTTAGGTTAGCACATATATGTATATATAATTAAATTTTTAGAATTTTTATATATGTTGTTATTTATTTTTGCTCTACTATTTTTTCTACGTACGTATGCGCCAAGAATTGAAAGGAGGGTGCAATATTCCAGCACAAGACGGATTTTAATTTGTCTTATCTCAACTTTCAATTTTTTGCACAAATACCTGGGGTTCTGCTTTCGGATCCTTTAATCCTGCGGCCACTTTCCTTTCACAATCGATGCAGGTGCAGGGCATGGGTACGACAAATCCTTCCAGTAGCAGCTATGGAGAAGTTTGTTTCGCGACGCGGAGAATTCTTTAATTTTTATTTGTGAATTCACTGGCACAACCGTCGCGAGCAACTCTTTTTTTGAATATATATATGTTATATATATTGTTTATACATGTTATGTGTCACTGTCACTATTTTTTGTTGCTTTTTTATTTAATTATTCACTACCACCCGGGGGCGCCAAAATGTTTATTGAGATTATTTTATCTCGTCGCGAAAACGAAAGGAAAATCTCGTCGCGAAAACGAAAGGAAAATAGGTGGCTGTAGAAATTAAATTAAATTTCAAAAAAAACGAACGAAACGAAAATGCGTGCACTCTTCGACGTTATAAATTCGATTATATTCAATCAACAAAAACTTAAGCCTAGCTTATCTAGTGCGGCGAAGCGGGGCGAATTCATGGGAGAGCGCAAGTGAGAGCTTCACTTGCGCTCCCGCTCCGCCCTAAACTAACTTATACTAGACTTCATACAATTCCACTTAATTATCTACATCTAATTATACAATGTGGCCAATATAAATGAACAATTGCCTGTTCACAAAATTAAAACGCATAAATTATTCCAAAATCACTGTCGCCCCCTCGTTCTCGATATTGTAAATATTTGCCAATAAAATAGATAAAGTGCAGCCAAAAATTGTTTTATATATTTGTGCATAAATAATTTGGTACATACGGTGAACTTATCGCCTCCCTCCGTTATCCGCTGCTGTATGTATGCACGTATATGCATTTTTGGCGCCTTTTGTTCAACGAAACGTCAAGTGACAAATATTTAAATACTCAGTGCCTTGACTATAGATTTATTCGACTTAATTAATTGATTATTTTCGTTGGTTGAAATTATATTATATTATTATAAAAAAAAAAATTATAATTCGCAGAATTACTGTAAAATATAAATGTAAAAATAAAGTAACATTTATTAAATTAATTAATAATTATTGTTTTCGTTGTTTTGTACCGAGATTAAAATTTAATTAATTTTATTTATTGAAAAAAAAAAAAATATTTAAATAAATAATTTTTAAATATTAAAATTGCATTGAATTTGCTTCTTTTTAGAAAAGAAATAATTTTATAGAATGGAGAGTAATAAACCCAAAATTGATTCCATCACGATTTAAAAAGAAGATTAAATGTTAAGGTAAAAAGCATTCACCGGTTAGAGGAACGTTTGGAAGCTGGATCACTTCCTCTAGAAAAGACCGAGCTAGAATGCAAGCTTCAGGTTTTAGATGAGACAATTTCTAAAGCAAATGAGTTGCAAGACCAGATCGCGCAATTAGACGAAATGGATGAATTTGGAGCCGAGTTGGAAGAATTAACAATAAAAACCAATGCAAGGATTATGTCTTTATGCATTGCCTTCAATACAGCTGAAGACTGCTGCCCAGCAATTTCAACAGCCCCAACTCGAACTATACTTACAAGTTTATCATTATCAAAATTCAGTGGAAATTATTCGGAATTCAAAAATTTTTATACGTATTTTCGAATCCTGGATACACAAAGGAGGTACCATAGGAGATGACACTAAAATTGCAAATTCTATGATTATATATTATATTTAGTGTTGAGTAGAATGGATCCATAACCAGGCAAAAATTGCAAGAGTCACTGGATTATGAGGAATTGCCGCTGTGGTCCGACTTAGAAAAGATATTAAATCGTAGGTACAAGCGTCTATCTCCTGAACAGACTGGAAAAACAAAACAGGAGAAAACTGGTTTAGCAAGCAACTTAATAGAAGTTCGTTGGCTTGCTCCTCTGCCAACACCAAACCAGCTTACCACCTAGAATAGAAAATCCTCCTCCAGCGTCAACGAATGATGGCCCTTCTACATGCTTTGCTTGCGTCGGCTCTAGAAAGGGTGTTGTTAGCGACGTCGACCGTAAGCGTTCGATCTTGCTCAACGCTTACAGATCCGTAGGGAGGAACCGTGCATCAACTTGCTTGGAATTGGCCAATCTAATTCACAAGTAAAGAAAATAGATACACACCGTGGTGAAGTTGAGAATCAATGGTAGCAAGTTTCCGATCGACTTTTGGATTTTAAAAACCATTTCAGGCTATCACCCTGACCAGTCAGTGAACGTCAAAGATTCGACCCTACCAAAGAACTTGCCCTTAGTAGACCCACATTTTTAAAAACCTCAGCAGATAGATATGTTAATTGGAGCTGAGTCATTTTTCAACTTTTGTCCGTTGGCAAAATAAAGCAAGGTCCGAACCATCCCATACTGCAAAAAACGTTCCTTGGATAGATAGTATCGAGAGAATACATGGCAAATTCCTCAACTCCTCAACAACCGGTCTCTAGCCTGAATTGCAAGAAGAAATATTAAAATCAATAGATCACAATTTGAAAAAATTCTGGTCATTTTTGATTTTGTCGCCAGAACAAGAGTTGTGCGAGGAACATTAGGCGATACCAGTTGATAGTGTGGAGAAAATGACCATCTGAGTCCTTGAAATTGTGCAAGCTCAACACCGTTACTTATGGCACTGCACCAGCCCCATTCCTGGCCATAAGGTGTTTGAAGAGGTTGAGTGAATCCGCGAAAAATACATTCCCTCGAGCTGCTTATTGGGTCTGACTTTTACGTCGACGACATGTTAACGGGTGCTGGTTGCGTGGAGGAGCTAAAGACAATTAAGTCTGAAGTAACTCAGGTTCTTCAAAACGCTGGGTTTGAATCGAGCAAGTGGTTTTCAAACTCGCCTGAAGTTACTGCATCCGAGAGCACGGTTAAGCCAATAACACTTTCGGACTCAGAGCTGACAAAAACATTAGGAATCGCTTGGGTTCCCGAAGATGAATATTTCCACTGCATTTGGAATCAGCGTGGAACAAAATTCAGCTTACCTTGTCACAGTTAGAAGATATCTCCATACCGAGATTTGTGATGAGTGAGCCGAAGTCACCAGTTTATGTCATTTCTGACGCATCGATGAGAGCCTATGGAGCCTGCCTCTGTATTCTTTGCAAATCTGCAGAAGGTATTAAAGTCTCGTTGTTGCTTGCAAAGTTCAAAGTAGCGCCGCTCAAGGCAAAGAAGCATCTTATAAAAGTACCGATCGAACGCAGTATATATTGGTCAGATTCAGAAGTTTGTCTTCACTGCATACGTTCCCATCCCTCGTCGTTGTCAACGTTTGCATCAAATAGAGTTGCTGAGATTCAAGAGTGGTCAGAGGATAGCACGTGACGGCATGTACCAACTAAACAGAACCCGGCAGATATCGTGTAAAGAAGTGGAGACGTAAAGGAGTCGGTGGAATCGATCTGGTTTACAGGTCCAATGTTTTTAACGGAGCCGGAAGATAAGTGGCCAACGAGTCCCCTGTTTTATCCGTCACCAGAGGTGTTGCAGATGGAAGTAAAAAGAATGCGGTCGGACTGGATGCAAGGGTCTCCACTTCATATTTATTGGAAGTGATAGAAGGAGTTTCCTCTCACTTAAAACTGCTGAGAGTGTTCGTTTACATGTTCCGCTTTAAAAAGAAGTGTACAAAATTAGTAGTTCCTTTTGATAGTGTAATAAAATTGTCCAGATAGTTCAAGAGCACGAGTATCAAGAGGAAATTAAAAATTTTCGATAAAACCTTTTGTTAGCCCAAGTCTACAGAATCTAAATCCATTTGTGAATAAAGCTTCTCAGGATCTCCCATAAATCACGAGATAGGAGAGACACCAATCCCTTCTCATGTGGGGGAATTGTTACACTTTGACATTTTTTCCACAGATAGAAAGTACTTCCTCAACTGCATAGATAAGTTCTTCAAGTTTGCTGTGGTGCAGCCCATTGCGACAACGAACCATCGTTAAAATGGCACACAATTTCGACCATGTTGTCCGACAACTTTTGGGTTGGAATTTCAAATGCGTCACCATTGCATAGCGTCTCGAATGGTCATATACGCTATATAGCGTTTCCATAGCACTCTTGCAGAGATATACAGATGTCTAAAAATCGATAGAAACATAAAAGATACTGTGGAGCTGATCTTACTAGCCACCACCAGGTATAACAATTCCATCCACTCTGTCATTGATAAGAGGCCGGTAGATGTTATTCAAACGCAAGCGGAGGACAAACCAACAGACATCCCATAGAGGATCAGAAGCGCTCAAGTTGCGCTCTGGGCCATGGAAAACCCCTCTCGCCAAAACAGGGTTTTTGAAGTTTGCGACAAAGCCCTGGTAAAATCAAACCGAAGACTCGGAAACAAACTCACACCGTTGTGTGAGGAGAAAATCGTTGATGCGGAACTGGGGACCACGGTCCTCATCAAGGGAGGGTGGTCCACAAGGACAACCTTGAATAACACCACTAGGCGTTAGTTATAAGATCATGTTATTTTAGGTGATACCTTTTGGTGGTTCGAATTCTCAAAATAAGCATAATCTAAAAAAAAAATTAAATTGGCCAGATTCGAACTAATAATTCTCCTTTTGCTAAGATTGGCGTCGGCACACATCGCTGACTTTTTACCAGCCAAGTACATTCCTATCGTGGAGGGCCGCATCATAGTATGGGAAGAGTTCGCGCATGTAGCAGGATTCCTCTTTTTATCTTAAACCGGACAGACGTGTTTTTTTTGTGCCCACTGCGTTATTATAAATTCTCTTATTTGTTAACTTTAAACATTCCGGTGTTTATTTTGAATTACATTTATAAAAACAAAATTTTGCATTTTATATGCAGTGATATATTTGGAGGTAAAATAATCATTTTATTAATTTCCTTCCAAACATAGCCTTGCTCTGCTTCTTCATCTTTTACGGGTGTGCTTCTATTTTCGCTCAATAGACATTCTTGTCTCCATTCGTTGCAGTTTACTAACTCACACTAATCGCTCTTCCCTGGTACAGTGGTTCAAGGTACGTCAATAATAAAAACAACAAATATTAATAAATGAATTATTTAATAATCATGAAATTTAAACATGAGACAGAGTGTTCACTGAGATTAGTTTATCTCGTCGCGAAAAACCGAAAGACAAAAAGGTGTCTGTAAAATTTAAATACAGCAACTACGAGAAATACGTGCACTCGGTTCAACTTTATAAATTCGATTATATTTCTATCAAAAGAACTTAAGCCTAGCTTATCTATTGCGGCGAAGCGGGGCGAATTCACGAGAGAGAGCAAGTGAACTTTTCTTGCGCTCCCGCTCCGCCCTATTCTAACTTATACTAGACTTCAATAAAATTCAAACTTCATATTCTACATTAATTATACACCGGCCCCGTTGAAGGCCTTCATCAGGCTTCAACCACTGGCAACCTCGCCAGCTTGTGGACTGCTCTCCTGAAGACTGCTCCTGCACTAGTCTTGACGTCGACGACCCTGACCCTTCCGTCCGCGCCGGCAGTCTCGACGACCCTGGCGGTGATCCACTGTTGGGGTGGCTGGTTGTTCTCGGCGACCAGGACCAGATCGCCCTTCCTGGCGCCCTCCTGCTCCCGCTGCCAATTCGACCGCGCCTGTAGGCCCAAGACGTACTCCCGGGACCAACGCTGCCAAAAAGTTTGCTTGATTGACGAGACAAGCCGCCATCGCCGCAAGCACGTTAGACCCTGCTGGTCCGGGGTCCGCGGTGCTGATGGGGCGATGAGCGGCCCGCCTGTCAACAGGTCCCCGGGAGTCAACGCCTCGCCGTCGCTTGGGTCCTGACTGAGGGCGCCCAGGGGCCTCGAGTTCAGGACGGCCTCGACTCCAACGAGGACGGTCTGCAGCTCCTCTGCGGTCAACTTCGCACTACGCGTTTACTATCCAAACGCGTTTTACTATCCACTGGTGAGAGACTCACCAGTGCTCGTGGACCCACATGAAAATTCGACTCGTGCAAGTATCGGACGTAGCTCTGAACAAATTGAGAGCGCTTCGACAACAATACTGGAAACTTGGCATCGTACG
The DNA here is from genome assembly GCF_017639315.1 of Drosophila ananassae. Taxonomy (NCBI): domain Eukaryota; kingdom Metazoa; phylum Arthropoda; class Insecta; order Diptera; family Drosophilidae; genus Drosophila; species Drosophila ananassae. The sequence goes on along the minus strand of NC_057929.1, from coordinate 21,427,075 downwards.
AAATAGGAGCATTAGCTAGTCGCCCCCCGACCTGCAACAACGAAAAGGTAAGCCCAGCCTGAGAGGTTTCATGGACAAATGGACTTAACTTCTGTAGGCTTGGGCTAACAATAAGATTTTTTCGAATATTTTTAATCTCCTCCTGATACTCGTGCTCTTGGACTATCTGGAAAATTTTATTAAAAGCTTCTTCGTATTCATACAGGTGAAGGTACATTATCAGAAGTAACTACTAATTTTTTACACTTCTTTTTAAAGCGGACCATGTAAACGAACACTCGCAGCAGTTTTAAGTGAGAGGAAAATCCTTCTATCACTTCCAACAAATATGAGGTAGAGACCATTGCAGTCAGTCCGACTGCATTCTTCTTTGCTTTCATATGCAAGATCTCTGGGGGCTCGTTGGCCACTTATCTTCCGGCTCCGTTAAAAACGATGAACCTGTGAACCAGATTGATTCTATCGTTTCCTTTACGTCTCCACCTCTTGACACAATATCTGCCGGGTTCTGTTTAGTTGGTACATGCCGCCACGTGCTATCCTCTGACCACTCTTGAATCTCAGCAATTCTATTTGATACGAACGAAGTCAACGACGATGGATGGGAACGAATCCAATGAAGGCAAACTTCCGAATCTGACCAATATATACTTCGTTCGATCGGTGCTTTGATAAGAGGTTTTATTTTGCGACAGAGGTCCGCGAGAAGGTGAGCGGCACATAACTCAAGCGTCTTTGTCTTGAGCGGCGCTACTTTCGACTTTGCAGTCAACAATGAGACATTACTACCTTCTGCAGAACGGATATAGACGCAGGCTCCATAGGCCCTCATCGACGCGTCAGAGAAGGCATGAATTTCAATTGGTGACATTGGCTCACTCATCACAAATCTCGGTATTGAGATCTCTTCTAACTGTGACAAGGCAAGCTGAATTTTGTTCCATGCGGTTTCCAAGTGCAGTGGAATGGACTCATCCCAATCTAGCTTGTTAAGCCAAAGTTCCTGTAACAGGATCTTTCCTTTAATAAGGATCGGGCTTAATAAGCCAAGGGGGTCGAAAAGCTTTTATGTCACCGAAAGAATATTCCGCTTAGTCGCCCATTGACCCATGACTGACATATCAATTTCGAATTTAAACATCATCTTTCGGAACCCAAACGATTCCTAGTGTTTTTGTCAGCTCTGAGTCCGAAAGTGTTATTGGCTTAACCGTGCTCTCGGATGCAGTAACTTCAGGCGAGTTTGAAAACCACTTGCTCAATTCAAACCCAGCGTTGTGAAGAACCTGAGTTACTTCAGACTTAATTGTCTTTAGCTCCTCCACGCAACCAGCACCCGTTAACATGTCGTCGACGTAAAAGTCAGACCCAATAACTTAAGCAGCTCGAGGGAATATATTTTTGGCGGATTCACTCAACCTCACAGTGGTCCGGATGCCTGCCATAAATCCAATTTTGCAATAGTCCTGGATCTAAAAATTTCTAATGCACATCAATTCTTGAATATTTGAACTATAATTCCCCAAAGTATTAGCTAGTTTCAATTCCGTTTACATACAAATTTTTAGCCTTAAAAGTGACAAGTGGCGAAAATCCTATAAAAATATAATGTAATTTTTTTTTTATGTACGAACATTTTTCTCATGAAATTTTTTTTGTAACAGTTCATTATTACTGTAAACTATATCATCAATAAAAAATTTTATCAATATGTATTGTTTTATTGATGGGATTCTCATTTAATTAGCGAAAAATCGTTTTTTTTTTTTTAATAATTTTTTCCAAATCGAATATTTTTAGCCTTTGAACAACTTCGACCGAGAGACTATATAGGTAATATTAGTATACATCTGCACTACAATATCCAATTTAAATTTGTTGCGCAAAGTTGCGCAAATGCGAATGCGAGCATTTTTTCCACAATAAAATAGATTTTTTTTTCCAAAACCACCTTTTCAGAGTTTTTAAATTATTTATGCGAGACGCATTTGACATAATTTTTTCGAAAGATTATATTATTTTACATGGAATAGCACACGGAATTCCGAAAATCATGCCTTTTGCTCCCACAAAGAGGGATTTATTCCTTTTCTTAAAGGCTTCTGAAGCTAAGACGTATGATGCCAAAAGAATTCATTTGCAAAATTATGTAATTGAAAAATTGAAATATAAAAACTGTCCAAAAGAATTAAAAAAAGAGGTTTTGCTCATTATTCAGTATTTCTGTAAAAATATTTTTGAAAAACTGAGTAATTGTAGCAGACACTGGAATCGTGTTTAGAAAAGAATGCTACCTGGTTAGATAAAACAGTCACTTTTCCATGCGAAACATCCGTGATTGAAAAATGTACACCTTCTCACGATGATACCATACGCAATGGCGGAACCAAGAGGGGCCGACCGCCGAAATCCTTTGAAGATATCAATGAGCGTTCTAAAAAACGAAGAGTAAATAGTTTACTCAAGTCACCCGGATCTGAACTAGCATATGCTGCATCTGTGAATCTTCGATCGGAAGGTAATAGTTTTGGCGCAAATTTGGTATGGAAAGTGGCATCTTCCAAAGTGGGTGATGGTTCTCAACCTGTGAACACATTCACATCTTATACTGAAGATGAAGCTTTGGCTTTAATGGTATCAAACAAATTGACAAAACACCAATATCTTAATATTAGATCAGGTATTAAGGAAAGAGGCATTGATATGTATCCTTCTTATCATAAGATTATAGAAGCTAAAAAAAGGTGTTATCCAAACAACATTACAATTACTGAACAGAGTGCTAAAGTTCAATTGCAATCACTTCTTAATCACTTATCAAATCGTTTAGTACAGGTCGTACAACCTGTTTTACGCACTCTTCCTTCAAATTGTCTCTCAAATTTGATTTTCACCTGCAAGTGGGGCTTTGACGGAACTTCAGGACATTCAGCTTATAAACAGCGTTCGTTTGAAGACTTTAATGACCAAAATATTATGATAACTTCACTTGTACCTTTGGAGTTGTATACTCCAAAATCTAATTCATGTCAAAAAATAATACTGGAAAAATTGTCGTCCATCATCTTCTCGATCTTGCGTACCAATTAAAATCCATTTCACAAAAGAGACTACTGCAGTTTCGTTGTCAATAAGAGATGAGATTGAAAGTCAAATAGGTAATTTAGTACCAAGTACCATTCAAAATGATGAATTTCATAATATATATATTTCTCATCAAATGCTCTTAACTATGATTGACGGAAAAGTCGGTAATGCTCTTACACAAACTGCCTCAACTCAAAGATGTTATGTTTGCGGAGCATTACCGAGTGTTATGAAGGACATAAATACATCAATTCAAAGAGAAACAGATCCGTCCACATTTGAGTTTGGCTTATCTCCTCTTCATGCCAAAATTCGATTTTTCGAATGTTTGCTGCATATTGCATATCGCTTGGACTTCAAGAAATGGCAAGTTCGAAGTCCTTCAGAGAAAGCTAGCTTTAAAGCAAGAAAGGCATATATTCAAGCAGCCTTCAAGGAGAAGATGGGGTTGTTAGTAGATTTCCCTAAAACAGGAGGTAGTGGATCGACAAACGACGGAAACACCGCACGTAGGTTTTTTAACGATCCAGATATTTCATCTGAAATAAAGGGCATCGACATAATTTTGATAAAACGATTTGGCATAATTTTGCAAACTCTGTCTTCTGGTTTTGAAATCAATAGCAAAAAATTTGAGGTTTATGCGCTCGATACGGCAAAAATGTATGTGAACTTGTATAATTGGTATAATATGCCAGCTTCCGTCCATAAAATACTGATTCATGGTGCAACCATAATAAAAACTGCTTTGCTGCCTATTGGACAGATTTCGAGAAAATAATACACGAAAAATATCAAGAAAAGATACCATGATGGATTTAATGCATAATTTGCTAATTTCTTCTGATCCAGTAATACTTTCAAAATCAAAATACGCTCAAAAGCAAACAAAGCCTCTAGCAAAAGAGGTTATGGAACTTTTGAGGCTGCCATTAGATCAGAACGTCTGCTCAGATTCAGATAGTGATTCTAGTGAGCCAATATTTTTACAAATTGTTGCAGTTAAATTTTTCTTTAACATTTCTTTAGTTAAAAAAAAAATTTCTTTAAAATTTAGAAACAAAAATTAAAAAAAAAAAATTAAAAAAAAATTTTTTTTTTTTAAATTTTAAGAAAAATTATAAAAAAATTTAAAAAAAAAAAAGGAGAGTCTAAATTTACCGTAAACCTCCACGTGGTACTCTCTGGGGTCGTGAAAAATGAGATAATATATTCACCAGCTAATTACGGAAGTAACAACTGCCATATTGGAGCCGCCATTTTGAATTTTGAAATTTCGACTTCATATTCGACCCCCAAAACCCCCGAGTACAAATTTTGAACTCTCTACGTTGAGTTTCTGATTTATGACCACTTTTTCCCACTAGCCGGACCACTGTGAACCTCTTCAAACACCTAATGGCCAGGAATGGGGCTGGTGCAGTGCCATAAGTAACGGTGTTGAGCTTGCACAATTTTAAGGACTCAGACGGGTCTTTTCTCCACACTATCAACTGGTATCGTCGATCTGCTTCATTTACCATCACTTGACGATACATCTTTTTTATGTCGGCTACCAGAGCGAATTTGTTTAGCCGAAATCTAAGAAGAGTTGAGTAAAGCTCTTCCTGAATTGTTGGACCCACCATCAACAACTCATTTAAACACTTCTGTGTGGATGTCTTGCAGGACGCATCAAAAACAACTCGTAGTTTGGTCGTTGTACTTTGCGGCCGCAAGTCACACTGGTGGGGTATGACGTAGTGTGGAGAAGCAAGAACGTCATTGCTTGCAGGGGACATATGGCCTAGGGATTCGTATTCTTCCATAAATTCCAAATACATTTTCTTTAAGTTCGGATCTCGAGATAATCTCTAATGAATATGTTCCTCACATAGCTCTTGTTCTGGCGACAACATCTTTTTAGAAGATGGAACTTCTTCCAACGACCCGAATTTTTTCAAGTTTTTGTCTATTGACTCTAATACTTCCTCTTGGCAATTCAGACTAGAGAACGGCTGTGGAGGAGTTGAGGAATTCGCCAGATATTTTCCCGATTCTATCCACCCAAGGAGAGTTTTTTGAAGGATGGGATGGTTCGGACCCTATTTTATTTGGCCAACGGACAACAATTCGAAAAATGACTCAGCTCCAATTAGCATATCTATCCGCTGAGGTTTGTAAAAATATGGGTCTGCTAACGGCGAGTTCTTTGGTAGGGTCCAATCTTTTACGTTCACTGACTGGTCAGGGTGATAGCCTGAAATGGTTTTCAAAACCCAAAAGTCGAACGGGAACTCGCTACCATTGATTCTCGACTTCACGGTGTGTATCTTGTTCTTAACTAGTGAATTAGTTTGACCAATTCCAAGCAAGTTGATGCACGATTCCTCGATACGGATCTGTAAGCGTTGAGCAAGATCTTCTGTAATAAAATTCATTTGTGACCCTGAGTCAAGTAATGCTCGAGCTAATATGTGCTCACCATTTTTTGTTCGAACGCTTACGATCGACGTTGCTAACAAAATCCTTTCTACAGATGACGCATGCAAAGCATGTGAAGTAGAAGGGCCATCATTCGTTAACTCTGGAGGAGGATTTTGTGTGGGTGGTGGTAATGCTAAGTTATTTTCGGTCACTGTAAATCGGTGCAGAAGTTTATGGTGCGATCTTGAACAGATTTGACACCTGGTCGATTTACTATTCGCTACCGTGTGACCTTTTCGCAGACAATTCAAACATAGGGAGGCTGACTTAACAAACTCAAACCTTTGCATTACAGCAAGGCGAGCGAACGGACTGCACTGGGCCAAAAAATGGTTGTTAGCGTTAAAATAACTGCAAGCTGGTTTGGCGTTGGTAGAAAAACAAGCCAACGAAGTTCTATTCAGTTGCTTGCCGAACCCAGTTTTTTCTTGTTTTGGGTTGCCAGTCTCTTTAGCGGACAGATGCTGGTACCTACGATTTAGTATTTTTTCGAAATCGGACCACAGCGGCAATTCCTCATAATCCAGTGACTCTTCCCATTTTTGCTTGGTCACTGGATCCACTCTACTCAAAACTAAATGAATAATCATTGAGTTTGCAATTTTAGTATCATTTCCTATGGATAATAGTGATCCATAAATTGATGATACAGTGTCGATGAGACCCCTCAACGACGACGCAGACGGCTGGGAAATTTTCGGAAGGCTGAACAGTTGACGTATTTGGATCGCAAAGATGAGACATTCGTTATCATAAACTCTTTTTAGACTAGCGATAGCTTTGTCGTAATTACTCTCGGTGACCTGGAATGCCTTGACAGTTCCTAAGGCTTCACCAGAGAGGCAAGAAATTAAATGATTAAATTTCTCGATAACTGGAATGTTCACATCTTTGTCAACTAATGTCTCGAAAAGACTTATGAAATTTTTGAAATCCGAATAATTTCCACTGAATTTTGGCAATGCCAAACTACGAAGTCGAGCTCGAGTTGGGGCTGCAGAAATTGCAGTAGCTGAACGGGAGTCTTCAGCTGAATTAAAGGCATTACATAAAGACATGATCCTTACCTTGTTAGTTATTCCTAATTCTTCCAACTCGGCTCCGAAATCATCCAATTCATCTTTTTGCTCGATCTGGTCTTGCAACTCATTTGCTTTAGAAATTGCCTCATCTAAAACCTGAAGCCTGCACTCTAGCTCGGTTTTATTTAGAGGAAGTGATCCATCTTCCAAACGTTCCTCCAACCGGCGAATGCAAAAGCTCAGGAACTTTGACATTTAATCTTCTTTTTAAGTCAATAAGAGTTGTGGAATTAAGTTTTTGTTTAGTACTTTCCATTATAAATAATTTATTTTTTTCAATACAAAAACGAAAACAATGCAAATTTAAGATTTAATATTTTATTTAAATGTTGTTAAATAAATTTTATTACAAATTTTTCTTGTTGTTGAATTAACTTAAATAAATTTTAATTTGATATCAAGAAAATGCGAAAACGAAAATAATTAATTAATCTTATTTAAATATAATAAATAATTTATTAAATTTAACCAAAAAAATCTATATTGATTCATTAATTGATAAACGAATTATTTGATAGTCGAGGCACAGAGTATCCAAAAAAATAGTTGGTCGCCAATGACACCAAAACCAATATGCACAACCAAATTGTAGGAGAGCGCGTCACTTGGCGTTCCGTTAAACTATACGCGCCAATAAGTGCATATACATACAGCGACAGTGATTGCTAATAATATATACATATATATTCTGTTTTATTTTGTCCACAGGCAGTACATGTAGGTTAGCACATATATTTATAATTAAATTTTTAGAACTTTTATATTTGTTGTTATTTATTTTTTGCTCTACTATTTTTTCTACGTACGTATGCGCCAAGAATTGAAAGGAGGGTGCAATATTCCAGCACAAGACGGATTTTAATTTGTCTTATCTCAACTTTCAATTTTTTGCACAAATACCTGGGGTTCTGCTTTCGGATCCTTTAATCCTGCGGCCACTTTCTTTTGACAATCGATGCAGGTGCAGTGCATGGGGACGACAAATCCTTCCAGTAGCAGCTCGATTGGAGAAGTTTGTTTCGCGACGCGGAGAATTCTTTAATTTGAATTTTGGTTTTTGAATTCACCACCAAGCAACTCTTTTTTTTTTTTGAATATATATATTGTATATATTGTTTATATATGCATATTGTGTCACTGTCACTGTTTTTGTTGCTTTTTTATTTAATTATATTAACTACAGTCCACCCGGGGGCGCCAAAATGTTCACTGAGATTAGTTTATCTCGTCGCGAAAAAACCAAAAGACAAAAAGATGTCTGTAAAATTTAAATATAGCAACTACGAGAAATACGTGCACTCGGTTCAACTTTATAAATTCGATTATATTTCTATCAAAAGAACTTAAGCCTAGCTTATCTACTGCGGCAAAGCGGGGCGAATTCACGAGAGAGCGCAAGTGAGCTTTTCTTGCGCTCCCGCTCCGCCCTATACTAACTTATACTAGACTTCAATAAAATTCAAATTTCATATTCTAAATTAATTCTAAACAGAGTATTCAACAGTGGTTTTAGTGGACAGTAGATTCAAAGAGTTGATTAGGTTTTCGTAAAATCAATGACCAACTCTGTGTGCTCGACACAGTTTAGTAGTCTGCAATGAGTTGCCATAACTTCAGAAATCCTCTTTTAGAGATGTGCTTGTGACGAATAATCTTTAGCCTACTCAGCCGACAATTATTTAGCTGCTAATATTTCTGGCCTCCCCAAGGGCCGGATCTGGGAAAAATTTGGCATCCGTAAAAATTCCGTAGACCCAATAATTCAAACTCCCTTAAGAGTCACCGAACAGGGTAATCAACAGTTCGGAACTCCGGTGTGAACTGAGTATTAGTTACTGTGGCACCAAAACCCTTGCAGGTAATCCCACCATCGAAACACATTTTTGTTTCCCGGCTTGCCCCTGATATTTCTGAGATTGATATCTCGGGATACATCAAAGCCAAAATAAAAGCCGACATAAATGTGGTGGTGGATATTACAAAATTTAAATATTCATACACCAGGCACACGTCATCTTTCAAAATACGTATATCCTTGCAGATGATCAAGGCGATTGTTCCGCCAGCTTTTGGCCAACTTTTCGTCCAAGAACACCAGCCAAGTACGGCGAAAAAAAATAACCAAACCTGTGGGTGTAAAACTCTCACATGTTACGGCCGCTGACCAACCTTCCACCTCATCTTCCTCAGTTTCAAAAAACTTATGTCTTCACTAACACTTGCCTATCAGAATACTAGAGGGTTACATAGAAAACTTTCCAAATTGTATTCTGATAGTTCTTTCTTTGCATCTCACATTATAGTATTTACAGAAACTTGGTTAAAGCCGGAGATCTTAAGCTCCGAAGTTTTCCCAAGTAGGTACACCACTTTTAGATGTGACAGAACTCTGCGAAGGGGAGGAGTGTTAATTTCTGTATACTCCAACGTCGCTTCTGATAAGGTAAAATCACAAGAGTGTAATGACATTGAATTTCTTTGCATTAAAATCATGTAAAATCAACCCATCAATCTTTGTATATTACCTGTTCTTATATACCACTTTCGTCCGAACCGCTAACATACTGGCAACATTTGTCCTCTATTCGTTTCGTTTTTGATCGTCTGTCTGATGGTGACCAGCTGATAGCTCTGGGTTTCTTAAATATCCCAAAACTCATGTGATCAAATGTTGAAATTTACAGCTTAACTCCCACTACGACTTCCCTGCGAGCATGTTCGACATGTCACTCCAAATTACCACGTTCGAAAATATTTAGGTCGGCTGTTGGAACTATGTTATGTTTCTGATCCTGATGGAATTACTCATTCCAGAACATTGCCCCTTTCTAACCCTGAGGATCCATATCATCTCATTCTTGAGGTTTTAATCTAAAACAATAGCTTAATTGACCATAAGTCAACACTTAAATCTCATACAGTTCGTTTCTTCCGTAAGGCTGAATTTCGGAATTTCGGAATTTGATTGGTCTGATCTACTGGCATGCGAGGATATAAACATCGCATTACAAAAATTGTATAACACCTTGAACATATTTTTCGACGCTTCCGTGCCGTGGAAATACCCGTGGTATACAAGGCACCTTATAAATTTAAAGAACATTATGAGTAGACTTTGAAATAAACATAAATTATTTGGCTTTACAGTTAGCTATTCAAGATACTCAGTAGTTCGGCCCAATTTCGATCTGGGTGTCCTATTAGATATGAAACTTAAATTTACCGACCATATATCTACCATGGTTAATAAAGCAATGTGTGTGCTTGGTTTTATTAAAATATGGTCAAAAGAATTTAATGAGCCGTACATAACTAAATCGATATATACATCATTTGTCCGTCGCATTCTTGAGTATGGATCGTGTGTTTGGAGTCCTCAATACGGAGTACACCGAGATCAGAATAGATTAGAATCTATACAAAAAACTTCCTGACTTTTGCCCTTAGGGGACTTAATTGCGATGCAAATCTTCACCTCCCCTCTTAGACTAGTAGTATATTAATCAGACTTAGTAGACTTTTATTAACCAACTTATCATAAACAAACCGTAGAACAATGTTGGGAGTCATGTTTCTATATAATCTTATTTACGGAAATGTAGACAGCCAGCATTTACTAACACGCTTAAATTTTAACGTTCCTAGTAGAAGGACTAGAAAATTTCGTCCTCTAATCCTCAGTCATTGTAGTTTGACATATGCCCAACACGATCCGTTCAGGGTATTATGTTTGGACTACAATGGTCTCTACCGCATCTTGTCATTTTGCTCCACTATAAATTTTAAATCCCTTATACTAAATGCCTCCTTTATACTAAACGCCTTATCTGTGCAACACTCTTCCTCGTGATATCTTACTCCTACTCTTCTCCTTAACTATATCGGATCTATCCCCCCCGCCGTACGTTAGGCGGCAGCGTCCCTCGGTTGGTTGGACGGGAGGTGGGCTATACGTATGCAGTGGGAAACCGGTTGAGACGTCCCAGCCAGTGTTGGACTTCGTCATTTCAGGAGGATTGGACTCTGCTGGAATCCAAACTAGAGAAGTGGTTGATCTCATTTCGGACCGCTTTTGCCGTTTCGCTTTACAGCCCTGCCCTGCTCAGATCAGCCCGTAAAAGGCTAATCTTCAAAACAACGGATATTAGCAAGTACCAATCTCATCTCAACACCTTCACCGACCCCAGCCTGCCTCTTGACTCTCCTCATGACATCGACACTGCTGTGGAAACAATGACCACTCACATCCAAGAAGCAGCTTCAGTAGATGCACCGAGACTCTCCAACCGCCCAAGAGCAACCGATAAAGACATCCACTTCTGGAGCCCGGACAAAACCGCCCTTAACAGAGCGTCCAAACTTCTGTCGGATACGCTGGCGAAGGTGAGGAAAGAGGCGTTTGACGGGTTCGTTGAGCAACTAGAGCAAGGCGACCCTCAGCACAACGTATGGTGGGTCACCAAAAGCATGAGGCGGCCCCTGAAAAGGACCCCACCCGTGAGAAGAACTGACGGCATCTGGTGCAGATCAGAGACGGGCAAGGCCAACGGCTTCGCAGAACACCTAGAAGAGGTCTTCACGCCCTTCAATCGTTGCTCAACTGAGGACGCTGCGGAAACCGACCAGCTACTAGCCGAGCCTCTCCGGGATGCCGACCCAATTCGTCCAGTCACTGTCGAAGAAACAGCCCATCATGAGCAACACCAAGGCCCCGGGCGATGATGGTATCAATGCAATTGCATTAAAGCTGCTCCCTCCTCTAAGCATCCAGCTAATCACCAGAATCTACAATAGATGCTTGGAGATAGGGTACTTTCCGTCCACTTGGAAACGTGGCCTGGTAACTATGAAACCTAAGCCCGGAAACCCGAAGCGAATCTTTCGTCCTTAGGGTCGTGCGATACATCCTGGACGCTTTTGAAACCAAAAAGTACTGCATGGCCGTCATGCTGGACGTTAAGCAAGCTTTCGACCGGGTCTGGCACCCCGGACTCCTCTACAAACTCAAAGCAGCCTTACCTCGACCATACTTTCTATTGTTGAAGTCTTTTTTGGAAGACCGTAAATTTGCGGTGAGATGCGGTGAAGCCATCTCAGAGCTTGGAGTAGTCCACGCCGGAGTTCCCCAAGGCAGCGTACTTGGACCGCTGCTATACAATGTATATACGGCTGACCTCCCCGTCCTGCAAAATCCGAACCTGATGGCTGCAACTTATGCAGATGACACTGCATTTTTGACCGCTTCGGACAGCGCCATGGATGCTGCTGAGGTCATGCAAACACAGCTCGACCTCCTCAATAGATGTCCAAAGCGGTGGAATATCACTGTTAAAAACGAAAAGTCCACCACCACCACATTCTCTCTCCGCCCAGGCAACTGCCGTACAGTCTACCTAATCGGCTCCCCAATCCCGCAAGAGGACACTCCAAAATACCTGGGGTTCACACTTGAGAGGAGGCTCACCTGGAGGCCCCATCTATTAAAGAAGAGGAAATAGGCTGATGAAAGACTTCGATCCTTCTACTGGCTCATGGGTAGGAGATCGTAGCTGAGAAAGTCTTCGAAGCTACTGGTGTACAAGGCCATAATACGTCCAATCTGGACATATGGCATCCAACTCTGGGGCACTGCGAGGTCGTCGAAAGTGCGGATCATCCAAACTTTCAAAAATAGAGCCCTTAGAATCGCCACTGGGGCCCACCATTTCCACGACAAACACACAATCCACGAGGTCCTGAAGCTCCCATGGGTGAGAGACGAGATTCAAAAGAGCAGCGCGCGCTACTTACAGAGGCTCCACGACCACCCAAATCTGTCTGCCATCGCCTTGCTGGACAACAGTCAGCAGATTAGAAGACTGCAGAGAACGCACCCTCTATACCTCGCCTGGACTTCTTAACATGAAAAAATTTAGAATTCACAAATTCACAACTTATTCTCATTTCTTTCCCACACACTAAACTAGAATACCGGCCTTATGCTCCGACATTTGATGCTCCACATATTGTTGCTAACACACTCTAATGTACCCCTAGATTCACTACACTCTGCTAAAATACTCTAAAGTACTCTAGTCTAGTATTGCTTAGTTCTATATGCATTACTAATGATAATGACAATTTAATGTTTGTCCGCAATGGGCAGTTTACTACAAAAAAAAAAAAAAAAAAAAAACGTTTGCAGTGGGAACCGCGCCCAAACAGGCGATTCATAGAACGGCTGACATGGTTGACAAATTTCCGCAGTCTCGCATGAGAAAGCTTCTAAAGGTAGACACTGACCAGTCATTGGACACTGGACACTGGATTCGTTGGAAGTGCACCACAGATTGGTCAGAAGCTTAGTCTTCCTGAGTTCTATCTTAAAGGTCGTGATGGACACTCCAGATGCAAAGGATTTGGAGAAAATTAGGTTTATAGAAACTCAACTAATAAATTCAAACAATAGACAAATAGAAATTAATACTAAAGTTCAAAACCAAATCAATTTACCTACAACTGCGGTCAATCAGATTCTGAACTTAGCCAAAATTTCAAAAGTCGACACTGGCCATTTATTCGAGACCTTACTGGCTCGGAATAGAATGTTAATGATGGAGTTGCAAAATTTAATGCTTGCTATTGCCTTAGCTAAAATCAATGTCGTCAGCCCCAATATATTATATCACGCAGATTTGGAGTCAGTTTGGCAGCACCCCCATAAGGGATCTTTTGTCCGTCTCGTCCGTAAAAATAGTACAATCCGTTAACATCTTATACCTTATTATAAAATTTCCTAAGGTAAAATTTGCATGGAAGAAAGTTACAATATACCTTGTCGCCCAACACCATTTAATCCTTCAGTTAAAGGACAGCGTCGTTGTAGAATGTGGAAGAAAGGTCTGGTCGTCCGGTGCCACGTTTTGCCGGCTTGCAGCAAGTAGCTCATGCGCCAGAGATCTACACGCAGGAGGAACTGCACACTGTGAAGCCCAGCCAAACAACTAGCCCAATCACCCACGTAGATGAGGGTACCATCATCACCAATGACTGTTCAGCGCAGGGTCGAGATGACAACGAGTCAGAAGTTTTGGTACATGGAACGTACCTTGTAACATTTGACGAGCGTGTCATGATAAAAAATATTCAGTATATCAATCGCAATAACATTCGAAAGAAAACTCCAGGAGTGACGAAATCACCATTGTTGAATATAAACATCACCCACGAAGTTTTAAGCGTACCTTACTTCATCGTTTGAATGAACGTAATCTGAGAATCATCAAGAAGGTTGGAGAAGAAATCAATGGCACCAAAACACTGAAGATAATATTAACCATGATGGCAGTATTCTGCCCGTTAGCTTGCTGCTCACCTGTCATCTAGTCACCCTGGCAAGAAGATCCGCTATCAAGCTCAAGGAGGTGATCGCTGGAATAGGGTTGGCCGTAGGTGGCCCTAATCTTAAAGGGGAGTAGTTAACAATAGTTAACGCAAATAATGAAATAAATAATAAATAATATTAAAATACGTATAACAAACCCAATGTAATAGGCACCAGCTTTTAGGGGACGGGCCGTCACCGAGCCATATCGGTTCCCGCTTGGTTAGCACATCCCGGTTATGCGCGGTCTGGCCACCGTCCATAGCTTAGATTTAAAAAGTTTCAGTTTAAATCTGTATCTCAAGGAATTAAGAGCGCACTGCTCAATAAAGATTTAACTCCGGCAATCGCCGTCATAATTATCTATCTTTTACTTGCTGGCTGAGTCATTAGTCCAGCGGAAACGAAGACAGTAAAGTCCGCAACGTAATCGTCATAAGTCTACAGGGTAGCAGAGGAACAATACTAAGAGGGGCTCGACAACTGAAGCATTGACATATTAATTTAATTTATATATTAATTAAATTAATATTACTTTATAGGGTCGGAGATCTTAGGAGCTCTCAGGTGTACTGCGGAAACTTTTTGTAATGAAACCAATCTCTGTTCTGTATTTTGGTTCAGGGGACCCTACGGTTGGTCTAGCCGATATTAGTTTTAGTATTTTAGAATTTTAAGAATTGCATGTAAACATGTAAGATATTTGTTTGGAATAAAATCAGTTTCAATATTGAAATTCCATATTTAATGCGACCTTATCACGAAGTGTAAATCCAGTAGATCACTATTTAACTGGGCATCAGTTGAGCAAATAAAACAAAGTCCAAACCATCCTTACTTTAAAAAAAAACTATCCTTGAATAGGTAGTATCTTTAAAATATATGGCAAATTCCACAGCTCCTCAACAGCCTGTCTCTAGCCTGAACTGCCGAGAAAAATTATTATGACACAAATTTAAAAGAATTTATGAAATCTTTTCGTTGGAAAAAATACCATCTTCCATAAACATTTTCACATGTGACAATCATTATCAGAAGAATAATAGAGTAATGACTTTAAGTCGATTTGAAGTCGGACTGCCATTTGAATCAGATCCAAGCGTTTTGTAAAATTCCTTCGGTGTAGCCAAACCCATTATTTGTCGATTGCCTTGAATTATCTCGAGATTAAATTTAAAGAAATTGTTTTTGGAATTTATGGCACATACGTGTCGACTTCGAGCCGTCAGACATCAGCACATATGTGCTTGAATGATCTGCTGATGTTTGGTCCTACACTCCAGGAAAATTTGCATTCAACCGCTTTTCGGTTCCAGCTAAACAGATTCGCTCTCATAGCCGACATAAAATAGATGCATCAAGTAATGCTTAATTAAGCAGATGGGCGTTATAAGTTAAAAGGGGCGAGAAAATTAGAGTCCTTGAAATTGTACAAGCTTAACAACGTTATATATGACATGCGTGCGAAGTACATTCCATCGAGCTGCTAAAGTTATTATGTCTGAATTTTATGTGTTACCTGGTGCTCATTGCATTAAGGAGCTAAAATAATCAAGTCTGAAGTAACTCATGTTCTTCAAAACGCTGGACAGGCATGGGTCAAAGGGCGATTAAGCGGAACATTCTTTCAGTGACATCAAAGTTATTTGACCTCTTTGGCTTATTTAGCTCAATATTATTAAAGAAAAGAGTCTATTGCAGGAACTGTGGATAAATAAGCTAGATTTTAATGAGTTAATTTCACTACACTTTCAAACAGCGTGGAAGAAAATACAGCTTGCCTTATCGCTGTTAGAAGATATCTCGATACCGATATTTGTGAATTCCGAGCCGATGCCAATAATTCAAATGACACATCGTGGTTGACTGCAAAGTCCGAAGAAACGCCGCTCAAGATAAAGATGTTCTCCCGTCTTAAGTTATGTGCCGCTCATCTTCTCGCAGATCTCTACTGCAAGATAAAGTCTCTTAAGAACGATCGAACGAAGTGTGTTTTGGTTGGATTCCAAAGTTACTCTTCATTGGATTTGTTTTCATCCATCGTCTTTGTCAACGTTAGTATCCAATATAGTTGCTGAGATTTAAAAGTGGTCAGATGATAGCACGTGGCAGCATGTGCCGACCAAACAGAATACGGCATATATAGTTTGAAGAGGTAGAAACGTAAAGGCTGTTGGCAGCTTAAAAAGATGTAGGAAGTGAGTCCAGCCTAGTCCAATCTTTAAACTACTTTTACGTCGTAGAGTCATTAATTCTTTTTAAATTGTATATAGTCAGAATTGCCACTTTCAACCATTTTTTTTGGAATTTGTGTTTGTAGTTACTCAAATTCATACTCATAAACTCAAATTCAACAACTTGGAATTGTTTGCAACATGGAAGTCTATGAAGACCCAAGAATCGAAGTAGAAAGAAACTGCCCGAGCCCTGAAATAACACAGGGTGCTTCGTTTAACAATATATCCTTTTATTTCTATCTTGTTAACAATGGGTAAAAGGGTGAATCCCATTGGAGTTGACTCCTCCGCCGGGTCCTCGCTGATTTTCGTCCTCCCGTCGTTCCGCGTCACCGTTCCGGGTTGGTGCCAATATACACGCGCCCACGAAGCAGTTCGTGTGGTCTTGGTGCCTGGCGCCGGTTCGGCTCACGGTTCCCTCACTTTGGACTCACGTGCTCCAGCTGCGGGACCTATGCTTCTTCTCTCCTGCCGCTATCGCAGCTTCCGTTGCCGCTTTCGTTGTTGGTGTCGCCGTTGATTCGCTCCCGTCGTTATTGCTGCTCCTGCTGTTGACCGTGGCGATCCGCTCACAGTGTTGTCGCTGCTCTTGTTGTTGACGTTGCCGCAGGATCCATGGCTGACCAGAGGTTTAGCGTCGCACCTCCTTCACTCCAGGTGATTCGCTGTGCGTACGCCCCAGCGAGCCTGGATCAGGAGTCTCTTGACTTGACCGGGGTGTCCCTGTTTGGTTTTATGTTGGGCTTGAGTTCCCGAGTTGGACACCCCTCGCTTTGCAGGATTATCCTATTCGTAACGGTCAGGAATCAATAAGGCGTGCTCCAGACCGATTCGCCGCAATTCCTATGACACCATGATGCCTGTCGTGTCCGGGAATAAACCAACCCTTGTGCTTCAGTTCCGCCGCGGATCCTTGATCACTTTCCCCACTTGTTGACTTATCTTTGCTGGATGACTCATGTACAGCCGGACTTACCCACAGGGGGTCCTTGAGCCACGGATCACCGATCTTTGCGAACTCGCTCTAAATCCCACACTTGAGACTGTCGGACCTACACACGGGGGATCCTTATGCCCATACTCGGACACCCTTGAGTTCACTGCCAGCATTAACTCTGGCCAGTGCTCATCCCATTTTCTCTGATCCTCTTCTGCAAATTTAGCGATCATTGTTTTGACCGTCCTGCTTTCCCTTTCCGTAGGATTTTTCTGCGGCGTGTAAGGTTCGGTAAATTTATGGCGTACTCCAAGCTTCTCGATCAACTTTTTGAAACTCCTACTGGTGAACTGGACACCCGTATCGAGCGATAATCCTTTCGCGGATTGCCTTCTGCAGCGTGTCGGTTGTGGCTTTCTGCATTGGAACCATCTCCGTCCACTTCGAGAATTGGTCAATCATTATCAACAGCATGGTGTTTTCATGCTTGGACCTCGGCAGAGGTCCTACGAAATCCGCACATACCGTCGCCCATGGCTCCTCTGGGATCTGTGTCAGACTTCTGCAACTGACTTAGTTTGTACCGCATGCATGTTTCGCACTGTCTGGCATCCCTTTGCATCCCTGGCCAGAAGTACCTTGCAACTATTCATGCAATTGTTTTTCTTCCGGCTAGATGTCCCGCTGTGGGTGCGTCGTGGTTCTCCTTCAGCACCTGCTGCCTCACGTCCATCGGTACACTCAGCTTTCATGATGCCACTTCTTCGCTTCCGGCTCTATATGGAACACGCGGTAAATCAGGCCCGCCTCTTCTATGCTGCTCCCCTCCTCCAGTGGGATTTGCCAATAGCCGTCTTTAATGTCGAGGCTGCTGAAAAATGTTGTTTGCCTCAGTTGTTCCAGTATGAAGTTTATTCGTCGCATCGGGTACGCATCCTTTATCGGTTTTGCGTTTAATTGTTGCGTTTAAAGTAAATGAGCTTCTCTGACTCACTTACCGCTCTTTTTCTCGGCGAGGACCTCTGTGGAAACTTTTTATCAAATCCACGTGTGACCGCCAACATCTTGACGTCGTTTGTCTCGCCGACGCATTTTGCAACTAGTGCCCTCATATTTTCTACCGTTCCCTCTCCTGGGAGACCAAGCTCTTTACCACTTCGCTTAACTCCTCCTTGCGAAGCGCGTATATCCAGTTTTTCTCCCCATCTTGAAGCTGCGTTATTTCTAGACTCGAATGCAATCACGTAGTTTGGGCGCCGGGTGTAACGAACTGTTTTGCTTGTTGGTGCTCGAAACAAATGCGAATGAATGCCCCAGCCCTGAAATAACACAGGGTGCTTCGTTTAACAATAGCACGTATATTTCTATATTGTTTATAAAGGGTGAATCTTACCGGAGTTGACTCCTCCGCCGGATCTTCGCTAATTCTACGAATGCTGCTGCTGCTCCGCCAATCGACCGCTCGTCCTCCTGTCATTCCCCAGTCACCGTTCCGGGTTGGTGCCAATATACTTGCCCCCCTGAAGCTTTCGTCCAGCAGGACGTGTGATCTTGGTTCCTGATCTTGGTGCCTGATCTTGGTGACCGGCGGGTTCGGCTCACGGTTCCCTGCGTTTGGCTCCAGTTGCGGGGCCAATGCTGCTCCTGGTGGCCGGATCAGGGCACGAAGGGCCTACCTACCCCACAGGGCACATCCCCGGTTGCATATGGCTGACCTGAGTTTTGGCGTCGCGTCTCCTTCACTCTAGGTAATTTGCTGTGCGTACGCCCCAGGATGAGGAGTCTCTTGACATTATCGGGGTGTCCCTGTTTGGTTTTATTTTGCGCTTGAGTTCCGGAGCTGGTTACTCCTCACTTTACAGGATCGCACCTGGCCGTAACTGTCAGGAATCGGTAAGGCGAACACCAGACCGATCCGTCTCTATTGCTATGACACCAGGATACCTGTCGTGTCCAGAAATTAACCAACCCGACTCGATTTACCCGTAAGCTTCAGTTTCGCCGCGGATCCTTGATTCCTTTCCCACTTTCTCCTTGACTTCTCCTTGTTCTATGACTCGCATACAGCCGCCGGACTTACCCACAGGGGGTCCTGGAGCCACGGAACACTGATCCTTGTGCAGTATACTCCCGATTCTACACTATAGCCTATACTCCTGATTCCTCCAAGGAAACTTTCTCGCTTGAATGTTAGACTTACCCACGGGGGTCTTTCATTCAACTCTTCCAGCTTCCCTAGAAGACTCGGCTTCGATTCGCTAGTGGCCCTCTTTATATAGCGCCTGAGGCGCCCGTTAATCCTTGTAAATCTCACTTCCTGCCGATAATTCTTTCTTCCTCTGTTCTTTCCATTAATCCTTTCTCGAATTCTCGTCGCATTTCCACTGGCGGGAGCCCTTGTTTTTGATTTTAATTTGTTTTTTTTTATTCTCGTTTTTTTTTTCTTTTTCTTTTTCCACCTTCCCCCTTCTTCGGGTGTCATTAGGTTCGTTCCCCTTAAAAATTTTTACATATAAGTTAACACGCGCAGGCAGAATTTAGGAAAAGTGCCAAATTGCACACCGGATCCGGTGGCCCGCACGCGTAACGAAAGAGGTGCTGACCACGCATTCCAAGGGCAACTGTCCGCGGACCGGCTCGGGCACTTGCGCAACAAGTGATCGTTGCTGGCCGGATACGGAATGCTGACACTGCAACTGGGCAACTGCGCCGCAGCCCAACGAAGGCTTCGAAGTACAGCCCGGGTAGTATTCTAATTTAGTCTTAAGCAGAACTCCGCAGCCTTAGATCGCGTTATATCTTATATTTGTCAGTATCCCTAACCCTAACGGGCTTGTGCGAAACAAATGAATCAATAAATTAAATATTATAAAAAACCAGACCACAACAACCTATTACTAACTGGCGCCCAAGCGTGAAAAAAAAAACCCGCACCCAAATTCGGAAAATTACTACATAAAAACAAAGTGTAAATTCGGCTACAGGAAAAAAGTAGTCAATAATAAAAGAAATAAACAAGTGAAAAAAAAAGAAGCCGAAAAGAAAATCAAACCCCAAAAGCTTCTAAACCCGGAGAAAAAATATATTTTCTCTACACGAAAAATTGTAGAAACAGTGAAAAATAAGATTAAAAAAACGAAAAGTTCTGAAATAAAATTAATTGTATTGCAAGATTTAAGATCTTGCATAAAACTCTAAATAAACAACGAAGCAGTGAGAAAGGGAGCTGCAGGGACAACCCTCGCCCCCCTCCGCGGGAATAATACAAGTAAAGGGAGCTGTAGGGTAAACCTCGCCCCCCTCCGTGGGAATCAACAAACTGAAGCGGAGGAAAGCCGACGGCAACTTGCAGAAAACTTTGAAAAATAAATATAAGAAAATGTAAGTAGGCTGTTTGTGTCGTGCAAAATAAATAATATAGAAAAGAAAATTTAAAAAAAAGAAGGAAAAAAAACAAATAAAAAAGATTCGCTAGGTCTATAGTGATTTAGAAAAAAAGAAAGAGAAAATATTTAAATTTATTTTTTTTTCTCCGTTTCCTAAAAAAATTAAAACTTGTTAAACATATCGTTCAAGAGAAATAAAAAACAAAAAATTAATACAATAAGGAAATACAAGATTTCAAAAATATCTTTTTCCCTTTTTCTGAAATGTGAGTGTGAAAAAATAAATTTTTCTCCGAAATTCGAGTACGAATAAAATCATTTGCGCCGCCAACTCATTTTTACTATTCATAAAAAGTGCACTGGGAATTATTTTTCTTAGTAAAATATTACAAAATAGATAAATGCATTAAACATTTTTTTTTTAAACAAAATATTACTAATTATATAAAAACCCGCAGCAGTTTTTATTATTGATTTTGACCCATGTCCACGGGAAATTACGTGTCGTCAGACGAAGAAATTTTGGAAGAGTATAGGAAATCTCGGGGGTCAGGGGCTCCAAGAGGACTATTATCAATCGACCAGTAGGGCCAACACCCTTGTTCGAAAGAGTGCCTTTGAAACTGGAACCTCTGAATTTTCCAGTCAAAAAATAGAAATGTCTCAAGAACAGCTTCTAGCCATCGAGAACGCCATGAAAGGCGCACTCGAAAGGCAACAGCGAGAATTTGATGAGAAGGTAGCCGCATTGATGGCAGAAATAAACTCATTAAAAATCAAAACTCCAGATATCAAAACGTATCAGGAGATTAAAATTGTACCAGGAGTAGAATGTACCGAACCGCTGGATATAAAAAAATCTGTCCCGGAATTCGAAGGGAAACAGGAGAATTACGTCTCCTGGAGGCAGGCTGCCACAGCAGCATACAGGGTATTCGAGCCTTACGAGGGCAGCAGTCGATTCTATCAAGCAGTCGCAATCCTCAGAAACAAAATAAGAGGACCAGCATCCGCTGCATTGTCTTCATATAATACAGTGTTAAATTTCCACGGCATATTGGCACGTTTAGATTTCACGTATGCGGACGAAACTCCGACACACGTAATTCAACAAGAATTAAGTTTGTTAAGGCAAGGTGATTTACCTTTACTTAAATACTATGATGAAGTAGAACGGAAGCTAACGCTTTTTTTTTTTTTTGTAAACTTTGCTTTTATTTATTGGATCTTCTCTTAATTTTAAGACTAACAATAAGTTTTCAAATCTTAATATTAACATTTAACTAACAGTAGACTAAGGCTGCATTCTGGTTGCACGTTCCTCAAGACGGTCGCTGGGTGGGTAGGTCATTGCGACGAAGTCGTGATTGGTTGCTCAACCTTGTTAGACCTCTCGCCAGGTGGTTAGGGTGCGACAATAGCTTGCTAAAGTACTTTTCCTTCCGTTCTGCGATCACATCTTTCACTGGAAGAATGTTTAAGTCTCGATGTATGTTTTCGTTGCGAACGTACCACGGTGCCCGGTGATTGTTCTCAAGATCTTCGACTGAGCTCGCTGGACTATGTCAATATTGCTATTGCTGGCTTAAGTACCGAGTTATACAGCAGGACTTTATATTCAAGGCAAAGGGGAGACCGGGCGTTGATAAGCCAATGAAGGCTGCTGGCTTTTAGCTTTAGGTGAGTTCTTTTAGCTTCTATGTGCCGACGCCATGTGAGTCTTCTATCGAGGTGTACTCCTTCTGTAGGGTGTTGTTTAGCGTAAGGGGCGGGCAGTTTTGCCTATTCAAGGTGAACGTAACGTGCTTGCATTTTTGTTCGTTTACTTTAATTCGCCAGTCTGATAGCCATTTTTCAACATCCACCAGATGAAGAGCTAGCTGCGCAGTTGCTTGCATCGGGCATTTTGAGCGGCTAAGAATAGCTGTATCATCAGCAAACGTAGATGTTGTTAGTCGTGTGCTTGTCGGGATGTCTGCTGTGTAGAGAACATATAATGTTGGTCCGAGTACACTTCCTTGAGGAACTCCAGCTCCAACAGTGAATTCGTCAGATTCTAGCCAGACTTTATCAATTGCTTGAGAGACATCTAGAAATATTGCGGTACAGTACTCGCGTTTTTCGAATGCATTCCGAATTTCTGCTGTTATCCGGTTGACCTGCTCAATTGTTCCGTGCTTTTCACGAAACCCAAACGGATGTGACGGGATTCCTTCCTGGATCATTAGGTATGTGTTAATTCGAGTCAGAATGCATTTCTCAAAGAGTTTAGATAAGCATGAAAGTAGGCTTATAGGTCTATACGACGTGGGAATTGTGTGGTCTTTTCCCGGCTTTGCTATCATTATTATAATTGACTTTTTCCATCTCGCTGGAAAGTGGCCAAGTTTTGCGATGGCATTGAAGAGCTGGGTGATAGTGCAGACGGCGCAATATGGAAGCTCAATGATCATTTTGGGAGTTATGAGGTCGCAGCCTGGTGATTTTTTCGGATTTAGTTGGTTTTTGATGGTATTAGCGATTTCGTTTGGGCGAAACTCGATTGGTTCATGTTGAAGCTGAGGCTCATATGGTAAAGTCGGCAAAGTAAAGGCACTAGTGGCCGGATTTGGTTGGAAGATATTTTTAAGGTGATTGGCAAACGTGCTGGCTCTGTCTGCATCGCTGCGCGCCGCCTGTGGGATTTCTGATAGGCATCACGGTTTCTTTCGGTGAGCTTAGAGTTGGGTCAGCTCTCCATAGTGAGTGTTTTGTACTAGAAGTTGACAATTGCTCTATATAGCGGCGGTGGACATAAGCTTCTTCTTGCTGTAGGGCCTTTAGTAAGTTGACGTGAGGCATGTCTTAAGCTTTGCTTGGCAGATGGCGATCTGTGGAATTGCCACTCGCGACGTAAACGCCGCTTTTCGAGGACGAGCTGTTCGATTTGAAGATTTGTCTTTTTATTGCTTTGTGTATTTATAGTTTGCGATGTTGAGGCTTGAGCTACAGAGACGAGTACAGACTCAAGTGAATTAACAAAGCTGTCTACGTTGGCTTCATCGTGGAGATGAGGACTTAGCTCAATGTGTGAGCTGATATATTTTCTGTACTTAACCCAATTGGTTTTCTGTGAGGTCAATTTTAATGGTTGTTCCAATGTTTCTGGATGTCGCAGTAGAATAAACAGGACAGGCGAGTGATCAGATGAAAGATCCGATAGGCAATTGGCGCTTATCAGATTTTTAGGGATGTTTTTGGTAATCGCAAAGTCTATTAAATGTGGTAGTTTCCTTGGGTCTGCCGGCCAGTATGTTGGTGTGCCAGAAGAATCATAGTCGAGCTTGTTCTTGGCTTTGATAATTGCATTATAGAGCTGCTTCCCTTTTGGAGTCACAAGACGGGATCCCCAGTGTGTGTGCTTGGCATTGTAGTCTCCTGCTGCTATGAAGTGGTCTCCAAGTGTGTTGAAAAACTGCATAAACTCATCTTCAGCTATATTGAAGCGAGGGGGGCAGTATACGGCGGCTAGTGTAAGTTGGTTGCCAGTATTTAGTTGTATATTTATAGATGTGGCCTGTAGGTAGTTTTTAGCAAATTGGTTTTGATAATGGTGCTTTATGCGGCTTCTGATTAGAATTCCAGTCCCACCATGTGCTTTACCATCTGGATGATTTGTTCCGTAGAATGAATATCCTCGTAGTTGAAAATTGTATTTGTTTGTAAGGAGTGTTTTCGAAAGCAGCATTACATCGATATGATTGTCGAGTAGGAATTGAGCTAACTCAAGTTTATGTTGCGAAACGCCGTTAGCGTTCCACGTAGATATCCGTGGGAAAGCCATTATTTGGATTGTTGTGAAACCAGCATTTGAGTCAATAGATTTTGGTTTCGCATTAAATCTTGCATAGTTGTGCGCATAAACGACATAAATTCCGTCAGGCTTTGTTGTAGGCTGCATATCATAGCTTCAAAGTTGCTTTTTTTGGCTGCTCTGTTGGTTGATGTTGCTGAGCCGTGTTCGGTTCTTGGTATGCTGATTGCAGAAATGAGCTTCTTGAGGCAGGTGTCGCCAGTCCTGATTTTAAGGCGCTTGCGTATGTCACATTTTTGTCAGAGGTAATGGGTCCTAGTGAGGATCTGGCTGCAGTCGAGAAGAAGACTTCAGGGTTTGATCTGGACACCGTGAACTGTTTATTTTGGGTGCAGGCAGATATTCCTTTCTGGTGGATGCGACTTTTCAGCGACCTTATAGTCTGGGCATCCTCTATAATTAGCAGTGTGATTGCCACCGCAGTTGCCGCACTTTTTCGAGTTGCTGTCATCTTTGCTCGCTGGGCAGTGTGCAGAGTCATGAAGCTCTCCGCAAACTACACACACCGGGCGCAGTTTACAGTATGACCTTGTATGGCCATATTCCTGGCAGTTCGCACATTGTACCGGGCCATTGCGTTTGTGCGGTTCCTCAACTGTAATTCTGCGGTGCAGCAGGTACTGAAGATTGTATATTGGGTGCACTTCGTATTTCTTCAGGAGCTTGGTTTCTGGTTCGAGCTCAACCTTAAAGAGTGGCTGCGGCTTTCTATCCCTGTTAAGGATATTAAAGACTGTCTTGGCGCTAAAACCCTTCTCCTGTAGCGCCTTTTTTATCTCTGCAGGCGTTACTTCGGGCTCTATGCCCTTAAGTACGACTTGCAGGCCCTTGCTGCTTTTTAGCTGATACGTGTAAAAGTTCTTTTTATTCTCGGTAAGATATTTTGATAATACTCTGTAGTTATCTTCAGACTTCATTTGAACTTTTGTTTCTCGAATGTTGCCCTTTACAAGGGGTATTATGAGGAAGTTATCCTTACCAATAAGCTCAATAATTTTGTTGACAAGAACATTGGAACTTTTTTCCCGTATATAGATAGGCGGAGGTTTTGGCTTCCTTTTCTCAACTTCAGTGGATTCGACCGCCTCAACCTCATCGGCGTCTGCCAAGATTTTAAATCGGTTTGAGTTAGTGGGCGTTTCTTTTGCTGCTAGGCTAGCATTGCCACGGGTTATTTTGCGTTTGGAATTCAGGGGGCTCAGCTTCCTTTTGATTTGGATGTAGCGATCCATGCCAGTCTGCACAGCCGGCTTAATATAGTCATTGTTTTTGTTTTGGTTTTCGGGCAGCGCGGACGTATTACTATTTGCGCTGCTAGCTGATGACGTCGTTAAACGCGCTGTCGATACAGTTGCGGTTGTTGTTGTTGTTACTGTTGACGTTGTCAAAGAAATTGAGGTGCTAGATACTGCACTTTTTGGCTGCAGAGACATCGATGGTATCGAGGGGGAGCAGGAACGCGCTCTCTCGCTCTCTACGTTTAAGAATTCGGTCAAGTTGGGGCTAATTGACCGCGCTTGATCAGAGCTTGCATGGTTTTCGGTTGCTTTAAAAGAGAAGTACGCGTTATTTCTTTGTACTGAGAGCCGTCTCTCGTCTTGCTGACGTTGACGTTGTGTGCGAACGTCGTTTAAGCTCATTGCAGTCAAGGTTGATTTAGTTTGAGTTTTAAGAGTTGTGTTTTATATTAATTAATTATTTAATTAATCAATATAAACATTAGCGACAAAAGCGTCTTTTCGCGTTTTTATAGATTTCTTAGACCAGTCACTGCACTTTTATGATTTTATTGAATATTTTTTCCCGGAGCACAATAAAAAACACGTCTGCATGCGACGACAGTCGAACATGGACTTGCTTTGCTAACGCTTTTTACAAATAAAATTATTATGACCCACGACGCTAATGCAGCAGCCGTTTTGAACCAAAAATTCAGGAACGACGCCCTGCATGCGTTCATATCCGGCCTAAAAAAATCATTAAAAATGGCCGTATTTCCCGCGCAACCACAAGATTTGCCATCGGCATTGGCTTTGGCCCAAGAAGCCGAATCGAGCAACGAAAGAAGTATTTTTGCGGCTAGTTTTGCTCGCCACAGCGAGGAAAAAGTGGGTAAACCAAACAACCAGCGACAAGCGGGCTGGAAGAATTGGCCCGCAGACCAGGAACAAAGTCGAAATTTGGGGGCAATACAAAAAACCCCTTACTTTGCCAGACCTCAAAAAGGAGGCAATAACCAACCCGGTTCTTTCAAACAAAAACCATACAGTAATACGGGAAACGCCCAGAAACAACCAAGGGCGAAGCCCATGGATGTAGATTCCTCATCCCGTTTTAGACAGCCTTCGGCATGGGTAGCAGGGCAATCGACAAGGACCCAACAGAAAATCAACTTCATGCCCGAGGAGCAGTCCGGTGAAGAAGACTATGATTCCGTTGCGCAGGCATGCGCCACAGAAATAGAAGATGACCTGGACGCGGAAGACTCTATTAATTTTTTAGGGTAAAGTCCCTACTCCCGTTCATTACACGTACGCTGGCAGGAAGGGAAATAAAGCTTTTAATCGATACAGGTACCTCAAAAAATTATATTACTCCACTCCCGGGGCTGAAAGGCGTCGTGGCTGTGGACACCCCTTTTAACGTAAAGTCAATCCACGGCTTTACAAAAATCGAGAAGAAATGTTTTGCTTCCATATTCAATGTTAAATCACCATTTTTCATTCTCGAAGTCCTGAAGGATTTTGACGGTATTATCGGTCTCGACTTGCTTAAACAAGTGAATGCGAAACTTGATTTTACTGCAAATACTTTCCACACTAATAATGGATCCGAAAAGATCCAGTTCGCTAAGGCAGAAAATGTCAACTTTATCAAAATAGATGACGAGGACGTTCCCCTCGCAGTAAAAACCGCCTTTGACAAAATGATATGGGAAAATTACAAAGCCTTCGCTGATCCAGACGAAGCACTTCCTTTCAATATAAATACTGTTGCTACAATTAAAACAGATGGGGAACCGGTGTACTCAAAGTCGTACCCGCACCCCATGGGTGTAACTGAGTTCGTCAACGCAGAGGTTAAACAACTTCTAGCGGACGGCGTAATAAGGCCATCCAAGTCTCCTTATAATAATCCAACGTGGGTTGTCGACAAAAAAGGAACTGACCAAAACGGGGCCAAGAAGAAGCGACTCGTTATCGATTTTAGGAAACTAAACGAAAAAACCGTAGACGATAGATACCCTATCCCTGCGATTACGACAATATTGTCGAACCTGGGCGAGTCAAAGTTTTTTACAACACTCGACCTTAAATCCGGCTTCCACCAAATAGAGCTGGCTGAGAGAGACCGACAAAAGACGGCTTTCTCAATAAACAATGGTAAATTCGAATTCTGTAGATTGCCATTCGGACTAAAGAATGCTCCGAGTATCTTCCAAAGAGCTATCGATGATGTCCTACGAGATGGAATTTCAAAGATATGCTATGTTTATGTAGACGATGTCATAATATACTCAAAGACGAAGGAGGACCATCTTAATGACATAAGATGGGTTCTAGGAAAACTTTCCGAAGCAGGTATGAGAGTATCTCAAGAAAAATCAAAGTTCTTCAAAAAGAGCGTTGAATACTTGGGATTCATAGTGACACAAGGGGGCTTGCGGACATCACCCGAAAAGGTCAAGGTCATCAAACAATTTCCCCAACCAAAGACCCTTTTCGAGCTGAGATCTTTTATTGGGTTAGCAAGCTACTATTGATGTTTTATTAAGAATTTTGCAGCCATTGCAAGACCTCTTACTAACATTCTTAAGGGCGAAAACGGTAAGACTAGCAAATACCAATAAAGAAAAATAAGCATTGAAATGAACAAGGAACAGATGGAAACATTCTGCAGACTAAGAGAAATCCTAGCATCAGAAGATGTTTTACTTTCCTACCCAGACTATAAGAAACCGTTCGATCTAACAACGGACGCGTCAGGTTTTGGTCTAGGGGCGGTTGTATCGCAGGCTGGTCGCCCAATTACAATGATATCACGCACTCTGCGTGATAACGAAAAGAACTATGCTACCAACGAGCGAGAACTCCTCGCCATAGTCTGGGCACTACAAAAACTCCGCAATTATTTGTATGGAGTAAAAAATGTACAGATCTTTACCGACCACCAGCCACTCACTTACGCCGTCTCTGATAAGAATCCTAACGCTAAACTAAAGCGCTGGAAAGAAATTATTGACGACCACGGGGCAAAGGTGATTTATACACCCGGGAAAGAAAACTTTGTCGCTGACGCATTGTCCCGTTGTCAAAACATTAACGCTTTAGAGGAAGAACAGGACTCCGATATGGCTACCACACATAGCGAGGAATCGCTAACGTACACCGTAGCCACAACGGACACCCCGGTTAACTGTTTCAGGAATCAAATAATAATTGAATAGAGTAACAGCTCATCCGTAGACACGTTCATTCTATTTAAAAGCAAAGTTAGACACATAGTTAAAATAAATGACCGCGGTAACCTACTGAATACCTTGCAAGAGGTGGTTAACGCCGAAGTGGTAAACGCAATATATTGCTCCCTGCCAATCCTGGCATTTATTCAACACGAACTCGTGGAGCTATTCCCGAACACTACGTTCAGACATTCAAAATGCTTTGTACAGGACATAACGGACGGAACCGAACAGAAAGATATCATGGTAACCGAACACAATAGAGCGCATCGAGCAGCCCAGGAAAATGTGAAAGAAGTCCTAAGGGACTATTTTTTTCCAAAAATGTTCCGACTGGCAACAGATGTGGCATCAAACTGCAAAAACTGTTCCATGGCAAAGTACAAACGCCACCCATCCAAACAGGCAGTAGCACAAACACCTATACCTACTTCTATAGGGGAAATCCTCCACATTGACATATTTTCCACAGACGGAATTCTTTTCCTTACGTGTGTGGACAAATTCTCGAAATTCGCCGCAGGACAGGTGATTGCGTCAAGAGCTATTGTGGACGTAAAAACTCCAATAATGCAAATAGCGAATTTTTTTCCAAAAGCGAAAACGATCTACTGCGATAACGAGAAATCCTTAAATTCAGAGACCATAAAATCCATTCTCCTGAACAACTATAACATTACCGTTTCTAACGCCCCACCTCTACACAGCACCTCAAACGGCCAGGTAGAGAGATTCCCTAGCACCCTAGCCGAAATAGCACGATGTTTGAAGCTAGAAAAAAATCTAATTGACACCACTGAGATAATTCTTCTTGCAACTAATAAATATAATAAATCCATTCACTCGGTGACAAACGAAAAACCCATAGACGTTTTACACCCAAAATCCGCAGAATTCGAGGCAGAAATTAGCAAGAAAATTCAACAATCTCAGGAGAAAACCCTCGAACACGTAAACAAAGATAGGACTCATAAAATTTACCAAGTGGGCGATAAGGTTTTCCTGAAAGCAAACAAACGCCTGGGGAATAAGCTTACACCACTGTGCTCAGAAGAGGTTATTGATGCAGACCTGGGGACCACGGTCCTTATTAAAGGGAAGGTGGTCCACAAGGACAATCTATGTTAATCGTCCTCACAAGATTTTGACCTACCCCCTTGTTCTTTCTTTATTCTTTCTAGGTTACAGAAATATTTCTTAATTTTCATACTAACGGCTGTTAGGACGGACGCGACGTTAAAACTTAACGATTACACGAACGCGGACTATATCCCGATAGAAGACAATGACATTGTAATCTGGAAGAATTACGGATACCTACAGCACGCAA
This sequence comes from Drosophila ananassae, assembly GCF_017639315.1. Classification (NCBI taxonomy): domain Eukaryota; kingdom Metazoa; phylum Arthropoda; class Insecta; order Diptera; family Drosophilidae; genus Drosophila; species Drosophila ananassae. The sequence goes on along the minus strand of NC_057929.1, from coordinate 21,396,872 downwards.
CGAACATGACGACCTACGAGGACTACGCAGACCGTACAGAAGCAATGGCTAAGACATTCACAGACGACCACAGAACACCAGTTATAGCAACGGACCTTAGACATATTCGCAAGTTGGTGACATCTCTTAAGTTCCACCATAGGGCTACTAGTAGTATCAATCTAATTGGTACAGCTCTCAAGGTTATTGCAGGTACGTCTGACTTTAATGATTGGGAGCAGGTAAGATTTAATCAGGACAGGTTAATGAGGGCAGATGAAGGTCAGACAGAATTAAATATAAAATTTCAAGAACGTCTAAATGAGCTCGCTAACGCAATGAATCAGATTCAGAAATACGAAACAAATCTGGTTGCACGTTCCTCAAGACGGTCGCTGGGTGGGTAGGTCATTGCGACGAAGTCGTGATTGGTTGCTCAACCTTGTTAGACCTCTCGCCAGGTGGTTAGGGTGCGACAATAGCTTGCTAAAGTACTTTTCCTTCCGTTCTGCGATCACATTTTTCACTGGAAGAATGTTTAAGTCTCGATGTATGTTTTCGTTGCGAACGTACCACGGTGCCCCGGTGATTGTTCTCAAGATCTTCGACTGAGCTCGCTGGACTATGTCAATATTGCTATTGCTGGCTTAAGTACCGAGTTATACAGCAGGACTTTATATTCAAGGCAAAGGGGAGACCGGGCGTTGATAAGCCAATGAAGGCTGCTGGCTTTTAGCTTTAGGTGAGTTCTTTTAGCTTCTATGTGCCGACGCCATGTGAGTCTTCTATCGAGGTGTACTCCTTCTGTAGGGTGTTGTTTAGCGTAAGGGGCGGGCAGTTTTGCCTATTCAAGGTGAACGTAACGTGCTTGCATTTTTGTTCGTTTACTTTAATTCGCCAGTCTGATAGCCATTTTTCAACATCCACCAGATGAAGAGCTAGCTGCGCAGTTGCTTGCATCGGGCATTTTGAGCGGCTAAGAATAGCTGTATCATCAGCAAACGTAGATGTTGTTAGTCGTGTGCTTGTCGGGATGTCTGCTGTGTAGAGAACATATAATGTTGGTCCGAGTACACTTGAGGACTTCCTTGAGGAACTCCAGCTCCAACAGTGAATTCGTCAGATTCTAGCCAGACTTTATCAATTGCTTGAGAGACATCTAGAAATATTGCGGTACAGAACTCGCGTTTTTCGAATGCTTTCCGAATTTCTGCTGTTATCCGGTTGACCTGCTCAATTGTTCCGTGCTTTTCACGAAACCCAAACGGATGTGACGGGATTCCTTCCTGGATCCTTAGGTATGTGTTAATTCGAGTCAGAATGCATTTCTCAAAGAGTTTAGATAAGTATGAAAGTAGGCTTATAGGTCTATACGACGTGGGAATTGTGTGGTCTTTTCCCGGCTTTGCTATCATTATTATAATTGACTTTTTCCATCTCGCTGGAAAGTGGCCAAGTTTTGCGATGGCATTGAAGAGCTGGGTGATAGTGCAGACGGCGCATTACGGAAGCTCAATGATCATTTTGGGAGTTATGAGGTCGCAGCCTAGTGATTTTTTCGGATTTAGTTGGTTTTTGATGGTATTAGCGATTTCGTTTGGGCGAAACTCGATTGGTTCATGTTGAAGCTGAGGCTCATATGGTAAAGTCGGCAAAGTAAAGGCACTAGTGGCCGGATTTGGTTGGAAGATATTTTTAAGGTGATTGGCAAACGTGCTGGCTCTGTCTGCATCGCTGCGCGCCGCCTGTGGGATTTCTAATAGGCATCACGGTTTCTTTCGGTGAGCTTAGAGTTGGGTCAGCTCTCCATAGTGAGTGTTTTGTACTAGAAGTTGACAATTGCTCTATATAGCGGCGGTGGACATAAGCTTCTTCTTGCTGTAGGGCCTTTAGTAAGTTGACGTGAGGCATGTCTTAAGCTTTGCTTGGCAGATGGCGATCTGTGGAATTGCCACTCGCGACGTGAACGCCGCTTTTCGAGGACGAGCTGTTCGATTTGAAGATTTGTCTTTTTATTGCTTTGTGTATTTATAGTTTGCGATGTTGAGGCTTGAGCTACAGAGACGAGTACAGACTCAAGTGAATTAACAAAGCTGTCTACGTTGGCTTCATCGTGGAGATGAGGACTTAGCTCAATGTGTGAGCTGATATATTTTCTGTACTTAACCCAATTGGTTTTCTGTGAGGTCAATTTTAATGGTTGTTCCAATGTTTCTGGATGTCGCAGTAGAATAAACAGGACAGGCGAGTGATCAGATGAAAGATCCGATAGGCAATTGGCGCTTATCAGATTTTTAGGGATGTTTTTGGTAATCGCAAAGTCTATTAAATGTGGTAGTTTCCTTGGGTCTGCCGGCCAGTATGTTGGTGTGCCAGAAGAATCATAGTCGAGCTTGTTCTTGGCTTTGATAATTGCATTATAGAGCTGCTTCCCTTTTGGAGTCACAAGACGGGATCCCCAGTGTGTGTGCTTGGCATTGTAGTCTCCTGCTGCTATGAAGTGGTCTCCAAGTGTGTTGAAAAACTGCATAAACTCATCTTCAGCTATATTGAAGCGAGGGGGGCAGTATACGGCGGCTAGTGTAAGTTGGTTGCCAGTATTTAGTTGTATATTTATAGATGTGGCCTGTAGGTAGTTTTTAGCAAATTGGTTTTGATAATGGTGCTTTATGCGGCTTCTGATTAGAATTCCAGTCCCACCATGTGCTTTACCATCTGGATGATTTGTTCCGTAGAATGAATATCCTCGTAGTTGAAAATTGTATTTGTTTGTAAGGAGTGTTTTCGAAAGCAGCATTACATCGATATGATTGTCGAGTAGGAATTGAGCTAACTCAAGTTTATGTTGCGAAACGCCGTTAGCGTTCCACGTAGATATCCGTGGGAAAGCCATTATTTGGATTGTTGTGAAACCAGCATTTGAGTCAATAGATTTTGGTTTCGCATTAAATCTTGCATAGTTGTGCGCATAAACGACATAAATTCCGTCAGGCTTTGTTGTAGGCTGCATATCATAGCTTCAAAGTTGCTTTTTGGCTGCTCTGTTGGTTGATGTTGCTGAGCCGTGTTCGGTTCTTGGTATGCTGATTGCAGAAATGAGCTTCTTGAGGCAGGTGTCGCCAGTCCTGATTTTAAGGCGCTTGCGTATGTCACATTTTTGTCAGAGGTAATGGGTCCTAGTGAGGATCTGGCTGCAGTCGAGAAGAAGACTTCAGGGTTTGATCTGGACACCGTGAACTGTCCATTTTGGGTGCAGGCAGCTATTCCTTTCTGGTGGATGCGACTTTTCAGCTCCTTATAGTCTGGGCATCCTCTATAATTAGCAGTGTGATTGCCACCGCAGTTGCCGCACTTTTTCGAGTTGCTGTCATCTTTGCTCGCTGGGCAGTGTGCGGAGTCATGAAGCTCTCCGCAAACTACACACACCGGGCGCAGTTTACAGTATGACCTTGTATGGCCATATTCCTGACAGTTCGCACATTGTACCGGGCCATTGCGTTTGTGCGGTTCCTCAACTGTAATTCTGCGGTGCAGCAGGTACTGAAGATTGTATATTGGGTGCACTTCGTATTTCTTCAGGAGCTTGGTTTCTGGTTCGAGCTCAACCTTAAAGAGTGGCTGCGGCTTTCTATCCCTGTTAAGGATATTAAAGACTGTCTTGGCGCTAAAACCCTTCTCCTGTAGCGCCTTTTTTATCTCTGCAGGCGTTATTTCGGGCTCTATTCCCTTAAGTACGACTTGCAGGCCCTTGCTGCTTTTTAGCTGATACGTGTAAAAGTTCTTTTTATTCTCGGTAAGATATTTTGATAATACTCTGTAGTTATCTTCAGACTTCATTTGAACTTTTGTTTCTCGAATGTTGCCCTTTACAAGGGGTATTATGTGGAAGTTATCCTTACCAATAAGCTCAATAATTTTGTTGACAAGAACATTGGAACTTTTTTCGCGTATATAGATAGGCGGAGGTTTTGGCTTCCTTTTCTCATCTTCAGTGGATTCGACCGCCTCAACCTCATCGGCGTCTGCCAAGATTTTAAATCGGTTTGAGTTAGTGGGCGTTTCTTTTGCTGCTAGGCTAGCATTGCCACGGGTTATTTTGCGTTTGGAATTCAGGGGGCTCAGCTTCCTTTTGATTTGGATGTAGCGATCCATGCCAGTCTGCACAGCCGGCTTAATATAGTCATTGTTTTTGTTTTGGTTTTCGGGCAGCGCGGACGTATTACTATTTGCGCTGCTAGCTGATGACGTCGTTAAACGCGCTGTCGATACAGTTGCGGTTGTTGTTGTTGTTACTGTTGACGTTGTCAAAGAAATTGAGGTGCTAGATACTGCACTTTTTGGCTGCAGAGACATCGATGGTATCGAGGGGGAGCAGGAACGCGCTCTCTCGCTCTCTACGTTTAAGAATTCGGTCAAGTTGGGGCTAATTGACCGCGCTTGATCAGAGCTTGCATGGTTTTCGGTTGCTTTAAAAGAGAAGTACGCGTTATTTCTTTGTACTGAGAGCCGTCTCTCGTCTTGCTGACGTTGACGTTGTGTGCGAACGTCGTTTAAGCTCATTGCAGTCAAGGTTGATTTAGTTTGAGTTTTAAGAGTTGTGTTTTATATTAATTAATTATTTAATTAATCAATATAAACATTAGCGACAAAAGCGTCTTTTCGCGTTTTTATAGATTTCTTAGACCAGTCACTGCACTTTTATGATTTTATTGAATATTTTTTCCCGGAGCACAATAAAAAACACGTCTGCATGCGACGACAGTCGAACATGGACTTGCTTTGCTAACGCTTTTTACAAATAAAATTATTATGACCCACGACGCTAATGCAGCAGCCGTTTTGAACCAAAAATTCAGGAACGACGCCCTGCATGCGTTCATATCCGGCCTAAAAAAATCATTAAAAATGGCCGTATTTCCCGCGCAACCACAAGATTTGCCATCGGCATTGGCTTTGGCCCAAGAAGCCGAATCGAGCAACGAAAGAAGTATTTTTGCGGCTAGTTTTGCTCGCCACAGCGAGGAAAAAGTGGGTAAACCAAACAACCAGCGACAAGCGGGCTGGAAGAATTGGCCCGCAGACCAGGAACAAAGTCGAAATTTGGGGGCAATACAAAAAACCCCTTACTTTGCCAGACCTCAAAAAGGAGGCAATAACCAACCCGGTTTTTTCAAACAAAAACCATACAGTAATACGGGAAACGCCCAGAAACAACCAAGGGCGGAGCCCATGGATGTAGATTCCTCATCCCGTTTTAGACAGCCTTCGGCATGGGTAGCAGGGCAATCGACAAGGACCCAACAGAAAATCAACTTCATGCCCGAGGAGCAGTCCGGTGAAGAAGACTATGATTCCGTTGCGCAGGCATGCGCCACAGAAATAGAAGATGACCTGGACGCGGAAGACTCTATTAAATTTTTAGGGTAAAGTCCCTACTCCCGTTCATTCCACGTACGCTGGCAGGAAGGGAAATAAAGCTTTTAATCGATACAGGTACCTCAAAAAATTATATTACTCCACTCCCGGGGCTGAAAGGCGTCGTGGCTGTGGACACCCCTTTTAACGTAAAGTCAATCCACGGCTTTACAAAAATCGAGAAGAAATGTTTTGCTTCCATATTCAATGTTAAATCACCATTTTTCATTCTCGAAGTCCTGAAGGATTTTGACGGTATTATCGGCCTCGACTTGCTTAAACAAGTGAATGCGAAACTTGATTTTACTGCAAATACTTTCCACACTAATAATGGATCCGAAAAGATCCAGTTCGCTAAGGCAGAAAATGTCAACTTTATCAAAATAGATGACGAGGACGTTCCCCTCGCAGTAAAAACCGCCTTTGACAAAATGATAGGGGAAAATTACAAAGCCTTCGCTGATCCAGACGAAGCACTTCCTTTCAATATAAATACTGTTGCTACAATTAAAACAGATGGGGAACCGGTGTACTCAAAGTCGTACCCGCACCCCATGGGTGTAACTGAGTTCGTCAACGCAGAGGTTAAACAACTTCTAGCGGACGGCGTAATAAGGCCATCCAAGTCTCCTTATAATAATCCAACGTGGGTTGTCGACAAAAAAGGAACTGACCAAAACGGGGCCAAGAAGAAGCGACTCGTTATCGATTTTAGGAAACTAAACGAAAAAACCGTAGACGATAGATACCCTATCCCTGCGATTACGACAATATTGTCGAACCTGGGCGAGTCAAAGTTTTTTACAACACTCGACCTTAAATCCGGCTTCCACCAAATAGAGCTGGCTGAGAGAGACCGACAAAAGACGGCTTTCTCAATAAACAATGGTAAATTCGAATTCTGTAGATTGCCATTCGGACTAAAGAATGCTCCGAGTATCTTCCAAAGAGCTATCGATGATGTCCTACGAGATGGAATTTCAAAGATATGCTATGTTTATGTAGACGATGTCATAATATACTCAAAGACGAAGGAGGACCATCTTAATGACATAAGATGGGTTCTAGGAAAACTTTCCGAAGCAGGTATGAGAGTATCTCAAGAAAAATCAAAGTTCTTCAAAAAGAGCGTTGAATACTTGGGATTCATAGTGACACAAGGGGGCTTGCGGACATCACCCGAAAAGGTCAAGGTCATCAAACAATTTCCCCAACCAAAGACCCTTTTCGAGCTGAGATCTTTTATTGGGTTAGCAAGCTACTATTGATGTTTTATTAAGAATTTTGCAGCCATTGCAAGACCTCTTACTAACATTCTTAAGGGCGAAAACGGTAAGACTAGCAAATACCAATAAAGAAAAATAAGCATTGAAATGAACAAGGAACAGATGGAAACATTCTGCAGACTAAGAGAAATCCTAGCATCAGAAGATGTTTTACTTTCCTACCCAGACTATAAGAAACCGTTCGATCTAACAACGGACGCGTCAGGTTTTGGTCTAGGGGCGGTTGTATCGCAGGCTGGTCGCCCAATTACAATGATATCACGCACTCTGCGTGATAACGAAAAGAACTATGCTACCAACGAGCGAGAACTCCTCGCCATAGTCTGGGCACTACAAAAACTCCGCAATTATTTGTATGGAGTAAAAAATGTACAGATCTTTACCGACCACCAGCCACTCACTTACGCCGTCTCTGATAAGAATCCTAACGCTAAACTAAAGCGCTGGAAAGAAATTATTGACGACCACGGGGCAAAGGTGATTTATACACCCGGGAAAGAAAACTTTGTCGCTGACGCATTGTCCCGTTGTCAAAACATTAACGCTTTAGAGGAAGAACAGGACTCCGATATGGCTACCACACATAGCGAGGAATCGCTAACGTACACCGTAGCCACAACGGACACCCCGGTTAACTGTTTCAGGAATCAAATAATAATTGAATAGAGTAACAGCTCATCCGTAGACACGTTCATTCTATTTAAAAGCAAAGTTAGACACATAGTTAAAATAAATGACCGCGGTAACCTACTGAATACCTTGCAAGAGGTGGTTAACGCCGAAGTGGTAAACGCAATATATTGCTCCCTGCCAATCCTGGCATTTATTCAACACGAACTCGTGGAGCTATTCCCGAACACTACGTTCAGACATTCAAAATGCTTTGTACAGGACATAACGGACGGAACCGAACAGAAAGATATCATGGTAACCGAACACAATAGAGCGCATCGAGCAGCCCAGGAAAATGTGAAAGAAGTCCTAAGGGACTATTTTTTTCCAAAAATGTTCCGACTGGCAACAGATGTGGCATCAAACTGCAAAAACTGTTCCATGGCAAAGTACAAACGCCACCCATCCAAACAGGCAGTAGCACAAACACCTATACCTACTTCTATAGGGGAAATCCTCCACATTGACATATTTTCCACAGACGGAATTCTTTTCCTTACGTGTGTGGACAAATTCTCGAAATTCTCCACAGTAAAGGTGATCGCGTCAAGAGCTATTGTGGACGTAAAAACTCTAATAATGCAAATAGCGAATTTTTTTCCTAAAGCGAAAACGATCTACTGCGATAACGAGAAATCCTTAAATTCCGAGACCATAAAATCCATTCTCCTGAACAACTATAACGAGCCACTCGAAGTAGGTTCGTTAACGAAAGTTCTACTTGTGGTCCGTTTACACAGGAGCCACTCGAAGTAGGTTAGTTTTAAGAGGGTCCTACTTGTTTTTCCATATATATTTTTTCCATTTTTATACCCTTGCAGAGGGTATAATAATTTTGGTCAGAAGTGTGCAACGCAGTGAAGGAGACATCTCCGACCCTATAAAGTATAAATATTCTTGATCAGGATCACCTTCTGAGTCAATATAAGCATGTCCGTCTGTCTGTCTGTCTGTTTCTACGCAAACTAGTCTCTCAGTTTTAAAGCTATCAAGTTGAAACTTGGCACACATCCTTGTTTTGTTTGTAAGCAGTATATTAGTCGGAACGGCCGGTCTACTATATCCTATAGCTGCCATATAACTGATTGATCGAAATTCCATAACATTGTTGTTTTTTAAGTAAGATGGTTGGGACTTTCTACACATGTTATATTTGGCCAACATATCTTCTCTACAAAATTTCATAAGGATCGGCCGACTATATCCTATAGCTGTCATACAACGATCGGAATTGGCATAACTTTGGTGTTTTTTAAGTTAGAAAGATGGGACTTGGTACAGATTCTATTTTGGACAAAATAATCTGATTTGCCAAATTTCATAAGGATCAGCCGACTATATACGATCTTCTATATATCTAATAATATAAGATGCGTGGCGCCACCTAGCGGACTGCGACTGAACTGCAAGGGTATATCAACTTCGTCTCTGCCCGAAGTTAGCTTTCCTTTCTTGTTTTAATTTTTTTCAGTGTGTGATTTTGTTTACATCTTTTTTATTTTATTACGCCTGTGGGGCCGGCTCCTGTGCTTGGGCTTTTAGCTCACTCAGGTGTGCCCTCTTTTCCTTTTTTGTGCTAGCGTGACGTAGCACAGCAATCACGGGCGATACGAAGTTCACCATCGTCGTACTGCCGTGTACGGCCCGTCGTACCTTGTCACTATGCCCGCGACGGCCGCCCGGGACCATTTCGTTCCACGGTTTTTCCTCTTTCTCCTTCTTCCGTGCACGCAGCGTGCTGGTTCACAGCCCGCTGCCTCCTCTACATTCCAAACGTATTTCTTTCCTTCCGCAATTTCTAAACACAGCCGCGCTAGACCGTCCGAAACCGTTACTTTCCACGCAATCTTCTCTTTCTCTTTTGTCCGTGTGCGCAGCCGCGAAATTTTTAAACAATAAAAATATTTCATGCGAGAAGTTTTTACCAATTATGGATTATACAGCATTGTTGGTTTCGCATGTTCGAATTTATTCTGCACGCCGGGTATAAATGTAATGTTAAAAAGTGCGTAATATCCAGCGAAAATGATAAGAAGGAAGTGCAAGAAGTGGAAACAACATTCATTAATGGTTGATAGACCTAAGACTGGAGGTTTTGGTAGCACTAATGATGGCAATGCAGCACGCCGATCATGTAGTGAGTCAAAAGTTCTTGCAAAAATTACTGGTATTGCTAAGACACTTGTAAGCAAGCTCCGAAATATTTAGATATGTCTATTAAACCAGACCGCCAGTTGGTTGAAGCCGGATGGTGGCCTTTAAGGGTTACGTGGGATTCCTTAGGCAATTAATTTAATTTTTAACTTTAATTTTTTTCGATTTTAATTTTTTTTGCATTTATGCTTAATAGTTTTATATAGTTAATTTAAAGTGAGATTAAATAATCTTGGCAAACTTGTCTTTCCCCCAAAGTGGTATGATATAAGTGCGAATTTTTTTAAACTGCCTATTTTACATAAACATTTTTATGTTTAAAAAACACCAAAAAATAATACGTAATATGAATGTTTATTATTGTTGGGACTTGTGCCAGCATCAAATATCATAATTATTTCTATTTAATTCTCTCAGTGTAACTTGCTGCAATGGTCCACTAATTGCCCGTTATCAGCTGTTCCATATTCTTTGATTCTCCCAGATTCGCATGCGCTTTGTTGTTCTTTTGTAGCGCTTAGGCACTTTTATATTCGGCTTTGTTTGGATCGGCCGCTGAATATGTTTGGCGTTAAATGAATGAATTGAAATATAAATTGAACCTCGTCTTATTAATTCGGCCGCTATCAAAACGCTGATAGCTCAACAATCACTGTGGACGGAAGTCCACGAGGTGACGACCTGCATGCCTAGGCGTGCGCGAGGAAACTCTATATATAGCCGAAGAATTAAAAATTTTCTGTAGGCAACCGATCTAAATGAATGATATACCAATCGAAAGGTATTGTTTCAATTAGATAATTTTTGTCGAAACATATTCCAAAAGTTATTTGGTTTGGGAGAAATTAGGGTGAAAGTAAAAAAATTTTTTATCCCTAAAGTGGGGCTGGTGAACACATTTTAGTCCCCAGATAAAATATTCTAGAGCTAAATACGCGTCGATTGGTACCTCAATCGACCCGATCCGACATTTCATTCAGAAGTTATTCGAAAAATTAGATTTTTTCTTCTTCTTCAAAATGAAGCCAGTTGTCGGTTTGTCTGTTTGCACTATTTTATTCTTAAAAATCCTGAAAAAAATTGGAAAATGTTTGTTACTATCATATGAGCAACTATTGTTCTACAACTCTTTGACATACCTTAAGCTTACGTCAAAAAATTAAAAAAACTTTGTTAATGAAAAAATTCATAACTTTATAATTAAGAAAGATATTAAAAAGAGCTTTACATCGTTGAAATGGTTTTTTAAATATCTATTTCACTTTCTTTGAGACCAAACGTCTATATAGTACACAAAAAAAAATACACTGAAAATAAACTTTTTTTTTAAGAAAAAAAAATACTTTTCAAAATTTGGTCGACTGATCCTTTTTATATTGCACGTGGAGATAGCTTTTGAGATGACGCAACTTTTGATATAACTCAAGATATAGTCCTGTAAGAGCAGCTACCCATTTTGTACAGCCTCCAGTGAATCTTGCATTTACTTATACATGTGTGTGTATTTGAATGGCAACTTTGCTTTTTGGAGTTTGCATATATTTGGTCAATACCCTAAAAAAAATGGAGTATATCTTTTCAGATTTTAGTTCATTTATTTAAAAATAAAATCCAAATAAAAAAGGGCTTAAAAAGTAAAACGTAAACATTGACTCAACTTGGACTCGATCCTAGGCCCTCCGTATTAGGAACCACGACGCTCTCCACTCGGCTAACCTCGAACTTCGTTGCTTGATGGCAACTTTTGATGTAATTCTGCTTTGTGTTATAGTGTCTCATGTCTTAATGAGAAGAATGCAAAATTTTATGAGTAGAAAGCTTTATATGCATATGCCCCCACTGATACAATAAAACTCTGCTTTACTTAAATTACAGCCAGCACCGTTTTGGGCCAAGCCATGAATTAAAAGCTAAAAAAAAACAGGCAAACCAACTCCGCCAATACTTTTCTAATATTTATTATTTTATATCGCACACCCAAAATAAATTGTTACATTCAACAATTGGTTTAACTAGAAAAACTGGAAAAAAGTATTTTCCAATTTTTTTTAATTTTGTATCTTTGCGCATTTATTTTAGATATAATACATGTTTATTGTATGATTGATCGGCTATGCTATAACTTTGTTTTTTTTTTTATAAGTTAGAAGGATGGGACTTAGTACAGATTGCATTTTGGGAAATCTTATCCGATTTGCAAAATTTTATTAGGATAATTGGCTTAATTTTGTTGTTTTTGAAGCTAGAATGATGGGACTGTCTACGGTTTCGTTTTGGGCAATCTAATCCTATGTTCATAAGAATCGGCCAACTATATCCTATACCTGCCATATAACTGAACGATCGGAAATGGTACACCTTTCTATTTTTAAAGATGCTTGGGGCTGTTTTCAATATTTTTATTAGAAATTTTGTTGATAGTGAAATTCTCATAAGGATCGGACAACTATATAGGATCCGATATATACAATAATAATATAAGCTTCTGCTTAACTGCAAGGGTATATCAACTTCGGCTCCGCTTGAAGTTAGCTTTCCTTTCTTGTTTTTTTTTATAATTTATTATATAGTGGAACTCTCATAAGGATAGGCCTCTCATCTGTTAATTTGTTAAAATAATTTGGTTTCTCACAACTACGAAAAAATTTTGGATTTTAAATACATTTTTGGGCAAATTTTTTATTAAAACTTTTAAACTAACCAAATTCCAAAACCTTTGTAAATTAAAAATACGTATAACTTTAGAGCCACTGAAGCTATCGAAAAATTCTTTACGTCTTTGGAAAGGTTTTTAATTATTCCACCTTCTTGAATGTCAAAATCTATGGAGTTAAAAAAAAAGAGTTTTGATGTTTATCCTTACAATTAAAGTATTGCTAAATGTGTGAATCGCCTGTCCAGAGGTTACTTCCATATATGTATATTCTATATATTATGCGTTCTGTTTCAAATAATTGAAGATCAATATATACAAAAAACAACTGATATCAAATAAAACAAGAAAGGAAAGCTAACTTCAGGCGGAGCCGAAGTTGATATACCCTTGCAGTTCAGTCGCAGTCCGCTAGGTGGCGCCACCCATCTTATTTTATTAGATATATAGCGGATCGTTTATAGTCGGCCGATCCTTATGAAAATTGGCAGATCAGATTGTTTCCAAAATAGAATCTGTACCAAATCCCATCTTTCTAACTTAAAAAACACCAAAGTTATGCCAATTTCGATCGTTCTATGACAGCTATAGGATATAGTCGGTCGATCCTTACGAAATTTTGTACATAAGATATTTTGGTCAAATATAACATGTGTAGAAACTCTCTAACTTAACCCTCTCCCAACCCTCTAACTTAAAAAACACCAAAGTTATGGCATTTCCGATCAATCAGTTATATGGCAGCTATAGGATATAGTCGACCGATCCCGGCCGTTCCGACTTATATACTGCCTGCAAAGGAAAGAAGGGTGTGTGCAAAGTTTCAACTCGATAGCTTTAAAACTGAGAGACTAGTTTGCGTAGAAACAGACAGACGGACAGACGGACATGCTCATATCGACTCAGGAGGTGATCCTGGTCAAGAATATATATACTTTATAGGGTCGGAGATGTCTCCTTCACTGCGTTGCACACTTTTGACCAAAATTATAATACCCTCTGCAAGGGTATAAAAACCTCTTGACGAGGTAAAGTACCGGTGACGAGCCTGCATGCGAAACCCAAAATATCTGATATCAATTTTAGTGACGATAATATGCTATATAGGTGTACAAAATTGCATATAAAAAATATTCTTGTTCGGCACGTGCAAGAAAAACAAAAAAAAAGTCAGTCACGTGCCGAACAAGAATATTTTTTATATGCAATTTTGTACACCTATATAGCATATTATCGTCACTAAAATTGATATCAGATATTTTGGGTTTCGCATGCAGGTTCGTCACCGGTACTTTACCTCGTCAAGGGTTTTTTTTATTTGATAACGTAAAATTATGAACATAATCAATTTTCTGTTAATGTTAAATCATATAAAAAAACGTCTTTACGAGGTAAAGTACCGGTGACGAACCTGCATGCGAAACCCAAAATATCTGGTATCAATTTTAGTGACGAAAATATGCTATTTAGGTGTACAAAATTGCAGATAAAAAATATTTTAGTTCGGCACGTGAATGATGTTTTTTTTGCTTTTCTTGCACGTGCCGAACAAGAATATTTATTAAATGCAATTTTGTACACCTATATAGCATATTTTCGTCACTAAAATTGATATCAGATATTTTGGGTTTCGCATGCAGGTTCGTCACCGGTACTTTACCTCGGCAAGAGGTTTTTTTATATGATATCAGTTGTTTTTTTGTTTATATTGATCTTCAATTATTTAAAATAGAACACATAATATATGGAATATATATATATAGAAGTAACCTCTGGACTGGCGATTCACACAGTTAGCAATACTTTATTTGTAAGGATAAACAAAAAAACTCTTTTTTTTTTAACTCCATAGATTTTGACATTTAAGAAGGTGGAATAATTAAAAACCTTTCCAAAGACGTAAAGAATTTTTCGATAGCTTCAGTGGTTTTGAAGTTATACGTATTTTTAATTTAAAAAGGTTTTGAAATTTGGTTAGTTTAAAAATTTAAAAATTTTAAAAATTTAGCAATACTTTATTTGTAAGGATAAACAAAAAAACTCTTTTTTTTTAACTCCATAGATTTTGACATTTAAGAAGGTGGAATAATTAAAAACCTTTCCAAAGACGTAAAGAATTTTTCGATAGCTTCAGTGGTTTTGAAGTTATACGTATTTTTAATTTAAAAAGGTTTTGAAATTTGGTTAGTTTAAAAATTTAAACTAAAAATTTTCCCAAAAATGTATTTAAAATCCAAAATTGTTTCGTAGTTGTGGGAAACCAAATTGTCTCAAACAGCTGAGAGGCCTATCCTTATGAGACTTTTACTATATAATAAACTATAAAAAAACAAGAAAGGAAAGCTAACTTGGGGCGGAGCCGAAGTTGATATACCTTTGCAGTTATGCCAATTCCGATCGTTCAGTTATATGGCAGCTATAGGATATAGTCGGCCGATCCTTATGAAATTTGGCAAATCTGATTATTTTGTCTATAATAGACTCTGTACCAAGTCCCATCTTTCCAACCTAAAAAAACACCAAAGTTATGCCAAAACTAATTAATATATTTTGGTCAAATATAACATGTGTGGAAAGTCTCAACCCTCTAACTTAAAAACACCAAAGTTATGGCATTTTCGATCAATCAGTTATATAGTCGATTCCGACTTATATACTACCTGCAAGGAAAAGAAGGATGTGTGCAAAGTTTCAACTCGATAGCTTTAACGGACAGAAAGACAGACGGACATGCTTATATCGACTTAGAGGGTGATCCTGATCAAGAATATATATACATTATAGGGTCGGAGATGTCTCCTTCACTGCGTTGCACACTTTTGACCAAAAATATAATACCCTTTGCAAGGGTATAAAAACAAGAAAGGAAAGCTAACTTCGAGCGTAGCCATTGATATACCCTTGCAGTTAAGCAGAAGCTTATATTATTATTATATATATCGGATCGTATATAGTTGTCCGATCCTTATGAGAATTTCACCATCAACAAAATTTCTAATAAAAATATTGGAAACAGCCCCAAGCATCTTTAAAAATAGAATGGTTGTGCCATTTCCGATCTTTCAGTATATGGCAGGTATAGGATATAATCGGCCGATTCTTATGAAACATAGGATTAGATTGCCCAAAACGGAAACCATATATAGTCCCATCATTCTAGCTTCAAAAACAACAAAGTTAAGCCAATTATCCTAATAAAATTTTGCAAATCGGATAAAATTGCCCAAAATGCAATCTGTACTAAGTCCCATCTTTCTAACTTAAAAAACATTCCACAGCATAAACATATGACAGCTATAGAATATGGTCGGCCGATCCTTATGAATTTTGCACATAAGATGTTTTGACCAAATTAAAAATGTGTGGAAAGTCCAATCAGTCTCGATCATGAATTCCTCTTTCAAAATTGTAATTCCTGAATCCTACTTTGAAAAAGCACTTGATCCGTCAGCCTGGCCCGAGCACAGTATTATTCACGAATTTTTAGCTAAAGACCCTCTGAATCACAACTTTGCCGATTCAGCTCCAAAAAACTGAGTAATAATGTTTTTTCTTGCTGCTACCAAAACGTTCAAAGTATTCTGGGTAAACTGAGCCAATTTTTTACTAAGAGTAATAGAATATCCTCTGTCACTGTAAATCGGTCTTTACCACTATCGCTTCCTGAAGATGTACACCATCCCACACCATTCTTTTGAATTTGATGCTATTGCACTTACTGAAACCTGGCTTAATTCCTCTGTCTCTGATTATGAAATTTTTGTTCCAAACTACACTGTGTTTCGATTGGATAGGCCTTCGTTTGGTGGTGGTGTCCTCATTGCTGTTCATATTAAATACTCGGCTGAACTAATAACTTTCCCGAATCAGTTTGGAATCGAGTTTATCGCAGTAAAAATAACCGTTGGTCCGTCTCATATTTTCATGACCTGTTCTTATATACCTCCATCGGTTGATGATACGGTATATTTTCATCACCTTAATGCTATCAAGTACGTTTTATCATTAGTCAATGACTCTGATTTTGTCCTAATCATGGGTGATTTCAACCTTCCCCAAATCTCCTGGATCCCGTGTGAAGATGACAATTCCTTGCATTCTAGTTGCCAAAACGACTTCATTGATGAACTAATTGAAATTGCTCTTTCCCAAATTAACCCCATCCTTAACACACTTAGCAGGTCCCTAGACCTTATTTTCTGTAATAGAATATCCTCTGTCACTGTAAATCGGTCTTCACCACTATCGCTTCCTGAAGATGTACACCATCCCACACTATTGGTTTCGGTGTTAATTGATGTCCCTAATATGCATAACTATGAGGCTCAGTATCGTTCTAAATGTTTCCGAAAAACGGATTACAACGCTCTTCGCAATCATTTAGCTGGAATTGACTGGGAATATCTTTCATCTTTTAACTCTATTGATGCTGCTACTGATTCTTTTTATGATGTAATCCACAACGCGTTGGACAAATTTGTTCCAGTACTTTCATCGTCTTCATCAACGAAACCGCCATGGTTTAACAAACACCTTTCTCGTCTTAAGAACAGGAAATCTAGAGCTTACAAAATGTTTCTTAAGTCTGGATCTTTGTTTCATCAGACAAACTTTCTTTACATTCGTAACCAGTTTATTCTTCTTAATAATCAACTTTATAAGCGTTACATTGTAAATTGTAAGGCTAACTTCCGAAATGATCCGAGTTCCTTTTATTCGTTTGTCAATATGAAACGTAAATCCAGTCTTTCTCCACCTTCCCTATCTTATAAAAATATTTCTGATTCTTCAGATCATGGTATTGCAAATCTCTTTGCATCATTCTTTCAATCAACTTATTCGTCCGATTCTTATAATTTAAATTCTACATACCCTTATAATATTCCGTGTATAAACAATATCTACTTGTCTAAATTTAATCATCTCGATGTTTTTAATGCTCTTTCAACCTTGGATATCTCATTTATTGCTGGTCCTGATCGCAACTGCAACATCATTGCAAAAGCATAATTTTCTCCAACCAGCATGGTTTTGTCAAGCTTCGTTCTACAACAACCAATCTGCTAGAATTCGCTTCGATCGTCCACAAGGTTAGTTTACACCGATTTTAGCAAAGCTTTCGATTCTGTTAATCATCGTCTCCTTCTCCGGAAACTTTATCTTATGGGTTTTCCTCCTAATATCATACAGTGGATGACTTCATATCTATCGAATCGTACGCAGCGGGTTTTGTTAAAGAACATCACATCTCATGTTATAAAAGTTACATCTGGTGTTCCGCAAGGCAGTCACTTAGGACCCCTCCTGTTTATCCTCTTTGTTAACGACTTTCCTAGTGTCGTGATCTATGCTACTTTACTTATGTCTGCTGATGATGTCAAGCTCTGTTTTACTTTCTCTGACCTCTTCCTTCATAGACATCTGCAATTTGACCTTGATGAAGTATTCTTGTGGTGCTCTAATAATCTCCTCTCACTAAACTGCTCAAAATGCAAGGTTATGACGTTTAACCGTAGCACGCCTCATGTCATCTCGTACTCACTTGGGAATCACTTTTTAGATCGTGTTTCCTTAATGAATGATCTTGGAGTTCTTTTCGATCACAAGCTGTCGTTTAATGAACATATTTCTCTAACAGTTAATAAAGCCAGAGGAGTACTTGCATTTATCAAGCGCTGGTCAAAAGAGTTTGATGATCCCTTCACCACTAAAACGTTGTATATCTCTTTGGTTCGACCGATCCTGGAATACTGTTCATGCGTTTGGAGTCCGCAGTATATGGTTCATCAAAGAAGTATACAATCAGTGCAAAAGCAGTTTCTTTTATTTGCCTTAAAATATTTAAACTGGGACTCAGATGGTCTTCTTCCACCATATAGTTGTCGGCTAAAGTTATTAGACCTGCCACCATTGCTGGTACGTCGTACTTGTGCTGGGGCCATGCTCCTTCATAAACTCATTCTTGGTCAAGTTGACTCTCATCTTTTACTTGAAAAAATAAAATTTTCTGTTCCAAATAGGTCAACCAGGTCCTTCCGACCCCTTTGGTTACCAATTTGTAGATCAAATTTTGCGGACCATGATCCTTTTCGTGTTATTTGTAAAAATTATAATCTATTGTCCCATTTATTTTCCCCTGAATTATCCCTTGATGTAATAAAATCTAAATTGTTTGTTTTTCTTTTGAATAATTTTCCTAATTCTTAATTATAATTAATTAATTTTAAAAATTGTATATATAAATAACAGATAACAGATAATTGTTACTGTTGGGCTATCAGCGTTTTGATAGCTACCGAATTAATAAAGAATCCACAATTCAATTTCAATAATTTTATTGGGTCAATTTAACCCCAAAACAACGGCAGCGGCCGATCCCAACAAAACCGAATATACAAGTGCCAAAACCTAAGAGCTTGCGCAGAAGCTCCACCAAAGCTCCCAAACTGAGCTCCAAAGCTGAACAACAAAGCGCATGCGAATCTGGGAGAAACAAAGAATATGGAGCAGCTGATAACGGGCAATTAGTGGACCGCTGCGGCTGGTTACACTGAGAGAATAGAAATAGAAATAATTATGATTTTTGATGCTGGCACAAGTCCCAACATCCTCCCCCCGTTGAATTCCATCTTTCAACAAAAAATCCTTAGGGGCATGGGACAGCTTCATCACATAATATTGCTGATGATCTCAAGGTCCATAATTCTCAGTTGCAGGCTGCCGTGTCCATCCAGATCCAGAGAGCGCTCGAGCCAAGCGTCAACAGAGTGGCGAGAGTGGAAGGAAACATCTTTCCGAAATTGCGCGTAGGCGCACCTTTCGATTGCAGGATCGGGAGCCTTCACGGCTGGAGCAGCAGCCACCTTGGCAGCTGCAGACGGCGGCAGCAGCGATGCGGACGACCTCCCCCCATTGGAAGGGTGCAGGCTAGAGTCCAGACTGGAGTCAGACCTGGGCGCTGACTTAATCGGCAACGGTGGCAATAAACAAAATCCCGGGCCAGAAGCGGGATTAAGAACAGCAGCTTTAGAAAATCCATCGCAGACAACTGCCAGATGCGATGTGGAAATAGCGACCACGGGGGGAGCGGTGGATAGCAGGGGCACTGATGAGACGCAATTGGACCCGTCCTGGCTATCATGATCGTTGCTCAGGTTTCGCTCCAATTTCAAATCCTGAAAACCCGATTGGATGTCGCGGTCCAGCGAAGATTCCTGACTGCATGAGCGACGATTTACCAAGAGACCACCATGCACTTTCGTAGCCTCGAGGGTTGGTTTTGTCAACGACGGAGCAATGGGACCAGTGGTGCCGTCGAGACGAGTGGAGTGTTCAGGCACCCTCATGGAGTACCTTGCCATTCCCACCTGAATATCAACGCGCACATCAGCGGCAAGCTGGGAGAACTTCCAGAATAATTCGCTCCCAATTTCGCTAGAGCTCAATCGCTCTAACTCATCCTGGAGTGTGGTGAATTTCTTCCGCAACGCAATTTCCAACGGCTCCAGTACCATGATGGTCAAATCTCCCTTCTGCACTGCAGCCTTGACCTTATTATGCAGGGCTTCCATCTCCTGGTAGGTAACTTCTGCTCTTCGCCGCAACAGCCTTTCCCTGCTTGCAGGAACCGAGGCACTAAATAAGTCTCCAGACTCCATTATGTAATTTGTTTTTGTGCAAGGTGCAATGTAATGGAAACAATAGCAACAAGTTTTCCTTTACAAGGTTTCCTTTAAGCACTTTAATGATCACAAATCAATTAGAGCGCGATCACGTCGGGGTCACCAAATGTTGGGCTATCAGCGTTTTGATAGCTACCGAATTAATAAAGAATCCACAATTCAATTTCAATAATTTTATTGGGTCAATTTAACCCCAAAACAACGGCAGCGGCCGATCCCAACAAAACCGAATATACAAGTGCCAAAACCTAAGAGCTTGCGCAGAAGCTCCACCAAAGCTCCCAAACTGCATGCGCTACAAAAGAACAACAAAGCGCATGCGAATCTGGGAGAAACAAAGAACATGGAGCAGCTGATAACGGGCAATTAGTGGACCGCTGCGGCTGGTTACACTGAGAGAATAGAAATAGAAATAATTATGATTTTTGATGCTGGCACAAGTCCCAACAGTTACTTCAATAAATAAATAAAAAATGCTTTCGTGGAGTGCAGACGCGTTTTTGCATCGCTGCGAATCTCATTGTGAAGAGTCTATTGACAAGTCCACCTCATTGGCAAGAATTGTTACTTTTGTGAATCCCACCTCCGTTAGTTCTGGTTAGTTCTAACAAGTGATTCGAAAAGACAAAACAAGTGAAGGTTTTGTGAAGACTTGAATCAAATTCAAGGTCAAACTGAGTTTGAGAATAATTACATCCCAATAAAAGAAAAAAAATAAATTTCAATTGCTCTGACACTTGGTGGGTTTGAGCCGGGTGCTGCCCGACTGCGGGGCTTGTGCCTTACCCACTGAGCCACGGTCACCTCATCGGTAACCGCAGCGTTGGATTTACACTATGTGCGGTCGGTGCTCGCGCACAGGGCGGCAAATTTCGGGGGGCGGCAAAATTTGAGGCATAAATAGAAAATTTATACTTGGATAATTTTTGGACAATTTTTGCGTATAGCCGTCGGTAATTCAGAGCGGCTACTGACCGATTTTAAGAGGTTGGGTTGTCTTTCGAGCAGAAATGTTTTCAAAACAATTTGATTCGATGTTTATCTATTCATTTGAGTTGATTATGTAAATTCTGTGAGTCATGAGTGACAGGCGAAAAAAATTAAGCGGCGCTGCTTTTAGAAAGCGCGCTTTAGATAAAGCCAACAAGGAGGAGGAAATTTTGTGCAAAACTCCAAAATTGTACAATTTTTTCATCAAAAAGAAAGACGAAAAACATATTGATGAGAGTTGCCTCGTCTCAGAGCAAAGTGGTATGTCATAACAATTATTGAAAAATCGGAGCATTGTTGAAAATAAAGTATCAACAATAAATGAATTCAACCAACGATATACATTTATTTAATCTGTTAATAATTATGTATATAGTTCACGGTTTCCCCGACATTTGATTTAGGAAGTTTTCAATTTCAATTAATAATAATGGCGGCATTTTCTATAATGCACAGGGCGGCACTTTACATAAATCCGGCCCTGGGTAACCGTACAAGTGGCCCATACGTACAAGAAGTCGGTAAAGCAGTGAGCATCTGTGCCCTATACTTGAACCATGTCTAGCCTTTCGGACTCCGATGATGAATTTGACATAAGTAAGATTGTGGCGCGACAACAACAAAAAATCCAGGCCTTAAAGCCAGCTAAGCCAAGCCGACCAATTGCCTCCCCCGTCAACATCTCACCTTCAAGCCATGATCCGGAACCGGACTTTGAAAAGCTCTTTGACGATCTTGGAACAAATTTCATAATCGCAGGCGATTGGAATTCAGTCACCAAAATCCTTAGAAACTCCAACAGCCCTAAAACCAATGTCTCTGCCAACCGATTCTCAGATCTGTCGGACATGGACACAGACACCGAACCCGTCGAAGTCCCACAAACGGTGGGCCCCAATGTCTCTGAAGAAGCCAGTACTTCTTCCAGCTTAAGACAAGTTAGCAACAACAACAAAAGCACCCCAAATAACGCATCAACAATAAACAAGGACAACACAAAAGCCGTTAACAATACCGCAGGCAGCAACAAAAATGTCAGCCGACCGTCTGGTAGCCAGGAGCAACTACCCTCCCACAAACCACCCCCAATTGTGGTTGATCACTGTGAGAATCTAAACGGACTCATAAGGTCCACAGACAAGATTGTTGACCCGTCCAAATACTCCCTAAAATGCCATCCCAACAATTCTGCTTCCATTCTCGCAACAGATTCAGACACATACAGAGCCATAACCAAATCGCTGACCCTTAAAAAGGTACCATACCATTCCTGGCAGTTAAAAGAAGACAGATCCTATTGTGTTGTTATCCGTGGTGTCCATCATTCCGTCCCGGACGTAGACATTAAGGAAAGCCTGACCTCGGCGGGTCACTTGGTTCGATTTGTCAATAGACCAAGAAGCCGCTTCGACAAAACTAAGCTGGTCAACTTAGTTTTTGTTGAACTTGAACCGGCTGCAAACAACAAAGAAATCCACGGGATCAAGACACTCTCCTACAAAAAGAATGATGTTGTCCAGTGCCACCGTTGTCAAGCTTTCGGACACACCAAAAATCATTGCCAAAAGCTATCTAACTGCGTTAGATGTGGCCTACAACACGGCTTGGAGGCCTGCTTAAAGGATGTTAATCCAGTCAAATGTGCAAACTGTGGCGGTGGACATACAGCTAGCTATAAAGGCTGCGTCATATACCAGCAAGTTGCTCAACGAAAAAGTGCCACATCCCAACGCAGAACCGTCCCCCAGCAGTTTACTGATCCTTATGTTTGGTCAAACTCAGCGGTGCCCAACTCCTACGCTAATGCTGTCCGTGGTATTGCTAGTCATCCCCAGCAGCAACAAGTCCCTGTGACCTTCTCGCAGAGCCAACAATTTCCTCCACTAGGCAGTGACAACAGGAAACAAACTCAGCCACGTCACCAAAAAGTACCGCATCGACAGCAGCAGCAGCCATCACAGCAACAACAAAGGCCTCAACAACATCAACAACAGCAACAGCAACAGCCAGATCTCCAGAGGACTCTCCCACAACAACAGCGACGCAACTCACAGCAATTGATCAACGACCAGCAATGGCAACGCCAAGAGCAAATGTTCTTGCAATCAAACGAAAGCCTGTCAGTCCTTGTTGCCCAGATTGACAAGTTATTCCAAATGATGGTGTCGATGATGGGTCTTGTCTCTAGATTATTATCCCAAAATACTCCAGGAACAGCTCAAGCGTTCCCTGGATCTTTCCCAGTTAATGCTACACAACCATGAGCCAAATCGGCCTGAGCATTGGTGTGTGGAACGCCGACGGACTGGCCAACAAAGCCATTGAGCTGGAGCTCTTTGTGCAAAGTCATAATATTGACATTATGCTGGTTAGTGAAATACACGTTTGCTCGAGGTCGTACTACAACTTGCATGGGTACGATATCCATCAAGCAACTCATCCTGCCGATCGTAAGCGCGGTGGGTCTGCAATAATAATAAAAAGTGGTATTAAATGCTACCAGTCCTACAGTTTACAAAGCACGAATGTACAATGTGTCTCTGTCAAAGTTAAAACCGACCTTGGGGAAACAGGTATTGCATCTATATATTGTCCACCAAACTTTCAGTGTTCTGCTGACGACTTTGAAAAGCTCTTTGACGATCTTGGAACAAATTTCATAATCGCAGGCGATTGGAATGCTCACCACCGCCTCTGGGGATCCCGAAACTCAACTAGCCGAGGAAGAGCACTCGCAGATGTTGTTCAAAGATCAAACGTCCAGGTCCTTGCAACTGGAGGACCTACGCATTATCCATACAGCCAAAGAACGCCAATAGCTATTGACTTTGCCGTCTATAGAGGGATACGGTCCGAGTGTCTCTCCATCACAGAAAGCCTTGAGCTTAGCTGTGATCACATCCCGCTGATTATAAAGTTAAGAGTAGCTGCGCAAATAATTCGGAATAGGCCTCGTATCCTCCCTCGAAACGCGAGTATCCCGCGCTTCCAAGCAGCAGTCAACCGGCTTGTAAACCTCAATCTGGTGTTAAACTCTCCCGAGGACATAAACGACGCTGTAGAAATATTTGTCCGGAGCATTCATATCGCTGCCGAGTCCTCAACCTGTGGACAAGTCTCAAGCCACCCCAATCCACCTCAGGCTCTTTTGAAACCTGAAGTTATGGACTTGGTAAGGCTGAAAAGATCCTTAAGTCGCAGATGTATGAGATCCCAAGATTTAGTCGACAAAAGGGCTTACCGTCGTGCCGAGGACGAGCTTAAAAAACTTCTGCATCAAACCAAGCGCGAATATTTTGATGAGATGCTCCTCAAGGCGGACCCCACCAAACCGTACGGCTTCAACCTCTGGAAATCGACACGAAACATCAAACGACACCCTCTCCGAAAGATCCCCATAAAGAAAACTGACAATACATGGTGCAGGTCTGACTCAGAGATTTCTTTAGCTTTCGCGGGCGAACTAGAGAAACGCTTTCAGCCATTCGACCTTGCGAGCCCAGAGGATCTTGAAGAAACAATGGCCTTCATAAATGCTCCTTCACCGAATGCTCTACCGATCCCACATGTCAGCCCAGAAGAAGTTTGTCTCCATATTCGAAAGCTACATGTCAATAAAGCGCCGGGATTCGATGGCATAGACAAAAGAATTGCCAAGGCTCTGCCTAAGAAGGGTATTCTGTTCCTCGTTCTCCTCTTTAATTCAATGCTACGTATCCACCACTTTCCCTCATAATGGAAGTGTGCTGTGATAACGATGATACCAAAGCCAGGAAAACCGGAGAACCTTGTAGAATCATACCGACCTATAAGCTTGCTTCCTACATTCTCTAAAATATTCGAGAGAATATTTTTTAGAAGAATTATGGGAGTAAGAAGCGTGCAGGTCGCCATTCCCGACCATCAGTTTGGTTTTAGGCATCGTCATGGGACCCCAGAGCAAGCACATCGAGTGAATCACATTTTAAAGGCCTTTGAAAACAAGCAATACTGCTCTGCAATTTTCCTCGACGTCAAGGAAGCTTTTGACCGCGTATAGCATCTCGAACTACTTCATAAGTTGAAGTCATTACTCCCAACTGGCCAATTTCTGCTGCTAAAATCATACCTGCTTGATCGAAGTTTTATGGTCGAGGTGAGAGGGGAAAGGTCAAGCATTAGACTTGCTCGTGCTGGCGTTCCGCAGGGAAGCGTTCTGGGTCCCGTTCTCTACACTCTGTTCACATCGGACCTCCCAAGTTTAGTCCGATGCTACTTGAGCTTTTGACCGCGTATGGCATCTCGGACTACTTCATAAGTTGAAGTCATTACTCCCGACTGGCCAATTTCTGCTGCTAAAATCATACCTGCTTGATCGAAGTTTTATTGTCGAGGTGAGAGGGGAAAGGTCAAGCATTAGACTTGCTCGTGCTGGCGTTCCGCAGGGAAGCGTTCTGGGTCCCGTTCTCTACACTCTGTTCACATCGGACCTCCCAAGTTTAGTGGAACCGGGCACACTTTTGGCCACATACGCTGACGATACTACCTTCCTTGTGAACTCTTCCTGCCGAGTCGAGGCATCAAGGATCACCCAGGAATTTCTGGACTCATATGGCAAGTGGGCTAACAGGTGGAATATTGCCATAAATAGCAGGAAGTCGCAACATTTCAGTTTCACTTTGAGAGCAAAGACACTACCCAGAGTCGAACTCCACGACGTCACCATCCCACAGTCACCCCAGGCCCAGTACCTGGGTCTGATCTTAGTTAAGCGGCTCACCTGGAAGGAACAAACCAAGAAAATAACAGCTACATGTCGGAGTAAACTCAGGAAGCTAAACTGGTTACTTAAGCCAACAAGCAAGCTCAGCCTTGGCAAAAAAGTGTTGCTGTACAAATCTATCGTGGTGCCCTCGATCACATATTGCATTCAGATATGGGGCATGGCTTCTGACACAAATGTCATGAAAGTGCAGAGAACCCAAAACCGAGCGCTTCGCATGATGGCAAACGCGCCTTGGTATGTTCGAAACGACGCCCTAGCAAATGATCTCCACATTCCCTCCATTAGAGAGCAGATCAACCGTCACTCGAGTTGCTACAGCGATCGCCTCTTAGCGCACCCCAACCACCTAGCAGCGTCTCTAGCTAATCAAAATAACCGAAGAAGACTGAAACGAAGACACCCCAGCGATCTCTGGACAAGAGGACGTAATGTTTCCCGAGTCCTGAAGCAGTAATTTTACTGTAATCTCCTGTTATTGTATTCATGTTATCTGTTCATTGTTATACTCTACGTATTATAGCCATTAAGTTGGCTGATCGAAGCAAATAAAACTTAAATATTATGTTAAAAAAAAAAAAAAAGGAAAGTCCAAACCCTCCAACTTAAAAAACACCAATATTAGGCATTTCCGATGGATCAGTTATATGGCAGCTATAGGATATAGTCGACCAATCCTTATCAAAATTTGTCAGATCGGATAATTTCTTCTTATTAAAAATCCTTCTTATTTAAAAAAAAAAAAAACAAAGTTATGGCATATCCGTTCAATCATATAATAAACATGTATTACATATAAAATAAATGCGCAAAATTAAAAAATATAACGTTTTTCCAGTTTTTCTAGTTAAACCAATTGTTGAATGTAACACTTTTTTTTGGGCATGCGATATAAAATAATAAATATTAGAAAAGTGTTTGAATTATAAATTTATACATGAGTGGACAACGCACTATGTGGATGGTTATGTACTTAACTGTAAACTAATTGTCGCTTACTTATGTTTCTAAGTTCGTCTGCCTGCACGCAGGCAGATCATATTTTATTGAAGTCAGTCGCTAATGAAGCTCAGAAACGAATAAATCTAATAGGTTATGGGCCCAGAGTGCGTATAAACTTCGTGTAACCTAAAATTTCTGAACATTCCGAAAAGTGACTCGAGTTTGCAAAAATGAGTGTATCGTGGCAAATTGAAAAATTAAATGAAAGTAACTATGATGTATGGTGCATGACCATGGAGAGTTTCCTGATAGCGGCAGACCTCTGGGATGTGGTCAGTGGTGATCTGGTTAAACCAGAAGACGGTGCCGATTTAGTCAAATGGATTAAAACTGATAAAAAGGCTCGAGCATACATAGTAATGAACATGACGGGGGCGCAAATGACACAAGTGAAAAAGTGTATGACCTTCCGCGAAATGTGGACTAAACTAAAAGAGTTGCATATGCCGGATGGCCCTGTCCAACAATTTCAACTTTATAGAAGATTGTTAGGGCTAAAATTGCAACAAGGCGGGAGTGTGTTACAATTCGTCAACGAATTTGTTGAGATATGTAATAAACTGTGTGAATTGGATTGTGCTATCTGATCCAGTGAAAGTAATAATGATTCTATCGAGTTTGCCCAAATCATTCGAACTTTTCGTTGTTGCTATGCAGACGCGTGATAAACTGCCTTCGTTTGAACAAGTGAAGTCGAAGCTTCTAGAAGAAGGTGAACGGCATAAAGGAATCGAGGTGTATGAAGAAGCCGTTGAAAAAACTGCATATTCAGCGGGCACCGTAAATGAGAAAACCAGAGATAACACAAAGAACAGAAAACATTTCGGGCGCCAATCGAATGCGAGAAAGCCGTTAGAGTGTTGGTCGTGCGGGCAATACGGCCACAAAGCTGCAAACTGCAAAAAACGAAATGACTCTAAGAAAGAAACGGAGAATGGGAGAAGTGAGAAATCATCTAAGTGATTGTCTAAGTGAGCAGCCGAACGAAATTAGTCGAAAGATGTGGTGTTTGGACAGTGGGGCCACAGCTCATTTATGTTGTGAAAAATCGCGGTTTACTAACTTTAATGAACATAAAGAGCGTATACTCTTAGCTGACAATAAATTTGTTGAGTCAGAAGGCCGTGGCAGTGTACGTGTAATCTGGAAAAATTTCGGTATTACATTAATGGATGTGTTGTACGTGAAACACCTGCAGTGTAATTTTATGTCGGTGTCAAAAGCGATTGACAATGGACTTAATGTTACATTTACAAGAGATAACGCAAGTGTAATTGAGAACGACGGCACGGTTATATTGACTGCCAAGAGACAAAACGGTTTGTTTATATTTGAAAGCGAAAATAATAAGTGTTTTAATATTACGCGGGTGACGACACCACAATTATGGCACAGTAGATTTGGACATTTAAATTTCGGGAGCCTTAACAAAATGGTTAAGGAACATATGGTGAACGGTCTAAAGTCGAACTTTGAGAACCATGATGTGTGTGAAATATGTGCGAAATGCAAAATCAGCGGAAAGAAATTTCCAAAGGCCAGTGAGAGCCGCGCAAAAGACATTCTCGGTTTGGTGCACACAGACATATGTGGTCCGGTTAATCAAGCATCTATTGGAGGTGCACGATATTTTGCAACATTTATTGATGATAAATCTAGATATGTGTTTGTGTACTTCTTAAAATCACGGGATAAGATTTTAGAAAAATTTAAAGAATTTACGACACTTGCTGAGAATCAAACCGGTAAAAGGTTGAAAGTCTTGAGAAGCGATGACGGCCGAGAGTACTTGAGTGGGGCATTCGAGCAGTTTTTGATTGACAATGGAATTGAGAGACAATTATCAGTGCCATACACACCGCAACAGAATGGTGTTGCTGAGCGCGCAAACAGAACCTTGGTTGAAATGGCGCGTAGTATGGTGGTACAGGCTGGACTCAATGATAGTTTCTGGGCAGAAGCTATCAAGACTGCATCCTACTTGAGAAATCGCGCAGAGACGTCAACTTTACATGGTATGACCCCTTTTGAAGTATGGACTGGCAAAAAACCTTGCGTAGGGCACTTGCGAGTTTTCGGTGCGAAGACCATTGTTCTTAACAAGATGCGAAAGAGGAAATTTTCTCCAAAGGGTGAAGAGCATATTTTGGTAGGATATGCAGAATTGTCAAAGGCATACCGCTTATATAATTTTGAGAAAAGAAGAGTCATCACAGCCCGTGACGTAATTTTTATTGAAGACGATTTTACCAAAAAGGATTTGGCTAAGGTGTCTGAATATCAGATCGTTGGACTCCAATGTGAAACTCCAGTTGATGAGTGTTTGCAAGTAGAACCTGAGGTGAGTTCTAGCATTTTATCGTCTACGGAACAGCAACCTCAAGATGTTGAGGCTAGAAGAGGACCAGGACGACCAAAGATGATACTCACTGGGCTACCTGGACGCCCGAAGAAGCAATATACCATGCTAAATATCCTGACAACTGAGGATGTCTCAGTACCGAGTAGTTACAGCATGGCACTAAGCTCAGAGCATGGAGACAAATGGAAGGCATCGATTCAGAAGGAGATGAATAGTTTGAAAGCCAATGGTACGTGGTCATTAGTTGACTTACCCGAAGGCCAGAAGACCATTGGATGCAAATGGGTATTTGCAGTTAAACGAGACAAGTTTGGCAACGTCGAGACGTTTAAATCACGACTGGTTGCTAAAGGGTGCGCACAGCGCCTAGGTATAAATTATTTCGAAACTTTTTCTCCAGTTGCTGGATATTCAACAATTAGACTTGTCATCGCCCTGGCCGTGGAATATAAAATGTTTCTGCATCAGATGGACGTTTCGTCAGCATACCTCAACATACCTCGTCAGCATACCTCAACGGCAGCCTGAAGGCTTTGTTGACAAACAGTTTCCAAAACGGGTCCTGAAGCTTCACAAATCGTTGTACGGCCTTAAGCAGAGTGGGCGAGAATGGAATGAGCAGCTCAATGCCGTTCTATTGAAGATTGGTTTTACTCCGTGTCCGAGTGAGCCATGTTTGTACATACGCAATACCCAAGGCATCATGGGAATTGTAGTTGTGTACGTTGACGACTTGATCATATCCAGTTCGAGCAAAGATGACCTGAATGAGATCAAGGTGCTAATCTCACAGTCGTTTGATGTGGTCGACAATGGCACATTGAAACATTTCCTGGGTATGGAAATTGAGCGAGAGGGTGACACTGGTGGAGTAAGGATTGGTCACAAACAATATATTGAGACACTTCTTAGTGAGTATAAAATGCAAGACTGCCTAATAGTATACCCCTAGAAGTTGGTCATCAAATCAAATGTGACAATGAAGGATGCAGCCAAGTGGACCAAGTCAAGTACCAATCCCTTATTGGATCGCTTATGTATCTGGCAATGACTACTCGGCCAGATATCCTACACTCTACAGTAAAACTTGCTCAGCGAAATGCAAGTCCATGGGGAGCACGAGGCAGCTGCTAAGCGTATACTGAGATACCTGAGAGGAACATCGGAGCTACAACTTTGTTTCAAACGCACAGGTCGAGATATCCATTGTTACGTGGATGCTGATTGGGCAGGCGACTCGACAGATCGGAAGTCGTACACTGGATGGGCGTTCTTTGCTGCAGGCGCTGCTTTCAGTTGGGAATCGAAGAAGCAGAGCGTAGTGGCACTAAGCAGCACCGAAGCAGAATATATTGCGTTGTCTGGCGCTGCTAAAGAGGCAATGTACATCAAGAAGCTGATTACCGAAATGGGGTTTGGTGGCATTAAAACGTTACAGGTCTTTAGCGACAACCAAAGTGCACAATGTTTAGCCAAAAATCCAAAGTTCCATGCGAGAAGCAAACACATTGATATTAAGTATCATCATGTCAGGGATATGTATAAAAGTAAAATTATAAATATTGAATATGTATCTACTGAGAATATGATTGCTGATGTATTAACAAAGAATTTGAATAGAGTAAAACATGAGAAATGTATTAGTCTACTAGGACTTTTGTAATGAAGACATAATGCGTTGAGAAGGAGTGTTGGAATTATAAATTTATACATGAGTGTACAAAGCACTATGTGGATGGTTATGTACTTAACTGTAAACTAATTGTCGCTTACTTATGTTTCTAAGTTCGTCTGCCTGCGTGCAGTCTATCATATTTTATTGAAGTCAGTCGCTAATGAAGCTCAGAAACGAATAAATCTAATAAAAAGTATGCATTCTGCAAAGTGCATTTGTGAGTCTTCTCATTAAGACAAGAGACACTGAAACACAAAGCAGAATTATATCAAAATTTTCCACAAAGCGGCAAAGTTCGAGGTTGGCCGAGGGTAGAGCGTCGTGGTTCCTAACACGAAGGGCCTGGGTTCGAGTCCTACTTGAGTCAATGTTTATGTTATACCTTTTAAGCCCTTTTTTTATTTGGATTTTATTTTTAAATAAATAAACTAAAAGCTGAAAAGATAAACTCTATATTTTTTAGGGTATTGACCAAATATATGCAGACTCCAAAAAGCAAAGTTACCAATATACACATGTATAAGTAAATAAAGGCTTCACAGGAGGCTGTACAAAATGGGTAGCTGCACTTACAGTACTATATCTTGAGTTGACGGATTTTGCCAGATATGAGCGATATATCAAAAGTTGCGTCATCTCAAAAGCTATCTCCACGTGCAATATAAAAAGGATCAATCGAGCAAATTTTGAAAAATAATTTTTTTTCTTAAAAAAAAAGTTTATTTTTTTTTGTGTATTATATAGACGTTTGGTCCCAAAGAAAGTGAAATAGATATTTAAAAAACCCTTTCAACGGTGTAAAGCTCTTTTTAATATTTTTTTTTTAATTATAAAGTTATGCATTTTTAATTTACAAAGTTTTTTTTAATTTTTTGACGTAAGCTTAAGGTATTTCAAAAAGTTGTAGACCAATAGTTGCTCATATGATAGTAACAAACATTTTCCAATTTTTTTCAGGATTTTTAAGAAAAAAATAGTGCAAACAGACAAACCGACAACTGGCTTCATTTTGAAGAAGAAGAAAAAATCGAATTTTTCGAATAACTTCTGAATGAAATGTCGGTGAATTGAATTACCAATCGACGCGTATTTAGCTCTAGAATGCGAATATATAAAAATATTCTATCTGCGGACTAAAATGTGTCCCCCAGCCCCACTTTAGTGATTAAACATTTTTTTACTTTCACCCTAATTTCTCCCAAACCAAATAACTTTTGGAATATGTTTCGACAAAAATTATCTAATTGAAACAATACCTTTCGATTGGTATATAATTTTTAATTCTTCGGCTATATATAGAGTTTCCTCGCGCACGCCTAGGCAAGCATGTCGTCACCTCGTCCCCTCGTCACCTCGTGGACTTCCGTCCACAGTGATTATTTTACTGAACATAGGTTTCCGAAAATATTTTCAATATTTATTTTAGGGTTAAATTTAACCCAAAAATCCGCAGCCGCTTAAATCAATAACGAATGCACAAGTACTTGAAGCTCACCGAGGTAAGCACCGATCAATGCATTTGCTTATCATTCCGAGATGGGGGTAACACCCACAAATTCAGAATAAGCTAGTGTCCAGTAGCTCAACGAAAGCTTTCAAAAGCGTTTGCTTTACAAATACCACCAAAGCGCATGCGAGACTGGAAATAATACAGAAAAGAAAAATACCAGATAAATACCACCGCTTCTCATACATTTCAGAGTCTGTTTAGATTATTCTAAGATAAAACGTCTTTTTCTGCTTGTCCCAAAGAATTCTTGATTGGCGTTTCCAGGTGTCTTTAGAACGGCAACCTCGTTTACGCTGTCAAAACCAGGTATCACCTCCAGAATCCTGGCTAGAGGCCACTTCATGGGGGGTAAATTCTCACCTCCTTCACTAGGACTATGTCATCAACAGACACTACTGGGCTAGGGGTTCGCCATTTGGAACGCTGATTATGATTATCATAGATTATGATATTCCTCTTTCCAACGCGCCCAGAACACTTGTTGCTAGAAATAGACTCTGCCACGAATCCGGGCAGTTAAAGTTGTGGGCAGTAATGTTTTGTGGGATGAACGTTAAAGGAGGCCTGCCGTTCAGAAAATGAGCCGAAGTCAGCAGGATTTTCTAAATCAATACAAGAGGTCTTGAATTATTGATTGAAGCTATGTGATATTACAATGTCCTCAATTTCTCGAAACCACTGCGGGGCCAATGGCTCGATACAGGTGGTGTTTTTCGCCGACTCCGGTATAGTCTGAGTCTATATGGCGCCACTCGAGACTTTAAGCATAGCAGTCGACAATAAGACCCTACCAAGACGTAAATGCAAGCTCTTTACGCATCCAAGCTGGCGTCAAAGAATCCGTGGACTTCCAACTTTCCTTGGAAGGGAATAGATAAACGAGGAAACTTAATTTGCTGAATTTGCCCAGAAAGTTTTTGACAAAAAGGAGATTGGAGAAGGCTTTCATCCCATTATAAATTTTCCCTGCATAGCTTCTTCTATAAAATATTTGCTCTGGTGACGACAGGATCAACAAATCCAATTAGGTCATAACTTGTGGTCCGTTTACACAGGAGCCACTCGAAGTAGGTTCGTTAACGAAATTTCTACTTGTGGTCCGTTTACACAGAAGCCACTCGAAGTAGGTTTGTTTTAAGAGAGTCCTACTTGTTTCACCCACTCGAAGTGGGTTCATTTTAAGAGCCGTTACTTGACACTGAGTAACGAACCGATTTACTCTGTATTTGAAACTATCTTCATTTCAGAACAACAATTCTTATATAAGATGTTAAATTATACATAAACTCAGTGTAGGGAAGGTCAATATTATGAACGTGTTCCCCGAATGTTAATGCGAATGTCATCCACCACCTCTGAGTCTGCAGACTCAGATTGCTTGTTCATGCATTTTGGCTTAGCTAGCTGGCTTTGCTTGGTTCGGTCAATCTGTCATTCATCCCGCTGATAATGCTGATTTCTTCTTCTGGCGCCGTCTACTAAAGCTGTGTTATTAATGCGAAATGGGCCGCCCACGATCGGGACTCCAGCTTACTTTAGTTTACGAATGAATATTGTCGCAGCCTCCGGTTACGTCGCTTTGATGTCCACTTTTGGTACTGTGGCCGCATCCTCTCTCACTGTGGTACCCCCGCCTCTATTGGTGTGTTTTTTCTTGCTTGCAAAGGCAAGCGGTAAAGACTGGGGTGATCCTGGATCATATACTTCGAATCTTCTGTGATGTCCATCCCTTGTCAGTGCGGCTAGGCTGGTTCGTTTTTCGATCAGTTGGAATTCTTCTCCTTGGGTTGGTATAGTCCTCTGGTGATGGGTTGCTGGGGTGTCCTTCCTGGCACACCATGTGTACCCAGCCCATGTGGCTATGAGAATCGCTACTCCTAGCATTATTACCCCGGAGTATTGATGAGCCATATTCCAGCCTGCCTCGCTATCCACATTTTCCTGCACCTGCTTGGTCCATGTTTTTAATCCCTAAACCTCTGCATGTAGTCGATCTAGCTAGTCCAGTGTTGACTCAAACTGACCTTCTGTTGTTTTTATTTTTTCAAGTAAAAGTCACTCATATACATAACTCCCTGACATCTTTAATGTTCCTAACGAGTTGAGTTACCCTCGGCCCAATAACGTGATTGTGGGGCTTTGGATCACACAATCTGGTCTGATTATGAGTTTGCCTACACCTTCGCCTCTGATCTCTTTCGGCCGAGTATACATAAGTAATTTTTATTGGTTTCGTGGTACTAATGCATTCTGTTCCGTCAATGGAACCCATTTACTGGTCCCCTTGATTGGCTCTGGTTTACATTCCTTTACCCGACGTCTTAATAGGCCAGAAAGCGTCTGTTTAAATTCGCATACCTTGTTTCCGTTGGTCCCGCTGATACACTGATGTAGGTTTTCCTGACTGATCCTGACGCGAAGTGGTGTTTTCGGTGGTCATCTACCGCCACATATCTTGTTTTCGTTTTTGTTATTACCAAGCCTTTTCTAGTTGCTTGTGGGATTGGCTCCATACGATATACAGTGAATTCGTCCTTTTCGACCAACGGAATGCTCGTGTGGAACATCAACAAGTTCTCGGTTTTTTGTACGTGAGTGGTCGCCAGTCGATACAAGTCTCGAGCTGTTTCACCTGTGATGGGAGGTGGGTTTGTATTTTTGTAACAACCTGTTTTATTTGTTCCACCGAAACAATGCAGGGCTTAGTTTTCCTTCGTGTGCCCCGATTAGCACATTTAAAACAGCATCTTGGACTCGACGTATGGAGCTTCCCACAACGACCAACTCTGAGACTGCGTGTGGAAGATACCGACTTGACGCGTAGTTTCCAACCTTGATTCTGGACAGACTAGCTTCTAATTCCTGTATTCTCTTCTGATTTTCGATTGTTGACCTTCTCAAAATGTTGATGGTGGTATCCAGGATTGATGTTTGGTTCTCCACTATTCTATGAGTTATGTCTTCTTGGGCTCTTAGTTTATCAATGATTTCCTCGATCCGTTTGGCATATTGATCATCCAGTACTCCAAATAGGCCATTAGCGTAATTTCCAACGATGTTTAGTGCTCCGCGCTTTTGTCGTTGATGATGCATTAACTGATCGGCATCCTGGATTTCCACCACCTCTTTTACCAAAGTGTTGATGATCGTGGGGCAGGCTTCGTATGCTGTTGGGCATCATTGTTTTATAGATCGTATACCCTGCTTAACTGTCTCCATTTCTCGTGCCAACTGACTGAGTTTAAAAAATGTGATGAGCGTCCACTAGGAGGATATGATTGATATCCGATCGGTGGCTTCTATGATGGTCTCGGTCGCGTTGCTGATCGGAGTGATGACAACATGGTTTACCCCATGGTTAATCCCCACTACCTTTCTGGTAGTGGGGAGATGGGCAGTGACAGTCCGGGTATCACCCAGACAAGTATCATTGTGAGGGCAAGCATTTTTTTTTTTTTTTATTGATTGTTTTCCTCCTGGCTTTTGTTGATTGGTAGCACCGCCAGTCGGTGTATTGCCCGTGTTATATTACCGGACGTTGCTCGCATTTTTGCAACTCGGATCTCACCGTCCTTTCCAGGATGGACTGCTTTGCGTCCGAGGGGCCAATTCAACGGACCGATGTTGTCTTCCTTTATTATGACGAGATCACCAATCTTTACCGTCTTACAACTTCTTGTCCACTTTGACCGATTCTGAAATTCATGCAGGTACTCGTGGGTCCAGCGCGTCCAAAATTCTCTTCGTAATTGTTCGAGAAGCTTTCACCGAGTGAGTAACCCTGTACGACGCCTTGATTGGTGAATATCGGGTGATGCCGTTAGAGGTTCCCCAATCAGAAAATTCCCTGGCGTTAATGCCGTGAGATCCCTTGGGATGGAAAAGATAGATGTTAAAGGCGGAGACTTTAGAATGGCTTCAATGTCGATCACTATGGTTTCAAGTTCTTCACGTTTTGTGGATTTTACTGCGGTTCCCACAGGCCTCCGAAATGGGCTGCCCTAGGTGGTATAAACTTGAATTCTATGCTTAGACTTGCGCAGGTCTTGTGTATCATCGCTTGTGCATCATCTGCGAATATTCCTTCCCCTATTTCTGATAATTCGTTGTAGGCTCCAACAGAATTAGTCGCGTTGTCACTATGGATTTTAGTTTGCAGTTCCAGTCGTCCGCAAAATCTCTTTAAAGCTGCCAGGAAGGCTTGGGTAGTCAAATCTGTTACTACCTCAATGTTTACTGCCTTTATTGAAAAACAACAAAACACTGCTAGATACACCTTCTGTGAACGTTTCTCTTGGATTTTATGATAAATCCAAAGAGGCCCGCAGTAGTCACTCCGTAATTTGAATTTAGGTCGAACTCAGCAACATCTGATACAACGGCTGCCTTTTTTTTGAGCAAATTCCTTTCCTCTTAATGACCAGAAACGTTGCCTTATGTTGCATAATATTGACTATGGTCCGCAATGTGCCTATTGCTGATGTTTCTATTGAAATAAGAGTGTTATTAAGGGGTGTTTCGGAGGCAATAACATTGGGTATGTGGGAGGGATAAGATAATGCGACGTTTTGCATACGTCCCCCCACCTCGAATTCCGTTCGTGTCTATGAACAGATCTAGTGCTCGTAACGGATCATTTGGCCCGACATTTTTCGTCTTCTTGAGTTGCAAAATGGATGGTAGGAATTTCTCGGATTGTATTTCCCGAACTACCACTCCTAACGCCTCATTCAATTCTACTGGCCACAATGGTCCAGTCCTTTTCTTCTCTGGCAATTAAAAATGAATCGCAGCATTCTTCCTATTATTGGCAACATCGTATCGAATGATCCATGGTGGTTGATTTTTTCCATCCAATCTTCTGATTTAATGGGTAGTTTGCGTCACCTTCTTTTTTTCTTGATCTTCGTTTGCACTGTTTGTTCCAGCTGATGGGAACCTTGGCCAGGACTCTGGATCTTGCACCAACGGTGGTCCGGTGTACCAAAGTTTTGAATATAGTTACTGTGCTGCAGTGCACCCTCTGGAGAGAATATCTGCAGGATTAACCGTTAATGCGACATGTATTCACCACTCTGGGTCGGTCAGTTCTTGAATCTTGGCGACCCAGTTCGCTACAAACGTATGGAATGAGGATTGTTAAGAGGAGCCCCTTAAATAATGGTGTTACTTCAATGAGTTCCGTTTCAAAACTGTTTTTATTTCATACACTTCTCTTACAAGAAAGATACATGAAAACCTTAAATCTATTTAAAACTACTTATCAAAGGACTGCACGCTGACATGCTATGTGATCCTTTCCTAAGTGCTTCAAGTGCACCACATAAATATTTGGTTAGACTGCAGGAGATCGTCTTTCAAACCATGCTGTTAATCACATATTCCCATGGGTCCGATCTCCTACATTCTATGCTGAAATTCTTTTCGTGTTCAATGCTTGAACATTCTGCAAAGGGCCACAAAAAAGGTGTACATTTTATATATTTTTTAGATTCATTATATTGTCCTTTAATAACACTAGATAGCGGACTGTATATGTATATATAAACTTTTGCTTTTATAAATTTCTTTTCTGCAGTATTAGAAAATTGTTATTATTATAATTCGATAACAATACGTTGTTAATTATATAATTCTATTTCATATTGTTAAATATTTTAACATTGCATATTATATTAGCTCCCATGTTCAACTTAATGTTTGAACATCCTGCAAGGGGCCACAAAAGTGCTTGACTTGTGTTTACATTTTTAAATTAATTATTATTTTTGTTCGATTTTTTAGTGGACTGTAATTTTTACTTATTTTGTTTCTTATTATTTTTAGATATATATAGCTTTTTTTTTTTGGTTGATTACTTAATTATATGTATAAAACCATTACATTATACAATAAACATATAAAATAAACATTTTTTTTTTAATCATTCGGCATTGGAATGCTATAGCCATCAATTGTCTTCTCGACTTTAATTTTCTTAAATAGGATATAATTAGTAAAGTTGTGATTATCATTACCAAAATTAAGGAGCTATGACCTGACACATGATGAAAGTCGATATTTTTCAATTCTAAATTTTCTTTCAAATCTTCTATTTGTTTGGCCAGGTGAGCTATTTCCGCTGTATGATTCATAACGGGAGGCTTTAGAGGGTTCCAAGCAATTCTCGGAATCTCGTTTATTTCTCCTATATAAGCCGAAGCTAATGCTTCTTGACTTTCCTAGAGGCTACCTCGCTGGATTGCAACTATCATCTTTTAATATAACTATTTGACCTTTTTGTATATTCGAAGAATTTCTTTTCCATTTGTATCTTTGTTGCAAATTATTTAAATAGTCATCCGGATCTTTTTTAGTAACTTTTTTAAAATTCGTTTCACTCATTTCTGTTTTTATGTAATTGCTATCCTCTTCTTCTACCTTCCAATATCGGTCCATTTGTTTGAGCACGATACTGGTTGCTACGATTGAATTACTACCCCTGGATTTCGTGCATCCTGACACTGTCCATCCAAAGATAGTTTTTTGCCCAAGAAGCATACCCTTTTTGGTTTTCTCCGGCAGTAAAATTTGTGGATATAAATCCGCACCAATTACCAGGTCAATTCGACCAGGTTAGTCGAAATTGCGATCCGCTAAATAGAATCCTTTCCAATCCGACTTATTTATAAAAATTTTATTTGTGGGAAGACTTTTCATTAATTTTGGCAAAACAATTGCGTTTGTGCTCACTTCTTTTGAATATTTAGAATTATTACTGATTGTCAATTTTAATTTGTGATTTGAAACACAGGCACCTGTTGCTGATACTCCGCTTTTTTCAGTGTGCGCTTTTATTTTTGGCAACTTAAGTTTTTGTGCCGCTTCTTCAGAAATTAGAGTGCTTTGTGACCCATTGTCAATCAATGCTCTAAATTTCCCGAATGTACCATCTTGACCTTTAATCTGAACATACGCCGTGGCCAACAACGGTGGTTCAGAGGTCATGCATGTATTTACATTCTCTTTTTTAAAATGTAACATGCTATGGTGTAATTTTTGACAACACGAGCATACTAGCTCGCATGGACATTTGAACTATTTTACTATGCTTTGTTTGCACTATGCTTTAAACATCTGTAGCACCAACTAAATTTTTTAACCATATTCGTTTTTTCTTGAGGACTTAATGCTTTAAATTTATAGCAAAAAATAAATTGATGCCAGGGCATTTTGCACATCGGGCATGCTTGGTTATTTGTGTGATTATTTTGTATAATTTTTCTAGTTGGTAACTCGTTTTCAACTGATGCCAACGAACTAAGCCGTTGATCTAAAAATTCGATGACATCTTTCAAATTTTGAATGTCATTTGACTTTTTTACTTGACCCTCATATTGTTGCAGAGCCTCAATAGTAAATTTCTTTATAATAATATGCGCAAATATGCAATCTGATTCTTTGGTTAGATTTGCTTTGAGACGCATCATATAAATTGATTCATTTATAGAATCAATTATATTTTTTAAATGCCTGTATGAGTCCAAATTTATTTTTGAAAGATCAATCAGGCGATTCAATTGGTCTGAAAATATTTTTCTATTATTCTCATACCTTTTTATGAGCAACTCCCAGGCTGCATCATAATTATTGCCTGTGCCAAGCAATAAATGGGAGACCACAATTTGTGCTTCCCCTTTTAGAGCACTTTTAAGGTAGCTTAGCTTCAAGGATGGACTTAAATCCATTCTTGAATGCACAAGCTCCTTGAATAACTCATAAAAATGGTCCCAATCTTTGGAGTCTCCAAAGAAACTGGGTACCTCAATTTTTGGTAGGGTAGGTAGTTCGTCCATTTTAGGGCTACTACCTTTTCTAATCGACTTACTTCGATTTTATTATTCATGAGCTCAATGTGTATATCTCTGAGCTTTATTATTTTGGGCATATATTTATTATTTAGGCCTTCAATATTTATTAAATCGGACACTATTTCTACTCTGCTGAGAAACATTTTTAATTTTTTAAATTCTTATCGGAAAGGGTTCAGCTTTCCTTTCTTGGATTTCTATATAAGTTTGCTCGAGGTAATCCTCGAGATTCTTTATGGCACCCTCAAGCCTAGAAAATAGCTCATCCTGGCCAATAATATTTTTAATTTTTTCCTTAGCAGACTTGAATTTTGATAGCATGCTATCGAAATGATTTTTAGTAAAATATTCGCGCTCTACAGCACCAAGTTTATAGGACCAAATGATTATGGTTGGTACATGCTCTAAGCTCGATGTTTTTAAGTGACTTCCTATCCTCTTCTAAATAAGAATTTTTGCGAGAAGCGTATCTACTTGCCGGGTGAGACGCACCTGGTCTTCTATAATAGGGATTTTTTCTTTTGTCGACATATTGACTTTTTTTTTTAATTATATTTAAGTTATAAAACTAAAAAGTTATAAAACTAAAAGACCAAACTTGCCGATGAATATAATTTCTGCTGTTGGTTTGGTGATTTTGTTGTCGCTGCGCTGTTGATGGCTGATGTTGCTGTTGAAGTTGGTGTCGCTGCGGATGTTGCTTCTGCGTCACTGTTGCTGTTGCTTCGGCTGATATTGCTCCTGATGTGCTCCAGCTTGGGGTGTTCACTGCTGCTGTGACTGATGTTTCTTCTGCTAGTCACGGCTGATGGTGATGCTGACGGTTTTTTTGATGTTTACCGATTTAATCATTTTTTTAAAATTTTTTTTTCATTTAATTTTTTTAGATTTTTTTTTTTTAAGTTTGTTTGTCCACAATCAAGTAATCACAATTCCTTTTTCTTTTTAACTTTTTTAATATACATATTTTATTATTCCGGTGTCGTTCCGGAACAATCACGATAGAAGGAAACAAAAATATTTATTGATTTTTGTTTTTCCTTTCTATTCAATTATGCTCATTGGCATTTATATTATTTTATTCTCTGTGTCCTTACCTTTTGGGGGGAAACAACAGAGGACTACGATATTTAAACTGAGCTCTTTTTTACCCAGATCGCAGCCTTATTTTGTAGCTATCCTGGACTGTCAATTTTAATTTTTCTACAGTCACTTATAGGTGCCAGTTTTTTAAACCTGAGTCTCTTACCACAGGGGGGAAAACGTCAGGGTGTCTCGATGGACCAAATGTTAAGAGGAGCCCCTTAAATATTGGTGTTACTCCAATGAGTTCCGTTTTACAAGAAAGATACATGAAAACCTTAAATCTATTTAAAACTACTTATCCACTGACTGCACGCTGACATGCTATGTGACCCTTTCCTAAGTGCTTCAAGTGCACCACATAAATATTTGGTTAGACTGCAGGAGATTGTCTTTCAAACCATGCTGTTAATCACTTATTCCCATGGGTCCGATCTCCTACATTCTATGTTGAAATTCTTATCGTGTTCAATGCTTGAACAAGGATGTAGTGGCGTTAATCCCTTTTAATGCAATCGTAGAGTCGGACCATAAATATATTGCTTCTAGTTTTATGTTGACATCGGGCTTCACTCTTTTTGCGACCTGAGCTGCTAATACCGCTACACAAGGTTCTAATCGTCGTTATGTTTGTTTCATTAGGGAGATAACCGTGCCTTTAAACATAGCAATCGTGTGATACCGCCTGCCTTATTTCTTGCTCGTATATTTGCCACTGCCCCATATGCTGCTTCTGATGCATCTGCAAACACATGTAGTTAGTTAAAAGACCCTGGATTTATGTGCCGGGAGTGAACATCTTGGAATACTTATTGTGGTCAGGATCTGAACGTCATGTCTGAATGCTTGCCATTGATAGGTGAGTTCTGAGACCAGTGCCGTGTCCCAGTCGATCTTCAGCTCCCATAATTGTTGCATTCTTATCTTTGCCGTTGTTACAACTGGACCAAACAACCCTAAAGGATCAAAGATCTTCGCAAGTTTTGAACACACGATCCTCTTAGTGATGATTTCTGTGTCTTCTGTCGCCGCACGGCCAATCTCCGGGTGGATCCCAAATAATTCCGAGCGTTTTGACGGTATGTTTGGTAAAGTTACTGAAGTCGAGATTCATTTCTTGGTCTTCTTCCGGAATGTCTGCTAGTAATGCTGGGTGATTCGAGCACCATTTTCATAGTTTGAATTTTGCTTCTCCCAACGGGTTTATTAGTTGATCCCTTTTACTAAATACTTCACTTATGGTGTGACCTCCGGTGAGACAGACATCTACGTAACAACCATGTCGAAGTGCGGTAGCACCCTGGGCCAGATGCTCAGGTGCTGTGTCCGCCAAATTTTGCAACCATCGGGTGCCCAGGTATGGAGCTGTTGCTGTGCCATACGTGAAAGTGTTCAGTTGATAATATTTTAATGGTTCCATAGGCTTGCGTCTTCGTTTGCGTCTCCGTCGTTTGGGTGTATCATAATCTGTAGGTATATTTTCTCTACGTCCGATGTGAATACATATTGATACGATCGGAACCGTAACAGAATGGATAGTAATTCGCTTTAAAATGTTTGTCCCATCCGTAAGAGATTATTTAAATTCCTTCCGTAATACTGCCAGGTTTTAGCATACACTGATGTGGAATGACATAATGGTTTCATGTTCATTGTTTAGTCGTTTATCTAGTCATATGCCCTAAATTCTCGTATTGATCCATAAACTTCACGTTTTTTTTCTGGAGATCAGCATCCCGTTGAAGTCTCCTTCCCAATGCGTAGAATTGCCGATATGCCATTGGAAGGGAATTCCACCCAGGATCTCCCTTAAATGGTAGCCGCACACTTAATCTTTTGTCTGCCCTTTTTCGATATTTTCCTTAATCTTTTGTCTGCCCTTTTTCGAGTTAAATGCTGTTATGCGTAACTTCTGTTCAGTGGTAAGGGCGTTGGGTTCTCTTCGAGGGTGTCTAACTTCCAAAACTGTTTGAGCAGGTACTCGATTCTTGGTTCTTCCATGGCTGATATGAAACCGCTTATGGGTGGATTTGTTTGTACGGCAGCCCTGGATGTTGCTTGTCCGTATACAATCCATCCTAACGGCGTCCGTTGAAGCAATGGTTCTTTTTGCCCTAGGTTTATTTGTAGCGGCTCGATGAGTTGCGGGAGATATTCTGCACCGCGCAGCAAATCGATACCTTGTGGCTGTGTGAAGGTGGGATCTGTCAAGCAAATTTCTGAATTTCTTCTAATGAAATTTCTGAATTTCTTCTCCGGAGCTCGCTCGTGTTGTGACCCCTATGCCCTTAAGGTAATATCGGTTGGTATTGATTCTACTCCGACTTTGTTTGCAAATTCCTGGGAAATTCAATTTACTTGTGATCAGAAATCGAATACTGCGAGGCATTTGTGTTGTGCTTCGGTAGGATCTTGAACTTCCTTTTTGGCGGCCGCGAGTAATACATATGGTATTGTAAGCTGGCTGGTGGTGGATGCGCTTGTTCGCGTAGATGTGTAATGCAGCATTGTGTGATGATTCTTTTTGCAAACATGAAATGAGAACCTAGATTTGCATGCATTGGTTGTATGGTATATTCTTTATATTCTTTGTGTCCTTTCACTCGAAGTCATATCCAAAAATCTTGGGCAGTTTTGAAGTCGAGGATAGCCGTGGATGCATAACCGGTCTTTTAAGTTGATGAAAGAACCCCATTATTGGCTGTTGTCTTTTGCAGCATAACTTAGCTGGTTCCTTGCCGCTCTAGGTGTTCGGAGTATTCCGAAGAGTATTTTTTTTAATGATTGTTGACTGGTTGGGTTTGTGATGGCGAGTTTTACACATGATAGCGTATGGGAATCTAATTTCTCCTCAATAATGTGTATCAAGATTGGATCCCAACCTAATGTTGGAACATTCAGAGCGTGAAGGGCGGTGATTGTTCTAAGCACAGCATCATGTAAACTGCGTAGCTGATCTGCTGATCCATTTTTTTTTTATGTGCAAACACAGTTGCAAGTGTCGATTTGATGAGGATTCTTTCATTCTGATACCGTGAGTTTATTCGCACCCAGGTATCTTGAAAACTGGCATGTCCCCAAAATGTTGAAGATTAAGTTCTTGGCCTCTTCAACCACATGGTTCACCAAAAGCCGTAATTTTACCGCATCACTATACTCTTGATTATGGACCAATACCGTGAAGATGTCGTAGAATCGGGGCCACTCCGACAAATTTTGCAATGCCGACTGGTGGTATTACAAACCGAGGTGCGATTCTACTCGTACAAACTTAAATCTGTCAACGGAGTGTCCATCATTTTTTAAGGTTAGTTCCAGGTCTATGCGGTCATGGTATCCCGTAAAAATTTCCTTCCAAAGGTTCTTCATGTGTTGTCTGATGTGTGTGGACAATTCCCGCCTTTCGGTGCGGTTGCACAGAAAGTCTTCCAGATCGTCTAATCGTCCCTCATGTCTGTTAAATGAGATTATTTTATCTCAACAAAATTAAAAAGAAAGGTGACTGTTTATTATAATCTTTCGAAAACGACGAAAAATAAATGCGTGCACTCGTCTATACGTTAAAATTCGAT
This sequence comes from Drosophila ananassae, assembly GCF_017639315.1. Classification (NCBI taxonomy): domain Eukaryota; kingdom Metazoa; phylum Arthropoda; class Insecta; order Diptera; family Drosophilidae; genus Drosophila; species Drosophila ananassae. Next base: position 21,352,225 of record NC_057929.1, on the reverse strand, counting down.
ATGTATTCAATAATAAAAGTTAAGCTTAACTTATCTATTGCGGCGAAGCGGGGCGAATTCGCAAGAGAGCGCAACTGAGCTTTTATTTCGCTCCCGCTCCGCCCTATGCTAACTTAGACTAGACTTCAATTTGTTTTCGTTATTCCTATATTTTCGTAATATATCAATTTTTATCTAATCATGTTACAACGGCCCTGTTGAAGGCCTCTATCCGGCTTCAACCAACTGGCAGCATGACATGAATTGCCCTCTTAAACATCGCTCCAGAACTAGTCGTCACGACTGCCACTCTGACCCTTCCGTCAGCGCCGGCGTGAGTTTCGACGACCTTGGCGGTGACCCATTGTTGGGGTGGCTGGTGATCTTCTGCAACCAGGACCAGGTCACCCTTCCTGACGTCCTCCTGCTCCCGATGCCACTTCGACCGCACCTGTAGGCCCAAGACGTACTCCCCGGACCATCGCTGCCAAAACATTTGCTTGATTGACGAGAGCCGCCATCGCCGTAAGCACGTTAGACCCGGTTGGTCCGGGGTCCGCGGTGCTGGTGTCTGTCAACAAGTGCCCGGAGTCAACGCCTCGCCGTCGCTTGGGTCAGACTGAGGGGCCAGGGGACTCGAATTTATCGCAGCTCCTCTGCGGTCAACTTCGCCCACCTCATAGGAGTAGGTGCTTTGCAGATTTGACACCTGCCTCCCATAGTCCGCCCATGTGCGGAGCCTGCGGTGGTATGAACGCAAATACGCATCCTTTTTTTGATGCGTATTGTCGCAGTTCCTCCGCTTTGTCCTCGATTTGCTGCCGCAGTGCCGTAAAGTGGCGACTCGCTCCGACGAAGTTAATCGCGTTGTCCCAGTGCATGATCTGCGGACATCCTCGGCGCACAACGAACCTTTGAAATGCCAATAAAAAGGAATCAGTTGACAAATCAGACACAACTTTTAAATTAACTGCCTTGGACACAAAACAAACAAAAAGGGCAATGTAGGACTTGTAGGGTGGCCTACCACGAATTTTCAAGGTCGTCTCAATAGGGCCACAGAAATCCACGCCACGCCACGGTTAATCCGACCGCTTTCTTTTTTACTTCCATCTGCAAAACCTCTGGTGACTCCAGCTCCGTTAAAAATGATGGATCTGTAAACCAGATCGATTACATCGTCTCCTTTACGTCTCCACCTCTTGACATGATATCTGTCGGGTTCTGTTTAGTTGGTACATGCCGCAATACATATCCTCTGACCACTCTTGAATCTCAGCAATTTTTTTTTGATACGAACGTTGACAACGACGATGGATGGGAACGTATCCAATATATACTGCGTTCGATCGGTACTTTTATAAGAGGCTTGATTTTACGGCAGAGGTCTGCGAGAAGGTGAGCGGTACATAACTCAAGACGGGGGTGCGTCTTTGCCTTGAGCGGCGCTACTATGGACTTTGCAGTCAACAACGAGACTTTAATACCTTCTGCAAATTTGCAACGATTATAGACGCAGGCTCCATAGGCTCTCATCGATGCGTCAGAAAAGGCATGAATTTGAATTAGTGACATCGGCTCACCCATCACAAATCTCGGTATTGAAATATCTTCTAACTTTGCACTGTGCCGGCTCGCCGACTTGGGATTCCGTGAGTTGAGCAAAGATTCTTCTCAGACAGAAGAGCAGAGATCCGAAAGAGTTCTGGAACCGTGAGTGTTCTAGTAACGAGTGGCTGCCCACAGGGATCCATTAGTGGCCCATTTATCTGGGATCTACTGATGGACGTCCTGCTGCGACGCCTCCAGCCATACAGCGCTTTTAGCTTGATTGCGATGACCTGCTCCTTCTTGTCGAAGGCGATTCCCAAGCTGGGCTGGAGGATAGAGGAGCGCAACTGATGTCCATCGTTAAAGCGTGGGGTACGGAAATCAGTGTTACCGTTTTCACAGGTGAACGGTAAATGGCAATACGGTGATTATGCTGCTGAAGGGTGCCCTCGCGCGCACCCCGTTGGTGAGATCTGCCGGAGCAAATCTCCCATATGTTTGCAGCTGCCGGTATCTTGGCATTACGGTCAGCGAGCGCTCAATTTCTTCATGCTCATCGCATCGCTGCGTCAGCGAATGACCGGAGTCGTGAAAGCAATAGCGCGTGTTCTGCGAGTCGACTGGAGATTCAGTCCTTGGGCCAGGCGGACCATCTATGCCGGACTCATTGCGCCTTGTGCACTGTTTAATGCCTCGGTATGGTATGTCGTGATGACGAGGCAAGATGTAGCCAGGAGGCGATTTCTTGCCTGCCAGAGGCTGAACATTTTAGGATGCTACCCGGTATGCTGCACAGTGTCAACCATGGCACCGCAGGTGCTTGCTGGAGCCCCGCCTCTTGACTTGGCTGTTATGAAAATAGAAATATTTTCATAGTAGTCGCGCGGGTAGACGAATACCTTCTGTCGGACTGGCACAGCATATGGGGTAATGGTGATTCGCTCGGTCGGATGACTCATGAGATCATCCCAAATGCCGTGTTCGTCTATCGGAATCCGGATTTCGGGTTCTCTATGTGCGCAGGATTTTTGCGGACAGGGCACGGGTCGTTTAATGCATTTTTGCCCTTCAGACTGGGCCCTTCAGACGGGCCTTGATGTTTCCTCTATGGGCTCGGAGATATTTCCAAATCGACTGAACGAAGTTTGTACTTTAGTGGTCATAGTGCCGAAAGTAGTCAAGCTTATATTGACATTTGGGGCTGTGTAACCGGTGGGAAAATTCAATACACCAGTCGCCTTTTTGTTGACAGTTGATGAATCTCCATTGCATATAGCCTGAAGTTCCATTGGGGCCTTGGTTGTGAAAATTTATTGGTTATCTTGATGAGACAATCTCTGACAATCTGTTTCAGTCTAGTTATTAAATATCTGGAATTCGCATTTACTGAACTCGTGATTCGTGGTTGTGGAATTCGTGATTGAAACAAATATGATGCTCAATTATTATTATTATTACAATTCGTCCTCATTAAAACCTATAAAACGATCTCTATGGACATTGTCAGCCCTAATCGTTGTCTGAAGATTTTACAATGTCCAACCTTTTGTTTCCCATATTGAAATGGGCACGATGCACGATCCAATAACTCTGACGACACCAGAGGTATTGTTATTAAAATAATATAGCGTGACTATCAGTTTTACTGCCTTGCGCTTTCATTATTTTGTAGAGCTGAGGGACTTCAGTGGTGGCGACTAGCAAGATCTGGTTGGGTGGTAAATTATGCCGTATTTGGTCAAGTTCGTCTCGCAGCTGTTTAGGTGATATCAATATTTGGCTGATTGCGAACATCAGTTAGTATATTAGTTATCTCTGCATCCGCTGTAAACCATTTTTAAGTAGATTCATTTGTATTGTGAGGATCACAAATCCTTGCTCCAAATGCGCGCCTTGGTACTAGCCTCGTTGCTTATTTATGAGATTCATCTGTTGTTCCAAAGATCTTAGGCGGTTTCAGATAGCCAAACTTCCTTTTCGCACCAAATTGATGGTTGAGCCAATAATGGATGTTTAGTTCTGAAGCAGCTGTAGAAGAGGAAGTCCTCTTCACCCTTAACCTTTGCAGTAGCGTAGATAGGGGGGGGGGATCAGGGGGATCAATCCCCCCCTTGGGTCTGAGAATTATAAGATGATATAATCTCAAAATTGAAAAAGAAACACATTTTTACGCGATGACTGTGCAGTACAGCATTATTATTATTATTATCGCAGATTGAGGATTATTATCGCAGTGTAAAATAAAACTTACAAAAAAACAGGATATTATTATATTATGCTTTGTGAAATACTCATTCTCAGGACTTAGTGCTAGCTCCTGGAGCTTGGCATCATTTTTTTTTAACTGGGTCCATGAGTGAGTGAGCTGTCTGAGTTTCTCTGCGAAGTATCCTCCCTTGAGTTTACGCTCTGCGGAGTCCTTAGTGAAGTTTCTTATTAGCCTTTGGATGGCTATGTTGCTTTCAATTTGCTCATCAATGAGCATTTGGATTACGGGGTCTGATTCTGATCCCATTGTTGCAATTTTTTTCGTTGAGTTAAATTGCGTTGAGGTTTGTGTTAAAGTTGTGATCCTAAAGGATCACCAAACCATACCACGTCGGGGTCACCAAATATTCGTCCGTAGAGCGTTATGCGGCAACTACGTCAAACTTGAACTCACGGGAGTAACGGTAGGTCCCGGAGTCGTAGCCAAAGACCGTAAATAGTCTTGACTAAATTTACCTGGATTCTGAAAGGGACTGTTCGGGTTGGCCAGACGCTTGCGATGATCAGGCTGGAGTTGATGTGCTTGAAGTCCTGGGGTGGTTTTCCTCAAGTACCGGTGGTATGGTGGTTCGGCTGATTCCTTATCGGCCGGTCCTACTGGCGGTCCGTTTCACGGGCGCAACACTCGAAGTAGGTTAGATAGCGCGGGGTCTGCTGGTGGTCCCTTTCACGGGAGCAACACTCGAGCTTGACTGGTATGCCGCGGGGTTTCCTCGTGGTCCGTTTCACGGGAGCAACACTTGGAGTAGTTAGGTAACGCGGGGTCTACTGGCGGTCCGTTTCATATCCCCCCCATATCAAAAAGCTATCTACGCCACTGAACCTTTGTGATAGTTTTGACCATATTTTCTGGAATCGAGTACACCGAATAATAAGTTTTTTAAGCGTCAAAGACGCCGTGGCTGTAATTGATACAAGCAACCGTTTTGCGCACTTCACGACAGCTCACCAAAGGTCACCGAATGATGGTGCTCGTGGGGGAATGAATTTGAAGTCAATTTCTCTTTTGATGCAATGTTGAACTATGATGTCCTTGGCATTGGTTGAGAAAATGGTGGTTTTGAGCTTCTTCATTTTATTGTTGGCTCCAACAAAATTTGTTGCATTATCACAATGGATCGTTTGCCACTTTCCTCGACGTCCAAGGAACTGGCGGAGTGCGATCTGTTCTGTTGTCCAGATCTGTTGCCCTCACAACTCATTTGTTGTCGCTTAGCAACTCCAAGTGAATTGCTTCCATTGAGAAACACCAAAATACTGCGATATAAGCCTTGTCGGATCGTTTGTCTCGATGATGAGTCCTTATGGTCCGGAGTAATTTTCTCCAGGGTTAAAAAACGGGCGAGCCTGCTTGACTTCTTCGGCTGGTAGATTTCCCATAATTTGAGTTATTAATTTGGGCATGAGTCTGTTACATCGCACCAATGATCCAATATAGGCACCGCAATGCATGTTGGTCTTATGTAGTTTTCTTAATATCATTTTTACAATTTTATCATTGTAGGGGAGCAAGACTGGATGTCTGGACAGGTTTGATTGTTCTAGTCTGCCTCCTACTCGAATTAACTCATCAGATTCAAAGATGGCAGTCAATGATACAAGGGAACTCCTTATGTCCACTGTTTTGTAACTTTTGAGCTGTTTGCACTCCACGTTAAATTTGATTTGCTAAATCAAGCGCAGGGTAATGGTGTGTGACTGTGTGACACACTGAATGGTGTGTAAGTTCACCTCGACATAGTGCCTTTGTTGGCGCTATAGCCTTATAACTGAACCGCAGCATGGACGCAACAATCCTAGGCTAATTTGGTTTTTTGTTCCAAGTTCCTCGAAATAATGGATGGCTCCTTTGTCCAGTTCTCCCTTGATCTATGTAAGAACAGGGGTCCACATACCACAAAACCACATACTATTGCCAGAGAGCTTGCTAGCTGTTGAATGTCTAGACAAAACGTCAGCTGCATTATTAGCGGATGATACGTGACGCCAATGAGACTGTTCCGTTGCTTCTTGAATTTTTGCTATCCGATTCGCCACAAAAGTGTTATAAGTGGAAACCGTTGCATTGATCCCCCTAAAAAGTAGGATGAATAAGTCTAAAAGAACCCAGTAATCTTGCCTAAAGACAAGCGCTATTTTTGTCTGACTCTGTGCGTGAGTTCTGGGCCTAGGACTGCTGCGCACAACCCCAGTCTGGGCAAGGATTGCTTCGCGGTGGGTGCTACTCAGCACTTGAAACACAGCAGTCTCACCGAGGTTTGCTTATTTTTATACGTTGCTCGTACGTATATTGCTGCTCCATAGACATTTCTGAGGCATCCACAAAGTTGTGTAGTTCTTGTGTGAGTGGAACCTCTCCGTCAAATATATGTCTTGGAATGTGACATTTTTTTTAGAGTTCGCAGGTCAGAACGATAGTTTTTCCAATCAGACTGCAGTTCTAAGGGCAGTTCATCATCCCAAGCCATTTTCAATTCCCAGAGGTATTGTATGAATATCTTTGCCTTTACGACAACTGGCGCAAACAAACCTATTGGGTCGAAGATTTGTGATAACTCAGAGCAAACCATTCGCTTTGTTATATCCAGAGCTTCGTTTTGTTGCGTTCGTCCGCATTTATTATGAGGCCAAGAGTTTTAACACTGCATTGGTCCAAGGTCTCATCCAGTTTCACGTCGTTCATCTTCTTTGGGTATTCCTTGCAGTAGTTCTGAATTATTTGAGCACCACTTTCGTAATTTGAAAATGTGTGGTAGTAGTATTTTGTTCATTCACTTTGGATTTGAACTGTCTCTGCCACTGAGTCAGCACTCGTCAAGCAATCGTCTACATATCCCGAGTTGTTCCAAGATCGGTTGCTAGATGATTCTGCAGCGTAGTAGCATGGACAATAACTTGCTCTGAACGGTCGGACATATATAAGTTATCACCCGGCACATTCGGGCCCCTCCCTCTGCTCAGCACTATTCGCCCCCTACCATTTACTCAGCACTATTCGCCCCCTACCACTACGCCCTGAACTCGACCCGGACTCTTAAACCCGAATCCACAACATAAGCACAATTCCCAGTATTCAAGTGCTGTGGGTTCAAGTACATCCGGGTATGTCACAAGAGTGCAACTAAGTCACAAGTGTGCAACTATGTACGCTGACTAAAGTGTTGCGGGAAAGCTGACTCCACATCTGCCGACACCACACACGCCGACGCCACACACGCTGACACCGCGTATAGAATTGGAGTCGGAGATCAGCCTATTCCGAACCGATGACCGGAGGGTCTCAACTCGGCGTAGCCAGTCTTCTCCGGACCGCTGAGCATCTAAGCCGAACTTGGACATCTTTAACCCAATCTAAGAATTCTACACTTAAGAACCCATTCTTAACACACTTTCGAACAATTGTTAACTTAAGAAACCAACAATAAATTGTAATCACGCACATCGAACCATGAACGGAGTATTCTTAATCAGGTGACCGACCATCGGACACCTTAACTGGCGCCCGAGCGGGTAAGTAGAGTGAAGGTGTATTGTGTGTGCTGGAAAATGTTTTCGCAAAGGAAAAAAATCAATCGAAAATTAAAGAAAAAATGTACAAATATAAGAAATCCTTCTCAAAAAGAGAAAAAAAGAAAAAAGGAAGAGAAATATTCTTCGTTTTTTCCCAAACAAAATTCCCCAAACAAATTTCCCCCAAAATAAAATGAAGAATAAATAGTGAAAAATTTAAAACTGAAGAAATTTTTCCCAAAGTAAAATAAAAATAGAAATATTCTTCGTTTTTCCCCAAACAAAATTCCCCAAAAGGAAATGAAAAATGAATAGTGAAAATGTTAAAAGTGTAGAAATTTTTTTCCCAAAGTAAAATAAGAAAGGGAGAAAATGAATAGTGGAAAGGTTAAAAGTGCAAAATTTTTTTTTCTCTCTCCAAAATAAAATAAAAATAGAGAGAATGAATAGTGAAAAGGTTAAAAGTGTAGAAATTGTTTTTTCAGAATAAAATAAAAATAGAGAAAATGAATAGTGAAAAGGTTAAAAATGTAGAAATTTTTTCCAAAATAAAAAAAAATGAAAATAGAGAAAATGAATAGTGAAAGATCTAAAAAAGTGTAGAAATTTTTCCCAAAATAAAATAAAAAAAGGGGGAAGATGAAGTTTTTTCCGAAATAAAATGAAAGTAAAGGAAATGAATAGTAAAAAGTTTAAAAGTGGAGGAATTTTTCCCAAATTAAAATAAAAAAAAAGGGGGAAGATGAATAGGGAAATGTTTTAAAGTGTAATAATCCTTCCGAAAATTAAGAGAAAAAAATAGGAAAAGTGTAGAGGTGAAATAACGAGGAGTTTTTATTTTTTTCTTTCAAGTAAATAAAGGAATAAAATCAAGAATGAAAAATAACGTAAAGTTTTCAGAGTAGAGCAAAAAAGAGAGGTCATTAAAACATTAAGGTTTGGGAAAAGAGCGGGTAATTTAAGAACCAAAATGAGATTGAAATACAAAAACGAAAATGAAATCAAAGAATTACGAAATATGAAACGAAATTAAAAAGAAAAAGAAGAAAAATATGTGTTGAAATAAAAGTAATGAAGTAATTACCCACCGCGGCGGCTTGCTATCATAGCATATTCGCGGGTGCAAAAATATTACTTCATATAAAAAAATAAGAGAACCACCGCGAAGACATTCGCGTGTGGCAAGAAGTATAACAAAAGGAAAAAATAAAATATAAAAAAGGGTTGTGTCGTGTTATAAAAGAAAAGAAACGGAATTACCCACTGCGGCGGTTTGCCACTGGCATATCCGCGAGTGCTAAAACATTGCCGTGCGTATAAAAAAATAAGAGAACCACCGTGAAGCTTATTCGCGTGTGGCAAGAAAAATAAATTAAAAAATAAAAGATAAAAATGGTGTGTGGCAATCTGCTGGAAACGCTAAGAGGTGTGCAATGCACCCAAAAAAAGCTGCCCAGTGGGTTGTGTGAGCAACCGTACCTGAGTAGGCCTGCGGGCCAAAACGGAACAATACGGACCACCGCGCCCAGTGCCAAGAAAATACAAGAACACGAGACAAACCCAAAAACCAGATTTTACAACACACAGAACAAGGAAAACCCAAAAGCACGAAACAAAAAGAAAAACTGAAACGAACGAAAAAGAAAAAACTAAAAGTATGCAACAAAAATTACACTTAAGATATGCAACAAAAAAAGAAAAACTTAAAGTATGCAACAAAAAAGGAAAACTGAAAGTATACAAGATATGCAACGAAACAGCACCCATAATACACACTCACTCTACACCCTATTAGAATTAAATAATATTATATTCCGCCATTCCTCATATTTAAAAAAATTTCTTTTTCTAATTATCAGAAGAAGTTGAAGACGAACACGAGCACTCCAAGACACACAGATATCGACACACAGATAGTTGTAAAGGGTGAGTAAAGCGCTTCCTCTCTTCCTCCTCAAGACAATAAAATCAGACAAAATTGAATATTCCCCTTAACATAAACACAATCAATAAAAAATCCAAACACCATTTACAAATATCGAAAATTATACTGTAAGCCAAAAACAACTATTAAAAATACAACTACAAAATTGAATATTCCCCTTAACATAAACCCAATCAATAAAAAATCCAAACACCATTTACAAATATCGAAAATTATACTGTAAGCCAAAAACAACTATTAAAAATTTTATTAAAGAACACAGAACGAAAAAGTTCAACCATCATTTACGAATACTAAAGGTTATATTTCTAGAATTTAAAGATATTAAAATTACTTACTTATTATTTTTGCATACGACTTACGCGTCATTCTCTTGAGACCCCTTGACATAGGTCTATTATATTTTTCTGAATAAAACATTTTTCCCCTTGCTGTTGAAATGGAAGAAATCAAGGCCACCCTGCAAAAGTTTGACGAGAGCCTTAAGACCCTCTTAGATCAGGTCGTAGCAGTTAAAGAGGATATCAGGAAAGTCGGGACGAGATAGCCACCCTCGAGCAAGACCATGAAAGACGTAATCCCGCGGTAATCCAACCCGTTCCCTTGGTCCGTCCGCGCACCGAATATGAATTAAAAGAAACATCTACTTTGCCAGATTGCGTTAAGGAACTCCAGACTTTCGAGGGGGAGCCCGGGAAATTTGTGTCCTGGATTAACAGGGCGCAAGCCATTGTCAATGATTATGAAATCATTATAGGCAAGCCCTTGTATAGGACCATAATTCTTTATATTAGGCAGAAAATAAGAGGTGACGCCGATTTGGCGCTTTCTTCTTATAATTTCTTATACGCCCGGTAAATCCAACGTCGTCGCTGACGCCCTTTCGCGTATCACAACGCAAGTTAACTACCTCGGGTCAACAACGTGCACTGCCTCTGAAACTGACTCCTTGGCTACCGTTCACAGTGCGCTTGAGGATGCTTCTCAATTGATACCTCATGTAGAAGCACCAATCAATGCGTTCAGGAATCAGCTGGTTTTTGATGAAAACCAGCTTGAGTACTCATGTGAACACCCACATGTTGGTTATGTCCGTCATTTAATACCACTTAACGACGGGACCATGTCCGGTTTAGTGAACATTCTCGAAAAATATTTAAAACCCTCAATAATTAATGGAGTAAAGATTTCCGAAACTTACCTCCCATCCTTCCAATCTACATGCTTTGAGAATTTTAAGCTATATAAAATTCGAATAACGCAAAGATTGGTAAAGGATTTGTCCGATCCAGAGCAAATCTCCGAGATAATAGAAAGGGAACATCGCAGGGCCCACAGAGGTCCAAAGGAAGTCACTATTCAAATTTTGGAGAAATTCTATTTTCCCAGAATGACAAGTACGGTTCGTGCCCAGTTGTTATCGTGCGACTGCTGCAAACGATTCAAATACGAGCGTCATCCCAATAAAGCAGAGTTGCAACCGACACCCATCCCAAACTACCCATGCGAAATACTGCATATCGACGTATTCACACTAGAAAAAAAGGTTTATCTAAGCTGTATCGACAAATTCACGAAATTCGCCAAACTTTTTCCCCTACAATCCAAGGCATCAATTCACCTCCGCGAAACACTGTTAGAGGCCCTTCACTACTTTACGGTGCCTAGAATGATAGTGTCAGACAACGAGAGGGGTCTCCTTTGTCCGACGGTATTAAACTATCTCCGCACATTGGAGATTGAATTGTACTATACCCCTACTCAGAGGAGTGAAGTCAACGGTCAAGTGGAAAGATTTCATTCCACCTTTTTGGAAATCTACCGGTGCTTAAAATTCGAACATCCCAAGTTCACAAGTGCGCAGTTAGCGCTGATCGCTGTAGACAGATACAACAACTCTGTCCATTCAGTGACCAACAAAAAGCCCGTTGACCTATTCTTAAACCGCGCATCACGCATTAACTATCAGGGTTTATCTAACTTCAAGGAAAAAACACTTGAAGATGTTAGAGGCCTGATTGAACGAAACCAGGCTATGGCCAATATAGGTCATAATAAAAATAGGTCCGAACCTAAACAATATGAATCGGGGGATAAGGTTTTCGTCGCTAATAAGCAGATTAAAACTAAAGAGAAACAACGTTTCAGACCAGAGGAGGTCCAAGAGAATCGCGAAGTGACAATAAAAACTAAATCAGGGAAAATTCTATACAAAGCAGACTTGAGGAATTGAAGAGCGCTTTACGACCCTCTATTTTTTAAGAAAAAAACAAACCACAAAAAACTTTTTTATTATTTCAACACTTTCACAAAACATTAAACGTAGAATAAGATATTATAAGTATGAATAGTATATACACTAGCTTTTCTTTCATTCTTGATTAATGCCCTATAAGCCTCACAACCATCGGTCTCATGTCAGCCGCGCGCATATACAAATATGACGCACCCGTCGTACCACTGCAACAAGGAGGAGTATGGCGCATCAACGGAATGTTCAAACTGGTTCACATCATCGACATAGCGAGGATGATGCAGCTAGTGGACGAAACCAGCCGGGATGCGGCAACCATGACAAATTCGGGCAAATTCGGGTTGCCGCATCCATGGCACCATGGCAAATTCGGGTCAACGCTCGACTCTTCGATGCAAGCCACAAGTCAATCCAACAACTAAATGAAGTGGTAGCGAGAGTCAATGCGATTGACGGAGATCTCCACGCAGTCACAGCGACGCTGCATAAGGCAATTATCCTGGCTGACCAAGTGGCGGAAATCACGAGAGCCTGCCAACTTGCCAAGACGGGAGTAACGAATTCGAACCTTCTGGATCACGAGGAAATTGAAGCTATACTCATGGAAGTCAACGATCTCCCGTACCAAAACGCTGTGGAAGCGGTGGAATTTTCCCGGCCAACCGTACTCTCCAATGGCACGACGCTACTTTACATCCTAGCTCTCCCCAAGGTATCTAATAGAAGATACGAACTTGTACGCTTGTATCCAACAATATCAGGCGGAAGACAAATAGTGCTCGAGCACCAGAAGCTCGCACTAAACGGAGAGGAAACATATGCAGTAGTGGGCAGCTGTTCCTCCATCGGCAACATAACAGTCTGCCCAGAAGAAGATTTAATAGCTTTGGAGGTCGTGCAGTTAGTCGAGGATGGGACGTTATTCCTCTCAAATTATAATGGATCGCTTACAACACTCGAAAGGGACTACCAACTGGAAGGGACGTACTTAGTCCAGTTCAACAATGAAGTCGTCACAGTCCGAAACAAAAACTTCACCGCCCATTCTGCAAATCACCCTATGGCCTTACCACCGGTACTAACCAACATTACGGTAACCGGCTACAGACCTTCCCTTGGTTATGTTGATGACATCAACGCCCAAAACACACAGGCGATGTCTGGCGTCTCACGAGGCGTAACTTTTTCCTACGTCTTGGAGGCTTCTCTAACACTAGTAGTCTTCTTGATCCTGTTCATCATCTGGAGGAAGCTGACCTCCACCAAAGGAATACCTACCACGAGAGTTATCACCGAAGATCTGGAGAACACAAAGAAGACATCAACAACAGCCCATCATTCTATTAATTGATCTGCGGGACGCAGACTTTTAGAGGGGGAGGAGTTATCACCCGGCACATTCGGGCCCCTCCCTCTGCTCAGCACTATTCGCCCCCTACCATTTACTCAGCACTATTCGCCCCCTACCACTACGCCCTGAACTCGACCCGGACTCTTAAACCCGAATCCACAACATAAGCACAATTCCCAGTATTCAAGTGCTGTGGGTTCAAGTACATCCGGGTATGTCACAAGAGTGCAACTAAGTCACAAGTGTGCAACTATGTACGCTGACTAAAGTGTTGCGGGAAAGCTGACTCCACATCTGCCGACACCACACACGCCGACGCCACACACGCTGACACCGCGTATAGAATTGGAGTCGGAGATCAGCCTATTCCGAACCGATGACCGGAGGGTCTCAACTCGGCGTAGCCAGTCTTCTCCGGACCGCTGAGCATCTAAGCCGAACTTGGACATCTTTAACCCAATCTAAGAATTCTACACTTAAGAACCCATTCTTAACACACTTTCGAACAATTGTTAACTTAAGAAACCAACAATAAATTGTAATCACGCACATCGAACCATGAACGGAGTATTCTTAATCAGGTGACCGACCATTGGACACCTTAACTTATATGTACAAGGATTTTCCACTTGATGTTTTTCATGAATCATTGAGCACCACTCGTATTTTGGTGCTGCTGCTATCAAGTTTCAGAACACAGTGATGTGGTTAGAAATAGTGGGTTTTGGGCACATAAGTTTCTGGAACAAACTTCATATGTCCCAAGGCTTCATATTCTGTCATGAAGTCAAAATACTCTTTCCGAACATCACCGGATAATCGTCGCTCTGGTGCTTAGAACCTTTTGATGGCAATATCTTTCGACTCCCCCAGGGCGCAGGGTTCGGCGAAAGGCAGTTTCACAATAAATCTTCCGTCTGCAGATTTTCTGCAAATTGTTCCTCACAATATACCTCTCACGGATATTGATGTTTGCTTTGGTTGTCCAAATTATATAGCTTCCAAAACCTTTCAATCATTGCGTCAGTTTTTTCACCGATGCCGACACCACATGCTATGGCTGATTGAGTTTCTAATTTAATACTTCCTGCTTCAATCAATCCAAGTTCCGTGTTATGTAGCATATAACACTCTTTTCCGACTTTCTTCTGATTTGGAAGGAGCAGCGAGTAATAGTGCTCGGTGCCGATTAGTAGATCTATCCTTCCAGGCTTATCGAATTGGAGATCTGCTTATGGACTCATTGGCTATTTGCAATGCGCAATGAGTAAGTGATTGAGCTGGTTGGTCAGCTATAATGTGGGGAAGAACAAAGGCTTTTATGCGCTGGCTGAAATCTCCATGAAGAGTATGTTCGTCCGTAGAGCGTTATGCGGCCACGAACTTGAACTCGTAGTCGAAGAATGTATAAAAGTCTGACTAAATTTACCTGGATTCGGCAAGGGACTGCTCTTGTGGGACTGCTGCTGTTGACCCGGCGCTTGCTGTGATCAGGCTGATGTGAGATACTTGAAGATACTTGAGATACTTGGGTTGGTTTTCCTCAAGTACAGATGGTAAGGGGTTTCGGCTGATTCCGTATTGGCATCCGTATTGGATACGTAACGGCAGGTCCTACTTGTGTTCAGTTTACACAGGAGCAACACTCGAAATAGGTTAGTTTTAAGTGCTGTAATTTAACACTGAGTAACGAGACGATTCACTCTGTATTCCCAACTATCTTTATTTCAGAAGAACAATTCTTATATAAGATGCTAACAGTCTAGGAAAGGTCAATGTTATGGACGTGTTCCCCCAATGTTAATGCCAATTGTTAATTGAGATTAGTTTATCTCGTCGCGAAAAAAACGAAAGGAAAAAAAGGTGGCTGTAGAATTAAATTATTGCAAAAAAGACGAACGAAAACGAAAAATGCGTGCACTCTTTTCAACGTTATAAATTCGATTCTATATTCATATCAACAAAAACTTAAGCCTAGCTTATCTAGTGCGGCGAAGCGGGGCGAATTCATGGGAGAGCGCAAGTGAGAGCTTTACTTACGCTCCCGCTACGCCCTAAACTAACTTATACTAGACTTCATAAAATTCCACTTAATTATCTACATTAAATATACACCGGCCCCGTTGAAGGCCTTCCTTAGGCTTCAACTACTGGCAACCTCGCCAGCTTATGGACTGCTCTCCGAAATACTGCTCCTCTACTCGTCCTGACGTCGGCGACCCTGACCCTTCCGTCCGCACCGGGGTGAGTATAGACGACCCTGGCGGTGATCCACTGCTGGGGCGGCTGGTTTTCCTCGGCGACCAGGACCAGATCGCCCTTCCTGGCGTCCTCCTGCTCCCGCTGCCACTTCGACCGCGCCTGTAGGCCCAAGACGTACTCCCGGGACCAACGCTGCCAAAACGTTTGCTTGATTGACGAGACAAGCCGCCATCGCCGCAAGCACGTTAGACCCTGCTGGTCCGGGGTCCGCCTGTCAACAGGTGCCCGGGAGTCAACGCCTCGCCGTCGCTTGGGTCCTGACTGAGGGCGCCCAGGGGCCTCGAGCTCAGGACGGCCTCGACTCCAACGAGGACGGTCTGCAGCTCCTCTGCGGTCAACTTCGCGTTGCCCACCGCTCGTAGGAGTAGGTGCTTTGCAGACTTTACACCTGCCTCCCATAGTCCGCCCATGTGCGGAGCCCGCGGCGGTATGAACGCAAATACGCATCCTTTTTTTGATGCGTATTGCCGCAGCTCGTCCGCTTCGCTCTCGATCTGGTGCCGCAGTGCCACGAAGTGGCGACTCGCTCCGACGAAGTTCGTCGCGTTGTCGCAGTGCACGATCTGCGGACATCCTCGGCGCCCAACGAACCTTTGAAAAGCCAATAGAAAGGAATCAGTTGACAAATCGGAAACTACTTCTAAATGCACTGCTTTAGACGAAAAACAAACAAACAGGGCAATGAAGGACTTGTATGGTGGCCTACCACGAATTTTCAAGGTCGTCTCAATAGGGCCACAGAAATCCACGCCACATATGGAAAATGGGCGGAGAGCACGAACTCGATCTAAGGGTAAATCTCCAATAATTTGAGTCATCAGATGAGGCTTGCATTTAAAACAGCGTATGCATGACCGCACTATCTGACTGCAGACTTCCTGCGCGTTTACTATCCAAACGCGCTGTCGCAAGAGACTCACTAGTGCTCGTGGACCCACATGAAAATTCGACTCGTGCAAGTATCGGACGTAGCTCTGAACAAATTGAGAGCGCTTCGTCAACAATACTGGAAACTTGGCATCGTACGAAATAGGAGCATTAGCTAGTCGCCCCCCGACCCGCAACAACGAAAAGGTAAGCCCAGCCTGAGAGGTTTCATGGACAAACGGACTTAGCCTCTGTAGGCTTGGGCTAACATCAAGATTTTTTCTAACATTTTTAATTTCCTCTTGATACTCGTGCTCTTGGACTATCTGGACAATTTTATTAAAAGCGTCTCGATATTCGACAGGGGAAAGTACATTATCAGACTACTAACTTATCAGACAGAACTACTAATTTTTTACACTTCTTTATAAAGCGGACCATGTAAACGAACACTCGCAGCAGTTTAAAGTGAGAGGAAAATCCTTCTATCACTTCCGACCGCACTTTTCTTTGCTTCCATCTGCAAAATCTCTGACGGATCAAACCGAGGGCTCGTTGGCCACTCTCTATCTTCCGGCTCCGTTAAAAACGATGGACCTGTGAACCAAATTGATTCTATCGTTTCCGTTACGTCTCCACCTCTTGACACAATATCTGCCGGGTTCTGTTTAGTTGGTACATGCCGCCACGTGCTATCCTCTGACCACTCTTGAATCTCAGCAACTCTATTTGATACGAACGTTGACAACGACGATGGATGGGAACGAATCCAATAAAGACAAACTTCCGAATCTGACCAATATACACTTCGTTCGATCGGTGCTTTGATAAGAGGTTTTGTTTTACGACAAAGGTCCGCGAGAAGGTGAGCGGCACATAACTCAAGACGGGGGAGCGTCTTTGTCTTGAGCGGCGCTACTTTCGACTTTGCAGTCAACAATGAGACTTTAGTACCTTCTGCAGAACGGATATAGACGCAGGCTTCATAGGCTCTCATCGATGCGTCAGAGAAGGCATGAATTTCAATTGGTGACATTGGCTCACTCATCACAAATCTCGGTATTGAGATCTCTTCTAACTGTGACAAGGCAAGCTGAATTTTGTTCCATGCGGTTTCCAAGTGCAGTGGAATGGACTCATCCCAATCTAGCTTGTTAAGCCAAAGTTCCTGTAACAGGATCTTTCCTTTAAGAAGGATCGGGCTTAATAAGCCAAGGGGGTCGAAAAGCTTTGACGTCACCGAAAGAATATTCCGCTTAGTCGCCCTTTGACCCATGACTGACATATCAATTTCGAATTTAAATACTTCATCTTTGGGAACCCAAACGATTCCTAATGTTTTTGTCAGCTCTGAGTCCGAAAGTGTTATTGGCTTAACCGTGCTCTCGGATGCAGTAACTTCAGGCGAGTTTGAAAACCACTTGCTCAATTCAAACCCAGCGTTTTGAAGAACCTGAGTTACTTCAGACTTAATTGTCTTTAGCTCCTCCACGCAACCAGCACCAGCTCTTCCTGAATTGTTGGACCCACCATCAACAACTCATTTAAACACTTTTGTGTGGATGTCTTGCAGGACGCATCGAAAACGACTCGTAGTTTGGTCGTTATTTTTTGCGGCCGCAAGACACACTGGAAGGGTATGACGTAGTGTGGAGAAGCAAGAACGTCATTGCTTGCAGGGGACATATGGCCTAGGGATTCGTATTCTTCCATAAATTCCAAATACATTTTCTTTAAGTTCGGATCTCGAGATAATCTCTAATGAATTGCCCAAAACGCTTGGATCCGACTTAAATGGAAGTTTAACTTCAAATCGACCTGAAGGCAGTATTCTTGTCGTCTTCCGATAATGTTCCTCACATAGCTCTTGTTCTGGCGACAACATCTTTTTAGAAGATGGAACTTCTTCCAACGACCAGAATTTTTTCAAGTTTTTGTCTATTGACTCTAATACTTCCACTTGGCAATTCAGACTAGAGACCGGCTGTGGAGGAGTTGAGGAATTTGCCAGATATTTTCCCGATACTATCCACCCAAGAAGAGTTTTTTGAAGGATGGGATGGTTCGGACCTTGTTTTATTTGGCCAACGGACAACAATTCAAAAAATGACTCAGCTCCAATTAGCATATCTATCCCCTGAGGTTTGTAAAAATATGGGTCTGCTAACGGCAAGTTCTTTGGTAGGGTCCAATCTTTTACGTTCACTGACTGGTCAGGGTGATAGCCTGAAATGGTTTTCAAAACCCAAAAGTCGAACGGGAACTCGCTACCATTGATTCTCGACTTCACGGTGTGTATCTTGTTCTTAACTTGTGAATTAGTTTGACCAATTCCAAGCAAGTTGATGCACGATTCCTCCCTACGGATCTGTAAGCGTTGAGCAAGATCTTCTGTAATAAAATTCATTTGTGACCCTGAGTCAAGTAATGCTCGGGCTAATATGTGCTCACCATTTTTTGTTCGAACGCTTACGATCGACGTTGCTAACAAAATCCTTTCTACAGACGACGCATACAAAGCATGTGAAGTAGAAGGGCCATCATTCGTTAACTCTGGAGGAGGATTTTGTGTGGGTGGTGGTAATGCTAAGTTATTTTCGGTCACTGTAAATCGGTGCAGAAGTTTATGGTGCGATCTTGAACAGACTTGACACCTGGTCGACTTACAATTCGCTACCGTGTGACCTTTTCGCAGACAATTCAAACATAGGGAGGCTGACTTAACAAACTCAAACCTTTGCATTACAGCAAGGCGAGCGAACGGACTGCACTGGGCCAAAAAATGGTTGTTAGCGTTACAATAACTGCAAGCTGGTTTGGCGTTGGTAGAAAAACAAGCCAACGAAGTTCTATTCAGTTGCTTGCCGAACCCAGTTTTTTCTTGTTTTGGGTTGGGATGCTGGTACCTACGATTTAGTATTTTTTCGAAATCGGACCACAGCGGCAATTCCTCATAATCCAGTGACTCTTCCCATTTTTGCTTGGTCACTGGATCCACTCTACTCAAAACTAAATGAATAATCATTGAGTTTGCAATTTTAGTATCATCTCCTATGGATAATAGTGATCCATAAATTGATGATACAGTGTCGATGAGACCCCTCAACGACGACGCAGACGGCTGGGAAATTTTCGGAAGGCTGAACAGTTGACGTATTTGGTTCGCAAAGATGAGACATTCGTTATCATAAACTCTTTTTAGACTAGCGATAGCTTTGTCGTAATTACTCTCGGTGACCTGGAATGCCTTGACAGTTCCTAAGGCTTCACCAGAGAGGCAAGAAATTAAATGATTAAATTTCTCGATAACTGGAATGTTCACAACTTTGTCAACTAATGTCTCGAAAAGACTTATGAAATTTTTGAAATCCGAATAATTTCCACTGAATTTTGGCAATGCCAAACTAGGAAGTCGAGCTCGAGTTGGGGCTGCAGAAATTGCAGTAGCTGAACGGGAGTCTTCAGCTGAATTAAAGGCATTACATAAGGACATGATCCTTGCCTTGGTAGTTATTCCTAATTCTTCCAACTCGGCTCCGAAAACATACAATTCATCTATTTGCTCGATCTGGTCTTGCAACTCATTTGCTTTAGAAATTGCCTCATCTAAAACCTGAAGCCTGCACTCTAGCTCGGTTTTATTTAGAGGAAGTGATCCATCTTCCAAACGTTCCATTTAATCTTCTCTTTAACTCAATAAGAGTTGTGGAATTAAGTTTTTGTTTAGTACTTTCCATTTTAAAAAAATTTATTTTTTCAATACAAAAACGAAAACAATGCAAATTTAAGATTTAATAATTTATTTAAATTTTTTGTTATAGTAATTTTATTAATTTATCTAAATTTTTTATTATTTTAAAATATTAATATTAAAAATAAATCAATTTTAGAAATTTATTTAAAAATTTATTGAATTTAATTCAACAACAAGAAAATGCGAAAACGAAAATAATTAATTAATCTTATTTAAATATGTATAATAAATAATTTATTAAATAATTTACAAAAAAAAAATATCTAAATTGATTAATTAATTGATAACGAATTATTAATAGTCGAGGCAAAGAGTATCCAAAAAAAATAGTTGGTCGCCAATGACACCGAAACCAATATGCACGACCAAATTGTAGGGGAGCGCGTCACTTGGCGGACCGTTAAACTATAGACGCCAAAAAGTGCATATACATACATAAAGCAGCGGATAACGGTGGGAAACGAAAACGAGAATATATATGCACCTTTATTTATCTGTAATAAATAAATAATTTTTGGCTGCACTTTAGTATTTATTTGGAAGATTTGTAAATTCGAGAACGAGGGGTAGGGGGCGACAGTGATTGCAAATAATATAAATATTTTCTTTCTTATTTTATCCACAGGCAGTACATTTAGGTTAGCACATATATTAGAATTAAATTTTTAGAACTTTTATATATGTTGTTATTTATTTTTGCTCTACTATTTTTTCTACGTACGTATGCGCCAAGAATTGAAAGGAGGGTGCAATATTCCAGCACAAGACGGATTTTAATTTGTCTTATCTCAACTTTCAATTTTTTGCACAAATACCTGGGGTTTTGCTTTCGGATCCTTTAATCCTGCGGCCACTTTCCTTTGACAATCGATGCAGGTGCAGGGCATGGGGACGACGAATCCCTTCAGTAGCAGCTAGTTGATTGGAGAAGTTTGTTTCGCGACGCGGAGAATTCTTTAATTTGTATTTTTGAATTCACTACCACAACCGTAACGAGCAACTCTATCTATGTTATATATATATTGTTTATATATGTATTGTGTCACTGTCACTATTTTTTGTTGCTTTTTTATTAAATTATATTCACTACAGTCCACCCGGGGGCGCCAAAATGTTAATTAAGATTAGTTTATCTCGTCGTGAAAAAAACGAAAGGAAAAAAAGGTGGCTGTAGAATTAAATTATTGCAAAAAAGACGAACGAAAACAAAAAAAGCGTGCACTCTTTTCAACGTTATAAATTCGATTCTATATTCATATCAACAAAAACTTAAGCCTAGCTTATCTAGTGCTACGAAGCGGGGCGAATTTATGGGAAAGCGCCAGTGAGAGCTTTGCTTGCAATCCCGCTCCGCCCTAAACTAACTTATACTAGACTTCATAAAATTCCACTTAATTATCTACATTAAATACACACCAATGTCACCCTCTTCGGAGTCTGCAAGCTAAGATTGCTTGGTCATGCATATCTGCTTAGCTAGCTGGCTTTGCTTGCTTTGGTCAGTCGGTCATTCTTATCGCTAATATTGGTAGTTTCTGCTTCTGGCGCCGTCTACTAGTGCTGGGTTATTAGGTTAGATATTGCTTAATGCTTATTGCTATTGCGTCCGGGCCAAAGAGCGTTTATTTAAATTCGCATACCTTGTTTCCGTTAGTCCCGCTCATACACTGATGTAGGTTTTCCTGACTGATCCTGACGCGAAGTGGTGTTTTCGGTGGTCATCTACCGCCACATATCTTGTTTTTAGTTTTTGTTATTACCAACCCTTTTCTAGTTGCTTGTGGGATTGGCTCCATACGATATACAGTGAATTCGTCCTTTTCGACCAACGGAATGCTCGTGTGGAACATCAACAAGTTCTCGGGTTTTTGTACGTGAGTGGTCGCCAGTCGATACAAGTCTCGAGCTGTTTCACCTGTGATGGGTAGTCGTCTTCCCGGTGGGAGGTGGGTTTGTATTTTTGTAATAACCTGTTTTATTTGTTCCACCGAAACAATGCAGGGCTTAGTTTTCCTTCGTGTGCCCCGATTAGCCCATTTAAAACAGCATCTTGGACTCGACGTATGGAGCTTCCCACTACGACCAACTCTGAGACTGCGTGTGGAAGATACCGACTTGACGCGTAATTTCCAACCTTGATTCTGGACAGACTAGCTTCTAATTCCTGTATTCTCTTCTGAGTTTCGATTGTTGACCTTCTCATAATGTTGATGGTGGTATCCAGGATTGATGTTTGGTTCTCCACTATTCTATGAGCCTTCTTGGGCTCTTAGTTTATCAATGATTTCCTCGATCCGTTTGGCATATTGATCATCCAGTACTCCAAATAGGCCATTAGCGTAATTTCCAACGATGTTTAGTGCTCCGCGCTTTTGTCGTTGATGATGCATTAACTGATCGGCATCCTGGATTTCCACCACCTCTTTTACCAAAGTGTTGATGATCGTGGGGCAGGCTTCGTATGCTGTTGGGCATCATTGTTTTATAGATCGTATACCCTGCTTAACTGTCTCCATTTCTCGTGCCAACTGACTGAGTTTAAAAAATGTGATGAGCGTCCACTAGGAGGATATGATTGATATCCGATCGGTGGCTTCTATGATGGTCTCGGTCGCGTTGCTGATCGGAGTGATGACAACATGGTTTACCCCATGGTTAATCCCCACTACCTTTCTGGTAGTGGGGAGATGGGCAGTGACAGTCCGGGTATCACCCAGACAAGTATCATTGTGAGGGCAAGCATTTTTTTTTTTTTTTATTGATTGTTTTCCTCCTGGCTTTTGTTGATTGGTAGCACCGCCAGTCGGTGTATTGCCCGTGTTATATTACCGGACGTTGCTCGCATTTTTGCAACTCGGATCTCACCGTCCTTTCCAGGATGGACTGCTTTGCGTCCGAGGGGCCAATTCAACGGACCGATGTTGTCTTCCTTTATTATGACGAGATCACCAATCTTTACCGTCTTACAACTTCTTGTCCACTTTGACCGATTCTGAAATTCATGCAGGTACTCGTGGCTCCAGCGCGTCCAAAAATTTTTTTCGTAATTGTTCGAGAAGCTTTCACCGAGTGAGTAACCCTGTACGACGCCTTGATTGGTGAATATCGGGTGATGCCGTTAGAGGTTCCCCAATCAGAAAATTCCCTGGCGTTAATGGCGTGAGATCCCTTGGGATGGAAAAGACAGATGTTAAAGGGCGACGACGATCGACGTTGCTAACAAAATCCTTTCTACAGACGACGCATGCAAAGCATGTGAAGTAGAAGGGCCATCATTCGTTAACTCTGGAGGAGGATTTTGTGTGGGTGGTGGTAATGCTAAGCTATTTTCGGTCACTGTAAATCGGTGCAGAAGTTTATGGTGCAATCTTGAACAGACTTGACACCTGGTCGACTTACAATTCGCTACCGTGTGACCTTTTCGCAGACAATTCAAACATAGGGAGGCTGACTTAACAAACTCAAACCTTTGCATTACAGCAAGGCGAGCGAACGGACTGCACTGGGCCAAAAAATTGGTTGTTAGCGTTACAATAACTGCAAGCTGGTTTGGCGTTGGTAGAAGAACAAGCCAACGAAGTTCTATTCAGTTGCTTGCCGAACCCAGTTCTTTCTTGTTTTGGTTTGCCAGTCTCTTCAGCGGACAGATGCTGGTATCTACGATTTAGTATTTTTTCGAAATCGGACCACAGCGGCAATTCCTCGTATTGCTTTGGTCAGTCGGTCATTCTTATCGCTAATATTGGTAGTTTCTGCTTCTGGCGCCGTCTACTAGTGCTGGGTTATTAGGTTAGATATTGCTTAATGCTTATTGCTATTGCGTCCGGGCCAAAGAGCGTTTATTTAAATTCGCATACCTTGTTTCCGTTAGTCCCGCTCATACACTGATGTAGGTTTTCCTGACTGATCCTGACGCGAAGTGGTGTTTTCGGTGGTCATCTACCGCCACATATCTTGTTTTTAGTTTTTGTTATTACCAACCCTTTTCTAGTTGCTTGTGGGATTGGCTCCATACGATATACAGTGAATTCGTCCTTTTCGACCAACGGAATGCTCGTGTGGAACATCAACAAGTTCTCGGGTTTTTGTACGTGAGTGGTCGCCAGTCGATACAAGTCTCGAGCTGTTGCACCTGTGATGGGTAGTCGTCTTCCCGGTGGGAGGTGGGTTTGTATTTTTGTAATAACCTGTTTTATTTGTTCCACCGAAACAATGCAGGGCTTAGTTTTCCTTCGTGTGCCCCGATTAGCACATTTAAAACAGCATCTTGGACTCGACGTATGGAGCTTCCCACTACGACCAACTCTGAGACTGCGTGTGGAAGATACCGACTTGACGCGTAATTTCCAACCTTGATTCTGGACAGACTAGCTTCTAATTCCTATATTCTCTTCTGAGTTTCGATTGTTGACCTTCTCAAAATGTTGATGGTGGTATCCAGGATTGATGTTTGGTTCTCCACTATTCTATGAGTTATGCCTTCTTGGGCTCTTAGTTTATCAATGATTTCCTCGATCCGTTTGGCATATTGATCATCCAGTACTCCAAATAGGCCATTAGCGTAATTTCCAACGATGTTTAGTGCTCCGCACTTTTGTCGTTGATGATGCATTAACTGATCGGCATCCTGGATTTCCACCACCTCTTTTACCAAAGTGTTGATGATCGTGGGGCAGGCTTCGTATGCTGTTGGGCATCATTGTTTTATAGATCGTATACCCTGCTTAACTGTCTCCATTTCTCGTGCCAACTGACTGAGTTTAAAAAATGTGATGAGCGTCCACTAGGAGGATATGATTGATATCCGATCGGTGGCTTCTATGATGGTCTCGGTCGCGTTGCTGATCGGAGTGATGACAACATGGTTAACCCCATGGTTAATCCCCACTACCTTTCTGGTAGTGGGGAGATGGGCAGTGACAGTCCGGGTATCACCCAGACAAGTATCATTGTGAGGGCAAGCATTTTTATTTTTTTTTTATTGATTGTTTTCCTCCTGGCTTTTGTTGATTGGTAGCACCGCCAGTCGGTGTATTGCCCGTGTTATATTACCGGACGTTGTTCGTATTTCTGCAACTCGGATCTCACCGTCCTTTCCAGGATGGACTGCTTTGCGTCCGAGGGGCCAATTCAACGGACCGATGTTGTCTTCCTTTATTATGACGAGATCACCAATCTTTACCGTCTTACAACTTCTTGTCCACTTTGACCGATTCTGAAATTCATGCAGGTACTCGTGGCTCCAGCGCGTCCAAAATTCTCTTCGTAATTGTTCGAGAAGCTTTCACCGAGTGAGTAACCCTGTACGACGCCTTGATTGGTGAATATCGGGTGATGCCGTTAGAGGTTCCCCAATCAGAAAATTCCCTGGCGTTAATGCCGTGAGATCCCTTGGGATGGAAAAGATAGATGTTAAAGGGCGGGAATTTAGAATGGCTTCAATGTCGATCGCTATGGTTTCTTCACGTTTTGCGGATTTTACTGCGGTTTCCCACAGGCCTCCGAAATGGGGTGCCCTAGGTGGTATAAACTTGAATTCTATGCTTAGACTTGCGCAGGTCTTGAGTATCATCTTGTGCATCATCTGCGAACATTCCTTCCCCTATTTCTGATAATTCGTTGTAGGCTCCAACAGAATTAGTCGCGTTGTCACTATGGATTTTAGATTGCAGTCCCAGTCGACCGCAAAATTTCTTTAAAGCTGCCAGGAAGGCTTGGGTAGTCAAATCTGTTACTACCTCAATGTTTACTGCCTTTGTTGAAAACAACAAAACAATGCTAGATACACCTTATGTGGACGTTTCCCTTGGATTTTATGATAAATCCAAAAAGGCCCGCAGTAGTCACTCCGTAATTTGAATTTAGGTCGAACTCAGCAACATCTGATACAACGGCTGCCTTTTTTTTGAGCCAATTCCTTTCCTCTTAATGACCAGAAACGTTGCCTAATGTTGCTTAATATTGTCTATGGTCAGCAATGTGCCTATTGCTGATGTTTCTATTGAAATAAGAGTGTTATTAAGGGGTGTTTCGGAGCCAATAACATTGGGTATGTGGGAGGGATAAGATAATGCGACGTTTTGCAAACGTCCCCCTACTCGAATTCCGTTCATGTCTATGAACAGATCTAGTGCTCGTAACGGATCATTTGGCCCGACATTTTTCGTCTTCTTGAGTTGCAAAATGGATGGTAGGAATTTCTCGGATTGTATTTCCCGAACTACCACTCCTAACGCCTCATTCAATTCTACTGGTCACAATGCCACTGTCCTTTTCTGCTCTGGCTTGCGGTAATTAAAAATGAATCGCAGCATTCTTCCTATTATTGGCAACATCGTATCGAATGATCCATGGTGGTTGATTTTTTCCAACCAATCTTCTGATTTAATGGGTAGTTTGCGTCACCTTCTTTCTTTCTTGATCTTCGTTTGCACTGTTTGTTCCAGCTGATGGGAACCTTGGCCAGGACTCTGGATCTTGCACCAACGGTGGTCCGGTGTAACAAAGTTTTGAATATAGTTACTGTGCTGCAGTGCACCCTCTGGAGAGAATATCTGCAGGATTAACCGTTGATGCGACATGTATTCACCACTCTGGGTCGGTCAGTTCTTGAATCTTGGCGACCCAGTTCGCTACAAACGTATGGAATGAGGGTTGTTAAGAGGAGCCTCTTAAATAATGGTGTTACTTCAATGAGTTCCGTTTCAAAACTGTTTTTATTTCATACACTTCTCTTACAAGAAAGATACATGAAAACCTTAAATCTATTTAAAACTACTTATCAAAGGACTGCACGCTGACATGCTATGTGACCCTTTCCTAAGTGCTTCAAGTGCACCATATAAATATTTGGTTGGACTGCAGGAGATCGTCTTTCAAACCATGCTGTTAATCACATATTCCCATGGGTCCGATCTCCTACATTCTATGCTGAAATTCTTTTCGTGTTCAATGCTTGAACATTCTGCAAAGGGCCACAAAAAAGGTGTACATTTGATATATTTTTTAGATTCATTATATTGTCCTTTGATAACACTAGATAGCGGACTGTATATGTATATATGAACTTTTGCTTTTATAAATTTCTTTTCTGCAGTATTAGAAAATTGTTATTATTATAATTCGTTAACAATACGTTGTTAATTATATAATTCTATTTCATATTGTTAAATATTTTAACATAGCATATTCTATTAGCTCCCATGTTCAACTTAATGTTTGAACATCCTGCAAGGGGCCACAAAAGTGCTTGACTTGTGTTTACATTTTTAAATTAATTATTATTTTTGTTCGATTTTTTAGTGGACTGTAATTTTTACTTATTTTGTTTCTTATTATTTTTAGATATATATAGCTATTTTTTTTTTTTGGTTGATTACTTAATTATATGTATAAAACCATTACATTATACAATAAACATATAAAATAAACATTTTTTTTTTAATCATTCGGCATTGGAATTGGCAATGCTATAGCCATCAAATGTCTTCTCGACTTTAATTTTCTTAAATTGGATATAATTAGTAAAGTTATGATTATCATTACCAAAATTAAGGAGCTATGACCTGACACATGATGAAAGTCGATATTTTTCAATTCTAAATTTTGTGCTTTCAAATCTTCTATTTGTTTGGCCAGGTGACCTATTTCCGCTGTATGATTCATAACGGGAGGCTTTAGAGGGTTCCAAGCAATTCTCGGAATCTCGTTTATTTCTCCTATATAAGCCGAAGCTAATGCTTCTTGACTTTCCTAGAGGCCACCTCGCTGGATGGCAACTATCATCTTTTAATATAACTATTTGACCTTTTTATATATTCGAAGAATTTCTTTTCCATTTGTATCTTTGTTGCAAATTATTTAAATAGACATCCGGATCTTTTTTAGTAACTTTTTTAAAATTCGTTTCACTCATTTCTGTTTTTATGTAATTGCTATCCTCTTCTTCTACCTTCCAATATCGGTCCATTTGTTTGAGCACGATACTGGTTGCTACGATTGAATTACTACCCCTGGATTTCGTGCATCCTGACACTGTCCATCCAAAGATAGTTTTTTGCCCAAGAAGCATACCCTTTTTGGTTTTCTCCGGCAGTAAAATTTGTGGATATAAATCCGCACCAATTACCAGGTCAATTCGACCAGGTTAGTCGAAATTGCGATCCGCTAAATAGAATCCTTTCCAATCCGACTTATTTATAAAAATTTTATTTGTGGGAAGACTTTTCATTAATTTTGGCAAAATAATTGCGTTTGTGCTCACTTCTTTTGAATATTTAGAATTATTCCTGATTGTCAATTTTAATTTGTGATTTGAAACACAGGCACCTGTTGCTGATACTCCGCTTATTTCAGTGTGCGCTTTTATTTTTGGCAACTTAAGTTTTTGTGCCGCTTCTTCAGAAATTAGAGTGCTTTGTGACCCATTGTCAATCAATGCTCTAAATTTCCCGAATGTACCATCTTGACCTTTAATCTGAACATACGCCGTGGCCAACAACGGTGGTTCAGAGGTCATGCATGTATTTACATTCTCTTTTTTAAAATGTAACATGCTATGGTGTAATTTTTGACAATACGAGCATACTAGCTCGCTTGGACATTTTGAGTTTGAACTATGCTTTAAACATCTGTAGCACCAATTAAATTTTTTAACCATATTCGTTTTTTCTTGAGGACTTAATGCTTTAAATTTATAGCAAAAAATTAATTGATGCCAGGGCATTTTGCACATCGGGCATGCTTGGTTATTTGTGTGATTATTTTGTATAATTTTTCTAGTTGGTAACTCGTTTTCAACTGATGCCAACGAACTAAGCCGTTGATCTAAAAATTCGATGACATCTTTCAAATTTTGAATGTCATTTGACTTTTTTACTTGACCCTCATATTGTTGCAGAGCCTCAATAGTAAATTTCTTTATAATAATATGCGCAAATATGCAATCTGATTCTTTGGTTAGATTTGCTTTGAGACGCATCATATAAATTGATTCATTTATATTTTATCAATTATATTTTTTAAATGCCTGTATGAGTCCAAATTTATTTTTGGAAGATCAATCAGGCGATTCAATTGGTCTGAAAATATTTTTCAATTATTCTCATACCTTTTTATGAGCAACTCCCAGGCTGCATCATAATTATTGCCTGTGCCAAGCAATAAATGGGAGACCACAATTTGTGCTTCCCCTTTTAGAGTACTTTTAAGGTAGCTTAGCTTCAAGGATGGACTTAAATCCATTCTTGAATGCACAAGCTCCTTGAATAACTCATAAAAATGGTCCCAATCTTTGGAGTC
The DNA here is from genome assembly GCF_017639315.1 of Drosophila ananassae. Taxonomy (NCBI): domain Eukaryota; kingdom Metazoa; phylum Arthropoda; class Insecta; order Diptera; family Drosophilidae; genus Drosophila; species Drosophila ananassae. Next base: position 21,323,184 of record NC_057929.1, on the reverse strand, counting down.
TCCAAAGAAACTGGGTACCTCAATTTTTGGTAGGGTAGGAAGTTCGTCCATTTTAGGGCTACTACCTTCTACCTTTTCTAATCGACTTACTTCGATTTTATTATTCATGAGCTCAATGTGTAACGTGTAATGTATTATTTAGGCCTTCAATATTTATTAAATCGGACACTGTTTCTACTCTGCTGAGAAACATTTTTAATTTTTTAAATTCTTATCGGAAAGGTTTCAGCTTTCCTTTCTTGGATTTCTATATAAGTTTGCTCGAGGTAATCCTCGAGATTCTTTATGGCACCCTCAAGCCTAGAAAATAGCTCATCTTGGCCAATAATATTTTTAATTTTTCCTTAGCAGACTTGAATTTTGATAGCATGCTATCGAAATTATTTTTAGTAAAATATTCGTGCTCTACAGCACCAAGTTTACAGCACCAAATGATTATGGTTCGTACTGGCTCTAAGCTCGATGTTTTTAAGTGACTCCCTATCCTCTTCTAAATAAGAATTTTTGCGAGAAGCGTATCTACTTGCCGGGTGAGACGCACCTGGTCTTCTATAATAGCGATTTTTTCTTTTGTCGACATATTGACTTTTTTTTTTAATTATATTTAAGTTATAAAACTAAAAGACCAAACTTGCCGATGAATATAATTTCTGCTGTTGGTTTGGTGATTTTGTTTTCGCTGCGCTGTTGATGCTGCTTCTTCTTGGGGTGTTGTCACTGCTGCTGGCTGATGTTGCTGTTGAAGTTGGTGTCGCTGCGGATGTTGCTTCTGCGCCACTGTTGCTGTTGCTTTGGCTGATATTGCTCCTGAGGTGCTCCAGCTTGGGGTGTTCACTGCTGCTGTGACTGATGTTTCTTCTGCTAATCACGGCTAATGGTGATGCTGACGGTTTTTTTTTATGTTTACCGATTTAATAATTTTTTTAAAATTTTTTTTTCATTTAATTTTTGTAGAATTTTTTTTTTTAAGTTCGTTTGTCCACAATCAAGTAATCACAATTCCTTTTTCTTTTTAACTTTTTTAATATATATATTTTATTATTCCGGTGTCGTTCCGGAACAAACACGATAGAAGGAAACAAAAATATTTATTGATTTTTGTTTTTCCTTTCTATTCAATTATGCTCATTGGCATTTAAATTATTTTATTCTCTGTGTCCTTACCTTTTGGGTGGAAACAACAGAGGACTACGATATTTAAACTGAGCTCTTTTTTACCCAGATCGCAGCCTTATTTTGTATCTACCCTGGACTGTCAATTTTAATTTTTCTACAGTCACTTATAGGTGCCAGTTTTTTAAACCTGAGTCTCTTACCACAGGGGGGAAAACGTCAGGGTGTCTCGATGGACCAAATGTTAAGAGGAGCCCCTTAAATAATGGTGTTACTCCAATGAGTTCCGTTTCAAAACTGTTTTTATTTCATACACTTCTCTTACAAGAAAGATACATGAAAACCTTAAATCTATTTAAAACTACTTATCCACGGACTGCACGCTGACATGCTATGTGACCCTTTCCTAAGTGCTTCAAGTGCACCACATAAATATTTGGTTAGACTGCAGGAGATTGTCTTTCAAACCATGCTGTTAATCACTTATTCCCATGGGTCCGATCTCCTACATTCTATGTTGAAATTCTTATCGTGTTCAATGCTTGAACAAGGATGTAGTGGCGTTAATCCCTTTTAATGCAATCGTAGAGTCGGACCATAAATATATTGCTTCTAGTTTTATGTTGACATCGGGCTTCACTCTTTTTGCGACCTGAGCTGCTAATACCGCTACACAAGGTTCTAATCGTCGTTATGTTTGTTTCATTAGGGAGATAACCGTGCCTTTAAACATAGCAATCGTGTGATACCGCCTGCCTTATTTCTTGCTCGTATATTTGCCACTGCCCCATATGCTGCTTCTGATGCATCTGCAAACACATGTAGTTAGTTAAAAGACCCTGGATTTATGTGCCGGGAGTGAACATCTTGGAATACTTATTGTGGTCAGGATCTGAACGTCATGTCTGAATGCTTGCCATTGATAGGTGAGTTCTGAGACCAGTGCCGTGTCCCAGTCGATCTTCAGCTCCCATAATTGTTGCATTCTTATCTTTGCCGTTGTTACAACTGGACCAAACAACCCTAAAGGATCAAAGATCTTCGCAAGTTTTGAACACACGATCCTCTTAGTGATGATTTCTGTGTCTTCTGTCGCCGCACGGCCAATCTCCGGGTGGATCCCAAATAATTCCGAGCGTTTTGACGGTATGTTTGGTAAAGTTACTGAAGTCGAGATTCATTTCTTGGTCTTCTTCCGGAATGTCTGCTAGTAATGCTGGGTGATTCGAGCACCATTTTCATAGTTTGAATTTTGCTTCTCCCAACAGGTTTATTAGTTGATCCCTTTTACTAAATACTTCACTTATGGTGTGACCTCCATGTCGAAGTGCGGTAGCACCCTGGGCCAGATGCTCAGGTGCTGTGTCCGCCAAATTTTGCAACCATCGGGTGCCCAGGTATGGAGCTGTTGCTGTGCCATACGTGACAGTGTTCAGTTGATAATATTTTAATGGTTCCATAGGCTTGCGTCTTCATTTGCGTCTCCGTCGTTTGGGTGTATCATAATCTGTAGGTATATTTTCTCTACGTCCGATGTGAATACATATTGATACGATCGGATCCGTAACAGAATGGATAGTAATTCGCTTTAAAATGTTTGTCCCATCCGTAAGAGATTATTTAAATTCCTTCCGTAATACTGCCAGGTTCTAGCATACACTGATGTGGAATGACATAATGGTTTCATGTTCATTGTTTAGTCGTTTATCTAGTCATATGCCCTAAATTCTCGTATTGATCCATAAACTTCACGTTTTTTTTCTGGAGATCAGCATCCCGTTGAAGTCTCCTTCCCAATGCGTAGAATTGCCGATATGCCATTGGAAGGGAATTCCACCCAGGATCTCCCTTAAATGGTAGCCGCACACTTAATATTTTGTCTGCCCTTTTACGATATTTTCCATTAAATGCTGTTATGCATAACTTCTGTTCAGTGGTAAGGGCGTTGGGTTCTCTTCGAGGGTGTAGACGCGAAGCAAATCGATACCTTGTGGCTGTGTGAAGGTGGGATCTGTCAAGCAAATTTCTGAATTTCTTCTAATGAAATTTCTGAATTTCTTCTCCGGAGCTCGCTCGTTTTGTGACCCCTTTGCCCTTAAGGTAATGTCGGTTGGTATTGATTGTACTCCGAGTTTGTTTGCAAATTCCTGGGAAATTCAATTTACTTGTGATCCGAAATCGAATACTGCGCGGCATTTGTGTTGTGCTTCGGTAGGATCTTGGACTTCCTTTTTGGCGGCCGCGAGTAATACATATGGTATTGTAAGCTGGCTGGTGGTGGATGCTCTTGTTCGCGTAGATGTGTAATGCAGCATTGTGTGATGATTCTTTTTGCAAACATGACATGAGAACCTAGATTTGCATGCATTGGTTGTATGGTATATTCTTTATATTCTTTGTGTCCTTTCACTCGAAGTCATGTCCAAAAATTCGGCTTCCGAATGTCTCGGAATCAATGAGCAATTGTCCGATATGTCCTCTGTGGCATCGCTTCAAGTGATCCCAGACCCAATAATTCAAACTCCTGTAACAGTCACCAAACAGGGTAATAAACCGTCCGGACCCTCGGTACGCACTGATGCCGCAGTATTAGTTACGGCGGCACCAAAACCCTTGCAGGTGATCCCACCATCGAAACACATTTTTGTTTCCTGGCTTGCCCTTGATACTTCGGAGATTGATATCTCGGCTTACATCAAAGCCAAAGCAAAAGCCGACATAAAGGTTGTGGATATTACAAAATTCAAATATTCATACACCAGGCACACGTCATCTTTCAAAATACGTGTGTCCTTGCAGATGTTCAAGACGATCTGTTCCGCCAGCTTTTGGCCAGAGAACATTTTCGTCCAAGAACATCAGCCAAGTACGGTGAAAAAAAAGATAACCAAACCTGTGGGTGTAAAACTCCCACATGTTAAGGCCACTGATCAACCTTCCACCTCATCTTCCTCAATCTCAAAAAACTAATGTCTTCATTAACACTTACCTATCAGAATACAAGAGGGTTACGTAGTAAACTTCCCAAACTGTATTCTGATAGTTCTTTTTTTGCATCCCACATTATAGTATTTACAGAAACTTGGTTAAAGCCGGAGATCTTAAGCTCCGAAGTTTTTCCTAGTAGGTACACCTCTTTTAGATGTGATAGAACTTTGCGAAGGGGAGGAGGAGTGCTAATTTCTGTAGACTCCAAATTCGCTTCTGAAGAGGTAAAATCACAAGAGTTTGGTGACATTGAATTTCTTTGCATCAAAATCACTTTGTCCGATCAATCTTTGTATGTTACCTGTTCGTACATACCACCTTCGTCCGAACCGCCAACATACTGGCAACATTTGTCCGCTATTCGTTTGGTTTTCGATCGTCTGTCTGATGGTGACCAGCTGATAGCTCTGGGTGACTTTAATATCCCAGAACTTATGTGGTCAAATGTTGATAATTCACCGTCTTTGCAGCTTAACTCCCACCATGACTTCCCTGAGGCATGTTCGACATGTCACTCGGGCAAATTAACCACGTTAGAAATTCTTTAGGTCGGCTGTTGGACTTATGTTTCGTTTCTGATCCTGATGGAATTACTCTTTCCAGAACTTTGCCCCTTTCTAACCCTGAGGATCCATATCATCCCACTCTTGAGGTTTCAATCGAAAATAATTACTTTTTTGACCTTAAGTCTACAGTTAAATCTCAGAAAGTTCGTTTCTTTCGTAAGGCTGACTTTACGAAATTAAATAAGTTAATTTTAGAATTTGATTGGTCTGATTTACTGGCATGCGAGGATATAAACATCGCATTACAAAAATTTTATTACACTTTGAACATATTTTTCGACGCTTGCGTGCCGTGGAAATATCCGTTCGCTTCAACGAATCCGCCTTGGTATTCAAGGCACCTTATAAATTTAAAGAATAGTATGAGTAGACTTTTAAACAAACATAGATTATCTGGCTGTACAGTTAGTTATTCAAGATACTTAGTAGTTCGGTCCAATTTCACCGTGCATAACGCAGAATGTTATAGGAGTTATATTCGCCGCTGCAGGATTCAGTTTACTCAGGATCCGAAGCATTTTTATAACTTTGTAAACACTAAGCGTAAACATGTATCTTTTCCCCCACTGCTTACGTTTGAGAACTCTTATGCGAACACCGATCAGGCAATGGCCGATCTCTTTGCACAGTTTTTTCAAACTACCTATTCACCTAGCAGCAGTTTAGCTCAGCCTTACACTTATAATATCCAATCAGCCAACCTTATATTTTGCCCATCTTTCGATCAAAGTGGTGTGTTATCGGATCTTCTTAAGGTTAAGCCCGTGTATTCGCCAGGCCCTGATGGAGTACCAGGCTGTGTTCTGAAGTACTGCGCCGAGGCACTGTGCAAACCGCTTGTTAAACTCTTTAATCTATCGCTGGAAACTTCGATCTTTCCCCTTATGTGGAAGGAATCCTTCATTATTCCGCTGCATAAAAAAGGGAAAAAATCCGACGCTGCTAATTATAGAGGCATCTCTAAATTGTCAGCAATTCCAAAGCTTTTTGAAAAACTTATCACTCCACATTTGGAACACCTATGTAGTTCAATAATAACTCTGTGCCAGCATGGCTTCATGAAGCGCCGCTCCACCACTACCAACTTATTGGAGCTAACATCTTTTATCACGGATGGCTTCCGGAATGGCTTACAAACAGACGTCATATACACTGACTTCAGTAAAGCATTTGACTCTGTTAACCATTCGCTTCTTATAAGTAAACTCAGTCTTTTGGGATTCCCAACTGATCTTCTTATGTGGATTTCGAGCTACTTATCAGGGAGAACCCAACGTGTTTTCTTTAAAGATGTTACCTCGCGTTTAGTCCGCGCCACATCGGGGGTGCCCCAAGGAAGCCATCTTGGACCCCTACTTTTTACTCTGTTTATTAACGACTTGCCCCTTGCCTTAACTAATTCACTTGTACTTATGTACGCTGATGACGTTAAGCTATGCCTTCAGTATAAATTCACTAGCGCCCAGTCTAGACTTCAATCCGATTTGGATAAACTTCAAAATTGGTGTTTAGCAAATAACCTAAAGCTTAATGGATCGAAATGGAAACTCATGTCTTTTTACCGATCTAGTCCTCACCAGGCTATGTACTTTCTCTATGGGAACGCCTTAGAACGATTAACTCAGGTTAACGATCTAGGTGTCCTATTAGATTTGAAACTTAAATTTACCGACCATGTATCTACCATGGTTAATAAAGCTATGGGTGTGCTTGGTTTTATTAAAAGATGGTCAAAAGAATTTAATGACCCGTACATAACTAAAACGTTATATACATCACTGGTCCGTCCGATTCTTGAGTATGGATCGTGTGGACCAGTTCCTCAATATGGAGTACACCAAGTTCACATTGAATCTGTACAAAAAAACTTCCTTATTTTTGCGCTTAGGGGACTTAATTGGGATGCAAATCTTTACCTCCCCTCTTATCATAGTAGACTTTTACTAATCAACTTACCATCATTAACAAATCGTAGAACGATGCTGGGTGTCATGTTTCTATATAATCTTATTTATGGAAATATAGACAGCCAGCATTTACTAACACGCTTAAATTTTAACATTCCTAGTAGAAGGACCAGAAACTTTCGTCCTCTGCTCCTCAGCCATTGTAGTTCGACATATGCCCAACACGATCCGTTCAGGGTATTATGTTCGGACTACAATGGTCTCTACCACATCTTGTAACTTTGCTTTACTAACAATCTTAAATCGCTTATATTAACCGCCTTATCTGTGCAACACTCTTCCTCGTAATATCTTTCTCCTAATCCTCGCTTATCTATCTCGGATCTATTCCCACGATTCGAGCCGTACGTTACGCGGCAGCGTCCCTCGGTCGGTTGGACGGGAGGTGGGCTGTACGTATGCAGTGGGAACCGCGCAAAAAAAAAAAAAAAAAATCTTGGGCAGTTTTGAAGTCGAGGATAGCCGTGGATGCATAACAGGTCTTTTAAGTTGATGAAAGAACCCCATTATTGGCTGTTGTCTTTTGCAGCATAACTTAGCTGGTTGCTTGCCGCTCTAGGTGTTCGGAGTATTCCGAGGAGTATTTTTTTTAATGATTGTCGACTGGTTGGGTTTGGGATGGCGAGTTTTACACATGATTGCGTATGGGAATCTAATTTCTCTTCAATAATGTGTGTTAGGATAGAATACCAACCTAATGTTGGTACATTCAGAGCGTGAAGGGGTTACTAAATGTTCGTTCGTAGAGCGTTATGCGGCCACTAAGACGAACTTGCACTCGCGGGCATAGCGGTAGGTCCCGGAGTCGTAGGCAAAGAACGTATAATGGTTTTGACTAAATTTACCTGTGGTCCGTTTCGACGTAGATAACGAAGTTCTACTTGTGGTCCGTTTACACAGGAGCCACTCGAAGTAGGTTCGATGACAAAAGTTCTACTTGTGGTCCGTTTACACAGGAGCCACTCGAAGTAGGTTAGTTTTAAGAGAGTCCTACTTATGTTCCGTTTCACGGGAGCAACACTCGAAGTGGGTTGATTTTAAGAGCCGTTACTTGACACTGAGTAACGAATACATTTACTCTGTATTCGCAACTATCTTAATTTGAGAAGAACAATTCTTATATAAGATGCTAATTTTATTATTATACAAGTTAAAAAGATTTTATTAATATTCTTTAAAAAAAAGAAATTAATCCTTTTTACATTTTGTTTATTTGAGTATCGGATTAGAACTGACAATTATGATTCTTATAATTAATAATTACACCTATGCGTCGCTCCATCGCTGCCGCGATCTCTGTCGCGGTTGCTGCTGCTTCTGGCTTCCCTCGACGTCATTGGTAGCTGATTTTGTTGCTGTAGCTTAAATCGATGTCTTCATTGCTAATTGGTCAGTGCGAGTGCATTGTGTTGTTGGTGGATGCACTTGCCATTAAGTTCGGTGAGCTTTGCCAAATATTTGGGTGTTTTCTTTCTTTTGGATTTCCCACGATCGCAAGCATAATCAATGCTTACTCAGCGCATGTGTCTTTCGATCCGCGTGACCCTTATTAGTGCCACGGCATCATATTGCATCCGGTGCACTCAATGCGGTTATGTAAGATCTTTTGCAGTTGTTATTAGGAACTTATGCGCGTGTGGCTGGACTTAGCGTTTTATTAATATTATCTATTATTTGACATTTTAGGTGTTAACTCTTCCCCCCTTAAACGCGAGCGTCCTCGTTCGCAACGTAGAAGAGTACAGGGTTAGGTGGGGTTGGATCCGCCGGTGTTTTTATCGTTTTCGGGGCGGCTTCTTTTGGTCTGAACCTTCTAACTAGCATTATGATCAGACTTACGATCATTATGAGCAGGATAGTGGCTGACATATAATTCACTGAAGCCTCGATTGTCTTCGCTTCTTTAATTTTTTTCAGAATCTTAGTGTTATTTCTTTTTTGATTAATTTATGGGAGAGGACTTCGTTAATTTTAGGGTTTACCGCTGACAGTTCGAAAAGCGGAGGTTCGGGGACTACCACAGTGACCTCTTCCGTTCTATAGATGTTTTCGCCGATCTGTAGTGTGGAGTTCCTGTGCTGGATGATGAAGGATCCTTGAAGATTCTTTCCGTCCAAAGACACCATTCCGTTAAAGTCGTTCAGCATCAGTGTTCCTGGTAGTAATTCCTCAAAATTAAGTGTTGACTGTTGATTGCCTTGCATTCCGGTGGTCTTAGGTTTAATTGAGCGCTCACGCAAGTTTATCTGTCGGGTTAACAGTTTATCTGTCGGGTCAGGCAGCAGCCACGGCATAAATTAAATCAATATAAATTTAACATATATATAATTAAATATCTTCTTCAAAAATAGTTTGAAAAAATATATTTTTATTTGAGTTCCGTTTTTGATACAGTGTGATTTTTTTTAAAACTGCTTAGAATTTTTGGAGTTTCAGAACTAACTTAACTTTGGGGCTCTAAGTCCCTTTTATAGCTACCCTTGCTGAAGCTTTTTGCAGATCAAAGCTCGAAAGAAGCTTTTCTCTCAGAGAGGCTTTGTTTTCTGAAGGAAATCGATTGAGTCGGAACCTATTACTTGAGGTGTCAGTTGACGTGGAAGACTTTGGGTCTCAATTAATCGAGGTGACAAGAAAATGTGAAATTTCCTGTGAAGTGGATGCCCATTTAAGAATGGTTTGAGCTGTTTAGTTTTATTTCACTTAAAAGGAGTGAGAAAGATTTGAGTCGGGATTCTGTTTACCAAAATATTGTTTTGGTTTTCAATCTGAAGTGGCTCTTAGAAATTGGAAATCTTAAATGAGACTGTTTTCAGCCGAATTGAAAAATTAAATGTTTATGTTTTTACAAAAATTGGAATGATGCAATTTGCAGCTGGATTACGAATTTCAATACAAAAGGCTTCAGCTTCGGTTTACAAAATTGGTTTACAAAATTTACTGATATACACTTAAAGAAATTTTGTTGATATGTTACTTCCCCATCCTTAAGAATTTAGCCTGTCCTCAGGCGGTTAGTTTGGGGTATAACTGTAGGTCATGTTCTTTATTCTCTGAACTTATAGTTTCTTCTTCGGGAGTTATAACCTTTTGTTTTTTATAATTAATTATTATCCTTTTTGGGATGTTCTTAAATTTATAAATCAAATATATGATTATAATAATAATTATTACTACTAGTAGTATTAGTAAAATTGTTTGAGTTTTAAAATATTGTTTTGAGTGGTTTTGGAATATTTCTTTGGCTACGATATACGATAAAGGTTCGAGTTTAGTTATGTTGTTGTTTACATAAATAGTTCGGGTGTAATCAAGCATAGTATTTGTTATTATTACATCTTCTATTTGTATAGAACAGTTGAATACTTTTATTATATTGTTTCCTTCTGCTATTAGATCTTTATTTATACAATTCTGATTTAACAAAGTTTTTGGTAAATTCCATGTTATTATAATGTTGGGTTCAATATAATTTAATTCGAAGTTCTTGTACATTTTTGTATATCTACATTCTGTATTTGTTTGTCTTAAGAGACCTATTATACATTTATTATTTACTATTTCTTTTGTTTTTACTTTAAAGACTTGCTGATTTTTTATGTAATATTTATCATGCAATGTTTCGGTTATTATATTCTGATTCTGATCCGGATACGGTAAAATTTTGTAAATGGGGGTTTTAATAATAGTACGAGGAATATGAGAAATTATCAATATTTCGTTAGTATTAACTTGTAACCAAGTAGATGTTTTAATATTTAACAATTTTTCTGAATTAATATGTTTAAGCGGGTCATGTTTTAGGAGCTTTGGGTTGAATATGCCTAATCTTGTAAATTGCATTCCTAATTCAATGTCTTCTATGTACTCTGTAAATTCTTGTAAATTGAAAATAAGGATTGCTAACCTTTGGTTTTCATTTTGGTTTTCATTTAAACGATTTACTGTTTCTATTCCTTTATTAATTGCATCAATAACTTTATTTAATTCGTTGATCTGCATACTATTTTCGGACAAGTTATCAATTTTTGATTCTAATTCTTCCCTATCTTGTTGATCCAATGTGCCAAATAAATATTTATAAAAGGTACCTACAAAATTTGCAAGTCCTCTTTTGTTTCGTTGAGCAATTTTTATTCCATTCATTTCTCTATTTAATTTTTCTTTTAGATATTGAATTTGATCCAAATGTTCAAATTCTCGTGTTTGTTCCATTAGATTTTTATAAGTTTGTTCAGTTTTAGTTAAATTGACTGTGAGACAATGATATTCATAATTAGTGGGAAGATCTATGTTACCTGTTTGGAAAATTAAGTATCCATTTTTTGCTTGAATTGGATTGATATCTATGTTCTGACACATGGCGTGATATATAAGACATAATAAAGTTATTATATAAAAGATAATTTTATTAAGCTGGGTTGTCTTCCGGTGGAAATCTGGAATTATTATATTTGCTGGTATTAATTTTCTTTTTCTTTTTAAATTTCGATTTATAGTGTGTGATTTCTCTACCTCTATTTTTTTCTACATAATGTTTTTCGTCAGTTTGTGTAATTTGGCCTGTCTTCCTAAAAGGATTTGTTGTTTTAGATTTTATAAGTGGAGCTTGTCTATACCTAGTATCAATATCGAATGTATGACGATTTTTATTAAGCTTGTTTATTTTCTTTATTTTATTCACTTGAATATTATAACTTGGAGTTCCGGCGAAAATAAAAATGTCTGCTGGTGTTCTACCTGTAGAGCTATGTTTTGTTTTATGATTATAAATATAAACGATTGTTTCAAATTTAGTAATTATATTTTCAGGATTCCGTTCACAATTTATAATTCTTAATTTTTCATTAATAGTTTTATGAAATCTCTCTATGTCAGAAACGCCATTTTTACTTGTGGTTATAGTTATTCTTACATCTTCTGATTGCAGCCAAAGTTGCAATGCTGAGCACATAAATGCAGAGTCTTTGTCGGCTTTAATTTCTTTTGGTTTACCCATTACATTAAATATCATGAGTAATGCCCTTTTTGCTTCTAACCAATCCCTACTGTTGACATTTATTAAAGCAGCATATTTGGAATAAATATCAATGCAAGATAAGAATTGTTTATTATCGATCATGTAAAAATCTATAACATATTTTTCTCTGGGGTTAAAGGTTTCTGGGGTTAATTCAAATGTAAGTTTTGTATCTCTGTGTTCTGTTTTAGCAAGGTTACAAATTTCACACTCATTTATAATATTCTGAATTAATCTCTGATAATCGGGAAAATAATATTTTTCTTTAAAAAGGCTTGTTTGTTTTTCTATTCCTGGATGTAATAATTCTACGTTTAAGGACAATTTCCTTGAATTCGGCGAATGTTTGGACATCTGTTAATATTGTACTAGTTTTCATAACTTTGGTTAAGTTGTTTGGGCTGATGATTTCTATATAAGCATTTTGAAATATTATGAAGTCCATTTCACAAGGAAAATAAATAACACTTTTTTTTAGAGCACAAATATTCTTTAATTAATTCTTTTGCATATTCATGGGTCATTTCTTTATAAATTGTTTTAAGGTTGGTTTTATGAAAGTATTGGCTCAATTTGACTTCATTTGAGTTTCCTCTATGAAATTCAATTTGTCTATTGTAATAGTTTAAAGGTCTTTCCGTTATTTCTATATAATTCTGATTGTCTTCATGTGCACTATGAACTGTTGCTATTGTGGGTAATGACTCGGTATTATCCGGTGTTTCTCCTAAAAAATTTTCTTCTAGCTTCACTCTTGACAGAGCATCAGCTACCTGGTTTTCCTTTCCCGGCAAATATTTAATAGTGAAGTCAAACTCGTTTAATTTTATTCTCCATCTTTGTAGTTTCATGTTTGGTTCTTTTATATTATGAAGCCAAACTAATGGTCTATGATCGCTAAGGATTTCGAATTTTCTACCAAAGAGATAAGACCTAAAATATTTAGTGGCCCAGACTATAGCCAGAAGCTCTTTTTCTATTGCTGAATAATTAATTTCATGTTCATTAAGAGTTCTACTTGCATAACAAATAGGTTTATGATTTTGCGATAATACTGCGCCTATGGCGACATTGCTAGCATCTGTTGTTAAGGAAAATAATTTTTCAAAGTTAGGGTAAATTAAAATTGGGTCTGATGTAATAAGAAGTTTTAATTTCTCAAATGCTTCTAAATATTCTTTATTGGTTGAATTTATAGTGGAACCTTTCTTTAAGTTTACAGTCATAGGTTTTGCAATTTTAGCAAAATCAGGTATGAATTTTCTATAAAATCCACAGAGACCTAAAAATGATTTTATTTCTTTTTGAGTTTTTGGTATTGGAAATTTTTGTATTGCCTCAATTTTTTGGGGGTTTGGCTTTATTCCTTCTGTTGTTATTATATGTCCAAGGAATTCAGTTTCCTTTTTCATAAACTCACATTTGTCAAGTTGAAGTTTAAGATTAGCTTCTCGAAGTTTTGAAAACACCTTTTTTATGGACAATATGTGTTCTTCTAATGAAGTAGAAAATATAATTATGTCATCCATGTAAACAAGGCAATGCTGGTATATTAAATCTTCTAATAAATTGTTCAAGCAACGTTGGAAAGTTGCAGGCGCATTTTTCAGACCAAATGGCATTCGTGTATATTCGTAATGTCCATTTTTAGTAGAAAAAGCTGTTTTTGAAATAGAATTTTCATCCATTTGAATTTGATGGAAACCCTTGGCAAGGTCAATTGTTGTAAAATATTGACACTTTCCAAGTTTGTCAAGTATTTCATCCATAACTGGTATCGGATACTTATCATCAATAGTTATTTCATTTAGACTTCGATAGTCTATTACTATTCGAAATTTCTTTTTACCTGATGCATCTTCTTTCTTTGGGACTATCCATATTGGAGAACAATAAGGGGATTTCGATTTACGTATTATTCCCTGATTCATCATTTCTTTAATTTGGACTTCTACTTCTTGATCATAAGCTTGGGGGTATTTATAAGGTTTTTTGTAAATAGGATCTTCATGTTTGGTTTTATAGCACTGGTAAAGGTCAAATTTTCACCTTCCCTGTACTGGATATCCCTAAATTCAAATAAAATGTTATTTAATTTAGTTCTTTCTTCTTTATTAAGATGATTTATTCGAAATTTATTATTTTCTTCTAAGTCATTATTAATTGCAAAATTAAAAGATATATCCTCAGATGAAGGTGGACTGAGATAATCTTCCAATGTTTCAATTTCGGAATTCTTGAAATCTTCGTGGTTATATATCATGGAAAAAACAAATCCGCTCAAAGTGACTGTTTCCTGTTTATAATTAATAATTGCTTCACATGCTTCTAAATACTCTCTTCCTATCAATATGTCATATTTTTGCGAAAAATTGTGAACCCAAAATGGTTGATCGATCGGACAAAGTTTACTTGATTTAAAATTTACGGACTTATTTAATTTAATTACACCATTAATTGTGTGTACTTCTAACGTTTTTAATGTTTGTGGGAAATTAAAATAATTTTCTTTTATTAGGTTTATTGAACTTCCTGTATCTATTACACATTTAAATGCGCGATTGTTAATAGGATTGGATTGGATCCGATTGGATAATTGGATCCGAGGCTATTTGATGAAAATTTTCGATTTCCATTCTAGATTGATCGCTTGAATATTCACGCTGTCTTTTCACTGGTTTGTTAGAATTATAACCTTGTAAAGAAGATGTTGGCTGTTGATAATTCATAGGATTCTGAGCTCTACCATGATTTAAATTTTGCTGCAATTCCTGTTGAAATTGTTGTTGATTGAAATTATTTGGTTGTCTATAGTTACTTTGCTGATTATAATTTTGTTGATTATTATTATTATAAAAGGAATTATTTCTTTGGAAATTATTATTTCTTTGATAATTTCTCCTATCTTGTCCGTTTTGTTTTGAATTATGTTGTGATTTAACTTTATCAGAACCAGAATCATAACAACCTTCTTGTTGTGCTACTTGTTTAAGTTTACTGACTGTAGTTATATCGTGCCTTGCTAATGTCATGAATAACCTGTCAGGAAGTTTTCTCATTATTACATCTTTTACAGTATTATTCATGGCATTATTATAAATCATTGTATTTAAATTGTTATTTTCTAACGACAATTTGTTTGTTATGACAAATATTTTATATTCTAGATCCTCGACGAACTTACGAATGCTTCCATTGAAAGGGGTATTGTAGAGTCGTCTTAGTAATTCCTCGCATGGGGTTTGGGTTTTATAATCATCGATGAGAGCAATCCTTAGATCGGGCCAATTGGTTGCTGCTGATATCTGTGACACTCGCTGGGCATCTCCTGATAATTGCATCTCGATTGCACTGAAGAATACAGCTGTTTGACGCGGATCAGTTGATGGATACAAATTTAAAATGTATTCGATTCGTCTGATGAATGCACTTAATTCCCTGGTGCTTCCATTAAAATTGGGAACTTGCCTAATCTGGCTTAAAGCCTGATTAAGGTGTAGCTCGGAGAGTAACTGGACTTGTGCTACTGGTTCGGCCATTGTAATGTTCGTATTTCTTATTTGTTTCGGTAGCGGTCACACTATGAAAGCGGGCTACTAATTTATTTTAAGTTTTTGTGTTTTGTATATTTTCGGTAGCAGTCACACTTCGAAAAGTGGGCTACAAATTGAAACTAACACGTAAGTTCTTTTGCGGATGTGAATAGCGATTAACACTCGCGGTTAGTATTAAGGCTGCAGTTGCATTAGCACAAAATACTTCAACGATGTTCTATGATCTCGATTGATCACTGGTCACTTTTACACATCCTACCGACTGCGCCAATTAAATATCTTCTTCAAAAATAGTTTGAAAAAATATATTTTTATTTGAGTTCCGTTTTTGATACAGTGTGATTTTTTTTAAAACTGCTTAGAATTTTTGGAGTTTCAGAACTAACTTAACTTTGGGGCTCTAAGTCCCTTTTATAGCTACCCTTGCTGAAGCTTTTTGCAGATCAAAGCTCGAAAGAAGCTTTTCTCTCAGAGAGGCTTTGTTTTCTGAAGGAAATCGATTGAGTCGGAACCTATTACTTGAGGTGTCAGTTGACGTGGAAGACTTTGGGTCTCAATTAATCGAGGTGACAAGAAAATGTGAAATTTCCTGTGAAGTGGATGCCCATTTAAGAATGGTTTGAGCTGTTTAGTTTTATTTCACTTAAAAGGAGTGAGAAAGATTTGAGTCGGGATTCTGTTTACCAAAATATTGTTTTGGTTTTCAATCTGAAGTGGCTCTTAGAAATTGGAAATCTTAAATGAGACTGTTTTCAGCCGAATTGAAAAATTAAATGTTTATGTTTTTACAAAAATTGGAATGATGCAATTTGCAGCTGGATTACGAATTTCAATACAAAAGGCTTCAGCTTCGGTTTACAAAATTGGTTTACAAAATTTACTGATATACACTTAAAGAAATTTTGTTGATATGTTACTATATATAAATGTAATAATTATAGTTTATCATATAATCATTTTCTCATCTCGGCCGCTCGGCTATTTTATTGTTGTCATTAAGTTATCAAGCTTTCGCCCGTCCTATGCTAAAAGGCCCACTTGTACTCTCTAGCTCAGTGCATACGCATTGTAAATCGGAGCTTTCTGGCACTCCATTTCATAGGCAAATAAATAAACATATTGTAACGTGAAACAAATAATTCCCTTTTTTTTTATTTTGGAAAAAAGGGAAAAAGTCTTTGAAAAAACTCAATGACCAAACATTGGCGACCCCGACGTTATTTAATTAAAAAAATTAACAATTTCACGAGCATAAAACAGTGCGAACATACCCGTTTCAGTTTTTGCGCGGTGTATTAACATATGTACATATGTGAATTTTTGAACATAAACGGCATACAGTGCATCAGTGAAACAATTATTTTGTATTATTTTGTATTTAATAATATAAATAAATACAATACATGTAAGATGGGAGATGCGGCGTGAGCGAGTATGACGTGCGAATCGGAGTCAGCAGTGAAGAGTTGGAACCAGCAGTCGGTGTGAGTTATCAGCAGTAAGAAGGGGAAGTTGGTGATCAGCAGCCAGGAGTGCACGCCCGGAGTCGTCCAGTCGCAGTCGCACTATAATATATTCTATTATTCTATTCTATTATTCTATATTCTAATAAATGGCAATTTGCCTTATATTTGGGGGCTCAACCAAAAACAACGACAAAAAAAAAAAAAGGGCATAAGTAAATTTGGTGCCTGAGTAATTCTTGCATATGAACGAAAAAAAAAACAGGAACCAAAAAGAAAAAGCAGACACACAAAATTATACCCGAATTCGACGGTAGTAATATTCAAGTGAAGGCGTGGTTTCAAACTTTGAGTTGAATGCCGACGCATATGGGCTCAGTGAAAAACAAAAATATGTGCAAGCTCGTGCCAAGATGACCCATACAGCCGCACTATTTTTGGAGTCGGCAATTGTGTATGAATACGATACATTGCGGGAAGTGTTGATTGATGAATTTGCTAGAGTAAAAGTAGGCAGCGCCGAAATAAACAAACAATTGATGGAGCGTGTGAAGCTCAAAAACGAAAGTTTTCATGAGTACCTTCTGCAAGTGAAACGCATTGCTGCGCGTGGAGTCATAGAGACAGAATCAGTAATAAAATATGTGGTAGATGGTCTGAATCTCAAAAGTGACTTCAAATTTCCGCTTTAATGCTGTTCATCATTTAAAGAACTGAGAGAAAAGTACGAAGTGTATGAAAGTAATGAAACCTATGAGAAAGAGGAGAAACGACAAATTCAGCCGAATAGAAGTAAATACGGCGCACAGGCAAATTCTGGGAAAAAACAGCATTGTTTTAATTGTGGTGCCCAAGATCACATTCGAAAAGACTGCAAAAGTGAGGTTAAGTGTTTTCGCTGCAACGAAAGCGGACACATGGCGAAAAACTGTGGTACAGCACCAAAAATAAAAATAGCCTTTGAGGAACGTCGACTTAAAAAGTTGTGCATCGGTGACATCTGGGTGGAAGCTCTAGTGGTTACTGGAGCTGACGTCTTAATCATTAAAGAAGCCGTGGTCAAGAAAATGAGTGATGTTAGTCTGCAGCAGAGTGTCTCTACCCTAAGAGGTCTTGGAAATGGCGTGACGCGCCCGCTTGGTCAATTCAATGCAGAGGCCAAAATCGACGAAATGAAGCTTACACACAGGTTCCTGGTCGTGCCGGATAATGCCATGGTCTGTGATGCCTTACTAGGATACGACTTTGTGGCAAAGTTTCGAGTAAAGATGAGCCGGCTTCGAGTTTTCTCCCCTTGCTGGGGAGGAAACTGTGGAATCGAATCAGCTAAGTATTCTAAGTGTTATTGAGACCAACACTGATATAGAAACTCCTCCGCAGTTTAAAGAAGCAGTTGAAACCATGGTTAGCGAGTTGAACATGATGGAAAAAACAGCCGAATGCCCGATCGAGCTCAAGATCGTGCCGGATAATAACATTGTGCCTTTTCGGCAGGCACCCAGTTGTATCGCTGCCAACGAGGCACAAGCGATACAGGCGTAATTCGGCAGTCAACGTCTAATTTTGTCAGCAGCATAGTAGTTGTCAAAAAGAAGGATGGAAGCAACCGCATTTGTGTCGACTACCGGCAGCTCAACAAAATGGTACTTAAAGATTGCTTCCCGGTACCTGTTATTGACGACGTGCTGGAAAAGCTGCAGAGGGCCAAGTTCTTCACAGTCATAGATTTGGAAAACGGGGTTTTCCATGTGCCGGTCGAAGAAAATAGCAGAAAGTACACCGCTTTCATTACAAAGGAGGGCCTTTTTGAATTCAACAAAGCACCATTTGGGTTTCGCAATTCTCCAGCGGTTTTTATTCGTTTTGTCAGGCATGTGTTCCAAAAGCTAATGAACGATGATGTTTTGGATCTGTATATGGATGATATAATCATTCAATCATTCATATAATCAACAGCGGACGAATGTCTGAGGAAAATGGAGAGCGTGTTCAAGAAGTCAGCAGAGTATGGCCTCAAGATAAAATGGAAGAAGTGCCATTTTCTAGGCCATGTAATTGAAGAAGGCAAAATCAAGTGGGGAACAGAAAAAACAAAAGCAGTCGAAAAATTTCCAGTGCCGCAGAATATTAAAGCTTTGCAGTCTTTTCTGGGTCTCACTGGGTTTTTTCGCAACTTCATTCGAGGATATTCCCAGATCGCAAAGCCGCTGACAAACCTTTTGCGCAAAAATGAGTTGTTCCGAATGGAGTATGCCGAGTTAAAGTCGCTGAAAGAATTGAAGGATGCACTTATCTCGAAGCCTGTTCTAAGAATTTATAATAGAGATGCCAGAACAGAGCTCCACATAGATGCCTCGAAGGATGGGTTTGGTGCCACATTGCTGCAGTGGTACGACGAGCAGTACCTTAAGAAGAGGTACGTTCCGCGTGACGTGGCAGAATTGGTTGTATACATGGAGCAGTTTGATTTCGAAGTGGAACATAGGCCTGGCACCCGATTGAAGCACGTTGATTGTTTAAGCCGCTACCCACATCAGATAATGATGGTCTCTGCAGAAGTTTCTGCCAGACTGCAGAAAGCGCAGCACGATGATGCCATGATCAAAGCGATTTTAGAAATTTTATCCAGCCGACCTTATGAAAATTTCAAAATCAAAGGAGTCCTATTGTACAGATCAGTCGAAGGCACTGATGTGCTTGTAGTCCCAAAGATTATGGATAAGGAGGTCATCACAGAAGCACACAAAGTTGGCCATTTTGGTACTCAGAAAACAATGCATTCTATCCAACAAAACTATTGGATTCCACATTTGGAAGGAAAGGTGGCTATGGTCATCAATAACTGTATCAAATGCATCATCTACAACAAAAAATTGGGCAAGAAAGAGGGATTCCTTCACAGTATCGACAAAGGAGTAGAACCGTTACACACCGTACACGTAGTCCACTTGGAGATAATGGATGCCACAGCCAAGCAATATAAACACATATTTGCGATTGTGGATGACTTCACAAAGTTTGTCTGGCTGTATCCAACTAAAACCACCAGCAGTGAAGAGGTTTTGCAAAAGCTGAACAACTGGTCAGATGTTTTCGGTAATCCTAGCCGAATCATCAGTTATCGTGGATCGGCATTTACGTCAGCTGCTTTTGAGGCGTACGC
Source organism: Drosophila ananassae (assembly GCF_017639315.1). Lineage (NCBI taxonomy): Eukaryota > Metazoa > Arthropoda > Insecta > Diptera > Drosophilidae > Drosophila > Drosophila ananassae. The sequence continues at coordinate 21,303,353 of NC_057929.1, read as the reverse complement.
TAAGGAAAACGGGATCGAGCATGTATGGATCACCACAGGAGTCCCAAGAGGAAACGGTCAAGTCGAACGCGTGAATCGTTCCATTTTGTACAGGTACAGCGCGTCATCAATTGCACAATACACAAGCCATTCGAGCTTATGTTTGACATTAAGATGAGGAATGATGCTAATGGTAATATTCTGCAAATGCTAGAGGATGAGATGTACAACAGTTTCGACGAAGAGAGACAGAAAACCAGGCAAGAAGCTAAGGTGGAAATTCAACAAGCACAAGAGGACTATAAAAAAGCGTTTGATAGAAAAAGAAAGAAAAATAATGGCTACAAGATGGGTGATCTAGTTTCTATTCGCCGTACGCAGTTCGTGGCTGGTAGAAAACTAGCTAGCGAATACCTTGGTTCATATGAAATCACGAAGGTGAAACGCAGCGGGCGTTATGAGGTCTGTAAAGTTGGCGACTCAGAAGGGCCTATGAACACCGCTACAAGCAACGACAATATGAAGGTATGGCGTTATGCGGAGGACAACGATGAAGCTTGGTCATCAGAGGCCGATGACTAATCAGGATGGCCGAATGTAAGATGGGAGATGCGGCGTGAGCGAGTATGAAGTGTGAATCGGAGTCAGCAGTGAAGAGTTGGAACCAGCAGTCGGTGTGAGTTGTCAGCAGTAAGAAGGGGAAGTTGGTGATCAGCAGCCAGGAGTGCACGCCCGGAGTCGTCCAGTCGCAGTCGTCCAGTCGCAGTCGTACTATACTATATTCTATTAATTTATTCTATTATTCTATATTCTAATAAATGGCAATTTGCCTTATATACATACAATTGTTATCCGGTCCGCCAACATACATACATACATACATACGTTCCACTTGCAAGTGCATTCGACTCACACAAGCGTTCATATATATATACATTCCACAGCTCAGTGTACGGTTCTGAGCGCACAGTGGGATAAATCGTGTTCGCTGCGCTCAAATATAACAAGAACTATAATTTTGCGCCAAAATTAATTTGTGCGAGTTTTTACCTAAATTGAGCGTATTTCAATTAAAGTGGCGATGAACTCCAGCGGCACCGTCACAGAAGAACCCACTCCATCTCGGAGCGCGATTTTAAAATGCAAGGCAAAGGGTATCCGCCAGGATTTGAAGAGTTTCAGAGGTTGCGGTCTTGTCTTCGGGACTCCACTTAAGAGGCAGTCCGTTCCTTGGAAATCTCCGAGGAGAATTATGATGTCGCAGTGCAGCTTTTGAATCGATTTAATAACCGTCGGTTGATATTTTAGGCTCATGTGAACGAGATTCTGGGCCTCAATCTATTGGAAGGTGACTCAGTGGCAGCGCTTCGAGGGCTGCCCGATAATTTCAATGCCCATATGCGAGCCCCTAAAAAATTTGGGGACGACAGTTCAGATCGCCGTCTGCATCATTGACCAGGTACTTCTTCAAAGGTTGGATCCAGCTACTCAGGCCAAGTGGGAGGAAGGTCAAAATGCCTCGAACTCGGATCTCATCCCTACTTGGGAGTCGATGGCAGAGTTTTTGGAACAGCGTTGCAGGACTTTGGAGGCTATGGATGTGGCCTTGGCCGATGACGCGCCGGGCACTCAGGTGGTAAGACGTAGAGTCGCAAATAACAGTAGAGCGTCCTTTATTATTACTAATTCACCTGCCTCTGCTTGTATATTATGCGGTGGGTGGTCCCATGTAGTCTCTGCATACCCAAGATTTTTGTCATTGCCCCCTGAAAGCCGCATTGGCGAGGCTAGGCGACTAGGTCTATGCCGGAAATGTCTCCAAACTGGCCATCACTTGCCTCTGCTTGTATATTATGCGGTGGGTGGTCCCATGTAGTCTCTGCATACCCAAGATTTTTGTCATTGCCCCCTGAGAGCCGCCTTGGCGAGGCTAGGCGACTAGGTCTATGCCGGAAATGTCTCCAAACTGGCCATCCCCTGCGTGAGTGCCTCGCTGATAATTGTCGCAGTTGTGGGAGGAGGCATCGCAGTCTGTTGCATTTTTTGGAGTTACAGTCTTCCAGCAGCCAGCCTTCTACTGTGCCGTCTACATCAGCCGCAGCCGAGTGCGCCGAGCCAATAGGCGCTTCACCATCCACGGCTAATGCACTAGTTTCCCAGGGTCGTAGCAGTGGGATAGCCTTACTGGCCACAGCGAACATTCTCACTCGGAGTCGTTCTGGGGTTTTTGTTCCATGCCGGGCTCTTTTGGATTCTGGATCGCAGGTGCACGTGATTACGTCCCGACTGGCTAATCAGCTGCAGCTTCGTAGACGAAAATCGTACGTGGCAGTGTCGGGCATGGGCTACACCGGCTTCGCGACAGACGGATTCTCTGTTGTTGCTCTGAATATTCGGCCCTCGTCAACGCTGTAATCGCCACCAACATCACGGACCTCTAGCCTAGTTTTAGCTTGGATGTCTCCAGCTGGAATATTTCGTCAAACCTCCCTTTGGCTGATCCCCAGTTCTTTAGACCGCAGCGGATCGATTTATTTATCGGAGCCAGTCTATTCTATGATCTGCTGTGTGTTGGTCAAATCCAACTCTCAGCTGGCCTACCGGTGCAGCAGAAAACCCGGCTTGGATGGGTTGTGTGTGGCGGTGGTTCACATCTGGAGAGAAAGTCGTTCGTAGCCACAGCCCGCAAGGACGTTGTGAAGAGCTCAAGCCAGCTGGATGAGCGCTTGGAGTGTCTGCTCCGTAAATTTTGGGAAATCGAAGACTGCTCCGAGCCCATTGTAAAGTGGACGAAAGAGGAATTCGATTGCGAGACGCAGTTGAAGGTCAGCTTTGAGTTGCTAGGTGAGTCGTACTCACGAGCCGTGCGGCGATTTCTCTCCCTCGAAAGGAAGTTTTGCCGTCAACCTCAATTAAAAGATCAGTATGCTGCGTTCATAAAGGAGTATTTGCGTTAATAAAGGATAGATTTGGGGCATATGTCTTCAGTCCCGCTTAGTCTACGACCTGCCAGACAGTATTTCCTGCCACATCACTGCGTTTTGAAGGAGGACAGCTCAACAACCAAGCTCAGGGTTGTTTTTGATGGTTCGGCTGCCACTACGTCTGGGTATTCATTGAATGACGTTTTGATGTCTGGTTCAGTTATCCAACCAAAGCTGCTGCACATTCTTCTAAGGTTTCGTTGCCATCGAGTGGCCATTACAGGAGATAATTGCAAAATGTACCGATGCGTCAGAGTTTTCCCCGAGGACAGCTATCTGTAGTGCATTCTTTGGCGGAATTCCACCCCGGATGAGTTGCAGGTTTTTAAACTGGATACGGTCACTTATGGGACAAAGCCGGCCTCATTTTTATCAATTCGAGCAATGCATCAGTTGGCACAGGATGAGCAGTCTATGTTTCCAAAGGGTGTCAAAAGGCATCATCCTCTCCTCAATCGCCCGGCTTTATAATGCGATAGGGCTTGTTGGACCTGTCATTACGAAGGCAAAGATTTTTCTTCAGAAGCTATGCCGTGAGAAGTTGCCCTGAGATGAAAGTCTACCTCAAGCTCTTCACTCCGATTGGGAAATGATTTGTTCCAGCTTCGCCATGGCGCAGCGTTGATGGTCACTATCATCACAGTCTGAAGTGGAGATTCATGGATTTTGTGACGCCAGCATCGAGGCTTATAATGCTTGCATTTATGTCGTATCGAAGGGTCAGAAAGTCATTTACTCGGCTCAAAGTCCCGAGTAGTTCTACGATGGGGGGTATTTCTGCTGGTGCGATTCTGCTGTGGCGCTGTCCTGGATTCGGGAGGAGCCCGCCCGCTCGAGTTTCAACAGAATGGAAAGGCGCATCAGATTGGAAAGGAAATTTCGTCAGCCAGCATCCTCTCCTTGCCACATCCTCTCCTTTTTTAGACAAGTTTGGCCTGTTGCGTGTGGACAGTCGTTTAAGAAATTCTACATTGGATTTTGATAGTTGTCATCCAATTATATTGTTGATTTCCATGAGCGTAATCTACACACGGGGCCTCGTGCTTTGCTGGCTATTATTCGATCCCAATACTGGCCGATCGGGGGGAGGAAAACGGTGACGAAGGCATTGCACAAGTGTATCCGATGCTTCCGCACCAAGCCTCGGTTTCTGGAGCACATTATGGCTGATCTCCCGGAGCAAAGAGTCAGCGGTTGCCAGGTTTTCGGAGTGACTGGTGTGGATTTTTGCGGCCCATTTTACTATAAGCCAGAAGTTCGCAATAAAGCTCCCGTAAAATGTTACGTGAGTGTTTTCATTTGCTTTGCTACTAAAGCCGTGTACTTAGAGCTTGTAAAGGATCTATCCACATCTGTTTTTACATGCTTTAAAACGGTTTATATGCACTCGCCGAAAGCCTCAGCACATTTGGTCTAACAATGCGACCAATTTTGTTGGAGCTAAAAACGAGCTGCTCTAACTCTTCATAAGCGATGAGCATCAACGAGCGCTTCTGGAGTTTTGGGCGATTGAGTTAATCGAGTGGCATTTTATTCCTCCTCAATCTCCGCATTTTAGTGGACTCTGGGAAGCGGCTGTCAAAACCGCAAAGCATCATTTTTACCGGGCTGTTGGATCCTCAGTTCTTGGATTTGACGAGCTGCGAACTCTGCTTTGTCACATTGGTGCTGTCATAATCTCACGGCCTTTATTGTCTCTTTCAGAGGATCCTGCAGACCTTGATGTTCTAACCCCATCCCATTTTTAACTGGTGGTCCGTCAGTCAGTTTTATTGAGCCTGATGTCACAAAGCTGAATTTCTGGGACGTCTTTCTGGGCCCGATGGAAGGAGGAGTATTTAAGCCTTCTTCAGCAGCGCTCCAAATGGCGTGCGTCCGGCCCTGCCTTGGCGATTAACGATGTGGTGCTAGTCAAGGACGAGAACATACACCCCATGAAGTGGCCGTTGGCTAGAATTCTGGATTTAGTCCCTGGTTGGGATGCAGTGCCTCGAGTGGCGGTGGTTAGAACCGCTTCTGGAACTACCAAGTGCGCAGTGACCAAGCTTTGCCTATTGGCGCTTAAGTGATTCTACAGATTTCATTACTTATTATTGGGATAGTTATGATATACAGAAGAGCTTTATTATTCGATGCAAGTTTGACTTCCATATTAATAAACAGATTATTTTCTTTATTAAAAATTTGATCTAAAATATTGGTTTCTATTGTTGAGAATATAAAAGAGTTTATAATATTTGTTTTGGCCCAAGTTATTGCATGTTGTATATTAGATATTTCTTCTTTTACTATTCGAATTCTATATCTGAGGATATTTGCCTCTTCAATAATTATTTCGTTTGAATTCTTAGTTATTTTTAAATTGGCATTCGTTACGTTACTTATTTGATTCATTTTCTCACTTAATTATACCCTTGCAGAGGGTATTATAATTTTGGTCAAAAGTGTGCAACGCAGTGAAGGAGACATCTCCGACCCTGTAATATATATATTCTTGATCAGGATCACCTCCTGAGTCGATATGAGTATGTCCGTCTGTCCGCCTGTCTGTCTGTCTGTCTGTCTGTCTGTCTGTCTGTCTGTCTGTCTGTCTGTCGGTTTCTTATTCAAACTAGTCTCTCAGTTTTGGAGCTATCGAGTTAAAACTTTGAACACATTCTTTTTTTCCTTGCAGGTAGTATATAAGTCGGAACGGCCGGGATTGGTCGAATATATCCTATAGCTGCCATATAACTGATTGATTGGAAATGCCATAACTTTGGTGTTTTTTAAGTTAGAGGGTTGTGACTTTCCACACATGTTATATTGTGACCAAAATATCTTCTGTACAATAGAATACTGTTTATAAGGATCGGCCGACTGTATCCTATAGCTGTCATAGAACGATCGGAATTGGCATAACTTTGGTGTTTTTTAAGTTAGATAGATGGGACTTGGGACAGATTACTCTTTGGGCAAAATAATTCAATATGCCAAATTTCATAAGGATCGGCCGACTATATACGATCCTTTATATATCCACGTAGCGGACTGCGACTCAACTGCAAGGGTATATAAACTATTTCTATTGCTCTTTTTTGTCTATTGCTTGTTTTTAGTTTGAGAAGGTATTGTTTTATCTGATTTAATTCGTAAGACAGGTAGGGGTATAGATGATGTGATGGTGTGGGGCTGTTTAGTCCTTTGCTAAGTTCGTATGTATGTAAATGTATTCTTTTAGGTCGAATGTATGGATGATTTTAAATGTTCCCTCTTGCTTGGCCGCACGTCCAGTCTCAAGTGAGATCACTTGTGAATTTGAATAATCGAGGACTGTAGACAGGCTAAGGCACGTTGGTATGAATAGTCTGAAAGTTAGTTTCTGATTTTATTCTTGTGTATTATTTTCCCGGATTGAGTTTTTATTGCAGTGTTATTATTTTCTTTCACTGTTTCTTTTTTATAGCGTGGAGTAAGTTTGGTCCTAGTTTTTTGTCGATTTTTACATGAATTACATCTCCTGTCTCATATTGTTTTGGCTGTACTTTATCCTGATTATGGTATTCTAAGTCGGCTACTTGTTTTTTTTTTTATTTTTTGCCTGATTTCGGTCCGCTGTTTCTCTTCTTCTGAAAAACACCTCAACTGGTTTTTCCTTTATTACTGAATGGATGGACCTATTGTATTCTTCGACTGATTGTAAAATTAGGTCTTCGAATGTCATACTCCCGTTGTCTTTTTTAATGCATCTCATGATTTCCGAAAGTGTTGAATGAAATCGTTCTACCTGAGAGTTCTACCGTTACTGGTTGAAGCGTATGGGGCTGTTGTATGGACTGATATTTAAAGTTGATCTTCTAAAAGGAATCGAATTGCCGCAGAGTTTAAGGCGCGTTCGTTGTCCATTACTACCCACTTGGGCATGCCGAATGCTATCAGCATTTCTCTCAAAAGCGCTTCAATGTCCTCGGAGGCCCTTGAATTTAGTATCTTGATTTGGGCGTATTTTGAGAACTTGTCGAGACCGGTTAGGATATTATTTTTTTCTGTAATATAAATGGCTATGTGGATGATTTCTCCTGGGTACTTCGGGATGGGAGTTGGTTGGATTGCTCCCTTCGGTGGGTATCTATCGTATTTGGATTCTCTACATGTTTGACAGGATTGGACTATTTCCTAAATTTTCCTTTGAGCTTGTGGGAAGAAGTATTTTTTAAGAATTTGTAATTTGTTTTCGTTTGCGTCTCTGTGTGCCCTTTTGTGTTCTAATGTAATGATCTGATTATGGGATGTTTCTGATGGTACATCTTCAACTTGATTACTAGTAAACCGAACTTTGTAAGTCTTGAAGTGTGTAGGATAAATAGCTTGAATTTTTCCCATTATTTCTTCTGAAGTGTAGATACCGTTGATAATTCTGGGATCTAATCGGGCTCGGAGTATATTAATGATTTCTTGTTCTGTGTAAGAAATCTTTTTTATTATATGGCTAATAATGTAATATAATCTTTATAAAAAAGTTGGAAATGGAATTTCGAAGTTATACGCATCAGTGTTTTCTGTTAAGGGGGCATGCGCAGTTGAAGCGCCAAAAAATAGACATTTTTCACGAATTTTTTTCTCGTAAACTATTGAGTTTTTTTGAAATATTGCTTTATTATGTGAAAGTACATCATTTTAACTTAAATTTGAGAAACAAAAAAGTAGAAAATATTGAGCTGTTTCAAAGCTATGCCCCGTCGAAGTGACGTCCGTATGAAAAACACGGGTCGCGGTGACCAAGACTGTGGAAATCTGGATCGTTTGAAATAAAAAAATTAAACGGATTTACATTTATTGAAAGTTTATCTAGTACTTAATCGATGGATATTAAAAAAAAAAAATATTCAACAAAATGGCGACCTATCAAAGTTGAACAATTGTTTTTCGTTAAAAAAAGCGGTAGTTTTTCAGCTGTAAAAAAAAAAGTTTGGCATAAAAAAATCAATCCTTCGATTAAGTACTAGATTATTATGTATTAAAAAAGCATGTTAAATTTCAATACAATCGGGTCACTAGTTTTCGAGTAAGAGTGGTCACCGACTTCAAAAACGTAGTTTAGAGAAAAACGTGTTAAAAGTTTAAACTCCCGATTAGATAAACCCGACGCCCCTACCTTTAAACATGTGTATCACAATGAATTTTCACCGGATCATTTCAAAAATTTGTGAACACATTTCTAAATATATACACTTTAAGAAAATGCAAAAAAAAATCGATTTTTTGAAAATTACAAGTGCGCATGCCCCCTTAATAAAAAAATTTGGTTTTTAAATGCGTTGATCGGAGCTTCTACTGAGAATATTAAATTATGTGAGAAACTTTCGTCGCTGTGGATTGTCTAGTCTGAATGGATTGAATTAGCTGCTGGTCGGGCTCTGGATAGGGCATCTGCTACTACGTTAGCTACACCGGGCTTGTATTTGTTTTCTGGGCTGTATTCGCGGATAATGTCCTTCCAGCGTTTAAGCTTGGCATTGCGATTATTTGCACTATTTGAAAAGGTCAGGGGTTGGTGGTCTGTATAAATTGTCACTTTCGAATATCCGTACAGATAATGACATAAGCTTTGGAGAGCCCATACGATGGCTAACATTTCCCTTTCGTTCGTTGAGTAATTTTCTTCGGTTTTCGAGAGGGTACGGGATATGAATGTTATTGGTCTATGGTTCTGGTCTAAAACGGCTCCTATGGCAAAATGTGATGCGTCTGTGCTCAGTTGGAATTCCTTCGTGAAGTCTGGGTACGCTAGTGTTACATCCCTAGATATAAGTGTGTTTTTAAGTTTTTCGAATGCACCCGTTACTTCTTTGTCCAGGTTAATGGCTATTCTGCTTGACTTGTATTTGGATGCGCGTCTTTCTTCTCCCCTTAGGAGGGCAGTTAAAGGTTTGGCTACCTTCGCGTAATCTTTAATAAATCTCCTATAATAGCTAGTCATTCCTAAAAATGATCGAAGTTCCTTTAGTGTTTTGGGTATTGGGAAGTTTTTAATTGTCTCTTCTGTCTCTTCTGAATTCGTGTATCCTAGAAAATCGACTTCTTTTTTGAAAAAGTGGCATTTGTCGATTTGTATCCTCATATTGGCTTTTTGTAATGCTAGAAACAGTTTGTTCAAGTTTTCGGCATGATCGTTTTCTGTTTTTCTGAAAACGATGATGTTGCCAACGTACACATAACAGATTTTCCCTATGTGTTCTCGCAAAATGTCATCTAAAGCTCTTTGAAATATGGCTGGTGAGTTTTTTAATCCAAATGGTAATCTGGTAAATTCGTATTTGCCTCCATTCACTGCGAATGCAGTTTTTCCATGTCTGACTCTTTAAGAAAGCTTGCGCTCCTGGTTGACTTGTTTGGGTTTGGTTGGGTGGGTTAGGTCGGTTGGGTGTTGTTTCAAATATCCTTGGTGGGGTTGCGGGTTTTTTTACTTGGTTTGGGGAATAGTACAGATTTGGTTGAAAATTTGTTTTGGTTATTCGGGGTAGGTAGGTACTAAGTTATCTCTTCTGGGGTATACGTTTTTTGGTGTTTGGCCATTCCTAGTGTTCTGATTCTCTATCAGGTTGCAAAGATGTAGTGCATGTCCTAAGTCGTGGGGCTCTTTGGTTAGAACCGGTGGTTAGAACCGCTTCTGGAACTACCAAGTGCGCAGTGACCAAGCTTTGCCTATTGGCCCTTAAGTGATTCTACAGATTTCATTACTTATTATTGGGATAGTTATGATATACAGAAGAGCTTTATTATTCGATGCAAGTTTGACTTCCATATTAATAAACAGATTATTTTCTTTATTAAAAATTTGATCTAAAATATTGGTTTCTATTGTTGAGAATATAAAAGAGTTTATAATATTTGTTTTGGCCCAAGTTATTGCATGTTGTATATTAGATATTTCTTCTTTTACTATTTGAATTCTATATCTGAGGATATTTGCCTCTTCAATAATTATTTCGTTTGAATTCTTAGTTATTTTTAAATTGGCATTCGTTACGTTACTTATTTGATTCATTTTCTCACTTAATTATACCCTTGCAGAGGGTATTATAATTTTGGTCAAAAGTGTGCAACGCAGTGAAGGAGACATCTCCGACCCTGTAATATATATATTCTTGATCAGGATCACCTCCTGAGTCGATATGAGTATGTCCGTCTGTCCGCCTGTCTGTCTGTCTGTCTGTCTGTCTGTCTGTCTGTCTGTCTGTCTGTCTGTCGGTTTCTTATTCAAACTAGTCTCTCAGTTTTGGAGCTATCGAGTTAAAACTTTGAACACATTCTTTTTTTCCTTGCAGGTAGTATATAAGTCGGAACGGCCGGGATTGGTCGAATATATCCTATAGCTGCCATATAACTGATTGATTGGAAATGCCATAACTTTGGTGTTTTTTAAGTTAGAGGGTTGTGACTTTCCACACATGTTATATTGTGACCAAAATATCTTCTGTACAATAGAATACTGTTTATAAGGATCGGCCGACTGTATCCTATAGCTGTCATAGAACGATCGGAATTGGCATAACTTTGGTGTTTTTTAAGTTAGATAGATGGGACTTGGGACAGATTACTCTTTGGGCAAAATAATTCAATATGCCAAATTTCATAAGGATCGGCCGACTATATACGATCCTTTATATATCCACGTAGCGGACTGCGACTCAACTGCAAGGGTATATAAACTATTTCTATTGCTCTTTTTTGTCTATTGCTTGTTTTTAGTTTGAGAAGGTATTGTTTTATCTGATTTAATTCGTAAGACAGGTAGGGGTATAGATGATGTGATGGTGTGGGGCTGTTTAGTCCTTTGCTAAGTTCGTATGTATGTAAATGTATTCTTTTAGGTCGAATGTATGGATGATTTTAAATGTTCCCTCTTGCTTGGCCGCACGTCCAGTCTCAAGTGAGATCACTTGTGAATTTGAATAATCGAGGACTGTAGACAGGCTAAGGCACGTTGGTATGAATAGTCTGAAAGTTAGTTTCTGATTTTATTCTTGTGTATTATTTTCCCGGATTGAGTTTTTATTGCAGTGTTATTATTTTCTTTCACTGTTTCTTTTTTATAGCGTGGAGTAAGTTTGGTCCTAGTTTTTTGTCGATTTTTACATGAATTACATCTCCTGTCTCATATTGTTTTGGCTGTACTTTATCCTGATTATGGTATTCTAAGTCGGCTACTTGTTTTTTTTTTTATTTTTTGCCTGATTTCGGTCCGCTGTTTCTCTTCTTCTGAAAAACACCTCAACTGGTTTTTCCTTTATTACTGAATGGATGGACCTATTGTATTCTTCGACTGATTGTAAAATTAGGTCTTCGAATGTCATCTCATGATTTCCGAAAGTGTTGAATGAAATTGTTCTACCTGAGAGTTCTACCGTTACTGGTTGAAGCGTATGGGGCTGTTGTATGGACTGATATTTAAAGTTGATCTTCTAAAAGGAATCGAATTGCCGCAGAGTTTAAGGCGCGTTCGTTGTCCATTACTACCCACTTGGGCATGCCGAATGCTATCAGCATTTCTCTCAAAAGCGCTTCAATGTCCTCGGAGGCCCTTGAATTTAGTATCTTGATTTGGGCGTATTTTGAGAACTTGTCGAGACCGGTTAGGATATTATTTTTTTCTGTAATATAAATGGCTATGTGGATGATTTCTCCTGGGTACTTAGGGATGGGAGTTGGTTGGATTGCTCCCTTCGGTGGGTATCTATCGTATTTGGATTCTCTACATGTTTGACAGGATTGGACTATTTCCTAAATTTTCCTTTGAGCTTGTGGGAAGAAGTATTTTTTAAGAATTTGTAATTTGTTTTCGTTTGCGTCTCTGTGTGCCCTTTTGTGTTCTAATGTAATGATCTGATTATGGGATGTTTCTGATGGTACATCTTCAACTTGATTACTAGTAAACCGAACTTTGTAAGTCTTGTAGTGTGTAGGATAAATAGCTTGAATTTTTCCCATTATTTCTTCTGAAGTGTAGATACCGTTTATAATTCTGGGATCTAATCGGGCTCGGAGTATATTAATGATTTCTTGTTCTGTGTAAGAAATCTTTTTATTATATGGCTAATAATATAATATAATCTTTATAAAAAAGTTGGAAATGGAATTCCGAAGTTATACGCATCAGTGTTTTCTGTTAAGGGGGCATGCGCAGTTGAAGCGCCAAAAAATAGACATTTTTCACGAATTTTTTTCTCGTAAACTATTGAGTTTTTTTGAAATATCGCTTTATTATGTGAAAGTACATCATTTTAACTTAAATTTGAGAAACAAAAAAGTAGAAAATATTGAGCTGTTTCAAAGCTATGCCCCGTCGAAGTGACGTCCGTATGAAAAACACGGGTCGCGGTGACCAAGACTGTGAAAATCTGGATCGTTTGAAATAAAAAAATTAAACGGATTTACATTTATTGAAAGTTTATCTAGTACTTAATCGATGGATATTAAAAAAAAAAAATATTCAACAAAATGGCGACCTATCAAAGTTGAACAATTGTTTTTCGTTAAAAAAGCGGTAGTTTTTCAGCTGTAAAAAAAAAGTTTGGCATAAAAAAATCAATCCTTCGATTAAGTAATAGATTATTATGTATTAAAAAAGCATGTTAAATTTCAATACAATCGGGTGACTAGTTTTCGAGTAAGAGTGGTCACCGACTTCAAAAACGTAGTTTAGAGAAAAACGTGTTAAAAGTTTAAACTCCCGATTAGATAAACCCGACGCCCCTACCTTTAAACATGTGTATCACAATGAATTTTCACCGGATCATTTCAAAAATTTGTGAACACATTTCTAAATATATACACTTTAAGAAAATGCAAAAAAAAATCGATTTTTTGAAAATTACAAGTGCGCATGCCCCCTTAATAAAAAAATTTGGTTTTTAAATGCGTTGATCGGAGCTTCTACTGAGAATATTAAATTATGTGAGAAACTTTCGTCGCTGTGGATTGTCTAGTCTGAATGGATTGAATTAGCTGCTGGTCGGGCTCTGGATAGGGCATCTGCTACTACGTTAGCTACACCGGGCTTGTATTTGTTTTCTGGGCTGTATTCGCGGATAATGTCCTTCCAGCGTTTAAGCTTGGCATTGCGATTATTTGCACTATTTGAAAAGGTCAGGGGTTGGTGGTCTGTATAAATTGTCACTTTCGAATATCCGTACAGATAATGACATAAGCTTTGGAGAGCCCATACGATGGCTAACATTTCCCTTTCGTTCGTTGAGTAATTTTCTTCGGTTTTCGAGAGGGTACGGGATATGAATGTTATTGGTCTATGGTTCTGGTCTAAAACGGCTCCTATGGCAAAATGTGATGCGTCTGTGCTCAGTTGGAATTCCTTCGTGAAGTCTGGGTACGCTAGTGTTACATCCCTAGATATAAGTGTGTTTTTAAGTTTTTCGAATGCACCCGTTACTTCTTTGTCCAGGTTAATGGCTATTCTGCTTGACTTGTATTTGGATGCGCGTCTTTCTTCTCCCCTTAGGAGGGCAGTTAAAGGTTTGGCTACCTTCGCGTAATCTTTAATAAATCTCCTATAATAGCTAGTCATTCCTAAAAATGATCGAAGTTCCTTTAGTGTTTTGGGTATTGGGAAGTTTTTAATTGTCTCTTCTGTCTCTTCTGAATTCGTGTATCCTAGAAAATCGACTTCTTTTTTGAAAAAGTGGCATTTGTCGATTTGTATCCTCATATTGGCTTTTTGTAATGCTAGAAACAGTTTGTTCAAGTTTTCGGCATGATCGTTTTCTGTTTTTCTGAAAACGATGATGTTGCCAACGTACACATAACAGATTTTCCCTATGTGTTCTCGCAAAATGTCATCTAAAGCTCTTTGAAATATGGCTGGTGAGTTTTTTAATCCAAATGGTAATCTGGTAAATTCGTATTTGCCTCCATTCACTGCGAATGCAGTTTTTCCATGTCTGACTCTTTAAGTAGTATTTGATGAAATCCACTTTTTAAGTCTAGTACTGAGAAGAATCTGTTGTTTTCTAATTGTGCGATTATTTCGATCGGAGTACCGATCGGATATTGTTACCTCATTGAGCTTGGGTGTTGGCTTTGGTTGGGGTCTGGGAGGTGGGTTGGGGTTAAAGAAAGCTTGCGCTCCTGGTTGACTTGTTTGGGTTTGGTTGGGTGGGTTAAGTCGGTTGGGTGTTGTTTCAAATATCCTTGGTGGGGTTGCGGGTTTTTTTACTTGGTTTGGGGAATAGTACAGATTTGGTTGAAAATTTGTTTTGGTTATTCGGGGTAGGTAGGTACTAAGTTATCTCTTCTGGGGTATACGTTTTTTGGTGTTTGGCCATTCCTAGTGTTCTGATTCTCTATCAGGTTGCAAAGATGTAGTGCATGTCCTAAGTCGTGGGGCTCTTTAATAGCCAAAAGTTAGGAAAGATTTCCGTTCAGGCCTCTTACAAATGTATCCAGTGCTTTCTCTCTATACAGTGCTGTTAGGGCATGTATAATTTTCTGAGATGCTTCGAGATTCCCAATTTGGTTCAATATCAGAGAAAGTTGTTGGTATACGGCTTGATAGAATTCAACTATCGAGTTGCTGCCTTGGTTAAGTGCGTACAACTGATATTCTAGTGTCTTTAGGTCTCTCCTATCAGCAAAGTGTGCAGTCAGACACTTCGATATTGCCTTCCAATCCAAAGGTGTGTTATTGGACTCGAGTACAGCATCTGCTTGACTGACGATTTTGTTCCTAATAGGGACCCCTTTTTACTGGCTTTTATTCCAAAACGAATATTCGGTCTTGTTTCCAGAAAAATATCTAAGCGACCGCACTATGTCCGGTAATTTATCTAACTCGCCAATATTGTGGGCTAGTTCCTTTTTAATTATTTGGTCTGAAAAGTTTGAAAAGTCCTTGTTTGGATTAATGATTTCCTTAACCAACCCAGCTAGGTTCTCTTGAAGTATGTCCCTAATTTTCTCTTCAATGTCTTTTTCCGTCAGTAGTTTCGAACTCGTCCTTACAGAGGACGAAGGTCCTGCAAGATTTCCCATCCTATCTACCAAGTCCTGTTCAGTCATTTTAATGAGGTTTTTAATTGATGATCGTTAATGGTCTTATGAGGGTTAATTAATCGGATGTCAAACGAATTATATTTAATTTTTTCTAAAAATTCAAGTTTAAATCTTCGTAAGGTTTTCAATTGGAACTTATGTTATTAAGTAGTTTGTTTTGCTTGGGATTTCCTTAAATTTATTTGTTATATCCTTTTTAATATTATAAAACTTTTTTCTTTTTTTCTTTTTTTCTTTAAATTTCCTTTTATTTTCGATTTGAGCTATTATTTTTTGTTTGTGTTTTTAATCGTTTCTTATAAAATTTTTTTATTTCGAATATTTCTTAACTAGCTTACATTAAAATCATTTCGGCATGCTATCGTGACGATAGGTTCGGCTGATTCCTTTTTGTCCCACGCAGCAACGATTCCTCCTGTGTGTGGGTCCTCTACGGAGCCTTCTCTATACCTGGATCATGTTCCCTCTGAACGGGTACTGAAGGGATTATGGCGACAAAAATTGGTGCCTGGTTTTTCCGCTAGGTACAATTCTTTTAGGAGTGCGTTGTAGCGTTTTTTTAACGGCACTTTTGCACTTCCGAATCGCGGTGTTTGGCGTTTTCTTAATTAAATGAAGATATAGCCGAACGTCGGGATTTTTTTACCGATCTGAACGAGATTCGGAACTTGTATCCTTTCGCGGTTTTTCACCAGGTCCTACCAGGTCACCTACTCGGGTGCCAGTTAAAAAGATTTTATTAATATTCTTTAAAAAAAAGAAATTAATCTTTTTTACGTTTTGTTTATTTGAGTACCGGACTGACAATTATGATTCTTATAATTAATAATTACACATATGCGTCGCTCCATCGCTGCCGCGATCTCGGTCGCGGTTGCTGCTACTGCTGGCGTCCCTCGATGTCATTGGTAGCTGATGTTGTTGCTGTAGCTTAAGTCCATGTCTTCATTGCTAATTGGTCAGTGCGAGTGCATTGTGTTGTTGGTGGATGCACATGCCATTAAGTTCAGTGAGCTTTGCCAAATATTTGGGTGTTTTCTTTCTTTTGGCTTTCCAACGATCGCAAGCATAATCAATGCTTACTCAGCGCACGTGTTTTTCGATCCGTGGGACCCTTATTGGTGCCACGGCATCATATTGCATCCGGTGCACACAATGCGGTTATGTAAGCTCTATTGCAGTTGTTATTAGGAACTTATGCGCGTGTGGCTGGACTTAGCGTTTTATTAGTATTATCTATTATTTGACATTTTACGTGTTAACTTACATAAACTTAGTGTAGGGAAGGTCAATGTTATGAACGTGTTCCCCCTATGTTAATGCCAACCATCCTCTGAGTCTGCTGACATCCTCTGAGTCTGCTGTTCATGCATTTTGGCTTAGCTAGCTGGCATTGCTTGCTTCGGTCAGTCGGTCATTCTTCCCGCTGATACTGCTGATTTCTGCTTCTGGCGACGTCTACTAGTGCTGGGTTATTAGGTTGGATATTGTTTCATGATTATTGCTTATAATTACTAGGTGTGGCAATAGGTTAGTGGGTCTGATTATTGTGTATTGCGACATGGGGGTGAACATTGATTAGATCAGATTACTAAGTGAGAACATAGGGTAGTAGGTCTTGGAACTAAGTGCCAAAAGTGGTGGACTGTAGGGCTTTAAAAGAAAACAGCTGGTTCCATGATATTCCTCTGCCGTTGTCCCAACCGATCCGTCTCTCGCACCAATTCCTTCTGAACAATTATATTCGTGATATAATTACCATGAAAATTAGGTAAAAACCAAGCCCAAACCTGACTCTATAGTGTGTCAAAATTTGATCTTGAATAGGTCACTTCAGATGGTCTTTGTGAACCACCCTCCCTTTAATTAGGATCGTGGTCCCCAGGTGTGCATCCGTCCTCTCCTCATATAAGTTTGTTTTTTAGTCTTCTGTTAAACTTGGACGCCTGGACGCCTGGTGGCGTTTTCCCCAACATTGAGTATGTTTTTTGTATAGTGTGCGTGAGTGAAGTCTCACTGTGAATGGTAGCTGCGCATGATTGTACGTCTAACTCTTCTAAATTGTTTACTTGTTGTCTAGGCAACGCGTCAGCTACTAAGTTTTCTTTGCCGGGCTTGTGTATCACTCTCGTGCCGGTGTCTTTAATGTGACCTTGTTATCTTTTTATTTTGGTATTTGGATTGGAGTCCGTTGCTGCAAATGTTAATGGCTGGTGGTCTGTGAAGATAGTGAGGTTGCTTACTGAGTACAGGTAGTGTAGAAATTTGGCCTGGGCCATACAATGACGAGTAGTTGCCTCTCGTTAGTGTCGTAATTAAGTTCCCTTGGCAACAATGTCCTTGGGATCATTGTAATGGGACGCCTTCTTGAGATAGCACCACACCGATGCGGTGCAGCAATGGCATCCGTAGTTAATACGAACTCATTTTTGTAATCTGGATAACTTAGCATAACGTCTTCAGATGCCAGAATGTGGCATAATTTTTGGAAGGCTCTTTGTTGCTCTTCACTGAATTGAATTTTTGCGCTAAGCGATTTATTTTTACGACTTTTTTCGGGCTTGTATTACTTTTTTGAATTCCTCTGTTACCGAAAGTGGGTGATCCGTACAATCCACTTTGGTTAAATTGACGTTAACGCAGGTGTGAAACGAAATTTTTTCGGTGTTTTTTTCGCATCTGAGTTGTCTAGATAGTAGGCACAGCGTTGCACCTTCTTTAAAAAGTCCTTTAAATTCGGTAGAATGTGCCTTAAGATTAGAGACAGAGATAAAGCAATTATTTTTAACTGCGGTCGCACCATGTATTGATTCTTTATGACCGCTCGGGTGATGCTCGTGTGTTTTGTTATTTTGTTTCCCCTGGTTCTTTGCGGACTTGCGATCTTTTTCATCTTGGTTTCCCGCAAAGCAAGCAGTAAAGGTGTATCTGTCGTCGTTGGATTCAACCTCTTGTGCCAAGGCTAAAGCCGACGGTACGTCTGTGAGACAGCGCTTGAGTAGAGACCAATGCTCGTCATCGAGCAAGAACTTTTACAAGAGTTACTGTGATAAGAGTGTCACTGTAAGTGAAATTCAAGCGACCAATAATTGCGTCGAAATTTAGCACGGTGGTAAATGAGGAGAGTTCCGCATCTGCGGGACGCCTTATTTTACTTCTTATTAGATACCTTTTACCTCTTATTGATAACGGCTTGGTAGTGCCATGACCTACAATTGTATGGTCGGAATATTAGATAGGCGGCGATGACTGCTTGCCTCTAAGAGGCGTAGGATTCTTGGAATCCCGAAAATTCTTAGAGACATTTTACCGCATCCAACGAATCGTTGCACATTTTATGTCATTATTTATTTGGATTGCCTCGTACATTATTAATTACAAATAGAGGCAGTGGCTGAAGTGGGGCGAGCCGCACGGCTTCTTCTTGAGTGGCAAGCGCATCGATCCTTTGCTGCATTGCAGTCCCTCTTTGCCGGTTAATGGCCGCTTATTCTATCAAGGCATTATTGACTGCCGCCTGGACAACCGTTGTTTTGGGTCCATTGCGGCCCGTGTGGTGCTCCTAAGTATGAATTTCTAGGTATTCTATTCTACTCATGAAGTGTAGGCTTTCTGCTATTTGCCTTTTCTTTCACTGTTAGTCCCAACCCTCCAACAGCTTATACGAATTCATATATGGTTTTATAATTTGAGTGATATTGTTCATTATAACAAAAAAATCTTCTTTTTTTATTTAATTAGTTTTTGATATACGACTTAGAAAATTTATTAGCTGTAATTAGCTAAAATGTATATGTAAAGTGCTTATTTACATTTTATTAGTGTTTGTGTATTGCTTATCCTTTTTATTTATTTTTGAAATTCCTATGCTGCCGTTGCGAGGGACCCTCCAGTTGTGGAGGTACGGTTTTTTCCTTTGTGTAGCGCTTGTTAGGAAAAAAATTTGATCATTTGATCATTTTTTTTTGATCATCAATTCGGAATCAATCAATTGATCATCAAAAATTTGATCATCAAATTTTGAGCTTGGTTTTTTTTGTTATTATTTATTTTATTTTGTTTTTTAAATGAACAGTTTTATGATTTTTGTAAGTTCATTTTTTTTCCTTTTGGCTTTTTCTGTGCGGCGGGTCGCAGAGAGTTAGTTTTGCAATTTCCACATGAAAAAAGTTAATTGAGTCATTGTCACTTTTCCACGAAAAAACCGGAGTCGTAATTTTAATCTATTTATTTCAAACTGCAGCGTGCGCAATGTTGGACATTAAAAACGGAAATTAACAGAATGTTTATACAATTCTTCGACTTAAAGTTAACAGAAAATTATACTCCCAGCAACCCAATAATGCAGTGTATGCCGTCTGTGCACGAGCATCGGGCCAAATGCTGTGTAAGCGATTTGAACGGCGGTAGACCGCGGTCAGCAGAATCGGATTCATTTAGTTAATTGTGATGCAGGCCATTAAACATTGAAAATGAAAAAAAACATGAAATAAGAAAGGAGTACAAGGGTATACTGTATACAGAAATCGGCTTCGACTTCATAAAGTGGGGTCTTGATCAGCATTCACAACGACGAGTCGATATAGACATCAGAGAGCGGGTGGCTCTTTTCGATTATATACTCATAGAAATTCAAGCATGAATTACATTCGACACTCATCTGAATAATGGCATGATCCGACACATTAAAATTCCTATGAGTATAATGGGTGTTTGCCTTTCTTGTTCACTTTGTGCCTGTGTATCTTCAGATGCAAGACACTCAGATTCAGATGCAAGGGTATTTTCCGCTCGCGAGTGCGGATCATTCTCTGCGCACGAAGGACACCCGGGTGGCTAAACTACCCGGTGTTTTTCAGGTGCACTCATTGTGTGAGAGGCATGCTGCGCTTTTCTGATACATACACATGTAAGTTAACTAGAATAATCCGGTTTTGCTGACTGTGGTCTACCATCTGTCAAATTGCTTAGGCAGCATTTGACTGGATCCTCTTGCCTCGTGCCGACGGCATATTTTGGTGGCCGCGGTATCATACTCTGTAAGCTTTAAGTCAAAGAATTGTTTAAGCATTGTGTTCCGTTTTTGGTATCCAACTTTGCACTTTTTTACTATTCCAGTTTTTATTTGGGCAGCTCCACATGAAAAACATGTACAGAAAAAAAACTATATAGAAATTTTTGGTCACCAAAATTATTATCAGATATTTTGGGCTTGGCATGCGGGTTCGTCACCGCACTAAATGCCAGGAAGCATCCAAAAGCATCCATAATTGAAGTGGAGATTATTTAATTTGCAATTACTTAATTGCACAGGCCAACAGCAAAAAATCTCCACGCATAATTTCACCCTCTCCATATCGTTTAGGGTCTCCTGAAAGAAAGTCCAAAACAAATAGGTTCCATTACCCATAGTTTCCGCGGTAAGAAAAGAAATTGATTAAATTTTACCATATATAGTACCATAGTATATTTCATTTTTGAAATGTATGTATACCAACTGAAATAAAATAATTTTATCTAGCAGTTGCCATATTTATAAAAAACACTCATCCATAGATAAAATCTACGCTTTTCTACAAATTCAAATGTAGGGAAACATCATAAAGACAAAAAATTAATATGGAAATTCAGAGATTTAAATTTTGGACGAGTGTTCAAAAGATATGGTAACTGTTAGATGCCATTTTTAATTTAAGTTGGACAATACACATTTCAAAAATGATATGTGTTGTAATATACGCATATATTTGTATCAAAGCAGCAACTTGGCAACTCTGTTCCAATATGTATTAAGTTCTTTTGTTCAAGTTCAGTTCTAACTCAAACGTAAAGCACGAAAGTCCAATGTAAGGGACGCGATCATATTATCAACAATTAAATAAACTGCACTTTAGATTCCTTTTCATTCTTAATAACCGACTACCTCTTTATCTGGCTGTTGACCAAAATATCAACAGGTTATGGGCCCAGATCGCGATAGTCAAGAGAATGAAATGCTGAACGAAGAGTTCTGAGAAAAAGTGTAAATTGTGAAATAGGCAAGCTATGAAAAATGGCGAGTGCTTTTATAAAAATTGAACCGCTAAGCGCGTAGAATTATGACACATGGAAATTGAAAATGCGTGCAGTGCTCGTGAAAAGCGAACTATGGCAGTACGTAGATGGTACAAACATTTGTCCAAAAAAAAATGAATATCGGGATGCATGGAAAATGCAAGATGAAAAGGCGCGTGGATATATTACTCTCGATTAGTACATCGGAATTAAATATAATTGAAAGTTGCGCGACATCCAGAGATTGCTGGATACGGTTACAAGAAACGTTTCAATCAACGGGACCAGCGCGAAAAGCGAGTCTGCTGAAACGTGTGGAATTATCGAGAATGCAAGAAGGTAACGACATGAGGCAACATGTCTGCCTTATATAGTCTGCCGGGTTCTTACGAGGCATTTAGGTGTGCCATGGAAACAAGAGACGATTTGCCAGGGCCAGAAGTGTTACGCGTAAAAATATTAGAAGTGGCAGATGCGCGAAAGACAAAAAGTGATTGTGAAGAACAAAACGCATTATACGCTAACCGCCGAAAAGGCAAAGTAGAGAAGAAAGAAACGAGAACTTGCTATAACTGTAATAAGCCGGGACACTTAGCAAGAAACTGCTAGAATAGACAGAAAAATGAAAATAACGAGAATCGCGCGAGTAAAACGGAAAATAAGAAAGAAGAGCTAAATATTTGCGAATATGGTTATTTAGTGGAAATGCAAAACAAAATGTGGTGCCTAGATAGCGGTTATACGGCACATATGAGTTCAAACTGAAATATGTTTGAGCAGTGGCGTAGATAGCTTTTTGATATGGGGGGGATATGACTCAGAATAATATCCTGTTTTTTTGTAAGTTTTATTTTAAACTGCGATAATAATCCGCAATCTGCGATAATAATAATAATAATGCTGTACTGCACAGTCATCGCGTAAAAATGTGTTTCTTTTTAAATTTTGAGATTATATCATCTTATAATTCTCAGACCCAAGGGGGGGGATTCATCCCCCTGATCCCCCCCCTATCTACGCTACTGTGTTTGAGAGTGTAACAAAGGTCGAAAAGACTTTGCATTTGGCAAATAATAATACAACTAGGGTAAACAGTATTGGCGACATTAATATTGAAGTCAGAAACAAACAACAAAAGAAAGAAATAATTCTTAAAGAAGTGCTTCATGTGTCTGATTTGCGCCAAAATTTATTGTCAGTTTCAAAAATGACCGACAAAGGGTACGAGGTAAATTTCCGAAAAATGAGGCAATTATTGTGAAAAATAATAAAGTGTGGTTAAGCGCGAAACGGTATGGAAACTTATATTATTTGAATACCGAAAAACAACAGGCGAACAATGTGGTGAATTCTAACTTTAAAGAAATCGATTTGTGGCATTATCGTATGAGACACTTAAACGAAAATGACTTAAAGGCATGGCCATAAAAGGGAAAGTCCACGGTATGAAATTAAATCGCGAAGAAAATCTCTCAGAATGTGAAATTTGCTGAAGTGAAAAACTAACCGCAAAAAGTTACCCGAGCGCAAAAGAAAAGAGAACCAAAGATCTATTAGAAATTATACACAATGATGTATGCGGCCCCATGCGAACGGAGTCCATAAGTGGCTACAAGTATATTGCCACGTTTACTGATGACTACTCCCGTTACTGTAAAATATATTTCCTCAAAAGGAAAAATGAAGTATTTGAAGCTTTTCAGACT
Source organism: Drosophila ananassae (assembly GCF_017639315.1). Classification (NCBI taxonomy): domain Eukaryota; kingdom Metazoa; phylum Arthropoda; class Insecta; order Diptera; family Drosophilidae; genus Drosophila; species Drosophila ananassae. Next base: position 21,280,582 of record NC_057929.1, on the reverse strand, counting down.
TATAAATCATTTGTTGAGAATTTCACAGGCAAGACAGTAAAAACATTGCAGAGCGATAATGGACTAGAATAACGCAACAGAGCCTTCGACGATTTTCTGGAGAAGCACGGGATTGGGCGGCGGCTATTAGTGCCGCACACACCGCAGCAGAACGGCATAGCGGAGAGGCAGAATCGCACTCTCATCGAGATGAAACAGTCGGGTGCACCCCCTATGCTTTGGGCAGAGGCAGTCAACACCGCCTGTTACATCCGAAACAGATGTTCGACGAAAGGAATATGTGGTGACATACCACATACATACTGGACTGGAAAAGTCCCAACGGTGCTATATCTGAGAATATTCGGCACAAAAGCATATGCATTGGTGAAAGGCACAAACAAAGGCAAGTTTGAGTCTCGATCACAAGAATGCATATTGGTTGGCTACGCTGAAGAATCGAAAGCCTACCGATTGTATGTTCCAGGAGCACGCACAATAATCACCAGTAGTGACGTCAAGTTTTTGAGCACAGCAGGATTCAAAAGCGACTACCAAGAGTTTTACGAAGACGAGCTACAAGTGGACATAGGCACAGGAATAGCAGGCATTGAGCTACAACAGCAGCAAGAAAGTGGGTCATCCAGCGATGCAGAATCTGAAGATCAACCCCAGCCCCAACGTTTTGGTAAAGGGCGTCCCAGATCAGTGAGGACCGGCCAGCGTGGAAGACCCCGCAAAATATACCAACAAGCAGCAAAACAGGACAACGAGAGCAGTCAAGAAGACAGCATGGGCTCATCCTCCCAAGAAACGTTCGAGGAGTGTGAGATGGCATTTGCGATGGACGCAGACGATCAAACGACAATCGACGATGCGAAAAGCTCAACAGATGGGATCGGCTGGATAAGGGCAGCTGAAGATGAATTTTTGGCGCAGGTTCTCAACAACACTTGCCAAGTTGTTGACCGTCCAAGCAACCGACAAATAATTGGCAACAAAATGGTTTTCCGAACCAAAGACGATGGAACATCCAAGGGTAAGAAGAAGGTGAGGCTAGTGGCACAGGGCTACGCACAAAAACCAGGCGAAGACTTCTATGAATCGTACTCCCCCGTTGCACGATTCACATCAGTTAGACTATGGGCAGCCTTAGCGGCACAGTCTGATATGGAGATCCACCAAATGGACGTAGTAACGGCATACCTAAACGGTGAACTGGAGGAAGACGTGTACATGAACATCCCAGAAGGTTTCAACGAATTTATTGAAAAATTGGCATCAAGAGTTCCAATTGGTTCCAATCAGAAAAATCCAGAAGCAAAATATGTCAAAGAAGCCAAGCAGTGGATTCAGGCAGTAAAGCGGATGAAAAATCCAGTCTGCTTAATCAAGAAGGCTTTTTATGGATTGCGACAGTCAGGCTTACGTTGGTATCAGAAGCTGACTACAAAACTCAAGGAAATTGGACTTGAGCCTACCGAGCAGGACCCATGCATGTTTATAAAAAAGGGGAGAAGAAAATTCTACTGGTGACGATTTACGTGGATGATTTGCGATTAACTTCAAATAATCCGAAATGGCTGCAGCAAATCAAATCGCATCTCAGCGCAGAGTTCCAGATGAAAGATATCGGCCGAGTGAAAATGTGTTTGGGAATGGAATTCCAACAAGATCTACAAAAACATTGCGTATTTATCTCACAAGCGAAGTACATCGATACCATATTAAAGAGATTTGGTATGACAGAATGCAAACCTGCATTGACACCAATTGAAGCAAAAAGCAACCTGAAGCGACCAGAGGCATTCGACGAGAACGAGATGAAAAGGTATCCTTACCAGAGTTTAATTGGTACTTTAATGTTTCTTGCAGTGACAACTCGTCAAGATATTGCATATGCAGTGAATTTTTTGAGCCAGTTCAGCTCTAGCTACAATGAGGAACACTGAAGAGCGGCAAAACGTGTACTGCGCTACCTAAACGGAACAAAGGAGCTAGGTCTTCTCTACGGCAAAAATGAAGAAGACATATACGGTGTGGTCGATGCAGACTGGGGCGCCAACATGACAGATCGGCGCTCATATTCAGGGCAAGCGTTTATACTTGCCGGCGCTACCATAAGCTGGGAGGCGCGAAAACAGCGGACTGTGGCTCTATCCAGTACTAAGTCCGAGTACTTAGCCATGTCCGAGGCAGTAAAGGAGGCTTTATACCTAAAGAGTCTTCTGGAGAGGATCGGCAGAAAAGGCAGACCTATACGCCTCTACAATGACAACCAAAGCGCGCAAAAACTGGTTAAAGGCTTTGGTTTTCATCCACGCACAAAGCATATCGACGTGCACCACCACTTCATCCAGGAAAAACATAAGAGTGGCGACATCGAAATTGAATACATGCCGACGGAGCATATGCCAGCCGTCGTCCTGACGAAGGGATTAAGCAGCAGCAAACATCGTGACTGCATATCATCATTGGGCGTCACCGTATTTAATTAAGTTGAATAATTAAAGTTATAAATTGCTACTTTGAGGGGGCGTGTTGTAATATACGCATATATTTGTACCAAAGCAGCAACTCGGCAACTCTGTTCCAATATGTATTAAGTTCTTTTGTTCAAGTTCAGTTCTAACTCAAACGTAAAGCACGAAAGTCCAATGTAAGGGACGCGATCATATTATCAACAATTAAATAAACTGCACTTTAGATTCCTTTTCATTCTTAATAACCGACTACCTCTTTATCTGGCTGTTGACCAAAATATCAACAATATGTTTCTAAAAATAAGAAAGGAAAGCTAACTTCGGGCGGAGCCGAAGTTCCCAATCTATACCTTTGCAATTAAGATTGTTCCATTTCCGATCGTTCAGTTATATGGCGGCTATTGGATAAAGTTCGCCAATACCTATGAAATTGAACAAATCAAGTTATTTTGCCCAAAATGGAATCTGTACCAAGTCCCATCTTTCTAACTTAAAAAACAGCAAAGTTATGCCAATTCCGATCGTTTAGTTAAGTTTATAGTCGGCTGATCCTTATGAAATTTCGCAAATCGGATTATTTTGTCTAAAATCTGTAATCTGTAATCTGTACCAAGTCCCATCTTTCTAACTTAAAATACACGAAAGTTATGCCAATTCTGATCGTTCTATGACAACAATAAGATATAGTCGGCCGATCCTTATGAACAGTATCCTATTGTACAGAAGATATTTTGGTCACAATATAACATGTGTGGAAAGTCCCAATCCGCTAACTTAAAAAACACCAAAGTAATGGCATTTCCGATCAATCAGTTATATGGAAGCTATAGGATATAGTCGACCGATCCCGGCCGTTCCGACTTATATACTACCTGCAAGGAAAAGAAGGATGTGTGCAAAGTTTCAACTCGATAGCTTTAAAACTGAGAGACTAGTTTGCGTAGAAACCGACAGACAGACAGACGGACATGCTTATATCGACTAAGGAGGTGATCCTGATCAAGACATATTATATATGTACTTTATAGGGTCGAAGATTTCTCCTTCACTTCGTTGCACACTTTTGACCAAAATTATAATACCCCCTGCAAGGGTATAACAATGATGGTCAACGCAATTACTCGGCCTTCATAATTTAATATATGGTAAAATTTGACCAATTAATTCTCTTTGGTGTACCGTGGAAACTGTGGGTGACGGAACCTATATTTGTTCTGGACTTTGGCTCAGGGGACCCTAAGGAATATGGTGCAGTTACAATTTTTTGTGAAGGAAAAAAAATTGGAAATTGTCGGCCTGTGTTATTAATGTCCCTATTTATATTAATAACAAATTTGAATTCGAAACTTAAAAGTTCTTTGTACTGTATTATCTTTGAAATATAAAGTAGTTTCCAACTTTTAACTTTTGTTATTTCATTAAAATATACCTAAGTTCTGCCATTTTCCATCGGTCACTTATATGGCAGGTATGGGATATATTTGAACGATTTTGACTGGCTCGATTTTTACTTTCCCAAATTTCTACAATACTTAATAATTTTTCTTTAACTTTTTGGTAAAATTATATAACTAAAACAATTTCTTTCGATTAAAAATAACATTTTTATTTAAACTCTAATTTTTTTTAAACTCGAGTTTTCCGACTATACGATACCGGGTACTCATCTTTTCCAAAGGTAGAATGCTTCAATGCGAAGCAACATGAAAAGTCTATAATTCCTCTAAAAATAATCCGATTTGGCAGAATTTGGTTTTATAGTTACAAATTAGGCATTGGCATTAAAAGTTTTCACAAAACTTTTCTAAGCTGGCGCTACATCAAGATTTAATGTTTGGAGGCGAAAGGTGCGAGGAAAAATTTTGACACAAACTTGATATGCGTGGGTATCGAGTCTAGAGGCATGGTATAATTGATACGGCAGATACGGCGGTAGATACGCCCCCACTTAAAATGCCCCTCTCCACAGCCACAGGGAGAGAACGAGTTAACATGCCCCTCTCCACAGCCACAGAGAGCGAACGCAGACCCGGCAACTGCAAGACTAGCGTCGATGGACAACAACAAAAATCGCTAAAGCAGAACTCTGACGAACACACACTATTCTCGTTCACTCATACATATACCCGTACATACTTCTTTAAAATAAAGATCATTCTTATTTTGTACTCCAAGCAAAACAGTCACTTTATTTGCAAGCCTTCCTTCCAGCATTTTTAAAAGCGATAATCTTATACGAGATCTCCTCTACTCCCTCGGTCTCGAGACTGTAACTCCCCTGGTGTCTCCTCATGCATGCTAAGGCATGCAGTTTGTCGCCTCGTGGACTGCCGTCCATAGAGATAGAAATCGAAATTGGCGCATCGAATTGACGGCGACCCGCCGCGCTGTGAATAACAACATTAATCAAGAAAAAAAACTAACTTCGGGCGGAGCCAAAGTTGATATACCCTTCCAGTTAAGGTTGTTCCATTTCCAATCGTTCAGTTATATGGTGTCTGTCGGGCGGAGCCAAAGTTGATATACCCTTCCAGTTAAGGTTGTTCCATTTCCAATCGTTCAGTTATATGGTGTCTGTAGGATATAGTCGGCCGATTCTTATGAAATATGACAAATGGGATTATATTGCACAAAATGGTATCCGTTCTCCATCATTCCCCAGTCCCATTATTCTAGCTCAAAAAACACTAAAGTTATTCCAATTCCGATCGTTCAGTTATATGGCAGCTATAGGATATAGTCGGCCGATCCCGGCCGTTCTGCCTTATATACTGCAAAGAAGCTGCAAGGAACCTGCAAGGAAAAAAGGATGTGTGCAAAGTTTCAACTCGATAGCTCTAAAACTGTAAGACTAGTTTGCGTAGGAACCGACAGACAGACGGACATGCTCATATCGACTCAGGAGGTGATCCTGATCAAGAATATATATACTTTATAGGGTCGGAGATGTCTCCTTCACTGCGGTGCACACTTTTGACCAAAATCAAAACATACATTTATTTTTAAAAGCATCGAAACAGAACATAAAATCATTTTAAAAAAAATAGTAAACTGAATAAAAGTGAAAACAAAAAAACAACTTTTTAAAATAAGAAGGAAAATGACAGCTATAACTGGAGGCATCTTCCCCGCAGCAGCGTGAAAATCGCAAAAAAAAATAAAAAAAAAAAATAAATAAATGAAAAACAAAAAAAGAGCATTCGTTACATTTCACAACGGACGCCTAGGAATTCTTAAAAAAAAAACAGTGTGTGTCTAGTTCCTTTGGAATGTTTTCGTTTAGCAGGCATGACGAGATGGAGGTGAATGAAGGAGAAACAGGAATGAATGAAGGCGGAAAATGATTTACAACAATAATTTACAACATTTATTCAAAAAATAATTTTTACTTTTACTTATGTAATCTAGGCATATATGTAAATCTAACCAGTACATCAAAATATTACATGACAAAAATATCACAAAATAAAAAAAACTGAGAAATAGTGCGAAAACAGATGAAATGGAATTAAAAATTCAAATTGAACATTGAAATTGAAAATTGAAATTCATTGAATTTGAAATGTAAAACTGACAATTGAATATTGAAAAAATTGAGATTGACAAAGAAAACTGAAGATATATATTACAATTTCAAAATCATCTGTCGCATTTCTTCAAATAAGAAATAATAAGAGACATAGAGAGAGTGAGAAGAAATGGTTATATTCTCTCACTCTACGAAGGAGAAGTAGACGGATAGCCGTTTAACGTTACGTTACGGTATTTCTCGGCTAGCCCTCCTCCGCCAAAATCATACCGCGCCATAAGAAACTTCGTTCCAATATCCTTAATAAATACATATTCGTACAAACTGGGAGGCTTTGGATAATAATAAAAAAAAACAAGAAAGGAAAGCTAAATTCGGGCGGAGCCGAAGTTGATATACCCTTGCAGTAAAGGTTTTTCTTTTTCCGATCGTTCAGATATATGTCGTCTGTAGGATATAAGTTAACACTTCTGAGGGGTAACAAAAAGTCGGTAGAAATCTTGGGTGATTCTTGGATCACCCTAGTCTTTCTAGATGCCGACTCAGCATACCCGCCTTAGGGGGCCGTGCCTGGATCCCATTGGTTCCCGGTATGGTGAGTTATGCTCATTTTGCGATGGTCAGCATTTCCCACTGTCATGCGGTCAGCCTGCCGACTAAGCACCCTACTGCTAAGTTCCTCAGTTCTGTTTTATAATTATTTGAATGAAGAGCACTTAGCTCCGTAAACTTTACTCCAGCTATCGCCGTCATATTATTTACATCCACTGAGCTTAAGGCCAGGGGTATAGGGGGGCAGTCACCCTCTCGAAACTTTATTTTACACTTCGTCAACCACCCTACCGGTGGCACACCATCACCGGCCACCTGGGACCAGCAGCCCGCCCGCCAATTCTCACCTATCTTGAACCGCTATTACTCATCAAGCACCCTACCGGTGCCACCTCATCATCGGCCGGATCTGGAGCAGCCTTACCACCGAGCAACCGACTACAAGATTCCTGGCGCCCAACGAACAAAATAAACTAGCGACCCTCAAAATTTTCAAAACATGTAAGTGGGCTGATTAATTAATATACGGCTTTATCAAACATACACCAAATTGCATACAATAAAAGTGCGCCTTATAATTGGCGAAAATAAATATAACTTGCACACGTTAAAGAATAAAATTATATATAATAATAAAGCTGCATTTGTGACCTGCAGCTCATATAAAATTTTTTATTTTGTGAAAATATATTTGAATAAATTAAATACATATCAAATATATTAAAGTGTTATGCCAGCCGAACAGAATATTCGGCTATATGTATTGAACCTCGTATGAATTAGGTGGCATAAGTTCAAGTTTTTAAGGAACTTTCCAGGTCCGTATAAAGAAATTAAAAAGGAAGTCGTGAGTGATAGTGAAGAAGAAGAGATCCGGGGCTTTAGACCAAGACTGGCTCAAATCGAAGAGAAATAAGACATAATGAACGCGAACGAATTTCAAAACATTATCTAGGGCGCCTTAGCGCAACAGGAAGCTAGGCTCCGAGCTGAATTTGAAGCTCAAATCAATTCCGTTAATATGCAGTTACAAAACATGCGCGTAGAGACCCCACAGGTGGAGGCCTACCAAAGAGTCTCAGTGCAGCCAGGAGCACCCCCATGCGACATACCGCTCCACGTAATTAAGTCAGTACCAGATTTTAATGGTGAGCAAGACGAGTACGTAGCGTGGAGGCAGTCCGCCACGGACGCATACGAACTCTTTAAACCTTACCAGGGCAGCTGTGCCCATTATCAAGCCGTTACCATAATCAGGAATAAAATTAGGGGCCCAGCGCGAGCGTTGCTGGTATCACACAACACTGTTCTTAATTTCGATGCCATTCTGGCAAGATTAGACTGCTCCTACGCAGACAAAACTTTGTTGAGGCTGTTACGATAACAGCTTGAGGCAGTTCGCCAAAGTGACCAAAGCCTCATGCAATACTATGACGAGGTTGAGCGTAAGCTAACCCTCGTCACGAACAAAATTGTCATGTCCCACGACATTGAAAGAGCCACTCTGCTCAACAATGAGGTAAGGGCGGACGCCCTACATGTGTTTATCTCAGGCCAAAAAAAAAACCTGAGAGTACTCGTATTCCCGGCATAGCCAAAAGACCTTCCTTGGGCATTGGCACTAGCTAGGGAGGCTGAAGCCAGCATCGAAAGAAGCCAGTTCGCGGCAACGTATGCTAGGGCAATGGAACAGAAGACACAGAATTCTGACATTCGTAAGAATCAGTACCGCACTCCTGATAAACAAGGAAACGAAAAGAACCCTCATTATTTAAAAAAAAACCAGATAAAAATCAACAAAATGGTTTTTATGGTTCTGGGCGTAAGCCAGAGGACTGGGCCAACCGTGAAAATCCACGTCAGGCAGCAGAGCCCATGGACTGGAATCCATCGTCTTCTAAGTCCTAGCAACAGCCACATTTTAAACAAAACCAATTTGTATCACAACCTCAAAACATGCAGGCAAAAAATTCAAAAAGACCCAACTCCTCTGATAGGATAACTGATCAAAGGCGTCAGCGGCTTAACAACATCGAGCAGACCGCTAGTGCCAACGACCAAGAGTATGAGAATGCTGCGGTAGCCGCGATAAGCGCAATCGAAGACGACAGCGACTCGATCGACTCCCATGACCTTCTCAATTTTTTAGAGAGCGGTCCCGGCTACCGTTCACCGAACGACGGTTGGCTGGGAGAACTTTAAAAATTCTTATTGATACAGGGGCAGCGAAAAGTTATATAAAGCCCGTAAAAGAGCTTAAAAACATAACGCCAGTAGCCTCACCGTTTTGCGTGAATACAATTCATGGATCCAACGGCCCAAATAAAAAGTACCAAATAAATGTCTTGGGAACAACTTCCCCATTTTTCATATTAGATTCCCTAACAACATTTGACGGGATCATAGGCTTCGACTTGCTAACGAAACTGGGAGCCACCCTCAATATGCAAACTAAAAAAATATTGTATGGTTCCGTGTCTGAGGACCTGCAGTTCTTGATTGCAACAATGTAAACTTTACCAACATAAAGGACATAGACGTTCCAGAATCAGTAAAAAAGGAGTTTATCGAAATTATGAAAAAACGATCTATAGTCTTCTCCGACGCAACTCAAACGCCGTACAACACAAATGTTGTGGCTACTATTCGCATTGAGGATAACAACCAAGTGTACTCTAAAGCGTACCCGCACCCAATGGGTGTCGCAGATTTCGTTAATATAGAAATAAAAGTCTAATATTATAACCCCGTCGAGATCACCGTATAATAATCCATCTTGGGTGGTCGATAAAAAAGGGTCAGATGAGACAGGTGGTAGGAAAAAGCGTTTGGTAATCGACTTCAGAAAACTGAACGAAAAAACCATTCCTGATAAATACCCCTTGCCAAGTATCAAGTTAATACTGGCAAACCTTGGCAAAGCCAAATATTTTACAACTCTAGACTTAAAATCTGGTTATCACCAAATTTTCCTCGCGGAACAAGATCACGAAAAAACCTAATTTTCAGTAAAAGCAATATAAGCAATACATAGCAATATAAATGAATATTGAAAAAGCACAGAGGGATAATCTTGACAGGTGTAACCCATCAAGACAAAATAGAATATTACACTCACGCCCGGTACATTCCCATAACCGACAGAACTGCATTGGTTTGGAAACATAGGAGTTACTTTAGGCATTCGAGCAATTTGACAGAGTTTTCAATTATGATAGACGAAACAGCTAGATTGTCCGTTTTTTTCCCACAATCACACATGCGAAAATTGTTATATGTTGATACTGATCATATTAGAAATATATTATCCGTACTAAAGGTACACCACCGAATTGCCAGAAGCCTAGACTTTTTAGGCACCGCGTTAAAAGTGGTAGCGGGCACACCTGATGCCGCTGACCTCGAAATGTTAATGTCCGAGTCCCGGTTAATCGATTCAAACAATAGACAAGTAGTTATTAACACCGAAACGCAAAAGCAGATTAACAAACTAACCGATGCTGTCAACGAAATCATTAAGGAAAAAAAGAATAACCTAGTTGACACACCCCATTTATACGAATTTTTTTTGGCCAGAAATAGAATGCTAATTACATAGATACAGATTCTGAGGCTCACGGTCACACTTGCAAAATCAAATATCATAAACCCTGCCGTTTTTAGGTCCCCGTTATCAGCCTAATAGAGGCATCTAATATTAAAGTCCTTCAGTCCGACAATATTATTCACGTGCTCATTGCATACCCTAAGATAAAATTTAAATGTAAAAAGGTTACCGTCTTCCCCGTTTCTTACCAACACACAGTTTTCCAACTACGGGTCACGGCGTATTGCGAGCGTAAGCCCCATAACGCTGGTAGACGATGTACAATGATACTCAATGAGTGTCCGGCAATAGTCAGCACGGATGACGGCCCTAATATAGAAACAAATGGCACGCATCTAATAACATTTGAGCGACTAGCCTTTGTAAGGCTCCATCTCGAGTGGAGAGAAGACGAGTTGCATAGGAAATGCAATAGGTTGAAGAATCATTCAAGACGACCGAGGACGGTCTTACTCCTAACCTCTCTACATTTGAGCCTGCAAGTAGCTAAGGGGATGCCTACTAATTCTTTCTCCAGAAGGAGAGGGTTTGTAGTTCCTGCCCTTGCTAATTTATCTGCGGCGCAATTTCTCTTGTGGTCCCTATATTGATGAACGGTCACTGTAAAACTAAAACCTGCATTAATTAACAATTCGATTTGGAAACTGGGCACACAATAAGTTTATGTAGAGAAGAAGAAGGAACTAGAAGCGTCGATGGCAAGTTCGCCGTGGGAGTTTTTGCTTTGCTTTGTTATAGCTCTTATATTTCAATAGCTCTTATATTTCAATAAATAAGTTAATCATCATAAGGAAATTTGATCCTTCAGAGCCAGATTCGTTATTGTTAGTAAAGTAAAGCACCATTGCGATGGAACAACTCAAACGCCTAAGGGAGTGAGGGGCCGTCTCAAATCCAGCCTCACCAAACTGCTACACACAGCAGAAAACTCTTCCGCATCAATCGGCGTTGACGCTGTGGAGGTACTGCTAGTCAGGCTCGACAAGGTTTGGAATGATTTCGAACTTGCCGGAGATGATCTGAGCGTGCTTGACGACGTCGAGGGCTGGGTTGATCCTGCGGATGACTGCGACGAGTATGAGGCGAAGTACATAAAAGCCCGTGCGCTTTTGTTTTCCCTCAAGCGCTCACAGGAGCCGACAACACCAACAACAACGAGACATGCAGAAGGAGATTCAATAGCTAACAACGACGCTATTTCCCGCTTAGTGCAGCAACAACAAGAGTTTTTCGAACGCCTAGGAGCAACTTCAACACCAACCCAGGCTGACGCCGCGGCGCCAGTAAGGGAGACGGAATTACCGAAAATACACATAAAACCGTTTGGTGGCATTTACAAGGAGTGGCCAGCCTTCAAAGCACTGTACATAAGCACTGTACATAGCAAGCAACATCTGGGTAAGATACAAAAGTACCACTATCTAAAATCGTTCCTCAGAAATCGGCAAATGGCGTACCAAACTTGCAGCGTAGTTTGGTACGCCATTTGCCGATTTCTGAGACGGCATATGACAACGCTTGGGAGCGCCTCAACGAGAGATACGATCGACCACGGCAAATTATTCACAACCTGTTGGACACCTTTATGGAGCTACCATCGACTAACAATGGAGAGGTATCCATATTGCGTAGCATATCAGATGATGAAAATGAGGTCATCCGTGCATTGGACTCAATTGGCCATATGGACCGAGACTGCTGGGTTATCCATTTATTGCTGAATAAAATCGATCCAGAGTCACGCCGCAAATGGGTAGATGCAAGCCGTGCTTCAAATTCACCAAAAGTCGAAGAGTTCTTCAAGTTCCTGGACGCACGATGTGAAGAATTTGAGCTGTGTCAAAGCGATCCTGTACCGAGACAGGGCGGTAACAACAAGAAGACAAGCAGAGCTATGGTAACTGCTGCGCTGACAAAATGCGTGAATTGTAATGCGGATGGGCATCAACTGTCTAAGTGTCCTCAATTCATTGGTTTGTCTATCGACCAACGCCGTTCTTTTGTAAAGCACAAATCTCTCTGCTTTAACTGTCTCAAACCAGGTCACAGGTCATCAAACTGTAGCTCAAAGTACAACTGTCAGCAGTGTGGCAGCAGACACCACACACTCATACACACGCATGCTATGCAGACCAACGAGGGTCAAATCACATCCACGTCTTCAAGCGATCACAAGGATCCAGACACGACATTTGTGACTGCGAGTCACATGTCACAGGCTCTACTCACGCCAACCCTATTGTCACATGGGCAAGTAGGACGAACATGTACTTTGCCAACTGCATTGGTACACATCCGCAACTCTCAAGGCACATACACAAACTGCCGGGTGCTACTCGACACGGGCTCGGAGTTATCATATGTATCGGAACGCTGTATTAAGGCACTGGGTCTTAGCCGGGTTCCTGGGCGGATTCTCATTTCCGGCATTTCTTCAATCAAGGCCGATACCACGAGGGGATTCAGCACACTCACGATCAAGTCTTGAGTTTCTGATCACTCGCTACAAGTAAAAGCTCATATTCTAGGAAAAATCACATCTACGCTGGCAAGGGAAAACATTGATGCATCTGCGCTTGAGATCTTCAATAGGATTCCGCTTGCAGACACGGAATTCAACTCGGCATCGCCTATAGACGTTCTTCTAGGCACCGATTCTGTATGGGCTATTTTAACCGGCAACAGGAAGCTGGATGCGCAAGGCAACACAATAGCTATTTCAACAATCTTCGGATGGGTTGTCACATCGATTGCGTATCAAAATCCATCAATCACCACGTCATTTTTGTCTACAGTCGATATCCATGCTACTCTACAAAGGTTTTGGGAAATCGAGGACTCCCAAATCACCACTCACCATGATCCTGAAAATGTTAAGGTAGAAGAGCATTTTCAAACCACGCACTCACGCGACTCCAAGGGAAGATACACCGTAGAGCTTCCATTCAAGGATGCTGATCCACAATTCACTGACACTCTGCAGGGAGCAACCCAACGCTTTGCTTCTGTGGAGCGCCGTCTACATAGAGACACAGATCTGCACTCACGGTATGTACAATTCATGCAAGAGTATATTTCTCTAGGCCACATGCGCCAATTGAACCCTGAGGAAATTCTCACCAACGATGGAAGGGTATTCTACATGCCACTTCACCCGGTACTTGGAAAGAAACTACGAGTAGTTTTTGACGGTTCATTCCAAGATTCTTCTGGTCAATCTTTAAACGACACCCTGAACGTTGGGTGTTCCTGTTCGATGTATGCGTACGCTTTCGTTTACATAAATACGTTTTTTTTGCGGACATTATCAAGATGTTCAGGCAAATTTCGATCAACAAGCATCACCGCAACTATCAACGTATCGTTTGGAGAGAACATCCTTCAGCTCCACTTCTACATTACCAACTCTGCACTGTAACCTATGGCACTGCGTGTGCACCATTTCTGGCTGTACGGGTTCTCGAGCAACTGGCCAGAGACTACCAACATTTGCATCCAACTGCTGCGCGCATTTTTCTTGAAGATTTCTACGTTGACGACGTTTTAACAGGAGCTGACACCGAGAAAAAGCTTCTACAATACAAACAAGAACTAATTCAACTAATGTCATGTGCTCAACTCGAGCTTGGAAAATGGATTTCCAACAGCAACCGCGTTGTCGACCCTGAGACAACAATCACAAACAATACATCATACAGTCCACTCGAAACTACGAACAAGGTTTTGGGAATTCATTGGCAACCGCACACGGACACATTGGCATACAAGGTATCTTTGCCCAGCGAGGGAAAGATTACAAAACGGCAAGTTTTATCAGACGTGTCTCGCATTTTCGACCCACTTGGATTGCTGGCTCCAGTGGTTATTCAATTCAAAATCCTGTTCCAAGAACTTTGGGTTCTCAACTTAGACTGGGACAGCCCGCTACCGCTCAGCCTGGAAGATTGGTATCTCAAATGCAAGCACGATATCAACACGCTCAATGAACTTGAGGTTCCACGCTACATTGGCAACTCTACTGACACAATTGAATTGCACGCCTTCTCGGACGCATCTATAAAAGCCTACGCCGCTGCCGTTTACAGTAGAGTCACTCTCCCTGATGGTAACATACAGGTTACTCTTATTGCTGCAAAGACTCGTGCTGCACCGCTCAAAACACAATCACTTCCACGCCTGGAATTGTGCGGCGCACTGCTACTAAGTCGACTCATCAACTCAGTTAAAGCTGCACTGAAAAACTACAACGTCACTGTTTACGCCTGGTGCGACTCTACCATTGTTTTGGCTTGGCTCTCGCACATACCTGCCAAACTAAAGACTTTCGTCGCAAACCGCACTGCCGAAATCCTCAGCATCATTCCACGAGATCACTGGCAACATGTCAAATCAGATGACAACCCTGCTGACTGCGCTTCAAGGGGCATGCTAGCTGCTGACTTAGTAAACCACAACCTATGGTGGAAGGGCCCACACTGGCTAGACTCAACCGAAGCTGAATGGGTAAAAACACCTAGCACTCCTCATTCTAGTTTCATTTCAGATGAACCAGTCCAGGCTGAAGTAAAAGGTTTCGCCTTCACGACAATGAGAACATACAACACTGAAACCTCACTATTGGATGAACTGATCGACCGTGTCTCCTCGTGGCCGAAGCTACTTCGTATTATCGCCTACGTTCTCAAGTTCATCCGACGCACTCGCAGAAAATCCAACACCGCTACGCTGACATTTGAGGAGATCCATGACGCACGGATCCTGTACCTGCGCCATGCCCAAGACGAATTCCAAGCTGACTACAAGCGACTCCTCAACCAGCAAGATTTGGGAAACAAATCAAAATTGCGCACCCTCTCACCGCAAATCGACAAACATGGACTCCTGCGAGTGGGTGACCGCTTAGGTAACTCAGAACTGCCAGCGGATGTGCAGCATCCAATATTTATGCCCAAATCTCATCGCATAACAAAACTCATTCTGGAACATGAGCACCGGATTCACTTACATCTTGGAGTATCGGCGTTATTCGTGATCGCACGCCAACGCTACTGGGTGTTTGGCGCACGCAACCTTATTCGAAAGATCACGCATGACTGTCTAAAATGCTTTAGACAACGGCAACACACATCTCACCAATTCATGTCAGATCTGCCGTCTGTCCGGGTTCGGCAGGCATTTCCGTTTGCAAACATTGGCTGCGACTACGCCGGGCCAATCACCCTCAAGGTCCACAAGGGACGAAATCCACGCAAGGAAAAGGGTTACATCTGCCTATTTGTATGCCAAGCCACTTCTGCCTTGCATTTGGAATTGGCTACAGATCTTACAACCGACACATTCTTGGTGGCACTCAGACGATTCATCTCTCGCCGCGGGAAATGCTCGCAAACGTATAGCGACAACGGGAGAAACTTCGTCGGGGCAAAAAAGGTATTAAACGAAATGCAAACTCTTCTGAAGTCAGACGAACACAACAACACTGTACTGAAGGCCCTGGCAGACGAAGGAATCAACTGGAATTTCATTCCCCCCATGCACCACACTGGGGTGGCAAATGGGAATCAGTTGTGCGCTCTGTCAAACTGCATCTTCGTAGAGTCATTGGCAAGAATGTCCTCACCTTTGAGAAAATGCACACACTTCTCGCCCAAATAGATGCTGTGGTCAACTCACGTCCACTATTCTCAACTTCGGACACTGAGGTCAACTATCTGTCGCCAGCACACTTCCTCATTGGTCGTCCCTACACGACAGTACCAGAAGGCGATCTATCAAATGTACCAATCAACCGTTTGGATTATTGGCAACAGACTCAAGCTATGCTGCAAGGCTTCTGGAAACAATGGCACATGGAATATCTTACATCACTCCAGCATCGGCCAAAGTGGATGAACAAATCGGTCAAAGATGACATCGTGCTCCTTAAGGATTCTCACACCCCGCCAGCAGCATGGCCTCTCGGAAGAGTCATCGAAACGTATCCAGGGAAGGATGGAATGGTCCACGCTGTACGACTTAGGACTTCAACTGAAGAAACCACCCGTCCAATTGTCAAGATCGCCCTATTACCAAATTCTGAAACAGTGTTTCAGGGGAGGCCGGGATGTTGATGAACGGTCTGTAAAACTAAAACCTGCATTAATTAACAATTCGATTTGGAAAATGGGCACACAATAAGTTTATGTAGAGAAGAAGAAGGAACTAGAAGCGTCGATGGCAAGTTCGGCGTGGGAGTTTTTGCTTTGCTTTGTTAGACAGATGGCGAAATCAAGCGATTGAGCCAGCTCTTATATTTCAATAAATAAAGTTAATCATCACCCTATGTCTGTCATACTGCTCCACCATCTCGTAAAAAAATCTGCAACAATTATTGACTGCCCTAGAGTAGGATGAGAAACCGTCAAGTGCCTGCTTGATTGTCAGAAAAGATACATATGGTGTCCTGATTGCCCACAAATGCTGGGGATTTAAGTGCTTGAATGATGGTTATTACTTTAGCCTGGAAGACATTGCAGTGGTCAGGAGGTCTGAATGACTCTTTTGGACACAGACGTTTACAAAAGAAATAGCCTCCCTCCTGGCCGATGAGCTTTGATCCATCTGTGTAGATGTGAAGGGAAGCCTCTGGTCCCAGGGTTTGCGTATCCCACTCCTACCTGGAGAGAATGGCGACTTTGTAGTTTATGGTGTCGACGGGAATATATTAGTCTGCATCTCCCTCTGGCATGAAGTGGCGCAGGTCCAGCCTGGAGTGACCAAAACTAATCCTGCTCCATAGGTTCGCCTCACGTAGTCTTATTGCCGAAAGTGTGTAAATAATCCCCATAAGTTTCACTAGGTAGTAGGTCTAGTAGGTAGTAGGTCTAGGATGAACGAATCTAAAACAGTTTACGTCCCGGGTCCTAAAGGTTGGGTACCATCAAATAATACTCGCGGAACACGACTGTAGGGCGTTTCAAGAATTCGCTTTGGACTAAGAAATGCCAGCCAGCCAGCATTTTCAAGAAGACCGATGACATCCTGCGGGAAAAAATTGGCAAATTTTGAAGTCTATGTTGACGACATTTTAATTTTTTTTCCGAAGATAAGTAGGGCTCATGTAAATCATGTAGACTGAGATCTAAAGACTATTTGCGACGCTAACATGAAAGTATCGGTACAAAAGTCTCGTTTCTTCAACAAAAGCGTAATCTTCCTGGGTCTTTTTGTCCACACAACCACAGACCTAGAGAAGGTGAAAGCCATCAAAAAATTTCCAGCGCCGAAAAATGGTTAGGTCATTCCTAGGCCTAGCAAGCTACTACAAATGCTTTATCAAGGGCTTCGCTTCATAACAATCAATGCCATCCTAAAGGTAGAATCAGTAGATAAATCGCGAAGAGTAAAAGTCCCATTTAGTGAAGAGCAACAGAGGGCCTTCCAGAAATTGTGCATCATCCTGGCACAAAAGAAATCCGTATATCCCTATAAGAGCGTCCCATTACAATAATCTCAAGGATATTGTTGCCAAGGGAACTTACGAGAGGGAATTACTTTCCATTGTATGGGTATGATTGCGGCACCACCTATACGCAGGTAGCAACCTGTTTACCAGCCCTTAACGTTCAAAATAAGACGATGGCGAGGCCCCATTGAAGCAGCGCGCTCTCAATCAAAGAGCACGTTTGTTCTCTACGGAAACAAAAGGCAACACGAAAGCCACTTCCCTGGCAAGGAGACTCTGCTTGAGTAGCTTGCAGATACGGTAGTACCGAAAAGCTTTAACGCCATGTAATCTACACATGCTGGCGCTGATACAGGATGACCTAGCTTGGAGATTTTTTTTCACCAAATCTTTCCTTCCAAAAACGAAATAACCGACATTTTCAGTTCTGGCGAAAGGAAGGAAATGGAAGGAGGGCAAAAAAATCGTTCCATTCGGTTATCAGTAACAGACCGGTCGATGTGGTATACACCGGACCAACCGACCCACAGGTTGAAGTCAATGAGAGAATCAAGAGCGCCCAGGACATACTCAAAGCCGGGAAAAACGCCGCCAGGCTAAACCCAATCTTTGAAGTGGTCGAAAAGGTCTTAGTCCAACAGAAGACTAGGAAAGAAACTTATACCATTATATGAGGAGAGGCCAGTGGATGCACTCTGGGGGCCATATGAAGTGACCAATAAACATACGTTAGAATAATTCAAACAATTGGTGATGGTGCTCTAGCCATGGTATCAGCACACATAACGAAATATTCCCAACCAAACTACATTTATGATATCCTGGTGTGGGAAGACTTCACCTATATGACACATACGGTAAACATCACAGAATACAGACGAATAGCAGAAGAGGCTGCCAAAATATTGGTAATCGGCACAAACCACCTGTGGGTCGTTCGCGAATCCTTAAGCTTCCAGCATACGATGGCCAGTATCCTGGACTTTTTTAGGTCAGCATTAAAAAAATAGTAGCCGGAACGCCAGACGCAAGGAACTAAGGGAAAATTTAACTCACAGAATCGCAACTCATGAATTGAAACAAAAGACCAATAGACATTAAAACTAAAATTCAGAATCAGATAAATAGCTTCACCTCCACAGCCAACCGAATTCTATAAGTTTGAAAAAATTTTCAAATTAATACCAATTCATTTCGTTGTTTTTCAAATTAATTAGCCAACTGTGTCGCACCGTTGATTGAGCATCGTTGATTGCAATAATGATATCTTGCGCCCCAATCTGTATTGGCCTCACTTACCGACGTCTCACCAGGGCCAGAAGACACGCGATTCAACTAAAGGAGGTGATTGCCAACATTGGGACGTTTTAGGGCGGCCTTGGTCTTGGGAGGGGGTTGTTAACTAGAATAATCCGGTTTTGCTGACCGTGGTTTACCACCGATCAAATTGCTTACACAGCATTTCACCGGATAGTCGTGCACAGACGGCATCCACTGAATATTTGGGTGGCCCCTGTGATTATCATATTCGGTAAGCCTTAAGTCAAAGAATTGTATAAACATTCAGTCTCGTTTTTAATGTCTAACTTTGCGCACGCTTCGTAGATGGAAATAAATTAAAAAAAGTACGACTCCGGATTTTATTTGCGCAGCCACAGGAACGGATACAGTAAAGTAAAAAAAATTGTTTTCCTAATATATGTACATTGCTGACGGGATTCAATTTTCTGGATGTACATTTTTTAAAATTCTTTTTTTTATTAAGTGTTTGAAAATAATAAATAAAAATAAAAAAATAACTTTAAAAAATTATTGAAAAGTTTTTTTTTTAATTTTTGGTCTGCAGTTATAATAGCATTTAATAAAATGCATCTCATTATTATTGTTACAAAAAAACAAGATAGGAAAGCAAACTTCGCGCAGAGCCGAAGTTGATACACTCTTACAGTTAGGTAGCAGGTATATTATTATATATATATATATGATCGTATACAGTTGTCCAATTTCACCATCAAATTAATTTTCTAATAAAAATGTTAGAAACCGCTTCAAGCATCTTTAAAAATAGCAAAGTTGTGCCATTTGCATTTTGTGTGTATTAGATTGCCCATAATGTACCATCTGTACCAAGTTCCATCTTTGTAAATTAAAAATCACCAAAGTTATACCAAATCCGATCGTTCTATGATCGTACAACTATAGAATACAGTCGGCCGATCCTTATGAAATATTGAACATATTTTGGCGTGAAAAGTCCAAACTACTAAAAAACCACAAAACTATGCCAGTTCCGATCAATCAGTTATATGGCCATAGGATATAGTCGACCTTCCAACTTAAATACTGCAAACAATGCAAGTACTCAAACAATGAAGGATGTGTTCCAAGTTTCAACTCGATAGCTTTAAAACTGAAAGGCTGGTTTGCGTACTCAGAAGGTGATCATGATCAAGATATATATACTTTATCGGAGAGTCTTCTAAAGACGGAAAGACCCCTCGTGGGTAAGTCGGACAGTCTCAATTGCGGGATTTAGAGCGAGTGCGCAAGGATCTGTGATCCGTGGCTCAAGGACCCCCTGTGGGTAAGTCCGGCGGCTGTAAACGAGTCATCAAGCAAAGATGAGTCAAGGACCAAGTGGAGAAAGGATCAAGGAACTGCGGCGGAACTGAAGCCGCAGGGTTAATCGAGTCGGGTTGGTTTATTCCCGCAAACGACAGGTGTACTGGTGTCATAGCAATAGCAAAGGACCGCATATAAAACCAGACGGATACCCCGGTCAAGTTATGAGACTCCTGATCCAGGCTCTCTGGGGCGTTCGCACAGCGAATCACCTGGAGTGAAGGAGGTGCGACGCAAAACTTCTGGTCAGCCATAGATCCTGCGGCAACGTCAACAACAAGAGCAGCGACAACACAAGGAGTGGATTAACGGCGACGTCAACAACAGGAGCAGCAACGACGACGGGAGCGGATCAACGGCGACACCAACAACGAGAGCAGCATCGAGAGCTGCGATAGCGGCAGGAAAGGAGCAGCATATGTCCCGCAGCTGAAGCACGTGAGTCCAAACTGAGGAAACCGTGAGCCGAACCGGCGCCAGGCACCAAGACCACACGTCCTTCTGGGAAAAAGCTTCGGGGAGCGTGTTTATTGGCACCTACCCGGAACGACGGGAGGAAAGATCCGGCGGAGGAGTCAACTCCGGTGAGATTCACCTTTACACCCATTTGAAAAAGCTAGAAATAAAAAGGGATATTGTTAAACGAAGCACCCCGAGTTATTTTTTGGTTCGGGCAATCACGTCAGATATATAAATTCGGTAGAACGACCCACAAACTCTGTGAGCTAGATGCGGCATCTGTTGCGAGCGCAAACAAGAAAAACAGTTCGTTACGCTATAATAAGTTCAATACATTTTTTTTGCGAGTTTCTCCTTAAATCCAAAATTAAAATTAAAAAAAAACAATAATATCCATAGTAAAGTTGTACGCTAAAAATCATACTGACATAAAAATAAATGGATTAAATTCGAGATTTCAACTTTGAATGAGTATTCCAAACATACGGTAGCTGTTACATGCAATTTCATAATTTTAATTGCGCGGTTCCCACTGCATATGTACAGCCCGACCGAGGGACGCTGCCGCGTGACGTACGGCTCGAATCGCTGGAATAGATCCGAGATAGTTAAGCGAAAACAGATAAGGCGGTTAATATAAGCGATTTAAGATTGTTAGTAGAGCAAAGTGACAAGATACGGTAGAGACCATTACACAGTAGTTGGGCTTGTATAGAGCCGCGGCCAAAAATATTTCTATCGCAATGAAATTTTGTCCAAAAATCTATAAAAATATTCTAAGCACACTGTAAAAAAATCGTATCGTATAGCTTCCATACAAACGGATGGAGCGACTTTTCATTAAATAATTTTTTTCTCAATACTAAATTAAATATTTGACATTTTAATACAAACGTTGCAACGTTAACCAACGTGTTGGTTAAATTGTAATCCCTAAATAATCCCCATCCGTAATCCCTGCCAGAAATTTTACGTAACTTGGTATTAAGTTGAAGAAAGTCTTACTATTAACAAAACTACGAATAAGCAAATATTGATGTTTACTCATATTTGTATTAAGAAAGAGTGATAAGACTTCAACAAGATTAAATTCTGTAAATTCTGTTGAGATGAATTGCATGAGCGTAATATAGTAGCAATAGATTCTTCTGTTTTTGACAGATCAGCTATTTCCAGACGCTTCTTTAAAATCTGCTTTGGGTCATCCACGGTCAGGATTTTTCGATGTTGATGGGGCGCATCTTTCATTCAACCAATCAGATTGATATTGGAGAATTGACGATTTCATGCGTTTGTATTTTACCCAAAACGTTAAATCCTTTTGCAAACGTATCCAATTCTCTTCGATACTTCAATCTTGTCAACAATATAGCCGTTTTTTACAATATTTGCTTCTAGACCTTCAATCAAGTTTGATCGTCTTTCAATGGCGCTACCTTCTTCGCTACACCATACATTAAAAACTTATAAACGTGAGAATACACACTTATAAGAAGAACCTATTAAAGTTTAAAGCAATGGAATAAACAAAAATTAAATCAAAACTATTAATAAAAACAAACTCAAAACACGAAGACAAAGCAACAGAACAACAATCACACGAGCGAAAACAAATTTTTGTAGTGCAAAACTGAGCCTCAAAAAGTTAAGAGGGTGTTAGAATTTTCACGATTTTAATCACATCTGCAAATTTCTGCAACAAAAAAATTTATTACCTTAAGAGCCAGGCAAACACATTGGTATACAACTTAAATGTGGATTTTTGTGGGGTCACTACTAAAACTTTAGCTAAACATAAAAAAGACGTTTAAAATATAGACAAAAAACATGTATTTTTTTTAAATTAATATAACGAAAACAGTTTAACAAGTACAATTTTTTATAATATGTCAAATTTTAGAAAATACCTTCAACTTAAAAATCCATTACAAATATTTTAAATTTGGACACGTAATAAATGATCTGACCACTTCAAAGTTCGGTTTTGTTCTGAAAAATTCGCGATGCGCGCAAGATGCACTGTGAAAATGAACACCTTCACTCAATTTCAATTCCATTTTTAGAAAGAACGGTTAATTTTGCAGACAAACCTAGTATGCCACAAAGAAGTTTGGACAATTTAGAAGCGTTTTGTGTACTTTCCCTACATTTTTGTTGTTATGACTTTTTTTAATTTTGGCCTATGGGCGCAACCACTGTGCATTATAGTCCGACCATAATACCATGGCTGAGTAGTAGAGGACGAAAGTTTCTAGTCCTTCTACTAAGAACGTTAAAATTTAAGCGTGTTAGTAAATGCTGACTGTCTATATTTCCATAAATAAGATTATATAGAAATATGACACCCAGCATCGTTCTACGGTTTGTTAATGATGGTAAGTTGATTAGTAAAATTCTACTACGATAAGAGGGGAGGTAAAGATTTGCATCCCAATTAAATCCCCTAAGAGCAAAAGTAAGGAAGTTTTTTTGTACAGATTCAATGTGATCTTGGTGTACTCCATATTGAGGACTCCAGACACACGATCCATACTCAAGAATCGGACGGACCAGTGATATATTTAACGTTTTAGTTATGTACGGGTCATTAAATTCTTTTGACTATCTTTTAATAAAACCAATCACACCCATATCTTTATTAACCATGGAAGATATATGGTCGGTAAGTTTACTTTTCAAATCTAATAGGACACCCAGATTGATAACCTCAGCTAATCGTTCTGAGGCGTACAAAGTAGGGGTCCCAGATGGCTTCCTTGGGGCACCCCAGATGGGGCGCGGACTAAACGCGAGGTAACATCTTTAAAGAAAACACGTTGGATTCTCCCAGATAAGTAGCTCAAAATCCACATAAGAAGATCAGTTGGGAATCCCAAAAGACTGAGTTTACTTATAAGAAGCGAATGGTTAACAGAGTCAAATGCTTTACTGAAGTCAGTGTATATGACGTCTGTTTGTAAGCCATTCCGGAAGCCATCCGTGATAAAAGATGTTAGCTCCAATAAGTTGGTAGTGGTGGAGCGGCACTTCATGAAGCCATGCTGGCACGGATTTATTATTGAGCTACATAGGTGTTGCAAATGTGGAGTGATAAGTTTTTCAAAAAGCTTTGGAATTGCTGAAAATTTTGAGATGCCTATATAATTTGCAGCGTCGGATTTTTTCCCTTTTTTATGCAGCGGAATGATGAAGGATTCCTTTCACATAAGGGGAAAGATCGAAGTTTCCAGAGATAGATTAAAGAGTTTAACGAGCGGTTTGCACAGAGCCTCTGCGCAGTTATTCAGAACTGTGACGACCAGTGAGGTGGCATCGCTGGAGATATCGGATGAGAGAAAGGGTTGCACGCGGTGTCCGGCCAGATCTCGTCGGCTATTGGGCGGGTTCTGAAACACCCCCTTCTCTCCCCTTGATGCTGCCTGGGGAATCATAAATTATTTCAATAATGATGCGGGCGCAACCTTAAGAACCCCGAAGGTCAAACTCGGGCTCCTCAGAACGGTATATATCAGGATCCTTCGGGGATCCCTAAGAAGGTACATAGCATAGGCTGGCGGCAGGGCGGTGGCAAATCAAACGAGGCGAACTGTGTTCTCTTACTCCATTATAAACTTCATATTTTTTCCTTAAAAAGGACCTTGAATCTCTAAATAACATCTCTTATCTAGCCTCCTAAATAACCTAGTAATTCAATATATATTTCTTCTTATTACGCTTAACAATAACTCATCACTAATGATTTGCGAACTTAATGTATATTCAATTCGATAAGATTTGCGGACGCGCTCTCTATTTCATTGCATAAGATTTTAATTGCTAAAAGGGCACCACTACTAAGTCCGCGTACGGATGTGGGCCATGTTCGATTTTCATTCCTTTCTTATCTCTGTTCAATGCAGCGAGGTGGTTAACTGCCTAACTGGTGAAGCCTCTTGGGCCGGAACTCGGAAAACGTGAAAAAATAGTGATCGGAGAATTCCGCATCACTTCAGCTGGCTTGGCATAGATTGAAGATTACTCACTTTTTTTTATTATATCTGCGACGAGTCGTTGAAGCGCTTCCACTACTCGAGGCTGGAAAAGAAAAAACACAACGGGAGGACTCTCGCCTTTCCCGTTAACAATGCCAATAAAAAAAACTTAGCCAGCAGCAGTGCTCCAGCTTGAAATCTCCGGACTTTGCTTCCTCTTCTCCGCTTTCGGCACCGTTAGGCCATCAGTCGGACGAGTTCCTCCGCTCCCTTGAGCAACAGAGCACTTTTTGAAAGCGACGCAAGCGCCCTGTCCCTGCCTCCTATCCTATGACCGACGCTTAGTCCACGGCTACTCCTCCGAATAACGGAGCGCTCCTTGAAAGCGCCGCGAGCGCTCCGGTTTCGCTTCTGCTTCTATAGGATTGCGCCTATTTCACGACGACTCCTTCGAACGACGGGGTGCTCCTTGAAAGCGCCGCCAGCACTCCGTTCTTGGTTTCACTCCTCCAGGCTGACGACTACCGCACGGCGGCTCCTGTGAGGTTAGGGCCGAACCCTACCTTAGTCTCCCGCGGAGCGCCCCTTAAAGCGTCGCGAACGCTCCAGCTGCTTCAGCTCCGGTCGAGCTCACTGTATTCCTAGCTCCAAACTTGGTTTCGATGTCCCCTCTGAGCCCCGCCTCACGGGCGGCCGGTTGGCGAGATTCGCGCCGCAACTGAGACTCGCTCTGCTTCTTCTGCTCTCTCCGTAGCACGTTCTCCGAACGTTCCAGCTCTCTGCGCGCGTCGCTCGCACCACGCCTTGCTGCCACTAGGGATCTAGCTTGTACGCTTGTACCCTTGACCTAACGAAACGAAAACATCTACGTCAGGGTCGCACGACCATAACCTAACCTCAAGACTCACCTCGCTTCTGCGACCCGCGACCTGCCTTAACTCAGCTCCACGTACACCGGCAAATGGCCGCTTGTGGCCTCTTTTTCTATAACTGCCGGTCCTACACCAGCTCCTCCAGCGCGATGATCCCTCAGCGGGTAAAACTTCGCTTCAGCCCTTCTTGAACTTCTAGATGCTTTTCCTTGCACGGCCGAACTTTCTTATTCCGTGGTCAAAACACCAAAGAACGCTGCTACCACGCGGTTTTCTAACCTACGCTTTAAGCTTGTTGCCAGATCGGCAAAGCCCTTCACGAAATGCTAAATAGGGTCCTACTATGCGATAGGGCTGCCACGTAGGCTGTTTCAACACCCCTCCCCGGGTTGCCACCCCGGACGACCTATCGCCGACGTTACAAAACATAGCCTGGTACTCCATCAGGGCCTGGCGAATACACGGGCCTGACCTTAAGAAGATCCGATAACACACCACTTTGATCGAAAGATGGATAAGATTGGTTGATTGGATATGATAAGTGTAAGGCTGAGCTGAACTGCAGCTAGGTGAATACGTAGTTTGAAAAAACTGTGCAAAGAGAAAAAACTGTGCAAATTGGTACATATACCTTTCAAAAATAATATCGATTGTAAAAGATAGTGGTGCTAAATATGCTTAAATTATCATATTAGCTATATGCATATTATGCAGCTAAAACTTTATCAATTTTTTTTATTTTTAAACTCGTATGTTTGTTCTGGGCTGTTGATCAGGGAGCCTTAAGGTTATGGAGCAAGTGAAAATATGGGTGGAGTCAAATAAAAATGTGAATAAAAATGGCATGATCAAGGCCCAGCTTACTTGGAGTTTTTTTAGGAGATTTAACGGGAGTGTATTGGTTTTTTTTCGCTTGAAATGGAGTATTTACGATTATCAGTGTGGGAATTTAATGAAACTTAAATGTAAATTTTTCTTTTACTACTTAAATTCGTCTTTTAATCTAGTCAGTAATTATGTTTTCATTTACTAATATTATTGCGTCATTCTGAATTATTTAATTTTTCTCGATTTATATTTGAGACAACCATACATCCCTTGCCTTGGCGTGCGCGAGGAGAATCTATATATAGCCCAAGAATTAAAAATTTTCTGTAGGCAACTGATCTAAATGAATTATATACCAATCGAAAGGTATTGTTTCAATTAGATAATTTTTGTCCAAACATATTCCAAAAGTTATTTGGTTTTGGGAGAAATTAGGGTGAAAGTAAAAAAAATTGGAATCACTGAAGTGGTGGACACATTTTAGTCCAGATAAAGTATTTTTATACATTCTAATGCTAAATACGCGTCGATTAGTACCTCAACTAATCCAATCCGACATTTCTTTTAGAAGTTATTCAAAAAATTCTCGATTTCTTCTTCTTCTTCAAAATGAATCCAGTGTATGCCTGTTTGCACTATTTTTTTCTTGGCAATCCTGAAAAAAATTGGAGATGTTTTTACTATCATATGAGCAACTATTGTTTTACAACTTTTTGAAATACATTAAGCTTACGTCAAAAAATAAAAAAAACGTTAATTAAAAAATTCATTACTTTATAATTAAGAAAGATATTTAAACGTGCTTTGCGTCGTTTCACCTTCTTTGAAACCAAACGTCTTTATAGTGCACAAAAAAAATACACTGAAAATACATTTTTTTTTAAGAAAAAAATTATTTTTTAAAATTTTCTCATTTGATCTAATTTATATTGCACGTGGTGATAGCTTTTGAGATAACGCAACTTTTGATATATCGCTTATATCTGGCAAAATTCGTTAACTCCAGATATAGTTTCCAGATATAGTCGTTAACTCCAATCTGGAGATAGTCTAGTTTTTCGCTTAACTATCTCGGATCTATTCCCGCGATTCGAGCCGTGCGTCACGCGGCAGCGTCCCTCGGTCGGTTGGACGGGATGTGGGCTGTACGTATGCATGGGGCACCGCGAAAAATAGTCCTTTAAGTGCAGCCACCTGTGAAGCTTGCTGTTACTCACACATGTGTTGTGTATTTGATTGGCAACTTTGTTTTTTGGGCATATATTTGGGCAATACCCTACAAAATATAGAGTATATCTTTTTAGCTTTTAGTTTATTTATTTAAAAATAAAATCCAAATAAAAAAGGGCTTAACAAGAAAGGAAAGCTAGATGATATACCCTTACAGTTGTGCCATTTTCGATCGTTCAGTTATATGGCGACTATTGGATAAAGTTGGCCGATCCCTATGAAATTTGGAAAATTAGATTATTTTGCCCAAAATAGAACCTGTGCTAAGTCCCTAATCTTTCTAACTTAAAAAACACCAAAGTATGTATCGATGTACATTCTGAATCTATCAATAGGGGAATGAATCTTTCATGGGAAGGAGCATGAAAGGACAGTATAGTCTGATATCGCACGGACTTTGTCGTTGTTCGGTTGAAGAGTGCCCTCTCCTACTACATATCCTAAATATTCCACTCTAGATAAGCCGAATTGGCTTTTAACTATATTGATGGTCAACCCTGCCTTGCGTAAATGGGAAGCAACTGCGGTTAAGTGAGTCAGGTGTTCCTCAAAAGTAGAAGACAACACCAATAAGTCATCTAGGTACACCATTACGCGAGACTTTAATTGATATGGTATAACCAGATTCATTAATCTGCACATCGTTTGTGATGCGTTACATAAACCAAAAGGCATGCGCTTAAACTGATATAGCGGTCGATTTGGGACAACAAAAGTTGTGTTTGGTCGAGATTTTTCTTCTATGGAAATTAGCCAAAACGCATCTTTTAAATCAATTTTTGAGACGCATCGAACAGCGGCCAGTCTACTCAATAGACCTTCTAAGTGTGGCATAGGATACGTATCCTTGGCGGTAACACTATTTAATAATCTTGAATCCAGACAAAACCTTATCTTTCCTGGTTTTACTAGTAGGACAATCGGAGAACACCATTCCGATGGAGGTGCTTCTTCGATAATGTCTAATTCTAACATTCTGTCAATTTTACTACATAAGAGTTTCTCTTTGGCTTGCGATATAGGATCATATCTCTGCTTGATGGGACGCGTATCCTTGGTGTCGTTCTACCAGCTTTGTTAAGCCCAATCCGTCACATTCAGAGGTAGAAAATAGCTTAATGGCGGTCTGTCACTTGCTGTTTTCTGTGGCTGACAAAGATAGATTCTCGCTACTCGTTTCTATCGCATGCACCTCGGGAAGATTGGGTTCATAGTTGATAGAAATTCCGAATTGATCCCAAAAATCAACTCCACATATTATGTCTTGTGAAATAGAAGAAACAATTAAAAACTCAAAATTGTTTTGAAAGTTGTTGTATACCAATGGTATTACTATTGAACCAGAAATTTCTTGACGTTTCCCGTGTGCTGTACATACTCTTCCTCTTCGTTTTATAAATTGCTTTGCATCTACGATTGATTTTGTTGATGATTGATGATAATTGTTGATGATTGATGATGAAAAATACGATGATGATTTTGTTGGCATTACTATCTAATAATGCATAGTAAGGTTGATTGAAAATGTGAAGCTTAACAAGTGGACGATTATCTTGACCATTTGGTGTAAGGCTCGAGACTTTATACGTTGAGGACTTCTTCAAACGGTTCCAAAATTCGCGCATTTGCCTTGCTGAGCGTGAATTTTGGTATTTCATTGAAAACAATTCAGATCTTTTTAACTCATATTCTTTAAGTCTAATGTGATACGGCTTTATAATTTTAGGTTTAATTTCTACGTCTAACAGTTCTGGTTAGACTGGATTTGAAAGTAGGGTTTTATTTTCGTTTGAATCTAATGGCGGACATCCCTCTTGTGTGAATTGCGGATGTCCTGTGCACCGTTTCCCGAATGCGGATTACATTTAATACATTTCGGTCGATTGGGATCTAAAGCTCCACATCCGTAGCAAAACACGCGCCGAGGTTTTAGACAATCTAAATACCTGTGTCCTGGATCATCCCAATTCCAGCACTTCATGGACGTTGTCTTTATTGCAAACACCTTTTGGATATCTGTCTATAAGTCCGAAACTTCATCTTGTTGGTCCTCTATAGCGACGGCATTAGTTGTACGTCTAAAATTATTTTGTAAATTCCCTTGCTTGTACTTATTGTTGTCAAAGAAGGCCTCATGTTTGTGACACTCTTCTCAACGCTGACAATGATGGGGTATCCACATGCAAAAACTCGTGATATAACTCTGGTCTTAGATTGTTTCTAACTTCTGCTACGATTTCTTCATCAGACAATGGTTCTCGTAAGGCATCAGTAATTGCAACCATGGCAGCTAAGAATTCATCGAAACTCTCGTTTCGGCCCTGTTTCCGTCTACGTAAGGTATCTTTAATGTCTCCTCCTGTACGTTGATCTTTGTACCTCTCTCTTAATCTAGTTTATAAATCGAAGGTGGTTTCCTCATTAGATCTACGCCAATAAAAATTCAAAGCTGGTCCAGCAAAAAGTAAATGTCCAAATTTGTAAAGCAATACAAAATTTCCATTTAATCATTGGGATGTGAAGCAGTTAACTCTATAAATAAAATCTTCTACCGAGATATGGCTAAGCAGCCCTGTAAATTTGATATGCCAATTCGAAATAACATTAGCAGTTTTATCTGAGAAATCTCTAACAGGTTCTTGAACTACCGGCGAATTATTATTACGTCTCTTAAAGTGATTGGATCGTGCTCCACTGTCTAAACTTATACGAGGATGGTTTAAGGGTGCAGGAAAATCTCATTCCAGTTGCGGTTCTTCTGGGTTTTCTCGAGGAATCCCATTTAATGACAAGCCATTTAAAGTTGTACGAACTGCTTCGAACAAGGTTGCTGCCATATTTATATGAAACGACTCCATAAAACTTGCTATCAATTGTTGGATTCTTTCTTCGCTAATACCATGAGCATCGATATTAGCCTGGGGATTTGTTACATCCTGACGCGATGTAGCTCCTAGACTCGTTCGAGGGTTTACATTTTCATTCGGCCTTTGGTGAGATCGGGTATTAGGTCTGTTTCTAGGAATTATACAATTATTAAAATTAATTATAATTAAGAATTAGGCAAATTATTCTAATAGAAAAACAATCAATTTAGATTTTATTACATCTTGAGATAATTCAGGCGAAAATATATGTAACAATAGGTTATAGTTTTTACAGATAACGCGAAAAGGATCATGATCCGCAAAAATAGATCTGCAAATTGGTAACCATAGGGGTCGGAAGGACCTGGTTGACCTGTTTGGAACAGAGAAAAGTATCTTTTCGAGTAAAAGTTTCGAGTCAACTTGACCAAGAATAATTTTATGAAGGAGCATGGCCCCAGCACAAGTACGACGTACCTGCAATGGTGGTAGGTCTAATAATTGTAGCCGACAAAGATATGGTGGAAGAAAATCATTTGAGTCCCAGTTTAAATATTTTAAGGCAAATAAAAGAAACTGCTTTTGCACTGATTCAATACTTCTTTGATGAAACATATAGTTAGATGGAAAGTTGAGACCTCTTCCTCTCAGCTATGAAATTTGTAGATCGATGCCTTCAGCCACGACTTCTTAGTCGGTTATAGGCTGATAGTGACGGTATTCGATAAAAAACGTCTTTTGACTTCCTTGTCGAGTAACAAAGGTTTCACAAAAAAGGACTTCAGTTTAGTCTTACAATTAATTTATTTGTACATGCGTACTGTTCTAAGTCTGGTTAATTACTAATCTTAGCATAAGCTAGGCTTCAAACTATTTAGTGGAAGCATACTATACATACATAAACTTAAAGTTAGGGTATGTGTGGGTGTACATGACTCCCCCAGCACATTTTTCGACAATATTGTTGAAATTTTCAGTGGATTAAATATTGAATAGGTGTTTACAAAAAAGGTTCTTAATTTGTACCATTTTAATTTTGGTATTTATTCTTTTTACCTGATCTTTATAAATTTTTTTTGTTGGGTTTTCATTAGATACCATGTAGATACCAGCTTGATTATTTTCGCGCGGTTCCCACTGCATACGTACAGCCCACCTCCCGCCCAACCGACCGAGGGGCGCCTGCCGCATAACGTACGGCTCGAATCGCGGGAATAAATTCGCGTTAGTAAATATAAGTTTAAGTAGAAGGATTATAAAGAAAGGGAGGAAGAATTAGTGTTCTCTTGAAGGTAATTTAAAATGGAAGTTTTCATATTTGACAGGGATTTTTTTTTTTTTTTTTAAATTTTTTTTTTTTTTTATTAAACTTTGCTTTCATTTATTGGATCTTCTCTTGATTTTGAGACTAACAATAAGTTTTCAAATCTTAACATTAACATTTAACTAACAGTAGACTAAGACTGCATTGGTTGGTTGCACGTTCCTCAAGACGGTCGCTGGGTGGGTAGGTCATTGCGACGAAGTCGTGATTGGTTGCTCAACCTTGTTAGACCTCTCGCCAGGTGGTTAGGGTGCGACAATAGCTTGCTAAAGTACTTTTCCTTCTGTTCTGCGATCACATCTTTGACTGGAAGAATGTTTAAGTCGCGATGTATGTTTTCGTTGCGAACGTACCACGGTGCCCCGGTGATTGTTCTCAAGATCTTCGACTGAGATCTCTGGAATATGTCAATATTGCTATTGCTGGCATTCCCCCATAACTGGGAGCCGTACATCCATATAGGTTTAAGTACCGAGTTATACAGCAGGAATTTATATTCAAGGCAAAGGGGAGACCGAGCGTTGATAAGCCAATGAAGCCTGGCTTTAAGCTTTAGGTGGATTCTTTTAGCTTCTATGTGGCGACGCCATGTGAGTCTTCTATCGAGGTGTACTCCTAGATATGTTACCTCGTTTGCTTGCGGGAGTAGGGTGTTGTTTAGCGTAAGGGGCGGACAATTTTGCCTATTCAAGGTGAACGTAACGTGCTTGCATTTTTGTTCGTTTACTTTAATTCGCCAGTCTGATAGCCATTTTTCAACATCCACCAGATTAAGAGCTAGCTGCGCAGTTGCTTGCATCGGGCATTTTGAGCGGCTAAGAATAGCTGTATCATCAGCAAACGTAGATGTTGTTAGTCGTGTTCTTGTCGGGATGTCTGCTGTGTAGAGGGATATTTGACAGGGATGAAAGAGAAATAATATCATACAGACCATTATAGTTTGAAAATCCTAAGGGGATCATGCTGTACATATGTCGATCTACAATGGCTTAAGAATAAAGGACTTAAGTTTCTGGTCCTTCTATTCGGAACGTTAAACTGTAAGCGTGTTAGTAAGTGCTGGCTATCTACATCACCATTAATAAGGTTGTGTAGGAAAACGACACCCAGCATTGTTCTACGATTTGTTAAGGAGGGTAAGTTTATTAGTAGGAGTCTACTATTATACGAAGGTAGGTGAAGATTTGCGTCCAAGTTAAGTCCTCTAAGAGCAAATAATAAGAAGTTCTTTTGTACGGATTCTTTGTGGTCTTGATGAACACCGTATTGGGGACACCAGACACATGAACCGTACTCCAGTATCAGACGGACCAAGGATATAAATAAGCTTTTAGTAATATAAGGGTCGTTAAATTCTTTAGCCCATCTTTTAATAAAACCGAGAACACCTTTAGCCTTATTAACCATTGAAGAAATATGGTCGGAAAATTTAAGTTTTCTGTCTAAAAGGACACCAAGATCATTAACCTGCTCATTAATTTTTCTAGGGCAATCCCAGAGAGATAGTACGAAGCCTGGTGAGGACTAGTACGATAAAAAGATATAGGTTTGCATTTTGATCCATTAAGTATTAAGTCATTAGCTAAACACCATTTTTGAAAATCATCAAGATTGGACTGGAGTCTGTTTTGGGCAGACGGGAAGTTATATTGCAGACAAAGCTTAACATCGTCTGCGTACATTAGTACCAGCGCGTTCGTTAAGGATGGGGGCAAGTCATTTATAAAAAGAGTGAATAGAAATGGGCCAAGATGGCTTCCTTGAGGGACTCCAGATGTGGCACGGACTGAGCGGGAATATTGATTTTTAAAAAAGACTCTCTGTGTTCTTCCATTTAAATAGCTGGAGATCCACGTAATGAGGTCAGTTGAGAATCCCAAAAGATTTAGTTTACTCAACAAGAGTGAGTGATTAACTGAATCAAGTGCTTTACTAAAGTCTGTGTAAATAACATCAGTTTGAAGTCCCTTTTGGAAGCCATCTAAAACAAAGGATGTCAACTCCAATAAGTTAGTGGTGGTTGAGCGACGCTTAATGAAACCATGCTGACATGGAGAAATTATTGATGAGCATAGGTGTTGCAAATGAGGAGTTATTAATTTCTCGAATAACTTTGGAATCGCTGACAATTTTGAGATGCCTCTATAGTTGGCAGCATCGGATTTTTCCCCCTTTTTGTGCAGACGAATTATGAAAGATTCCTTCCATTTAAAGGGGAAAATCGAAGATTCCAAAGATAAGTTGAAAAGTTTTTGAAGAGGTTTGAACAGACCCCTAGCACAGTATTTTAGCCCACAGCCTGGTACTCCGTCGGGGCCTGTCGAATAAACTGGCTTTACCTTTTGAAGATCCAATAATATATTGTTTTCAGAAAGAAATGGAACAAATATACGATTAATTGGTTGAATGTTGTAAGCGTATGGCTGATCTGAAGTTTTAGGAGGTGAATACGTTGTTTGGTAAAATTTTGCAAATAAATCAGCAATGGCCTGATTTGAAGTCGCTGATAAATTTTTATACGTAAGTAGGGAAGAAAAAAATACATGTTTACGCTTCGAGTTTACAAAGTTATAAAACTGCTTTGGATCCTGAGTGAACTGAATCCGACAGCGGCGAATATAATTTTTATAACATTCGGCGTTATGCACGGTGAAATTTTCTGATTCTGATTGACACCAGAATTGGTTTCAATTGAAACTTCAAGCGTAGGGTGGTATGGATCTTCAGGGGTTGAGAAAGTGAAAGTGTGGTACCATCTGGATCAGATACAAAACATAAGTCAAGAAGCCGACCTAACGAATTTCTAACATGGTTGATCTGGCCTAGGGACAAGTCAAAGATGCCCGCCGTGAAATCATGATGGGTGGAAAGTGATAAGAAAGTTACATTTTCAGTAATTGACCAATTGAGTTCTGGTAAATTAAAGTCGCCAAGAACTACCAGAAGGTCAGTATCTGACATAAGATTGGAAACAGACTGTATAGCCGACAAATGATACCAGTATGTAGGCGGCTCGGAAGATGATGGGATGTAAGAACATGTAATAAACAAAGATTGAGCAGACAATATAACTTTCACGCAAATGAATTCGAAATCACCAAACTCTGGTAACTTTACCTCTTCAGAAACGAAATTGGAGTCAATAGAAATTAAGACTCCTCCTCCTCTTCGCAGAGGTCGGTCACGTCTAAAAGTGGAGTACCTACTTGGAAAAACTTCGGAGCAAAAGATCTCCGGCTTTAACCAGGTTTCAGTGAAGACTATAATATGGGACGCAAAGGAAAGACTATCAGAATAAAGTCTAGGGAGACCCCGACAATTCTGATAGGTAAGATTGATAGAAGATGTTAGTTTTTTGAAGAGTCGGATTGGACAGATGTTGGGAGCTTGACTCCAGCAGGCTTCGAATTTTTTTCTTTACCTTACTCGGCTGATGCTCCTGTACAAATATGTCCTCTGGCCAGAAGCCAGGCGAACATAGCGTCACAAACATCGGCACTGGCAATCGTGTCATGAAGGATGACATGCGCCTCGAGTATTAGTATTTAAATTTTCTAATGTCTTCCACTCTAATAACGGCCTTGGTTTTGGCTTTGATATAAGCCGAGATATCAATCTCCGAGGTATCAGGGGCTAGCCTAAAACAAATATTTGTCTAACAGGTGGGATTACCTGTAATGGTTTTGGTGCCACGGTCGGTAATACCGCGGCATCACCCCGTTCCGGGGGTCCGGGCGGCGGGTTACCATTTCTAGTGTGAGCTATGGGGGTTAATTCTAGGGAATTCCTGGGAATCACTTTGAGTGATGCCATGGAGGACAAAGCAGACAAGTTATGCTCTGCTACGGTAAGTTCGGGTGCTGACTTTTCATTTACCGTCCCTGCTCTTGGAGTAGCAAGGAAAATGAGCGGCTGCATTATTGCGGGAGGATCTAGCTGTCCCGTGATCTCTGGAGCTGCGACTTCCCTAGTAGCAGATTTTTTCCGCTTAGGAGATTCATTTAACAGCTGAAGGCTATTGAATTGAACATCCTGCGCACTGATCATTGATTTTTCGGAAACCGACGATCAAATCTTTAAACCCACTCTTGGTATGTCGCATGAAAGATCTCATTTCATCTTGGACAGCCCGGCACCCACTGCAGCAATAATGGAGGCCAACACGGTGGGATATGGCATCCGAGACAGATGCAGTAAGGCCAGCACATTTGGCATGTGAGACACTTTCGCACAGCCAACAATAGATGCTGGCCTGGGACGCAGATATCGGCTTATTGCACGATTTTAATGAGCAGACCAATACACGGCATTGTACTCCATTTTAAAATATTAATTAGCAAATTAGCAAAAATTAATTCATAGTTTTTTAAATTTTCTATTATTTTTTTTTTTATTTTAAACAAATTAGTCTTCAACCACTGTACCAACTAAGGTGAATAAAAGGTAAGTAGAGGAGGGAGTTAGTAAAGAGAGAGCTATGGGAGAGCGCAAGTGTAAAGAAATGCGCTCAAAAAGATAAGAGCAGAATTAACTGCAAAAATTCAAAGGCAGAGAATGAAAAAGAAGCAGAGCTATGTATATTTGGATTGCGACTTTTTAATTTTATTAAATGCTCACCCAAATATGGCACTGCACAAGCGCGTAGCAATACGGGTATAACTTTAATATTAAGACACAATATTAGTACTAAAAACCAAGTTCTTAAATTAAGGTTTCAAACCAGCGTTTGACAAGAATAGAATTTATCGCAAGCGCAAAAAATAATCACTACCGTTCGCTATGAAGAGAAGGAAGAGAGGGAAATCGGAGATTTCTACATTGGATGAGTAATCCAAAGATATGGTAACTGCTAAATGTCTTTTTTTAGTTTTAGTTGGTACACATACATTTCAAAAATTATATGAACTGTAAACAATGATGGTCATCGCCAATACACGGCCTACATAATTCAATAAATGGTAAAATTTGATCAATTTCTTCTCTTATGTGTACCGCGGAAACGGTGGGTGATAGAACCTATGTTTGTTTTTGACTTTGGTTCAGGGGAGCTTAAAGGTTATGGAGCAGGTGAAATTATGCGTGGAGATTTTTTGCTGTTGGCCTGTGTTATTAAAATAACTTTGTATAACTTTTTGCATATTTGGGTAGTAGTATTTTTCTCTTATAGATACATATATTTCGTTAATACCTCTGTGATTATTTTTTAAGTGTTCGTTTTCAATTATCTTTAGAATTTTTTCTTTATCATTTATATCTTCTAATAGTATACACGACTTGGTAATTCTTAAATTTCTATTATTTGAAAAAAAACTGTCTATAAATTTCTTGAAATTTTACAAATAAACTCAGGTTTTCTGAGAATACAGCAACCAGGCCTTTTTCAGGCAACTTTTCTTGCATGAACTTGTTTTAAAAATGTGTCTTATTTTTTTTAAGCAAAATTTTGAATGTACTTGAATCACTTTCTGCCTCAATAATTTTTATTTGGATTTTAAAGACGTTTAGACATTTTTCAGTAATACTTATAAAATTATGATCGTCGGAATCTGCACTGTGAACGGCTGCCAAATCGTCAGTTTCGTTAGTAAATAATTGAGCCAAACTTTTATAGAAAACTTCATCTTCTATGTTTGTATTATGTGTAATGTCTGGTAAACTGTTATTGATCTCTACCGTGAATATATCAGTGTTATGTATATCTACTTTTGTTTGTACATTTTCGTCAAATTCCTCTGATGATGCTGCAACAATCCTGCTAAGTCCGTCTGCCAAAGCGTTTTCCTTGCCTTTTATAAATGTTATGTCAAAATCGAACTCGTTTAATTGCACTTTCCAGCGCTGTAGTTTTAAGTTAGGTTCTTTTAGATTGTTAAGCCAAACTAGGGGCCTATGGTCGGTTTTGATTATGAACTTTCTTCCGTAAATGTAATATTTGAAGTATTTTGTTGACCAATAAATGGCAAGAAGCTCTTTCTCTATTGTGCTTAAGTTCATGATTTTTAAGCGAACGGCTAGCATAAGAAATTACTTTATTTCCTTGCATGAGCACGGCGCCTAAAGCATAATTACTTGCGTCTGTTACTTAAGTGAATTGTTTATTAAAATCTGGGTATACGACTATCGGGTCGCTTGTTATTAGGATTTTTAGTTTTTGAAAAGCTTCTGTGTATTCTTGATCATGTGTGTTTATTTTAGCATTTTTCTTTAAGTATTTTATCAAGGGCTGTGCAATTTTTAAGTAGTCTTTTATGTACCGCCTTAAATAACCTGTGATTCCTAGGAAACTTTTAATTTGTTTCTGGTTTGTTGGTAGTTTTATTTTAAAGATTGCGTCGACTTTCTTCTGACTTGGCTTAAGACCTTCTGAGTTTATTGTGTGGCCAAAAAATTCGATCTCCTCTCTGATAAATTCGCATTTGTCTGATTGGAGCTTTAAATTTGCTTTAGAATGGCAGCTGAATACAGAGTTAAGATGATTGACGTGCTCTTCTATATTTTTTGAAAATATAAGGATGTAGACGATGCAAAATTGCCCAATGAAGGGTCTAAGAATGTTGTTCATTAGTCTTTGAAACGTTGAGGGAGCGTTCCGCATACGAAGAATCTCGTAATGTCCACTTGTTGTTGAAAACGCTGTTTTTTGTATATCTTTAATATCCATTTCTATTTGATAAAAACCTTTCGCGAGATCTAGGCTTGAAAATATTTTGCAGCCTCCTAACTTGTCAAAAATCTCATCTATATTTGGGATCGGGAAGCGATCTTCGATAGTTTCCTTATTTAGTTTACGGTAGTCTACAACGAGCCGCCACTTTTGCTTACTAGACTGGTCCATTTTCTTTTGAACTACCCATAAAGGTCTATTGTATGGACTTTTTGAATGTCTGATGAAACCTTGACTTAACATTTCTTCTATTTGCCTATTGACCTTGTCTTTATGTAGTTTGTATGTATTTGTATGTCTTTGAATGAATTGCAAGATTATTCTTTGTAACTATTCTGTGCTTAATTTCGCTTGTGAAACTTTTCGAATTTTTCTATATGGTTATTTATTAAGAGTCTTGCCTGTGGGTCAGTTTGATTAATTTGAATTAAGCTGTTTATATTTATATTTACTGGATTTTATTGTATAAAAAGGTCCAGGTAAACGTCATTTATTTTAAGCTTTTTGTTTGCGTAATCGATGACTGCCTTCATATCATTAAGTATATTACAGCCTATTAGTCCATCGAAAGCACTGTGAAAATTATATTCTAAAAACTCGCAAACATAGCTTTCAGCTTTAAATTATTGAAAACAAGGGAACCTGCATAACTTGTGTATTTTAATTTTGTTACACATTGTATTAACTTCTAGTTCAATCTGTTTTCCACTTTGGGTGGCACATATTCTCATTAATAACACTGAATTCAGCTCCTGTGTCGATAATAATAAGTAGTGTTCTCTTTTTACCTTGAATTTTTATATATAGTAATCGTCGTGCCCCTCTATCTGAAAATTTACGTTAGACTGATTAAGGTCCATTGAAGTAGAGTTGTATGTTGTGTTATAATTCGACTGATTGTGATACCACTGCTTTCTATTATTTGCGCTAAATGCACCTTCAGATCTTCGATTTTCAATTTTTGTAGCATCATCTTGTTGGCCACCGCTAGCTTCACCAGAACTACTTTGTGTTACTATCAATTCGTTCACATTTTTATTATCGTTACTTAAATTGGTTCTAAAGTTTGGTTTGTTATATTTATTATTCTTTCGAGTCGGCCCGTATAATGTGTAGCTCTGATGTCTAGCATCTCCATTGATTTTTTAAGCATCATCTAAGGACTGCGGATTTCTCGCGAATATCATTGTTTTAGTAGGTAAGTTTTCTCTAAAAACGCGGAGTGCAATTCGGTTTACTTCGGAAGTAGAGTATCATCATTATGGATTAGTATTCGATTATGTACTCTATTAGACACTTCATTAATTCTACTATAATCTCTTCGTCTCAGCTATGAAATTTGTAGATCGATGCCTTCAGCCACGACTTCTTAGTCGGTTATAGGCTGATAGTGACGGTATTCGATAAAAAACCTCTTTCGACTTCCTTGTCGAGTAACAAAGGTTTCACAAAAAAAGACTTCAGTTTAGTCTTACAATTAATTTATTTGTACATACGTACTGTTCCAAGTCTGCTTAATTACTAATCTTAGCATAAGCTAGGCTTCAAGCTTTTTAGTGGAAGCTTCGCTGCCGTGTACATACTGTACATACATGAACTTAAAGTAAAGGTATGTGTGGGTGTACATGACTATATACTGAGGACTCCAAACGCATGAACAGTATTTCAGGATCGGTCGAACCAAAGAGATATACAACGTTTTTGTGGTGAAGGGATTTCAAACTCTTTTGACCAGCGCTTGATAAAAGCAAGTACTCCTCTGGCTTTATTGACTGTTACAGAAATATATTCATTACACAACAGCTTGTGGTCGAAAAAAACTCCAAAATCATTCATTAAAGAAACCCGATCTAAATCATAATTCCAAATTGAGTACGAGATGGCATAAGGCATGCTACGATTAAACGTCATGACCTTGCATTTTGAGCAGTTTAGTGAGAAGAGATTATTAGAGCACCACAAGAATACTTCATCAAGGTCAAATTGCAGATGTCTATGAAGGAAGAGGTCAGAGAAAGTAAAACAGAGCTTGACATCATCAGCAGACATAAGTAAAGTAGCATAGATCACGACACTAGGAAAGTCGTTAACAAAGAGGATAAACAGGAGGGGTCCTAAGTGACTGCCTTGCGGAACACCAGATGTAACTTTTATAACATGAGATGTGATGTTCTTTAACAAAACCCGCTGCGTACGATTCGATAGATATGAAGTCATCCACTGTATGATATTAGGAGGAAAACCCATAAGATAAAGTTTCCGGAGAAGGAGACGATGATTAACAGAATCGAAAGCTTTGCTAAAATCGGTGTAAACTAACCTTGTGGACGATCGAAGCGAATTCTAGCAGATTGGTTGTTGTAGAACGAAGCTTGACAAAACCATGCTGGTTGGAGAAAATTATGCTTTTGCAATGATGTTGCAGTTGCGATCAGGACCAGCAGTAAATGAGATATCCAAGGTTGAAAGAGCATTAAAAACATCGAGATGATTAAATTTAGACAAGAAAATATTGCTTATATACGGAATTTTATAAGGGTATGTAGAATTTAAATTATAAGAATCGGACGAATAAGTTGATTGAAAAAATGAAGCAAAGAGATTAGCAATACCTTATTCTGAAAAATCAAAAATATTTTTAAAAGTTAGGGAAGGAGGAAAAATACTGGATTAACTTTTCATATTGACAAACAAATAGAAGGAGCTCGGATCATTTCGGAAGCTTGGCTTACAATTTCCGATGTAACGCTTATATAGTTGATTATTAAGAATTATGAACTGGTTGCGAATGTAAAGAAAGTTTGTCTGATGAAACAAAGATATAAAATTTCTTAACTTACTTAATACTTATATATAACTTAGGAAACATTTTGTAAGCTCTAGATTTCCTGTTCTTAAGACGAGAAAGGTGTTTATTAATGTTTCATAAGGATCGACTGACTATATCCTGCTGTATATACCTGCCATCAGCGCCGGTTTTAGGTGCGGCGAATCTGGGCCACCGCCCAGGCCCACGCGATTAAAAAGGCCTCGCGCGCGCTTGTAAATTAAAAAAATGTACAGGCGCGTGGCGCCTGGCTGGAGTGCCTAGAAATGGAGATGATGAAATATTTGCAGGGAATTGTGAAATAGAACAGAGGTAGAAACTAGGCGATGGCTTGCGAGTCAGTCGACTTATGATAGAGGAACGCGAACCAACCACGTTTTTTTTACAGCAGATTGAATTATAATACTGGATAGAAAAAATGGGATGCGATCGTGACATTGGTAGAAAATTTGAAAGTGTAGGGTCCAAAGCAAAAAAAAGAAAAATACAAGATTTATTATTAAAGAAACAAGAGGGTGCAATCGAAAAATTTTTTTCTTGTTTATCAACGAGTAAATCTTCCAATACTCTCAGTGTCCGAACTCCCAAAAATCTCTTTAACATACCTCACTATCACAGGACACAAACAACAATTTATCTACACAAAGGAGTTAGTTTTTCGTATTATCTGACATTGACGACTTCCGTAACAATTTTTAAAGTTAAATTTGACCAAACAAAATATTACAGATGCTTGCAGAGATACATATGACGGAGCAAATGAAGGTATTTCGGACACTTCTTATGATTCTGCATCCGAAGCTGAAAAATAAATTAAAGTTTGAATGTAACTACAAGAAATCAGAGACCAATAAACACAACCAAATGCAAAAAATTCGTCAGATAATGGCATTGATCATTCGACAAACATTGAAACAAATCTCAATAACCCTGGAGAATGGTCTGAAAATGTGACAATTTCGCAAATTGACATTATTGTTGAGAAAGGCCCAATCAGAGTTAAAAATATCCAATATCCTCGAAACGTTGAGGATCGCAATTTTTCAGATTTTTACTAGTGTCGCCTTTTATCAAACGGAGAACGTGTCGATCAACGATGGCTAGTCTACTCCATAAAAAAAAGATAGTTTATTCTGCTTTTGCTGTACAACTTTTCAAGCCGGCGCAAAAACAAATTATCGATTCGCAGTTCTTGGGTTTCAAGATTGGAAACATACAACTTCAGCAATAGAGAGCCACGAGTTATCACAAACTCACTTGCTAAACTTCCAAAGGTATACTAGCTATTTTAATTTTTAAATTAAATTCAAACAGTTTTATTAATGTGTTCCACTAAAACTTTCGATTACTTAACAGATGATTTGTATGAAATACTTTGTAGAGATAATAGCCTAATCTTGACTTGATTACCGACAGTAACAAATATTCGCTTTGAGTGACCGTAAAACATACCTTAACAAAATCGTGGAGTGACTATCTAAATTTGAAAAAAGAATGCGTATTTTACCGCAAAATTCATAAACCGACATTCTGTAAATAATTCATCGTTACATTGCAGGTGGATAAAATCTGAATTAAGAATTAAACAAATATCAGGCATTGATAAAAAACTTCAACAAATGATATTGGATGAAACGATGCGCTGGCGAGAAGTATTGAAGCGCTTGTTGCATATCACGTTGTACTTAGCAGAACATTTGGCTTTTCGAGGTCAAACTGATAAGTATTCGCTTCAAACAATGGCAACTTTTTGGGGCTTGTAGAGATAATTGCACGTTTTGACCCTGTTTTGAAAAAACACTTGGAAAAAATCTCATCCCAAGAAATACACGATCATTATCTCGACACGCAGGACACGCAGAACGAATTTATAGCTTTGTTGGGAACCACTGTTCGCGATAAAATATATTTGAGGATTTCTTCTGCCAAATACTTCGCCTTGATTCTTGATTGTACGCCTGACACGAGTCGCCACGAACTCGTGTCTTTTGTCATCCGTTTCGTCGATATGGAAACTGAAGATATTCGAGTTGAAGAACGCTTTTTAGACTTCGTACCCGTGAAAATTGGACGAATGTGACTTGTACTGAGTTGGACAAATTTGGTCTTCCTATTGCAGATTGTCGTGGCCAGGGTTACGACAATGGCTCCAATATGACGGGAAGCAAATCAGGGGTTCAAGCACGAATCTTGAAAACGAATTCTCGAGCATTCTAAACCCCCTGCGCATGTCACAGCTTAAATTTAGTGTTATGTGACATGGCTTCCGCAAATCGTCAAGCAGATTATGTTTTTGGCATACTGAATAATGTTTACTGCATTTTTGGATCATCAACATAGAGACGGTCGATTTTGCATAAACATGATGCGATTGGTGTAAAAAACTGGTGTGAAACAAGATGGGAGAGTCGTATAAACAGTGTCAAAGCAGTAAGACTTCAACTTAAAGGTGTTGTCGAAGCTTTGTCTGAGTATTCTTCTTTAGAGTCAGATCTTGTAAATAAACACAAATTTGAATCTATGTATAGTAGAAAAAATAATGAAAATGAAATTCGTCGTAGGTCTAGTTGTTTGGTACGATATTTTGCTCGCTGTAAATGTCGTGAGCAAAAAATTGCAGTCAAAGATATGGTACTTGATGAAGTTTTGAAAGGGCTGAAAGAAATTAAGAGTTTCTTATCCGAATATCGTTGTACTGGGTATGAGAAAGCATTATAATGCATTAGTTGTAGCTCAT
Organism: Drosophila ananassae; assembly: GCF_017639315.1. Taxonomy (NCBI): domain Eukaryota; kingdom Metazoa; phylum Arthropoda; class Insecta; order Diptera; family Drosophilidae; genus Drosophila; species Drosophila ananassae. The sequence goes on along the minus strand of NC_057929.1, from coordinate 21,236,587 downwards.
GAAATCTTAAAAGATCTCAATGTAGAACCCACATTCGAAACGAAAAGAATTCGAAAAGTCAGAAAAAAAGTTGAGTATGACGGTCATGATGATCCTCTAAACTTAGAAAAATCACCGGAAAAAGTTTTACAAATAGAATTTTTCAACGTTGTTGTAGATTGAGCTTTGCCTGCTGTGTTTAAGAAATTCGAGAATTACGACAATCTGTTTGGATTTCTGTACGATCCGAAAAGATTGAAAAAAATGCCTGAAGACGATTTATTAAAGCATTGTAAGGACCTAGACTTAGCGCTACGTTACGAGAACGAGAAGGACCTGCATGCTGCTGAGCTTTTTTCGGAACTCATAATTTTCCTGCATTTTATTATCTGTGGCTAGCGGTGAGAGATCGTAAAAACTATTTGAGATCAAGTATGGCTCAGGATCGCTTATCATCGCTCGCTATTTTGTCAATCGAAAAGGATGTTGCACGTTCCACTGATTTCGACACTGTCATCGACACATTACATGGGAGCCCGAAAAAAAGCTCGGAAGTTTAACTTACATGTCTAAATTGAAACAAATAAATTTAATTGAATTAAACGAATGTAAAAATATTTCTTTTAATTATGTCAATAAGGCCTCGCGATAAATCCACGGCCCAGGGCCTCGCGTTGGCTAAAGCCGGCACTGCCTGCCATATAACTGAACGATCGGAAAAGGCACAACCTTGCTATTTTTAAAGATGCTTGGGGCTGTTTCCAATGTTTTTATTAGAAATTTTTTTTAATGGTGAAATTCTCATAAGAATCGGACAACTATATTCGATCCGATAGATAAGTTAACACCTAAAATGTCAAATACTAGATAATTCTAATAAAACGCTAAGTCCAGCCAAAAGCGCATAAGTTCTTAATAACAACTGCAAAAGAGCTTACATAACCGCATTGAGTGCACCGTGCACCGGATGCAATATGATGCCGGCACCAATAGGGGTCACACGGATCGAAAGACACGTGCGCTGAGTAAGCATTGATTATGCTTGCGATCGTGGGAAAGCCAAAAGAGAGAAAACACCCAAATATTTGGCAAAGCTCACTGAACTTAATGGCAAGTGCATCCACCAACAACACAATGCACTCGCATTGACCAATTAGCAATGAAGACATGGACTTAAGCTACAGCAACAACATCAGCTACCAATGACATCGAGGGACGCCAGCAGTAGCAGCAACCGAGATCGCGGCAGCGATGGAGCAACGCATATGTGTAATTATTAATTATAAGAATCATAATTGTCAGTTCTAATCCGGTACTCAAATAAACAAAACGTAAAAAAGATTAATTTCTTTTTTTTAAAGAATATTAATAAAATCTTTTTAACTGGCACCCGAGTAGGTGACCTGGTAGGGCCTGGTGAAAAACCGCGAAAGGATACAAGTTCCGAATCTCGTTCAGATCGGTAAAAAAATCCCGACGTTCGGCTATATCTTCATTTAATTAAGAAAACGCCAAACACCGCGATTCGGAAGTGCAAAAGTGCCGTTAAAAAAAAAGCTACAACGCACTCCTAAAAGAATTGTACCTAGCGGAAAAACCAGGCACCAATTTTTGTCGCCATAATCCCTTCAGTACCCGTTCAGAGGGAACATGATCCAGGTATAGAGAAGGCTCCGTAGAGGACCCACACACAGGAGGAATCGTTGCTGCGTGGGACAAAAAGGAATCAGCCGAACCTATCGTCACGATAGCATGCCGAAATGATTTTAATGTAAGCTAGTTAAGAAATATTCGAAATACAAAAATTTTATAAGAAACGATTAAAAACACAAACAAAAAATAATAATAAAAAGTTTTATAATATTAAAAAGGATATAATAAATAATTTTAAGGAATTCCCAAGCAAAACACACTACTTAATAACATAAGTTCCAATTGAAAACCTTACGAAGATTTAAACTTGAATTTTTAGAAAAAATTAAATATAATTCGTTCGACGTCCGATCAATTAACCCTCATAAGACCATTAACGATCATCAATTAAAAACCTCATTAAAATGACTGAACAGGACTTGGTAGATAGGATGGGAAATCTTGCAGGACCTTCGTCCTCTGTAAGGACGAGATCGAAACTACTAACGGAAAAATACATTGAAGAGAAAATTAGGGACATACTTCAAGAGAACCTAGCTGGGTTGGTTAAGGAAATCATTAATCCAAACAAGGACTTTTCAAACTTTTCAGACCAAATAATTAAAAAGGAACTAGCCCACAATATTGGCGAGTTAGATAAATTACCGGACATAGTGCGGTCGCTTAGAGATTTTTCTGGAAACAAGACCGAATATTCGTCTTGGAAGAAAAATGACTATGAATTTTATTATGAATTTATGACTAATGAATTTATTAGCAATTAGGAACATAATCGTCGGTCAAGCAGATGCTGTCCTCGAGTCCAATAACACACCTTTGGATTGGGAGGCAATATCGAAGTGTCTGACTGCACACTTTGCTGATAGGAGAGACCTAAAGACACCAGAATATCAGTTGTACGCACTTAACCAAGGCAGCAACTCGATAGTTAAATTCTATCAAGCCGTATACCAACAACTTTCTCTGATGTTGAACCAAATTGGGAATCTCGAAGCATCTCAGGAAATTATTCATCCCCTAACAGCACTGTATAAAGAGAAAACACTGGATACATTTGTAAGAGGCCTGAACGGCAATCTTTACTAACTTTTGGCTATTAAAGAGCCCCACGACTTAGGACATGCACTACATCTTTGCAACCTAATAGAGAATCAGAACACTAGGGATGGCCAAACACCAAAAAACACATACCCTAGAAGAGATAACTTAGTACCCACTAGAGGGTATCCACCTCAAGCCCTACCCCGAATGACCAACACAAATTTTCAACCAAATCTGTACCCAAGCCAAGTAAAAAAACCCGCAATCCCATCACGGATATTTGAAACAAAACCAAACCGACCTAACCCACTCAACCAAACCCAGACAAGTCAACCAGGAGCGCAGGCTTTCTTTAACCCCAACGCACCTCCAAGAACCTAACCAAAGCCAACACCCATGGACGTAGACCAGTCTATTCGCTCCCGCCACGTTAACTATATGAATAGACCTCAGGACAACAATTTTGTAGGGAAACGATCCCTGAGCAACATAATTGTTCAAAACACTAATAAAATGCAACACCAGTTCAATATACAACCAGATGTAGATAAGGAAGAAGAATATTTTCAGTCATCGGAAGAAAATGTAATAAATGAGCTGCATGAAGAAGCTTTATGGCAAGCGGAATCCGAACCACAGGAATCCATTGATATGTCAGAATTATATTTTTTAGAATAAACCGTTCCTACTTACCCTATTTTAAGGTAACTATCGGGAACGAAAAAACTCTGAAATTCTTAATTTACACCGGCTTAAATCAAAATTACATTCAAGCGAAACTCGTACCCAGCACTAAACCCAATAGTAACAACTTTACATTAAACTCATTAGGAGGGAATAATGAAATAAAAGAACATACAATAGTTAAACTTCCCAACATATCAGATACCCCACTAAAATTCTTTCTATTAGATACACTGAAATCTTTCCATGGAATTTTAGGTAACGACACTATGAAGAAACTAGGGGCAATAATAGATGTTAAAAATGATATTCTGCTGTTGGAAAATAATAGGAAAATTAAAATCCATCAACTAGAGGCACAAGCCGTAAACAAGATCAGACCAACAGACGAACATATGACAGAAACCCAAAGAGAAATAATTAAAAAATTTACCGACATCCATAAAAACCTTTTCGCTGATCCTGAAACTAAACTAACTTACACTACCAGAGTCGTAGGTGAAATTAGAACTTCGTCCGATACCCCTGTCTATGGAAAACACTACCCATATCCGGCATCGCTTAGACAAGAAGTAGGACAACAAGTTCAAGAAATGCTGCAGGATGGCATAATTAGACCCTCACGGTCACCCTATAATGCACCAGTTTTGGTAGTCCCGAAAAAAACCGACACTAATGAAAAACAAAAATACAGGCTAGTGATTGATTATAGAAAGCTCAATGAGGTAACAATATCCGATCGATATCCCATTCCTGAAATAGGCGAAATAATCGCACAATTAGGAAACAACAGATTCTTCTCAGTACTAGACTTAAAAAGTGGATTTCATCAAATACCACTTAAAGAGTCAGACATGGAAAAAACTGCATTCGCAGTGAATGGAGGCAAATACGAATTTACCAGATTACCATTTGGATTAAAAACCTTACCAGCCATATTTCAAAGAGCTTTAGATGACATTTTGCGAGATCACATAGGGAAAATCTGTTATGTGTACGTTGACGACATCATCGTTTTCAGCAAAACAGAAAACAATCATGCTGAAAACTTGAACAAAGTGTTTTTAACATTACAAAAAGCCAATATGAGGATACAAATCGACAAATGCCACTTTTTCAAAAAAGCAGTTGATTTTCTAGGATACACGATTTCAGAAGAGGGAATTAAAACCAACACCGAAAAAATCAAGACAATTAAAAACTTCCCAATACCCAACACTCTAAAGGAACTTCGATCATTTTTAGGAATGACAAGCTATTATAGGAGATTTATTAAAGATTACGCGAAGATAGCCAAACCTTTAACTGCGCTCCTAAGGGGAGAAGAAAGACGCGCATCCAAATACAAGTCAAGCAGAATAGCCATTAACCTGGACAAAGAAGTAACGGGTGCATTCGAAAAACTTAAAAACATACTTATATCTAGGGATGTAACACTAGCGTACCCAGACTTCACGAAGGAATTCCAACTGAGCACAGACGCATCACATTTTGCCATAGGAGCCGTTTTAGACCAGAACCATAGACCAATAACATTCATATCCCGTACCCTCTCGAAATCCAAAGAAAATTACTCAACGAACGAAAGGGAAATGTTAGCCATCGTATGGGCTCTCCAAAGCTTAAGACATTATCCGTACGGATATTCGAAAGTGGCAATTTATACAGACCACCAACCCCTGACCTTTTCAAATAGTGCAAATAATCATAATGCCAAGCTTAAACGCTGGAGGGACATTATCGGCGAATACAGCCCAGAAATCAAATAAAAACCCGGTGTAGCTAACGTAGGAGCAGACGCCCTATCCAGAGCCCGACCAGAAGCTAATTCAATCCATTCAGACTCTACAATCCACAGCGACGAAAGTTCCTCACATAATTTAATATTCTCAGTAGAAGCTCCGATCAACGCATTTAAAAACCAAATTTTTTTATTAAAAAAAAACACTGATGCGTATAAATTCGAAATTTCATTTCCAACTTTTCATCGCCATATAAAAAAAAAAAATTTCTTACACTGAACAGGAAATCATTAATATACTCCGAGCCCGATTAGATCCCAGAATTATCAACGGTATCTACACTTCAGCACCATTCAACACTTTCGGAAATCATGAGATGCCATTCGAAGACCTAATTTTCAAATCAGCCGAAGAATACAATAGGTCCATCCATTCAGTAATAAAGGAAAAACCAGTTGAGGTGTTTTTCAGAAGGTCCACTCCGAACACTATAGAAGATATAGAGAAACAGCGGACCGAAATCACGAAAAAAATAAAACAAAACAAGTAGCCGACTCAGAATACCATAATCAGGATAAAGTACAGCCAAAACAATATGAGACAGGAGATACAATTCATGTAAAAATCGACAAAAGACTAGGTACCAAACTTACTCCACGCTATAAAAAAGAAACAGTGAAATAAAATAATAACACTGCAATAAAAACTCAATCCGGGAAAATAATACACAAGAATAACATCCGAAACTAACTTTCAGACCATTCATACCAACTTGCCTCAGCCTGTCTACAGTCCTCGATTACTCAAATTCTCAAGTGATCTCACTTGAGACTGGACGTGCGGCCAAACAAGAGGGAACATTCAAAATCATCCATACATCCGACCTAAAAGAATACATTTGACGAACTTAGCAAAGGACTAAACGGCCTCACACCATCACATCATCTATACCCCTACCGAATACCTGTCTAACGAATTAAATCAGATAAAACAAAACCTTCTCAAACTAAAAACAAGCAATAGACAAAAAAGAGCAATAGATATCCTAGGAACGGCATGGAAATGGTAGAATATTTTCAGTCATCGGAAGAAAATGTAATAAATGAGCTGCATGAAGAAGCTTTATGGCAAGCGGAATCCGAACCACAGGAATCCATTGATATGTCAGAATTATATTTTTTAGAATAAACCGTTCCTACTTACCCTATTTTAAGGTAACTATCGGGAACGAAAAAACTCTGAAATTCTTAATTTACACCGGCTTAAATCAAAATTACATTCAAGCGAAACTCGTACCCAGCACTAAACCCAATAGTAACAACTTTACATTAAACTCATTAGGAGGGAATAATGAAATAAAAGAACATACAATAGTTAAACTTCCCAACATATCAGATACCCCACTAAAATTCTTTCTATTAGATACACTGAAATCTTTCCATGGAATTTTAGGTAACGACACTATGAAGAAACTAGGGGCAATAATAGATGTTAAAAATGATATTCTGCTGTTGGAAAATAATAGGAAAATTAAAATCCATCAACTAGAGGCACAAGCCGTAAACAAGATCAGACCAACAGACGAACATATGACAGAAACCCAAAGAGAAATAATTAAAAAATTTACCGACATCCATAAAAACCTTTTCGCTGATCCTGAAACTAAACTAACTTACACTACCAGAGTCGTAGGTGAAATTAGAACTTCGTCCGATACCCCTGTCTATGGAAAACACTACCCATATCCGGCATCGCTTAGACAAGAAGTAGGACAACAAATTCAAGAAATGCTGCAGGATGGCATAATTAGACCCTCACGGTCACCCTATAATGCACCAGTTTTGGTAGTCCCGAAAAAAACCGACACTAATGAAAAACAAAAATACAGGCTAGTGATTGATTATAGAAAGCTCAATGAGGTAACAATATCCGATCGATATCCCATTCCTGAAATAGGCGAAATAATCGCACAATTAGGAAACAACAGATTCTTCTCAGTACTAGACTTAAAAAGTGGATTTCATCAAATACCACTTAAAGAGTCAGACATGGAAAAAACTGCATTCGCAGTGAATGGAGGCAAATACGAATTTACCAGATTACCATTTGGATTAAAAACCTTACCAGCCATATTTCAAAGAGCTTTAGATGACATTTTGCGAGATCACATAGGGAAAATCTGTTATGTGTACGTTGATGACATCATCGTTTTCAGCAAAACAGAAAACAATCATGCTGAAAACTTGAACAAAGTGTTTTTAACATTACAAAAAGCCAATATGAGGATACAAATCGACAAATGCCACTTTTTCAAAAAAGCAGTTGATTTTCTAGGATACACGATTTCAGAAGAGGGAATTAAAACCAACACCGAAAAAATCAAGACAATTAAAAACTTCCCAATACCCAACACTCTAAAGGAACTTCGATCATTTTTAGGAATGACAAGCTATTATAGGAGATTTAAAGATTACGCGAAGATAGCCAAACCTTTAACTGCGCTCCTAAGGGGAGAAGAAAGACGCGCATCCAAATACAAGTCAAGCAGAATAGCCATTAACCTGGACAAAGAAGTAACGGGTGCATTCGAAAAACTTAAAAACATACTTATATCTAGGGATGTAACACTAGCGTACCCAGACTTCACGAAGGAATTCCAACTGAGCACAGACGCATCACATTTTGCCATAGGAGCCGTTTTAGACCAGAACCATAGACTGTAGTGGGGTTTAAAACCGCAGACCCTGTGCTTACTAGTGCCACCTAGCGGGCGGTACGGGTGGTAAATTGGCAACATTAGACGTAGGGATTAGGCAGGACTGCATTTGCTTTAGCGTTTTAGGAGTAGCAGAAGTCTAGCCCTGGCAGTAAGCCATCTTGTAGAAACTGAGATCGAGAATCTCGTGCTTTCTTTTGGAATCAGACTCTGGACCGGCACGGATGTACGTCAGATCCAGATCCATCCACAAATTTCTGGTTGAAGCTATCGCCGAGTAACCCCAGCTTTGGAGCCGAAGGAGGCGAGCATAGGAACGCTAATTCCTGCCCTTAGAGGGCAGCTAGATTCCCCATACCGACCAGATCCAGAACTCCGCCAGTCAACCTTATCTACGCCCAGCCCATCATCCCAGCCCAGCCCATATCAGCATCAATTGGTTTGCGGTGTTGTTTTCGTAGGGTGATCGTCAGATACAAGAAAAAGAGCAGAAAAAAGCTCGTGTCTGGTTTAGTCTGCGCGTTGCTGATAGACAGCTAAGAACTCCGTTCGATTAGCTCCCAAACAAATACCCAAAATTAGGGAACGTCGCGATGATGGCAAAGGTGTCGTCCATGCCAAGTGTCATCAAAACCACTTGAAGTCTTTAGTTAATCTAAATATAAAGTATAATCTAAAAACCTAGTTTAGAAAATTTAAAATCGGTACAAAGTTAAAATCGGTTAAAAAAATGAAGTTAAAACCACAAGCTAAAATTGTGTAAAAATATACAAATTAAAAAGGAAAAAAAAAAAAAAAAAAAGGAATAGATCAAAAACGGGTGTGATGTAAATTAGAACAGATGATTATTAGAAACGAGTAACAAGTTGAATTAGAAGAGGGCGAAATTAAATAAAAACGCCGATAAGACAAATTCGGTTAAGTCTCGATGTGGGTGTGTGTGCTGAAACTTTTAGTCTTCGCGAGTCGCTTTGGACTTGCATTTATTTACAGACTTCTTACGACACCTCCAATTTGGAAGCGCTTTCAACGGTGGAGTATATCAGGTGAGCAAAGTCTACCCAATATTTACCTTTTTCGTCTGCATATGCATGTCATTTCGATTCAGAACCGAAATTGGAAATCAAATGAAATGAAAGTAAAACGTTGAAAATAAAGTTAACTTGTTAGGCACTATTAAAAAAAAAAAAAAAAAGGAGAAGATAAAATTAAAAATTAAAAAGAAAATATTTGAAAATAATGAATAAGAAATTGCATCACATACGTTTGATTTAAAATATTTGCATTTAATAATAAATATTACACTTAGCAAAATATAAATATATAAATAATACATTAAGAAATCCTTCCTAAATGCAAATGCAAATTCTTAATGCCTAAATGCGAATATAAATTAATTATCAGTGGTTATAAGAAATAGAATTTTGTAAAACAGTAGTTAATAAGAAATGAAGTAATCTTTTAGGCTTTAACTCAAGAAAAAAAAAGTAAACAAAACGAGATGTACATCTTTATGTTTAATAAATACGCTATTATAATGAAAGAGTAGAAAACCCTGTTGTAACTCCATGCCGATCACAGAGCCGTCGTAGGGTTATAAAATAAAAGGGGCCTGTTGCAGGATCGTTGGGAAAACGCACTGGCCATGGTAGGGTGGGCTGAAGACACCCCTTTTACATCTCGGGGTGCGCAAAGTGAGAGTACTATCCTAGTTCTTGTCTGTCCGTTTGTTAAGCTATCTCTTGTCCGGCCGAATTTGGCTCGTTTTTGCACGCAAATAAAACTGATTTATCCCAGATAACTATGAGCACCTGTAGGCTAATACTACTGAAGAACACCACTCCATTCGCTGACGAGCTAGAGCCGGAATTTAATGCGTGCCGTGTTATTAGCTTGCAAAGAACACCAGCTCTACGTTATTCGTTACAGGAATAATAATAAGTAATATCTGAATAATCATGGCGCCCAACGTGGGGCTTGACTGTACAGTGAAGCTCACTCAATAGCGAAACAAACAAACCTTTCTTTTCATTTCCATTTCTATAAATTTCCTAGTCAGCAGTGTCAACTTTCAGTCGCATTGGAATGCAGTTTTTATATTTTCAGAAAGAAAAAAATAACTGACCACGAAGAAAGAATTAATACAGCAGTCTCCTTTAATTGTGTTCATCCACAATAGGTAAGCGCTTTGGAATTGGCCAATTACGATCAATTATTAGTTTGGCTAACCGCGCTTGAACTAGCGAGGAATAGGTGAAGTAGCTAAAGGTCTAGTAAGTCGAGAATGCAGGATTACAGAGCTAATGCTTGCGAGCAAGAGTCTGGCCGCAATTTCGGAAGCGAAATCTTTAGGCAGTTTCTAGTATTGAAACTTTATTGAGGCTAAGTATGCAGTGCTTGGAAGTACAATCTCAAAGATAACTAATAATATTAGAGATTGGCCACGCTGGTTACGAAGGTCACATAAGTAAAGCAGCTTATGTAGCCGCTTGATGAGTTTTAATTTTTTTTGCTGCGCCTTTTTCTCGTATCTTTTTCAGATAATTTTCTTTTCCTCTCACAAAAAAAAAAAAAAAAAAAAAAAAAAAAAAATATAGGAAAGACCTTCGACAATCAGCTCTTGGTTAGGCATGGAGTTAATTTTTTTTTATCGTAATATATATATTTTTTTGTGGACATAATCTAGTGGCTTATACCTTATAAATATTCAGAATTGTGGTTTTAAGTGGCAGCGCTAAGCACGAGATCTTCAAATTGAATAACAATAGTTTCGAAAATAAACAACACATAATAATAATCATAGGATATGGGTGTAGATCACTCAGATAACGAAGAAGCTGGAGGATCATCTCATTTTTGTATTTTATGCAATTCGCGAATTCCTGACAAAGAGTTATACAAAACGAAATGTGGGCACGGGTTTCATAGAAAGTGTATGAGCACACATCTAAAGAGCAAGAAAACTTGCCCTACCTGCAAAGCGACTTTCTCTGGGGAACCTATTGCAAGATCAGATAGCTTTATTGCACAAAATACAAGAAGGCAAAAACTTATAAGTTCGCAAACAGAAGGCGAAAGTCGGGGATCAGAAAGTATGGAGAAAGAACGGCAGAGCCAAGAGCGAAGGGGTGAGGATGTACAAAGTATGGTATTAGATGCTGTTAAAAGTATGCAACACGAGTTGCTAACCCAACTAACAGAGAAAATGTCCCTCATGATCCAGTCGAACCTAGCCGCCAGAATTTCCCAACAGCCACTTGAGGGGGCGACAGACCCAAGTCCGTCACTTGATCAGCTTCTTGGCATAGATGCTGGCCAGGTGAATGTTAGGCAAAGTCGAACGCAGGCTAACATCTCTCCTCGGTCAAACGCCTCAGAACTTTCACAAAGGCCAGATAAGGTGGCGCATATAATGAACGGATGGAAACTTCGGTTTAGTGGAGACCCAGGAGGCATTAGCGTAGATAATTTTATTTATAGGGTACACGCGTTAACCGGTCAAACCCTCGATTCAAAGTTCGATGTTATGTGTGGCAACGCAAGTGCTTTGTTTGAGGGTAAAGCCAATGACTTCTACTGGCGATATCACAAATCGGTGCCATCCGTTAAGTGGACCGAATTGTGTGACGCACTTCGCCGGCAGTTCAGGGATACTAGAACGGATGTTGATATTCGAGAATTAATTCGGGATCGCAAACAGAGAGAAAAAGAGAGTTTCGACTCGTTTTATGACGCCGTGGTTCAATTAACGGACAGCTTAGACTGCCCTTTAGAGGATAAATCTTTAATAGAGATTTTACGGCGAAATTTGCGAGCTGAGATCAGACACGAAATTTTAAATATCCCAACTGAGTCGATCTCAAAGCTTCGCGAAATATGTAGAAGGAGAGAATGCTTTCTAGAGGAAGTAAAACGGGATCAGATATATAAAAAGGGTACCCCATTCAAAAGTAACATCTCAGAACTTCTTCAAGTTGAGCATAAAGAGTCTGAATCGGAATTCTTCGAGGACGAAGAGGGGGTCATCGAAGCAATGTCATTAATATGCTGGAACTGTAGGAAGGAGGGCCACAGGTACCAGGATTGCACGGCTCCTCGTAAAGTGTTTTGTTACGGATGTGGGGCACGCAACACATATAAGCCGGCATGCCTAAAGTGCCAAAAAAACAAGCTGCTGAACACCCAAGCCGCTCGTTCTCGGTGTGTTCAACGGACTCAGTCGACAAATACGGAAAGCGAGCAACTATAAGTCCTGTCATGGACTCATTCAAAACTGATGTTGGTCCTGTAGAGGGATGGCATCAGAAAATCAATATTTTTAGGAACATTAGCAATAAACAAGCTTATCTTAAGAAATTTGATGCTAAAAATAAGTCACGGAATACCAAGAGATTAAAAAGATTCTGGAAAGTCACTAAGGATTTGTGCGCGCTTCGCAGCAATAATGGCGACGGTCGTCCGTATACTATTGTAAAAATCCTGGATCGGAATATCAAAGGGCTTATGGACACGGGCGCATCTATGAGCTGTATTGGGGGGCAGTTTGCACAGGAAGTTATGGGGAGCGAAGTTCCTATCCACAGAGTCTTTAATAATGTTTCTACAGCAGATGGAAGTAAGCTAAATATTATAGGTCGATTAAGCACAAATATAGAATACAACGGTCAGATTAAGGCGATTCAGTTATACATAGTTCCATCTTTAAAACAAAACCTCTACTTAGGCGTAGATTTTTGGAAACTCTTTGACTTACTACCTCCAAATATTCAAATTTCGGAGCTAAGTGCTCACAATCTTACCCAGGACCAAAAGGAAACCTTGCAGGGAGTAGTGGATCAGTTTCCATCATTTGCCTCCGCTGGATTGGGCAAAACAAATCTTTTATCGCACCATATCGATGTGGGCGAAGCCAAGCCCATAAAGCAACGGCATTTCCCCGTATCGCCAGCTGTAGAGAAGCTGTTATATGGTGAAGTCGATCGAATGCTGGAACTGGGGGTTGTAGAAGAATCAGACAGCGCCTGGTCCTCTCCAGTGGTTCTGGTGCAGAAACCTGGTAAGGTCAGACTTTGCCTCGACAGCAGGAAAGTGAACGCCATGACCGTGAAGGATGCGTATCCGCTTCCACAGATAGATGGTATTCTGAGTCGCTTGCCAAAAGCAATGTTTATAAGCAGTCTCGACTTAAAGGATGCATTCTGGCAAATTCCGCTAGATCCAGCGTCCAGGGATAAGACTGCGTTTACGATCCCAGGTCGCCCACTTTACCAATTTAAGGTAATGCCGTTTGGCTTGTGTAATGCCGGACAAACAATGTCGCGACTCATGGACAAAGTTATTCCGGCGTCACTGCGAAATGAGGTGTTCATCTACCTCGACGATCTGCTTCTAGTTTCGGACACCTTTGAAAACCACATAAGGGTTCTAAAGACAGTGGCGGACTGCATCCGGTCTGCCGGGTTGACAATTAATGTTCAGAAAAGCCATTTCTGCGTTCAGCACGTCAAATATTTAGGGCATGTGATCGGGGAGGGCGAAATACGCACAGATCCCGAAAAAGTGGCAGCGATTGAAAAGTTTCCTCTGCCGAAAACCTTGAAGAGTCTGAGAAGTTTTCTCGGAATGGCGGGTTGGTACCGTAAATTCATTGACAATTTTGCCACTGTAGCCGCTCCTCTTACTGATTTACTCAGAGCCAAAAGGAAATTCACAATGACCGAAAAAGGACATCAGGCATTCATTGAGCTAAAGCGCAGGTTATGTACTGCGCCCGTCCTTCGAAGCCCAGATTTTACTAAGCCCTTTTACATCCAGTGCGATGCCAGCAAAAGTGGCGTAGGTGGAGTTTTGGTCCAAAAAACGGAACAGGGTGACGAATACCCGATCGCATTCGTTTCTAAAAAACTTAATAAGGCACAAAGAAACTATTCAGTAACTGAACAAGAGTGTTTGGCAGCAATAGTAGGCGTGAAAAGATTTCGTCCCTATGTAGAAGGCCAGGATTTCACAATAATTACGGACCATGCATCCCTAAAGTGGTTAATGGGCCAATCGGACCTTAGTTCCCGCTTAGCGAGATGGGCTCTTAAACTGCAGGGATTTAAATTTAAGATTGAGCATCGCCGAGGATCACTTAACGTTGTTCCAGATGCTCTGTCAAGGGTCAACGAAGACGAAATAGCGAGCATTGATGCTTCGCATGGGTTGCTGGTGGATGTAGCTTCCGAACATTTTCAAGGCCCAGAATATTTAAGCCTGGTAGACAGTGTCAGGGCCAACAGTGCGAAGCTTCCCGACTTGAAGGTTGTGGATAACTTGGTTTACCGACGCTCAGAGCACGCAACAGGCGAGCCCCTTCATGATGTCTATATCTGGAAACTGTGGGTACCATTACAGCTGGTGGGCAATGTTCTGAAAAATGCACACGATCACCCACTTGCTGCTCATGGAGGCGTGCATAAGACGCTAGAAAGAGTACGCCGCTACTATTACTGGCCAGGTTTGGTGAGCGATGTTAAGACTTATGTCAGTAATTGCGATGCATGCAAGGCTACAAAAGCTCCCAACTGTCCGTTAAGACCTCCCATGGGAAAAGCTCCAGAATCGCAACGATTCTTTCAGCGTTTATACATCGATTTTCTGGGACCATATCCGCGGTCGCGTAGTGGAAACATCGCAATTTTCATAGTTCTAGATCATTTTTCAAAATTTGTTTTTTTAAAAGCCATAAAGAAAATGGAGTCGACTGTCGTAGTGAAATACATGAAAGAAGAATTGTTCCACTTGTTCGGAGTGCCAGAGTTAATTGTTTCGGATAACGGCACACAATTTAGGGCTGAATTGTTTCAAAAGTTGCTGAGGGAACACCGAATTACCCATAAGCTCACAGCCATTCATGCCCCTCAAGCAAATGCGTCAGAGCGGGTGAATAGATCAATAATAACGGCTATACGTGCATATGTAGATACTACCCAAAAAGATTGGGATGTGAATCTAAGCAGCATTTGCTGCGCCCTCAGGTCAGCTACCCACTCATCCCTCGGGACATCGCCCTACTATATGGTGTGTGGCCAACACATGGTTACATCTGGAGGTACCTACGCTTTGTTAAGGTCGCTACAATCATTACAAGACAGAGGAATAGCATTCACTAAGTCAGACTCATTAGAGCTAGCTCATAATAAGGCAGTTATGCTGTCAGAAAAACGAGATGGTGTTAACAGAGATCGCTATAATCTTAGATCACGTGAGATTTCCTACTCCATCGGGCAAGAAGTTTTTCGGAGAAATTTCAAACAAAGTAGCTTCCAGACAGGATATAATGCCAAATTAGGTCCTGCTTTTGTAAAGGCACGGGTCCGCCAGAAGTTAGGAAATTCGTACTACGATATTGAGGATCTGCAAGGTAAGCTGGTTGGACGCTACCATGCAAAGGATCTGCGGCAATAGTCCTGGTGGGATCAGCCTTGTGGGGTTTACCCCAAGTCTGATGTTAGCGGGGGGGTGTTGTAGTGGGGTTTAAAACCGCAGACCCTGTGCTTACTAGTGCCACCTAGCGGGCGGTACGGGTGGTAAATTGGCAACATTAGACGTAGGGATTAGGCAGGACTGCATTTGCTTTAGCGTTTTAGGAGTAGCAGAAGTCTAGCCCTGGCAGTAAGCCATCTTGTAGAAACTGAGATCGAGAATCTCGTGCTTTCTTTTGGAATCAGACTCTGGACCGGCACGGATGTACGTCAGATCCAGATCCATCCACAAATTTCTGGTTGAAGCTATCGCCGAGTAACCCCAGCTTTGGAGCCGAAGGAGGCGAGCATAGGAACGCTAATTCCTGCCCTTAGAGGGCAGCTAGATTCCCCATACCGACCAGATCCAGAACTCCGCCAGTCAACCTTATCTACGCCCAGCCCATCATCCCAGCCCAGCCCATATCAGCATCAATTGGTTTGCGGTGTTGTTTTCGTAGGGTGATCGTCAGATACAAGAAAAAGAGCAGAAAAAAGCTCGTGTCTGGTTTAGTCTGCGCGTTGCTGATAGACAGCTAATCGAACGGAGTTCTTAGCTGTCCTCCCAAACAAATACCCAAAATTAGGGAACGTCGCGATGATGGCAAAGGTGTCGTCCATGCCAAGTGTCATCAAAACCACTTGAAGTCTTTAGTTAATCTAAATATAAAGTATAATCTAAAAACCTAGTTTAGAAAATTTAAAATCGGTACAAAGTTAAAATCGGTTAAAAAAATGAAGTTAAAACCACAAGCTAAAATTGTGTAAAAATATACAAATTAAAAAGGAAAAAAAAAAAAAAAAAAAAAGGAATAGATCAAAAACGGGTGTGATGTAAATTAGAACAGATGATTATTAGAAACGAGTAACAAGTTGAATTAGAAGAGGGCGAAATTAAATAAAAACGCCGATAAGACAAATTCGGTTAAGTCTCGATGTGGGTGTGTGTGCTGAAACTTTTAGTCTTCGCGAGTCGCTTTGGACTTGCGACACCTCCAATTTGGAAGCGCTTTCAACGGTGGAGTATATCAGGTGAGCAAAGTCTACCCAATATTTACCTTTTTCGTCTGCATATGCATGTCATTTCGATTCAGAACCGAAATTGGAAATCAAATGAAATGAAAGTAAAACGTTGAAAATAAAGTTAACTTGTTAGGCACTATTAAAAAAAAAAAAAAAAAGGAGAAGATAAAATTAAAAATTAAAAAGAAAATATTTGAAAATAATGAATAAGAAATTGCATCACATACGTTTGATTTAAAATATTTGCATTTAATAATAAATATTACACTTAGCAAAATATAAATATATAAATAATACATTAAGAAATCCTTCCTAAATGCAAATGCAAATTCTTAATGCCTAAATGCGAATATAAATTAATTATCAGTGGTTATAAGAAATAGAATTTTGTAAAACAGTAGTTAATAAGAAATGAAGTAATCTTTTAGGCTTTAACTCAAGAAAAAAAAAGTAAACAAAACGAGATGTACATCTTTATGTTTAATAAATACGCTATTATAATGAAAGAGTAGAAAACCCTGTTGTAACTCCATGCCGATCACAGAGCCGTCGTAGGGTTATAAAATAAAAGGGGCCTGTTGCAGGATCGTTGGGAAAACGCACTGGCCATGGTAGGGTGGGCTGAAGACACCCCTTTTACATCTCGGGGTGCGCAAAGTGAGAGTACTATCCTAGTTCTTGTCTGTCCGTTTGTTAAGCTATCTCTTGTCCGGCCGAATTTGGCTCGTTTTTGCACGCAAATAAAACTGATTTATCCCAGATAACTATGAGCACCTGTAGGCTAATACTACTGAAGAACACCACTCCATTCGCTGACGAGCTAGAGCCGGAATTTAATGCGTGCCGTGTTATTAGCTTGCAAAGAACACCAGCTCTACGTTATTCGTTACAAGACCAATAACATTCATATCCCGTACCCTCTCGAAATCCAAAGAAAATTACTCAACGAACGAAAGGGAAATGTTAGCCATCGTATGGGCTCTCCAAAGCTTAAGACATTATCCGTACGAATATTCGAAAGTGGCAATTTATACAGACCACCAACCCCTGACCTTTTCAAATAGTGCAAATAATCATAATGCCAAGCTTAAACGCTGGAGGGACATTATCGGCGAATACAGCCCAGAAATCAAATAAAAACCCGGTGTAGCTAACGTAGGAGCAGACGCCCTATCCAGAGCCCGACCAGAAGCTAATTCAATCCATTCAGACTCTACAATCCACAGCGACGAAAGTTCCTCACATAATTTAATATTCTCAGTAGAAGCTCCGATCAACGCATTTAAAAACCAAATTTTTTTATTAAAAAAAAACACTGATGCGTATAAATTCGAAATTTCATTTCCAACTTTTCATCGCCATATAAAAAAAAAAAATTTCTTACACTGAACAGGAAATCATTAATATACTCCGAGCCCGATTAGATCCCAGAATTATCAACGGTATCTACACTTCAGCACCATTCAACACTTTCGGAAATCATGAGATGCCATTCGAAGACCTAATTTTCAAATCAGCCGAAGAATACAATAGGTCCATCCATTCAGTAATAAAGGAAAAACCAGTTGAGGTGTTTTTCAGAAGGTCCACTCCGAACACTATAGAAGATATAGAGAAACAGCGGACCGAAATCACGAAAAAAATAAAACAAAACAAGTAGCCGACTCAGAATACCATAATCAGGATAAAGTACAGCCAAAACAATATGAGACAGGAGATACAATTCATGTAAAAATCGACAAAAGACTAGGTACCAAACTTACTCCACGCTATAAAAAAGAAACAGTGAAATAAAATAATAACACTGCAATAAAAACTCAATCCGGGAAAATAATACACAAGAATAACATCCGAAACTAACTTTCAGACCATTCATACCAACTTGCCTCAGCCTGTCTACAGTCCTCGATTACTCAAATTCTCAAGTGATCTCACTTGAGACTGGACGTGCGGCCAAACAAGAGGGAACATTCAAAATCATCCATACATCCGACCTAAAAGAATACATTTGACGAACTTAGCAAAGGACTAAACGGCCTCACACCATCACATCATCTATACCCCTACCGAATACCTGTCTAACGAATTAAATCAGATAAAACAAAACCTTCTCAAACTAAAAACAAGCAATAGACAAAAAAGAGCAATAGATATCCTAGGAACGGCATGGAAATGGTTGTCAGGAACATCGGACCACCATGATCATGAAATACTCAAGAACAAAATAAACGGACAATTAGAAAATAATAATAAGCAGGTTATAATAAATAAAAAATTAAGTGAAAAATTAATCAATAAGTAACGTAACGAATTCCATTTTAAAAATAACTAAAAATTCAAACGAAATAATCAATGAAGAGGCAAATATCCTCAGATATAGAATTCAAATAGTTAAAGAAGAAATATCTAATATACAACATTCAATATCTTGGGCCAAAACAAATATTATAAACACTTTTATATTCTCAACAATAGAAACCAATATTTTAGAACAAATTTTTAATAAGAAAATAGTCTGTTTATTAATATGGAAGAATTGCTAGAATTTTCAAAAGTCAAACTTGCATCGAATAATAAAGCTCTTCTGTATATCATAAGTATCCCAAATAAACGGTTAGACTTAAGCAACGACTCTTGCGTGAGCGCTGTATTAAACCTAAGACCACCGGAATGCAAGGCAATTAAGACGTGCCTAATTTTGAGGAATTACTACCAGGAACACTGATACTGAACGACTTTAACGGAATGGTGTCTTTGGACGGAAAGAACCTTAATCTTCAAGGATCCTTCATCATCCAGCACAGAAACTCCACAGTACAGATCGGCGAAAGCATCTATAGAACGGAAGAGGACACTGTGGTAGACCTAGTCTTCCATGTGAAGATATGGACTTAAGCTACAGCAACAACATCAGCTACCAATGACATCGAGGGACGCCAGCAGCAGCAGCAACCGCGATCGAGATCGCGGCAGCGATGGAGCGACGCATAGGTATAATTATTAATTATAAGAATCATAATTGTCAGTTCTAATCCGGTACTCAAATAAACAAAACGTAAAAAAGATTAATTTCTTTTTTTAAAGAATATTAATAAAATCTTTTTAACTTATATAATAATAATATAAGCTTCTGCTTAACTGCAAGGGTATATCAACATCGGCTCCGCTCGAAGTTAGCTTTCCTTTCTAGTTTTTTTTTTTATGCTAATTTATTATATTTATTATATCCTTATGTATCTCATAAGGATAGGCCTTTCATCTGTTAATTTGTTAAAAAAATTTGGTTTCCCACAACTACGAAACAATTTTGGATTTTAAATCAAATTTTGGGCAAATTTTTAATTAAAATTTTTAAACTAATTAAATTCCAAAACCTTTGTAAACTAAAAATACGTATAACTTCAGAAAATCTTTACGTCTTTGCAAAGGGTGTTGGCACGTAGTGCCAAGACCTTCTACTCAATAAAGATGCATCAGCAGGTCACAATATACTAGCATCAGACCCACTAGCCTATTTGCACACTTTGTAATAAATTAGCGATAAGCATAAACCAATATCCAACCTACTAACCCGGCACTAGTCGATGGCACCGGAAGCAGAATCAGCATTATCAGCGGGAAGAATGACCGACTGACCGAAGCAAGCAAAAACCAGCCAGCTAAGCCGAAATGCGTGTGCAAGCAGTACATGAACAAACAATCTGAGTCAGCAGATTCAGAGGTGGGTGACCCTGGCATTTAGCACGTCCATAACATTGACCTTTCTTAGATTTAATGATGTATAATTTAGCATCTTGTATAAGAGTTGTTCTTCTGAAATAAAGACAATTGCGAAATCAGAGTGAATCGTCTCGTTACTCAGTGTCTGAACCACGGCACTTAAAATCAACTTACTTCGAGTGATCCTGTGTAAAACGGTTCACAAGTAGGACTCTCTGAAGGCTATCTACTTCGCGTGGCTCCAGTGTAAACCAGAAGTAGCTTTAATCCGCTTCAAACTCGACGGCGACAAACTGGAGCGCCGAATAATCTTTTGGTCTAGATGAATTGTGCCTCCCTCGCCATATCGTTGAAATTGATGCACAGAACTCAGGCAGCTCCTTGTGCGTGCCCGCCGAAAATGTCCCCACCGCTGTCAAGGAGGACAGCAATCCATGAAGATATAAGTCTGAGCGATTGTAGCACTCTGCGAACAACGGTTGTGCAATATGCGTATGTATGCTAATAGAGGTTTATATTTCGCGCACAAATAACAAACCAATGATTATATTTTAATGTTACACCTTAAGCCGCACAGCTCAAATTTTCAATGGAAAATAATTCAACTAGAAGAATATTTTAAATTGGCAATTGTTTATACATATTTTGTTTTTTTTTTTTAATTGATATCAGATATTTTGCATGAATGGCGTTGCATGAATGTTTTTCACCGGTATTTTACATCGTCAAGAAAAATAAAAATCAAAACAAATACTTTTTACTTCTTATTTTAACGGAATGCTGCCTGACATTGCACATGTGTTACTTTAACAGAGTTTCCAGGGATATTTTTTTCGGAGTGCGGTGGCGATCAGAGCCAGTTTTTAACAAGGAACTTCCTATTTAAATTAAATTAGATACATTTTTTCTATTTATTTTTTTTGTTTTATACGTACGCAAACTACAAAAGAAAATTGGCAACGGAATAGTTTATGTATTGCTATGCACCTAAGCTTCACAGCGAGACCCATCGGTAGCTCTACTTATCGGACTATATCTTGAGGAAGTGACTTTTCCTAGATATGAACGATATAACAAAAGTTGCGTTATCTCAAGGGCTATCTCCACATTTAATATGAATAGGATCGTTAGAACCATTTAAAAAAAATTTTCATAAACAAATTTTTTTTTTCAATGTATTTCTTTTTCCTTACGGTTTAGACATTTAATCTTAAAGAAAGCTGGCTGCTGGTGGCGTCATATTTTCGACGAGGGAAAGGTCAAAATTTGGTCACTACGACACAGTGTGTCCAACTGATATCGTGGGGTTTATCTAACGGTTACTGCTGCACGGCTTGTCCGAAGTCCGATCCAAGGCCAAATTCCAGACGAAAAGCCTATCAGGTGGCTCTTGGTCAAAATCGTCCTAGTTATGAGCTACATGCCAAGGGATTGGTCACATTGGATGCTTCCACTATTTAAATATTATTTTGAACGGTGCATGCGTATGTGGGTGAGCTTTGCATATGCATGTGCCATTCTGTTCCCACTTATCCCTCTTCACAAAAGCATTTAGTTATATAGAGGTCATTGACCATACTATGATAAAGCGAAGAAAACCTTTAGCTTTATTATCTATTGGGGATATATGGTATTCAAATTGAAGTTTTAATTCTTCTTTGACGCTAAGATTATTAACCTAAGTTTTTTTGATAATTATCTAAACAGGACTTAAATTTTCCCTAGGCAGAAGAGGATTTACACTGAAAGCTTGCTCGCAGGCAAGGATACGGGTCTCCAAGCTGGTGGGATTGCACCGCTTGTCCGAAGTCCAATCCAAGGCAAAATTCTACACGAAAAGCCTATCAGGCTGCAAGGGATTGGACATGTTGGATGCTTCCGCCATTTAAATATTATATCTTACCTTATGAGTTTCTACGATTAAAATCACAATCAAATATGCAATTTTTTACACCTATATAGCATATTTTCGTCACTAAAATTGATAACAGATATTTTGGGTTTCGCATGTAGGTTCGTCACCGGTACTTTACTTCGTCA
The DNA here is from genome assembly GCF_017639315.1 of Drosophila ananassae. NCBI lineage: Eukaryota > Metazoa > Arthropoda > Insecta > Diptera > Drosophilidae > Drosophila > Drosophila ananassae. Next base: position 21,214,484 of record NC_057929.1, on the reverse strand, counting down.
AGAGGTTTTTTTTATATTATATCAGACGTTTTTTGTATATATAGATCTTCAATTATTTAAAAAAGAACACATAATATATACAATATTAAAGTAACCTCTGGGCAGGCGATTCACACAGTTAGCAGTACTTGAATCGTAAGGATAAACACCAAAACTCTTTTTTTTTAAATCATAGATTTTGACATTCAAGAAGGTGGCCTTTGAAAAATGACATTAAAACCCTTTGTTGGCTCCTAGTTCCAAGATCTACTACTCAATCAAAATGCATTGGCAGGTCACAATATACAAGCATCAGACCCACTAGCCTATTTGCACACCTAGTAATAAATTAGCGATAAGCATAAACCAATATCCAACCTACTAACCCGGCACTAGTCGACGGCACCGGAAGCAGAATCAGCATTATCAGCGGGAAGAATGACCGACTGACCGAAGCAAGCAAAAGCCAGCCAGCTAAGCCGAAATGCGTGTGCAAGCAGTACATGAACAAACAATCTGAGTCAGCAGATTCAGAGGTGGGTGACCCTGGCATTTAGCACGTCCATAACATTGACCTTTCTTAGATTTAATGATGTATAATTTAGCATCTTGTATAAGAGTTGTTCTTCTGAAATAAAGACAATTGCGAAATCAGAGTGAATCATCTCGTTACTCAGTGTCCGAACTCCGGCACTTAAAATCAACCAACTTCGAGTGATCCTGTGTAAAACGGTTCACAAGTAGGACTCTCTGAAGGCTATCTACTTCGCGTGGCTCCAGTGTAAACGGACCACCAGTAGAACTTTCATCATTGAATCTACTTCAAGTATTGCTTCCGTGAAACGAACCACAAGTAGACCCCGCATTACCTAACGACTTCGAGTGTTGCTCCCGTGAAACGGGCCGCCAGTAGACCCCGCGTTACCTAACCTACTTCGAGTGTTGCTCCCGTGAAACGGACCGCCAGTAGGACCGGTACTTGAGGAAAACCAGGTAAATTAGTCAGACTATTTACGTTCTTTGACTACGACTCCGGGACCTACCGTTACTCCCCCGAGTTCAAGTTTGACGTAGTTGCCGCATAACGCTCTACAGACGAACATTTGAACTCGCGGGAGTAACGGTAGGTCCCGGAGTCTTAGTCAAAGAACGTAAATAGTCTGACTAATTTACCTGGTTTTCCTCAAGTACCGATCCTACTGGCGGTCCGTTTCACGGGAGCAACACTCGAAGTAGGTTAGGTAACGCGGGGTCTACTGGCGGCCCGTTTCACGGGAGCAACACTCGAAATAGACTGGTATGCCGCGGGATCTCCTCGTGGTCCGTTTCACGGGAGCAACACTCGAAGTCGTTAGGTAATGCGGGGTCTACTTGTGGTTCGTTTCACGGAAGCAATACTTGAAGTAGATTCAATGATGAAAGTTCTACTGGTGGTCCGTTTACACTGGAGCCACGCGAAGTAGATAGCCTTCAGAGAGTCCTACTTGTGAACCGTTTTACACAGGATCACTCGAAGTAGGTTGATTTTAAGTGCCGTGGTTCAGACACTGAGTAACGAGACGATTCACTCTGATTTCGCAATTGTCTTTATTTCAGAAGAACAACTCTTATACAAGATGCTAAATTATACATCATTAAATCTAAGAAAGGTCAATGTTATGGACGTGCTAAATGCCAGGGTCACCCACCTCTGAATCTGCTGACTCAGAATGTTTGTTCATGTACTGCTTGCACACGCATTTCGGCTTAGCTGGCTGGTTTTTGCTTGCTTCGGTCAGTCGGTCATTCTTCCCGCTGATAATGCTGATTCTGCTTCCGGTGCCGTCGACTAGTGCCGGGTTAGTAGGTTGGATATTGGTTTATGCTTATCGCTAATTTATTACTAGGTGTGCAAATAGGCTAGTGGGTCTGATGCTTGTATATTGTGACCTGCCGATGCATTTTGATTGAGTAGTAGATCTTGGAACTAGGAGCCAACAAAGGGTTTTAATGTCATTTTTCAAAGGCCACCTTCTTGAATGTCAAAATCTATGATTTAAAAAAAAAGAGTTTTGGTGTTTATCCTTACGATTCAAGTATTGCTAACTGTGTGAATCGCCTGCCCAGGGGTTACTTTAATATTGTATATATTATGTGTTCTTTTTTAAATAATTGAAGATCTATATTTACAAAAAACTTCTGATATAATATAAAAAAAACCTCTTGACGAAGTAAAGTACCGGTGACGAACCTACATGCGAAACCCAAAATATCTGTTATCAATTTTAGTGACGAAAATATGCTATATAGGTGTAAAAAATTGCATATTTGATTGTGATTTTAATCGTAGAAACTCATAAGGTAAGATATAATATTTAAATGGCGGAAGCATCCAATATGTCCAATCCCTTGCAGCCTGATAGGCTTTTCGTGTAGAATTTTGCCTTGGATTGGACTTCGGACAAGCGGTGCAATCCCACCAGCTTGGAGACCCGTATCCTTGCCTGCGAGCAAGCTTTCAGTGTAAATCCTCTTCTGCCTAGGGAAAATTTAAGTCCTGTTTAGATAATTATCAAAAAAACTTAGGTTAATAATCTTAGCGTCAAAGAAGAATTAAAACTTCAATTTGAATACCATATATCCCCAATAGATAATAAAGCTAAAGGTTTTCTTCGCTTTATCATAGTATGGTCAATGACCTCTATATAACTAAATGCTTTTGTGAAGAGGGATAAGTGGGAACAGAATGGCACATGCATATGCAAAGCTCACCCACATACGCATGCACCGTTCAAAATAATATTTAAATAGTGGAAGCATCCAATGTGACCAATCCCTTGGCATGTAGCTCATAACTAGGACGATTTCGACCAAGAGCCACCTGATAGGCTTTTCGTCTGGAATTTGGCCTTGGATCGGACTTCGGACAAGCCGTGCAGCAGTAACCGTTAGAAAAACCCCACGATATCAGTTGGACACACTGTGTCGTAGTGACCAAATTTTGACCTTTCCCTCGTCGAAAATATGACGCCACCAGCAGCCAGCAAAAATAAATAGAAAAAATGCATCTAATTTAATTTAAATAGGAAGTTCCTTGTTAAAAACTGGCTCTGATCGCCACCGCACTCCGAAAAAAATATCCCTGAAAACTCTGTTAAAGTAACACATGTGCAATGTCAGGCAGCATTCCGTTAAAATAAGAAGTAAAAAGTATTTGTTTTGATTTTTATTTTTCTTGACGATGTAAAATACCGGTGACAAACATTCATGCAACGCCATTCATGCAAAATATCTGATATCAATTAAAAAAAAAAAAACAAAATATGTATAAACAATTGCCAATTTAAAATATTCTTCTAGTTGAATTATTTTCCATTGAAAATTTGAGCTGTGCGGCTTAAGGTGTAACATTAAAATATAATCATTGGTTTGTTATTTGTGCGCGAAATATAAACCTCTATTAGCATACATACGCATATTGCACAACCGTTGTTCGCAGAGTGCTACAATCGCTCAGACTTATATCTTCATGGATTGCTGTCCTCCTTGACAGCGGTGGGGACATTTTCGGCGGGCACGCACAAGGAGCTGCCTGAGTTCTGTGCATCAATTTCAACGATATGGCGAGGGAGGCACAATTCATCTAGACCAAAAGATTATTCGGCGCTCCAGTTTGTCGCCGTCGAGTTTGAAGCGGATTAAAGCTACTTCTGCCACCAACTTTTATGCGTCGTTCGGCAGAACTTTCCAGGCATTGCCGCCACTGCCACTTTCCATTTTTATTAGAGGTTATTCGAAGTGGCTTGAATTTCGGTCACTATTCTCAACCATGGTGGACACGAACCCATTCATATGTCGGGTCGAGAAGCTTCAACGGTTGCGGTCCTGCCTTCGTGAATCTGCCTTGGAGACTGTTTGATCGTTGGAGCTCACGAACAAAAATTTTGCTAGTTGCACCATAATTCAAGTGATGTTGCAGAAGGTTGATGATGTCACGCAGTCCAAGTGAAAGGAAATGCCAGCTGACTCGGATTCCATGGATTCCATTCCATTGTGGGAGTCCATGGCAAGGCTGCTTGAGCAGAAATGCCGGACTTTAAAGAGCAAGAAGGATTTTCTTATATTCACCAAACCATGCGGTAGGACGACGTAGACCCTTTCATCCAGGTAACTCTGTATTTGTGATTACAAACTCTTCCGCATGCATGATCTGTGATGGCCATTCTCACATAATAAACTCCTGCCCAAGGTTCTTAAGCTTGTCGCCTGAGGATCGTTTAAGAGAAGTTACTGGATTTATGCCGTAAGTGCCTTGAATTTGGTCACCTATCTCGGCATTGCAATGCTTCAAGATTCCGTGCGTGTGGTCGCAGGCATCTTAGTCTGCTGCATTTTGGTGGTAATTCGCCAGCTGGTATTCAAGGCCAACACCCCTACGCCTGAAAGGCCCATAGGTTTCCGCTGCCGTCAATTCTTTCGTCGCTAAGGATCGTTTTGGTAATGTTGTGCTGCTAGTCACTGCCAATATTCTAGTAAAGAACCGCTCCGTAGTTCTACTGCTCGCTCGGCAACGCTGCTCGATTTTGGCTCGCAGGTACACGAAGTCACATCAAGGCTGGCGAACCAGCTGCAGCTGCGGAAGATAAGGTCTCCGGTGTCTGTATCCGGTATAGGTGACGCAGGGTTCCCTACAGATGGGTTTTCTGTGCAAGTCAGCTTGCAATCCCAAAGATCTGACTACTCGGCGCAAGTAACTGCGAGCGTTGCCTGCAACATCACTGACCTTCAGCCCAATTTTGCATTGGAAGTCAGCTCTTGGAAAATTCCCGCCAATGTAAAGCTAGTGGATCCCCATTTTCACCAGCCTCAGCCAGCTGATTTGCTTTTTGGAGCTGGATTATTTTACGAGATGCTTTATGTGGGGAAAATTCATTTGTCTCCTGGTTTGCCCTCAATCCAAAAAGCTTGGCTCGGTTGGATCAAGACAACGGTTAATGAGTGTGTCGTGGGCGCTGCTGAGGACGGCGTCCGGAGCTACAAGCCGGGCAGTCGACAAATTGTGCCGGCTGCCCCTTCATGGTGCTGTTGTAAGCTCATTTATTGAATTTATTAAATTTTTTTCTTTTTATTTTATCTCTATTCACGTTTGCTATCGTTGACTAGCTTTTTCGCGGTATCTTTCCGTTTCTCCGCAGCATCAAGGGTTGAGCCGCACTCCCGCGTCTCTTAATTCTAATTCGGCAACTAATTGAGGTAGTTGCCGCATAACGCTCTACGGACGATCATTTGAACTCGGGGGAGTAACGGTAAGTAAGTCCCGGAGTCGTAATCAAAGAATTTAAATAGTCTAACTAATTTACCTGGATTCTGCAATGGACTGCTCGGGTTGGCCAGACGCTTGCTGTGATCAGGCTGGAGTTGATGTGGGGCGCTTGAAGTCCTGGGGTGGTTTTCCTCAAGTACCGGTGGTATGGTGGTTCGGCTGATTCCTTATCGGCCGGTCCCACTGGCGGTCCGTTTCACGGGAGCAACACTCGAAGTAGGTTAGGTAACGCGGGGTCTACCGGAGGTCCGTTTCACGGGAGCAACACTCGAAATAGACTGGTATGCCGCGGGATCTCCTCGTGGTCCGTTTCACGGGAGCAACACTCGAAGTCGTTAGGTAATGCGGGGTCTACTTGTGGTTCGTTTCACGGAAGCAATACTTGAAGTAGATTCAATGATGAAAGTTCTACTGGTGGTCCGTTTACACTGGAGCCACGCGAAGTAGCCTTCAGAGAGTCCTACTTGTGAACCGTTTTACACAGGATCACTCGAAGTAGGTTGATTTTAAGTGCCGTGGTTCAGACACTGAGTAACGAGACGATTCACTCTGATTTCGCAATTGTCTTTATTTCAGAAGAACAACTCTTATACAAGATGCTAAATTATACATCATTAAATCTAAGAAAGGTCAATGTTATGGACGTGCTAAATGCCAGGGTCACCCACCTCTGAATCTGCTGACTCAGAATGTTTGTTCATGTACTGCTTGCACACGCATTTCGGCTTAGCTGGCTGGTTTTTGCTTGCTTCGGTCAGTCGGTCATTCTTCCCGCTGATAATGCTGATTCTGCTTCCGGTGCCGTCGACTAGTGCCGGGTTAGTAGGTTGGATATTGGTTTATGCTTATCGCTAATTTATTACTAGGTGTGCAAATAGGCTAGTGGGTCTGATGCTTGTATATTGTGACCTGCCGATGCATTTTGATTGAGTAGTAGATATTGGAACTAGGAGCCAACAAAGGGTTTTAATGTCATTTTTCAAAGGCCACCTTCTTGAATGTCAAAATCTATGATTTAAAAAAAAGAGTTTTGGTGTTTATCCTTACGATTCAAGTATTGCTAACTGTGTGAATCGCCTGCCCAGAGGTTACTTTAATATTGTATATATTATGTGTTCTTTTTTAAATAATTGAAGATCTATATTTACAAAAAACTTCTGATATAATATAAAAAAAACCTCTTGACGAAGTAAAGTACCGGTGACGAACCTACATGCGAAACCCAAAATATCTGTTATCAATTTTAGTGACGAAAATATGCTATATAGGTGTAAAAAATTGCATATTTGATTGTGATTTTAATCGTAGAAACTCATAAGGTAAGATATAATATTTAAATGGCGGAAGCATCCAACATGTCCAATCCCTTGCAGCCTGATAGGCTTTTCGTGTAGAATTTTGCCTTGGATTGGACTTCGGACAAGCGGTGCAATCCCACCAGCTTGGAGATCCGTATCCTTGCCTGCGAGCAAGCTTTCAGTGTAAATCCTCTTCTGCCTAGGGAAAATTTAAGTCCTGTTTAGATAATTATCAAAAAAACTTAGGTTAATAATCTTAGCGTCAAAGAAGAATTAAAACTTCAATTTGAATACCATATATCCCCAATAGATAATAAAGCTAAAGGTTTTCTTCGCTTTATCATAGTATGGTCAATGACCTCTATATAACTAAATGCTTTTGTGAAGAGGGATAAGTGGGAACAGAATGGCACATGCATATGCAAAGCTCACCCACATACGCATGCACCGTTCAAAATAATATTTAAATAGTGGAAGCATCCAATGTGACCAATCCCTTGGCATGTAGCTCATAACTAGGACGATTTTGACCAAGAGCCACCTGATAGGCTTTTCGTCTGGAATTTGGCCTTGGATCGGACTTCGGACAAGCCGTGCAGCAGTAACCGTTAGATAAACCCCACGATATCAGTTGGACACACTGTGTCGTAGTGACCAAATTTTGACCTTTCCCTCGTCGAAAATATGACGCCACCAGCAGCCAGCTTTCTTTAAGATTAAATGTCTAAACCGTAAGGAAAAAGAAATACATTGAAAAAAAAAATTTGTTTATGAAAATTTTTTTTAAATGGTTCTAACGATCCTATTCATATTAAATGTGGAGATAGCCCTTGAGATAACGCAACTTTTGTTATATCGTTCATATCTAGGAAAAGTCACTTCCTCAAGATATAGTCCGATAAGTAGAGCTACCGATGGGTCTCGCTGTGAAGCTTAGGTGCATAGCAATACATAAACTATTCCGTTGCCAATTTTCTTTTGTAGTTTGCGTACGTATAAAACAAAAAAAATAAATAGAAAAAATGCATCTAATTTAATTTAAATAGGAAGTTCCTTGTTAAAAACTGGCTCTGATCGCCACCGCACTCCGAAAAAAATATCCTTGGAAACTCTGTTAAAGTAACACATGTGCAATGTCAGGCAGCATTCCGTTAAAATAAGAAGTAAAAAGTATTTGTTTTGATTTTTATTTTTCTTGACGATGTAAAATACCGGTGACAAACATTCATGCAACGCCATTCATGCAAAATATCTGATATCAATTAAAAAAAAAAAACAAAATATGTATAAACAATTGCCAATTTAAAATATTCTTCAAGTCGAATTATTTTCCATTGAAAATTTGAGCTGTGCGGCTTAAGGTGCAACATTAAAATATAACACAGCCACAAAAAAAATATTTTTTCGGGTCTGGAGGTTAGACCATGTTTACTATATGTTTTCGGGGTCGCTGAATCCAAATCCGAGGTCCAAAAAACCCCAGCACGTCAGGTATCTCACATAACCTCAAAAAACCTCATACAAAATTATATTCGAGTCCGTGGGTCAGACCATGTTTACCATATGTTTTTGGGGTCGCTGAATCCGAATCCGTTGTCTAACAAACTCCAGCATGTCAGGTTTTTAACGTAACCTTTAAAATAACCCGTATTTTGAACGACGGATTCGGATTCAGTGACTCCAAAAACATATGGTAAACATGGTCTGAGCCCAGAACTCTAAAAATAAAAATTGTATCAAGTTTTTGAGGTTATGTCGTAACCCTGACAATCTGGAGTTTTTTTGACCTCGGATTCGGATTCAGCGACTCTGAAAACATATATGTATATCTTCGATTTTGTTAAACAAAAAGAACAAAATTTTTACACCTGAAACTGAAGTTTTCGGCTTTTATTCGTGTTTTTCGGATTTTGATGCCAGTTTTTCGGTACAACTTACAAAAATTCTGTCATTTTTGCCACATATCAATGTTTTCTCATTAATTCTGAATAAAACAAGATAAATTTCATCAAAAAATTATGAAAATTGTTGAAGTTATAACGCTTTTCCCAAAAAAAAGTCTATTCAACCTTGCGTGCGCTCCGGAGTAACAGTGTGTATAAGAAAGGAATATGCTCTTCTTCTTATAGTGCTCGCATGGTTGTATTGACTTTTTTTTGGGTAAAGCGTTATAGCTTCAACAATTTTTATTATTTTGTAATTAAATTTGTCTTGTTTTATTCAGTATTAATAAGACAATATTAATATGTGGCATAAGTGACAGAATTTTTGTCAGAAGAAAGCAATATACTCTTAATCTTATACATATTGTTATGTATTTATGTAAAAACACTTTTTTTTCAAAAAAATTTTTTTTTCATCAATATAGTTTCGATCTACGGCTATACACTCAGTCCAGCGCTTCTCCAACCTTTCTATGCCATTTTTGTAGAAAGATGAACTTTTACCCTCAAAATAGGTCTCAGTATCGACAATCACCTTCTCATTTGATCGATATCTCTTGCCTTGGAGGTGCTTTTTGACATCTGAAAAAAGCCAGTAGTCACTGGGGGCCATATCTGGAGAATAGGGTGGATGCGGCAGAAGTTCGAACCTCAATTCACTCAATTTCACCATTGTTGCCATAGACTTGTGGCACGGTGCATTATCCTGATGAAAGAGTGGTTTCTTCTTTGCCATATGTGGACGTTTTTCCTTGATAACGCGTTCCAGTCAATCCAGCAGTTTTATATAATATTCGCTGTTTATTGTTTTACCTTTTTCCAGGTAGTCTATAAATAAAATCCCATGTGCATCCCAAAATACAGAAGCCATAACCTTACCCGCCGATATTTGTGTTTTAGGACGCTTCGGACGGCTTTCACCGGCTACCACCCACTCAGACGACTGACGACTGGATTCTGGAGTATAGTGGTGTATCCAGGTTTCATCCATGGTTACGTAACGGCGAAAAAAAATCGGTCCTATTGCGCTTCAACATGCTTAAACACGTCTCGGAAACATCGATGCGTTGTTGCTTTTGGTCTGGTGTTAGCAATCGCGGCACCCACTTTGAGCAGAGCTTTCTTATCTCCAAATGTTCATGTCATATCGTAAACACACTGCCTTCCGATATCTTTGAGGCATCAGCTATTTCCTTTAATTTCAATTTGCGATCGGCCAATACCATTTTTCGGATTTTCGCCACTTTTTCTGGCGTAACTGCTGTTTTTGGGCGACCACTGCGTTCAGCGTCTTCGGTGTCCACACGACCACGTTTAAAATCATTGTACCAATCTTTGATGGTTGATTTTCCCGGAGAAGAATCTGGGTAATGTTTATCAAGCCAAGTTTTTGCTTATACTGTATTTTTTCCGATCAAAATACAGTGCTTAATCAGGACACGAAATTCCTTTATTTCCATATTGTGAAAAAACTCAAAGGTTGTATCACTTAAAAATTTGTAACATAAAAGCACGTGGTCACAGAGTTGTAGAATTTTTACACAGAGCTTATGATAATCGACACTTTTGATAAAAAATATCTATATTTGCTTACTACTGCTCCTTATATGTCGGGCCGGGAACTAATTGAGCGATGCGATATGTCTGGCATTTTAAAGTGGGACTTTTCTTGGGCTGTAGGCTTTCAGATTATGTTTTCTGAGATATGTGCGCACTATTTGATCCGTTGAAGCAATATTCAGCTCATTTTTCAGAACCTTTTGACCTCTAGAGTGGTCAGGGAACGCTTTCTACCGTGTGTTCCCGCTTTCTACCTTCACTTTTGTTATGACGTTTCTTATCATCTTATTTGAACGTCCAACATGTCGACCCGACAAGTTATTTCTTAACTAAAAAATTCCTAGATTCTCTTCAAATATAGCCATGTATCGTGTAAAAAAAATTGAATAATTATATTCCCTCAGAAATGAAAAAAAAAATCGCGAAAAACTTTTTTTTTCAGCCCTGAAAACCCCGAAACCAACAGGGTTTATTTATTTTATATTGAATAGTACATTTCACATATTAAAGAATACGTCAACACAAAAAATGATACACTCATGTCGAATATGAGGCTTTTTTCAATTTCTCTATTATCCTATACGCTATCTCTGCCTTCCCGGACCACTTATTCCCCTCTCCAATCCGGGTTCGGGAAGGGACGAGAGGGGATTCTCTCCCTTTTTCATTTCGCATTTTAAAGACACGAAACGTTTCATCAAACGTAAACATTTTCAGTCATATATATATAAAAAAAAAACATTTATATTTTATTTGAATGTGTTGCAATTATTTTATTGAACACAACTATACATACAGGGTCGGACATGTTTCCTTCAATTCTTTGCCAAATGGAAACGGTATACAAAATGAAAAGAAGGGTCTTTTAAAATTAAAAAAAAAAAATTTCATTTCAAATATCTTTTAAATTCATTATTTAATATTAATAGATATTAATAGATTCCGCAATTAGAAGGTTCAACTGAACGTACGCAGTCGTAAAACTTTTTATGCGTATCTATTAATGCGTAAATAGTATCTAAAAAAAACGTCTTGACCAAATGACTAAATTAATAAATAAAAGCAACTGAAATTTGTAGGCTACACTCAGCACATGTAAGTGTATTGAGATAAATAGGATAAATGAAGAATTCCCTTACAGAGAGTATTATAATTTTGGTCAAAAGTGTGCAATGCAGTGCAGGAAAAATCTCAGACCCTATAAAGTACATATATCTATTCTCAAGATTCAAGATACAAGATGGAAGTTTCAACATTTGTTTTTGAGGTGGAGATATTTGCAATGGTGTATTTTGGGTTTACACAATATTTTTAGTTCAAAATTTATATTTATTTAGTTTAAGTACATATATGTTAACAAATGATTAAAATTTGAAAGCTCTATTTACTGGAGGCAGAAAATATTCTAAACAAAAAAACAAAACACCTAGAAACAAGCGGCCACATGGGACACGACACCGCCTGACTGCGGGTCTGACGGATAATTAAAAAGATCACCGCCAAATTTGGTAAAATTTACTTCCCACATTTAGTGGAGGTAATGCGGAGTGGCACTGTTCTCGACCATAGTGGACACAAACCCATTCATATGTCGGGTCGAGCAGCTTCAATGGTTGCAGTTCTGCCTTCTTGAATCTGCCTCGGAGACATTTCGATCGTTGGAGCTTCCGGAAAAAAACGATGACGTCGCATTGGAGCTGCTAAACAAAAGGTTTCGTAATCGCAGGCTTATTTTTCAATCCCATGTTAATGAGATAATGCATCTGAGGGCTGTAGAATCCTCATCGGCGACGAGGCTTCGCAAGCTTTCGGATAAATTTGATTCGCATATGCGACTCGGATTCCTTGGATTCCATTCCATCGCCAGTTTTCTTGAACAAAGATGCCGGACTTTAGAGAACATGGATTTGCCGACGGCATCACATGCACCAAACTTTAAGACTATGTAGACCCTTTCATCCAGGTAACTCTGCATTTGTGATCACAAACTCTTCCGCATGCATGATCTGTGATGGCCATTCTCACGTGATAAACTCATGTCCAAGGTTTTACAGATTGTCGCCTGAGGATCGATTAGGCGAAGTTAGGCGACTTGATTTTTGCCGTAAGTGCCTTGGATTTGGGCACCTATCTCGGCATTGCAATGCGTCAAGCTTCCGTGCTTGTGAACGCAGCCATCATAGTCTCCTGCATTTAGGTGGAAATTCACCAGCACAAGGCCAACACCCCTCTCCCGAGGATTCCACATCTAGCGACGCTTTTTCTGGTTCCATTTTTTTGGATTGCGCCGCCGTCAATTCTCTCGTCGCTAAGGATCGTTTTGGAGATGTGGTGTTGCTAGCCACTGCCAATATTCTGGTTAGGAACCGCTCCGGAGATCTACTGCCCTGCCGAGCGCTGCTCGATTCTGGCTCGCAAGTGCATCTAGTCACTTCAAGGAAGATAAGGTCTCCACTGACTTTATCCGGTATAGGAGGCGCAGGGTTCTCTACAGATGGGTTTTCTGAGCAAGTCAGCTTGCAATCCCAATGCTCTGACTACTCGGCGCAAATAACCGCGATCGTAGCCTCCAACATCACTGACCTTCAGCCCAATTTTGCATTGGACGTCAGCTCTTGGAAAATTCTCGCCAATGTAGAGCTAGCTGATCCTCACTTTCACCAACCTCTTGGAGCTGGACTATTTGACAAGCTGCTTTTTGTGGGGCAAATTTATCTGTCTCCTGGTTTGCCCTCCATGCCTTGCAAAAACCTCGGCTCGGTTGGATTGTTTGTGGAGGCGGAGGCCCGGACGATGGTAAGGTCCTCATGGCAGCTGAGCAGTCAGAGTTGCTCGTCCAACCTCAGACGGAGCCGGTGAAGGTGGAGTCTCATCGCAGTTTTTTTTCCAAGCCAAAGAATAAGCGCCTCCGCAAAGCGAGAAGGAGGCACCGCCGTCACTTCGAGCAGCGCATGGAGAAGCGTCTGGTTGGGATCTGCACCTTGGTGGCTAGTGTGATAGGTCATATGTTACCCAGTGGGGAAATGAAGCCGCTCTTGGGCTTTGGCAGCGAAATGGCTTCCGAGATGCCATCGCCCAGCTACAGTAACAGCGAGGATGAAGACGACGGTGACGGAGTGCGTCGGGTGCGCTGCTGAGCGCACCTGCAATCAACAAATTGCGCCTGCTGCCCCTTCATGAGGCTGTTGAAATCTCGTCTTCCAACGGGGGGAGTATGTCGGGTCAAGCAGCCGCCGGAAAGAAGTTTGGCCGGCAATAATTTATTGAATTCGTGACGTCACTTTCTTTTATATTTATGTTTGCGTCGCCCGCTCTATTCTCGTCGCCCGCTCTCGTGCATTCGATCGGCCACCTGCATCTGCCGTCAAGCGCTAGCGTTCGTCTCGCTCTCTCGCGGGATCTCTCGGTCGCTCCGCAGCATCAAGCGTTGAGCCGCGCTCCCGCGTCATTATTCTAATTCGGTCGTCAACCCTACTCAGTCACATATGTAAATATATCATTTGTAGAAACGCCAAAACAATAAAATAAATTATATCAATATCTATGAATCGAACTGTGCTTGTTTTTATTAAAGGCAATATTTAGAACACAAAAATAAAGCTACCAAAAACGCTCAGTAACTAAACAGGTGTTTTGTGTATTACAAGCTAGTACTTGTGTGCATTATTAGTGGTACATGGGTTTTAGACTTAATTTTATTCTTTTTAGATTTTGTGTGTTCTTTGTAACGACGGCGATAGTTCGGACGGGGTGGCAATCCGGGGCGGCGGGAAAGGGGCCTATGTGGCAGCCCGATCGCATAGTAGGACCATATTTAGCTATTCCACTGCGGGTTCTGACGATCTGGTAACAAGCGTAAAGCGTAGGTTAGAAAACCGCGTGAGAGCAGCTTCCTTTCAATAAGCGCTCCGCGGTTCAAGGGAGCTGAGGGGTTCATCTGACTGCTGGCCTAACGGTGCCGAAGACGAAAAAGTCCTGCCGAAGCGTATATTTTCATTTTCAGCCTCGAGCAGTGGAAGCGCTTCAACGGCTCGTCGCGTATGTAAAAAAAAACTGAGTAATCTTTAACCCATGCCATGACAGCTGAAGTGATGCGGAATTCTCCGATCAATACTTTTCCACGTTTTCCGAATTCCGGCCCAAGAGGCTTCACCAGTTAGATAGTCAACCACCGTATTGCCTCGAATAGAAATGAGAATGAAAATCGAATATGGGCCACTTCCGAACGCGGACTTTGAAGTGGAGCTCTTTTAACTATTACAATTTTTCTATGATGAGATTAATCGCATTTCCGCATACTCTGTCGAATTAAATTTATTTTAAGTTTATAAATCTATAGTGATAACTTAACGTTAAGCATATCAATAGGGCATATATATATTAGAAATATAATTTAGGAAGTTAGGGAAAAATATTTTATTTAGAGATATAAGGACCGGCTTTAATAAATAAATACGGAAATTATAATGGAGTGAGAAAATATAATTCGCCACGTTCAATTTGCCACCGCCCTGCCACTGTCTCATGGACTTTCTCAGGGACCCCCAAGGGATCCTTGTATCCACCGTTCTGGAGAGTTCATGTGTGACCTACGCGGTTCGTGAGGTCGCGCACGCATCAATGTTGAAATAATTTATGATTTCCGAGGCAGGAGAGAAAAGAGGGTGTTACAGAACCCGCCCATTAGCCGACGAGATATGGCCGCGTGCAACCACTTCTCTCATCCGATATCACCAACGATGCCACTTCAGCACTGCGACTGTTCGTTACATCTTAAGGGTGTCAGGTGTATGTAAAGCTAGGTGTACATAGTTATTTATGCTTTTTAGATTTTGTGTGTTCTTAAGGGTGTGAATATATAATGTTAGGCGTCCATAGTTTATTGCTATGAAACCAAGCCTTGTAAAATATTTTTTGTCCTCATTTTTATTCCTCAAATCTGATTTGTGAAATATCTTTCCTGACTTAGTTGTTACCGTAACCTTTCCTTCTTCCAAAATTTCTTCGGCCTTAATCCTTTGTTTTTCCTTAGTCTTAATTTGCTTGTTTGCGACATACACCTTGTCGCCCCTTTCATATTTCACAGGTTTGCCACGCTTTTTGTTTCGGTTGAGTTTGGTCAAATCCTGTTAGGCTGACAAATTTCACTTAATTCGAAAAATTTCAATTTAATTTAAAATGAAAAATTTTAATTCATTTTGAGGTGACAAATTTCAACAAATTCACTTAATTTTCTTTTCTCAAAATTTCGGCTTTGCACGTCTCGGGTTGGTAATGCACCGAGAACAAAATATTCTTTCACATTTTTTTATGAAGAATATCTTTAAACCATTTTAATTTTTCCTTTTTATTTTAGCACATTCACATAAAACAATTCCCGCACCACCGCGTTTTTGTTTAATTTTATAGCTTTAATGTTACTTTAATTTTACTTATCGGGCTCTATGTTCTTGAAGGACATGGAGTGTTCGGGCGCCAGCTAAGACCCATTGGTCCTTGTGAGGTCCCCTCACCTGAAGATTGAGCTGAAGATGTGCATCGGTACAGGCTCGTCCCTCCTTCCAGTCAAAACGCTTAAGTTGGTTATCGAGATTTTAGAATTTGATTTATTGATAAAGGTCGTCAATGGCAAGCCAATGCGTTAAGCTAGTTGTGTGTCTAAATTAAGACTAATTATTCCTAAGCGAGCTCCGTTGTTCTCCAGTGGTCTGTCTCGGCACAACCGTGGGATTTGCAGCGTCAGCGCCTCGTGCCGTCGTTGCCGGTGCAGTGTAATTTGAATCCGCTGACTCCGCTGGGCTGTGAGCGCTAAAGGTTGTATTTGCGGGCAATTGCCCGGCGCATTGCTGATGGTGGGGGGAGCTTAATTAGCGGGTGTTAACTTGTATCTTTCCATTTTGTTTTTTTTTAAATATTTTTTGTTAAATTTTTTGCACTTTTTTTTTTAGTATGCGTTTTTATTTAATTTTTTTTTAACCGTTTTGTTTTTAACCGTGACGCGTACACCGCTGGAGCCCCCGCGCACTCAAAAACCGTGTCCACCGGGATCCATCGCTCTTGGGACCCTCCGTCTTACCCGGAGCCGCCGGATGTCCCATCCAGGCATGCTGACGAGATTCACATCGCTCTCGTCCGAGCTCCTTCTGCAGCGTCTCGGCTGTGGCTTTTTGCATTGGAATTATCTCCGTCCACTTCGAGTATCGGCCAATCATTAGCATGGTGGTCCCATGCTTGGACTTCGGCAAAGGTCCTACGAAGTCCGCACATACCGTCGTCCATGGCTCCTCTGGAATCTGTGTCAGCATTTTCCCTGCGGCCTGCATCTAACTTGGTTTGTACCGCATGCATGTTTCGCATTGTCTGACATACTTCCTTATATCCCTTTGCATCCCTGGTCAGAAGTACCATGCTACTATTCGTGCAATTGTTTTTCTTCTGCCTAGATGCCCTGCTGCCGGTGCGTCGTGGTTCTCCTTCAGCTCTTGCTGCCTCATATCCATCGGCACACACCGCTTCCATGATGTCACTTCTTCGCTACCTGCTCTATGTGGAACATGTCGGTAAACCAGACTCATCTCGAAATCTTTCCCTGTGGGCTCTCCATATTGTTCAACCATTTCATTTGGTACCCCTCCAGGTATGGTCTCATCTGCCGAATTGCCCATATTATGGGTAGACACTCTTTCTCAGTCGCCGAGTAATTCTTCTCTGCTCCGATCAGCGTTCGACTGGCGTAAGCAACTAACCGCTCGCCCTCATCAGTGTCCTGCGTAAGAACCGCACCCACGCCATATTCGCTTGCGTCTGTGTGCAGTACGAATCTCTTTAAGAAATCCGAGCATGCCAGCACTGGATCCTCTGCCATCCATTTCCACTTTGTCCCTAATCGTAGAAGATCCTTTAATGGTTTTGCGACCCCAGCGAAGTCTGGGACGACGCCATCCCAATGAACTGACGTACCCCTTCACGTTTGTTGGGGGTTTTATCTCAGTAATCGCCACAACCTTTCCGGGATCCATGCCAATTCATATATATGAATTGGCATATATATATTAGAAATATAATTTAGGAAGTTAGGGAAAAATATTTTATTTAGAGATATAAGGACCGGCTTTAATAAATAAATACGGAAATTATAATGGAGTGAGAAAATATAATTCGCCACGTTCAATTTGCCACCGCCCTGCCACTGTCTCATGGACTTTCTCAGGGACCCCCAAGGGATCCTTGTATCCACCGTTCTGGAGAGTTCATGTGTGACCTACGCGGTTCGTGAGGTCGCGCACGCATCAATGTTGAAATAATTTATGATTTCCGAGGCAGGAGAGAAAAGAGGGTGTTACAGAACCCGCCCATTAGCCGACGAGATATGGCCGCGTGCAACCACTTCTCTCATCCGATATCACCAACGATGCCACTTCAGCACTGCGACTGTTCGTTACATCTTAAGGGTGTCAGGTGTATGTAAAGCTAGGTGTACATAGTTATTTATGCTTTTTAGATTTTGTGTGTTCTTAAGGGTGTGAATATATAATGTTAGGCGTCCATAGTTTATTGCTATGAAACCAAGCCTTGTAAAATATTTTTTGTCCTCATTTTTATTCCTCAAATCTGATTTGTGAAATATCTTTCCTGACTTAGTTGTTGCCGTAACCTTTCCTTCTTCCAAAATTTCTTCGGCCTTAATCCTTTGTTTTTCCTTAGTCTTAATTTGCTTGTTTGCGACATACACCTTGTCGCCCCTTTCATATTTCAGAGGTTTGCCACGCTTTTTGTTTCGGTTGAGTTTGGTCAAATCCTGTTAGGCTGACAAATTTCACTTAATTCGAAAAATTTCAATTTAATTTAAAATGAAAAATTTTAATTCATTTTGAGGTGACAAATTTCAACAAATTCACTTAATTTTCTTTTCTCAAAATTTCGGTTTTGCACGTCTCGGGTTGGTAATGCACCGAGAACAAAATATTCTTTCACATTTTTTTATGAAGAATATCTTTGAACCATTTTAATTTTTCCTTTTTATTTTAGCACATTCACATAAAACAATTCCCGCACCACCGCGTTTTTGTTTAATTTTATAGCTTTAATGTTACTTTAATTTTACTTATCGGGCTCTATGTTCTTGAAGGACATGGAGTGTTCGGGCGCCAGCTAAGACCCATTGGTCCTTGTGAGGTCCCCTCACCTGAAGATTGAGCTGAAGATGTGCATCGGTACAGGCTCGTCCCTCCTTCCAGTCAAAACGCTTAAGTTGGTTATCGAGATTTTAGAATTTGATTTATTGATAAAGGTCGTCAATGGCAAGCCAATGCGTTAAGCTAGTTGTGTGTCTAAATTAAGACTAATTATTCCTAAGCGAGCTCCGTTATTCTCCAGTGGTCTGTCTCGGCACAACCGTGGGATTTGCAGCGTCAGCGCCTCGTGCCGTCGTTGCCGGTGCAGTGTAATTTGAATCCGCTGACTCCGCTGGGCTGTGAGCGCTAAAGGTTGTATTTGCGGGCAATTGCCCGGCGCATTGCTGATGGTGGGGGGAGCTTAATTAGCGGGTGTTAACTTGTATCTTTCCATTTTGTTTTTTTTTAAATATTTTTTGTTAAATTTTTTGCACTTTTTTTTTTAGTATGCGTTTTTATTTAAATTTTTTTTAACCGTTTTGTTTTTAACCGTGACGCGTACACCGCTGGAGCCCCCGCGCACTCGAAAACCGTGTCCACCGGGATCCATCGCTCTTGGGACCCTCCGTCTTACCCGGAGCCGCCGGATGTCCCATCCAGGCATGCTGACGAGATTCACATCGCTCTCGTCCGAGCTCCTTCTGCAGCGTCTCGGCTGTGGCTTTTTGCATTGGAATTATCTCCGTCCACTTCGAGTATCGGCCAATCATTAGCATGGTGGTCCCATGCTTGGACTTCGGCAAAGGTCCTACGAAGTCCGCACATACCGTCGTCCATGGCTCCTCTGGAATCTGTGTCAGCATTTTCCCTGCGGCCTGCATCTAACTTGGTTTGTACCGCATGCATGTTTCGCATTGTCTGACATACTTCCTTATATCCCTTTGCATCCCTGGTCAGAAGTACCATGCTACTATTCGTGCAATTGTTTTTCTTCTGCCTAGATGTCCTGCTGCCGGTGCGTCGTGGTTCTCCTTCAGCTCTTGCTGCCTCATATCCATCGGCACACACCGCTTCCATGATGTCACTTCTTCGCTACCTGCTCTATGTGGAACATGTCGGTAAACCAAACTCATCTCGAAATCTTTCCCTGTGGGCTCTCTATATTGTTCAACCATTTCATTTGGTACCCCTCCAGGTATGGTCTCATCTGCCGAATTGCCCATATTATGGGTAGACACTCTTTCTCAGTCGTCGAGTAATTCTTCTCTGCTCCGATCAGCGTTCGACTGGCGTAAGCAACTAACCGCTCGCCCTCATCAGTGTCCTGCGTAAGAACCGCACCCACGCCATATTCGCTTGCGTCTGTGTGCAGTACGAATCTCTTTAAGAAATCCGGGCATGCCAGCACTGGATCCTCTGCCATCCATTTCCACTTTGTCCCTAATCGTAGAAGATCCTTTAATGGTTTTGCGACCCCAGCGAAGTCTGGGACGACGCCATCCCAATGAACTGACGTACCCCTTCACGTTTGTTGGGGGTTTTATCTCAGTAATCGCCACAACCTTTCCGGGATCCATGCCAATTCCCACACTCCTTCCACTGGTACAGACCTTTCCCTGGTACCTTAAAGCCGTGTACTACCTGCCCCCTCCTCCTGTGGGATTTGCCATTATTCGTTTTTAAGGTCGACTTTGCTGAAAAATTTTGCTTCTTTTAGTTGCTCAAGTATAAATTTAATTCGTGGCATTTTATTTAATTGCCGAAAGTCCATGCACATTCTCCATTGACCCGTCTTTTTCTTCTCCAGCAGCTTTTCCACCTTTGCATTGATCTCCCCGTGTATTTTGGTGTTCTTCGGATAATACCTCTGTTTTATTGTGATGTCGTTCTTCATCGTAATCCTGTGCTGCGTTACGTTCGAACAACCCTTCTGGGTTGTGAACGCCACTAGCTCCTTCTTAATGTACCTTTTGTCCCGTTCGCTTTTCCATTCTTCCTAGGATCCTGTTATCGCTATTGACAGCCTATCCTCCAGCCATCCGCTCCATCTTTCTCTTTTCGGGATCGTGACTTGGTAGCCTGCGCATGTTATTGTTGTGGCAAATGCTGTGAGGATATCCCATCCTAGCACCGCGCTGTCTCCTTTGCCTGGCAACACCAGCATGTTCAAATTGTTTTCCTTGTTGCCAAAGCTTACCGTCGTCTGGAGGGCCATTTGGCTTTGTCCCTCCGCCTGCCATCTTTGCCTCCACCCTTGTCCGGGGGCTCTGCTGTTCTGGCGGATTCTGGTGCGGTTCGTCTTTCTGCCTCCTGAATAACGCTTTCTATCGCCGGCTGCCTGTGATCTCAGAGTGGTTCTGTGGAGGCTTGCCTATTGAACGCCCTTTAAGGACAACTGCTCGAACTCCTCGGCTACGCTCATCACCTCTTCTAGCGACGCTCATACATATGGTCTTATGAACATCTTCATGTGTGGCATGCAGTTCCCAACCAGCCTTTCTATAACTTTCTTCGTGGATTTCCCAAATGGCTTCATTAGAGCTTGAAGGTCCACCATGTATACCACCAGCCTCCGCCGCCGAACCTGGTCCGCCAACTTCTGGAAGTATCCTTTCGACAGGAACAAGGACTCGAAACTTCTTCTAAACTCCTCCATGTTGGCCACTCCTCATAGTTCATTATGAACCATCTCTGCGGTCTGCCCTGGAGTAATTCTGGCATCGCCGGCGGGATCGTGTTTATGTCCCATTCGTATGTTTTAGCGGACCATGCCACTCGGTCCACGAATTCTAAAGGGTTTCCCGTTCCGTCGAACCAGAATGACCGGATTCATCCGATGGTAAATCTCACCGAAGGTGACTCTTCCGCCGGATCCTCGCTACTTCTCCAGACGTTGCCGCTCTGCTCCGCCGTCGAACACGTGCCTGGCGCCGGTTCGGCTAGCGGTTCCCTCAGTTTGGACTCACGTGCTCCAGCTTCGGGTCTATGCTAATCCTCTACAGCCGCTGATGCTGCTCCTGTTGTTGGGGTCACCGTTGATCCTCTCCCACGACGTCCTCGCGCCTCGTCATCGCTGCTACTGTTACTCAAATCTTCCAGCTTTCCTAGAAGACTCGGCCCCGATTCGCTCCGGTGGCCCTCCATATATAGCGCCTGAGGCGCCTATTAATCCTTGTAAATCTCGCTTCCTGCTTTTAATCATTCATGCGACGGCCCGCCCGAAACTGTTACGTTCCCAGAGGAAACATACTCTTTCTCTTCTTCCATGCGCGCAGCCGTGCTGGTTCGGCCGCCGCCGCTGCTGCCACCTCAAGCCGCCTATATTCCAAACGCATTTCTTTCCTTCCGCACTTTCTAAACACAGCCGCGCAGGCCCGTCCGTTAAGTTCCACGCCGTTTATTTCTCCATTGTCGGTGTGCGCAGCTGTGCCAGCTTTCCTGCCCCCCCGCTATTGCCCATTCTTGCCACCTGTCTTGGCGTGTGGGAGATTTAATCTCCTCATACGTTGTCTTGCTCTCTCGCGGTATCTCTCGGTCGCTCCGCAGCATCAAGCGTTAAGCCGCGCTCTCGCGTCACTCACTTCTTAGATCGGTCTTCAACCCTACGCACAGGTATATGTCCCATATCCCATATATCCCATATTTTGTATAACAACAAAATCATCAAGTTAAAAGAATTAAATTGTGTATATGTCGGTGCACACTAAGATTGTGTGGAAGTTGGTATGAGTGTATGGGTATGCTAATGTCATTCGCGCATCAAGCATCAAGCGTTAAGCCGCGCTCTCGCGTCACTCACTTCTTAGATCGGTCTTCAACCCTACGCACAGGTATATGTCCCATATCCCATATATTCCATATTTTGTATATCAACAAAATCATCAAGTTAAAAGAATTAAATTGTGTATATGTCGGTGCACACTAAGATTGTGTGGAAGATGGTATGAGTGTATGGGTATGCTAATGTCATCCTTGGTATGAAAGTTGGTATGAGTGTATGGGTATGCTAATGTCATCCTTATATTAATATTGCACTGTCATTAATTGCACTATGATTGGTTCTGTGTGTGTGGGTGTTGTCACTTTTAGAAGTGTCGTTTTAGCAGGGCGACAGCGTAATGTCGCTGTCGCCGAGTGTGGTTTGGTGGTAAGGATAGAAAAAAAAAGGGACGACGCAGTGCCACTTGCAATTTGGTCGTCGTGTGGTCGAAACTTAAACTCGCTGTGCTAATACGATGTCGGAAAATAACGGTGTTGCAACATCAGAAGTGGGATCTGGCTCGCTACCTAATAATACTGATGGACCATGGCGAATTTTGATGGAAATTGAAAATAAAAACCTTATCGAGCTTGTTAAAGCTGTACAATCGGCGACACCTGAAACAACAAATAAAAAAACAATTGTGCTTCCAAAATTCAAAGCAGACCTTGACGGAGCTGACGCATCGACCTGGTGTTCAACCGTAAATATAATTTTGGCAGAAAATACTGTTAAAGGCAGCGAGTTGGTAATGGCTTTGAGTGCATCGTTGGAAGGTAGTGCATCGCATATGTTATCCTGAGATAACTTGGGACGAATTTAAAGAACTTTTTATGCAGAATTTTGGCATTGTAAAAACGCCAGCGTCCATGTTTCTGTCAATGTTAACTAATTGTTCGACCGATGGCGAATGCCTCTCCAATTATGCTAGTCGTATGGTGACGTCACTTACACAGTTTCGGTGACGCTTGCGAAGATGGCTCATGTTGATAATAGATTGCAGCGTTTAACCTTTACTTCAAATATGCGCACCAGAAGTGTCACGTTCACGTTCAACAAGAGAAAGAAAAACTAAAAAAGGAAGTATCATCACCTGACATAAAGCGTTCGAAACATCCAACAATAAAGTGTCATTTCTGTGGAAAATTATGCCACAATATAAGGGAATGTCGAGCTAAACAGCAGCAAAATTATCCTTCGTCTCATGCTACAAACAGTAGAGGCAGGAGTGCATATGGCCACCATCAAAAAGCGAATGTAACCTGCTTTAAGGGGGCATGCGCACTTGTAAATTTCAAAAAATCGTTTTTTTTTTTTGCATTTTCTTAAAGTATATACATTTAGAAATGTGTCCACAAAATTTTGAAATGATCCGGTGAAAATTCAGTGAGATACACATGTTTAAAGGGAGGGGCGTCCGGTAAGCGTAATGGTGAGTTGAAACTTTAAACACGATTTTCTCAAAACTACGTTTTCAAAGTCGGTGACCACTCTTACTCGAAAACTAGTGACCCGATTGTCTTGAAATTTAGCATGCTCTTTTATTACATAATAATCTAGTACTTAATCGAAGGATTTTTTTTTTATGCGTAACTTTTTTTTTCTTCAGCTGAAAAACTACCCTTTTTTTTGACGAAAAACGATTTTTCAACTTTGAAAGGTCGCCATTTTGTCAAATATTTTTTTTTTTTTAATATCCTTCGATTAAGTACTAGATTTACTTTTAATAAATGTAAATCCGTTTCATTTTTTGATTTCAGACTATCCAGTTTTTCACAGTGTTGGTCACCGCAACTCGCCTTTTTCGGATGGACCTCACTTCGACGGGGCATAACTTTGAAACCCCTAAATATTTTCTACTTTTTTTTTCAAATTTAAGTTAAAATAATGTACTTTCACATAATAAAACGATATTTCAAAAAAATTCAATAGTTTACGAGAAAAAAATTCGGAAAAAATGCCTATTTTTTGGCCCTCCAAGTGCGCATGCCCCCTTAAGTTTTGAAGGATATTTGTAGTGGCGGCATATGTAGCACATTGCAAATACGTTTTTTGTCGTTTATATGGATAACGCAATGGTGGCTGATGCAACAAAAAGTGAGGCTTTGAAAAGGTTGCAAATTACTCTTGACTGTCTCACGAACTCTGGATTCTCATTCAATATAAAAAACTTTCTTTCCTTAAGTCGTTCAATACCTAGGATATGAAGTGAGTGCAAGTGAAATCCGTCCGAATTCGCTTAAAGTTACAGCGTTAACTACCTTGCCATCTCCTCAATCAGTTTCGGCTTTACGCCAATTTATTGGATTAGCGTCTTATTTCAGGCAATTTATGCAATGATTTTCCTGTTTTATGAAACCGTTGTACCTTTTTACTTCGGAGAAGAATGATTTTGTTTGGAAATCGGAACATGAAGAAATTAGACAGAAAGATGTTTATATTCTTACACAAAAGCCAGTCTTAGTCATTTTTGATCCGAACCATCCTATTGAGTTGCATACCGATGCAAGTTCTAAGGGATACGGTGCAATCTTGTTACACAAAATCAACAACATGTCTCATGTCATTGAATATTTTAGTAAGGCTGCTTCTCCTGCTGAATCACGGTATCATTCCTATAAATTAGAAACTCTTGCTGTTTTGTCTATAAAACATTTCGCCATTATTTATGGGGTAGAAATTTTGTTGTCTTCACTGATAGTAACTCACTTAAAGCATCAAGCACTAAACTGGATCTATGCCCAGAGTGCAAAGATGGTGGGCGTATTTACAGTGTTTTACTTTTGACATACAATATAAAGAAGGTAAACGAATGTCTCATGTTGACTTCTTTTCAAGAAATCTGCCTTCAGCAGAGTTGACTTGCAAAATCCTAGAAAAACGAGGTAATCGGGCAGAAATTTCAGACAATTGGCTTTTAACCGAACAGCGTAAAGATTCTGAAATTAAATTCTGATTCTGAAGTAAATAAATTTAAAGAAAATTCTCTTGCTGAGGACATTGCTAAACCTTACGAGTTGAGAGCAGGAATATTATATCGAAAAATTCAGCGAAATGGTAGAACTCGATCTTTATCAATTGTTCTTCGATCATTTAGATGGTCCGTAATATATCAGATCCATGAGTCCATCATGCATTTGGGATTGGAGAAGACCTTAGATAATGCCTATGACTATTACTGGTTCGATAACATGTCCAAGTACATTCGGAAGTTCGTTGATAACTGTATTACGTGTAAAATTTTAGTCTTCTTCTGGTTAAGTTCAAGTAAGTCTTCATCCAATACCAAAAGTAAATACACCTTGGCACACGATTCACATTCAGTTGAGTGGCAAGTCTGATTAAAAAGACTATATCGTTGTCCAGGTGGATGCATTTACTAAATTTGTTTATTTAACCCACACGCTTAAAATTAATGCTGAAAATTTCATAAATGCTGTCACGTCGGCTATTTCTCTGTTTGGAGTACCAAACCGCATGAGCCAGCACAAGATTTAGTGAGTTTTGTTCACAAAAAAAAAATTAAATTGCATATGATTGCGACAGGTGCAAGTAGAGCAAATTGACAAGTTGAACTCATTATGAGCACCTTAAAGAACTTCATAACTGCCGTTGAAACTAGCAATCGATCTTGGCAAGATGCCTTAGGAGAAGTTCAATTAGCTTTAAACTGTACGGTTAGTCGAGTGACAAAGGCCCAAAGGGCCCAAGCCATTTAGAATTGTTTATCGGTAAAGTGGCCCACCCGTTGGGATTGCTTCCACCCTGGGATGTGGTGGAAGAGGTCAACTTGGCAGAAGTGAGAGCACGAGTAGGTCAAAATATTTTTGCTGTTGCAGCATATAACAAGGAGCAATTTGATAAAAACAAGGATAAAGTTGTTGGATGCAAGGTTGAAGATTTCGTATTGTTAAAAAATGAAGAGAGGCATCAAACAAAGTTAAGTCCTAAGGTCTTTTCAAATAACTGAATTGTTAGAGGGGGATAGATATATGCTCAGGTCTTTGACAAATAATCGAAAATATAAATATGCTCATGATGACATAAGAAATAGGCCAGATGGACAAATACCAGTTGAATTTGATAGTTGTTGTAGGGATTTAAATAATGAAATTGAAACAGAAACTGTTAAAAGAGGCAGTAATGAAAAAATTTAAACAGAAACTGTTAAAAGAAACAGTAATGAAAAAATTTAAATAGAAACTGTTGAAAGAGACATTAATGAAAAAGACACTGTTGAAAGAGACAGTAATGAAATCATGTAAAGAGACATGGAATCATGTACAGGTTGCCTTAAGGGCTAATAATGAAATTTTTAAAAATAATGTAAGCAGAAGTGCAAAACAATTTCTTTGATCATGGCGTGTGGCGCATTAGATAATATAGTGTAAAAACTGAATGGTTAATGATAATGTAAAAATTAGCTATGTCAAAGAAAAGAATTTGTATTAGTTAAGAAAGAAAACACAGAAATATGAAGATGTAATTTGTAATGAAAATTACAACGTTAGATGAAAAATGAGAAGTTATATTTGAATAAACTGTTATAAGTTGATTGAATGGTAACAAAGCATTTTTGGAAAAATTTCACGAGGTCGTGTAATGGTCAGGATGGCCGTGTCGGCGCACACTAAAAATGTGTGGGAGTTGGTATGAATGTATGGGTATGCTAATGTTGACTGGATTTTGAACATTAATAAAATCTCCCGAAAACTTGGATTGGTAACTTAACATTTGGTGAACCCCGACCTGGGGGAAGTAATTTGTTGAATTATTTTCCATTGAAAATTTGATCTGCGCGGCTTAAAATATAATATAGACTAAAAAAACATTCTTCGGTTTGTGATTTGTGTGCGCAATATTAACATCTGTTGACATACATACGTAGGCACATCCATTGTTTGCGGAGTGCTAAAATCCCTCATACATATATTACTCCTTTATATAGCAGTTGCAAAGTGAGTCGTAAGCTGACAATAAATAAACGAACTAAAATAAATTCTTTGTTGCGAAAAGGAATTCCGTTTTTTTCGTGTGCCTTTCCTGGAAGGAATGTATTTTTGAGTCAGAGTGCAGTTGTAATTTTTGATGATCTTCAAGGATTGCAGTCCTCGATGATAAGGGTGCGGCTCGGCGAATCGGAAGGTATCGTCGCTGACTTAAAGAGCACGCACAAGGAGCTGTCCGAGTTGAATGATGCGGAACTCAAGAGCGATCTGCGCATCAACTTCAACGATGCGGCGAGGGAGATACGATTAATCCTGGACCAGCGGCGATTCAGTTTATCGCCGGCGAGTTCGACGCTGATCAACGCTACTTCTTCCACCAATTTTGATGCGTAGTTCGGCAGAACTTTCCAGGCTTTGCCGCCACGGCCACTTTCCATTTTTATTAGAGGTTATTCGAAGTGGCTTGAATTTCGGTCACTATTCTCAACCATGGTGGACACGAACCCATTCATAAGTCGGGTCGAGAAGCTACAACGGTTACAACGGTACAACGGCGGTCCTGCCTTCGTGAATCTGCCTTGGAGACTGTTCGATCGTTGGAGCTCACGAACAAAAATTATGCTAGCTGCCTCATAATTCAAGTGATGTTGCAGAAGGTTGATGATGTCACGCAGTCTAAGTGAAAGGAAATGCCAGCTGGCTCGGATTCCATGGAAAGGTTGCTTGAGCAGAAATGCCGGACTTTAAAGAGCAAGAAGGATTTTCCGACGACCTCATATGCACCAAACCTTGCGGTAGGACGACGTAGACCCTTTCATCCAGGTAACTTAGTATTTTTGATTACAAACTCTTCCGCATGCATGATCTGTGATGGACATTCTCACATAATAAACCCTTGCCCATTGTTTTTAAGCTTGTCGCCTGAGGATCGTTTAAGAGAAGTTACTGGATTTATGCCGTAAGTGCCTTGAATTTGGTCACCTATCTCGGCATTGCAATGCTTCAAGATTCCGTGCGTGTGGTCGCAGGCATCTTAGTCTGCTGCATTTTGGTGGTAATTCGCCAGCTGGTATTCAAGGCCAACACCCCTACGCCTGAAAGGCCATTAGGTTTCCGCTGCGTCAATTCTTTCGTCGCTAAGATTAGCGGCAGATAGCCACTGCCAATATTAGGAACCGTTCCGTAGTTCTATTGCCCGCTCGGCAACGCTGCTCGATTTTGGCTCGCAGGTACACAAAGTCACTTCAAGGCTGGCGAACCAGCTGCAGCTGCGGAAGATAAGGTCTCCGGTGTCTGTATCCGGTATAGGTGACGCAGGGTTCCCTACAGATGGGTTTTCTGTGTAAGTCAGCTTTCAATCCCAAAGATCTCACTAGTCGGCGCAAGTAACTGCGAGCGTTGCCTTCAACATCACTGACCTTCAGCCCAATTTTGCATTGGACGTCAGCTCTTAAAAAATTCCCGCCAATGTAAAGCTAGGGGATCCTCATTTTCACCAGCCTCAGCCAGCTGATTTGTTTGTTGGAGCTGGATTATTTTACGAGATGCTTTGTGTGGGGAAAATTCATCTGTCTCCTGGATTGCCCTCAATCCAAAAAACTGGGCTCGGTTGGGTTGTTTGTGGAGGCCGATTGTGAAGGCGTCAAAGGAAGAACTGGATTTTGAGAGTCACTTTGTTTAAAACGTCGTGCGGTTAGAAGGTTGTGCCTATACAGTCAGGTTGTCATTTAAATATATCTCCGGCTTATTGGGTGACTCGTACTCGACGTTTCCAGTCGATCTAGAGAAAACTGTCTCATCAGCCCTAACTGAGCACTCAGTATTCGTTCTTTATAAAGGAGTATCTTAACTTAGTTCATATTTCCCTGGTTCCGCCGGAGTTGTATCGAGATTGCAAATATTTTCTGCCACATCACTGTGTGCTAAAAGACAGCACCACGTCGAAACTTAGGGTGGTGTTTGATAGTTCCGGTGGTACCACCTCCGGTTCTTTTTTGAATGACATCTTAACGGCTGGGCTGGTCATCCAACCTAAGGTTTTTCCTTTGGAGGAGCTTCAAATATATTAATTGGACACTGTTAGGTATGGAACAAAGCCGGCGTCGTATCTATCTGTGCGAACGATGCTTCAGTTTTGCTAAGGCAAAAATCTTTTTTGGGATTAAAGCTTTCCTTAGGTATTTTACACCCAGCGGCAGGAGATCTGCTGAAGCTCCAATCACATCCAAAGTACAGGATTTCCTCGGCTGGCGCTTACTTCTGGATTACTCGTGGCTCATTCATGGCTTCAGTGATGCCAGTATTGAAGCCTAAAGAGCATGAGTCTATATAGTTTCCAAGTCACCTGGGGCTGAGAGCCGACTCCTATGTGCGAAGTCTGGGTAGCCGTCTCTCAGCCCCCCCGAGCAACAATCCAAACGGGCATTGACCGATATATCCAAGTAAAACGAAAGCTCAGTCCCCAGCCGAAAAAAAATGCTAACGCTGCAAAAGCAATGAAAGTCAACAATCAAGACGAACCGATTAATTCTCTGTCTGAAAACAGATTTTCTTTATTAAGCGAAGACAGTAATAATGAAGAGAATACGGAAGTTCCCAAAGCCAAGCAAAAGCCCCACCCATTTACATACGTGATCAAAACTGCAGCGATATGGTAAACTGTCTCGCTAAGCTAATTGGAAATAACAATTTTCATATAATGCCACTGACCAAGGGCAATATACGGGAGAACAAGCTCCAAGTCCGTGTAGGAGGAAAATCATCGCTTAGCCACGAAATACCTATACAACAAAGGGTATTGAATCGTCGGTACCAATAAAAGAAATCATCGAAGCCCTTTCAAGCGCAGGTTTTAAAGTTAAGGGAGCCATTAATATCATCAACAGACAAAAAGTCCCCCAGCCTATGTTCAAAGTTGAGCTGCAACCTGAAACGAAAACAACTCCTAAAAATATGATTCATCCCATATACAAACTACAGTATCTTCTGCATAGAAGAATTACGGTAGAGGAACCTCATAAGCGCAACCAACCTCTACAGTGTTCAAACTGCCAAGAATATGGACACTCAAAGTGCAGTCTGTGTGGCTTGTGGCGGCCTCCATGACACTGCCTTCTGTACCATAAACAAAACCGACCATAACTCTAAGAAATGTGGCAACTGCGGTGGAAATCATACTGCCAATTACAGGGTATGAATATCGTATGAATACAAAAAAATACAATTATATCGTATGAATATAAAAAAAAACCCTTACAACAACGTTCGTTTGCCAATCACACTAACCACCAAACCACCACGGCATCTTTGACTACACCTGGAGTTTCTTTCTCTAGCGCTCTACGATGGCCAGGACTATTAAATAGCGTAGGTTCAGCACCACTGGAACCTGAAACTATAGGATATCCACCTCCGCCTACGGGTACTACGAGGGAAAGAGTAGGCCAAGAATCTGCAACCCCCGAAATAAAGGGTATCGAAGGAATGTTGTCCACACTTATAAGTCTAATGGTAACAATGCAAAATAACATGCAGGAGCTCATGCGAAACCAAAATCGACTAATGGAGCTTTTAGTCAAACAAAAATCCAATTAAATGGCTTATTTGAGAATCTGTCTATGGAATGCTAACGGCATTTCAAAGCGCAAAAATGAACTTAAGACATTTCTTGATGATAATAATATCGATATTATGCTCCTCTCCGAAACTCATCTAACGAACAAAAACAACTTCTCTCTGACGGGATATATATTTCATGCAACAAATCATCCAGATGGGAAGGCTCATGGAGGAACTGGGATCCTCATAAAGCAGCGCATAAAACACCATTCCCTTCAACGAGTTGCTACAAATTCCTTGCAGTCAACTTCAATACGAGCTTTATAGCAGGCGGCGACTACAATGCCAAGCACCCACACTGGGGTTCTCGCCTAACCAACCCAAAGGGTAGACAACTATACAACGCTTTGATACAGCCAGGAAATAGACTATACTTTTTATCACGGGAAAAGCCTACATACTGGCCAGCGGACCCACGGAAGAATCCAGACCTAATTGACTTTGCGATCACTAGAAAAATTCCACGCAGCATCATTCGACCCGAACCTTTGGATGACCTATCGTCTGACCATTCAGTTGTCCTTCTTCATCTATTTCAACATGCCGAATTACAAAATAATCAAATTTATCTCACATCAAAAAGGACAAACTGGCTTAGGTACAAAAAGTACATAAGCTTTCACATAAACATAAGACCGTCAATTAACTGTAGCAAGGACATTCAAGATGCAGTCAGCCACCTGGAAGATATGATGACCTCAGCAGCAAAGCTCTCGACTCCTGCGACCACAGAAAAACCTCCATACTCCGCCACAAATTCCTATATAGAAAATCTAGTCCGAGAAAAGCGGCAGCTCCGCCGTGAATGTTCATTACGTAGGCTCACAGATCCCCTTCTTCAAGGGAAAGGCTAAAAACAGCGACACGAAGGCTCACAAAGGTTCTACGGAGTAGAGAGGAACTTGCTTAAAAATCATACATAGAACAGCTTTCCTCAAAAAGTACCAGGGGTCCTCTATGGAAAGCCCATCCTAACTTAAAGCCGCCCATAGAAACAGATATGCCCCTTCGAAAACCAGATGGATCTTGGGCGCGCAGCGATGAAGAAAAAGCAAGCGTCTTCGCAAGTCACCTTTGTAAAGTTTTAACTCCAAATCAAGCAGCCTCTCCTTTCATTCTTCCAGAGCTACCAATTCCGATCAAATTCCAGCTATAGAATTTCAAACAACTGAAATCACTAAGGTCATCAAAGAGCACCTCAAGCCAAATAAGTCTCCAGGGTATGACCTCATTGCGCCGAAAATGATTATGAAGCTCCCTGCGTGCTCTATCAATTATATAAAAATTCTATTTAACTCTATTACAAAGCTTGGCCACTTCCCCCAACAATGGAAAAAATCCATTATAATAATGATACCGAAACCAGGGAAAGACAAAGCTTTGGCCTCTTCATATAGACCAATAAGTCTACTTTCATGCTTATCAAAGCTTTTTGAGAAACTTCTACTGCTCCGTATCACGCCTCATATGACTTCGAATAATATAATCCCTGAACATCAATTTGGCTTCCGAGAAAAGCATGGCACCATAGAGCAGGTCAACCGTATCACATCTGAAATTCGAACCGCCTATGAACAGCGAGAATACTGTTCTGCTTTATTTCTGGACATATCCCAGGCATTTGATCGAGTCTGGCTGCAAGGACTTATGTATAAAATAAAACTATTACTCCCACAAAACTGTCATGAGCTGCTCAAAACATACCTGTTTAATCGAGTAATCACTGTAAAACAACAGAAGAGTTCGAAATTAAGGCGGGCGTATCCCAAGGAAGCGTCCTCGGCCCCACCCTATATCTTCTATATACAGCAGATATCCCAACAGACCTGCGTCTAACTATGTCAACATTTGCCGACGATACAGCCATACTAAAGAGATCTATATGCCCGCTGGAGGCATCCAGAAGCCTCTCCTCTCACCTTGCACTAATAGAAATCCAGAGGACTGCACTGGCTTATCAATCCTCGTTCCCCACTTCGACTGGAATATAAAGTACTACTCTACAATTCAGTCATAAAGCCTATCTGGAAGTATGGCTCCGAACTTTGGGGCAATGCAAACAGTAGCAATATAGACGTCAAAATCCTCTAGCCAGATCGCTAAACCAAGTTAGTCAACAATCCCGATTAAGAAGAAATGACCTTCCAGCCCGTTGACATCGGAGGCCCCATAGTATAGATGTTTACAAAGATAAACTAATTATGTATTAGATTAAGATTTTTTAAATTGTTGTTAGTCTCTTAATAAGAAAAGATCCAACAAATAAAAGATAAAAGTATGAAAAAAAAAAAAGAAGTCTGGGGTATCGCCTCTTAAGAAGTTAACTGTGCCGAAGCTAGAGCTGACTGGAACTGAGTTGTTGGCGTGAATGATGGGTGAAGAGTGAAACTTTAGCGCCAATGAAGTGGCCCCTGGTCGTCGGAGATGACGGAATGTGTCGGGTGGCGCGGCTGTCAGCAAATCATTGCTGCCCCTTCAAATGTGGTTGAAAGCTCATTATCCGACGGGGGGAGTATGTTGAGTCAAGCAGCCGCCAGAAAATCTGGGTGGCAATCATTTATTGCAAAAAACACCCTTAACGTTCTACTGGATATCCTTCAGATATATCCCACAAACTAGACTCAAGTCTGATCAAATAAATTACGCTTATATTTAAATTGAACAGAATTTGTATTTAAAAAAAAAACTGGAAATCTGAACATTAATTGCAGCTACCCGAAAACGCTCGGTAACTTAACAATTTTTATTTTTCATTTGTCTTGTCAATAAATTCTGCTATTCTCATCGCGTCGCTTTCAACCACCGTACCACTAAGCCACTATATTCACCTTATCAATGTGACTTCGGTGTATTTCGTGTTGAGGACTCAAGAAACACGATCCATACACAAGCATCAGATGTACCAAATATGTGTATAAGCTTTTTTATAAGTAGTGGTCATATAATTCTTTTGATCATCTTTTAATAAGACCAAGCGCACCATTTTCTTTATTAACTATGTTTATGGTCAGTAATTTTAGGTAGCAAATTTAATAGGACTGAGTGTGCCAAATTTATTTGCTCGTATTGTAACGAACTGTTTTTGCTAACTGTTGCTCGCAACAAATGCCGCGGCTAGCTCATAGAGTTTGGGGGATCGTTCCACCGAATTTATAGATTCAACATGAGTGCCCGAGCCCAGAAATAACACAGGGTACTTCGTTTTATAAATATCCCCTTTATTTGGATAAAGATACAAAAGGGTGAACCTCACTGCTCAGCCGGCTCAGCCGATCGACCGCTCGTCCTCCCGTCGTTCCCCGATCACAGTTTTGGGTTGGGGCCAATACACACACACACCCAAAGCTTGTTCCCAGTAGGACGTGTGGTCTTGGTTCCTGGCGCCGAATCGGCTCACGGTTTCCTCCGCTTGGACTGCTTCAGTTGCGGGCCCTGTGCTGACCTCTCCTGCCGCTGTCGCTGTTTTTGTCGCCGCCGCTACTCCTTTCGTCGTCGCCGCTCCTATTGCTGCTCCTGTCGCTGATCCTTTCGCTGCTCCTGTCGCTGATCCTGTCGCTGTTCCTGTCGCTGTTCCTGTCGCTAATCCTATCGCCGCTCCTGTCGCTGCTTCATTTTTATGGGCGCCGTGGATCTTTGGTATCCTTAGCTCACTGGAATGCCCTTTCGCCGTGGCCGGCACCTAATCCGTGTTAGCAGACCAATAGGCTCACATCCCAGGCATGCGCCGGGCAGGATACGCTTCTTGGTGCCTGGCGGCCGGACCAGGGCACGAAGGGCCTACCTACCCCACAGCGCCTGGACCAGGATTCTCTTGACTTTCCCGGGGTGTGCCTATTTGGTTTCACTGATAGGCTTGAGTTCCCGAGCTGGCTACCCCTCGCTTTACAGGATCACACCTGGTCTTACCGGTCAGGAATCGACAAGGCGTACGCCAGGGCGATCCGTCGCTATCGCTATGACACCAGGATACCTGTCGTGTCCGGGAATAACCCAACCAGACTTGATTTACCCTTGGGCTTCAGTTTCGCCGCGGATCCTTGATCCTTTTCCCACTTGCTCCTTGAATTTTACTCGTTTGATGACTCGCGTACAGAACTTACCCACAGGGGGTCCCTGAGCCACGGATCGCAGATCCTTGCACACTCGATCTAAATCTCGCACTTGATACTGTCGGACTTACGCACGGGGGTTCCTTCAGTCTATAATCCTAATTCCTCCAAGGAATCTGTTGGGCTAAGCAGCCACCAGATAGGCTAATTAGAATATTGATAATTTGTTTATCTGCAGCGGTATTTAATCTTCTCTTTTGTATCCCAGATTCGCATGCACTTTGTTGTCATTTTGTAGCGCATGCCCCTTTGGGAGCTTTGGAAGAGCTTCTGCGCCAAAGCGGTTCTTCTTCTTGTTATATTTTGGGTTTTTTTTATTGACGGGCCGCTATTTATTTATTGCACGGAATTAGCTCTCAATAAATTGAATACAAAAAATTGAATCTCATCTTATTAATTCGGTCGCTATCAAAACGCTGATCGCTCAACAGAAACCTTCTCGCTGAAATGTTAGACTTACCCACGGGGGTCTTTCACTCAGTTCTTCTAATCTCCTAACAGTATAATTCAATTAGTTTAGTAAAGAGCAAGTAGTTAACAAAAAATGTAAAAAGTAAAGGTCCAATATGACTTCCTTGAGGCACACCATTTATGACCCGGCCTAACCGCAAGGAACAGATAATAATAAGATCGAAATTCATATCAGGAGATCAGTTCGAAATTCCAAAAGGCAGAGTTTCCTTAAAAGAAGCGAATGGTTAACAGAGTCAAATGCTTGACTGAAGTCAGTGTAAAGGACGTCTGTTTGTAAGCCATTTCGGCAAGGTGATATTATTGAACTATAAAGGTGTTGCAATTGGGGAGTGAATAGATTTACAAAAAGAATTGGAGTTGCTGATAAATTGAGTTGCTTGATAAGAAGTCTATAATTGTCGGCGTGAGACTTTTTTTTATGCTGAGCAACTATGTAAGATGGGCGAAAAGATCTAAGTCTCCTGAGGTAGATTAGAGTTTAAGGAGAAGTTTTCACAGTGCCTCGGCGCAGTTCTTTAGAACACAGCCTGGTACTCCATCTGAGCCTGTCGAATACACGGGCTTGACCTTAAGAAGATCCGATAACATATCACTTTGATCAAAAGATGGACAAAATATAAGGTTGGCTGATTGGATATTATAAGTGTAAGGCTGAGCTGAACTGCTGCTATGTGAATACGTTGTTTGAAAAAACCGTGCAAAGAGATCGGCCATTTTCTGATCAGTGTTCGTATATGAGTTCTCAAACGTAAGCAGAGAAGGAAAAGATACATGTTTGCGATTAGCGCTTACAAAGTTATAAAACTGCTTCGGATCCTGAGTAAACTGAATCCGGTAGCGGAGAACATAACTCCTATAACATTCTCCGTTATGCTCGTAAGTATCTTGAATAACTAACTGTACAGCCAGATAATCTATGTTTATTTAAAAGCCTACTCATACTATTCTTTAAATTTAAAAGGTGCCTTGTATACCAAGGCAGATTCATTGAAGCGGACGGATAGTTCCATGGCACGCAAGCGTAACGCAATGTTTATATCCTTGCATGCCAGTAAATCACACCAATCAAATTCCGAAATTAACTCATTTAATTTCATAAAGTCACCCTTACGGAAGAAAAGAACTTTATAAGATTTAAGTGTTGACTTATGGTTAATTAAGCTATTGTTTTCGATTAAAACCTCAAGAGTGGGATGATATGGATCCTCAATGTTAGAAAGGGGCAAAGTTCTGGAAAGAGTCATTCCATCAGGATCAGAAAGGAAACATAATCCAACAGCCGACCTGAAGAATTTCTAACGTGGTTAATTTGCCCGAGTGACATGTCGAACATGCCGGCAGGGAAGTCGTGGTGGGAGTTAAGCTGTAAAGACGGTGAATTTTCAATATTATTATGAATATTAAAGTTACCCAGAGCTATCAGCTGGTTACCATCAGACAGACGATCGAAAACCAAACGAATAACGGACAAATGTTGCCAGTATGTTGGCGGTTCGGCCGAAGGTGGTATGTAAGAACAGGTAACATACAACGATTAACCGGACAAAGTGATTTTGATGCATAAAAATTCAATGTCACCAAACTCTTGTGATTTTACCTCTTCAGAAGCGAATTTTCCTCCCCTTCGCAGAGTTCTATCACATCTAATAGTGGTGTATCTACTTGGAAAAGTACTACTTTTGGAGCTTAAAATCTCCGGCTTTAACCAAGTTTATGTAAAGACTATAATGTGAGATGCAAAGGAAGAACTATCAGAATACAGTTTGAGAAGTTTACTACGTAACCCTCTAGTATTCTGATAGGTAAGTGTTAGTGAAGACATTAGTTTTTTGAAGCTGAGGTGAAAGGTTGGTCAGTGGCCGTAAAATATGGGAGTTTTACACTTTGGGTTAGTTATTTTTTTCTTCGCCGTACTTAGCTGATGTTCTTGGACAAAAATGTTCTCTGGCCAAAACCTGGCAAAAAAAATCGTTTTGAACATCTGCAAGGGCACACGACATATCAATCTCAGAAGTATCAGGGGCAAGCCGGGAAACAAAAATGTGTTTCTATGGTGGAATCACCTGGAAAGGTTTTGGTGCCGCCATACCTAACACTGCGGCATCAGTATGTATGGGAGGTCCAGACGGCTGATTACCCTATTTGGTGACTGCTACGGGGGTTTGAGTTATTGGGTCTGGGATCACTTGAAGCGGTGCCACAGAGAACATATCGGACAATTGCTCATTAATTCGGAGATATTCGGAAGCCGAATTTTTCTCAGGTCCGGCCCTTGGGTGACCAGAGATATAAGCTGCTGCATAATTGCCGGCTAAGTAGGCTGAGGATTATTGGCCACAAGTACATCACTAAAACGCTTTGGTGATTTCTTACGCTTTGGAGACTCATTTAGTAGTTGAAGACTACTAAACTGTGTATCGAGCTCACAGAGTTGGTCATTGATTTGACGAAAACCAACTGCTCAACTCCTTGAATCCACTTTTAGTCTGCCTCATGAACGATCTCATTTCGTCCTGAACAGCACGACAACCGTCACAGTCAAAGTGGGACCAGACCTACGTAATAGCGTGCGAAACTGAGGCCGTGAATCCTTAGCATTATTACAAGACTTCAACGCACAGGCAAGTTTAAATTCCATAATTATTAAAAATTAAATAATTAATTTATGAAAAATTATTGTAAATTAAATAATTAATTTATTAACATAATTTTTTTTTATTTTTGAGGAATCTTGGACCACTGTACTAGGGAAACGAAAAGGGGAGATTAAAGAGAGCGGTTAGTGTGAGTTTGTAAAATGCAAAGAATAGACTATAGAGAATAGAGAATCTCTATTGAGCGAGAATAGAAGCAACACCGTAAAAGATGAAGAAGCAGAGCAGGGCTATGTTTGGAAAGAAATTAATCAATTTATTATTTTACCTAAAAATATATCACCACACACGCGAAGCGATACGGATCTATAAAATACAAAATTTTATAAAATGTAAATAGAAATAAACACCGAATGTTTAAAGTTATCTAATTAGAGATTTTATAAAAACGGAGTGCGCAAAAAAAAAACACGTCCGTCCGCTTTAAGATAAAGAGCGCAGAAAGATTAAAATTTGAAAAACATTTTATTTTTAAAATTTTTAAAACAATTAACAAAAAACGAATCCATGCATGTAGAAAACTTACTCCATTCTCGAGCACATAGGAGTTCTTCGGCGTAAATTTGTCCAATTTAACATCAGCGACAGTCATGAATTCCAGGGCTTCGCTCCACAGATTGGGCAAGTCTGCGTCGATTTTTTTTGTGTCAAAATACTAAGAACTTTCCCATTAATTAATGTCATTTTCAGTTCAAAATTTATATAGACGTAATTTGTATGGGTCGTAAAAGTTTTTATGATTAAATGTGTTTATATTTATATTGCAAATAACTATAACAAACAATAAGAGCGAACTACATAGTTTTCTTTTTCTTTCAAATATTTCAAAGCCTGATAACCTGCAGCACACAAATCGAATCGAAATGAATTATTTTTAGCACCAATGGCTTGGCACCTTCTAATATATAATTTGCATAATTCTATTGCTATTGCTATTGGCTATGGCTATGCGAAGACAATCTAAATTAGTTTCACAATCACTGCGAGTTTGCTAAACTATTTAGCATTAAAAAGCCCATTGATCTCATCCACTTAAGAGTATAACTTAAAAATATTTACACAAAATACCAGGCTGCAACCTGCAAAAATCTTGCTAATCTCGTGTAAAAACCTTCACTAATTATTATTATTTTTTTTTTTTTCGGTGTGCTCAGAGCCAGAGCAGGCGGTGTGGATCCCAGGCCTGTGGCTGGGCCAACTCTCAGAGACCCGTATGGCTGGTCCTGAGCTGCTCAATTCCTCTCTTTATCTTAAAGCGGACGGACGTGTTTTTTTTGTGCGCACTACGTTTTTGTAAAATTTGCAATAAGCTTTCTATAAACAATCGGTGTTTATTTCTTTACTGATATAAAAACAAATTGCTATTTTTTAGATCCGTATCGCTTCGCGTGTGCAGTGATATATTTGGAGGTAAAATAATTATTTATTTAATTTACTTTCCAAACATAGCCCTGCTCTGCTTCTTCATCTCCTACGGTGTTGTTGCCATTCTTTTGCTTCTACTCTCGCTCAATAGAGATTCTTATCTCTATTTCTTTAAATCTTACTAACTTGCACTAACTGCTCTCTTTAATCTCCCCTTCTCGTTTCCTTGGTACAGTGGTTCAAGGTTCCTCATTAATAAAATCAAATAATATTTTTAAATTAATTATTAATTTTTTTAATAATTTTTAATAAATTAATTATTTAATAATTAATAAAATTAATAATTTTTAATAAATTAATTATTTAATTTTTAATAATTTTTAATAAATTAATTATTTAATTTTAAATAATTTTTAATAAATTAATTATTTAAATTATTAATAATTATGGATTTTAAATTGGTCTGTGCATTAAAGTCTTGCAATAAGACAATCTCGTCTTCCCAGCCTACCATCCATTGCTGGCTCTGTGAAAACGTTTTACACGCTAAGTGTGCCGGGTTCACGGTCTCAGTTTCGGATGCAATCTCGCGTAGGTCTGGTCCCACTTTTGCTGTGATGGTTGTCGTGCTGTTCAGACGAAATGAGGTCGTTCATGAGGCAGACTAAAAGCGGTTTCAAGGAGTTGATTAGTGGTTTTCGAAAAATCAATGTATCAATCAAAAAATCAATCAAAGTAGCCTTCAACTACTAAATGAGTCTCCAAAGCGTAATAAATCCGCTTTTAGTAATGTGCTCGGGTCGAATAATCTTCAGCCTGCTCAGCCGACAACTTTGCAGCCGCTTATATCTCTGGCCACCCCAAGGGCCGGACCTGAGAAAAATTCGGCTTCCGAATGTCTCGAAATCAATGAGCAATTGTCCGATATGTCCTCTGTGGCATCGCTTCAAGTGATCCCAGACCCAATAATTCAAACTCCTGTAACAGTCACCAAACAGGGTAATAAACCGTCCGGACCCCCGGTACGCCGCAGTATTAGTTATGGTGGCACCAAAACCCTTGCAGGTGATCCCACCATCGAAACACATTTTTGTTTCCCGGCTTGCCCCTGATACTTCGGAGATTGATATCTCGGCTTACATCAAAGCCAAAGCAAAAGCCGACATATAGGTGGTGGATATTACAATATTCAAATATTCTTACCCCAGGCACACGTCATCTTTCAAAATACGTGTGCCCTTGCAGATGTTCAAGACGATCTGTTCCGCCAGCTTTTGGCCAGAGAACATTTTCGTCCAAGAACATCAACCAAGTACGGTGAAAAAAAAGATAACCAAACCTGTGGGTGTAAAACTCCCACATGTTAAGACCACTGATCAACCTTCCACCTCATCTTCCTCAATCTCAAAAAACTAATGTCTTCATTAACACTTACCTATCAGAATACAAGAGGGTTACGTAGTAAACTTCCCAAACTGTATTCTGATAGTTCTTTTTTTGCATCCCACATTATAGTATTTACAGAAACTTGGTTAAAGCCGGAGATCTTAAGCTCCGAAGTTTTTCCTAGTAGGTACACCTCTTTTAGATGTGATAGAACTTTGCGAAGGGGAGGAGGAGTGCTAATTTCTGTAGACTCCAAATTCGCTTCTGAAGAGGTAAAATCACAAGAGT
This sequence comes from Drosophila ananassae, assembly GCF_017639315.1. Classification (NCBI taxonomy): domain Eukaryota; kingdom Metazoa; phylum Arthropoda; class Insecta; order Diptera; family Drosophilidae; genus Drosophila; species Drosophila ananassae. The sequence continues at coordinate 21,173,685 of NC_057929.1, read as the reverse complement.
TTGGTGACATTGAATTTCTTTGCATCAAAATCACTTTGTCCGATCAATCTTTGTATGTTACCTGTTCGTACATACCACCTTCGTCCGAACCGCCAACATACTGGCAACATTTGTCCGCTATTCGTTTGGTTTTCGATCGTCTGTCTGATGGTGACCAGCTGATAGCTCTGGGTGACTTTAATATCCCAGAACTTATGTGGTCAAATGTTGATAATTCACCGTCTTTACAGCTTAACTCCCACCATGACTTCCCTGAGGGCATGTTCGACATGTCACTCGGGCAAATTAACCACGTTAGAAATTCTTTAGGTCGGCTGTTGGACTTATGTTTCGTTTCTGATCCTGATGGAATTACTCTTTCCAGAACTTTGCCCCTTTCCTACCCTGAGGATCCATATCACCCCACTCTTAAGCTTTCAATCGAAAATAATTACTTTTTTGACCTTAAGTCTACAGTTAAATCTCAGAAAGTTCGTTTCTTTCGTAAGGCTGACTTTACGAAATTAAATAAGTTAATTTTGGAATTTGATTGGTCTGATTTACTGGCATGCGAGGATATAAACATCGCATTTCAAAAATTTTATTACACTTTGAACATATTTTTCGACGCTTGCGTGCCGTGGAAATATCCGTCCGCTTCAACGAATCCGCCTTGGTATACAAGGCACCTTATAAATTTAAAGAATAGTATGAGTAGACTTTTAATCAAACATAGATTATCTGACTGTACAGTTAGTTATTCAAGATACTTAGTAGCTCGGTCCAATTTCACCGTGCATAACGCAGAATGTTATAGGAGTTATATTCGCCGCTGCAGGATTCAGTTTACTCAGGATCCGAAGCAGTTTTATAACTTTGTAAACACTAAGCGTAAACATGTATCTTTTTCCCCACTGCTTACGTTTGAGAACTCTTATGCGAACACCGATCAGGCAATGGCCGATCTCTTTGCACAGTTTTTTCAAACTACCTATTCACCTAGCAGCAGTTTAGCTCAGCCTTACACTTATAATATCCAATCAGCCAACCTTATATTTTGCCCATCTTTCGATCAAAGTGGTGTGTTATCGGATCTTCTTAAGGTTAAGCCCGTGTATTCGCCAGGCCCTGATGGAGTACCAGGCTGTGTTCTGAAGTACTGCGCCAATGCACTGTGCAAACCGCTTGTTAAACTCTTTATTCTATCGCTGGAAACTTTGATCTTTCCCCTTATGTGGAAGGAATCCTTCATTATTCCGCTGCATAAAAAAGGGAAAAAATCCGACGCTGCTAATTATAGAAGCATCTCTAAATTGTCAGCTATTCCAAAGCTTTTTAAAAAACTTATCACTCCACATTTGGAACACATATGTAGTTCAATAATAACTCCGTGCCAGCATGGCTTCATGAAGCGCCGCTCCACCACTACCAACTTAATGGAGCTAACATCTTTTATCACGGATGGTTTCCGAAATGGCTTACAAACAGACGTCATATACACTGACTTCAGTAAAGCATTTGACTCTGTTAACCATTCGCTTCTTATAAGTAAACTCAGTCTTTTGGGACTCCCAACTGATCTTCTTATGTGGATTTCGAGCTACTTATCTGGGAGAACCCAACGTGTCTTTTTTAAAGATGTTACCTCGCGTTTAGTCCGCGCCACATCGGGGGTGGGAAGGAAGCCATCTTGGACCCCTACTTTTTACTCTGTTTTTTAACGACTTGCCCCTTGCCTTAACTAATTCACTTGTACTTATGTACGCTGATGACGTTAAGCTATGCCTTCAGTATAAATTCACTAGCGCCCAGTCTAGACTTCAATCCGATTTGGATAAACTTCAAAATTGGTGTTTAGCAAATAACCTAAAGCTTAATGGATCGAAATGGAAACTCATGTCTTTTTACCGATCTAGTCCACACCAGGCTATGTACTTTCTCTATGGGAACGCCTTAACTCGATTAACTCAGGTTAACGATCTAAGTGTCCTATAGATTTGAGACTTAAATTTACCGACCATATATCTACCATGGTAAGAAAGCTATGGGTGTGCTTGGTTTTATTAAAAGATGGTCAAAAGAATTTAATGACCCGTACATAACTAAAACGTTATATACATCACTGGTCCGTCCGATTCTTGAGTATGGATCGTGTGCCTGGAGTCCTCAAAATGGAGTACACCAAGATCACATTGAATCTGTACAAAAAAACTTCCTTACTTTTGCGCTTAGGGGACTTAATTGGGATGCAAATCTTTACCTCCCCTCTTATCATAGTAGACTTTTACTAATCAACTTACCATCATTAACAAATCGTAGATCGATGCTGGGTGTCATGTTTTTATATAATCTTATTTATGGAAATATAGACAGCCAGCATTTACTAACACGCTTAAATTTTAACATTCCTAGTAGAAGGACCAGAAACTTTCGTCCTCTGCTCCTCAGCCATTGTAGTTCGACATATGCCCAACACGATCCGTTCAGGGTATTATGTTCGGACTACAATGGTCTCTACCACATCTTGCCACTTTGTTCTACTAACAATCTTAAATCGCTTATATTAACCGCCTTATCTGTGGAACACTCTTCCTCGTAATATCTTTCTCCTAATCCTCGCTTATCTATCTCGGATCTATTCCCGCGATCCGTACGTTACGCGGCAGCGTCCCTCGGTCGGTTGGACGGGAGGTGGGCTGTACGTATGCAGTGGGAACCGCGCAAAAAAAAAAAACGCTGTTATTCTCATCTGTGAAACCAAACGGCACTAAATTTTCAATTTCCGAGTCCCATCGTTTTTTCTTTGCTCTGATATGACTTTGTGTTTCTTTTATGAATTCAATTTTTAAAGGCCTACAAAATCGAACAAACTGCGGAGACCAATTCATCCAAATAACTAGACCTATCGAATCCACTAACTTAAGCGAAATTAGAGTTGACACAAGCAGAGCCTGATCGAATGTGTCAATAGCTTCCAGTGCAAAATTTTGCTTGTAAAGGGTTTGCCCAGTTGAACCGTCAAATCCATAACTGGCAATTAATGTCAAACCGGAAATATTTTTATAAACATTAAACACAGTTTTTTGTAGTAGCATAATACGCTCGGCTGTGTGGTTTAAGAAGTTCTGTAATAAGAAAAACACGAAAGATTCTGTAGTACATAGACCTTTAGGTCTGCATTTATCTTTTGCACCGATAATTTTCTTGTACCTTGGGGTAAATATCATAATTTCTCTTTTTACTTTCCAGTCTAATGCTAATGTACTGGTTTTTAGTAAATCCATTCTCCATCAAAAAATATAAAGGGTGTTAATGGAGTTAATGGTATGTCGATAGCAATTGCATGAGCAAGGAGATTGACATCATTATCATTTTCTGCTGAAACTTCGCAAGCTAATTTATGTTTTAATCGAGAACGCCCTTCATAATAGCTTAATCGTGGCCGCCCTCCACTATTGGCGGATTCTTTAATATAGCCTGATGGCTGAAATTTCGCTTGAAAAAGTAATGCAAGAAAACTTTATTTATGTGCTTGAAACCTTAAAACTATCATTTATCATTTTTTTATTCCAGCATCAACATAAGCAACAAAGTTCTTAATCATCTTTTTCAAAGGATCCTCTATGTTTGGCTTTAAGTTTCCAGTTCCATGCTGCAACACAAAGTTGTAAAGGCTTTCGGTTTCGCATTTCTGCATGACTTAGGTCTATGTTGTCTAGCAAAAATTTGTTTTTTGTAAAATGAAGCAAAAACGAGTAAAAAAGGTGTATGTATGTCATCGTATCGTAAATAAATTCAAGAACAAAACTGATTTAATAGTTTTTATATCCGGCACAATCCAACAAAAAATGTGATTTTGAAAAAATAGTTGGCAATTGGTTGTTTAAACTGGTATTTTCAGATGCCGAATTTTTCCTGGACCCAGCCCTTGAGGTCCCAGAGATTAAACAGACTGAAGATTATTCGCCACAAGCACATCAATAACAGCGGATTTCTCACCCTTTGGAGACTCATTATTTTATTCTTATATTCTTATATTCTTATATTCTTATATTCTTATATTCTTATATTCTTATATTCTTATATTCTTATATTCTTATATTCTTATATTCTTATATTCTTATATTCTTATATTCTTATATTCTTATATTCTTATATTCTTATATTCTTATATTCTTATATTCTTATATTCTTATATTCTTATATTCTTATATTCTTATATTCTTATATTCTTAGAATATTTCGCAAATGTCGGCTATAGTTGATCGATCGTTGTGGGAATTTCATTATTAATAAATTATAGTACAAATATTTAAAAGTCCCAACCTACTATCCTAGACAACATCAAGGTTATGTAATTTTCGATTGTTCAATAATATTGCACCTATAGGAAGATAGATCTTATCAGATTGATCTAAAATTTGTTCCTGATCATTCAATTATGCGGTAGCTATAGGATATAGTCGACAGATCCCAGCCGTTCCGACTTATGTACATATATATTGCGAGAAAAAAAAGAAAAAGAGTATGAAATCGATAGCTATAAAACTGAAAGACTAGACTTGTCGAAACAGACAAAAGCACATGCTTGTATATTCTTATATTCGCAACTCGGAAGGTGATGCTGGTTCTTTAATTTTCAGGAACCGATTTCAAATATTTGCCTGAAGGTTTATGCTGAATTTTTTTCCTAATTTATATTGTCAATGTTATTGATACATTTAGAATGAAAAATGTGCCGTATATTGGGGTGTTTTCCATTTTAAGACAGTAAAAATCATTCAAAATACTTTCATCCTACCGAGTTGTTGAAACTGAGATGTAGCAAATAAATGTTATTAGCCGAATCATACCTGTGAAATGTTTCCTTGCAAAAGCTTTTCTTTTATTTAGGCGTAGTTATAGTACATATTATGCACTTTTTTGTCAATATGCTTAAATCCTACGCTTACGTAAGGTTGTGTGAATTATTTTATATTCAAACAGTACCGGTGCACATTTATGAAAATATTACAATTTGTTTATCGTGATGAACGGAAAGAATTATCATGGAACTTTAAGTTCACTTGGTTTTTAATATTACTCAAGTGAAAATAGTGTGGCTTATGTTTTCAGTTACATTTTCTTAGAGATCTTAGTTCACAACAAATTTGAAGGTATATTTTAGCATAGATATATGGTGCTGCTTAAGACATTCAAGATATTGATTCAATGTGAAATTGACACCGATACCCAACCAATCTATACCGATTCCATCACTTTCGATTCAGTCTACGAACAAAGTCAAAACTTAAAGTCAAGACTAGGATATAAGTAATGCCAGTATGAAGGCAGTTCCGATAACGATGGAGTATAAGAACACGTAATAAACAAAGATTGAACAAATAAAATAGGTTTAATGCAGATAAATTAAAAATTAACAAACTCTTACAACTTTACCTCTTCAGAAGCGAAATTGGAATAAGAGATTATGAAGCCTTATGTTTTTTGCAGAGGTCAGTCACTTTTAAAAGTGAAAAAACAAAAGTTGAAAAATTACCAAACTCCAAATTACCAAACTTTACCTCTTCAGAAGCGAAATTGGAATAAGAGATTATGAAGCCTTGTCCTCTTTGCAGAGGTCAGTCACTTTTAAAAGTGAAAAAACACCAGTTGAAGTCTTCTTCTAAGAACTAACTTAATCTCTTACTCTTTATAATCAGAATTTTAGGGGTTAACGCAGAAAGCTTCCTTGACTCTATTCTGATAGTTTTTCACTTGCATCATATTGCATCATCATGGACGAATATATTCTCGGCCAGAAACCTGGGGAACATATTGTCTCAAACATCTGAAATAGTACACGTATCTTGAAAAATGACGCTGGCAATAAATATTCTAATATCTTCCATTCTTAAAACGGCTTTTGATTAGGCTTTAATATAAGCCGAAATGCCAACCTCCAAGTACTTAAGGTAAAAGGATAAACTTTGCTTTACATAAATTGTATTACTCTTTGAATATATTTTTAGCCTCTTGTGTGCCGTTGAAATATCCGTCTGATTTAACAAATCCGCCTTCGGATCACAAGGCATCATACAACCCACCTATTAAATTTAAATAACATAAAAAATAAACTCTTAAATAAACATTAAATAACTGGCTGTACAATTAGTTTTTCAAGACTATTGTGTTGGAACTTGTACCAGCATCAATTATTGTAATTAATACTTGTAGATTTCATATTCTTCCATATTCGCATGCCCTTTGTTGTTCTTTGTAGGGCATGCTCTTTGGTAGCTTTGGAAGAGCTTTTACGCCCAAGCTCTTAGTTAAGCATGTGCATATTGACTGGCTGTTGTTTTATTGAGCAGAATTAACCCCGAATAAAGATTGAAATTGAAGAGTGAACCCTTGGATTCTTAATTGAAGCTATCAAAAACGCTACCAGCGTTACACTGCGCATAACGCAGTTTACTCAGAATCCGAAGCAGTTTTTTCACTTTGTAAACAGTAAGCGTAAACATGTATATTTTCCTCCTCTGCTTACGTTTGAAAAGTTGATCAGGCAATGGCCGTTCTCTTTGCACAGATTTTTTCAGATCAACTTAGGTGAATGCCTAGCACCATTTCAGCTCAGCCTTACACTTATAATATCCAATCAGCACGTCTTATATTCGACGTGCGAAGCCTGTGTATTCGCCAGGCTCTGATGGAGTACCAGGATGTGTTCTGAAACACTGCGCCGAGGCTCTGTGCAAACCGCTCTTTTAACTCTTTAATTTATCGTTGGAAACTTCTATCTTTTCCCTTATGTGGAAGGAATCTTTCATTATTCCGCTGCATAAAAAAGGGGGAAAATCCGACGCTGCAAATTATAGATGCATCTCTAAATTGTCAGCAATTCCAAAGATTTTTAAAAAACTTATTACTCCACATTTGCAACACCTTTGTAGTTGAATATTATCACCGTATCAGAATGGCTTTATGAAGCACCACTACCAACTTATTGCAGCTACCATCTTTTGCCACGGATGGGACCGGGAATGGCTTACAAACATACGTCATTTACACTGACTTCAGTAAAGCATTTGACTCTGTTAACCATTCTCTTCTAATAAGAAAACTCAGCCTTTTAAGATTTCCAACTGATCTTCTTATCATATAAAAAAACCTCTTGACGAGGTAAAGTACCGGTGACGAACCTGCATGCGAAACCCAAAATATCTGAAATCAATTTAAGTGACGAAAATATGCTATATAGGTGTAAAAAATTGCATATAAAAATATTCTTGTTCGGCACGTGACTGATTTATTCAAAACGGAAACCATAGATAGTACCATCATTCTAGCTTCAAAAACAACAAAATTAAGCCAATTATCCTAATAAAATTTTGCAAATCGGATAAGATTGCCCAAAATGAAATCTTTACTAAGTCCCATCCTTCTAACTTATAAAAAAAAAAATTTATGGCATATCCGATCAATCATATAATAAACATGTATTATATCTAAAATAAATGCGCAAAGATAAAAAAATAAAAAAACTGGAAATTAAGTTTTTCCAGTTTTTCTAGTTAAACCAATTGTTCAATGTAACATTTTATTTTGGGTGTGCGATATAAAATAATAAACATTAGAAAGGTGGCTGTAATTTAAGTAAAGCAGAGTTTTATTTATATGCATTATATGCTCAGTGGGGGCATATGCATATAAAGCTTTCTACTCATAAAATTTTGCATTCTTCTGATTAAGACATGAGACACTGAATCACAAAGCAGAATTACATCAAAAGTTGCCATCAAGCAACAAAGTTCGAGGTTAGCCGAGTGGAGAGCGTCGTGGTTCCTAACACGGAGGACCCGGGTTTGAGTCCAAGTTGAGTCAATGTTTACGTTTTACTTTTTAAGCCCTTTTTTATTTGGATTTTATTTTTAAATAAATAAACTAAAACCTGAAAAGATATATAATTCTTAGGGTATTGACCAAATATATGCAGACTCCAAAAAGCAAAGTTGCCAATCAAATACACACACATGTATAAGTAAATGTAAGCTTCACAGGAGGCTGTACAAAATGGGTAGCTGCACTTACAGGACTATATCTTGAGTTAACGGATTTTGCCAGATATGAGCGATATATCAAAAGTTGCGTCGTCGTAAAAGCTATCTCCGGTAATATAAAAAGGATCAGTCGACCAAATTTTGAAAAATAATTTTTTTTCTTAAAAAAAAAATTTATTTTCAGTGTATTTTTTTTTGTGTACTATATAGACGATTGGTCTCAAAAAAAGTGAAATTGATATTTAAAAAACCATTTCAACGGTGTAAAGCTCTTTTTAATATCTTTCTTTATTATAAAGTTATGAATTTTTTCATTAACAAAGTTTTTTTAATTTTTTGACGTAAGCTTTAGGTATTTCAAAAAGTTGTAGAACAATAGTTGCTCATATGATAGTAACAAACATTTTACAATTTTTTTCAGAATTTTTAAGATAAAAATAGTGCAAACAGACAAACCGACGCAAACTGGCTTCATTTTGAAGAAGAAGAAAAAATCGAATTTTTCGATTAACTTCTGAATGAAATGTCGGATCGGGTCGATTGAGGTATCAATCGACGCGTATTTAGCTCTAGAATGAAATATTCTATCTGGGGACTAAAATGTGTCCACCAGCCCCACTTTAGTGATTAAAAATTTTTTTACTTTTACCCTAATTTCTCCCAAACCAAATAACTTTTGGAATATGTTTCGACAAAAATTATCTAATTGAAACAATACCTTTCGATTGGTATATCATTCATTTAGATCGGTTGCCTACAGAAAATTTTTAATTCTTCGGCTATATATAGAGTTACCTCGCGCACGCCTAGGCATGCAGGTCGTCACCTCGTGGACTTCCGTCCACAGTGATATAGATTTCAAGCTACTTATCTGGGAGAACCCAACGTGTCTTTTTTAAAGATGTAACCTCGCGTTTAGTCCGCGCCACATCTGGGGTGCCCCAAGGAAGCCATCTTGGACCCTTACTTTTTACACTGTTTATTAACGACTTGCCCCTTGCCTTAACTAATTATCTTGAACTCAATCCGATTTGGATTAAATTTTAAAATTGGAATTAGAAAATAACCTAAAGCGTAATGGATCGAAATGTAAACTTATGTATACTCATGGATCTTGTCATCATCAGGCTGTGTACTTTCTCTATGGGAACGCCTTAGAACGATTAACTCAGGTTAACGATCTGGGTATCCTATTAGATTTTAAACTTAATTTTACCGATCATGTATATCTATGATGGTTAATAAAGCTATGGGTGTGCTTGATTTTATTAAAAGATGGTCAAAAGAATTTAATGAACCGTACATAACTAAAACGTTATATACATAATTGGTCCGTCCGATTCTTGAGTATGGATCTGGAGTGGGTGGAGTCCTCAATCCGGAGTACACCGAGATCACATAGAATCTGTACAAAAAAACTTCCAAACTTTTTCTCTTAGGGGACTTAATTGGAATGCAAATCTTCACCTCCCCTCTTATCATAGTCGAATTTTAGTTACAATTTTAACGTTCCTAGTAGAAGGACTCGAAACTTTCGTCTTCTACTCTTCAGCCATTTTAGTGACAACGAGAATGAAGACCACGATGACGGAATGTGACGGGTCCGCTGCAGAGGGCGGCGTCCGGAGCTTCAAGGCGGGCAATCAACAAATTGTGCCTGCTGCCCCTTTATGCTGTTGAAAGCTCATCTAGAGCAGCGCCGCAACCAGGAGCGGGGACGCCGCGGGAGCAAATCGACGACGGCTACAACAGCAAGAGCAATGACGGCAGAAGCAGAGGAAGAGCATTGAGGCCCGGCAGCCTAAGCACGTGACCGCACAGAGGGAGCCGAACCAGCACCAGGCACCAAGACCGAATATCCTGCCGGGCGTGAGCTTGGGGGTGTGTCTATTGGCGTCCAACCCGGAACGGCGACGGGGGATCAAAGGGAGGACAAACGTTGACGGCGGAGCCGAACAGAAGCAACCGGAGGAGTAGCGAGGATCCGGAGGAGGAGTCAACTCCCGTGAGACGAACGAGAAAAATGGAGGCTGAAACGCAATTTCAGTTTCACTTTTTATATTTATTAGGGGTTTAATTTAACCCTAATATGTGCCGCAAAAATCAATGCCGAATAACAACAAGCGCATAACTATGAGCATATGCAGAAGCTCTACCAAAAGCGCATGCGAAACTGGGAGACATAAAGTGAAGAATAAATGCTGATAACAGCCGCTTATTATTACACATGCCGATTATTTCATGCCGAGAAGCTATTGTTTGTCCGTAGAGCGTTACGCGGCCACTATGTCGAACTTGAACTCGCGGGCGTAACAATATGTCCGGGGTCGTAGTCAAAGAACGTATAAAGGTTCTGATTAAATTTACCTTTATTCTGCAAGGGACTACTCGGGTTGACCAGGCGCTTGCTGTGATCAAGCTGAAGTTGATGTGAGATACTGGAAGCCCTGGGTTGGTTCTCCTCAAGTACAGATGGTAAGGGGTTTGGGCCGATTCCGTATTGGCTGGTCCTTCTGGCGGTTCGTTTCACGGTAGCAACACTCGGCGCAGTTTAGGTAACGAGGGTCCTACTTGCGGTCCGTTTACACAGGAGAAAAACTCAAAGTAGGTCACTTTTAAGTGCCGTAATCTAACACTGAGTAACGAGACGGTTCTCTCTGTATTCGCAACTATCTTTTTTTCAGAAGAACAATTCTTTTAAAAGATGCTAAAATATACATATACTAAATGTACTAAGTCCAATGTTAATGCCAATGTCTACCTCTGAGTCTGTTGACTCATATTGCTAGGTCATGCATTTCTGCTTAGCTAGCTAGCTGGCTTTGCTTGCTTCGGTCATTATTCCCGCAGATTCTACTGATTTCTACTTTTGGCGCCATCTACTAGTGCTGGGTTATTAGATTGGATATTGCTTCATGCTTATTGCTAATTATTACTGGTTGTGCCAATAGGTTAGTGGATCTGATTATTGCCTATTGTGACATGCTGATGCACCTTGATAAGATCATCTTACTAAGTGTGAATAAGTCTGCCCATGTGGGGATGGAGGACCGCGAGATGATTATCGTGCAGTTCCGATCGTTTGGCCGTGTTGCACGACGGCGTCTTAGTCGTCGATCGGCTTGGGATAGTGATGAAAATATTTCTACTGATAGTGGTGCTACCTCGATGGGTACTACTGATGATGGCACAGGTGCCTCTTAATATACTTTAATTACTTTATACAACTTTAATTACTATACCTAATAAATCCTCGTTATGAACTATGTGTGTTTCTTCTTGCTTGCCTTTACTTGGGAGTCCCTGAATCATATACTTCGAATCTCCTGAGATGTCCATCCCTTGTCAGTGCGTTGTTCGATCAGTTTGAATTCTTCTCCTTGGTTTAGTATAGTCCTCTGGTGACGGGTTGCTGGGGTGTCCTTCCTGGCACACCGTGTGTGCCCTGCCCATGTGGCTATGTGGAGGATCGCTACTCCTAGCATTATTACCCCGGAGTATTGATAATCCATATTCCAGCCTGCATTGCTGTCCACATTTTCTCGACGATTTCTAGACGATCTAGCTGATCCAGTGTTGACTCCAACTGCCCTTCTGTTGACTTTATTTTTTCCAGGGAAGGCCACTCATGTACATCACTCCTGGTTCCCTGAGTTGTGCTAGTCCCAATAACTTGATCACACAATCTGGCCTGATTGTAAGTTTGCCTATGCCCTCGATGATAATGTGATCTTTTTCGGCTGAGCATACATACGTCATTATTATTGGCTTTGTGATCCCAAAGATCCAAGCATTCTCTTCTGTCAATTAAACCCAATAACTGGTCCCCTTGATTGGCTCTGGTTTACATTTCTTTATCTGATGTCTTGATAGTGCCGCCGTTGTACACGGTAATTGGTGGGCGTCCGGTTCTCGAGCTGCCTCACCTGTGATGGGTAGTCGTCTTTCCGGTGGGAGGTGGGTTTGTATTTTTGTAATAACCTGTGTAGCATAATTAGATTAGATTAGATTAGTAGCATAATTAAATACTGAAGTCGAAAACAAATTGAAGTCCCCGGGTGGACTTGTTTATTATAATTTATAAATTAAAGTTGTGACAGTGACACAGAAAATACATAGAAAACTAAAATAAAAATAAAAAAGTTGCTCGAGACGGTAGAGCTATGAACATTGAAAACAATAAACAAAAAACCATTTAAAGTCCGCGTTGCGAAACAACATTTATTTGACAACCGGATTTATTCCGCGCCTTTATTGATCCATACTCAAGAATTGGACGGTCCAGTGATGTATATAACGTTTTATTTATGTACGGGTCATTAAATTCTTTTGACCATCTTTTTATAAAACCAAGCACACCCATAGCTTTCTTAACCATGGTATATATGGTCGGTAAATTTAAGTCTCAAATCTATAGGACACCTAGATCGTTAACCTGAGTTAATCGAGTTAAGGCGTTCCCATAGAGAAAGTACATAGCCTGATGAGGACTAGATCGGTAAAAAGACATGAGTTTCCATTTCGATCCATTAAGCTTTAGGTTATTTGCTAAACACCAATTTTGAAGTTTATCCAAATCGGATTGAAGTCTAGACTGGGCGCTAGTGAATTTATACTGAAGGCATAGCTTAACGTCATCAGCGTACATAAGTACAAGTGAATTAGTTAAGGCAAGGGGCAAGTCGTTAATAAACAGTGTAAAAAGTATGGGTCCAAGATGGCTTCCTTCGGGCACCCCAGATGTGGCGCGGACTAAACGCGAGGTAACATCTTTAAAAAAGACACGTTGGGTTCTCCCAGATAAGTAGCTCGAAATCCAGATAAGAAGATCAGTTGGAAATCCCAAAAGACTGAGTTTACTTATAAGAAGCGAATGGTTAACAGAGTCAAATGCTTTACTGAAGTCACTGTAAATGACGTAGTTTGTAAGCCATTTCGGAAACCATCCGTGGTAAAAGATGTTAGCTCCAATAAGTTGGTAGTGGTGGAGCGGCGCTTTATGAAGCCATCCTGGCACGGAGTTATTATTGAACTACATAGGTGTTGCAAATGTACAGTGATTAATTTTTCAAATAGCTTTGGAATTGCTGACAATTTAGACATGCCTCTATAATTTGCAGCGTCGGATTTTTTCCCTTTTTTATGCAGCGGAATAACATAACATTTCTTCCACATAAGGGGAAAGATCAAAGTTTCCAGCGATAGAATAAAGAGTTAAACGAGCGGTTTGCACTCGGCGCAGTTCTTCAGAACACAACCTGGGACTCCATCAGGTCCTGGCGAATACACGGGCTTGACCTTAAGAAGATCCCATAACACACCACTTTGATCGAAAGATGGGCAAAATAAAAGGTTGGCTGATAAGGGTAAGGCTGTGCTGAACTGCTGCTAGGTGAATACGTAGTTTGAAAAAACTATGCAAAGAGATCGGCCATTGCCTGATCAGTGTTCGCATAAGAGTTCTCAAACGTAAGCAGTGGGGGAAAAAATACATGTTTACGCTTAATGTTTACAAAGTTATAAAACTGCTTTGGATCCTGAGTAAACTGAATCCTGCAGCGGATTCCTATAACTCCTATAACATTCTGCGTAATACACGGTGAAATTGGACCGAGCTACTAAGTATCTTGAATAACTAACTGTGCAGCCAGATAATCTACGTTTATTTAAAAGTCTACTCATACTATTCTTTAAATTTAATAGGTGCCTTGTATACCAAGGCGGATTCGTTGAAGCGGACGAATATTTCCACGGCACGCAAGTGTCGAAAAATGAGTTTAAAGTGAAATAAAATTTTTGTGATGCGATGTTTATATCCTGGCATGCCAGTAAATCAGACCAATCAAATTCCAAAATTAACTTATTTAATTTCGTAAAGTCAGCCTTACGAAAGAAACGAACTTTCTGAGATTTAACTGTAGACTTAAGGTCAAAAAAGTAATTATTTTCGATTGAAAGCTTAAGAGTGGGGTGATATGGATCCTCAGGGTAGGAAAGGGGCAAAGTTCTGGAAAGAGTAATTCCATCAGGATCAGAAACGAAACATAAGTCCAACAGCCGACCTAAAGAATTTCTAACGTGGTTAATTTGCCCGAGTGACATGTCGAACATGCCCTCAGGGAAGTCATGGTGGGAGTTAAGCTGTAAAGACGGTGAATTATCAACATTTGACCACATAAGTTCTGGGATATTAAAGTCACCCAGAGCTATCAGCTGGTCACCATCAGACAGACGATCGAAAACCAAACGAATAGCGGACAAATGTTGCCAGTATGTTGGCGGTTCGGACAAAGGTGGTATGTAAGAACAGGTAACATACAAAGATTAACCGGACTAAGTGATTTTGATGCAAAAAAATTAAATGTCACCAAACTCTTGTGATTTTACCTCTTCAAATGCGAGTTTAAAGTCTACAGAGATTAACACTCCTCCTCCCCTTCGCAGAGTTCTATCACATCTTAAAGTGGTGTACCTACTAGGAAAAACTTCGGAGTTTAGGATATCCAGCTTTAACCAAGTTTCTGTAAATACAATAATGTGAGATGCAAAGAAAGAACTATCAGAATACAGTTTGGGAAGTTTACTACGTAACCCTCTAGTATTCTGATAGGTAAGTGTTAGAGAAGACATTAGTTTTTTAAAACTGAGGAAGATGAGGTGGAAGGTTGGTCAGTGGCCGTAACATGTGGGAGTTTTAGACCCACAGTTTTGATTATTTCTTTTTTCACCGTAGTTGGCTGATGTTCTTGGACGAAAATATTCTCTGGCCAGAAGCTGGCGGAACAAATCGTCTTAAACATCTGCACGGGCACACGTATTTTTAAAGATGACGTGTGCCTGGTGTATGAATATTTAAATTTTGTAATGTCCACCACCTTTATGTCGACTTTTGTTTTGACTTTGATGTAAGCCGAGATGTCAATCTCAGAAGTATCAGGGGCAAGCCGGGAAATAAATATGTGTTTCGATGGTGGGATCACCTGCAAGGGTTTTGCTATTGGGGTGACCAGAGATATAAGTGGCTGCATCGTTGTCGGCTGAGCAGGCTGGAGATTATTCGACCCGAGCACATCACTAAAAGCGGATTTCTTACGCTTTGGAGACTCATTTAGTAGTTGAAGGCTACTAAACTGTGTATCAAGCGCACAGAGTTGGTCATTGATTTTTCGAAAACCACTAATCAACTCCTTGAAACCGCTTTTAGTCTGCCTCATGAACGATCTCATTTCGTCCTGAATAGCACGACAACCGTCACAGCAAAAGTGGTGACCAGACCTTCGTGAGATTGCATCCGAAACTGAGGCCGTGAACTCGGCACACTTAGCGTGTAAAACGTTTTCACAAAGCCAGCAGTGGATGGTAGGCTGGGAACACGAGATTGTCTTATTACAAGACTTTAACGCACAGACCAATTTAAATTCCATAATTATTAAAAATTTAAAATAATTAATTTATTAAAAATTATAAAAAATCCAATAATTAATTTATTAATACTATGGATGAACCACCCCTGTACCAGGGAAACGAAAGGGGGAGATTGAAGAGAGTAGTTAGTGCGAGTTAGTAAAATGCAAAGAATAGAGATTTAATTAATAAATTGATAGTCGAATAAATCTATAGTTGAGGCACTGAGTATTTAAATATTTGTTCGCCAGTGATACCGAAAACAATATACCGAACCAAATTGTAGGGTATCGCGTCACTTGGCGTTCCGTTGAACAAAACAAAAATTATTGTTTTCGTTTTTTTTTTTTGTACCGAAATTAAAATTCAAATTTATATAATTTGATTTATATACAAAATAAAAAAAAAAACAAAAAATAAATCATTTTTAAATATTAAAATTGCATCGAATTCGCTTCTTTTTAGAAAAGAAAATTTATTATAGAATAAACCCAAAATTAATTCCACGACCATTTATGATTTTAAAAGAAGATTAAATGTTAAAGTAAAAAGCATTCGCCGGTTAGAGGAACGATTGGAAGCTGGATCACTTCCTCTAGAAAAGACCGAGCTAGAATGCAGGCTAATGAGACAATTTCTAAAGCAAATTTTTGCAAGACCAGATCGAGCAATTAGACGAAATGGATGAATTTGGAGCCGAGTTGGAAGAATTAACAATAACAACCAAGGCAAGGATTATGTCCTTATGTAATGCCTTCAATAAAGCTGAGGACTCCCGCCCAGCTACTGCAATTTCTGCAGCCCCAACTCGAGCTGGACTTCCCAGTTTAGCATTACCAAAATTCAGTGGAAATTATTCGAAGTTAAAAAATTGTATAAGTCTTTTCAAGACCTTAGTACACAAAGATGTGAACATTTCTGTTATTAAGAAATTGAATCATTTAATTGCTTGTCTTTCTGTTGAAGCCTTAGGAACTATCAAGGTATTCCAAGTCACCGAGAGTAATTACGACAAAGCTATCGTTAGTCCAAAAAGAGTCTATGATAACAAATGTCTCATCTTTGCGAACGAAATAAGTCCATTGTTCAGCCTTCCGAAAATTTCCCAGCCATCTGCGTCGTCCCTGAGGGGTCTCATCGACACTGTGTCATCGATTTATGGATCATTACTATCCATAGGAGATGACACTTAAATTGCAAACTCTATGATTATATACTTAGTTTTGAGTAGAGTGGATCCAGTGACCAGGCAAAAATGGGAAGAGTCACTGGATTGTGAGGAATTTCCGCTGTGGTCCGATTTCGAAAAAATGTTAAATCGTAGGTACCAGTACCTATCCGCTTAAGAGACTGGCAAAACAAAACAGGAGAAAACTGGGTTTAGCAAGCAACTTAATAGAAGTTCGTTGGCTTGCTACTCTGCCAACCACAAACCAGCTTGCAGTTATTGCAACGCTCAAAACTATTTTGTGGCCCAGTGCAGTCCGTTCGCACGCCTTGCTGTAATGCAAAGGTTTGAGTTTGTTTAGTCAGCATCTCTCTGTTTAAATTTTCTGCAAAAAGGTCACACCGTAGAGAAGTGCAAAACGACTAGATGTCAAATCTGTGCAAGATCGCACCATAAACTTCTGCACCGATTTACAGTGACTGAAAATAACTTAGCGTTTTCATGCGGGTCCACGAGCACTGGTGAGTCTCTTGCGACAGCGTGTTTGAATAGTAAACGCGCAGGAAGTGTGCAGTCAGATAGTACGGTCATGCATTCGCTGTTTTAAGTGCAAGCCTCATCTGATGACTCAAATCATGGGAGATTAGATCGAATCCGTGCTCTCCGCCCATTCTCCATGTGTGGCGTGGATTTCTGTGGCCCAGTTCATTTGGAAGTAGTATCTGATTTATCAACTGATTCCTTTTTATTGGCATTTCAAAGGTTCGTTGGGCGCCGGGGATGTCCGCAGATAGTGCACTGCGACAACGCGACGAACTTCTTCGGAGCGAGTCGCCACTTCGCGGCACTATGGCAGAAAATCGAGGACGAGGCGGAAGAACTGCGACAATACGCATTAAAAAAGGGATGAGTATTTGCGTACTGCCGCCGCGGGCTCCGCCCATGACTATGGGAGGCAGGTGTCAAATCTACAAAGCACCTACTTCTACGAGCGGTGGGCAGCGCGAGGCCGTGATGAATTCGACGCCCCTGGGCGCCCTCAGTCAGGACCCAAGCGACGGCGAGGCGTTCGCAGGAACTAACGTGCTTGCGGCGATGGCGGCTTGTCTCGTCAATCAAGCAAACGTTTTGTCATCGATGGTCTCGGGAGTACGTCGTGCGACTAAAGGTGCGGTCGAAGTGGCATCGGGAGCAGGAGGACGTCAGGAAGGGCAATCTGGTCATGGTCGCAGAAAATCACCAGCCGCCCCTACAGTGGATCACCGCCTAGGTCCGGAAGGGTCAGGGTCGTTGTCGTGAGGACTAGCGCTGGAGCTGGAGAGGGCGATTCATAAGCTGGCGAGGCCGCCGGTTGCTTGAAGCCGGATGGTAGGCCTTCAACGGGGCCGATGTAGCATAATCAGATTATATTAGATTAGTAGCATAATTAAATACTGAAGTCAAAAACAAATTGAAGTCTAGTCTAAGTTAGCATAGGGCGGAGCGGGACCGAAATAAATGCTCAGTTGCGCTCTCTTGCGAATTCGCCAAGCTTCGCCGCAATAGATAAGCTAGGATAAAGTTATTTTTTGTTGAATATATCGAATTATAATGTCTAGCCGAGTGCTTGTACTTTTCTTTTCGACGTTTTGGAAATTTATAGTAAACAGCCATCTTTTGTTTTTAAAATTGTTGAGATAAACTAATCTCATTAAACAACCTGTTTAAATTGTTCCATCGAGACCAACGCACGGCTTAGTTTTCCTTCGTGTGCCCCGATTAGCACATTTAAAACAGCATCTTGAACCCGACGAATGTGGCTTGCTACGACGACCAACTCTGAGACTGCGTATGAAAGATACCGACTTGACGCGTAATTTCCAACCTTAATTCTGGACAGACTAGCTTCTAATTCCTGTGTTCTCTTCTGAGTTTCGTTTGTTGAACTTCTCATAATGTTGATGGTGATATCCAGGATTGATGTTTGGTTCTCCACTATTTTATGAGTTATGCCTTCTTGGGCTCTTAGTTTAGTAATTTCCAACGATGTTAAGTGCTCCGCGCTTTTGTCGTTGATGATGCATTAACTGATTAACTGATTAACTTTTCACCGTACTTGGCTGATGTTCTTGGACGAAAATATTCTCTGGCCAGAAGCTGGCGGAACAAATCGTCTTAAACATCTGCACGGGCACACGTATTTTTAAAGATGACGTGTGCCTGGTGTATGAATATTTAAATTTTGTAATGTCCACCACCTTTATGTCGACTTTTGTTTTGACTTTGATGTAAGCCGAGATGTCAATCTCAGAAGTATCAGGGGCAAGCCGGGAAATAAATATGTGTTTCGATGGTGGGATCACCTGCAAGGGTTTTGCTATTGGGGTGACCAGAGATATAAGTGGCTGCATCGTTGTCGGCTGAGCAGGCTGGAGATTATTCGACCCGAGCACATCACTAAAAGCGGATTTCTTACGCTTTGGAGACTCATTTAGTAGTTGAAGGCTACTAAACTGTGTATCAAGCGCACAGAGTTGGTCATTGATTTTTCGAAAACCACTAATCAACTCCTTGAAACCGCTTTTAGTCTGCCTCATGAACGATCTCATTTCGTCCTGAATAGCACGACAACCGTCACAGCAAAAGTGGTGACCAGACCTTCGTGAGATTGCATCCGAAACTGAGGCCGTGAACTCGGCACACTTAGCGTGTAAAACGTTTTCACAAAGCCAGCAGTGGATGGTAGGCTGGGAACACGAGATTGTCTTATTACAAGACTTTAACGCACAGACCAATTTAAATTCCATAATTATTAAAAATTTAAAATAATTAATTTATTAAAAATTATAAAAAATCCAATAATTAATTTATTAATACTATGGATGAACCACCCCTGTACCAGGGAAACGAAAGGGAGAGATTGAAGAGAGTAGTTAGTGCGAGTTAGTAAAATGCAAAGAATAGAGATTTAATTAATAAATTGATAGTCGAATAAATCTATAGTTGAGGCACTGAGTATTTAAATATTTGTTCGCCAGTGATACCGAAAACAATATACCGAACCAAATTGTAGGGTATCGCGTCACTTGGCGTTCCGTTGAACAAAACAAAAATTATTGTTTTCGTTTTTTTTTTTGTACCGAAATTAAAATTCAAATTTATATAATTTGATTTATATACAAAATAAAAAAAAAAAACAAAAAATAAATCATTTTTAAATATTAAAATTGCATCGAATTCGCTTCTTTTTAGAAAAGAAAATTTATTATAGAATAAACCCAAAATTAATTCCACGACCATTTATGATTTTAAAAGAAGATTAAATGTTAAAGTAAAAAGCATTCGCCGGTTAGAGGAACGATTGGAAGCTGGATCACTTCCTCTAGAAAAGACCGAGCTAGAATGCAGGCTAATGAGACAATTTCTAAAGCAAATTTTTGCAAGACCAGATCGAGCAATTAGACGAAATGGATGAATTTGGAGCCGAGTTGGAAGAATTAACAATAACAACCAAGGCAAGGATTATGTCCTTATGTAATGCCTTCAATAAAGCTGAGGACTCCCGCCCAGCTACTGCAATTTCTGCAGCCCCAACTCGAGCTGGACTTCCCAGTTTAGCATTACCAAAATTCAGTGGAAATTATTCGAAGTTAAAAAATTGTATAAGTCTTTTCAAGACCTTAGTACACAAAGATGTGAACATTTCTGTTATTAAGAAATTGAATCATTTAATTGCTTGTCTTTCTGTTGAAGCCTTAGGAACTATCAAGGTATTCCAAGTCACCGAGAGTAATTACGACAAAGCTATCGCTAGTCCAAAAAGAGTCTATGATAACAAATGTCTCATCTTTGCGAACCAAATAAGTCCATTGTTCAGCCTTCCGAAAATTTCCCAGCCATCTGCGTCGTCCCTGAGGGGTCTCATCGACACTGTGTCATCGATTTATGGATCATTACTATCCATAGGAGATGACACTTAAATTGCAAACTCTATGATTATATACTTAGTTTTGAGTAGAGTGGATCCAGTGACCAGGCAAAAATGGGAAGAGTCACTGGATTATGAGGAATTTCCGCTGTGGTCCGATTTCGAAAAAATGTTAAATCGTAGGTACCAGTACCTATCCGCTTAAGAGACTGGCAAAACAAAACAGGAGAAAACTGGGTTTAGCAAGCAACTTAATAGAAGTTCGTTGGCTTGCTACTCTGCCAACCACAAACCAGCTTGCAGTTATTGCAACGCTCAAAACTATTTTGTGGCCCAGTGCAGTCCGTTCGCACGCCTTGCTGTAATGCAAAGGTTTGAGTTTGTTTAGTCAGCATCTCTCTGTTTAAATTTTCTGCAAAAAGGTCACACCGTAGAGAAGTGCAAAACGACTAGATGTCAAATCTGTGCAAGATCGCACCATAAACTTCTGCACCGATTTACAGTGACTGAAAATAACTTAGCGTTTTCATGCGGGTCCACGAGCACTGGTGAGTCTCTTGCGACAGCGTGTTTGAATAGTAAACGCGCAGGAAGTGTGCAGTCAGATAGTACGGTCATGCATTCGCTGTTTTAAGTGCAAGCCTCATCTGATGACTCAAATCATGGGAGATTAGATCGAATCCGTGCTCTCCGCCCATTCTCCATGTGTGGCGTGGATTTCTGTGGCCCAGTTCATTTGGAAGTAGTATCTGATTTATCAACTGATTCCTTTTTATTGGCATTTCAAAGGTTCGTTGGGCGCCGGGGATGTCCGCAGATAGTGCACTGCGACAACGCGACGAACTTCTTCGGAGCGAGTCGCCACTTCGCGGCACTATGGCAGAAAATCGAGGACGAGGCGGAAGAACTGCGACAATACGCATTAAAAAAGGGATGAGTATTTGCGTACTGCCGCCGCGGGCTCCGCCCATGACTATGGGAGGCAGTTGTCAAATCTACAAAGCACCTACTTCTACGAGCGGTGGGCAGCGCGAGGCCGTGATGAATTCGACGCCCCTGGGCGCCCTCAGTCAGGACCCAAGCGACGGCGAGGCGTTCGCAGGAACTAACGTGCTTGCGGCGATGGCGGCTTGTCTCGTCAATCAAGCAAACGTTTTGTCATCGATGGTCTCGGGAGTACGTCGTGCGACTAAAGGTGCGGTCGAAGTGGCATCGGGAGCAGGAGGACGTCAGGAAGGGCGATCTGGTCATGGTCGCAGAAAATCACCAGCCGCCCCTACAGTGGATCACCGCCTAGGTCCGGAAGGGTCAGGGTCGTTGTCGTGAGGACTATCGCTGGAGCTGGAGAGGGCGATTCATAAGCTGGCGAGGCCGCCGGTTGCTTGAAGCCGGATGGTAGGCTTCAACGGGGCCGGTGTAGCATAATCAGATTATATTAGATTAGTAGCATAATTAAATACTGAAGTCAAAAACAAATTGAAGTCTAGTCTAAGTTAGCATAGGGCGGAGCGGGACCGAAATAAATGCTCAGTTGCGCTCTCTTGCGAATTCGCCAAGCTTCGCCGCAATAGATAAGCTAGGATAAAGTTATTTTTTGTTGAATATATCGAATTATAATGTCTAGCCGAGTGCTTGTACTTTTCTTTTCGACGTTTTGGAAATTTATAGTAAACAGCCATCTTTTGTTTTTAAAATTGTTGAGATAAACTAATCTCATTAAACAACCTGTTTAAATTGTTCCATCGAGACCAACGCACGGCTTAGTTTTCCTTCGTGTGCCCCGATTAGCACATTTAAAACAGCATCTTGAACCCGACGAATGTGGCTTGCTACGACGACCAACTCTGAGACTGCGTATGAAAGATACCGACTTGACGCGTAATTTCCAACCTTAATTCTGGACAGACTAGCTTCTAATTCCTGTGTTCTCTTCTGAGTTTCGATTGTTGAACTTCTCATAATGTTGATGGTGATATCCAGGATTGATGTTTGGTTCTCCACTATTTTATGAGTTATGCCTTCTTGGGCTCTTAGTTTAGTAATTTCCAACGATGTTTAGTGCTCCGCGCTTTTGTCGTTGATGATGCATTAACTGATCGGCATCCTGGATTTCCACCACCTCCTTTTCCAAAGTGTGGATGATCGTGGGGCAGGCTTCGTATGCTGTTGGGCATCATTGTTTTATAGATCGTACACTCGTCTCGATTTCTCGCGCCAAATAACTGAGGTCAAAAAATGATATGAGCGTCCACTAGGCGGATTTGATTGAAGTCGATCGGTAGCTTCTATGATGGTCCCGGTCATGTTGCTGATCGGAATGATGCCAACAGGGTTAACGGCCTCTTTTTCTGGTAGTGGGGAGATGGAAAGTGACAGGGTATAACCCAGACAAGTATCATTGTTGGGACACACATTTATTTATTTTTTTTTTTCTGATTGATTATCGTTGCTATTGTTTATTGGTAGCACCGCCAGACAGTGTATGGCCCGTGTTATACTGTATTACGTTGTTCGTAATTCTGCAACTCGAATCTCGCCGTCGTTTCCAGGATGGACTGCTATGATGCGTCCGAGGAGCCAGTTCAAAGGAGCGATGTTATCTTCTTATTATGACGAGATCATCAATCTTTACCGGCTTGCCCGTCAGTGCGTCCAAAATTCTCTTCGTAATCGTTCGAGAAGCTTTCACCGATTGAGTAACCCTGTGCGACGCCTTGATTGGTAAATATCGATTGATGCTGTTAGAGGTTCCCCAATCAGAAAATGCCCTGGAGTTAATGCCGTGAGATCCTTTAGGCTGGAAGAGACAGATGTCAAAGGGCGAGAATTTAGAATGGCTTCAATGTCGATCAATATGGTTTCAAGTTCTTCATGGGTGAGTGTGGCGGTGTAAAGCGTTCGTTTCAGCAAATGTTTTGCTGATTTCCCACTATGGGGTGCCCTAGGTGGTATAGGTGACTAGGGCCTAATGTTGCATAATAATGCCTGTGGTCCGCAATGTGCCAATTGCTGATGATTTCATTGTATGTTAATAAGAGGGTTGTTAAGAGGTGTTTCGGAATCAATAACATTGGGTGTGTGGCATCATAAGGCAATGCGGCGTTTTATAAACGTCCCCTACTTGAATAATCGCGACCGTGTCTATGAACGGATCTAGGGCCCGTAATGGATCATCTGGCCCGACATTTTTCGTCTTCTTGAGTTGCAAAATGGATAGTTAGAATTGCTCCAATTGTGTTTCCCGAACTACCACTCCTAACGCCTCATTCAATTCTACTGGTGACATTGGTCCTGTTCTTTTCTTCTCTGGCTTGAAGCAATTAAACATGAATTGCAGCATTCTTCCTATAATTTGCAACATCGTATTAAATGAGCCATGGTGTTGGTTTTTTTCATCCAATCTTCTGATTTAATGGCTAGTTTGCCATTCTTTCTTGATCTTTGTTTGCACTGTTTGTTCCTGCTGATTGCAACCTTGGCCAGGACTCTGGATCTTGCACCAAAAACGGTGGTCCGATGTACCAAATTTCTAATCTCGTAACTGTGCTGCAGTGCACTCTTTGGAGAGAATGTCTGCAAGATTAACCGTTGATGTCACATGACTCCACCACTTCGGGGTTGTCAGTTCTTGAATCTGGGCGACCCGGTTCGCTACAAACATTTGAAACGAGGATGCAGTGGCATTAATCCATTTTAATACAATCTCAGAGTCGGACCATAAATATATTGCTTTTAGTTTTATGTTGACATCGGTTTTCACTCTTTTTGTGACCTGATTTTAATGGTTTCATAGGCTTGCATTTCCATAATATATTCTGAAACTTGCGGTAATCTGAAACTGGGTGTATCAGAATCTGTCGGTACATTTTCTGCACGTCTGATGTGAATACATATTGGTACGATTGGAACAGTAACAGAATGGATAGCAATTCGCTTTGAACTGTTAGCCCAATCCGCAGATTATTTAAACTCTTTTCACTTGTAGTCAAATACAACCCGAAGGTTGGTGGTACTACTATCAGATTTTAGCACATATTGATTTGGAATGATGAAACCATAATGGTTTGATGTTATATGTTTAGTCGCTACTCTAGTCATTTGCCCTAACTCCTCATATTGATTCATAAGCTTTACGTATTGTTTCCGGAAATCTGGATCCCGATGAAGTCTCCTTTCCAATGCGTTGAAATGCCAATATGCCATTGGAAGCGAATTCCCTCTGTCAAATATTGTAAGCATCATGTGGCCAGGTATGAAGCTGTTGCTGTGCAATAGGTGACAGTGTTCAATTGATAATATTTTAATGGTTTCATAGGCTTGCGTTTCCATAATATATTCTGAAACTTGCGGTAATCTGAAACTGGGGGTATCATAATCTGTCGGTACATTTTCTGCACGTCTGATGTGAATACATATTGGTACGATTGGAACAGTAACAGAATGAATAGCAATTCGCTTGGAACTGTTAGCCCAATCCGCACATTATTTAAACTCTTTTCACTTGTAGTCAAATACAACCCGAAGTTTGGTGGTACTACTATCAGATTTTAGCACATATTGATTTGGAATGATGAAACCATAATGGTTTGATTTTATATGTTTAGTCGCTACTCTAGTCATTTTCCCAAACTCCTCATATTGATTCATAAGCTTTACGTATTGTTTCCGGAAATCTGGATCCCGATGAAGTATCCTCTCAAATGCGTTGAAATTCCAATATGCCATTGGAAGCGAATTCCCCCCAGAATCTTCCTTAAATGGTGGCCGCACACTTAATCTTCCCTTCCCGAGGGTTCCCTTCGAGGGTACCTAACTTCCAAAACTGCTCGAGCAGGTTCTCGATTCTTGGTTCTTCCATGGTTGATATAACACTGCTAAGGGTGGATTTGTTTGTACGGATAGTCCATCCTATCGGCGTCCGTTGAAGCAACGGCTCTCCCTGCCCTAGGTTTATTTAACCATAATGGTTTGATGTTATATGTTTAGTCGCTACTCTAGTCATTTGCCCAAACTCCTCATATTGATTCATAAGATTTACGTATTGTTTCCGGAAATCTGGATCCCGATGAAGTATCCTCTCAAATGCGTTGAAATTCCAATATGCCATTGGAAGCGAATTCCCCCCAGAATCT
Source organism: Drosophila ananassae (assembly GCF_017639315.1). NCBI lineage: Eukaryota > Metazoa > Arthropoda > Insecta > Diptera > Drosophilidae > Drosophila > Drosophila ananassae. The sequence goes on along the minus strand of NC_057929.1, from coordinate 21,148,053 downwards.
TCCTTAAATGGTGGCCGCACACTTAATCTTCCCTTCCCGAGGGTTCCCTTCGAGGGTACCTAACTTCCAAAACTGCTCGAGCAGGTTCTCGATTCTTGGTTCTTCCATGGTTGATATAACACTGCTAAGGGTGGATTTGTTTGTACGGATAGTCCATCCTATCGGCGTCCGTTGAAGCAACGGCTCTCCCTGCCCTAGGTTTATTTGTAGCGGCGCGATGAGTTGCGGGAGATTTTCTGCACCGACCAGCAAATCGATACCTTGTGGCTGTGAGAAGGTGGGATCTGCCAAGCGAAGCGTAGGGTATCTCACAGCTCTTGGCAAAATACACGGCAATGTGGTGAATCACCAATTGGCGGCTGCCCATGGTGGTCAGGTACCGCCCCTGTCGCCACTACTGCCACACTCACCAGCCCACGGGATAGTCGCCGCACTGCTGCTCCTACTGCATGAATACGTTCACGCGCAAGGAGCACCTGGTCAACACATCCGGCAGCACTCGGGAGAGTCGCCGCACAAGTGCACATACTGCACCAATACGTGGATTGTGGAACATCATGTACGACGGGGTCCTAAACCTGTATCTCCCTGGACGTTCTAAGGTCATAGGCTTTGCGGATGATGTTGCCATTGCAGTCGTGGCTAAAACTAGCTGAGGAAACTTCAAACGCGGCAAACGCTGTCATCCAACTGTGACTTAAAATTGCTGGAGGTCCACTCCGAGCGGAGAGAATTCCAGGGGGCGCTAACGATTACGCTCAGTAGGTCCGCTAAGGGGCGGCAAGGGAAAGAGGTTTCCGGCGCTGGCAAGCCAAATGGGCTTCCTCAACAAAGGGCCGCTGGACATTCCAGCTAATCCCTGATGTTAAGCGTTGAATGCAGCGAAGACATGGCGAACTAAAATTATCGCTAACGCAAACCTTAAGTGGCCATGGCTGCTTTAGGAGCTTCTTGCACAGGTTCGGCTATGAGGAAGATCCATATTGGCGTCGACGAGACGGCGGAGCACATCCCGCTAACCTGCCCACGTTTTCGCGCCGACAATGAGCGTTTCAGGCTAAACGACGTGGATGCGATTACCCTGGGAGCCAAGTTGGTCGAGGACGCTGTCGAGCGCCGAAATTTAAAGCTCCACATAAAAATGAACCATCCGGATCCCATGATGCCGCCATCACCCGTGCATCGGCATCCACAAATACCGGCTGGTGTGCTGACGCAAGTCACGCAGGAATTAAACATTTAAAAATTTGCCGTCTGCATGTGACTTATTTTTTCTTTCAAATTTTTCTTAATTATTTAAGGATACCTTAGAAAATAAACAAGACTTTTAAATTTAAAATACGCGTAACTTTACAATCAATGACGTCTGATTCATTAATTCGACGGCTTCCACCACAGAGCTTCCGCCGGATAGGCGGTCATTCACGATTGCAACGACAGCTTGAATTGTGTCACAGGCCTGCCATTTAAACATCGTTATAGTAGCCAGAGGCAGTTGCAGCTGAACCGTTGAATACAACCCTGAGCTTCGTCGTGGAACTTTCCTCCAAAAGAACGCAATGACGATGCAGAACGTACAAACAACTGCTTTTCAAAGTTACCGAAACCAGACTTAAAAAATACATCGACGTGCTGAGGCTTATGGAAGTTCCAGGGATATTCCAGTCCAAAAAAATCCAGTCTTGGAAGCGGTGATTGCCGTTTTTTTATTTGAATGAATGGAGGCTAAAAGAAACTTAATGAAGGCCAGATACATCCACAGACCTTGAATGGCAAAGTTGAAGCTGACTAGGTAGCCGGGTCGTAAATAAATGCACCTGAGAGCCAGTTCATGGCATTCCTGAACAATGAGCAGAAGGCAGACCATTCAGCGTCTCCGAAACTGAATGTGGGAAGTGGCAACGGTGGTGGCAGTGGGAGGGCTTGGAATACACAACGGAGTATTTACTGGTACCCTGCAAACAATGTAGATTGTGCCGCCTAACATCTAAACACACACGTTGTTTGTAGCGAAAGTTTGGGTGAAAATAAGGGCACCAAGTACAGCGAGCGTGCAACTGCAACCATAGGTAGAACAGATCATGTCATGGTCACAAAATATTTGCTGGCAACAGTTTTTGACAGCCAAAAATAATTATTAAATAATTAAACCACGAGTACAAAATTAATCAATTTATTTTCGGGTTAAATTGCGCTCATTTAATTCGGGCGTCAGACTCCAAGCCCCAAGTAAGAGGACGACAAAACCCAGTCACCACACAAGAGCGAGAGTGAGAATGCTAAGGGCTTACACAATAAGTGGATTTATCTATGTATTTATAGAACCTTTGGATACAGCTTATCTACCAAAAAGCTCCCGGTAAGGATAGACAACATAATCCGGGAGCGCAGATAAGTGAGAGCGAAACGGAGCATGGAATAGTGTCCAAGGAATAAACTGATAATAAATAAAAATGTATATGTTTAGTTGCACCTTTACGCCACTGCTTTTCGCCCGTATGCAATATAAATTTTGCCATAATTATATAAGAAACATAATACAAATGGCGACCATGAACTATCCTACAATCGTGGGATATTAGTAATCAATTACTTTTAGTAATAACAAAATCTATTCAAAGTGATGCGCGAAAGCGTAGGTGTTAACCTTATATACTAAACTTATATACTAAAAAAATTTAATTAAAAAAATAATAATTTTTTTATATTAATAATCTTTTACTAGCAAGTCTACACAGAGCGACAATTTCAAATGCCATAACCTCTATAATTTATCCATAATTTATAGGCTCCCCTGAACCAAAATCCATAAAAAACATAGGTTCCCTCATCCGAAGTTTCTGCGGTACACATAAGAGAAGAAATTGATCAAATACCATGTACTATGAATTATGTAGGCCGTGTAATTGCGTTGACCATCATTGTTTTTAGTACATTTCATTTTTGAAATCACCGTTTAGTGAAAGCGAAAGGCACATTTATCTATTAAGACTCTTAATTTAAGCGTGAACGTTGCATGCTTACACTTTTTTGCATTTATTTTTATACGCCAGTCAGATATCCATCTTTCCACTGCTATAAGATAACTGGGCATCTGGAGCGACTTGAAATCGCGGAATCGTCAGCAAACGCCGACGTTGTTAGTAGTTCATGTGACGTAATATGCGAAAAAATCGCTGCCACATCGAATTCGACTTTCATGACGTAAGTAATGTAGTCGATGTCCGATATTATTTTAAGTTGTGGGACGCGATCTATGTAGGAGCTCACATACTTTTGCTATTAAATCCAGTTAGATCTTGAAGATGTCACCCTGAAGGGGTGTTTAGCTATTTCAGGGTTTTGGAGAACAGCGAGTGGTCTGAAGATAAGTCCTAACTCTATTTGGCACTTATTAGATTGCGTGTCATTTTTTTGTCAAAGTCAATAAAGTCTTTTAGCTTTCTCCGTGAGGAAATAAAGTAAAATTTTTGTATTACATTTATAATTCCATTGCAAAATTGCGACGGAGTTCGATTGCAGTCGTCGCATGCAGACGTGTTTTTTATTGTGCTCCGGGAAAAAATATTCAATAAAATCATAAAAGTGCAGTGACTGCTCTAAGAAATCTACAATAACGCAAAAGACGCTTTTTGCGATGAAATCGCTAATGTTTATATTGATTAATTAATTAATTAATTAATATAAAACACAACACTTAAAACTCAAACTAAATCAACCTCGACTGCAATGAGTTCAAACGACGTTCGCACACAACGTCAACGTGAGCTAGACGAGAGACGGCTCTCAGTACAAAGAAACAACGCGTACTTCTCTTTTAAAGCAACCGAAAACCATGCAAGCTCCGATCAAGCTCGGTCAATTACCCCCAACTTGACCGAATTCTTAAACGTAGAGAGCGAGAGAGCGCGTTCCTGCTCCCCCTCGATACCATCGATGTCTCTGCAGCCAAAGAGTGCAGTAACTAGCACCTCAATTTCTTTGACAACGTCAACAGTAACAACAACAACAACCGCAACTGTATCGACAGCGCGTTTAACGACGTCATCAGCTAGCAGCGCAAATAGTAATACGTCCGCGCTGCCCGAAAACCAAAACAAAAACAAAAACAATGACTATATTAAGCCGGCTGTGCAGACTGGCATGGATCGCTACATCCAAATCAAAAGGAAGCTGAGCCCCCTGAATTCCAAACGCAAAATAACCCGTGGCAATGCTAGCCTAGTAACAAAAGAAACGCCCATTAACTCAAACCGATTTAAAATCTTGGCAGACGCCGATGAGGTTGAGGTGGTCGAATCCACTGAAGTTGGGAAAAGGAAGCCAAAACCTCCGCCTATCTATATACGCGAAAAAAGTTCCAATGTTCTTGTCAACAAAATTATTGAGCTTATTGGTAAGGATAACTTCCACATAATACCCCTTGTAAAGGGCAACATTCAAGAAACAAAAGTTCAAATGAAGTCTGAAGATAACTATAGAGTATTATCAAAATATCTTACCGAGAATAAAAAGAACTTTTACACGTACCAGCTAAAAAGCAGCAAGGGCCTGCAAGTCGTACTTAAGGGCATAGAGCCCGAAGTAACGCCTGCAGAGATAAAAAAGGCGCTACAGGAGAAGGGTTTTAGCGCCAAGACAGTCTTTAATATCCTTAACAGGGATAGAAAGCCGCAGCCACTCTTTAAGGTTGAGCTTGAACCAGAAACCAAGCTCCTGAAGAAATACGAAGTGCACCCAATATACAATCTTCAGTACCTGCTGCACCGCAGAATTACAGTTGAGGAACCGCACAAACGCAATGGCCCGGTACAATGTGCGAACTGCCAGGAATATGGCCATACAAGGTCATACTGTAAACTGCGCCCGGTGTGTGTAGTTTGCGGAGAGCTTCATGACTCCGCACACTGCCCAGCGAGCAAAGATGACAGCAACTCAAAAAAGTGCGGCAACTGCGGTGGCAATCACACTGCTAATTATAGAGGATGCCCAGTCTATAAGGAGCTGAAAAGTCGCATCCACCAGAAAGGAATAACTGCCCGCACCCAAAATGGACAGTTCACGGCGTCCAGATCAAACCCTGAAGTCTTCTTCTCGACTGCAGCCAGATCCTTACTAGGACCCATTAACGTTGACAAAAATGTGACATACGCAAGCGCATTAAAATCAGGACCGGCGACACCTGCCTCAAGAAGCTCATTTCTGCAATCAGCATATCAAGAACCGAACACGGCTCAGCAACATCAACCAACAGAGCAGCCAAAAAGCAACTTTGAAGCTATGATATGCAGCCTACAACAAAGCCTGACGGAATTTATGTCGTTTATGCGCACAACTATGCAAGATTTAATGCGAAACCAAAATCTATTGATTCAAATGCTGGTTTCACAACAATCCAAATAATGGCTTTCCTACGGATATCTACGTGGAACGCTAACGGCGTTTCGCAACACAAACTTGAGTTAGCTCAATTCCTACTCGACAATCACATCGATGTAATGCTGCTTTCGGAAACACACCTCACAAACAAATACAATTTTCAACTACGAGGATATTCATTCTACGGAACAAATCATCCAGATGGTAAAGCACATGGTGGGACTGGAATTCTAATCAGAAGCCGCATAAAGCACCATTATCAAAACAAATTTGCTAAAAACTACCTACAGGCCACATCTATAAATATACAACTAAATACTGGCAACCAACTTACACTAGCCGCCGTATACTGCCCCCCTCGCTTCAATATAGCTGAAGATGAGTTTATGCAGTTTTTCAACACACTTGGAGACCACTTCATAGCAGCAGGAGACTACAATGCCAAGCACACACACTGGGGATCCCGTCTCGTGACTCCAAAAGGGAAGCAGCTCTATAATGCAATTATCAAAGCCAAGAACAAGCTCGACTATGTTTCTTCTGGCACACCAACATACTGGCCGGCAGACCCAAGGAAACTACCAGATTTAATAGACTTTGCGATTACCAAAAACATCCCTAAAAATCTGATAAGCGCCAATTGCCTATCGGATCTTTCATCTGATCACTCGCCTGTCCTGTTTATTCTACTGCGACATCCAGGAACATTGGAACAACCATTAAAATTGACCTCACAGAAAACCAATTGGGTTAAGTACAGAAAATATATCAGCTCACACATTGAGCTAAGTCCTCATCTCCACGATGAAGCCAACGTAGACAGCTTTGTTAATTCACTTGAGTCTGTACTCGTCTCTGCAGCTCGAGCCTCAACATCGCAAACTATAAATACACAAAGCAATAAAAAGACAAATCTACAAATCGAACAGCTCGTCCTCGAAAAGCGGCGTTCACGTCGCGAGTGGCAATTCCACAGATCGCCATCTACTAAGCAAAGCTTTAGACATGCCTCACGTCAACTTACTAAAGCCCTACAGCAAGAAGAAGCTAATGTCCACCGCCGCTATATAGAGCAATTGTCAACTTCTAGTACAAAACACTCACTATGGAGAGCTCACCCAACTCTAAGCTCACCGAAAGAAACAGTGATGCCTATTAGAAATCCCACAGGCGGCTGGGCGCGCAGCGATGCAGACAGAGCCAGCACGTTTGCCAATCACCTCAAAAATATCTTCCAACCAAATCCGGCCACTAGTGCCTTTACTCTGCCGACTTTACCATATGAGCCTCAGCTTCAACATGAACCAATCGAGTTTCGCCCAAACGAAATCGCTAATATCATCAAAAACCAACTAAATCCGAAAAAATCACCAGGCTGCGACCTCATAACTCCCAAAATGATCATTGAGCTTCCATATTGCGCCGTCTGCACTATCACCCAGCTCTTCAATGCCATCGCAAAACTTGGCCACTTTCCAGCGAGATGGAAAAAGTCAATTATAATAATGATAGCAAAGCCGGGAAAAGACCACACAATTCCCACGTCGTATAGACCTATAAGCCTACTTTCATGCTTATCTAAACTCTTTGAGAAATGCATTCTGACTCGAATAAACACATACCTAAGGATCCAGGAAGGAATCCCGTCACATCAGTTTGGGTTTCGTGAAAAGCACGGTACAATTGAGCAGGTCAACCGGATAACAGCAGAAATTCGGAATGCATTCGAAAAACGCGAGTACTGTACCGCAATATTTCTAGATGTCTCTCAAGCATTTGATAGAGTCTGGCTAGAAGGTCTAATGTACAAAATCAAGACAATGCTCCCTTGTAATACCCACAAGCTTTTAGAGTCTTACCTCTACGACAGAAAATTTGCTGTGAGGTGCAACACTGATATATCTGACGAATTCACTGTTGGAGCTGGAGTTCCTCAAGGAAGCGTACTCGGACCAACATTATATGTTCACTACACAGCAGACATCCCGACAAGCACACGATTAACAACATCTACGTTTGCTGATGATACAGCTATTCTTAGCCGCTCAAAATGCCCGATGCAAGCAACTGCGCAGCTAGCTCTTCATCTGGTGGATGTTGAAAAATGGCTATCAGACTGGCGAATTAAAGTAAACGAACAAAAATGCAAGCACGTTACGTTCACCTTGAATAGGCAAAACTGCCCGCCCCTTACGCTAAACAACACCCTACTCCCGCAAGCAAACGAGGTAACATATCTAGGAGTACACCTCGATAGAAGACTCACATGGCGTCGGCACATAGAAGCTAAAAGAACCCACCTAAAGCTAAAAGCCAGCAGCCTTCATTGGCTTATCAACGCTCGGTCTCCCCTTTGCCTTGAATATAAAGTCCTGCTGTATAACTCGGTATTTAAACCTATATGGATGTACGGCTCCCAGTTATGGGGGAATGCCAGCAATAGCAATATTGACATAGTCCAGCGAGCTCAGTCGAAGATCTTGAGAACAATCACCGGGGCACCTTGGTACGTTCGCAACGAAAACATACATCGCGACTTAAACATTCTTCCAGTCAAAGATGTGATCGCAGAACAGAAGGAAAAGTACTTTAGCAAGCTATTGTCGCACCCTAACCACCTGGCGAGAGGTCTAACAAGGTTGAGTAACCAATCACGACTTCGTCGGAATGACCTACCCACCCAGCGACCGTCTTGAGGAACGTGCAACCAGAATGCAGTCTTAGTCTACTGTTAGTTAAATGTTAATGTTAAGATTTGAAAACTTATTGTTAGTCTCAAAATTAAGAGAAGATCCAATAAATAAAAGCAAAGTTTAATAAAAAAAAAAAAACAAAAAAAAAAAAAATTGCCTACCTTTCTGAGTGACAGGGCATGATCGCAAATGCGAATGTTTGGAATATGCGGCCATAGTATATATGCACCTGCGGCTATAAAACGAATAGGACCATTAAATACCCTCCATTATCCTCCCTGCATTGCGTGCAGTAGACGGCGTTGATTGAAAAGTTTCCGTTACTTGATTGCATTTGTATAGATGTGACCAGCAAGTAGTTTGTTGCAAACTTTTGGTAAAAGTGGTGTCTGGTGCGTTCTGCGGTTAGAAGACCGGTTCCATTTATTCCATCCGGATGATCTGTTCGGTAGAATGTATAACCTCATATTTGAAAATTTGATTTGCTTGAGAAGTGATTTTCATAAAGCAGTAGCATAACATCTAAGTTAACACCCACTTACTAAGTGTTCTGCTCGCCACCATCTGCCCGCACCTGACCCTCTGGAAGTGTATCGGTTAGCGGTCACTGCCCAGCAGCGTCAGCGGACTCAAATTTCGGGCGCTTACGCGGCATTGCACCGACAACTGGTACGAAGAGCTGACGCTGCAGACCCACGGTTTCATCCCAAATGAAAATGGTGCCATAAACCAATATAGAATGAACAAATTTGGAAAAATTTGGGTAATAGTGCCGGGGAAATACAAATCTGAGACGTACAATGGCAGAAATTTGAGCAATAGGAATTTAATAAAGTTCGTAAAGCAAAAGTAAAAATGTCACATAAAATTAAATACAAATTTTAATCATGAATACTTAACTCAAGGCGGTATTGTACAATAGCGGGTTGCAAAAGCAATCTACCGACTACCCACAGCAGTGGTTTGCCGACGGCATATCTGCGGGTGCAAAAGTTGTAAGGTTCGGTGCATCGGTACAACAAGACAAGAAATAAAGGGCGCAAAAGCACAGTGAGGAGGAAGATGTAGGAGAGAGCGGGACAACGGAAAATGTAGCGGCCCACGGAGGTGGTTGTGTTTAAAAATATCCAGAAAAAAAGATATGCGTTTGGAACGGTCAAAGGGTGAGCGCGGCGGTGTCTGGATGAAGTCCAGTGACCTGCGTAATAACAATATGAATCGATGGCCCAAAAGGGGGTAAGAAAGGGAAACCGCTAATGGAAATGAGACGGAAATTCGGGAAATAAGGATTAACGAAGGATTAACTGAAGGATTAACGGCGAGAACAGAAGCAAGATTGATTAATGGCTGGAAGCGAGATTTATAAGGATTAACGGGCGCCTCTGGTGCTATATAAGGAGGGCTACTGTAGCGAATCAGGATCGAGCCTTCTAGAGAAGCTGGAAGTTCTGAGTGGAGATCCGCCTTTGGAGAGTCCGACATTCAAAAAGGAAAGTTTTCTTCGACGAATTAAAAGTAAAGACTAAAGTCCATGGGTAAGGCCGACAGTCTCAAGTGCGGGATTTAGAGCGAGTGCGCAAGGATCTGTGTTCCATGGCTCAAGGACCTCCTGTGGATGGAATCACCTAGAATAAAGGAGGCGCGGCGCCCAACCTGTGGTCGGCCAAAGATTCTGCTGAGCGTAGGCACGCAGGGCGAACGCAACCGGGGGTGTGACCTGAGGGGTAGGAATGCCCTTCGTGCCGTGTTTCGGCTGCCAGGCTCCAAGAAAGCGTATCCTGCTTGGCGAATGCCTGAGAGGTATACCGATTGGTGAGCTATCACGGATCAGATCCAGTAAGCCAGGGGCACCGCCGATCAACGGCGACAACGACAACAGGAGCAGCGATGACGAGGCGCGAGGACGCCGTGGAAAAGGATCAACGGTGACACCAACAACAGGAGCAGCATCAGCGGAAGGAGAGGAATAGCATAGACCCGAAGCTAGCTGAACGCAGGCAGGACGAGCGTTCGACGGCGGAGCCGAGCGGTAACGTCTGGAGAAGCAGCGAGAATCCGGTGGAAGAGTCAACTCCGGTGAGATTTACCATCCGATGAATCCAGTCATTCTTGTTCGACGGAACGTGAAACCCTTAAGAATTTGTGGACCGTGGCTAAAACATACGGATGGGACATAAACACCATCCCGCCGGCGATGCCAGAATTACTCCAGGGCAGAGCGCAGAGATGGTTCATAATGAACGATGAGGAATGGCCATGGCAAGTTTAGAAGAAGTTTCGATTCCTTGTTCCTGTCGAAAGGATACTTCCAGTAGTTGGCGGACCAGGTTCGTGGCGGAAGCTGGTGGTATACTGGTGGTGGTGGGGGAATGGAACAGGCAAGCCAGCACGGCGGCGGTGTTTAGAAAATACGGAAGAGAAGAAATGCGTCGAGTGCGACAGACGCCGTGCGGGGGCAGCAGCGGGGACAGAGGAACCAGCACGGCGGTGCGCACGAAAGAAGGAGAAAGAGGAATCAACGTGGAACGTAATGGTCCCGGGCGGGCCTCCGCGTCCGCGCTCGAATGTTATGGGAGAGAGCGGAGACGGCGGGGAACAAAGCGGCCCGCGGAGCTGTATTTAGAAAAATGCAGAAGACATAGAAATGCATTTGGAGGGACCAAAGGGGGCGGATGAAGTCCGATCTGGACTTCCCAAGGGATCCCAAGGGGGTATCTGGACGAAGTCCAATGACCAGCACAATAACAATACGGATCGGAGGCCCAATCAGGGCAAACAGAGGGGGGCGCATAAAGAAAGCCCGCCGATAGAAATGTGGCGGGAATTGGAGAAAGTTAACCGCGAGAGCAGAGGAGCGAAGGATTAACGGCAGGAAGCGAGATTTGCAAGGATTAACGGGCGCCTCTGGCACTATATAAGGAGGGCCCCTGGAGCAAATCGGGATCGAGTCTTCTAGGGAAGCTGGAAGAGGTGAGTGAAAGACCCCCCGGGGGTAAGTCTGACATTCAAGCGGAAAAGTTTCCTTGGAGGAATAAGGAGTATAGACTGAAGGACCCCCCGTGGGTAAGTTCGACAGTCTCAAGTGCGGGATTTAAAGTGAGTGCGTAAGACTGATCTGCGATCAGTAGCTTAAGGACCCCCTGTGGGTAAGTCCGGCGGCGGTACGCGAATCAGACAAGGAGTAGAAATCAAGGAGCAAGTGGGAAAAAGATCAAGGATCCGCGGAGGAACTGAAGCCCAAGGGAAAAACGAGTCAGGTTGGGTTTTTCCCGGACACGACAGGTATCCTGGTGTCATAGCGATAGCGACGGATCGGACTGGAGTACGCCTTGTCGATTCCTGACCGTTAAGATCAGGTGTGGTCCTGTAAAGCGAGATGTAGCCAGCTCGGGAACTCAAGCCCATCAGTGAAACCAAGTAGGCACACCCCGGGAAAGTCAAGAGAATCCTGGTCCAGGCGCTGGGGCGTATGCTCTGCGTATCACCTGGAGTTAAAGGAGACGCGACGCCAAAACCTCTGGTCTCTCAAAGAACCAGCGGAGCGTATGCACGCAGGTGTTTGGAGGCGAGTGGCGAATGCAACCTGGGGCGTGTCCCGCGGGGTAGGTAGGCCATTCGTGCCCTGATCCGGCCGCCAGGCACCGAGAGGCGCATCCTGCCCGGCGTATGCCTGGAAGGTGAGCCAATCGGTCTGCTGACACGGATTAGGTGCTGGATACACACGGCACCCGGGATGCCGTGTTCCCTTCAAGATGGGGAAGAAGATGGAACAGTAGAGTGAGGGCACTTGTTGCAAGGTGGGTCGAGGAGAAGGAGGAAGACGAAGTGATGGCGGTCACGCGTGGATTCGAGGAGAAATACGCAAAGAGTTCTACGCCGAGACAGAGAGCATTGAGCGGTTCAGAGAGGCTCATCCAAAGTATGGCAGTGCCAGAATTAAAAAGTATTAGGATCATAGAGCCACAAGCGCGGAAGCCAATCCCGGTGCAGGTTGACTATGCGAAAGTGGCCAAACAAGTCCGGGAATGGTCCTTCCGATTCGACGGAACAGGAGATCCTCTCGAGTTCGTGGACCGAATAGCATGGTCCGCTAAAGCTTACGGGTTAGAAATAAACACAATCCTGCACAACTCCAGGGCAGAGCGCAAAGATGGTTCATAATGAACGATGAGGAGTGGCCTACATGGAAGGAGTTTAGGAGAAGCTTCGAGGCCTTTTTCCTGCCGAAAGGATATTTTGAGAAACTGGCAGACCAGGTCCGGCAGCGGAAACAGCAGCGAGGAGAACCATTCAAGGAGTATATGGTGCACCTTTTGACGCTAATGAAGCCTTTAGGAAAGTCCACGAAGGAGGTGATTGAAAGGCTGGTGGAGAACTGCATACCGCGCATAAAAATGTTCATGATATGCATGCCATACGCATGCGCATCGCTCGAGGAGGTTATGGGTCTAGCCGAGGAATTCGAGGAACTGGCCTTGGAAGAAGAGATTTTTACTAGGCAAGCATCCGCGGTAGACAGAAGGTGGCAAAAAGAGGAACGGCACCAGAAACCACCGAAGCAACAGAGCCCCGCAGGACAGGGATGGGGGCAGAGATGGCAGCCCGAGGATCGACGCCAAATGATGCTGCAACAGTAGCCGAGGCCACAATGGACTGTCCCAAGGCAACAGCAGCCGAGTCAACAATGGGCAGCAAGCCAAAGTCAAAGATAGCCGAATCCGCAATGGGCAGCGACACCTAGACAGGAACATATAGAAAACCCCGCGCAGGCGTGCAACAGGTGCGGAGGCATGTGCCATTGGGTCAGCGGGTGCAGGAACCCCAGAATTTTGTTCTGCAGGATGTGCGGCGCAATAGGGGTGAATGCTGCCAAAGAGCGGGAAACGCGCAGCGATCTCAGCCGTAGAGAGGAAGGCAGAGATCGCGAAGTGCTGCCTAGTTGAAGGTTTATCAGGAGACAATCAGCAGTTGACGGTGGTCGTCAAGGTCGGAGGCGCAGAAGTGAAGGCCATGATTGACACCGGGGCAACGGCTAGTTTCATCTCAGAAAAACAAGCGGAGAAACCGGGAATCGCCGGAGAGCGGAGAACAACTAGGAGACTAATAAAGTTGGTCAACGGGAGCCACACGGAGACACAAATGGTACTACAGACAACAGTAAGCTTTGGCAACAAGGAAGAAAATTTGAATATGTTAGTGTTGCCAGGCATGGGAGACAGCGCGGTACTTGGATGGGATTTCCTCGCAGAATTCGGAACAACCATAAACTGCTCAGGCCACCAAGTCACGATCCCGAGAAGGGAAAGATGGAGCGGATGCCTGGAGGATAGGCTGTCCATAGCCATAACTGGACCCTCGGAAGAATGGAAGAGCGAGCGGGACAAAAGGTTCACCCAGGAGGAGCTAGCTTCGTTCGCAAACCAAAAGGGATGTTCGAACATAACGGGGCATAGGATCAGGAGAACGACGACATCCCAATAAAGCAAAGGTATTACCCAAAGAACCCCAAAATACAGGGTGAGATCAATGAAAAGGTAAAAGAATTACTGGAAAAGGGATGCATAGAGCCTTCAAATAACGCGTACAGCTCACCCATCGTCATTTTGAAGAAAAAGACGGGTCAATGAAGAATGTGCGTGGATTTCAGACAAATAAACGCAAAGTCAGTAAAGGACGCGTACCCGATGCTACGGATAAACTTCATCCTGGAGCAATTGAGGGAAGCAAAATTTTTCAAATCAAAAAATAAGGGGGAGGGAAACAAAAAAAAAATATGGGAAAAATTTGTACATATATATGAAAAAAAAAAATAATAATAAAAAAAATATATATAATAAGAAAAAATATATAAGGAAAAATATGAAAAGAAATGGAAAAAAAAGGTATATATGAAAACAATTTTTTTAAAGATAAAAGGAAATTTCTTTCCAAATTCAAAAGGCAAGCTAGCACGGCGGCGTTGGATGGGCCAGCGCGTCGGTGTTTAGAAAGTACGGAAGAGAAAAAATGCGTCGAGTGCGACAGACGCCGTGCGGGGGAAGCAGCGGGGACCAGCACGGCGGCGCGCACGAAAGAAGGAGAAAGAGGAATCAACGTGGAACGTAACGGTCCCGGGCGGGCCTCCACGGCCGCGCTCGAATTTTATAGGAGAAAGCGGGGACGGCGGGGAACGAAGCGGCCCGGAACAGCGCAGCTGTGTTTAGAAAAATGCAGAAAACACAGAAATGCATTTGGAGTGACCAAGGGGGGCGCGCCAGCATACTAACAGTACGAATCGGAGGCCAAAGCGGGGCAAACAGGGGGGGGCAAATAAAGAAAGCCCGCGGGAATTGGAGAAAGTTAACGGCGAGAGCAGAGGAGCGAAGGATTAACGGCAGGAAGCGAGATTTGCAAGGATTAACGGGCGCCTCTGGCACTATATAAGGAGGGCCCCTGGAGCAAATCGGGATCGAGTCTTTTAGGGAAGCTGGAAGAGTTAAGTGAAAGACCCCCCGGGGGTAAGTCTGACATTCAAGCGGAAAAGTTTCCTTGGTGGTATTAGGGGTATAGGCTGAAGGACCCCCCGTGGGTAAGTTCGACAGTCTCAAGTGCGGGATTTAAAGCGAGTGCGCACGACTGATCTGCGATCAGTAGCTTAAGGACCCCCTGTGGGTAAGTCCGGCGGCGGTACGCGAATCAGACAAGGAGTAGAAATCAAGGAGCAAGTGGGAAAAAGATCAAGGATCCGCGGCGGAACTGAAGCCCAAGGGTAAAACGAGTCGGGTTGGGTTATTCCCGGACGCGACAGGTATCCTGGTGTCATAGCGATAGCGACGGATCGCCCTGGAGTATGCCTTGTCGATTCCTGACCGTTAAGACCAGGTGTGATCCTGCAAAGCGAGGGGTAGCCAGCTCGGGAACTCAAGCCCATCAGTGAAACCAAGTAGGCACACCCCGGGAAAGTCAAGAGAATCCTGGTCCAGGCGCTGGGGCGTATGCACTGCGTATCACCTGGAGTTAAAGGAGACGCGACGCCAAAACCTCTGGTCTCTCATAGAACCAGCGGAGCGTATGCACGCAGGTGTTTGGAGGCGAGTGGCGAATGCAACCTGGGGCGTGTCCCGCGGGGTAGGTAGGCCATTCGTGCCCTGATCCGGCCGCCAGGCACCGAGAGGCGCATCCTGCCCGGCGTATGCCTGGAAAGTGAGACTATCGGTCTGCTAACACGGATTAAATGCCGGCCACGGCGAAAGGGCATTCCCAGTGAGCCAAGGATACCGAAGGTCCACAGCACCCGCAAAGGAGAAGCAGCGACAGGATCAGCGAAGGAAGCAGCAACAGGAGCGGCGACGACGAGGGAGCCGCGACGTCAGAAGAGCAGCGACGACAACAACAGCGACGGCACAGGCCCCGCAGCTGGAGCACGTGAGTCCAAACGGAGGCGCTAGGTCATTTCTTCAGGGAAGAGCTACTGCACCTGGATAACGAGCCAGGAAATTGTCATGGATCCTGGAAAGGTTGCCGCGGCGTCGTGGTATCGCCGCGGTTGGCAGAAGATCCAGTGCTGGCATGCTCGGATTTCTCAAAGAGATTCGTATTGCGATCAGACGCCAGCGACTATGGCGTGGCAGCGGTTCTGACGCAGGACACTGATGAGGTCGAACGGGTGGTTGCTTACGCAAGTCTAACGCTGATCGGAGCAGAGAAAAATTACTCGGCGACTGAGAAAGAGCGTCTAGCCGTAATATGGGAAACTAGGCAGATGAGACCCTACCTGGAGGGGTACCAGTTCGACGTGATCACGGACCATATGGCACTGAAATGGTTGGACAATATAGAGGAAGGATTGCGAGATGGGTGTTTGAGGCAACAGTACATATAGTCGTACATATAGTCAACCAGCTACTGAAAAGGTAAGCTGAATGTGGTTGTAGATGCACTTTTCCGCCAGCCGATGATGGAAAAGTTAAGAAGTGCCACAGCAAGCGAAGACTATAAGCTTATAAGACATAAGATTAAGATATAAGATTGATTGATAAGATTGAATGCTTATAAGATAAGGGCACTGTATAAGAAGCTATGAGAAATGCACAGAAATGTTCAGAGTGTATAGAAGAAGCAGGCATGGTTTACTGACATGTTCTACATAGAGCCGGAAGTAAAGATGTGGCATCATGGAAGCACTGTGTACCGGGGGACATGAGCAGGTTATGAAGGGGAACCACGAAGCACCAACAGCGGGACACCTAGCATTTGCCTACCATTTGTCTAACGCGGCTGAAGGTTTCGCGGCGAAATTAGCAACACTGTACGACGGGCCGTACACAGTGGTGAATATCGTGTCGCCAGTGATTACCGTGATATGTCCCGTGGGCACGAAAAGGATAAGAAGGCAACGGAGTCGGGAGAGGAATTGGCGCCACAAAAAAACAAAAAAAAAAAAACAAGAAAGGAGAGCTAACTTCGGGGGGAGCCGAAGTTGATATACCCTTGCAGTTGAGTCGCAGTCCGCTAGGTGGCGCCACGCATTTTATATTATTAGATATATAGCGGATCGTATATAGTTGGCCGATCCTTATGAAATTTGGCATATCGAATTATTTTTCCAAAAGAGGAATCCACTGAAACTCCCATCCTTCTAACTTGAAAAACAAACAATTTATGGCATTTCCGATCAATCAGTTATATGACAGCTATAGGATATAGTTGACCAATCCCGGCCGTTCCGACTTATATACTGCCTGCATAGGAAAGAAGGATGTGCAAAGTTTCAACTCGATAGCTTTAAAACTGAGAGGACAGACGGACATGCTCATATCGACTCAGGAGGTGACCCTGATCAAGAATTTGTATACTCCATCACTGCGTTGCACACTTTTGACCAAAATTATAATACCCTCTGCAAGGGTATAAAACGAGGGAATGAGGAGGAGAAACAGAAGAGGGTTGTGAAGTGGAACATAAAAAAGGAAAATGAACAGTAAAACAGAAACAATTCCAGGTGGGCAGAAATTATTCCTATAAAAAGGCGGCGGTGGACACCAGCCAGCCTTCTTTCAACAAAAAGCGTCAAGCACGAACCCGGTAGTGACATCGAACACAGCGACGTGGAGCGGATGGGACTTCCGGCGGCACCGGTCAACACGGAGGATTCTAAGGGTAATGACCCCGATGGATCACCGTCGAGCAAGCGGAGCACTGCCCAAGACAGGAGGAAACGGCGCTAAAGCCGCTAAATCACGGCTGCGCGCAGGGAAGAAGGAGAAAGAGGCGATGACGTGGAACGGTTCCGGGCGGGCCAGCGCGGCTGCGTTTGGAAGATGTAGGAGAGAGCGGGATATAAAAAATGCAGAAGAGAAGAAATGCGTTTGAAACGGCCAAAGGGGGAGCGTGGGGGTGTCTGGACGAAGTCCATTGACCTGCGCAAAGGGGGAAAAGAAAGGGAACACGCCAATGGAAATGCGACGGGAAATCTGGAAATAAGGATTAACGGCGAGAACAAAAGCAAAAAGGATTAACGGCTGAAGGCGAAATTTACAAGGATCCTCTAGCGTTATAAAGTAGCCCTACTTTAGCGAATCAGGGTCGAGTCTTCTAGGGAAGCTGGAAGTGTTGAGTGGGGGACCGCCTGTGGAGTGTCCGACATTCAAACAGGAAAGTTTCCTTAAAGGAATTAGGAATAAAACGTGAAGCATCCCCCGCGGGTAAGTCTGGTAGCTTTACGCGAGGATAAAACATGGAGCAAGTATGAAAGGTTCACGGATCCTAGGCAAAATTGAAGCCTAGGGTAAATCGAGTCGGGGTGGTATATTTCCCGGACACGGCAGGTATCCGGTTGTCGGAATAGCCATATCAATTCCTGATCGCAAGCCCACTTATAAAACCAACCAGGGCACCCCGGTCAATTCAGGAGACTCCTAGGATCCTAGGACGATGTAGACCCTTTCATCCAGGTAACTCTGCATTTTTGATCATAAACTCTTCCGCATGCATGATCTGTGATGGCCATTCTCATATAACAAACTCCTGCTCAAGGTTTTTAAGCTTTTCGCTTGAGGATCGTTTAGACGAAGTTAGGCGACTGTCATAGTTTGCTGCATTTAAGTGGAAATTCACCAGCTCAAGGCCAACACCCCTCTTCCGAGGTTCCCACATCTAGCGAAGCTGTTTCTCGTTGAGCGTCCGCCGCCGTCAATTCTCTCGTCGCTAAGGATCGTTTTGGTGATGTGGTGTTGCTAGCCACTGCCAATATTCTGGTCAGGAACCGCTCCGGAGTTCTACTGCCCTGCCGAGCACAGCTCGATTGTGGCTCGCAGGTGCATCTAGTCACTTCAAGGCTAGCGAACTATCTGCAGCTGCGGAAGATAAGGTCTCCGGTGATTGTATCCGGTATAGGAGGCGCAGGGTTCTCTACAGATGGGTTTTCTGTGCAAGTCAGCTTGCAATCCCAATGCTCTAACTCGCCTGCGCAATTAACCGCGATCGTAGCCTCCAACATCACTGACCTTCAGCCCAATTTTGCATTGGACGTCAGCTCTTGGAAAATTCTCGCCAATGTAGAGCTAGCTGATCCTCACTTTCACCAGCCACAGTCAATTATTTGACAAGCTGCTTTTTGTGGGGCTAATTTATCTGTCTCCTGGTTTGCCCTCCATCCAAAAACCTCGGCTCGGTTGGATTGTTTGTGGAGGCGGAGGCCCGGACGATGGTAAGTGACAGCGAGGATGAAGACGACAATCACGGAGTGTGTAGGGTGCGCCGCTGAGGACGTCGCCCGAAGCTTCAAGGCGGGCAGTCTACTAATTGTGCCTGCTGCCCCTTTATGATGCTGTTGAAAGCTCATCTTCCAGCGGGGGGAGTATGTCGGGTGAAGCAGCCGCCGGAAAGTTTGGCCGGCAATAATTTATTGAATTTGTTTATCTTTTCTTTGTCTCTATTCGCGTTGCCCGCTCGCATGCATTCGATCGGCCACCTGCATCTGCCGTTGAAAACGCTCGGTAACTGAACAATGTCAAAGAAACTACCTGCTATAAGGTTAATGTTAAAGAATGTACGTGCTAGGTATGATCGTTTCATCGATGGAGAACAATATCTCGAGATTGGAACTGATCCCGACTATGAAAATTGCCACTTCGTCTATAGTTGGAGCATTATATCTCATGTTCTGCAGCGGGTGTTTTGTCCGCATGAATGACAATCTTGTGGGTATCCGAAGGCATCATATCAATTGCCGTTTTGAACAAATGCGCCAAATTGTTTCGTTCGTGAAGGAGTTCCTGTAGCTGTGAAATGATGGACCTCTTTACGGAGGTATTTATTACACCACGTACATTGACTTCATCTCTATCATCACCGATGAATTACATTTGAAGAAATTTATGTTCACTGTCTGGGAACGGGAGCAGGGCTTTGTGATAGATTTGCCAGGGGTTTGTGATAGACAATTTCAGCACCAAATGACGACGTTTGGAAGCACGAATTATATTTCCTAATGTTTGATAGGAAATGCTTCGATTCAGCAGTGGTTCCAGCAAGCAGAGTTCCCAGTGGCTTTGGTGGTGCTTCAAGTTGAGGTAATTTGATTTTCCCGCCAGAGCAACCCTTTCATTTCATTATTGAACTTCAGAGCCTGGCAGCAAGTGCAGACGACATGGCGACTGGAGCTATAATCAACAGCTAGATCATATCGAAATGCAAGCAGATTGTATTGCTGATTTCGATCTACTGTTATCTGTGCACAGAATTCAGACCTTGCCCTATCATGTTCATGTCTTTGCGAGCGACTTAAATATGTTGCTGCCGAACGCGACTGTCGTGCTCGCAATCGTTGATCCTCAAGCGTGACTGCACGCCTTTCTGCTGGTTCCATGATATTCCTCTGCATTTATCTCAACCGATCCGTCTTTCTCACCAATTCCTGCTGTTGCTCAGTTCTATTAGAAACCTTCCGTCTTATTGATACTGCGTTACGAATACGAGGACCCATATTCGATTTTTTTGGAGACATTATTTTGTTTTGTGATTGAAACTTTAGGAAAAAAACTCTCAATAATATTTTTAAATATGAAAAGCATACTGCAGTCGGTGCATAGAGAATCGTAAAAAATTATTTTATTCGCGATCGCGGGTATACCATGAAATTACCATGAAAATTAGATAAAAACCAAGCCCAAACCTGACTCTATAGTGTGTCAATATTTGAGCTTGAATAGTTCAGTACTTTTTAAATGTATAGAGGTCGGAGATACGGACACAACATTTTTATAAATATAGATATATAAGTTAAGACCCATTGTTCCTTGTGATGTCCCCCCACCTGAAGGTTGTGCTGAAGATGTGCAACGGTGTAGACTCGTCCCTCCTTCCAGTCAAAACGCTTCAGTTAGTTATCGAGATTTTAATTTATTGATAAAGGTCGACAAAGTATCTTTAAGGCAAGCCAATACGTTAAGCTAGTTGTGTGTCTTAATTAAGACTAAATATTCCTAAGCGTGCTGCACTTAGGAAGTCTCGGTTGTCCGTCTCGGCCCAACCATGGGATTCGCAGCGTCAGCGCCTCGTGCCGTCGTTGCCGGTGCAGTGTAATTTGAGTCCGCTGACTCCACTGGGCAGTGAGCGCAAAACGTTGCATTTCCTCTAGGCGATTCTGCAACTTCTCCCGGGGTCGGATGCGGGCAATTGACCGGCACATTGGTGATGGTGGGGGGAACGCTTAGTTAGCGGATGTTAACTCCTCCCCATTTCAAGATCTGCGTTTCGCAGATCATAAGGACTTACTCGACCCGGAAGCGACTTGCTGCTCCAACTGCGCGGCGATGTCGCTCGGTTTGGGGATGCCTCTTGTTGATGTTAATTTTCTTCATAACAGACAGAGGGCGAGCCAAAGAAGAAGCGCCTCTGCAAAGTGCTCAGCGAGAAGGAGAAATATTGCTCCAACTAAGCGTCGATGTCGCTCGGTTTGGGGATGCTTCTTGTTAATGTTAATTTTCTCCATAACAGACAGAGGGACCCCACTACGATGATGATAATGACGGCTTCTGCTAGGAATGACATTATGATCCTGCTGGAAACGTCGGATAACTTGCCCATATTTTGTATACTAAATTCGTGGACATATCCCAACGTTGGTTGGGATGGCCATCATTTTGGTCGACGAGTAGCTGCTGCAATTCTTGCCCTGGATGGTTATGGTTTCGTTGGCGAGTTGGACAATGAAAGTTCCTTCCAGTTGGTGTTTTTTTAATTCATCGACTATTGTTCCATTGAAGTTGATGAGGAACATCGTACCATCCGTTTATTATTCAGGTAGTAGTCTTAGTAGTTGGATATTGACGGGAGTAGGCGCATAAATCGATACTCCCTGTTCGTGACCTTAGGCATGGCCAAGATGTAGAGGAGAAGAATTCCATTGGTGAAAATGGACGGGCGGGAGAATTCTATTGCTTCGACCACATTCTGATTTGGCAGATATTCGATTTCCGTCAAAATCGATTTCACTTCTCCATGGTCCAGTAGTTTTGAGTTCACCACTCCAGCCTTTGCAAGTTGGCATGCTCTTGCTATTTCACTGATCTGGTTTGTCAAGATCAGGGCTTGGTGCAGCGAGGCCGTGGTGGTACGGACATCCCCGTCAATTGAGTTAACTCTTCCTACGATTTCGTTAAGGAGATGGATGGACTCGTGGGTTGCATCACCGGAAGAGTCATGGGACCCCGCGACCCATTTTCGGGCTGACCCCAGCTAATCTATAGAGCGCGGCCTCCGCAGCTGAGTTTTCAGCATGCAAGCGATGTTTATCGGTGGCATCCTTGAGTGTTGTGTCAAGATACTAATCCAAGTGCTTCTTCTTCAATCCTGTCGATGAGGTGCTGCATACTGTTAGGGTCGATGTCGTGGGAAAGCTTGAAGAATCCATCCATACGCCGGACGACTCCTTGTTGTAGGGAAACCACGGGTGCCTCATACTTGATGATCTGTGCGGATCCTGTTGCATGGATCAGGACTATGCTGATGGTGGAGAGGAAGCGTTAGGAATTAAAGTTCTAGGTCAATTTGGATATTTTGGCTTAAACTATTTTTATAAGAATTCTTACATACTATATAAAATTTATGGGAAGTTAGCTCTTTTAATTTGCGGTCAACGGTGTTGTCGGGTCAAGCAGCCGCCGGAAAGAAGTTTGGCCAGCAATAATTTATTGAATTCGTGACGTCACTTTCTTTTATGTTTATGTTCGCGTCGCCCGCTCTATTTTCGTCCTCCGCTCTTGTGCATTCGATCGGCTACTTGCATCTGCCGCAACATCAAGCGTTGATCCGCGCTCCCGCGTCATTATTCTAATTCGGTCGTCAACCCTACTCAGTCACATATGTAAATATATCATTTGTAGAAACGCCAAAACGATAAAATAAATTATATCAATATCTATGAATCGAACTGTGCTTGTTTTTATAAAAGGCAATACATTTAGAACACAAAAATAAAGCTACCGAAAACGCTCAGTAACTAAACAGGTGTTTTGTGTATTACAAGCTAGTACTTGTGTGCATTATTAGTGGTACATGGGTTTTAGACTTAATTTTATTCTTTTTAGATTTTGTGTGTTCTTTGTAACGACGGCGATAGTTCGGACGGGGTGGCATTATATCTCATGTTCTGCAGCGGGTGTTTTGTCCGCATGAATGACAATCTTGTGGGTATCCGAAGGCATCATATCAATTGCCGTTTTGAACAAATGCGCCAAATTGTTTCGTTCGTGAAGGAGTTCCTGTAGCTGTGAAATGATGGACCTCTTTACGGAGGTATTTATTACACCACGTACATTGACTTCATCTCTATCATCACCGATGAATTACATTTGAAGAAATTTATGTTCACTGTCTGGGAACGGGAGCAGGGCTTTGTGATAGATTTGCCAGGGGTTTGTGATAGACAATTTCAGCACCAAATGACGACGTTTGGAAGCAAGAATTATATTTCCTAATGTTTGATAGGAAATGCTTCGATTCAGCAGTGGTTCCAGCAAGCAGAGTTCCCAGTGGCTTTGGTGGTGCTTCAAGTTGAGGTAATTTGATTTTCCCGCCAGAGCAACCCTTTCATTTCATTATTGAACTTCAGAGCCTGGCAGCAAGTGCAGACGACATGGCGACTGGAGCTATAATCAACAGCTAGATCATATCGAAATGCAAGCAGATTGTATTGCTGATTTCGATCTACTGTTATCTGTGCACAGAATTCAGACCTTGCCCTATCATGTTCATGTCTTTGCGAGCGACTTAAATATGTTGCTGCCGAACGCGACTGTCGTGCTCGCAATCGTTGATCCTCAAGCGTGACTGCACGCCTTTCTGCTGGTTCCATGATATTCCTCTGCATTTATCTCAACCGATCCGTCTTTCTCACCAATTCCTGCTGTTGCTCAGTTCTATTAGAAACCTTCCGTCTTATTGATACTGCGTTACGAATACGAGGACCCATATTCGATTTTTTTGGAGACATTATTTTGTTTTGTGATTGAAACTTTAGGAAAAAAACTCTCAATAATATTTTTAAATATGAAAAGCATACTGCAGTCGGTGCATAGAGAATCGTAAAAAATTATTTTATTCGCGATCGCGGGTATACCATGAAATTACCATGAAAATTAGATAAAAACCAAGCCCAAACCTGACTCTATAGTGTGTCAATATTTGAGCTTGAATAGTTCAGTACTTTTTAAATGTATAGAGGTCGGAGATACGGACACAACATTTTTATAAATATAGATATATAAGTTAAGACCCATTGTTCCTTGTGATGTCCCCCCACCTGAAGGTTGTGCTGAAGATGTGCAACGGTGTAGACTCGTCCCTCCTTCCAGTCAAAACGCTTCAGTTAGTTATCGAGATTTTAATTTATTGATAAAGGTCGACAAAGTATCTTTAAGGCAAGCCAATACGTTAAGCTAGTTGTGTGTCTTAATTAAGACTAAATATTCCTAAGCGTGCTGCACTTAGGAAGTCTCGGTTGTCCGTCTCGGCCCAACCATGGGATTCGCAGCGTCAGCGCCTCGTGCCGTCGTTGCCGGTGCAGTGTAATTTGAGTCCGCTGACTCCACTGGGCAGTGAGCGCAAAACGTTGCATTTCCTCTAGGCGATTCTGCAACTTCTCCCGGGGTCGGATGCGGGCAATTGACCGGCACATTGGTGATGGTGGGGGGAACGCTTAGTTAGCGGATGTTAACTCCTCCCCATTTCAAGATCTGCGTTTCGCAGATCATAAGGACTTACTCGACCCGGAAGCGACTTGCTGCTCCAACTGCGCGGCGATGTCGCTCGGTTTGGGGATGCCTCTTGTTGATGTTAATTTTCTTCATAACAGACAGAGGGCGAGCCAAAGAAGAAGCGCCTCTGCAAAGTGCTCAGCGAGAAGGAGAACTATTGCTCCAACTAAGCGTCGATGTCGCTCGGTTTGGGGATGCTTCTTGTTAATGTTAATTTTCTCCATAACAGACAGAGGGACCCCACTACGATGATGATAATGACGGCTTCTGCTAGGAATGACATTATGATCCTGCTGGAAACGTCGGATAACTTGCCCATATTTTGTATACTAAATTCGTGGACATATCCCAACGTTGGTTGGGATGGCCATCATTTTGGTCGACGAGTAGCTGCTGCAATTCTTGCCCTGGATGGTTATGGTTTCGTTGGCGAGTTGGACAATGAAAGTTCCTTCCAGTTGGTGTTTTTTTAATTCATCGACTATTGTTCCATTGAAGTTGATGAGGAACATCGTACCATCCGTTTATTATTCAGGTAGTAGTCTTAGTAGTTGGATATTGACGGGAGTAGGCGCATAAATCGATACTCCCTGTTCGTGACCTTAGGCATGGCCAAGATGTAGAGGAGAAGAATTCCATTGGTGAAAATGGACGGGCGGGAGAATTCTATTGCTTCGACCACATTCTGATTTGGCAGATATTCGATTTCCGTCAAAATCGATTTCACTTCTCCATGGTCCAGTAGTTTTGAGTTCACCACTCCAGCCTTTGCAAGTTGGCATGCTCTTGCTATTTCACTGATCTGGTTTGTCAAGATCAGGGCTTGGTGCAGCGAGGCCGTGGTGGTACGGACATCCCCGTCAATTGAGTTAACTCTTCCTACGATTTCGTTAAGGAGATGGATGGACTCGTGGGTTGCATCACCGGAAGAGTCATGGGACCCCGCGACCCATTTTCGGGCTGACCCCAGCTAATCTATAGAGCGCGGCCTCCGCAGCTGAGTTTTCAGCATGCGAGCGATGTTTATCGGTGGCATCCTTGAGTGTTGTGTCAAGATACTAATCCAAGTGCTTCTTCTTCAATCCTGTCGATGAGGTGCTGCATACTGTTAGGGTCGATGTCGTGGGAAAGCTTGAAGAATCCATCCATACGCCGGACGACTCCTTGTTGTAGGGAAACCACGGGTGCCTCATACTTGATGATCTGTGCGGATCCTGTTGCATGGATCAGGACTATGCTGATGGTGGAGAGGAAGCGTTAGGAATTAAAGTTCTAGGTCAATTTGGATATTTTGGCTTAAACTATTTTTATAAGAATTCTTACATACTATATAAAATTTATGGGAAGTTAGCTCTTTTAATTTGCGGTCAACGGTGTTGTCGGGTCAAGCAGCCGCCGGAAAGAAGTTTGGCCAGCAATAATTTATTGAATTCGTGACGTCACTTTCTTTTATGTTTATGTTCGCGTCGCCCGCTCTATTCTCGTCCTCCGCTCTTGTGCATTCGATCGGCTACTTGCATCTGCCGCAGCATCAAGCGTTGATCCGCGCTCCCGCGTCATTATTCTAATTCGGTCGTCAACCCTACTCAGTCACATATGTAAATATATCATTTGTAGAAACGCCAAAACGATAAAATAAATTATATCAATATCTATGAATCGAACTGTGCTTGTTTTTATAAAAGGCAATACATTTAGAACACAAAAATAAAGCTACCGAAAACGCTCGGTAACTAAACAGGTGTTTTGTGTATTACAAGCTAGTACTTGTGTGCATTATTAGTGGTACATGGGTTTTAGACTTAATTTTATTCTTTTTAGATTTTGTGTGTTCTTTGTAACGACGGCGATAGTTCGGACGGGGTGGCAATCCGGGGCGGCGGGAAAGGGGCCTATGTGGCAGCCCGATCGCATAGTAGGACCATATTTAGCTATTCCACTGCGGGTTCTGACGATCTGGTAACAAGCGTAAAGCGTAGGTTAGAAAACCGCGTGAGAGCAGCTTCCTTTCAATAAGCGCTCCGCGGTTCAAGGGAGGGGTTCATCTGACTGATGGCCTAACGATGGCCGAAGACGAAAAAGTCCTGCCGAAGCGTATATTTTCATTTTCAGCCTCGAGCAGTGGAAGCGCTTCAACGGCTCGTCGCGTATGTAAAAAAAAACTGAGTAATCTTTAACCCATGCCATGACAGCTGAAGTGATGCGGAATTCTCCGATCAATACTTTTCCACGTTTTCCGAATTCCGGCCCAAGAGGCTTCACCAGTTAGATAGTCAACCACCGTATTGCCTCGAATAGAAATGA
The DNA here is from genome assembly GCF_017639315.1 of Drosophila ananassae. Taxonomy (NCBI): domain Eukaryota; kingdom Metazoa; phylum Arthropoda; class Insecta; order Diptera; family Drosophilidae; genus Drosophila; species Drosophila ananassae. The sequence continues at coordinate 21,121,439 of NC_057929.1, read as the reverse complement.
GAATGAAAATCGAATATGGGCCACTTCCGAACGCGGACTTTGAAGTGGAGCTCTTTTAACTATTACAATTTTTCTATGATGAGATTAATCGCATTTCCGCATCCTCTGTCGAATCAAATTTTTTTTAAGTTTATAAATCTATAGTGATAACATAACGTTAAGCATATCAATAGGGCATATATATATTAGAAATATAATTTAGGAAGTTAGGGAAAAATATTTTATTTAGAGATATAAGGACCGGCTTTAATAAATAAATACGGAAATTATAATGGAGTGAGAAAATATAATTCGCCACGTCCAATTTGCCACCGCCCTGCCACTGTCTCATGGACTTTCTCAGGGACCCCCAAGGGATCCTTGTATCCACCGTTCTGGGGAGTTCATGTGTGACCTACGCGGTTCGTGAGGTCGCGCACGCATCAATGTTGAAATAATTTATGATTTCCGAGGCAGGAGAGAGAAGAGGGTGTTACAGAACCCGCCCATTAGCCGACGAGATATGGCCGCGTGCAACCACTTCTCTCATCCGATATCACCAACGATGCCACTTCAGCACTGCGACTGTTCGTTACATCTTAAGGGTGTCAGGTGTATGTAAAGCTAGGTGTACATAGTTATTTATGCTTTTTTTAGATTTTGTGTATTCTTAAGGGTGTGAATATATAATGTTAGGCGTCCATAGTTTATTGCTATGAAACCAAGCCTTGTAAAATATTTTTTGTCCTCATTTTTATACCCTTGCAGAGGGTATTATAATTTTGGTCAAAAGTGTGCAACGCAGTGAAGGAGACATCTCCGACCCTATAAAGTATATAAGTATATATATTCTTGATCAGGATCACCTCCTGAGTCGATATGAGCATGTCCGTCTGTCCGTCTGTCCGTCTGTCCGTCGGTCCGTCTGTCCGTCTGTCTGTTTCTACGCAAACTAGTCTCTCAGTTTTAAAGCTATCGAGTTGAAACTTTGCACACACCCTTCTTTCCTTTGCAGGCAGTATATAAGTCGGAACGGCCGGGATCGGTCGACTATATCCTATAGCTGCCATATAACTGATTGATCGGAAATGCCATAACTTTGGTGTTTTTTAAGTTAGAGGGTTGGGAGTTCTACACACCCACAGGAGAGGGTTCTACACATGTTATATTTGACCAAAATATCTTATGTACAAAATTTCGTAAGGATCGGCCGACTATATCCTATAGCTGTCATAGAACGATCGAAATTGGCATAACTTTGGTGTTTTTTAAGTTAGATAGATGGGATTTGGTACAGATTCAATTTTGGGAAAAAAAATCTGATTTGTCGAATTTCATAAGTTTGTCGAAATGCTATAACTTCGTTGTTTTTCAAGTTAAAAGCATGGGAGTTTCAATGGATTCCTCTTTTGGCAAAATAATTCGATATGCCAAATTTCATAAGGATCGGCCGACTATATACGATCCGCTATATATCTAATAATATAAGATGCGTGGCGCCACCTAGCGGACTGCGACTCAACTGCAAGGGTATATCAACTTCGGCTCCGCCCGAAGTTAGCTTTCCTTTCTTGTTATTCCTAAAATCTGATTTGTGAAATATCTTTCCTGACTTAGTTGTTACCGTAACCTTTCCTTCTTCCAAAATTTCTTCGGCCTTAATCCTTTGTTTTTCCTTAGTCTTAATTTGCTTGTTTGCGACATACACCTTGTCGCCCCTTTCATATTTCAGAGGTTTGCCACGCTTTTTGTTTCGGTTGAGTTTGGTCAAATCCTGTTAGGCTGACAAATTTCACTTAATTCGAAAAATTTCAATTTAATTTAAAATGAAAAATTTTAATTCATTTTGAGGTGACAAATTTCAACAAATTCACTTAATTTTCTTTTCTCAAAATTTCGGCTTTGCACGTCTCGGGTTGGTAATGCACCGAGAACAAAATATTCTTTCACATTTTTTTATGAAGAATATCTTTAAACCATTTTAATTTTTCCTTTTTATTTTAGCACATTCACATAAAACAATTCCCGCACCACCGCGTTTTTGTTTAATTTTATAGCTATAATGGTACTTTAATTTTACTTATCGGGCTCTATGTTCTTGAAGGACATGGAGTGTTCGGGCGCCAGCTAAGACCCATTGGTCCTTGTGAGGTCCCCTCACCTGAAGATTGAGCTGAAGATGTGCATCGGTACAGGCTCGTCCCTCCTTCCAGTCAAAACGCTTAAGTTGGTTATCGAGATTTTAGAATTTGATTTATTGATAAAGGTCGTCAATGGCAAGCCAATGCGTTAAGCTAGTTGTGTGTCTAAATTAAGACTAATTATTCCTAAGCGAGCTCCGTTGTTCTCCAGTGGTCTGTCTCGGCACAACCGTGGGATTTGCAGCGTCAGCGCCTCGTGCCGTCGTTGCCGGTGCAGTGTAATTTGAATCCGCTGACTCCGCTGGGCTGTGAGCGCTAAAGGTTGTATTTGCGGGCAATTGCCCGGCGCATTGCTGATGGTGGGGGGAGCTTAATTAGCGGGTGTTAACTTGTATCTTTCCATTTTGTTTTTTTTTAAATATTTTTTGTTAAATTTTTTGCACTTTTTTTTTTAGTATGCGTTTTTATTTAAATTTTTTTTAACCGTTTTGTTTTTAACCGTGACGCGTACACCGCTGGAGCCCCCGCGCACTCGAAAACCGTGTCCACCGGGATCCATCGCTCTTGGGACCCTCCGTCTTACCCGGAGCCGCCGGATGTCCCATCCAGGCATGCTGACGAGATTCACATCGCTCTCGTCCGAGCTCCTTCTGCAGCGTCTCGGCTGTGGCTTTTTGCATTGGAATTATCTCCGTCCACTTCGAGTATCGGCCAATCATTAGCATGGTGGTCCCATGCTTGGACTTCGGCAAAGGTCCTACGAAGTCCGCACATACCGTCGTCCATGGCTCCTCTGGAATCTGTGTCAGCATTTTCCCTGCGGCCTGCATCTAACTTGGTTTGTACCGCATGCATGTTTCGCATTGTCTGACATACTTCCTTATATCCCTTTGCATCCCTGGTCAGAAGTACCATGCTACTATTCGTGCAATTGTTTTTCTTCTGCCTAGATGCCCTGCTGCCGGTGCGTCGTGGTTCTCCTTCAGCTCTTGCTGCCTCATATCCATCGGCACACACCGCTTCCATGATGTCACTTCTTCGCTACCTGCTCTATGTGGAACATGTCGGTAAACCAGACTCATCTCGAAATCTTTCCCTGTGGGCTCTCTATATTGTTCAACCATTTCATTTGGTACCCCTCCAGGTATGGTCTCATCTGCCGAATTGCCCATATTATGGGTAGACACTCTTTCTCAGTCGTCGAGTAATTCTTCTCTGCTCCGATCAGCGTTCGACTGGCGTAAGCAACTAACCGCTCGCCCTCATCAGTGTCCTGCGTAAGAACCGCACCCACGCCATATTCGCTTGCGTCTGTGTGCAGTACGAATCTCTTTAAGAAATCCGGGCATGCCAGCACTGGATCCTCTGCCATCCATTTCCACTTTGTCCCTAATCGTAGAAGATCCTTTAATGGTTTTGCGACCCCAGCGAAGTCTGGGACGACGCCATCCCAATGAACTGACGTACCCCTTCACGTTTGTTGGGGGTTTTATCTCAGTAATCGCCACAACCTTTCCGGGATCCATGCCAATTCCCTGACTCCTTCCATTGGTACAGACCTTTCCCTGGTACCTTAAAGCCGTGTACTACCTGCCCCCTCCTCCAGTGGGATTTGCCATTATCCGTCTTTAAGGTCGACTTTGCTGAAAAATTTTGCTTCCTTTAGTTGCTCCAGTATAAATTTGATTCGTGGCATTTTATTTAATTGCCGAAAGTCCACGCACATTCTCCATTGACCCGTCTTTTTCTTCTCCAGCAGCTTTTCCACCTTTGCATTGATCTCCCCCTGTATTTTGGTGTTCTTCGGATAATACCTCTGTTTTATTGTGATGTCGTTCTTCATCGTAATCCTGTGCTGCGTTACGTTCGAACAACCCTTCTGGGTTGCGAACGCCACTAGCTCCTTCTTAATGTACCTTTTGTCCCGTTCACTTTTCCATTCCTCCTAGGATCCTCTTATCGCTATTGACAGCCTATCCTCCAGCCATCCGCTCCATCTTTCTCTTTTCGGGATCGTGACTTGGTAGCCTGCGCATGTTATTGTTGTGGCAAATGCTGTGAGGATATCCCATCCTAGCACCGCGCTGTCTCCTTTGCCTGGCAACACCAGCATGTTCAAATTGTTTTCCTTGTTGCCAAAGCTTACCGTCGTCTGGAGTGCCATTCGAGTTTCCGTGTGGCTCCCATTGGCCAACTTTACCAAACTTCTCGTTGGTTTTCGTTCTCCGGCGTTTTCCGGGGTCTCCCCGGAATTTTTACTTAAAATTAAGCTAGCCATTTCCCCGGTGTCTATCATGGCCTTAATTTCTGATCCTCCAATCTTGACGACCGCCGTCAACTGCTGATCGTTCCCTGATAACCCTCCAACTAGCTTTGAGAGGCAGCACCTCACGATCTGCCTTGGCAGCAACTTCCTGCCCATTGCTGATTTGGCTGTTGGTGCCTCATTTGGCTTTGTCCCTCCGCCTGCCATCTTTGCCTCCACCCTTGTCCGGGGGCTCTGCTGTTCTGGCGGGTTCTGGTGCGGTTCGTCTTTCTGCCTCCTGTCTAACGCTTTCTATCGCCGGCTGCCTGTGATCTCAGAGTGGTTCTGTGGAGGCTTGCCTATTGAACGCCTCTTCATTTAAGGACAACTGCTCGAACTCCTCGGCTACGCTCATCACCTCTTCTAGCGACGCTCATACATATGGCCTTATGAACATCTTCATGTGTGGCATGCAGTTCCCAACCAGCCTTTCTATAACTTTCTTCGTTAAGTTCGAAGAAGTTCGACTCTTCCGCCGTATCCTCGCTGCTTCTCCAGACGTTGCCGCTCTGCTCCGCCGTCGAACACGTGCCTGGCGCCGGTTCGGCTAGCGGTTTCCTCAGTTTGGACTCACGTGCTCCAGCTTCGGGTCTATGCTAATCCTCTCCAGCCGCTGATGCTGCTCCTGTTGTTGGTGTCACCGTTGATCCTCTCCCACGACGCCCTCGCGCCTCGTCATCGCTGCTACTGTTACTCAAATCTTCCAGCTTTCCTAGAAGACTCGGCCCCGATTCGCTCCGGTGGCCCCCCTTATATAGCGCCTGAGGCGCCTATTAATCCTTGTAAATCTCGCTTCCTGCTTTTAATCATTCATGCGACGGCCCGCCCGGAACTGTTACGTTCCCAGAGGAAACATACTCTTTCTCTTCTTCCATGCGCGCAGCCGTGCTGGTTCGGCCGCCGCCGCTGCTGCCACCTCAAGCCGCCTATATTCCAAACGCATTTCTTTCCTTCCGCACTTTCTAAACACAGCCGCGCAGGCCCGTCCGTTAAGTTCCACGCCGTTTATTTCTCCATTGTCGGTGTGCGCAGCTGTGCCAGCTTTCCTGCCCCCCCGCTATTGCCCATTCTTGCCACCTGTCTTGGCGTGTGGGAGATTTAATCTCCTCATACGTTGTCTTGCTCTCTCGCGGTATCTCTCGGTCGCTCCGCAGCATCAAGCGTTAAGCCGCGCTCTCGCGTCACTCACTTCTTAGATCGGTCTTCAACCCTACGCACAGGTATATGTCCCATATCCCATATATCCCATATTTTGTATAACAACAAAATCATCAAGTTAAAAGAATTAAATTGTGTATATGTCGGTGCACACTAAGATTGTGTGGAAGTTGGTATGAGTGTATGGGTATGCTAATGTCAACCGCGCATCAAGCATCAAGCGTTAAGCCGCGCTCTCGCGTCACTCACTTCTTAGATCGGTCTTCAACCCTACGCACAGGTATATGTCCCATATCCCATATATCCCATATTTTGTATATCAACAAAATCATCAAGTTAAAAGAATTAAATTGTGTATATGTCGGTGCACACTAAGATTGTGTGGAAGTTGGTATGAGTGTATGGGTATGCTAATGTCATCCTTGGTATGAAAGTTGGTATGAGTGTATGGGTATGCTAATGTCATCCTTATATTAATATTGCACTGTCATTAATTGCACTATGATTGGTTCTGTGTGTGTGGGTGTTGTCACTTTTAGAAGTGTCGTTTTAGCAGGGCGACAGCGTAATGTCGCTGTCGCCGAGTGTGGTTTGGTGGTAAGGATAGAAAAAAAAAGGGACGACGCAGTGCCACTTGCAATTTGGTCGTCGTGTGGTCGAAACTTAAACTCGCTGTGCTAATACGATGTCGGAAAATAACGGTGTTGCAACATCAGAAGTTGGATCTGGCTCGCTACTTAATAATACTGATGAATAATACTTATCGAGCTTGTTAAAGCTGTACAATCGGCGACACCTGAAACAACAAATAAAAAAAACAATTGTGCTTCCAAAATTCAACGCAGACCTTGACGGAGCTGACGCATCGACCTGGTGTTCAACCGTAAATATAATTTTGGCAGAAAATACTGTTAAAGGCAGCGAGTTGGTAATGGCTTTGAGTGCATCGTTGGAAGGTAGTGCATCGCATATGTTATCCTGAGATAACTTGGGACGAATTTAAAGAACTTTTTATGCAGCATTTTGGCATTGTAAAAACACCAGCGGCCATGTTTCTGTCAATGTTAACTAATTGTTCGACCGATGGAGAATGCCTCTCCAATTATGCTAGTCGTATGGTGACGTCACTTATCACGAAATGGCGTGACATGAATGTAGAGGAAATTGAGGTTTCGGTGACGCTTGCGAAGATGGCTCATGTTGATAATAGATTGCAGCGTTTAACCTTTACCGAGCTTAAAGCATTCACGTTCAACAAGAGAAAGAAAAATCTACAAAAGGAAGTATCGTCACCTGACATAAAGCGTTCGAAACTTTCAACAATAAAGTGTCATTTCTGTGGAAAATTAGGCCAAAAGATAAGGGAATGTCGAGCTTAACAGCAGCATAATCATCCTTTGTCTCATGCTACAAACAGTAGTGGCAGTAGTGCATATGGCCACCATCAAAAAGCGAATGTAACCTGCTTTAAGTGTTGAAGGGTATTGGTAGTGGCGGCATATGTAGCACATTGCAAATACGTTTGTTGTCGTTTATATGGATAACGCAATGGTGGCTGATGCAACAAAAATTGAGGCTTTGAAAAGGTTGCAAATTACTCTTGACTGTCTCACGAACTCTGGATTCTCATTCAATATAAAAAACTTTCTTTCCTTAAGTCAACAGTTCAATATCTAGGAGTGCAGGTGAAATCCGTCCGAATTCGCTTAAAGTTACAGCGTTAACTACCTTGCCATCTCCTCAATCAGTTTCTGCTTTACGCCAATTTATTGGATTAGCGTCTTATTTCAGGCAATTTATGCAATGATTTTCCTGTTTTATGAAACCGTTGTACCTTTTTACTTCGGAGAAGAATGATTTTGTTTGGAAATCGGAACATGAAGAAATTAGACAGAAAGATGTTTATATTCTTACACAAAAGCCAGTCTTAGTAATTTTTGATCCGAACCATCCTCTTAAGTTGCATACCGATGCAAGTTCTAAGGGATACGGTGCAATCTTGTTACACAAAATCAATAACATGTCTCATGTCATTAAATATTTTAGTAAGGCTGCTTCTCCTGCTGAATCACGGTATCATTCCTATGAATTAGAAACTCTTGCTGTTTTGTCTATAAAACATTTTCGCCATTATTTATGGGGTAGAAATTTTGTTGTCTTCACTAATTGTAACTCACTTAAAGCATCAAGCACTAAACTGGATCTATGTCCCAGAGTGCAAAGATGGTGGGCGTATTTACAGTGTTTTACTATTGACATACAATATATAGAAGATAAACGAATGTCTCATGTTGACTTCTTTTCAAGAAATCTGCCTTCAGCAGAGTTGACTTGCAAAATCCTAGAAAAACGAGTTAATCGGGCAGAAATTTCAGACAATTGGCTTTTAACCGAACAGCGTAAAGATTCTGAAATTGTTAATATTGTAAATAAATTTAAAGAAAATTCTCTTGCTGAGGACATTGCTAAACCTTACGAGTTGAGAGCAGGTCCGTAAGGATAAGGGAAATATATCAGATCCATGGTCCGTTCAGTTCATCGTGCATTTGGGATGGGAGAAGACCTTAGATAAGGCCCATGACTATTACTGGTTTGATAACATGTCCAACACATTCGGAATTTCCTTGAGAACTGTATTACGTGTAAAATTTTAGTCTTCTTCGGGTTAAGTTCAAGTAAGTCTTCAACCAATACCAAAAGTAAATACACCTTGGCACACCATTCACATTGACATAACTGGGAAGTTGAGTGGCAAGTCTGATCAAAAGATATCACTGTCCAGGTGGATGCATTTACTAAATTTGTTTATTTAACCCATACGCTTAAAATTTATGCTGAAAATTGCATAAATGCTGTCACGTCGGCTATTTTTCTGTTTGGAGTACCAAACCACGTGATAGCGGATCAGGGCAGATGTTTCGCCAGCACAAGATTTAGTGAGTTTTGTTCACAACAAAAAATTAAATTGCATATGATTGCGACAGGTGTAAGTATAGCAAATGGACAAGTTGAACGCATTATGAGCACCTTAAATAACTTATTAACTGCCGTTGAAACTAGCAATCGATCTTGGCAAGATGCCTAGGAGAAGTTCAATTAGCATTAAACTGTACGGTTAGTCGAGTGACAAAGGCCCAAAGGGCCCAAGCCCTTTAGAATTGTTCATCGGTAAAGTGGCCCACCCGTTGGGATTGCTTCCACCCTGCGATGTGGGGGAACAGGTCAACTTGGCAGAAGTGAGAGCACGAGTAGGTCAAAATATTTTTGCTGTAGCAGCATATAAAAAGGAGCAATTTGATAAAAACAAGGATAAAGTTGTTGGATGCAAGGTTGAAGATTTCGTATAAAAAATAAAGAGAGGCATCAAACAAAGTTAAGTCCTAAGGTCTTTTCAAATAACTGAATTGTTAGAGGGGGATAGATATATGCTCAGGTCTTTGACAAATAATCGAAAATATAAATATGCTCATCTGGCATATTTCTTATGTCATCATGGACAAATACCAGTTGAATTTGAAAGTTTTAATAAGGATTTAAATAATGAAATTGATACAGAAACTGTTGAAAGAGACAGTAATGAAAAAGACACTGTTGATAGAGACAGTAATGAAATCATGTAAAGAGACATGGAATCATGTACAGGTTGACTTAAGGGCTAATAATGAAATTTTTAAAAATAATGAAAGCACAAGTGCAAAACAATTGCTTTGATCATGGCGTGTGGCGCATTAGATAATATAATGTAAAAACTGAATGGTTAATGATAATGTAAAAATGAGCTATGTCAAAGAAAAGAATTTGTATTAGTTAATGAAAAAGACACTGTTGAAAGAGACAGTAATGAAATCATGTAAAGAGACATGGAATCATGTACAGGTTGCCTTAAGGGCTAATAATGAAATTTTTAAAAATAATGAAAGCACAAGTGCAAAACAATTGCTTTGATCATAGCGTGTGGCGCATTAGATAATATAATGGAAAAACTGAATGGTTAATGATAATGTAAAAATGAGCTATGTCAAAGAAAAGAATTTGTATTAGTTAAGAAAGAAAACACAGAAATATGAAGATGTAACTTGTAATAAAAATTATAACGTTAGATGAGAAATGAAAAGTTATATTTGAATAAACTGTTATAAGTTATGTTATAAGTATATGTTATTGAATGGTAACAAAGCATTTTTGGAAAAATTTCACGAGGTCGTGTAATGGTCAGGAAGGCCGTTTCGGCGCACACTAAGAATGTGTGGAAGTTGGTATGAGTGTATGGGTATGCTAATGTCATCCTTATAGGAATATTGCACAGTCATTAATACCACTGTGATTGAATCTGTGTGTGTGCGTGTTGTCGCTTTTAGAAGTTCCATTTCAGCAGGGCGACAGCGTAGTGTCGCCGGAGTTCAAAGAACAAGAAGGATTTTCCGACGACCTCATATGCACCAAACCTTGCGGTAGGACGACGTAGACCTTTTTATCCAGGTAACTCTGTATTTGTGATTACAAACTCTTCCGCATGCATGATCTGTGATGGCCATTCTCACATAATAAACTCCTGCCCAAGGTTTTTAAGCTTGTCGCCGCAGTATCGTTTAGGAGAAGTTAGGCTACTGGATTTATGCCGTAAGTGCCTTGGATTTGGTCACCTATCTCGGGATTGCAATGCTTTAAGCTGCCGTGCGTGTGGCCGCAGGCATCATAGTCTGCTGCATTTTGGTGGCAATTCGCCAGCTGGTATTCAAGGCCAACACCCTTACGCCTGAAAGGCCCCGAGGTTTTCGCTGCCGTCAATTCTTTCGTCGCTTAGGATCGTTTTGGTAATGTGGTGCTGCTAGCCACTGCCAATATTAGGAACCGCTCCGTAGTTCTACTGCCCGCTCGGCAGCTCTGCTCGATTTTGGCTCGCAGGTACACAAAGTCACAACAAGGCTGGCGAACCAGCTCCAGCTCCGGAAGATAAGGTCTCCGGTGTCTGTATCCGGTATAGGTGACGCAAGGTTCTCTACAGATGGGTTTTCTGTGTAAGTCAGCTTTCAATCCCAAAGACTACTCGGCGCAAGTAACTGCGAGCGTTGCCTCCAACATTACTGACCTTCAGCCCAATTTTGCATTGGAAGTCAGCTCTTAAAAAATTCCCGCCAATGTAAAGCTAGTGGATCCTCATTTTCACCAGCCTCAGCCAGCTGATTTGCTTTTTGGAGCTGGATTATTTTACGAGATGCTTTGTGTGGGGAAAATTCATCTGTCTCCTGGTTTGCCCTCAATCCAAAAAAATCGGCTCGGTTGGGTTGTTTGTGGAGGCCGATTGTGAAGGCGTCAAAGGAAGAACTGGATTTTGAGAGTCACTTTGTTTAAAACTTCGTGCCGTTAGAAGGTGGTACCTATACAGTCAGGTTGTCATTTAAATATATCTCCAGCTTATTGGGTGACTCGTACTCGACGTGTCCAGTCGATCTAGAGAAAACTGTCTCGTCAGCCCTAACTGAGTACTCAGTATTCGGTCTTTATAAAGGAGTATCTTAGCCTAGGTCATATGTCCCTGGTTCCGCCGGAGTTGCATCGAGATTGCAAATATTTTCTGCCACATCACTGTGTGCTAAAGAAGAACAGCACCACGACGAAACTTAGAGCTATGTTTGACGGTTCCGTTGTTACCCCTCTGCTTATTCTTTGAATGACATCTTAATGGATGGGCCGGTCATTCAACCTAAGCTTTTTCACATCCTGCCGAGTTTTCGTTTGCATCCGGTAGCGCTGACTGGCGACGTTTGTAAGATGTGCCGTTGTGTGAGGATGGCTTCGACCGACAGCTACTTTCAGTGCATTTTATGGCGACAATCCTCTCTGGAAGAGCTTCAAATATATAAATTGGACACTGTTACATATGGAAAAAAGCCGGCGTCCTATCTATCTGTGCGAGCGATGCTTCGCTTCGAATTGGCTGAGGACGAGGTTGGAGACTTTCTAGTGGGATCTCTCTTATTTCTGGTGGCAGCACCAAAGAAGAGGTTGTTGGCATTTTAGGGAATATTTCAGCGAATCTTTTCAAGGGCGAATTTAACTTTTGATGACGGCAGCAACTTCACGAAAACATTGGGATTGGCTTGGGATCCACTGAGTTCCACTGAACAGCTGCTGCTTTCGTTTTCTGCTCTTCTGTCTACGTCCCGACAATCTGTCTTATCATCAATAGCGCGGTTGTACGATCTGCTGGGCCTTGTTGGTCCAGTCGTTACTAAGGCAAACATATTCTTGCAGAAGTTATGCCGGGAGCATCTTTCTTGGGATTAAAGCTTTCCTTAGGTATTTTGCACCGAGTGGCAGGAGATCTGCTGAAGCTCCAGTCACATCCAAAGTGCAGGATTTCCTCGGCTGGCGCTTACTTCTGGATTACTCGTGGCTCATTCATGGCTTCTGTGACGCCAGTATTGAAGCCTACGGAGAATGAGTCTGTTTCAAGGTTTCAAGGTTCAATAGTTTCAAGGTCGCCGGGGGCTGAGCGACTACTTCTATGTGCGAAGTCTCGTGTATCAGCTCTTAAGACGTTAACTGTGTTGAAGGTAGAGCTGGCTGGAGCTGAGTTGTTGGCGAGAATAATGGCGGATGTTCACAGCCTAGGCGCTTACACAGCCTAAGCGAAGTATTTTTGTTGGTTCCACTCGCCAGTTGTGTTATCCTGGATTCGAGAAGAACCGGCCAGGTTTAACTTTTCCAGCTGACATCTTATCTCGTGGAGCCCTTCCAACTGAGCTGATCGGATACAGTTCATGGTGTCAGGGGCCGTTCTCTTCATCTTTCAAAGACACAGGAGCACTGGCCTGTGTCGAAAGTAATCGAGAAACTTTAGAGCTTTAGAGATTCGCTCTTCAATTTTATTGGTGAAATCGCCATACACAGACCTCGTGGCGACATGCAAATACGCGAACTCCTTTCCAGCTCTTCAGTGAATTTTTGCGTACGTCTATAAGTTTGGCAGACGGGTTCGGCATAAAGGAATTACCGTTCATGATCTCAAGGCTTTTGTGGGCACTTCAGTGCGCTCATTTGGGTAATGAAATAAGGACGTTGCAGACAAAGGGAATGGTTGCCTCTTCCAATTCGATGGCTTCGTTTACCCTTTTGGGATCAGTTTAGATTGCTTCGAGTAGACGGGCGTCTCAAGAATTCATCCTTGGATAACGATGGTCGCCACCCAGTAATTTTGCCTAGGACCCATCCGGTAACGCAAAGCATAATCCTTAGCTTTCATGAGCACAACCAGCACGCTGGACATCGATCGTTATTGGCGATGATATGTTCTCAGTATTGGCTGAATGGTGGGAGAAAGACTGTGCTCAAGGCGATGTAATGGGCGATCTTGTCATGTAACCGGCATCTATTTTTGCGGTACTGCCATCATGCGCTAGCATTGTCGCGCTCTCTCGCGGTATCTCTCGGTCGCTCCGCAGCATCAAGCGTTAAGCCGCGATCCCGCGTCACTCACTTCTTAGATCGGTCTTCCACCCTACGCCTACAAACAAAATTAAGTTAGAAAAATAAATTGCTTATATATTTAAATCTAACAGAGCTTTTTGTTTATTAAAGGCTGTATATTTAAAACGCTTAACGGTAAGAAACTTAATAGTGAACATAGACTCCACATTGGTGATATAGAATTCCTTTCCGCATTAAAATCAATTTGTCCAGTCAATCTTTATATGTTACCTGTTCCTACATACCACCTTCGTCCGAACCACCTACATACTGGCAGCATTTGTCCGCTAATCGATTCGTTTCCAATCTTCTGCATGTTTGACATGTCACTTGGTCAAATTCGTTAGGTCGCCTACTGGACTTGTGTTTCTTTTAAGATCTGGATGGAATTACTCTTTCAACAACTTTGCTCCTTTCTAGGATCCATATCACCCCCTTCTGAAGTTTTAATCGAACTTTATTGGCTACGATACTTTATTTGACCTTAAGTATCCACTTAAATCTCATAAAGTTTGTTTCTTTCGTAAGGCTGACTTTATGAAACTGAATAAATTAATTTTGGAATTTGACTGGTCAGATCTACAGGCATGTTAAGATATTAACATTGGCTAACATAAATTTTATTCCGCTTTAAATATATTTTTCGACGCTTGCGTACCGTGGAAATATCCGTCTGCTTTAAATAATCCGCAAAGAACAAAGATTAAATTTAAAGAACGTCATCAATATACTTTTAAAAAAATTAAAATTATCGGTTAGTATTTCAAGATACTTAGAAGCTAGGTCCAATTTCACCGTGCATAACGAAGAATGTTATGGGACTTATCTCCTTGCGAAAATACGACTCTTACGGCCTTCCCAACGAGCCTGATAAATTTTTTTTCTGGAAAAGATGACCTTTTATTCAGATTCGACTCCTTAACCTCCTCCTTTTTTTAGTTCCTCCCCCATTTTGGCGGATTCCCTAACTCTTAGAAAGGGACTTTGGTTCATCTCACTATGTGTACCGGCCTATCTAGGGGGCGTCCACTCATCTCGAAGGCTCGAACCATACCCACCTAATCGAAACTAACAAAAAACCCAACAATATATGCAACGACAGTAAAGTTTAGATGGCCCTTCAAATTTGCAGCTGCTCATTTCTCTTTGCATCCCTAGAGTGATTTTAATTCATATGTGCCGGGAAAATATCCGTTTGCTTTAAATACAATACAAGTTTACAAGGCGTCTCACCAACTTAAAAAATATTAAAAAATAGGCTTTTAAGTAAACAAAAAAAAAGTGGATGTACTATTGCATTTTCTGGTTCTAACCTATTCACCTCCAAAAAAGAGATTTTTCGCCAGGCTAAGATAAAGTACCAGGCTATGTTCTATGGATTTGCTTCAAAGCCTGCGCTGAAAACGTTTGAAACTTTTTCCCTTACGGGAAATCAATCTTTCATAATTAAGTAAGTAATTAAGTAATTAAGTAATTAAGTAATTAAGTAATTAAGTAATTAAGTAATTAAGTAATTAAGTAATTAAGTAATTAAGTAATTAAGTAATTAAGTAATTAAGTAATTAAGTAATTAAGTAATTAAGTAATTAAGTAATTAAGTAATTAAGTAATTAAGTAATTAAGTAATTAAGTAATTAAGTAATTAAGTAATTAAGTAATTAAGTAATTAAGTAATTAAGTAATTAAGTAATTAAGTAATTAAGTAATTAAGTAATTAAGTAATTAAATAATTAAGTAATTAAGTAATTAAGTAATTAAGTAATTAAGTAATTAAGTAATTAAGTAATTAAGTAATTAAGTAATTAAGTAATTAAGTAATTAAGTAATTAAGTAATTAAGTAATTAAGTAATTAAGTAATTAAGTAATTAAGTAATTAAGTAATTAAGTAATTAAGTAATTAAGTAATTAAGTAATTAAGTAGTTTCCAAATCCATTTCTATCGACTTTATTAAGTCATTTAAACCAGTTAATCAATCAATCCCGTTGAGTAAACTGAATCTTATGGATTTTATTTTTTTTTAATTGTTCTTAGGGGAGCTATAACGAAAATTTTTACCCCTCTTCACTTTTACATAACATTACTCTTACACAACCTAAGAAAAATCAACTCAAAGTCAATAGAAATGAATCTAAACCAATAAATAACTATGTTAGCACAACTGGGGAGATTTACCAATGACACCACCAAAACAACCAGATCAATAGACATGAAGATAGAAAACCGGGAGCTGTGTTTAAAGAGCTGAATTTCGTTATTATTAGATAGCTTTATACAAAAACGATTATATTTACACTTTAAAGCACCGTCAACTTTATCTCTGTTCTTTCATAATGATCTTGTATAATCAATTTCCTTTTAATATAAACTATTTTTTTTTTTTGAATTTTTAAGTTTTTTTTTATCATTATATCTTAAATGTGATTAATGCGTTTTATAATTTTTTTTTGTGGTGAATAGGATTGTGTATATTAAACTATTGTTAAATATACAGTTCTTATGAAGTAGATACAATTTTATGAATTCCCCTTTTTGATACATCTTAAAAAGCCTAATACATAGGGCTATTATTACTTTCAAAAACGCCTAAGAAATCGGAAGGCCCCTGGAAATAATTTTTGATTCTTCATTTATTGAAAAGAAATAACACAGGCCAACAGCAAAAAATCTCCACGCATAATTTTACCCGCTCCATAACCTTTAGGCTCCCCTGAACCAAAGTCCAGAACAAACATAGGTTCTATCACCCACAGTTTCCGCGGTACACCTAAGAGAAGAAATTGATCAAATTTTACCATATATTGAATAATGTAGGCCGTGTAATGGCGATGACCATAATTGTTTCTAGTACATATCATTTTTGAAATGTATGTGTACCAATTAAAATTAAAAAAAGTTGAAATCTCAGATTTTCTACATTAATTTTTGGTCTTCTATGATTTTTCCCCAAACAATTTTCTATGGAAGATTTTTATTTTCTTATTGAAATCAGTAGATCATAACATGTTCTAATTTTGGATTTACGGAATTTTGGAATTTCGAAATAATTTTATTGAATTTATTATAGGTGGTTAAACAATATTTTCGTCAATTAAATTGGAGTTTTTAATATCATATTTTCAAAAAGTCATGGCTATCTAAAACTGTTTCTATGTTCAAAACGTATCTATTGCAGGTTCAGCTGGTTTAGTAAAGTTTTACAGAAATTGAAGATAATTATAATTGATTCAAAAATTACAATCAAATTCTTTTAATACTCGGTATACATATCCTTGTTCAGCATCAACAGCAGAGTGGATTTAAAAATATACTCACAGACGTACAGATTAAACGTCTTCTCGTGCCCGTCAGAACGATATTATACTATTATTATTAATTTCTGAAAACTATTTTAAAAAACTTTGATATCAAACTATTCCGAATAAAAATGTAACATATGTCTAAAAAAACTATCTTTATTATATGTATAAAAAAAAGAAAGGAAAGCTAACAAAGAAGCTTATATTATTAGATATATATCGGATCGAATACTTCTCCGATCCTTATGAGAATTTCACTATCAAATCAATTTTCTCTTTTCAAAAAAAAAAATAAAAATGTTCATGCCCCTTTAAAAAAAGAAATGATGTATCATTTCCGATTCAGGTATATGGCGGCTATAGTCAGCCGATCCTTAAAAAATTTTACAGAGGCTAAGGCAGGATTAAGTTGCCCAAAATGGAATCCGTAGATAGTCCCTTTCATGTAGCTTAAAAAAATAACAAAGTTATGGCAATTCCGACCATTCAGTAATTTTTCAGTAAAATTTAAATTTTCTCTGCAAGGATACCCTAAACAAGTTGGAAGTATTTTTCAGGAGTTATTGAAATTTTTAATTTTTTTCCCACTGGCTGGTTAAAATAATTTTTGAATCTCCAATATAATTTAAAATTCTTTGTTCTAGTTTTTGATTACTATTCATTATTTTAAGAACTTTAGTTCAATGAAATCAAGAAAAGAAAACTTCGGGCGGAGCCGAAATTTATATACCCTTGCAGTTTGGTAGCAGCTTATATTATTATATATATATCGGATCGTATATAGTTGGCCGATTTTCTAATTAAAATGCTCAAAACCGACCGAAGTATCTTTAAAAATAGCAACGTTATGCCATTTCCGATCGATCAGTAACATGTCAGCTATAAGATATAGTCGGCCGATCCTTATAAAATTTGGTAGATTGGATTACTTTGCCTAAAAAGTTTCATATTTCTAATTAAAAAAACCCGAAAGCTTTCGCATTTCCAATCAATCAATCAGTAGGATATAGTCGACCGATCCCGGCCGTTCCAACTTATATACAGCTTGCAATCAAAAGAAGAATGTGTGCAAAGCTTTAAGTCGATAGCTTTTTAACTGAGAGACTAGTAAGCGTAGAAATAGACAGACGGACGGACGGACAAAAATTCTTATTTCGACTCAGGAGGTGATCGTGATCCAGAATATATATACTTTATGGGGTCGGAGATGTCTCTTTGAACGCGTTGCACACTTTTGAACAAAATTATAATATCCTCTGCAAGGGTATAATTAACCGTTATAGGAAGAACGGACTTGGAGTGAACGGGAAGAGCACTGATTATCATGTAGTCCAGAACTTTAATTTTCATGTTTTATTTTCCTATGTTATCCATGTTAAATGAGATCCAATAAAAATTTGATTATCGTTTGTAAGCCCTTCTTTGATTTACATCTGAAATTTCTTCATTGCGTTCATTATTTTTAATAACTTCAATTAAGTTATGGACTTTATGGTCAAATGAATACCATTTCATAATAGACATTTCATATAAGTAAATCATTTAACTCTCAAGCTTGTTTCACTAGATCCGGCTTAGTGTCATCAGGATCCAAACTTAAACCTTCCGCAAAATAATGCTCCATTGAAGAATATACATGTTCAAGCACTCCTGAGCACTAGGTCATGGCTCTCATCTGCATCGGCCTGAAAGGAGTCAGTTATTAAAGATGAAAATAATATTTGTAAATATTTAGGAGCTGTTATACCTGATATATTTGCCCACTAACAAAAAAATAATCTATTCAGCTGGTACAATGTTTTGATCTAGATCCGGCTTAGTGTCATCAGGATCCAAACTTAAACATTCCGCAAAATAATGCTCCATTGAAGAATATACATGTTCAAGCACTCCTGATAGGTCATGGCTCTCATCTGCATAGGCCTGAAAGGAGTCAGTTATAGATAAAATACATTTTTTTAATATTTAGGAGCTGTTATACCTGATATCGATACAATACATTGGCGTCAGTTAATGATTTAGCCAATTTAACTCCATGAACATAGGGAGCGGAAGAATCTGCCAATCCGTGAATTAGAAAAAATGAATTTGATTTTATAAGGCGCGCACGCTGGGTTGCATCTGCTTCCACATATCCTTTGTAATTTTCCGAGGGTAATCCCAATATGCGCTCAGTAAATGCCGAGTCTAATAAAAAACTATTACATTGAGGTATTTTCACAATATTTAACCTTACTAAAATAGAGCCAGTCTGCAATTGGAGAAATTGCAATGCCACACTTGAAAACATCCTGCTGTGTACCGAGAACCATTGATGTAACATAACCTCCATAGCCCCAACCCCATATGCCTACTCGTGTTTCGTCTAGAAAACCGATAGTATCAAGCAAATATCTGAAAATAAAAAAAAAATAAAAATTTGGAAAATAATGTATTTAAGCTTAAATCTAATTTCTTACCTTAATACAGATATTTGATCAACAACTTCTACCCCACCTAGATGGCGGTACAGTGATTTCTTGCTATGTCCTTTGGCACCTCTAACATCTAAACGTATATATATAATATCGTTTCTTGATGACATGTACGTTCCCCAGTCTATTTTAAACTTCTCTGAAACAGATTCTGAACCAGGGCGACCATTTCTAAAATAAATTTTTTTTTAGCTTACGTAAATGAATATAAATTTTCAATATTTATATAACTTTTATAATTTTGAGCAAATAGTTGGATAAGAATAAGGAAAGTGCCCCAAAAGATAGTGAACAATTTTACATAAAATATGATATTTTACGCTGTTAGATGTTAAAAAATGTATTGAAATACTTGGATCAAAAATACTAGTTTGTAGTTTATGTTATTAAAAAATTAATATTCTTATTTTAATATTGTTTTATTATATTAACAACAATAGGTAACAAATATAAGGCTCTATTATATTACAGTTCAAAATTTTCAATCAAAATTTTAACAAAACTATTTATTTTATACTACTTTTTTGTGGTACACACTTAAATTCATGTCGTGCGCTTAAAATAAGAATCTGCGGTTACCTAACTGTCAAAGATGTCAGGATTTCATGATGAGATGGAGATACTGAGACATGGCGAAAAAGGCAGCGCATTTTTGCCCCCGATTTTGCAATCGTCATTGGCCGTGCCTCTGCTGCGTGCATTTGTCTTGCCCCCAAGCCTGCTGCTGCAATCGCTAAACTCGCCTGTGCCAAGGATTCCAGCAAGAATTTTTATTTTGCAATCGCTGTAGGTTCCTCTGCAGAGGCTCCCGCTCATAAAGTCCCGTCCACCATGGCTCCGATCCCTAAGTCGAAGAAGACTTCAGGCCGCGGGAGACCACTGTCCTCGCCATCCGCCATTACTTCGGGCTTTGGACATATCTCAGCTGATCTTCTTCCTTTTTTATTTTTATTTTTGTTGAATCTTTTTTTTTATTGAATCTTCTGTTAATTATGAGACAAAACAATAAGTTCATGTGAGTGAGCTCACATAGCTGTATCATCGGCTAAGAATAGCATCAGCAAACGTAGACCCAGCGATGCTCCAACTTATTTAACCTCAGCTTCGGATGCAACTTATTTAATTTCATAAAGTCAGCCTTACCGAAGAAAAGAACTTTATGAGATTTAAGTGTAGAATTAAGGTCAATTAAGGAATTGTTTTCGATTGAAACCTCAAGAGTGGGATGAAGAGTCGGCCTAAAGAATTTCTAACGTGGTTAATTTGCCCGAGTGACATGTCGAACATGCCCGCAGGGGGCATGACTTCCACGACTTCGTGGTGGGAGTTAAGCTGTAAAGACGGTGAATTTTCAACATTTGACCACATAAGTTCTGGGATGTTAAAGTCACCCAGAGCTATCAGCTGGTCACCATCAGACAGACGATCGAAAACCAAACGAATAGCGGACAAATGTTGCCACTTTGTTGGCGGTTCGGACGAAGGTATGTAAGAACAGGTAACATACAAAGATTGATCGGACAAAGTGATTTTGATGCAAAAAAAATTCAATGTCACCAAACTCTTGTGATTTTACCTTTTCAGAAGCGAGTTTGGAGCCTACAGAGATTAACACTCCTCCTCCCCTTCGCAGAGTTCTATCACATCTAAAAGTGGTATACCTACTAGGAAAAACTTCAAAGCTTAAGATCTCCGGCTTTAACCAAGTTTCTGTACATACAATAATGTGATATGCAAAGGAAGAACTATCAGAATACAGTATCTAGTACTATAGTATTCTGATAGGTAAGTGTTAGAGAAGACATTAGTTTTTTGAAACTGAGGAAGATGAGATGGATGGATGGTCAGTGGCCGTAACATGTGGGGGATTTACACCCACAGGTTTGGTTATTTTTTTTCACCGTACTCGGCTGATGTTCTTGGACGAAAATGTTCTCTGGCCAAAAGCTGACGGAACAAATCGTCTTGTCATCTGCAAGAGCACACGTAA
Organism: Drosophila ananassae; assembly: GCF_017639315.1. Taxonomy (NCBI): domain Eukaryota; kingdom Metazoa; phylum Arthropoda; class Insecta; order Diptera; family Drosophilidae; genus Drosophila; species Drosophila ananassae. The sequence continues at coordinate 21,100,624 of NC_057929.1, read as the reverse complement.
AAGATGACGTGTGCCTGGTGTATAAATATTTAAATTTTGTAATGTCCACCACCTTTATGTCCACTTTTGTTTTGGCTTTTTTGGCTAAGCCGATATATCAATCTCAGAAGTATCAGGGCAAGCCGGGAAACAAAAATGTGTTTCGATGGTGGGATCACCTGCAATGGTTATGGTGCCGCCGTAACCGCGGCATCAGTACGTACCGGGGGTCCGGACGGTTGATTACCCTGTTTGGTGACTGTTACGGGGGTTTGAATTATTGGGTCTGGGATCACTTGAAGCGATGCCACAGAGGACATATCGGACAATTGCTCATTATTTCTGAGATATTCGGAAGCCGAATTTTTCTCAGGGCCGGCCCTTGGGGTGGCCAGAGATATAAGCGGCTGCATAGTTGTCGGCTGAGCAGACTGAAGATTATTTGCCACATGCACATAACTAAAAGAGGATTCGGAGACTCATTTAGTAGTTTAAGACTACTAAACGGTGTATCGAGCGTAGTGAGTTGGTCATTGATTTTACGAAAATGCTTTTAGTCTGCCTCATGAACGATCTTATTTCGTCCTGAACAGCACGACAATCGCCAAAGCAAAAGTGGAGACCATTTATGAAATTAAATAAGTTAATTTCGGAATTTGATTGGTCTGATTTACTGGCATATGAGGATATAAACATCGCATTACAAAAATTTTATTACACTTTAAACATATTTTTCGACGCTTGCGTGCCGTGGAAATATCCGTCCGCTTCAACGAATCCGCCTTGATATACAAGGCACCTTATAAACTTAAGAAATATTATGAGTAGACTTTTAAATAAACATAGATTATCTGTATAGGCTGATGGACCCCCCGTGGGTAAGTCTGACAGTCTCAATTGCGGGATTTAAAGCGAGGGCGAAGGATCTGCGATCAGTAGCTTAAGGACCCCTGTGGGTAAGTCCGGCGGCGGTACGAATCGGCCAAATAGCGGAAAACAAGGAGCAAGTGGAAAAGGATCAAGGATCCGCGGCAAAACTGAAGCCCAAGGGCAAAAGGAGTCGGGTTGAGTTATTCCCGGACACAACAGGTATCCTGATATCGGTAGCGCTAGCGACGGTTCAGCCTGGCGTACGCCTTGCCTGCTCCTGATCGTTCAAACCAGGTGTGATCCTGTAAAGCTCGGGAACTCAAGCCCATAAGTGAAACCACACAGGAACACCCCGAGAAAGTCAGTAGAATCCTGATCCAGGCGCTGGGGCGTATGCACAGCGTATCACCTGGAGGAGTCGCGACGCCAAAACCTCTGGTCTACCATAGATCCTGCGGAGCGTAGGCACGCAGGTGTTTGAAGGCGAGTGGCGAAGGCGACCGGGGGCGTGTCCTGTGTGGTAGGTAGGCCCTTCGTGCCCTGATCCGGCCGCTAAGCAGCGAGAAGCATATCCTACCCGGCGTATGCCTGGGAGGTGAGCCAATCGGTCTGTTAACGCGGATTAGTTGCCGGCCACGGCGAAAGGGCATTCCCAGTTAACCAAAGATACCGAAGGCACCCGCAAAGGAGAAGCAGCGACGGAAGAGCTGCAACAGAAGCGGTGACGACGAGGGAGCAACTGCGACGACGAGGGAACAGCAGCGACGTAGTAAGAGCATCGACGACGAGGGAGCAGCAACGTTAGAGGAGCAGCGGCGACGAGGGAGCGAAATCACTGGAAACTTCGATCTTTCCCCTTATGTGGAAGGAATCTTTCATTATTCCGCTGCATAAAAAATGGGAAAAAATCCGACGCTGCAAATTATAGAGGCATCCTTAAATTGTCAGCAATTCCAAATCTTTTTATAAAACTTATTACTCCACATTTGCAACACCTATGTAGTTCAATAATAACTCCGTGCCAGCTTCATGAAGCGCCGCTCCACCTACCAACTTCCAACTTATTGGATCTAACATCTTTTATAACGGATGGGTTCCGGAATGGCTTACAAACAAACGTCATTTACGCTGACTTCAGTAAAGCATTTGACTCTGTTATCCATTCGCTTCTTATAAGTAATCTCAGTCCCAACTGATCTTCTCATCTGGATTTGGAGCTACTTACCTGGGACAACCCAACGTGTCTTCTTTAAAGATGTTACCTCGCTTTTAGTACGCGCAACATCTCGGGTGCCCCAAGGAAGCCATCTTGGACTCTTTACATTATTAACGACTTGGCCCTTGCCCTAACTAATTCACTTGCACTTATGTACGCTGAAGACGTTAAGCTATGCCTTCAGTATAAACTCACTCACTAGTGCCCAGTATCCCAGTCAATCCGATTTGGATAAACTTCAAAATTGGTGTTTAGCAAATAACCTAAAGCTTAATGGATCGAAATGTAAACTATTGTCTTTTTACCGATCTAGTCCTCACCAGGCTATGTACTTTCTATATTGGAATACCTTAAAAAGATTAACTCAGGTTAACGATCTGGGTGTCCTATTAGATTTGAGACTTTACCGACCATATATCTACCATGGTTAAGAAAGCTATGGGTGTGATTGGTTTTATCTAAAGATGGTCAAAAGAATTTAATGACCCTGATAACTAAAACGTTATATACATCATTGGTCCGTCCGATTCTTGAGTATGGATCGTGTGTCTGGAGTCCTCAATACGGAGTACACCGAGATCACAGAGAATCTGTATAAAAAAACTTCCTTAGTAGAGTAGACTCTTACTAATCAACTTACCATCATAAACAAACCGTAGAATGATGCTGGGTGTCATGTTTCTATATAATCTTATTTATGCTGGCTGTCTAGCATTTACTAACACGCGTAAATTTTAACGTTCGTAGTAAAAGGACTAGAAACTTTCGTCCTCTACTCCTCAGCCATTGTAGTTCGGCATATGCCCAACACGATCTGTTATGTTCGTACTACAATGGTCTCTACCACATCTTGTCACTTTGCTCCACTAACAATCTTAAATCGCTTATATTAAACGCCTTATCTGTGCAACACTATTCCTCGAGATATCTTTATCCTTCTCTTCGCTTAAACTATCACGGATCTATTCCCGGGATTCGAGCCGTACGTTACGCGGCAGCGTCCCTCGGTCGGTTGGACGGGAGGTGGGCTGTACATATGCAGTGGGAACAGCGCGAAAAACTCGTGCATCTTCAATCGGCGGTCTGCCAATACGAGATCGTGGATTTTTGTCACGTTATTATCTCTTCTTTTTTGGCCGTTTCGGGGCACGTGGCCGTGGCTCATCAAAAACCGACGTGCGACCACATTGAAACTCGTTGAACCAATTTTTTACGGTCGCTATCAAAAGAGAAGATTCACCGTACACATCATCCAAGCGCTCTTTGATTTCGCTGCTCGATTTTCCTTCCAAAAACAAGAATCGAATCACAGACCGATTATGCTCGTTCTCCATTTTTCTAAAATCCGCACCACGTCCGATTCCACACGCAGTGAAACAAATCTACGAATCTGAAATTTCGACAGTAGCCGTCTACGAGAATGCACTACACAGTAGTAAATTTATCTTGTGATAGCGACGCCAAGTCAAACCGCATTTTTTAAAGAGCTTAGATATACAAGAAAATAGGCTTATAGGTTTGTACGACGGTGCGATTGTGTGGTCTTTTTCCGGCTTTGCTATTATTATTATAATTGACTTTTCCCATCCCACTGGAAAATGGCCAAGTTTTGCGATACGCATTGCAAAGCTGGGTTACGGTGAAAACGGCGCAATATGGGAGCTCAATGATCATTTTGAGTTATGAGGTCGCAGCCTGTGTATTTTTTCGGATTTAGTTGATTTTTGATGATTCTTGCGATTTTGTTTGGGCGAAATTCAATTGGCTCATGTTGAAGCTGAGGCTCATATGGTAGTTGGAAAAGTAAACGCACTAGTAGCAGGATTTGGTTGGAAGACATTTTTGGTTGGCAAACGTGCTGGCTCTGTCTGCATCGCTGCGCGCCCAGCCGCCTGTGGGATTTATAATAGGCATCACAGTTTCGTTCAGTGAGCTCAGAGTTGGGTGAGTTCTCCATAGTGAGTGTTTTGTACTAAAAGTTGACAATTGCTTTATATAGCTTCGGTGGACATATGCTTCTGCTTCCTTTAAGCTTTAGTAAGTTGGCGCGAGGAATGTCTAAATCGTCGCTTTTCGAGGACGAGCATTTGAAATTTTGTTTGCTGAAAGTTGCCTTTTTCAAGGGGTATTATATGGAAGTTTTCCTTGACAATAAGCTCAATAATTTTGTTGTCAAGAACATTGGACCTTTTTTGTCGTATGTTTCGGAAAATAGACCAGCATTGCCCCGGGTTATTTAGAGGACTCAGCTTCCTTTTTATTTGGATGAAGCGATCCATACTAGTCTGCAAAGCCGGCTGGTTAAAGAGATTGCAGTGCTAGTTACTTCTGTTGAGCGTAGGTCATTGCATACCTGCGTTGGGGGACGCCCAGCGCTCTTCGGCTGCTGAGACATCGATGGTATAGAGGGGGAACAAGAACACGCGCTCTCACTCGCTACGTTTAAGAGTTCGGTCGAGTTCAGGGTAATTGACCGCACTTGATAAGTGCTTGCTCGGTTGCTTTAAAATAGAAGTACTGAGAGCCGTCTCTCGTCTTGCCTACGTTGACGTTGTGTGCGAAAGTTGTTTAGACTTATTGTAATCGAGGTTAAGTTAATTAGAGTTTTAGTTGTTATATTTTATATTAATTAATTGACATCATGGCAGGAAGCGTCTTTCGTTATAACAGATTTGTTTTGCTTTTTGTTTTTATAGTTTTTTTTTTCGCGGAGCATTTCCCTGGAGTCTTGCTGAAAATTGAACTTTCAAAAAGGGATTATTGAGTCATGTGCCAACAAATATTAGCAAATATTGCTATATTTTTAATTATTTCATCTCCTCTGTGTTGGGTGCCGATTAGTAGATCCATCGTTTCACGATTATCGAACTAGGGATCTGTTAATGGACACTTATTCGGTATTTGGAATTGACAATTTAAAATACACTCCTATATAAAATACCGTTTTCAAATACCGGACATTTATAGATTAATTCTTTCAAATACCGTTTTCTCGCAGAACTCCTTTCATTTATATAACAAGGTTTTTGGAGTTTATAGTACCACGATTCTAGTCTTCCTGACGTTGACTCTTTTCTCTGATTTTGATTTTTTGATAGAAATTCCATTATCGTTTATGAAGGCTGTATCTCTCAAATAGATCACATGTGGATACATTAATGACTAGTCCCTTTAATGAAGCCAGGGTTTCTATGGTGGTTATGTACAGCTCCTGTATTGATCTGGCACTGTTAGGCTCTGATGAAATAGCCGACTGTTTTTGCAATAAGCCGAGGATTGTCATATGGTCCAACTATTATGCGTCAAGGATGTAAATAGTTGTCCTCATTTAGTTCGATGTGGCGTATCAATCTCTCCGCATTTCCGGAGAGAGCTGATTTAAAGTGCCACATTTATTTACTGCTGGTGCTGGGACTTGTGCCAGCATCAAATATCGTAATTATTACTAATTAGTTTTGTCAATATATATATAATATATATTCTGTCTGTTCTGTGTAACTAGCCGCAGCGGTCCACTAATGGCCCGTTATCAGCTGTTCCATATTCTTTGATTCTCCCAGATTCGCATGCGCTTTGTTGTTCTTTTGTAGCGCATGCACTTTGGGAGGTTTGGTGGAGCTTTTGCGCAAACTCTTAATTTTATACACTTGTTATTCGGCATTGTTTTTGATCGGCCGCGGCATTTGTTTTGAAATTAAATTGACCCCTAATAAATATTGAAAATAGAAATAGACCTTGTCTATTTAATTCGGCCGCTATCAAAACGCTGATAGCTCAACAGCTGGCATGTTAGTATCATGGACCATGCAAGAAAATAGGTGGTGGAATTGTATCTCTCCATTTCATTGAAGCCCATCAAATTTTGAAATGTTTATTCGGGACATTTTCACATTAATGCTATTTGCTTAGCCTAAGTCATAAGTGCAGTCTTCACCTCTGCTTGCAGTTGGAGGTAGGCCTGTTTGTTATATCCAATGTCTATTGGGTTTTTAAATTCCTCATAGAATGTCAAATGAATTTCTTGGACTTGAACCCATAAAGCTTTTAGTAGGTATCCTGGGGTTCCCCCGGATGACTTAAACTCTCGTAAGGCACCGTTTACGACACGGGATTGCTCTTGATCTTGATTTTCTACTTGTTCGCGCGGCGCGTCTTTCTGACTTATGCCTTGTATTAGCTTGTCACGGTAACTTTCGAAAGTGTCGACATATCTTTTTTAATTGATCCGGAGGTACTTAGAATACTTGATGCATATTTGAGCATACTTTCAGTCTTGGCCGTTCCTTGGATTTTTGCATAATTTTCAACGATTTTTTCCCTACCTCTTCAAGAATGAATAGCTTCGTTTGAAAATTTTGTTTCCGACTCGACCTATCCTTTTTATAATTTCGGATGTATTTTGAGATCTCCTGTCCAATTTCCTGCTAGGTATCAAGGTTAGGAAGCCTTGAGCTTTCGCTTCATCAACGTTTTTCGTTTCTGACCGGTGAGAATTTATAATTCGCTGCTAGTAACTGGATTCGCTCCATCTCGCTACCGAGAGTTGTCTTAAAACCGCTTTCTTCTGATGGACCTTGGAAAGTGCCCTTAATCTACCACTTAGATGGACAAAGTCACACTAATGTTAAGATCTTATTGCTTTCTTAACAGGAGTCTTCCGGAATTTCGTATTGTGGAACGATAGAAATCACTATTCGTCCCTTTATGTTTTTGTTCATTTTGATGAATGGTTAGAAAAATAACGAGGAAGAATTTCTGTGTTTTTGTGAGAAATTAAACAGTCATCTTCTTAAACTTAAAGCAGAAGAAAGTGATGAAATGCGGTAGAGGCCATTATAGTTCGAACATATAACCCTGAGAGGACCATGTAAGTCGAGCTACAATGGCTAAGGAACAGAGCACTACAATTTTACACCAAAAATATATATAAGCTTTAAATTACATCATTAAATTAAGGGGTCATTAAATTCTTTTGACCATTTTTTCATAAAGACAAACTATAAACTATTGAGAAGATAATAAGTATAAAAAGTGTTGAGCTATCAGCGTTTTGATAGAACCGAATTAATAGACAAGGTTCAATTATAATATTCAATTTATTATGGGTCAATTTAACTCCAAAACAAATTCCGCCGATCCAAAACAATTCCAAATAACAAGTGCATGAAACCTAAGAGCTTGCGCAGAAGCTCCACCAAAGCTCCCAAAGTGCAACGCTACAAAAGAACAACAAAGCGCATGCGAATCTGGGAGAAACAAAGAATATGGAACAGCTGATAACGAGAAATTAGTGGACCGCTGCGGCTAGTTACACTGAGAGAATTAAATAGAGATAATTATGATATTTGAAGCTGGCACAAGTCCCAAAAAAAATTAACGAACCGATATAGTCATATCGGTTGAAGAACTCACTAGATAGCACGTACTAAGCGGGAATATACATTTTTAAACGGAACTTGTTGTGTTCTTCCATCTAAATAGCTGGAAATCCACATATGGAAAATCATAAGAAATCCCAAAGGTTTTAATTTACTCGGCTTGATTGAGTGATTCACTGAGTCAAATGCTTTGGAAACACTTTCGGAAGATATCAATGACAAAAGTCATCATCTCCAATAAGTCAGTGGCGGTGGAGTGTATACAAACTTATAAAACTGCTTCGGATGCTTTGTGTAAACTGAGTCCGGCATCGACAAATATAACTGCTAGACTATTCTTAAGACTACTCTGAATATAACTGCTAGACCGTATCAAACATCGACAACGGCAAACATTTTTAGAAGGATGACTTGAACCTTGAGTAGGAGTATTTATATTTCTTAATATCTTCCACTCTAATCACAACCTTTGATTTGATATAAGCCGAGATGTCAATTTCCAAAGTATGAGGGGCAAGCTGCGAGACAAATATTTGTCTTACAGGTTTAAGGGTTCTGATGCTAGGGCCGGTGAGCCGCGGCATCAGACCGTACTAGGGGTCTGGACAGTTTCAGCGTTCAGGCTCTTGGGGTGGCAAAGAATGCGGCTGCATTGTTGCGGGTGGATCTGGCTATCGAACGATGTCTGCAACATTCTAGGAGCGAATTTTTTTCACTTTTGACTTATTCAAAGTGTTGAAATGAGAATCAAGCGCACTATCGCTGAAAGAAATTCAAAAAAGCGACAAAAGATCGAACAGCTTGGGCAGGAAAAAATAAAAAACTACTCCGAATAAAAATTCAAAATTGAATAAATGGTTAATTCAAAATTAAAAAACTCAAGACATAATTGCAAATTTATAGTTTGCAAGTTGATTTTATGAGCTGCTGCTGGCTTTTGCAACGAAAAATCCAGTTGAGGCCGGGCTTGCGAGCGCTACAGAGCATACTTCGGTTGGATTATAACATTACAATATTATAACATTTTTCTCGCTTCATATTAAATTTGACTTTTAGTTGTAGTTGCAGTTATTAGTTGCGAACGTACGAAAAATTAAAGTCGAATGAAAAAGATGCATTTTTTCACCTCAAAGGCCAATATTTCCATTAAAAAAACGGATATATTTAAAAAAAAACCATAGTAGTAAACCATAAATTTGTCGAATCAACATTATATTTGTTAATCCTCGATTAAATGTTTCTGGAAATACCCATTACCCATTTCTAGGCTAATTATATTATTTAAACAGTTTTGAGGCAAATACTTTGTTTTCGAAGGCTAAAGCTGGGAGGGTTTTTTGCTTTTTTTATAGCTGATCTCTGCCGCCAAAAATAATCCAACCGAAGCTTGCTCTGTAGCCTGGCAAGCCCGGCCTCAACTGGATTTTTCGTTGCAAAAGCCAGCAGCAGATCATAAAATCAGCTTGCAAACTGTAAACTTGCAATTATATGTTGAGTTTTTAATTTTTAATTAACCATTTATTCAATTTAGAATTGTTATTCGGAATAGTTTTTTTTATTTTTTCCTGCCCAAGCTGTTCCATCTTTTGTTTCGATTTATAGTGCTTGTTTGCTTATACTTCCTTCCCGCTGTGTAGAGATTTTGTCTGCCGCATCGAGTACGTCTTCAATGGTCAATATCAATCACACACTTTTTGTATTTAAGCCAGTTTGTTTTAGGCCACCAGTGGCATTACATTTCTATGATTTTCGTATAAGAATTACGTTAGTTCTAGTTTACTCCGTGAGACACCATTGGCATTCCACATTGATATCACAGGCCGACAATTTCAAACTTTTTTTTCCTCCACGAATAATTTTACCTGCTCCATAACCTTTAGGCTTCCCTGAACCAAAGTCCAGAACAAACATAAGTTCTATCACCCACACTTTCCGCGAAACACCTAAGAGAAGAAATTGATCAAATTTTACCATATATTGAAATGTAGGCCGTGTAATGGCTATGACCATCAATGTTTTTAGTAAATATCATTTTTGAAATGTATGTGTACCAACCAAAATTAAAAATGGTATCTAGCAGTAACCATATCTTTGGAATACTTATCCAAAGTTGAAATCTCAGATTTTCTACATTAATTTTTGGTCTTCTATGATTTTTCCCCAAACATTTTCCTATGGAAGATTTTTATTTTCTTATTGAAATCAGTAGATCATATCATGATTTAATTTTGGATTTAAGGGAAAACGCGAAATAACTTTATTGAATTTATTATAGGTGGTTAAACAATATTTTCGTCAATTAAATTGGAGTTTTTAATCTCATATTTTCGAAAGGTCATGGCTATCTAAAACTGTTTCTATGTTCAAAACGTATCTATTGCAGGTTCAGCTGGTTTAGTAAAGCTCTACAGAAATTGTAGACAGCCATGACTTTTTGAAAATATGAGATTAAAAACTCCAATTTAATTGACGATAATATTGTTTAACCACCTATAATAAATTCAATAAAATTATTTCGCGTTTTCCCTTAAATCCAAAATTAAAACATGGTCCAAACAAGAACAAAAATTAACGTAGAAAATCTGAGATTTCAACTTTGGATGAGTATTCCAAAGATATGGTTACTGCTAGATACCATTTTTTAATTTTGGTTGGTACACATATATTTCAAAAATGATATTTACTAAAAACAATGATGGTCATAGCCATTACACGGCCTACATAATTCAATATATGGTAAAATTTGATCAATTTCTTCTCTTAGGTGTACCGCGGAAACTGTGGGCGATAGAACCTATGTTTGTTCTGGACTTTGGTTCAGGGGGGCTTAAAGGATATGGAGCAGGTGAAATTATGCGTGGATATTTTTTGCTGTTGGCCTGTGTATTCGAAGTAATCTACATCGATTATTTAGACTATTGTTACTGTATCACCATGTCCTGATTTTTAACAAATGTTTATGTGGTTCTTTTCAAGAATGACATTAATTCCATCATACTTAAATGAAAGGGTAAGCATCATAGTTTTTATACATAGGCATTATAGATAAGTAGAGTAGATAATATGGGACGTATCGCCTACTGACCTTACATCAGCAAATGAAGACCATACGTGATTACCAAGCATTCGACTTAACAGCTGGGTGCACAAAACGCCTGGGGCTATCGAAAAATTTAAATTCTCCAAAATTCATTGACGTGCTCTTGAAGCAGTTGCTGGAACTCGGATTTAAATGTTTCAAAGCCCCAATATAATGTTTCTGAGAAAAAAGTGATGCGAGAGATGCTGAGAAAAAAGTGGTGCGAGGTTTACCTCCTCATCGGTAAGAAACCTCAATTCTTCTCCCAAGTCATTGAAGTAAATTATCAACATATTATAGAGCTCTGCGAGATGGTCCTTCAAAAAATTCACGTTCTCCAAAATTATTTGATGTGCGCTGGAAAATAAAACAGCGGTTGTGGAACCTCTTACTTAAAAGTTTCAAAGTTCCACCATAATGTTTCTGAGCAGAAAAGCGAGGCGAAAGCTTAGCTATTCGTTGATAACAATCTTCGTTTCCCCTATTCGGTCATTGAAATTGATGATCAACTGATCTGTGTTAAGTTCCAAAATTTAGTGAATAGATCGGAAATGCGTGATCGGAAAAGATACATGGTTACGCTTAGTGTTTACAATGCTTTTAAATTGCCTTGGTTCCTAAGAGAACTGAATCCGACAGCGGCAAAAATAATTCCTATAAAATTCATTCTCCTATAAACGTAGGCCCCTACAATTCGTGAGGTGGGTGAGCTTGATGCAAAATGTTCAAAACTGTGCAACGCAGTGAAGGAGACATCTCCGACCCTATAAAGTATATGTCCGTTCCTACGAAAATTAGTCTCTCAGTTTTAAAGCTATCCAGTTGAAACTTTGCACACATCATTCTTTTGCAGGCAGTATATATGTCGGAATGGCCGGGAGCGGTCGAATCTGCCATATAACTGATTGATCGTAAATGCCATAAATTGGTGTTTTTAAGTTAGAGAGTTGGGACTTTTCACACATGTTATATTTGGCTAAAATAACTAATTTAGAAAATTTCATAAGGATCGGCCGACGATATCCTATTGCTGTCATAGAACGATCGGAATTGGCGTAACTTTGGTGTTTTTTCAGTTAGAAAGATGGGAAGTAGTATAGATTCCATTTTGGGCAAAGTAATCCGATTTGCAAAATTTCATTAGGGCGGACTATATGCTGTAGGTGCCATATAACTGAACGATCGGAAATGTCAAAACCTTGCCATTTTTAAAAATACTTGGGGCTGTTTCCATAATTTTTATTAAAAGATTGATTTGATGGTTAAATTCTGATAAGGATCGGGCAACTATATACGATCCGAGATATACATCTGCTGATAAGCTGCTACGGCTGCGCCCGAAGTTAGCTTTCTATTCTTGCTTTTTTTGGTTATTTTTCGCTTTATTTATGGGTATACAAAAAAGCAATACATTCTTTTGGAATATAGTGCGACATGAAGCTCTTTTAAAATGTGAGATGTGTAAATAGGGATCAAAGTAAAAACAAAAGTTAAATAATTTGCTCGGCTTTTTTTATTGTTTCATTATGTTGAATATTTTATGAGAATTTCTTAATAAAGCTTCAGCTATGTTAAGAATTCTTGTTATTCTTGTTAAGAAGTCTTGTTATAAGATAATCTCCTCTTCCCAGCCTACCATCCACTGCTGCCTTTGTACAAACGTTTTACACGCTAAGTGTGCTGTTCACGGCCTAAGTTTTGGATGCTATTTCACGTAGGTCTGGTCTCCACTTTTCCGGTGACGATTGTCGTGCTGTTCAGTACGAAATGAGATCGTTAATGAGACTGACTGAAAGTGGATTCAAGGAGTTGATTAGCGGTTTTCGTAAAATCAATGACCAACTCTGTGCGCTCAATACACAGTTTAATAGTCTTCAACTACTAAATGAGTCTCCGAAGCGTAAAAAATCCTCTTTTAGTGATGTGCTTATGGCGAATAATCTTTAGCCTGCTCAGCCGACAACTATGCAGCCGCTTATATCTCTGGCCACCCCAAGGGCCGGACTTGAGAAAAATTCGGCTTCCGAATATTTCATAATTAATGAGCAATTTTCCGATTTTTTCTTTGTGACATCGCTTCAAGTAATCCCAGACCCAATAATTCAAACCCCCGTAACAGTCACCAAACACAATAATCAACCGTCAGGACCGCCGGTACGAACTGATGCCGCAGTATTAGTTACGACGGCACCAAAACCCTTGCAGGTGATCCCACATTTTTGTTCCCCCCTGATACTTCTGAGATTGATATCTCGGCTTACATCAAAGTCTTAGTTATTACAAAGTTTAAATATTCATACTCCAGGCACACGTCATCTTTCACGTGTGCCCTTGCAGATGACAAGACGATTTTTTCCGTCAGCTTTTGACCAGAGAACATTTTCGTCCAAGAACATCAGCCGAGTACGGTGAAAAAAAAAAAAAAACCTGAAGGTGTAAAACTCCCACATGTTACGGCCACTGACCAACCATCCACCTCATCTTCCTCAGTTTCAAAAAACTAATGTCTTCTCTAACACTTATCTATCAGAATAATAGAGGGTTACGTAGTAAACTTCCCAAACTGTATTCTGATAGTTCTTCCTTTGCATATCACCTTATTGTATTAACAGAAACTTGGTTAAAGTCGGACTTTTAGATGTGATAGAACTCTGCGATGGGGAGGAGGAGTGTAAACCTGTTGTTCGTCCGTAGAGCGTTATGCGGCAACTACGTCAAACTTGAACTCACGGGAGTAACGGTAGGTCCCGGAGTCGTAGTCAAAACCGTAAATAGTCCTGACTAAATTTACCTGGATTCTGCAAGGGACTGCTCGGGTTGGCCAGACGCTTGCTGTGATCAGGCATGAGTTGATGTGCTTGAAGTCCTGGGGTGGTTTTCCTCAAGTACCGGTGGTATGGTGGTTCGGCTGATTCCTTATCGGCCGGTCCTACTGGCGGTCCGTTTCACGGGAGCAACATTCTAAGTAGGTTAGATAGCGCGGGGTCTCCTCGTGGTCCGTTTCACGGGAGCAACACTTGGAGTAGTTAGGTACCGCGGGGTCTACTGGCGGTCCGTTTCACGGGAGCAACACTCGAAGTAGACTGGTATGCCGCGGGATCAACTCGTGGTCCGTTTCACGGGAGCAACACGAGAAGTAAGGAGGTGACGCGGGGTCTACTTGTGGTCCGTTTCACGGGAGCAACACTAGAAGTAGACTGATATGCCGCGGATTCTACTTGTGAACCGTTTTACACAGGATCACTAGAAGTAGGTTGATTTTAAGTGCCGTGGTTCAGACACTGAGTAACGAGACGATTGACTCTGATTTCGGAACTATCTTTATTTCAGAAGAACAACTCTTATATAAGATGCTAAATTAAAAAGTCAATGTTATGGACGTGCTAAACCTAATGTTAATGCCAGGGTCACCCACCTCTGAGTCTGCTGACTCAGATTGTTTGTTTTTGCTTGCATCGGTCAGTCGGTCATTCTTCCCGCTGATATGCTGATTCTGCTTCTGGCGCCGTCTACTAGTGCTGGGTTAATAGGTTGGATATAGTTTTATGCTTATTACTAATTATTTATAAGTGAGAAAATCGGTTAGTGGGTTTGTATATTGCGACATGCTGATGCATATTGATTGGATCAAATTACTATGTGTGCATATAGGGTAGTAGGTCTTGGCACTAGGTGCCAACATTGTCCCCCCCCATTGAGGTACTCAATAATAGGGGCTGTGCGTTTTTGTTGGACCGTCTTAGTGAACCGATGTGTACCCTTGCGCTAGAAAATACTGTGTATCATAAAACTAATTACTAAAAATTTAAAGTTACTCCAAAAAAAGTTTTGAAACATGTGGGTGAGATCTCTACCAACGATAATTCTATTCGACCTGTTGTCTCCTTCGCCTTGTTGCGCGCCCTCGTAACCATTCTCCTTGGGCATCCCATGAAGTACTACACCCTTTTTCTGGTTGGTCAGTGCGCATACAGGACTCATGGCCCTCTCTTGACCTTGCTTCTTGCTCCCTTTCGGATATGCATGTTACCCATGCCAGATAGGAGGTGACTTCTACTCCTTGAATTCCCTTGGCTACTGGCCCTTCCACTCTGTGCTCTTCAGTTGTGAGTTGACAACCTTGGGCTCATTGATCCGCAATGAGTGGGGAACTATGTACTCTTCCGGATTTTACTATTTGCTCCTTGCCGATGCATGCAATCAAACTTTGTCGTGGCTCGTTAGCTTCCGTTGTCCAAGCCGTCGTATTACCGACGACTTGTTCTGCCTTGCTATTAGGAGCTGATTCCGGTCGCACTGGCCCCATCACAATCCATCCAAGCGCGGTATTTTTTAGTAGTGGTTGTCCTTCTCCCAAATATGTCTGTTGTGGCCTCATAAGCTGGGAGATGATTTCGGCGCCCAACAACAGATCAATATTCTGGGGCTGCGTAAATTCAGGATCGGCTAAGCGCAACTGAGGTGAGATATTTCTTGGCGCTTGAATAGGGTGGGATGGTTGATTGGGCATTATTTCCGGTAGTACAACGACGTTGATTTGATCTTCGAAGTCAGTGGTTAATGATGATAGGGTCACCACAGCCTTTTTTCCTAATCTTGTTGTTGTTCCTCCCAGTGCAGCGATGTTCAGGGTTGATGGCTCCAATTGTAGTCCAAGTGTGTCAGCCATCCTTCTGGTGATTATGTTAATCTGTGATCCAGAATCTAGGAGTGTGCGGCATTGCTGATGGGTTCCGGCTGGGCCATGTATTGCCACTTGGGCGGTTGATAAAAGAACGGTGGGCTTATCTGTAAGCAGGGCTGTGGCTGAACACACCCATCGTGATGAACTGGATCGAAGTGGAGCAGCCGACGTATTTTTCTGCATTGTTACTTGACTGGTTGCCTGACGCTCAAGGTTTTCTAACATCTGCTTCAGAGATTGTCGATTGGTTGGATCGGTGACGGCTAGTTCTAGAGCTGACAGCGTGTGTGGATCCAATCTTTCCTCAATGATGTGTATCAAGATTGGGTCCCAGTTGTCTGTTGACACTTTGAGTGCGTCGAGAGACCGTTCGGAGCACGGTATCATGTAAGCTGCGCAGCTGGTCCGCTGATCCATTTGTTCTGGGGTGTCCGAAAAGCTCTTGAATCGCGGATTTAATCAACAGCCGTTCATTGTGGTATCGATTCTTTAGTCGTTGCCATGCATCCTGGTAACTGGTCTGGTCTGTCCGTAACTGGTCAAATGACGGAATTTTACTGCATCACTATAGTCTTGATCGTGTATGCATTCCGTAAAAATTTCGTAGAATCGTAGCCAATGCCGGTAGTCTCCGTCAAACTTTGGAATTTCTACTGGTGGTATTACAAACGGAGGTGCAATCGCGAGTTTTTGTGTTGATGCTGAAGTTGATTTCGATTCTTCGCTCAAAAACGAAAAGTATTCTGCTCGTACAACCTGAAATCTGTCATCGGTGTGTCCATCATTTTTTATGGCTGGTTCCAGGTCGATGAGATCATGGTATGCCGTGACGATTTCCTTCCATAGCTCCTTCATGTGTTGTCTGACTTGTGTGGACACTTCCCGTCCTTTGGTGCGGTTGCACAGCAAGTCTTCCACATCGTCTAATCGTCCTTCATGTCTTCGTTTTAATGATGTTAATCGAAGGTCTTCTCCTTCGTTTCCTCGTGATGATTGTGCCTTTGGCTCGAGATTTTCGCCTGTTTTCCGGGGCCTTTGTGACGGGCCTGACACTGATGGGATTCCATCCGAAAATATTGCTTCATATTTTTTCACAAGCTCTTCTAGCGCTTTGGCCTTTGTGAAATACTCATTCTCAGGACTTAGTGCTAGCTCCTTGAGCTTGGCATCATTTTTTTTAAACTGGGTCCATGAGTGAATGAGCTGTCTGAGTTTCTCTTCGAAGTATCCTTCCTTGAGTTTACGCTCTGCGGAGTCCTTAGTGAAGTCTCTTATTAGCCTTTGGATGACTATGTTGCTTTCAATTTGCAATGAGCATTTGAATTACGGGGTCTGATTCTGATCCCATTGTTGCAATGTATCTCTCCTCTCTCCCTTTGTTTTTTTTTTTTTTTTGTTTTTTTTTCGTTGAGTTAAATTGCGTTGAAGTTTGTGTTCAAGTTGTGATCCTAAAGGATCACGTCGGGGTCACCAAATGTTCGTCCGTAGAGCGTTATGCGGCAACTACGTCAAACTTGAACTCACGGGAGTAACGGTAGGTCCCGGAGTCGTAGTCAAAACCGTAAATAGTCCTGACTAAATTTACCTGGATTCTGCAAGGGACTGCTCGGGTTGGCCAGACGCTTGCTGTGATCAGGCATGAGTTGATGTGCTTGAAGTCCTGGGGTGGTTTTCTTCAAGTACCGGTGGTATGGTGGTTCGGCTGATTGCTTATCGGCCGGTCCTACTGGCGGTCCGTTTCACGGGAGAAACACTCTAAGTAGGTTAGATAGCGCGGGGTCTCCTCGTGGTCCGTTTCACGGGAGCAACACTTGGAGTAGTTAGGTACCGTGGGGTCTACTGGCGGTCCGTTTCACGGGAGCAACACTCGAAGTAGACTGGTATGCCGCGGGATCAACTCGTGGTCCGTTTCACGGGAGCAACACGAGAAGTAAGGAGGTGACGCGGGGTCTACTTGTGGTCCGTTTCACGGGAGCAACACTAGAAGTAGACTGGTATGCCGCGGATTCTACTTGTGAACCGTTTTACACAGGATCACTAGAAGTAGGTTGATTTTAAGTGCCGTGGTTCAGACACTGAGTAACGAGACGATTGACTCTGATTTCGGAACTATCTTTATTTCAGAAGAACAACTCTTATATAAGATGCTAAATTAAAAAGTCAATGTTATGGACGTGCTAAACCTAATGTTAATGCCAGGGTCACCCACCTCTGAGTCTGCTGACTCAGATTGTTTGTTTTTGCTTGCATCGGTCAGTCGGTCATTCTTCCCGCTGATATGCTGATTCTGCTTCTGGCGCCGTCTACTAGTGCTGGGTTAATAGGTTGGATATAGTTTTATGCTTATTACTAATTGTTTATAAGTGAGAAAATCGGTTAGTGGGTTTGTATATTGCGACATGCTGATGCATATTGATTGGATCAAATTACTAAGTGTGCATATAGGGTAGTAGGTCTGGGCACTAGGTGCCAACATCTGTAGACTCCAGACTCGCTTCTGAAAATCATAAGAGTGTGGTGACATTGAATTCCTTTGCATCAAAATCACTTTGTCCGATGAATCTTTGTATGTTACCTGTTCTTACATACCACCTTCGTCCGAACCGCCAACATACTGGTAACATTTGTCCGCTATTCGTTTGGTTTTCGGAGTCGGGATTTTTTTGTGTGTTCTTAGACGTGGGGTAAAATGTGCCAAGAGGCATTTTTCGAAGAGTTTTGATAGACACGTTTGTAAACTAATTGGTCTATATGATGAAGCAATTGTGCGGTCTTTGTCAGGTTTTGGTATCATTATGATGATCGAGTTTTTGCATCTCTCTGGGAAGTGTCCATGTCTCGTTATTGCATTGAAGAGTTGGCAAATAGCTCGAACTGCGCATAATCATTTTTGGTGATATTAGATCGCATCCTGGGGATTTCTTTGGGTTCAGTTGTTTATTTATGATCTTGAGTAACTCGTGTGGTCTGAATACAATTGGATCTTACGTAGATGTGTCGATATCTGATGTTGCTGGCAGTGAGATCCCATATGATGTTGTGTTGGGCTGAAATTCATTTTGAAGATGTTCTGCAAATCTCTCGGCTCTTTCTCCGTCGCTGCGCGCCCAGTTGCCTGTGGATGTCCTAATTGGTATTGCAGGTTCTATTGGTGCGCTGAGTGATGAGTGTGCTCTCCAAAGTGGGAACTTGGAGCTCGTTGGGGATAACTGCTCTATGAAATGTTTTTGGGACCTTTCTTCTTCTTGACGGAGTGCAGCTGTCAGTCTTCGTGTAGCATCTTTAAACCTTTGTTTTGCGGAAGGTGATCTGTTGGATTGACAGTCTCGCCGTGAGCGTCGCTTTGCTTGAACAAGCTGTTCTATTTCAACGTTCGTATATCTATCATTGTAAGAGGTTTCTTGCGTTTGTGGGGTTGACATGCGAGCTGCTGCGACCAAGACGCATTCAAGGGCGTTTGTGGATAAGTTGATATCAGCTTCGTCATTCAAACGTGGATTCAACTCGATGTGCGAACTTACATATTTTTTGTACTTGAGCCAGTTGGTTTGATTCGTTGTTAGTCTGAATGGTTTATCTACCGCAACTGGATGTAGATTTAGTTTGAGGAGTACAGGCGAGTGGTCAGACGATAGATTTGGTAAGGAGTTGGCGCTTATCAGGTTGCGTGGAATGTTTTTTGTGACTGCAGAGTCTATCAAGTCTGGCAATTTTCTGGGATCTGTTGACCAATATGTAGGTGTCCCAGGTGACACATAGTCTAGCTTGTTGCTTGGTTTTATTATTGCGTTGTACAACTGCCTTCCCTTTGGAGTCACCTCGAATTTGGAAATTGTATTTATTTGTAAGATGAGTTTCTGCGGGTAACATTACATCGATATGGTTGTCTCTTGCGCTGTGAGACGCCGTTGGCGTTCCACAGTGATATACGAAATGGAGCCATTGATTACTTTGTCTGGTTTGGAGCAACAAGCATCTCAATCAAAACGTTCTGGTTTCGCACAAGATCTTGTATAGTTGTCTGCATGAATGACATGAAATCCATCATACTTTGTTGAAGATAACATATTATTGCTTCAAATTTGTTCGTAGACTGTTCTCCTGGTTGGTGAGGGGAAACTGATGATCGTGCCTTGGTGGGGGCGGTGCTTTTCAGGCCCTTTTTTAGAGCAGCTGCAAACATTTCGGGTTTGTCGGTGAACTCATTATAAGCTAAAGGTTTCACGGCTGTAGGAAGACGTCACGCGTAGATTTCATAGGTGTAATGTGTGAGCGAGCAGTGGTCACTCCCTGCAGCCCCTGCAGTTAGCCGTATGGTTGTCTCCACAGTTTCCACACTTTTTGCTGCTGGGATCCTCTTTGTTTTTTGGGTATTTGTGGGAGTCATGAAGTTCTCCACAAACAACGCATACTGGACGGAGCGTGCAGTTAGATCTTGTGTGGCCGTATTCCTGACAATTATTACTCTGCACCGGCTCATTTTTCTTATGCGGCTCTTCTACGGTTATTCTGCGGTGAAATAGGAACTGGAGAGTAAAAATTGGATGCACTTTATTTTTTTTCAGAGGCATGGATTTGGTTTCGGGTTCAAGTTCTACCTTGAACAGAGGTTGAGGCTTTCTTTCTTTATTCAAAATGTTAGTAACATTTTTTACATTAAAACCTTTTTCTTGCAGTGCGCCTGTAACTTCAGCTGGTGTTACTTCCGGTTCAATACCTTTAACTACTACTTGCAGGCCTTTACTGCTTTTTAATTGGTACGTGTAGAAGTTTTTATTGTTGTCGTTTAAATACTTCGACAAAATTTTGTAATTTACTTCCATATTAGTCTGAATTTTTGTTTCGTGAATATTTCGCTTTGTTAGTGGAATTATGTGGAAATTGTTTGGTCCGATTAGATTTAGTATTGAGCTTACGAGAGCATTAGAACTTTTCTCTTTAATGTAAATCGGCGACGGTTTGGGATTTGTATTGTCCCCTACGATGTGTTCAGGGGGTATTTCATCGGATTTATCTGCCAAAATAGCAAACCTGTTTGCTTCTAAGGGCTTCTCTGATGTGGATTGTTTTGAGGTGCCGCGAGTTATTTTGGCAGAATTACCAAGTCTAGAGTTCTGCGAGCTGAGCTTACGTTTTATTTGTATGTACCGATCCAGGTCAGTCTGTACAGCCGAACGTTGTTGCAGCACAGCAGATTTCGTTGTTGCAGTAGATGGTATTGCGCGAGCAGTCGATACTATTGTAGTTGTTGTAGAAGTAGCCGTTGCAGTTGCTAGTGACGTCACTGTACTGGTGACCATGGCTAAGCAGGTTGGCATGAGGGAGGGGTAGGGAGGTTTTGTCCAACAAGAGCGCTGGAGAGCAAGACCGCGCCCTGCCTAGCGATGTTGGATTAAGTTCATTACTCGGGCTTGGAGTTATTGATCGCGGTTGGGTAGTTTTTGTTGGGTTAGCGTTCGCGTTGTCCTGGGTTGACACGATTGAGTGGAATGCGTTGTTTCGTTGCAGAGAGAGCCGACGGTCGTCTTGCTGACGTTGGAGCACCGTATTAGTGTCGAATTCACTCATAGCTTAATGTTATGGATTTTCTTCTTGTTTATTTACACAAAATGTACGAAGTTCATCGCACTAAGCGTCTTTTCGCCCACTGTGTGTTGATGTTTATAGCTTGCATTGTTTTTATTTCAATTACTTGTAAGAAGATAGGAAAAAAAAGAAAAAATAAACACGTCTGCACTCGCCGACGATCCGATTCTTTCTGATCCTGATGGAATCACTCTTTCCAGTACTTTGCCCCTTTCTGGCCCTGAAGATCCATATCATCCCACTCTTGAGCTTTCAATCGAAAACAACTCCTTAATTGACCTTAAGTCTACACTTAAATCTCATTAAGTTCGTTTCTTCCGTAAGGCTGACTTTATGAAATTAAATAAGTTAATCTCGGAATTTGATTGGTCTGATTTACTGGCATGTGAGGATATAAACATCGCATTACATAAATTTTATTTCACTTTAAACTCATTTTTTGACGTTTGTGTGTTGTGGAAATATTCGACTGTTTAAATATCCGGCATTTTATAAATTTAAAGAATAGTTTGAGTAGACTTTTAAATCAAAATAGATTATCTGGCTGTACCATTAGTTATTCAAGATACTCAGTAGCTCGGTCTATTTTCACCGTGCATATCGCAGAATGTTATAGGAGTTATATTCGCCGCTGCAGGATTCTGTTTACACAGGATCCGAAGCAGATTGAAAACTTTGTAAGCACTAATCGCAAACATGTATCTTTTCCTTCTCTGCTTACGTTTGAGAGCTCATATGCGAACACTGATCAGGAAATGGCCGAATTCTTTGCACAGTTTTTTCAAACAACGTAGTCACCTAGCAGCAGTTTCCCTCAGCCTTACACTGATAATATCCAATCAGTCAACCTTATATTTTGTGGACCTTTTGATCAATGTGGTATGTTATCGGATCTTCTTAAGGTCAAGCCCATGTATTCAGGTCAGGCCCTGATGGAGTACCAGGCTGTGTCCTGAACTGCGCCGAGGCTCTGTGCAAACCGCCCCATAATTTTTTTTTAATTATCACTGGAAACTTCGATCTTTCCCCTTATGTGGAAGGAATCTTTCATTATTACGCTGCATACAAATGGAAAAAAATCCGACGCTGCAAATTATAGAGGCATCTCTAAATTGTCAGCAATTCCAAAGCTTTTTGAAAAACTTATCACTCCACATTTGCAACACCTATGTAGTTCAATAATAACTCCGTGCCAGCATGGCTTCATGAAGCGCCGCTACCAACTTATTGAAGCTAACATCTTTTATCACGGTTGGGTTCCGGAATGGCTTACAAACAGAGGTCACTTACACTGACTTCAGTAAAGCATTTGACTCTGTTATCCATTCGCTTCTTATAAGTAAACTCAGTGCCAATTGATCTTCTTATCTGGATTTCGAGCTACTTACCTGGGAGAACCCAACGTGTCTTCTTTAAAGATGTTACTGGGGTGTCCCAAGGAAGCCATCTTGGACCCTTTCTCTTTACATTGTTTATTAACGACTTGCCCTTTGCCTTAACTAATTCACTTGCACTTATTTACGCTGATGACGTTAAGCTATGCCTTCAGTATAAACTCACTCACTAGTGCCCAGTATCCCAGTCAATCCGATTTGGATAAACTTCAAAATTTGTGTTTAGCAAATAACCTAAAACTTAATGGATCGAAATGTAAACTATTGTCTTTTTACCGATCTAGTCCTCACCAGGCTATGTACTTTCTCTATTGGAACGCCTTAAAACGATTAACTCAGGTTAACGATCTGGGTGTCCTATTAGATTTGAGACTTAAATTTACCGGCCATATATCTACCATGGTTAATAAAGCTATGGGTGTGCTTGGTTTTATTAAAAGATGGTCAAAAGAATTTAATGACCCGTACATAACTAAAACGTTATATACATCATTGGTCCGTCCGATTCTTGAATATGGATCGTGTGTCTGGAGTCCTCAATACGGAGTACACCGAGATCACATAGAATCTGTACAAAAAAAGTCCATAATAGACTTTTACTAATCAACTTACCATCATTAACATACCGTAAAACGGTGCTGGGTGTCATGTTTTGTATAATCTAATTTATGGAAATTTCGACAGCCAGCATTTACTAGCACGCGTAAATTTTAACGATCCTAGTAGAAGAACTAGATACTTTCGTCCTCTACTCCTCAGCCATTGTAGTTCGACATATGCCCAACACGATCCGTTCAGGGTAATATGTTCGGACTACAAAGGTCTCTACCACATCTTGGTACTTTGCTCTACTAACAATCTTAAATCGCTTATACTAAGCGCCTTATCTGTGCAACACTCTACCTCGTGATATTTTCGTCCTACACTTATCCTAAACTATCTTGGATCTATTCCCGCGATTCGAGCCTCGGTCGGTTGGACGGGAGGTGGACTGTACGTATGCAGTGGGAGCCGCGCGAAAAGGATTGTGAGGAGATTGAATCTTCCACACGCTAAGACAGTTGGCAAGGAGGGGCAGCAACGCGGGCAAAGGGGTAGCACGGCCGTGTTCGAAATAAAGAGAAACCAGAGGAAACATGGAACGAAACGATTCTCGGAGGGACCGTGCGGCCGTGCCTGGTGTAGGAGCAGGTGTAGAGAAAGTTCGGCGGAGGAGAAAGTCTATCGGAAGGAAAGGGAGAACGGTATTGGGCAATCCCTGGAAGGGATCCGGTGCCCCGCGAAGCAACAACAAGGGTCCAGGACCAAGGACGATCAAAGTGGGTAGGAAAGAGAACCCGCCAACGGGAGTCTGGTGTGATTTCTGGAAAAAAGGATTAACGGAGAAAAAGGCAGGATTAACGGCAGGAAACGAGATGAAGGAGGATTAACGGGCGCCTCTGCTATATAAAGAGGTTCACTGGAGTGATCCGAGACCGAGTGTACTAGTTGGAGGACCGCCTTCGGAGAGTCCGACATGCAAGCAGGAAAGTTTCCTCAGAGGAATTAGGAGTAATATGCTAATGGACTCCCGTGTGTAAGTCCGACAGCCTTAAGTGCGTGAATTAGATCGAGTTCGATCTAAGTATCTGAGATCCGTGGCTCAACTACCCCCTGTGGGTAAGTCCGGCGGCTGTATGCTAGAATAAAAACAAAAACGATTGTGAAAGGATCCGTGATCCTTGGCGTAACTGAAGCCCAGGGTGAAACGAGTCGGGTTGGTTCATTTGTCATCAAAAAAACACGGCCGTAGACGCATTGGCGAGACGCGGCCGTAGAAGATCGACGGTGACAGCGGCAGTAGAGGAGCAACGGACGCAGCGACAGCCAAGAGCAGGGACGCCGCTGGAGCAGATCGGCGGCGGCAACAAAAGGAGCAGTGACGGCAAGAGCAGAGGAAAAGCAGCGAAGGTCCAGCAGCCTGAGCGCCTGAGTACGAACAGAGGGAGCCATTAACTGAACCGTGGGCGTGAGATTGGGGTGTACCTATTGGCGATCAACCCGGAACGGCGACGGGTGATCGAAGGGAGGATAAACGTTGACGGCGGAGCCGAGCAGAAGCTACCAGAGGAGCAGCGTAGATCCGGTGGAGGAGTCAATTCCTGTGAGGCTCTCAATCATAACCTGTAAATTTATAACCAAACCAAGATTTTGAATAAAGTAGGCATAATTGTAAAGGAAGCTGTCGGTGTCAAGTCCAATCAATAAAATCTGTATAACGTTCCCAAAAACTACGACCAAACTACGTTGTTGCATTCGAGTCTAGGAATAATGCATCTTCAAGAACAAATTGAATATAAAAGCGCTGCGCAAGGAGGAGCTGAGTGAAGTGTGAAGAGATCTCGGCCTCCCAGCAGACGGAAGAGAAGAGATAATGACGGCCCTGGTGGCAAAGTGGGTAGACAACACAAAGGACGACGAAATATTGGCGGTCACACGCAGTTTTGAAGAAAAAAACAGAGGTCCACCCCAAGATAAGGGTGAGTCCGAGTCAGAGAAGCTCTTACAAAATCTGGCGGTACCGGAGCTGCAGAATGGAAGGATCATGGAGCCACCACCTCGAAAGCCAGTCCCTGTGCAGATGGACTATGTGAAAGTGGCAAAGCAAGTATGGGCTTGGTCATTCGGGTTCGACGAAACAGGACCCTATCGAATTCGTGGCCCAAGTGGCATGGTCCGCTAAAACCTATGCCTAGACATCTTGCGGACGATGCCACACTACTCCAGGGAAGAGCACAAAGGTTCAATGAACGATGAGGAGTGGCCAACATGGAAGGAGTTCAGTAGGAGTTTCGAGTCCTTTTTCCCGCCAAAAGGATACTTCGAAAAATTGGTCAGGTTCGGCAGAGAAAGCAGCAACGAGGGGAACCTTTCAAGGATTACATGGTGGACCTTCAGTCACTGATGTAGCCTTTGAGGAAGTTCACGAAGAAAGTGATAGGAAGGCTCGTAGAGAACTTCTTGCCGCGCATGAAAGGCCATATGCATGTGCGTCTCTAGAGGATGTGATAAGTCTCGCCGAGGAGTTCGAGAGTGTTTAATAGTCAAGCTTCCACCGAACCACACTGGGATAACAGACAGCCGGCTGTACGTAGAAGATGACAGGAACCGCACCGGGATTCGCCGGAGCAACTTCTTTAGGGAAGAGCTGCTGTAACTGGGACATCAAATAACAAGCCATGAGATCGGCATGGAACCTGGAAAGGTTGCCGCGATCACGGAGTTGTAACTCCCAACCAATGTAAAGGGAGTACGTCAAATCATTAGGATGGCGTCGTGGTATCGACGCTTCGTCGCAGATTTCGCCGAAGTTGCAATGCCATTGAACGATCTCCTGCGGAAAGGAAAACTCTGAAGTCACGGCTGGCAGACGATCCAGTGCTTACATGCCAAGATTTCTCAAAGAGATTCAAACGGCAAATGGATGCCAGCGACTGCGGCGTGGTTGCAGTCCTGAGAAGGAGTGCTTAGCCATTATATGGGCAATTAGGCTGATGAGGCCTTAACTGGAGGGGTATCAATTCGACGTGATCACGGATCACAAGGCACTGAAATGGGTGAAGAATAAAGAGAGCCCACTGGGAAGGATTGCAGGAGGTTTTAGAACTGCAGAAGTTCGACTATGTAATCGACTACAAGAAAGGTAAGCTAAATGTGGTTGCAGATGCTCTTTTCCGCCAACCGATAATAGATAAACTAAAAATGTGTATGGATAAGCGCCAAAAATGTCCAGAGTACATAGAAGAAGCGGGCCTGGCATACAGCCATGTTCCGCATAAAGCCGGAAGTTATGTGTAACATCGTCGGACATGAGATAGCAGGTCCTGAAGGTGAACCACGACGCACCAACACAAGGACACCTAGGCAGATGAAAAACAATTGCAAGGGTGGTGGCAAGGTACTTATGGCCAGGGATGCAAAAGGGACATACGGAAATATTTTAGGCAATGCGAAGCATGCATGCGGTAAAAATCAAGTCAGATAAAGGCCGAGGGGAAAATGCTGGCGCAGAACCCAGAAGAACCATGGGCGACGGTATGAGCAGATTTCGTAGGACCATTTGGTATTGGTAAAGATCGACTGATTCTCCAAATGGACGGATATGGTTCCATTGCGAAAAGCTACGACCGAGACACTGTAGAAGGCAATTTGCGAAAGAATTGTCGGAACGGGGTGCCAAAAGTGATGGTGAAGGACAATGGGGGCCAGTTCACCAGCAGGAGCTTTGAGAAGTTCCTCGAGGAGCCCGGAGTACGGCATCAATTTACCGTATTGTACATGCCGCAGGAAAATCCCATGGAAAGGTAGGTACCATGGAAAGATAGGTACTCGCCGTGTTTCGTAACCCAAGGCAGGGAGCCGAGAATGCCAAAAGCATTGTATGACAAGGATACATTGAGGACGGGAGCAGCACAAGCCACGCCTCGAGAATGGCATTACATCCTGAGAAGACACTGTAGAATTAATGTAGAAGATTAAGTTTGAATTTTATTGAAGTCTAGTATAAGTTAGTATAGGGCGGAGCGGGAGCGCAAGAAAAGCTCACTTTCGCTCTCTCGTGAATTCGCCCCGCTTCGCTGCAATAGATAAGCTAGGCTTAAGTTCTTTTGGTAAAAATATAATCGAATTTATAAAGTTGAACGGAGTGCACGTATTTTCCGTAGTTGCATTAATTAATTTTTACAGCCACCTTTTTTGTCTTCCGGTTTTTCGCGACGAGATAAACTAATCTCAGTTAACATTTTGGCGCCCCCGGGGGGACTGTAGTTAATATAATTAAATAAAAAAGCAACAAGTGACAGTGACACAAAGAATACATTTAAAAAAAAAAACGATAATAAAAAATTGCTCGCGACGGTAGGGTTGTGAACATTTAAAAACGATAAACAAAAAAAATTTAAAGTTCGCGAAACAAATTTTTATGAACTGGAGTCATCGTCATCCCCATGTCCTGCACCTCCATCGACTGTCCTAGGGAAGTAGCCGAAGGATTAAAGGATCAAAAATCAGAACTGCAGGTATTTGTGCAAAAAATTGAAAGTCGAGAAAAGACCAAATAATATTCGTCGGGTGCTGGAATATTGCACCCTCCTTTCAATTCTTGGCGCATACGTACTTTAAAAATAGTAGAGCTAAAGTGAATAATAAAGTTATATATAAATTTTATTAAATATTGCCAATACATATGAACAATTGCCTGTGGACAAAAATAAAGACGCATAAATTATTCCAAAATCACTGTCGTCCCTTACCCCTCGTTTTCGATATTGTAAATATTTGCCAATAAAATAGATAAAGTGCAGCCAAAAAATTATTTTATATATTTTTGCATAAATAATTGGTACATACAAATAGATGCAGCGGGGAACTTATCGTTTTCGCCCCCCTCCGTTATCCGCTGCTGTATGTACATATGGACGTATATGCAATTTTGGCGCCTTTTGTTCAACGGAACGCCAAGTGACGCGATACCTTACAATTTGGTTCGGTATATTGTTTTCGGTATCACTGGTGAACAAATATTTAAATACTCAGTGCTTCGACTATATTTTATTTGACTATCAATTAATTAATTAATTATTGTTTTCGTTGGTTGGAAATTAATCATTTATTTTTATTATAAAAAATAAAAAATTACAATCCACAGAACTTTACTTTAAAATAAACATTTTAAATAAAATAAATTTCGTAAATTAATTAATTATGATTATTTTCGTTGTTTGTGCCGAAATTAAAATTAAAATTTATTTAATTTTGTATACATATTAAAATTTTATTTGTTTATTAAATTTTAAATAATTTTTAAATATTTAAATCGCAACGAATTCGCTTCTTTTTAGAAAATAAATAATTGTAGAATGGAGAGTAATAAACCCAAAATTAATTTCACGACCCTTCAGAATTTAAAAAGAAGATTAAATGTCAAAGTTAAAAGCATTCGCCGGTTGGAGGAACGTTTGGAAGATGGATCACTTCCTCTAAACAAAACCGAGCTAGAGTGCAGGCTTCAGGTTTTAGATGAGGCAATTTCTAAAGCAAATGAGTTGCAAGACCAGATCGAGCAAATAGATGAAGTTGGCACGAGTTGGAAGATTTAGGAATAACTATCAAGGCAAGGATTATGTCCTTATGTAATGCCTTTAATTCAGCTGAAGACTCCCGTCCAGCTACTGCAATTTCTGCAGCCCCAACTCGAGCTCGACTTCCCAGTTTGGTATTGCCAAAATTCAGTGGAAATTATTCGGATTTAAAAAATTTCATAAGTCTTTTCGAGAAATGTCTCGAACTAATGAGTTAACAAAGATGTAAACATTCCGGTTATTGAGAAATTTAATCACTTAATTTCTTGCCTCTCTGGTGAAGCCTTAGGAACTATCAAGGCATTCCAAGTCACCGAGAGTAATTACGACAAAGCTATCGCTAGTCTAAAAAGAGTTTATGATAACGAATGTCTCATCTTTGCGAACCAAATACATCAACTGTTCAGCCTTCCGAAAATTTCCCAGCCGTCTGCGTCATCGTTGAGGGGACTCATCGACACTGTGTCATCAATTTATGGATCACAATTATCCATCGGAGATGATAATAAAATTGCAAACTCAATGATTATCCATTTAATTTTGAGTAGAGTGGATCCAGTGACCAAGCAAAAATGGGAAGAGTCACTGGATTATGAGGAATTGCCGCTGTGGTCCGATTTCGAAAAAAATACTAAATCGTAGATACCAGCATCTGTCCGCTGAAGAGACTGGCAAACCAAAACAAGAAAAAACTGGGTTCAGCAAGCAACTGAATAGAACTTCGTTGGCTTGTGCTTCTACCAACGACAAACCAGCTTGCAGTTATTGTAACGCTAACAACCATTTTTGGCCCAGTGCAGTCCGTTCGCTCGCCTTGCTGTAATGCAAAGGTTTGAGTTTTTTAAGTCAGCCTCCCTATGTTTGAATTGTCTGCGAAAAGGTCACACGGTAGCGAAGTGCAAATCGACCAGGTGTCAAATCTGTGCAAGATCGCACCATAAACTTCTGCACCGATTTACAGTGACTGAAAATAACTTAGCGTTACCACCACCAACAGAAAATCCTCCTCCAGCGTTAACGAATGATGGCCCTTCTACTTCACATGCTTTGCATGCGTCGTCTGTAGAAAGGGTTTTGTTAGCAACGCCGATCGTAAGCGTTCGAACAAAAAATGGTGAGCACATATTGGCCCGAGCATTACTTGACTCAGGGTCACAAATGAATTTTTAATACGGAAGATCTTGCTCAACGCTTACAGATCCGTAGGGAGGAATTGTGCATCAACTTGCTTGGAATTGGTCAAACTAATTCACAAGTAAAGAAAAAGATACACACCGCGGTGAAGTCGATAGTCAATGGTAGCGAGTTTCCGTTCGACTTTTGGGTTTTGAAAACAATTTCAGGCTATCACCCTGACCAGTCAGTGAACGTGAAAGATTGGACCCTACCAAAAAACTTGCCGTTAGCAGACCCATATTTTTACAAACCTCAGCGGATAGATATGCTAATTGGAGCTGAGTCATTTTTCGAACTGTTGTCCGTTGGCCAAATAAAGCAAGGTCCGAACCATCCCATCCTTCAAAAAACTCTCCTTGGGTGGATATTATCGGGAAAATATCTTGCAAATTCCTTAACTCCTCAACAGCCGGTCTCTAGTCTGAATTGCCAAGAAGAAATATTAGAGTCAATAGACAAAAACTTGTAAAAATTCTGGTCTTTGGAAGAAGTTCCATCTTCTAAAAAGATGTTGTCGCCAGAACAAGAGCTATGTGAGGAACATTATCGGAAGACTACAGGAATACTGCCTTCAGGTCGATTTGAAGTTAAACTTCCATTTAAGTCGGATCCAAGCGTTTTGGGCAAATCATTCGAGATAGCCAAACGCCGATTTCTGTCGCTCGAGAGAAGATTATCTCGAGATCCGAACTTAAAGAAAATGTATTTGGAATTTATGGAAGAATACGAATCCCTAGGCCATATGTCCCCTGCAAGCAATGACGTTCTTGCTTCTCCACACTACGTCATACCCCACCAGTGTGACTTGCGGCCGCAAAGTACAACGACCAAACTACGAGTTGTTTTTGATGCGTCCTGCAAGACATCCACACAGAAGTGTTTAAATGAGTTGTTGATGGTGGGTCCAACAATTCAGGAAGAGCTTTACTCAACTCTTCTTAGATTTCGGCTAAACAAATTCGCTCTGGTAGCCGACATAAAAAAGATGTATCGTCAAGTGATGGTAAATGAAGCAGATCGACGATACCAGTTGATAGTGTGGAGAAAAGACCCGTCTGAGTCCTTGAAATTGTGCAAGCTCAACACCGTTACTGATGGCACTGCACCAGCCCCATTCCTGGCCATAAGGTGTTTAAAGAGGTTGAGTGAATCCGTGAAAAATACATTCCCTCGAGCTGCTAAAGTTATTGAGTCTGACTTTTACGTCGACGACATGTTAACGGGTGCTGGTTGCGTGGAGGAGCTAAAGACAATTCAGTCTGAAGTAACTCAGGTTCTTCGAAACACTGGGTTTGAATTGAGTAAGTAGTTTTCAAACTCGCCTGAAGTTACTACATCCGAGAGCACGATTAAGCCAATAACACTTTCGGACTCAGAGCTGACAAAAACATTCAGTCATGGGTCAAAGGGCGACTAAGCGGAATATTCTTTCGGTGACGTCAAAGCTTTTCGACCCCCTTGTCTTATTAAGCCCGATCCTTATTAAAGGAAAGATCCTGTTGCAGGAACTTTGGCTTAATAAGCTAGATTGAGATGAGTCGATTCCACTGCACTTGGAAACCGCGTGGAACAAAATTCAGCTCGCCTTGTCAAAGGTATAAGATATCTTAATACCGAGATTTGTGATGAGTGAGCCAATGTCACCAATTGAAATTCATGCCTTCTCTGACGCATCGATGAGAGCCTATGGAGCCTGCGTTTATATCCGTTGAAAATCTGCAGAAGGTAGTAAGTCTCATTGTTGACTGCAAAGTCGAAAGTAGCGCCGCTCAAGACAAAGAAGCTCCCCCGTCTTGAGTTATGTGCCGCTCACCTTCTCGCGGACCTCTGTCGCAAAATAAAACCTTTTATCAAAGCACCGATCGAACGAAGTATATATTGGTCAGATTCGGAAGTTTGTCTTCATTGGATTCGTTCCCATCCATCGTCGTTGTCAACGTTCGTATCAAATAGAGTGGCTGAGATTCAAGAGTGGTCAGAGGATAGCACGTGGCGGCATGTACCAACTAAACAGAACCCGGCAGATATTGTGTCAAGAGGTGGAGACGTAAAGGAAACGATAGAATCAATCTGGTTCACAGATCCATCGTTTTTAACGGAGCCGGAAGATAAGTGGCCAACGAGCCCCGGTTTGATCCGTCACCAGAGATTTTGCAGATGAAAGCAAAGAAGAATGCGGTCGGACTGACTGCAATGGTCTCTACCTCATATTTGTTGGAAGTGATAGAAGGATTTTCCTCTCACTTAAAACTGCTGCGAGTGTTCGTTTACATGGTCCGCTTTATAAACAGGTGTACAAAATTAGTAGTTACGTCCGATAATGTACCTTAACCTGTCGAATATCAAGAAGCTTTTAATAAAATTGTCCAGATAGTCCAAGAGCATGAGTATCAAGAAGAAATTAAAAATATTCGAAAAAATCTTGTTGTTAGCCCAAGCCTACAGAAGCTAAGTCCGTTTGTCCATGAAACCTCTCAGGTTGCGCTTACCTTTTCGTTGTTGCGCGTTGGGGGGCGTCTAGCTAATGCTCCTATTTCGTACGATGCCAAGTTTCCAGTATTGTTGACGAAGCGCTCTCAATTTGTTCAGAGCTACGTCCGATACTTGCACGAGTCGAATTTTCATGTGGGTCCACGAGCACTAGTGAGTCTCTTGCGACAGCGCGTTTGGATAGTAAACGCGCAGGAAGTCTGCAGTCAGATAGTGCGGTTATGCATACGCTGTTTTAAATGCAAGCCTCATCTGATGACTCAAATCATGGGAGATTTACCCTTAGATCGAGTTGGTGCTGTCCGCCCATTCTCCATATGTGGCGTGGATTTCTGTGGCCCTATTGAAACGACGTTGAAAATTCGTGGTAGACCACCCTACAAGTCTTACATTGCCCTTTTTGTTTGTTTTGCGACCAAGGCAGTTCATTTTGTAGTAGTATCTGACTTATCAACTGATTCCTTTTTATTGGCATTTCAAAGGTTCGTTGGTCGCGGAGGATGTCCGCAGATTGTGCACTGCGACAACGCGACGAACTTCGTCGGAGCGAGTCGCCACTTCGCGGCACTGCGGCAGCGAATCGAGGACGAGGCGGACGAACTGCGACAATACGCATCAAAAAAAGGATGCGTATTTGCGTTCATACCGCCGCGGGCTCCGCACATGGGCGGACTATGGGAGGCAGGTGTGAAGTCTGCAAAGCACCTACTCCTACGAGCGGTGGGCAGCGCGAAGTTGACCGCAGAGGAGCTGCAGACCGTCCTCGTTGGAGTCGAGGCCGTCCTGAACTCGAGGCCCCTGGGCGCCCTCAGTCAGGACCCAAGCGACGGCGAGGCGTTGACTCCCGGGCACCTGTTGACAGGCGGGCCGCTCATCGCCCCACCAGCACCGCGGACCCCGGACCAGCAGGGTCTAACGTGCTTGCGGCGATGGCGGCTTGTCTCGTCAATCAAGCAAACGTTTTGGCAGCGATGGTCCCGGGAGTACGTCTTGGGCCTACAGGCGCGGTCGAAGTGGCAGCAGGAGCAGGAGGACGCCAGGAAGGGCGATCTGGTCCTGGTCGCTGAGGACAACCAGCCGCCCCAACAGTGGATCACCGCCAGGGTCGTCGAGACTCACGCCGGCGCGGACGGAAGGGTCAGGGTCGCCGACGTCAGGACTAGTGCAGGAGCGGTCTTCAGGAGAGCAGTCCACAAGCTGGCGAGGTTGCCAGTGGTTGAAGCCTGATGGAGGCCTTCAACGGGGCCGGTGTAGAATTAATGTAGAAGATTAAGTTTGAATTTTATTGAAGTCTAGTATAAGTTTGTATAGGGCGGAGCGGGAGCGCAAGAAAAGCTCACTTGCGCTCTCTCGTGAATTCGCCCCGCTTCACCGCAATAGATAAGCTAGGCTTAAGTTGTTTTGGTTAAAATAAGTGCACGTATTTTCCGTAGTTGCATTAATTATTTTTTACAGCCACCTTTTTTGTCTTTCGGTTTTTAGCGACGAGATAAACTAATCTTAGTTAACAAACACCACATGTCCAAAGCGGGGGAAGGATTCTAGTACAGGGTGGTAAATTAAAGAAGAAGGAAAAAAGAAGAAGAAAAACTCCATGCATTTAAAAAAAAAACACAACACGAAAAAAAAGGAACCACAACAGGCGGGCGAGAAATATAATATGCCTATAAATAGGAGGCCAATGACGTCTGCCATCTTAAAACAAACGATGAAATCGTCACTTATTAGTTCACCGATAGTATCATCGGACGACAACGACTGATTATAGTCGGTCGAACCTTTTGAAATTTTGTAGATAAGATATTTTTAACAAATATAATTCAGACGGTCTCTAGTCTGAATTGCCAAGAAGAAATATTAGAGTCAATAGACAAAAACTTGTAAAAATTCTGGTCTTTGGAAGAAGTTCCATCTTCTAAAAAGATGTTGTCGCCAGAACAAGAGCTATGTGAGGAACATTATCGGAAGACTACAGGAATACTGCCTTCAGGTCGATTTGAAGTTAAACTTCCATTTAAGTCGGATCCAAGCGTTTTGGGCAAATCATTCGAGATAGCCAAACGCCGATTTCTGTCGCTCGAGAGAAGATTATCTCGAGATCCGAACTTAAAGAAAATGTATTTGGAATTTATGGAAGAATACGAATCCCTAGGCCATATGTCCCCTGCAAGCAATGACGTTCTTGCTTCTCCACACTACGTCATACCCCACCAGTGTGACTTGCGGCCGCAAAGTACAACGACCAAACTACGAGTTGTTTTTGATGCGTCCTGCAAGACATCCACACAGAAGTGTTTAAATGAGTTGTTGATGGTGGGTCCAACAATTCAGGAAGAGCTTTACTCAACTCTTCTTAGATTTCGGCTAAACAAATTCGCTCTGGTAGCCGACATAAAAAAGATGTATCGTCAAGTGATGGTAAATGAAGCAGATCGACGATACCAGTTGATAGTGTGGAGAAAAGACCCGTCTGAGTCCTTGAAATTGTGCAAGCTCAACACCGTTACTGATGGCACTGCACCAGCCCCATTCCTGGCCATAAGGTGTTTGAAGAGGTTGAGTGAATCCGTGAAAAATACATTCCCTCGAGCTGCTAAAGTTATTGAGTCTGACTTTTACGTCGACGACATGTTAACGGGTGCTGGTTGCGTGGAGGAGCTAAAGACAATTAAGTCTGAAGTAACTCAGGTTCTTCGAAACACTGGGTTTGAATTGAGTAAGTAGTTTTCAAACTCGCCTGAAGTTACTACATCCGAGAGCACGATTAAGCCAATAACACTTTCGGACTCAGAGCTGACAAAAACATTCAGTCATGGGTCAAAGGGCGACTAAGCGGAATATTCTTTCGGTGACGTCAAAGCTTTTCGACCCCCTTGTCTTATTAAGCCCGATCCTTATTAAAGGAAAGATCCTGTTGCAGGAACTTTGGCTTAATAAGCTAGATTGAGATGAGTCGATTCCACTGCACTTGGAAACCGCGTGGAACAAAATTCAGCTCGCCTTGTCAAAGTTATAAGATATCTTAATACCGAGATTTGTGATGAGTGAGCCAATGTCACCAATTGAAATTCATGCCTTCTCTGACGCATCGATGAGAGCCTATGGAGCCTGCGTTTATATCCGTTGCAAATCTGCAGAAGGTAGTAAGTCTCATTGTTGACTGCAAAGTCGAAAGTAGCGCCGCTCAAGACAAAGAAGCTCCCCCGTCTTGAGTTATGTGCCGCTCACCTTCTCGCGGACCTCTGTCGCAAAATAAAACCTTTTATCAAAGCACCGATCGAACGAAGTATATATTGGTCAGATTCGGAAGTTTGTCTTCATTGGATTCGTTCCCATCCATCGTCGTTGTCAACGTTCGTATCAAATAGAGTGGCTGAGATTCAAGAGTGGTCAGAGGATAGCACGTGGCGGCATGTACCAACTAAACAGAACCCGGCAGATATTGTGTCAAGAGGTGGAGACGTAAAGGAAACGATAGAATCAATCTGGTTCACAGGTCCATCGTTTTTAACGGAGCCGGAAGATAAGTGGCCAACGAGCCCCGGTTTGATCCGTCACCAGAGATTTTGCAGATGAAAGCAAAGAAGAATGCGGTCGGACTGACTGCAATGGTCTCTACCTCATATTTATTGGAAGTGATAGAAGGATTTTCCTCTCACTTAAAACTGCTGCGAGTGTTCGCTTACATGGTCCGCTTTATAAACAGGTGTACAAAATTAGTAGTTACGTCCGATAATGTACCTTAACCTGTCGAATATCAAGAAGCTTTTAATAAAATTGTCCAGATAGTCCAAGAGCATGAGTATCAAGAAGAAATTAAAAATATTCGAAAAAATCTTGTTGTTAGCCCAAGCCTACAGAAGCTAAGTCCGTTTGTCCATGAAACCTCTCAGGTTGCGCTTACCTTTTCGTTGTTGCGCGTTGGGGGGCGACTAGCTAATGCTCCTATTTCGTACGATGCCAAGTTTCCAGTATTGTTGACGAAGCGCTCTCAATTTGTTCAGAGCTACGTCCGATACTTGCACGAGTCGAATTTTCATGTGGGTCCACGAGCACTAGTGAGTCTCTTGCGACAGCGCGTTTGGATAGTAAACGCGCAGGAAGTCTGCAGTCAGATAGTGCGGTCATGCATACGCTGTTTTAAATGCAAGCCTCATCTGATGACTCAAATCATGGGAGATTTACCCTTAGATCGAGTTGGTGCTGTCCGCCCATTCTCCATATGTGGCGTGGATTTCTGTGGCCCAATTGAAACGACGTTGAAAATTCGTGGTAGACCACCCTACAAGTCTTACATTGCCCTTTTTGTTTGTTTTGCGTCCAAGGCAGTTCATTTAGTAGTAGTATCTGACTTATCAACTGATTCCTTTTTATTGGCATTTCAAAGGTTCGTTGGTCGCGGAGGATGTCCGCAGATTGTGCACTGCGACAACGCGACGAACTTCGTCGGAGCGAGTCGCCACTTCGCGGCACTGCGGCAGCGAATCGAGGACGAGGCGGACGAACTGCGACAATACGCATCAAAAAAAGGATGCGTATTTGGGAGGCAGGTGTGAAGTCTGCAAAGCACCTACTCCTACGAGCGGTGGGCAGCGCGAAGTTGACCGCAGAGGAGCTGCAGACCGTCCTCGTTGGAGTCGAGGCCGTCCTGAACTCGAGGCCCCTGGGCGCCCTCAGTCAGGACCCAAGCGACGGCGAGGCGTTGACTCCCGGGCACCTGTTGACAGGCGGGCCGCTCATCGCCCCACCAGCACCGCGGACCCCGGACCAGCAGGGTCTAACGTGCTTGCGGCGATGGCGGCTTGTCTCGTCAATCAAGCAAACGTTTTGGCAGCGATGGTCCCGGGAGTACGTCTTGGGCCTACAGGCGCGGTCGAAGTGGCAGCAGGAGCAGGAGGACGCCAGGAAGGGCGATCTGGTCCTGGTCGCCGAGGACAACCAGCCGCCCCAACAGTGGATCACCGCCAGGGTCGTCGAGACTCACGCCGGCGCGGACGGAAGGGTCAGGGTCGCCGACGTCAGGACTAGTGCAGGAGCGGTCTTCAGGAGAGCAGTCCACAAGCTGGCGAGGTTGCCAGTGGTTGAAGCCTGATGGAGGCCTTCAACGGGGCCGGTGTAGAATTAATGTAGAAGATTAAGTTTGAATTTTATTGAAGTCTAGTATAAGTTTGTATAGGGCGGAGCGGGAGCGCAAGAAAAGCTCACTTGCGCTCTCTCGTGAATTCGCCCCGCTTCACCGCAATAGATAAGCTAGGCTTAAGTTGTTTTGGTTAAAATAAGTGCACGTATTTTCCGTAGTTGCATTAATTATTTTTTACAGCCACCTTTTTTGTCTTTCGGTTTTTAGCGACGAGATAAACTAATCTTAGTTAACAAACACCACATGTCCAAAGCGGGGGAAGGATTCTAGTACAGGGTGGTAAATTAAAGAAGAAGGAAAAAAGAAGAAGAAAAACTCCATGCATTTAAAAAAAAAACACAACACGAAAAAAAAGGAACCACAACAGGCGGGCGAGAAATATAATATGCCTATAAATAGGAGGCCAATGACGTCTGCCATCTTAAAACAAACGATGAAATCGTCACTTATTAGTTCACCGATAGTATCATCGGACGACAACGACTGATTATAGTCGGTCGAACCTTTTGAAATTTTGTAGATAAGATATTTTTAACAAATATAACATATGTGGAAAGATCCATCCATCTAGTTATGCTATAGAAGCTATAGGATATAGTGGACTGATCCCGGCTGTTTCGACTTATATACTGCCTGCAAACAAAAGAATAATGTGTGCAAAGTTTCAAGTCGATAGCTCTGAAACTGAGGGACTAGTTGGCGTAGAAACAGGCAGGCAGGCGGACAGACGGATACGCTTATATCGACTCAGGAGGTGATCCTTATCAAGTATATATATACTTTTTAGGGTTGGAGATGTCTCCTTCACTGCGTTGAATACTTTAGACCAAACTTATAATACCCTCTGCAATGCTATACAAAAACACAAAAATTTTATTTGTTTACATATACTTATGTTTACATACAAACCATCACTTTGATCATCATGAAAAAAAAATTAGCGAATCGAGGAAATTCTGAGTAGATGTACTAAATAAAGGGGGACAAAAATAATAATAAAATTCACTTCCTCTCTTTATCTTAAAGCGGACGGACGTGTTTGTTTTGTGCGCACTACGTTTTAGGTAAAATAATTATTTATTTAATTTACTTTCCAAACATAGCCCTGCTCTGCTTCTTCATCTCCTAAGGTGCTGTTGCTATTCTTTTGCTTCTACTCTCGCTCAATAGAGATTCTTATCTCTATTTCTTTAAATCTTACTAACTTGCACTAACTGCTCTCTTTAATCTCCCCTTCTAGTTTCCTTGGTACAGTGGTTCAAGGTTCCTCATTAATAAAATCAAATAATATTTTTAAATTAATTATTAATTTTTTTAATAATTTTTAATAAATTAATTATTTAATTTTTAATAATTTTTAATAAGTTAATTATTTAATTTTAAATAATTTTAATAAATTAATTATTTAAATTTTTAATAATTATGGATTTTAAATTGGTCTGTGCATTAAAGTCTTACAATAAGACAATCTCGTCTTCCCAGCCTACCATCCATTGCTGGCTCTGTGAAAACGTTTTACACGTTAAGTGTGCTGGGTTCACGGCCTCAGTTTCGGATGCAATCTCGCGAAGGTCTGGTCTCCACTTTTGCTGTGATGGTTGTCGTGCTGTTCAGGACGAAATGAGATCGTTCATGAGGCAGACTAAAAGCGGTTTCAAGGAGTTGATTAGTGGTTTTCGAAAAATCAATGACCAACTCTGTGCGCTTGATACACAGTTTAGTAGCCTTCAACTACTAAATGAGTCTCCAAAGCGTAAGAAATCCGCTTTTAGTGATGTGCTCGGGTCGAATAATCTTCAGCCTGCTCAGCCGACAACTATGCAGCCGCTTATATCTCTAGCCACCCCAAAGGCCGGACCTGAGAAAAATTCGGCTTCCGAATGTCTCGGTATCAATGAGCAATTGTCCGATATGTCTCTGTGGCATCGCTTCAAGAGATCCCAGACCCAATAATTGAAACTCCTGTAACAGTCACCAAACAGGGTAATAAACCGTCCGGACGCACTGATGCCGCAGTATCAGTTATGGCGGCACCAAAACCCTTGCAGGTGATTCCACCATCGAAACACATTTTTGTTTCCCGGCTTGCCCCTGATACTTCGGAGATTGATATCTAGGCTTACATCAAAGCCAACGCAAAGCCGACATAAAGGTGGTGGATATTACAAAATTCAAACATTCTTACACCAGGCACACGTCATCTTTCAAAATACGTGTGCCCTTGCAGATGTTCAAGACGATCTGTTCCGCCAGCTTTTGGCCAGAGAACATTTTCGTCCAAGAACATCAACCAAGTACGGTGAAAAAAAAGATAACCAAACCTGTGGGTGTAAAACTCCCACATGTTAAGGCCACTGATCAACCTTCCACCTCATCTTCCTCAATCTCAAAAAACTAATGTCTTCATTAACACTTACCTATCAAAATACAAGAGGGTTACGTAGTAAACTTCCCAAACTGTATTCTGATAGTTCTTTTTTTGCATCCCACATTATAGTATTTACAGAAACTTGGTTAAAGCCGGAGATCTTAAGCTCCGAAGTTTTTCCTAGTAGGTACACCACTTTTAGATGTGATAGAACTTTGCGAAGGGGAGGAGGAGTGCTAATTTCTGTAGACTCCAAATTCGCTTCTGAAGAGGTAAAATCACAAGAGTTTGGTAAAATTGAATTTCTTTGCATCAAAATCACTTTGTCCGATCAATATTTGTATGTTACCTGTTCGTACATACCACCTTCGTCCGAACCACCAACATACTGGCAACATTTGTCCGCTATTCGTTTGGTTTTCGATCGTCTGTCTGATGGTGACCAGCTGATAGCTCTGGGTGACTTTAATATCCCAGAACTTATGTGGTCAAATGTTGATAGTTTACCGTCTTTACAGCTTAACTCCCACCATGACTTCCCTGAGGGCGTGTTTGCCATGTCACTCGGGCAAATTAACCACGTTAGAAATTCTTTAGGTCTGCTGTTAGACTTTTGTTTCGTTTCTGATCCTGATGGAATTACTCTTTCCAGAACGTTGCCCCTTTCTAACCCTGAGGATCCATATCATCCCACTCTTGAGGTTTCAATCGAAAATAATTACTTTTTTGACCTAAAGTCTACAGTTAAATCTCAGAAAGTTCGTTTCTTTCGTAAGGCTGACTTTACGAAATTAAATAAGTTAATTTTGGAATTTGATTGGTCTGATTTACTGGCATGCGAGGATATAAACATCGCATTACAAAAATTTTATTACACTTTGAACATATTTTTCGACGCTTGCGTGCCGTGGAAATATCCGTCCGCTTCAACGAATCCGCCTTGGTATACAAGGCACCTTATAAATTTAAAGAATAGTATGAGTAGACTTTTAATCAAACATAGATTGTTGGGCCAAGCAGCCACCAAAAGGTGCATTTAAAATAATCATAAAATGCTAAGCTGCAGCTGTTGTTATCAGCATGTTTTCGTCTCTGTTTTGTCTCCCAGTTTCGCATGCGCTTTATTGTTATTTGTAGCGTATGCGCTTTGGGGAGCTTTGGTTGAGCTTCTGCGCAAGCTCTTAGGTTTTTATGACTTGTAATTCGGCATTGTTTTGGACCGGTCGCGGAATTTGTTTTGGGGTTAAATTGACCCATAATAAATTGATTTGTAAAATTGAACCTGGTCTATTAATTCGGCCGCTATCAAAACGCTGATAGCTCAACATTGGTGACCCCGACGTGATTTCATCCCGGTTTATTATTGTTATCAGCATTAAAAGTGCCAAGAAAACGCCCTTGTTGTTGTTGCTACAAGTTGCATTTTAATTGAAGAATGGAGTCTGGATCTGAGATTATTGGAGCTGCTGCCGCAAACCGGGAAAGGATGCTGCGGAGAAGAGCAGAGGTGGCCTGCCAAGAAATGGAGGCGCTGCATCATAAGGTGAAGGCTGCGGCGCGGACTGAGGATTCTTCCATTATGGCGCTGGAGTCGGTGGAGAAGCGTTTGCGTGAGCGGTTCACCGCGCTTCAAGAAGAGTTGGAGGAGCTTAATTTTAGCGAGATCGGGAGTGATCTGTATTGGAGATTCTCGCAGCTGGCGACTGATGTGGAAGTGGAAATTCAGTTGGAGGTTGCCAAGCGCTCCATTAGAATCGCTGCCCACTCCACACTTCTCGACGGTGCCAGTGTATCGCCAATGCCAAACAAGCAAGCCCCCTCCTTGCCACCGTTGCC
This sequence comes from Drosophila ananassae, assembly GCF_017639315.1. Lineage (NCBI taxonomy): Eukaryota > Metazoa > Arthropoda > Insecta > Diptera > Drosophilidae > Drosophila > Drosophila ananassae. Next base: position 21,059,309 of record NC_057929.1, on the reverse strand, counting down.
GATGCCAACATTCAGCGGCGGCTATGCCGAGTGGCCGGATTTCTGCGCCCTTTTTAAGACCACGATCGACAGCCATCCTCACCTAACGAAAATGGAAAAGCTCCGGTGGCTCATTTCATGCCTGCGCGAGTCAGCCTTGGATACGGTGAGAGCTCTGGAAATTAATGACGCGAACTACGATGTGGCCCTTGACCTATTGCGCAATCGTTTTAGTAATCGGCGTTTAATATTTCAGTCTCACATTAATGAGATCCTGCAGCTTCGTGTGGTCGAGCCAGGATCTGTTACTACTTTGCGGGAGCTATCGGATCGGTTCAATGGGCATATGCGGGCTCTTATGAGTTCCGGATCAGCTGCCGAGATCCAAGGATGTTTGCTTATCCAGATTATCCTGCAGAAGTTGGATCCAGCCACAAGGGCCAAGTGGGAAGACACTCTCGCCGGAAGCAACGACAGCATTCCGTCTTGGGAGTCCATGGCACGATTCTTGGAGCAAAGGTGCCGGACTCTTGAATGCGTCGAGTTTTCTTTGGCGGCGTCTCCCCCAGCTAACCAAGTGGGCCGAGGTAGATCTTGGAATAACCGATCTTCGTGCATGGTTATTAACGCCCGTCCTGCTCTATGCGCCCTGTGTGGCATTTCGGAGCACGAGCTTCCTTCTTGTTCAAAATTTAGTGCTTTGACAATTGAGGAACGGTACGACGAAGTGCGGCGTCTGGCTCGATGTTTTGTTTGTCTGGAGGATGGCCATCTCTTGACCTATTGTCGGCTGGTCAAATCCAATTAGGTCACAGGCTTCCCATTGCCCAGAATACGCGATTTGGCTGGGTGATTTCTGGACGCGGTGAACTATCACGGGATGTGTCGTCGCTCTATGCTAGGAAAGATAACCCAAGGAATACCCACTGGAATGATGTGACTGCTGCCCCTTCCAACAGTGTTATTGAAGGCCCACCCTTCAATGGGGGGAGGATGTTGGGCCAAGCAGCCACCAAAAGGTGCATTTAAAATAATCATAAAATGCTAAGCTGCAGCTGTTGTTATCAGCATGTTTTCGTCTCTGTTTTGTCTCCCAGTTTCGCATGCGCTTTATTGTTATTTGTAGCGTATGCGCTTTGGGGAGCTTTGGTTGAGCTTCTGCGCAAGCTCTTAGGTTTTTATGACTTGTAATTCGGCATTGTTTTGGACCGGTCGCGGAATTTGTTTTGGGGTTAAATTGACCCATAATAAATTGATTTGTAAAATTGAACCTGGTCTATTAATTCGGCCGCTATCAAAACGCTGATAGCTCAACATAGATTATCTGGCTGTACAGTTAGTTATTCAAGATACTTAGTAGCTCGGTCCAATTTCACCGTGCATAACGCAAAATGTTATAGGAGTTATATTCGCCGCTGCAGGATTCAGTTTACTCAGGATCCGAAACAGTTTTATAACTTTGTAAACACTAAGCGTAAACATGTATCTTTTCCCCCACTGCTTACGTTTGAGAACTCTTATGCGAACACCGATCAGGCAATGGCCGATCTCTTTGCACAGTTTTTTCAAACTACCTATTCACCAAGCAGCAGTTTAGCTCAGCCTTACACTTATAATATCCAATCAGCCAACCTTATATTTTGCCCATCTTTTGATCAATGTGGTGTGTTATCGGATCTTCTTAAGGTTAAGCCCGTGTATTCGCCAGGCCCTGATGGAGTACCAGGCTGTGTTCTGAAGTACTGCGCCGAGGCACTGTGCAAACCGCTTGTTAAACTCTTTAATCTATCGCTGGAAACTTCGATCTTTCCCCTTATGTGGAAGGAATCCTTCATTATTCCGCTGCATAAAAAAGGGAAAAAATCCGACGCTGCTAATTATAGAGGCATCTCTAAATTGTCAGCAATTCCAAAGCTTTTTGAAAAACTTATCACTCCACAATTGCAACACCTATGTAGTTCAATAATAACTCCGTGCCAGCAACGCTTCATGAAGCGCCGCTCCACCACTACCAACTTATTGGAGCTAACATCTTTTATCACGGATGGCTTCCGGAATGGCTTACAAACAGACGTCATATACACTGACTTCAGTAAAGCATTTGACTCTGTTAACCATTCGCTTCTTATAGGTAAACTCAGTCTTTTGGGATTCCCATCTGATCTTCTTATGTGGATTTCGAGCTACTTATCAGGGAGAACCCAACGTGTTTTCTTTAAAGATGTTACCTCGCGTTTAGTCCGCGCCACATCTGAGGTGCCCCAAGGAAGCCATCTTGGACCCCTACATTTTACTCTGTTTATTAACGACTTGCCCCTTGCCTTAACTAATTCACTTGTACTTATGTACGCTGATGACGTTAAGCTATGCCTTCAGTATAAATTCACTAGCGCCCAGTCTAGACTTCAATCCGATTTGGATAAACTTCAAAATTGGTGTTTAGCAAATAACCTAAAGCTTAATGGATCGAAATGTAAACTTTTGTCTTTTTACCGATCTAGTCCTCACCAGGCTATGTACTTTCTCTATGGGAACGCCTTAGAACGATTAACTCAGGTTAACGATCTGGGTGTCCTATTAGATTTGAAACTTAAATTTACCGACCATGTATCTACCATGGTTAATAAAGCTATGGGTGTGCTTGGTTTTATTAAAAGATGGTCAAAAGAATTTAATGACCCGTACATAACTAAAACGTTATATACATCACTGGTCCGTCCGATTCTTGAGTATGGATCGTGTGTCTGGAGTCCTCAATATGGAGTACACCAAGATCACATTGAATCTGTACAAAAAAAACTTCCTTACTTTTGCGCTTAGGGGACTTAATTGGGATGCAAATCTTTACCTCCCCTCTTATCATAGTACACTTTTACTAATCAACTTACCATCATTAACAAATCGTAGAACGATGCTGGGTGTCATGTTTTTATATAATCTTATTTATGGAAATATAGACAGCCAGCATTTACTAACACGCTTAAATTTTAACATTCCTAGTAGAAGGACCAGAAACTTTCGTCCTCTGCTCCTCAGCCATTGTAGTTCGACATATGCCCAACACGATCCGTTCAGGGTATTATGTTCGGACTACAATGGTCTCTACCACATCTTGCCACTTTGTTCTACTAACAATCTTAAATCGCTTATATTAACCGCCTTATCTGTGCAACACTCTTCCTCGTAATATCTTTCTCCAAATCCTCGCTTATCTATCTCGGATCTATTCCCGCGATTCGAGCCGTACGTTACGCGGCAGCGTCCCTCGGTCGGTTGGACGGGAGGTGGGCTGTACGTATGCAGTGGGTACCGCGCAAAAAAAAGTCCTTGTGTGCTATAACCTAGTTAAGGACATAAAAAAAATAATTGCATAAACTTAATTTTGCACTTTTAAATGCTTGCCCATAGCGTCGTACATACGATCGGCCATCTGCATCTGCCGTCATGCGCTAGCGTTGTATCGCTCTCTCGCGGTATCTCTCGGTCGCTTCGCAGCATCAAGAGATTGCGTTGAGCCCCGCTTCCAGTCTTTAATTCTAATTCGGTCTTCAACCCTTCGCAGGTCATATAACAACAAGGTACAATGAACAATGTGCATCTGCAGTTTACACAATCGCGTCATCACAGATTTGACCGCGCATCATCACAGATTTGGTCATGGTCATGAAAATAAAAAACTTCCATAGGAAAATGTTTTGGGGAATAATCATAAAAGACCAAAAATTAATGTAAAAAATCGGAGATTTGAACTTTGGATGATTATTCCAAAGATATGGTAAATGCTAGATGTAATTTTTTAATTTTAGTTGGTACACATACATTTCAAAAATGATATTCACTAAAAACAATGATGGTCAACTTCCTGATTTGATGGGATGCAAATCTTTACCTCCCCTCTTGTCATAGTAGACTTTTACTAATCAACTTACCCTCATTAACAAATCGTAGAACGATGCTGGGTGTCATGTTTCTATATAATCTTATTTATGGAAATATAGACAGCCAGCTTTTACTAGCACGCTTAAATTTTAACGTTCCTAGTAGAAGGTCTAGAAACTTTCGTCCTCTACTCCTCAGCCATTGTAGTTCGACATATGCCCAACACGATCCGTTCAGGGTATTATGTTCGGACTACAATGGTCTCTACCACATCTTGCCACTTTGTTCTACTAACAATCTTAAATCGCTTATATTAACCGCCTTATCTGTGCAACACTCTTCCTCGTAATATCTTTCTCCAAATCCTCGCTTATCTATCTCGGATCTATTCCCGCGATTCGAGCCGTACGTTACGCGGCAGCGTCCCTCGGTCGGTTGGACGGGAGGTGGGCTGTACGTATGCAGTGGGTACCGCGCAAAAAAAAAAAAAAAATGAAAAAAACAACTTAAAAAATTGGGAAAAAAATAATTTAGCCCTTTATAGGCTCTTATGACATTCCTGTAACAAACCTCATCCGTTCCTCTAATATGTACGCTAAATAATATGAGTTCATTTAAATCAGTGTTACTGTATTGTACCACACCGAACCACACCGACCTGTATTGTACCACATAGACCACACCGAACATTTAGTATCAAACAAAAATCATAGATGACGTTATTTATTCACTTTATCGAGTTTGAATTTCGTACGTAGGTAAAAGTGACAAGTTTGAAAATCGCGCGAAAGTTTGAAATTCATTAAAAATACAAAACGTGTGTAAAATTTTATTTGTTTTCGCCGAATTCTACGGGTAAGTGAATAATTTGTTTCATATACTGTTATCAGAGCATATTTTTGTTTTTTTGTGTAAAAACCGGAACTTTGTATGTTTGTGACACATACCTTAAAATGTCAAATAAATACGTAAAAATAAATATTTTTAAAGTTCTGAAAAATACGTGTATTTTTATTTGTTGAAACCTATCATATTCCTTAGAATCTTTAAATTATATGATCATGGGCTATAAAGGGTTAAAAAATAACTAAAAATAACAGGTCAAATATATACATAAAACAAGAAAGGAAAGCTAACTTCGGGCGGAGCCGAAGTTGATATACCCTTGCAGTTGAGTCGCAGTCCGCTAGGTGGCGCCACGCATCTTATATTATTAGATATATAGCGGATCGTATATAGTCGGCCGATCCTTATGAAATTTGGCATATTGAATTATGTTGCCAAAAGAGAAATCCATTGAAACTCCCATGCTTCTAACTTGAAAAACAACGAAGTTATAGCATTTCCGATCAATCAGTTATATGACAGCTATAGGATATAGTAGGCCGATCCTTATGAAATTCGACAAATCAGATTGTTTTTCTCAATAGAATCTGTACCAAATCCCATCTTTCTAACTTAAAAAACACCAAAGTTATGCCAATTTCGATCGTTCTATGACAGCTATAGGATATAGTCGGCCGATCCTTATGAAATTTTGTACACAAGATATTTTGGTCAAATATAATATGTGTGGAAAGTCTCAACCCTCCAACTTCAAAAACATCAAAGTAATGGCATTTCCGATCTATCAGTTATATGGCAGCTATAGGATATAGTCGACCGATCCCGGCCGTTCCGACTTATATACTGCCTGCAACGGAAAGAAGGGTGTGTGCAAAGTTTCAACTCGATAGCTTTAAAACTGAGAGACTAGTTTGCGTAGAAACAGACAGACGGACAGACGGACCGACGGACAGACGGACAGACGGACATGCTCATATCGACTCAGGAGGTGATCCTGATCAAGAATATATATACTTTATAGGGTCGGAGATGTCTCCTTCACTGCGTTGCACACTTTTGACCAAAATTATAATACCCTCTGCAAGGGTATAAATATACGCATTTGAAAAAAATATAAAAAGGTGTTCTTTTATATCACAGGCCGACAATTTCCAACTTTTTTTTTCCTCCACGCATAATTTTACCTGCTCCATAATCTTTAGGCTCCCCTGAACCAAAGTCCAGAACAAACATAGGTTCTATCACCCACCGTTTCCGCGGTACACCTAAGAGAAGAAATTGATCAAATTTTACCATATATTGAATTATGTAGGCCGTGAAATGGCTACGACCATCATTGTTTCCAGTACATATCATTTTTGAAATGTATGTGTACCAACTAAAATTAAAAAATGGTATCTAGCAGTTACCATATCTTTGGAATACTCATCCAAAGTTGAAATCTCAGATTTTCTGCGTTAATTTTTGCTCTTCTATGATTTTTCCCCAAACATTTTTCTATGGAAGATTTTTATTTTCTTATTGAAATCAGTAGATCATACCATGTTTTAATTTTGGATTTAAGGAAAAACTCGAAATAATTTTATTGAATTTAATATAGGTGGTTCAACAATATTTTCTTAAATTAAATTGGAGTTTTTAATCTCATATTTTCAAAAAGTCGTGGCTATCTACAACTTCTTTAAAGCTTTACTAAACAAGCTGAACCTGCAATAGATACGTTTTGAATATAGAAACAGTTTTAGATAGCCATGACTTTTTGAAAATATGAGATTTCACGGCCTACATAATTCAATATATGGTAAAATTTGATCAATTTCTTCTCTTAGGTGTACCGCGGAAACGGTGGGTGATAGAACCTATGTTTGTTCTGGACTTTGGTTCAGGGGAGCCTAAAGGTTATGGAGCAGGTAAAATTATGCGTGGAGATTTTTTGCTGTTGGCCTGTGTATTTACCTTTTATATTTACACTATATTTACACCTTTTATATATACAGAAAAAAAGTATATGAAAAGGTAATATTAATTTTTGACTTACTTCACATACTTTGGAACAATTTTTTACCAAAAGAACCATACTTTAAAATAATTCCAGCGTAGATTAAAGGTAATTTTATTTTCATTATTACCTATTTAGTTATTTTCTTTAAGAGGGCTATACATTTATACAAAATTTACTTTCTTCGTTTTAATTTTTTATGATACAATCAATGCAATGCTCGATCAATAAATGCTCTTTGAAAATAAATGTATTTATGTATAAAATGATTTGTTGGGACAAGCAGCCAAAGGCGAAACTGTTTAAAATAATCTTAGTGACTCTGGAACGGAGGGTAGCGGCGGTTTTATTAGCAGTTTTTGTTTTGTTTGCTTATCCCAGGTCCTCATGCGCTTTGGTAATTGTAGCGCATGTGTTTTGGGAACTTGCGGAGAACTACTGCACACTAACTCATCTTGTATTTGTGTGCGATCTCTCACCTTGCCTCCTGCCCACGGAATGGTGAACAACTGCATTATTCTGAGCTCCTATTGCTAAGCTTCGTCTTTACTTGTATTAAGAGTTAAATTGAACCTAATAAAAATTGAAAATCTGAACTGCTACTCGTTTATTTAATCGGCCGCTTTTAAAAACCATCAAAAGGGTAACATGATTCTTTGAAGTCTTTCTAGATAAAAGTATTAAGTTTAATATATATTTTATTAATTATATTATACATAATTATTCGTACAATATTTGGACCTAAATTAATATAATATATTATTTTTTGTTTGATCTTTCTCAGAGTTTATTGAAGTGCCGGAGTTTCTGTTAGCAGCACCAGAGAACCAAGATTCGAGACTCAAGAGATCAAGGAGGATTAACGGGCGTCAAGGTGGAAGGATCTGAGTTCCGTGATCCTATCCTCCTTAGGTAGACCGGCAGCCTTACTGTCGAACGCGAGTATATAAAAGCAAGTGCGGAAAAATCCCTGATCCTTGGCTAAGCTGAAGCTCAGGGTAAAATGAGTCGGGTTAGTTGTTTCCCGGACACGGCAAATATCCTGGTGTCAAAGTATAGAGACGGATCGTTCTGGCGTCGTAGGTGCGATCCTGCAAAGAGAGGGGTGACCAGCTCGGGAACTCAAGCCCAACTAGAAACCAATCAGGGGCACCACGGTGCAGTCAGAAGGCTGCTGATCCAGGATCGCCTGGGGTAAAGGAGGCGCGATGCCCAACCTCTGGTCGCATCGCGCAGAGCGTATGCATGCCGGTGATTGGCGACGAGAGGTGAACGCAACCGTGAGTGTGTCCTGATAGGTAGGAAAGTCTTTCGTGCCCTCGTCCGCCTGCCAGGGTCCAAGAACGTACATCCTGCCCGAAGTATGCCTGGGAGGTGTGCCAACTGGCGACCAACACAGATTAGGTGCCGACCACGGAGTAACGGCACCCACTCAGTAGCGGAGACGCTGCTGTAAAAGATCGTTGCTTCGTCCGCCACAGGCCGCTCCACACTACCGATGTCCGTGAGATTTTTCCGTTGGACTGAGCAACCTGCCGTCATCTTCAGCTGGATCCGCTCACGTGCAAAGATCACGTGCTGATCATCCTTGACGATGGAGCTCTACCACTCCCGGCATCAGTTCTTCTCGTCGCGGCCAAAGCCCTTTATATACTTTAGGTGAAAGCAGCCACTCAGGATCTGGGTCAGATAGAAATCTACCTGACCGTGGCTTTGGAGGTCCCACTTCATCAGGTTTGGGATGCTTCTAGTCTCTAGGCAGCGTCTACCCATCTCCTATAACTGGGCGTTTGCCTCTGCCCAGAGACGTACAGAACTTGCACTGAGGCAACGCTCATCAGAAGGCTTCTTCTGTTCGCGGGCCTCTGGTGTTCCTGCCAGGAGGATCCTGGCGAGACCTCTTGTGGTGGCTTTGCCCTGTATATATTCCAGGTACTTTCGGAAAGAAAGCCGGGTGCCAATCATCATCCCCAGGAATTTAATGGCTCGCTTGGAGGTAATGGCCATTCCACCGACCTCTATATGCGCCGTTTCCAGTACCTTGCACTGCTGACTAGCAGTGCTTCCGTTTTATGGGGAGCCTCCATCCTGGAGTCACCGCTTTATAATCTTAATGGCTTCATTTGCCACTCCCTCTGCTTCCTCTCGTTTCTGCTAAAACCAACGCTTCGTCGTCTGCAAATCCGACGACGTCACATCCCGCTGGGAGCTGCAGGTCCAAGAATTGATTCTTGGGGAACGCCCACCGTGACATCGAATGTCTCCGTGCCCAATCAGTTGTTGACCTGCTACTCGACCTGCTACCCTGCTCTGCTAATAAAGTAGCTTTGAATTACTTTCTTGAGCGCACTAGGCACATTCAACTGCCTACGGAACTCCAGGGTGTTGGCCCAGTCCGCCGAATTGAAACCCTTGCGCATGTCCAGCGTGACTTTTGCGCCAGTACTTTTTGCGCCACCTTTCCACCTGGATTCTGCTATGGTGTTTCTTCCCTGCTAAAAACCGTATTGACTGTTTTAGAGCCCTCCTGCAAGTTCCACGGCTGCTGTGAGCCTCGTGACAATTTGTCTCCTGAAGACCTTGACTACCGTGTCTAGCAGGCAGATTGGCCATTAGGATAACGGCTCGTCCCTATCTCTTTCCTGCTTCAGTAGCAGCAGTAGCTTCTGTACCTTCCATTTGGTAAGAAACGTACCTTCTTGGAGGCACGTACCTTCTTGTACAGGCTGGCGAAGCTTGTTGGATACAGTAGCAGCGCCAGTTTTAGCGCCCGTCTTGGAACAGCGTCTGGGCATCGCTGCTGCCACTACTTAGTTCATTGTTGTCTCGCCAACCTCTTGGATGTCATCCGTGGGGGTGCTCTGCGGGGGTACTGGACTGCCGGCTGGGATAGCGACGTCACGATGGTCCTGAGCACGTCCGGGTCTGTGGGAGCTTAGCTTCCGGTGCAAAGTCTTTTGATCCCAATTATGCAGGCGTTTCCTTAGGGTTATAGTCCGCCGAGTCGCACAACTCCAGGAAGCACTTCGGCTGATCCATAAAGGTTAGAAGCCGTTCCTCGAAGCTGTCGCTGCATCTCGCTCATTGCATCAGCCTTCTTGGTATCTTGCACTTTTTGCGGGTGGAGTCGATCTAGCTGCTTCACCAATACACCGAGGTGTGCTGCCTTCAATAACGGCTTCGTGGTTGCATACCCGCCGTAAAGGCCACTTCGACCTTAGCTGCTAAGGCGTCAGCCATTTCAACAGCGCCACCAGGTGCAAAGTTGCCGATTACGTGTGCTTGTTCGGTAAAGATCCCCGTTTGGAGTGTGTCTGCTCTAAAAAATCGAAGCATAGGTTCTCTCTGCTCTCCTTGCTGGTCGCTAGCAGTAAAGCTGCAAAGGAGGGACTGGCGTACGTAAGATATATGACTGAGCCTGCACAGGCTTTGCCGAACGTTTGTTGGTTGCCCTCGTGCAGCAAAACAAGGTCGAGGGAGGGATTCGAGGGAGGTTTCTCTTGCGAGGGAGGTTTCTCTTGCGACTCTACCTCGAGCCCATGCAATAACGTCCCCGGTAACTAGGACCTTGAATGTCGGTCGCCAATTTGTCCATAATCCTTTCGTAAACAATGAAAGCTGCGCTTGGTGCGAGGTAGCAACTATACATCCACTGACACGGATCCTTTCCCTGACATATCCCTCCGCACTACACACCGTTTGCATAGTTGGGATGTTTGTGCCGCAGCCCCACATCGCTGCATTTCCCGTGAGATCGACAAACCACTGGTTGTCTGAGCATATCCTATAGGGCTTGCTAAGGAAGGCTACATCCGTCTTTACCTCGCGCACAGTCTGCTGTAGTACATCCTGTGCTGCTATACAGTGGTTGAGGTTTAGCTGACGCACTAGCATCACCTTCTATTTGACCCACCACCTTGCTTTGACGTGGGGCATCGGCTGCTCCCAATCTGGTGTCTCAGGATTTTCAGTTCCCTTGCTTCGCATGTGAGGCACCATTCATCGTTTTTGCATATTGCCACCTTGTAGTCAATTGCATTACAGCGAAAACAGCAGCCGCTCTATTCACTGGGTTATGGCTGTCTGCGACTCGCCGTTGCTGCTTCTTGACTTCGAGGGAGATTTGGTCTACAGCTGCCTGCATTGCTATGGCGGCAGTGATATCCTTCACTGTGGCCAGAGCGTCGAGTCCGCACAGTTCTATGAGCGACTCTTTCGTTTCCTCGGAGTACGCTCGGACCTCCGCCTTTTCGCCCAGGACCACCTCAATGTAGCTCTTAAGTGCCTGAGATGAGCTCTCCATAGTCTTGGTCCGTTCCAGTAGAAGCCGACCTTTAGCTTTTCTCTTGACCCTTTTTACGATAGTAACCATGCCTTCCAGCTTGCCACCTCTCTGCTTACCTCTGGACTACCCACTTTATGTTTTTTCGGAGGGGCTGCTTTCTGATCCTTGTCAGGGCTGAGCATCTCCCGCGGCATTTTTGGCGTGTCCTTCTCTCCCAATGCCGAGCCAGTTTACTGCTTTTCCTGTAGTACAGCCACGGGTGGATTTCCACTTGGAGTAATCTTCTTGTTAGACAACATCCTGCGCTGCATGCAACGATGCGTCAAGAATTTACTGCTGGCGGGAGCGAGGGGAGTTATACTGCTCCTACTCGGTCGCCAGAGCCCCTTTTATGGGTCAAGCAGCGAGGGGTTGGCAATTGGTCCGTCACTTCGTTGCATGCCAGTAGTTTCCGACCTCTTCCACGCTATACTGCTCAAAGGACTTGGGGCAGCAGCGCTGTGTTTTATGCTACCCTTTTACTCGGCCTTAGGATTGGAAGTCTGGTGGACGTCTTCTCCCATGTGCCGCCGTCTGTGAAAGAAGTTGTCGGTGTTATTTCTGGGCTCGGGCAATCACGTCGAGTCAAGTTCGCAATAACACAGGCCGACAATTTCCAATTTTTTTTTTCCTCCACGCATAATTTTACCTGCTCCATAACCTATAGGCTCCCCTGAACCAAAGTCCAGAACAAACATAGGTTCGATCACCCACAGTTTCCGCGGTACACCTAAGAGAAGAAATTGATAAAATTTTACCATATATTGAATAATGTAGGCCGTGTAATGAAGATGACCATCATTGTTTCTAGTACATATCATTTTTGAAATGTATGTGTACCAACTTAAATTAAAAAATGGTATCTAGCAGTTACCATATCTTTGGAATAGTCATCCAAAGTTGAAATCTCAGATTTTCTACATAAATATTTGGTCTTCTATGATTTTTCCCCAAACATTTTCCTATGGAAGATTTTTATTTTCTTATTGAAATCAGTAGATCATAACATGTTCTAATTTTGGATTTACGGAAAATCTTGAAATAATTTTATTGAATTTATTATAGGTGGTTAAACAATATTTTCGTCAATTAAATTGGAGTTTTTAATCTCATATTTTCAAAAAGTCATGGCTACATAAAACTGTTTCTATGTTCAAAACGTATCTATTGCAGGTTCAGTTTGCTTAGTAAAGCTTTACAGAAATTGTAGATAACCAACATGATTCTCCTTCTTCATAAGCTAAAAGGGAAATTTTATTCCACGTGCTTTTCGAAAATGATTTTTCTTCCATTTTAAATTAAAATTTGAAATTTAAAGGACCTCCTTCTCCTCAGGACACACCTCCGATTGCGTTCGACACTCGTCACCAATCACCGGCATGCATACGCTCTGCAGGATTTATGTCCGACCAGAGGTTGGGCATCGCGCCTCCTTTACCCCAAGGGATCACTGTGCGTACGCCCCAGCGCGCCTGGATCAGCAGCCTTCTGACTGCACCGTGGTGCCCCTGATTGGTTTCTAGTTGGGCTTGAGTTCCCGAGCTGGTCACCCCTCGCTCTGCAGGATCGACCCTGTTTGTTGCTGTCAAGAAGCGATAAGAACGCCAGACCGGTCCGTCTCTATTGCTCCGACACCAGGATACATGCCGTGTCCGGGAAATTAACCAATTCGAGTCATTATGCAGGGCACCGGAATTCTTGCAGAGGATGTTCTTGATGATGCGGATCTTGTTTTTTTCTGGGTTGTGGTTGTCGGGTCAAGCAGCCGCTGGAATGTTTGGCCGGCAATAATTAATTGAATTTGTTTATATTTTCTTTTATCTTTATGTCTTTTTATCTTTTCTATTCACAGTGTTTTGTGAATTTCTTTGAACATTGCGCTGAGCTCTTTCATATGTGTGTTGGGTGTCCAATGCGGATGTACCTTCTAAAACGAAGTAGAAGTAGGATATATTTGTGTAAGTAAAGCGATTTTTAGACGACTTGTAGAATTTTGGAGAGTTGGTAAGTTTTAAACGTAATTATTTTTCGGCCGGTTTCAGTTAAGGGAGTGGTATTGTTAGTAGATTAATCATGTGAAGCATCATAACTTTCTTCACTCCGATTATATTTTGTGGCTTACATGTTAATTATAAGTTACCCTCTTTACTCGGTTACCTTACCGTTCGGTTACCTCTTATAGAATATGGGCACCGACTCATGGCTTCTCTTTCATGGCTTAAACTTCTTTCACGCAAGCATACCATTGACTAACAAAGGGCAAAAATGATTTAAATGATTCGTAATTCCTTTGTTCATCACTGTAAGCTAAGGATCTTTCAATTGTATATCTACGCGGTATTTTTTGTCATATCAAGTAGTAGTGAGCAAGTCGTCTATTAAAGGGGCTTGAACCCAAAGTGAATAAAGTTAGTGAGTGTATTTTAATGCCGTTGTTATAATGCTTGTCTCTTCAGTGGATGAAGTGCTACTGAGATTGACAGGTAATTGGGATGATTGAGAATTTCGCCCACCTTTGATTTTCGCTCCAAAGTTCCACTATGTAAAGTCTTCGCTGATTTCCCGCTCTCCAGCGCGAGTTTTCGTCAGTTCTGCCATGGTGTCCATTCCATAATTCAAAACCTCAAGACACGGACTTGGAATGCTGTTCACAATGCTCAATTATGGGGCGATTTATGGAAGTTTCTAGCAAAATTTATGGTTTCTTCCTCCTGTTCATCATCTATTTTATTAACTGCTAAATTCTTATCCTTCCCGAGTTTAAGCTGCTTCAAGCAGATGGACAATTAATAAACAAATCTTTTTATTGACAAATCTTTTATTGACTATTGAAGTCGTCTCCCAATAAACTCGACCCCGGAAAGTATCCTGCAAAATACTTTTACACAGAGCAGAAGAAAAGTTAGTACTCATTGAGCAGATCGACCCATGTGGTATACGCCTTGGTGGCATCAATGGTATACACGAGTCAAATCCGTCTGGCACCTAGCGAACTTTCAGTGGTCGTAAAATCGCAAGAACTTAAGAATTCTGTAAAAAGTTCCTATACATGCTGTCCGCTTGTTGTTAGTTCTTTCTGAGCCACGGCTAGTAGGTACTTTGGGAAGGGCGACTCAGACCTGCATTCGCTATGATGTGGATTTGTTGTGGAGATGAGGAAATTTAAGTAAAAATCCATCGACGCATTTTCAAGCTATTCAGAAACAATAACTACATAAGTTTTTATATTGAGGTGGCGGTGAAAAGAGGTGAAATAAAGGTGGCGAACCCTCATGCCACGCACAAAATATCTGATATACATTTTGGCGTCTGAAAAATGCAAAACATTTTGAAAAAATTACACAATAAAAATAAAAAGTTATTTTACCTCGTCAAGACTTTATTTTTATTTGATATCAAATATTTTTGGCGATGCATGAACGTTTAGCATTTTACATCGTTAAAAAGATTTTTATTTGATATCAAAAATTTGTTTGTTTCCTCTATACCAATGACAAAAAGTCGTCCATATATGTTTGATCACACATAAATTAAAACACATACTTATTTTTAGCACTCCCAAGTGCTCGTGTCGACTGCAAAGCTCCTGTTGCAGTGAAAAAAAAGAAGCTGCGAACTGTTTGGGGTATTTTTTCGATATGTAGTCGCAGGCAGTGGCCAATGCATTTATGCACTTATTCTTTTTATACCCTTGCGGAGGGTATTATAATTTTGGTCAAAAGTATGCAACGCAGTGAAGGAGACATCTCCGACTCTATAAAGTATATATATTCTTGATCAGAATCACCTCCTGAGTCGATATAAGAATGTCCGTCTGTCCGTCTGTTTGTTTCTACGCAAACTAGTCTCTCAGTTTTAAAGCTATCGAGTTGAAACTTTGGACACACCCTTCTTTCCTTTGCAGACAGTATATAAGTCGAAACGGCAGGGACCGGTCGACTATATCCTATAGCTGCCATATAACTGATTGATCGGAAATGCCATAACTTGGATGTTTTTCAAGTAAGAAGGATGGGACTTTCCACACATGTTATATTTGGCCAAAATATTTTATTTGAAACCGACTCTATCCTATAGCTGTCATAGAACGTTCGGAATTGACATAACTTTGATGTTTTTTAAGTTAGAAAGATGGGACTTGGTACAGATTCTATTTTGGACAAAATAATCTTATTTGCCAAATTTCATAGGGATCGGCCAACTATATCCAATAGCCGCCATATAACTGAACGATTGGAAATGGCACAACTGCAAGGGTATATCAACTTCCTAGTTAACTTTCCTTTCTTGTTTATATAATAATATTAATATAATATAATTTAATTTTCCGCATAAGTTGCTTACTTTTAAGAGCAGATATTGATTTTCATATATATTGAAACAAATGTTTCAATCTTTTCAAAAAAATGTAATCTAATATTTTCAGTTTATCTTTGGTCACATAAAAATAGTCAATGCTTTAAGAAGGTAATTAAAAACTTTAAATGAGATACTACATACACTTCAACAATAACCGGAAATGCAGCATCCCGAAGCTCTTCTCTCCAGCTGGGTGGGAGAAGCAATTGAACTTGGGCACGCCCTCCATGTGGCAACGGAATTTCAAAGGAACGCTGGGTTGGTAATGCAAGTTTTTGGAGTCTTTCTGTATAAAAAGGGCGTGTATCGTATAGAATTTTAATAAGACTATGCGTTTTTTGTGTATGCACTCCTGATACGGGCAGACCTGGACCTTGGCATTCTAATATGTAGACATCAATTCCATAGCTAGTAGCAACACCTAACGTTGGTGTAATAAAGGCATCAAAATGTGAACAATTTATATAATAGTAGCGACTACTCCAAAGGGCCTCGCCTAAATCACATGTTATGCATTGTGGCTCGGTTCTGATAATAATAAATATATATAATTGAATTCAAACTTTATTTTGTGGATTCTTACTTTCTTGTATCATCGTTTACAGGATCCTTGACAGAATATAAATGTCGCTGACCAGGTTTTTTATCCTGAGTGGCTAAATAGTAAACAATATGATTTACGGTATCCCAGCATAATATTTTTATCACCTGTGGAAAAAATATGTTTTTTAAACATAAAAATTTTTATTTAATAAATTATTTAATAATTGTATTATTAATTTATAAATTATTATTAATAATATGCACTAAAAATCTATAAATTTTTGGAAGCAGGCTCCGGTGTTCAATTTTACTAGTAAATAGTTTTTTCTGGTTTCAATTTTTATATTTTACAAAATAATAACTCTCGTATATGAGTAAAATAAAAATAAACAGCTTCCTCTGGAAATTCCAAAAAGCATTAAAGCGGTTTACTGCTACAACTAAGACATATTCAAAAGATATATAAAATATATTCTGAAATATAAAAAAAATTATAGAACAAATACCGAGGGGCTTAAAAAAACACTTCTTCTCAAATATATTCAATTTCTTTAGGGTGCCAACAATTAATATTTTATATATTGCTTAAAACTTCACTTTTAAGTGAACAGCTTGATTGATACTAAGAGTGTGTCTAAGTTGGTATGAGTGTATGGGTATGCTGTCGTGGGAATTTTACCAGATGCTTAATTTCTTCATTATAGGAATATTGCATCAGTCACTAATTATGCTGTGATTGAATGTGTGTATGTTGTCGCTTCAAGAAGTACCGTTTTAGCAGGGCGACAGCGTAGTGTCGCTGTCGCCAAGTGTGGTTCGGTGGTAAGTATAGACGGAAGAAGCGACGATGCAGGAAGTTGCGTGTATATCGTCGTATGTGCGAAACCGAAACTAGCTGTGCTATTACGATGTCGGAAAACAACGGTGCTGCAACATCAGAAGTTGGATCTGGCTCGCTACCTAATGATTCAGATGGACCATGGCGAATTTTGATGGAAATGCAAAATAAAAACTTGATCGAGCTGTACAATCGGCGACATCTGAAACAACAAATAAAAAAACAATTGTGCTTCCAAAATTCAACTCAGACCTTGACGACGCTGACGCATCGGCCTGGTGTTCAACCGTAAATATAATTTTGGCAGAAAATACTGTTAAAGGCAGCGAGTTGGTAATGGCTTTGAGTGCATCGTTGGAAGGTAGTGCATCACATATGTTATCCTGAGATAACTTGGGACGAATTTAAAGAACTTTTTATGCAGCATTTTGGCATTGTAAAAACACCAGCGGCCATGTTTCTGTCAATGTTCACTAATTGTTCGACCGATGGAGAATGCCTCTCCAATTATGCTAGTCGTATGGTGACGTCACTTATCACGAAATGGCGTGACATGGATGTAGAGGAAATTGAGGTTTCGGTGACGCTTGCGAAGATGGCTCATGTTGATAATAGATTGCAGCGTTTAACCTTTACCGAGCTTAAAGCATTCACGTTCAACAAGAGAAAGAAAAATCTACAAAAGGAAGTATCGTCACCTGACATAAAGCGTTCGAAACTTTCAACAATAAAGTGTCATTTATGTGGAAAATTAGGCCAAAAGATAGAGAATTTCGAGCTTAACAGCAGCAAAATCATCCATTCTCTCAAGCTACAAACAGTTGTGGCAGTAGTGCATATGGCCACCATCAAAAAGCGAATGTAACCTGCTTTAAGTGTTGAAGGGTATTGGTAGTGGCGGCATATGTAACACATTGCAAATACGTTTGTTGTCGTTTATATGGATAACGCAATGGTGGCTGATGCAACAAAAAGTGAGGCTTTGAAAAGGTTGCAAATTACTCTTGACTGTCTCACGAACTCTGGATTCTCATTCAATATAAAAAACTTTCTTTCCTTAAGTCAACAGTTTAATATCTAGGATATGAAGTGAGTGCAGGTGAAATCCGTCCGAATTCGCTTAAAGTTACAGCGTTAACTACCTTGCCATCTTCTCAATCAGTTTCTGCTTTACGCCAATTTATTGGATTAGCGTCTTATTTCAGGCAATTTATGCAAGGATTTTCCTGTTTTATGAAACCGTTGTACCTTTTGACTTCGGAGAAGAATGATTTTGTTTGGAAATCGGAACACAAAATCCAGTCTTAGTCATTTTTGATCCGAACCATCCTATTGAGTTGCATACCGATGAAAATTCTAAGGGATACGGTGCAATCTTGTTACACAAAATCAACAACATGTCTCATGTCATTGAATATTTGAGTAAGGCTGCCTCTCCTGCTGAATCACGGTATCATTCCTATGAATTAGAAACTCTTGCTGTTGTTTTGTCTATGAAACATTTTCGCCATTATTTATTGCTTCACTGGTTGTGACTCACTTAAAGCATCAAGCACTAAACTGGATCTATGTCCCAGAGTGCAAAGATGGTGGACGTATTTACAGTCTTTTACTTTGACATACAATATAAAGAAGGTATACGTCTCATGTTGACTTCTTTTCAAGAAATCTGCCTTCAGCAGAGTTGACTTGCAAAATTCTAGAAAAACGAGTTAATTTGGCAGAAATATTGGACAATTAGCTTTTGGCCGAATAGCGTCAATATTCTGAAATTGTTAATATTGTAAATAAATTTAAAGAAAATTCTCTTGCTGAGGACATTGCTAAACCTTATGAGTTAAGAGCAGGAATATTATATCGAAAAATTCAGCGAAATGGTAGAACTCGATCTTTATCAATTGTTCCTCGATCATTCAGATGGTCCGTAATATATCAGATCCATGAGTTCATCATGAATTTGGGATGGGACAAGACCTTAGATAAGGCCTATGACTATTACTGGTTCGATAACATGTCAACGTACATTCGGAATTTCCTTGAGAACTGTATTACGTGTAAAATTTGAGTCTTCTTCGGGTTAAGTTCAAGTCAGTCTTCATCCAATACCAAAAGTAAATACACCTAGGCACACTATTCACATTGACATAACTGGGAAGTTGAGTGGCAAGTCTGATCAAAAGATATCATTTTCCAGGTGGATGCTTTTATTAAATTTGTTTATTTAACCCACACGCTTAAAATTGAAGCTGAAAATTGCATAAATGCTGTCACGTCGGCTATTTTTCTGTTTGGAGTACCAAACCGCATGATAGCGGATCAGGGCAGATGTTTCGCCAGCACAAGATTTAGTAAGTTTTGTTCACAACAAAAAATTAAATTGCATTTGATTGCGACAGGTGTAAGTAGAGCAAATGGACAAGTTGAACGCATTATGAGCACCTTAAATAACTTATTAACTGCCGTTGAAACTAGCAATCGATCTTGGCAAGATGCCTAGGAGAAGTTCAATTAGCATTAAACTGTACGGTTAGTCGAGTGACAAAGGCCCAAAGGGCCCAAGCCATTTAGAATTGTTTATCGGTAAAGTGGCCCACCCGTTGGGATTGCTTCCACCCTGCGATATGGTGGAACAGGTCAACTTGGCAGAAGTGAGAGCACGAGTAAGTCAAAATATTTTTGCTGTAGCAGCATATAACAAGGAGCAATTTGATAAAAACAAGGATAAAGTTGTTGGATGCAAGGTTGAAGATTTCGTATTGTTAAAAAATGAAGAGAGGCATCAAACAAAGTTAAGTCCTAAGGTCTTTTCAAATAACTGAATTGTTAGAGGGGGATAGATATATGCTCAGGTCTTTGACAAATAATCGAAAATATAAATATGCTCATCTGGCATATTTCTTATCTCATCATGGACAAATACCAGTTGAATTTGAAAGTTGTAATAAGGATTTAAATAATGAAATTGATACAGAAACTGTTGAAAGAGACAGTAATGAAAAAGACACTGTTGAAAGAGACAATAATGAAAAAGACACTGTTGAAAGAGACAGTAATGAAATCATGTAAAGAGACATGGAATCATGTACAGGTTGCCTTAAGGGCTAATAATGAAATTTTTAAAAATAATGAAAGCACAAGTGCAAAACAATTGCTTTGATCATGGCGGGTGGCGCATTAGATAATATAATGTAAAAACTGAATGGTTAATGATAATGTAAAAATGAGCTATGTCAAAGAAAAGAATTTGTATTAGTTAAGAAAGAAAACACAGAAATATGAAGATGTAATTTGTTGATTGAATGGTAACAAACATTTTTGGAATAATTGCGTGTATGTATGAATATGAATAATGAGTGTATGGGTATGCTGTCGTGGGAATTTCATCAGATGCTTAATTTCATCATTATAGGAACATTGCATCAGTCACTAATTGTGCTGTGATTGGTTGTGTGTATGTTGTCGCTTTAAGAAGCGTCGTTTTTGCAGGGCGACAGCGTAGTGTCACTATCGCCGAGTGTGGTTCGGTGGTAAGCATAGAAAGAAGAAGGCACTCAGTTGCGTCCAGGGAGGCACTTGCGTATAGATCGTCGTGTGTGCGGAAAACAACGGCGCTGCGACACTTACAAAATTTTTAATTTGGTAGAAATTTAAAAAGGTAAATAAACCTAATTGACCTAATTGAAACAATTTTTGTATCTTTTTGTATATCACCGTTTTTTTATACCCTTGCAGAGGGTATTATAATTTTGGTCAAAAGTGTGCAACGCAGTGAAGGAGACATCTCCGAACCTATAAAGTATATATATTCCTGATCAGGATCACCTCCTGAGTCGATATAAGCATGTCCGTCTGTCCGTCTGTCCGTCTGTCTGTCGGTTTCTACGCAAACTAGTCTCTCAGTTTTAGAGCTATCGAGTTGAAACTTAGTAGAAACTTAGTAGAAACTTGGTAGTATGTACATAAGACTATATCCTATAGCTGCAATATAACTGATTGATCGGAAATGCCATGACTTTGGTGTTGGGCCAATGTTAAACGAGCCAATGTCGGCCGGATAAGAGATAACATAACAAACGGACAGACAAAAAAAAGGATAGAACTTCTCACTTCACACACCCCGAGATGTAAATGGGGTGACATCAACCCACCCTACCATGGCCAATTTTATTCTATTTGTCTCCTGTGAGATACTGAATCAGGCCCCTTTGAATTTTGAAACCTAAAACGCAGTCTTCTCTGTCATTATAATAATTTCCTTTTTATTAAATGTAAAAAAATGTAAATAAATATATTGTATTTCTATTATATATTATTATAAATATATTTGTTTAAAACTATAGATATGTGTACTTTCATGCCTTATGACAAGAGACAAAAGATGACTTATATATCCACTCCTTGTTCCATGTCATGTGATCCCGCGCAAATCGAAGTCGCGCTTCCTTCCGTGCATCATTGAGAGGAGGTTTTTTTTTTATTTTTAATCTCTTTAAGTGTTTAGCACTCCGAATAACTCGTTTTACCGTTGCCAAACTAGCATTTACACCGCATTCATCCCTGATTTTACTGGCAGACAGGTGGGAATTCGAAGCAGTTCGAAGGATTAATCGCCTCTCTGATGCCGTCGTAGCATATTTTTTTCCTCCTATCATTTTTTTCCCGTAATCGGCTTCATTACGAAGAAAATTGCTTACCACGTTTTGACTTCGACCAATCTTCTTTGCTATTTCATTATGTTTTAGGCCAGATTCAATATAGCCTTTAATTTGACCTTTTTCAAAATCGGTTAAAGATTTTCCGCGACCCATATTAAAAAAAAATTGTAGCAATTACTTTAGATTTAAGTAAACAAAAGAAATTATATGTTTTCAATCACGCAGTCAGTCACAAAGTGAAGTCAAAGTTGTCCAACCTAATCAGATGAGCCAAAAATAGAACACACATTTAGCGAATTTCACGATGAAAGCAAAATTCTGATTTACCGTTGCATACAACCCGTTAAATTTTTGTTTTCATATTATGAGAAAACAAATGAATGTTCAAAACAAAAAAGAAAGAATGCACAAATGCCATAGGAACAAAGAGAGAAATAAAAATAGAAGAAATAATTTTCAAACCTATTCAGTTGAGCGGCACTGTACATTTATTAGTTATTTTTAGAATTCACTAAAATTTTTATTAATTTATAGAAATTACGAATATTTATTACTAACATCTTATTTGGTTTATCTCTATACTTCATTGATCAAACGTTTCATATGCAATGCGATTGTTTCTCTTACTTATTCATTTACTTTCTTGTTAAATACTCAAAAATTTAACTTTACTTATCAGTTTAATTTTTTTGAGGCGTCAAGTTTCTTTGCACCGTTATAATTTCATAATCAAATTTGAGTTCTCAGTGAAGACGTTATATATATGCCAAGAAGGTAACAAGTTCTACCTGGCTCACCTGGGATATTCCAACGATAAAAGCGCTTCCATGTGTTCGCGGTGCCGTAACAAAACTCTGTGAAAAAATGCAAGCCCAAAGCAACTCGCAAATACTACTTTATCAGACTGTACGTCCTTATCAAGACCGAAATTTGCATAAACACAATTGAAATTTAGGAGTTCCCACTCATATTCGCATTCTTCTATTCCAACTTCTTGCTCGTTTCTATTATTAACTATTTTAAAGATTTTAACTTTGTTCAACTAGGTATTCGGGGTTGTTAACTAGATTTATATTTAACTCCATGTATAGGTTTTTTATAATTTCGACCTTATTTGCTTTGCTGAAACTGTGCTCTTTTTTTATTCTATTTGTCTCATTTTATGCGTGCACTCGTGGCTAACACCTCGCGATGATGGCTTTAGTAGCTTATTTTAGGTATTATTCTATTCAGACATTCCGAATTTACGTGTCGTAGATCATAGCCGTTTATCAGCAACGCACACACTGAACCGGACACAAGTTCTCGACTACTCTTCTCTGGTTTGGACAATCGTATGATACTAAAAAAATATCACCGCAAACTATTCGACGAGCTGTTGGCGCTGATAATGATGACCGATGGGGTTTCTTTTGCTCTTCGCACCAAGGTTTACATGGACGGAATGATGGACCAATTTGCTCGTCGCTTTCGGCTCCAAAGCAGAGATACTCGTCAATGACAGGCAGGTAAAAACGTCTGAATGATTGATGCATATACCCGCATCTGAACCGCACTTTATAGACGATTTAGTAATACACTGAATTGGATCAAAACTGGTGGTAAAGTAGTAAGCTTTATATTCTTGGAGGATTTTTTTTATCTTGATTTAACCTTTTTCGTGTATACTCGCCGGATATATACACATCCGATCAGGTCCAGATTCTGATTAAAAAGGAAGCACGAGATTTCGAGCTCGGTTGGTACAGATTGGCTTACTGCCAGGGCTAGACTTCAAATAACTCTCAAAACACTAAAGGAAATGCAATTTTTTTTTCCGATTAACCCCCTTACGCCTCTCTGCGATTTCTAATTAATGTGCGATCTCGCCTGCGATCTCTAATTAATTCTCGTATATTAACAGTTCTTATATCCCTGATTTGACGCCGAATTCGGTCCACTTTGCATATGGCACGATTGTTGGTCTACCCTCAAACAAAGCACTTGCGTTGAGTGTTTCAGCGGTTAAAGCGTGAACCCTATAAATAAAATTATCTACGCTTCGTCTCCACTAAACTGGAGTTGCCATCTATTCAATACATGTGCCACCTTATCTAGCCTTTGTGATTATTCCGTGGCACTTGACCTAGGAGATATGTTAGCCTGTGATAGATTTTGCCCCGCATTCAACTGGCGAGCATCTTTGCCAAGAAGCTGATCAAGGGAGGGACAGATTTGTGTACTTTCATTTCTTATGAAAAAAGAAAAAAGATGACAAAACATAACTTGTATATACATTTACTACTTATTTTTAGAATTCCATAAAATTATTATTAATTAATAGAAATTACGAATATTTATTACTAGCACCTTATATGGTTTATCTCTATACTTCATTGATCAAACGTTTCATATGCAATGCGATTGTTTCTCTTACTTATTCATTTACTTTCTTGTTAAATACTCAAAAATTTACCTTTACTTATCAGTTTAATTTTTTTGAGGCGTTAAGTTTATTTGCACCGTTATAATTTCATAATCAAATTTCAGTTCTGAGTCAAGACGGTATATATATGCCAAGAAGGTAATAAGTAGGTAGAACTTGGCTCACCTGGGATATTCCAACGATGAAAGCGCTTCCATATGTTGGCGGTGTCGTAACAAAACTCTGTGAAAAATAACACCTCGCGATAATGGCTTTAGAAGCTTATTTTAGGTATTGTTCTATTCAGACATTCCGAAGATTACGTGTCGTAGATCACAGCCTTTTATCAGAAAAGCACACACTGAACCGGACACAAGTTCTCGATTACTCTTCTCTGGCTTGGACAATCTTATGATACTAAAAAAAATCACCGCTAACTATTCGACGAGCTGCTGGCGCTGATTATGATTACCGATGGGGTTTCTTTTGCTCTTCGCACCAAGGTTTTACTTGGTTGGGATGATGGACTGCGATGCCCTCTTGGGGAAGAAATTAGCACTTTTTTATTTTTTTTTGGGGTTCACCACATATTACTATCACTAGTGTTTTCTGTGGCCCCCCATTTATTCATCCTTATAAGGGTACAAAAAATCCTTGTAAGGGTTAACAAAAAGTTTCATAGATTCTAGTTGCGGCTGTCTGCGACTCAACAACTGAACACGTTCAAGAACGAGCATAAGATCGAGACCCAAGAGTTACAAAAAAACCGAAGATGCACCTGACGCTCTCTGGGACCTGATTGGTCATTATGATTACAGTTGCATCTATTTTAGTTCTAAGAAATGGGTACTATACTCCGACAAGATGGAAGATGAAAATTTGAGTCCAGTTTAGTTCCCTAAGATAAATTATAAGAAATTCTTTTATGCAGTTTCAATGCGGCAATAATAAACCCCATATTGGAGACTCCAGATGGATTACCGTAAGTTAGTATGGACAAATGGGACGGACAAATGATATAAATGGGCATAATAGCAGCTACGGCATAGATTTATAGTCCAGTAAAAAACTTTGGTCTTAATAAACCATCCGCGAAAGTCCAAAGACTTCATTTCGTCCTGAAGAATACGAAAACCGACACAACAAAAGTGGAAACCAGACCTACGAAAAATTGCTTCCGAAGGTGAGGATTTGAACCCGGCATACTTAGCATATTACAAGTTTTCACAGAGCCAGGATGGTAGGCTGGTATGATGAAAATTGCTTGATTACCAGACTTGACAGAACAGACAAGCTTGAATTCAAAACTAAGTAATTATACACACATGTAGCGTTACTGATTTTTGAATATATAAAATTTGTTAATCTTAATATATATAAATCTCGTGTTACAATGTTTGTCTTCAATGGACTCCTAAACCACTTAACCGATTATAATAAAATTCGCACACCATGTGCAGTTCGATCCAACTTGAGAGATAGGATAGTTTAAATCTCAAATTATAGTCGCAATTTTAATTTATTACTAATTATTTGTCTGTTATTATTTGACAGTCACAATTATTTGTTAACTCCAAATGATTCTAACAGATGACTCTACCTTTCGACTGGGTTGAGTAAGTAATCAATAGATGGCGCTGCTATGGTAAATCTACGAACGTGTCATATAAGCTACATTTTAATAGCATAATTACCACGTGTTGTTGACGCTATAAATTTAATTGAATTTATTTTGTAGTGAACGAAATACCGTAAAATTCAATTATTTACACTTTTTAAATTTTTGGTGTTAGCATAGCCGGCCACGTGTTACTTAGACTGAAGTGTAAATTGAATTCATATTATAACTAGATATGGGAAACGGTAAAATAGAACTGCAACCAAATACGCAATGCATTAAACTACCAGACAATTTTTGCACTGATGATTAGGATAAAAATGAATTGATTCAGAGTATTTTCCGGAATATACAGAATAATTATGTATTTGAATCATGAATGGCTTAGTCAACGGGCGAATTTGGCAGCCAAAAACGTTGATGTGGACGAAATTAACTTCCAGATGCAACAGTTGTTACCAGGCGATCTGATGTCTTTTAAATCAATCGATACTGTTGTTGATGAAATCGAAAGTGTACATTTTCCGATTGAATTTTTAAACTCTTTAGATATCCCTGGAATGCCACCACATAATCTTCGATTAAAGATTGGTTCCCCTATTGTTCTCCTCCGTAATTTGAATCCACCTCATTCATGTAACGGTACGCGTTTGGTGATCAAAAAGATCCCCGGAAACATTCTTGAAGCAACCATTTCGGCTCGGAAGTTTAAAGGTGGTCCTTTGGTGGAAGTTTAAAAGTGGTCCTGCTGCCACGTATTCCGATGATACCATCAGATTCTACCATACCCTTCAAAAGGCTGCAGTTTCCAATTGGTTTAACTTTCGCCATGTCTATAAATAAATCTCAAGGTCAAACAATGTCCATTTGTGGTTTAGATTTGAAAAATCCATGTTTTTCTCATGAGTGTTGCGTGTTCACGTGTTGGAAACCGTCGAATCTATTTCTGTTAGGTAAAGACAGGTTAACCAAAAGCATTGTGCACCGATTGGAGTTAAATTAAATTGAAAGTATTTATAATTAAAAAAAATAGGTATTAATATTTAAAAGTTTAAGACTGTCTGCCTTGCCTACCTCATTCATGAGTTTAAGCGTCACATATTATTTACTATATTATACTATAATATACTTTATTTGTTATAAATTTAAATGGAAATAATTAATCTGATAAATTTGTATTTTGTACCTATTGATTTCTACTTAATATCAAGTGTAAGAACATTTTAATTAATAATGTTCAACGTACTTCCCCTTCAAATCTGAGTACAGTGAATTTGTATACCAACATCAACATTTTCGTCGTTGTTCGTAAATAATTTCATTGTACTAAAGGGTTATAGTAGTAGAAAGTCAAATAAGAAGATCACCATATTTTTCCATCCATTGAAGGGTGGTCCTTCAATAAAAATGTGGGAAGGGGTAGCAGCCATATCATTGCAGTGGTTATTCTATGTGTTGCCCTCCCTAGCACAGAGAGCCGACACTTCTCGTAATAGTCCTCCGCGTCCAGAAAACACCAAGCCAAATCTGGATTTGGTCAGACGACAACAGGTCAAAGAATAGGCTGGCTCCTATCAGCAGGTCGACTCGCTGCGTTTTGTGGAAGTTGGGGTCAGCTAGATCCATATTGCCAGGAATCTTCCAGCCCGAAGCATTTTTGTGAAGGCTAGGCTGATAGTCCGTAATATGTGAAGCTACAACAGCCTCAATTTCCAAAGAATACGTGCTAAGGCGGGACTTCACGCACACATAATTAAGCTGCATCCGTTTCAAACCCAGCGCCGCCGAAACCGACCACCATTGTAGCACTTTTGGATCGGCAAAGCTGAAATTGATTCGCCAGCCGCGATGCACTTGTAAACCGGAATCCAATAAAACTCGGCAAGGCAGGATGGCTCCAGATCGACCACGAACGTGTATACTGGCTGTTGGCAGGAGCACTAGCTCAGCATTGCGATCATGGGTCACAACCGTGTTGATTGAGCGGGATGAGTTTGCCACAGAAACTGCTCCGATGGGACGTAAGACTCGTGCGGGTGAAACCTGCCCGCGGGGGTGCAAGAGGAAAAGATGACAGTGATTGCACGTCGAGCATCGGGAAGCTGATCGGGATCCACGAGCGAGATGGCAAAACACCACACAGGGCAGGGCTAGCGGTAATTACCATGCACGAAGATCGGTTATTCGAAGATCTACCTCGGCCCACTTGGTTAGCTGGTGGATACGCAGCCAAAGAAAAGTCGACGCATTCAAGAGTCCGGCACCTTTGCTCCAAGAATCGTGCCATGGACTCCCAAGACGGAAGGCTGTCGTTGTTTATGGCAGGGTCCAACTTCTGGAGGACAATCTGGATGAGCAAGCATACTTCGATCTCGGCAGCTGATCCGGAACTCATAAGAGCACACGTATGCCCATTGAACCGAACTTATAGCTCCCGCAAAGTAGCAACAAACACTGGCTCGACCACATCGAAGCTGCAGGATCTAATTATAGTGAGACTGAAATATTAAACGCCGATTACTAAAACGATTGCGCAATAAATACGGCTCTCACCGTATCCAAGGCTGACACCCTCAGGCATGAAATGGCCCACCGGAGCTTTTCAATTTTTGTTAGGTGAAGATGTTAAGTCAATCGTGGTCTTAAAAAGGGCGCAGAAATCCGGACACTCGGCATAACCGCTGATTGCTGGCATCGGCAACGGTGGCAAGGAGGGGGCTGACTTGTATGGCATTGGCGATACACTGACACCATCGACAAGTGTGGAGTTGTCAGCGGTTCTCATGGAGCGCTTGGCAACTTCCACAAGCTGCGAGAATCTCCAATACAGATCACTCCCGATCTTGCTAAAATTAACCTCGACCAACTCTTCTTGTAGCGCGGTGAAACGCTTAACTTATGATGCAGCGCCCTGTCAGGTCACCTCTGCTCATCTCCGCAGCATCCTTTCCCGGGTTGTGGCAATAGCTCCAACATTTTCAGTTCCAGAGCCCATTATGGATGGGATGAAATCACGCCGGGGTCACCGAATGTTTCGCTTTTAATAGTTTTTAATAGCAGCCGAATAAATAGTCGCGTTTCAATTAAGATTTTCAATTTTCTATTTGGGTTCAATTCAACCCTAATCTATGCTGCTCCAATGCCAAATCACAACAAACGCATATGCAAAGCTCCCCACAAAGTAAAAAATTAAATTTTATCCAATTTTTATACTCTTGGAGAGGGTATTGTAATTTTGACAATCTGTGTTTTCGCAAGCTTGTCTCTCAGTTTTAAAGCTATCATCTTCAAACTTTGCACACATTCTTTTTTCTTTTGCACGCAATATATAAGTTGAAACGGCTGGGTTCGCGGAACTATATCTAAGTTATACTTTATATTTTATATTTAAGCTATATTTAAATTAAAAGAATTGGACATTCTTAGAAATTATGGATTCCATTTTTGGCAATCTGATCCGATCTGGCAAAATTTATAAAAATTTGATTTTTAAATACTAAGTATTAACTTAAAAAAAATAAGCTCGATTACCCTAAATTAGCCTCGGACAGCCTTGCAAAAACCTTTAAAAAACTTTATGAGCAGTGCAAATAAATGCATTTAATTATTCGCATTGATATGTTCTTTGGTACTAAGAAATTTTCTTACTTTGGTACATCACAACATACCTAATATAATATTGTAACAATTTTAAAACTCATTCTTTATATCCCCAGCACATATCCAAGAGAAGGAAAGTTCCATTCACTGCCCTGAACCACTTCCATTGAGCATTGAGTGCCACCTGCACCCGACTCGCCTGAGCCTGTGTGTTACCCATTAAAAAAAACAAATAAGATTCAAGCTTAGTAACTAACATATAACTGAATAAATATACTGAATATAAATTAACAATAATACTAATCTTAACATACAATTAAATGGTATTTTTTTCTTACCTCATATCGCCCATGAGAAATAACAGAAATTCTTCGTTGTGAAATGGTTACATGTTTTATGTGAGTAAAATGGTCTTGGCCCGATTCTTGTACACTAGCTAGCAATAAAAAACTATTGCCATCTGACGAAAAAACTGGGTGAGGAAAAATATCCAACCATTCATCTTCAGCAGCTCGTTCCGAATGTACCTAGAAAGAAATTCATTATATTGAAACAATGTAAGTAGAATTACATTCAAATAAAAACTTTTCCCAATTAAATTTAACTGAATTAAAATCTAAAAAACTTTCATAAAATCTGTTGTGGGGATGAATTTGAGAGGAAGAATGTTTCTTGAACAAAGTGTTAAGTACATAAGATTTAAAGTTAGAAGTAGATAAAAGCGAAAAAATGTGATAAAGATCAAAATTGATAAGGTTATGTAGGCAACTAGATCCATCATAAATTTACCGTTTTTTAATGAAGGTGAGTTAATTAATATAAGTCTACTTTGGTTAAAAGGGAATTACGAATACTACTATGAAAATTTTCTTTCCATATTCCAATATGGTCGGAATAATTAAGTTTGAAATGTAATAAGATACCATATAGTTAACCTGTGTAATCGTTTTAGTGCGTTAGCATAGAGAAAGTACGTGGATAACCCTCTCCAGAAAGACATAAGGTTTTTGTTAAACACCAATTTTGAAAATTATCCAAATTAAATTAAGGTCTAGATTGAGCACTCCGAATCAGAATTTTTCCCAGCCCCTGGGGTAGCCTGAGATATAAACAGCTGTATAATTGACGGCTGAAGAGGTGGAAGATTACACAATACAAACACCCCAGAAATTGCGGATTGATTACGCTTTGGAGACTCATTTAGCAAGTGGCGGCTACTATTTTGTACATCAAGCTCACAAAGTTGGTCATTGATGAGGGAAAACCCAATCAACTCTTTAAATCCACCTTTAGGCTGTCTCATGAACAATCTCATTTCGTTATAAACAGCACGACAACTATCACAACAAACCCACGAGAAATGAACCACACTCGTTCAACCTCTGAATCACACTGGTCCAACTTAGGTAATCAAAAGCCTCACTTAGCATGTACAACGTTTTCACAGAGCCAGGAGTGAGTGGTAGTCTGAGATAACGAAATCGTCTTTGTACAAGGCTTAACCGTACAGACGAGCTTAAATTCCATTATTATTATTAATTTATTTATTTTTATAATATACCTCGAACGACTGTGCTGAAGCTAATAAGGAAGTTTTAAAAAGGGCGATTAGTAAGAGTGGGTTAAGTAAAAAATAGAGATATGAATCTCTGTCGTACGAAAATAGAAGCATTACCAAAAAGAAAAAGAACAAAAGCAGAGCTATACTTGGATTAAAAAAAAATTATTAATATGCCTCCAAATATACCAATGCACACGCGAAGCGATGCGGATTTTAAATTAGTTTAAAAAAGAATTAAATAAAAACGAAATCCGCAGAAAAACCACGTCCGTTTGCTTTAAGAAAAATTGAGCAGGTGAGGAACATAGTTTTAAACATTTATTGATTATAGTTGTTGCGACTTGTCAATACTAGTAATTATCATTAATAAGTTCTCTCAGTGTAACTTGCCGCCACGGTTCACTAATTTCTCGTTATCACCATATAGATCAGCAGATCTACCTTTATTTTCCCATATTCGCACGCACTTTGGGAGTTTTGGTAGAGCTTCTGCGCTTAAGCTCTTAGTTAAGCACTTGTATTTTGGAGTTGATATTGACTGGAAGCTACCTGGTTATATTGAGCGGAATTAACCCCAAATAAATATTGAAATCGAACAGTGAACCCTTGGCTAATTAATTGAAGCTATTAAAAAGATGGTAGCGTTACAATAATAGTTAAGAATTTGACGTGGCTTGTATGGTGTCCTTTTAGGCATTTATTGTCTACATAATCGATCTAAGTTTTTGAAGGTATCCTTTATTACTTTTCTGATTTTTTGTTTTAGTCGTTAATTATTATAATATTATTTCTATCTCCTATTTCCATTAATTTATACGGACCCGTATATTTATAATCTAACTTATGACCTATTTCATTTCTTAATAAAACTTTATCTCCTACTGATATATCTATTTTGTTTACTTTCTGATTATAAAGTACCTTATTTTTATTCTTATGCTCTTCTATCATTATCCTAGCTCTTTTATATGCTACTTCTAATCTGTATTTACTTTCTTTAGCATAATCATCTATATTATATATTGTTCCTATGCTATCTATGCTATTAAATTGCATTGGTAAATTACTTGTTTTACCAAATACTAGCTCATATGGACAATCATTATGTCCCATAGAGGGGGTCGTGTTGAAACAAAAAACAAAATATTGAATCCATACGTCCCAATCAGTTTTATCAACCGATATATAAGATCTTATGTATTCATTAAAAGTTCTATGACTTCCCTCTATATAACTGTCGGGTGGTGGTGTGCTGTAAACATAATATTTTTAATATTTAAAAACTTGCACAAATTGTCTATAATTAAATTCTTGTATTCTGTTCCCATGTCCGTAATGAACGTCTTCATTGGACCGTACTTCAGAATAAAAGATTCAAATATTGCTTTAGCGACAGTATTAGCGTTTCTGTTTGGTACAGGTATGGGAACTAAATACTTAGTTAGGTCACATATTAAAGTGACTGCATACTTGTTACCATTTTCTGATTTGGGTAGCGGACCAATGGTGTCCACTATCACTGTGTCGAAAACATTTATAGGTGTGTCTGTTATTGTTATTGGCTTTCTATATAGCTTTCTGGCATTTCTGACATTTTCGTATGTAGTCTGTGATATCACGAGTCATATTTTTCCAAAAATAATATCTTTTAATTTTTACTAAAGATTTTGAAATACCAGTAAGACCTCCTTGTATGGGACCGTCAAGAAAATTAGATAGAATAGCTTCTTTATCTTTTTGTTTATTTATTATGGTCACCGGATTGAGTAGCGCTACTCTTAATGTTTTCAATATTTTATTGCCCATAAATTTGAAATTATCTATTGAAGTATATTCAAAGATATTTTCCCATGGTGCCACCTTGAGTTGGCTGATTTTATTTATACCGGCTTGCAGTTCAAGCCATTGGAAAAATTGACTTAAGTCTAAAGTTCCATTGGTATATAAATCGCATCGAATCTAGCAGGAATTTTTCTGCCATGTTAAAAAAAAAATAACATAACATATCTTTTACATGCAATGTCACTACTCTGCGTACTTCGTCATTGTTTTTGACTTCATATAAGTTGGGCCTAGAAGCTGAATCTAAAGATTGCGTGGGAAAGCTCTCAAAGTGCTTGCGCTACAAAAGCCCAACAAAGCGCATGCGAATCTGGGAGAGGAAAAGAATATGGAATTAGAGGACCGCTGCGACTAGTTACACTGAGAGAATTAAATAGAAATAATTATGATGTTTGATGCTGGCTCAAGTCCCACATAGGTCTTTGATGGTTATTCTTAATAACGCATCAGCTACATAGTTGTCTTTTCTTCCAGCTCAAGTCGCATGCGCGTCAGCTTATAGCTTGGATTAATCATTGAAAACAGGAAAATTAAAGGTCTATGATCAGTCTTGGCAGTGAAGTGTCTGCCATAAATATGGTCTGAAATAAGTTATTGCCCAATGAATTGCTGTCAATTCTTGTTCTGTTGTACTTTTATTACTTTACTCCCTAATAAACGATCTTGATGCATAAGCAACTGGAAGTTGGAGTTCATTCTTGTTTTGTGTTAAAACCGCTCCACACGCTCGCTTATTGCATCCGTTATTATGCAAAATTCTTTGCTGAAATCTGGGTATTGTAATAAATTCGGATTTACTAGTGCCGATTTGAGATGTTCGAAGGCATTCTGGCAATCAGTTGTCCATTCGAATTTAACATCTTTTCTACATAATCTTGTTATGTGACGAGCATAGTCGGCAAAATTTTTATAAAACGTATATAGTAATTGCAAAATGCAACAAATCTTCTAGCGCTGTCCGCATCATGAGGGACTGGGTAATTCTTAATGATGGCGTATTTTTGGTCGTCTGGCAAGATTCCTTTATCAGTGTATTTATGTCCCAGAAAGGTGACTTCATGCATGAAAAATGAGCATTTTTCAGGATTTAACTTAAGGTTGTATTCCCTAAATTTTTCAAAAACATCAGTTAAGTTTTTAAGCATATGTTTTTCGGAACAACCTATATGTTGGGACTTGTGCCAGCATCAAAAATCATAATTATTTCTATTTCTATTCTCTCAGTGTAACCAGCCGCAGCGGTCCACTAATTGCCCGTTATCAGCTGCTCCATATTCTTTGTTTCTCCCAGATTCGCATGCGCTTTGTTGTTCTTTTGTAGCGCATGCAGTTTGGGAGCTTTGGTGGAGCTTCTGCGCAAGCTCTTAGGTTTTAGCACTTGTAATTCGGCATTGTTGGGATAGGCCGCTGCCGTTGTTTTGGGGTTAAATTGACCCAATAAAATTATTGAAATTAAATTGTGGATTTTTTTTATTAATTCGGTCGCTATCAAAACGCTGATAGCTCAACATTGGTGACCCCGACGTGATCGCGCTCTAATTGATTTGTGATCATTAAAGTGCTTAAAGGAAACCTTGCAAAGGAAAACTTGTTGCTGTTGTTTCCATTGCATTGCACCTTGCACAAAAACAAATTGCATAATGGAGTCTGGAGATGTAGCTAGTGCCTCGGTTCCTGTAAGCAGGGAAAGGCTTTTGCGGCGAAGAGCAGAGGTGACCTACCAGGAGATGGAAGCCCTGCATAACAAGGTCAAGGATGCAGTTCAGAAGGAAGATTTGACCATCATGGTACTGGAGCCGTTGGAAATTGCGTTGCGCAAGAAATTTACCACACTCCAGGATGAGTTAGAGCGATTGAGCTCTGTTGAAGTTGGGAGTGAATTATGCTGGAAGTTCTCCCAGCTTGCCGCTGATGTGCGCTTTGACATTCAGGTGGGAATGGCAAAGCACTCCATGAGGGTACCTGCACACTCCACTTGTCTCGACGGCCCCAATGGTCCCACTGCTTCGTCAATGGCAGAACCAACCATAGCGGTGGTGAAGGTGCAGGATGGTCTGTTGGAAAAGCGTCGCTCATGCAGTCAGGATTACCCGCTGGACTGCGACATCCAATCGGGTTCTCAGGTTTTTAAATTGGAGCGAAACCTGAACAAGGATCACGATATCCAGGACGTGTCCAATTGCGTCTCATCAGTGCCCCTGCTATCCACCGCTCCCCCCGTGGTCGCTATTTCAATGTCGCATCTGGCAGTTGTCTGCGATGGATTTTCTGAAGCTGCTGTACTTAATCCCTCATCTGGCTCGGGATTTGGATTATTGTCACCGTTGCCGATTAAGTCAGCACCCAGGTCTGACTCCATTCGGAACTCTAGCCTGCACCCTTCCAATGGGGGGAGGTCGTCCGCATCGCTGCTGCCGCCGTTTGCAGCTGCCAAGGTGGCTGCTGCTCCAGCCGTGAAGGCTCCCGATCCTGCAATCGAAAGGTGCGCCTACGCGCAATTTCGGAAAGATGTTTCCTTCCACTCTCGCCACTCTGTTGACGCTTGGCTCGAGCGCTCTCTGGATCTGGATGGACACGGCAGCCTGCAACTGAGAATTATGGACCTTGAGATTATCAGCAATATTATGTGATGAAGCTGCCCCTAAGGATTTTTTGTTGAAAGATGGAATTCAACGGGGGGAGGATGTTGGGACTTGTGCCAGCATCAAAAATCATAATTATTTCTATTTCTATTCTCTCAGTGTAACCAGCCGCAGCGGTCCACTAATTGCCCGTTATCAGCTGCTCCATATTCTTTGTTTCTCCCAGATTCGCATGCGCTTTGTTGTTCTTTTGTAGCGCATGCAGTTTGGGAGCTTTGGTGGAGCTTCTGCGCAAGCTCTTAGGTTTTAGCACTTGTAATTCGGCATTGTTGGGATAGGCCGCTGCCGTTGTTTTGGGGTTAAATTGACCCAATAAAATTATTGAAATTAAATTGTGGATTTTTTTATTAATTCGGTCGCTATCAAAACGCTGATAGCTCAACACTATAACTATTAAGTCATCCATATAAAGGAATGCTTGTGAAGGTTATAATCCAGAGAATGCAATAGTCATCATCCCCTGAAATAAATTAGGCGCTATTTTTAAGCCGAAAGGTAATCGTGTGAAACGATACGAGCCATTGCTCGTTGAAAATGACGTTATATCTCTTGTACCTTTTTCAAGTTCAATTTGATGAAAACTAGACATTAAGTCCAGACATGAGAAATATTTCGCTCTTCCTAGTTGATCCAAAATATCATCAATTCTAGGTAGCGGGAATTTATCCAACAACAGTTTTTTATTAATTTGACGACAGTCAATTACTAATCACCATTTTTTCTTATCAGATCCGGGAAGTGATTTCTTCGGAACTAATAACAGTGGGCTGTTATAGGCTGATACAGACGGTTCTACTATTTTATTGTCTATTAATTTTTGTACCTGTATATTAATTTCATCTTTCTGACTATGTGGACTTCTATAATTCTTTATGTAAACTGGCTCATCATCCTTCAATTTTAGCTTTTGCTTACGTCCGATTAATTCACGAAACTGGGTTCATAAATTAGTTAGTTCGTCTTTGAATTGTGGTGGGAAATTTTTAGCTAATTGAGATAAGACAGTTTTTTCTCTATTTTCTGGATTTTTGTGAACTATGACATAGTTAGAAAGTGGTTCATATTTTAAACTGAATATTTACTATTAAATCATTACTGGTTGTAATCATTAATCGGACAAATGCATTTTTTTTGCGCAACATAAATGCCATGTTGAATTTCCTGATTAGGTATTCAAGTAAACAAGGTATACAAGTATTTTTATTCTTTACATTACAAAAGCCGCCAAATTTATTTAAGCTAAGATTGATTGTATGAACCGCATAACTGCCTACTGTTGAAGATCTAAAGGATGAGAGTTTTCCGAATTATTCTGAGCAACTCTCACATTATTATTTGTGTTACTGTTATTGTGGCCTCGATTCGAGTTGCCACGTCCTCTTGAGTTTCCTCTATATTGGCCTTGTCCATTATTGTTATAATTGGAATTGTAGTAGTTGTTCTAATTATTATTACGATATTATTACTATATTGGCCTTGTCCATTATTGTTATAATTGGAATTGTTGTAGTTGTTGTAATTATTATTACGACCACGAGAGTTTCCTCTGAAATTTCCACGTCCGCGATTTCCACCACGCTGTGAATAATTTTTAAAATAAAGGACAGTATTAGGTTGTGCAGTTGCTGTTTTCGAATTTGGATATGGCATCATTCATGGTGTTGAAGGTGCCAGCCTGTAAGATAAGTTTTACCTTATCAATTGAGCAATTATTTGCAATTGCCTTCTGGCTAACCCAAGTTTCTAAAGCTTTTGTCATTTGCTCACCGTCTGATGTATATTGATTAGCACTTTTGTTGCGTTGCTGTAGATTCAACATTTTAGCTAATAATACTTCTACAGTTTCGCCTTTAACATTTATCTTTAGTCCGAAAGCGACTTCTGATAAAGTTCTTTGATTTCCGATTAAGTTTCTGGCGACACCTTTAAGCTTTGTTTTTATACCCTTGCAGAGGGTATTATAATTTTGACCAAAAGTGCGCAACGCAGTGAAAAAGACATCTCCGTCCCTATAAAGTATACATATATATTCTTCAGGATCAGGATCATCTCCTGAGTCGATATAAGCATGTCCGTCTGTCTGTCGGTTTCTACGCAAACTAGTCTCTCAGTTTTAAAACTATCGAGTTGAACCTTCTTTTCTTTTCCTTGCAGGTAGTATATAAGTCGGAACGGCCGGGATCGGTCGACTATATCCTATAGCTACCATATAACTGATTGATCGGAAATGCCATAACTTTAGTGTTTTTTTAAGTTAGAGGGTTGGGACTTTTCACACATGTTATATATGGCCAAAATATCCTATGTACAAAATTTCATAAGGATCGGCCGACTATATCTTATAGCTGTCATAGAGCGATCGGAATTGGCATAAATTTGGTGCTTTTTAAGTTAGAAAGATGGGACTTGGTACAGATTCCATTTTGGACAAAAATCATTACAACATAATCTGATTTGCCAAATTTCATAGGGATCGGCCAACTATATCCAATAGCCGCCATATAACTGAACGATCGGAAATGACACAACTGCAAGAGTATATCAACTTCGGCTCCGCCCGAAGTTAGCTTTCCTTTCTTGTTTTTATACCCTTGCAGAGGGTATTATAATTTTGATCAAAAGTGTGCAACGCAGTGAAGGAGACATCTCCGACCCTATAAAGTATATAAGTTAAGGTGTCCATCCATTGATCACCTGATGATGAGTAGTCGGTTCATGATTTGATATTGATGGAAATACAATTTATTGTTTGAATCACTTAAATTAACAATTGGTTTGGCAAAGTTCTTAATTAATGAACGAAAAAATAGTTTTTGATCTAACAATTGGGTAGTGTTTTTAGGAATATTTAGAGTAGGTTCAGCTTGGTGATTCGATGGTCAAAAAAAGACGGACTTCCCAGAGTTGTGACCCTCCGGTCGTCAGTTCGATATCGGCCGATCTCCCACTCTAACTCTATGTGTGGTGTCAGCGTGTGCGGTGTCGGCGTGCTTGGTGTCAGCGGGTGTGGTGTCAGCTATCCGGTGTCAAGAGTCAGCGTAACACTCAGGGTGTGTGTCAGCTTTCTCGCAACATTCTACTTTTCTTCTTTGGGTTTTCTAGGTCCTCGATTATAACCCTCGTGGTTGGCATTCCTTTGGTGGAGGTCAACTTCGTCCAGATGATAAATAGTATTGAGAAGACTACCATTGTTAGTGAGGCCTTCAAGACAAGGAATTATTTCCCGAGCTCTGCATGATGGTGGCCTCATCATTCTGTTTGTTCCCTCCGCTGCTTGCTCCAGGTAATGTCTCGTTATTGTGCTAACACGTTGGTCCGTCAGGGTTCACGCGTCCCGGCTAGTGTCGTCTACAAGCTGCATCATTCTTGATAGGTTGATGATGTGTACCAGTTTGAACACTCCGTTGATCCACCATACCGCTCCTTGTTGCAGGGGAACGACGGGTGCGTCGTACTTGAATATGCGCGCGCCTGATGTGAGGTCGATGATTGTGAGACTTGTGGAGCATCGTGATCGAGAAGGAATGAAAGGCTTGGGTATATACTATTCGCGCTTATAATATCTGTGTGTATAATATTTGTGTATTCATGCTTATATTATTTGTGTACTACGTTTAATGTTTTTGTGTGTGTGTTAAAATAGAGAAATGTTTTGTGTTGTAACGAACTGTTTTTGCTACATTTTGTTCGCAACCAACGCCGCAACTAGCTCACAGAGGTTGAGGGTACGTTCCACGGAATTTATAAATTCGACGTGATTGCCCGAGCCCAGAAACACCACGGAGTTGCTTCGTTTCAATCAAATCCCCTTTATTGTCTTTACTTCACAAAAGAATAAGAGAATCTCATCGGCTATATGGCTCAGCCGACCGACCGCTCGCCCTCCCGTTGATCCCCGATCCCCGCTCTGGGCTGGTGCCAATACACACGCCCTCCCAAAGCTTGCGCTCGGCAGGTCGTGTGGTCTTGGTACCTGGCGTCGAAACGGCTCACGGTTCCCTTCGTTCGGACTCACGGACTCTGATTGCGGGGCCTGTGTTGTTGCCGTCTTCTGCGATGTTCTTCTGCTGCCCCGGCTCGTCCGTCGCCGCCGCTCCCTCGTCGTCGCTGCTCTTCTGACGCTGATGCTCCCTCGTCGATGCTGCTGCTTCTGACGCTGATGCTTCCTCGTCGATGCTGCTGCTTCCTCGTCGTCGTCGTCGCTCCCTCGTCGTTGCCTCTGCTGTTGCTGCTCCTCCTCTATGGGTGCCGTGGACCTTCGGAGTCTTTGGCTTGCTGCAATTGCCCTTTCGCCGTGGCCGGCACCTAATCCGTGTTAACAGACCGAGTGGCTCACCTCCCAGGCATACGCCGGGCAGGATATGCTCCTCGCTGCTTAGCGGCCGGATCAGGGCACGAAGGGCCTACCTACCACACAGGACACGCCCCCGGTCGCGTTCGCCACTCGCCTCCAAACACCTGCGTGCCTACGCTCCGCCGGATCTATGACAGGCCAGAGGTTTGGGCGTCACGTCTCCTTTAACTCCAGGTGATACGCTCCAGCGCCTGGATCAGGATTCTACTGACTTTGCTCGGGTGTCCCGGCGTGGTTTTACTTGTGGGCTTGAGTTCCCGAGCTGGCCATCCCTCGCGTTACAGGATCACACCTGGTTCGAACGGACAGGCTGATCCGTCTTTGCCGCTACTACACCAGGGTACCTGTTGTGTCCGGGAATAACTTCACCCGACTCGTTTACCCTTGGGCCTCAGTTTGCCGCGGATCCTTGATCCTTTCCCCTTGCTCCTTGCTTGACTCGCGTACCGCCGCCGGACTTACCCACGGGGGTCCTTAAGCTATTAAACGAAGATCCTTGCTCCCTCGCTTTAAAGCCCGCACTTAAGACTGTCGGACTTACCCACGGGGGGTCCTTCAGCCTGTACTCCTAATTCCTCTAAGGAAACATTCCAATTTGAATGTCAGACTTACCCACGGGGGGGTCTTTCACTCAACTCTTCCAGCTTCCCTAGAAGACTCGGTCTCGATTTGCTCCAGGGGCCCTCCTTATATAGTGCCAGAGGCGCCCGTTAATCCTTGCAAATCTCGCTTCCTGCCGTTAATCCTCCGCTCATTTACTTTCTCCGTTAGTTTTCTCCAATCCCGCCGTCTTTCTATCGGCGGGCTTTCTTTGTTGTCCCTTCCCTGATTGCCCTGCTTGGGCCTCCGATCCGCATTGTTTTTTAGTGCCGGTCATCGGACTTCGTCCAGATACCCCGCGACCCCCCCTGGTCATTCCAAATGCATTTCTGTGTTTTGTGCATTTTCTAAACACAGCTGCGCAGTCGCCGGCCGCTTCGTTCCCCGCCGTCCCCGCTGTTTCCTATGACCTTCGAGCGCGGCCGCGGTGGCCCGGCCGGGACTGTTACGTTCCACGGTGATTCCTCTTTCGCCTTCTTCCGTGCGCGCCGGCTCCACCGCCTCCGCTTCTGCCCCGGCATGCCGTCTGCCCTTGATGCCTTTCTCTTCTTCCGTATTTCTAAACACAGCGCTGGCCCATCCGACGCTGCAGTGCTGATTTGCTTGTTCTCTCCCCACCCCGCCGCTGCTGCCCCTCTTATCGCTTGTCTTGGCGTGTGGGAGATCTAATCTCCTCACACTTCCCCCCTTCTTCGGGAACGACAGAAGCTTCGTGGCTCCAGCTTCATGTTTGTTTCTGTTTTGTTCGTGCGTTTTTTTTTCTGTGTATGCATAATTTGTGTGTGGATACCCTTATCCACTTCCCCCCTTCTTCGGGTGATGTTAGGGTCGTTCCCCTTCCGTTTCTCTATATGCTGTTGTATGTACAGTTTTTCCCGGTGTATATTTTCTCCCTCATCCCCCTTTTTTTTTTTATAAGTATATATACTTTTGAACCATATTTTTTCCGCATTAATTGCATATATATATTTTTCCCTCTTTCATATTTTTCTAGTATGTTATTTTTTTCCCCCATGCATATTTTTATATTTTATTTTCTACCTTTTTTGGAATTTCTCTTTTTTTTTATATACTTTTATATATTTTTTTTCATGCATATTTTTATTTTTCTACTATATTGTTTTTCACGTTTATTTTTTTCTTTATATATTAATTTTTTTCATTTTTGAATATATTTTTTTTTCTTTTTTAATATTATTTTTTTTTTATATTCTTTTTTTTTCTTTTGATATTTTTTTTTTCCTTTTTTTTTTGTTTACCTTCCCATCCCCCTTTTTGTGATTTTGTAATTGTTTCGTTTTTCAATTTTTTATTATATATTTTTTTCCTTTTGTTTTTGTTATAGTTTTCGGGTGCGCGGAGGAGAGAGATGAATACGCGTCACCCAACCTGCCAGATCACGCTCCAGCGGCCCGTCTTCTTCCTCCTCCTCCTGGCCTCTTCCCCGACTT
This sequence comes from Drosophila ananassae, assembly GCF_017639315.1. Taxonomy (NCBI): domain Eukaryota; kingdom Metazoa; phylum Arthropoda; class Insecta; order Diptera; family Drosophilidae; genus Drosophila; species Drosophila ananassae. Next base: position 21,017,815 of record NC_057929.1, on the reverse strand, counting down.
TCTGACGCAGCTCTTGCGGCCAGCTGTGCTCGGGCACTGCTCCTCCGTCTCCTGCCGATTCAGCTCTTTTGAGCACAGGCCTAGGAGGCCTCCTCTCCGGGCAGGAATCCTGCCTCTCCAGCCTCGGCCTCACCGTCGGGGCTGGCCACACCCATGGACCTCGCGTCCATGGCTCCTGATCTTCCTCCTTCGGCTTCTGCGGGTGCGGGGTGGATGGCCTCGCCGGCTGCCACTTCTGGCTTGGCCACTCCCGTGGCCCCGTCATCCTCCTTATCCTTGCGTCTAGCGCCTCCTTCCTGGCCCAACGGCCCCGTCGGGTGGCCCTGCTTTGCTGGCATCTCCGGCGCGTCGCTCTTCGGACGAACCGCCTCCTTGACCATCTCCTCGGCCAACCTTCCCCTGGCCCTTGCCAGCGCCAGGGTTGCGTCCGCCTCCCTTCTCTCCTGGCTCCTCCTCCGTCTCCTTTGCCTCGTCAGCAGCTCCAAACTGGGCCGGTGGCCCTTCTCCTCCGTCCTTGCTCTGCCCACCGGGATCCTTGTCGCCTGAAGCCACCGGACGTCCCATCCTGGCAGGTCCAGGATCTCCAGGGCACTCTCGTCGGAGGAGACCATCGGCGATGCGTGGGATGACGGCGTCTGTGTAGCGTCCATGGTCGTCTTGTAGAAAAAAAAGAAGGCCGGCCGGTGTCCACCGCTGCCTTTTATAGGCCTGCCGCCTGAAATAGATCCGTTCTTGCGGTTCTTTTGTCTGCATCCATGCTCCCGTTGTGGGTCTTCTCCTTTCTCCGGTTGTTCGTGTAATTCCGTGATTGGGTGTGTATTCTCCGTTTTGGAGCTTGACGGGGATTTTTGTTGATCTTTAATTTGTACTTTTAATCTTGTTGCATAATTTATGGACTGATCTTTCGGGACGCATTGGTCCGGCAGTTATCAACAATTCCGTAGTTACAGGTACATTTACGGACCGCCAGAGGTCCGTGGTTGTGTATGTGTTCTGCAGTTTTTTTTTTTTTTGTGTTTTTTTTTTGTGTTTTTTTTTTTTGTCTTTTATTGTTGCCCTTATTGGTGATTGTACATTCTCCCTTTCCTTCTGTCCTACGCCTGCGGTGCGATTCCTCCACCTGAGCTTTTAGCTCACTTACGTGGGCTCTCTTTTCTATCTTTGTGCTCCCGTGACGTAGCACGGTGATCACCGCCGAAATGAAATTCGTCACTATGTATGGCACGTCGTATCTCGGCGCTAGTTTCGCCGCGAAACCTTCGGCCGCCTTGGACAAATGGTGTTCTTTTGCCCACACCGTGTCGCCGATCTTCGGGCTCCACTCCCGCCTCCTGAGGTTGTAGTGCCGGGCCTGCTCCTGCGCCGCGCGCTCCATGTTCCTCCGCACCAGTTCGAACACTTCCTGCAATCTTTCCTCATTTTCTGAGGCTTGTCTGAGTGGCTTGTGCTTCTCCTGTCCCCAATGCCCCTTTGTCGAATATTGCTTTCGGCATTCTTGGCTCTCTGCCTTGGCTGATGAAGCATGGAGAGTACTCCGTGGAGTCCGACACGCTCGAGTTCACCGCCAGCATCAATTCTGGCCAGTGCTCGTCCCACGCCCTTTGGTACTTTCCTGCAAACCGGGCGATCATCGTCTTCACCGTCCTGTTTGCCCTTTCCGTCGGGTTTTCCTGCGGCGTGTATGGTGCGGTGAACTGATGACGAACTCGGAGCTCCTCGAGGAATTTCTTGAAGCTCCTACTGGTGAACTGGACACCATTGTCCGTCACCATCACCTTTGGCACCCCGTATCTAGCGATGATCTGTTGTGGCTTTTCGCATTGGGACCATTTCTGTCCATTTTGAGAACCGATCGATCATCACTAATAGCATGGTGTTCCCGTGCTTGAACCTCGGCAACGGTCCCACGAAGTCCGCACATACCGTCGCCTACGGCTCCTCTGGGACCTGAGTTAACATTTTTCCTGCGGCCTGCATCTGGCTCGGTTTATACCGCAGGCATGTCTCGCATTTCCTGACATATTTCCTCACGTCCCTCTGCATCCCTGGCCAGAAGTACCTTGCTGCTACTTTCGCAATCGTTTTCCTTCTGCCTAGATGCCCGCTGTTGGTGCGTCGTGGTTCTCCTTCAGCACCTTTTGCCTCATGTACATCGGCACACATAATTTCCACGATGCCACTTCCTCGCTTCCGGCTCTGTGTGGAACATGTCGGTAAATCAGGCCTGCCTCCTCGGCGTATTCCGGATACTTCTGTGGGTTTTCTTTTAGTTTCTTCTTCAGCGAGCCTATCCAAATGCATTCCGTGTCTTCGGTTGCTGTGGCACTCCTCAGCTTCTCCACAATCGGCTGGCGGGAAAGTGCATCCGCGACTACGTTCAGCTTGCCTTTCCTGTAGCTGATTACGTAATCATATTGCTGCAACTCGAAGACCCATCTCGCGATTCTTCCAAGTGGGCTCTCTATGTTGTTCAACCATTTCAGCGCCATGTGATCCGTGATCACGTCGAACTGGTACCACTCCAGGTATGGTCTCATCTGCCGAATGGCCCACATTATTGCCATGCACTCTTTCTCCGTTGCCGAGTAATTCTTCTCCGCGCCTATTAGCGTTCGGCTGGCGTAAGCGACCACTCGCTCGCCCTCATCCGTGTCCTGCGTCAGTACTGCACCCACGCCGTAGTCGCTGGCGTCTGTTTGCAGCACAAACTTATTCGTGAAATCGGGGCATGCTAGCACTGGATCCTCTGCTTAACGCGATTTTAACTTCTCAAAAGCCTTTTGGTGTCTTGCCGTCCACTCCCACTTTGTTCCCTTTCGTAGGAGATCGTTCCAAGGCCTTGTGATCCCAGCGAAATCTGGGACGAATCGCCGATACCACGAAGCCATCCCGATGAATTGCCGTACCCCTTTCACGTTTGTCAGGGGTTCCAATTCCGTAATCGCTGCGACTTTTCCCGAATCCATACCAATTCCCTGACTTGTTATCCGGTGGCCCAGGTACAACAGCTCCTCTTTGAAGAAGTGGCACTTATCTGTGTTTATCCTTAAGTTTGCCGCCTTCAGTCTTCGGAACATTTCCTTCAAATTTGCCATGTGGTCCTCCCTCGTGCGTTCGATCACTATGATGTCATCCTGGTACGCGAATGCGTGAGGAGCCATGTCCGGGCCTATGACCTGGTCTAAGGCCCTTTGAAATGTTGCCGAGGCCGAGTGTAATTCGAATGGTACAGACCTTTCCCTGGTACAGTAAAGGCAGTGGCGGCGCGAGCCTCGTTGGCGCTCGGGGCGAAAGACGCTTTTGCCGCCCTTTTTTGCATTGATAAAATTTTTTTGCTTTTTTTTTTTTTTTTTGCTAAAATTGTTCGGCTTCCTCGTTGGCGCTCGGGGCCAAAGACGCTTTTGCCGCCCTTTTTTGCATTGATACAATTGTTTTGCTTTTTAATTTTTTTTTTTTTTTTGCTAAAATTGCACCAATTTTGCCGCCCCTTAGTCTTGGCGCTCGGGGCGACTGCCCCTTTCGCCCCCCCCTCGCGCCGCCACTGAGTAAAGGCCGTGTATTTCGTGCTCTCTTCCTCAAGTGGGATTTGCCAACAGCCATCCTTAAGGTCGAGGCTGCAGAAAAATTTTGCCTCCGTCAATTGCTCCAATATGAAGTTTATCCTTGGCATAGGGTACGAATCTTTTACTGATTTTGCGTTGATCTGCCGAAAGTCCACGCTCATCCTCCACTGACCCGCCTTTTTTCTCACCATGACAATGGGTGAGCTGTAGGTGCTATTGGACGGCTCGATACATCCTTCTCCAGCAGCTCTTCCACTTTTTCGTTGATTTCCCCCTGTATTTTGGGGTTTTTTGGGTAATATCTTTGTTTAATTGGGATGTAGTCCTTCATCGTGATTTTATGCTGGGTTATGTTCGAACAACCCTTCTGATTTGTGAACGCCGCCAGCTCTTCTTCGATGAATTTTTGTCCCGCTCGCGCTCCCATTCCCAGTTATGGCTATGGACAGCCTATCCTCCAGGCATCCGCTCCATCTTTTTCTTCTCGGGATCGTGACTTGGTGGCCTGCGCAGTTGATTGTTGTCCCGAATTCTGCGAGGAAATCCCATCCAAGCACCGCGCTGTCTCCCATGCCTGGCAACACTAACATATTAAAATCTTTTTTCTTGTTGCCAAAGCTTACTGTTGTTAGGAGTACCATTTGAGTCTCTACGTGGCTCCCGTTGGCCAACTTTTCTAGTCTCCTTGTTGCTTTCCGTTCTCCGGCGATTCCCGGGTCCTTTGCTAGCTTTTCTGAAATGAAGCTAGCCGTTGCCCCGGTGTCCACCATGGCCCTCACTTCTGGTCCTCCGACCTTGATGACTGCCGCCAACTGCTGATCGTGTGATCCAACTGCAACTAGTTCTGAGAGGCAGCACCTCGCGATCTCCGCCTTCCTCTCTACGGCTGAGATCACTGCACATTTCCCGCTCTTTGGCAGCATTCTGTGCTTCTCACCCCTACTGCGCCGCACATCCTGCAGAACAAAATTCTGGGGTTCCTGCACCCGCTGGCCCAATGGCCTCCGCATCTGTTGCATGCCTGTGCTGGGTTTTCTACGTGTCCCTGTCTAGGCGTCGCTGCCCACTGCATGTTCGCCTGGCTATTTTGGTTTGCTGCCCATCGTTGATTGGGCTGCTGTTGCCTTGGGCCTGTCCATTGCTGGCTCGGCTCGGCTGCTGCGGCATTTGGCGATGCTCCTCAGGCTGCCATCTCTGCCCCCACCCCTGTCCTGGATGGTTCTGTTGCTCCGGTGGTTTATGGTGCGGTTCCTCTTTTGGCCATCTTCCGTCTACCGCGGAGGCTTGTCTATTGAAGACCTCCTCTTCCAACGCCACCTCCTCGAATTCCTCGGCTAGACCCATGACCTCCTCGAGCGATGCACATGCGTATGGTCTCATGAACATTTTCATGCGCGGCATGCAGTTCTCCACTAGCCTATCAATGACCTCTTTTGTGGACTTTCCTAAAGGCTTGATTAGCGCCTTAAGGTCCACCATGTATTCTTTAAACGGCTCTCCTCGTTTTTGTTTCCGCTACCGAACCTGGTCTGCCAGTTTCTCAAAGTAACCTTTTGGCAGGAAAAAGGCCTCGAAGCTCCTTCTGAACTCCTTCCATGTAGGCTCTGAACTCCTTCCATGTTCCACTCATCGTCGTTCATTAAGAACCATTTTTGCGCTCTGCCCTGGAGTAGTTCTGGCATCGCTCGCGGGATTGTGTTTATATCCATCCCGTATGTTTTGACAGACCATGCTACTCGGTCCACGAACTCGAGGGGATCCCCTGTTCCGTCGAATCGGAACGACCACTCTCGGACTTGTTTCGCCACTTTCGCATAGTCCACCTCTACCGGGACTGGCTTCCGCTTGTGGCTCCATGCTCCTCATGCTCTTCATTTCTGGCACTGCCAGACTTTGAATGAGCTTTTCCGATTCGCTCACCGCTCTCTGCCTCGAATCCCCGCGCGACCACCATCACTTCATCCTCCTTTGTTTCGTCGGCCCACCTTGCCACCAGTGCCCTCATGATCTCCACGGTTCCATCCGCTGCGAGACCGAGCTCTCTGCACACTTCGCACAACTCCTCTTTGCGAAGCGGGAAGATCCAATTTTTCTTCCCCATCTTGAAGCTGTGTTACTTCTAGACTCTAAAGCAATCACGAGATTTGGGCGCCAGGTGTAACGAACTGTTTTTGCTATATTTTGTTCGCAACAAACGCCGCGACTAGCTCACAGAGGTTGAGGGTACGTTTCACCGAATTTATAGATTCGACGTGATTGCCCGAGCCCAGAAACACCACGGAGTTGCTTCGTTTCAATCAAATCCCCTTTATTGTCTTTACTTCACAAAAGAATAAGAGAATCTCACCGGCTATATGGCTCAGCCGACCGACCGCTCGCCCTCCCGTTGATCCCCGATCCCCGCTCTGGGCTGGTGCCAATACACACACCCTCCCAAAGCTTGCGCTCGGCAGGTCGTGTGGTCTTGGTGCCTGGCGTCGAAACGGCTCACGGTTCCCTTCGTTCGGACTCACGGACTCTGGTTGCGGGGCCTGTGTTGTTGCCGTCTTCTGCGATGTTCTTCTGCTGCCGCGGCTCGTCCGTCGCCGCCGCTCCCTCGTCGTCGCTGCTCTTCTGACGCTGATGCTCCCTCGTCGATGCTGCTGCTTCTGACGCTGATGCTTCCTCGTCGATGCTGCTGCTTCCTCGTCGTCGTCGTCGCTCCCTCGTCGTTGCCTCTGCTGTTGCTGCTCCTCCTCTATGGGTGCCGTGGACCTTCGGAATCTTTGGCTTGCTGCAATTGCCCTTTCGCCGTGGCCGGCACCTAATCCGTGTTAACAGACCGAGTGGCTCACCTCCCAGGCATACGCCGGGCAGGATATGCTCCTCGCTGCTTAGCGGCCGGATAAGGGCACGAAGGGCCTACCTACCACACAGGACACGCCCCCGGTCGCATTCGCCACTCGCCTCCAAACACCTGCGTGCCTACGCTCCGCAGGATCTATGGCAGGCCAGAGGTTTGGGCGTCACGTCTCCTTTAACTCCAGGTGATACGCTGTGCATACGCTCCAGCGCCTGGATCAGGATTCTACTGACTTTGCTCGGGTGTCCCGGCGTGGTTTTACTTGTGGGCTTGAGTTCCCGAGCTGGCTATCCCTCGCGTTACAGGATCACACCTGGTTCGAACGGACAGGAGCCGGCAAGGCGTACGACAGGCTGATCCGTCTTTGCCGCTACTACACCAGGATACCTGTTGTGTCCGGGAATAACTCCACCCGACTCGTTTACCCTTGGGCCTCAGTTTGCCGCGGATCCTTGATCCTTTCCCCTTGCTCCTTGCTTGACTCGCGTACCGCCGCCGGACTTACCCACGGGGGTCCTTAAGCTATTAAACGAAGATCCTTGCTCCCTCGCTTTAAAGCCCGCACTTAAGACTGTCGGACTTACCCACCTTCAGCCTGTACTCCTAATTCCTCTAAGGAAACTTTCCTATTTGAATGTCAGACTTACCCACGGGGGGGTCTTTCACTCAACTCTTCCAGCTTCCCTAGAAGACTCGGTCTCGATTTGCTCCAGGGGCCCTCCTTATATAGTGCCAGAGGCGCCGTTAATCCTTGCAAATCTACTTCCTGCCGTTAATCCTCCGCTCATTTACTTTCTCCGTTAGTTTTCTCCAATCCCGCAGTCTTTCTATCGGCGGGCTTTCTTTGTTGTCCCTCCCCTGATTGCCCTGCTTGGGCCTCCGATCCGCATTGTTTTTGTGCCGGTCATCGGACTTCGTCCAGATACCCCGCGACCCCCCCTGGTCATTCCAAATGCATTTCTGTGTTTTGTGCATTTTCTAAACACAGCTGCGCAGTCGCCGGCCGCTTCGTTCCCCGCCGTCCCCGCTGTTTCCTATGACCTTCGAGCGCGGCCGCGGTGGCCCGACCGGGACTGTTACGTTCCACGGTGATTCCTCTTTCGCCTTCTTCCGTGCGCGCCGCGGTGCCGGCTCCCCCGCCTCCGCTTCTGCCCCGGCATGCCGTCTGCCCTTGATGCCTTTCTCTTCTTCCGTATTTCTAAACACAGCGCTGACCCATCCGACACTGCAGTGCTGATTTGCTTGTTCTCTCCTCTGGTATGAAACGTTATTTTTCTTTAGTTTTAAATTGCTTATTAGCGACGAAAACCTTATCCCCCGACTCGTACTGTCTAGCTTCAGTCCTATTTTAATTATGGCCTGATTTCGCTCGATCAGGCCCCTAACATCTTCAAGCGTTTTTTCCTTGAAGTTCGATAATCCCTGATAATTGATGCGCGATACGCGGTCTAAAAATAAGTCGACGGGCTTTTTGTTTGTCACTGAATGGACAGAGTTGTTGGATCTTTCTACAGCGATCAATGCTACCTGTGCACTCGTGAAATTTGGATGTTCGAATTTCAAACACCGGTAAATTTGTAGGGAAAAGAGTTTGGCGAATTTTGTAAATTCGTCGATACAACTTAGATAATCCCGTTTTTCTAAGGTGAACACGTCGATATGCAATATTTCACATGGGTAGTTTGGGATGGGTGTCGGTTGCAATTCTGGTTTATTGGGATGACGCTCATATTTGAATCGTTTGTAGCAGTGGCACGATGACAACTGAGCACGAATCGTACTTGGCATTCTGGGAAAATAGAATTTCTCATGCATTTGGATGGTGACTTCCTTTGAACCTCTGTGGGCCCTGCGATGTTCCCTTTCTATTGCCTCAGAAATTTGCTCTGAATCGGACAAATCCTTTACCAATTTCTGCGTTATTCGAATTTTATACAGCTTAAAATTCTCAAATCATGTGGATTGGAAGGATGGGAGGTAAGTTTCGGCAATCTTTACTCCATTAATTATGGAGGGTTTTAAATATTTTCCGAGTATATTTACTAAATCGGACATAGTCTCGTCGTTAAGTGGAATTAAGTGACGGACATAACCAACATGTGGGTGCTCACATGTGTACTCAGGCTGGTTTTCATCAAAAACCAGTTGATTCCTAAACGCATTGATTGGTGTTTCCACATATGGTATCAGTTGGGAAGCATCCTCAAGCGCACTGTGAACGGTGGCCAAAGAATCAGTTTCAGAGGCAGTGCACGTAGTTGACCCGAGGTAGTGAACTTGCGTCGTGATACGCGAAATAGCGTCAGCGACGACGTTGGATCTACCGGGTTTATACAAAAGTGTGCAGATATGTTCCTCAATTCGCGACATCCATCGCTTGAGTTTCGCATTGAAGTTGCGATTGCCCAACGCGAACGTAAGTGGTTGCTGATCGGTGTATACTTTGATTGACACTGCGCCGTAGAGATAGGATCTAAGATTATCTAATGCCCATACTATCGCGAGCATTTCTTTTTCTATAAATGCGTAACTTTCTTCGGTTTCTGTCAGTAATATACGCTATTGATATACGCTATATACGCTATGAAATATACGCTATTGGTCGATCCTTGCCCTGCTCGTCTTGGGACAGAACAGCACCTATGGCATAGTCCCACGCATCAGTGGTCAGATGGAATCGTTTATTAAAATCGGTGAAAGCTAGGACTTTAGGGGAGGCAAGAATCGCCTTGAGGTCATTAAAGGCCTGTAAAGCCACGTCATCTAGCTCTTTCGGGACTTTTCTAGATTGGGATGCTTTAATTTTAGCGAACTCTCCTCTTGTCAAATTCGTCAATGGCTTTGCAACTTTCGCATAGTCCTGAACGACTTTCCTATAATATGAGGTCATTCCAAGAAAACTTTTCAGTTCTTTCATGTTAGCAGGGGGCTTCATATCGGTTATTGCTTTCACCTTCTGGGCGTTTGCTTTATTGCCGTCCTGCGTAACAATGTAGCAAAAGAACTCAACTTGTGTGGAAAGGTGTTTTTTCCAAGCTTACTTGGAGTTTGGCCTTCCGAAGATATTGGAAGACCGCACGCAAATTATTCCAATGACTCTGATAGTCTTCGCCAAAAACAATAATATCGTCGATGTAAACGTAGCAGATCTTTCCGATGTGTTCTCTCAAAACATCGTCAATCTTCCGCTGGAAGATTGCCGGGGCATTTTTTAGGCCAAATGGTAGACGAAGGAATTCGTATTTCCCATTGAGGGTGGAGAAAGCGGTCATTCCAAGAATGTCTTTTTCCTTCATGTGGATTTGGTGGAAGTCAGACGTTAGGTCAATCGTCGTGAAATATTTGGCTTTCCCAAGGCTAGTTAGAGTAGAATTTATATCCGGTATTGCGTAAGTATCGGATATCGTAACCGCATTCAGGCGCTTGAAGTGAATGACCATGCGATACTGTTTTTCACCATTTGGTTTAGGTCAATCCAGAGCGGAGAGTTATATGGGCTGACAGATGGTCTTATTATTCCTCCGTCTAAGAGTTCCTGTACTTGCCTTTCAACGACCCCCCTCATGTTCGTGAGGTATGGCTAACTCCGAGTGAAAATGGGGTCTTGAGTACTAGTACGTATTTCGGCCTTAACAGTTTTATTCACCGCTTCCCCTGACGAAAGTGGTTAAAAAATTGATGCAAATTCTTTAAGTAGATTGTCCAGCGCCTGTTTGGTATCATCATCATGATCGCCATCAATCAGGGCATGGACATTGGAGGAATATCTTGCCAGGAGGGGTAGTTTGATACCAGGGGATATTAACAGGAGATCGTTTTTCCGATCAATTAGGGCTTTCGCTTCCTTGAGAGTATCGTCACCGATGACACCGTCGAAGGAATTCAGGCCGGGGAGGACGTGGAAGGTGGTTGCCACACACCATTTTTATACCCTTGCAGAGGGTATTATAATTTTGGTCAAAAGTGTGCAACGCAGTGAAGGAGACATCTCCGACCCTATAAAGTATATATATTCTTGATCAGGATCACCTCCTGAGTCGATATAAGCATGTCCGTCTGTCCGTCTGTCCGTCTGTCTGTCGGTTTCTACGCAAACTAGTCTCTCAGTTTTAAAGCTATCGAGTTGAAACTTTGCACACATCCTTATTTTCCTTGCAGGTAGTACATAAGTCGGAACGGCCGGGATCGGTCGACTATATCCTATAGCTGCCATATAACTGATGGATCGGAAATGCCATTCGTTGTTTTTTAAGATAGAGAGTTGGGACTTTCCACACATGTTATATTTGACCAACATATCTTATGTACAAAATTTCATAAGGATCGGCCGACTATATCCTATAGGTGTCATACAACGATCGGAATTGGCATAACTTTGGTGTTTTTTAAGTTAGAAAGATGGAACTTGGTACAGATTCTATTTTGGACAAAATAATCTGATTTGTCAAATTTCATAAGGATCGGCCGACTATATACGATCTTCTATATATCTAATAATATAATATGCGTGGCGCCACCTAGCGGACTGCGACTGAACTGCAAGTGTATATCAACTTCGGCTCCGCCTGAAGTTAGCTTTCCTTTCTTGTTTAGCTCTATTTTTGATTTAAACTTCTTGCCACTCGCGAATATGCTCACGGTGGTTCTCTTTATTTCTTTATGTACGGTAGTGACAAACCGCTGCAGTGCCTAATTCCGTTTCTTTCTTTTTATAACACAACACAAACCCTTTTTATATTATTTTTTGTTTATAATTCTTGCTCTTTGCTTCATTATGCTATTTTTTTGTAATTTTTCAATTTCATTTTCATTTTCACTCTTACATTCTCTACTCCTTCCTACTTATCTTTTCTTTTCCTTTTTTTTTTATTTTTTTATTATTATTTTATATTATTAGAAAAAAGTTTATTACCTTCCTTCCATACTTTTATACTTTTACTTTTACTTTTACTATTGTACTCTTTATTTTTCCTATTTTCTTTTTTTATACTTTGAGAAAAATCTTTGCTACTTTATTTTTATATTTTTACTTTTTTCTATCTATTTTTTCTTTTTTTTTTATTTTGAGAAAAATCTTCATTACTTTATTTTTATACTTTTTCCCATCCATTTTTTATTTTTTTTTATTTTGAGAAAGATCTTTACACTTTTATACCTTTTTCTATTTATTTTTTCTTTTCCTTTTTATGTTTTGGGAAGAAATTATCTGCTCGGGCGCCAGTTAAGGTGTCCATCCATTGATCACCTGATGATGAGTAGTCGGTTCATGATTTGATATTGATGGAAATACAATTTATTGTTTGAGTCACTTAAATTAACAATTGGTTTGGCAAAGTTCTTAATTAATGAACGAAAAAATAGTTTTTGATCTAACAATTGGGTAGTGTTTTTAGGAATATTTAGAGTAGGTTCAGCTTGGTGGTTCGGTGACCCTCCGGTCGTCAGTTCGATATCGGCCGATCTCCCACTCCAACTCTATGTGTGGTGTCAGCGTGTGCGGTGTCGGCGTGTTTGGTGTCAGCGGGTGTGGTGTCAAGAGTCAGCGTAACACTCAGGGTGTGTGTCAGCTTTCTCGCAACATTCTAGTCAGCGTGCATAGTTGCGCACTTGTGACATAGTTGCACTCTTGCGACATATCCGGGCGTAGTTGAACCCACAACACTTGAATATCGATTATTGCTTATGCTGTGGATTCGGGTTTAAGAGTCTGGGGTCGAGTTCAAGGCGTAGTAGTAGTAGGGGGCGAATAGTGCTGAGCAAGGGGGGGCTCGAATCTGGGTGATAACTTATATATTCTTGATAAGGATCACCTCCGTAGTCGATATAAGTATGTCCGTCTGTCCGTCTGTCTGCCTGTCCGTCTGTCTGCCTGTCCGTCTGTCTGTCGGTTTCTACGCAAACTAGTCTCTCAGTTTTAAAGCTATCGAGTTGAAACTTTGCACACATCCTTCATTTTCTAGCAGGTAGTACATAAGTCGGAACGGCCGGGATCCATATAACTTGATTGATCGGAAATGCCATAACTTTGGTGTTTTTTAAGTTAGAGGATTGGGACTTTCCACACATGTTATATTTGACCAAAATATTTAATGTACATTTCATAAGGAATTTCATAAGGATCGGCCGACTATATCCTATAGCTGACATAGAACGATCGGAATTGGCATAACTTTGGTGTTTCTTAAGTTGGAAAGATAGGACTTGGTACAGATTCTATTATGGACAAAATAATCTTATCTGCCAAATTTCATAGGGATCGGCCAACTATGTCCTATAACCGCCATATAACGATAGGAAATGGCACAACTAACTTTCCTTTCTTGTTTTATTAAATTTTGTCCAAGTCGTTTGCGTGGCTCATATATCTTTTTTTCAAATATTTTAAACATTTTGGGCAAGATAATCTGATTTGCGCTATTCTTTTTTTACCTTATTTTTAACAACTCCGCGTCTTCCCATTGCTTGCACTCAACTCACTCAGTTATTTCTGTACTCCGTTTTCCTCGCATGTTGGTTTGGCTGTTGCTGCTGTTGCTGATTTTGCTGGAACATCATCCTATCGGTCATCCTGCGCAGGACAGGTTTTCTTGTTGGACTACTATTGTGCTTGCTGCTGCTGTTATTGTTGTTCATTTATTTTGTTGTTTGATTATGCGATTGTTTGATTGATTGTTTGACTTTTTCTTCAGGTTCTTTCGAACCGAAGTCACGGTCGCCATGTAGAATTAAAAAGGATGTGTCTTATCCATTTCAGTGTCTTTATTCGAATGAATTATGGTTTTTTTACACTAAGGCTTGCTAGCTGTCGGCGCAAGCCAACGGACAGACGGATATGCTTATATCGACTCAGGAGGTGATCCTGATCTAGAATATATATTCTTCTTAAAATTCTTCCGCCAAACTTTCGATTTTATTTATTCAAATAAAGTAAAAGTTGTACAGTTCTTTAAAGTTTTAAAAGAAAGGATTTATTCAATATTTTCAAGTTGATTGCACACATACATGCACGAGATCAAAAAAAATTTTGGACCTGCCCGCATACATGAAAAAGAACGTTAAATTATGAATTCCTGTAGCGAGTTTAGCAGCGAGAAAGACCGGAAAATCGGTTCTGGAATATTTTTTAAGACTATACTAAGACTATTTGTTGGCTATATTTCCTAAATATGCAGACCAGATTCAGGAAAAATATGTTCAACTAAGGCAAATACATCAGCTTGAATTTTGTCTCTGCAGAGTTCTTCTGCAGTTTACGGGTTCGATGGCAGAAGTGGACGATCAAATTATAAGCAAGGATATCAACACGAAAACTCTTGTAGTGCTGATTCGATTACTTTTGGAAAAACTATACCATTAAGACTCATAGATGCATCCAAAATCAGTTTGCAGAAGAGAAGGAAACCGCAATCGATACGATTTTGAAGGCCTTTAGACCGGCTTTTGTAAAAGAAACGGAAAAACTTATTGGTCTTAAGCTAATCACTTAAAGGTCGAGATAAATAATATAAAGAAGCCAGTCAACGTTTAAAACCAGTCAAAGTAATATTAAGGAATGGAAAAATTTTTCACTAAAAGCTTAGACTTTTGCCGGGACGATGTGGCTCCCACGTTTCTTTACCGAACACACAATTTTTCTTTTTTATAATCTTTATTTTTCAATATCTGAGAGTGTGTGTGTGGTGTTCTAAAAAAATTCGTGTTTCTTCCACTCGTTAGCTTCACTGTGTTTTTCTTTCTGCCTAGCGATGGCCGATGATTTTCCTTCTTTTCGGCCGTTACAAAGCTATCGATAAGTTTATATATGCTTATTCTAACATAAAGCCACATTTATTCTACTAATTCAAATTTACGCAATAAATGTATTACAGCGGCAACATTCCCTCCCCCGTAATTGATCCCGGTTCGTGGTTAGTTACCATCCTCCAAGCCGTCGTCCAAAACCGCTACCTTAGTTGCTCGTCTCTTCAAAACGCCGTGCTGGGTCTTTATAGTCACGCGTCGAACTTGTCCGTCCTTGGCCATCATTGTGTTGGTCACTCCTCCTTTTAACCACAGGTTCCTGGGGAGGAGCTCATCCACGATGACTACGATGCTCCCAATGATTATTGGAGGTACCTTCTCAAACCATTTGGTGCGCCTGGTTAATACAGGCGCATACTCTTTAATCCACCGCTGCCAAAACGGTTCCCGAAACGCTGAGTCTCAAACCATCTATGCTGCAGATTCATCCCTTCTTTTGGCAGTAGGTTGTATCCATTCGCTGACCCCAACAGTAGGTGGTTCGGGGTCAGAGCGACGGCATCCTCAGTGTCCAGACTTACGAACGTGGGCGGTCGCGAGTTGATAATAAATTGTGCCTCCATCAATGCGTCGCCAATGCGAGGGCCTGCCTCGTCGTTGAAAAAGTAATTTGGGCAAGTCTTGGAGTCTTTCCCATGCTCCACCCATGTGTGGTGCTCCTGGTGGGTTAAATCACCACTTTATGCCATCAAACTTAACAGTGATCTTATCGTGCTCGATCTTTTTCAGCTCTTCTCGCACGGCTTTTTCCGTGGCTCTGAAGTTCGTATCATTGTCTGAGAATATTTCCTTTGGTGTCCCTCGAAGCGCCATAAAATTGGATGGGCACATGATGCAGGAACTTGTGTCAAGACTATAGGCAATCTCGAAATGCACCGCGCGCAACGTGAGGCAGGTGAACAGAGCTAACCATCTCTTCTCCTTGCGTCTGCCGACGTTCACCAATAACGGGCCAAAATAATCGACGCCTGTGTAGATAAACGATCTCTGGAAGCTTCCTATTCTCGCTCTCGGAATCGGTGCCATCTGGTGTGGCCTGGGAACTGCACGCACGACCTAGCATCGTTGCCATGTACTCCGCACAGATTTGTACAACACTCGGAGGCGGCTGATGTAAAACGAAGCCTTGATGTTGTTTATTGCAGTCTCGTGAGCGAGATGATGGTATCCGGCATCCTGGAGCTATTATAATTGCGTCCTCAGCTATGTCAATTGAGTTCAGTGTACCTTTAATCCGCAGTACTCCATCGTTGTCCAGGTATGCGTTCAATCCGACCAAACTGTTTCCCTTGTAGAGCGCCGCTCCCACGGATAGCGTTTTCATCTCTTCAGCGAAGGCGATGGCTTGAGATTGCTTATAAAGTAGCATCTTCACTTTGATTAAATGGACCACCGTCGGGGCTGTTGGCATGTCTTGTCCGGAAAATTTCGCTCGTAACCGATCGACGAGCAAGAGTATTAGCGCCACTGCTCTATATAATCGCCGCCAGTTCGAGAAATAGTGCGCATTGAACGTAACCACTGATCTCGCATGCGTCGTCATCACATGCTTCTGTATGTCTGAATTATCGATTATGCTGCCCTGTCCCGTCGATGTTGGCCAATTGCTGGATTCATCTTTTAAGAACCCAGAGCCCGTTATCCAAAACTTTTGCAGCTTTTGGTCGGTGATTTTTGTATCTTCGTCCGCTACCTTCAGCTTCGAAAGGAGCCACCGCCATTGATCGACCTGCGTTGTTTCCAGGATTTCGGCGACTCTGTGCATCACGACCTTGTAACGATGTGTTTTGCTTGTTTACGCAACAGATGCCGCGGCTAGCTCACAGAGTTTGTGGATCATTCCACGGAATTTATGCATCCGACATAACTGCCGGAGCCAAGAAATAACACAAAGTGCTTCGGTTAACAATATCCCTTTATATTTCTAGCTTGTCTACAAAGTATCGTAAGGATGAATCTCATCGGAGTTGATTCCTCTGCCGGATCCTCGCTGACTCGCCGTCGAACTTTAGTCCTCCCGTCATTCCCTGATCACCGTTCAGGGTTGGTGCCAATATACACGCCCCCCAAAGCTTTCGCCTGGTCGGACGTGTGGTCTTGGTGCCTGGCGCCAGTTCGTCTCACGATTCCTGCAGTTTGGACTCACGTGCTCCAGCTGCGGGGCCTATGCTGCTCGGTGCCACCACGCCACGGCTTCGGCTGAATATAGCTTATGTGGTACGAGCGCCTCAAGGCTGTAATGGCCCTCAATGTCTTGAAGTTCCTGCCGATCGCAGTCGCAGTGATGCAAGACAATGGATCGGGGGTGGGTTCTAGAGGTGGAGAACTATCGATGGCGCTATCGACACTATCGATGGTTGGCCGCTATCGAGCCGCAATCGATAGTGTCAGACACGTTCGATAGTGACCCAACCACTATCGATGGTGCCTTTGATAGCTTCTCAAAGGCGTCTCACATCGCTAAAATAATTTAAACATTCGCTTGTGTAAAAATTGGAACTAAACAAATTCAACTAATAAACAAGAAAGGAAAGCTAACTTCGGGCGGAGCCGAAGTTGATATACCCTTGCAGTTCAGTCGCAGTCCGCTAGGTGGCGCCACCCATCTAATTTTATTAGATATATAGCGGATCGTTTATCGTTATCGTTATAGTCGGCCGATCCTTATGAAAATTGGCAGATCAGATTGTTTTACCCAAAATAGAATCTGTGTAGCATTAAGTGACGGACATAACCAACATGTGGGTGCTCACATGTGTACTCAGGCTGGTTTTCATCAAAAACCAGTTGATTCCTAAACGCATTGATTGGTGTTTCCACATATGGTATCAGTTGGGAAGCATCCTCAAGCGCACTGTGAACGGTGGCCAAAGAATCAGTTTCAGAGGCAGTGCACGTAGTTGACCCGAGGTAGTGAACTTGCGTCGTGATACGCGAAATAGCGTCAGCGACGACGTTGGATCTACCGGGTTTATACAAAAGTGTGCAGATATGTTCCTCAATTCGCGACATCCATCGCTTGAGTTTCGCATTGAAGTTGCGATTGCCCAACGCGAACGTAAGTGGTTGCTGATCGGTGTATACTTTGATTGACACTGCGCCGTAGAGATAGGATCTAAGATTATATAATGCCCATACTATCGCGAGCATTTCTTTTTCTATAAATGCGTAACTTTCTTCGGTTTCTGTCAGTAATATACGCTATTGATATACGCTATATACGCTATGAAATATACGCTATTGGTCGATCCTTGCCCTGCTCGTCTTGGGACAGAACAGCACCTATGGCATAGTCCCACGCATCAGTGGTCAGATGGAATCGTTTATTAAAATCGGTGAAAGCTAGGACTTTAGGGGAGGCAAGAATCGCCTTGAGGTCATTAAAGGCCTGTAAAGCCACGTCATCTAGCTCTTTCGGGACTTTTCTAGATTGGGATGCTTTAATTTTAGCGAACTCTCCTCTTGTCAAATTCGTCAATGGCTTTGCAACTTTCGCATAGTCCTGAACGACTTTCCTATAATATGAGGTCATTCCAAGAAAACTTTTCAGTTCTTTCATGTTAGCAGGGGGCTTCATATCGGTTATTGCTTTCACCTTCTGGGCGTTTGCTTTAATGCCGTCCTGCGTAACAATGTAGCAAAAGAACTCAACTTGTGTGGAAAGGTGTTTTTTCCAAGCTTACTTGGAGTTTGGCCTTCCGAAGATATTGGAAGACCGCACGCAAATTATTCCAATGACTCTGATAGTCTTCGCCAAAAACAATAATATCGTCGATGTAAACGTAGCAGATCTTTCCGATGTGTTCTCTCAAAACATCGTCAATCTTCCGCTGGAAGATTGCCGGGGCATTTTTTAGGCCAAATGGTAGACGAAGGAATTCGTATTTCCCATTGAGGGTGGAGAAAGCGGTCATTCCAAGAATGTCTTTTTCCTTCATGTGGATTTGGTGGAAGTCAGACGTTAGGTCAATCGTCGTGAAATATTTGGCTTTCCCAAGGCTAGTTAGAGTAGAATTTATATCCGGTATTGCGTAAGTATCGGATATCGTAACCGCATTCAGGCGCTTGAAGTGAATGACCATGCGATACTGTTTTTCACCATTTGGTTTAGGTCAATCCAGAGCGGAGAGTTATATGGGCTGACAGATGGTCTTATTATTCCTCCGTCTAAGAGTTCCTGTAATTGCCTTTCAACGACCCCCCTCATGTTCGTGAGGTATGGCTAACTCCGAGTGAAAATGGGGTCTTGAGTACTAGTACGTATTTCGGCCTTAACAGTTTTATTCACCGCTTCCCCTGACGAAAGTGGTTAAAAAATTGATGCAAATTCTTTAAGTAGATTGTCCAGCGCCTGTTTGGTATCATCATCATGATCGCCATCAATCAGGGCATGGACATTGGAGGAATATCTTGCCAGGAGGGGTAGTTTGATACCAGGGGATATTAACAGGAGATCGTTTTTCCGATCAATTAGGGCTTTCGCTTCCTTGAGAGTATCGTCACCGATGACACCGTCGAAGGAATTCAGGCCGGGGAGGACGTGGAAGGTGGTTGCCACACACCATTTTTATACCCTTGCAGAGGGTATTATAATTTTGGTCAAAAGTGTGCAACGCAGTGAAGGAGACATCTCCGACCCTATAAAGTATATATATTCTTGATCAGGATCACCTCCTGAGTCGATATAAGCATGTCCGTCTGTCCGTCTGTCCGTCTGTCTGTCGGTTTCTACGCAAACTAGTCTCTCAGTTTTAAAGCTATCGAGTTGAAACTTTGCACACATCCTTATTTTCCTTGCAGGTAGTACATAAGTCGGAACGGCCGGGATCGGTCGACTATATCCTATAGCTGCCATATAACTGATGGATCGGAAATGCCATTCGTTGTTTTTTAAGATAGAGAGTTGGGACTTTCCACACATGTTATATTTGACCAACATATCTTATGTACAAAATTTCATAAGGATCGGCCGACTATATCCTATAGGTGTCATACAACGATCGGAATTGGCATAACTTTGGTGTTTTTTAAGTTAGAAAGATGGAACTTGGTACAGATTCTATTTTGGACAAAATAATCTGATTTGCCAAATTTCATAAGGATCGGCCGACTATATACGATCTTCTATATATCTAATAATATAATATGCGTGGCGCCACCTAGCGGACTGCGACTGAACTGCAAGTGTATATCAACTTCGGCTCCGCCTGAAGTTAGCTTTCCTTTCTTGTTTAGCTCTATTTTTGATTTAAACTTCTTGCCACTCGCGAATATGCTCACGGTGGTTCTCTTTATTTCTTTATGTACGGTAGTGACAAACCGCTGCAGTGCCTAATTCCGTTTCTTTCTTTTTATAACACAACACAAACCCTTTTTATATTATTTTTTGTTTATAATTCTTGCTCTTTGCTTCATTATGCTATTTTTTTGTAATTTTTCAATTTCATTTTCATTTTCACTCTTACATTCTCTACTCCTTCCTACTTATCTTTTCTTTTCCTTTTTTTTATTTTTTTATTATTATTTTATATTATTAAAAAAAAGTTTATTACTTTCCTTCCATACTTTTATACTTTTACTTTTACTTTTACTATTGTACTCTTTATTTTTCCTATTTTCTTTTTTTATACTTTGAGAAAAATCTTTGCTACTTTATTTTTATATTTTTACTTTTTTCTATCTATTTTTTCTTTTTTTTTATTTTTAGAAAAATCTTCATTACTTTATTTTTATACCTTTTTCTATTTATTTTTTCTTTTCCTTTTTTTGTTTTGGGAAGAAATTATCTGCTCGGGCGCCAGTTAAGGTGTCCATCCATTGATCACCTGATGATGAGTAGTCGGTTCATGATTTGATATTGATGGAAATACAATTTATTGTTTGAGTCACTTAAATTAACAATTGGTTTGGCAAAGTTCTTAATTAATGAACGAAAAAATAGTTTTTGATCTAACAATTGGGTAGTGTTTTTAGGAATATTTAGAGTAGGTTCAGCTTGGTGGTTCGGTGGTCCAAAAAAAACGGACTTCCCAGAGTTGTGACCCTCCGGTCGTCAGTTCGATATCGGCCGATCTCCCACTCCAACTCTATGTGTGGTGTCAGCGTGTGCGGTGTCGGCGTGTTTGGTGTCAGCGGGTGTGGTGTCAAGAGTCAGCGTAACACTCAGGGTGTGTGTCAGCTTTCTCGCAACATTCTAGTCAGCGTGCATAGTTGACTCTTGCGACATATCCGGGCGTAGTTGAACCCACAACACTTGAATATCGATTATTGCTTATGCTGTGGATTCGGGTTTAAGAGTCTGGGGTCGAGTTCAAGGCGTAGTAGTAGTAGGGGGCGAATAGTGCTGAGCAAGGGGGGGCTCGAATCTGGGTGATAACTTATATATTCTTGATAAGGATCACCTCCGTAGTCGATATAAGCATGTCCGTCTGTCCGTCTGTCTGCCTGTCCGTCTGTCTGTCGGTTTCTACGCAAACTAGTCTCTCAGTTTTAAAGCTATCGAGTTGAAACTTTGCACACATCCTTCATTTTCTAGCAGGTAGTACATAAGTCGGAACGGCCGGGATCCATATAACTTGATTGATCGGAAATGCCATAACTTTGGTGTTTTTTAAGTTAGAGGATTGGGACTTTCCACACATGTTATATTTGACCAAAATATTTAATGTACATTTCATAAGGAATTTCATAAGGATCGGCCGACTATATCCTATAGCTGACATAGAACGATCGGAATTGGCATAACTTTGGTGTTTCTTAAGTTAGAAAGATAGGACTTGGTACAGATTCTATTATGGACAAAATAATCTTATCTGCCAAATTTCATAGGGATCGGCCAACTATGTCCTATAACCGCCATATAACGATAGGAAATGGCACAACTAACTTTCCTTTCTTGTTTTATTAAATTTTGTCCAAGTCGTTTGCGTGGCTCATATATCTTTTTTTCAAATATTTTAAACATTTTGGGCAAGATAATCTGATTTGCGCTATTCTTTTTTTACCTTATTTTTAACAACTCCGCGTCTTCCCATTGCTTGCACTCAACTCACTCAGTTATTTCTGTACTCCGTTTTCCTCGCATGTTGGTTTGGCTGTTGCTGCTGTTGCTGGAACATCATCTTATCGGTCATCCTGCGCAGGACAGGTTTTCTTGTTGGACTACTATTGTGCTTGCTGCTGCTGTTATTGTTGTTCATTTATTTTGTTGTTTGATTATGCGATTGTTTGATTGATTGTTTGACTTTTTCTTCAGGTTCTTTCGAACCGAAGTCACGGTCGCCATGTAGAATTAAAAAGGATGTGTCTTATCCATTTCAGTGTCTTTATTCGAATGAATTATGGTTTTTTTACACTAAGGCTTGCTAGCTGTCGGCGCAAGCCAACGGACAGACGGATATGCTTATATCGACTCAGGAGGTGATCCTGATCTAGAATATATATTCTTCTTAAAATTCTTCCGCCAAACTTTCGATTTTATTTATTCAAATAAAGTAAAAGTTGTACAGTTCTTTAAAGTTTTAAAAGAAAGGATTTATTTAATATTTTCAAGTTGATTGCACACATACATGCACGAGATCAAAAAAAATTTTGGACCTGCCCGCATACATGAAAAAGAACGTTAAATTATGAATTCCTGTAGCGAGTTTAGCAGCGAGAAAGACCGGAAAATCGGTTCTGGAATATTTTTTAAGACTATACTAAGACTATTTGTTGGCTATATTTCCTAAATATGCAGACCAGATTCAGGAAAAATATGTTAAACTAAGGCAAATACATCAGCTTGAATTTTGTCTCTGCAGAGTTCTTCTGCAGTTTACGGGTTCGATGGCAGAAGTGGACGATCAAATTATAAGCAAGGATATCAACACGAAAACTCTTGTAGTGCTGATTCGATTACTTTTGGAAAAACTATACCATTAAGACTCATAGATGCATCCAAAATCAGTTTGCAGAAGAGAAGGAAACCGCAATCGATACGATTTTGAAGGCCTTTAGACCGGCTTTTGTAAAAGAAACGGAAAAACTTATTGGTCTTAAGCTAATCACTTAAAGGTCGAGATAAATAATATAAAGAAGCCAGTCAACGTTTAAAACCAGTCAAAGTAATATTAAGGATTGGAAAAATTTTTCACTAAAAGCTTAGACTTTTGCCGGGACGATGTGGCTCCCACGTTTCTTTACCGAACACACAATTTTTCTTTTTTATAATCTTTATTTTTCAATATCTGAGAGTGTGTGTGTGGTGTTCTAAAAAAATTCGTGTTTCTTCCACTCGTTAGCTTCACTGTGTTTTTCTTTCTGCCTAGCGATGGCCGATGATTTTCCTTCTTTTCGGCCGTTACAAAGCTATCGATAAGTTTATATATGCTTATTCTAACATAAAGCCACATTTATTCTACTAATTCAAATTTACGCAATAAATGTATTACAGCGGCAACATTCCCTCCCCCGTAATTGATCCCGGTTCGTGGTTAGTTACCATCCTCCAAGCTGTCGTCCAAAACCGCTACCTTAGTTGCTCGTCTCTTCAAAACGCCGTGCTGGGTCTTTATAGTCACGCGTCGAACTTGTCCGTCCTTGGCCATCATTGTGTTGGTCACTCCTCCTTTTAACCACAGGTTCCTGGGGAGGAGCTCATCCACGATGACTACGATGCTCCCAATGATTATTGGAGGTACCTTCTCAAACCATTTGGTGCGCCTGGTTAATACAGGCGCATACTCTTTAATCCACCGCTGCCAAAACGGTTCCCGAAACGCTGAGTCTCAAACCATCTATGCTGCAGATTCATCCCTTCTTTTGGCAGTAGGTTGTATCCATTCGCTGACCCCAACAGTAGGTGGTTCGGGGTCAGAGCGACGGCATCCTCAGTGTCCAGACTTACGAACGTGGGCGGTCGCGAGTTGATAATAAATTGTGCCTCCATCAATGCGTCGCCAATGCGAGGGCCTGCCTCGTCGTTGAAAAAGTAATTTGGGCAAGTCTTGGAGTCTTTCCCATGCTCCACCCATGTGTGGTGCTCCTGGTGGGTTAAATCACCACTTTATGCCATCAAACTTAACAGTGATCTTATCGTGCTCGATCTTTTTCAGCTCTTCTCGCACGGCTTTTTCCGTGGCTCTGAAGTTCGTATCATTGTCTGAGAATATTTCCTTTGGTGTCCCTCGAAGCGCCATAAAATTGGATGGGCACATGATGCAGGAACTTGTGTCAAGACTATAGGCAATCTCGAAATGCACCGCGCGCAACGTGAGGCAGGTGAACAGAGCTAACCATCTCTTCTCCTTGCGTCTGCCGACGTTCACCAATAACGGGCCAAAATAATCGACGCCTGTGTAGATAAACGATCTCTGGAAGCTTCCTATTCTCGCTCTCGGAATCGGTGCCATCTGGTGTGGCCTGGGAACTGCACGCACGACCTAGCATCGTTGCCATGTACTCCGCACAGATTTGTACAACACTCGGAGGCGGCTGATGTAAAACAAAGCCTTGATGTTGTTTATTGCAGTCTCGTGAGCGAGATGATGGTATCCGGCATCCTGGAGCTATTATAATTGCGTCCTCAGCTATGTCAATTGAGTTCAGTGTACCTTTAATCCGCAGTACTCCATCGTTGTCCAGGTATGCGTTCAATCCGACCAAACTGTTTCCCTTGTAGAGCGCCGCTCCCACGGATAGCGTTTTCATCTCTTCAGCGAAGGCGATGGCTTGAGATTGCTTATAAAGTAGCATCTTCACTTTGATTAAATGGACCACCGTCGGGGCTGTTGGCATGTCTTGTCCGGAAAATTTCGCTCGTAACCGATCGACGAGCAAGAGTATTAGCGCCACTGCTCTATATAATCGCCGCCAGTTCGAGAAATAGTGCGCATTGAACGTAACCACTGATCTCGCATGCGTCGTCATCACATGCTTCTGTATGTCTGAATTATCGATTATGCTGCCCTGTCCCGTCGATGTTGGCCAATTGCTGGATTCATCTTTTAAGAACCCAGAGCCCGTTATCCAAAACTTTTGCAGCTTTTGGTCGGTGATTTTTGTATCTTCGTCCGCTACCTTCAGCTTCGAAAGGAGCCACCGCCATTGATCGACCTGCGTTGTTTCCAGGATTTCGGCGACTCTGTGCATCACGACCTTGTAACGATGTGTTTTGCTTGTTTACGCAACAGATGCCGCGGCTAGCTCACAGAGTTTGTGGATCGTTCCACGGAATTTATGTATCCGACATAACTGCCGGAGCCAAGAAATAACACAAAGTGCTTCGGTTAACAATATCCCTTTATATTTCTAGCTTGTCTACAAAGTATCGTAAGGGTGAATCTCATCGGAGTTGATTCCTCTGCCGGATCCTCGCTGACTCGCCGTCGAACTTTAGTCCTCCCGTCATTCCCTGATCACCGTTCAGGGTTGGTGCCAATATACACGCCCCCCAAAGCTTTCGCCTGGTCGGACGTGTGGTCTTGGTGCCTGGCGCCAGTTCGTCTCACGATTCCTGCAGTTTGGACTCACGTGCTCCAGCTGCGGGGCCTATGCTGCTCGGTGCCACCACGCCACGGCTTCGGCTGAATATAGCTTATGTGGTACGAGCGCCTCAAGGCTGTAATGGCCCTCAATGTCTTGAAGTTCCTGCCAATCGCAGTCGCAGTGATGCAAGACAATGGATCGGGGGTGGGTTCTAGAGGTGGAGAACTATCGATGGCGCTATCGACACTATCGATGGTTGGCCGCTATCGAGCCGCAATCGATAGTGTCAGACACGTTCGATAGTGACCCAACCACTATCGATGGTGCCTTTGATAGCTTCTCAAAGGCGTCTCACATCGCTAAAATAATTTAAACATTCGCTTGTGTAAAAATTGGAACTAAACAAATTCAACTAATAAACAAGAAAGGAAAGCTAACTTCGGGCGGAGCCGAAGTTGATATACCCTTGCAGTTCAGTCGCAGTCCGCTAGGTGGCGCCACCCATCTAATTTTATTAGATATATAGCGGATCGTTTATCGTTATCGTTATAGTCGGCCGATCCTTATGAAAATTGGCAGATCAGATTGTTTTACCCAAAATAGAATCTGTACCAAATCCCATCTTTATACCCTTGCAGAGGGTATTATAATTTTGGTCAAAAGTGTGCAACGCAGTGAAGGAGACATCTCCGACCCTATAAAGTATATATATTCTTGATCAGGATCACCTCCTGAGTCGATATGAGCATGTCCGTCTGTCCGTCTGTCCGTCGGTCCGTCTGTCCGTCTGTCTGTCTGTTTCTACGCAAACTAGTCTCTCAGTTTTAAAGCTATCGAGTTGAAACTTTGCACACACCCTTCTTTCCTTTGCAGGCAGTATATAAGTCGGAACGGCCGGGATCGGTCGACTATATCCAATAGCAGCCATATAACTGATAGATCGGAAATGCCATTACTTTGATGTTTTTGAAGTTGGAGGGTTGAGACTTTCCACACATATTATATTTGACCAAAATATCTTGTGTACAAAATTTCATAAGGATCGGCCGACTATATCCTATAGCTGTCATAGAACGATCGAAATTGACATAACTTTGGTGTTTTTTAAGTTAGAAAGATGGGATATGGTACAGATTCTATTTTGGGAAAAACATGATTTGTCGAATTTCATAAGGATAGGCCGACTATATCCTGTAGCTGCCATATAACTAAAGATGAGACTTTCTGTGCATTCTAATTTAGGCCAACTTATATGATCTGCAAAATTTCATAAGGATCGGCCGTCTATATCCTATAGATGTCATATAACTGATTGATTGGAAATGATATGACTTTGTTGTTGTTAAAGTTAACGTTGATTTTTAAAGTTAGAAGGATGGATCCATACCAAATTGTACCAAATTGGGAAACCAAATTGTTTTAACTAATTAACAGATGTGAGGCCTATCCTTATGAGAGTTTCACTATATAATAAATTATACAAAAAAGAACAAGAAAGGAAAGCTAACTTCGAGCGGAGCCGAAAATTATATACCCTTGCAGTTGAGTCGCAGTCCGCTAGGTGGCGCCACGCATCTTATATTATTAGATATATAGCGGATTGTATATAGTCGGCCGATCCTTATGAAATTTGTCATATCGAATTATATTGCCAAAAGAGGAATCCATAGAAAGTCCCATCCTTCTAACTTAAAACCAATTGTTAACCAATTGTTGAAGTTAAACCAATTGTTGAATGTAACAATTTATTTTGGGTGTGCAAAATAAAAAAGTAGTTATAAGAAAAGTATTGGCGGAGTTGGTTTGCCTGGTTTTTGTTTTAGCTTTTAATCCATGATTTGGCCCAAAAACGGTGGTGGCTGTAATTTAAGTAAAGCAGAGTATTATTTATATGCATTATATGCTCAGTGGGGGCATATGCATATAAAGCTTTCTAATCGTAAAATTGTGCATTTGTAAGTCTTCTCATTAAGACATGAGACACTGAAACACAAAGCAGAATTATATCAAAATTTGCCATCAAGCAACAAAGTTCGAGGTTGGCCGAGTGGAGAGCGTCGTGGCTCCTAACACGGAGGGCCTGGGTTCGAGTCCTAGTTGAGTCAATGTTTATGTTTTACTTTTTAAGCCCTTTTTTATTTGGATTTTATTTTTAAATAAATAAACTAAAAGCTGAAAAGATATACTCCATTTTTTTTACGGTATTGACCGAATATATGCAGACTCCAAAAAGCAAAGTTGCCAATCAAATACACACATGTATAAGTAAATGCAAGCTTCACAGGAGGCTGCACTAAATGGGCAGCTGCACTTACAGGACTATATCTTGAGTTAACGAATTTTGCCAGATATAAGCGATATATCAAAAGTTGTGTCATCTCAAAAGCTATCTCCACGTGCAATATAAAAAGGATCAATCGAGCAAATTTTGAAAATAAATTTTTTTTCTTGCAAAAAAAAAAAGTTTATTTTCAGTGTATTTTTTTGATGCCTCCTTGTTCAGCCGTTAACTTCACAGTTGCCGGTTCGGCCTCTTTTGCGATTTACTTTGAGGCAGCAGAAACAGGCTTTACCCGCTCCGCTACAAGAACACTTGGCATTGTGATGGGCGGTGACTAATGTCACCGCAGTCTTCGCACCCCAATTGGACTTGCTGCTGAGCTGCTTCCGTCTGGCTCGCATTCAATTGTGCTTGTCCTCGTGATAGTCCAGGCTCGTTGCACAACTGTTGTGAGTGTTAACTACGCCCGATTTGTAAATCCATGGTTCCACCACTGACGATGCTGCCTCTGCGATTCTGTATAGTCAATCACTGAAAGGCTTAACTGCTGCTTTCCTATCGTTGCGGGGTTACATTGTCCAGTTGGTTGGGTGGCTTATCTACGATCCTTGACCATCATTGGATGTTTAAGATGCGCCTTCAGATCGCATGCCTCCATAATCGCAAAGATGTTTCGAACTGCTACCGCGTACTTCTTTAACATAATCTGTCGTTGGGTGGTGCCAGTCTTCGCACCTTTTCCACCATTCTCTCTAGGATATGCTCTAATCTGCCGAAGAACATCTTCAAAGTACTGATGACTTCTGGAACTAGGCTAGGAAGTAGGAATTTATCTCTAATCAGTTCGTGAGCCATTCTTCTGTTAACTTTGCCTCCGATTGTCTTTTCTCCTCCAGCATCTTTAAAAGTCATTGGTTGATCCTGTCCGGATTACTTTCCTGCAAGTATATGTTTACTCCGCTGCCGATATCGATTAGAGTATCGACAGCTAGAGGTGGAGAACTATCGATAGTCGGCGCCATCGATAGCCGGCGATTGTTTTTCTTAAACCCTCGATAGTGTCGATAGTACCATCGATAGTCACCGATACTATCGTCCGACATTAACATCTTTTTTTTCAAGGCATTTGGCAAGTTTTTGGTCGTCGGAATTTTTAAAAAAATTTTCAAAAATGTGAAATCTTACTCCTTTTTGAGTTACCCTGCTTATTGGGAACAAAAAAAATTGGGAACGATCCATATTTAATAGTTCCTTCTTAATTGCCGTCAATTTTACACCAAATTTTTCAATTTTTACACAAGCGAATATTGAAATTATTTTAGCGATGTGAGACGCCAGCTATCGAAGACACCATCGATAGTGGCTGGGTCACTATCGAACGTGTCTGACACTATCGATTGCGGCTCGATAGCGGCCAACCATCGATAGTGTCGATAGCGCTATCGTTAGTTCTCCACCTCTATCGACAGCTGGCGCTTTTTCTTGCGGTTCGGGGGTAGCCATTGCGTCTTCACGTTTTTGAGGCTGTACCGGTCAACTTTGCATACTGCCGTACGTCCTCTACGCTGGCACACTCAAAATGGTACCACTTTCAACAAACGTCACACTGAACCCAATTCTCTGACGCTCTCTCGTTCTTGTTCTCGCAAAATCCTTTACCTCTGTCTCGATCCGCAAGAGTCCTTTCTGTCCTGAGATCGACGTGCTTAACTCGACTTAGCTGCTAGCTGCTGGGGTTGCGACGCTTTGATCCGCAGGTAACGAATCAAATAAATCGGATCCAATCAAATAAAATTCTACGGCCTAAACAAAGATTGTGTAGAGTCTATAATGTAGGATGCAAAGAAAGAGCTATCAAAATGAAGTTTCGGCAGTTTTCTACATAGCTCCATAGTATTCAGATAGGTAAGTGTCAATGAACAAATTAGTTTTTTGGAGCTGTGGAAGATGTGGTGGAAGAAGGTTGGTCAGTGGCTCTAACATGTGAGAGTTTGAATTCCACAGGTTAGGGCCCTTTTGGCTACAAAAATGGCTTAGTATATCGTATTGAACATCTGTACACCTCGTGAGCATAGGAAGAGCAGCGTAGGCCCCGCTGCCTGAGCACGTGAGTCCATACTGAGGGAGCCATTGGCCGAACCTGCGCCAGGCACTAAGACCGCATATCCTTCCGTGCGAAAGCTTTGGCGTTTGTGTCTATTGGACAATAAAGGAGGAATAATTGTAAAATAAACGTCGAATCAATAAATTCGGTGTAACGAACTCATAGCCTATGTCAAACTAGCAAAACAGTTGGTAATACCAGTGCAAAGAGCTTATCGGATCAAGCAGCCGCCGGAAAGTTTGGCCGGCAATAATTTATTGAATTTGTTTTTCTTTTCTTTTAAGACCTATCGCGGTATCTCTCGGTCGCCCCGCAGCATCAAGCGTTGAGCCGCGCTCCCGCGTTTCTTATTCTAATTCGGTCGCCAACCCTATGCAGTCACATACATATGTCATATGTTCTATATATAAACCAAATCATTTAAATAAATTGTAATCATACATAGAAATCTAAAGGTCCTTGTTTTTTATTAAAGCCTAGATTTGGACCATTAAATAAAGCTCCTGAAAACGCTCGGTAACTGAACATTATTTAATTTGTTGAATTTGAAATTTCCATTGAAAATTTGAGCTGCGCGGCTTTAAATATATAAACATAAATAAATAAACAAATTAAAACATTAAAAAACACTATTCGGTTTGTTACACAGGCCGACAATTTCCAAATTTTTTTTTCCTCCACGAATAATTTTACCTGCTCCATAACCTTTAGGCTCCCCTGAACCAAAGTCCAGAACAAACATAGGTTCTATCATCCACAGTTTCCTAAGAGAAGAAATTGATCAAATTTTACCATATATTGAATTTTGTAGGCCGTGTAATGGCTATGACCATCATTGTTTCTTAGTACATATCATTTTTGAAATATATGTGTACCAACTAAAATTAAAAAATGATCTCTAGCAGTTACCATTTCTTTGGAATACTCATCCAAAGTTGAAATCTCAGATTTTCTACATTAATTTTTGGTCTTCTATGATATTTCCCCAAACATTTTCTTTTAGTAGATTTATATTTTCTTATTGAAATCAGTAGATCATACCATGTTTTAATTTTGGATTTAAGGGAAAACGCGAAAGGGGAGTTGCTCAGTTGCTCAGTGGGTGGTGAGCTGACAATAAATAAACGAACTAAAATAATATTTTTGTTGCGAAAATGAATCTTATTCGAGTGTGCCTCTCCTGGATGGTTGTCCTTTTTGAGGACCTTCAAGGATTGCTGTCCTCCTTGAAAGCAGTGGAGCCATTTCCGGAGGCGATAATGTGCGGCTTAGCGAATTGGAAGGCATCGTCGCGGATTTCAAGAGCGCACACAAGGAGCTGTCCGAGCTGGATGTTGCAGATATCAGGAGCGATTTGCGCGTCAACTTCAACGGACCAGAAGAATATTATGCGGCGCTCCAGTTTGTTGCCGGATAGTGTCGGATTAGCGTTTGGGTGTCTGGGTATCCATAATAAAAGTATTGAAGAATTTCTGTACAAGCGGCAGCTGGCAAAGTGTTGTAATTCAGCGGTGGATTGTTTTGATTTCAAAAAAAATTTCTTTTAAAGTTAAACTTTCTTTTCTATACCGGGCATCCTTTTATTCCCGCAGTTTCCGCATTTTCTAACTATTGCATCATCCTTGTTAGCTTTTTAGGATGCTGTAGTGTGGAGCGAAAGCGCACTGAGCATTGGATACAATATTTATTCATGTGACTGCAAGAATTCTTGACTAAACTAGTATTTTCTTTTCAAATAATTTCCTATCGATACTCTGACCTAGCCTGGCGAAAAAACTGGTTTTACCCTTTAAAGATTCAACAAACTAAGTGTTGGAACCTAGTGCCAGCTCTAATAGACAGCGCCAGAAACAGAAATCAGCAATATCAGCGGTACGCATGACCGACTGCCCGGAACAAGCAAAACCAGCGAGCTGACCAGAAACCATGCCATCTGAGAACTATTACATAACTCGTACCTCCGTTAGCATTTACATTACCAGCTAACCATAGTTAAGCCACAACTTATGTAATTATCTGATCTTATAAAAGATCACCTGGACCAAAATAAAGACAGTTGCGAATACAGAGTAAATCGGTTCGTTACTCAGTGTTAAGTTACGGCACTTAAAACTAATATATAATTAATGTAGATAATTAAGTGGAATGTTATGAAGTCTAGTATAAGTTAGTTTAGGGCGGAGCGGGAGCGCAAGTAAAGCTCTTGCGCTCTCCCATGAATTTGCCCCGCTTCGCCGCACTAGATAAGCTAGGCTTAAGTTTTTGTTGATATGAATATATACTCGAATTTATAACGTTGAACAGAGTGCACGCATTTTTCGTTTTTTGCAATAATTTAATTACTACAGCCATCATTCTACAGTCTTTCGGTTTCTCGCGACGAGATAAAATAATCTCAATTAACATTTTGGCGCCCCCGGGTAGTGTAAGATAATTAAATAAAAAAGCAACAAAAATAGTGACAGTAACACAATACATATATAAACAATATACAACATACATATATTCAAAAAAAAAAAAGAGTTGCTCGCGACGGTTGTGGTAGTGAATTCAAAAATACAAATTAAAGAATTCTCCGCGTCGCGAAACAAACTTCTCCAATCAACTAGCTGCTACTGGAAGGATTCGTCGTCCCTATGCCCTGCACCTGCATCGATTGTCAAAGGAAAGTGGCCGCAGGATTAAAGGATCCGAAAGCAGAACCCCAGGTATTTGTGCAAAAAATTGAAAGTTGAGATAAGACAAATTAAAATCCGTCTTGTGCTGGAATACGTACGTAGAAAAAATAGTAGAGCAAAAATAAATAACAACATATAATATATAAAAGTTCTAAAAATTTAATTATTGTCAGAAGAAAGCAATATACTCTTATTCTTATACACATTGTTACTCCGGAGTGCACGCAAGGTTGAATTGACTTTTTTTGGGAAAAGCGTTATAACTTCACCAATTTTCATGACTTTTTGATGAAATTTGTCTCGTTTTATTCAGAATTAATAAGACAACATTGCTATGTGTCAAAAATGACAGAATTTTTGTAAGTTGTACCGAAAAACTGGCATCAAAATCCGAAAAACACGAACAAAAGTCGAAAACTTCAGTTTCAGGTGTAAAAATTTTGTTCTTTTGGTTTAACAAAATCGAAGATGTATATTTTTTTCAAAAGCTACAACATTTCACTATTAAAAAACACCAAAACTTTTCAAATCGGTTGAAAAAACCGCGTTCTGGAATTTTTAAGCGCAAACAAGTCCCGAAAAACGGTTTTTTAACCATAAATCAAGATTTTGAGGGTGTTAGAAATATTTCAAAAATGGTTTTTGATATACTCGACCCAGTGAACAATTCCTACTATGTCACTTCAAAAGTTCAGAATCACTGTTACACTGTGTTATTTGCAATCACTGTCGCCCCCTACCCCTCGTTCTCGAATTTACAAATCTTCCAAATAAATACTAAAGTGCAGCCAAAAATTATTTATTTATTACAGATAAAATAGATCGAGCAAATAGATGAATTGGATGATTTCGGAGCCGAGTTGGAAGAATTAGGAATAACTACCAAGGCAAGGATTATGTCCTTATGTAATGCCTTGAATTCAGCTGAAGACTCCCGTCCAGCTACTGCAATCAGTGGAAATTATTCGGATTTCAAAAATTTCATAAGTCTTTTCGAGACATTAGTTGACAAAGATGTGAACATTCCAGTTATCGAGAAATTTAATCATTTAATTTCTTGCCTCTCTGGTGAAGCCTTAGAAACTGTCAAGGCATTCCAAGTCACCGAGAGTAATTACGACAAAGCTATCGCTAGTCTAAAAAGAGTTTATGATAACGAATGTCTCATCTTTGCGAACCAAATACGTCAACTGTTCAGCCTTCCGAAAATTTCCCAGCCGTCTGCGTCGTCGTTGAGGGGTCTCATCGACACTGTGTCATCAATTTATGGATCACTATTATCCATAGGAGATGATACTAAATTGCAAACTCAATGATTATTCATTTAGTTTTGAGTAGAGTGGATCCAGTGACAAAGCAAAAATGGGAAGCGTCACTGGATTATGAGGAATTGCCGCTGTGGTCCGATTTCGAAAAAATACTAAATCGTAGATACCAGCATCCGCTGAAGAGACTGGCAAACCAAAACAAGAAAGAACTGGGTTCAGCAAGCAACTGAATAGAACTTCGTTAGCTTGTTCTTCCACCAACGCCAAACCAGCTTGCAGTTATTGTAACGCTAACAACCATTTTTTGGCCCAGTGCAGTCCGTTCGCTCGCCTTGCTGTAATGCAAGCAGGCTTGAGTTTGTTAAGTCAGCCTCCCTATGTTTGAATTGTCTGCGAAAAGGTCACACGGTAGCGAATTGTAAATCGACCAGGTGTCAAATCTGTTCAAGGTCGAACCATAAACTTCTGTACCGATTTACAGTGACCGAAAATAACTTATCATTACCACCACCCACACAAAATCCTCCTCCAGAGTTAACGAATGATGGCCCTTCTACTTCACATGCTTTGCATGCGTCGTCTGTAGAAAGGGTTTTGTTAGCAACGTCGATCGTAAGCGTTCGAACAAAAAATGGTGAGCACATCTTGGCCTGAGCATTACTTGACTCAGGGTCACAAATGAATTTTATTACAGAAGATCTTGCTCAACGCTTACCGATCCGTAGGGAGGAATCGTGCATCAACTTGCTTGGAATTGGTCAAACTAATTAACAAGTTAAGAAAAAGATACACACCGTGGTGAAGTCGAGAGTCATTGGTAGCGAGTTTCCGTTCGACTTTTGGGTTTTGAAAACCATTTCAGGCTATCACCCTGACCAGTCAGTGATCGTAAAAGATTGGACCCTACCAAAGAACTTGCCGTTAGCAGACCCATATTTTTACAAACCTCAGCGGATAGATATGCTAA
The DNA here is from genome assembly GCF_017639315.1 of Drosophila ananassae. Lineage (NCBI taxonomy): Eukaryota > Metazoa > Arthropoda > Insecta > Diptera > Drosophilidae > Drosophila > Drosophila ananassae. The sequence continues at coordinate 20,983,845 of NC_057929.1, read as the reverse complement.
TTGGAGCTTTCGGAGGTTTCGAACCAAATAAAACAAGGTCCGAACCATCCCATCCTTCAAAAAACTCTCCTTGGGTGGATAGTATCGGGAAAATATCTAGCAAATTCCTCAACTCCTCAACAGCCGGTCTCTAGTCTGAATTGCCAAGAGGAAATATTAGAGTCAATAGACAAAAACTTGAAAAAATTCTGGTCGTTGGAAGAGGTTCCATCTTCTAAAAAGATGTCGTGGCCAGAACAAGAGCTATGTGAGGAACATTATCGGAAGACTACAAGAATACTGCCTTCAGGTCGATTTGAAGTTAAACTTCCATTTAAGTCGGATCCAAGCGTTTTGGGCAATTCATTCGAGATAGCCAAACGCCGATTTCTGTCGCTCGAGAGAAGATTATCTCGAGATCCGAACTTAAAGAAAATGTATTTGGAATTTATGGAAGAATACGAATCCCTAGGCCAATGACGTTCTTGCTTCTCCACACTACGTCATACCCCACCAGTGTGACTTGCGGCCGCAAAGTACAACGACCAAACTACGAGTCGTTTTCGATGCGTCCTGCAAGACATCCACACAGAAGAGTTTAAATGAGTTGTTGATGGTGGGTCCAACAATTCAGTAAGAGCTTTACTCAACTCTTCTTAGATTTCGGCTAAAACAAATTCGCTCTGGTAGCCGACATAAAAAAGATGTATCGTCAAGTGATGGTAAATGAAGCAGATCGACGATACCAGTTGATAGTGTGGAGAAAAGACCCGTCTGAGTCCTTGACATTGTGCAAGCTCAACACCGTTACTTATGGCACTGCACCAGCCCCATTCCTGGCCATAAGGTGTTTGAAGAGGTTGAGTGAATCCGCGAAAAATACATTCCCTCGAGCTGCTTAAGTTATTGGGTCTGACTTTTTTTTTTCGTCGACGACATGTTAACGGGTGCTGGTTGCGTGGAGGAGCTAAAGACAATTAAGTCTGAAGTAACTCAGGTTCTTCAAAACGCTGGGTTTGAATTGAGCAAGTGGTTTTCAAACTCGCCTGAAGTTACTGCATCCGAACTTTGTCTTAATAAGCTAGATTGGGATGAGTCCATTCCACTGCACTTGGAAACCTCATGGAACAAAAATTTAGCTTGCCTTGTCACAGTTAGAAGAGATCTCAATACCGATATTTGTGATGAGTGAGCCAATGTCACCAATTGAAATTCATGCCTTCTCTGACGCATCGATGAGAGCCTATGGAGCCTGCGTCTATATCCGTTGCAAATCTGCAGAAGGTAGTAAAGTCTCATTGTTGACTGCAAAGTCGAAAGTAGCGCCGCTCAAGACAAAGACGCTCCCCCGTCTTGAGTTATGTGCCGCTCACCTTCTCGCGGACCTCTGTCGCAAAATAAAACCTCGTATCAAAGCACCGATCGAACGAAGTGTATATTGGTCAGATTCGGAAGTTTGTCTTCATTGGATTCGTTCCCATCCATCGTCGTTGTTAACGTTCGTATCAAATAGAGTTGCTGAGATTCAAGAGTGGTCAGAGGATAGCACATGGGCGGACTATGGGAGGCAGGTGTGAAGTCTGCAAAGCACCTACTCCTACGAGCGGTGGGCAGCGCGAAGTTGACCGCAGAGGAGCTGCAGACCGTCCTCGTTGGAGTCGAGGCCGTCCTGAACTCGAGGCCCCTGGGCGAACTCAGTTAGGACCCAAGCGACGGCGAGGCGTTGACTCCCGGGGACCTGTTGACAGGCGGGCCGCTCATCGCCCCATCAGCACCGCGGACCCCGGACCAGCAGGGTCTAACGTGCTTGCGGCGATGGCGGCTTGTCTCGTCAATCAAGCAAACGTTTTGGCAGCGTTGGTCCCGGGAGTACGTCTTGGGCCTACCAGGACGAGTAGAGGAGCAGTATTCAGGAGAGCAGTCCACAAGCTGGCGAGGTTGCCAGTAGTTGAAGCCTAATGAAGGCCTTCAACAGGGCCGGTGTATAATTATGTAGATAATTAAGTGGAATGTTATGAAGTCTAGTATAAGTTAGTTTAGGGCGGAGCGGGAGCGCAAGTAAAGCTCTCACTTGCGCTCTCCCATGAATTCGCCCCGCTTCGCCGCACTAGATAAGCTTGGCTTAAGTTTTTGTTGATATGAATACATACTCGAATTTATAACGTTGAACAGAGTGCACGCATTTTTCGTTTTTTTTCTTTTATCTTTATGTCTCTATTCGCTCCGCCCGCTCTCGTGAATTCGATCGGCCACCTGAATCTGCCGTCATGCGCTATTGTTGTCTTGCTCTATCGCGGAATCTCTCGGTCGCTCCGCAGCATCAAGCATTGAGCCGCGCTCCCGCGTTTCTTATTCTAATTCGGTCGCCAACCCTACGCAGTCACATACATATGTCATATGTTCTATATATAAACCAAATCATTTAAATAAATTGTAATCATACATAGAAATCTAAAGGTCCTTTTTTTTATTAAAGCCTAGATTTGGACCATTAAATAAAGCTCCTGAAAACGCTCGGTAACTGAACATTATTTGATTTGTTGAATTTGAAATTTTCCATTGAAAATTTGAGCTGCGCGGCTTTAAATATATAAACATAAATAAATAAACAAATTAAAACATTAAAAAACACTATTCGGTTTGTTACAAAGGCCGACAATTTCCAAATTTTTTTTTCCTCCACGAATAATTTTACCTGCTCCATAACCTTTAGGCTCCCCTGAACCAAAGTCCAGAACAAACATAGGTTTTATCACCCACAGTTTCCGCGGTACACCTAAGAGAAGAAACTGATCAAATTTTACCATATATTGAATTTTGTAGGCCGTGTAATGGCTATGACCATCATTGTTTTTAGTACATATCATTTTTGAAATGTATGTGTACCACCTAAAAATAAAAAATGATCTCTAGCAGTTACCATTTCTTTGGAATACTCATCCAAAGTTGAAATCTCAGATTTTCTACATTAATTTTTGGTCTTCTATGATATTTCACCAAACTTTTTTTTTTAGTAGATTTATATTTTCTTATTGAAATCAGTAGATCATACCATGTTTTAATTTTGGATTTAAGAGAAAACGCGAAAGGGGAGTTGCTCAGTTGCTCAGTGGGTGGTGAGCTAACAATAAATAAACGAACTAAAATAATATTTTTGTTGCGAAAATGAATCTTATTCGAGTGTGCCTCTCCTGGATGGTTGTCCTTTTTGAGGATCCTTCAAGGATTGCTGTCCTCCTTGAAAGCAGTGGAGCCATTTCCGGAGGCGATGATAAATGTGCGGCTTAGCGAATTGGAAGGCATCGTCGCGGATTTCAAGAGCGCACACAAGGAGCTGTCCGAGCTGGATGTTGCAGATATCAGGAGCGATTTGCGCGTCAACTTTAACGGACCAGAAGAATATTATGCGGCGCTCCAGTTTGTTGCCGGATAGTGTCGGATTAGCGTTTGGGTGTCTGGGTATCCATAATAAAAGTATTGAAGAATTTCTGTACAAGCGGCAGCTGGCAAAGTGTTGTAATTCAGCGGTGGATTGTTTTGATTTCAAAAAAAATTTCTTTTAAAGTTAAACTTTCTTTTCTATACCGGGCATCCTTTTATTCCCGCAGTTTCCGCATTTTCTAACTATTGCATCATCCTTGTTAGCTTTTTAGGATGCTGTAGTGTGGAGCGAAAGCGCACTGAGCATTGGATACAATATTTATTCATGTGACTGCAAGAATTCTTGATTAAACTAGTATTTTCTTTTCAAATAATTTCCTTTCGATACTCTGACCTAGCCTGGCGAAAAAACTGGTTTTACCCTTTAAAGATTCAACAAACTAAGTGTTGGCACCTAGTGCCAGCTCTAATAGACAGCGCCAGAAACAGAAATCAGCAATATCAGCGGTACGCATGACCGACTGCCCGGAACAAGCAAATCCAGCGAGCTGACCAGAAACCATGCCATCTGAGAACTATTACATAACTCGTACCTCCGTTAACATTGACCTTACCAGCTAACCATAGTTAAGCCACAACTTATGTAATTATCTGATCTTATAAAAGATCACCTGGACCAAAATAAAGTTTCGAGTAGAGCGGGAGCGCAAGTAAAGCTCTTGCGCTCTCCCATGAATTCGCCCCGCTTCGCCGCACTAGATAAGATAGGCTTAAGTTTTTGTTGATATGAATATATACTCGAATTTATAACGTTGAACAGAGTGCACGCATTTTTCGTTTTTTGCAATAATTTAATTACTACAGCCATCATTCTACAGTCTTTCGGTTTCTCGCGACGAGATAAAATAATCTCAATTAACATTTTGGCGCCCCCGGGTAGTGTAAGATAATTAAATAAAAAAGCAACAAAAATAGTGACAGTAACACAATACATATATAAACAATATACAACATACATATATTCAAAAAAAAAAAAGAGTTGCTCGCGACGGTTGTGGTAGTGAATTCAAAAATACAAATTAAAGAATTCTCCGCGTCGCGAAACAAACTTCTCCAATCAACTAGCTGCTACTGGAAGGATTCGTCGTCCCTATGCCCTGCACCTGCATCGATTGTCAAAGGAAAGTGGCCGCAGGATTAAAGGATCCGAAAGCAGAACCCCAGGTATTTGTGCAAAAAATTGAAAGTTGAGATAAGACAAATTAAAATCCGTCTTGTGCTGGAATACGTACGTAGAAAAAATAGTAGAGCAAAAATAAATAACAACATATAATATATAAAAGTTCTAAAAATTTAATTATAAATATATGTGCTAACCTAAATGTACTGCCTGTGGATAAAATAAAAAAGAAAATATTTATATTATTTGCAATCACTGTCGCCCCCTACCCCTCGTCCTCGAATTTACAAATCTTCCAAATAAATACTAAAGTGCAGCCAAAAATTATTTATTTATTACAGATAAAATAAAGGTGCATATATATTTGGTATACATACATATATGTCTCCCAAACCAAATAACTTTTGGATTATCTAATTGAAACAATACCTTTCGATTGGTATATCATTCATTTAGATCGGTTGCCTACAGAAAATTTTTAATTCTTCGGCTATATATAGAGTTTCCTCGCGCACGCCTAGGCATGCAGGTCGTCACCTCGTGGACTTCCGTCCACAGTGATGCAGCGATAATATTCTCGTTTTCGTTTCCCACCGTTATCCGCTGCTGTATGTATGTATATGCACTTTTTGGCGCCTATAGTTTAACGGTCCGCCAAGTGACGCGCTCCCCTACAATTTGGTCGTGCATATTGGTTTCGGTGTCATTGGCGACCAACTATTTTTTTGGATACTCTGTGCCTCGACTATCAATAATTCGTTATCAATTAATTAATCAATTTAGATTTTTTTTTGGTTAAATTTAATCAATTATTTATTATATTTAAATAAGATTAATTAATTATTTTCGTTTTCGCATTTTCTTGTTGTTGAATTAAATTCAATAAATTTTTAAATAAATTTCTACAATTGATTTATTTTTAATAAATTTTTAATATTAATATTTTAAATTCATAAAAAATTTAAATAAATTAATAAAATTTCTTTAACAAAAAATTTAAATAAATTATTAAATCTTAAATTTGCATTGTTTTCGTTTTTGTATTGAAAAAATAAACTATTTATAATGGAAAGTTCTAAACAAAAACTTAATTCCACAACTCTTACTGACTTAAAGAGAAGATTAAATGTCAAAGTTAAAAGCATTCGCCGGTTGGAGTAACGTTTGGAAAATGGATCACTTCCTCTAAACAAAACCGAGCTAGAATGCAGGCTTTAGGTTTTAGATGAGGCAATTTCTAAAGCAAATGAGTTGCAAGACCAGATCGAGCAAATAGATGAATTGGATGATTTCGGAGCCGAGTTGGAAGAGTTAGGAATAACTACCAAGGCAAGGATTATGTCCTTATGTAATGCCTTGAATTCAGCTGAAGACTTCCGTCCAGCTACTGCAATCAGTGGAAATTATTCGGATTTCAAAAATTTCAAAAGTCTTTTCGAGACATTAGTTGACAAAGATGTGAGCATTCCAGTTATCGAGAAAGTTAATCATTTAATTTCTTGCCTCTCTGGTGAAGCCTTAGGAACTGTCAAGGCATTCCAGTTCACCGAGAGTAATTACGACAAAGCTATCGCTAGCCTAAAAAGAGTTTATGAACGAATGTCTCATCTTTGCGAACCAAATACGTCAACTGTTCAGCCTTCCGAAAATTTCCCAGCCGTCTGCGTCGTCGTTGAGGGGTCTCATCGACACTGTCATTTATGGATCACTATTATCCATAGGAGATGATACTAAAATTGCAAACTCAATGATTATTCATTTAGTTTTGAGTAGAGTGGATCCAGTGACAAAGCAAACATGGGAAGAGTCACTGGATTATGAGGAATTGCCGCTGTGGTCCGATTTCGAAAAAATACTAAATCGTAGATACCAGCATCTGTCCGCTGAATAGACTGGCAAACCAAAACAAGAAAGAACTGGGTTCAGCAAGCAACTAAATAGAACTTCATTGGCTTGTTCATCTACCAACGCCAAACCAGCTTGCAGTTGTTGTAACGCTAACAACCATTTTTTGGCCCAGTGCAGTCCGTTCACTCGCCTTGCTGTAATGCAAAGTTTTGAGTTTGTTAAGTCAGCCTCCCTATGTTTGAATTGTCTGCGAAAAGGTCACACGGTAGCGAATTGTAAATCGACCAGGTGTCAAATCTGTTCAAGATCGCACCATAAACTGATTTACAGTGACCGAAAATAACTTAGCGTTACCACCACCCTCACAAAATCCTCCTCCAGAGTTAACGAATGATGGCCCTTCTACTTCACATGCTTTGCATGCGTCGTCTGTAGAAAGGGTTTTGTTAGCAACGTCGATCGTAAGCGTTCGAACAAAAAATGGTGAGCACATCTTGGCCTGAGCATTACTTGACTCAGGGTCACAAATGAATTTTATTACAGAAGATCTTGCTCAACGCTTACCGATCCGTAGGGAGGAATCGTGCATCAACTTGCTTGGAATTGGTCAAACTAATTAACAAGTTAAGAAAAAGATACACACCGTGGTGAAGTCGAGAGTCATTGGTAGCGAGTTTCCGTTCGACTTTTGGGTTTTGAAAACCATTTCAGGCTATCACCCTGACCAGTCAGTGATCGTAAAAGATTGGACCCTACCAAAGAACTTGCCGTTAGCAGACCCATATTTTTACAAACCTCAGCGGATAGATATGCTAATTGGAGCTGAGTAATTTTTCGAACTGTTAATAAAACAAGGTTTCGAACCAAATAAAACAAGGTCCGAACCATCCCATCCTTCAAAAAACTCTCCTTGGGTGGATAGTATCGGGAAAATATCTGGAAAATTCCTCAACTCCTCAACAGCCAGTCTCTAGTCTGAATTGCCAAGAGGAAATATTAGATCCAATAGACAAAAACTTGAGAAAATTCTGGTCGTTGGAAGAAGTTCCATCTTCTAAAAAGATGTCGTGGCCAGAACAAGAGCTATGTGAGGAACATTATCGGAAGACTACAAGAATACTGCCTTCAGGTCGATTTGAAGTTAAACTTCCATTTAAGTCGGATCCAAGCGTTTTGGGCAATTCATTCGAGATAGCCAAACGCCGATTTCTGTCGCTCGAGAGAAGATTATCTCGAGATCCAAACTTAAAGAAAATGTATTTGGAATTTATGGAAGAATACGAATCCCTAGGCCAATGACGTTCTTGCTTCTCCACACTACGTCATACCCCACCAGTGTGACTTGCGGCCGCAAAGTACAACGACCAAACTACGAGTCGTTTTCGATGCGTCCTGCAAGACATCCACACAGAAGAGTTTAAATGAGTTGTTGATGGTGGGTCCAACAATTCAGGAAGAGCTTTACTCAACTCTTCTTAGATTTCGGCTAAAACAAATTCGCTCTGGTAGCCGACATAAAAGAGATGTATCGTCAAGTGATGGTAAATGAAGCAGATCGACGATACCAGTTGATAGTGTGGAGAAAAGACCCGTCTGAGTTCTTGAAATTGTGCAAGCTCAACACCGTTACTTATGGCACTGCACCAGCCCCATTCCTGGCCATAAGGTGTTTGAAGAGGTTGAGTGAATCCGCGAAAAATACATTCCCTCGAGCTGCTTAAGTTATTGGGTCTGACTTTTTTTTTTCGTCGACGACATGTTAACGGGTGCTGGTTGCGTGGAGGAGCTAAAGACTATTAAGTCTGAAGTAACTCAGGTTCTTCAAAACGCTGGGTTTGAATTGAGCAAGTGGTTTTCAAACTCGCCTGAAGTTACTGCATCCGAACTTTGGCTTAATAAGCTAGATTGGGATGAATCCATTCCACTGCACTTCGAAACCGCATGGAACAAAATTCAGCTTGCCTTGTCACAGTTAGAAGAGATCTCAATACCGATATTTGTGATGAGTGAGCCAATGTCACCAATTGAAATTCATGCCTTCTCTGACGCATCGATGAGAGCCTATGGAGCCTGCGTCTATATCCGTTGCAAATCTGCAGAAGGTAGTAAAGTCTCATTGTTGACTGCAAAGTCGAAAGTAGCGCCGCTCAAGACAAAGACGCTCCCCCGTCTTGAGTTATGTGCCGCTTACCTTCTCGCGGTACTCTGTCGCAACATACAACCTCGTATCAAAGCACCGATCGAACGAAGTGTATATTGGTCAGATTCGGAAGTTTGTCTTCATTGGATTCGTTCCCATCCATCGTCGTTGTCAACGTTCGTATCAAATAGAGTTGCTGAGATTCAAGAGTGGTCAGAGGATAGCACATGGGCGGACTATGGGAGGCAGGTGTGAAGTCTGCAAAGCACCTACTCCTACGAGCGGTGGGCAGCGCGAAGTTGACCGCAGAGGAGCTGCAGACCGTCCTCGTTGGAGTCGAGGCCGTCCTGAACTCGAGGCCCCTGGGCGAACTCAGTTAGGACCCAAGCGACGGCGAGGCGTTGACTCCCGGGGACCTGTTGACAGGCGGGCCGCTCATCGCCCCATCAGCACCGCGGACCCCGGACCAGCAGGGTCTAACGTGCTTGCGGCGATGGCGGCTTGTCTCGTCAATCAAGCAAACGTTTTGGCAGCGTTGGTCCCGGGAGTACGTCTTGGGCCTACCAGGACGAATAGAGGAGCAGTATTCAGGAGAGCAGTCCACAAGCTGGCGAGGTTGCCAGTAGTTGAAGCCTAATGAAGGCCTTCAACAGGGCCGGTGTATAATTATGTAGATAATTAAGTGGAATGTTATGAAGTCTAGTATAAGTTAGTTTAGGGCGGAGCGGGAGCGCAAGTAAAGCTCTCACTTGCGCTCTCCCATGAATTCGCCCCGCTTCGCCGCACTAGATAAGCTAGGATTAAGTTTTTGTTGATATGAATACATACTCGAATTTATAACGTTGAACAGAGTGCACGCATTTTTCGTTTTTTTTCTTTTATCTTTATGTCTCTATTCGCTCCGCCCGCTCTCGTGAATTCGATCGGCCACCTGAATCTGCCGTCATGCGCTATTGTTGTCTTGCTCTATCGCGGTATCTCTCGGTCGCTCCGCAGCATCAAGCATTGAGCCGCGCTCCCGCGTTTCTTATTCTAATTCGGTCGCCAACCCTACGCAGTCACATACATATGTCATATGTTCTATATATAAACCAAATCATTTAAATAAGGTCCTTTTTTTTATTAAAGCCTAGATTTGGACCATTAAATAAAGCTCCTGAAAACGCTCGGTAACTGAACATTATTTGATTTGTTGAATTTGAAATTTTCCATTGAAAATTTGAGCTGCGCGGCTTTAAATATATAAACATAAATAAATAAACAAATTAAAACATTAAAAAACACTATTCGGTTTGTTACAAAGGCCGACAATTTCCAAATTTTTTTTTCCTCCACGAATAATTTTACCTGCTCCATAACCTTTAGGCTCCCCTGAACCAAAGTCCAGAACAAACATAGGTTTTATCACCCACAGTTTCCGCGGTACACCTAAGAGAAGAAACTGATCAAATTTTACCATATATTGAATTTTGTAGGCCGTGTAATGGCTATGACCATCATTGTTTTTAGTACATATCATTTTTGAAATGTATGTGTACCACCTAAAATAAAAAATGATCTCTAGCAGTTACCATTTCTTTGGAATACTCATCCAAAGTTGAAATCTCAGATTTTCTACATTAATTTTTGGTCTTCTATGATATTTCCCCAAACTTTTTTTTTTAGTAGATTTATATTTTCTTATTGAAATCAGTAGATCATACCATGTTTTAATTTTGAATTTAAGGGAAAACGCGAAAGGGGAGTTGCTCAGTTGCTCAGTGGGTGGTGAGCTAACAATAAATAAACGAACTAAAATAATATTTTTGTTGCGAAAATGAATCTTATTCGAGTGTGCCTCTCCTGGATGGTTGTCCTTTTTGAGGACCTTCAAGGATTGCTGTCCTCCTTGAAAGCAGTGGAGCCATTTCCGGAGGCGATGATAAATGTGCGGCTTAGCGAATTGGAAGGCATCGTCGCGGATTTCAAGAGCGCACACAAGAAGCTGTCCGAGCTGGATGTTGCAGATATCAGGAGCGATTTGCGCGTCAACTTTAACGGACCAGAAGAATATTATGCGGCGCTCCAGTTTGTTGCCGGATAGTGTCGGATTAGCGTTTGGGTGTCTGGGTATCCATAATAAAAGTATTGAAGAATTTCTGTACAAGCGGCAGCTGGCAAAGTGTTGTAATTCAGCGGTGGATTGTTTTGATTTCAAAAAAAATTTCTTTTAAAGTTAAACTTTCTTTTCTATACCGGGCATCCTTTTATTCCCGCAGTTTCCGCATTTTCTAACTATTGCATCATCCTTGTTAGCTTTTTAGGATGCTGTAGTGTGGAGCGAAAGCGCACTGAGCATTGGATACAATATTTATTCATGTGACTGCAAGAATTCTTGACTAAACTAGTATTTTCTTTTCAAATAATTTCCTTTTTTTTTTTTTTTATTGTGCTCCGGGAAAAAATATTCAATAAAATCATAAAAGTGCAGTGACTGCTCTAAGAAATCTACAATAACGCGAAAAGACGCTTTTTGCGATGAAATCGCTAATGTTTATATTGATTAATTAATTAATTAATTAATATAAAACACAACACTTAAAACTCAAACTAAATCAACCTCTACTGCAATGAGTTCAAACGACGTTCGCACACAACGTCAACGTGAGCTAGACGAGAGACGGCTCTCAGTACAAAGAAACAACGCGTACTTCTCTTTTAAAGCAACCGAAAACCATGCAAGCTCCGATCAAGCTCGGTCAATTACCCCCAACTTGACCGAATTCTTAAACGTAGAGAGCGAGAGAGCGCGTTCCTGCTCCCCCTCGATACCATCGATGTCTCTGCAGCCAAAGAGTGCAGTAACTAGCACCTCAATTTCTTTGACAACGTCAACAGCAACAACAACAACAACCGCAACTGTATCGACAGCGCGTTTAACGACGTCATCAGCAAGCAGCGCAAATAGTAATACGTCCGCGCTGCCCGAAAACCAAAACAAAAACAAAAACAATGACTATATTAAGCCGGCTGTGCAGACTGGCATGGATCGCTACATCCAAATCAAAAGGAAGCTGAGCCCCCTGAATTCCAAACGCAAAATAACCCGTGGCAATGCTAGCCTAGTAGCAAAAGAAACGCCCATTAACTCAAACCGATTTAAAATCTTGGCAGACGCCGATGAGGTTGAGGCGGTCGAATCCACTGAAGTTGGGAAAAGGAAGCCAAAACCTCCGCCTATCTATATACGCGAAAAAAGTTCCAATGTTCTTGTCAACAAAATTATTGAGCTTATTGGTAAGGATAACTTCCACATAATACCCCTTGTAAAGGGCAACATTCAAGAAACAAAAGTTCAAATGAAGTCTGAAGATAACTATAGAGTATTATCAAAATATCTTACCGAGAATAAAAAGAACTTTTACACGTACCAGCTAAAAAGCAGCAAGGGCCTGCAAGTCGTACTTAAGGGCATAGAGCCCGAAGTAACGCCTGCAGAGATAAAAAAGGCGCTACAGGAGAAGGGTTTTAGCGCCAAGACAGTCTTTAATATCCTTAACAGGGATAGAAAGCCGCAGCCACTCTTTAAGGTTGAGCTTGAACCAGAAACCAAGCTCCTGAAGAAATACGAAGTGCACCCAATATACAATCTTCAGTACCTGCTGCACCGCAGAATTACAGTTGAGGAACCGCACAAACGCAATGGCCCGGTACAATGTGCGAACTGCCAGGAATATGGCCATACAAGGTCATACTGTAAACTGCGCCCGGTGTGTGTAGTTTGCGGAGAGCTTCATGACTCCGCACACTGCCCAGCGAGCAAAGATGACAGCAACTCGAAAAAGTGCGGCAACTGCGGTGGCAATCACACTGCTAATTATAGAGGATGCCCAGTCTATAAGGAGCTGAAAAGTCGCATCCACCAGAAAGGAATAGCTGCCCGCACCCAAAATGGACAGTTCACGGCGTCCAGATCAAACCCTGAAGTCTTCTTCTCGACTGCAGTCAGATCCTCACTAGGACCCATTAACGTTGACAAAAATGTGACATACGCAAGCGCCTTAAAATCAGGACCGGCGACACCTGCCTCAAGAAGCTCATTTCTGCAATCAGCATATCAAGAACCGAACACGGCTCAGCAACATCAACCAACAGAGCAGCCAAAAAGCAACTTTGAAGCTATGATATGCAGCCTACAACAAAGCCTGACGGAATTTATGTCGCTTATGCGCACAACTATGCAAGATTTAATGCGAAACCAAAATCTATTGATTCAAATGCTGGTTTCACAACAATCCAAATAATGGCTTTCCTACGGATATCTACGTGGAACGCTAACGGCGTTTCGCAACATAAACTTGAGTTAGCTCAATTCCTACTCGACAATCACATCGATGTAATGCTGCTTTCGGAAACACACCTCACAAACAAATACAATTTTCAACTACGAGGATATTCATTCTACGGAACAAATCATCCAGATGGTAAAGCACATGGTGGGACTGGAATTCTAATCAGAAGCCGCATAAAGCACCATTATCAAAACAAATTTGCTAAAAACTACCTACAGGCCACATCTATAAATATACAACTAAATACTGGCAACCAACTTACACTAGCCGCCGTATACTGCCCCCCTCGCTTCAATATAGCTGAAGATGAGTTTATGCAGTTTTTCAACACACTTGGAGACCACTTCATAGCAGCAGGAGACTACAATGCCAAGCACACACACTGGGGATCCCGTCTCGTGACTCCAAAAGGGAAGCAGCTCTATAATGCAATTATCAAAGCCAAGAACAAGCTCGACTATGTTTCTTCTGGCACACCAACATACTGGCCGGCAGACCCAAGGAAACTACCAGATTTAATAGACTTTGCGATTACCAAAAACATCCCTAAAAATCTGATAAGCGCCAATTGCCTATCGGATCTTTCATCTGATCACTCGCCTGTCCTGTTTATTCTACTGCGACATCCAGGAACATTGGAACAACCATTAAAATTGACCTCACAGAAAACCAATTGGGTTAAGTACAGAAAATATATCAGCTCACACATTGAGCTAAGTCCTCATCTCCACGATGAAGCCAACGTAGACAGCTTTGTTAATTCACTTGAGTCTGTACTCGTCTCTGCAGCTCGAGCCTCAACATCGCAAACTATAAATACACAAAGCAATAAAAAGACAAATCTACAAATCGAACAGCTCGTCCTCGAAAAGCGGCGTTCACGTCGCGAGTGGCAATTCCACAGATCGCCATCTACTAAGCAAAGCTTTAGACATGCCTCACGTCAACTTACTAAAGCCCTACAGCAAGAAGAAGCTTATGTCCACCGCCGCTATATAGAGCAATTGTCAACTTCTAGTACAAAACACTCACTATGGAGAGCTCACCCAACTCTAAGCTCACCGAAAGAAACAGTGATGCCTATTAGAAATCCCACAGGCGGCTGGGCGCGCAGCGATGCAGACAGAGCCAGCACGTTTGCCAATCACCACAAAAATATCTTCCAACCAAATCCGGCCACTAGTGCCTTTACTCTGCCGACTTTACCATATGAGCCTCAGCTTCGCCCAACCAATCGAGAAACCAATCGAGTTTCGCCCAAACGAAATCGCTAATATCATCAAAAACCAACTAAATCCGAAAAAATCACCAGGCTGCGACCTCATAACTCCCAAAATGATCATTGAGCTTCCATATTGCGCCGTCTGCACTATCACCCAGCTCTTCAATGCCATCGCAAAACTTGGCCACTTTCCAGCGAGATGGAAAAAGTCAATTATAATAATGATAGCAAAGCCGGGAAAAGACCACACAATTCCCACGTCGTATAGACCTATAAGCCTACTTTCATGCTTATCTAAACTCTTTGAGAAATGCATTCTGACTCGAATAAACACATACCTAAGGATCCAGGAAGGAATCCCGTCACATCAGTTTGGGTTTCGTGAAAAGCACGGTACAATTGAGCAGGTCAACCGGATAACAGCAGAAATTCGGAATGCATTCGAAAAACGCGAGTACTGTACCGCAATATTTCTAGATGTCTCTCAAGCATTTGATAGAGTCTGGCTAGAAGGTCTAATGTACAAAATCAAGACAATGCTCCCTTGTAATACCCACAAGCTTTTAGAGTCTTACCTCTACGACAGAAAATTTGCTGTGAGGTGCAACACTGATATATCTGACGAATTCACTGTTGGAGCTGGAGTTCCTCAAGGAAGCGTACTCGGACCAACATTATATGTTCTCTACACAGCAGACATCCCGACAAGCACACGATTAACAACATCTACGTTTGCTGATGATACAGCTATTCTTAGCCGCTCAAAATGCCCGATGCAAGCAACTGCGCAGCTAGCTCTTCATCTGGTGGATGTTGAAAAATGGCAAGCACGTTACGTTCACCTTGAATAGGCAAAACTGCCCGCCCCTTACGCTAAACAACACCCTACTCCCGCAAGCAAACGAGGTAACATATCTAGGAGTACACCTCGATAGAAGACTCACATGGCGTCGGCACATAGAAGCTAAAAGAACCCACCTAAAGCTAAAAGCCAGCAGCCTTCATTGGCTTATCAACGCTCGGTCTCCCCTTTGCCTTGAATATAAAGTCCTGCTGTATAACTCGGTACTTAAACCTATATGGATGTACGGCTCCCAGTTATGGGGGAATGCCAGCAGTAGCAATATTGACATAGTCCAGCGAGCTCAGTCGAAGATCTTGGGAACAATCACCGGGGCACCTTGGTACGTTCGCAACGAAAACATACATCGCGACTTAAACATTCTTCCAGTCAAAGATGTGATCGCAGAACAGAAGGAAAAGTACTTTAGCAAGCTATTGTCGCACCCTAACCACCTGGCGAGAGGTCTAACAAGGTTGAGTAACCAATCACGACTTCGTCGGAATGACCTACCCACCCAGCGACCGTCTTGAGGAACGTGCAACCAGAATGCAGTCTTAGTCTACTGTTAGTTAAATGTTAATGTTAAGATTTGAAAACTTATTGTTAGTCTCAAAATTAAGAGAAGATCCAATAAATAAAAGCAAAGTTTAATAAAAAAAAAAAAAATAATAATTTCCTTTCGATACTCTGACCTAGCCTGGCGAAAAAACTGGTTTTACCCTTTAAAGATTCAACAAACTAAGTGTTGGCACCTAGTGCCAGCTCTAATAGACAGCGCCAGAAACAGAAATCAGCAATATCAGCGGTACGCACGACCGACTGCCCGGAACAAGCAAAACCAGCGAGCTGACCAGAAACCATGCCATCTGAGAACTATTACATAACTCGTACCTCCGTTAACATTGACCTTACCAGCTAACCATAGTTAAGCCACAACTTATGTAATTATCTGATCTTATAAAAGATCACCTGGACCAAAATAAAGACAGTTGCGAATACAGAGTAAATCGGTTCGTTACTCAGTGTTAAGTTACGGCACTTAAAACTAATGTATAATTAATGTAGATAATTAAGTGGAATGTTATGAAGTCTAGTATAAGTTAGTTTAGGGCGGAGCGGGAGCGCAAGTAAAGCTCTTGCGCTCTCCCATGAATTCGCCCCGCTTCGCCGCACTAGATAAGCTAGGCTTAAGTTTTTGTTGATATGAATATATACTCGAATGTATAACGTTGAACAGAGTGCACGCATTTTTCGTTTTTGCAATAATTTAATTACTACAGCCATCATTCTACAGTCTTTCGGTTGCTCGCGACGGTTGTGGTAGTGAATTCAAAAATACAAATTAAAGAATTCTCCGCGTCGCGAAACAAACTTCTCCAATCAACTAGCTGCTACTGGAAGGATTCGTCGTCCCCATGCCCTGCACCTACACCGATTGTCAAAGGAAAGTGGCCGCAGGATTAAAGGATCCGAAAGCAGAACCCCAGGTATTTGTGCAAAAAATTGAAAGTCGAGATAAGGCAAATTAAAATCCGTCTTGTGCTGGAATATTGAACCCTCCTTTCAATTCTTGGCGCATACGAACGTAGAAAAAATAGTAGAGCAAAAATAAATAACAACATATAATATATAAAAGTTCTAAAAATTTAATTATAAATATATGTGCTAACCTAAATGTACTACCTGTGGATAAAATAAAAAAGAAAATATTTATATTATTTGCAATCACTGTCGCCCCCTACCCCTCGTTCTCGAATTTACAAATCTTCCAAATAAATACTAAAGTGCAGCCAAAAATTATTTATGTATTGCAGATAAAATAACGGTGCATATATATTTGATATACATACATATATATGCAGCGATAATATTCTCGTTTTCGTTTCCCACAGTTATCCGCCGCTGTATGTATGTATATGCACTTTTTGGCGGTTTATAGTTTAACGGTCCGCCAAGAGACGCGCTCCCCTACAATTTGGTCGTGCATATTGGTTTCGGTGTCATTGGCGACCAAATATTTTTTTGGATACTCTGTGCCTCGACTATCAATAATTCGTTATCAATTAATTAATCAATTTAGATTTTTTTTTGGTTAAATTTAATCAATTATTTATTATATTTAAATAAGATTAATTAATTATTTTCGTTTTCGCATTTTCTTGTTGTTGAATTAAATTCAATAAATTTTTAAATAAATTTCCACAATTGATTTATTTTTAATAAATTTTTAATATTAATATTTTAAATTCATAAAAAATTTAAATAAATTAATAAAATTTCTTTAACAAAAAATTTAAATAAATTATTAAATCTTAAATTTGCATTGTTTTCGTTTTTGTATTGAAAAAATAAACTATTTATAATGGAAAGTTCTAAACAAAAACTTAATTCCACAACTCTTACTGACTTAAAGAGAAGATTAAATGTCAAAGTTAAAAGCATTCGCCGGTTGGAGTAACGTTTGGAAAAAATCACTTCCTCTAAACAAAACCGAGCTAGAATGCAGGCTTTAGGTTTTAGATGAGGCAATTTCTAAAGCAAATGAGTTGCAAGACCAGATCGAGCAAATAGATGAATTGGATGATTTCGGAGCCGAGTTGGAAGAGTTAGGAATAACTACCAAGGCAAGGATTATGTCCTTATGTAATGCCTTGAATTCAGCTGAAGACTTCCGTCCAGCTACTGCAATCAGTGGAAATTATTCGGATTTCAAAAATTTCATAAGTCTTTTCGAGACATTAGTTGACAAAGATGTGAGCATTCCAGTTATCGAGAAAGTTAATCATTTAATTTCTTGCCTCTCTGGTGAAGCCTTAGGAACTGTCAAGGCATTCCAGTTCACCGAGAGTAATTACGACAAAGCTATCGCTAGCCTAAAAAGAGTTTATGAACGAATGTCTCATCTTTGCGAACCAAATACGTCAACTGTTCAGCCTTCCGAAAATTTCCCAGCCGTCTGCGTCGTCGTTGAGGGGTCTCATCGACACTGTCATTTATGGATCACTATTATCCATAGGAGATGATACTAAAATTGCAAACTCAATGATTATTCATTTAGTTTTGAGTAGAGTGGATCCAGTGACAAAGCAAACATGGGAAGAGTCACTGGATTATGAGGACTTGCCGCTGTGGTCCGATTTCGAAAAAATACTAAATCGTAGATACCAGCATCTGTCCGCTGAATAGACTGGCAAACCAAAACAAGAAAGAACTGGGTTCAGCAAGCAACTAAATAGAACTTCATTGGCTTGTTCTTCTACCAACGCCAAACCAGCTTGCAGTTGTTGTAACGCTAACAACCATTTTTTGGCCCAGTGCAGTCCGTTCACTCGCCTTGCTGTAATGCAAAGGTTTTAGTTTGTTAAGTCAGCCTCCCTATGTTTGAATTGTCTGCGAAAAGGTCACACGGTAGCGAATTGTAAATCGACCAGGTGTCAAATCTGTTCAAGATCGCACCATAAACTTCTGCACCGATTTACAGTGACCGAAAATAACTTAGCAAGAAATAAAGAAAAAGATACACACCGTGGTGAAGTCGAGAGTCATTGGTAGCGAGTTTCCGTTCGACTTTTGGGTTTTGAAAACCATTTCAGGCTATCACCCTGACCAGTAAGTGAACGTAAAAGATTGGACCCTACCAAAGAACTTGCCGTTAGCAGACCCATATTTTTACAAACCTCAGCGGATAGATATGCTAATTGGAGCTGAGTAATTTTTCGAACTGTTAATAAAACAAGGTTTCGAACCAAATAAAACAAGGTCCGAACCATCCCATCTTTCAAAAAACTCTCCTTGGGTGGATAGTATCGGGAAAATATCTGGAAAATTCCTCAACTCCTCAACAGCCGGTCTCTAGTCTGAATTGCCAAGAGGAAATATTAGAGTCAATAGACAAAAACTTGAAAAAATTCTGGTCGTTGGAAGAAGTTCCATCTTCTAAAAAGATGTCGTCGCCAGAACAAGAGCTATGTGAGGAACATTATCGGAAGACTACAAGAATACTGCCTTCAGGTCGATTTGAAGTTAAACTTCCATTTAAGTCGAATCCAAGCGTTTTGGGCAATTCATTCGAGATAGCCAAACGACGATTTCTGTCGCTCGAGAGAAGATTATCTCGAGATCCGAACTTAAAGAAAATGTATTTGGAATTTATGGAAGAATACGAATCTCTAGGCCAATGACGTTCTTGCTTCTCCACACTACGTCATACCCCACCAGTGTGACTTGCGGCCGCAAAGTACAACGACCAAACTACGAGTCGTTTTCGATGCTTCCTGCAAGACATCCACACAGAAGTGTTTAAATGAGTTGTTGATGGTGGGTCCAACAATTCAGGAAGAGCTTTACTCAACTCTTCTTAGATTTCGGCTAAACAAATTCGCTCTGGTAGCCGACATAAAAAAGATGTATCGTCAAGTGATGGTAAATGAAGCAAATCGACCATACCAGTTGATAGTGTGGAGAAAAGACCCTTCTGAGTCCTTGAAATTGTGCAAGCTCAACACCGTTACTTATGGCACTGCACCAGCCCCATTCCTGGCCATAAGGTGTTTGAAGAGGTTGAGTGAATCCGCGAAAAATACATTCCCTCGAGCTGCTTAAGTTATTGGGTCTGACTTTTTTTTTTCGTCGACGACATGTTAACGGGTGCTGGTTGCGTGGAGGAGCTAAAGACAATTAAGTCTGAAGTAACTCAGGTTCTTCAAAACGCTGGGTTTGAATTGAGCAAGTGGTTTTCAAACTCGCCTGAAGTTACTGCATCCGAACTTTGGCTTAATAAGCTAGATTGGGATGAGTCCATTCCACTGCACTTGGAAACCGCATGAAACAAAATTCAGCTTGCCTTGTCACAGTTAGAAGAGATCTCAATACCGAGATTTGTGATGAGTGAGCCAATGTCACCAATTGAAATTCATGCCTTCTCTGAGCCTGCGTCTATATCCGTTGCAAATCTGCAGAAGGTAGTAAAGTCTCATTGTTGACTGCAAAGTCGAAAGTAGCGCCGCTCAAGACAAAGACGCTCCCCCGTCTTGAGTTATGTGCCGCTCACCTTCTCGCGGACCTCTGTCGCAAAATAAAACCTCGTATCAAAGCACCGATCGAACGAAGTGTATATTGGTCAGATTCGGAAGTTTGTCTTCATTGGATTCGTTCCCATCCATCGTCGTTGTCAACGTTCGTATCAAATAGAGTTGCTGAGATTCAAGAGTGGTCAGAGGATAGCACATGGGCGGACTATGGGAGGCAGGTGTGAAGTCTGCAAAGCACCTACTCCTACGAGCGGTGGGCAGCGCGAAGTTGACCGCAGAGGAGCTGCAGACCGTCCTCGTTGGAGTCGAGGCCGTCCTGAACTCGAGGCCCCTGGGCGCCCTCAGTCAGGACCCAAGCGACGGCGAGGCGCTGACTCCCGGGCACCTGTTGACAGGCGGGCCGCTCATCGCCCCACCAGCACCGCGGACCCCGGACCAGCAGGGTCTAACGTGCTTGCGGCGATGGCGGCTTGTCTCGTCAATCAAGCAAACGTTTTGGCAGCGTTGGTCCCGGGAGTACGTCTTGGGCCTACAGGCGCGGTCGAAGTGGCAGCGGGAGCAGGAGGGCGCCAGGAAGGGCGATCTGGTCCTGGTCGCCGAGGACAACCAGCCGCCCCAGCAGTGGATCTCCGCCAGGGTCGTCGAGACTCACGCCGGCGCGGACGGAAGTTACAGGGTCGCCGACACCAGGACGAGTAGAGGAGCAGTATTCAGGAGAGCAGTCCACTAGCTGGCGAGGTTGCCAGTAGTTGAAGCCTAATGAAGGCCTTCAACGGGGCCAGTGCATAATTAATGTAGATAATTAAGTGAAATGTTATGAAGTCTAGTATAAGTTAGTTTGGGGCGGAGCGGGAGCGCAAGTAAAGCTCTCACTTGCGCTCTCCCATGAATTCGCCCCGATTCGCCGCACTAGATAAGCTAGGCTTAAGTTTTTGTTGATATGAATATATACTCGAATTTATAACGTTGAACAGAGTGCACGCATTTTTCGTTGTTTGCAATAATTTAATTACTACAGCCATCATTCTACAGTCTTTCGGTTTCTCGCGACGAGATAAAATAATTTCAATTAACAACTAATCTACTTCGAGTGTTGCTCCTGCGTAAACGGATCACAATTAGGACTCTCTTTATCTAACCTACTTCGTGTGTTGCTCCAGTGAAACGAAACATAAGTAGTACCCTCCTTAACCAACCTACTTTGAGTGTTGCTCCCGTGAAACGGACCACAAGTAGGACCCTCGTTACCTAACCTACTTCGAATGTGGCTCCCCCATCGAATCAACCGAAACCCCATCTGTACTTGAAGATAACTAACCCAAGACTTCAAGTATCTCACATCAACTTTAGCCTGATCATAGCAAGCGCCTGGTCAACCCGAGCAGTCCCTTGTAGAATCCAGGTACATTAAGTCAGAGTTTTTATACGTTCTTTCGCGAGTTCAGGTTCGACGTAGTGGCCGCATAACGCTCTACGGATGAACACTAAGTTTTGAAACTGAATTAAGATTGGCTTTTTGAATGTTATTATGTGCGTATGGCTGATCTGACACTTTTGTAGGTTAATAGTCTGTTTAAAAAAATGTTGCGAAGATATTGGCAATGGATAAATCGGAGTTCGCAGATGAGTTTAAAAACTTAAACTAACTATAGAAAGAAACATTTTACGCTTGTTGTTTATAAAGTTATAAAATAGCTTTTAGAAGATGATATTATGCAAAACCCAAAGGAAATTATATACTATAATATGCATATAGCTAATACCCACTGTGTGGTACACATGTAGAATTTATACAACATGTATGTACATTGTATTTTTGTGTGAACTTAAGCACAAAGACAGAAGCAAAACTCAAGTTGAAATATAATCGCTTGGGAATGCCACAGACTGTACAAGTGCAGGCGTCAGCATTTCACCACTGCTTGACCATTTAGCCATCACGCTTATACATATACTCCATCTCTCGCGCTCCCGCTTACCCCCCTGCAGTACCAGAAAATTACGAAGGAAAATATTCACTAGCGTTAGAGAGAAAAACACTGAGAAAAGAGTGAGAGGCAACATCTTTAAAAACAATAGGAAATGCAAAGACAATCGATGAGAGAAAAAAATGATCTCAGCAAAGTAAGTGAGCGAAGAGGGAGAGTATGATCACATACTCTTGTGATTCTATATATGATATTCTATCAATGGTTAAGATTTCTGCCCGTTAATCTTAGGGTTCGATTCCCACCAGAAAAATATATATTATGAGTTTTCTTTATGTTTACTTTTATTTTTTTTTTAATATGGCAATCCCAATAAAAAATGTTCTATTTATTCTTTTTTTAAATGGGGATTTGATAATAATTGAGATTGATTGATACATGCAACTTTTTAGAGTCATATTATTGTCAGTCGCCATCTACGCGCAATTCCTTGATAGCTTCGAGGCTTGCATGTTGGTCCATTAAACAAAAGCATGGAGGTTCGAATCCCAGTCCAGTCGAAAGTGAGTAAAATTAGTACAATTTAGTTTGTTTATGATATTTGTAAAATGTTTCTTAGCATTTTAAGTTAGTTTACAATTTACGAAAACAAATTAATACATTAAAACATTGGTGTAGTGGGTTTCTAAAAATCGACAATGATAGGCATTGTGTAAATGGCCAAAAAGTCCTTTGATGAGTTCTTTGCAAAAGAATGCCTAACACCTTCCCTATGATTACTTTGCAAGAATTTCTGGGGAATTTTCCACCCAGTTAGGGAGAAAATTCCTCAGGTCACCGATGCATAGGACATCCCATACAAAAATTCCTGAACGAATTTCATATACCAGCATTAGGGAATTCCTCATGTATAGTGAGCAGGTAATGGAGAGTTCCCCAAGAAACTCCTCAACACTGGTACTGCAGGGCAATAGCTCAGTGGTGGGCAAAATGCACACATGTAAAGATTTAAATGCAAAAAATTTCCATCCATAATTTCCCCTGCTCCATAACCTTTAAGCTCCCCTGAACCAAAGTCCAGAACAAACATAGGTTCTGTCACCCACAGTTTCCGCGGTACACCTAAGAGAAGAGATTGATCAAATTTTACCATATATTGAACTATGTAGGCCATGTAATTGCGTTGACCATCATTGTTTTTAGTGAATATCATTTTTGAAATGTATGTGTACCAACTAAAATTATAAAATTACATCTAGCATTTACCATATCTTTGGAATAATCATCCAAAGTTCAAATCTCAGATTTTTTACATTAATTTTTGGTCTTTTATGATTATTCCCCAAAACATTTTCCTATGGAAGATTTTTATTTTCATGACCATGACCAAATCTATGATGATGCGCGGTCAAATCTGTGATGACGCGATTGTGTAAACTGCAGATGCACATTGTTCATTGTACCTTGTTGTTATATGACCTGCGAATGGTTGAAGACCGAATTAGAATTAAAGACTGGAAGCGGGGCTCAACGCAATCTCTTGATGCTGCGAAGCGACCGAGAGATACCGTGAGAGAGCGATACAACGCTAGCGCATGACGGCAGATGCAGATGGCCGATCGTATGTACGACGCTATGGGCAAGCATTTAAAAGTGCAAAATTAAGTTTATGCAATTATTTTTTTTATGTCCTTAACTAGGTTATAGCACACAAGGACTTTTTTTTTGCGCGGTTCCCACTGCATACTTACAGCCCACCTCCCGTCGAACCGATCGAGGGACGCTGCCGTGTAACGTACGGCTCGAATCGCGGAAATAGATCCGAAATAGTTTAAGCAAGGTAGGAGAAAGATATCACGAGGAAGAGTGTTGCACAGATAAGGCGATTAATATAAGCGATTTAAGATTGTTAGTGGAGCAAAGTGACAAGATGTGGTAGAGACCATTGTAGTCTGAACATAATACCCTGAAAGGATCGTGTTGGGCATATGTCGAACTACAATGGCTAAGGAGTAGAGGACGAAAGTTTCTAGTCCTTCTACTAGGAACTACTAGGAAAACATGACACCCAGCATCGTTCTACGGTTTGTTAATGGTGGTAAATTGATTAGTAAAAGTCTACTACGATAAGAAGGGAGGTAAGGAAGAGGCAAAAGTAAGGAAGTTTTTTGTACAGATTCAATGTGATCTTGGTGTACTTCATATTGAGGACTCCAGACACACGATCCATACTCAAGAATCAGACGGACCAGTGATGTAGGTAACGTTTTAGTTATGTACGGGTCATTAAATTCTTTTGCCCATCTTTTAATAAAACCATGCACACCCATAGCTTTATTAACCATGGTAGATATATGGTCGGTAAATTTAAGTCTTAAATCTAATAGGACTCCTAGATCGTTAACCTGAGTTAATCGTTCTAAGGCGTTCCCATAGAGAAAGTACATAGCCTGGTGAGGACTAGATCGGTAAAAAGACATGAGTTTACATTTCGATCCATTAAGCTTTAGGTTATTTGCTAAACACCAATTTTGAAGTTTATCCAAATCGGATTGAAGTCTAGACTGGGCGCTAGTGAATTTATACTGAAGGCATAGCTTAACGTCATCAGCGTACATAAGTACAAGTGAATTAGTTAAGGCAAGGGGCAAATCGTTAATGAACAGTGTAAAAAGTAGGGGTCCAAGATGGCTTCCTTGGGGCACCTCAGATGTGGCGCGGACTAAACGCGGATAACATCTTTAAATAAAACACTTTGGATTCTCCCAGATAAGTAGCTCGAAATCCAGATAATAAGATCAGTTGGGAATCCCAAAAGACTCAGTTTTCTTATAAGAAGCGAATGGTTAACAGAGTCAAATGCTTTACTGAAGTCAGTGTAAATGACGTTTGTTTGTAAGCCATTCCGGAACCCAACCGTGATAAAAGATGTTAGCTTCAATAAGTTGGTAGAGGCGCTCAATGAAGCCATGCTGGCACGGAGTAATTATTGAACTACATAGGTGTTGCAAATGTGGAGTGATAAGTTTTTAAAAAAGCTTAGGAATTGCTGACAATTTAGAGATGCCTCTATAATTTGCAGCGTCGGATTTTTTCCTTTTTTATGCAGCGGAATAATGAACGATTCCTTCCACATAAGGGGAAAGATCGAAGTTTCCAGCGATAGATTAAAGAGTTAAACGAGCGGTTCGCACAGAGCCTCGGCGCAGTTTTTCAGAACACAGCCTGGTACTCCATCAGGACCTGGCGAATACACGGGCTTGACCTTAAGAAGATCCGATAATACACCACTTTGATCGAAAGATGGGCAAAATATAAGGTTGGCTGATTGGATATTATAAGTGTAAGGCTGAGCTGAACTGCTGCTAGGTGAATACGTAGTTTGAAGAAACTGTGCAAAGAGATCGGCCATTGCCTGATCAGTGTTCGCATTAGAGTTCTCAAACGTAAGCAGTGGGGGAAAAGATACATGTATACGCTTAGTGTTTACAAATTTATAATACTGCTTCGGATCCTGAGTAAACTGAATCCTGCAGATACAATTTTTGTAATGCGATGATTAACTTATTTAATTTCATAAAATCAGCCTTACGGAAGAAACGAACTTTATGAGATTTAACTGTAGACTTAAGGTCAATTAAGGAGTTGTTTTCGATTGAAAGCTCACGAGTGGGATGATATGGATCCTCAGGGACATAAAGGGGCAAAGTTCTGGAAAGAGTAATTCCATCAGGATCAGAAACGAAACATAAGTCCAACAGCCGACCTAAAGAATTTCTAACGTGGTTAATTTTCCCGAGTGACATGTCGAACATGCCCGCAGGGAAATCGTGCTGGGAGTTGAGCTGTAAAGACGGTGAATTATCAACATTTGACCACATAAGTTCTGGGATATTAAAGTCACCCAGAGCTATCAGCTGGTCACCATCAGACAGACGATCCAAAACCAAACGAATAGCGGACAAATGTTGCCAGTATGTTGGCGGTTCGGACGGTTCAAACATACAAAGATTGATCGGACAAAGTGATTTTGATGCAAAGAAATTCAATGTCACCAAACTCTTGTGATTTTACCTCTTCAGAAGCGAATTTGAAGTCTATAGAAATTAACACTCCTCCTCCCCTTCGCGGAGTTCTATCACATCTAAAAGTAGTGTACCTACTTGGGAAAACTTCGGAGCTTAGGATCTCCGGCTTTAACCAAGTTTCTGTAAAGACTATAATGTGATATGCAGAGGAAGAACTATCAGAATACAGTTTGGGAAGTTTACTACGTAACCCTCTAGTATTCTGATAGGTAAGTGTTAGTGAAGACATTAGTTTTTTTCACCGTACTTGGCTGATGTTGTTGGACGAAAATGTTCTCTGGCCAAAAGCTGGCGGAGCAAATCGTCTTGAACATCTGCAAGGGAACACGTATTTTGAAAGATGACGTGTGCCTGGTGTATGAATGTTTGAATTTTGTAATATACATCATGTGACTGTTACAGGGGTTTGAATTATTGGGTCTGGGATCACTTGAAGCGATACCACAGAGAACATATCGGACAATTTCTCATTAATGAAAATTGATGAATTAGCATCCGAAACTGAGGTCGTGAACCCAATCCAATGAACCAATTCAATTTGGTGAAAAGTTTCCATTTTTCTTTGATTCTGGATCAGAGTGCTCTTTGGTAAAAGAAACAGTCGGCGCCAAGCTGGCCGGTAAAAGAATCCATAACTTGGTTGTTTTGAGAGGCATAGGCGACAATATTGTCAAGAGCAATATGAAAATTCTGTCCACCATACAAATTTCTGAGTTTAAATTTGAATTGCCATTTCACGTAGTAGATAATAAGTGCCTTAAATATGATATGATCATTGGACAAGACATTTTTCAGCTTGGTTTTGGAGTAACTTTAGAAAGAGATAGATTCGATATTTACAGAACTCAAACCGTATTGTCTTTAAACAATGATAAAAATGTAAATGCAATAGATCATAAAAGTAATGTTAATTTGGAGTTAAGTAATAGTGATAAGTTAAAATTAAACGACATAGTGGCCAAATATTCCAAATTTCTTATTGATGGCATTCCAAATAGACGTGTTACTACAGGTTCTTTAGAAATCCGCTTAGTGGACGTAAACAAAACAGTACAGAGACGACCATATCGTCTTAGCGAGAGCGAGAAAGAAATAGTAAGAGAAAAGATTTAGCAAATGCTAGAATCCAACGTAATTAGACCAAGTAGCTCCCCTTTCTCTAGTCCAATGTTACTTGTAAAAAAGAAGGACGGCAGTGACAGACTATGCATAGATTATCGAGAACTCAACGCAAATACTGTGTCAGATAGATATCCCTTGTCATTAATATCAGACCAAATAGATCGCCTGCAAGGCGGTAAATATTTCTCTAGCCTAGACATGGCCAGTGGCTTCTTTTAGGTGCCAATTCACCCCGATTTGGTTGAGCGAACTGCATTCGTGACGCCAGAGGGTCAATATGAATTTTTAGCCATGCCCTTTGGCCTCAAAAATGCTTCGTCAGTCTTTCAACGTGCCATAGTTCGAGCCTTAAGGGATTTGGTTAATAAATACGCAGTAGTCTACATCGATGACGTATTAATTGTTTCTAGTACTATAGAGGAAGCATTTGAGATGAGCATAAGAGATTGGAAACAATTCTAAGCGTGTTATCAAAGTCAGGCTTTTCCTTTAACATTAAAAAGTGCAAATTTCTGCAAACGGAGATAGAGTACTTTGGTTTTCTTATAAGAGATGGCGAGCTAAAACCCAATCCTCGAAAAATACAAGCACTAACCCAACTGCCCAAGCCAGAATCAGTCACACAAACTAGGCAATTCATAGGTTTAGCATCTTACTTTAGAAAATTTGTCCCACATTTCTCAGAAGTAACGAAGCCTCTTTATCTGCTAACATAAAAAATGAACGAATTTGAGTGGAGCAAAAAGCATGAGGAAATACGAAAAACTATTCGATCCCAACTTACCAATAGAGCTGCATACGGATGCTAGCGCCAAGGGGTATGGCGCTATGCTATTACACATGGTAGATGGTCAGCACCGTGTAGTTGAGCATTACAGTAAATGCACCACAATACCTGAGTCAAAATATCACTAGTATGAGCTCGAGACATTGGCGATGTAAAACGCGATCAGAAATTTCCGACATTATTTAAGCGGCAGAAAGTACACAGTATATACGGATTGTAATTATATTAGTGCAAGTTAAAAGAAAGCGGTATTGACACCGCGGGTTGGTGGTCATTTCTGCAGTCATACGAATTCCAGGTGGAATACAAGAAAGGGAGCCAAATGGCTCACGTTGACCGCTTGTCTAGAAATCCCGTCACTATAGTAGAGCAGGAAAGTTTGAGTAGTGAAGGTACGAGTTGACTTGGCAACTATAACCCACATTTGGCTTATATCCGAACAGAAGCGTGATCAAGACATATCGCAAATCATGACCGATTTAAATAGTGATAAAATGCAGAAAGAAATAGAAAATTCTTATGAATTCAGGAATAGTTTGCTGCATCGTAAAATTCAAAGAAATGGGAAGACACGATGCTTGCCAGTCGTACCCAAGGCATTTAGGTGATCAGTTGTTAATCATGTTCACAAAAAACCCTAGATAAGATTTACGAGCAATATTGGTTTGACGGAATGTCAAAATACGTGCGAAGATTTGTGGAAAATTGTGTGACATGTAAATTGTCAAAATCGGTGTCAGGTAAAATTCAATCGGAGTTACATCCCATTCCCAAAGTAGAAATACCATGGCATACAGTACACATAGATATTAGTGGGAAATTAAGCGGAAAAAAGGACGAGAAGGAATACGTCATAGTTCAAATTGATGCCTTCACCAAATTTGTTTACCAATACCACACGTGGAACTTGGACACGGTGAACTGCATACAGTCAGTAAAGTCTGCGATATCAATATTTGGTGTTCCTAACAGAATTATAGCGGACCAAGGTAGATGCTTCACGAGTAGCAATAACAAAGTTGACCTTCATGTAGTAGCAACGGGTTCCAGTAGGGCAAATGGCCAGGTGGAGTGAGTCATGAGTGTGTTAAAGGGCATGCTAACGGCAGTAGAGACGAGTGAACGAACATGGCAAGAGGCATTGGGCGAAGTACAATTGGCAATAAACTGTACCATGAACCGAGTAACTAACCATAGTCCATTATAGCTGATGATTGGCAAGGAAGCGAGGCCCTTAGGAATGTTCACTGTAAATGAGGACGAGCGCTTAGACCTGAATGAGGCTAGGAAGGAAGCTAAGGAAGACATAAGTAAGAATGCTCAGTATAAGGCATAAAATTGGCGATCGTGTATTACTGAAAAACGAAGAGCGGCACCAAACGAAGTTGGATCCAAAATTCAAGGGACCATTCGAAATTGTACAATTGCTAGATGGTGACCGATATTTGTTAAAATCATTGACGACTAGGAGAGTGTATAAGTATCCGCATGATAGTGTACGTAGTGTGCCTAAAGATCGAGAGACTTTTGGGTTAGAAGAAGAGCTTGACGACGGCAAAAAGGTAGTGCGTGCAAGCAACAGATCTGTGACCTAAGAGGGGTGCAGAGGAAAGATTTTATGCAGAAGAGAGCGTAGTACTCTGATTTGTATGAGAGAAGCCTGCTAAAATTATGATTTGATGATGAGTGAATTAGTTGAGTTTGAGCGGAAGAGAGCGTGTACTCTAAAATGTGTGAAAAAGAAGAAAGTTATCCTGCTAAGCTAATCTCTGATGGATATGCAAGTGGTTGAGTTTGTACGGAAGAGAGCTTGTACTCTAGAGAATTTGAGAAGTGATATCCCGTCAAACTAACGCTTGAAGGCACAAGAAGTGCAATTGAATTTGTTTTGAAGTATAAGAAAACTTTGAAAACTTTGAAAACTTTAATCATATGGTTAATATAAGTAATATAAGATAATGACAATGATGTGTTCGGATGAATCTTGTACCAGGCAAGGCAACACGAGGATGTATTATAGTCAGGAAGGCCGTGTCGGAGATGGGATAGATTTGATTTAAAATATTATTTACTGATTGATTATAAGTTAAGTGTATAGTCTAAGACGAAATGAAAGAGCATTGCAAATGAAGAGAGAATGAAGAGAGAGAAGCTTATTTGAATAAGAGCACGGTAGGGAAGGAGAGTAAAGCCCTGCTGAGCGTGGCGCAATGATGGAAAGAAGGAAGAGGAAAGGGAAGGCAATTAAGAACAGCCATCTGAACGGTCATAAAAGAATATCTTTGCGACTCGCTGCGCGTAGTGAAAGAGAAAATGGCTGACAAAAACGACCACCATTTCCCAACATATGGTGGAAAGAAATAATTCCCTTGTTTGTTATTTTGCAAAAAGGGACAAATTCATTGAAAAAACTCAATGACCAAACCTTGGTGACCCCGACGTGATTTAATTAATAAAATTAACAATTCCACGAGCATAAAACAGTGCGAACATACCCGTTTCAGTTTTACCGCTGTGTATTAACATATGTATGTGCATTTTTGAACTTTAACGGCACACAGTGCATCAGTGAAACAATTATTTGTATTTATACATAAATCATTTAATAATATAAATAAATACAATACATAAAATTTTTATTTGGTCCGCCAACATACATACATACATACGTTCCACTTGCAAGTGCATTCGACTCATACAAGCGTTCATATTGTATATATACATTCCACAACTCAGTATACGGTTCTGAGCGCACAGTGGGATAAATCGTGTTCGCTGCGCTCAAATATACTTAAATGTAATAAAATAAACAAGAACTATAATTTTTGGCCAAAATTAATTTTTGCGTGTTTTTACCTAAATTGAGCGTATTTCAATTATAGTGGCGATGAATTCTAGTGGCGCCGTCACAGGAGAATCCACTCCATCTCGGAGTGCGATTTTAAAATGCAAGGCAAAGGGTATCCTCCAGGATTTGAAGAGGATCCAAGGCGCCCTGCAGCCAATGTCAAAGGTGGCGGATGCTATGCTCCAAGTGCGTCACGACCAGTTGGTCGCCATGTACGGGGATTTTAAGGCTATCCACGGGGCGCTTGAAGTGTTAGACATTGCTGAGATAAGCAGTGACTTGCGATGGACAGTTTCTGAGCTTGTAGCTACGATGCATGCCGAAATCGAGCATGAGACGTCGTTGCGCTCTGCTCGAATTGCTAATCATTCCAGTATCCATATGGAACCAGCACTCACTCGGAGTTTTCAAGCCTTGCCTCCTCTTTCTCTTCCTACTTTCAACGGAGGATATTCAAAGTGGGCTGAGTTTCATTCGGTCTTTTTGACGGTCGAGGGCTGCAGTCATTATATAAGTAAGGTGGAAAAGTTTCAGAGGTTGCGATCTTGCTTTGGGTCTCCGCTTTAGAGGCAGTCCGTTCCTTGGAAATCTCCGAGGAGAATTATGATGTCGCAGCGCAGCTTTTGGAGAATCGATTTAATAAATATTATTATTAAATCCGTTATAACCGTCGGTTGATACTTCAGGCTCATGTGAATGAGATTCTGGGCCTCAATCTATTGGAACGTGACTCAGTGGCAGCGCTTCGAGGGCTGTCGGATAAGTTCAATGCCCATATGCGAGCCTTAAAAAATTTGGGGACGACATTTCAGATCGCCTACTTGGGAGTCGATGGCAGAGTTTTTGGAACAGCGTTGCAGGACTTTGGAGGCTATGGATGTGGCCTTGGTCGCTTACGCGCCGGGCACTCAGGTGGGAAGACGTAGAGTCACAAATAACAGTAGAGCGTCCTTTATTATTACTAATTCACCTGCCTCTGCTTGTATATTATGCGGTGGGTGGTCCCATGCAGTTTCTGCATGCCCAAGATTTTTGTCATTGCCCCCTGAGAGCCGCCTCGGCGAGGCTAGGCGACTAGGTCTATGTCGGAAATGTCTCCAAACTGGCCATCACCTGCGTGAGTGCCTCGCTGATAATTTTCGTAGTTGTGGCAGGAGGTGGCATCACAGTCTGTTGCATGTTTTGGAGTTACAGTCGTCCAACAGCCAGCCATCTTCTGTGCCGTCTACATCAGCCGCAGCCGAGTGCGCCGAGCCAATAGGCGTTTCACCATCCACGGCTAATGCACTAGTTGCCCAGGGTCGCAGCGGTGAGATAGCCTTACTGGCCACAGCGAACATTCTCATTCGGAGTCGTTCTGGGGTTTTTGTTCCATGCCGGGCTCTTTTGGATTCTGGATCGCAGGTGCACGTTATTACGTCCCGACTGGCTAGTCAGCTGCAGCTTCGTAGACGCAAATCGTACGTGGCAGTGTCGGGCATTGGCGACACTGGCTTCGCGACAGACGGATTCTCTGTTGATGTGCTCTTACGATCCTCTGAATACCGAATACGATTGCTCTGAATACCAACATCACGGACCTCCAGCCTAGTTTTAGCTGGGATGTCTCCAGCTGGAATATTCCGTCAAACCTCACTTTGGCTGATTCCCAGTTCTTTCGACCGCTGCGGATCGATTTACTTATCGGAGCCAGTCTATTCTATGATCTGCTGTGTGTTGGTCAAATCCAGCTCTCAGCTGGCCTACCGAAAACCCGGCTTGGATGGGTTATGTGTGGCGGTGGTTCACATCTGGAGAGAAAGTCGTTCGCAGCCACAGCCCGCAAGAGCCCAAGCCAGCTGGATGAGAAATCGATGAGAAATCGAAGACTGCTCCGAGCCCATTGTGAAGTGGACGAAAGAGGAATTGGATTGCGAGACGCATTTCGTGCAGAATTCTGCTCGGCTCGAGTCAGGCGCCTACTCGGTGAAACTGCCGTTGAAAGTCAGCTCTGAGTTCCTAGGTGAATCGTACTCACGAGCCGTGTGGCGATTTCTATCCCTCGAAAGGAAGCTTTGCCGTCAGCCTCAGTTAAAGGATCAGTTTGCTGCGTTCATAAAGGAGTATTTAGATTTGGGGCATATGTCTCCAGTCCCGCCTAGTCCACGACCTGCCAGACAGTATTTCCTGCCACATCACTGCGTTTTGAAGGAGGACAGCTCAACAACCAAGCTCAGGGTTGTTTGTCTGGGTATTCATTGAATCTGGGTATTCATTGAATGACGTTTTGATGTCTGGTCCAGTTATCCAACCAAAGCAACTGCACATTCTTCTAAGGTTTCGTTGCCATCGGGTGGCCATTACAGGAGATATTTGCAAAATGTACCGATGCGTCAGAGTTTTCCCCGAGGACAGCTATCTGCAGTGCATTCTTTGGCGGAATTCCACCCAGGATGAGTTGCAGGTTTTTAAACTGGATACGGTCACTTATGGGACAAAGCCGGCCTCATTTTTAACAATTCGAGCAATGCATCATATTTCCTCTCTTTATCTTAAAGCGGACGGACGTGCTTTTTTGTGCGCACTACGTTTTTGTAAAATTTGCAATAAGCTTTCTATAAACAATCGGTGTTTATTTCTTTACTGATATAAAAACAAATTGCAATTTTTTAGATCCGTATCGCTTCGCGTGTGCAGTGATATATTTGGAGGTAAAATAATTATTTATTTAATTTACTTTCCAAACATAGCCCTGCTCTGCTTCTTCATCTCCTACGGTGTTGTTGCTATTCTTTTGCTTCTACTCTCGCTCAATAGAGATTCTTATCTCTATTTCTTTAAATCTTACTAACTTGCACTAACTGCTCTCTTTAATCTCCCCTTCTCGTTTCCTTGGTACAGTGGTTCAAGGTTCCTCATTAATAAAATCAAATAATATTTTTAAATTAATTATTAATTTTTTTAATAATTTTTAATAAATTAATTATTTAATTTTTAATCATTTTTAATAAATTAATTATTTAATTTTAAATAATTTTTAATAAATTAATTATTTAAATTATTAATAATTATGGATTTTAAATTGGTCTGTGCATTAAAGTCTTGCAATAAGACAATCTCGTCTTCCCAGCCTACCATCCATTGCTGGCTCTGTGAAAACGTTTTACACGCTAAGTGTGCCGGGTTCACGGCCTCAGTTTCGGATGCAATCTCGCGAAGGTCTGGTCTCCACTTTTGCTGTGATGGTTGTCGTGCTGTCGTGACTAAAAGCGGTTTCAAGGAGTTGATTAGTGGTTTTCGAAAAATCAATGACCAACTCTGTGCGCTTGATACACAGTTTAGTAGCCTTCAACTACTAAATGAGTCTCCAAAGCGTAAGAAATCCGCTTTTAGTGATGTGCTCGGGTCGAATAATCTTCAGCCTGCTCAGCCGACAACTATGCAGCCGCTTATATCTCTAGCCACCCCAAAGGCCGGACCTGAGAAAAATTCGGCTTCCGAATGTCTCGGTATCAATGAGCAATTGTCCGATATGTCTCTGTGGCATCGCTTCAAGAGATCCCAGACCCAATAATTGAAACTCCTGTAACAGTCACCAAACAGGGTAATAAACCGTCCGGACGCACTGATGCCGCAGTATCAGTTATGGCGGCACCAAAACCCTTGCAGGTGATTCCACCATCGAAACACATTTTTGTTTCCCGGCTTGCCCCTGATACTTCGGAGATTGATATCTAGGCTTACATCAAAGCCAACGCAAAGCCGACATAAAGGTGGTGGATATTACAAAATTCAAACATTCTTACACCAGGCACACGTCATCTTTCAAAATACGTGTGCCCTTGCAGATGTTCAAGACGATCTGTTCCGCCAGCTTTTGGCCAGAGAACATTTTCGTCCAAGAACATCAACCAAGTACGGTGAAAAAAAAGATAACCAAACCTGTGGGTGTAAAACTCCCACATGTTAAGGCCACTGATCAACCTTCCACCTCATCTTCCTCAATCTCAAAAAACTAATGTCTTCATTAACACTTACCTATCAGAATACAAGAGGGTTACGTAGTAAACTTCCCAAACTGTATTCTGATAGTTCCTTTTTTGCATCCCACATTATAGTATTTACAGAAACTTGGTTAAAGCCGGAGATCTTAAGCTCCGAAGTTTTTCCTAGTAGGTACACCTCTTTTAGATGTGATAGAACTTTGCGAAGGGGAGGAGGAGTGCTAATTTCTGTAGACTCCAAATTCGCTTCTGAAGAGGTAAAATCACAAGCGTTTGGTGACATTGAATTTCTTTGCATCAAAATCACTTTGTCCGATCAATCTTTGTATGTTACCTGTTCGTACATACCACCTTCGTCCGAACCGCCAACATACTGGCAACATTTGTCCGCTATTCGTTTGGTTTTCGATCGTCTGTCTGATGGTGACCAGCTGATAGCTCTGGGTGACTTTAATATCCCAGAACTTATGTGGTCAAATGTTGATAATTCACCGTCTTTACAGCTTAACTCCCACCATGACTTCCCTGAGGGCATGTTCGACATGTCACTCGGGAAAATTAACCACGTTAGAAATTCTTTAGGTCGGCTGTTGGACTTATGTTTCGTTTCTGATCCTGATGGAATTACTCTTTCCAGAACTTTGCCCCTTTCTAACCCTGAGGATCCATATCATCCCACTCTTGAGGTTTCAATCGAAAATAATTACTTTTTTGACCTTAAGTTTACAGTTAAATCTCAGAAAGTTCGTTTCTTTCGTAAGGCTGACTTTTCGAAATTAAATAAGTTAATTTTGGAATTTGATTGGTCTAATTTACTGGCATGCGAGGATATAAACATCGCATTACAAAAATTTTATTACACTTTGAACATATTTTTCGACGCTTGCGTGCCGTGGAAATATCCGTCCGCTTCAACGAATCCGCCTTGGTATACAAGGCACCTTATAAATTTAAAGAATAGTATGAGTAGACTTTTAAACAAACATAGATTATCTGGCTGTACAGTTAGTTATTCAAGATACTTAGTAGCTCGGTCCAATTTCACCGTGCATAACGCAGAATGTTATAGGAGTTATATTCGCCGCTGCAGGATTCAGTTTACTCAGGATCCGAAGCAGTTTTATAACTTTGTAAACACTAAGCGTAAACATGTATCTTTTCCCCCACTGCTTACGTTTGAGAACTCTTATGCGAACACCGATCAGGCAATGGCCGATCTCTTTGCACAGTTTTTTCAAACTACCTATTCACCTAGCAGCAGTTTAGCTCAGCCTTACACTTATAATATCCAATCAGCCAACCTTATATTTTGCCCATCTTTCGATCAAAGTGGTGTGTTATCGGATCTTCTTAAGGTTAAGCCCGTGTATTCGCCAGGCCCTGATGGAGTACCAGGCTGTGTTCTGAAGTACTGCGCCGAGGCACTGCGCAAACCGCTTGTTAAACTCTTTAATCTATCGCTGGAAACTTCGATCTTTCCCCTTATTCCGCTGCATAAAAAGGGAAAAAATCCGACGCTGCAAATTATAGAGGCATCTCTAAATTGTCAGCAATTCCAAAGCTTTTTGAAAAACTTATCACTCCACATTTGCAACACCTATGTAGTTCAATAATAACTCCGTGCCAGCATGGCTTCATGAAGCGCCGCTCCACCACTACCAACTTATTGGAGCTAACATCTTTTATCACGGATGGCTTCCGGAATGGCTTACAAACAGACGTCATATACACTGACTTCAGTAAAGCATTTGACTCTGTTAACCATTCGCTTCTTATAAGTAAACTCAGTCTTTTGGGATTCCCAACTGATCTTCTTATGTAGATTTCGAGCTACTTATCAGGGAGAACCCAACGTGTTTTAGTTAAAGATGTTACCTCGCGTTTAGTCCGCGCCACATCGGGGGTGCCCCAGGGAAGCCATCTTGGACCCCTACTTTTTACTCTGTTTATTAACGACTTGCCCCTTGCCTTAACTAATTCACTTGTACTTATGTACGCTGATGACGTTAAGCTATGCCTTCAGTATAAATTCACTAGCGCCCAGTCTAGACTTCAATCCGATCTGGATAAACTTCAAAATTGGTGTTTAGCAAATAACCTAAAGCTTAATGGATCGAAATGTAAACTTATGTCTTTTTACCGATCTAGTCCTCACCAGGCTATGTACTTTCTCTATGGGAACGCCTTAGAACGATTAACTCAGGTTAACGATCTAGGTGTCCTATTAGATTTGAAACTTAAATTTACCGACCATGTATCTACCATGGTTAATAAAGCTATGGGTGTGCTTGGTTTTATTAAAAGATGGTCAAAAGAATTTAATGACCCGTACATAACTAAAACGTTATATACGTCACTGGTCCGTCCGATTCTTGAGTATGGATCGTGTGTCTGGAGTCCTCAATATGGAGTACACCAAGATCACATTGAATCTGTACAAAAAAACTTCCTTACTTTTGCGTTTAGGGGACTTAATTGGGATGCAAGTCTTTACCTCCCCTCTTATCATAGTAGACTTTTACTAATCAACTTACCATCATTAACAAATCGTAGAACGATGCTGGGTGTCATGTTTTTATATAATCTTATTTATGGAAATATAGACAGTCAGCATTTACTAACACGCTTAAATTTTAACATTCCTAGTAGAAGGACCAGAAACTTTCGTCCTCTGCTCCTCAGCCATTGTAGTTCGACATATGCCCAACACGATCCGTTCAGGGTATTATGTTCGGACTACAATGGTCTCTACCACATCTTGTCACTTTGCCCTACTAACAATCTTAAATCGCTTATATTAACCGCCTTATCTGTGCAACACTCTTCCTCGTAATATCTTTCTGCTTATCCTCGCTTATCTATCTCGGATCTATTCCCGCGATTCGAGCCGTACGTTACGCGGCAGCGTCCCTCGGTCGGTTGGACGGGAGGTGGGCTGTACGTATGCAGTCGGAACCGCGCAAATGCATCAGTGGGCAGAGGATGAGCAGTCTATGTTTCCAAAGGGTGCCGAACATAATGTGGTGGTGCTGCAATATTTCTGAAGTGCTCTCTGACGTACCGGAAGAGGATCGGGAGTCGTTCCTAAGGTTTGATGATGGCAGAAACTTTACGAAGACTCTTGGCCTAGCTTGGGATCCTTCTACTGATCGCTTGCTATTTTCGTTTGAAGGGCTTCAGTCACACTCGAAGCCCACTAGACGCATCATCCTCTCCTCAATCGCCCGGCTTTATGATCCGATAGGGCTTGTTGGACCTGTCATTACGAAGGCGAAGATTTTTCTTCAGAAGCTATGCCGTGAGAAGTTGTCCTGGGATGAAAGTCTACCTCAAGCTCTTCACTTCGATTGGGACATGATTTGTTCCAGCTTCGCCATGGCGCAGCGTGCTGAATTCCCTAGATGGTCACTATCATCACAGTCTGAAGTGGAGATTCATGGATTTTGTGACGCCAGCATCGAGGCTAATAGTGCTTGCATTTATGCGGTATCGGAGGGTACAAGGTCAGAAAGTCATTTACTCTGCTTAAAGTCCCGAGTCGCTCCTCTAAAAACCGTTACGGTACCGAAACTAGAGTTATCTAGAGCAGAGTTTCTGGCTCGGCTTATGTCGGTAGCTCAGTTGAAGGTCTACGATGGGAGGTATTTTTGCTGGTGCCATTCTGCTGTGGCGCTGTCTTGGATTCGGGAGGAGCCCGTTCGTTTTAATGTTTTCGTCGCCAATCGAGTTTCAACAATCCAGGAATTGACCAGAACGATGGAATGGCGTTATGTTCCTACGTCATTGAACCCGGCAGACATCCTCTCGCGTGGTGCTCTTCCCAAGGAGTTAGTTACTGACAACCTGTGGTCCCATGGTCCTGCGTTTCTTCTTGGACTTCAGGACCAGTGGCCAGCAGCGGTTCTATCTGAAAACCCCACTCTGGAGCTAAGGGCAAGGGTTCTGCTAATCAAATCCCCGTACGTTGACGTGACAGCTGGTTCCAAGTACGCCAACTCTTTTCCAGCACTGCAGCGTGTGTTCGCTTATGTGCACAAGTTCTCACAGCGAGTCCGTCACAAGGGTGTCACTGCTAGCGACATCAAGGCTGGAACCCACCTACTATTGCGTCTGGTGTAGCGTGTATATTTTTGGGATGTCATAAAGGCGCTTCAGAATGGAAAGAATATATCAGAATATATTTTTGGGATGTCATAAAGGCGCTTCAGAATGGAAAGGAAATTTTGTCAGCCAGCATACTTGCCACATCCTCTCCTTTTTTAGATAAGTTTGGCCTGTTGCGTGTGGACGGTTGTTTAAGAAATTCTACATTGGATTTTGATAGTCGTCATCCAATTATATTGCCTAGAAGCCATCCCTGCCATCTCTAGGCCCTGCCTTGGCGATTAACGATGTGGTGCTAGTCAAGGACGAGAACCTACCCCCATGAAGTGGCCATTGGCTAGAATTCTGGATCTAGTCCCTGGTCGGGATGAAGTGCCTCGAGTGGCGGTGGCTAGAACCGCTTCTGGAACTACCAAGCGCGCAGTGACCAAGCTTTGCCTATTGCCCCTTAAGGAAGAAGTTGAAGGACAGGCCTCAACTGGAGGGAGATGTCGGGTCAGGCAGTAGCCACGGCATAAATTGAATCAATACAAATGTAACATATATATATAAATGTAATAATTATAGTTTATCATATAATCATTTTCTCATCGCTGTTGTTAGTCGCAAGCCGACTCTTCTCGGCCGCTCGGCTTTTTTTTATCTTTGTCATTAAGTTAACGCGCTTTCGCCCGTCCTATGCTAAAAGGCAGGCCCACTAGTACTCTCAATCTCAGTGCATACGCATTCTAAATCGGAGCGTTCTGGCACTCCATTTCATATGCAAACAAATAAACATTTTATAACGTTGTGAACGAAATAATTCCCTTTTTTGTTATTTTGGAAAAAGGGACAAAGTCATTGAAAAAACTCAATGACCAAACAAACAGTGTATAATCAAATTGTTATTTAAGGAATAGTAAAGAATATTATAAATATTAAATAATACAAGAATACTATTGAATACTCAAAATAAAACTATATTAATGTAGTTTTTTACTGAAAGTCCCAAAAGGATATACTAGGCAAACTATATACAGTTATTTCTATAATATCCGATTCGATACATATCATAAAATAGAAGCAGTCATTTACCTCAAAGATTATTTTTACTTCAGCTTCGCCGTCATTTACCTCCAAGATTATTTTTACTTCAGCTACGCCCAAAAGTTACCTTGTATTTCCAGGTAATAAATATTTGTTGGATACGATATAAAGGCAGAGAAAAATTTAAACAGCTAAAGATCGTTTAAATCTTTTTCTATATATTTTTTTTTAAAGTAAATGGCCAAAAAAGTAGTCCAACGCTGAGAAGAGAATTGCCGGACAAGTTCTTAAAAGCCATGAAAGGACCAAATCAGCCAAGATCAGGAATTGCTCCTGATTTCAGGGAAGCGTGAAGGCTATAGCCTGTGATGACGAACGATCCGCAGAGCTAGAGCTTGGCGGGGTCTACGAGGACGCGAAACTTCCCTAGTACACCAGAAGAGCGACAAAATACATCCCGGCTACAAACCAGACCATCACTATGCTTCATGCTTGTAGGGTGTTTAGGCCTGGTTCCCGGGCCAGGAGCTCAGTCAGGCTGACTCTCGGCACGGGTCGAGTGAGACCTTAGTCCGAAACGGTGTAAAATAGTTATTTTGGGATGGAAGAGATTAAAAGTGTGAGGCTACTTTTTAGAAGCGGCAACACAAGCGAGTCGTCGACACCGCTTACGGCGCGAATACTCGCTAGCTGTCCGGGGCTGTTTATTTGCAAGGAGGGTCCTGCTATGAGAACTTCTGCTTTATTCACAGCTTACCTTAACTGGGAAGGAGATTCGTTATCCGCAACCCTCCAACCACAACAAAAAATTGTTGGCCTGTATTGAGTCGGCCCAGGGGGACTTTCTTTTGGCTTTAGTTCGGTGACCGTAAAAGTATACAAATTTGACTTAAACAATGGAGCCGAAACTGAACCAATGACCGCGGTGAGTGTGTAACTTTATACTGGTTACGCTATCGATCGTTTTTGATAGCGAGTGAATTAGTACAAAAGACGCAATTAAATTTTAATGTTTATTATTAAGTGCACTTTAATTTCAAGTCAGCGGACACTCTGTACCAATATCAAAGAAAAATGATTAAAATGAGCTTGTGCGCAAAAGATCTACCAAAAGCTCCCAGAGGCTCATGCGCCAAAAATAATAAATGATCGCCGGTGAAACTGGGAGAGAGTTAGACAACAATAGACGATTGTTATAAGCTCCTGCTGCTGGAATTGGAATTTGACGCTGAAAAACTTTGAAGCTCATAGCTGCTTAGTCCAACAATACTCAAGTCAAATATTTTTCTATGCAATAAGTGAAATGGCCCCTCTTTCATCGTTAAAAATCGAAAATAATTATTTGACTTAACACTAATATCCAAACATGTATCTGTTTGTAGAGCTAAACAGTCATGGTGGGTCTTAACGGTTGCTACACCTATCAACTTAAATACAACAAAAGGCTCAAAGTGGTTGTAAAAGGAAAATAGTCAAACGTCCCGGTAGCTGACATTGCGGAAGGTCTGAATGAGTAGGTCGAAGTCAAATTTGTTACAAAAATGGTTAAAAGGCCAACAGGACATCGCACAGCCACTATTTAAGATCAAACTAACCTGCAAGAAGTTCTCAGGTCACCCTATATATAAGCTTCAATACATTCTTCATCATGGAATTAGAGTTGAGGAGCCTCAGATTTACAACCCTATTGGTAACATCTTTATTGCAGCCGGTAAATACAATGCAAAACATCAACACTGGGCTTTTGTCTCT
The DNA here is from genome assembly GCF_017639315.1 of Drosophila ananassae. Taxonomy (NCBI): domain Eukaryota; kingdom Metazoa; phylum Arthropoda; class Insecta; order Diptera; family Drosophilidae; genus Drosophila; species Drosophila ananassae. The sequence continues at coordinate 20,942,252 of NC_057929.1, read as the reverse complement.
CGAACCCATTATACAAAGCTTTCACTACCCTAGCTAACATGTTAGTATTTGTTTCCCCAGGAACGCCTACCTACTGCCCAGCAGATCCAAGAAAACACTTAGACAATATTAATTTTGCTGTAACAAGTAGAGTGCAACTAAGCGTAATACGCGCTGAAAAATTGGCAGACCTGTAATCTGACCTTTTTACCTTCTAATTGTGTTTTTACCAACCACAGTTTGAGAAACAAGCCCCATTCCCTATTTCAGATACAACAAATTGGCTGAAGTATAAAAGGAATAAGTAATAAAAGGAAGGCTAACTTCGGGCGGAGACGAAATTGATAAACCGTTGCAGTTAAGTAGCAGCTTATATTTATATCGGATCGTATATAGTTGGTCAAATCTTATGAGAATTTAACCATCAAATCAATTTTCTAATAAAAATGTAGGAAACAGCCCCAAGCAGCTTTAAAAATAGCAAGGTTTTTCGATTTCCGATCGTTCAGTTATATGGCAACTATGGGATAAAGTCGGCCGATTTTTATGAACTTTGGCTGATCGGATTAGATTGCCAAAAATGGAATCTGTACCAAATCCCAGTGGCGGCGCGAGCCTCGTTGGCGCTCGGGGCGAAAGACGCTTTGCCGCCCTTTTTTGCATTGACGAAATTTTTTTGCTTTTTTTGCTAAAATTTTTCGGCTTTTTGCACCAACTTTGCCGCCCCTTAGTCTTGGCGCTCGGGGCGACTGCCCCTTTCGCCCCCCCCTCGCGCCGCCACTGCCAAATCCCATCTCTCTAACTTAAAAAACACTAAAGTTATTGCATTTCCGATCAATCAGTTATATGGCAGCTATAGGATATAGTCGACCGATCTCGGCCGTTGCGACTCATATACTGCCTGAATGTGTCTAAAGTTTAAACTCGATAGCTTTAAAACTAAGAGACTAGTTTGCGCAGGAAGAGACAGACAGAAGACGGACTTGCTCATATCGACTCAGGAGGTGATCCTGATCAAGAATATATATACTTCATAGGGTCGGACTTGTCTCCTTCTCCGTTTCTTATTCTCACATCAAATAACTTAAACTAATTCAAATATGCAGTTCTTTGTTCATAAACAAATAGAAATACAATCGAATAAATAATCGAACTATTCGATCTATAATTATAGTCCGAAATTATTTATCGAATCCCTTGAATTACTAAAATATATTTCTTTTTATTGAATATAACTTACTTCTATGCATTTCCAATTTTCCATTTTCGAGCATGTTGCGATCACACTGTAGTTTTGTGAACGTCCCATATAGACTACTGAAACTTGATCATGGGAATCCGATACCCAGCCTGCTGATGTAAGATAATATTCCCTAATATCGAAGAAAAAAGTAAGTTTTTATAGAAAATTGTATTAAACAAGAAAGGGAAGCTAACTTCGGGCGGAGCCGAAGTTTATATACCCTTGCAGTTGAGTCGCAGTCCGCTAGGTGGCGCCACGCATCTTATATTATTAGATATATAGCGGATTGTATATAGTCGTCCGATCCTTATGAAATTTGGCATATTGAATTATATTGCCCAAAGAGGAATCCATTGAAACTCCGATGCTTCTAACTTGAAAAACAACCAAGTTATGGCATTTCCGATCTATCAGTTATATGGTAGCTTTAGGATATAGACGGCCGATCATTATGAAATTTGACATATCGGATAAATATGCCCAAATTAGAATGTACAGAAAGTCCCATCCTTCTAACTTGAAAAACAACTTGAAGTTATGGCATTTTCAATCAATCAGTTATATGGCAGCTATAGGATATAGTCGACCGATCCCGGCCGACTTATAAGCTGCCTGCAAAGGAAAGAAGGATGTGTGCAAAGTTTCAACTCGATAGCTTTAAAACTGAGAGACTAGTGTGCGTAGAAACAGACAGACGGTCGGACGGACAGACGGACAGATGGACAGACGGACATGCTTATATCGACTCAGGAGGTGATCCTGATCAAGAATATATATACTTTATAGGGTCGGAGATGTCTACTCCACTGCGTTGCACACTTTTGACCAAAATTATAATACCCTCTGCAAGGGTATAACAATTGAGAATATAATTATGATTTTTACTTACTGTCCAATAATAGATTCAGGTGGCATAATAGGAAACTCCTGGATATTTTTTAAATTACCGATGTCAACGGCCCATAACTGTACATCTGGGTTTACGGTTCCTGGTGTAGGGTATCGAACATTTTTTGTTTCAGGGAAAGAACTTCCAGAAGCCATTCCGCTTCCAGCAAATAAGGCTCCTGATGAAAGCCATGGGTATGACATTAATCCAACAAGAGTATCGTTAAAAGTAGCAAACATAAAATGTGTTCCATCAGAAGAAGACCAAATAGCTTCCGGCGTTTCAAATATTTCTTCTAAAAAACAATAATAATTGGCATTTAAGCTAATTTTGAAGATGAATTTAAAATTTGATTTTATTCAATTCTTACATTCCAGTTCATACATTAACACAAAGAAGCGGTTCCCTAAGCTAGAAGTCCAAACTGACTATATTGACTGACTAGATATATATAAATATATATAGAATTATATTATATAATTTTGTGTCGTCTTTTAATCTAAATAACTAAATAAGTACAGAATATCTAAAATATTGTTTTTTTTTTATTATTTTATTAAAGAAACCTGTTCCAATTTTGTTTTTAAATCCTCTTATTGCAGGATCGTTCTTCTGGACGCTTTTTTTGCGTCTGAAATAATCTTTCGGCTAAGGCTACGCTTGATCTGAATGTAGCGATCTATTCCGGACTGTGTGGTTGGGGCCGCCCTGGAGCTTTCAGAATTTGTTATTATTGTTGTCTTTGGCTCTCAGTATAGCCGAGTTTCTCTAAGGCGACGATTTTTTTACTTCCATATCACGGGTTGAAAAGTAGGAGCCTTGAAAAGTAAGAGTTTCTTTGAGCTACTAAGCTTGTACGCTCATTTTTCACTTTTCGCTCAGCTGCCATATAACTGATTGATCGGAAATGTCATAACTTTGGTGTTCTTGGTGAGCTAGAGGGTTGGGACTTTGCACACATGTTAAATTTGTCTAAGATATCTTATCTGCAAAATTTCATTATGATCGGCCGACTATATCCTATAGCTGTCATAGAACGATCGGAATAGGCATAACTTTGGTGTTTTAAAAGTTAGAGAGATGGGACTTGGTACATGGATGGGACTTGGTTCTATTTAGGGCCAAATAATCCGATTTGCTAAATTTCATAAGGATCGTCCGACTATATCCTATTGCTGCCATATAACTAAACGGTCGGAATTGGCATAACTTTGGTGTGTTTTAAGCTAGAATGATGGGACTTTCTACGGATAAGTGCCAAATTTCAAAAGGATCGGTCGACTATATCCTATAGACGACATATAACTGAACGATCGGAAATAGAACAACCTTAACTCCAAGGGTGTATCAACTTCGGCTCCTCCCGAAGTTAGCTTTCGTTTCTTGATTTTGATTGGGTTTGTTTAGTTTTTTACGTTGCGGCAGCGTATTTTCGTCAAATTTTTTTGCCCCAGATTTTGGTGGGGCAATTGTTGATAAACACGTCCATCAAGTTTCGTACTTGCGAATCGACAGGTTTGATCATTGAAAATTAAATATTTTGGAATTAAGTTAATGCCTTTAAACACGTAAATGAACGAAAAAAGCCTAAATACTGAAAATTTTATTTTTTGCTGAAATTACAAAAAAAAAAAAACGAAAAGTTCACTTAAATGATCGATTTTGAAGAATTAATTCGACTTAGCTGTATTCCGTGTATCGAGACCAGCAATCAATAAGTACCAAGATGTATTCTCCGTTGGGTAGAGGGCCTAATAAGTCCGTTGGAAAACATTTCCAAGCCCCTGTTGGCATTGCATTCCTTTCCATTGGCGCTTGTCGTCTTCGGAGCGATTCATAGCTCATTCACCTACATAACCTTCGTGCGCATTTAACTTTAAGTTAAAACTTCAGGTTTTAGATTATTTTATTTTCATTGTCGCTGCAGTCGATGGCAGAAATTGTAGAATTGCTTGTCGGTGTGCAACTTTTTGTAGCAATGGGAGGAGAAGTTTTACAAAGCGACCTCTTTAAGGTGGGAGTAGGAGTAAAACGAACGGGAGAACAAAACCATACCCTTTGGATCTCAATATAGCCAAGTTTTTTTGAGTTACTAAGCTTGTATGCTTCCTTGTTCGTCACTCATTTGAGCTATTTTGCGTGGCACTAAAACAGTTGTTACTCCAAAATAAGAATAATGAAACTAATAAAACTTTTCTGTTCAATTCTTCAAATACTACCTTTTGTGATTCTTCCCAAATCATTATACCCTTGCAGAGCCAAGAAGATTGGGATGAGCGGCTAATTTTAAAAGTGCAAGACCGTCATCAAGCCCCCTCAAATATACCACCAAGAAAGTGCTTAAAGTACCGCTGCACAAGAATGCCATTTGCGAGTACGACTCGAAATAATTTTTCAGGTGAAAATCGCTGCTTTCCGTCATCATACAAAGAGTAGCGAAGATTTATATAAAGCTTCTCTTTAATGGGTGCGTCAAAAAATTTTATCCGACCACACGAACGTTTGAAAGGCGTCCGCCCAGTAAAATCTCGGTTTAGAATTCATTCCATTCTTGGCGTCACCCTGTTACGAAGAAATGCTTAATTTCACTTTTTATTTTGAAGGTTCTTCTTCTTCCGCGTTCTTTAGCTGACTTGTCCTCCTTTGATGCGATTATCGGTATCGACCTTTTCATACCGGCGTGTGCATCACTTTGTCTAGCTTCCGGCCACCTCATATAGGGCACCGAAGTAGCGAAAATTCATTTTCCCTCGTGCCTCGATGTCAATTTTTCTAAGGTAGATTTCTCAGATTGCCTTTGGCCAGAGATAGCTTTTTAAAAATGCTCAGCGACAGAAAAAAAACCTTCGCAGACCCTAATAAGGAACCAGAACTGTCATGCCAAACTCTATAATGAAAGTTATAATGAATCAAAGTCATGCTCTATTGAGTATAATGGGGGCAGCCGATTTCGACAAGCGAAGCTGTGCAAGCAGACATGGGGACCACAGTCCTCATTAAGGGAAGGGGTATCCATAAGGACAACCCTTGTTAGGCCAAGCCTAATCATGTTATCATTTGGTAGTTCTTTTATATAATTTTGGTCAAAAGAATAAATCTCTCAGAAGAGATCGGCCATTGCCTGATCGGTGTTCGCATATGAGTTCTCAAACGTATGCAGAGGAGCAAAAGATAATTGTTTGCGCTTAGTGCTTACAAAATTATAAAACTGCTTCAGATCCTGAGTAAACTGAATCCGGCAGCGGCGAATAAACTCCTATAACATTCTGCGTTATGCACGGTGAAATTGGACCGAGCTTCTAAGTATCTTGAATAACTAACTGTACAGCCAGATAATCTATGTTTATTTAACAGTCTACTCATAATGTTCTTTACTTTTATAAGGTGCCTTGTATACCAAGGCGGATTAGTTAAAAATAAAAAAAAAAAATCGCGTGGTAACAAGTTTGTGATCCAGGATCGCCCCGCTAAAATAATGTGTTTGCCAACATTCTCGTTCGTGGCTGATTCGAAGCCTTCCTTCCAGGCCAAGCGCTACTTGACTCCGGCTTACAGTTCATCTCATCAGATCGACCGACTATATCCTATAGCCGTCATATAGCTGAACGATCGGAAATGGCACAACTTTAACAGCAAGGGTATATCAAGTTAGCTCGCCTGAAGTTAGCTTTCCTTTCTTGTTTGATCTGCTTTCAGTGCTGCTATGAGGTCACACCCAGCATCTTGTAAAGATGATGCGTTTTGTATGGGTACTTTAGGAGGCGATCGCACCCTACGCAAACCTAGTTTGTCTGTTTCGGGCAACGTGATTTTTGCGCGGTTCCCACTGCATACGTACAGCCCACCTCCCGTCCAACCGACCGAGGGACGCTGCCGCGTAACGTACGGCTCGAATCGCAGGAATAGATCCGAGATAGATAAGCGAGGATTAGGAGAAAGATATTACGAGGAAGAGTGTTGCACAGATAAGGCGGTTAATATAAGCGATTTAAGATTGTTAGTAGAACAAAGTGGCTAGATGTGGTAGAGACCATTGTAGTGCGAACATAATACCCTGAACGGATCGTGTTGGACATATGTCGAACTACAATGGCTGAGGAGTAGATGACGAAAGTTTCTAGACCTTCTACTAGGAACGTTAAAATTTAAGCGTGTTAGTAAATGCTGGCTGTCTATATTTCCATAAATAAGATTATATAGAAACATGACACCCAGCATCGTTCTACGATTTGTTAATGATGGTAAGTTGATTAGTAAAAGTCTACTACGATAAGAGGGGAGGTAAGGAAGCAAAAGTAAGGAAGTTTTTTTGTACAGATTCAATGTGATCTTGGTGTACTCCATATTGAGGACTCCAGACACACGATCCATACTCAAGAATCGGACGGACCAGTGACGTATATAACGTTTTAGTTATGTACGGGTCATTAAATTCTTTTGACCATCTTTTAATAAAACCAAGCACACCCATAGCTTTATTAACCATGGTAGATACATGGTCGGTAAATTTAAGTTTCAAATCTAATAGGACACCTAGATCGTTAACCTGAGTTAATCGTTCTAAGGCGTTCCCATAGAGAAAGTACATAGCCTGGTGAGGACTAGATCGGTAAAAAGACATGAGTTTACATTTCGATCCATTAAGCTTTAGGTTATTTGCTAAACACCAATTTTGAAGTTTATCCAAATCGGATTGAAGTCTAGACTGGGCGCTAGTGAATTTATACTGAAGGCATAGCTTAACATCATCCGCGTACATAAGTACAAGTGAATTAGTTAAGGCAAGGGGCAAGTCGTTAATGAACAGTGTAAAAAGTAAAAAGTAAGGGTCCAAGATGGCTTCCTTGGGGCACCTTAGATGTGGCGCGGACTAAACGCGAGGTAACATCTTTAAAGAAAACACGTTGGATTCTCCCAAATAAGTAGCTCGAAATCCAGATAAGAAGATCAGTTGGGAATCCCAACGGACTGAGTTTACTTATAAGAAGCGAATGGTTAACAGAGTCAAATGCTTTACTGAAGCCAGTGTATATGACGTCTGTTTGTAAGACATTTTTGCCAATTCTTAGATTTGAAAGCCTGCACTGAGCCGATCGTTAACTACTAAGGAGGAGCTCCAAGTACCACATCCGGCTTTAAACAGGTGCATATTCGGTTCGCCTTCCAAATAAACACATCGTGAAGCTTTTGAGAGAATTCTATGCAAGAGCTTTGTATCAGTTCCTTTCGCTTGAGCTTAAGCTGGATCGTCATATAGGTGTCTGGTGTTGCAGGAATGGCAAGGTAAGTGCCAGTATTCCTTCCCCAACCCTGCATCCTGAAGAAGACAGCTTAACTACTAAGCTGAGAGTTTTGTTCCTCTGTATAAGCCTTAACTATGTTATGATGTCCGGCCTCGTGATTTAATCTAAGCTTTATCATATCTTGCTTCGGTTTCACCTAGGCGCTATATTAAGGAATATTTGTAAGATGTACCTTCTTTTGTTTTTAATTAAAGCGCTTTGCCCACCACCAAACCCACCAGGGGATCTATCCTATCTTCCGTCGCTCGTTTTTATGACCCCAAGGGCTCTGTAAGTCCTGTCGTCACCAAGGTGATGATTTAATTGCTGAAGCTGTGCAGGGAAAATTTTTCAAGGGATTTCTTTCCCCAATCCAGGTTTTGCCAAAAAGAACATGACATGGCTGATCTTCCGACCCATTGAGTTGAAAGTTTCCAAAGTTTTTACAAGGCGGAGTCTTGGAATAAGGGCCATGTCAAATATTACGTGAGCTTATGTATCTGATTAATTAAGAAGGCCATCAATTTGGAGTTCGACAAGGAACTTTCCACAAGGAAAATCTAACTAAATCTAACTAATCTGAAACTAAACTTTACTGCCTTCAACTTTAACCGTCTGGATAGGTGGCACAGAGCTCTTCTTGCATAAATTGTTTTTTCCGCATCCGTGGCCCAGTAGTGTCAGTGGTTGACATAATTATGGTAAAGAATACGATCCTAGCACCCCTGGAGTGGCCTCTACCCAGGATACTGGAGAAGATTCCTGGGCTTCCCCTCAACAGGTGGAGGATGTTGGGCCAAGCAGTCAAAGAAAAAACAGCATTGAATAATCTAAACATATTCTGAAATTAATAAGTTGCGGTAGTTTTGTATCAGCATTTTCTTGTCTGTTTATTTCTTCAAGTTGCTTCTCAGGAGCTTTCGTGGAGCTGCTGCACACTTGTTCATCTTGAATTTTTAAATTTTGAAAAATTAATATGAAAAAAAAGTTTTAAGGAAAGTGCGAAATACGATAACAAACGATTAGTATTAAAATAACTTTTTACAAAAAATGGAGCATCCAACATTACCTTTTCTGGCGCCCTGGCGTAAGACTGTCAAATCTTGAAGGTATAATGAAAAAAATTTAAAATTGGGACTCTCCAAAAGAGAGTTTCTCTTCTGGACAAGAAAAAGAAAACATAACGCTAAAAACAAAAGAAGGAATAGGAACGAAAAAGAAAAAAAAGAACAAAATTATGTTTGTCTATTATTATGTTGTTCTATTAGAAATTATCTAACAATGCGGCGGATAACACAGACGGTGAAGAAAGGACGAATTACTTAAGCCATTCCATTAAATTTTTTGAAGTTTTTAGGTAAAGTAGCAAAAAGATTCAAAACTTTCTAGTATATACGGGTGCTTGGTTGAATGGCAAAAATATTAGGACAATTCTACGGAGGAAATTTTATTTTACGTAAATTCGGTTTTGACATTCTAGTACAAAAAGCTGCGACCATTGCTGTAAACAGCAATGATATTAGGTTCAATGGGGCTTATACTAATGGGTTTTTATACCCTTGCAGAATGTGACTTTGGTCAAAAGTGTGCAACGCAGTGAAAGAGACATCTCCGACCCTATAAAGTATATATATTTTTGATCAGGATCACCTCCTGAGTCGATATGTCCGTCTGTCTGTATGTCTGTTTCTACGCAAACTAGTCTCTCAGTTTTTGAGCTATCGAGTTGAAACTTTGCACACATCCTTCTTTTGTTTGTAGGCAGTATTTAAGTCGGAACGGCCAGGATCGGTCGACTATATCCTATAGCTGCCATATAACTGATTGATCGGAAATGCTTTAATTTTACTTTGTTTTTTAAGTAAGCTTTCCTTTCGCCCGAAGTTATCTTTCTTTTCTTGTTAAAAATGCGTTAAAGTCGATATATTGGCATGGAAAATACTCTACCTAATAATCGAGTAATAGGTACGTGCAGAAATTGCCATATGTCTAAAGTTGGAAAGGAAAGTAATATAAGTTTTTATTCCTATCAGTTTGACCATTGGGTATAAGAGTTTATTCATAGGTACTCGGTCACGACTGTAAAACCTGTTAAAACCTTACATTCCCATAAAAATGAACCTACAAAATACGCAAAAGGAGCAGCTAGATCAATCTTTGATCTTTCCCCCTATTTGGAAGGAATCTTATATAATTCCTCTGTATAAAAACGGACACAACTTCGACGCTGCCAATTGTAGAGGCATTTCCAAATTGTCAGCATTTCCAAAGCTTTTTGAAAATCTAATCACTTCACGTTTGCAACACCTTTGAGAGTTCACCAATATCACCGTGCCAGCATGGCGTCATGAATCGCCGCTCTACCACTACCAACTTATTGGTCCTTTAAGCTTTGGCTTACAAACAAAAGCTTCTTGGTAGTTTAACAATATTGCTAGGAACCGTGCTAGCATGGCTTATAAAGGGCCGCTCCAATACTACCAACTTTTTGCATCTAACATCTTTTGTCACGGATGGGTTTCTGTATGGCTTACGAAAAGACGAAGTAAACTTATTATTTTGAGATTGCCAACTGATCTTCTGATTTGGATTTTGAGCTACTATTTGGATGAACGTTGGGTTCGATTACGTGTCGATTTTACGTGGGTTCACTTGCGTTTAGTCCGTCCCAAGGACTTAGTTGTGCCCCAAGGAAGCCATCGTTAAGAGCTACGAGAAGTTGGGATGGGTGAAATGATATTGTTTGAAAGAAAAGGGTGCAATCGATTGCCCATCAAATACCCATAAGTGACCATCAATATTTTGAAATTACCACCTCCCGTTTGGAAAATATTCAAAAATGAAAATTTTCGAAAAATTTTCGAAAATTTTAAAATTTTACTTTTTGAATTTTTTTTTTTAAATCGAAATAAACCAAAATGACCACCAATGGTCATCTTTTAAAATTTTGAAAAAACGTTTAGGTTTTGAAGTATTTAAGTGTAACAAAATTTAAAAAAAAAACTACTGAAATCGTTTTGTAGTATGCACACATATTGAATAGCCACTGTACCAAGAGTACCTAAAGGGTAAACACTGTAACACTTTGTTGCAGTGTAAACGAAACTGAAATGGTCTAACATGAACCGATAGCTATGTACAAAAAGTGCAAGCGCCGGCAGAATTGTAACACGAACGGACCTCATGTGCATATACCTCGCTCTCTCGCTTACGAGAGCATAGCATACATATATATAAGCATATACATAGCCGTCTTGCTGCCGCCGTCTGTGGGGAGCGCAGCGACGAGACTTAGCCTTACTTAGAATTAAAAGAATAATATAAAATCAGATCCAATAGAAGCGTTGGAGCGGCACCTTTGCTGCTCCTTCAATAAATCAAGAATGAATAAATAAATTGGATATAAATGACTTTACATGGCGACCGTGACTTGGATCTGGAAAAGTCTGAGTGAGTAGAGTGCGGATATGGGACGCGGAGGTCGGAAAAACAAAATAAATAAAAGAATAGCACACATTAACAGGCTATTATATAAAAATAATCCACCTCCATGGGCGACCGCAGGAATTAACTGCTGAGCTCCTTAAAGAAAGTCTCCAGAAGAAAGAAAACCCAACCGCAACTCACTCAGAACGAATCAAAACCCTAAATACAAATACTAAACCACCATCTCCCAAGCCATTACCAAGATACTACAAAGAGTGCCCGAACGACGACCGCTGGAAACCCCAGTATGCAAGTTCACTTGCATAAAGCAGCATAGGAGAGGAAAGCCCGGCACCGCCCACGCTTAGGACAAAGGACATCAGCCGCAGACTCCTGGAGAATATTGTGACCTGTGCAGCCAGCACCGGCCCCGTTTAGCGCTTCAAGCTCTTAAAACCAAAAAAAAAAAGAGAATAGAAATAAATAAAGACAAATAAAAATATATATTTTTACTAAAGTATGGCTACACTGAAGACAATTAAAGAAACACTGAAAAATTACCACAATAGAAGCTATTAGACAGGTTTACGAAAGGGATGCTAATGAACATGTTCAACAAATAGTCTCAACGACTCCAATAGGCATCAACCAATTAGAATACCTTCTAATTTAAACATTTAATTTCGAAACTTCTCCATTGATACCATGCTCAAAAACACAAAAAGCAATCGTATTAAGTACCATCCCAGGTGTTCAGGTAATATCAGTAAAAGAAGAAAACGAAACGTTAGGCAGAACCCTTGTTATGGTAGTAGTCCAAAAACAATTCTCCATATACAAAAATTCAATGGAATGAGTTATATAACAAATTGAATAAAATAAAAAAAAAATTTTGACAAATCGTATAAATCACTTACTTAAAACAGGCCAATTCAAAAGAACACTATTAAAAAACATGTGGAAATACTAGTAAAATACTTTAATGAAGCACGAATACTAATACATGGCCAGAGAGAAAAATTAAATCAAGATCATTGGTCCCAAGTATCAAAATTTTTGATCAGACTACGATCTAATTTAATAACAATTAGGCAAAAATTCAATTTAGATATATCAGTACCGACCATACTTAAAACTTCTCTAACAGTTGAAACTGGTGATGAGCCGGAATCAACAGAACAAACTGACATTAACCAAATAGAACCAAAGGAACTTACAGATTTGAAACTGAAAATAGAAGAGCAAGATTAAAATAATCTTACTGTTCCAGCTGTACTAATGCCAGATCTAGATAATTCTATAGATTCTGATGATAGTTCAAGCATAATAGAGGTAACATAAGCAACAATAATACAATGGCACAATCAAATATTGAATTTATTAATACAGCATCCAAGCTTATACCAGTTTTCGATGGTAAAGCTGAAAATTTAACAAGTTTTATTGATGCATTACAAATCAATAAAATCAATAAAAGGCGAGCACGAACAATTATCAGTTTCCATCATAAGAACAAAGCTAAAAGGTGTAGCCAGATATCTAATCGGAAATGAAACAACAATTTCTGAGGTGATTTCCAGATTAAAAGGCAACGTCAAAGGCGAAACTGTAGAAGTATTGTCAGCAAAACTGATAAACCTACAACAGCGCAATAAAATTGCTAACCAGTACACACAAAAGGTTGAGCATATGACGAAAGCTTTAGAAGGTGCATATATAACAGATGGACTAGCTCTAGAGTTAGCCAGAAGTTATTCCACCCAGCATGCAGTCAAAGCAATGACTAAAAATTGTACAATCGATAAGGTAAAACTTATTATGCGAGCTGGTACCTTCAATAAAATGAACGATGCCATATCAAAATTTTTTAATAGTTGCACAGAAGCAACGGGACAATCAAACACTGTCCTATATTACAAGAATTATCCACAGCGCGGCTCAAATCGCGGAAGTGGAAATTATAGAGGTAGTTTTCGTGGTAATCACAATAACTAAAACGACAATAACTACAACATCAATAATTATAACAACAATTACCAAAATAACAATAGAGGACGAGGCGAATATAAACAAAGCAATGTCAGAATTGCCCAAAATACATCGGAAAACCCCCAAGACCCTTTAAATGTTTAGCAGTAAAAGACGCAAGAGTTCACACTATTAATCTCAGTCAAAATATATTCGTTTCATTTATTCATGTAGCTTCTGGAAAACAACTTATCTTTTTAATAGACACAGGTGCAGACATATCCATTTTAAAAGAAACTTCTGAAATCTTTCACGACATCCAAGATAATTATATTATACACATAAAAGAAATAAGCCAAGAAATAACCAAATCCAAAGGTCTGGTTTCCATTGAAATACAAACGACTAAATATATAATTCCACACGATTTTCATATCGTGACTTTTCAATTCCCTATTCCATATGATGGAATATTAGGAATCGATTTTATAAAAAAATACAACTATCAGTTAGACTTTAAGCCATCTGAAGATTAGCTTATAATTAGACCCAATAACTTAAAATTCCCAATTAACGTACCAATAGCTCACAATTCTGGCAATTCAATAGATCCCAAGTTATTCGAAAAATACAACTTAATGCAAAAGAAGACAGTGTATTAATTCCAAATCAAAAAATTCAGCATGGTATTTACATTGCAAATACCATAGCAACATCCAATCACGCCTTCATAAGGCTACTTTATACAACAAATTTCGACCAAGTAGTCAGTACAGACAATCTAACATATGAATCACTTTCGAACTACTACGTAGTCAAAACCAACTTTCAAAAAACTTCCCTCCACAATTTAAGTCGCAGCTTTCTAGCATGCACTCAATATAGCGACGTATTCGGATTGGAAACCGAATCAATAACTACAAACAACTTCTATAAGCAAAAACTGAGATTAAAGGATGATGAGCCAGTATATATAAAAAATTATCGAAGCACACATAGTCAGGTAAATGAAATACAAAAGCAAGTAGGAAAGTTGATCTCCGAAGGGATTGTTGAACCATCCGTATCCGAATATAATAGCCCATTGTTACTTGTTCCTAAGAAACCATACCCCGAGACAGAAGAAAAGAAATGGCGGTTAGTGATTGACTATCGCCAGAATAATAAAAAATTACTATCTGATAAATTTCCACTACCTAGAATTGATGATATATTGGACCAACTAGGTCGAGTAAAATACTTTTCATGCCTTGACCTAATGTCAGGATTCCATCAAATTGAACTAGAAAAAAGTTCCAGAGATATAACGTCTTTTTCAACAAGCAACAGCTCATATCGCTTCACGCGATTATCTTTTGGATTAAAAATAGCTCCTAACTCATTTCAGAGAATGATGACTATTGCATTTTCTGGACTAGAACCTTCTCAAGCATTCCTTTGCATGGATGACTTAATAGTGATCGGTTGTTCCGAAAAACATATGCTTAAGAACTTGACAGATGTTTTTGAGAAATGTAGGAAATTTAACCTGAAATTACATCCAGATAAATGTTCATTTTTTATGCATGAAGTGACTTTTTTAGGTCATAAATGCACTGATAAAGGAATACTTCCGGACGAGAAGAAATATGATGTCATTACCCAGTGTCAACTACCCAGTACCGCACAACGCGGACAGCGCTAGACGTTTCGTAGCATTTTGTAACTATTATAGACGCTTTATAAAAAACTTCTCCGACTATTCAAGGCACATAACAAGATTATGTAAAAAGAATGTCCCTTTTCAATGGTCTGATAAATGTCACAATGCATTCCAATATTTAAAAACCAAACTTATGGAACCTTCTTTGCTACAATACCCAGATTTTACCAAAGAATTCTGTATAATCACAGATGCTTTAACTCAAAACCATAATGGTCTCCAACTTCCCATTGCATACGCATCAAAAGCATTTACAAAAGGTGACAGTAACAAGTGTACTACTGAGCAGGAACTAGCAGCAATTCATTGGGCAATATTACATTTTCGACCATATATTTAGGGAAAACATTTTATAATTAGAACAGACCACAGACCTCTAATATATCTATTCTCAATCAACCCAAGTTCCAAACTGAGACGTATGAGGCTCGAATTAGAAGAATATGATCGAATATTTAAAGGGTACAGATAATCATGTAGCTGATTCGTTATCAAGAATAACAATTAAAGAGCTACAGAATATTACAAGACATATAATGAAAGTCACTACTAGATATCAAAGTAGACAAAAATTCCGCGCGGAAAATCAAGAACAAGAATTGCCTATGCAATCTTTAAGTAAAGCTTCTAAGCCCAACGAATACGACGTCATAAACAATGATGAAGTACGTAAAGTAGTGACCTTTCATATAAAAGATACGTTATGTTTATTTAAACAAGGCAGAAAAATTAATGCAAGATATGGTGTTAGCGATTTATATACTAATGGAGTTATTGACTTAGGTCAATTTTTCCAAAGGCTTGAAATGCAAGCCGGTATACATAAAATCAGCCAACTCAAAGTGGCACCGTGGGAAAATATCTTTGAACATACTTCAATAGATAATTTTAAATTAATGGGCAATAAAATATTGAAAACATTAAGAGTAGCGCTACTCAACCCGGTGACCCAAATGAAAAATTTAAAAGAAAAAGAAGCAATTTTGTCTACATTTCATGATGATCCAATTCAAGAAGGTCATACTTGCATATCAAAAACTTTGGCCAAAGTAAAAAGACACTATTACTGGAAAAGCATGTCTAAAGAGTACGTAAGAAAATGTCAAAATTGCCAGAAAGCCAAAATAACTAAACACACAAAGACCCCTTTAGCAATTACAGACACACCAATAAAAGCCATTTTCTGATTTTGGCAGGTGACCTATAGTGTCCACTATCACTTTGTCGAAAGCAGAGTCACTTTAATATGTAATTTAACAAAGTATTTAGTTGCCATACCTATTTCAAATGAAAATGCTCATACTGTTGCTAAAGCAATATTTGAATCCTTTATCCTGAAGTACGGTCCAATGAAGACGGTCATTACGGACATGGGAACAGAATATAAGAATTCAATTATAGACGATTTTTGCAAATATTTATATATTGAAAATATTACAACCACAGCACACCACCACCAGACAGTTGGAACAGTAGAAAGAAGTCATAGAACTTTCAATGAGTACATACGATCTTACTTATCGGTTGATAAAACTGATTGGGACGTAAGGCTTCAATATTTTGTCTTTTGTTTCAACACGACCCCTTCTATGGCACATACTTATTGTCCATATGAGCTAGTATTCGGTAAAACAAGTAATTTAACGAAACATTTTAATAGCATAGATAGTGTAGAAGCATCTACACTATATAATATAGTGCATCTGCACTAATATAGTGCATCTGCACTATATAATATAGATGACTATCAGTAGGGGACCAAGTTTTACTAAAAAACGAAACAGGTCATAAGTTGGATCCCAAATATACTGGTCCATATAAAGTAACAGAAATGGGAGACTGAGATAACATTATAATATCAAATAATAAAAATAAAAAGCAAACAGTTCATAAGGATAGATTAAAAATGCTTTTTTCAAAATTGTATTTAGTATGGCCATGCATAGATAAAAATTTCGTAATTTCATTTTCTCCTTTTTACTAATATATAATTAAAAAAAAAAAAAAAAAAAATTATTGAATCAAAATTATTATTATTATTAAAATAACTTCAAATTATTACGTGATTTTCCAAAAGAAGGGAGATGTAGTATACACACATATTGAATAGCCACTGTACCAAGAGTACCTAAAGGGTAAACTCTGTAACACTTTGTTGCAGTGTAAACGAAACTGAAATGGTCTAACATGAACCGATAGCTATGTACAAAAAGTGCAAGCGCCGGCAGAATTGTAACACGAACGGACCTCATGTGCATATAACACGCGCTCCCGCTTACGAGAGCACAGCATACATATATATAAGCATATACATAGCCGTCTTGCTGCCGTCGTCTGTGGGGAGCGCAGCGACGAGACTTAGCCTTACTTAGAATTAAAAGAATAATGCAAAATCAGATCCAATAGAAGCGTTGGAGCGGCACCTTTGCTGTTTATGTTTTTAAATTTGGTAATATTTTGGACAGGTAAAAAATTTTTTTTTTAATTTTAAAATAACATTTTCTTTTCGAGATACTTGATTCTCAGTCTCAAAAAAAAAAAAATTAAAAAACCAAAAGATGACCATCATGGCTCAAATCTAAAAACTTACAAATTTTACAAAAAAAATCATGCCCACCAAAACTTAAAAATTTAACAAAAAAATCTGTGCTCAGCATGGCCCACATCTTAAAACTTAAATTTAAATAATTTGTAGGTTCTTACAATTTAAACATTGGAAGTATAATATTAAGAAGGTTTGTGTTAAGAAAAATACATTTTTACTGCTTAAAAAGTCTAACAAGTAATTTTTGGAAAATATTCAACTTATACCTGTCATGGGGAAATCCAGAAAATATTCACACACAGGTCATAAAAGAAACAGTTACGGTAGTTTTGGAAATCACTTAAATCAAAAAAGGACCAAAACCAAGAGGTAACCAAGAGGTAACCGATCAAGATGTCCCAGATGAGGATATATCCCAGATTTTCCATGTATACCCTTATAACCTATGATTTTACGAATCAAACGAAGATTCCAAAAATGACGTGTTAGACTTTTTAAGCAGTAAAAATGTATTTTTCTTAACATTGTGAGGGTACGAATATTATTAATTTTCACTACGAAAAATAAATAGAGACAAGAAAGGAAAGCTAACTTCGGGCGGAGCCGAAGTTGATATACCCTTGCAGTTCAGTCGCAGTCCGCTAGGTGGCGCCACGCATCTTATATTATTAAATATATAGCGGATCGTATATAGTCGGCCGATTCTTATGAAATTTGGCATATTGAATTATTTTGCCCAAAGAGTAATCTGTACCAAGTCCCATCTTTGTAACTTAAAAAACACCAAAGTTATGCCAATTCCGATCGTTCTATGACAGCTATAGGATATAGTCGGCCGATCCTAATGAAATTTTGTACATAAGATATTTTGGTCAAATATAACATGTGTGGAAAGTCCCAATCCTCTAACTTAAAAAACACCAAAGTTATGGCATTTCCGATCAATCAGTTATATGGCAGCTATAGGATATAGTCGACCGATCCCGGCCGTTCCGACTTATATACTACCTGCAAAGGAAAGAAGGGTGTGTGCAAAGTTTCAACTCGATAGCTCCAAAACTGAGAGACTAGTTTGCGTAGAAACCGACAGACAGACAGACGGACAGACGGACAGACGGACAGACGGACAGACGGACATGCTCATATCAACTCAGGAGGTGATCCTGATCAAGAATATATATACTTTATAGGGTCGGAGATGTCTCCTTCACTGCGTTGCACACTTTTGACCAAAATTATAATACCCTCTGCAAGGGTATAAAGATGAACTCTAATGTAAACAAACTGTAGTCGATAGTCAGTAGACGATAGTTAGTAGTAGAATAAAATAAGTCGATAACAGATCGCTGTTACAGCCCTTTAAAGCTGTTAAGGCGAGCGATCTGGCAACCCCGTATATCTGACAATTTTGACAACCGAATTTCCTCTTAATTGGCTTGTTCTTTTGCGATCACAACGCCAAAGTGAAAAATTGTCTACAACGCTAATTATATAGTGAATATCACCAACGTGAAAATTGGGATAGTACCGAACACGGTTCACCAGTGGGACTGAGAAGAGCAGCGGAACGTTGGCCGTGGATGTGCCCAGCCGTTCGCCGCTGCACGTGTGTTGTGGTTGGGGCGGGAAAAGACTCCAGGTGAGCCGACCAATATGTCGGTAAGTAGAATAATAATAAAAGTTTTTTAGGTAGTGTTAGAAAACCCCCCGATCGTTTACGTAGCGCTCACCAAAAGCTCACCAGAGGTCTACGGCGGAGACACCGCGTGGATCATCGGCCAGGTATCCAAGAAAAGCTTTCCTCGATCAGCCCCTAAACGTGCTCGAAACCGGTCCAGACTCGAACCACGATAGGAGAGGTCTGTGACCGGCGACGTGTGCGTGATTGGGGCCGCAGTAGATCAGGAGCGGAGCTGGAACCTGGCCACCCAGGAGCGTGGAGGTGACATAACCTCACTTTCCGGCGCAGAGCCTCATGTTCGTTTGAGCCGACCTCGACCAAATGATGGCCTAGCTCGACGATCGCTGCGGCAGACATCTCGTCCATAGTGACGACTCAACCAGGAGAAGCGCGACAAGCTGTGCCAGGATTAGCATATTATTAAGTAGAATCTAATTCTTATTATTTTTTTTGTAAATTATATTGGATCGAACCTAGACTCATCTTCTTTTCCTATAGAGCATTGATAAGATTTTGGCAACCTGTACATCAAAACTCCATAATTTAATTCGCATTTAACCCGATCACCCAAAACATCCAGCGCTCTCGTCTACAGGCCTGCGGACTTCGAGGGATGGTTGCGTGAGTAAACATTGTGACTTGATCATGTAACAGTGCCTCTATAGAAAATCGTATGAATAGTCAGTCCCTATCCAAATGATTGGTTAGATGTTATACCTTTACTCCTACTCTACTACATATATATATATATTTCTTTATCTACACATTTTTATATTACATTTCAATTTATTAATTAAGCTGTATTAAAATCATTTTGTAGAATTAGGAACAATTAAGAGTAAGGGTTTAAGTTAAGCATGCAGGCTGAAGAAAAAGCAATTATGTTTTTGGAATGAATTTTGATATTTGAAATGAAGTAAAATTATAATTTTTATGGGCACCTGAGCTGAACGATTTCAATATAAATGCAACCATTCGTTGTTGATTCTTTACAGGTAGGGCGGGCCAAGCAAAAGAACCTCACCACCTTAGTTCTTCCAAAAGCAAGGTTTCCTGTCTCGACTTCGTATCCTTCCAAAGGACTGTAACCCCCTTGCTCCGACCCCCTTGCCTCTTCTCTGAGCTAGGCCGTTCCCGTAGTCAGAGTATGCAACCAATCGGTATCCACTACACCGTGTTCGTCACAACATAAACCTTCTTAATATTATACTTCCAATGTTCAAATTGTAAGAACCTACAAATTATTTAAATTTTTTAGTTTTAAGATGTGGGCCATGCTGAGCATAGATTTTTTTGTAAAATTTTTAAGTTTTAAGATGTGGGCCATGCTGAGCATAAATTTTTTGGTCAAATTTTTAAGTTTTAAGGGATGGGCAATGATGGTCATGTTTTTTTTGATAAATTTTTATGTTTTAAGATATGGGCAATGGTGGGTGTTGCAGCCCAGGATGTGACAATGTCAAAAAAAACAAGTTCTAATAGCACGCTTTTAAATTATTATAATATTTATTTAATCAAATTACACGAGCTTTAAAAAATCTTGTTCGTTTTTCGGCTTTTTCTGTGACTAACGATTAGAGATGACATTTTCCAATTCGCTTGTTCTGCTACTCGTTCGTTATTTTACCATATGTTGTCGTGTTGACGCTAACATTCTCCCCCCCATAAACCCCTGCAGGGGCTTATCCATTCTTCACGTCCAACACTGCTATTTTGGTTGCTGGTCGCACCATAGTTCCATAGTGGGTCTTCACTGTAGCCGAGCGTAATTGTCTATCTTTGGCTGTGGCAGCGCCAATTATTCGCCCTTTCGGCCAAAGGTTCCTGGGAAGGCTCTCATCCGCGAGTAAACAACATCTCCGATTGCTAATGGTGGACGCTTTGGGAACCATTTTGAGCGACGAGTAATTGTGGGAATATACTCCTTGACCCATCGTTTCCAGAAAAGATCTGCCACCTCATTGGCCTGGTACCAGCCTTGCCTTGCATCCGAGTCCTTGGTGACGATTGGCTTGTACCCGTCTGCGGATCCTAACAATAATTGATTTGGAGTGAGCGAATCATCATCTTTTGCGTCTAAGGATACGAATGTTAGAGGAAGGGAATTGATAACGTACTCAGCGTTCATCAAGGCGTTTCTTAGGCTTTCGTCGTTAAAACTGTAATTAAATTCCATTTAATTTCGTCGTATTTAATGGTTAGGTTATTGAAGTCTACATTCTTCAGCTCTTCCTTAACAACTTTCTCAGTTGCCTTGAAATTATTTCCATTATCCGAATATATTTCTCTTGGAGATCCTCGTCGGGCCATAAAGTTTAAGAGGCACATTACACATGAGCTTGTATCGAGGCTATACGCTATCTCTATATGTACGGCGCGTATAGTAAGGCACGTAAATATCACGCCCCACCTTTCTCCTTGTGTCGGCCTACGTTGACCGCGATGGGACCAAAGAAGTTCACTCCAGTATAAGAGAATGGTCTTTGAAAGCTGGCGATCCTGGCTGCAGGCTGCTGTATTGTTTTTACATTTCTGGCACCCTTTTCGAACGGACTTGTACATAGGTAGATGTTTAACCCAATAAGCGCAGAAAGAATAGAATTCGTCCTTGAATGCTTCGTTTTGGGCTACTTTATAAAGTAGGTTCTTTCCTTGCATAATTATTTAATGTGACAACATTTTGGTGATGGTTTCTCCTTGACATTTCGCTTTCAGGTTTTTTACGTACATGATGAACATCGCTGTGGCTCGATAAAGTAGTTTCCAGATTGAGAATGATTCAATGTTTAGTTTTAGAAGCACTGGTATGTATACTTTGATTACTAAAACTTCCTTTTTGAGCTCATTATTATCGTTTTCCGGTGGATAACTTGGTTGATGATTTGGCCACTGGCCTTTGGGCCTTTTCAGGAATGCCGGTCCGCTGGTCCACTGCTCCAGGTTTGGTTTTGCGATAAATTTCGAAGCCATATCCGCAACGTTTTCATGTGTAGAAATCCAGCGCCACTGTGCAGCGCTCATTGTTTCCATAATCTCACCAATTCTATGCATCACGAAAGCATGGAATTTCCGTGGATCCATAGTCAACCATGAAAGAACGGTCTTGGAGTCTGTCCAAAAAGGGCATTCGCCAATGATCAAGTTCCGTGTGAGTTGTGTTTTATGAGCCAGGCGGACGCCGGCTACGGCGGCGAGCAGTTCCATTCGTGGTATCGAAAGCGGTTTCAAGGGAGCAACTTTACTTTTGGCAATGACTAGATTTGTCGTGATGTCAAATCCTTTGATCACGCGAAGGTAGCACACAGCTGCATATCCGTATTCGCTCGCATCGACGAAGGTATGGAGTTCGACACTATCGGCGGTATGCAGCAATGGTGAGTAATGTCGTGGAATATGTACAGACTTAGCTTGTGATAGTATTTCAAGCCATTTTGTCCAGCAACTCTGTGAACGTTCCGGTAATTCGTCGTCCAATCCAACCCCTGATAGCCATGTTTCTTAAAGAAGAATTTTAAGTCCGATAGTATAGCATGACAAAAATCTTAGGGGGTCATAAATTGACATCAGAACCTATAGAGCTTCCCTTTTAGTGGGGCGGACCTTCTCACTTAGTACGTTCCTTTTTAGTTTTGCGAATCTAAAAATATATTTAAATGTATCACTCTCCGGATCCCAAAACATACCCAAGACTTTCTCAGTGTCTCCTAAGTCATTTCTAGGCTGTGTTGGGGCTGACTCTTCATTTAATGCGTTTAAGACTTCGGGTGAATTGGAAGTCCAGTTTCTGATGTGGAAACCCCTAGCTAAATGTATTAGTTTCGACCTTCGACACTTTAGTAGCTTCCTATTCGTCATTTAGACTGTCTATATAATCGTCGACGTAATGAGTTCGGGTGATGGCTTCATAAGCACTTGGATACTGCATCTTGTAGTCCTCCGCATTTTTGTCCCTGACGTAATGAGCTATACAAGGGGCGCAAGATATTCCGAGCGACATTGCTCTCATTACGTATTCCTTTGAACTTTGCGTTCGCTCGTCGATCCACAGGAAACGCTGTACATGAATAGCGCTTTCCTTTATTCTTATCTGATGGAACATTTCTGCTATATCACCGCAGACCGCTATCTTGCCGACTCTGAATGTCATCAAAACGTCGGACAGTGGATGTAAAAGATCCGGACCAGTAAGCATGAAGTCATTTAAGGAGACGCCATGAGATTTAGCTGCTGCATCCCAAACCAGTCGAATCTTACTGGGTTTGTTGGGGTTATGAGCTATGAAAATTGGAAGGTACCAAATATGGTTGTGATAGACTTCTTCATTTTTTAACTCGAAGGCGTAGCCTTTTTCCAGCAGATTGTTGACTTGCTCCTGAATTTTTACTCGTGGATCTGGTTCCTTCTCAAATTTAGCTTTCAGACAATTTAGGCGTTTTAGTGCGTTTGTGTAGCTTTCAGGAAGTACCGTACCTTATGGCGCCAAAGCAGGCCGATTTCGCACCGTCCGTCGATTTTTACGCACGTCTCCTGCATAATTTTGAAAGCTTTTTCATCATCTTTAAAGCGAAGTGTCCTTGGAATTACGGGTTCTATGTTGAAGCTTTCTTTAACGGCCTTGTCAATTTCAGTCCAGTGGTGAATAAAAACATGTTTATTGTCTTTTCCGGATCCTTGCACACTCCAGCCTAGCATGCACTTGGATGCGATGGGATGATTCCACCTTCCTTCTTTTATTTTCCGGGAAACGGCTAACTTCCAATTGTCTATTCCAATCAGCAACATTGGTTCAGCATCCGTATATGCGATCGGTAATCTTTGCAGGGGAGTGTATTTATTAGTTAACTCCTTGATGTCCTGCGTTTGCTTTGGTAATCCTAAATTTTGTACTGTATGTATGTTGTTTAACAAATATGTTCTGTTGGTGCCCATACTAGAGACTTTTATGTTAAAGCGAACGGATTCGTTCTCCCTTCTTGTCGTTTCATTCGTCCACTGCATGCAGATGGGATCCAGAGTGCCTTGGATGTGACCGATATGTGACCGATGACCCTTCATCTAGAAATGCAAATGTATCAATATAGGAGTTATGAGTGTACATTTTGATCGGAACGATACGAAAATATTGTTCCCCTCCGGGTGGATTAGTTCGGTGCGAAGAGACGATGTTAGGATTCGCATGGCCTTTGTGCAGCAGAGGGAGGTGTCTCGACTCGCATTTTCTGATCCAACACAACTTAATTAAAAAGTACCTGCGGCCATAGATCTTCAAGCATTTGTAGCAAAGCTTGTATTCCCTAACCATTTCCCGTTCCTTTTTATAAGGGAGCTTTAGGAATGCCTCGCATTTAGTGATAGGATGGAGTGTACTGTTGCAGGCGTTGCAATGGGTGGCTTCCCTTTGCGCAGCGTTGTACCTTGGTGGATTGTACTCCGAGTTATCTTGGGCATCTATGCTGTACTGGACGTGGGTGTGTACGTTGCTGGCCCTGGAGTAAATTGATGGCATCACTGTGGATGCTGCTTCGGCGATTGTATAGAGCCAGTCGCTGAACGACTTAATCAATGCAGCGCTTGAGTCTTTTGGGAGCATAGCCCAGGTCAGTTTGTAATAGCTGGGAAGTTTGCCTACTAACTCTCTCAACAGCAAGGGGTTGTTTAGGTGGTCATTAAGCTGACAAGCCTCCATTGTAGCACAAATACTGCTAAGGCATAATCTATGAGAGTGTCAAGTCGTTCCTTATTGAAGGGGATTTTTCTCCCCTTTTCAATTAATCTTTCTAGTATCTGATCGGGACGTCCGAAGAACGTCTTGAGCGTTTTTATGACGTCAGGGACCATAACTGGAAGCAGAAGCTTATCTCTTACTAGTTCGAGTGCCTTTCTCTTGAGGCATTTTTGGAGTCATAGCATATTTTCGACAAACCCAGCTACAGTGGTGCTATTTTCAAATGCACTGAGGAATGCAAGCCAGTCATCCGGATTGCCGTTGAATGTCGGTAGATCGGGTGACAGTATTTGACGTGCTGACAGCTGGGTACTTGTAGGCCCGAATGATGTGGTCAGAGCGGCACCACTTTGCTGAGCTAGTATATTGTACTTTTGTTCGATGTAGCTTTGATCGGTCTGCCGCTTTTCCTCTAGCATTTGTAGCATTAGAGTATTGTTTTGTATCAAAATATGTTCATTGGCACGTTCAGCTTGTAAAGAAGTCGGCAGAAGACGCACTTCCATCCTTTTGTATAATGGGTGTTCTCGTCTCGAACGCAGCCAGAGTGGTACCACGTCGTGCAAATATCGCAATGCACCCATATAATGTCTTTGCCGCTACTACTCTTTTTGCATGCACTGCATTCTGTTTGGTTGTATTCACGGGATATCATGGTTATTACTTCTGTTCTTCTTGCTTCTTGTCTTTGTTGTAGCTATGCCTGTTTTCAGCCTTATTAGACAAGAAAGAACTGAGCTGTATTTTTGTTCACGTTAATTGCGCAGCAAAGTTTGATATGTTTTGTAGGTATACTTCGTTTTTTCGCTGTGACTACTCGCTTATATTCAACTTCGAAGCCTGTGTTTATGTGGTCCGATAATGCAGCGGAACTTCTTCGTTCATGTATGAATAGATACGTACGCGACAATAAACCAAAGATCACACACGGGGAGTTTGAGTAAGATTTTTTAAAGGATGTTGCAGCCCAGGATGTGACAATGTCAAAAAAACAAGTTCTAATAGCACGCTTTTAAATTATTATAATATTTATTTAATCAAATTACACGAGCTTTAAAAAATCTTGCTCGTCTTTCAGCTTCTTCTGTGACTAACGATTAGAGATGACATTTTCCAATTCGCTTGTTCTGCTACTCGTTCGTTATTTTACCATATGTTGTCGTGTTGACACTAACAGTGGGCATGATTTTTTTTGTACAATTTGTTTTTAGATATGGGCCATTGTTAAATTTTTAAGTTTTAAGGGATGGGCAATGATGGAAATCAAATTTTTTTTTTAATTTATATGTTTTAGGCTATGGGCCATGATGGTCATCTTTTGGTTTTTTTATTTTTTTTTTAAGACTTTGAGAGTCTAGTATCTCGAAAAGTAAATGGTATTTTAAAAGATGGTCATTGTGTATCACACTAATGAAAAACGAATTTAGTAGTTTCTTTTTTTAATTTTTTTTACCTGTCCAAAAAATTACCAAAACTAAAAACTTAAATATTTTAAAGATGACCATTTGTGGTTAATTGCATTTATTTCGATATTAATAAAAAAAATTCAAAAAGTCGATTATGAAATTTTTGAAAAATTTTTAACTATGTTCAATTTTAAATAATTTCAAAACGGTAGGTGGTCATTTGAAAATATTGATGGTCATTTTTTGGAGAATTGGAGAACGATTCCAGCAGTTTTTTTTTAAATTTTGTTTTACCTGTGATAAAAATGAGCTATACTGAACAGTTAAATATTTCAAAAACTAAACGTTTTTCCAAAATTCTAAAAGATGGCCATTGGTGGTCATTATGGTTTATTTCGATTAAAAAAAAAAAATTCCAAAAGTAAAATTTTACTAAAACCTCTGCTTGAATATAAAATTTATCAATTAATTTTTTTTTAATAAATGAAAGTTGCAATTTATAAAAAAAATTACCTTGGTACAGCCAATCGGGAACACCATTGTAGATTTTATTTTCGTTTCCAGTTGAAGTAATTCTTATATCATTCTCTATAAGAGGAGATTGACGGATAAATATATCGTTTTCTATAACAAATATAATCGCGGTTGTATTTCCAAGCCAAGCAGCATATTGCAGTCGAGTTCTTTGAACCTTTAATGAGTTTTTTACTTTTACGGGCATATGATGATCGTTTTCCACATCATAAATTGTATAGAATGCAGTAAATGATTTTAGAAAAGTCTAAAAAAAAAGGTTCATGTCTATTTATTTATGTTAAATTAATCCTTACTTACTTTTTTTACATTATGCTTAAATAAAACATACTTAAGATCTTTGGAGCATAAATACCCATGAACATTCAATTGGCGAAGAGTATGATTAGTTACTAAAACATTTATTAAGTTGGTAGTTGTATCCAAGATTGCCAACCCACCATCGTCGGACTGGAATACATATTTACGAGTAGTAACCCAAGATGGTGCTAATCTTGTTGGCATTAAATCTCCTTGTAAGTATTCATCTAGGATCATCCTGCGTCCTGACCAATATAAAAGCTCATCGACATATCTAAAAAATAAATATTTCTAGAACTTAATACTTATTTTAAGTTTCGAATTTATACCCCAATAAATATATAGCAGTAATTATACCGGCGATTACAAAACTAATTACAATTAGAGAAAAGATTATACTTCTCCAATTGTGACCTTCATCTAAATCAAGATCATGGTCTTTTTGTTTGGGATCTTGCACTTGTAAAGTTTCATCTGGTGGTAGTCTCCAAGAGCCTCCGGCACCACTTCCTCGATCTGATGTGACGTTA
Organism: Drosophila ananassae; assembly: GCF_017639315.1. NCBI lineage: Eukaryota > Metazoa > Arthropoda > Insecta > Diptera > Drosophilidae > Drosophila > Drosophila ananassae. The sequence continues at coordinate 20,915,042 of NC_057929.1, read as the reverse complement.
GCATGCATTTTTTTTCCCACGATGTAACAAAGGAAAATATTGATCTTTATATAAGGCAGTGTCTGTAATTAAAAAATAAAATGTATTTTATATATGAGAGTTGAAATAGTTGTTTTCCTTGATTTTAAAATTTAAAATATATAATTTTTTTTACTTTAGTTAAGTGTACGTAGCAGTGTACGTAGGTTACGAACCGCAGGCCTTAGTATACGAGGCAGTCCGATAAGTACTTAGCCTTTCTGCCCGATGTCGTCACTATCGCAAGAGAAATTTACTATCGCGTAGTACATTCTCGTAACCGGCTACTGTCAAAATTTCATGTCGATTTATGAAGAGCCACGCCCAAGTGCCCTCAAAACGGCTACCACGGAGGATAACGTAACAAAAAAACATGATCTCGTATTGGCAGACCGCCAATGGAAGATGCGCGAGATAGCTGAGATAGTAGGCATCTCAAAAGACCGCGTGGGTATATCTAGCATGAAATTTCGGGCAAGAGAAAGGTGTGATCTACATCGACCACCTGAAAAAGGGCAAAACGGTCACTGGGCTGTACTATGCCGAATTCGCCGCCGAATTGCAGAAAATATGGCTCCATGTGGCGAAGAAAAAAGTACTCCTCCATCAAGGCAACGCACCGGCTCTCACTTCCGCCATCGCCATGGCCAAATTGGGCTACGAACTGCTACCCCATCCACCATATTCTCCATATTATCGCGGAAAAATCATAGTGTTAATTTGGACCTACTTGGTCTATGGAGACTTGCACTCATATATCCAAAAATTTTAATACTTAGCCCAGAATCATGAATTGAGCGATATTTTTGAGCGAGACAAATAAAAATCATAAATAATGTTTATTATACCCTTGCAGAGGGTGTAAAAATTTTGGTCAAAAGTGTGCAACGCAGTGAAGGAAACATCTCTGACCCTATAAAGTATATATATTTTTGATCAGGATCACCTCCTAAGTCGATATAAGCATGTCCGTCTGTCCGTCTGTCTGTCTGTTTCTACGCAAACTAGTCTCTCAGTTTTAGAGCTATCGAGTTGAAACTTTGCACACATCCATCTTTTTCTTGCAGGTAGTACATAAGTCGGATCGGCCGGGATCCTATAGCTGCCATATAACTGATTGATCGGAAATGCCATAACTTTGGTGTTTTTGGTAAGTTAGATTGTTAGGACTTTCCACACATGTTATATTTGACCAAAATATCTTATGTATAAAATTTCATAAGGATCGGCCGACTACATCCTATAGCTGCCATATAACTGAACGGTCGGAAATGGCACAACTGCAATGGTATATCAACTTCGGCTCCGCCCGAAGTTAGCTTTCCTTTCTTGTTTTTGATTTTTATTTTCTCGCTTAGCAAAGACCGATAATTTGTAATTTTTTAGCTCAGAAAATAATAATTATTTTGTCATATAGTGTAGAGTACTAGTATACTAGTGTAGAGTAAGCCCTAAAAGGAAACTATTACTGGGTTAGGAGGTCGTTGCGTCACAGGAAGGATCTTTTGAAAACCCGAGCTAATCTCTGAGGAAGAGAATTTGGACCATACACTTGTGCTTCTCGATCTTGTCTTTTAATGCGATGATGCCCAGGAGCCTGTTTATATCTTCGTTGAGAACATGGTGCCCCAAATAATTCTCAAGCTGGGCGTATTTCTAATATTATATAATATAATATTAATATTATCTAATAATATTATCTAATATTATCTAATATAATTTTTTCACCGCAAAATCAATAAGGTAATAAGGAAACATATTCTATTTTGTTTCTCAAATTTATAATTCCATTGTACCCTTAGGAGTACTCCTACCTTTAGGAGTAACAAGACGTGACCCCCAGTACGTATGTTTGAGGCTTAAAGGTCATGTTTGATCTCTGATTAGGACGATGCTTTGCTGGAGCTTTGCTATCTGGTTGATATGTTCGGTAGAATGTATAACTAGGATTTCCTATCCCAGATCATAGAGCATCGACATATGAGTTGGTTGTGTTTAGTGGACGGAAGGAGCTTTGCCAAACCTGGATTATTCTGCGGTCTATTCCAGCGATCCATTCCAGTCTGTGTGACCGTGCTCTTTGCTATGTTTTGTCTGTTGTTCGCGTTTCATCTTGTTGTTATATTAAGTTTGTCTTTTGTTTGGGTTTCATTTTTTCGCGTATCGTGGGTAATCCTCCGTGGGATTTTGTATACATTTTTCTGGGTTTCCTGGAACTTGCGCCAAACGCGTCCGGTCAGTTTCGTAATCACATTAGCCTTATATTGATTATTGCAAGTTCTTAATACATTTTCTGATGCTTGATACTGAAATGTAACTAACTTTTATTCTACTATTTATAAATATGCCTACAGCTCACGTCCAAATATTAAATAAACTTCGTAAATTTACAAAATTCATAAAGTTTTTTGAACAAACACATCATGCAATAAGTGCATCTGAAAAACATGGGGATATTTTCAAGAATTTTGGATATGAGCAGTTACCATGAAGAAAGTTTGGGTGTCTGTAAAAGTCTTAATTAATGCAACTACGGAAAATACGTGCACTCGGTTCAACTTTATAAATTCGATTATATTTTTACCAAAAGAACTTAAGCCTAGCTTATCTATTGCGGCGAAGCGGGGCGAATTCACGAGCGAGCGCAAGTGAGCTTTTCTTGCGCTCCCGCTCTTCTACATTAATTCTACACCGGCCTCGTTGAAGGCCTCCATCAGGCTTCAACCACTGGCAACCACGCCAGCTGGCGGTGATCCACTGTTGGGGCGGCTGGTTGTCCTCGGCGACCAGGACCAGATCGCCCTTCCTGGCGTCCTCCTGCTCCCGCTGCCACTTCGACCGCGCCTGTAGGCTCAAGACGTACTCGCGGGACCATCGCTGCCAAAACGTTTGCTTGATTGACGAGACAAGCCGCCATTGCCGCAAGCACGTTAGACCCTGCTGGCCCGGGGTCCGCGGTGCTGGTGGGGCGATGAGCGGCCCGCCTGTCAACAGGTGCCCGGGAGTCAACGCCTCGCCGTCGCTTGGGTCCTGACTGAGGGCGCCCAGGGACCTCGAGTTCAGGACGGCCTTGACTCCAACGAGGACGGTCTGCAGCTCCTCTGCGGTCAACTTCGCGCTGCCCACCGTTCGTAAGAGTAGGTGCTTTGCAGACTTCACACTTGCCTCCCATAGTCCGACGAAGTTCGTCGCGTTGTCGTAGTGCACGATCTGCGAACATCCTCGGCACGCAACGAACCTTTAAAATGCCAATAAAAAGGAATCAGTTGCTAAGTCAGATACTACTTCTAAATGAACTGCCCTGGACGCAAAACAAACAAAAAGGGCAATTTAAGACTTGTAGTGACTTGTAACTTGTGTCGTTTCAATAGGGCTACAGAAATTCACGCCACATATGGAAAATGGGCGGAGAGCACGAACTCGATCTAAGGGTAAATCTCCCATGATTTGAGTCATCAGATGAGGCTTGCATTTAAAACAGCGAATGCATGACCGCACTATCTGACTGCAGACTTCCTGCGCGTTTACTATCCAAACACGCAGTCGCAAGAGACTCACCAGTGCTCGTGGACCCACATGCAAATTCGACTCGTGCAAGTGTCGAACGTAGCTCTGAACAACTTGAGAGCGCTTCGTCAACAATACTGGAAACTTGGCATCGTACGAAATAGGAGCATTAGCTAGTCGCCCCCCGACCCGCCACAACGAAAAGGTAAGCCCAGCCTGAGAGGTTTCATGGACAAACGGACTTAGCTTCTGTAGGCTTGGGCTAACAACAAGATTTTTTCGAACATTTTTAATTTCTTCTTGATACTCGTGCTCTTGGACTATCTGGACAATTTTATTAAAAGCTTCTTGATATTCGACAGATGAAGGTACATTATCAGAAGTAACTACTAATTTTGTACACTTCTTTATAAAGCGGACCATGTAAACGAACACTCGCAGCAGTTTTAAGTGAGAGGAAAATCCTTCTCTCACTTCCAACAAATATGAGGTAGAGACCATTGCAGTCAGTCCGACCGCATTCTTCTTTGCTTTCATCTGCAAAATCTCTGGTGACGGATCAAACCGGGGCTCGTTGGCCACTTATCTTCCGGCTCCGTTAAAAACGATGGACCTGTGAACCAGATTGATTCTATCGTTTCCTTTACGTCTCCACCTCTTGACACAATATCTGCCGGGTTCTGTTTAGTTGGTACATGCCGCCACGTGCTATCCTCTGACCACTCTTGAATCTCAGCCACTCTAGTTGATACGAACGTTGACAACGACGATGGATGGGAACGAATCCAATGAAGACAAACTTCCGAATCTGACCAATATATACTTCGTTCGATCGGTGCTTTGATAAAAGGTTTTATTTTGCGACAGAGGTCCACGAGAAGGTGAGCGGCACATAACTCAAGACGGGGGAGCTTCTTTGTCTTGAGCGGCGCTACTTTCGACTTTGCAGTCAACAGTGAGACTTTACTACCTTCTGCAGATTTGCAACGGATATAGACGCAGGCTCCATAGGCTCTCATCGATGCGTCAGAGAAGGCATGAATTTCAATTGGTGGCATTGGCTCACTCATCACAAATCTCGGTATTAAGATATCTTCTAACTGTGACAAGGCGAGCTGAATTTTGTTCCACGCGGTTTCCAAGTGCAGTGGAATCGACTCATCTCAATCTAGCTTATTAAGCCAAAGTTCCTGCAACAGGATCTTTCCTTTAATAAGGATTGGGCTTAATAAGCCAAGGGGGTCGAAAAGCTTTGACGTCACCGAAAGAATATTCCGCTTAGTCGCCCTTTAACCCATGACTGAATGTTTTTGTCAGCTCTGAGTCCGAAAGTGTTATTGGCTTAATCGTGCTCTCGGATGTAGTAACTTCAGGCGAGTTTTAAAACTACTTACTCAATTCAAACCCAGTGTTTCGAAGAACCTGAGTTACTTCAGACTTAATTGTCTTTAGCTCCTCCACGCAACCAGCACCCGTTAACATGTCGTCGACGAAAAAAAAAAGTCAGACCCAATAACTTAAGCAGCTCGAGGGAATGTATTTTTCGCGGATTCACTCAACCTCTTCAAACACCTTATGGCCAGGAATGGGGCTGGTGCAGTGCCATAAGTAACGGTGTTGAGCATGCACAATTTCAAGGACTCAGACGGGTCTTTTCTCCACACTATCAACTGGTATCGTCGATCTGCTTTATTTACCATCACTTGACGATACATCTTTTTTATGTCGGCTACCAAAACGAATTTGTTTAGCCGAAATCTAAGAAGAGTTGAGTAAAGCTCTTCCTGAATTGTTGGACCCACCATCAACAACTCATTTAAACACTTCTGTATGGATGTCTTGCAGGACGCAGCAAAAACAACTCGTAGTTTGGTCGTTGTACTTTGCGGCCGTAAGACACACTGGTGGGGAATAACGTAGTGTGGAGAAGCAAGAATCACAAATCTCGGTCTAGGGATTCGTATTCTTCCATAAATTCCAAATACATTTTCTTTAAGTTCGGATCTCGAGATAATCTTCTCTCGAGCGACAGAAATCGGCGTTTGGCTATCTCGAATGAGTTACCCAAAACGCTTTGATTCGACTTAAATGGAAGTTTAACTTCAAATCAACCTGAAGGCAATATTCCTGTAGTCTTCCGATAATGTTCCTCACATAGCTCTTGTTCTGGCGACAACATCTTTTTAAAAGATGGAACTTCTTCCAAAGACCAGAATTTTTTCAAGTTTTTGTCTATTGTCTCTAATATTTCCTCTTGGCAATTCAGACTAGAGACCGGCTGTTGAGGAGTTGAGGAATTTGCCAGATATTTTCCCGATACTATCCACCCAAGAAGAGTTTTTTGAAGGATGGGATGGTTCGGACCTTGCTTTATTTGGCCAACGGACAACAGTTCGAAAAATGACTCAGCTCCAATTAGCATATCTATCCGCTGAGGTTTGTTAAAATATGGGTCTGCTAATGGCAAGTTTTTTGGTAGGGTCCAATCTTTCACGTTCACTGACTGGTCAGGGTGATAGCCTGAAATTGTTTTCAAAACCCAAAAGTCGAACGGAAACTAGCTACCATTGACTCTCGACTTCACCACGGTGTGTATCTTTTTCTTTACTTGTGAATTAGTTTAACCAATTCCAAGCAAGTTGATGCACGATTCCTCCCTACGAATCTGTAAGCGTTGAGCAAGATCTTCTGTATTAAAAATTCATTTGTGACCCTGAGTCAAGTAATGCTCGGGCCAATATGTGCTCACCATTTTTTGTTCGAACGCTTACGATCGACGTTGCTAACAAAACCCTTTCTACAGACGACGCATGCAAAGCATGTGAAGTAAAAGGGCCATCATTCGTTAACGCTGGAGGAGGATTGTGTGGGTGGTGGTAACGCTAAGTTATTTTCAGTCACTGTAAATCGGTACAGAAGTTTATGGTGCGATCTTGCACAGATTTGACACCTGGTCGATTTGCACTTAGCTACCGTGTGACCTTTTCGCAGACAATTCAAACATAGGGAGGCTGACTTAACAAACTCAAACCTTTGCGTTACAGCAAGGCGAGCGAACGGACTGTACTGGGCCAAAATATGGTTGTTAGCGTTACAATAACTGCAAGCTGGTTTGTCGTTGGTAGAAGCAACGAAAGTTCTATTCAGTTGCTTGCTGAACCCAGTTTTTTCTTGTTTTGGTTTGCCAGTCTCTTCAGCGGACAGATGCTGGTATCTACGATTTAGTATTTTTTCGAAATCGGACCACAGCGGCAATTCCTCATAATCCAGTGACTCTTCCCATTTTTGCTTGGTCACTGGATCCACTCTACTCAAAATTAAATGGATAATCATTGAGTTTGCAATTTTAGTATCATCTCCGATGGATAATTGTGATCCATAAATTGATGACACAGTGTCGATGAGTCCCCTCAACGATGACGCAGACGGCTGGGAAATTTTCGGAAGGCTGAACAGTTGATGTATTTGGTTCGCAAAGATGAGACATTCGTTATCATAAACTCTTTTTAGACTAGCGATAGCTTTGTCGTAATTACTCTCGGTGACTTGGAATGCCTTGATAGTTCCTAAGGCTTCACCAGAGCGGCAAGAAATTAAGTGATTAAATTTCTCAATAACCGGAATGTTTACATCTTTGTTAACTTATTAGTTCGAGACATTTCTCGAAAAGACTTATGAAATTTTTTAAATCCGAATAATTTCCACTGAATTTTGGCAATACCAAACTGGGAAGTCGAGCTCGGGGCTGCAGAAATTGCAGTAGCTGGACGGGAGTCTTCAGCTGAATTAAAGGCATTACATAAGGACATAATCCTTGCCTTGGTAGTTATTCCTAATTCTTCCAACTCGTGCCAACTTCATCTATTTGCTCGATCTGGTCTTGCAACTCATTTGCTTTAGAAATTGCCTCATCTAAAACCTGAAGCCTGCACTCTTGCTCGGTTTTGTTTAGAGGAAGTGATCCATCTTCCAAACGTTCCTCCAACCGGCGAATGCTTTTAACTTTGACATTTAATCTTCTTTTTAAATTCTGAATGGTCGTGAAATTAATTTTGGGTTTATTACTCTCCATTCTACAATTATTTATTTTCTAAAAAGAAGCGAATTCGTTGCGATTTAAATATTTAACAAGAAAGGAAAGCTAACTTCGGGCGGAGCCGAAGTTTATATACCCTTGCAGTTCAGTCGCAGTCCGCTAGGTGGCGCCACGCATCTTGTATTATTAGATATGTAGCGGATCGTATATAGTCGGCCGATTCTTATGAAATTTGGCATATTGAATTATTTTTCCCAAAATAGAATCTGTACCAAATCCCATCTTTCTAACTTAAAAAACACCAAAGTTATACCAATTTCGATCGTTCTATGACAGCTATAGGATATAGTCGGCCGATCCTTATAAAATTTTGTACATAAGATATTTTGGTCAAATATAACATGTGTGGAAAGTCCCAACCCTCTAACTTAAAAAACACCAAAGTTATGGCATTTCCGATCAATCAGTTATATGGCAGCTATAGGATATAGTCGACCGATCCCGGCCGTTCCGACTTATATACTACCTGCAAAGGAAAGAAGGGTGTGTGCAAAGTTTCAACTCGATAGCTCCAAAACTGAGAGACTAGTTTGCGTAGAAACCGACAGTCAGACAGACGGACAGACGGACATGCTCATATCGACTCAGGAGGTGATCCTGATCAAGAATATATATACTTTATAGGGTCGGAGATGTCTCCTTCACTGCGTTGCACACTTTTGACCAAAATTATAATACCCTCTGCAAGGGTATAAAAATTATTTAAAATTTAATAAACAAATAAAATTTTAATATATATACAAAATTAAATAAATTTTAATTTTAATTTCGGCACAAACAACGAAAATAATAATAATTAATTAATTTACGAAATTTCTTTTATTTAAAATGTTTATTTTAAAGTAAAGTTCTGTGGATTGTAATTTTTTATTTTTTATAATAAAAATAAATGATTAATTTCCAACCAACGAAAACAATAATTAATTAATTAATTGATAGTCAAATTAAATATAGTCGAAGCACTGAGTATTTAAATATTTGTTCACCAGTGATACCGAAAACAATATACTGAACCAAATTGTAAGGTATCGCGTCACTTGGCGTTCCGTTGAACAAAAGGCGCCAAAATTGCATATACGTCCATATGTACATACAGCAGCGGATAACGGAGGGAGGCGAAAACGATAAGTTCACCGCTGCATCTATTTGTATGTACCAATTATTTATGCACAAAATATATAAAATAATTTTTTTGGCTGCACTTTATCTATTTTATTGGAAAATATTTACAATATCGAAAACGAGGGGTAAGGGGTGACAGGGATTTTGGAATAATTTATGCGTCTTTATTTTTGTCCACAGGCAATTGTTCATATGTATTGGCAATATTTAATAAAATTTATATATAACTTTATTATTTTCTTTAGATCTACTATTTTTAAAGTACGTATGCGCCAAGAATTGAAAGGAGGGTGCAATATTCCAGCACCAGACGAATATTATTTTGTCTTTTCTCGACTTTCAATTCTTTGCACAAATACCTGCAGTTCTGATTTTTGATCCTTTAATCCTGCGGCTACTTCCCTAGGACAGTCGATGGAGGTGCAGGACATGGGGATGACGATGTCTCCAGTTGATAAAAATTTGTTTCGCGACGCAAACCTTAAATTGTTTTTTGTTTATCGTTTTTAAATGTTCACAACACTACCGTCGCGAGCAACTTTTTATTTTCATTTTTTTTTTAAATGTGTTCTTTGTGTTACTGTCACTTGTTGCTTTTTTATTTCATTATATTAACTACAGTCCACCCAGGGGAGCCAAAATGTTAACTGAGACTAGTTTACCTCGTCGCAAAAAACCAAAAGACAAAAAAAGGTGGCTGTAAAAATTAATTAATGCAACTACGGAAAATACGTGCACTCGGTTCAACTTTATAAATTCGATTATATTTTTAACAAAAGAACTTAAGCCTAGCTTATCTATTGCGGCGAAGCGGGGCGAATTCACGAGAGAGCGCAAGTGAGCTTTTCTTGCGCTCCCGCTCCGCCCTATACTAACTTATACTAGACTTCAATAAAATTCAAACTTAATCTTCTACATTAATTCTACACTCCCCTTTTGTTGTTCGCCGTGCCACGCTGCCCTTCAAGAACAGCTAAGTTCCACGGCGTTTCTACTTTCTTCTGCTCTCGGGGGAACCGTACCTTCTACGTTTCTTCCCCACCGCAGAATGGGACTTTTCGCCGATTATATTTTTGGCCCACATATCGTAACTACCAAATTGCATAAAGATCGTCCGACTATATCCGAAAATGCCGAAAATGCGTTTATTCGATAATGCTTTTCATGTGGTAAAGATTTATAAATTTCATTTGAAATTCTTTTACAAATTCGGTGAATGTATAGTATATTTTATGAACTAGTTAAAACGAAGGATTGATGCTGGTTTTCGTGATGTTTATTATGAATCCTCAGCTCATTTTCAGCAAATATCCAATCAATTTACGTTAAATTGGTTATTGATTCACTTAAAGCCTCTTTAAGTTGATCAGTGCTTCTGGATCTGCATATTTTAAAATCTCCTTATTTTAATTACTTATTTTCGAAATTTTGTTATAGCATACGCAGGATTCCTATAAAAAACAATAAAAGATGTATCAAGATATTTAAAAGAAATGGGTTGATATATGGTTCTAGGATTTAAAGACTTATTTGTCTCAAACAAAAACATTACATTTTTAGAAATGTTTTGCTTGGCATTATCGATTGCTATCAATTCATTTTATAATATCGAAATCTTCTCTTTCGCTGAGAAGAGTCCAAGTTTCGAAAAAACAAAGAAAATGTTCAGAAAAAATAATAGGGTCGTTAAAAATATCTTCACGATGGCTTCAAAGAGACTCATCATTATGGTAATATAGGCAGTTTTCTTCGTTTCTGTTAACCACTTGTGTCTATATTAACGGTAACCATATATTTGGCAGTTGGTTTGAGATAAAGAACATATGGTAAACCCTGAGTTTCAGAGGTTTTCATATTTTTAGCATATCTTAACATATTTTCTCTATTTCGTGCAGATATGTTCGCAGTTTTCACTTTATCAACTGTATTGAAAACCAACTCTTCCGTCCCAATTTGCGCAAATTTTGTGGAATTGTAATGGTTTACTTCTTCGTTAGAAGAAAATAAATGAATGGAAAATAAATAAATGAATTAGGAGCTCTATATCTGCAATTTTCATATAAGCAGATAAATAATTTAAGGCTTGTGCAAATGCATGATCGCCTCTTCGACGCATTATTTCTGTGAGCTCAAAATACTTGAAGTTGCTCCATAGGCTATTTCCCGCTAAAACGTTATAAGGATTATTCGTCCTCTCCGAAAAAATCCAACTGTCTCCAACTGGGGAAAGCTGCTTTAGGTGTCCAAAAAATATAATTGATTTTCCTGCAAAACAAGTCTGGGCATCGGAAAATTTGACGAAGCCTTTGATCCAAAAATTAAAGCCTTTTTGAGCCAACCATGAAAATGTAATCGATTATAATTAATTGGAGATTTATCAATTTGCAATGAATTGTATTTAAGCTATCATTGCTTCAGGGCTTAAGGGACCTGAGGCCTGATTAATTGGAAGAAAAAACTCTAATTGAACAGTTAATCCTCCAATTCAAAAAGCAGATTTTCCAGTTGGAGCATATAATAACACCTTTGCCGAATCAGTAGCACCAGGAAGCTTATTGGCTCGCCAAGTCACAGACTGATATATGGTTAAAATCAACCTGCTTTTCCCTAAACCGGCCTCTCCACCAACGTATTCGTTAAATATATTTTTACAAACAACATTATGTATTACATATGCATAATACAAACAACATTATGTATTACATATGCATAATATTGTCGTTGTGTGTAGTTGAGGGACCGAGTTAGCGAGCAAGGATCATCATTGGAAACAAACGGGGGGAGTCTAAATAATTGAATGCACAAGTCTGTGTACAAAAGAATCATCTCGCAGATTACCAGCGGTAACTGCTCCGGATTTTTTGCATAAAGCAATGGAAATTGAATCTTGTATACGCTGCATTTCATAAAATTTATACACATAAATATACACATAGAAACCAACGCACCGTCGTGGTCGTAAAAACGGATTTTAGATCTTGAGGAATTTTATTACTTCCTTGAAGTTGTGCTAGCCATGGCTCGCTAAGTGAAATGTTGTGCTTTCTGTAGAGCTCGGTAGTCACTAAGTACCGTATAGCTTCAAGGACCCGAGCGGGTCGAATAGTTTCAGTCATGAGATTGTGAGCGTACTTTAGCCTCCTTTTTAAATGGACTTGGACGTCATGAGTAGAGTCGAAAGAGCGCAAAGGCGCAGTCACAATGTCAGGAACTGAAATTGAAACGTTTGCTTAAAGAGACGGCACGACGGCAGGTGTTGCAAAAATTATATTTGCCGGACGAACTGGGAAATTTTCTCGTCAAATAGAAAGCGTTGCCAACGTTTTAGAGGGGAAATTTAGAGGAGATAGCAAGGATGTATAATCCACTTACCTACGAACGGAACCAGTACAGTAGATACAAATTTCCGTTGGTCCTTCCTTTAGAACATAAATAATCTCTGATACAGTTCCCTCACCGATGATCGAATCCTAAAACGCTGCAGTTGTCGTTCCTGGTCCATATCATCCTCCGAAAGTTCTGCCTTTGCAACCATATTCTGTTGTTACCGCCTTTGGGAGGCATCCAATCGATTTTGGCGGTCAATCCTAAAGTTTATTAGTCTCTGCCATTTGTCGAATTTTTTCATTCCGAATCCTCCGGTGTTGTCGTGTTTCCCGGCGTTGACATGTATTCATCCGTTGATCCTAGCGACGCGATTTCTCCTGGTTCCTCTCCTGTTATTTTTTTGCGCGGTTTCCACTGCATACGTACAGCCCACCTCCCGTCCAACCGACCGAGGGACGCTGCCGCGTAACGTACGGCTTGAATCCGGGGAATAGATCCGAGATAGTTTAAGCGAAGAGAAGGAGAAAGATATCACGAGGAAGAGTGTTGCACAGATAAGGCGTTTAAAATAAGCGATTTAAGATTGTTAGTGGAGCAAAGTAACAAGATGTGGTAGAGACCATTGTAGTCCGAACATAATACCCTGAACAGATCGTGTTGGGCATATGTCGAACTACAATGGCTGAGTAGTAGAGGACGAAAGTTTCTAGTCCTTTTTCTACGAACGTTAAAATTTACGCGTGTTAGTAAATGCTACACAGCCAGCATAAAAAAGATTATATAGAAACATGACACCCAGCATCGTTCTACGGTTTGTTTATGATGGTAAGTTGATTAGTAAGAGTCTACTCTACTAAGGAAGTTTTTTTGTACAGATTCTATGTGATCTCGTTGTACTCCGTGTTGAGGACTCCAGACACACGATCCATACTCAAGAATCGGACGGACCAATGATGTATCTAACGTTTTAGTTATGTACGGGTCATTAAATTCTTTTGACAATCTTTTAATAAAACCAAGCACACCCATAGCTTTATTAACCATGGTAGATATATGGTCGGTAAATTTAAGTTTCAAATCTAATAGGACACCTAGATCGTTAACCTGAGTTAGTCGTTCTAAGGCGTTCCCATAGAGAAAGTACACAGCCTGGTGAGGACTAGATCGGTAAAAAGACATGAGTTTACATTTCGATCCATTAAGCTTTAGGTTATTTGCTGAACACCAATTTTGAAGTTTATCCAAATCGGATTGAAGTCTAGACTGGGCGCTAGTGAATTTATACTGAAGGCATAGCTTAACGTCATCAGCGTACATAAGTACAAGTGAATTAGTTAAGGCAAGGTGCAAGTCGTTAATAAACAGTTGTAAGCCATTCCGGAACCCAACCGTGATAAAAGATGTTAGCTCCAATAAGTTGGTAGTGGTGGAGCGGCGCTTCATGAAACCATGCTATTTATTATTATTGAACTAAACGAGCGGTTCGCACAGGGCCTCGGCACAGTTCTTTAGAACACAGCCTGGTACTCCAACAGGGCCTAGCGAATACACGGGCTTGACCTTAAGATGAGCAAAATATAAGGTTACCTGATTGGATATTATAAGTGTAAGGCTGAGCTGAACTGCTGCTTGGTGAACACGTAGTTTGAAAAAACTGTGCAAAGAGATCGGCCATTGCCTGATCAGTGTTCACATAAGAGTTCTCAAACGTAAGCAGTGGGGGAAAAGATACATGTTTACGCTTAGTGTTTACAAATTTATAATACTGCTTCGGATCCTGAGTAAACTGAATCCTGCAGATACAATTTTTGTAAAGCGATGTTTATATACTCACATGCCAGTAAATCAGACCAATCAAATTCCGAGATTAACTTATTTAATTTCATAAAATCAGCCTTTCGGAAGAAACGAACTTTATGAGATTTAACTGTAGACTTAAGGTCAATTAAGGAGTTGTTTTCGATTGAAAGCTCAAGAGTGGGATGATATGGATGCTCAGGGTCAGAAAGGGGCAAAGTTCTGGAAAGAGTAATTCCATCAGGATTAGAAACGAAACATAAGTCCAACAGCCGACCTAAAGAATTTCTACCGTGCTTAATTTGCCCGAGTGACATGTCGACTATACCTGCAAGGAAGTCGTGGTGGGAGTTAAGCTGTAAAGACGATGAATTATCAACATCTGACCACATAAGTTCTGGGATATTAAAGTCACCCAGAGCTATCAGCTGGTCACCACCAGACAGACGATCGAAAACCAAACGAATAGCGGACAAATGTTGCCAGTATGTTGGCGTTTTGGACGAAGGTGGTATGTAAGAACAGGTAACATACAAAGATTGATCAGATAAAGTGATTTTGATGCAAAGAAATTCAATGTCACCAAACGCTTGTGATTTTACCTCTTCAGAAGCAAATTTGGAGTCTACAGAAATTAACACTCCTCCTCCCCTTCGCAGAGTTCTATCTCATCTAATAGTGGTGTACCTACTAGAAAAAACGTCGGAGCTTAAGATCTCCGGCTTTAACCAAGTTTCTGTAAATACAATAATGTGAGATGCAAAGAAAGAACTATCAGAAGACAGTTTGGGAAGTTTACTGCGTAACCCTCTAGTATTCTGATAGGTAAGTGTTAGTGAAGACATTAGTTTTTTGAAACTGAGGAAGATGAGGTGGATGGTTGGTCAGTGGCCGTAAAATGTGGGAGTTTTACACCCACAGGTTTGGTTATTTTTGTTTTTCACCGTACTCGGCTGATGTTCTTGGACGAAAATATTCTCTGGCCAAAAGCTGACGGAACAAATAGTCTTATATCTGCAAGGGCACACGTAAAAGATGACGTGTGCCTGTTGTATGATTAAATTTTGTAATGTCCACCTTTATGTCGACTTTTGTTTTGGCTTTGATGTAAGCCGAGATATCAATCTCAGAAGTATCAGGGGCAAGCCGGGAAACAAAAATGTGTTTCGATGGTGGGATCACCTGCAAGGGTTTTGTTGCTGCCGTATTACTGCCGCATCAGTACGTATCGGGGGTCCGGACGGTTGATTACCATGTTTGGTAACTATTACGGGTGTTTGAATTATTGGGTCTGGGATCACTTGAAGCGATGCCACAGAGGACATATCGGACAATTGCTCATTAATTCTGAGATATTCGGAAGCCGAATTTTTTCGTCACAAGCTTATCACTAAAGAGGATTTCTTACGCTTTGGAGACTCATTTAGTAGTTGAAGACTACTAAAGTGTGAATCGAGCGCACAGAGTTGGTCATTGATTTTACGAAAACCACTAATCAACTCCTTGAATCCGCTTTTAGTCTGCCTCATGAACGATCTCATTTCGTCCTGAACAGCACGACAACCGTCACAGCAAAAGTGGAGACCAGACATACATGAAATATCATCCGAAACTGAGGCCGTGAACCCGGCACACTTAGCGTGTAAAACGTTTTCACAAAGCCAGCAGTGGATGGTAGGCTGGGAAGAGGAGATTGTCTTATTACAAGACTTCAACGCACAGAAAGTTTAAATTCCATAATTATTAAGAATGAAATAATTAATTTATTAATATTATTTGTTTTAATTTTTAAGGAACCTTGAACCACTGTACCAGGGAAACGAAAGGGCGAGATTAAAGAGAGCAGTTAGTGCGAGTTAGTAAGATACAAAGAAAAGAGATAAGAATCTCTAATGAGCGAGAGTATAAGCAATATAATAGAAGCAACACCTTAAGAGATGAAGAAGCAGAGCAGGGCTATGTTTGGAAGAATAACCAAATTATTATTTTACCTCCAGATATATACCTGCACACGATTATTGGCATCTCTTTTCTGTACTCGCTGCTTGTCTTCCGGATTCCTTCGTCGTTGGCAATGCTCCTCAGTGTCTCTCTCCTGTTCCCTTGCATGTTCTTCTGAATCCTACCGATGATCAGCGCACGCTGCGGCATCCCGAATTCGTTAAGGAATTCGGTACTCCGGATCGGTCTTTTGAGCGGCATGGTAAGCAGTATTTTCCACTTCTCTCGTCGGCGCTCCTCAGGGTCCTCTCGACAGGTCGCACGTGCCTCCATATCCCGAATCCGTTCGGGAATTCGGTACTCCGGATCTGTCCTCCGAGCGACATGGTAAGCAGTATTTTCCACCTGCTCTCGTCGGCGCTCATCGGGGTCCTCTTGGCGAGTCGCACGTGCTTCTATGTCGCGATTTCTTTCTGGGACACGGTAGCCAAGATCCTTTCGCCGATGAGCATGTCCTTCAGCTTCCCGAATTCTCTCAAGGTAACGGATTCTTTCGGATTCTTACGGATTTTGATTCTAAGTGGCGCGCGCTGTGGTTTCCCGTGCCCGACTTTCCTCCCACAGTTCTGGGTTATTGGCGTGAACATTGGCGATGTGTTCAGAATTCCGAACCCTTATTTGGGATGCATTTTGTTAAAATTACACTAACACTAAATACATTAAATACACTGTGCACTTTTTAGTAATGTTCACTTTTATAAAGATACTTTTCTCACACTTATTTTTGCACTTTTCTTGTTAAAAATACTTTTTTCACACATGCACTTTTTTCACACAAAAATACTTCGCACTGCTAATTGGCACAGTAACGTCGTTACTCGATACATTTTTGTCATTGACTTATCTGCGGACTAATGGATGTGCCAATATATAGCCATTTTAGGTAATATCCAAAATAATAAAACATTGTAGCTTAACGCATTAGGGTTACGCAATTTCATCCGTTTTTTAAAAGGCAATATAAACCATTTTTTATATGTACCTGTTGTGTTTGGGGTTATAAATATTATTTATATTAAATTTTTTGCGTTAATCTGACGGAAGTCCACACACATCCTCTTCTGAGCCGTCTTCTTTTTCACCATAATAATAGGAGCAAATACGCGCTACTTGACGATTCGATGCACCCCTTCTCCAACAGCCCAATATACTATGATATTTTTAGGATTTTACCTTTGTTTTATTGGGATGTGTTCCCTCATTGTGATCTCGTGCTGTATTATGTACGAGCAGCTTTTCTGGCCTGCAAAAGCCTCTGGCCTTGTATCTGAACCAATCTGAATCCAATCTTTCGAGGATCTTGTCACCGCTATTGACAGCCTATCCTCCAGGAAGCCACTCCATCTTTTTCCATCATTACTGTTTTGCCGAATTCTCCGAGGAAGTCCTACGGTAACACCACATTGTCTCGCATGCCTGGCATCACCGCCTCTTCTTCTTGTCACCAAAGTTTATACTTCTCTAGAGTATCTTTCATGTTTGGCTCCCATTGTCCAACTTCACCAGTCTGTCCCTCGGCTGCTCTGTTGCCCCGACAAACCTTGGTGCGGTTCCTCTATCTGTCATCTTGGTGTCCAACCCTGGGCTTTGAGCCTTTTCCTGATATGTGGTTGGTTGAATTTTTCCCCCTTTCCTGGTGCCCATTTTTCGGAATGACTCTGTCTATTCGACTCGATTTTTCTAGAGGCGTGGAGTGTGGTTTTGTGGAGGCTTTATTTAACGCATCTGTTTCCAGAGCAAGCTCCTTGAATTCCTTGGCTAGGGTCATTACCTCCATTAGATATGCGTATCTATATGGCCCTATGAACATTTTTATCAGTGACTGATGAAAATTTAAAAGCTCCCCTCGTCGTATTAAAAGGCTCCCTTCGCCGCTGCTTCCGCTGGAAAATGGTTACAAGAGCACGGAATCAATCTAAGGGTAAATCTCCCATGATTTGAGTCATCAGATGAAGCTTGCATTTAAAGCAGCCTATTACCTGACTGCAGATTTTTTGCGCATTTATTATCCAAACATTGCTGTCGCAATGTTGAAACATAAAAATTCGGGCAAGTATCGGAAGTAGTTCTGAACAAATTGAGAGCGCTTCGTAAAAAATACTAGAAAGTGGCATCGTACGATACAGGAGCATTAGCTAGTCGCCCCCAACCCGCAACAACGAAAGGGTGAGCTCAGCCTCAGAGGCTTCATGCACAAACGGATTTAGCTTCTGTAGACTTTGGTTAAAAATCAAGTTATTTCTAATATTTATACTCGTGCTCTTGAACAATAGGGACCATTTTATTGAAATATTCATGATATTAAACTAACTAATAATTTTTTACATTTCCTTATAAACCCGAACATGTAAACGAATACTCACAGCAGGTTAAGTTGAGAGAAAAATCCTTATACAACTTCCAATATATATGAGGTGGAGACCATTGGGATAAATCCGATCGCTTTTTTTCCGATTCGATTTTTTTGCTTCCATCTGCAAAAGCTCTGGTGACGGATCAAACCGGGGACTCGTTTCCCACTTATCTTCCGGCTCCGTTAAAAACGATGGATCTGTAAACCAGATTGATTCTTCTGTTTCCTTTACGTCTCTACCTCTTGACCTTGACCACCTCCACAATATCTGCCAGATTCTGTTTAGTTAGTACATGCTGCCACTTGCTATCCTCTGACCATTCCTGAATCTCGGCAACTCGATTTGATAGGAACGTTGACAACGACAATGGATAGGAACGAATCCAATGAATACAAAGTTTTGAATCCGACCAATATGCTTTCTTCGTTCGATCGGTACTTTGATAAGAGGATTTATCTTGCGGCAGAGGTCTGCATGAAGGTGAGCGGCACATAACTCATAAAGGGGGAGCGTCTTTATCTTGAGCGGCGCTACTTTAGACTTTGCAGTCAACAACGAGAATTTAAAAGAGAATTTAGCTCCTTCATGAAACTAGCACCCGTTAACATGCTGTGGACGTAGAAGCCTGACCCAATAACTTTACCAACTCGAGGGATTGTATTTTTCGCGAATTCACTCAACCTCTTCGAACACCTTATGGTCAGGAATGGGGTTGGTGCAGTTGAGCTTGGACAGTTTCAAGAACTCAGATGGGTCTTTTCTCCACACTATTAACTGGTATCGCCTATCTGTTTCATTCACCATTACTTGGCGATACATCTTTTTTATCTCGGCTATCAAAGCGAATTTGTTTAGCCGAAACCGAAGAAGAATTGAGTACAGCTCTTCCTGAATTGTTGGACGCACCATCAACAAATTATTTAAACATTTTTGTGTGGATATCTTACAGGACGCATCAAAAACGACTCGTAGTTTGGTCGTTGTACTTTGAGGCAGTAAGACACACTGGTGGGGTATTACGTAGTGTGGAGTAGCAAGAACATCATTGCTTACAGGGGACATACATATGATCTAGGGATTCATATTCTTCCATAAATTCCACATACATTTTCTTTATGTTCATGATCTTGAGATAATCTTGTCTCGAGCGACAGAAAGCGGCTTTTTGAAAGCGCCATCTCGAATGAGTTGCCCAAAACGATTGGATCCGACTTAATTGGAAGTCTGACTTCAAATCGACCTGAAAGCAGTATTCTAGTAGTCATTCGATAATATTCCTAAGCTTCTTCCAATGACCAGAATTTTTTTAAATTGTAGTCTATTGATTCTAATATTTCTTCTTGGCAATTCGGGCTAGAGACCGGTTGTTCAGGAGCTGAGGAACTTGCCATATATTTTCCCGATACTATCCTCCTAAGGAGCGTTTTATGCAGTAGGGATGGTTCGGACCTTGCTTTATTTGGCCAACAGACAACAGTTCGAAAAATTACTCAGCTCCAATTAACATATCTATCCGCTGAGGTTTGGCAAGTTCTACTAATGGCAAGTTCTTTGGTAGGGTCCAATCTTTCACGTTTCCTGGTCAGGTTGATAGCCTGAAAGTGTTTTTAAAATAAAAAAATTCGAACGGAAACTCACTACCATAGATTCTTGACTTCACTTCGGTGGGTATCTTTTTCTTTACTTGTGAATTGAATTGGCCAATTCCAAGCAAGTTGATGCATGATTCCTCCCTACGGATCTGTAAGCGTTGAGCAATATCTTCAGTAATGAAGTTCAATTCAGACTCAGGGTCGTCTGGTAATGCTCGGGCCAATATGTGCTCGCCATTTTTTTCGAACGCTTACGATCGACGTCGTTAACAAAACCCTTTCTAGAGACGACGCATGCAAAGCATGTGAAGTAGTAGACCTATCATTCTTTAACGCCGGAGGAGGATTTTCTGTTGGTGGTGGTAACGCTTATTTCAGTCCCTGTAACCCGGTGCCGAAGTTTATGGTGCGATCCTGCACTGGGCCAAACGGTCTTGAAATTTTCGGAAGGCTGAACAATTGATTTATTTGGTTCGCAAAGATGGGACATTCGTTATCATAGATTCTATACAATTTATTTTTTTTCTAAAAAGAAGCGAAATCGATGCAAATTTTTATATTTAAAAATGATTTATTTAAATATTTGTTTAAATTAATAAAATTAAAATTTATTTAATTAAAAACGACAATAATTAATTCATTTAATAAATATTACTTTTATTTAAAATTTTTATTTTAAAATAATACTGCGAATCATATTTTTTTATTTTTATAATAAAAAATTTATTAATTTTCAACCAACGAAAATATTTCATTAATTTATTGATAGTCGAATAAATTGATAGTCGAGGCACTGAGTGTCTAAATATTTGGTTGCCAGTGATACCAAAAAAATTATTTAGGGTATAAAATTTTAGGGTATCGCGTCACTTGGCGTTCCTTGAACAAAAAGCGCCTGTTTAGAGGAACACCATTAAATAATGGTGTTACTCCAATGAGTTCCGTTTAAAAACTGTTTTTATTTTATACACTTCTTTTACAAGAAAGATACATGAAAATCTTAAATCTATTTAAACATCTCTAGAAACATCTACATCTCTAGAAAAACAACATCGACAGCCTCATCCGCAGCTAGCAACGCTTTTGTTATTTTTTATAAGTTCTAAGCAAATATATAGTGAATAAACGAACATTAAATTGGTGACCCCGACGTGATCACTATATAGACGTGAGCACCGGTGCTTACAATGGCAGGGAACGACACCACACAATACGACGCCAACGTCCTTCAGTTATTAACCGCGTAGCGGTTCAAATTCCGCCCTTTTGGACCGAGCACCCAGAATTATGGCTGTCGCAAATCGAAGCCCAATTCGTTCTGGCAGGAATAACTGCAGACGACACGAAATTCAACACGATCCTAGCGTCGATCGAAGCACCGGTACTGGCCCGAATTGCCGACGCCATCGTCAACCAACCAGGCACACGCAAGTATGAAAACTTAAAGTCGTGCATTTTGAAACGCTTCTGCGAAAGCGAGCAGAAGAAAATCCAGAAGTTGATTTCGGAGACTGTCCTTGGTGACAAGCGCCCCACACAACTGCTCAACGAGTTAAACGCACTCGCCGCAAACAAAGTTGACGAAACTTTCTTAAAAGCACTGTGGCTGCAACGCCTACCGACACAAGTGCAAGCGATCTTGCAAGCATCGGACGCCTGCCTAGCAGATTTAGCTAAGTTGGCAGACAAAGTCATGGAAGTCGGCGATTTTCATCATATACGCACCGTTGACGCCAAATCGGCGCCACCCTGCCTCACCGTTTTCGACGAACGTCTAGACCGCATCGAGCAACAAATCAACGCGCTGTTCAAAAACAGTTACCGCAAGAACAGTTTATCCACATTAACGGATCCCAACAGCGTCCCGACTTCAGGCTTGTGTTGGTACCACAGCAAATTTGGCAACGCCGCCAAGAAATGTCGCCAAACGTGTTCGTTTTCATCCGACAGTCTTCGGATTCGGCGGACAAATTCGAAGAAGACCGCAACACCATTGCCCGCCTCGCCATCAACGACAATTACTCCAAAACTCAATTTCTCAAAAACTATGCTAACTACAAAGTTTCTTTTCGCCGCCAATGGTACGAAGATACAAACCAATGGAGAAAAACGCATAAAATTGTCGCTGGGATTGGGACGAAACTTCGTTTGCACCTTCGTATTAGCTGACGTCAACTGCGCTATCATTGAAGCTGATTTCCTTCCTCATTTCGACTTACTCGTCGATATGAAACGACGCAAACTCATCGATCGAGCTACGCTGCACGAATCACGCGCCTCAACGTAAAATCAACGCGATTTTATCCTACGACACGAGCAACCAATACGCTAGGTTGCTTCACGAATACCGCGATCTCGCAACGATCAACTCGAACCGGCTGCCAGCAGAGTCCGAAGTAAAGCACTTCATCTCGACCAACGGCCCGCCTACTCACGCCCGCGCCCGACGACTAGCGCCCGACAAACTCAAAGCCGCACAAACTAAGTTCTCCTACCTCATCGAAAAAGGAATATGTCGCCCCTCAAAAAGCCACTGGTCCAGACCATTACACCTGGTAAAGAAAGCAAACGGAGAGTGGCGACCATGCGGCGACTACAGAGCACTAAACAACGTAACAGTGCCGGATCGATACCCTATTCCGTACATACTGGCGCCTGCAAGAACGAGCTTGCAAACGCTACGTTGCTGAACTACTTGGCACATAACTCACAATTAACACTAACCACTGATGCCTCCGATGTCGCCATGGGTGCCGTGTTACATCAGATTGTCAACGAGCAGACGCAACCACTGGGTTTCTTCTTCAAGAAATTCACACCGACGCAAAAGAAGTACAGCACCTACAATAGAGAACTGACTGCCTTCTATCAAGCCATTTTGCACTTCAAGTTCGCATTGGAGGGCAGTAACTTTACTGGAACAGGAAAACGACGACGAACTACAATCGCTACTCAATTCTGATCCAGAAAATACCATGTCACTAACCAAATTATCCCTTTCAGGCTCAAACAAGCAATTGTACTGCCACGTCGCCAATAACCAGATACGCCCGTTCGTGCCCAGATGTCTACGCCAAACCGTGGTTAAAGCCCTGCATTCGCTGAGCCATCCAGGAGTTAAGGCGACGAATAAATTGATCGGCAAACACTATGTTTGGCCCCACATGGCGAAGGATGTGGCCAAAATCGTACGCTCTTGCATCCCGTGTCAAAAAGCTAAAATCCAACGACACACAAAATCGCCACTGGGAGAGTATGCCGCCGGTGACGCCCGTTTCGATCACATCAACATCGACATTGTTGGCCCACTGCCATCATCGAACGGATACCGATACTGCCTAACGTGTATCGATCGCTTCTCAAGATGGCCCGCTGCAATCCCCTTAGTCGACATCACAGCACAATCTATGGCCACGCACTGATTTCGGGCTGGTTCGCTCTGTACGGAATCCCTCTCCACATCACAACGGATTTAGGCCGACAATTTGAGTCCACACTATTCCAAGAGCTCGCCAAAATTTGCGGTTTTAAGCACCTGCGCACGATGGCGTACCACCAAGCTACAAGCCAACGGGATGATCGAACGCTGGCACAGAACATTAAGGGGGCAGGATGGTTTGAGACTTCAAAAAATTTTTTTTTTCGAAAATTTTGTATATAGTAGAACATTATCTCCGGAATATCCTGTGAAAGTTTCATGTCGATCAGACTAAAGCTCGCTGAGATACGTATTTTCTAGTTTCTTTCTCTCCATATACTTTCAATTGCTTTTAAAACTTTACACTCGATTTTCTCAAAACAACTTTTTCAAGTCGGTGCGTAACGTAACTCAAAAAGTAATGCTCGGATCTAATTAACATTTTTCACACATCTTTAATACAATAAATACTTGCGGATGAACGAATGCTTTTTTTTTTAATTTTTTTTTACCATTTTTACGGCCAATAATGGGATAATTTTTATTTTATAATGGGTTAGGAGGGGGCTACCGTGACAACCCTA
Source organism: Drosophila ananassae (assembly GCF_017639315.1). Classification (NCBI taxonomy): domain Eukaryota; kingdom Metazoa; phylum Arthropoda; class Insecta; order Diptera; family Drosophilidae; genus Drosophila; species Drosophila ananassae. The sequence goes on along the minus strand of NC_057929.1, from coordinate 20,891,226 downwards.
AGTGCTTACCATAGCACAATCGAACTCGATATCTCACGAGAGTATCGATATCGCTGGAGGCCATCTCTAGAAAAACAACATTTTCTGCGCCTCACGACATCGACAGCCTCATCCGCAGCTAGCAACGCTTTTGTTATTTTCCATTAGTTCTAAGCAAAAATATAGTGAATAAACGAACATTAAAATACAATTACCATATAAAATAAAAATTTTTTTGTAAACATTCGGCATTGGGGTTTGCAATGCTATAGACAACAATTGTCTTCTCGACTTTAATTTTCTTAAATAGGATATAATAAGTACAGTTATGATTATTATTACCAAAACGAGCTATGACCTGACACATGATGAAAGTCGATATTTTTCAATTCTAAATTTTGTGCTTTCAAATCTTCTATTTGTTTGGCCAGGTGAGCTATTTCTGCTGTATGATTCATAACAGGAGGCTTTAGAGGGTCTCAAGCAATTCTCGGAATCTCGTTTATTTCTCCTATATAAGCCGAAGCTAATGCTTCTTGACTTTCCGTTTCAATAATATGCTGAGCAATTACAATTTTATCATCGGTCCGAGCTGTACATTCTGAACTGATTGTTAATATGCCTTGCTCCGGCAAATTAATGATCTAGATTTGGAGTGGCCACATTGGAGCCTCAACTTAGTGTTTGCCACAACTTTAACTAACCAACTACTTCTTTTTTCTAATTCCACCCAAAATGAGTTTGACGATATGACTGGTTTGTAAAAGCAATTGGAAGGTCTATTAGGTTTAAGGGGTCCTAGCTGACAACTTTTATCGTTGCCATTGCTCCATGGCCAGCTGCCGTCACAAACTCTTTTGTTTGCTTGACACTTTTGGCATCTAGCAATTGTAGACTCCGTCATTAGGTGGTATGCATCTATTTCAAAGTTGTACACTAAATATTCCGAGTCAATTTGAGCTAGAATAGTTTGATTATCTGCTCTAACTGGAATATAAATAACCCTATATAGTTTACACGCATGCAGACCAAACAGAGGTATTTTCGCATTAATGATAAGTTTTTTGTCTACGAACAACCCTCTTGCGGTAAGTAAAGTGTACAAATTAATTAAATTAAGAGAGGAGATGTCTTCAGTAGAGGGTGATATGATATCCCTCGCGGTTGCCTAGGGTTCTTCCTTCTCGCTGGAAGTTATGTTGGGAGTTACTAACTCCGTTGTTACCGCCCTTGAGGCTGAGTAACCAATTTTACAAGTGAATTAAATTTTTCGGCTTGTGCCGGAGTTTTGGTAAATGAGTTCTTTATTGTGTGAGACTCAAGTACAAACTGAAACTTAAAGCTAACAAAATGTATTTCATAGCGGCCACGCAAATATGCAGGGTTCGCCGGCTATGCTCGAGCATCCGGCCAGACGCTGTGTCAGCAGTTTGGCCAGAGCGAGCTCTTAAGTAATCGGACATTGCCGTTGCGCGGTTAACTTCAGTTAACTACTCCGCCTTCAAGAATAAGGCCGCCCTCGGCCGACTCTATTTGGGCGATCATTTCCTTTAGTTGGGCCGCGATTCTTCGGGCCTCAATGACCCGCCGATAGGCCAAGCCGATGCAAATCCAAGCGCAGCATATTGGTCCCGCTATGAACACCATTTGATATGTTTAATGATGGTTGATCTCCTCCCCGAACTCCTTGATGTGTTCCAGGTTACGATCACTCAGACGGTGAAGGTATGGAAGACTGAGAACGTTACATTCCATAGTGACGTTCAGGGAAGGCGAGCTGGCCACTCCTGGAGCCCCCTTCTGGGCTGTGTCATGATTGACCAATCGGGTTTCGTTGACCCCTTACATGGGCACAGGTGCCATTATCCACACACACTCGAGCCGGGCTATCATTTTTAATCACAATCAACGTAGGTGATGGGGTGTAAATCGCTTTGCTGGATCTCGCAATGCGCCGTGCCTCCAGCGTGGAGCTCTTGAGCACATGGTCTTCTTCGCGCCAGCCGACAAAATGTAGCCCCTGCTGTCAAAGAGCAGTTTTCTACCGTGTGGATATTGCCGTCGCATTCAGCAATAAAGTTGTCCTCCAGCCTGAATATGGTGTCGTGATGTGACACCGGGAAAACGGTGATCTTGTTGCAGGCCGTCTTAATTTTTGGAAACTTAATAATAAAGTTAAAGTAAGATGTTATTGGATTGTAAGAACTTAACGGACGATACGGACAAAACATCCCTAATCGCGGTCTCGGTGGGCTCTTTCATCCACGCACCTACCAGGTCTGCATGATCTAAGATGCTAGGGCTAACAAAATTAACTTTGGCAAGTGCTACTGCCAGTATTAAACCCTGCAGCCCATTGTTATCTTCCTATTTCGAGTTAAAAGCATCTCGAATAGGTGCCCTGTAACAATTTGGGACTTTTTAGCTGACCTCAGAAGTTGGTTGACGGTATCGGAAATTTTATTTATTTGAATTTGCATCTTATTGTTGATATTGACCTGCCTATTGTTTGCATTTGTTAATTCGAATTCTCTAAATTTAATTTGGATGTGCTGTAAGTTTTGTTGAAATTGGGCAGCTCACCACCAAAGCGTGATTAAAATAATAATGGAAGTAAAACTTATGCCAAGTGGCTACAAAACATGTATAATAAAAAATTTAAAAATTATCAGGCGAGGGATAATATAGTCACGCTCGGCCTACCTAAGGTTGTCTTTGTGGACCGCCCTCCACTTAATGAGGTTTTTCTTCACACAAAGGTGAGAGTTGGTTGCCCAGGCGTATGGAAAATGTTCATCAGCTGTAGTAGCGCTGGTTTGAGGTCCTCTATGGATCTAGAGGGAACCGGTTGGATGACGGCAAATTTCGAGAATTTGTCGATGCACGAAAGGAAATACTTTTTATCCGTGGAGAAGATGTCTATGTGTAGCATTTCTCCTACATGAGATGGGATTGGTGTTTCGCCAAGCTCCTGTTTCTTCGGATGTCTGCCGTGTTTAGCCTTGGCGCAACTCCTGCAGGAATCGACTATTTCGTTCGCCATTTTGGTCATTTTCGGGAAGTAGTACTCGGAGAGTACCTCCTTCACGTTTTCTTGGGCAGACCTGTGAGCTCTATTGTGCTCGACAGTGAGAATCTCCCGCCTTTCGTCAATTGCAAAAATATCCGTTACTCGGTTTTTGTAGTTCCAAAATTTGGTGGCAGGGAATTGCCGAACCAATTTGTCCTGTACCATTGATGGCGTTTACGCCTTTAGGAACTATCACGTCCGCGAGCTCCTCCAGCAAAGACTCCTCGCAAGTGAAGTCAAAGTTATGCCGTCTCTTGTTTCCAAAGAAAACGGAGCTGGGTTTTGACGAAAAGCGGGATTCCTCCAGAATTATCTGGTTTTGGAAGCAATTGAGAGGCTTGTCCGTGGATGGGATAGTGTGGGTTAGCGACAGCTCACTGTGAAATGCCTCTTCCTCTTCTACAACGTTGAGTTGTTGCCTCGAGAGGGCATCTGCAACGAGGTTGTCTTTGCCAGGCATGTAATGAACCTTGGCACCACACTCCGCCAGTCGAGAGTTGTGAAGTACTTGGCCTTGCCTAATTTCCCTAATTTAGTATCATAGGGATAATTGGCATGGCATGGGGTAGCGATCCGGTATTGTCCTCTCATTTAACTTTCGAAAGTCTAATACCAGCCGCATTTTACGGTTACAAGACTCGTCGGTGCCTTTTTTGTCTACTACCCATATTGGGTTATTGTAGGGGGATCTCGACTTATTATGCCGTTTTTTAGGAGGTCTTGAATTTCGCCATTGACGAAATCGGCTGCCCCATCGGGTACGGGTAGGGTCTGGCATAAATGGGCTCCTCATCAACTGTTCTAATGGTGACAACCACTGAAGTGTTGTAAGGTAACGCCTCATTTGGGTTCGCGAAGGCATTTTTCCTGTCGCTTAGCATTTTTGAAAATTCTTTTCTGACTGAAGGTGGTGCACTGGAGCAGTCCACTTCAGTAATATTTACTTTGGGGCATGCTTGAAATTCTAGCTTTTCTATTTCGGATCCCCATTTAAGGTGTCCGGAAGCTAGGCAAAGCGATGCCCCTGCCTGTTTTAACAGGTCAAGGCCGATGATGGCATCAAAGGAGCACAAATCTGGTAAGATGAAGAACGTGGCCTTTAAGTTAAATAGGGATACGAAGCATTTTTTTGTGATCGTGGTAACGCCATGGATATAATGTACTGAAAATGGCGAATCTACTGGGCGGACGCCTTTCAACCCTTCGTATGGACTGATGAAATTTTTTGACGCACCCGTGTCTATTAAAAGCTTCATTTCTAGCCCCGCTACTCTTCGCCTGATGACGGGTAGCAGGGACTTTCCTCTAAAAAATTAATGACGTCCGAATTATATTCCTTAGTGGCGTCGTCGTCATTTTCTTGAGCCGCGCCTGAAGCTGCGGGGGTATATTTAACCCCGGATTCACCTCCGCCCTGCACGACGTGGTTAACCCTCTGCCTTTTATGTGGGCCCGATCGATCGGACTCTGCCGGCTTCCTGTTTTGGTATGCCGGGGATAGAGACGGCTTAAGCATCCTGGAAAGTGATGAATCAATGTCCATGGGTTCAGGGGTGCCTCCGCTGTGTGGGGCACAGTGTACCTGTGCCTTGTATTGCTTGGCGTAGTACGGATTTTTGCCAGTATTTTTCTGGGCATTCGCCGGCGCAGAAGCCTGACGGTGTTCTTGTGCTTTTGGATATTGTTTTTTATCCTTGTCCTCCTGGCTTCTGGCAAACGAAGCCGCGAAGGAGTACCTACCACGAGAGCGTGGTTAGATTCTATTTCTTGTGCCAAAGCGAGGGCTGAAGGCATATCTTTCGGCTTTGCCGAAAAGAGGACATCCGTAATGCTACGCTTAAGTCCCGAGATACATAAATACTCGAAGTGCGTCGTCCCGGAATTTGTCACACATAGTACTGCAGTAGGGTCATATTTCCCTGTCTGAGAGTACCCATCTCCTGCTCGATAACGTGAATTTGACGCTTATCATTGTACATAAATTCGAGTCGATTTATAATCGCGTCGAAATTCAGCACAGTGCCAAACGAGGATAGCACGGCATCGGCAGGGCCTCTTATTTTACTCTTAATAATTATAACGGCCTGATAATGGCGAGAGCTATTTACATAGTTCCTAAAAATATAATATGCGGCTACCGCCGCTTGCCGCCAGGAAACGTATGCTTCCTGCGCTCCCGTAAATTCGGGCAGGCACTTAACGGCATCTAGGGGCTCGTCACATTTGACGTTGTCCCTGATTTCTATGGGTTCATATGCTTTGATTTTGGGAGCTTCCGCAAGCGCGGGAGCGATTTGTACTGCGTTGACCTGTTCAGTCAGCCAGGCGAAGTTCGTTTTCCCTATGCTGGCTTTCGATATTGGCTTCTTGAACGGCATGTTGAACGGCCGCCTGTATAGTGGCTGTCATTTGTTCCATGCAGAAAGCCATTTTCGCGTGTATGAGTGCTCTAGCGTTTGCGCTTTTTGGGGTGAAAGATCTGGCCGGTCTTTCGGACTCGGACTCAGAATCACTGGAGAATTGTCTTACGCTTCTATATCGTCGGAAGGGGTTGCTCATGTGGAGCTGTAGTTATGTATAAAACACGAGAAAAAAAAAACAAATTCATGCTCGAATTGCATGCCCACAGGGGTGATTGGTAGGGTGAGGGGGCTCGCGAGGGCTGAGCCGTCGTTTTATTTATGTGTGCGGGCTCGTCGAACTGCACTATTGCTTTGCCAACTAGAGGCAAGGTGAGGGGTATGCGGGGACTGAGCCTCCGCTATGACACAAAGATAAAAATAAAAAAACAAAGTGCCACACACTGCATGCGCGGCCGTATCGTATTCCCAACAATGGAGAGGGGAAACAAAACGGAAAATAAATAACCAAGACTGTGCAGCTAATACCAAGAATTTTTGTGTAACAAAAGAGACATATAAAAGCTGAATTAAATGCACACAATTATATGAATTATTTTTGATTGGAAATTAAATTTTCAGTTAGTGACTTTTTTGTCTTGATTAAGAATTTTCTATTCTGCAACTTTTGCGTTGTTGTATAAAAATGTTTATTTATTTATTCATACAGAAAAAAGAAATGCAAACAATATTGGGAAATAAATATCCCAAAAATGGTTTATATAAAAAATGTGTATAAAATTTTTATTGTTTATAAAAAAATTTGTATAAAAATACAATGCTAAACCGTCAGCCAATTAATGGAAACATTAATTAATGTAAAAAATGTTAAAGGGGCTGCAGTTTTTTAGCTGTCAGTGTAACACAATTTCACTACTTTTTTTATTTAACAAAAAAACCAATGAAGACGTGAAGGATGGGTGAAAGTGCTCACTTCCATGATTTTACGATGGGCGCCAATTAATTAAATTAAGGGATAGGGATAGTTGTATGTCCGTTGCTGGAGAGGATGTCTTCAGTAGAGGGTGATATGATATCCCTCGCGGTTGCCTAGGGTTCTTCCTTCTCGCTGGAAGTTATGTTGGGAGTTACTAACTCCGTTGTTATCGCCCTTGAGGCTGAGTAACCAATTTTACAAGTGAATTGAATTTTACGGCTTGTGCCGGAGTTATGGTATAGGAGTTCTTTATTGTGTGAGACTCAAGTACAAACTGAAACTTAAAGCTAACAAAAATATATTTCATAGCGGCCACGCAAATATGCAGTGTTCGCCGGCTATGCACGGGCATCCGGCCAGACGAGCTCTTAAGTAACCGGACATTGCCGTTGCGCGGTTAACTTACACATCCTTTATTTCTGTACCAGATCTTTTCCCTGGAAGAATCAAATTTTCGGATAGGACGTCGTTAATTCAAGCTATTTCAGTTTTAAGCTGACTTGGACGTAAAATGTTGGTATTAAGCCTTCTGTTGGGCCAAGCAGCCACCAAAGATTGCATATAAAATGATAATCATATGCTAAGCTGCAGCTGTTGTTATCAGCATGTTTCGTCTCTGTTTTGTCCCCAGTTTCGCATGCGCTTTATTGTTTTTTGTAGCGTATGCGCTTTGGGGAGCTTTGGCTGAGCTTCTGCGCAAGCTCTTGGTTTGGCGTTTGTTGTGATTTGGAGTTGATTGGAGCCGCATAGATTTGGGTTAAATTGAACCAAAAATAAATATATTGAACCCTGATTTGAAACGCGTGTATTTATTCGGCTGCTATTAAAACTACTAATAGCATAACACCTTCCATGGTTGATATCAATTAACAGGCTTATGATTCCTGCTTGAATTTTTTTCACATTCATCGATCAGCCTACTCAATTCCTTCGTTACCATAAAGAATTTAATAGACTCTTTGTATACGTAATACGACTCTTGCAGTATTACAGTAATATTTTCTATTCTTTTGTTCATACTTCTGAAGTGTGTATTGACTTCTTCCGTAGTTTTCTTTAGAATATTGGTAGTAGAATCGATTAACGAAGTTTGTTTTTTGCTTAACTCTTTTAAATTTTCTTGGTTGTTCAACAAATTTTTCATATTTTCTTCCATTTGAACTCGATCACCTTCATCCATTACTCCAAACAAAATATGGTATAAAGAACCTATAAATTCAAACGGTGCCCGCCTTTGCCTCGATTTATTATGGGTCATGAAGAGTTTACTCAAAAATCTGTTTGAGGGTGTTCTCTAAAATAAGGTAGCACTGATCCTCAAACCCATGAAGTTTTTCACAGACTAATCTCATCTTGGTGATTATGTTTTTCCGTTTATGGATCATCTCGAAATATGCTTCCATATCGTAGTATATCACTACATTCCATGAGGATCAAACCACTTCTATGTCTCCCATTGGATCCAAATATACGAAGATTTGGAAATTTCATATTTTGAATCTCTGATTGCTGGTACTGCTTTTGTCAGCTGACAGCATAATGAAAGCATAATTAAGGCCAGCATCACTCTCAGCTTAGAAAATCTAGAAATACTTCTCGCTTTGGGCGGGTTGGATCTACTTTGAGGTGCTTCTGCGTCATCTAGATCATTTACACCAGCTAGGGGGCCTATTTTATTTAATGGTCTGGTTACCAAATTCTCTTGCACCCTAAGCTTAACAACTCGGACTTTTTCGTCCTTTCCTTTATGGACTTCTTCAACCCTTGCTAGAGGCCACCTCGCTGGATGGTAACTATCATCTTTTTTAGTACATTTTTTAAAATTAGTTTCACCTATTTCTGTTTCTAAGTCATTGCTGTCTTCTTCTTTTACCTCCCAATATCGGTCCATTTGTTTGAGCACGATACAGGTTGCTACGATTGAATTACTACCCCTGGATTTCGTGCATCCTGACAATGTCCATCTAAAGATAGTTTTTTGCCCAAGAAGCATACCCTTTTTGGTTATCTCCGGCAGTAAGATTTGTGGATACAAATTCGCACCAATTACCAGGTTAATTCGACCAGGTTTGTCGATATTGGGATCCGCTAAATAGAATCCTTTCCAATCCGACTTATTTATAAAAATTTTATTTGTGGGAAGACTTTTCATTAATTTTGGCAAAACAATTACAAACCCACTTCTTTTGAATATTTAATATTATTCTTGATTGTCAATTTTAATTTGTGATTTGAAGCACAGGGTGATATTCCACTTAATTCAGCGTGCGCTTTTATTTTTGCAACTTAAGTTTTTGTGCCGCTTCTTCAGAAATTAGAGTGCTTTGTGACCCATTGTCAATCAATGCTCTAAATTTCCCGAATTTACCATCTTGACCTTTAATCTGAACACACGCCGTGGCCAACAACGCTGGTTCAGAGGTTATGCATGTATTTACATTATCTTTTTTAAAATGCAACATGCTATGGTGCAATTTTTGACAATATGAGCATACTAACTCGCTTGAACATTTTGTGTTTGAACTGTTGTTTAACATCTGCAACACACATTCAATTTTTTAACTATATTTGATTTTTCTTGTGGACTTAATGGTTTAAATTTATAGCAAACAATTAATTGATGCCCGGGAATTTTTCACATCGGGCATGTTTGGTATTATTTTTCTGGTTGGTGACTCATTTCCAACTGATGTCAACAAACTAAGCCGTTGATCTAAAAATTCTGTGACATCTTTCAAATTTTGCCATTTGACTTTTTTACTTGAACCTCATATTGTTGCAGAGCCTCTTACTGTTGCAGAGCATAGTATATTTCTTTTTAATAATATGCGCAAAAATGCAATCTGATTCTTCGGTCAGATTTGCTTTGATTGATTGAATTGATTCATTTATAGAATCAATTGTATTTTTTAAATGCCTATATGAGTCAAAATTTATTTTTGGAAGCTCAATCAGGCGATTCTGGTCTGAATTGGTCTGAAAATATTTTTCTATTATTCTCATACCTTTTTATGAGCAACTCCCAGGCTGCATCATAATTATTGCCTGAGCCAAGCAATAAATGGGAGACCACATTTCGTGCTTCCTCTTTTAGAGCACTTTTAAGGTAGCTTAGCTTCAAGGATGGACATAATCCATTCTTGAATGCACAAGCTCCTTGAATAACTCATAAAAATGATCCCAATCTTTGGAGTCTTCAAAGAAACTGGGAACTCAATTTTTGATAGGGTAGGCCATTTGTCCATTTTAAGTCTACTACCTTCTACCTTTTCTAATCGACTTACTTCGATTTTATTATTCATGAGCTCAATGTGTATTTCAACATCTTCTCTGAGCCCTTTTTTTTTTGGGCATAAATTTATTATTAAGCCCTTCAATATTTATTAAATCGGACACTGTTTCTACTCTGCTGAGAAACATTTTTAATTTTTTAATTCTTATCGGAAAGGTTTCAGCTTTCCTTTCCTGAATTTCTATGTAAGTTTGCTCGAGGTAATCCTATAGCACCCTAAAACCTAGAAAAGAGCTCATCCTGGCCAATAATGTTTTTAATTTTTCCTTGGCGGACTTAAATTTGGAAAGCATGCTATCGAAATGTGTTTTTGTAAAATATTCATGCTTTACAGCACCAAGTTGAACCAAATGATTATGGTTCGTACAGGCTCTAAGCTCGATATTTTTATGTGACTCCCTATCCTCTTTTAAATACGAATTTTTTGCGAGAAGCGCATCTACTTGCCGGGTGAGACGCACCTGGTCTTTTATAATCGCAATTTTTTCTTTTGTCGACATTTTAACTCTTTTTTTTTTTTTTAATTACAATTCAATGTAAGTTATAAAACTAAAAAGTTATTTTATATTATTTTTTTTTTTTTTGCGCGGTTCCCACTGCATACGTACAGCCCACCTCCCGTCCAACCGACCGAGGGGCGCTGCCGCGTGACGTACGGCTCGAATCGCGGGAATAGATCCGAGATAGTTAAGCGAAAATTAGGAGAATGATATCACGAGGAAGAGTGTTGCACAGATAAGGCGGTTAATATAAGCGATTTAAGATTGTTAGTTGAGCAAGGTGACAAGATGTGGTAGAGACCATTGTAGTCCGAACATAATACCCTGAACGGATCGTGTTGGGCATATGTCGAACTACAATGGCTGAGGAGTAGAGGACGAAAGTTTCTAGTCCTTCTACTAGGAACGTTAAAATTTAAGAGTGTTAGTAAATGCTGGCTGTCTATATTTCCATAAATAAGATTATATAGAAACATGACACCCAGCATCGTTCTACGGTTTGTTAATGATGGTAAGTTGATTAGTAAAAGTCTACTAGGATAAGAGGGGAGGTAAAGATTTGCATCCCAATAAAGTCCCCTAAGAGCAAAAGTAAGGAAGTAAGAATCTAAGAATCTACAACCCTTCGTATGGACTGATGAAATTTTTTGACGCACCCGTGTCTATTAAAAGCTTCATTTCTAGCCCCGCTACTCTTCGCCTGATGACGGGTAGCAGGGACTTTCCTCTAAAAAATTAATGACGTCCGAATTATATTCCTTAGTGGCGTCGTCGTCATTTTCTTGAGCCGCGTCTGAAGCTGCGGGGGTATATTTAACCCCGGATTCACCTGCGCCCTGCACGACGTGGTTAACCCTCTGCCTTTTATGTGGGCCCGATCGATCGGACTCTGCCGGCTTCCTGTTTTGGTATGCCGGGGATAGATACGGCTTAAGCATCCTGGAAAGTGATGAATCAATGTCCATGGGTTCAGGAGTGCCTCCGCTGTGTGGGGCACAGTGTACCTGTGCCTTGTATTGCTTGGCGTAGTACGGATTTTTGCCAGTATTTTTCTGGGCATTCGCCGGCGCAGAAGCCTGACGGTGTTCTTGTGCTTTTGGATATTGTTTTTTATCCTTGTCCTCCTGGCTTCTGGCAAACGAAGCCGCGAAGGAGTACCTACCACGAGAGCGTGGTTAGATTCTATTTCTTGTGCCAAAGCGAGGGCTGAAGGCATATCTTTCGGCTTTGCCGAAAAGAGGACATCCATAATGCTACGCTTAAGTCCCGAGATAAATACTCGAAGTGCGTCGTCCCGGAATTTGTCACACATAGTACTGCAGTAGGGTCATATTTCCCTGTCTGAGAGTACCCATCTCCTGCTCGATAACGTGAATTTGACGCTTATCATTGTACATAAATTCGAGTCGATTTATAATCGCGTCGAAATTCAGCACAGTGCCAAACGAGGATAGCACGGCATCGGCAGGGCCTCTTATTTTACTCTTAATAATTATAACGGCCTGATAATGGCGAGAGCTATTTACATAGTTCCTAAAAATATAATATGCGGCTACCGCCGCTTGCCGCCAGGAAACGTATGCTTCCTGCGCTCCCGTAAATTCGGGCAGGCACTTAACGGCATCTAGGGGCTCGTCACATTTGACGTTGTCCCTGATTTCTATGGGTTCATATGCTTTGATTTTGGGAGCTTCCGCAAGCGCGGGAGCGATTTGTACTGCGTTGACCTGTTCAGTCAGCCAGGCGAAGTTCGTTTTCCCTATGCTGGCTTTCGATATTGGCTTCTTGAACGGCATGTTGAACGGCCGCCTGTATAGTGGCTGTCATTTGTTCCATGCAGAAAGCCATTTTCGCGTGTATGAGTGCTCTAGCGTTTGCGCTTTTTGGGGTGAAAGATCTGGCCGGTCTTTCGGACTCGGACTCAGAATCACTGGAGAATTGTCTTACGCTTCTATATCGTCGGAAGGGGTTGCTCATGTGGAGCTGTAGTTATGTATAAAACACGAGAAAAACAAGAAAGGAAAGCTAACTTCGGGCGGAGCCGAAGTTTATATACCCTTGCAGTTCAGTCGCAGTCCGCTAGGTGGCGCCACCCATCTTATTTTATTAGATATATAGCGGATCGTTTATAGTCGGCCGATCCTTATGAAAATTGGCAGATCAGATTGTTTTCCCCAAAATAGAATCTGTACCAAATCCCATCTTTCTAACTTAAAAAACACCAAAGATATGCCAATTCCGATCGTTCTATGACAGCTATAGGATATAGTCGGCCGATCCTTATGAAATTTTGCACACAAGATATTTTGGTCAAATATAACATGTGTGGAACGTCCCAATCCTCTATCTTAAAAAACAACGAAGTTATGGCATTTCCGATCAATCAGTTATATGGCAGCTATAGGATATAGTCGACCGATCCCGGCCGTTCCGACTTATATACTGCCTGCAAAGGAAAGAAGGATGTGTGCAAAGTTTCAACTCGATAGCTTTAAAACTGAGAGACTAGTTTGCGTAGAAACGGACAGACGGACAGACGGACATGCTCATATCGACTCAGGAGGTGATCCTGATCAAGAATATATATACTTTATAGGGTCGGAGATGTCTCCTTCACTGCGTTGCACACTTTTGACCAAAATTATAATACCCTCTGCAAGGGTATAAAAAAACAAATTCATGCTCGAATTGCATGCCCACAGGGGTGATTGGTAGGGTGAGGGGGCTCGCGAGGGCTGAGCCGTCGTTTTATTTATGTGTGCGGGCTCGTCGAACTGCACTATTGCTTTGCCAACTAGAGGCAAGGTGAGGGGTATGCGGGGACTGAGCCTCCGCTATGACACAAAGATAAAAATAAAAAAAACAAAGTGCCACACACTGCATGCGCGGCCGTATCGTATTCCCAACAATGGAGAGGGGAAACAAAACGGAAAATAAATAACCAAGACTGTGCAGCTAATACCAAGAATTTTTGTGTAACAAAAGAGACATATAAAAGCTGAATTAAATGCACACAATTATATGAATTATTTTTGATTGGAAATTAAATTTTCAGTTAGTGACTTTTTTGTCTTGATTAAGAATTTTCTATTCTGCAACTTTTGCGTTGTTGTATAAAAATGTTTATTTATTTATTCATACAGAAAAAAGAAATGCAAACAATATTGGGAAATAAATATCCCAAAAATGGTTTATATAAAAAATGTGTATAAAATTTTTATTGTTTATAAAAAAATTTGTATAAAAATACAATGCTAAACCGTCAGCCAATTAATGGAAACATTAATTAATGTAAAAAATGTTAAAAGGGCTGCAGTTTTTTAGCTGTCAGTGTAACACAATTTCACTACTTTTTTTATTTAACAAAAAAACCAATGAAGACGTGAAGGATGGGTGAAAGTGCTCACTTCCATGATTTTACGATGGGCGCCAATTAATTAAATTAAGGGATAGGGATAGTTGTATGTCCGTTGCTGGAGAGGATGTCTTCAGTAGAGGGTGATATGATATCCCTCGCGGTTGCCTAGGGTTCTTCCTTCTCGCTGGAAGTTATGTTGGGAGTTACTAACTCCGTTGTTATCGCCCTTGAGGCTGAGTAACCAATTTTACAAGTGAATTGAATTTTACGGCTTGTGCCGGAGTTTTGGTATAGGAGTTCTTTATTGTGTGAGACTCAAGTACAAACTGAAACTTAAAGCTAACAAAAATATATTTCATAGCGGCCACGCAAATATGCAGTGTTCGCCGGCTATGCACGGGCATCCGGCCAGACGAGCTCTTAAGTAACCGGACATTGCCGTTGCGCGGTTAACTTCAGTTAACTTACACATCCTTTATTTCTGTACCAGATCTTTTCCCTGGAAGAATCAAATTTTCGGATAGGACGTCGTTAATTCAAGCTATTTCAGTTTTAAGCTGACTTGGACGTAAAATGTTGGTATTAAGCCTTCTGTTGGGCCAAGCAGCCACCAAAGATTGCATATAAAATGATAATCATATGCTAAGCTGCAGCTGTTGTTATCAGCATGTTTCGTCTCTGTTTTGTCCCCAGTTTCGCATGCGCTTTATTGTTTTTTGTAGCGTATGCGCTTTGGGGAGCTTTGGCTGAGCTTCTGCGCAAGCTCTTGGTTTGGCGTTTGTTGTGATTTGGAGTTGATTGGAGCCGCATAGATTTGGGTTAAATTGAACCAAAAATAAATATATTGAACCCTGATTTGAAACGCGTGTATTTATTCGGCTGCTATTAAAACTACTAATAGCATAACACCTTCCATGATATCAATTAACAGGCTTATGATTCCTGCTTGAATTTTTTTCACATTCATCGATCAGCCTACTCAATTCCTTCGTTACCATAAAGAATTTAATAGACTCTTTGTATACGTAATACGACTCTTGCAGTATTACAGTAATATTTTCTATTCTTTTGTTCATACTTCTGAAGTGTGTATTGACTTCTTCCGTAGTTTTCTTTATAATATTGGTAGTAGAATCGATTAACGAAGTTTGTTTTTTGCTTAACTCTTTTAAATTTTCTTGGTTGTTCAACAAATTTTTCATATTTTCTTCCATTTGAACTCGATCACCTTCATCCATTACTCCAAACAAAATATGGTATAAAGAACCTATAAATTCAAACGGTGCCCGCCTTTGCCTCGATTTATTATGGGTCATGAAGAGTTTACTCAAAAATCTGTTTGAGGGTGTTCTCTAAAATAAGGTAGCACTGATCCTCAAACCCATGAAGTTTTTCACAGACTAATCTCATCTTGGTGATTATGTTTTTCCGTTTATGGATCATCTCGAAATATGCTTCCATATCGTAGTATATCACTACGTTCCATGAGGATGAAACCACTTCTATGTCTCCCATTGGATCCAAATATACGAAGATTTGGAAATTTCATATTTTGAATCTCTGATTGCTGGTACTGCTTTTGTCAGCTGACAGCATAATGAAAGCATAATTAAGGCCAGCATCACTCTCAGCTTAGAAAATCTAGAAATACTTCTCGCTTTGGGCGGGTTGGATCTACTTTGAGGTGCTTCTGCGTCATCTAGATCATTTACACCAGCTAGGGGGCCTATTTTATTTAATGGTCTGGTTACCAAATTCTCTTGCACCCTAAGCTTAACAACTCGGACTTTTTCGTCCTTTCCTTTATGGACTTCTTCAACCCTTGCTAGAGGCCACCTCGCTGGATGGTAACTATCATCTTTTTTAGTACATTTTTTAAAATTAGTTTCACCTATTTCTGTTTCTAAGTCATTGCTGTCTTCTTCTTTTACCTCCCAATATCGGTCCATTTGTTTGAGCACGATACAGGTTGCTACGATTGAATTACTACCCCTGGATTTCGTGCATCCTGACAATGTCCATCTAAAGATAGTTTTTTGCCCAAGAAGCATACCCTTTTTGGTTATCTCCGGCAGTAAGATTTGTGGATATAAATTCGCACCAATTACCAGGTTAATTCGACCAGGTTTGTCGATATTGGGATCCGCTAAATAGAATCCTTTCCAATCCGACTTATTTAGAAAAATTTAATATTAATAAAAATTTAAAAATTAAAATTTAATATAAACTAATATAATATTAATATTTAATATTATAAAATTTAATAATATATATATATAATAATATATTATTAAAAATTTAAAACCTGCGCCCTGCACGACGTGGTTAACCCTCTGCCTTTTATGTGGGCCCGATCGATCGGACTCTGCCGGCTTCCTGTTTTGGTATGCCGGGGATAGAGACGGCTTAAGCATCCTGGAAAGTGATGAATCAATGTCCATGGGTTCAGGGGTGCCTCCGCTGTGTGGGGCACAGTGTACCTGTGCCTTGTATTGCTTGGCGTAGTACGGATTTTTGCCAGTATTTTTCTGGGCATTCGCCGGCGCAGAAGCCTGACGGTGTTCTTGTGCTTTTGGATATTGTTTTTTATCCTTGTCCTCCTGGCTTCTGGCAAACGAAGCCGCGAAGGAGTACCTACCACGAGAGCGTGGTTAGATTCTATTTCTTGTGCCAAAGCGAGGGCTGAAGGCATATCTTTCGGCTTTGCCGAAAAGAGGACATCCATAATGCTACGCTTAAGTCCCGAGATAAATACTCGAAGTGCGTCGTCCCGGAATTTGTCACACATAGTACTGCAGTAGGGTCATATTTCCCTGTCTGAGAGTACCCATCTCCTGCTCGATAACGTGAATTTAACGCTTATCATTGTACATAAATTCGAGTCGATTTATAATCGCGTCGAAATTCAGCACAGTGCCAAACGAGGATAGCACGGCATCGGCAGGGCCTCTTATTTTACTCTTAATAATTATAACGGCCTGATAATGGCGAGAGCTATTTACATAGTTCCTAAAAATATAATATGCGGCTACCGCCGCTTGCCGCCAGGAAACGTATGCTTCCTGCGCTCCCGTAAATTCGGGCAGGCACTTAACGGCATCTAGGGGCTCGTCACATTTGACGTTGTCCCTGATTTCTATGGGTTCATATGCTTTGATTTTGGGAGCTTCCGCAAGCGCGGGAGCGATTTGTACTGCGTTGACCTGTTCAGTCAGCCAGGCGAAGTTCGTTTTCCCTATGCTGGCTTTCGATATTGGCTTCTTGAACGGCATGTTGAACGGCCGCCTGTATAGTGGCTGTCATTTGTTCCATGCAGAAAGCCATTTTCGCGTGTATGAGTGCTCTAGCGTTTGCGCTTTTTGGGGTGAAAGATCTGGCCGGTCTTTCGGACTCGGACTCAGAATCACTGGAGAATTGTCTTACGCTTCTATATCGTCGGAAGGGGTTGCTCATGTGGAGCTGTAGTTATGTATAAAACACGAGAAAAAAAAAACAAATTCATGCTCGAATTGCATGCCCACAGGGGTGATTGGTAGGGTGAGGGGGCTCGCGAGGGCTGAGCCGTCGTTTTATTTATGTGTGCGGGTCGAACTGCACTATTGCTTTGCCAACTAGAGGCAAGGTGAGGGGTATGCGGGGACTGAGCCTCCGCTATGACACAAAGATACAAATAAAAAAAACAAAGTGCCACACACTGCATGCGCGGCCGTATCGTATTCCCAACAATGGAGAGGGGAAAAAAAACGGAAAATAAATAACCAAGACTGTGCAGCTAATACCAAGAATTTTTGTGTAACAAAAGAGACATATAAAAGCTGAATTAAATGCACACAATTATATGAATTATTTTTGATTGGAAATTAAATTTTCAGTTAGTGACTTTTTTGTCTTGATTAAGAATTTTCTATTCTGCAACTTTTGCGTTGTTGTATAAAAATGTTTATTTATTTATTCATACAGAAAAAAGAAATGCAAACAATATTGGGAAATAAATATACCAAAAATGGTTTATATAAAAAATGTGTATAAAATTTTTATTGTTTATAAAAAAATTTGTATAAAAATACAATGCTAAACCGTCAGCCAATTAATGGAAACATTAATTAATGTAAAAAATGTTAAAGGGGCTGCAGTTTTTTAGCTGTCAGTGTAACACAATTTCACTACTTTTTTTATTTAACAAAAAAACCAATGAAGACGTGAAGGATGGGTGAAAGTGCTCACTTCCATGATTTTACGATGGGCGCCAATTAATTAAATTAAGGGATAGGGATAGTTGTATGTCCGTTGCTGGAGAGGATGTCTTCAGTAGAGGGTGATATGATATCCCTCGCGGTTGCCTAGGGTTCTTCCTTCTCGCTGGAAGTTATGTTGGGAGTTACTAACTCCGTTGTTATCGCCCTTGAGGCTGAGTAACCAATTTTACAAGTGAATTGAATTTTACGGCTTGTGCCGGAGTTTTGGTATAGGAGTTCTTTATTGTGTGAGACTCAAGTACAAACTGAAACTTAAAGCTAACAAAAATATATTTCATAGCGGCCACGCAAATATGCAGTGTTCGCCGGCTATGCACGGGCATCCGGCCAGACGAGCTCTTAAGTAACCGGACATTGCCGTTGCGCGGTTAACTTCAGTTAACTTACACATCCTTTATTTCTGTACCAGATCTTTTCCCTGGAAGAATCAAATTTTCGGATAGGACGTCGTTAATTCAAGCTATTTCAGTTTTAAGCTGACTTGGACGTAAAATGTTGGTATTAAGCCTTCTGTTGGGCCAAGCAGCCACCAAAGATTGCATATAAAATGATAATCATATGCTAAGCTGCAGCTGTTGTTATCAGCATGTTTCGTCTCTGTTTTGTCCCCAGTTTCGCATGCGCTTTATTGTTTTTTGTAGCGTATGCGCTTTGGGGAGCTTTGGCTGAGCTTCTGCGCAAGCTCTTGGTTTGGCGTTTGTTGTGATTTGGAGTTGATTGGAGCCGCATAGATTTGGGTTAAATTGAACCAAAAATAAATATATTGAACCCTGATTTGAAACGCGTGTATTTATTCGGCTGCTATTAAAACTACTAATAGCATAACACCTTCCATGATATCAATTAACAGGCTTATGATTCCTGCTTGAATTTTTTTCACATTCATCGATCAGCCTACTCAATTCCTTCGTTACCATAAAGAATTTAATAGACTCTTTGTATACGTAATACGACTCTTGCAGTATTACAGTAATATTTTCTATTCTTTTGTTCATACTTCTGAAGTGTGTATTGACTTCTTCCGTAGTTTTCTTTATAATATTGGTAGTAGAATCGATTAACGAAGTTTGTTTTTTGCTTAACTCTTTTAAATTTTCTTGGTTGTTCAACAAATTTTTCATATTTTCTTCCATTTGAACTCGATCACCTTCATCCATTACTCCAAACAAAATATGGTATAAAGAACCTATAAATTCAAACGGTGCCCGCCTTTGCCTCGATTTATTATGGGTCATGAAGAGTTTACTCAAAAATCTGTTTGAGGGTGTTCTCTAAAATAAGGTAGCACTGATCCTCAAACCCATGAAGTTTTTCACAGACTAATCTCATCTTGGTGATTATGTTTTTCCGTTTATGGATCATCTCGAAATATGCTTCCATATCGTAGTATATCACTACGTTCCATGAGGATGAAACCACTTCTATGTCTCCCATTGGATCCAAATATACGAAGATTTGGAAATTTCATATTTTGAATCTCTGATTGCTGGTACTGCTTTTGTCAGCTGACAGCATAATGAAAGCATTATTAAGGCCAGCATCACTCTCAGCTTAGAAAATCTAGAAATACTTCTCGCTTTGGGCGGGTTGGATCTACTTTGAGGTGCTTCTGCGTCATCTAGATCATTTACACCAGCTAGGGGGCCTATTTTATTTAATGGTCTGGTTACCAAATTCTCTTGCACCCTAAGCTTAACAACTCGGACTTTTTCGTCCTTTCCTTTATGGACTTCTTCAACCCTTGCTAGAGGCCACCTCGCTGGATGGTAACTATCATCTTTTTTAGTACATTTTTTAAAATTAGTTTCACCTATTTCTGTTTCTAAGTCATTGCTGTCTTCTTCTTTTACCTCCCAATATCGGTCCATTTGTTTGAGCACGATACAGGTTGCTACGATTGAATTACTACCCCTGGATTTCGTGCATCCTGACAATGTCCATCTAAAGATAGTTTTTTGCCCAAAAAGCATACCCTTTTTGGTTATCTCCGGCAGTAAGATTTGTGGATATAAATTCGCACCAATTACCAGGTTAATTCGACCAGGTTTGTCGATATTGGGATCCGCTAAATAGAATCCTTTCCAATCCGACTTATTTATAAAAATTTTATTTGTGGGAAGACTTTTCATTAATTTTGGCAAAACAATTACAAACCCACTTCTTTTGAATATTTAATATTATTCTTGATTGTCAATTTTAATTTGTGATTTGAAGCACAGGCTGATATTCCACTTAATTCAGTGTGCGCTTTTATTTTTGCAACTTAAGTTTTTGTGCCGCTTCTTCAGAAATTAGAGTGCTTTGTGACCCATTGTCAATCAATGCTATAAATTTCTCGAATTTACCATCTTGACCTTTAATCTGAACATACGCCGTGGCCAACAACGCTGGTTCAGAGGTTATGCATGTATTTACATTATCTTTTTTAAAATGCAACAAGCTATGGTGTAATTTTTGACAATATGAGCATACTAACTCGCTTGTACATTTTGTGTTTGAACTGTGCTTTAAACATCTGCAACACACATTCAATTTTTTAACTATATTTGATTTTTCTTGTGGACTTAATGCTTTAAATTTATAGCAAACAATTAATTGGTGCCCGGGAATTTTGCACATCGGGCATTGGTCGGGCATTTGGTTATTTGTGTGATTATTTTGAATTATTTTTATAGTTGGTGACTCATTTCCAACTGATGTCAACGAACTAAGCCGTTGATCTAAAAATTCTATGACATCTTTGTTTTTAATTTTTCCTTGGCGGACTTAAATTTGGAAAGCATGCTATCGAAATATGTTTTTGTAAAATATTCATGCTTTACAGCACCAAGTTGAACCAAATGATTATGGTTCGTACAGGCTCTAAGCTCGATATTTTTATGTGACTCCCTATCCTCTTCTAAATACGAATTTTTTGCGAGAAGCGCATCTACTTGCCGGGTGAGACGCACCTGGTCTTTTATAATCGCAATTTTTTCTTTTGTCGACATTTTATCCCTTTTTTTTTTTTTTTAATTACAATTCAATGTAAGTTATAAAACTAAAAAGTTATTTTATTTTATTTTTGAAGTGAAACTTCTTATACGACGCCGGAAAATGTTGCGTTAAACGTTTAACGCTCCAGTGGAGGGGGAATAGCGTTGAACGCTTAACACAACTCGGAAGGAGAAGAGGAAAAGAGAAAGATAGAGTGCGAGAGAGAGAGAGAGTGAATGAGAGTAAGGTATCGCCAGGCGCATGCGCTGCTATGGCGATACACGTAGCGCGTAACAGCTGCGTTTATGAACGACAACGAACCTCCTGTATCCGTACCAAATTTTGATTTCGGTGTAAGATTTCAACGAAATGAAACAAGAAATTCAGGCGTTGCTATTTATCACAATGAGCAAGACAAATGTCATATTCTTACTCCTCATTTAGATATAAAGGCGCCATACGCGAGTGATGCTGATGCAACGATATCAACATCAACAAGAATTGGCGATTTGTGTGCGGTAGAATGCAAAATCAACCCTAGCGATAATCATAATAGTAAAAAATTGAATTTAATTGCCGTTTATATATCACCAAATTCATCGATGAGAGATATAAAATTTTTTATCGGTAAAGCTTTATTACCGTTGTCAACTGCAGGTTCGCAAGCTCTCGCAGAGATTATCGGAGAGCCAGTAGAGTATAGCGAACAACCGGTACTCCTTGAGGGAGATTTTAATATCAATTTCTCATTGCCAGAAGCTGAACCATTGCTGGCATTCCTCAGAGAGAAATTTTCATTAGAAATGATCAATGGAAGAAATGATCCGACGACAAAAGGAGGTACGACTATTGATGCGGTATTTGCGAGAAATATAGATAAAATAGATGTAAGACATTTCATATCGTATTTTAGTTATCATAATCCAATTGTAAATATTATAGATATGAATCCGTCAGAACCCAGAGATGATCATTGATTTGGACTTTGCTTTATAATAAATTTATAAAATGTGAATTGAAGAAAGTGTTGGTCACTCCACCTTATTTTTATCCTTTCCCTCCCGCTATTTTTCTTTTATACGAAATAATATGCATTTTTTGGAATATCGCTAAGAAGTTTCACTTCTTTCGCGCGTAGGGACTCCACGCACACAATTTTTTTTTTTTTTTTTGCGCGGTTCCCACTGCATACGTACAGCCCACCTCCCGTCCAACCGACCGAGGGGCGCTGCCGCGTGACGTACAGCTCGAATCGCGGGAATAGATCCGAGATAGTTAAGCGAAAATTAGGAGAAAGATATCACGAGGAAGAGTGTTGCACAGATAAGGCGGTTAATATAAGCGATTTAAGATTGTTAGTTGAGCAAGGTGACAAGATGTGGTAGAGACCATTGTAGTCCAAACATAATAACATAATCCTGGTGAGGACTAGATCGGTAAAAAGACATGAGTTTACATTTCGATCCATTAAGCTTTAGGTTATTTGCTAAACACCAATTTTGAAGATTATCCAAATCGAATTGAAGTCTAGACTGGGCGCTAGTGAATTTATACTGAAGGCATAGCGTAACATCATCCGCGTACATAAGTACAAGTGAATTAGTTAAGGCAAGGGGCAAGTCATTAATAAACAGAGTAAAAAGTAGGGGTCCAAGATGGCTTCCTTAGGGCACCCCAGATGTGGCGCGGACTAAACGCGAGGTAACATCTTTAAAGAAAACACGTTGGGTTCTCCCAGATAAGTAGCTCGAGATCCAGATAAGAAGATCAGTTGGGAATCCCAAAAGACTGAGTTTACTTATAAGAAGCGAATGGTTAACAGAGTCAAATGCTTGACTGAAGTCAGTGTAAATGACGTCTGTTTGTAAGCCATTCCGGAAGCCATCCGTGATAAAAGATGTTAGCTCCAATAAGTTGGCAGTGGTGGAGCGTCGCTTCATGAAGACATGCTGGCACGGAGTTATTATTGAACTACATAGGTGTTGCAAATGTGGAGTGATAAGTTTTTGAAAAAGGTTTGGAATTGCTGACAATTTAGAGATGCCTCTATTTCAGCTTATAAAACTAGAAAACCAAACTTGGCGATGACTATAATTGCTGCTGTTGTTTTGATTATTTTGCTGTCGCTGCGCTGTTGATGCTGCTACTCCTTGGGATGTTTTCACTGCTGCTTGGCTGATGTTGCTCCTGATGTTGGTGTCGCTGCGGATGTTGCTTCTGCTTGGGTCCCTGTTGCTTCGGATGTTGCTTTTGCTTGGGTCCCTGTTGCTTCGGATGTTGCTTCTGCTTGGGGTGTTCACTGCTGCTGTGACTGATGTTTCTTCTGCTAGTCACGGCTGATACTGATGTTTTTTTTTTGATTTTTGTTGATGTTTTCCGATTTAATTTTTGTTGATTTTTTTTTTTAAGTTCTATTTATTTATTTTTTTAATTTCTTTTGTCCACAATCACTTTTTCAAGTAATCACTTTACTTTTTCTTTTTAACTTTTCCGATGTAGGGCCTCGGATACGCCAACACACAAAATTTATCTTTTATATAAAATTATATATTTATTTTTTATTCCGGTGTCGTTCCGGAAAAAACACGATAGAAAGAAACCAAATATTTATTTTTATTTTTACTTTCTATTTAATTATGCTCATTGGCATTTATATTATTTTATTCTCTGTGTTCCACTTGGGGGAACAACAGAGGACTACGATATTTAAACTGAGCTCTTTTTTACTCAGATCGCAGCCTTATTTTGTAGCTACCCTGGACTGAGAATTTTACTTTTTTCTACTGTCACTTATAGGTGCCAGTTTTTTAAACCCGAGTCTCTTACCACAGGGGGGGGAAACGTCAGGGTGCCTCGAAGGACCAAATATTTAGAAATAATGGTGTTACTCCAATGAGTTCCGTTTAAAAACTTTTTTATTTCATACACTTCTCTTACAAGAAAGATACATCTTAAATCTATTTAAAACTACTTATCAACAAACTGCACGCTGACATGTGACCCTTTTTAAGTGCTTCTAGTGCACCACATACATATTTGTTTAGACTGCAGGAGATCGTTTTCAAGCCATGCTGTTAATAACTTATTCCCATGGGTCCGATATCTTACATTCTAGTTTGGAATTCGTATCGTGTTCAATGCTTGAACATTCTGCAAGGGCCACAAAAAAGGTGTACATTTTATATATTTTTAAATTCATTATATTGTCCTTTGATAACGCGGACTGTATATGTATCTGTGTACTTTTGCTTTTATAAATTTCTTTTCTTCAATATTAAAAAATTGTTATTATAATTGTTCGATAACAATATGTTGTTAATTATATAATTATATTTCATATTTTTAAAACTTTTTTACATTGTTCAAGTTATTTTATTAGCCCCCATTTTCAACTTAATGTTTGAACAGTGCCAAAAATGCATATACATGCATACATACAGCAGCGGATAACGGTGGGAGGCGAAAACAATAAGTTTACCGCTACATCTATTTGTATGTACACCAAATTATTTACGCACAAAATATATAAAATAATTTTTGACTGCACCTTATCTTTTTTATTTGGCAAATATTTACAATACCGAGAACGAGGGTTAGGGGGCGACAGTGATTGTGGAATAATTAATGCGTCTTAATTCCACATGTCCACAGGCAATTGTTCATTTATGTTGGCAATATGTTAATAAAATTTATATATAAACTTTGTTATTCACTTTGGCTCTACTATTTTGAAGTACGTATGCGCCAAGAATTAAAAGGAGTGTGCAATATTGCAGCCAAAGACGAATATTAATTTGTCTTTTCCACGGCAAATTTGTGAGCAACTTTTTTATTTTATTTTATTTTTATTTATATTTTTTTTTACATATACGTCATGTGTCACTGTCACAAGTGGGTTTTTTTGTTAAATTATAATAAACACAGTCCACCCGGAGGCGCCAATGTGTTAAATGAGATAATTTTATCTCAACGAAATATTAAAGGAAAGGTGGCTGCGTATTATAAACTTTCGAAAACGACGAAAAATCAAATGCATGCACTCGGCTATACGTTATAATTCGAAATGTATCAAATAATAAAACTTAAGTCTAACTTGTCTATTGCGGCGAAGCGAGGCGAATTCGCAAGAGAGCGCAACTGAGCTTTTATTTCGCTCTCGCTCCGCACTAGGTTTTTTCGTTATTCAACCCTCTAACTTAAAAAAACACCAAAATTAGGGCATTTCCGATCAATTAGTTATGTGGCAGCTATAGGATATAGTCGACCGATCCCGGCCGTTCCGACTTATATACAACCTGCAAAGAAAGGAAGGATGTGTGTAAAGATTCCACTTGATAGCTTTAAAGCTGAGAGACTAGTTTGCGTAGAAACCAACAGACAGACGCACATGCTCATATCGACTCAGGAGGTGATCCTGATCAAGAATATGTATACTTTGTGGGGTCGGAGATGTCTCCTTCACTGCGTTGCTCAAGCGTATAAAAACATAAATAATGTGCGATTGCAAATGTGCCGTGATAAAAGTAAACCTCTCTGAATAATTTTTATAAAAAATAAATATTCCAGAACCATACTATTTTCTGTCGAATTAAAATATTCGGCCCCAAAGCAAATTGTGTCTAGCGTTAACCAGGTAGTAGCCTTATGAGTTTCCACGGCCAATATAGGGGAAATAGTTGAGTCAGGAGTCCTAGAGATATCGGGTACAGGCAGAAGAGAACTCACCCACCGTTGTGGGAAACTAATAGCGCTGGTCCTTTAAAATTGTTTCTTATTATAGTAACGGCTTGGTAATAAGCGCTACTGCCTGGATAAGATTCAAATAATTCGGCGGCGGACTGCCTCCATGCCACATACTCGTCCTGTTTACCGGTAAAATCCGGAATTGACTTGACTATATCTAAGAGTATGACGCACTTCGCCGCTCCCGGTACTGAGGCCACCCTCTGATATGTTTCTATCTCTGGCGTTCTACACGCATATTTTCTTACTTCTGGTTAACGCCACTGATTTCATTCGCGAATTCGGCCCTAAGCCTCTGTTCTTGATTGGCTAAAGTACCCTGAACTAATGCCTCTATTTGGGCCGCGGCATTAGCTAGAGAGGCAGGGGCCAGTATTAAACGAAGTGTGTTCGCGGCCACATATGCCAAGGCAATAGAGCAAAGGAATCAGAATACTAATCTGCTCAAGGGCCAACACCGTGCGTTCGAGAAACAAGGAAAAAATTCCTGTGATGACCGAGGCTCGAAAAAAAATCCTCATTTCTTCAAAAAGGCAAACAAGAAAATGATGATTCCCGGCGTAAACAAGACATCTGAGTAGATTGGGGGATTGCCACAGAACCAATGGACATAGATTCATCATCCTTCAAGTTTAGTTCATAGACACTGGAGTGGCAAAAAATTATATAAGGCCCCTAAAGGAGCTGAAGAACGTAATGCTTGTCGACTCTCCATTTACTGTGAGTTCCATTCATGGCTCCAGTAAGGTAAAAGAAGCACATATTTGGCCTAAAGACTTCATTTTTTATATCCTTGCAGAGGATATTATGATTTTGGTCAAAATTGTGCAATGCAGTGAAGGAGACATCTCCGACCCTATAAAGTATATACATTCTTGATCAGGATCACCTCCTGAGTCGATATGAGCATGTCCGTCTATCTGTCTGTCCGCCTGTCTGTATGTTTCTACGCAAACTAGTCTCTCAGTTTTAAACTAGTCTCTATCGAGTACTAGCAAACTAGTCTCTATCGATTTGAAACTTTGCAAACATTTTTATTTTGTTTTCAGGCAGTATATAAGTCGGAAAGGCCGGGATCGGTCGACTATATCCTATAGCTGCCATATAACTGATTGATCGTAAATGCCAACTTTGGTGGTTTTTTAAGTTTGAGGGTTGGGACTTTCCATACATAGTATATTTGGCTAATTTCATAAGAATCGGCCGACTATATCCTATAACTGTCTTAGAATGATCGGAATTGGCATAAACTTGGTGTTTTTAAGTTAGAAAGATGGGATGGGAGGATGAATGGTGTACAAGGAGTTGAAGAGTCGCATGCGTCAAGCGACCGCAACACGCAACCAAAATCCACAGGATGTGTACATTGCATCAAAAACTACGCCAGACGTCTTCTTCGCCAAAGCTGCGAGGTCCCCATTCGGTCCCCTAAACACCACCAACGACTTCTCCTATGCCGATGCTCTACGATCTGGAATGGAAAATCCAAATCAGCCTAACTCACACAGTGCTCAACAGGCCCCAGAACAGCCACATAGCAAAACGGAAACTATGATGCTTACCCTCCAACAAAGTATGATGAAGCTTATGTCATTCATGAAAACGACCATGCAAACACTTGTTCATACAGTTGATCGTTGCACAACAGTCTAAATAATCTATGCAGACTCTACGAATATCAATGTGGAACGCCAATGGTGTCTCACGGCATAAACTAGAATTGTCACGATTCTTGATCGATAACCATATTGACGTTATGCTACTGGTGGAAACGCATCTTACAAGCAAATACAACTTTCAAATCAAAGGCTATACAATTTACCGCACAAATCATTCAGATGGGAAAGCCCACGGCGGAACTGGAGTTCTAATCAGAGAACGTTTAAAACACCATTTTCACAAAAGGTTTGAAACAAACTTCTAGCAGGCCACATCGATACAAATTCAGTCTAGAAACGGAAGCCTTTCAATCGCTGCCGTTTACTGCCCTCCACGTTTCTCAATCTCGGAAGGAAAATTTATGGACTTCTACAATTCACTTAAGGATCGTTTTATAGCCCCAGGAGACTACACCGCCAAACACACGCACTGGGGATCACGTCTAGTGACTCCCAGAGGAAGGCAATTGTACAATGCAATTATAAATGTGAGAAATAAACTGGACTATGTTTCCCCTGGAAATCCCACATACTGGCCAACCGACCCACGCAAGCTCCCAGACCTTATTGTTTTTGCGGTGACAAAAAACATACCTTGCAATCTAATAACTGCCAAAGCAGTCCCGGACTTATCATCAGACCACTCGCCTGTGCTTTTAACGCTTCTTCAAGGCCCAGAAAGAAGTACTCGTTGCGGCAGCCAAAATCTCTCGCTGTTCGAAGTTGATATACCCTTGCAGTTGAGTCGCAGTCCGCTAGGTGGCGACACGCATCTTATATTATAAGATATATAGCGGATCGTATATAACCGACCGAAGTTATGGCATCAGTTAAGCTATAGGATATAGTCGACCGGCCGTTCCGACTTATATACTAGCTGCAAGGAAAAGAAGGATGTGTGCAAAGTTTCAACTCGACAGCTTTAAAACTGAGAGACTAGTTTGCGTAGAAACCGACAGGCAGACGGACATGCTTATATCGAGATGTCTCCTTCACTGCGTTGCACACTTTTGACCAAAATTATAATACCTTCTGCAAGGGTATAAAAATTATCCTTAAGAATGAAATGAGAGGAAGTGTTTACGCACTCTAACATGGCGGTGCTATTTAACAACTCGATTGTTGCTACAATTCGTACGGAGACTAACGAACCCATATATTCAAAGCTATATTCTTATCTAATGGGTGCAGCAAGTTTTGTTAACACAGAAATCAAACAGCTGTTAAAAGATGGCATTATCCGGCCTTCTAGGTCTCCATATAACAGCCCGACATGGATTGTTGACAAAAAAGGGCTTGATAACGATGGCAACAAAAAAAAACGACTGGTGATCGACTTCAGGAAACTGAATGAACGAACCATCGCCGATCGTTATCCTATGCCAAGTATTCCTATGATTCCAGCGAACTTAGGAAAGGCAAAGTTTTTCACTACCCTAGACTTAAAATCGGGATACCACCAGATTTATCTCACCGAAAAAGACCGTGAAAAAACGGCTTTCTCCATAAACGGAGGAAAGTATGAATTTTGCCGTTTACGCTTTGGACTGAAAAATGCGGGGAGCATTTTCTAAACGGCGATCGATGACGTGATCGATCACGCGAACAAATCGAATAGACGACGCGATAATTTTCACCTAAAATGCGGCTGACCATGTCGTACACATCGACACAGTCCTGAAATGCTTGGGCGAAGCCAACATGATAATGGCACCAGAAAAAACCAAGTTCTTTAAAGAAACTGTCGAATTTTTCAAAGATTCTAAGGACTGCAGCGTACATCCACAGAGATCCCGTTAGTAAAAAAACTACAACTACAAGCTAAATATATTTATACACATTGTATCATCTCAATTTTATATGCACGTAAAATAAAGATTATCATAACATTTAAGGAGTTTATTTAGGCTTAATTTTCCGAGTGCATCAAACATGGTCATCGAAAAATTTGGTAATTCCGACGTGATTTAATTAATAGAAAAAACTAATTTCATGAACTTAAATTAGACCTCGTCCAAACATATGAGGTTTAGCTTGTGCAGTGCCTAAATAAACATATATATGCAATTTGTGCTTAAATAGCATACCGTGGCTAATAAAAAAAACAGTTTTATACCCTTGAAGAGGGTTATTGAATTTTGGTCAAAAGGGTGCAATGCAGTGAAGGAGACATCTCCGATCCTATAAAGTATATATATTTTTTATCAGTGAGTCGATATACCTTCTGAGTCGATATAAGCATGTCTGTCTGTCTGTTTCTACACAAACCAGTCTCTCAGTTTTAAAACTATCGACTTAAAACTTTGCACACATCCTTCTTTTATTTGCAGGCAGTATATAAGCCGGAATGGCCGGGATCGACTATATCCTATAGCTGCCATACAACTGAACGATCGAAAAGGGCACAACCTTGCTATTTTTAAAGATTCTTCGGCTAACTATATACGATCTTATACATATATATAATAAGAATGGGTATATCAACTTAGGTTCCGCCCGAAGCTAGCTTTCCTTTCTTGCAGCTTTCAAGCCTTGGCTTCTCATCCCCTCCCTGTCTTCAGTGGTGGATACACGGAATACTCGGGATTCAGCATAAGAAGAAGTTCGCTTATTGGAAGTCTCCGAGAAGAATTATGATATCCCGCTGAATTTTTTTGAGATTTAATAACCCGCAACTGATATTTCAGGCTCACGAAATAGAATTTCGTGATTCTGGGTCTCAATCTCGTGGCTCTTCGGGGGCTTTCGTATAAATTCAATGGCTATATGCGACCCTTGAATAATTTGGGTACGACGCTTCAGATCGCCGGCTGCATTATTGTCCAGGTGCTCGTTTAAAGCTTTCCAAAGTGCTCCAATTTTTCTGCATTGCTGTCTAACGTGCCTAAAGAGAATCTGGAGTCTTTTATAAGGTTTGCTGATGGCAAAAATTTTATAAAGCCTCTGGGCCTCGCTTGAGATCCTGCGACAGATCACTTACTCTTTTCGTTTTTAGGGATTCAGTCAACCCCAAAGCCTAGGCACATCTTTGAATCAATAACGGTCCTGTTATTGAAAAGGAAAAGATCTTTCTCCAGAAGCTATGCCGTAAGAATTTGTCCTGGGATAAATGTCTTCCTCAATCTCTTCACTCTGATTGGGACATGATTTGTTGCAGCACTGCCAGGGCACAGCGTGCCGAGTTCCCTAGATGGCCACTTTCATCAAAGTCCGATATCCATGGATTCTATGATGCCAGCATCGAGGCATATAGTGGTAACATTTATGACGTATTCAACGGAACAGGTTTTGTGAGTCATTTACTCTGATCGAAGTTCCGAGTTGCGCCTCTAAAGACGATTACCGAGGGGCATTCCCACATCCTTAAGCCCGGCAGACATCCGGGCTCTCATCTGTGCTCTCATGCTTCTCCATTTCTTCTTGAAGCCCGTGATAAGTGGTCCCATCTGAAAGATCGACTCTGGAGTTCCGTGCAAGGGTTCTGCTCATTCAGGTTGTGGACTCAACAGCGGTTTTCAAATACGCGTGCATTTTTATGATGACTGGTAGACGACACCCAATTATACTGCCTAAAAGCTTTCCAGTCACTTTTGCTATAATAGTCGATTTTCATGAGCGGAATATACCCACAGGACCACAGCTATTATTCGACCAATATATTGGCCAACGTAAAGAGAAAAACGCTGATGAAGGCATTGCACAAACATCGGGTACATATCCAATGCTTCCGGAACAATCCGCGGTTGCTAAAGCACATTATGGAGGATTTCCCGAAGAAAAGAGTCAACGGCTGTCAGCTCTTTGGAGTCACTGTCGTGTATTTTTGCGGGTCATTTTTTTTAAAAGCCAGAAGCTCGCAATAACGCTACTGTTAAATGTTATGCACGTGGAGCTTATAAAGGATCTATCGACAACATAATAGAACGCAACTTATTTTGTTTGAAGGAAACACAACCTAAAAGAGCTGCTGCATCAATGAGCATCAACGAGCGCTGCTGAATTTTGCGCCAATGAGGCCGTGGAGAGGCATTTTAATCTATACATCCGCTAGATTTTGGAAAAAGGCTGTCAGACCGTGAAGCATAATTTGCTGTTTGCTGTTATTTGCGGAGCTGCGAGCTTTGCTGTGTCATATTGGTGCTGTCAAAAACTCACGACCTTTAATGTCTCTTTCAAAAGATCCTGCAGACCTCAATGTTCCCAGCACATTTTTTAACAGCAGTCGGTCAATCAGCTTTATCGAGCAGGATGTCAACAAGCTAAACTTCTAACGTATAGAAAGCTGGCAACATATGTATCTCCAGCAGCAGTCTTTCTGGTCCCAATGGAAGAAGAGTACTTAGGCCTCCTTCAGCAAGGCTCTAAATGCTGTCCCTCTGGCCTTGCCTTGGAAATTAACGTTGAGGTGCTAGTCAAGGGAGAGAACCCATCCGCTATGAAGTGGCCGCTTGCGAGAATTACGAATCAGGTCCAAGGTCGGTAGAACCGTATCTGAAACCACCAAGCTCGCAGTATTATAGCTATGCCTGTTGCCCCTTTCCCAGGGCGCAGGGGGAGAATGTCGGGTTTTGACAGAAGCACTGCTGCCACTTGTAATTAAGGCATAAGTTCAACTTGATTAAATGTTTTCGCTTTGTTGGTTGCAAGCCGACTCTTTATCGACCGCTCAGCTTCGACTGCCCTACCTTAACCATTTTTTAGCCAGCGAGCTTCCGCTCCGCCTATTGTCTAAGGCGGGCTCTTATTTTCGTTTCTAATCTCATAGCACTCGCACCATAAATTAGAATCTCTCTTGTATTCTCCCAATATTTCGGCTTATTATTCCGAGTGTATTAAATATTGTTATTGAAAAATATCGATGACCAAACGGGCTCTATAAATGGACATTAAATAAATTTTGAGGTTTTTGATTTTACAGTTTGTTGTTAGTCCCCTAAGTAGATTGGATAAGAAATTAAAATAGTGTAGAAAAGAATGGTTGAAAAATGATTATATTAGTTAAAAAAAAAAATTTAATAAAATCAAAAACAACTTTTATTGCTATTTTTTACAGATTTACATTTTTTAAATTTTAATTTAAAATTGCGAATATTTAAACATTACTTTTTCTAGTGGTAATATTTTAATTTACACAGATGTAAATACACACATATGTATATGCATATATATCTCATGACTACTCATGTGTTATTTATATTTATTTACTTATATAACTTACTTTTTAAGTTGAATAATGTAATCAAATTTAACTTACATTTCATGAATAACGAAGTATGCACCATTAAATATTGTATTATCCTGCTATTTTTCATTTCATATGCAAGTATAAACAGAAATTTCATTAATTATAAACACAAATTGAGTATGATGTTTGCACATTCATCTATTGTTCCAACACTGATTTTTATTTCACAAACATTATCATCATACGTTATATTACAAATATTACATTATTAAATTTATATACTGAAAATTATGTAAATTTAATACTACTCAATTCCGCGATACTATTTTTTTCCGCGATATATTTGTTTTATAATTTTTTTAAATACGCATGCATCCACATATATGTAAAATGTAACTTCTTTTTAAAAAACTACAATATGTGAACGTACATATATAAAACGTAAATACATTTATAAATATATTTTTGGTTGACAAAAACGAAACCAGAAACTTGTTTATCTTTTTTTATAATGGGTTAGGAAGAAATTATTGAGCTGAAGGATTTTAATAATAGTTTTAGGGCTATAAATATCATACACCGAAGGAAAGGACAAACATTTTTTAAAGAATTGACAAACTTGGTTGGGTTTAAAATTTACAACCGGCATCTATAAACCGAAAATTTATTTACGGTACACTTGCACTAATTTCTCTTATATTAGTTCTCCTGTAAGTCAGACTTAACTGTGAATGGGGACATGCGCATAACAGTTTGTGATTTTAGGTTGATGCTTTTAAGAAAATCTTCCACGTGTGTATATATTTATGTCAGTAGTCGCTACACAATACATTTAAATTTTTGCAATGCATTAGTATGAGAAACGAATAGAATAATGGCTGCAAGCGTGACGTTTAGTTTGATTATACTGTGTGTATCGCGCAAATTTTACTTAGAATATGGCCTTTCTGACCATTTATTTATGAAAATATATTTTGCAAACGCAGAACCAACACAGAAAACCCTTTAGGTTTCCTTTTACCCTCTTGTAGAGGGTATTATAAGTTTAGTCAAAAGTGTGTAACTTAAAAAGTAAATATATTCTTGAGCAGGATCACCTGAGTCGATATAAGCATGTCCGTCTGACCTTTTGTCTATCTGTTTCTACGCAAACTGGTCCTTCAGTTTTAAAGCTATCGAGTTGAAGCTTTTCACACGTCCTTCTTTTGCTTGCAGGCAGCATATAAGTTGGAACGGCCGGGATCGGTTGATTATATCCTATAGCTGCCATAAAACAGATTGATCGGAAATGCCATTACTTTGGTGTTTCTTAAGTTAGAAGGTTGGGACTCACCACAAATGTTATATTTGGCTAGATCTTTTCTACAAAATTTCATAAGAACCGGCCGACTTTATCCTATAGCTGTCTTAGAACGATCTGAATGAGCATAACTTTGTTGTTTTTTAAGTTAGAAAGATGGGACTTTTTACAGATCCTATTTTGGGAAAAATAATCGGATTTGCAAAATAAGGATAGGCCGACTATAGCTGCCTTATAACTGAAGTATCGGAATTGGCATAACTTTGGTGTTTTTTAGGCTAAAGCGATGGGACTTTCTACGGATTCCAATTTGGGCAATCTAATCCGATCTGGCAAATCTCATAGGGATCGGAAAACTATATGCTTATATGTATATTTTCTATGGATATTTTTTATCATATAAAAAAACCTCTTGACGAGGTAAAGTACCGGTGACGAACCTGCATGCGAAACCCAAAATATCTGATATCAATTTTAGTGACGAAAATATGCTATATAGGTGTACAAAATTGCATATAAAAAATATTCTTGTTCGGCACGTGACTGATTTTTTTTTTGTTTTTCTTGCACGTGCCGAACAAGAATATTTTTTATATGCAATTTTGTACACCTATATAGCATATTTTCGTCACTAAAATTGATATCAGATATTTTGGGTTTCGCATGCAGGTTCGTCACCGGTACTTTACCTCCTCCTCCTTTACATATGGAAGTAACCTCTGGACAGGCGATTTACACAGATAGCAATACTTTAATTGTAAGAATAAACATCAAAACTGTTTTTTTTTAACTCTATAGATTTTGACATTCAAAAAGGTGGAATAATTAAAAACCTTTCCAAAGACGTAAAGAATTTTTCAATAGCTTCAGTGGCTCTGAAGTTATACGTATTTTTAATTTACAAAGGTTTTGGAATTTGGTTAGTTTAAAAATTTTAATTAAAAATTTGCCCAAAAATGTATTTAAAATCCAAAATTGTTTCGTAGTTGTGGGAAACCTAATTGTTTTAACAAATTAACAAATGTTCCACTATATAATAAATTATAAAAAAAAAAACAAGAAAGGAAAGCTAACTTCAAGCGGAGCCGAAGTTGATATACCCTTGCAGTTAAGCAGAAGCTTATATTATTATTATATATATCGGATCCTATACAGTTGTCCGATCCTTATGAGAATTTCACCATCAACAAAATTTCTAATAAAAATATTGGAAACAGCCCCAAGCATTATTAAAAATAGAAAGGTTGTGCCATTTCCGATCGTTCAGTTATATGGCAAGTATAGGATATAGTTGGCCGATTCTTATGAAACATAGGATTATATTGCCCAAAACGGAAACCATAGATAATCCCATCATTCTAGCTTCAAAAACAACAAAGTTA
The DNA here is from genome assembly GCF_017639315.1 of Drosophila ananassae. NCBI lineage: Eukaryota > Metazoa > Arthropoda > Insecta > Diptera > Drosophilidae > Drosophila > Drosophila ananassae. The sequence continues at coordinate 20,856,191 of NC_057929.1, read as the reverse complement.
AGCCAATTATCCTAATAAAATTTTGCAAATCGGATAAGATTCGATTCTAACTTATAAAAAAAAAAAAAATTTATGGCATATCCGATCAATCATATAATAATCATGTATTATATCTAAAATAAATGCGCAAAGATAAAAAATTAAAAAAAAAACTGGAAATTAAGTTTTTCCAGTTTTTCTAGGTAAACCAATTGTTGAATGTAATAATTTATTTTGGGTGTGCGTTATAAAATAATAAATATTAGAAAAGTATTGGCGGAGTTGGTATGCCTGGTTTTTTTTTTAGCTTTTAATCCATGATTTGGCCCAAAACGGTGGTGGCTGTAATTTAAGTAAAGCAGAGTTTTATTTATATGCATTATATGCTCAGTGGGGGCATATGCATATAAAGCTTTCTACTCATAAAATTTTGCATTCTTCTCATTAAGACATGAGACACTGAAACACAAAGCAGAATTACATCAAAAGTTACCATCAAGCAACAAAGTTCGAGGTTAGCCGAGTGGAGAGCGTCGTGGTTCCTAACACGGAGGGCCTGGGTTCGATTCCAAGTTGAGTCAATGTTTGCGTTTTACTTTTTTAAGCCCTTTTTTATTTGGATTTTATTTTTAAATAAATAAACTAAAATCTGAAAAGATATACTCCATATTTCTTAGGGTATTGACCAAATATATGCAGACTCCAAAAAGTAAATTTGCCAATCAAATACACACACATGTATAAGTAAGTGCAAGCTTCACAGTAGGCTGCACAAAATGGGTAGCTGCACTTACAGGACTATATCTTGAGTTAACGGATTTTGCCAGATATGAGCGATATATCAAAAGTTGCGTCATCTCAAAAGCTATCTCCGCGTGCAATATAAAAAGGATCAGTCGACCAAATTTTGAAAAATAAAAATAAAAAAATAAAAAGTTGTAGAACAATAGTTGCTCATATGATAGTAACAAACATTTTCCATTTTTTTTCAGGATTTTTAAGAAAAAAATAGTGCAAACAGACAAACCGACAACTGGCTTCATTTTGAAGAAGAAAAAATCGAATTTTTTGAATAACTTCTGAATGAAATGTCGGATCAATTGAGGTACTAATCGACGCGTATTTAGCTCTAGAATGCGAATATATAAAAATATTCTGTCTGGGGACTAAAATGTGTCCACCAGCCCCACTTTACTTTCACCCTAATTTCTCCCAAACCAAATAACTTTTGGAATATGTTTCGACAAAAATTATCTAATTGAAACAATACCTTTCGATTGGTATATCATTCATTTAGATCGGTTGCCTACAGAAAATTTTTAATTCTTCGGCTATATATAGAGTTTCCTCGCGCACGCCTAGGCATGCACAGTGATATGTGCCATTTCTCATACGGAATAAGGATCCTCTTTCTACCATGCGATAAGTAAAGGTTGCAGTCAGATTACCATCGCAATTTTTAAATGAAAAAATTCTTTATGTTATATATATATATTATATTTAATTTATGCAACATAATGTTGTATTTCATATATATAAAATGTACAAATATTTTCGTACTCCCAAGACAAACTACCCAAGTCTAATTTTTCAATATAAAAATATATATAACATAAGTTAACCCACAGCAAAAAGTAAATTTCTCAGAAAATCAAGCCCTCCGATGGTGACGGAACTTCCCCTTCAGCGTATCCAACGGTACGATAACATAGCGGCCAGTGCTCAGCAACCGGACACCATGCACGAAACGCTTAGGTCAGCGCTTGTGGAATAGGATTAACTTTATTGTTAAATTATCAAAAGTTCCGATTTTTGGATTGAATGAAAATTGAATCTTCTTATTTATAAAAAAAACTGACTTACGACGGAACCTTGGCGGCCTCACTTAATGAAAAATATCGAAAAGATGAGTTAAGAGGTTTCGGCACGTCCAAAAGACCCTCTGTGTTATAAGCAATCTCCTTACCCCATGAGAGTAGCTGAATTGGTAAACTCTTAAACCAAAAATCTATCAAAAGACAAGGTCTAGGTCAACCTACAATAACCCTGAATGGGAAGTAGATAAACAGGGAAACAAGAAATAAAGACTTGTCATAGACTTCAGGTGTCGCCGCTTGACCGATCACGGGGAATGCCTTTAAACACTTCAAACACTAGTGCTGGACAACAGTTGGAGTTCTGTGCTTGTTGATCGTTATATTCTGGAAGAGTTACATTAATTACTTATCTTTACAACTACTTAGTCTTTAACCTACCGCAGTTTCTCTTCCCTCTTATCGTGATGGCGCAAATCGGTTTAATTCCGCCAAATTGTTTCCCTCTGTTTACACTTTTCTTTAGTGGGACCAAAATAACCTAAACTTAAATACCAAAGCTATCGATACAAAAATACTGTGGCGCTTAATTTAAACTTAACTAACTATCGATAACCTAATCCGTTCCGCGACATCCCCACCCCCGTGAAGCAGCCGCATTCACCACATCCAGGACAGCTAACTTCGAAGCGGGACGCATTATAGTCTTGGCTCGATCGTTAGTCCGCACTGCCGCTCGACGAGGTACTCCATCTCTCCCGGTGAACACCTCTTCCACGACGCCTCATTTCCACTCCCTTCGTGGTATAGCAGGATCACAGATGAACACCAGGTCTCCTCGGCGAATTGGCTCGACGTGCTTGCACCATCTCTCCCTGCGCACAAGTGTAGGCAGGTACTCATGCACCCATCTCTTCCAGAAACGATCACGCATCATCCTCGCTATGCGCCACTGCTTCCTGGTAGCGCATCTCACGACCTCCTGTCCGTCATCCTTGGGAAGGTCTGGAACATCGGGTGCTCCCTTCAGCAAATCGTTGGGTGTCAGTGGAGCCTCCTGGTCCACCGTCACTGGTAGATGAGTGAGCGGACGAGAGTTCACTATGCTCTCCGCCTCAATCAGCAGGTTCTCCAGTACGTGCTCCTTGGGCGCAAGTTCTTTCATTGTGTGCGCCAGCACCTTCTTCACACACTGCACCATCCTTTCCCAGGCGCCACCCTCAGCTGGGTTCGCCGGGCAATTGAAGACCCATTCGACTCCTTTGGACGACAGCTCGCCCTGGATCTGTGCAGGCTCGAACACTTCGCTGAACCTCCTGGCTTCGCGGTCGGCTCCAACGAAGTTCTTCCCATTATCGCTCCTAATCCTGACGATGGGTCCACGTCGGCACATAAAGTTCCTCATGGCGATTATGCAGGAATCGGTGGACAAATCGTGAGCCATCTAGAAGTGGATAGCTCTTGTGGTTAGACACGTAAACAGAGCCACCCACCTCTTCTCCGTGCGTCGTCCAACCGTCACAAATAGCGGTCCAATAGCGGCAGTGAACTTAAAGGGCCATCCGTTGGCCTCCATCCGGTCCTCTGGTAGGGGACCCATCTCGGGCTGAGTTGGTCGTGCCCTTCGCAGCTTGCAAACGTTGCATTTGCTCACCACCCTTCGTAGCAGCCTCCGTAAGTTCGTAATCCAGAACTTCTGCCGGATCGCTCCGATGGTTGCCTCCGTGTTTTGATGGCACATCCTCTCGTGGTGATGCTGCACGATCATCTCCGCCAGTGCACAATGGGTAAAAAATCCGATTTTGGTGCATAAACCTATTTTTTTTCCTAATTAATTTTTATGAATGACCCATACTAATCGAATCTAGATATCTTCATTTGAAAAAACCCGCTTTCAAAACATTTTTGGTGGCAACCCTGCCACTCAAACAAAGTTAGCTGCTTGAGAGACCCTGCAATGTTGTTAAATTGGCGCGAAAAACTGGTAAACTTTGCGTGCTTGCTGCTTTGTTTGAAAAAAAAGTTTTAAAAATCTAAAAATGGAAATTCCTTGCGAAGGTAATTATTAATGCAAATTAGCTTAAACATTTGTTATTATATGTCTTGTTGTCCAACTGTGAACTGTTTTATATGTGTATCTTTATAGATTTGAACTAACAATTGTGTTTGTGTTTTGTGGAGAATAACTTATTAATGGCACAGCCTTGCAAAAGAGTAAGAACGAGAAATTAACTACAAAAGTGTCCTTGTTGTCATACAATTAACCATTTTTGCTCCTTTTTGCTCCTTTTTGGTAAACTTGCGTTTATCCAGGCACATATGTGTTTGGTCACGGGGCTCTTCTTGCAATTTGGGAAAGCAACAAACGCTCGCGAGAAGCCTTGGAGACTTACATATTCGACAAATTGAATGACGATCATCAAATCGAAACAATAAACCAAAAAATATCAAATAAAATTACTAACTTTATTAATTACATTAATAAACATTTGCCACGATGCTGCCGAAACATAAAGCGATTTAGACAAAAACACGCCATGTGGCTAGCCGGCAATATGACTATACGACTTTCTGATGTAAATGAATCCCCACAGAATAAAGGTAAAAATTGACATATGAAGCTGCTGGTAAACGACTCAAAATAAAGCTGGCATCTGAACTTGCGATAGAAAATCAAAATTCAACCCCTTTGTTACTACACGCTGCTAACATTTCTGCCAGAAAATCAACTGAAAATGAAGTTATAAAAAAATCTGATAGAACTGGATTGCTGGCTCCGAGTCCAATTACTTCTGAAAAGGCATTCGCTTTTTTTATGGAAAATGGGTTTACTAAGCAGCAATACATAAATGTAAAACAACTTAGTAAACAACATGGCTGCGACATTTACCCCTCTTATTCGAAAATAGCCGAGGAGAAATTAAAATGTAGACCTGCTGGAATAGAATGCACCGAAAATGAAGCAAAAGGTTCCATGCAAAACTTATTGAACCATACCGCTTCAAGAATATTACTGATGCAAAAGGAAGTTTGTGAAATACTTTCAGATGTTACTCAGTGTACTCTTATTTTTAGTTATGGGTTTGATGGGTCTACTGGTCACAGATTATACAAACAAAAATTAAGCATCGCAGAGTCTCAATCTTTAGATGATTCTCTATTTGTTACATCAATTATTCCCATAAAAATGATAGATCAAAAACAAAGAGTCATTTGGTTAACCCTCTAGTGCCCAAGACCGCCTCTAGACGGGTAATGTTAAAAATACCGTTATTTTATTCTTTTCAATCCTTTTGACTCGGTTTTGCATTGTTTCTAATTTGGGAAAGTCCAAAAATTAAGTTTGTTGCCTTTGGAATACATACTAGAGCTTGCGCAAGCTGCTGTATTCATTTGAAGCAGAAAATTTGTGAAACTCGAATGAAGTAATTATTTTGTAAAAAGTGCAAAATGTAAATATTTTTTTTAAATATTATAAATAGTTTGCCGGTGGAATAAAAAATTGTACCGTATTGTTGATAGTCTCAAGGACGCAAAATACGAAACCCACACTAAAAATAAGCTTTCGTTAGCTTTTTATTGCATTTATAAAATATCCCGTCTAGAGGCGGTCTTGGGACAATTCGGGAAAACAAATTTATAAAGTGGTTAAGAAAGGGAAGTAACTTATGACATATTTAAGTACGAATAACTGCTTGAATAATGAATTAATTGAATAATGTTAACAAGTTATCAGCTCTTTCCGACGTGGAGATTAAAAAATTATTAAATTCTATTGATTTTGGCATTGATACCATGACATTGGTCTATGTTGGGTGGAGAGATTTGTGTAACTTCAAGCGGAAGTCCTACTCCTTTTGCAAAATGGTTGTCACCCTCAAGTTCGATTGCGTCCAATTCACCTCAAGCATAGAAACGCAAACGTAAAGCGCCTGCTGATCATAATACTGCTCATGTTAAAGAAAGCACAATAGCTGAATGTGGATCTGTTTGGACTATGGATCCAAAAGCCCCGCTTTTCAAAAAGTTGTTGTGGTACCAAATGAACCTATTCATGGATTCATGAACCTATTCTGCAATATCCTTTAATGAGCCTGACCTCGGAGAACTTCAAAATCTGTAAACGCCATTCAAGTGTTTTCAATTTTTATCCCCTTGGAGGAGGGTATTATAATTTTGGTCAAAAGTGTGCAACGCAGTAAAGGAGACATCTCCGACCCTATAAAGTATATATATTCTTGATCAGGATCCCCCCCTGATTCGATATAAGTATGTCCGTCTGTCTGTCGGTTTCTACGGAAACTAGTCTCTCAGTTTTAAAGCTATCCTTGAAACTTCGCACACATCCTTATTTTCCTTGCAGGAAGTACATAAGTCGGAACGGCCGGGATCGGGCGACTATATCCTATAGCTGCCATATAACTGAACGATCGAAAATGGCACAACTGCAAGGGTATATCAAGGGTTCTATTGTTCTACTATACTATTATTGAACATATCACTTAGCAAACAAATTTGTATGCTGTCCAAAAGGATCCAATACTTCGTTTTCCACAAAAAATTTAGAAATTTGCATTTTAATGACAACAGTAAGTTGCCCTCCAAGGATTCTGCCGACCACGATCCTTTATACAAAATACGACCGCTCGCGACTCATTTCAATGACAAGTATCAATAAGTTCCGCTGCGCCAACGCTTATCTGTGGACGAACAAATGTGTGCAACAAAAGAATTGATTACATAATTTTTTGTTGGCCTATCATCCCAAAGCCGCCTCTAGGCGGTCCAAGGATATAGTCATATAAAACTCGATCCGAGCAAAAATAATTTTTTTTTTAAAACAAACATTTAATTTTGATACGTACTGAATCCAAAACTAATTTTTTTCTTGGAAAAGAAAATTTGGGCACTAGAGGGTTAAATAAATCGCCTCAGTCTATACGATTTTGCCGTCCTCTAAAAATAGCATACTTAAAGGAAACAACGTCTCTTATATTAGAAGAAAAAGAAAACTTGGACAATCAGATTAAAAACCTGGATTTATACGCGCTTGCTTTTCATTCGAATGCAATTTTTGTAAAATTCGATGGGCACCTAACACTTATAGACGGCAAGGTCTTAAATATATTAACAGGAACAAATTCCTGCCAGTCGTGTCCCATGTGTGGGGCAAAGCCCACCCAGCTTCTTACTACAAGTGATTTTTATTCCAAAATATTTGTTATGAAGCCACATACGGATCAGTATGGATTAAGTTCCCTTCATGCATGGATTCGTTTTTTGAATTCTTGCTTAAAATATCATACAGAATTGAGCTTAGAAAGTGGCATGTTAAGGGAAATGACAAAATCGAATTGGAGGCACGAAAATATAAAGTTCAAGCAGCGTTCTATCTTTTGGAAAGATATGGGGCTTCATGTGGACAATACAAATACAAATGACGGAAATACGGCGAGGCGGGCATTCTCCAACCCAAAATTATTGTCCTCTATATTAGGAATAGATCACAATTTGATTCAGCGCCTACATGTAATTTTTATAGCCATAAATTGTCATTACCCTATAAATTCAGAAAAGTTCAAATTATTCTGTTTTGAAACTTTTACTATATATAGGAGCAATTATTTTTGGTACCCCATGTCGCCAACAGTACACAAAATTTTAGTACATGGATACATTATCATTGAAAAATCAATTGTTCCTGTTGGCTCCTTAGCAGAAAGTGCATCAGAAGCAAGACACAAGCTTTTCAAGGCTGACCGGAAAAATCATGCCAGAAAATGTAGCCGGATTGACAATATGTCAGAGGTCTTTCACAGAGCTATGGATTCGTCTGATCCTTTACTGTCTAGTTCTTGGTTCACAAAAACCAACAGGATGCCTCTGCCAGCAGAGGTTGTCGATCTTTTGGATTCGCCAATCATATCCCCAGGTGTTGGCCACAAAAACGGATGTACATCCCAAAACTCGTGCGCAGAAGACACAGATGAAGAAAATGGCAACGATGATGTAAGTGACACTTTTGAAATCGAATTAGAGGAAGAGGTACCAGACGATATTGAAAACTAAAACACAAGGAAAAGAGTAAGTTAAAATTTTAAAGTTATTAAAAAAATGTTATCCAATTTTTTTTCAGTGTTCGTAAAATTTAACAATAGATTCTAAATACGTAACAGATTTTAATTTTATTTTTCTATAATGTAATACCAAATGTGATTCACATTATAATTTGTAATAATTTCTTATATAAAAGTGCATTTTTAACCACTGAGCGGTACGCAAATTAAAAAAAAAACAAAAACCAAAATTTTGTTTTAGTTAAAATAATACAACAAAAACAGTTTTAAGTCAATATCTTATAAACTAGAGTTTATGCACCAAAAACGGGATTTTTGCCCACAGTGCAGTGCCTCATCGTGACACAGTATGATCGGTCGACGTGCGCTGTATGGCACACACGTCGCGTCGTCGATCCTTCCGCTGGCTCGCATTACTCCGTCCTCGTCGAAGTATGGGGACAGTCCATGCAACCGGCTGCCCTTGGCGGCCTTCCTTTGGTCGTTCTCAGCAAACGCTTCTCGCTGCGATTGCCGTACTAGTGCGCGCTCAGCTTCAGCGCACTCCATCGACGTCAGTCCGTGATCCTCTCCATCGTATCGCAATCCACGGCACCGACGAATAAATCTGAGCACCCATGCGGTGCTCCTCAACAGTCGATTGTATTTCGAGAATCTCTGCAGGGATATGAAATTCACCATGACCAAAGCAAACTCACATTTCATTTCCTCTTCGTCGGGCGTCGGAGGGATCCACCCCTCGCTCGATCTTGGCCAGCTCTCCTCTGGTCCTCGTAGAAATGGTGGACCGCTTAGCCATCTCGAACCGATGCTCAGGTCCACGGCCTTGCGCGGCCTCTTCGCGTCGTCTGCCACATTTTCGCCAGACGGAATCCATCTCCACTGGGACGCCTCCGTGGATTCCAAGATCTCCGCCACTCGATTACCGACGAACTGTTTGTATCTCCGGTGGGTGCTGCTTATCCAGTGCAACACAGTCTTAGAGTCCGTCCATAATACGCAGCTGCTGATCGCCACACCGTGCTCTTGCTTGACGGTGTCCATCAGTCTCGTGCCCAATACTGCTGCCTGAAGTTCCAGTCGCGGGATCGACATAGTCCTCATCGGAGCGCATTTCGTCTTGGAGCTTATGAAATGCGCCTGCACGTCTCCGTTCTCGTAAGTGGCCCGCCAATAGGCCGCTGCTGCGAACGCCGACTGACTGGAGTCCACAAAGATGTGCAGCTGTAGCATCCGCACGCGTCCACCGCCGAAGTAGTAGCGCGGACATCGGAACTCTTCGATCTTCCTCATTTCTTTCCGCCAATCCTCAAAGGCTGCGGCCAAATCAGCTGGTAGCGGCTCGTCCCAGTTGACTCCTTTCCGCCAAATCTCCCTCATTAGCAATTTGGCAGTCACCATGTAGTAGCTCAGGAATCCAATCGGGTCGAACGTGGACATGACCAGGCTTAGGAACTCCCTCTTGGTAGGGACGCGTTCCCCTGTCATCACGATTCTCGGGACTCGATGATATTTGATGCCGAACTTGAAGTCGTCTGTAGCCGGCTGCCAGTACATTCCTAGTACCTTCTCCTCAGCTTCGGTCCATCTGACGCTAGCGATGGATTCAAGTGGGTTCAACGCTCTGACCACACTTACCGAACTGGAAGTAAATCGACACAAGTCAAATCCTGCATCTGCATGAATTTCTCTCACCCGTGTCGAAACGGCGATAGCTTCTTTTTCACTGGTGAAACTGTCGACGTAGTCGTCCACGTAGTGGTATTCCTTGATGGCCAGGGCTGCTCGCGGGTCTGTGCTGCTGTACTGCGAGGCATTCAAGGTCTCCACGTAGTCCGCCGAACATGGTGAGCAAGCTGCTCCGAACGTCATCACCTGCATCTCGTATGTGTCCGGCTCCCGCTGGTCATCTCCGTTCCTCCACAGGAACCTCTGGGAACCTCTATCCTGTGGCTGCATCAGTACCTGATGAAACATCTCCTTGATGTCTGCACAAACCCCAACTGCTCCTTCCCGAAAATGGAAGAGCACTGCTGGAAGTGGTTTGTAGCGCTGTGGGCCTTTCAGCAGCGCTGAGTTGAGGGACACTCCGTTCACCTTGGCAGCCGCGCCGAAGACCACGTCGCGCCTCATTTTTCTTTCGATGTTGACGAGTCTCTTAAGCGCCATATTGTAGCTCTCCGGCAGTCTCACCTCGTCGTCTCTCCATAGCAGCCCGGTTTCGTATCGTCGACCTACTCGCTTAGTCGACTCCTCCAGGATTCTCAGGGCCCGTGCGTCGCCGCCATCTGCGACTGACGGCGCCAGCTCCACTCCGCCAGCTGCGACTGGCTGTTCCGGCTTTACTCCGAAATTCTCGATCTCGAAATAGTCGCTGACCATCTTCTCCAGAAGATTATCCTGGGGCACGGCTAGGAGGCACGAACTCTGAAGCGGTGAGCTCACCTTTCCGCTCACCGGTCCATACACCACCCATCCAAGTGCGGTGGCTGCTGCAAATGGTCCTCCAGATCCATAGCTTCTTGTTTTGAGAGGTATTCCAAGATGCGCATGATCCAGTCCAATTAGGATCCTCGGCGTCGCATTGTTGTACGGCTTCACAGGCAGGCGCGCATTTGCCTCCACTGTCTGTAAATCATCCCGACGCAGGCTCTGCATCGGAAGGTTCAAATTGGCTACTCCGTACACGTTCTTCAGCCCATGGCGCTTTGGCTTGCCCGCTGCACTGATCTGCAGGCTGACCACTTTCGTGTGCTCTTTGGCAGATTTCCCACCAAACCATTGCACGTTCAGTTGGCGACTCTCGCCTTTCAGGTTCAGGCTGCGGATGAGTTCGTCATCGATGAGCGTGACAGACGATCCTTCATCCAGCAGTGCATAGGTGTCGACCTGCGTATTCTCCCCGTACAACGTCAAGGGTAGAATCCGGAATAGTAGGTGGCATCCAATCGAGTCAACGCAGTTCAGGTTCCGATGCATCAAATCGTGGCGGTCACTCGTCGATCGCCTTTCATCCTGCTCACGCCCCGCGTCTATAACTGCGGCTGACGTGGGACGGCTCCTCTCGTTGGAATCCACTGGTCGTGGCATTCCACTCCGTTTGCTGTTGCTTCTCTGGTCGCTCCTGCGGCCTCCCTCTGCGACGTACGGCTGTCTAGAATGTCCAGGTGACTCGTGGAGAAGGTAGTGATGCCTCATTTGGCATCCGTGGACGTTGCATCCGCGGCTCTTCCTGCAGAAGCGGGACATGTGTCCGGGCTCCAGACACGAGAAGCTTAGTCTCAACTTCCTCGCTGACTCGATCCGCGTCGTCGTAGAAACGCCGTTAAATTCCTTGCAGTCCCTGATCTGGTGTTGTCCCTCGCATATAGGGCAACATCTGGGGCGGTCGGCATACCGCTCCTCCTCGTGAACACTATTCGCGTGCAGGATCCGGTTTCTCCTTGGCTCCAACGTCCGTGACAGTGCACACCAGTCTTGCGAATTCATGAAGCCATTTGCTCAGGTGCACCACTGTCGGATACGGTTGTATCGTGACCGCGTGCCTCGCCCAGTCCAACCTCTTGCTCAGCGGCAGCTTGGCGATTAGCTCCTCCAGTAGGTTTGGGTTCCCTAGGTGCTGGCTGCCGATCGTGGTTGACTGCAGGAACGCTGCCAGGTTGCTCACCTTCGTTGCGAACGGGACGATCCTTGCGATGTTGGCCTGCACATCGCGCACGCTATCCAGTTGGCTACGGATGAGTAGCCCCGGACGTCCATACCGAAATTGAAGCTGCTCCATAACGGCTTCTACGTTGCTGGGATGGATGAGCAACGACTTCACTGTCTCTCGGGCGTCGCCTTTCAGGGCTTTCACTAGCCGCTGGTTGTTTTCCAGTTGTGTACACCGGTAGGCTGCCGCTGTCTCCGTGAACGCGCACAGGAATATTGGCCATTCCTCTGGCTGACCGTCGAAGTCGGGAAGATCAGGCAATCTACGTGGCGTCCATCCAGGTATGCTCGCCGTCGCCACTTCATATGGCAGGTTCGATGGTGCAGATACCTCCAAATTGTGTGTCGGCTCCCGTGGCGGATGGACATAACCTAGCCCAGGCTGCGCCGTGGCGGTCACACAAAATGGCAGAGAATAGCCCACTGTTGTTGTTGGTGTGTATGTCCGTTTGACAGGTTGCCCGTTTGCATAATGACCGCCCAGCGTCGGCGCCAAATTTCCACTCCATTGTGGCGGCAAACTTGCACTCAATTGTGCCGGCAACTGCAGCGATGACGTCACTCCAAGCTCCGTTTGCATCATTCCACTCAAACATGGCGGTGTATTCGCCGCACCGCTCACTCCAACGCCGCTTGCCCCGATTCAAACGGAATTCCTGGCGGCCTCTGCTTGTCCTCCACTTGCCCTTGCCTTTTCCAGCTCCGACTCGAGACGTGCGATCCTTTCCATCAGGGCCGCCACTTGCACAGTTGTGGGGTCTGTAATCTCCCCCCTTGCTTCGGGCTGCAGGTTACTTGCCGCTTTCCTGGCGGCTGTTCCACTTTTCTTCGGAGTCTGTGGCCGCTGCCGATCACCAGCCACACTCGCAGAGCTTGCCGGGGTGCAAGTTGCTGTGGCCGTGGTGGTCGCAGTTGCGGGAACACCCGAGGCTTCCAGCCTGGGGCTCCGCCGGGGCGAATGCTTCGTGGGCATCATGTTGCAGAGTGCGAATAAAAGAAAATGTCGCCGATCACGGGGAATGCCTTTAAACACTTCAAACACTAGTGCTGGACAACAGTTGGAGTTCTGTGCTTGTTGATCGTTTTATTCTGGAAGAGTTACATTAATTACTTATCTTTACAACTACTTAGTCTTTAACCTACCGCAGTTTCTCTTCCCTCTTATCGTGATGGCGCAAATCGGTTTAATTCCGCCAAATTGTTTCCCTCTGTTTACACTTTTCTTTAGTGGGACCAAAATAACCTAAACTTAAATACCAAAGCTATCGATACAAAAATACTGTGGCGCTTAATTTAAACTTAACTAACTATCGATAACCTAATCCGTTCCGCGACATCAGGAAACTTAACTCTAAAACCGTTGATGGCCCATGTACAGCGTGTCAAAAGCGCCGCAAAGTTTAAAAATATATCAATAAGCTTCGATTACTGTTACTCCTCACTCCTCAACGACCGACTCATAATCTTTCGTTTTGGGAGCAGCCACATCACAAAATGTAAAGCTTATCAGCATTATTTCCAGAACTCTTAAAGAACTACTACGCGAACTACTAGATATAGTGTGAGCATTGTTTTAGCTGTGTTTAGCTGCAGCGGCATTTAGCGACTTCTCTTTTCTCTCCCAGTTACGCATGCACCTTGTTGTCTTTTGTAGCGCATGCGCTTTTGGAAGCTTTGGAAGAGCTTCTGCGCCAAAGCCCTTATTCTTCTTGCATATTTTGGGAGTTGTTATTGACGTACAATAACAATATTTGTTTATATTGCGCGAAATTAGCTCTCAATAAAAAATCTCTCAATTTAGCGAAATCGGGAGTGAGCTGTCTTGGAAATTCTCGCAGCTGGCGACTGATGTGCAGGTGGACATTCAGGTGGAGGTTGCCAAGCGCTCCATGAGAGTCGCTGCCCACTCCACACTCCTCGACGGTGCCGGTGTCTCACCCATGCTATACAAGCCAGCGGCGGCCACGCCGATTGGCCGGATTTCTACCCCCTTTTTAAGACCACGATTAACAGCCATCCTCACCTAACAAAAATGGAAAAGCTCCGGTGGCTTATTTCATGCCTGAGGGAGTCAGCCTTGGAGACGGTGAGAGCGCTGGAAATTAAAAAATGAGGGCTCTCATGAGTTTCGGGTAAGCTGCCGAGATCCGAGGATGCTTGCTCATCAAGATTGTCCTTCAGAATTTGGATCCTGCCACAAAAGGCAAGTGGGAAGACACTCTCGCCGGAAACAACGACAGCCTTCCGTCTTGGGAGTCCATGGCACGATTCTTGGAGCAAAGGTGCCGGTATCCACCAGCTAACAAAGTGGGCCGAGGTAGATCTTCGAATAACCGATCTTCGGGCATGGTTATTAAAGCCCGTCCAGCTCCATGCGCCCTGTGAGGTGTTTTGGCGTATAGGAAGCGCGTACGCGTCCAAGCTTCATTAACTTAGCAATTAGTTAATGGAACGACGAAGTGCGACGGCTGACCCGCTGTTTTGTGTGTTTGCCCAACGTGCAATCGCCGAGATCATGCTTTGTTGCACCATTGCGGGCAGCTGTCCAGCCCTAACAATTCCCCAACAGTACGAGGCTTGGTTTCCACCGCTGGTGTTGCCGTTACTACCCCGAATCGCCATACTGAAGTGCTTCTGCCAACCGCCAATATCCTCATCCGTGGTCGATCAGGTGCCTTCCTGCATTGCAGAGTGTTATTGTACTCTAGTTTACAAGTTCACCTTATTTCATCAGAGCTGGCAAGTCAACTTTGGCTTCGTCGCTGAGTTTGGCGCTGGCGGCACTGAGTTTGCTACGGATGGATCCTCCGTTAATGTGTGTGTGAAGTCTCGACTAACCACGTATTCTGCGAACCTAGAGGCGGTTATAGTGTCTCATATTGCATATAAAATTTATGTTTCGAAATGGAAGATTCCTCACGACGGAGCTCTGGCTGATCCCACTTTTCACAGACCGCAGGGTGTGGAGCCCGCCTGTTCTTCAACCTTTTGTCAGTTGGCCAAATCCATTTAGGTCACTGCCTCCCAATTGCCCAAAATACACAATTTGGCTGGGTGTGCCCTAAAATAGTTCAGACGATCCTTCTAGCCACTATAGAATACCATAGATCAATACATTCCACTACTGGCAAAAAACCAATTGACATAAAACATGCATCCTTATCCGAATTTGAGATAGAAATAAGCCAAAAATACCCAAAGACGAGACGAAACTCTTCTAATGCCGAATGTCGAATAATGGAAAGTAAAAAAATTCTTAGCTAACAAGGAAAATAAAGAGTTGCTAAATCAGTTTTGTGAACCCGAATATAAAATAAGATTTGCTTATATCTTCGACTTTTTTAAGCAAATAAATAAATTGAAACTTCAACTGCAAGGATCAGGAAATTTGAAACTGCAAGGCATTAGCAACATATTTGCATATGAAGATAAAATCAGGGCGTTTATTGTTAAAATAAACTATAGATCCAAGCTATGGATAAATCAGGCCGAAAGAAAAACCTGGACAACGTTCCGGTATTAAAGAGAAACTAAGAAGAACAGGATGCTCTATTTAATTAATTTAAATAGGGAATTTATTCGCTATTTTCATGACTGCGAAGCCAAAAGTATTCAGAAAATGATCCGGAGTCTTTTTCTTGTCAACGTTTCCGAAGTCTCTGATGCAATTCAAAAAAAAAATTGTTTGAAAATCAACACGAAACGAACTTAAAATATGTATTTAAATCAAGTCTTGTAGACTTTTTGAGCCAAAAAGAGCGTATATAAAATCGTAATAAGAGGATTTCGACGCTTCTGATAATTACTAAAAGCAAGCATCCAAATCATTTGGATGCCACTGCCGACATGCGTTTATCTTTGAATTTCACTGAACCAAGAACATAGAAGATAACAAAAAGTATGGAGTCACAAAAATCTCAATATTTTAAGACTTGTAACTTTTATATTTTTTCCAAATAAATGAGCAATTATGTTTTCGTTGTCACACAGCAGTTCATTTTGGTTAACCAACGGAATGGTCCCCGGCAAGACACACCTTTGGTAAAATGGTCTCTAGACTTAAAAAACATTTTGTAAGCTCTTGATTTCCTGTTCTTAAGACGGTGAAGTGGATTATTAAACCAAGGCGGTTTCATTGATGATGACGATACGACTTCAGGAACAAATTTGTCGAATGCGTTGTGAAGCTTCGATAGAGTTAAAAGGTGAAAGAAAGATATTTGACAGTAAATTATAAATATAATTAATATAATTATAATAATTATAATCCGTATTTCGTAATCATTTAGTACTGAGCGGAGCCTTATAGTTAGTGTATAATTAGATGTAGATAATAAGTAGAATTTTATGAAGTCTAGTATAAGTTAGTTTAGGGCGGAGCGGGAGCGCAAGTGAAGCTCTCACTTGCGCTCTCCCATGAATTCGCCCCGCTTCGCCGCACTAGATAAGCTAGGCTTAAGGTTTTGTTAATATGAATATAACCGAATTTATAACGTCGAAGAGTGCACGCATTTTTGTTTTCGTTCGTTTTTTTCGCAATATAATTTAATTCTACAGCCACCGATTTTTCCTTTCGTTTTTCGCGACGAGATAAAATAATCTCGATAAACATTTTGGCGCCCCCGGGTGGACTGTAGTGTAATATAATTAAATAAAAAAGCAACAAAAAATAGTGACAGTGACACATACATATATAAACAATATAATATATAACATATATACATATATTCAAAAAAAATAAGAGTTGCTCGCGACGGTTGTGCCAGTGAATTCAAAATACAAATTAAAGAATTCTCCGCGTCGCGAAACAAACTTCTACATAGCTGCTACTGGAAGGATTCGTCGTCCCCATGCACTGCACCTGCATCAATTGTGAAAGGAAAGTGGCCGCAGGATTAAAGGATCCGAAAGCAGAAACCCAGGTATTTGTGCAAAAAATTGAAAGTTGAGATAAGACAAATTAAAATCCGTCTTGTGCTGGAATATTGCACCCTCCTTTCAATTCTTGGCGCATACGTACGTAGAAAAAATAGTAGAGCAAAAATAAATAACAACATATATAAAAATTCTAAAATTTTAATTATAAATATATGTGCTAACCTAAATGTACTGCCTGTGGATAAAATAAAAAAGAGAATATTTATATTATTTGCAATCACTGTCGCCCCCTACCCCTCGTTCTCGAATTTACAAATCTTCCAAATAAATACTAAAGTGCAGCCAAAAATTATTTAATTATTTCAGATAAAATAAAGGTGCATATATATTTGGTTTACATACATACAAATAGATGCAGCGATAATATTCTCGTTTTCGTTTCCCACCGTTATCCGCTGCTGTATGTATGTATGTATATGCACTTTTTGGCGCGTATAGTTTACCGGTCTGCCAAGTGACGCGCTCCCCTACAATTTGGTCAAGCATATTGGTTTCGGTGTCATTGGCGACCAACTATTTTTTTGGTTACTCTGTGCCTCAACTATCAATAATTCGTTATCAATTAATTAATCAATTTAGATTTGGTTAAATTTAATAAATTATTTATTATATTTAAATAAGATTAATTAATTATTTTCGTTTTCGAATTTTCTTGTTGTTGAATTAAATTCAATAAATTTTTAAATAAATTTTAGAAAAATTTAATAAATAAAAAATTTAATAAATTTTTAATATTAATATTTTAAAATTAATAAAAAATTTTAAATAAATTATTAAATCTTAAATTTGCATCGTTTTCGTTTTTGTATTGAAAAAACAAATTTTTTTAAAACGGAAAGTACTAAACAAAAACTTAATTCCACGACTCTTATTGACTTAAAAAAAAGATTAAATGTCAAAGTTAAAAGCATTCGCCGGTTGGAGGAACGTTTGGAAGATGGATCACTTCCTCTAAACAAAACCGAGCTAGAATGCAGGCTTCAGGTTTTAGATGAGGCAATTTCTAAAGCAAATGAGTTGCAAGACCAGATCGAGCAAATAGATGAAATGGATGATTTCGGAGCCGAGTTGGAAGAATTAGGAATAAATACGAAGGCAAGGATTATGTCCTTATGTAATGCCTTGAATTCAGCTGAAGACTCCCGTTCAGCTACTGCAATTTCTGCAGCCCCAACTCGAGCTCGACTCCCTAGTTTGGCATTGCCAAAATTCAGTGGAAATTATTCGGATTTCAAAAATTTCGTAAGTCTTTTCGAGACATTAGTTGACAAAGATGTGAACATTCCAGTTATCGAGAAATTTAATCATTTAATTTCTTGCCTCTCTGGTGAAGCCTTAGGAACTGTCAAGGCATTCCAGGTCACCGAGAGTAATTACGCCAAAGCTATCGCTAGTTTAAAAAGAGTTTATGATAACGAATGTCTCATCTTTGCGAACCAAATACGTCAACTGTTCAGCCTTCCGAAAATTTCCCAGCCGTCTGCGTCGTCGTTGAGGGGTCTCATCGACACTGTATCATCCATTTATGGATCACTATTATCCATAGGAGATGATACTAAAATTGCAAACTCAATGATTATTCATTTAGTTTTGAGTAGAGTGGATCCAGTGACCAAGCAAAAATGGGAAGAGTCACTGGATTATGAGGAATTGCCGCTGTGGTCCGATTTCGAAAAAATACTAAATCGTAGATACCAGCATCTGTCCGCTGAAGAGACTGGCAAACCAAAACAAGAAAGAACTGGGTTCGGCAAGCAACTAAATAGAACTTCGTTGGCTTGTTCTTCTACCAACGCCAAACCAGCTTGCAGTTATTGTAACGCGAACAACCATTTTTTGGCCCAGTGTAGTCCGTTCGCTCGCCTTGCTGTAATGCAAAGGTTTGAGTTTGTTAAGTCAGCCTCCCTATGTTTGAATTATCTGCGAAAAGGTCACACGGTAGCGAATTGTAAAGCGACCAGGTGCCAAATCTGTTCAAGATCGCACCATAAACTTCTGCACCGATTTACAGTGACCGAAAATAGCTTAGCATTACCACCACCCACACAAAATCCTCCTCCAGAGTTAACGAATGATGGCCCTTCTACTTCACATGCTTTGCATGCGTCGTCTGTAGAAAGGGTTTTGTTAGCAACGTCGATCGTAAGCGTTCGCACAAAAAATGGTGAGCACATCTTGGCCCGAGCATTACTTGACTCAGGGTCACAAATGAATTTTATTACAGAAGATCTTGCTCAACGCTTACAGATCCGTAGGGAGGAATCGTGCATCAACTTGCTTGGAATTGGTCAAACTAATTCACAAGCTAAGAAAAAGATACACACCGTGGTGAAGTCGAGAGTCAATGGTAGCGAGTTTCCGTTCGACTTTTGGGTTTTGAAAACCATTTCAGGCTATCACCCTGATCAGTCAGTGAACGTAAAAGATTGGACCCTACCAAAGAACTTGCCGTTAGCAGACCCATATTTTTACAAACCTCAGCGGATAGATATGCTAATTGGAGCTGAGTCATTTTTCGAACTGTTGTCCGTTGGCCAAATAAAACAAGGTCCGAACCATCCCATCCTTCAAAAAACTCTCCTTGGGTGGATAGTATCGGGAAAATATCTGGCAAATTCCTCAACTCCTCAACAGCCGGTCTCTAGTCTGAATTGCCAAGAGGAAATTTTAGAGTCAATAGACAAAAACTTGAAAAAATTCTGGTCGTTGGAAGAAGTTCCTTCTTCTAAAAAGATGTTGTCGCCAGAACAAGAGCTATGTGAGGAACATTATCGGAAGACTACAAGAATACTGCCTTCAGGTCGATTTGAAGTTAAACTTCCATTTAAGTCGGGTCCAAGCGTTTTGGGCAATTCATTCGAGATAGCCAAACGCCGATTCCTGTCGCTCGAGAGAAGATTATCTCGAGATCCGAACTTAAAGAAAATGTATTTGGAATTTATGGAAGAATACGAATCCCTAGGCCATATGTCCCCTGCAAGCAATGACGTTCTTGCTTCTCCACACTACGTCATACCCCACCAGTGTGTCTTGCGGCCGCAAAGTACAACGACCAAACTTCGAGTCGTTTTCGATGCGTCCTGCAAGACATCCACACAAAAGTGTTTAAATGAGTTGTTGATGGTGGGTCCAACAATTCAGGAAGAGCTTTACTCAACTCTTCTTAGATTTCGGCTATAACAAATTCGCTCTGGTAGCCGACATAAAAAAGATGTATCGTCAAGTGATGGTAAATGAAGCAGATCGACGATACCAGTTGATAGTGTGGAGAAAAGACCCGTCTGAGTCCTTGAAATTGTGCACCGTTACTTATGGCACTGCACCAGCCCCATTCCTGGCCATAAGGTGTTTGAAGAGGTTGAGTGAATCTGAGAAAAATACATTCCCTCGAGCTGCTAAAGTTATTGAGTCTGACTTTTACGTCGACGACATGTTAACGGGTGCTGGTTGCGTGGAGGAGCTAAAGACAATTAAGTCTGAAGTAACTCAGGTTCTTCAAAACGCTGGGTTTGAATTGAGCAAGTGGTTTTCAAACTCGCCTGAAGTTACTGCATCCGAGAGCACGGTTAAGCCAATAACACTTTCGGACTCAGAGCTGACAAAAACATTAGGAATCGTTTGAGTTCCTAAAGATGATGTATTTAAATTCGAAATTGATATGTCAGTCATGGGTCAAAGGGCGACTAAGCGGAATATTCTTTCGGTGACGTCAAAGCTTTTCGACCCTCTTGGCTTATTAAGCCCGATCCTTATTAAAGGAAAGATCCTGTTACAGGAACTTTGGCTCAATAAGCTAGATTGGGATGAGTCCATTCCACTGCACTTGGAAACCGCATGGAACAAGATTCAGCTTGCCTTGTCACAGTTAGAAGAGATCTCAATACCGAGATTTGTGATGAGTGAGCCAATGTCACCAATTGAAATTCATGCCTTTTCTGACGCATCGATGGGAGCCTATGGAGCCTGCGTCTATATCCGTTGCAAATCTGCAGAAGGTAGTAAAGTCTCATGGTTGACAGCAAAGTCGAAAGTAGCGCCGCTCAAGACAAAGACGCTCCCCCGTCTTGAGTTATGTGCCGCTCACCTTCTCGCGGACCTCTGTCGCAAAATAAAACCTCTTATCAAAGCACCGATCGAACAAAGTGTATATTGGTCAGATTCGGAAGTTTGTCTTCATTGGATTCGATCCCATCCATCGTCGTTGTCAACGTTTGTATCAAATAGAGTTGCTGAGATTCAAGATTGGTCAGAGGATAGCACGTGGCGGCATGTACCAACTAAACAGAACCCGGCAGATATTGTGTCAAGAGGTGGAGACGTAAAGGAAACGATAGAATCAATCTGGTTTACAGTTCCATCGTTTTTAACGGAGCCGGAAGATAAGTGGCCAACGAGCCCCGGTTTGATCCCTCACCAGAGATTTTGCAGATGAAAGCAAAGAAGAATGCGGTCGGACTGACTGCAATGGTCTCTACCTCATATTTGTTGGAAGTGATAGAAGGATTTTCCTCTCACTTAAAACTGCTGCGAGTGTTCGTTTACGTGGTCCGCTTTATAAAGAAGTGTAAAAAATTAGTAGTTTCTTCTGATAATGTACCTTCCCCTGTCGAATATCGAGACGCGTTTAATAAAATTGTCCAGATAGTCCAAGAGCACGAGTATCAAGAGGAAATTAAAAATGTTAGAAAAAATCTTGTTGTTAGCCCAAGCCTACAGAAGCTAAGTCCGTTTGTCCATGAAACCTCTCAGGCTGGGCTTACCTTTTCGTTGTTGCGGGTCGGGGGGCGACTAGCTAATGCTCCTATTTCGTACGATGCCAAGTTTCCAGTATTGTTGACGAAGCGCTCTCAATTTGTTCAGAGCTACGTCCGATACTTGCACGAGTCGAATTTTCATGTGGGTCCACGAGCACTAGTGAGTCTCTTGCGACAGCGCGTTTGGATAGTAAACGCGCAGGAAGTCTGCAGTCAGATAGTGCGGTCATGCATACGATGTTTTAAATGCAAGCCTCATCTGATGACTCAAATCATGGGAGATTTACCCCTAGATCGAGTTCGTGCTCTCCGCCCATTTTCCATATGTGGCGTGGATTTCTGTGGCCCTATTGAGACGACCTTGAAAATTCGTGGTAGGCCACCATACAAGTCCTACATTGCCCTGTTTGTTTGTTTTTCGTCTAAAGCAGTACATTTAGAAGTAGTTTCCGATCTGTCAACTGATTCCTTTCTATTGGCTTTTCAAAGGTTCGTTGGGCGCCGAGGATGTCCGCAGACCGTGCACTGCGACAACGCGACGAACTTCGTCGGAGCGAGTCGCCACTTCGCGGCACTGCGGCACCAGATCGAGAGCGAAGCGGACGAGCTGCGGCAATACGCATCAAAAAAAGGATGCGTATTTGCGTTCATACCGCCGCGGGCTCCGCACATGGGCGGACTATGGGAGGCAGGTGTGAAGTCTGCAAAGAACCTACTCCTACGAGCGGTGGGCAGCGCGAAGTTGACCGCAGAAGAGCTGCAGACCGTCCTCGTTGGAGTCGAGGCCGTCCTGAACTCGAGGCCCCTGGGCGCCCTCAGTCAGGACCCAAGCGACGGCGAGGCGCTGACTCCCGGGCACCTGTTGACAGGCGGGCCGCTCATCGCCCCACCAGCACCGCGGACCCCGGACCAGCAGGGTCTAACGTGCTTGCGGCGATGGCGGCTTGTCTCGTCAATCAAGCAAATGTTTTGGCAGCGTTGGTCCCGGGAGTACGTCTTGGGCCTACAGGCGCGGTCGCAGTGGCAGCGGGAGCAGGAGGACGCCAGGAAGGGCGATCTGGTCCTGGTCGCCGAGGACGACCAGCCGCCCCAGCAGTGGATCACCGCCAGGGTCGTCGAGACTCACGCCGGCGCGGACGGAAGGGTCAGGGTCGCCGACGTCAGGACGAGTAGAGGAGCATTGTTTCGGAGAGCAGTCCACAAGCTGGCAAGGCTGCCAATAGTTGAAGCCTAAGGAAGGCCTTCAACGGGGCCGGTGTATAATTAGATGTAGATAATAAGTAGAATTTTATGAAGTCTAGTATAAGTTAGTTTAGGGCGGAGCGGGAGCGCAAGTGAAGCTCTCACTTGCGCTCTCCCATGAATTCGCCCCGCTTCGCCGCACTAGATAAGCTAGGCTTAAGGTTTTGTTAATATGAATATAACCGAATTTATAACGTCGAAGAGTGCACGCATTTTTGTTTTCGTTCGTTTTTTTCGCAATATAATTTAATTCTACAGCCACCGATTTTTCCTTTCGTTTTTCGCGACGAGATAAAATAATCTCGATAAACAGTTAGCATGAATATTAGGGACATCAATTAACACAGAAACCAATAGTGTAGGGTGGTGTAAGTCCTCAAGAAGCGATAATGGTGAAGACCGATTTACAGTCACAGGGGATATCATATTAGAGAAAATAAGGTCTAGGGATCTGCTATATGTGTTAAGTATGGGGTTAATTCGGAAATGAGCAATTTCAATTAATTTTTCAATAAAGTCAAGGTGGTGAATATATAAGTTAGTAATAAGTGGTTGTGGTGTAGTTTTTTATATTATTTAATTTATTGATTCATCTGTTTCGCACAAGCCCGTTAGGGTTAGTGCTACTGACAAATATAAGTTAATAATATTTTTTATTGTTGGATTTTATAATATTTAATTTACTGATTCATTTGTTTCACACAAGCCCGTTAGGGCTAGTGCTACTGACAAGAATATAACGCGAGCTAAGGCTGCGGAGTTCTACTTAAGACTAAATTATAATACTACCCGGGCTGTACTTCGAAGCCTTCGTTGGGCTGCGGCGCAGTTGCCCAGTTGCAGTGTCAGCATTCCGTATCCGGCCAGCAACGATCACTTGTTGCGCAAGTGCCCGAGCCGGTCCGCGGACAGTTGCCCTTGGAATGCGTGGTCAGCACCTCTTTCGTTACGCGTGCGGGCCACCGGATCCGGTGTGCAATTTGGCACTTTTCCTAAATTCTGCCTGCGCGTGTTAACTTATACAGTATCCTCCTCAACCGATGGATCTATATAGGAAGAAAAATATGAGACGGACCAGCAGAAATTTTTATAGCGATGAACTTGATTCCAATATGATTCGGGAAAGAGATAAGTTCAGCTGAGTATTTGGTATTAACATCAATGAAAACACCGCCTGCGAAAGATGGCCTATCTATTCGAAACACAGCCATTTCAATGGTGGAAGGTCTAATAACTTTAGCCGACAACGATATAGTGGAAGAAGACCATCTGAGTCCCAGTTAAAATATTTTAAGGCAAATACAAGAAACTGCTTTTGCACAGATTCAATACTTCTTTGATGAACCATATAGTTAGATGGAAAGTTGAGACCTCTTCGTCTCAGCTATGAAATTTGTAGATCGATGTCTTCAGCCACGACTTCTTAGTGGGTTATAGGCTGATAGTGACGGTATTCGATAAAAAACCTTTTTCGACTTCCTTGTCGAGTAACAAAGGTTTCACAAAAAAAGACTTCAGTTTAGTCTTACAATTCATTTATTTGTACATGCGTACTGTTCTAAGTCTGCTTAATTACTAATCTTAGCATAAGCTAGGCTTCAAGATTTTTAGTGGAAGCTTAGCTGCCGTGTACATACTGTACATACATTAACTTTAAGTTAGGGTATGTGTGGGTGTACATGACTCCCCCAGCACAATTTTCGACAATATTGTTGAAATTTTCAGTGGATTAAATATTGAATAGGTGTGTACAAAAAAGGTTCTTAATTTGTATCAATTTAATTTTGGTATTTAAATCTTCTTTTTACCTGATCTTTATAAATATTTTTTGTTTGGTTTTCATTAGATACCATGTAGTTACCAGCTTGATTATGGTTACTTATTTATTTATAAATTGGATTGAATTTTCTTACTTGGTTATTCTTAACGTATACATTTGCGAAGTTTGGCTCATTTGCATTATTTTGATTTGCATTTAGATTCTGCTTATTATACCCTTGAAGAGGGTATTATAATTTTGGTCAAAAGTGTGCAACGCAGGTAAGGAGACATCTCCGACCCTATAAAGTATATATATTCTTGATCAGGATCACCTCCTGAGTCGATATAAGCATGAACGTCTGTCCGTCTGTCTGTTTCTACGCAAACTAGTCTCTCAGTTTTAGAGCTATCGAGTTGAAACTTTGCACACATCCTTCTTTCCTTTACAGGCAGTATATAAGTCGGAACGGCCGGGATCGGCCGTCTATATCCTATAGCTACCATATAACTGATAGATCGAAAATACCATAACTTGGTTGTTTTTCAAGTTAGAAGCATGGGAGTTTCAATGGATTCCTCTTTGGGCAATATAAATCAATATGCCAAATATCATAAGGATCGGACGACTATGTACGATCTGCTATATATCTAATAGTATAAGATGCGTGGCGCCACCTAGCGAACTGCTACTCAACTGCAAGGGTATATAAACTTCGGCTCCGCCCGAAGTTAGCTTTCCTTTCTTGTTTTTCAATAGAATTTTCATACAATTTTACAATATCTTCATGACAAAGTATGTTATTAAACAAATCTATTGGTCTAGTATTCGTAATTGAATGTATTGTGTTATTGTAACAAATAATTGCTTTATGGACATTTTCTTGAACTGTGTCAGTATTGTTTGGATCCGCGTTATACAATCTTATATGTTCATTTAGTATTAGATGTAATCGTTCCACGTCCGAGTTTCCGGTTTTCTTGTAAGGAGTTGTAAAGTGCACATCTATATTATTTTCCAGGATAAATTGCTTAATTAAAACTTTGTTAAATTCTTCTTGGCTTCTTTGGCTTCTCCAAGTATTACATACATTCTAATAGTATACACGACTTGAGAATTCTTAAATTTCTATTACTTGAAAAAAAATGTCTATAAATTTCTTGACATTTTACAAATAAACTTAGGTTTTCCGAGAATACAGCAACTAGGCCTTTTTCAGGCCAATTTTCTTGCATGAACTTTAGCATATTTTCCTCATCGCCACTTCTTTTAAAAAGGTGTCTTATTTTTTTTAAGAAAAATTTTGAATGTACTTGAATCACTTTCTGCCTCAATAATTTTTATTTGGATTTTAAAGACGTTTAGACATTTTTCAGTAATACTTGTAAAAATATGATCGTCGGAATCTGCACTGTGAACGGTTGCCAAATCGTCAGTTTCGTTAGTAAATAATTGAGCCAAACTTTTAGAGAAATCTTCATCTTCTATGTTTGTATTATGTGTAATGTCTGGTAAACTGTTATTGATCTCTAGCGTGAATATATCAAAAGTATGTATATCTACTTTTGTTTGTATGTACGGTTTCGTCAAATTCCTCTGATGATGCTTCAGCAATCCTGCTAAGTCCGTCTGCCAAAGCGTTTTCCTTGCCTTTTATAAATGTTATGTCAAAATCGAACTCGTTTAATTGCACTTTCCAGCGCTGTAGTTTTAAGTTAGGTTCTTTTAGATTGTTAAGCCAAACTAGGGGCCTATGGTCGGTTTTGATTATGAACTTTCTTCCGTAAATGTAATATTTAATGTATTTTGTTGACCAATAAATGGCAAGAAGCTCTTTCTCTATTGTGCTATAATTAAGTTTATGATTTTTAAGCGAACGGCTAGCATAAGAAATTACTTTATTTCCTACATGAGCACGGCGCATAAAGCATAATTACTTGCGTCTGTTACTTCAGTGAATTGTTTATTAAAATCTGGGTATACGACTATCGGGTCGCTTGTTATTATGATTTTTAGTTTTTGAAAAGCTTCTGTGTATTCTTGATTATGTGTGTTTATTTTAGCATTTTTCTTTAAGTATTTTATCCAAGACCTTCTGAGTTTATAGGGTGGCCAAGAAATTCGATCTCCTCTGTGATAAATTCGCATTTGTCTGATTGGAGCTTTAAATTTGCTTTAGAAAGGCAGCTGAATACAGAGTTAAGATGATTGACGTGTTCTTCTATATTTTTTGAAAATATAAGGATGTCATCCATGTAGACGATGCAAAATTGCCCAATGAAGGCGCTAAGAATGTTGTTCATTAGTCTTTGAAACGTCGAGGGAGCGTTCCGCAGTCCAAAAAGCATACGAAGATACTCGTAATGTCCACTTGTTGTTGAAAACACTGTTTTGTGTATATCTTTAATATCCATTTCTATTTGATAAAAACCTTTCGCGAGATCTAGGCTTGAAAATATTTACTTGTCAAAAATCTCATCTATATTTGGGATCGGGAAGCGATCTTCGATAGTTTCCTTAATTAGTTTACGGTAGTCTACAACGAGCCGCCACTTTTGCTTATTAGAACTACCCATAAAGGGCTATTGTATGGGCTTTTTGAATGTCTGATGATACCTTGACTTAACATTTCTTCTATTTGCCTATTGACCTCGTCTTTTTCTAGTTCGGGGTATTTGTATGTCTTTGAATAAATTGCAATATCATTCTTTGTAACTATTCTGTGCTTAATTTCGCTTGTGAAACTCAAGTCTTGGCCTTCTTTATAAAAAATATTTTCGAATTTTTCTATAAGGTTATTTATTAAGATTCTTGCCTGTGGGTCAGTTTGATTAATTTGAATTAAGCTGTTTATATTTATATTTACTGGATTTTGTTGTATAAAAAGGTTCAGGTAAACGTAATTTTGTTTAAGCTTTTTGTTTGCGTAATCGATGACTGCCTTCATATCATTAAGTATATTACAGCCTATTAGTCCATCGAAAGCACTGTAAAAATTATATTCTAAAAACTCGCAAATATAGCTTTCAGCTTTAAATTCTTGAAAACAAGGGAACCTGCATAACTTGTGTATTTTAATTTTGTTACCCATTGCATTAACTTCTAGTTCAATCTGTTTTCCACTTTGGGTGGCACATATTCTCATTAATAACACTGAATTCAACTCCTGTGTCAATAATAAAGAGTAGTGTTCTCTTTTTACCTTGAATTTTTATATATGGTAATCGTCTTGCCCCTCTATCTGAAAATTTACGTTAGACTGATTAAAATTCATTGGTTCAAAAGTACGTTTGCTTTGCTCAGAAATTTGCATATTTCTGTTGTTTGTCGACGTTCGAGTAGAGTTGGATGTTGTGTTATAATTCGACTGATTTTGATACCACAGATTTCTATTATTTGCGCTAAATGCACCTTCAGATCTTCGATTTTCAATTTTAGTAGCATTATCTTGTTGGCCACCGCTAGCTTCACCAGAACTACTTTGTGTTACTATTAATTCGTTCACATTTTTATTATCGTTACTAAAATTGGTTCTAAAGTTTGGTTTATTCTATTTATTATTCTTTCGAGTCGGCCCGTATAATGTGTAGCTCTGATGTCTAGCATCTCCAATGATTTTGTAAGCATCATCTAAGGACTGCGGATTTCTCGCGAATATCATTGTTTTAGTAGGTTCAGGTAAGTTGTCTCTAAAAATGCGGAGTGCAATTCGGTTTACTTCGGAAGTAGAGTATCATCATTATGGATTAGTATTCGATTTTGTACTCTATTAGACACTTCATTAATTCTACTATAATATTCTTCTACGGTTGATTCAACTCGACACAGTTTTAACATATCCATTAAAACGTCGCTAGTTTCTTGTTCACCAAAATGTTTTAAAATTATTTATTATTATTTATTTATGTATATATATATATTTTTTTTTTTATTTATTTTTTTTTAAATATTATTAGTAATTGCCTGCTTCTTATTTAACAATGTTCTTTCATCAATGAAAGCATTCTCAAAAAAAGTTTATAGGCTCCTCTTGTTTAGCTATCTAAGATTTCCTAATGTGTGTTAATTTCTTCTTCGCCTACTGTTGGCTTTCGTAGTATGCTCTCGGTTCTTCTTTGAGCCCGTCTTCGTATACACACGCCGATGAAAGCTTTCCAGATATGTTTTATGTTAATCTTTACGTTGGTCTACGCTTGTTGGACCACGTGTTTTGCAGAGACCAAAAAGTTATTACCACCAGGTGCGTTGTTGTACTGCAAATTCTTACGGATGGCTGGTTTTACTGCTTAGTATTTGTTTAATCCTCGTCGCCAGTTAGATGGAAAGTTGAGATCTCTTCGTCTCAGCTATGAAATTTGTAGATCGATGCCTTCAGCCACGACTTCTTAGTCGGTTATAGGCTGATAGTGACGGTATTCGATAAAAAAACCTCTTCCGACTTCCTTGTCGAGTAACAAAGGTTTCAAAAAACAAGACTTCAGTTTAGTCTTACAATTCATTTATTTGTACATGCGTTAGGAGGAAAAC
Organism: Drosophila ananassae; assembly: GCF_017639315.1. Taxonomy (NCBI): domain Eukaryota; kingdom Metazoa; phylum Arthropoda; class Insecta; order Diptera; family Drosophilidae; genus Drosophila; species Drosophila ananassae. Next base: position 20,827,390 of record NC_057929.1, on the reverse strand, counting down.
CCATAAGATAAAGTTTCCGGAGATGGAGACGATGATTAACAGAATCGAAAGATTGGCTAAAATCGGTGTAAACTACATCGGTTTGCATTCGTTTTAGATAACCCTTGTGGACGATCGAAGCGAATTCTATCAGATTGGTTGTTGTAGAACAAAGCTTGACAAAACCATGCTGGTAGGAGAAAATTATGCTTTTTCAATGATGTTGCAGTTGCGATGTAACCAGTTTCTCCAGCAGCTTGGGAATTGCCGAAAGTTTAGCAATTCCGCGGTAGTTATCTATAAGTATTTTAGAACCTTTCTTATGAAGTGGAATAATAAAAGATTCATTCCATTTCTTGGGAAGGCATGAAAGGTCCAAATAAAAATTGAATAGGGTAGTAGGAGGGTAGCATAGGATATCGGAGCAGTGCCTGAGAATACAGGTCGGGACATTATCAGGACCAGCAGTGAATGAGATATCCAAGGTTGAAAGAGCATTAAAAACATCGAGATGATTAAATTTGGACAAGAAAATATTGTTTATATACGGAATTTTATAAGGGTATGTAGAATTTAAATTATAAGAATCGGACGAATAAGTTGATTGAAAAAATGAAGCAAAGAGATTAGCAATACCTTGTTCTGAAGAATCAAAAATATTTTTATAAGTTAGGGAAGGAGGAAAAATACTGGATTTACGTTTCATATTGACAAACGAATATAAGGAGATCGGATCATTTCGGATTATTAAGTTGATTATTAAGAATTATAAACTGGTTGCGAATGTAAAGAAAGTTTGTCTGATGAAACAAAGATATAAAATTACTTAACTTACTTAATACTTAGATATAACTTAGGAAACATTTTGCAAGCTCTAGATTTCCTGTTCTTAAGACGAGAAAGGTGTTTATTAATGTTTCATAAGGATCGACCGACTATATCCTATACCTGCCATCAGCGCCGGTTTTAGGTGCGGCGAACCCTCGCGCTTAAAAAGGCCCTCGCGCTTAAAAAGGCCTCGCGCGCGCTTGTAAATTAAAAAAATGTACAGGCGCGTGGCGCCTGGCTGGAGTGCCTAGAAATGGAGATGATGAAATATTTGCAGGGAATTGTGAAATAGAACAGAGGTAGAAACTAGGCGATGGCTTGCGAGTCAGTCGACTTAAGATAGAGGAACGCGAAGCAACCACGTTTTTTTACAACAGATTGAATTATAATACTGGATAGAAAAAATGGGATGCGATCGTGACATTGGTAGAAAATTTGAAAGTGGAGGGTCCAAAGCAAAAAAAAGAAAAAATTTAAGATTTATTATTAAAGAAACAAGAGGGTGCCATCGAAAAATTTTTTTCTTGTCCATCAACGAGTAAATCTTCATATACTCTCAGTGTCGGGGACTCCCAAAAATCTCTTCAACATACCTCACTATCACAGGACACAAACAACAATTTATCTACACAAAGGAGTTAGTTTTTCGTATTATCTATATTGTTGACTTTGACGACTTCCGTAACAATTTTTACCGTTAAATTTGACCAAAAAAAATATTACAGATGCTGGCAGAGATACATATGACGGAGCAAATGAAGGTATTTCGGACACTTCTTATGATTCTGCATCCGAAGCTGAAAAAATAAATGAAAGTTTGAATGTAACTACAAGATATCAGAGACCAATAAACGCATTTGATCATAGTAAAGACTCATCGTATGTTGATGATAATTCTTATATTTTGGCCCGTAAAATTAATCGTTGTGCATATCTGTATTATTTCCATAAATTTGTGCATCTAAGATTGTATTAAAAGTAAATTTATATTATTTATAAATATTGCAGATCCGCCAGCAAAAAAAAATCGTCAGATAATGGCATTGATCATTCGACAAACATTGAAACAAATCTCAATAACCCTGGAGAATGGTCTGAAAATGTAACAATTTCGCAAATTGACATTATTGTTGGGAAAAGGCCCAATCAGAGTTAAAAATATCCAATATCCTCGAAACGTTGAGGATCGTAATTTTTCCGATTTTCACTACTGTCGCGTTTTATCAAACGGAGAACGTGTCGATCGACGATGGCTAGTCTACTCCATAAAAAAAGATTTTTTTTCTGCTTTTGTTGTACAATTTTTCAAGCCGGCGCAAAAACAAATTATCGATTCGCAGTTCTTGGGTTTCAAGATTGGAAACATACAACTTCAGCAATAGAGAGCCACGAGTTATCAACAACTCACTTGCTAAACTTCCAAAGGTATACTAGCTATTTTAATTTTTAAATTAAATTCAAACAGTTTTATTAATGTGTTCCCCTAAAACTTTCGATTGCTTAACAGATGATTCGTATGAAATACTTTGTCTTTAGTCTGACTTTGCCGTATCTCGACGTGTTTTTGCGATTGCTCTCATCTGCTCTTATCTGATTACCTATATCTTTGATAAGAGTTTCCCCTTTTCGCGTATCATTGTCGGAGCATATTTGACTTACATAGTTCATTGAACCATTCACTTCTTAAAAACAATATTATTATTCAATATTACTTCTGCCGCGCTCTTCGAATATTCATATATATATTCCCTTCCTGAGTTCTATTCTCAGGTTGAGTAATCCCGTTACATCATTGTTACTCTCAAGCGGTTATTCGTCACGGCGCATCTCTTTTGTGAAGTCTTCTCTTCGACGTGCCTGATCCGAACGTGCCTCTCTACCACAAATTTCTAATTGATCTCTTCTCGCTCTGACTACAGTGGACAAATCTCAGTCAATAATGAGTCTAATTTGCACTGCTAAGAAATGCGAGTTTGGAGGATGCATCACTGGTGACTCGTATCTGTCCTGCTGGCTTTGTAACAACTGCTCACATATTAAATGTGCTGGTGGTGGGCACAATGGTCAAAGAATATTGGTCTTACATGGTCATGTATTGCCTGTAGAGAGATTGAGTCTGAGATGCGGACTTTCATGAAGCAGACGAGAAACGGCTTTTTAGATGTCCGTAAGCAATTTTCTGCACTTAATGAGCAATTCCTTACAATTGAGACCCAATTCCTTGGTCTCAAGTTATTAAGTGAATCTCCAAGGAGAAAAATTCCAAACAACAACCCGATGGGGGTCACTTTATTGTGTACTCCTGCCTCTCATGCGATTCATTCGGATACTTTTTTAACGCCTAATACTTCATCGCCTACTGTTGTGCCTGTGGAAGTGATCCATTCACCAAGTCAGCCAATGGAATCGTCAACGAGTCTTGGTCCATCTATTGTCTTGGATCCTCCATCGTTGGAAAACCTGCAGGTTCCTGTGGCACCGTCTCCTAGGCCTCTCACTGGTGTGGCGCCTGTGTTAAGATCCTCTGGGCTTTCGCTTAGAGCTGTTGCACCTCGTAAAGCTTTATTTGTATCCCGCCTCATGCCGGACGCCACTGTGGATGATGTCAGGAGTCACCTCTCAAACCATCTTAAGGTAGCTCCTAATGAATTAGCGGTCTATAAGTTTAATTTTAAAAATAAGCGTAGTATATCCTCTTTTAAAATTTTAATTCCTGAATCCTACTTTGAAAAAGCACTTGATTCATCAGCCTGGCCTAAGCACAGTATTATTCATGAATTTGTAGCCAAAGATCCTCTAAATCCCAACCATGTCGATTCAGCTCCAAAAAACTTTTTTTTTTTTTTTTTTTTTTAAACTTTGCTTTTATTTATTGGATCTTCTCTTAATTTTGAGACTAACAATAATTTTTCAAATCTTAACATTAACATTTAACTAATAGTAGACTAAGACTGCATTCTGGTTGCACGTTCCTCAAGACGGTCGCTGGGTGGGTAGGTCATTCCGACGAAGTCGTGATTGGTTACTCAACCCTCTCGCCAGGTGGTTAGGGTGCGACAATAGCTTGCTAAAGTACTTTTCCTTCTGTTCTGCGATCACATCTTTGACTGGAAGAATGTTTAAGTCGCGATGTATGTTTTCGTTGCGAACGTACCAAGGTGCCCCGGTGATTGTTCTCAAGATCTTCGACTGAGCTCGCTGGACTATGTCAATATTGCTATTGCTGGCATTCCCCCATAACTGGGAGCCGTACATCCATATAGGTTTAAGTACCGAGTTATACAGCAGGACTTTATATTCAAGGCAAAGGGGAGACCGAGCGTTGATAAGCCAATGAAGGCTGCTGGCTTTTAGCTTTAGGTGGGTTCTTTTAGCTTCTATGTGCCGACGCCATGTGAGTCTTCTATCGAGGTGTACTCCTAGATATGTTACCTCGTTTGCTTGCGGGAGTAGGGTGTTGTTTAGCGTAAGGGGCGGGCAGTTTTGCCTATTCAAGGTGAACGTAACGTGCTTGCATTTTTGTTCGTTTACTTTGATTCGCCAGTCTGATAGCCATTTTTCAACATCCACCAGATGAAGAGCTAGCTGCGCAGTTGCTTGCATCGGGCATTTTGAGCGGCTAAGAATAGCTGTATCATCAGCAAACGTAGATGTTGTTAATCGTGTGCTTGTCGGGATGTCTGCTGTGTAGAGAACATATAATGTTGGTCCGAGTACGCTTCCTTGAGGAACTCCAGCTCCTCAGATATATCAATGTTGCACCTCACAGCAAATTTTCTGTCGTAGAGGTAAGACTCTAAAAGCTTGTGGGTATTACAAGGGAGCATTGTCTTGATTTTGTACATTAGACCTTCTAGCCAGACTCTATCAAATGCTTGAGAGACATCTAGAAATATTGCGGTACAGTACTCGCGTTTTTCGAATGCATTCCGAATTTCTGCTGTTATCCGGTTGACCTGCTCAATTGTACCGTGCTTTTCACGAAACCCAAACTGATGTGACGGGATTCCTTCCTGGATCCTTAGGTATGTGTTTATTCGAGTCAGAATGCATTTCTCAAAGAGTTTAGATAAGCATGAAAGTAGGCTTATAGGTCTATACGACGTGGGAATTGTGTGGTCTTTTCCCGGCTTTGCAATCATTATTATAATTGACTTTTTCCATCTCGCTAGAAAGTGGCCAAGTTTTGCGATGGCATTGAAGAGCTGGGTGATAGTGCAGACGGCGCAATATGGAAGCTCAATGATCATTTTGGGAGTTATGAGGTCGCAGCCTGGTGATTTTTTCGGATTTAGTTGGTTTTTGATGATATTAGCGATTTCGTTTGGGCGAAACTCGATTGGTTCATGTTGAAGCTGAGGCTCATATGGTAAAGTCGGCAGAGTAAAGGCACTAGTGGCCGGATTTGGTTGGAAGATATTTTTGAGGTGATTGGCAAACGTGCTGGCTCTGTCTGCATCGCTGCGCGCCCAGCCGCCTGTGGGATTTCTAATAGGCATCACTGTTTCTTTCGGTGAGCTTAGAGTTGGGTGAGCTCTCCATAGTGAGTGTTTTGTACTAGAAGTTGACAATTGCTCTATATAGCGGCGGTGGACATAAGCTTCTTCTTGCTGTAGGGCTTTAGTAAGTTGACGTGAGGCATGTCTAAAGCTTTGCTTAGTAGATGGCGATCTGTGGAATTGCCACTCGCGACGTGAGCGCCGCTTTTCGAGGACGAGCTGTTCGATTTGTAGATTTGTCTTTTTATTGCTTTGTGTATTTATAGTTTGCGATGTTGAGGCTCGAGCTGCAGAGACGAGTACAGACTCAAGTGAATTAACAAAGCTGTCTACGTTGGCTTCATCGTGGAGATGAGGACTTAGCTCAATGTGTGAGCTGATATATTTTCTGTACTTAACCCAATTGGTTTTCTGTGAGGTCAATTTTAATGGTTGTTCCAATGTTCCTGGATGTCGCAGTAGAATAAACAGGACAGGCGAGTGATCAGATGAAAGATCCGATAGGCAATTGGCGCTTATCAGATTTTTAGGGATGTTTTTGGTAATCGCAAAGTCTATTAAATCTGGTAGTTTCCTTGGGTCTGCCGGCCAGTATGTTGGTGTGCCAGAAGAAACATAGTCGAGCTTGTTCTTGGCTTTGATAATTGCATTATAGAGCTGCTTCCCTTTTGGAGTCACAAGACGGGATCCCCAGTGTGTGTGCTTGGCATTGTAGTCTCCTGCTGCTATGAAGTGGTCTCCAAGTGTGTTGAAAAACTGCATAAACTCATCTTCAGCTATATTGAAGCGAGGGGGGCAGTATACGGCGGCTAGTGTAAGTTTGTTGCCAGTATTTAGTTGTATATTTATAGATGTGGCCTGTAGGTAGTTTTTAGCAAATTTGTTTTGATAATGGTGCTTTATGCGGCTTCTGATTAGAATTCCAGTCCCACCATGTGCTTTACCATCTGGATGATTTGTTCCGAAGAATGAATATCCTCGTAGTTGAAAATTGTATTTGTTTGTGAGGTGTGTTTCCGAAAGCAGCATTACATCGATGTGATTGTCGAGTAGGAATTGAGCTAACTCAAGTTTATGTTGCGAAACGCCGTTAGCGTTCCACGTAGATATCCGTAGGAAAGCCATTATTTGGATTGTTGTGAAACCAGCATTTGAATCAATAGATTTTGGTTTCGCATTAAATCTTGCATAGTTGTGCGCATAAACGACATAAATTCCGTCAGGCTTTGTTGTAGGCTGCATATCATAGCTTCAAAGTTGCTTTTTGGCTGCTCTGTTGGTTGATGTTGCTGAGCCGTGTTCGGTTCTTGATATGCTGATTGCAGAAATGAGCTTCTTGAGGCAGGTGTCGCCGGTCCTGATTTTAAGGCGCTTGCGTATGTCACATTTTTGTCAACGTTAATGGGTCCTAGTGAGGATCTGGCTGCAGTCGAGAAGAAGACTTCAGGGTTTGATCTGGACGCCGTGAACTGTCCATTTTGGGTGCGGGCAGCTATTCCTTTCTGGTGGATGCGACTTTTCAGCTCCTTATAGACTGGGCATCCTCTATAATTAGCAGTGTGATTGCCACCGCAGTTGCCGCACTTTTTCGAGTTGCTGTCATCTTTGCTCGCTGGGCAGTGTGCGGAGTCATGAAGTTCTCCGCAAACTACACACACCGGGCGCAGTTTACAGTATGACCTTGTATGGCCATATTCCTGGCAGTTCGCACATTGTACCGGGCCATTGCGTTTGTGCGGTTCCTCAACTGTAATTCTGCGGTGCAGCAGGTACTGAAGATTGTATATTGGGTGCACTTCGTATTTCTTCAGGAGCTTGGTTTCTGGTTCAAGCTCAACCTTAAAGAGTGGCTGCGGCTTTCTATCCCTGTTAAGGATATTAAAGACTGTCTTGGCGCTAAAACCCTTCTCCTGTAGCGCCTTTTTTATCTCTGCAGGCGTTACTTCGGGCTCTATGCCCTTAAGTACGACTTGCAGGCCCTTGCTGCTTTTTAGCTGGTACGTGTAAAAGTTCTTTTTATTCTCGGTAAGATATTTTGATAATACTCTATAGTTATCTTCAGACTTCATTTGAACTTTTGTTTCTTGAATGTTGCCCTTTACAAGGGGTATTATGTGGAAGTTATCCTTACCAATAAGCTCAATAATTTTGTTGACAAGAACATTGGAACTTTTTTCGCGTATATAGATAGGCGGAGGTTTTGGCTTCCTTTTCCCAACTTCAGTGGATTCGACCGCCTCAACCTCATCGGCGTCTGCCAAGATTTTAAATCGGTTTGAGTTAATGGGCGTTTCTTTTGCTACTAGGCTAGCATTGCCACGGGTTATTTTGCGTTTGGAATTCAGGGGGCTCAGCTTCCTTTTGATTTGGATGTAGCGATCCATGCCAGTCTGCACAGCCGGCTTAATATAGTCATTGTTTTTGTTTTTGTTTTGGTTTTCGGGCAGCGCGGACGTATTACTATTTGCGCTGCTAGCTGATGACGTCGTTAAACGCGCTGTCGATACAGTTGCGGTTGTTGTTGTTGTTACTGTTGACGTTGTCAAAGAAATTGAGGTGCTAGTTACTGCACTCTTTGGCTGCAGAGACATCGATGGTATCGAGGGGGAGCAGGAACGCGCTCTCTCGCTCTCTACGTTTAAGAATTCGGTCAAGTTGGGGGTAATTGACCGAGCTTGATCGGAGCTTGCATGGTTTTCGGTTGCTTTAAAAGAGAAGTACGCGTTGTTTCTTTGTACTGAGAGCCGTCTCTCGTCTAGCTCACGTTGACGTTGTGTGCGAACGTCGTTTGAACTCATTGCAGTCGAGGTTGATTTAGTTTGAGTTTTAAGTGTTGTGTTTTATATTAATTAATTAATTAATTAATCAATATAAACATTAGCGATTTCATCGCAAAAAGCGTCTTTTCGCGTTATTGTAGATTTCTTAGAGCAGTCACTGCACTTTTATGATTTTATTGAATATTTTTTCCCGGAGCACAATAAAAAACACGTCTGCATGCGACGACTGCAATCGAATTATGGTATTATTTTTCTTACGTATTTTCTTGCTGCTACCAAAACGTTCGAAGTATTCTGGGTAAATTGAGCCAATTTTTTACTAAGAGTGCTTCTTTTGATTTTGATGCTATTGCACTTACTGAAACCTGGCTTAATTCCTCTGTCTCTGATTATGAAATTTTTGTTCCAAAGTACACTGTGTTTCGAACGGATAGACCATCTTTCGGTGGTGGTGTCCTCATTGCTGTTAATAATAAATTCTCAGCTGAACTAATCTCTTTCCCGAATCAGTTTGGAATCGAGTTTATCGCTTTAAAAATAGCTGTTGGACCGACTCATATTTTCATGACCTGTTTCTATATACCTCCATGCCTCAACCCATACTGTATATTTACACCACCTCGAGGCTATTAAGTTCGTTCTATCATTAGTCAGTGACTCTGATTTTGTCCTAATTATGGGTGATTTCAACCATCCCAAAATCTCCTGGATCCCGTGTGAAGATGACAATTCCTTGCATGCCAGTTGTCAAAATGACTTTATTGATGCATTAATTGAAATTGCTCTTTTCCAAATTAACCCCATCCTTAACACACTTAGCAGATCTCTAGACCTTATTTTCTGTAATAGGATATCCTCTGTGACTGTAAATCGGTCCTCACCACTATCGCTTCCTGAGGACGTTCACCATCCTACACTATTGGCTTCGGTATTAATTGATGTCCCTAATATACATGCTAACTATAAGACTCAGTATCGTAAATGTTTCCGAAAAACGGATTATAATGCTCTTCTCAATCATTTAGCTGGATTTGACTGGGAGTATCTTTCATTTTATAACTCTATTGATGCTGCTACTGATTCTTTTTATGATGTAATCCACAACGCGTTGGACAAATTTGTTCCAGTACTTTCATCGTCTTCATCAACGAAACCGCCATGGTTTAACAAACACCTTTCTCGTCTTAAGAACAGGAAATCTAGAGCTTACAAAATGTTTCTTAAGTCTGGATCTTTGTTTCATCAGACAAACTTTCTTTACATTCGCAACCAGTTTATTCTTCTTAATAATCAACTTTATACGCGTTACATCGTAAATTGTAAGGCTAACTTCCGAAATAATCCGAGCTCCTTTTATTCGTTTGTCAATATGAAACGTAAATCCAGTCTTTTTCCTCCTTCCCTATCTTATAAAAATATTTCTGATTCTTCAGATCATGGTATTGCAAATCTCTATGCATCATTCTTTCAATCAACTTATTCGTCCGATTCTTATAATTTAAATTCTACATACCCTTATAAAATTCCGTATATAAACAATATTTACTTGTCTAAAGTTAATCATCTTGATGTTTTTAATGCTCTTTCAACCTTGGATATCTCATTTTCTGTTGGTCCCGATAATGTCCCGACCTGTATTCTCAGGCACTGCTCTGATATCCTATGCTACCCTCTTACCATCCTATTCAATTTATCTCTGGACCTTTCATGCCTTCCTAAGAGATGGAATGAATCTTTTATTATTCCACTTCATAAGAAAGGTTCTAAAATACTTATAGATAACTACCGCGGTATTGCTAAGCTTTCTGCTATTCCCAAGCTGCTGGATAAATTGGTTACATTGCAACTGCAACATCATTGCAAAAGCATAATTTCCTCCTCCCAGCATGGTTTTTTCAAGCTTTGTTCTAGAACAACCAATCTGCTAGAATTCGCTTCGATCGTCCACAAGGGTTATCTAAAACGAATGCAAACCGATGTAGTTTACACCAATTTTAGCAAAGCTTTCGATTCTGTTAATCATCGTCTCCTTTTCTGGAAACTTTATCTTATGGGTTTTCCTCCTAATATCATACAGTGGATGACTTCATATCTATCGAATCGTACGCAGCGGGTTTTGTTATAAAAGTAACATCTGGTGTTCCACAAGGCAGTCACTTAGGACCTCTTCTGTTTATTCTTTTTGTTAACGACTTACCTAGTGTCGTGAGCTATGTTTCTACACTTATGTATGCTGATGATTTCAAGCTTTGTTTTTCTTTCTCTGACCACTTCCTTCATAGACATCTGCAATTCGACCTTGATAAAGTTTTCTTGTGGTGCTCTAATAATCTTCTCTCACTAAATTGCTCAAAGTGCAAGGTTATGACTTTTAATCGTAGCATGCCTCATGTCATCTCGTACTCACTTGGGAATCATTTTTTAGATCGTGTTTCCTTAATGAATGATCTTGGAGTTCTTTTCGATCACAAGCTGTCGTTTAATGAACATGTTTCTGTAACAGTAAATAAAGCCAGAGGAGTACTTGCTTTTATCAAGCGTTGGTCAAAAGAGTTTGATGATCCCTTTACCACTAAAACGTTGTATATCTCTTTGGTTCGACCGATCCTAGAATACTGTTCATGCGTTTGGAGTCCGCAGTATATGGTTCATCAAAAAAGTATTGAATCGGGGCAAAACCAGTTTCTTTTATTTGCCTTAAAACATTTAAACTGGGACTCAGATGATCTTCTTCCACCATATCTTTGTCGGCTAAAATTATTAGACCTACCACCATTGCCATGCTCCTTCATAAAATTATTCTTGGTCAAGTTGACTCGAAACTTTTACTCGAAAAGATACTTTTCTCTGTTCCAAACAGGTCAACCAGGTCCTTCCGACCCCTTTGGTTGCCAATTTGTAGATCTAATTTTGAGGATCATGATCCTTTTCGCGTTATTTGTAAAATCTATAACAATTTGTCACATATATTTTCGCCCGAATTATCCCTAGATGTAATAAAATCTAAATTGATTGTTTTTCTATTAGAATAATTTACCTAATTCTTAATTATAATTAATTTTAATAATAATTGTATAAATAACAGATAATTGTTATATTCAATAAATAAATAAAAAAAGAATCGGCTAATCTTGACTTGATTAACGACAGTAACAAATATTCGCTTTGAGTGACCGTAAAACATACCTTAACAAAATCGTGGTGTGACTATCTCAATTTGAAAAAAGAATGCATATTTTACCGCAAAATTCATAAACCGACATTCTGTAAATAATTCATTGTTACATTGCAGGTGGATAGAATCTTAATAAAGAATTAAACAAATATCAGGCATTGATAAAAAACTTCAACAAATGATATTGGATGAAACGATGCGCTGGAGAGAAGTATTATAGCGCTTGTTGCATATCACAGAACATTTGGCTTTTCGAGGTCAAATTGACAAGTTATTCGCTTCAAACAATGGCAACTTTTTGGGGTTGATTGTTTTGGGGATGCTTGTCGAGATGATTGCACGTTTTGACCCTGTTTTGAAAAAACACATGGAAAAAATCTCATCCCAAGAAATACACGATCATTATCTCGGAAAGGACACGCAGAACGAATTTATAGCTTTGTTGGGAACCACTGTTCGCGATAAAATATATTTGAGGATTTCTTCTGCCAAATACTTCGCCTTGATTCTTGATTGTACGCCTGACACGAGTCGCCAAGAACAATTATCTTTTGTCATCCGTTTCGTCGATATGGAAACTGAAGATGTTCGAGTTGAAGAATGCTTTTTAGACTTCATACCCGTGAAAATTGGACGAATGTGACTTGACGAATGACGAATGTGACGAATGTAAGCTTTGAAAGGGCTAAAAGAAATTAAGAGTTTCTTATCCGAATATCGTTGTACTGGGTATAAGAAAGCATTATAATGCATTAGTTGTAGCTCGTGAAATCTTAAAAGATCTCAATGTAGAACCCACATTCGAAACGAAGAGAATTCGAAAAGTCAAAAAACAAGTTGAGTATGAGGGTCAGGATGATCCTCTGAACTTAAAAAAATCCCCGGAAAAAGTCTTACAAATAGAATTTTTCAACGTTGTTGTAGATGGAGCTTTGTCTGATGTGTTTGAGAAATTCGAGAATTACGACAATCTGTTTGGATTTCTGTACGATCCGAAAAGATTGAAACAAATGCCTGAAGACGATTTATTAAAGCATTGTAAGGACCTAGACTTAGCGCTACGTTACGAGAACGAGAATGACCTGGATGCTGCTGAGCTTTTTTCGGATCTCATAATTTTCCTGCATTTTATTATCTGTGGCTAGCGGTGAGAGATCGTCAAAACTATTTGAGATCAAATATGGCTCAGGATCGCTTATCATCGCTTGCTATTTTGTCAATCGAAAAGGATGTTGCACGTTCCACTGATTTCGACACTGTCATCGACACATTACATGAGAGCACGAAAAAAAGCTCGGAAGTTTAACTTACATGTCTAAATTGAATTAAACGAATGTAAAAATATTTCTTTTAATTATGTCAATAAGGCCTCGCGATAAATCCACGGCCCAGGGCCTCGCGTTGGCTAAAGCCGGCACTGCCTGCCATATAACTGAACGATCGGAAAAGGCACAACCTTGCTATTTTTAAAGATGCTTGGGGCTGTTTCCAATGTTTTTATTAGAAATTTTTTTGATGGTGAAATTCTCATAAGAATCGGACAACTATATTCGATCCGATATATAAGTTAACACCTAAAATGTCAAATACTAGATAATTCTAATAAAACGCTAAGTCCAGCCAAACGCTCATAAGTTCTTAATAACAACTGCAAAAGAGCTTACATAACCGCATTGAGTGCACCGTGCACCGGATGCAATATGATGCCGGCACCAATAAGGGTCACACGGATCGAAAGACACGTGCGCTGAGTAAGCATTGATTATGCTTGCGATCGTGGGAAAGCCAAAAGAAAGAAAACACCCAAATATTTGGCAAAGCTCACTGAACTTAATGGCAAGTGCATCCACCAACAACACAATGCACTCGCATTGACCAATTAGCAATGAAGACATGGACTTAAGCTACATCAGCTACCAATGACATCGAGGGATGCAGCAGCAGCAAACTAACCGAGATCGCGGCAGCGATGGAGCGACGCATAGGTGAAATTATTAATTATAAGAATCATAATTGTCAGTTCTAATCCGGTACTCAAATAAACAAAACGTAGAAAAGATTAATTTATTTTTTTTTAAAGAATATTAATAAAATATTTACAACTGACACCCGAGCAGGGACCTGGTAAAAAACCGCGAAAGGATACAAGTTCCGAATCTCGTTCAGATCGGTAAAAAAATCCCGACGTTCGGCTATGTCTTCATTTAATTAAAAAAAACACCAAGCACCGCGATTCGGAAGTGCAAAAGTGCCTTTAAAAAAACGCTACAACGCACTCCTAAAGGAATTGTAACAAGCGGAAAAACCAGGCTCCAATTTTTATCGCCGTAAACCCTTCAGTACCCGTTCAGAGGGAACATGATCCAGGTATAGAGGAGGCTCCGTAGTAGACCCACACACAGGAGGAATCGTTGCTGCGTGGGACAAAAAGGAATCAGCCGAACCTATCGTCACGATAGCACGCCGAAATGATTTTAATGTAAGTTAGTTAAGAAATATTCGAAACAAAAAAATTTTATAAGAAACAATTAAAAACACAAACAAAAAAATAATAGCTCAAATCAAAAATAAGATGAAAACCTCATCAAGAAATTTAGAGAAAAAAAAAGAAAAAAGTTTTATAATATAAAAAAGGATATAAAAAATAATGTTAAGGAAATCCCAAGCAAAACACACAACTTAATAACATTAGTTCCAATTGAAAACCTTACGAAGATTTAAACTAGAATTTTTAGAAAAAAATAAAAATAATTCGTTTGACATTCGATCAATTAACCCTCATAAGACCATTAACGATCATCCATTAAAAACCTCATTAAAATGACTGAACAGGACTTGGTAGATAGGATGGGAAATCTTGCAGGACCTTCGTCCTCTTTAAGGACGAGTTCGAAACTACTGACGGAAAAAGGCATTAAAGAGAAAATTAGGGACATACTTCAAGAGAACCTAGCTGGGTTGGTTAAGGAAATAATTAATCCAAACAAGGACTTTTCAAACTTCTCAGACCAAATAATTAAAAGGGAACTATCCCACAATATTGGCGAGTTAGATAAATTACCGGACATAGTGCGGACGCTTAGAGATTTTTCTGGAAACAAGACCGAATATTCGTCTTGGAAGAAAAATGACTATGAATTTTATTATGAATTTATGACTAATGAATTTATTAGCAATTAGGAACAAAATCGTCGGTCAAGCAGATGCTGTCCTCGAGTCCAATAACACACCTTTGGATTGGGAGGCAATATCGAAGTGTCTGACTGCACACTTTACTGATAGGAGAGACCTAAAGACACTAAAATATCAGTTGTACGCACTTAACCAAGGCAGCAACTCGATAGTTGAATTCTATCAAGCCGTATACCAACAACTTTCTCTGATCTTGAACCAAATTGGGAATCTCGAAGCATCTCAGGAAACTATACAGGCCCTAACAGCACTGTATAGAGAGAAAGCACTGGATACATTTGTAAGAGGCCTGAACGGCAATCTTTCCTAACTTTTGGCTATTAAAGAGCCCCACGACTTAGGACATGCACTACATCTTTGCAACCTAATAGAGAATCAGAACACTAGGAATGGCCAAACACCAAAAAACACATACCCCAGAAGAGATAACTTAGTACCTACTAGAGGGTATCCGCCTCAAGCCCTACCCCGAATGACCAAAACAAATTTTCAACCAAATCTGCACTATTACCCAAGCCAAGTAAAAAAACCCGCAATCCCATCACGGATATTTGAAACAAAACCAAACCGACCTAACCCACTCAACCAAACCCAGACAAGTCAACCAGGAGCGCAGGCTTTCTTTAACCCCAACGCACCTCCAAGACCCCAACCAAAGCCAACACCCATAGATCACGTAGATCAGTCTATTCGCTCCCGCCACGTTAACTATATGAATAGACCTCAGGACAACAATTTTGTAGGGAAACGATTCCTGACCAACAAAAATTGTTCAAAACACTAATAAAATGCAACGCCAGTTCAATATACAACCAGAGGTAGATGAGGAAGAAGAATATTTTCAGTCATCGGAAGAGAATGTAATAAATGAGCTGCATGAAGAAGCTTCATGGCAAGCGGAATCCGAACCACAGGAATCCATTGATATGTCAGAATTCTATTTTTTAGAATAAACCCTTCCTACTTACCCTATTTTAAGGTAACTATCGGGAACGAAAAAACTCTGAAATTCTTAATTGACACCGGCTCAAATCAAAATTACATTCAAGCGAAACTAGTACCAAGCCCTAAACCCAATAGTAACAACTTTACAGTAAACTCATTATTAGGGAATAATGAAATAAAACAACATACAATAGTTAAACTTCCCAACATATCAAATACCCCACTAAAATTCTTTCTATTAGATACACTGAAATCTTTCCATGGAATGTTAGGTAATGATACTATGAAGAAACTAGGGGCAATAATAGATGTTAAAAATGATATTCTGCTGTTGGAAAATAATAGGAAAATTAAAATCCATCAACTAGAGGCACAAGCCGTAAACAAGATCAGACCAACAGACGAACATATGACAGAAACCCAAGGAGAAATAATTAAAAAATTTACCGACATCCATAAAAACCTTTTCGCTGATCCTGAAACTAAACTAACTTACACTACCAGAGTCGTAGGTGAAATTAGAACTTCGTCCGATACCCCTGTCTACGGAAAACACTACCCATATCCGGCATCGCTTAGACAAGAAGTAGGACAACAAATTCAAGAAATGCTGCAGGATGGCATAATTAGACCCTCACGGTCACCCTATAATGCACCAGTTTTGGTAGTCCCGAAAAAAACCGACACTAATGAAAAACAAAAATACAGGCTAGTGATTGATTATAGAAAGCTCAATGAGGTAACAATATCCGATCGATATCCCATTCCTGAAATAGGCGAAATAATCGTACAATTAGGAAACAACAGATTCTTCTCAGTACTAGACTTAAAAAGTGGATTTCATCAAATACCACTTAAAGAGTCAGACATGGAAAAAACTGCATTCGCAGTGAATGGAGGCAAATACGAATTTACCAGATTACCATTTGGATTAAAAACCTCACCATCCATATTTTAAAGAGCTTTAGATGACATTTTGGGAGATCACATAGGGAAAATCTGTTATGTGTACGTTGACGACATCATCGTTTTCAGCAAAACAGAAATCATGCCGAAAACTTGAACAAAGTGTTTTTAACATAACAAAAAGCCAATATGAGGATACAAATCGACAAATGCTACTTTTTCAAAAAAGCAGTCGATTTTCTAGGATACACGATTTCAGAAGAGGGAATTAAAACCAACACCGAAAAAATCAAGACAATTAAAAACTCCCCAATACCCAACACACTAAAGGAACTTCGATCATTTTTAGGAATGACAAGCTATTATAGGAGATTTATTAAAGATTACGCGAAGATAGCCAAACCTTTAACTGCGCTCCTAAGGGGAGAAGAAAGACGCGCATCCAAATACAAGTCAAGCAGAATAGCCATTAACCTGGACAAAGAAGTAACGGGTGCATTCGAAAAACTTAAAAACACACTTATATCTAGGGATGTAACACTAGTGTACCCAGACTTCACGAAGGAATTCCAACTGACCACAGACGCATCAAATTTTGCCATAGGTGCCGTTTTAGAACAGAACCATAGACCAATAACATTCATATCCCGTACCCTCTCGAAAACCAAAGAAAATTACTCAACGAACGAAAGGGAAATGTTAGCCATCGTATGGGCTCTCCAAAGCTTAAGACATTATACGGATATTCGAAAGTGGCAATTTATACAGACCACCAACCCCTGACCTTTTCAAATAGTGCAAATAACCACAATGCCAAGCTTAAACGCTGGAGGGACATTATCGGCGAATACAGCCCAGAAATCAAATACAAACCCGGTGTAGCTAACGTAGCAGGCCCCGTAGCAGACGCCCTATCCAGAGCCCGACCAGAAGCTAATTCAATCCATTCAGACTCTACAATCCACAGCGACGAAAGTTCCTCACATAATTTAATATTCTCAGTAGAAGCTCCGATCAACGCATTTAAAAACCAAATTTTATTTATTAAAATTTCATTTCCAACTTTTCATCGCCATATAATAAAAAAAATTTCTTACACTGAACAGGAAATCATTAATATACTCCGAGCCCGATTAGATCCCAGAATTATCAACGGTATCTACACTTCAGCACCATTCAACACTTTCGGAAATCATGAGATGCATTAAAAAAGACAACGGGAGTATGACATTCGAAGACCTAATTTTCAAATCAGCCGAAGAATACAATAGGTCCATCCATTCAGTAATAAAGGAAAAACCAGTTGAGGTGTTTTTCAGAAGGTCCACTCCGAACACTATAGAAGACATAGAGAAACAGCGGACCGAAATCACGGAAAAAATAAAACAAAACAAGTAGCCGACTTAGAATACCATAATCAGGATAAAGTACAGCCAAAACAATATGAGACAGGAGATACAATTCATGTAAAAATCGACAAAAGACTAGGTACCAAACTTACTCCACGCTATAAAAAAGAAACAGTGAAATAAAATAATAACATTGCAATAAAAACTCAATCCGGGAAAATAATACACAAGAATAACATCCGAAACTAACTTTCAGACTATTCATACCAACTTGCCTCAGCCTGTCTACAGTCCTCGATTATTCAAATTCACAAGTGATCTCACTTGAGACTGGACTTGCGGCCAAACAAGAGGGAACATTCAAAATCATCCATACATCCGACCTAAAAGAATACATTTGACGAACTTAGCAAAGGACTAAACGGCCTCACACCATCACATCATCTATACCCCTACCGAATACCTGTCTAACGAATTAAATCAGATAAAACAAAACCTTCTCAAACTAAAAACAAGCAATAGACAAAAAAGAGCAATAGAAATCCTAGGAACGGCATGGAAATGGTTATCAGGAACATCGGACCATCATGATCATGAAATACTCAAGAACAAAATAAACGGACAATTAGAAAATAATAATAAGCAGGTTATAATAAATAAAAAACTAAGTGAAAAATTAATCAATAAGTAACGTAACGAATTCCATTTTAAAAATAACTAAAAATTCAAACGAAATAATCAATGAAGAGGCAAATATCCTTAGATATAGAATTCAAATAGTAAAAGAAGAAATATCTAATATACAACATTCAATATCTTGGGCCAAAACAAATATTATAAACACTTTTATATTCTCAACAATAGAAACCAATATTTTAGAACAAATTTTTAATAAAGAAAATAGTCTGTTTATTAATATGGAAGAATTGCTAGAATTTTCAAAAGTCAAACTTGCATCGAATAATAAAGCTCTTCTGTATATCATAAGTATCCCAAATAAACGGTTAGACTTAAGCAACGACACTTGCGTGAGCGCTGTATTAAACTTAAGACCACCGGAATGCAAGGCAATTAAGACGTGCCTAATTTTGAGGAATTACTACCAGGAACACTGATACTGAACGACTTTAACGGAATGGTGTCTTTGGACGGAAAGAACCTTAATCTTCAAGGATCCTTCATCATCCAGCACAGGAACTCCACAGTACAGATCGACGAAAGCATCTAAAGAACGGAAGAGGACACTGTGGTAGACCTAGTCTTCTATGTGAAGATATGGACTTAAGCTACAGCAACAACATCAGCAACCAATGACATCGAGGGACGCCAGCAGTAGCAGCAACCGCGATCGAGATCGCGGCAGCGATGGAGCGACGCATAGGTATAATTATTAATTATAAGAATCATAATTGTCAGTTCTAATCCGGTACTCAAATAAACAAAACGTAAAAAAGATTAATTTCTTTTTTTAAAGAATATTAATAAAATCTTTTTAACTTATATAATAATAAGATAAGCTTCTGCTTAACTGCAAGGGTATATCAACATCGGCTCCGCTCAAAGTTAGCTTTCCTTTCTTGTTTTTTTTTATGATAATTTATTATATTTATTATATCCTTATGTATCTCATAAGGATAGGACTCTCATCTGTTAATTTGTTGAAACAATTTGGTTTCCCACAACTACGAAACAATTTTGGATTTTAAATAGAATTTTGGGCAAAATTTTAATTAAAATTTTTAAACTAACCAAATTCCAAAACCTTTGTAAATTAAAAATACGTATAACTTTAGAAAATCTTTACGTCTTTGGAAAGGGTGTGGGCACCTAGTGCCAAGACCTACTACTCAATAAAGATGCATCAGCCGGTCACAATATACAAGCATCAGACCCACTAGCCTATTTGCACACTTAGTAATAAATTAGCGATAAACATAAACCAATATCCAACATACTAACCCGGCACTAGTCGATGGCACCGGAAGCAGAATCAGCATTATCAGCGGGAAGAATGACCGACTGACCGAAGCAAGCAAAAACCAGCCAGCTAAGCTGAAATGCGTGTGCAAGCAGTACATGAACAAACAATCTGAGTCAGCAGATTTAGAGGTGGGTGAAACTGATGTTTAATTTAGCTTACATAAGAGTTAACTTATATAAGAGTTGTTCTTCTGAAATAAAGACAATTGCGAAATCAGAGTGAATCGTCTCGTTACTCAGTGTCTGAACCACGGCACTTAAAATCAACCTACTTCGAGTGATCCTGTGTAAAACGGTTCACAAGTAGGACTCTCTGAAGGCTATCTACTTCGCATGGCTCCAGTGTAAACGGACCACCAGTAGAACTTTCATCATTGAATCTACTTCCATTGTTGCTCCCGTGAAACGGACCACAAGGAGATCCCGCGGCAACCAGTCTATTTCGAGTGTTGCTCAAGTGAAACGGACCACCGGTAGACCCCGCGTTACCTTACCTACTTCGAGGGTTGCTCCCGTGAAACGGACCGCCAGTAGGACCGGCCGAACGGGAATCAGCCGAACCACCATACCACAGGCACTTGAGGAAAACCACCCCAGGACTTCAAGAACCCCACATCAACTCCAGCCTGATCACAGCAAGCGTCTGGCCAACCCGAGCAGTCCCATGCAGAATCCAGGTAAATTAGCCAGACTATTTACATTATTTAACTACGACTCCGGGACCTACCGTTACTCCCGCGAGTTCAAGTTTGACGTAGTTGCCGCATAACGCTCTACGGACGAACAATCCGATATGTCCTCTGTGGCATCGCTCCAAATGATACCGGAGCGTCTGGACCCCCCATACAATTTGATGCTGCAGTTTAATAACTGCGTCACCAAAATAATTATAGGTAATCCCACCATCGAAATATTTCTTTCCCGGCTTGCCCCTGACACTTCTGAGATGAAAGTCTGATATGTTTAACGTGAGCTCCTGCCATGTTGGCTTAATCTCACGGCCACCTTGGGCGTGGGATATGAAACTATGCGCCAATCAGCGCCCCTTTAGAACCATGTTCCGCCGGATACCGAATGTAAGTCAATCTTTTCGGTCATGACTTAATCCTCGGTTAAGAATGGAGCCTATCTAAAACCTCTTCCGATCTATGGGATCACGGCACCGGTAGAGCCAGAAGACTCTACCCGCATTCAGGTGTTAAACCACAACCACCACGTAGTTCCCTAAGGGGCCTCAACCATAGCCAGGACGGAACAAGTTCCGTGGGCTCTGGCTCCCGTGGTACCAGAAATTATCACAGCCTCCGGTCAGGCGCCGTGCCAACAAGGACACTACCGATTTTGACTCCAGAACAGTCACGGGTCGGTGGCCCTGGATAGTGCATAGCTGCTGGGAATCGATTATGAAGTGGCCGAAGCCAAGTCATAAGGTGGAACAGTTTTATCCACCATGTTCATGGCCATGGCTTTCTCACTTTTCGGAGGCGAGGACTATTCCTTCCTCTTCCGCAAACCGCGGCAATCGCTGCTGGTCAGTGACTTACCGCTCGAAGACGGCCAGCTACGTTCCCAACAACCGCTAAGGGCTTGTGACAATCCTCATCACCCGTGGTACCAGAAAAATCCTCTGGTTAGGTTCGTGCAACTCAACGAAGCACTCCCAGTTTGGCTACCATGAAGCTCGGGGACTGGTCACCCCGGCGGCGGGTGAAAACCCTGCGAACTTTACACACACTTATTCACTCGATCCTGATTCAAGCACCATTCACCCCTAACACATCTCGGCATCTACAAATCATCGCATTCGTCGACGACTGAATACGGCTCTCGCAAACACATTCAACCTATTAACCCTATCGGAGAGCACTTGACTAAAGTCAAAGTCCCCCCCAGCCTGAACCACACCCAACCCGCCCAGATCTCGAAGATCATCATACAACGGACACTCACAGAGAACATGTTTCCAGGTCTCCTGCCGAGAGCCACACCGGCATTCCGGACTGTCTGCCAAGTTCCGCCTATGCAAGAGTGCATTCAGCGACCCATGGCCAGTCAACACGAACCCAGCACTAAGGTTAAAACCAAAGTCCGGTCGATCGACAACAAACTCTCGTTTGTTTGTCGCATCTGGAATGAACTCGTAAGTGGCCCGCCCATTCTCACTATTATCCCATCGGGCTTGCCAGTCTGACAGGACACATTCACGCAACATAGACTTCCATTCACTTGGCCCTAGACTTCCACGTTCCCTCCCGACATTTCCGAAACAGCCATTCATTCTGCAGTAATGACAGCCCCGTCTTGAGCTTGTAGCTTACGGCTCTACGCCGTATCTCCAAGTCAAGGGGAACTGCTTCAAACAAAACTTGCAATGCCTCCGTGGAGACAGTGCGACACACAGGCATCAACCTCTGCACACTTAAAATTTTCTTTCTGCCCTTCCAAGACTACATCGTACCACGTAGGTGATCCGCTTGCTGCGCAAGCAACAAAAAGACCCCCATACATGGTGCGAACAGCTTTTCTGCTAAGGCCCCATTCGCTTCTCAAAATTCGGCGCAATCGTCCAACCGTACTGACCAATCGGTCCTTCAGATCGGCAAGGTGTGGTGCGAAGCGCAACCGTTCTCCAACGGTGACGCCCAGGTACTTCACCTGTTTCGCATACCTTATGCTGAAGCCGTCGAGCCTGACAACAGGAGGCCTGGACAAGCTGCCTTTCAGCAGCATTGTCACAGTCCCTTGCCTCGCTGACACCCACACTGTTGCCCCACTGGCCAACAATGCGCAAGCACTCTGAAGCGCTTGCCTCGATCATGGAACGCGACTGGCCCTCAACCAAGATGAGCAAGTCGTCCGCATACGCACAACACTGCCACACTTGCCCGAGCTGCCACAGCAGGGGATCCATCATGAGGTTCCATATAAATGGACCACAGATGGAACCCTGTGGGCAACCACGAGCCACATCCTTCCAAACAACCTCGTTCACTCCCACCACACATGCATTTCGTTCCGAGAAATAGCTCTTCCAAAGAGCTACGTCCCGGCACCCACACTCGTTCAACCTCTGAATCACACTGGCCCAACTTAGGAAATCGAAAGCCCCCTTGAAATCCACAGACACACCGAGGACGTACTTGGAGTTGCTGGATCTCACCGAGTCCTTAACGCTCCTCCAAGCGTCCTCCGCACACCTCCCTTCACGGAAGCCAAACTGCCTATCACACATCTGGCTCCCCACACTGCAGCCGTTCCACCAGCACTCTCTCCAGAACTTTTGCAAGAACTGGAACGAGGCTGATGCCCCGAAAGGAACGCTGCCTCAGGCACTGAGTGCTGCCGATCCTCCCTAGGAAAGAATTCGGACAAAAGACATTGCACACAGTCCTTCCAGGTTGTAAGCAATTCGCCTTCAACCTGTAGGGCACAAACATCCCCGCACTTTCCTTCCCACTCTCCCGCAGAATTCTTCTTCGATGACTTCGACTTCTGAGATGATCAGAAGTCCAAAACAAAAGTTGACAGATAAGTTGAAAGATAAAGGTGGCGGATACTACTAAATTTAAATAAAAATTACGGGTGCCCGTGCAGATGTTCAAGACGATTTGTACTGTCTGTTTTTGGCCAGAAAACATTTTCGTCGCAAAACATCAGTCAAGTACGGTGAACAAAAAATACCTAACCTGTGGGAGTGAAGCTTCCCTAGAATTCATTGCATTTAAATCATTTTGCCCAGTCAATCTATGTTACCTGTTCCTACATACCACCTTCATCCGAACCGCCTACATACTGGCAACATTTGTCAGGTATTCGATTCGTTTCCAATCTTTTGTGTGATTGTCATCAGCTGGTATCTCTGGGTGACTTTTATATCCCAGTACTTATTATTCATTAAGTCTGTAAGCATGTTTGCCATGTCACTCGGTCAAATTAACCACGTTAGAGATTCGTTACGTCGGCTGCTGGACTTTTGTTTCGTTTTAAATTCGGATGAAATTACTCTTTCCAGAACTTTGCCATTTTTAAATCCGGAGGACTCATATCATCCCACTCTTGACATTTTAATCGAAACTAATACTTTAATTGACCCTAATTCTCCACTTAAATCTCATACAATTCGTCTCTTTCGTAAGGATGGCTTTATGAATGACTTTATGAATGAGATATAAACATTGCCTTACATTAATTTTATCACGCTTTAAATGTATTTTTCGTGCGTTGGCATACCAAGCACCTATTAAATTTAGTGAACGTCATGGCTATCTACAACTTCTGTAAAGCTTTACTAAACAAGCTGAACCTGCTTAAGATACGTTTTGAACAAAGAAACAGTTTTAGATAGCCATGACTTTTTTAAAATATGAGATTAAAAACTCCAATTTAATTGAAGAAAATATTGTTTAACCACCTATAATAAATTCAATAAAATTATTTCGAGTTTTCCCTTAAATTTAAAATTAAAAAATTGTATGATCTAATGATTTCAATAAGAAAATAAAAATCTTCCACAGAAAAATGTTTGGGGACAAATCATAGAAGACCAAAAATTAATGTAGAAAATCTAAGATTTCAACTTTGGATAAGTATTCCAAAGATATGGTAACTACTAGATACCATTTTTTAATTTTAGTTGGTACACATACATTTTAAAAATGATATGTACTAGAAACAATGATGGTCACCGCCATTACACGGCCTACATAATTCAATATATGGTAAAATTTGATCAATTTCTTCTGTTAGGTGTACCGCGAAACTGTGGGTGATAGAACCTATATTTGTTCTGGACTTTGGTTCAGGGGAGCTTAAAGGTTATGGAGCAGGTGAAATTATGCGTTCAAATTTTTTGCTGTTGGCCTGTGTAACCTAAAACTTAACGGATCGAAATGTAAACTCATGTCATTTAATCGATCTAGCCCTCACCAGGCTACGTACTTTCTCTATGGGTACGCTTTGGAACGATTAACTCAGGTTAACAATCTGGGTGTCCTATAAGATTTGAAACTTAAATTAACCGACCGTACGTGGGCAGTCCGAAAACTACTTAGTCTCACCGCCCGATAGCGTTGCTATCGCAAGGTAAATTTACTTGTTTAGTTTTGTTTTGACTGCGTGTGGAATCGGACCTGTCCGCGGATTTTAGAAAAATTAAGGAAGAGCAATATCGGTGATTCGATTCTTGTTTTTGGAAGGGAAATCGAGCAGCGAAATCAAAGAGCGCTTGGATCCTCAGTGCACTGCTGCAGAGCAGTGTTTTACGTTGTTTAAGCGCAATCCCATAGAGTTTCTGCGTCATTTCCATCGACTAAGGAACAGTCTAAAAAGTGGACCCCATTTGGCGAAGAAAAAAGTGCTCTTTCATCATGACAATGCACCTGCTCGCACTTTTTGGTCTATGGGCAATGAACTGGTACCCCTTCCACCATATTCTCCAGATTTGGCCCCGTGTGACTTATTTTTGTTTCCAAACTTGATAAAGTCACTCGCTGAACAGTAATTGGCGTCGAATTAGGAAGTCGTTTGCCGACATCGAGAAAACGTATTTTTCAGGCGGGTTAAAGAATTTGGAGCATTGCTGGGTCAAGTGTATCGAGCTAAAAGGAGATCATGTTGAGAAATTTTTTTTTGGAGGCTAAGTACTTATCGGGCCACTCTCGTATAACCACCATGGTTATTAAAGTAATGGGTGTTTTTAAAAGATGGGTTTTATTAAAAGATGCTCAAAGAATTTAATGCCCCATACATAACAAAATCGTTATATACTCCATTGGTTCGTCTGATTCTTGAGTATGGATCGTGTGTCTGGAGTCCTCAATACGCCGAGGTCACATAGAATATGTAAATAAAAACTTTCTAACTTTCGCCCTTAGGGGACTTAATTGGGATGCAAATCTTCACCTCCCTCTTATCATAGTTTTATTAATTAACTCACCATCATCAACAAACCATAGAACTATGCTGGGTGTCACGTTTCTATATAATCTTTTTTATGGAAAGACAGCCTGCATTTACTAACATCCTTAAATTTTAACGTTCCTAGTAGAAGAACTAGAAACTTTCGTCCTCTACTCTTCAGCCATTGTAGTTCGACATAAGCCCAACACGATCAGTTCAGTGTATTATTTTCGGACTACAATGGTCTCTACCATGCATAAATCGTGTGTCTGGAGTGCTGAATACGGATTCTCTGAATTGGTCGTAGTGGGAATCCACATTCGCCAAGTCCAAGATGCAGTATTAAATGTACTAATCGGGACTCACGAAAGAAAATTTAGTCCATCATTGGTCTCAGTGAAACAAGTAAGGCGGGTAATTATTAAAATACAATCACAACTCCCACCAGGAAAACGACTACCAATCACATTTGAAACAGCTCGAGACTTGTTTCGTCTGGCGACCACTCAGTTACAAGAAACCGAGAACTTAACGATGTTCCACACTAGCATCCCGTTGGCGAATTCACCGTACCGGAAGCACCACTTCGCTATAAGTAAAACTCGCGTCAATATATCAGTGAGACTACCGGAAACAAGGTGTGCGAGTTTATTTAAACGCTATTTTGCCCAGACGCCCACCAATTACCGTGTACAATGGCTGCATTATCAAGACATCGGGTAGACAAATGTAAACCGGAGCCATTCCAAAGTACTAGCTATTGGGTTCCACTGACGGAACCAAATGCATGGATCTTTGGGACAACAAAACCAGTAAAGATGACATATGTAAGCTCAGCAGAGAAGGATCAGATCATCGAGAGCGTAGGCAAACTGACAATCAGACCCAGACTGTGTTATCCAGAGCCCCACGATTATATTACCAGGAACCGGGAACAGTGAAAATGTCAGGGGCTATGTACATATTGGTAATGTTGGTAACGGATGCCAAGACCTTCTAACCTGCCCTTGCAATAATTTAACCTAGCTACAGACGGCGCCCACCTACGCGAAATAGAAGCGAAAGCAGCAATGCCAGCACTTAGAATGTTCGACCGACAGAGGCAAGAAAAAACCAGTGGAATGAACAAACTTAACAGATGTATCCTCCAGAAAATCATCGTTCAGCGTTACCGCAGGATGTCCCTTTATGTGTCATCCTTATCGTAAGCCTTCGAACAAAAAATGTCGAGCACATATTGGCCTGAGCATTACTTGACTCAGGGTCACAAGTGAATTTCATTACTGAAGATCTTGCTTGCAACAACTTGATTGGAACTGGTCAAGCAAATTAACAAGGAAAGAAAGAAGAAGAGGCAAGGAAAACAACACCGTGGTAAAGTCGAGAATTAATGGCAGTGAGTTTCCTTTCGACTTTTGGATTTTGAAAACGATTTCAGCCTCAGGGATTTTGAGCCACCAAAAAACGAACTATTAGCAGACCCATATTTTTATAAACCTCAGCGGATAGAAATGTTAATTGGAGCTGAATCATTTCGAACTTGTCCCCTAGCTAGCAATGATGTTCTTGCTACTGCACACTATTTTATACCCCACCAGTGTGTCAAACGGCCACAAAGCACGATACGTTCTGGAAGACATCCACGCAGAAATGATTTGTTGATTCTTTCGAACTTTTCTTCGGTTTCGGGTAAAGCGATTATTGTGGGTTAGTAAAACTGTAAAGAATAGAGATAAGAATCTCTATTGAGCGACAATTGAAAAATATGATGAAGCAGAGAAGAACTATGCTTGGTAGAAAATTATAAAGTTTATTATTTTACCTCCAAATATACTATTGCACACGTGAAGCTATACGGATAATATAGTAAAATTTATATATAGTAAACATAAATAAACACCGGATAGATTAAAGATGTCCAATAAGAGATTTAATCAAAACAAAAAAAAACACGTCCGTTTGCTTTTAGGAAAAGAGAGGAAGTAACGTAACGACATATTGGCCAAATATTCCAAATTTTTCTTTGATGGTATTCCGAATAGACGTGTACCTGCAGACTCTTTGGAAATCCGTTTGATAGACGGAAAGAAGACTTTTCAGAAACGACCATATCGTCTTAGCGAGAGCGAGAAAGAAGTAGTAAGAGAGAAGATACAGCAAATGCTAGAAGACAATGTTCAGTTACCGAGCGTTTTCGGGAGCTTTATTGAATGTTCTAAATCTAGGCTTTAATGAAAACAAGCACTGTTCTATTTCTATCTATGAATACAATTTATTTAATTGATTTGGCTTATACAAGGCTGATTTGGCTTATATATACAAATGGCATATGTATGTGACCTGCGTAGGGTTGAAGACCGAATAAGAATTAAAAGACGCAGAAGCGGGGCTCAACGCTCAATGCTGCGGAGCAACCGAGAGATGCGGCGAGAGAGCGAGACATCGATAGCACATGACGGCAGATGCAGATGGCCGATCGAATCCACGGGAGCGGGCGACGCGAATATTACAATTAAAATTGCAATTTTTTTAAATGACACTATTTTTGTACTTTGTTCGCTTGTGAATTCCAGAAATTTGATTCAATCTGCAAATATTATATATCCACGTTAACATCACTTCAATACCTTTTGATTAATATCCTTTTTTTAACAGTTCATGATATATTACCTGATTTGTTATTACACGATTTTCAATAATATCTCTGAAACGGTTCGTAAACGGATGTCATTTTCGTGTTCTCCGACCCCAAATAACTATAAAACAATCATCCATTCCAAGGTTCACTCGATTACCCTTAAATTTGTAGACTAGTGTTATCGAGATATCAATGAAAATACCGTGTCAGATAGATACCCCTTACCATTAATATCAGACCCAATCGATACCCTGCAAAGGGGCGAATACTTTTCTAGCCTAGGCATGACCAGTGGTTTTTATCAAGTGCCAATTACCCCGATTCATTTGTGACACCAGAGGGTCAATATGAATTTTTGACGCTTTGTCCGTTTGTCAGCGTGCCATAGTCCGAGCTTTAGGGTATTTGGTCTTTGGTCGACGTATTAATCGTTTCTGATACTATAGAAGAAGCATTTGATAGATTGGAGGCAGTGTTACGCATAATGTCAAGTTTTTACTTGAATGTTAAAAAGTGTCAATATTTGCAAACAGAGATAGAGTATTTAGATTTTCTTATAAGAGATGGCGATCTAAAACCCAATCCTCGAAAAATACAACACTGACTTAACTGCCCAAACCAGGATCTTTCATACAAATTAGACAGTTCATTGGTCTAGCAACCTACTTTGAGCAATTTGTCCATTCTTTTTCAGAAGTGATGAAGCCGCTTTATCAGCTTCAACTTCATAACAAAATGAATTTAATGAAATGAAAGAAAATTAATGAAAGAAAAGTATGAGGAAATTTTTTGGAAAAGCCAAAAAATTGGTATGGCACTATGCTATTACATAAGATAGATGGTTAACTCCGGGTAGTTGAGTACTACAGAAAATACAACACGATATCCGAATCAAAATATCATTTGTATGAACTGAAGACATTGGCAGTATACAACGCGATCCCACATATCCGACACCATTTATGCGGTAGACATTTTACTGCATAAGTTATATTAAGATTGGTGGCCCGGCTTCGGTGCTGTTCCTGGACGGGCCGATGACGACGTGGTATTGGTGGGGTGATTGCTAGGTATTGTGGCAGCCGCTGGGTGGCTGCTGTCCAAGTCGTTGGTTGGCAATTGGCGGCTGGTAACAGTGCTGCTCCTGGTAGGGTGCCGATGTGTCAATTGAAATTTACGGTAAGAGGGAACTGAGAGACTTAACTGTACGAAAACGCTAGCTTGGTCGGTAGACCGACCGCGTGACAGTGGAAAATGCTGATGGTAGCTGTATTGACCCAAGAATCCCGCTTGCAATGAATATGTAATGTATGTTGTTTGGTTTATTAGTTTTACACTTTATATTTGGACTGGCGATGCTGGTCCATCAACCGCACGTGTTCGACTTAGAACATCGAGAGATCGCGGAGAGGAATCAATCGTTGCCGTCGGCGCTGACGTCGCTGCTACATTCATCCTTACATCAGAATGAAACTTGGAACTTGACAAGACTCCCCAGAGGATCGAAAGCACTTCCGTGCAAGTGGGTCAGTGCTCATTGCTCAGCCAAAAATGATATGTTTTTGTTCCAGTTTGACGTCTTGACAGCTTTTCTATACGGTGAATTGGACAACAAAGAAATTTACATGCAACAACCTGAGGGATACAAGCAAGGACAGGGGCTTGTTTGCAGATTGAAGAAGAGTCTCTACGGGGTTAAGCAAGGGCCGAGATGTTGGCAAGAACGCTTCGGAGGTATCCTGCGGAAACACAATTTCAAAGTCAGCGAGGCAGATCCATGTCTTTACGTCAGGAAAAGAAATGGCAAAAAGATTCTACTTGTTGTTTACGTAGATGACGGACTCGCCGCAGATACGCAGATACAGATACGCAAGATTTGGAAGAATTTTTGGACGAGTTCAAATCAGAGTTCAAAATTGTCTCAAGCAAGGCTGAGTGCTTCTTGGGACTCGAAATCAAGAAACAAGAAAATGGACTAAAAATTAGTCAACAAGGATATGCCACAAGGATTTTGGAGCGATTCAGATTCTCGGATTGCAAAGCTGTTTCAACCCCACTTCTCAAGAATTTGGAAATTACGACAGCAGGGAAAGAATCAGAGACGACTGCGTTCCCTTATCGCCAAGCCATCGGAGCTCTCATGTAACTCATGCTTGGAACTAGGCCAGACTTGGCTTTCAGCATCGGATTTCTTTCAAGAACGCTTGAAAATCCTACAAAAGAAAACATTGCACAAGTAAAGAGGGTTTTCCGTTACATTTCTGGAACAATCAACGTTGGGATAGTCTATCGGAAACAGAAGAAAGGAATCCTCGAATGCTACAGCGGTGCTGACTTTGGTGGCTGCAAGAAGACTGGGAGATCTACATCAGGGATCATCATCATGTTTGCCTCAGGAGCAATTTCATGGAAAAGTCAAAGGCAGGCCATGGTGGCCATTTCTACTACAGAGGCTGAGATCGTAGCAGCCAATGAAGCTGCAAAAGAAATAATTTGGCTTAAAAGATTGTTTCAGGAAATCGACAGATTGGACCGAGCCCCGATTCTCCAGGTCGATAATACTGCTGCCATGAGGCTTGCCAAAAACGCTGAATTCCATCGCAGGACCAAGCACATAGCCAACAAGCATTTCTTCATCAGGGAAAGAATTGCTGAGGGAGAATTTGGAATCGAACAACATTGAGGACCGGCTATGATGACAAAGCCGGTCCTCAATACTCGTCTCCGGATTCTTTGCAGCAAGATTGGACTCATCTGAAGGAGAAAAACACCATTTATTTTGCTTTATATAGAGTCATAAAATTTTCAAGTTTGTCAATTGAATTGTTATTTTTGAATTCTTAAAAGGGAAAGTGTTAAAGATAAATGTTTCAAATTCAAAAAAACCCGCCAAGTAAGAGGGCGCTTATAATATCATATCGATAACTTTTAATATCATATTGATTGTATCGAATCAAAACAAATATATATAAACTAAAAGCTGACGAATAGAGTAAATAAACAAGAGTTTGATTTTCAAGAAAAATCGTTTATTTGTTCCGTTGATCCAACCGACTTTACTTCATTTTTGATGGGTTGGATTATTTCCTGGTTTTGGTTTTTCATCCACTGAAGCAATGGCATACCTAGTGCCTACGGTAGTGTTTAGCACAGGGAGACCGCCACGCCAGCAGTCTTTCTTATGCTTTCACTCTGGTTCAAGTATTTGGTGCCATTTACAAAGGCTAGTCGCTCAAAATGTTGAATGCTAGCCAATTTTGGGAAGTTACAATGGCGTTGACAACTTTTGGGTTGATGATTAGTTTTAATGCATCTTAAAGGGTGGATTTTTCCGTGAAGTGTATAATTCGGCTGCCCTCCTATTGAACACTCAAATAACATAATTATTTCTATTTAACTCTCTCAGTGTAACTAGCCGCAGCGG
The DNA here is from genome assembly GCF_017639315.1 of Drosophila ananassae. Classification (NCBI taxonomy): domain Eukaryota; kingdom Metazoa; phylum Arthropoda; class Insecta; order Diptera; family Drosophilidae; genus Drosophila; species Drosophila ananassae. Next base: position 20,795,797 of record NC_057929.1, on the reverse strand, counting down.
TCCACTAATTGCCCGTTATCAGCTGTACCATATTCTTTGTTTCTCCCAGATTCGCATGCGCTTTGTTGTTCTTTTGTAGCACATGCACTTTGGGAGCTTTGGTGGAGCTTCTGCGCAAGGTCTTAGGTTTTATGCACTTGTAATTCGGCATTGTTTTGGTTCGGCCGCGGAATTTATTTTGGGGTTAAATTGACCCACAATAAATTGAATTATAAAATTGAACCTTGTCTATTAATTCGGCCGCTATCAAAACGCTGATAGCTCAACATTTGGTGACTCCGACGTGATCGCGCCCGGTTTGATTTGTGATCATTAAAGTGCAAAAGGGAAACTTTGTAAAGGAAAATTTGTTGCTGTTGTTTCCATTACATTGTACCTTGCACAAAATCTTACATAATGGAGTCTGGAGACTTAGTTAGTGCCTCGGTCAGGATATGGAAGCCCTGCATAATAAGGTCAAGGCTGCAGTGCAGAAGGAAGATTTGACCATCATGGTACTGGAGCCGTTAGAAATTGCGTTGCGCAAGAAATTCACCACACTCCAGGATGAGTTAGAGCGATTGAGCTCTAGTGAAATTGGGAGTGAATTATTCTGGAAGTTCTCCCAGCTTGCCGCTGATGTGCGCGTTGATATTCAGGTGGGAATGGCAAGGTACTTCATGAGGGTGCCTGAACACTCCACTCGTCTCGACGGCACCACTGGTCCCATTGCTCCGTCATTGACAAAACCAACCATAGAGGCTACGAAAGTGCATGGTGGTCTCTTGGTAAATCGTCGCTCATGCAGTCAGGATTCTTCGCTGGACCGCGACATCCAATCGGGTTTTCAGGATTTGAAATTGGAGCGAAACCTGAACAACGATAATGATAGCCAGGACGTGGGCAATTGCGTCTCATCAGTGCCCCTGCTGGCCACCGCTCCCCCCGTGGTCGCTATTTCCACATCGCATCTGGCAGTTGTCTGCGATGGATTTTCTAAAGCTGCTGCTCTTAACCCCGTAGGGATTTTCTAAAGCTGCTGCTCTTAGCCCCGTAGCTGCTGTTTTTAATCCCTCATCTGGCCCGGGATTTGGTTTATTGTCACCGTTGCCGATTAAGTCAGCGCCCAGGTCTGACTCCATTCTGGACTCTAGCCTGCACCCTTCCAATGCGGGGAGGTCGTCCGCATCGCTGCTGCCGCCGTCTGCAGCTGCCAAGGTGGCTGCTGCTCCAGCCGTGAAGGCTCTCGATCCTGCAATCGAAAGGTGCGCCTACGCGCAATTTCGGAAAGAAGTTTCCGTCCACTCTCGCCACTCTATTGACTACTGGCTCGAGCGCTCTCTGGATCTGGATGGACACGGCAGCCTGCAATTGAGAATTATGGACCTTGAGATCATCAGCAATATTATGTGATGAAGCTGTCCCATGCCCTTAAGGATGTTTTGTTGAAAGATGGAATTCAACGGGGGGAGGATGTTGGGACTTGTGCCAGCATCAAATAACATAATTATTTCTATTTAACTCTCTCAGTGTAACTAGCCGCAGCGGTCCACTAATTGCCCGTTATCAGCTGTACCATATTCTTTGTTTCTCCCAGATTCGCATGCGCTTTGTTGTTCTTTTGTAGCGCATGCACTTTGGGAGCTTTGGTGGAGCTTCGGCGCAAGGTCTTAGGTTTTACGCACTTGTAATTCGGCATTGTTATGGTTCGGCCGCGGAATTTATTTTGGGGTTAAATTGACCCACAATAAATTGAATTATAAAATTGAACCTTGTCTATTAATTCGGCCGCTATCAAAACGCTGATAGCTCAACAATTAGTTTTAATGCATCTTAAAGGGTGGATTTTTCCGTGAAGTGTATAATTCGGCGAGATTGATTTCTAGAATTATCTGATTTCTGAAACAATTTAAAAAGTTTTCTGTTGTTTCTATTGTGTAAGTGCTAGATTCTTCGTTGTGAATCGTTGCACAATCAGTTTGTTTTGGAGGGCATAGATGTTTTGTCGCGAAAAGGCGTCGGCGATATAATTTTCTTTGCCTAGAGTGAACAAGACTTTTGCGGCCTAGTCATCTATAAATGCCTTCCAACGCTTTAATTTGTCATTTGGGTTCTTGTCCGAGACAGCGAACGTTGGCGGCTTATGGTCAGTGTAGACTCTTATGTCACGAGTGCCATATAAATACTGCCTTAATTTTCCTAAGTGGGTAGTGTTCCCTCATCATTGCTCGATTGGCCATCCGCATATCCAAACACAACCGGATGTCGCCATTCTCTTTAAAAGCTATTACGATAGGCGAGATCCAAGGGCTGTGACCGATCTCTGGCTCTATTATGTCACTATTTAGAGCCTCCTGTAGTTTAGACAGTACCTTTGATATGGGAGCCTCGAACACACAAATTACGTTAAGCAATTTGTTTGAAGCATAACCTCGAAATAGTCTCTCCGAGTTGGATCTGATGTTGAAAACTACGGCTTTGTTTACTTTCATTGATAACCAGTCAGCTTGGCTAATCCGATTAAAACGCGAGCCTGAGTCAATGATAAGGGGCAAAAGCTGCCCTCCTATTGAACACTCTATCCGTTCCTTACTTTCATCATCATCGCTGCAAATCCGGAAACATTCTTGTTTGGTCGGTTTCGTTCCGGAAGGAGCGCATTCATCTTGCACTTTTCGCACATCCATCCGTGATCGCTTTGTGGCACCGTTGTTTGGCTGTGTGGACTGGCGTTTGAGATTGGTTCTGCACTTGCGGGCGAAATATCCGAACCGCAAGCATTTGTTGCATTTTGCTTGTCGCGCAGGGCAGGTTAAGTTATCGTCAGAGTGACCCATTCGACCACATCTACCGCATTCTGTACCCTTGCTCGGTTTCCGGAATGAATGATATTTTATTTATTGTTTCTCTTTCCGACTTAGAAATCATTGTTAGTGATTGCTAAATAATTTCTTCTTCCTCTCTACAAGCTTCGATTACTTCAGTCAAGGTATGCTCTTTCTCCAGAAGCTTTTTCTTCAATTCCAGCGATGTCCCGGAGTCCATGATTTTATCTTTTAAACAGATGTCTTCAATTTCAGCCTTAGTGGAGCCGAAATTGCATTTCTAATAGTAAATTTTGCAAAACTCTCACCTTCCAACGGTGAAAGGTTCCTAAACATATGCCGTTCGAAGGTTGAGATTTGTTTCGGTGAAAAATAATCATTTAGCTTTTCCACCAGTACCAAAAATACGTCGACTTCTTTGTTATTATCCGGGTCTACCAGAGATCCGGGTCTACCGAAACTACTCGTTTCGTAACAGTGATTTTTCAATGGTTTCACACAGGAAAGGTTTCATTGTATGTTCACCCACTTCCCTTCTGCGAATTATTTTGGCAAACTGCCTCTGACTATGTCAGCTTATTACCAGGCTAAGTTCCTCTGTACAAACAACTTATAATCTGAGAAATAATTATTTCTCTGTTTTTTTTCAACTTACAACGTACTGTTGCCCAGTTAAGGATTTTATTTATTTCATTTTTCATTAATGATTCTCTTGACTTGCAACCAACTGTTACTCAGTCACTCTTTTAATTATGCTTGTGTGTCTCACTCTTTTTTTTTCATTTTTTTTAAATTGTGATGATTCTCCTGACCGTCACTCTCTTAATTAGGCTTATGTTATTTTGAATAGAAATCAACTCTCTCCTTGCATTCCCTCTTCATTAGAATCGTTTAGCTTACCATTCTTAAAGTGAGCATTCACCGTTTGTTGGCGGCGATAGGGCACTATAAGAGCAGAAGAACAAGTAGAACCCAAGAAGGGAGAGAGAAAGAAAAAAGAAAACGAGACATGCATTTGTACCAAGTACCGCAATATCACGAAATTACGTCTTTCAAATATGTGTATTTAATTTAAATATTGGTTATTGCTCTTGATTTGTATGTTGTTTGGTTTATTAGTTTTACACTTTATTTTCGGACTGGCGATGCTGGTCCATCAACCACACGTGTTCGACTTAGAACATCAAGAGATCGCGGAGAGGTATCAATCGTTGACGTCGGCGCTGCTACCGCCATCGCCCTCCACACGAGATGGAGCAGGATGAAACTGCTGATTAGAAAGCTTACTTCCAAAGCTTACTACTTGCCGACGGCGATTCAGGTGTGCGTTGATCCAACCGACTTTACTTTATTTTTGATGGGTTGGATTATTTCCTGGTTTTGGTTTTTCATCCACTGAAGCATTGGCATACCTAGTGCCTACGGTAGTGTTTAGCACAGGGAGACCGCCACGCCAGCAGTCTTTCTTATGCTTTCACTCTGGTTCAAGTATTTGGTGCCATTTACAAAGGCTAGTCGCTCAAATGTTATTAGATGCGCCCCATTTGTTTTGATATTGGCAAAAATTTCGTCGCTGGAAAATTTGACACTAATGCATGTTGAATGCTGGCCAATGTTGGGAAGTTACAATGGCGTTGACAACTTTTGGGTTGATGATTAGTTTTAATGCATCTTAAAGGGTGGATTTTTCCGTGAAATGTATAATTCGGCGAGATTGATTTCTAGAATTATCTGATTTCTGAAACAATTTAAAAAGTTTTCTGTTTTTTCTATTGTGTAAGTGCTAGATTCTACGTTGTGAATCGTTACACAATCAGTTTTTTTTGAAGGGCATAGATGTTTTGTCGCGAAAAGGCGTCGGCGATATAATTTTCTTTGCCTAGAGTGAACAAGACTTTTGCGGCCTAATCATCTATAAATGCCTTCCAACGCTTTAATTTGTCATTTGGGTTCTTGTCCGAAACAGTGAACGTTGGCGGCTTATGGTCAGTGTAGACTCTTATATCACGAGTGCTATATAAATACTGCCTTAATTTTCCTAAAGCCCAGACTATAGCGAGCAATTCTCGTAGTCTTTAAGGGTTCTGGATATCACCATTATGTGTTATTTGTCTTGCTGCAGAACAGCCCCGATACCGTGAGCTGACGCATCGGTTGGCAGATCGAATCTTTTTATAAAGTCTGGGTATCTAATAGTGACATCTTCTGATGCCACTATGTTCCGAAGACTAATGAATTTGTCTCTTTTTTGATTGGTAAAATAATTGTTATTTTCCTAGACATGTGTTTACTTACGGAACCGTTTTCTCCCTTAAGAAGGCTTCTAAGTGGCCTGGCTATTGTAGCGAAATCTTTTATGAAACATCTATAATAGCCAGCCAGACCTAAGAATAATCTTAGCGAAAATAAGCTTGTCGGTTATGCGTATTCCTTAATGGCTGCTATCTTTTCAGGGTCAGTTGTAGCCCCGTTTTGGGTCACTACGAAGCCAAGGTATTTGACACTTTCTTTAAAACAAATGGGGTTTCTCTTGTGAGATGGTCATTGTCGCCGCTTGGCCGATCACGGGGAATGCCTTTAAACACTTCAAACACTTGTGCTGGACAACAGTTGGAGTTCTGTGTTTGTTGATGGTTTTATTCTGGAAGAGTTACATTAATTGCTTATCTTTACAACTACTTAGTCTTTAACCTACCGCAGTTTCTCTTCCCTCTTATCGTGATGGCGCAAATCGGTCTAATTCCGCCAAATTGTTTCCCTCTGTTTACCTTTTTTTAGTGGGACCAAATAACCTAAACTTAAATACCAAAGCTATCGACACAAATAATACTGCGGCGCTGAGTTTAAACTTAACTAACTATCGATAACCCTAATCCGTTCCGCGACATCCCCACCCCCGTGAAGCAGCCGCATTCAACACATCCAGAACAGCTAACTTCGAAGCGGGACGCATTATAGTCTTGGCTCGATCGTTAGTCCGCACTGCCGCTCGACGAGGTACTCCATCTCTCCCGGTGAACACCTCTTCCACGACGCCTCATTTCCACTCCCTTCGTGGTATAGCAGGATCACAGATGAACACCAGGTCTCCTCGGCGAATTGGCTCGACGTGCTTGCACCATCTCTCCCTGCGCACAAGTGTAGGCAAGTACTCATTCACCCATCTCTTCCAGAAACGATCCCGCATCATCCTCGCTATGCGCCACTGCTTCCTGGTAGCGCATCTCACGAACTCCTGTCCGTCATGCTTGGGAAGGTCTGGAACATCGGGTGCTCCCTTCAGCATGTCGTTGGGTGTCAGTGGAGCCTCCTGGTCCACCGTCACTGGTAGATGAGTGAGCGGACGAGAGTTCACTATGCTCTCCGCCTCAATCAGCAGGTTCTCCAGTACGTGCTCCTTGGGCGCAAGTTCTTTCATCGTGTGCGCCAGCACCTTCTTCACACACTGCACCATCCTTTCCCAGGCGCCACCCTCAGATGGGTTCGCCGGCCAATTGAAGACCCATTCGACTCCTTTGGACGACAGCTCGCCCTGGATCTGTGCAGGCTCGAACACTTCGCTGAACCTCCTGGCTTCGCGGTCGGCTCCAACGAAGTTTTTCCCATTGTCGCTCCTAATCCTGACGACGGGTCCACGTCGGCACATAAAGTTCCTCATATCGATTATGCAGGAATCGGTGGACAAATCGTGAGCCATCTCCAGGTGGATAGCTCTTGTGGTTAGACACGTAAACAGAGCCACCCACCTCTTCTCCGTGCGTCGTCCAACCGTCACAAATAGCGGGCCAAAATAGTCCAATCCAGTGAACTTAAAAAGCCATCCGTTGGCTTCCAGCCGGTCCTCTGGTAGGGGACCCATCTCGGGCTGAGTTGGTCCTGCCCTTCGCAGCTTGCAAACGTTGCATTTGCTCACCACCCTTCGTAGCAGCCTCCGTAAGTTCGTAATCCAGAACTTCTGCCGGATCGCTCCGATGGTTGCCTCCGTGTTTTGGTGGCACATCCTCTCGTGGTAATGCTGCACGATCATCTCCGCCAGTGCCTCATCGTGACACAGTATGATCGGTCGACGTGCGCTTCCGCTGGCTCGCATTACTCCGTCCTCGTCGAAGTATGGGGACAGTCCCCTTGGCGGCCTTCCCTTGGTCGTTTTCAGCAAACGCTTCTCGCTGCGATTGCCGTACTAGTGCGCGCTCAGCTTCAGCGCACTCCATCGACGTCGTTCCGTGATCTTCTCCATCGTATCGTAGTCCACGGCACCGACGAATAAATCTGAGCACCCATGCGGTGCTCCTCAACAGTCGATTGTAGTTGGAGAATCTCTGCAGGGATATGAAATTTACCATGACCAAAGCAAACTCACATTTCATTTCCTCTTCGTCGGGCGTCGGAGGGATCCACCCCTCGCTCGATCTTGGCCAACTCTCCTCTGGTCCTCGAAGAAATGGTGGACCGCTTAGCCATCTCGAACCGATGCTCAGGTCTACGGCCTTGCGCGGCCTCGTCGCGTCGTCTGCCACTTTTTCGCCAGTTGGAATCCATCTCCACTGGGACGCCTCCGTGGATTCCAAGATCGCCGCCACTCGATTACCGACGAACTGTTTGTATCTCCGGTGGGTGCTGCTTATCCAGTGCAACACAGTCTTAGAGTCCGTCCATAATACGCAGCTACTGATCGCCACACCGTGCTCTTGCTTGACGGTGTCCATCAGTCTCGTGCCCAATACTGCTGCCTGAAGTTCCAGTCGCGGGATCGACATAGTCCTCATCGGAGCGCATTTCGTCTTGGAGCTTATGAAATGCGCCTGCACGTCTCCGTTCTCGTAAGTGGCCCGCCAATAGGCCGCTGCTGCGAACGCCGACTGACTGGAGTCCACAAAGATGTGCAGCTGTAGCATCTGCACGCGTCCACCGCCGAAGTAGTAGCGCGGACATCGTACCTCTTCGATCTTCCTCATTTCTTTCCGCCAATCCTCAAAGGCTGCGGCCAAATCAGCTGGTAGCGGCTCGTCCCAGTTGACTCCTTTCCGCCAAATCTCCCTCATTAGCAATTTGGCAGTCACCATGTAGCAGCTCAGGAATCCAATCGGGTCAAACGTGGACATGACCAGGCTTAGGAACTCCCTCTTGGTAGGGACGCGTTCCCCTGTCATCACGATTCTCGGGACTCGATGATATTTGATGCTGAACTTGAGTCATCTGTAGCCGGCTGCCAGTACATTCCTAGTAGCTTCTCCTCAGCTTCGGTCCATCTGACGCTAGCGATGGATTCAAGTGGGTTCAACGCTCTGACCACACTTGCCGAACTGGAAGTAAATCGACACAAGTCAAATCCTGCATCTGCGTGAATTTCTCTTACCCGTGTCGAAACGGCGATAGCTTCTTCTTCACTGGTGAAACTGTCGACGTAGTCGTCCACGTAGTGGTATTCCTTGATGGCCAGGGCTGCTCGCGGGTCTGTGCTGCTGACCTGCGAGGCGTTCAAGGTCTTCACATAGTCCTCCGAACATGGTGAGCAAGCTGCTCCGAACGTCATCACTTGCATCTCGTATGTGTCCGGCTCCCGCTGGTCATCTCCGTTCCTCCACAGGAACCTCTGGGAACCTCTATCTTGATGTCTTGAAACATCTCCTTGATGTCTGCACAAACCCCAAATGCTCCTTCCCGAAAATGGAAGAGCACTGCTGGGAGTGGTTTGCAGCGCTGTGGGCCTTTCAGCAGCGCTGAGTTGAGGGACACTCCGTTCACCTTGGCAGCCGCGTCGAAGACCAGCCGGATTTTTCCAGGTTTGTTCGGGTTTTCCACCCCGAAATGCGGCAGGTACCATAGCTTGCCTTCCTGGAACCTCTGGACTTCCTGGGGCTCCAGTCGTCGTGCATACCCCTTCTTCACGTAATCGTCCATCAATCCTTTATAGGCCCGCGCGAAGTCCACGTCGCGTCTCATTTTTCTTTCAATGTTGACGAGTCTCTTGAGCGCCATATTGTAGCTCTCCGGCAGTCTCACCTCGTCGTCTCTCCATAGCAGCCCGGTTTCATATCGTCGACCTACTCGCTTAGTCGACTCCTCCAGGATTCTCAGGGCGCGTGCGTCGCCGCCATCTGCGACTGACGGCGCCAGCTCCACTCCGCCAGCTGCGACTGGCTGTGCCGGATTTACTCCGAAATTCTCGATCTCGAAATAGTCGCTGACCATCTTCTCCAGAAGATTATCCTGGGGCACGGCTAGGAGGCACGAACTCTGAAGCGGTGAGCTCACCTTTCCGCTCACCGGTCCATACACCACCCATCCAAGTGCGGTGGCTGCTGCAAATGGTCCTCCAGATCCATAGCTTCTTGTTTTGAGGGGTATTCCAAGATGCGCATGATCCAGTCCAATTAGGATCCTCGGTGTCGCATTGTTGTACGGCTTCACAGGCAGGCGCGCATTTGCCTCTACTGCCTATACATCATCCCGACGCAGGCTCTGCATCGAAAGGTTCAAATTGGCTACTCCGTACACGTTCTTCAGCCCATGGCGCTTTGGCTTGCCCGCTGCACTGATCTGCAGGCTGACCACTTTCGTGTGCTCTTTGGCAGATTTCCCACCAAACCATTGCACGTTCAGTTGGCGACTCTCGCCTTTCAGGTTCAGGCTGCGGATGAGTTCGTCATCGATGAGCGTGACAGACGATCCTTCATCCAGCAGTGCATAGGTGTCGACCTGCGTATTCTCCCCGTACAACTTCACGGGTAGAATCCGGAATAGTAGGTGGCATCCAATCGAGTCAACGCAGCTCAGGTTTCGATGCGTCAAATCGTGGCGGTCACTCGTCGATCGACTTTCATCCTGCTCACGCCCCGCGTCTATAACTGCGGCTGACGTGGGACGGCTCCTCTCGTTGGAATCCACTGGTCGTGGCATTCCACTCCGTTTGCTGCTGCTTCTCTGGTCGCTCCAGGGGCCTCCCTCTGCGACGTACGGCTGTCTAGAATGTCCAGGTAACTCGTGGAGAAGGTAGTGATGCCTCATTTGGCATCCGTGGACGTTGCATCCGCGGCTCTTCCTGCAGAACCGGGACATGTGTCCGGGCTCCAGACACGAGAAGCATAACCTCAACTTCCTTGCTGACTCGATCCGCGTCGTCGTAGAAACGCCGTTGAATTCCTTGCAGTCCTTGATCTGGTGTTGTCCCTCGCATATAGGGCAACATCTGGGGCGGTCGGCATACCGCTCTTCCTCGCGAACACTATTCGTTGTCTCCGTGAACGCGCACAGGAATATTGGCCATTCCTCTGGCTGACCCTCGAAGTCGGGAAGATCAGGCAATCTACGTGGCGTCCATCCAGGTATGCTCGCCGTCGCCACTTCATATGACAGGTGCGATGGTGCAGATACCTCCAAATTGTGTGTCGGCTCCCGTGGCGGATGGACATAACGCCGCTCTTTCAATGGGGTCATGACAATGAGTGCGTAGGAGCAGTCTAATCTGGCCAGAATGGCATCAAAATTAAATACAGTGTTGTGCGATACCAGCAACGCTAATTTTATTTCTGATTATAGTAACGGCTTGATAAAGGGCACAGCTGCCCTGGTAAGGCTTAAAGAGTTTGTGGCAGATTGCCTCCAGGCTACATACTCGTATTGCTCATCGTTAAAATCTGACTTAATTACATCGAGCGGTATATCGCATGGGGGTGCTCCTGGCTGAACTGAGACTCTTTGGTAGGCCTCCTCTTGTGGGGGCTCTACGCGCATGTTTTGTAACTGCATATTAACTGATCTGATTTAAGCTTCAAATTTTGTTCGGAGCCTAGCTTTCTATTGCGCTAAAGTAACCTGGATAATGTTTTGCAATTCGTTTGCGTACATTGCGTATTCTTTCTCATCGGACTGATCTTGTCTAGGTCTAAACCCTCGGGCCTCTTTTTCTTCACTACACATAGACACACACATAGACACGAGTTCCTTTTTAATTTCCCTATACGGACCTGGATAGCACATTAAAAACTTGAATCTATACCACCTAATTCATTCGAGTTTCAGTGCCATAACACTTAATATATTTAATATTTCTATTATATGTTTATAATTTGACAGACTTTTAAGTTTAGTTAAGCTTTTGAGTAATAACTTTATATTTATAAATTATATTTATAAATTATGTTTTATTCAATTCTATTTTTCTATGCGGTGCGCGTCACAATTGCAGCTATTATTATTTTTTTCTCTTTTTTTAACGTGAGCAATCTATAGTTATAATTTTAAGGCTCACTTTTAACTTATGAAATTTGTGTTTACCTGAAGGCGTAACTTATTTAATCAGCCCACTTACATGTTTTCCTTGAAAATTTTGAGGGTCCGTAGTTCAATTTAATTGTTGGGCGCCAGTTATATTATATTAAGATTGGTGGCCCGGTTTCGGTTCTGTTCCTGGACGGGGCGATGACGACGTTGTAATGGTAGGGTGCTAGCTGGGTATTGTGGCAGCTGCTGGGTGGCTGCTGCCCAAGTCGTTGGTTGGTAACAGTGCTGCTCTAAGCTGGCCACCGACGATGTAGCACTGGTAGGGTGCTGATATGTCAATTGAGATTTACGGTGAGACGGTGACGGCCACCCTTTACCCCTTTAGCCCCTTTAGCTTTAGCCTTTAGCTGGCTTTAAGCCAGCCTCATTGGGCGAATGCAAATAATATAACGGCGATGGCCGGAGTAAGTGCTCTCTATTTAAATAAATGTAAAATAAACTGAGGGACTTAACTGTACGAAAACCATTACAGGTAATCCTACCTGTTATACAAATATTTGTCTCACGGCTAGCCCCTGATACCTCGGAGATTGATATCAAAGCCAAAACCAAGGCCGTTATTTGAGTGAAAGACATTAGGAAATTTAAATACTCCTACTCGAGGAGCATGTCATCCTTCATGATACGTGTGCCAGTGCCGATGTTTGTGACGCTATGTTCGCCTGGCTTCTGGCCAGAGGACATATTTGTACAAGAGCATCAGCCGAGTAAGGTAAAGAAAAAAAATTCGAAGCCTGCTAGAGTCAAGCTCCCAACATCTGTCCAATCCGACTCTTCAAAAAACTAACATCTTCTATCAATCTTACCTATCAGAATTGTCGGGGTCTACGTAGCAAGCTCCCTAGACTCTATTCTGATAGTCTTTCCTTTGCGTCCCATATTATAGTCTTTACTGAAACCTGGTTAAAGCCGGAGATCTTTTGCTCCGAAGTTTTTCCAAGTAGGTACACCACTTTTAGACGTGTCCGACCTCTGCGAAGAGGAGAAGGAGTCTTAATTTCTATTGACTCAAATTTCGTTTCTGAAGAGGTAAAGTTACCAGAGTTTGGTGATTTCGAATTCATTTGCATTAAAGTCATATTGTCTGCTCAATCTTTGTTTAATACATGTTCTTACATTCCACCATCTTCCGAGCCGCCTACATACCAATCTTATGTCAGATTGAGCTTCTGGTAGTTTTTGGCGACTTTAATTTACCAGAACTCAATTGGTCAATTACCGAAAATGTAACTTTCTTCACTTTCGACCCATCATGATTTCACGACGGGCATCTTTGACTTGTCCCTAGGCCAGATCAACCATGTTAGAAATTCGTTAGTTCGGCTTCTTGACTTATGTTATGTATCTGATCCAGATGGTACCACACTTTCCAGAGCTTTGCCCCTCTCAACCCCTGAAGATCCATACCACCCTACGCTTGAAGTTTCAATTGAAACCAAATTCTGGTGTCAATCAGAAGCCTTCCCGCGTAACAAAGAAGATTCGTTGTTTTCGTAAGGCTGATTTTCGTAGACTTAATTTGTTAATCGATACTTTTGACTGGTCCGATATTCTGGCATGCACTGATATAAATATCATCCTAGATAAATTTTATTTGACATTAAATACATTCTTTGACTTAAGTGTGCCGTGGAAATATCCGTGCGCTACAAATAATCCTCCTTGGTTTACAAGGTACCTAACAAAATTAAAAACAGACAAAGACAGGCTTTTAAATAAATATAAAAGAACAGCATAGATTTCGCAAGATACTTAATAGCTCGACTAAATTTCACCGTGCATAACGCCGAATGTTATAAAAATTATATTCGCCGTCGGATTCAGTTCACTCAGGATCCAAAGCAGTTTTATAAGTTTGTAAACACAAAGCGTAAACATGTATCTTTTCCTTCCCTACTTACGTATCAAAATTTATCAGAGACTTCGGATCAGGCCATTGCTGATTTATTCGCAAAATTTTTCCAAACAACGTATTCACCTCCTAAAACTTCAGATCAGCCATATACTTACAACATTCAACCAACTAATCGTATATTTGTTCCATTTCTTTCTGAAAACGATATATTATTGGATCTTCAAAAGGTAAAACCAGTTTATTCGCCAGCACAGTAAAATACTGTGCTAGGGCTCTGTGCAAACCTCTTCAAAAACTTTTCAACTAATCTTTGGAATCTTCGATTTTCCCCTTCAAATGGAAGGAATCTTTCATAACTCCTCTGCACAAAAAGGGGAAAAAGTCCGATGCTGCCAACTACAGAGGCATCTCAAAATTGTCAGCGATTCCAAAGTTATTCGAAAAATTAATAACTCCTCATTTGCAACACCTATGCTCATGAATAATTTCTCCATGTCAGCATGGTTTCATTAAGCGTCGCTCTACCACCACTAATTTATTGGAGTTGACATCCTTTGTTTTAGATGGCTTCCAAAAGGGATTTCAAACAGATGTTATTTACACAGACTTTAGTAAAGCATTTGATTCAGTTAATCACTCACTTTTGTTGAGTAAACTAAATCTTTTGGGATTCTCAACCGACCTCATTAGGTGGATCTCCAGCTATTTAAATGGAAGAACACAGATAGTCTTATTTAAAAATCAATACTCCCGCTTAGTCCGTGCCACATCTGGTGTACCTCAAGGAAGCCATCTTGGCCCATTACTATTCACTCTTTTTATAAATGACTTGCCCCCATCCATAACGAACGCGCTGGTACTAATGTACGCAGACGATGTTAAGCTTTGCCTGCAATATAAGTTCCCGTCTGCCCAAAACAGACTCCAGTCGGATCTCGACAATTTTCAAAAATGGTGTTTAGCTAATGACTTAATACTTAATGGATCAAAATGCAAACTTATGTCTTTTTATCGTACTAGTCCTCACCAGGCTTGGTACTATCTCTCTGGGATTGCCTTAGAAAAATTAACTCAGGTTAATGATCTTGGTGGCCTTTTAGACATAAAACTTAAATTTTCCGACCATATTTCTTCAATGGTTAATAAGGCTAAAGGTGTTGTCGGTTTTATTAAAAGATGGGCTACAGAATTTAACGACCCTTATATTACTAAAAGCTTATTTATATCCTTGGTCCGCCCGATACTGGAGTACGGTTCATGTGTCTGGTGTCAAAAAAACTTCTTATTATTTGCTCTTAGGGGACTTAACTGGGACGCAAATCTTCACCTACCTTCGTATAATAGTAGACTCCTACTAATAAACTTACCCTCCTTAACAAATCGTAGAACAATGCTGGGTGTCGTTTTCCTACACAACCTTATTAATGGTGATGTAGATAGCCAGCACTTACTAACACGCTTACAGTTTAGCGTTTCGAATAGAAGGACCAGAAACTTTAGTCCTTTATTCTTAAGCCATTGTAGATCGACATATGCACAGCATGATCCCCTTAGGATTTTATGTTCGAACTATAATGGTCTGTATTCTATTATTTCTCTTTCATCCCTGTCAAATATGAAAACCTCCATTTTAAATTACCTTCAAGAGCACACTAATTCTTCCTCGTTTTCTTTATAATCCTTCTATTTAAACTTATATTTACTAACACGAATTTATTCCCGCGATTCGAGCCGTACGTTATGCGGCTGGCGCCCCTCGGTCGGTTGGGCGGGAGGTGGGCTGTACGTATGCAGTGGGAACCGCGCGAAAAAACGCTAGCTTGGTCGGTAGACCGACCGCGTGACAGTGGAAAATGCTAATGGTAGCAAAATGACCATGGCACAGACCCCAAAGGCGGGTGTGCTGAGTCGGCATCTAGAAACACTAGGGGGGTCCAATAATCATCCAAGATATCTACCGAGTGTTTGTTACCCATGCGTAATGTTAACTTATATACGGATTGCAATTGCATGGAAAGGAATTCCTTTAGTCCAGATACACATAGACATTAGTGGGAAATTGCGCGGTAAAAAGGACGAGACGGAATATATCATTGTTCAATTTGATGCCTTCGCAAAATTTTTCTATCCTGGAATTCTATCCCACACCTGGACATTAGTGGAAAATTGAGCGGTAAAAAGGACGAGACGGAATATGTCATTGTTCAATTTGATGCCTTCACAAAATTTTTCTATCCTGGAATTCTATCCCACACCTGGAATTTGGGCACGGTGAACTGCATACAATGAGTATGAGTATGATACATATGAGTATCTACAATATCGATCTTTGGAGTCCCCAATAGAATTATAGCGGACCAGAGCAGATGCTTTACGAGTAGTGAGTTTCAAAAGTTTCTTACTAATTATAAAATTGACCTCAATGAAATAGCGACGGTTGCTAGTAGATCAAATGGTCAGGTGACGCGTGTAAAGAGTGTTCTAAAAGGCATTCTGACGGCTGTGGAGACGAGCTAACGATCATGGCAAGAGGCATTGTGCGAAATACAATTGGAAATAAAGGTTACCATGAACCGGGTATGTAAGCATGGTGCCTTAGATTTGATGATTGCTAAAGAAGCAAGGCTAAGGGAATGCATGTCGACCGCAGATGTAAATTCCAGTTGTTCAATATGGAACTTTACGAGAGTAACACAGCAATGTAGTGCAGTGCTGCATGATTTGATTAAAAACTCACCAAACTAACCAATACATCTTTGCACAAGAGATTTATCAACTATAAACATAAAGGCAACTGGTAGACTAAATATGCCTAAACTGCACAGCCCGCCATGTCAATAATGGCTTGACTACATTTGGCACAATGACCACTGAAATACGAGCTTCGTTCAGTCAATTGGAAAATATTTCTAGAGGTAATTTCAAAATCCGTTATTTGGGTATACGCACCAAGATGGAAGACATTGTAGAGTCTGAAGGACTCGCATAAACAAGACGCTTACAGTAAAAACAGCCTTCCACCTGGCCGTTCAGCTTCGATCCATCTGTGTAAATATGATTGAAGCCAAGTACGTGGGCGTTCTGCTTCGATCCATTTGTGTAAATTTGAAGGAAGCCAAGTGGTTTAGCTTGGTATGACCACAACTAGTTCTGCTCCATAATTTCGCCTCACGTAGCCTTGCGAGTGCGTAAAAAGGCTAATGCGAGTGCGTAACCCCCCTACTGATAGTAGGTCAATAATAAAGTTATGGGCATCGTTTGGCGTTGTGACTGGCGTAGACTATCTGTAATATAAACCTCCGCCATACGCTGTGTTCTCCTGAACCTTTCCCTGCAGGATCAGTTCCCTAGGGCAGGCCCCCAGACCACAACTCAATGAAACAGAATTGGTCTAATGATCGCCGTGTATAGCCATCTGACTATTTTAGGAGACATTCCCCATTTTATCCCCACCGCCTTTTGATAGGTGCAGAGCGAAATTGGCTGTTTGCCTTATCTACGGTATTGCGTTTCTTGTACAGTTTCTAGCGTAATGCCTAGGATGCCTTAGATTTTCTATTTTATAGTCATGAATGCATTAACTGAGAGCACTCCCAACTTATCCGTCATTAGATTCGCACAGAGTTTGTGGAAATCCCTACAAACGCAATTGCAACATCGTCCGCGTAATTCTTCAGTCGCCACCTTCTGAGAACCGCAATATGCTGTTTACCACTACTTTCCAGATTAAGGGGGTGCCCTCTATCGATGATAGAGCATGGTAGGATGTTGTTAAAGGCACCTCCAATGTTTAAAAATGCACATTCCTACTGAGCGCCTTTTCAGCGATCATGGTAATCTTGTGAATGGCTGCCTATGTGGATCGACCCTTCCTATGCTGTGAGCCTGAGATATCATTTTGGTTTATGGTAAGGTGAAGATGGAGACTTAAGAGGCTCTCCATTGTCTTAAGAAGGAAGAACGAGATACTTATTGGTCTATAATCCCTACCTTGGGTATAAAAACAACCTTCGTACGCAGCCACGCCTCTGGCACTATGACAGTAGTGAAGACTGTGCTTAAGATTTTCTTGATCCATTTATTAGGTTATCTCCGGCCATTGATAGATGATCCGGTAAAATGCGTCTGGGACCAAAGATTTTAAGAAACTATTTATCGCCCATTTAAGATTCCTATTACTTAGTAGGTATTCGAGTGAGCTTTAGTATCCCTGGCTACGCATATCCTGGATTGTCTTTTCCACTGAGCAATCTGGGAAATGTGCGTTGATAAGAGCCTCAATGAATTCCTGGCTTGATGTAGTCCACTGGCCATCCGCAGACTTTATATTGCCTACGTTGGAGGTCCCTGCGGTCATTTTTCTTGAAAGGCCTAGAATGGAAAAACAGTCTCTTTTTGGGACAGGCATTGGGGTACGCCTTCAGTCTCAACATTCCCTATAGGTGGTTCCCCTAACGATTTATAGTATCCTTTTATAGAGCTCCCAGTTTGCCTTCCGGGGAAGGCGTAGTGCTTGCGCATGGAAGTTTTTAAAATGAACCGCTATCTTAACGTAGTGGTGGTCTGAAATGGAATTTTTGTCGAGGACCCTCCCGCTGGTGACTGCGTCAGCCTGGGAGTAGGGTAATGTCAACGACTTCTTTCCTTTTCTTGACGAAAAAGGTGGACTTTAAGCTTCTATTACCCACTAATATCTTAGAGCTGAGGATAAAATCGAATCCCCTTAATAGCTGCGGCTTCCTTGTTTAAATTTGATAGCAAGAAGATATTAAGGTTCTTTTTTTACCTTTTACCTGCCTTTTACCTTTTACATCGACTGTACAATGCCTGAACTCCGACGCCCCCAAACCAAGAATCCTGTCTCCATAGATCCACGGTTCCTGAATGAGAGCTATTGGAATTGGAGCAGGAGGGCATCGGATGCCTCCTTAGGAGTGGAGGAGATTGAACTGCAGGATATCAGAGACATCCTTTAAATTTTTTACCACAGTGCCTCGGTGTCGGAGTGTAGCAGTGAGTCCTCCTCCATCCCGACGTCTCCAAAATCCCTTGCCAAGTCCCAGGTGTGCCCTTCCAGAATGTCCATCTCTAAACCCGACATTCTTGCAGGGCGCTCTCTTCGGTCGATTCCTCCAAGTCTGGCTCCTGGACGTCTATCTCCAATGCGATGCCTCCTGAGGTGCTTTTCGCATCCAACTTGTAGATATCCACTGCAACGTGCTCGAAGTCGTACTTGATCCAGTTACCGACGCCTTCCAGGATCTTAACGGTTCGTTCAGTGTGAGGAACACCTGACGCCGTAGCCCCACTGCTTTCTTCACCTTGGCTCCAGTGTGGGACGTCCTCCAGTCCGCCGTGGGAATTGTTAAACATCCTAAACATGGCCTGAATAGTGATTGGGTCTGCCGGCTGGGTCTGTCAGCCATACGCGACCCTCGATTTGCTGTGGATCTTGTCCCAATCGAAGGCCTTTAATCTGGCTCCTTGGTTTACCTCTCCCAGCGACGCTATCATTCACTTGTAGAGGCTTGGCTATCAGCTTAATGCTAACTATCCTACCTACCACCCACCCTCTATCACCCTGCGTCTTCGCATGCTGATGGTAATCCACCGCTCTTGAGAATCTCCACCATGAAGAGTCCGTGCAGCTCATTCACCACCAACCGCCAAAGCTCTTTGGAGATCAGGACCCCAATGATGGTCCAGCCCTTTGTCATATTGAGGCGTCGATGCTGGGGTTCTTATAAAAGCCACCCGCATCCACTTGAGCCGCTAGGTCTCCTTTTATTACCGCTAAGGTAAGGGATCCATTCTTCCTGTCCTGTCCCGGAGTGCTTATACCAACACACACCATGTTGGCACACCAACATACTGGCCGATAGACCCAAAGAACCTACCCGACTTAAAAGACTTTGCGATTACCAAAAACATCCCTAAAAATCTGATAAGCGCCGAATGCCTTTTTAATCTTTCATCTATTCACTTGCATGTCATGCTTCTTCTACTCTGACAACCAGGAACATGGGAACAATCATTAAAATTTACCTCACAGAATTGACCGGGGCACCGTGGTAAGTTCGCAACGAAAACATACATCGCAACTTAAACATTCTACCAGTGAAAAAAGTGATTGCAGAACATAAGGAAAAGTACCTCTCACAAGTTATTGTTGCATCCTAATCACCTGGCAAGAGGTGTAAGAAGGTTGAGAAACCTATGACTTCTTCGTCGCAATGACTTACCCACCCAGCGACCGATTTGACACGAGTGCGCAACACGAGTGCAGTCTTAGTTTTCTGTTAGTTAAATTTTAATGTTAAGATTTGTAAAAAAAAGTTCAAGAAATCCACTTAACATAGGCTCTTAAGTTTTTTTAAATTTTTTTAGGGAAATTGTTGGGAATTTTAAAACCCAATACACAGTTTATTTAACAAATAGGCATATCTCCAACTGCAAGCATAGGTGCAGAAGCTAAGGCTAGTCCTACGACAAATAGCATTAATGTGCAAATGCCCCGGATAAACATTCCAAAATTTGATGGGAATGCAATGAAATGAAAACAATTTTACGATCTATTTTTCAGCATGGTCATGATACTAACATTCTAACTTGTACTAGACTTCCAAATAACTTTAGTTCCTATTTTTCAACAATATATCTATTATTAATATATATTAACTCTACACCGGCCCCGTTGAAAGAATCCATCCGGCTTAAACCAACTGGCAGCCTCGCCAGCTTGTGAACTGCTCTCATAAACACAGCTCCACAGTTAGTCTCAACGACATCGACCCTGACCCCTTCCGATCGCGCCGGCGTAAGTTTCGACGACTCTGGAGGTGATCCATTGTTGCGGCGGATAGTGATCATCTTTCAACACGACCACATCGTCTTTCCCGATGTCCTCCCGCTCCCGATGCCACTTCGACCGCACCTGTATTTGTATTGTCCCGATGTAACACGTCCAAGACGTGTTGTCGTAGTGCATAATCTGCGGACATCCTCAGCGCCCAACAAACCTTTGAAATGCCAATAAAAAGGAATCAATTGAAAAATCGGACACTACTTCTAAAGACTCTCCTGAAGACCGCTCCTGCACTAGTCCTGACGTCGGCGACCCTGACCCTTCCGTCCGCGCCGGCGTGAGTCTCGACGACCCTGGCGATGGTCCACTGTTGGGGCGGCTGGCTGTCCTCGGCGACCAGATCGCCCTTCCTGGCGTCCTCCTGCTCCCGCTGCCACTTCGACCGCGCCTGTAGGCTCAAGACGTACTCCCGGGACCATCGCTGCCAAAACGTTTGCTTGATTGACGAGACAAGCCGGGGTCCGCGGTGCTGGTGGGGCGATGAGCCTGTCAACAGGTGCCCGGGAGTCAACGCCTCGCCTTGGGCGCCTTGGGTCCAGACTGAGGGCGCCCAGGGGCCTCGAGTTCAGGACGGCCTCGACTCCAACGAGGACGGTCTGCAGCTCCTCTGCGGTCAACTTCGCGCTGCCCACCGTTCGTAAGAGTAGGTGCTTTGCAGACTTCACACTTGCCTCCCATAGTCCGCCCATGTGCGGAGCCCGCGGCGGTATGAACGCAAATACGCATCCTTTTTTTGATGCGTATTGTCGCAGTTCGTCCGCCTCGTCCTCGATTCGCTGCCGCAGTGCCGCGAAGTGGCGACTCGCTCCGACGAAGTTCGTCGCGTTGTCGCAGTGCACGATCTGCGGACATCCTCCGCGACCAACGAACCTTTGAAATGCCAATAAAAAGGAATCAGTTGATAAGTCAGATACTACTTCCAAATGAACTGCCTTGGGCGCAAAACAAACAAAAAGGGCAATGTAGGAGTTGTAGGGTGGCCAACCACGAACTTTCAATGTAGTCTTAATAGGGCTACAGAAATCCACGCCACATATGGAGAATGGGCAAAGAGCAACTATTTGATCTAAGGGTAAATCTCCCATGATTTGAGTCATCAGATGAGCCTTGCATTAAAAACAGTGTATGCATGACCGTACTATCTGACTGCAGACTTTCTGCGCGTTTACTATTCAAACACGCCGTCGCAAGAGACTCACTAGTGCTCGTATATCCACATGAAAGTTCGACTCGTGCAAGTATCGGACATAGCTCTGGACAAATTTAGAGTGCTTCGTCAACAATACTGGAAACTTGGCATCGTACGATATAGGAGCATTAACTAGTCGCCCCCGACCCGCTACAACGAAAAGGCAAGCCCAGCCTGAGAAACTTCATGGACAAATGGATTTACCTTCTGTAGACTTGGGTTTCTGTAGACGCATAACTTAAGACGGGTGAGCGCCTTTGTCTTGAGCGGCGCTACTTTGGACTTTGTAGTCAACAAGGAGACTTTAATACCTTCTGCAGATTTGCAAGGAAAATAGACGCAGGCTCCATAGGCTCTCAAAGATGCGTCAGAAAATGCAGGAATTTGAATTGGTGACATCGGCTCACTCATCCCAATCTAGCTTATTAAGCCACAATTCCTATAAGAGGATCATTTCTTTAACAAGAATTGGGCTTAATAAGCCATCGGGGTCGAATAGCTTTGATGTCGCCGATAGAATATTCCGCTTAGTCGGCCTTTGACCCATGACTGAAGTATAAATTTCAAATCTCTTCTCTAAACTCTATCAACTGGAATTGCTTTTCTACTTCATTCACGATTACTTGGCAATACATCTTTTTTTAAACCGAAACCAAAGAAGAGTTGAGTACAGATCTTCCTGAATTATTGGACCCACCATTAACAAATCATTTAAACATTTCTGTGTGGATGTCTTACAGGACGCATTAAAAACGACTCGTAGTTTAGTCGATGTGCTTTGAGGCCGTAAGACACACTGGTGGAGTATTATGTAGTGTGGAGTAGCAAGAACATCATTGCTTGCAGGGGACATATGACCTAGGGATTCGTATTCTTCCATAATTTCCAAATACATTTTCTTTAAGTTCGGATATCGAGATAATCTTCTCTCGAGCGACAGAAAACGGCGTTTGGCTATATCGATTGGGTTGCCTAAAACGCTTGGATCCGACTTAAACGGAAGTCTGACTTCAAATGGACCTGAAGGCAGTATTCTAGTAGTCTTTCGATAATGTTCCTCAAAGAACTCCTTTGCTGGCGACAACTTCTTTTTAGAAATCTTTCAAATTGTATTCTATTGATTCTAATACAACCTTAGGGTTGGCAGAGGAGCAAGCCAACGATCTTCTATTAAATTGCTTGCCAAGCCCAGTTTTCTCCTGTTTTGGTTTGCCAGTCTCTTCAGCGGAAAGGTGTTGGTACCTACGATTTAATATTTTTTCGAAGTCGGACCACAGCGGCAATCCAACAACACCAAACCAGCTTGCAGTTATTGCAACGCTAAAGATCATTTTTTGGCCCAGTGCAAACCGTTCGCTTGCCTTGCTGTAATGCAAAGGTTTGAGTTTTTCAAGGGGACAGGATGGTTTGAGACTTCAAAAAAAAATTTTTTTTTAATTTTTTATATAATAAAAACATTATCTTAGGAATATTCTGTGTCGATCCTGTAGGTATCCTTTCATGTCGATCGGACTAAAACTCGATGAGATACCGATTATCTATACTTTCAATTGCTTTTAAAATTGAATCGACTAAAAATAAAAGTTCCTAGATACTCTACAAATACTGCCATTTATCGTGTAAAAAATTCAGCCTCTGAAACCATCCTGCCCCAATAAGTCAGCATCTCTCTGTTTAAATTGTTTGCGAAAAGGTCAGACCCATATTTTTAAAAACCTCAGCGGATAAATATGTTAATTGAAGCTGAGTCATTTTTCGAACTTTTGTCTTTTGGCCAAATAAAGCAAGGTCCGAACCATCCCATACTTCAAAAGACGCTCCTTGGGTGGATAGTATCAGGAAAATATATGGAAAATTCCTCAACTCCTTAACAAACGGTCTCTAGCCTGAATTGCCATGAAGAAATATTAGAATCAATAGACAACAATTTTAATGTTGTCGCCAGAACAAGAGTTTTATGAGGAACATTATCGAAAGACTACTAGAATACTGCCTTCAGGTCAATTCGAAGTCAGACTTCCGTTTAAGACGGACCCAAGTGTTTTGGCAACTCATTCGAGATAACTAAACGCCTTTTTCTGTCGCTCGAGGGAAGATTATCTCGGGATCCGAACTTAAGGGGGCAGGATGGTTTCAGAGGCTGAAAAATAGCAGATTTTTGCGATTTTTTTTTTTATGTCTGAGTAAATATATCAATTCAATTTTTTTACACGACTAATGGCTATATTTGGAGAGTATCTAGGAATTTTTATTTTTAAGAAATAATTATAATTTATCCCGTGACGGGCAGTCGGCCGGAGTCGCTTCCAAAAATTGGTCTCTTGCGGTGCGTAAAGTCTGGCCTTACAGTGTTATCGGAAATAAAAAAATTGAATTGATTTACTTAAAATATTAGTTTCTTGTGCGGATGAACGAAACCATTTTGAAAAATATGCGATTTTGAATTTTTGGCGCGGTTGTAAAGCCGGAGGTACCATTTTTACATAAAAATCCGCCCATTATTGCCCGTAAAAATGGTAAAAAAAAAAATTTAAAAAAAAAAAAGCGTTCGTTCATCCGCAAGTATTTATTGTATTAAAGATGTGTGCAAAATTTTATTTAGATCCGAGCATTACTTTTTGAGTTACGTTACGCACCGACTTGAAAAAGTTGTTTTGAGAAAAACGCGTCTAAAGTTTTAAAAGCAATGGAAAGTATATGGAGAGAAAGAAACTAGAAAATCGGTATCTCAGCAAGTGTTAGTCCGATCGACATGAAACTTTTACAGGATATTCCTAAGATAATGTTTTATTATATACAAAATTTTTGAAAAAAAAAAATTTTTTTAAGTCTCAAACCATCCTGCCCCCTTAAAGAAAATGTATGTGAAATTTATGGAAAAATATGAATCCCTAAATCATTTGCCCCCTGTAAGCAATGATTTGCTTGCCACTCCACACTACGTAATACCCCACCAGTGTGTCTTACGGCCTCAAAGTACAACGACCAAACTACGAGTCGTTTTTGATGCGTCCTGTAAGACATCCACACAAAAATGTTTAAATGATTTGTTGATGGTGGGTCCAACAATTCAGGAAGAGCTGTACTCAATTCTTCTTCGGTTTCGGCTAAACAAATTCGCTCTGATAGCCGAGATAAAAAAGATGTATCGCCAAGTTATGGTGAATGAAGCAGATCATACCAGTTAATAGTGTGGAGAAAAGACCCATCTGAGTCCTTGAAATTGTCCAAGCTCAACTCCGTTACATATGGCACAGCACCAGCCCCATTCCTGGCCATAAAGTGTTTGAAGAGGTTAAGTAAATCCGCGAAAAATACATTCCCTCGAGCTGCTAAAGTTATTGGGTCTTACTTTTACGTCGACGACATGTTACCGGGTGCTGGTTATTTGAAGTCTGAAGTAACTCAGGTTCTTCAAAACGCTGGGTTTGAATTGACTAAGTGGTTTTCCATTAAGCACCATTAAGCCAATAACACTTTCGGACTCAGAGCTGACTAAGGCATTAGGAATCGCATTAGGAATTTGGTTCCTTCAGTCTTGGGTCAAAGGGCGACTAAGCGGAACATTTTTTTGGTGACATCAAAGCTATTCGACCCCCTTGGCTTATTAAGCCCAATCCTTATTAAAGGAAAGATCCTGTTGCAGGAGCTTTGGCTTAATAAGCTAAATTGGGATGAGTCGATTCTACTGCATTTGGAATCAGCTTGGAACAAAATTCAGCTCCCCTTGTCACAGTTAGAAGATATCTCAATACCGACGTTTGTAATGAGTGAGCCGATGTCACCAATTCAAATTCATGCCTTTTCTGATGCATCAATGAGAGCCAATGGAGCCTGCGTCTATTGAGAGCTGCGTCGTTGAGAATCTGCAGAAGGTATTAAAGTCTCGTTGTTGACTGCAAAGTCCAAAGTGGCGCCGCTCAAGACAAAGACGCTCCCCCGTCTTGAGTTATGTGTCGCTCATCTTCTCGCAGACCTCTGCCGTAAAATCAAGCCTCTTATAAAAGTACCGATCGAACGGAGTATATATTGGTCAGATTCAGAAGTTTGTGTTGGATACGTACCCATCCATCGTCGTTGTCAACGTTCGTATAAAATAGAGTTGCTGAGATTCAAGAGTGGTCAGAAGATAGCACTTGGCGTGTCAAGAGGTGGAGGTGTAAAGAAGACGGTGGAATCGATCTGGTTTACAGGTACATCGTTTTTAACGGAGCCGGAAGATAAGTGGCCAAAGAGTCCCCGGTTTGATCCGTCACCAGAGCTTTTGCAGATGGAAGTAAAAAAGAAAGTGGTCGGATTAACCGCAATGGTCTCCACCGCACATTTATTGAAAGTGATAGAAGGATTTTCCTCTCACTTATAGCTGCTGCGAGTGTTCGTTTACATGTTCCGCTTTATAAAGAAGTGTACAAAAAGTAGTTCCTTTTGATAGTGTAATTTCACCTATCGAATATCAAGAAGTTTTTAATGAAATGGTCCGGATAGTTAAGAGCACGAGTATCAAGAGGAAATTAAAAATGTTCGAAAAAAAACTGGTTGATAGCCCAAGTCTACAGAAGCAAAATCCATTTGACCATGAAGCTTCTCAGGCTGGACTTGCCTTTTCGTTGTTTCGGGTCGGGGAGGGACTAGCTACTGCTCCTTTATCGTACGATGTCAAGTTTTCAGTATTGTTGACGAAGCGCTCTAAATTTATCCAGAGCTATGTCCGAGTCCGAGATACTTGCACGAGTCGAATTTTCATGTGGGTTCACGAGCACTGGTGAGTCTCTTGCAACAGCGTGTTTGGATAGTAAACGCGCAGAAAGTCTGCAGTCAGATAGTACGGTCATGCATACACTGTTTTTAATGCAAGGCTTATCTGATGACTCAAATCCCAAACATTAGGTTAGGATCAAATTCTGATACACATTATTGAAGAGAAATTACATTCCCATACGCTATCATGTGTAGAACTCGCCATCACAAACCCAACCAATCGTCAATCATTAAAACAAATACTAGAACACCTAGAGCGGCAAGCAACCAGCCAAGTTACGCTGCAAAAGTCACCGACCAATAATGGGTTTCGTTCATCAACTCAAGCACCGGTCGAAAAGTAGGGCATATGCACCCACGGCAATCCTCGACTTCAAAACTGCCCTAGATTTTTGGACATGACTCCGAAGAAAGGACACAAAGAATAACAAGAATAAACGCCGGCACAAACTGTCTATCCGTATACCATACAACCAATGCATGCAAATCTAGGTTCTCATGTCATGTTTGCAAAAAGAAGCATCACACAATGCTGCATTATACACCAGCCAGCTTACAACACCATATGCCAGCTTACAACACTCGCAAACGGCCAAGTGGATGTCGAAGGTCCTACCAAAACACGACACAAATGCCGCACAGTATTTAATTCCGAATCACAAGTAAATTTAATTTCCCAAGAACTGGCAAACAAACTCGGAGTACAATCAGCATTAACCGACATTACCATAAAGGGCATATTAAATATGTTTTCATTAACTACTAATTTCAAAAACCACCCATAAACAGTTTCATATCAGCCATGGAAATACCAAGAATCGAGGACCTCCCCTAACAGTTAACACCCTCGAAGGGAACCCAAAGGCCCTTACCACTGACGAGAAGTTATGCAAACCTGATTTCATGGAAAATTATCGAAAATGGGCAGACAAAAGATTAAATGTGCGGCTACCATTAGAGGAAGATCCACAGGGGAATTCCCTTCCAATAGCATATCGGCATTTCTACGCATTGGATAAGAGACTTTAACAGGATCCTGATCTCCAGAGACAATACGTACAGTTTATGGATCAATTCGCGGAGTTAGGGCATATGACTAGATTAACGACTAAACAATTAACATCAAACCATTATGTCATTCAAAATCATTGTGTGCTAAAACCTGTCAGTAGTACCATCAAACTTCGGATTATATTTGACTACAAGTGAAAAGAGTTTAAATAGTTCAAAGCTAATTTCTATGCATTCTGTTATGGTTCCGATCGTATCAATATGTATTCACATCAGACGTGGAGAAAATGTACCGACAGATTATGATATACCCAGAAGACCCTAGTTTCAGATTATACTATAGAGACCCAAGCTTATGGAACCATTAAAATATTATCAAGTGAACACTGTCACCTATGGCTGAGAATCTGGCCCAGGGTGCTGCTGCACTTCGACAGGGTTATTATATAGATGACTGTCTCACCGGAGGTCACACCATAAGTGAAGCACTAAGTAAAAGGGATCAACTAATAAACCTGTTGAGAGAAGAGAAATTCAAACTAAGAAAATGGTGTGTAAACCACCTAGCATTACTATAAGTCATTCCGGAAGAAGACTAAGAAATGAATCTCGACTTCAGTAACTTTACCGAACAAACCGTTAAGACTCGGAATTATTTGGGATCCACCCGGAGATTGGCTTCTAGGACGTGCGGTGACAGGAATCATCACTAAGAGGATCGTGTGTTCAGAACTTGCGAAAATCTTTGATCCTCTAAGGTTGGTTGGCCCAGTTGTAACAACGGCAATGATAAGAATGCAACATTTATGGGAGCTGAAGATCGACTGAGACACGACACTGGTTTCAGAACTCACCCATCAACGGCAAGCATTCAGACATGACGTTCAGATCCTGACCGGGTCGCCCAGATTCGAGAACTGACAGACCCTAAGTGGTGGAGACATGTGGCATCAACGGATAATCCTGCAGATATTCTCTCCAGAGGGTGCACTGCATCACAGTTACGAGATTCAAACCTCTGGTGCACCGGACCACCGTTTTTGGTGCAGATCCAGAGTCCTGGACAAGATTGTAATCAGCGGGAACAAACAGTGCAAACGAAGATCAAGAAAGAAAGAAGGAGACGGTCTGCAAACTAGCCAATAAATCAGAAGATTGGATGGAAAAAATCAACCACCAAGGCTCATTCGATACGATGTTGCAAATAATAGGAAGAATGCTGCGATTCATTTTTAATTGCCGCAAGCCAGAGAAGAAAAGGACAGGACCATTGTCACCAGTAGAATTGAATGAGGCATTTGTAGTAGTAGAGAGTAGTTAGGGAAATACAATCCCAGCAATACTTACTATCTATTTTGCAACTCAAGAAGACGAAAAATGTCGGGCCATATGATCCATTGCGAGCACTAGATCCGTTCATAGACACGGACGGGATAATTCGAGTAGGGGGACGTTTACAAAACGCCGCATTATCTTATGATGCCCAATGTTATTGGGTATTAACAACATTCTTAACCTTAACAACATTCTTAACCTTAACAACATTCTTATTACAATGGAAACATCAGCAATTAGCACATTGCGGACCACAGGCATTATTATGCAACATTAGGCAACGGTTCTGGTCATTAAGAGGAAAGGAATTGGCTCAAAAAACAGTCAGCCGTTGTATCAGATGTTGCCGAGTTCGACATAAATTTTTGAATTAAATAATGAGTCCACTACCGGCGGATCGGGTTCAACAACATAGACCATTCAAAAAGAACTACTGCGAGCCTTTTTGAATTCACTATAAAATCCGAGGGAAACAACCACATAAGTGTATCTAGCAGTGTTGTTTTGTTTTTCAACAAAGGCAGTAGACCTAGAAATCGTAACAGATTTGACTACCAAAGCCTTCCTGGCAGCTTTAAAGAGATTTTACTAAGGACTGCCATCTAAAATCTATAGTGACAACGCGACCAATTGTATTGGAGCCTACAACCAATTACCAATAAAGGAAGCAATATTCTCCGATGATGCACAAGCGATGATACAAAAGACCTGCGCTAATCTAAGCATAGAATTCAAGTTTATACCACCTCGGGCACCCCATTTCAGAGGCCTGTGGGAAACTGCAGAACCAAAGATCCATTGTTGGCTCCATTATCAATTTATTGCGAAAAGGAACTTTGGCTATCTAACCGCCTAAGATCCTTGGAACAACAGATGAGTTTCATAAATAAGCAATGAGGCAGTACCAAGGCGCGCCTTTGGAGCAAGGATTTGTTATCCTCACAACACAAATGAATACTTGCAAATAGTTTACAGCGGATGCAAAGTGAGATAACTAATATACAATACTAACTGATGTTCGCCCAATGTTGATATCACCTAAACAGCTACAAGACCAACTCGACCAAATTCGATCATTTGGATTATTGGTTGGATCATTTACCACCCAACCAGATCTTGCCAGTCGCCACCACTGAAATCCCTCAGCTCTACAAAATAATGAATGCGCAAGGCAGTACAACTGATAGTCACGCTATTTTATTTTAATAACAATACCACTGGTGTCGACAGAGTTATTGGATGTCTTCAGCATCGTGCCCATTCCAATATGGGAATCAAAAGGTTGGACATTGTAAAATCTTCAGACAACGATTAGGGCTGTCAATGTCCATAGAGATCGTTTTATAGGTTTTAATGAGGACGAATTCAAAAGATGCACTCTTCTAATAATTGAGCAGCAAAATGTAGACAGTAGAGGCGAATTCCAGATATTTAATAACTAGGCTGGAACAGATTGTCAGAGATTGTCTCATCAATCTAACCAATGAATTTTCGCAACCAAGGACCCAATGGAACTTCAGGCTGTATGCAATGGAGTTTCATCAACTGTCAACATAAAGGCGACTGGTATACTGAATTTTCCCACTGGATACAAAGCCCGAATTGTCAATATAAGCTTGATTACTTTCGGTCCTATGACAACTAAAGTACAAACTTCGTTCAGTCGACTTGGAAATATATCCGAGCCCATAGAGGAAACATCAAACCCCGTTTGAAGGGCTCCCACCCAATCACAAAGTATGGAAAAAATGCACCGTCCAACAGGACGACTAGACAACCATGTCGTTCACAGTATTGGCCACTTCAGTCATCATACTGATACTGATCAGCATCCTCATCCTGCGACACAAACGATTTATTTGGATTCCAAAAGCTGACATGCAATCGACAAAATATTTATAATTTTTATTTTTTTCTATATTTCGATTATTTTACCACCTAAGCAATTTCCGTGTACCAAATTAGCTTTAAATATGTAATGAACTTTTATATTAATAAAGTCAGTCTCAGACAATCCTATATATTGCAATTTATATACTATATATAAACCGTAAATATTGAATTTATTTCTCCAAGTCCAATTGGTTCAAATTGCGCAAATTACAGCAACAGGGTTTCGTCCGTCGTAACATAGCCCGCAAATCATGATAAGCCCATCATAATATCATGATAAACAATATGACGACCATCGAGGTCTCGCAAGTCTGCATAAAGGGGGCAAGCACATAAAATGTGCTCCCAATCCTCATTAGGATCGCCACATGACCATGCGGCGGTATCGCTAATAGCTTTTCCATGCAAGAATGCATTGAACGACCCTTGCCCTGTCAGCAAGAATCCTGCGCACATAGAGAACCCGAAATCCGAATTCCGATAGACGAACACGGCATTTGGGATGAACTTGTGAGTTACCCGACCGAGCGAATCCCCATCATCCCATCTGCTCTGCCAGTCCTACAGAGGGTATTCGTCTACACGCGCGACTACTATGAAAATATTGATATTTTCATAACAGTCATGTCATCCTAAAAGTATCAGCCTCTGGCAGGCAAGAAGTCGCCTCCTGGCTACATCTTGCCTCGTCGTTATGATATCCCATACCGAGGCTCCAAACAGTGCACAAGGCGCATTGAGTTGGTCATAGATGGTCCGCCTGGTCCAAGGACTGAATCTCCAGTCGACTAGCAGAACACGCGCTATTGCTTTCACGACTCTGGTCATTCGCTGACGAAGCGATGCGATTTGCATGAAGAAATTCATGTGCTCGCTGACAGTGATGCCAAGGTACCGGGTGCTGCGAACATATCTGAGATTTGCTCCGGCAGATCTCACCAACGGGGTCTTGCCGTTCACCGTTCACCTGTTAAAATAGTAGCACCGATTTCCATACCCCACGCTTCAACGATGGACATCAGTTGCGCTCCTTTATCCTTCAGCACAGCTCGCGAATTGGGCATCCGCATTCGCGCTACAAGCGAAGTATGGCTGGAGGCGTCGCAGCAGCACGTCCATTAGCAGATCCCAGATAAATGGGCCACTAATGGATCCCTGTGGGCAGCCTCTAGTTACTGGAACACTCACGGTACCAGAACTGTGTCGGATCTCTGCTCTTCTGTCTGAGAAGAAGCTCTGCCACAAGCTCAACTCACGGCATCCCAAGTCGGCGAGCCGGTGCAGTGCAGCACTCCATTCGACGTTGTCGAACGCACCCTTGAAATCAACGAAAATGCCGAGCACGTATCGTGCCGAGCTGGCGGCGACACATCGTCCTTGGCGGAATCCGAATTGCCATCTGCATCCTTCCGAAAGAACTTCTCTCACACGATCAATCATGATGGCCTCGAGCACCTTGCCAAAAACTGGCACCAGGCATATACCACGGTATGATGAGTTTGTACCTATCCTTGTCGGGCCCCTTGAGTTGCGATAGTGCCATAGATGCCGTCCATGCAGGGAGAGCGTCCGCTCATCGACCGGGCGACACAAGCATCAACCCCTACTTCCTCGAAGACCGGCGGGACCTCCTCCACTCCGGCAATCGGTGCATCTTACTCCGCAACTGGGAAAAAGTTACAGAAGAGCACACGCGCACAGTCACCCCAACCACCATCAAGTGAGAAAGCTCGCCTTTCTGCGTTTTCGACAGCCCTTGTAGACGCGCCCCCAGGGACCGATGCGGACCTCCTTCGCCCTTAGGATAAGCTTCTTCCAATCGGCTGAAGGTTGCTTCAGCGCGACCGCAAGTAGCTCAGCCGCATCGTTGTCTCCTCGATGGCGAGCGCTTTGAAGCTGGCGGCGAAGTCTCCTGACTTCCCGTCTCACCGTGTTCAGACTGGCGGTCCACCAACCTGGCTTCCTTTTCCTAGTTGATCTCGACGTCCTCCTTACCTTCCCATTCCTAGGTCACCTTGTAGTGTGACTCTGCCACCTTGTAGTTGAAGCCAACACACCTGTGACACGCGTACGTTCGCACAAGGGCCCTGCATCGGTAGAAGAACCACTTGATGTAGATCCGCCCACCTTCCAGCACCTTGGGTTCGCACTCCAATGTGACACTCACCGTATGTCTGTCGGTAACCATTCATGGCTTATTGTCCAGGTGGACAGCCTTTCGGAACTCTGCCTCCGGGATGTGTTCAGGTGTTGTTGGCTCCTCCGGAGCGATCTGGGTGGCGACATCCTGGACGACCAGTTTGGGACGATGCGCAGCTTGACCTCAAGGCCAATCTCTCCAAACTTCTTGTTGGCTACGAACCTCCTGATCTCTCCTAAAGAGGGGATGCGAATAACGGCATCGCCATGCGCAGTCATCTTAAAGTCATCGGCGTACATAAGTTCAAGTTAATTAATTAAGGCAAGAGCCAAATCGTTAAAAAACAATGTAAAAAGTAAGGACCCAAGATGGCTTCCTTGGAGCACACCAGATATGACGCGGACTAGACGCGAGTGAAAATCTTTAAAAAATACACTTTGAGAGATCAGTTGGCGAATGGTTAACAGAGTCAAACGCTTTACTGAAGTCATTGTAAATGTCGTCTGTTTATAAGCCATTCTTGAACCCATCCGTGACAAAAGATGTTAGCTCCAATAAGTTGGTAGCGGTGGAGCGACGCTTAATAAAGCCATACTATCCATGTTAGTTTTTCAAAAAACTTTATAATTGGCAGCGTCGGATGTTTTCCCTTTTTTATATGGAAGAGGGGAAAGACCTTAGTCTTTTGAGATAGATTTAAGAGTTTAAGAAGAGTACTCCATTGGGCCCTGGCTCCCGTGTATTAGCCACTTAACCTTAAGAAGATACGACAATAAACCACTCTTATCAAAGGATGGGCAAAATATAAGGTTGGCTGATTGAATATTATAAGTTTTGGTGCTAGATGAATAAGTTGTTTGAAAAAACTGTGCAAAGAGATCGCCCATTGCCTGATAAGTATTCGCATATCAGTTTTCAAACGTAAGCAAAGGGGGAGAAGATAAACTGAATCCGGCAGCGGCGAATATAACTCCTATAACATTCTGCGTTATGCACGGTAAAATTGGACCGAGCTACTAAGTACCTTGAATAACAAATTGTTTATT
Source organism: Drosophila ananassae (assembly GCF_017639315.1). Lineage (NCBI taxonomy): Eukaryota > Metazoa > Arthropoda > Insecta > Diptera > Drosophilidae > Drosophila > Drosophila ananassae. Next base: position 20,762,618 of record NC_057929.1, on the reverse strand, counting down.
TTATGTTTATTTAAAAGTCTATTCTTGATGTTCTTTAAATTTAATAGGTGCCTTGTATACCAAAGTCTTTTATACCACAGCGAATTTGTTAAAGCGGAAAAATATTTATGAATAAAGAAGCGGACAAATATTTCCGGGTGTGGAATGGAAAATCTAAATCAGCCTAACTCACAAAGCGCTCAACAGGCCCCAGAACAGCCACATAGCAAAACGGAAACTATGATGCTTATCCTCCAACAAAGTATGATGGAGCTTATGTCATTCATGAAAATGACCATGCAAAAATTTGTTCAAAACCAGAACATGGTAATACAGCTGCTCGTAACACAACAGTCTAAATAATCTATACAGACTCTACGAATATCAATAAACTAGAAGGCATAAACTACGATTCTTGATCGATAAACATATTAACGTTATGCTACTGGTGGAAACGCATCTTACAAGCAGATCCAACTTTCAAATAAGAGGCTATACAATCTGCCACACAGATCATCCAGAAGGGAAAGCCCACGGCGGAACTGGAGTTCTAATCAAAGAACGTTTAAAACACTATTTTCACAAAAGTTTTTCAACAAACTTCTTGCAGGCCACATCGATACAAATTCAGTCAAGAAACGGAAGCATTTCAATCCTTGCAGTTTACTGCCCTCCTCGTTTCTCAATCTCGGAAGGAACATTTATGAACTTCTACAATTCACTTGGGGATCGTTTAATAGCCGCAGGAGACTACACGGGGATCTACTGGGGATCACGTCTAGTGACTCCCAGAGGAAGGACAATGCAATTGTACAATGCAATTATAAATGTGAGAAATAAACAGGACTATGTTTCTCCTGTTTCTCCCACTGGCCAACCGACCGACGCAAGCTCCCAGACCTTATTGATTTTGCGGGGACAAAATAAATACCTTGCAATCTAATAAGTGCCAAAGCAGTCACTTATTTAACATGATGTACTTATACAAAAAGTACGTGAGTGCCTACATAGAACTCGCCTCGGAGTTTAACATGAAATTGGACATCAATTACACTACGAGCGCCCTGGAAGAAGTACTCGTTGCGGCAGCTAAAATCTCTACTCCTCAAGAGAAGGAAGCAAATACCACAATTCTAATCAGAAAATCGAACAGCTCGTGCGAGAAAAGAGGCGCACGCGTCGTGATTGGCAAAACAGAAGGGCCCACCCAAATCTTAACACCCCAATCGAAACGACCACCCCGATAAGAAACTCTGCGGGATGCTGGGCTCGCAGCGACGAAGACCGAGATGAAACATTCGCTACACATCTCGAAAGTGTCTTCCAGCCAAACCCTGCCTCAAATTCATTCCTTCTGCCAGTCATTCAGCCAGAGGCTACCCCTCAGTCAACTGCACCTTCATTCCGGCAGAATGAAATCGAAAAAGTCATAAGAGGGCTTAAACCAAAAAAGGCTCCCGTTGGTGATTTACTGACGTCAAAGATGCTGATCGAACTTCCAAAATGCGCTATAGAGGTCGTCTGCAAACTATTCAATGGTATAATGATACCGAAGCCTGGAAAAGATCACACAACACCAGACCAATAAGCCTTCAATCTTGTGTGTCTAAATTGTTTGAAAAATGCTTGCTAACTCGAATAACACCACATCTGGAAACTTGCAAAATTATCCCGGCACACCAATTTGGCTTCCGAAGAAACCACGGAACCATCGAGCAAGTGAATAGATTAACATCCGAAATACGCTCAGCCTTCGAACAGCGAGAATACTGTAGCGCTATTTTTCTCGACGTATCTCAAGCTTTCGACCTAGATTGGCTTAATGGACTCATGCACAAAATTAAAACGTATTTGCCAACATACACCCACAAGCTACTGGAATCATACCTTTACAATAGGGTATTCTCCGTGAGATGCAACGCAGCTACTTCGGGCGACTACATTATCGAAGCTGGAGTTCCACAAGGAAGCGCACTCGGCCCGTGTCTATACGTTTTGTATACTGCGGGTATTCCTACGAACGCACAACTAACAACGACAACATTCGCCGACGATACCGCTATCCTTAGTCGCTCCAGATGCTCAACGCAAGCAACAAACCAATCATATAAAAGTAGTGGAAAGGTGTCTGTCCGACTGGCGCATTAAAATAAACGAACAAAAGTGTAAGTATGTAACGTTTACTCTTAATAGACAAACATGGCCTCCACTTTCACTAAACGGTATGCAGATCCCTCAAGCTAACGAAGTAACGTACCTTGGCGTCCACCTTGATTAACGACTAACCTGGCGTAAGCACATCGAATGCAAGAAGGTGCACCTAAAACTGAAAGCCAGCAGCCTCCACTGGATCATAAACTCACGATCGCCACTGTGCCTGGACTACAAGCTACTACTCTATAATTCAGTCCTAAAGCCAATCTGAACGTATGGCTCCCAGCTATGGGGGAACGCGAACAGCAGCAACATAGACATCATACAGCACGCACAATCAAAAATCTTGAGAACTATCACTGGGGCGCCTTGGTATGTTCGCATTAAAAACATCCACCGGGATCTGGGCATCCTCGCAGTGAAAGACGAAATTCAGAAGCAAAAAGAGTCCTGCAAATAAAAACTTTTTTTGCACCCAAATCCCCTCGCTCAGGGATTGACTCGGGTTTCTAGCAGATCCTGCCTGCGACGCAACGACCTTCCAACCCAGCAATCAATTTTTAGGGCCGTCTAACTCTGTATCAGTCAACATGACTGTTAGTTAAGTTAAAAATATAAGATTTGATACACCTCTTATTGGACTCCCAAAGAGAAGATACAAGAAATAAAAGCAACGTTAAAAAAAAAAAGGAAATTCTATGTCACCAAACTCTTGTGATTTTCCCTCTTCAAAAGCGAATTTGGAGTCTAAAGAAATTAATAATTCTCCTTCCCTTTGCAGTGTTCTGCCTCGTCTAAAAGTGGCGTACTTTCTTGGAAAAACTTCGGAGCTTAAGATCTTCGGGTTAAGCCATTTCGTCCTGAACAGCACGACAACAGTCAAAGCAAAAGTGGAGACCAGACCTACGAGATATGGCATCCGTAACTGAGGTCGTGAAAGCCGTTCTCACAGAGTCAGCAGTGATGCAGAGGCTGGAATGCAGAGATTGTCGATTTACAAGACTTAATCGCACAGACAAGTTTATATGATGACAAGTTTACATGAATTTTTATTATTAATTTGTAAAAAAATTTTGTATTTCAATATTTAAGTACATTGCAACTGTAAAGAATAATTATAAGAATCTCTAATAAGCGACAATAGGCCAACACAGAAAATGATGAAGAAGCAAAGCTATTCTTGGAAGAAAATTAAAAAATGTATTATTTTACCTCCAAATATACCACTGCATACGCAAAGCAATACAGATATTTGACAATAGAAAAATATCAAAATGTGTATATTTATATACTTCGTAAAAAGATTCCTTAGCAACATCGACAGAAATAAAATTAAAAAATAAATCAGAGGCTAAACCCTTTTTACACAAAGGGCTAAACCCGTTGATACAGATACAGTGATCTGCTACGAGCGTTTTAAATACAGGAACAGGTCAGGTTAATAATAAGACGAAACAGACGAAATTTTAGTCCCAATGAATTCGATTCCGTACTGATTCGTAAATGAAATTACTTCAGCTGAGTACTGATTATATTATAATAATTATTAACATCAAAGGTAACACCGCTTGCAATAGATGGACGATCCATTCAAAACACAGTGCACTTGAGAACAAACATTTTATGATCAGAGACAACGGAATTATGCCAGGTTCCAGGAAGAAAAATAGCACCAAAATCAATAGAATTAAAAATTTAGTACAGAAAAGAAAGATTAGGAAGATTAGTAAAATCAAATGTCAGTCAGTTTGAATTGTGCTCTACTAGGGTGCACTTTCGTTAAGTGTTGTATTTGTGATTAGGACTATGTATTAACCACACTGTTTATGGTCACAAGTTAAGTTTGGCGCCACGGTTACTCGGATCGGCGATTCCAAGAGGGAAGGGACGACATACTGCGTATGTATAAAAAAATAGGTTGAGGTTAAATCTAAGATTGTATTTTGCTACAAGATCTAGTATTTCTTATTTCGGTGGAGTTCAGAGTGTAAGAGGCAACTCCCCGAATTTATATCGGCGTCAACACTATTATTTAATTTTTTTAATAGGGAGCAGTTTTCAGAACTGGGACCCTTAGAGTCATTGACTAGAAATTCAGGCATAATACTGTCTTCAATATTAACTATATTGCAAGAAAATATACTACACTTAAGTTTAAAGTTAAGCTTCAAACCCGTTAATTCATAAGGAGCAACCTTTAGATGGCTTACGAAGCGACTCCTGATGTTATCCATAGTGGCATCCGTCAATGTGCGAGAAACAAATATGGCTTAACGGGGGGCAACAGCCGCCGGAAAGTTTGGCCTGCAATAATTTAACTAACTAAACTAAACACTCTTATTTCCGGGGACATGGGAAGTAGGACCCAATGAACCATAAGCAGGTTATTATTCTGAATTTTTTCCGTGAAGATTCGCTTAACAACTTAAGACCAAAGAATTGTGTTTCAAGTGCAAAGAGCTTTTTATTAAGTGTTCGGCACTTGCGGACATGAAAAACCCATTTCTTGTCTGCTTCATAAAAGTTCGTATTTCAGACTCAATTTTTCGGTAAGCAATAAATGACCAATTTAGGCCAATATTCTTGTATGTAAAAGATTGCCAATACATCAGCATTTATCGTTTATAAACATTTATAAATATAATACAACTCTCTTCCTTCACTTCATAGCGAACGGTCGTGATTATTTTTTGCGCTTGCGATAAATTCTATTTTTGCCAAACGCGGGTTTTAAACCTTAATTTAAACACTTGGTTTTCATTACTTATATTGTGTCTTAATATTAAAGTTATACCCGTATCGCTACGCGCTTGTGCAGTGCCATATTTGGGTGAGCATTTAATAAAATTAAAAAGTCGCAATCCAAATATAGCTCTGCTTATTTTTTACTCTCTGCCTTTTTAATTTTTGCAGTTAATTCTGCTCTTTTCTTTTTGCGCGCATTTCTTTACACTTGCGCTCTCCAGTAGCTCTCTTCACTAACTGCCTCCTCTACCTACCTTTTATAAACCTTAGTTGGTACAGTGGTTGAAGGCTTATTTGCTTAAAATAAAAAAATAAATAAATAAAAAAATAATAACCTAATATATAAAATTCTCGTGTCACAGTTTTCGTTACCATACTCCTCCGAAACGGCTTGACCGATTTTGATGAAATTTTTTGTGCTTATCCGGTATCTATGAGAATCGGCCAACATCTATTTTTCATCCCCCTAAATGTTAGGGGTAGTCCACCCCTAAATTTTTATTTTTATTTTTTAGACAAAATTTTTAATTTCTCTTTTTTTATGATACAACATACAAAAATACATACAATCCTCAATTTTCACCCTTCTACGATCAACCCTTATTTTTTAATAGCCATTTTAGTAATTTAATCATTTTTCCTCTCCGGTCGAAAACTGATACCACCAGACTGAACCGCCAGATGTCTACAGGTGTCACTTCTGACCCAGTAGCCCAGTGACCAAGGAGCCAGAGCAAGGGACAGAGACAGAGACAGAGACAGAGACAGAGACAGAGACAGAGACAGAGACAGAGACAGAGACAGAGACAGAGACAGAGACAGAGACAGAGACAGAGACAGAGACAGAGACAGAGACAGAGACAGAGACAGAGACAGAGAGACAGAGACAGAGACAGAGGTAAATTAGTGATGATTAGACAGAATGTATTGTCTCACATGCCAAATGTGCTGGCCTTACTGCATCTGTCTCGGATGCCATATCCCGCCGTGTTGGCCTCCATTAGTGCTGCAGTGGGTGCCGAGCTGTCCAAGATGAAATGAGATCATTCATGCGACAGACCAAGAGTGGGTTTAAAGATTTGATCGTTGGTTTCCGAAAAATCAACGATCAACTCAGTGCGCTGGATGTTCAATTCAATAGCCTTCAGCTGTTGAATGAATCTCCTAAGCGGAAAAAATCTGCTATTAGGGAAGTTGCAGCTCCAGTAATCGCGGAACAGCTGGATCCTCCCGCAATAGGATCCCGCGGCTTATATCAAAGCCAAAACCAAGGCCGTTATTAGAGTGGAAGACATTAGGAAATTTAAATACTCCTACTCGAGGCGCATGTCATCCTTCATGATACTAGGGTGCACTTTCGTTAAGTGTTGTATTTGTGATTAGGACTATGTATTAACCACACTGTTTATGGTCACAAGTTAAGTTTGGCGCCACGGTTACTCGGATCGGCGATTCCAAGAGGGAAGGGACGACATACTGCGTATGTATAAAAAAATAGGTTGAGGTTAAATCTAAGATTGTATTTTGCTACAAGATCTAGTATTTCTTATTTCGGTGGAGTTCAGAGTGTAAGAGGCAACTCCCGGAATTTATATCGGCGTCAACACTATTATTTAATTTTTTTAATAGGGAGCAGTTTTCAGAACTGGGACCCTTAGAGTCATTGACTAGAAATTCAGGCATAATACTGTCTTCAATATTAACTATATTGCAAGAAAATATACTACCCTTAAGTTTAAAGTTAAGCTTAAAACCCGTCAATTCATAAGGAGCAACCTTTAGATGGCTTACGAAGCTACTCCTGATGTTATCCATAGTGGCATCCGTCAATGTGCGAGAAACAAATATGGCTTAACGGGGGGCAACAGCCGCCGGAAAGATTGGCCTGCAATAATTTAACTAACTAAACTAAACACTCTTATTTCCGGGGACATGGGAAGTAGGACCCAATGAACCATAAGCAGGTTATTATTCTGAATTTTTTCCGTGAAGATTCGCTTAACAACTTAAGACCAAAGAATTGTGTTTCAAGTGCAAAGAGCTTTTTATTAAGTGTTCGGCACTTGCGGACATGAAAAACCCATTTCTTGTCTGCTTCATAAAAGTTCGTATTTCAGACTCAATTTTTCGGTAAGCAATAAATGACCAATTTAGGCCAATATTCTTGTATGTAAAAGATTGCCAATACATCAGCATTTATCGTTTATAAACATTTATAAATATAATACAACTCTCTTCCTTCACTTCATAGCGAACGGTCGTGATTATTTTTTGCGCTTGCGATAAATTCTATTTTTGCCAAACGCGGGTTTTAAACCTTAATTTAAACACTTGGTTTTCATTACTTATATTGTGTCTTAATATTAAAGTTATACCCGTATCGCTACGCGCTTGTGCAGTGCCATATTTGGGTGAGCATTTAATAAAATTAAAAAGTCGCAATCCAAATATAGCTCTGCTTATTTTTTACTCTCTGCCTTTTTAATTTTTGCAGTTAATTCTGCTCTTTTCTTTTTGCGCGCATTTCTTTACACTTGCGCTCTCCAGTAGCTCTCTTCACTAACTGCCTCCTCTACCTACCTTTTATAAACCTTAGTTGGTACAGTGGTTGAAGGCTTATTTGCTTAAAATAAAAAAATAAATAAATAAAAAAATAATAACCTAATATATAAAATTCTCGTGTCACAGTTTTCGTTACCATACTCCTCCGAAACGGCTTGACCGATTTTGATGAAATTTTTTGTGCTTATCCGGTATCTATGAGAATCGGCCAACATCTATTTTTCATCCCCCTAAATGTTAGGGGTAGTCCACCCCTAAATTTTTATTTTTATTTTTTAGACAAAATTTTTAATTTCTCTTTTTTTATGATACAACATACAAAAATACATACAATCCTCAATTTTCACCCTTCTACGATCAACCCTTATTTTTTAATAGCCATTTTAGTAATTTAATCATTTTTCCTCTCCGGTCGAAAACTGATACCACCAGACTGAACCGCCAGATGTCTACAGGTGTCACTTCTGACCCAGTAAACAGCAAGGAGCCAGAGCAAGGGACAGAGACAGAGACAGAGACAGAGACAGAGACAGAGACAGAGACAGAGACAGAGACAGAGACAGAGACAGAGACAGAGACAGAGACAGAGACAGAGACAGAGACAGAGACAGAGACAGAGACAGAGACAGAGACAGAGACAGAGACAGAGACAGAGACAGAGACAGAGACAGAGACAGAGACAGAGACAGAGACAGAGACAGAGACAGAGACAGAGACAGAGACAGAGACAGAGAGACAGAGACAGAGACAGAGACAGAGGTAAATTAGTGATGATTAGACAGAATGTATTGTCTCACATGCCAAATGTGCTGGCCTTACTGCATCTGTCTCGGATGCCATATCCCGCCGTGTTGGCCTCCATTAGTGCTGCAGTGGGTGCCGAGCTGTCCAAGATGAAATGAGATCATTCATGCGACAGACCAAGAGTGGGTTTAAAGATTTGATCGTTGGTTTCCGAAAAATCAACGATCAACTCAGTGCGCTGGATGTTCAATTCAATAGCCTTCAGCTGTTGAATGAATCTCCTAAGCGGAAAAAATCTGCTATTAGGGAAGTTGCAGCTCCAGTAATCGCGGAACAGCTGGATCCTCCCGCAATAGGATCCCGCGGCTTATATCAAAGCCAAAACCAAGGCCGTTATTAGAGTGGAAGACATTAGGAAATTTAAATACTCCTACTCGAAGCGCATGTCCTCCTTCATGATACGTGTGCCAGTGCCGATGTTTGTGACAATATGTTCGCCTGGCTTCTGGCCAGAGGACATATTTGTACAAGAGCATCAGCCGAGTAAGGTAAAGAAAAAAATTCGAAGCTAAATTTCACCGTGCATAACGCCGAATGTTATAAAAATTATATTCGCCGCTGTCGGATTCAGTTCACTCAGGATCCAAAGCAGTTTTATAACTTTGTAAACACGAAGCGTAAACATGTACCTTTTCCTACTTACGTATCAAAATTTATCAGCGACTTCGGATCAGGCCATTGCGGATTTATTTACAAAATTTTTCCAAACAACTTATTCTTATCTAACTTATTCTCAACTTATCCATTTCTTTCTGAAAACAATATATTATTGGATCTTTAAAAGGTAAAACAAGTTTATTCACCAGGCCCCGACGGAGTACCAGGCTGTGTGCTAAAATACTGTGCTAGGGCTCTGTGCAAACCTCTTCAAAAACTTTTTAACTTATCTTTGGAATCTTCGATTTTCCCCTTTAAATGGAAGGAATCTTTCATAATTCCTCTGCACAAAAAGGGGAAAAAATACGATGCTGCCAACTGCCAACAAAAATTGTCAGCGATTCCAAAGTTATTCGAAAAATTAATAGCTCCTCATTTGCAACACCTATGCTCATCAATAATTTCTCCATGTCAGCATGGTTTCATTAAGCGTCGCTCTACCACCACTAACTTATTGGAGTTGACATCCTTTGTTTTAGATGGCTTCCAAAAGGGACTTCAAACTTATGTTATTTACACAGACTTTAGTAAAGCATTTGATTCAGTTAATTACTCACTCTTGTTGAGTAAACTAAATCTTTTGGGATTCTCAACCGACCTCATTACGTGGATCTCCAGCTATTTAATTGGAAGAACACAGAGAGTCTTATTTAGAAATCAATACTCCCGCTTAGTCCGTGCCACATCTGGTGTCCCTCAAGGAAGCCATCTTGGCCCATTACTATTCACTCTTTTTATAAATGACTTGCCCCCATCCATAACGAACGCGCTGGTACTAATGTACGCAGACGATGTTAAGCTTTGTCTGCAATATAAGTTCCCGTCTGCCCAAAACAGACTCCAGTCGGATCTCGACAATTTTCAAAAATGGTGTTTAGCTAATGACTTAATACTTAACGGATCAAAATGCAAACTTATGTCTTTTTATCGTACTAGTCCTCACCAGGCTTGGTACTATCTCTCTGGGATTGCCTTAGAAAAATTAACTCAGGTTAATGATCTTGGTGTCCTTTTAGACATAAAACTTAAATTTTCCGACCATATTTCTTCAATGGTTAATAAGGCTAAAGGTGTTGTCGGTTTTATTAAAAGATGGGCTAAAGAATTTAACGACCCTTATATTACTAAAAGCTTATTTATATCCTTGGTCCGCCCGATACTGGAGTACGGTTCATGTGTCTGGTGTCCCCAATACGGTGTTCATCAAGACCGCATAGAATCCGTACAAAAGAACTTCTTATTATTTGCTCTTAGGGGACTTAACTGGGACGCAAATCTTCACCTATCTTCGTATAATAGTAGACTCCTACTAATAAACTTACCCTCCTTAAAAAATTGTAGAACAATGCTGGGTGTCGTTTTCCTACACATCCTTATTAATGGTGATGTAGATAGCCAGCACTTACTAACACGCTTACAGTTTAACGTTCCGAATAGAAGGACCAGAAACTTTAGTCCTTTATTCTTAAGCCATTATAGATCGACATATGCACAGCACGATCCCCTTAGGATTTTATGTTCGAACTACAATGGTCTGTATAATATTATTTCTCTTTCTTCCCTGTCAAATTTGAAAACCTCCATTTTAAATTACCTACAAGATACTAATACTAATTCTTCCTCGTTTTCTTTATAATCCTTCTATTTAAACTTATATACTATACTCATTATACTAACTCGAATTTATTCCCGCGATTCGAGCCGTACGCTATGCGGCAGGCGCCCCTCGGTCGGTTGGGCGGGAGGTGGGCTGTACGTATGCAGTGGGAACCGCGCGCAAAAAAAAAAAAAAAATAATAATTGAATAACGACAAATAGAATTTAAAAATGATTGATTTCCACTTTTTACGATAGAGAGGTAGCATAATCCAAAAAATTTGAAGGTAATGGCTATCTGACGAATGCGATAAATAAAATCGTCCGGATACTGCAAAGTTTAACAAAAACGGTCGTTTACATTTAAGTTAGAAAAGTGGGCTTTCTTTTAAAAGAAAATTTATCGAGTCATTTTTTTGTTGAGTGCCTATATTAGCACTTAGCTGAGTGAATACTTTATGCCTTTAAAAAATAGATGAGTTGGTTATTTATTGGCATTAAAAAAATATGACCCATTGAAAATATGGATGTAAGTCCATTGTCTTCAAGAATGAGACAGTTGGTAAGCTGTCTGTTCCGGCGTACGAAAAGCCAAGAAATGCTTCCTCAAAATCCATCCATACCTCAGGCTTTTGGAAGTAGTCGAACTATAAGGGGATTGCGATTCCGCAGAGAATGTCGGATCAGAGGCGCCAGAGATAGAATCTTCTTTCTCAAGAAGACCAAGAACAATATCCAGTCGGATAGGCAGTAAAATTAGGTAGCCGAGAACAAAACAGACTTCGAAAAACCTCCGAGTGCCGATCCGAATAAACTTCTGCCGTTTACACGAAAATAAAGCAGTTTTGAAGCAGAAAGGGAAGAGTCTCATTTTGTTATGGCATGTATTGAGTTTCTTGGATTTGTAGTCTCCAAAGAGGGTATCGAAACAAGCTTAGTGAAAAAAGCTGGTAAAATCAAGTTTTGTTCAATGAATATACCTGTTGATTTTGATGATACCCAAATAAATGCGTTTTACAGACTCAGGAGAATGCTTGCCTTTGAAGATGCAATTCCCACTACTCAGACCACTACACAACGGTTTTATGGCAAAATAAAAGACTGATAACCATAACTACGAGAACGCTGAAAAACCGGGAAGTAAGCTACGCCATAAATGAGAGGGAGCTTTTAGTATCAGACACCCTCCGCCATTAACGGATTAGCGGAAAGCGGTAAAGTTGGAAAGCGGCTATTAAAGATAGCGGCGATAAGATTCTATATAAGCCAGGAAATTATGTATGCCTTGTGGTATCAACACGTTTATGCTTAGACCAATGCGAAAGAGTCGGATGGCGGGACGATACGCAGCGAAGAGTCGCTAACTTATGTTATCGGAGCTAGAACAAACCGTTCAACTGCTTCCACAAATAAATAATTCAGGAAAGGCATTTTCCGAATGCAGTATTTTCCGAAAATTCGACTTTTACCCCTAAGGAGAGAGAGCTCTCCTTAAGGTTTTAGAAAACCGCCAAAAGAAAGGGAAATTCTTTGTTAAAAAAAAATATCCCTTCGTCCAGCATAGGTCATAGCAAAAGTCATGGATATCTAAAACTGTTTCTTTGTTCAAAACGTATCTATTGGAGGTTCAACTTGTTTTGTAAAGCTTTACAGAAGTTGTAGATAGCCATGACTTTTTGAAAATATGAGATTAAAAACTCCAATTTAATTGAAGAAAATATTGTTTAACCACCTATAATAAATTCAATAAAATTATTTCGAGTTGTATGAAAACATGGTATGATCAACTGATTTAAATAAGAAAATAAAAATCTTCCATGGAAAAATGTTTGGGGAAAAATCATAGAAGACCAAAAATTAATGTAGAAAATCTAAGATTTCAACTTTGGATGAGTATTCCAAAGATATGGTAACTGCTAGATACCATTTTTTAATTTTAGTTGGTACACATACATTTTAAAAATGATATGTACTAGAAACAATGATGGTCATCGCCATTACACGGCCTACATAATTCAATATATGGTAAAATTTGATCAATTTCTTCTCTTGTACCGCGGAAACTGTGGGTGTTAGAACTTATGTTTGTTCTGGACTTTGGTTCAGGGGAGCCTAAAGATTATGGAGCAGGTAAAATTATGCGTGGAGGAAAAAAAAAGTTGGAAATTGTCGGCCTGTGTCATCAGCCTATATTAATTCGCCTATTTTAAATCCACTTGGGATAAGTCTCAATTTTAAACCTTTCAAACACAATTGGCCGAAACTCTGTAGAGTCTCCTCAAACGTTTGCACGCAGACTGCTGCTGGCCTTCGCCACCGAACGTGTAAAAGGGGAGCAACTGGAATCCCCATATTTTTCATCTTTGGAAGCCACAACGGTGGAACTGGCTGAAAATCAATATTAATATATTATCGTTCTCTTAAAATAAACTTTTAGGGATATTGAAAAAATTAAAAACAACATTTAAAAGTCTGATAGTGTAATATGCCCATGGCTTATAAATCTAGGAACTAGAGGTACTTTCAACCTTATATACATAAATACATACATATGTGTGTAGATATTCCTTGTTTCATCTTCAACCGTTTCTTGTTCATATTTTGTTTTACTACTTTATGTGTTGTTTTGTTTATATTTAAAGAATTTAAGAAGGAGGAAGTAATGTAAGTCAATGAAAAAGTTGATAGACACAATCATTTTTATTTTTATATTTACGTACAATTTAATAAAAAAAAAAAAGAAATTCCCACTCATATTTCCAACTTCCTATATATGTATGTACAAATAAAAGTGATATCTTCCCTAAGGTAATCGTAACTTTAATGACGGTTTATGGTTAGTCTTGCTTAAAATATATTTTTTTTTTAGTAATTGTAATAAAATTATTAGCTTTGATTCATTAATTAGAGATTGTAACATAATTGAAAAGCATTCAAAGATGAAGGCATACATACATACAGATGTATGCATGTATTTGTTTTCATGTCATATATCTAAATACATACATATGGTACCGACATACATATACATATGTATGTATATATTTAAATATTTTATTTCTAAAAATTATAATCATTGAACCAATCTTCACTCTCGTCAAACATTCTTATGTATTGTTACATATGATGTATGTATGTAAATACAGACGCCTCAGTTTCTTTTTCAATTATGGTTCTATTAAGAAAAAATACATAATTTTTATTGATAAATTAAAAAAATTGTATTATCTGTTAAAACAAAATCATCTGTATTTAGTAAAAATTTTTAATTAAAAATTACATTAATATTTCGAATATAATTTTTATATGTATTTTGTAACTACAGCGTTCATAATTTAAGCTTTTCTACACTTAAGTATTTTTGAAATATCTCTTAATATTTAATAAAACTTTTTAGTATAACCAATGGTCAAGCTATCATTACCGATTAGGTAGATGAGAGCAATTGTAAGTTCGAAGTATCAAATAATGTTTTTACAAGGACATGTATGTTGATTTTCGTATACAAATATTATATCGTATACAAATGTTAATATTAGGCTGAGTGTTAACAATTACATGAACATACACATATGCATATGTACATACATATAAAAGGTTTAAAGGTATTTAATTTTTTACACTGGCCTCGGAGACTTTGATAATAAATGTGGAAAGCGAAGTATGTATGTATGTATGTGTGGTAGCCAATAAGCCAAATACAAACAGCTGGTTTTGGGGATCACAAAGGTGAACGAAAACAAATGTAAAACTATAAAACAATAAGGAAAACCCCAGAAGAAGTACCTTTAATGCGTACTTACATTAAAATAAAATTAATTTCTTCATCAAAGAACAAATAATGTCATAAATCCTCCTGTTGGGACTTGTACCAGTATTGGTAAATATTTCAAATTCGGTCAGCTTTGGCTTTTTTTGTTGCGCATATTATTTTTTTTGTAAATATGTAGGTTTGCCTAAAAATCAATTTTGCATTTGTGTCTCGCCGCTTGCTAAAACTCCAAGTTTTCTACCCGTAATTTGGCGTCAAACTACATGCTCCCACCGCCTCTGGGCCACCGGGATGTGTTGTTAGGTTATGCGGATTTAACGCTAAATACTTAATTGAAATAACAGCGGACGGTAGTCCGCTAGGTGGCGAGATGCCCTTTTTTTGTAGATAGCGCGTGATGACACTATCGCAACGGACGGCAGTCCGCGACACGCAGGCTCTAGCTTATACTTCGTAGCGTAATAGCACTATATATGGCGGAAGAATAAAAAAAATTTCTGTGTGCGCTCACTTTGAATCCCAGTCGGACTTTTCCGACAGCACCGAGAAAGCAATTAGGCAATTGCTCTGAAAAAACGGGACTTAGAATAATGTTTGAATGATAATTCAAAGTTAACTGCATGTTAATTCTAACTATTTTTATACCCAAGCAGAGGGTATTATAATTTTCTCCGACTTTATAAAGTATATATATTCATGATCAGGATCACCTCCTGAGTCAATATGAGCATGTCTGTCTGTCTGTTTCTACGCAAACTAGTCTCTCAGTTTTAAAGCTCTCGAGTTGAAACTTTGCACACCTCCTTGTTTTCTTTGCAGGCAGTATATAAGTCACAACGGCCAGGATCGGTCGACTATATCCTATAGCTGCTATATAACTGATTGATCGGAAATTTCTTAAGTTAAGTGTTTTTCGACCTAGAGGGTTGGGACTTTCCACACATGTTAAATGTGTCCAAGATATCTTATCTGCAAAATTTCATAGCTTTCCTTTCTTGTTTATCTTCATTTTAAAATTTATGGTCATAAAAAGTTATATTGACATACTAACATCAAAGAATTGCACATTATTTAATGAACCATATTATTTCCATCATAAATTTGTGTTTTTACATACATATGTATGTATGTACATCAGCAACCAAATTTCGCGTAGTTAGTGTGCGTCGAGTGTATGTTAAAATAACGTAAGTCGAAACGGTCACATTGGGTTCATAATAGTGCGTCGTATTTGTTTATTATTGTGAAATGGTAAGTTTGTTGCAGTTTTTATGAAATTATGTATTCCCATTTTAAATATTTTATAATGGTCAATAAGGTAATGTTTTTATGATATGTATTTTCAGTTCTGTCAGTAGTAGGATTTGGAACGTCTTGAATTAAATCAGAAACATTCGTTTCCCTGTGGCCAGAGCAAGAGGCCGAAATTGATCGAATTTATTGCAGGTTTTTATGCAATTAACTTAGAAATTAATCATTTTTATACCCTTGCAGAGGGTATTATAATTTTGGTCAAAAGTGTGCAACGCAGTGAAGGAGACATCTCCGACCCTATTAAGTATATATATTCTTGATCAGGATCACCTCCTGAGTCGATATGAGCATGTCCGTCTGTCTGTCGGTTCTGGAGCTATCGAGTTGAAACTTTGCACACATGCTTTTTTTTCTTGCAGGTAGTATATAAGTCGGAACGGCCGGGATCGGTTGACTATATCCTATAGCTGCCATATAACTGATAGATCGGAAATGCCATAACTTTGGTTTTAACTTTGGTTTTTTAAGTTAGAGGGTTGGGACTTTCCACACATGTTATATTTGACCAAAATATCTTATGTACAAAATTTCATAAGGATCGGCCGACTATATCCTATAGCTGTCATACAACGATCGGAATTGGCATAACTTTGGTGTTTTTTAAGTTAGAGCGCTGGGACTTGGTACAGATTACTGTTTGGGCAACATAATTCAATATGCCAAATTTCATAAGGATCGGCCGACTATATACGATCCGCTATATATCTAATAATTTAAAATGCGTGGTGCCACCTAGTGGACTGAACTGCAAGGGTATATCAACTTCGGCTCCGCCCGAAGTTAGCTTTCCTTTCTTGTTACGTTTCAAAAACCCTATTTAAATGTAAAATTGATTTTATTAATTATTATGTGTATGTACATTTTTTATTTATTTTCAGCTTTTATTAAATTGTTTTTTCTTATCTTTTCAGTTTTAGTTGCCTTTATTTTTTTAGTTTTATTTTAGAATAAAAATTTTATATGTAGTTTTCAGATTGACTAATAAAAAGAAAAACAATATCAAAAAATTCTTTTCTTTCATAACAATTTCCCTGTCGCCTATCGGTTGCTTTTTCTCGGGCAAAGCTGCTTACGGGTTGCATCCTAGGCGCTCGCGATTTGATGAACATTTAGCACGTTCCCGGCCGCGCCAATGTAATTTGGAATAATTCTTTTCCTATGTTCGGAGGCAGGGGCATCCGCTAATTCAGTACGCTGTCGAAAAATTAAATTAAAATAAAAATTCATTAGATTGATTTTATCCAAACATTTTCCAAAGTACTTTGGCTTGGGAGAAATTTGTGTAATCGCGTGAATCGCTATTTATTCATGCATGTGGAGATAGCCCTTGATATAAATAAACTTTTGTTACATATATCGTTCATATCTGGGAAAAATAACTTACTCAAATTATACTTCGAAAGATCGAAGTTTCTAGAGATATATTAAAGAATTTAAGGAGAGGTTTGCACAGTGCCTCGGCGAAGTTCTTCAGAACTCCATCGGGGCCTAGCGAATACACAGTCTTTACCTTAGAGGATATTTTCCTCTTTACTTTAAGAGGATCTGATAATAAACCACTTTTATTAAAAGATTGTAAAAATATAAGGTTGGCTGATTGATACTTTAATTGTAATGCTGAGCTGGTGCTGGGTGAGGTGTTTTATGTTTTGGTTGTTTACAAAAACTGTGCAGAGAGATTGGCCATTGCCTGATCAATGTTCGCATAGAGTTTTCAAACGTAAGCAATGGGGGAAACTAACATGCTAATGCTTGGTGTTTACAAAGTAATAAAACTGATTCGAATCCTAGGTAAACTGAATACGGAAGCTGAGAATATATTAAATAATTAATTGTACAGTCAGTTATTTTATGTTTATTTAAGGAGGATTTTATGTATATCAAGAGGATTTGTTTAAGCGGACCGATATTTCCACGACACGCAAGAGTCAAACAATATATTCAATGTGTAATATAATTTATGTAAAGCAATGATTATATCTTCACATGCCAGTAGATCGGACCAATCAAATTTCAAAATATTTAGCTTGTTGGGTGACTTTCAAGGGGTTTTAAATTAATGGGTCTGGTGGGATCACTCGAAGCGACTAAAGAGTTAGTAACAAGTGTAAAGGGATTCTTTTCCATAAGAATCTCTTTTGAACGAAAATAGACGCCACAAAACAAAGACGAAGAAGCCGAGCTTCTTTAGAGCAGACCTAATAATAAAGAGCCGAGCTATTTATTAATTTACAAACAAATGTGCAGTGGTATGCACATCCGAAGCGGGCAGTGTTGCGCAATTTTGAATACGGATTTTTGAATAAATAAAATTGGTTCATATTTATATATAAATATAAGTAAACACCATTTTTTGTGTTAATAAAAATGCAGTGCCCACAAAAAAACACGTTCATTCGCTTTAAGATAAAGAGAGGAAGTTGTTATGTACAACGCTATCATAAATCGGGATTACTGTCGTACAACATTATTTTTTACCGTTTTTTAAGCTTTTGATAAAGTGTGACAACATATGTATACCTCAATCTATCTATGTATCGTGTTACCGAAGTAAAACGCAACGATAGATTATGCGCGTATGCGAATAATCGCCACAAAAGGTAATTACAGAATATGTACTGTTAAGCTTAGGTGTAACCAACTGTCAAGGAAAAATTGTTTCCAAAACTATACGCATATCTACACAACCCAACAACTGCCTTTAGCGCTGCCTCTGTGCTGCTTACCACAACCAGATCCTGTTTACTAGATTACCCACGAAATCTTAACACCTAACAATGGAAAAGCATATGCTTTGTAAAACTTGTACTCGAGCGGTAGAATTTTTCGCCCAGTTTGGATCCACTTAGCAATGTAAGTCTACTAATTTTCTCTTAACGCGACATCCTTGTTGTACCCCGCTGTTTAGATACCTCAGCACACGTCTTATCCGAGCTTTATGCTGCTTGTGAGAATCGTAGTTTTATTGAGCCAACTTTGATTACTAGTAACATCAACACCACAGGTCATGCCAACTGCCTTTGTATCTTTGTTTTTGGTTTAATAGTTTAAACAAGAAAGGAAAGCTAACTTCGGGCGGAGCCGACGTTGATATACCCTTGCAATTAGGAAGCAGCTTATATTATTATATATATATCGGATCGTATATAGTTGGCCGATCCTTATCAGAATTTGACCATCAAATAAATTTTCTTATAAAAATTATGGAAACAGCCCCAAGCAACTTTAAAAATAGCCAGGTTGTTGCAATTCCGATCGTTTAGTTATATGGCAGTCGGCCAATCCTTATGAAATTTGGCAATCAGATTATTTTGCCCAAAATGGAATCTGAACCAAGTCCCATCATTCAAACTTAAAAACACCAAAGTTATACCAATTCCGATCGTTCTATGACAGCTATAGGATATAGTCGGTCGATCCTTAATGAAATTTCCTACATACGATATTTTGTAAATTTTATAAGGATCGGCCGACTATATCCTATAGCTGTCATAGAACGATCGAAATTGGCATACCTTTTGTGTTTTTTAAGTTAGAAAGATGGGATTTGGTACAGATTCTATTTTGGGAAAAACAATCTGATTTGTCGAATTTCATAAGGATCGGCCGTCTATATGCGATGCGCTATATATCTAATAATAAAAGATGCGTGGCGCCACCTAGTGGGCTGCGACTCAACTGCAAGGGTATATAAATTTCGGCTCCGCTCGAAGTTAGCTTTCCTTTCTTGTTTTTAATTAGTTTTAATTTGTTATGTCACTCATATGGATCCTCTAACAGGATAGTGCACAGTGGTTGTGCCCCTAGGCCAAAATTAAAAAATTCGCCAGTACCCAAAATTTGCGAAAAGTAAACAAATTGGCTAAAAATGTATCTTAATGGCAAACTGGATTTTTCTTTAACGGGACATTCTAAAAAGAGAATGCAAAGCGTTAATAGGTGTTCAATTTTGTAGCGCAGTTATTGCAGCTGTTAGATTTTTGTCAAAACAAAATTCAATTTCAAAATGGTCAAACGTTCACAAAAGAGGTCCGACTTCGAATTTTAAAATTTACTTCGGTAGAGGAAAGCATTAAAAACAAGAAAGGAAAGCTAACTTCGGGCGGACGTCTGACCGACCCAATCTTAAAAAATATTTATGCTGCTACCCACAGAAGTTTTTTGAAAATTTTGGAAATTAAAATTTCCATAACGCATGTAATACTTGAACGGCCCCTATTTGTCAATTTGTAAATTAAAGTTAAAGAATACAATTTTTAAAATAAAAGTTGACAATGAAGCACAAAATAAAATGTGTCGGTTAACAAAGTTTGTTAATATCCAAAGTAGCCTAATCTAAAAGTCTTCGTCACAAAAAACAAAGTCTTCGTCCTATCTTCAAATGGGCCTTCCAATTTTCGCACGTCTTGAAATTCATGGAATAAAACCAATCATGGATCAGCGTAAATGCATGAATATATTGAATACATCTATGTTACCTATATCACATAAAATCTAGCTTATAGAAGTATAAAAGGACAATAGTACAAAAGATGACGGGGAATCGTCATTTTTAGTTTTTATAAAGTCTTACAATTTTAAAATGTTTTCAGTATTCATTTTAATTTAAAAATACTAATATAATTTTTGCACCTTTAAGTTTTAAAAGCGTCCGTTAGCTCTCCTTTCCAGATATAATATAATTATAAGCTTCATATTAATTTAAAAGAAATTTATCAGCTATTCTTTAATTTTTTTTCTCGTTTTTATTATATTATGTCATGTTTTTAATTTTAAAATTTTAGTTCAACCAATTCAATTTAGTTAAAAATTTAGTTCAACCGAAAAAGTTTAAAATTGGCAGATGATAAAAAACTAAAATTGTTACGTGCACAACAGCCCTTAAAAAAATAATTCCCTGTGACTGTAATCACCCTGTCTCAGTGCAGCCTCAAACTACTGTGGAAGTATTTGCGAAACGGTTGATTGTGTATTAAAACGTTTTTTTCACAATTAAAAATAAATATTTTCGCTTGAATACAATTTAAGTTACCTATATATGTATTTAAAGCCGATTATCTTTATATACAACAAATAATAACTAGTCAAATCAAGTTTTACTAGTTAAATTGATTAGTTCTGTGTAGCTGACGCCATTTTGTCGATATAACAATTTGCCTTATAATAGATGGAACTTGGAAAAAAAAGGTAAAATTTGTATATTGGGTTAATTTAATTTACCTACATTTAATGCGTACTTGGAGATATTTGCGCTGTGTTAACGAGTAAAAGTTATCATTGTTTGTATGTATGTATTTATTACTGTTCTTAATTTAAAGTCTATAAAAGTATATCTGTAAAAAAAATTAAGTTAGTTTAAGAAATAAAAAAAAAAAATTAAAAAAGTAATTATCTAATTTTTTCAGGTATAAGGGTGGCCGGACACCTATTAGGTCCAGTGAAAGGCGGCGTCCTCAAAGTGTTTCCTCTTTATCCACAATATCCCCGAGAGTTGTGTTGTCCAGATTGGAACCCAGGGATTTTGAACGCCTTCGATTATCTTATAAAGTTGCAATCGACCAAAGAAGATCTAGAAGCTGCCGTGGCATGAACATGGGTCAAAAAATAAGTGGTGGAGTCAAAACCGTTAGTCGAAATGATTCACAGTCTACATTTAAACCCATAATACCTAGAGAATTGCAAGCAGATTTTGTCAAACCAGCACGTATTGATATTTTGCTTGATATGCCGCCAGCGTCTCGAGAATTACAGATGAAGCACTCTTGGAACTCTGAGGATAGATCTTTGAATATTTTTGTAAAGGAAGATGATAAGTTGACCTTTCACAGACATCCTGTCGCGCAAAGCACCGATTGCATTCGAGGAAAAGTGGGTCTCACGAAAGGATTACATATCTGGGAAATATTTTGGCCGACTAGACAAAGAGGAACACATGCTGTTGTAGGCGTATCCACAGCTGATGCCCCATTGCATTCAGTTGGCTATCAAAGTTTAGTAGGATCAACAGAACAAAGTTGGGGTTGGGACTTAGGAAGAAATAAATTGTATCATGACTCTAAAAACTGTGCCGGGGTCACATATCCAGCCATTCTAAAAAACGACGAAGCATTTTTGGTTCCAGACAAGTTTTTAGTAGCCTTAGATATGGACGAAGGAACATTAAGCTTTATTGTTGATCAACAATACCTCGGCATTGCATTTAGAGGCCTAAGAGGAAAAAAATTATATCCAGTTGTTTCGGCAGTTTGGGGTCACTGTGAAATAACTATGCGCTACATTGGTGGATTAGATCGTAAGTATATATTTCAAAATTTATTTGTATATTTTTTTTTTTTATAAAAAAAAAAATGGGTTTGGGGGAAGACCCATACGCGAATGGTGAATCTTAACATCCTTCAAGAGTTTTTTTTAAATATTTATATTTATTCAATACCAAAAATCCCTAAAACGTCGCAACTTTTTTAAGAGATCCAAGCAATACTTTTAAAGATAAAGCTAAAAGAAATCGCGCTCTGCAGTCTAGTTACCCTGTGTTTTAAATCTTTAAGAGGACTTCAAACTCCGAAAATCGAAAAATTACACAGGCCGACAATTTCCAACTTTTTTTTTCCTCCACGCATAATTTTACCTGCTCCATAACCTTTAGGCTCCCCTGAACCAAAGTCCAGAACAAACATAGGTTCACCCACAGTTTCCGCGGTACACCTAAGAGAAGAAATTGATCAAATTTTAGCATATATTGAATTATGTAGGCCGTGTAATGGCGATGACCATCATTGTTTCTAGTACATATCATTTTTGAAATGTATGTGTACCAACTAAAATTAAAAAATGGTATTTAGCAGTTACCATATCTTTGGAATACGCATCCAAAGTTGAAATCTCCGATTTTCTACATTAAATTTTGGTCTTCTATGATTTTTTCCCAAACATTTTTCTATGGAAGATTTTTATTTTCTTATTGAAATCAGTAGATCATTCCATATTTTAATTTTGGATTCAAGGAAAAATAATCGAAATAATTTTATTGAATTTATTATAGGTGGTTAAACAATATTTTCGTCAATTAAATTGGAGTTTTTAATCTCATATTTTCAAAAAGTCATGGCTATCTAAAACTGTTTCTATGTTCAAAACGTATCTATTGTTCAACTTGTTTTGTAAAAGCTTACAGAAATTGTAGACAGCCATGACTTTTTGAAAATATGAGATTAAAAACTCCAATTTAATTGACGAAAATATTGTTTAACCACCTATAATAAATTGTACAAAATTATTTCGAGCTTTTCCTTAAATCCAAAATTAAAACATGGTATGATCTACTGATTTCAATAAGAAAATAAAAATCTTCTATAGAAAAATGTTTGGGGAAAAATCATAGAAGACCAAAATTTAATGTAGAAAATCGGAGATTTCAAATTTGGATGAGTATTCCAAAGATTTGGTAACTGCTAGATACCCTTTTTTAATTTTAGTTGGTACACATACATTTCAAAAATGATATGTACTAGAAACAATGATGGTCATCGCCATTACACGGCCTACATAATTCAATATATGGTAAAATTTGGTCAATTTCTTCTCTTAGGTGTACCGCGGAAACTGTGGGTGATAGAACCTATGTTTGTTCTTGACTTTGGTTCAGGGGAGCCTAAAGATTATGGAGCAGGTAAAATTATGCGTGGAGATTTTTTGCTGTTGGCCTGTGTTATTAAACAATTTTTTTTTGGAATATGAACTGGCATACGAACTTCTACTTCTGATTATACATTGGTATTTTTTTAAAAATTGAAAATAAAATTTCAAAATCCAATTGGTGCCTTTTGTCGCGGCCTCTTCGCAAAAAGTCGTCTTACTACATCAATCCTAGGTATTACAGATGCTAACTAGTTGCAGATTTAAAAGCTTTAAAAGTTCAAAAATTGAACTGGATTAAACAAAATCCGCTTTATAGACACCAGTCAAAAAGTTAATATTTTTATTTAAAAAACAAATCTATGTATGTATATAAAGTTGGCTATATGTATTTAGTTCTAAGAGTAAAAAAAAAGTCATGAAAAAGGGGTTTTAAGTTTGCCATGGGTAAGTTTCATATGCTCTAAATCGAGAAATGTGTGTTCGACATATGTACATACAAACATAAATAAATTTTATTATATGGGCATTTCCAACGAACATTCTTGCGTACGGTATAAAATGAAACAAAAAATATTTTTACATAAAATCATGTAGTTTTAAATATATAGAAACATTTTCAATTAGAACTATTAAATTTTGCTAATTATCAGTAAATTGAACTATTTTTATGGTTGTTATTCTTATTGTCACCTTATTAGTCACCTTATAAAGAGATTTGCTATAAACACATATCAAATGTTTTCCTTGCAAAATAATTAAATACAAAACTGCCCCTAAATGGGCTAAAAATAGCGAAAAAGCATTTTTCATTTTACAATAAAGAGGTTGTATAGAGGTTAATATTTCTGAGAAAAATACTGGTATGTACTATTGAGAGACTATTGTATTAAGGAATTTTTAAACATTCCTTTACAAGAATGATATTCAACATTCTCATTTTCGGTCCTAGTTGACCATATTCTGGAAATGCCCATATGTAACAAAAATTTTAAAAATTCAGGAGAATGTTCCATCAAGCGCGTTGTTTTCACAACTATGTTTTTAAATCGATTCACATAATATCTCGAAAACTACTCAGTCGGTCTTGATAAAATTTTTGGCCTTATTTAAATTTAAAAAACATTTTTAAATGTATGAAGATATTTATTTTAACTATAACTTTTTTAAACAAAACAAAACAATATTTTAATTAATAGATTCCGTTCTAAATTTTAGTCGGCACCGAAAAGTAGGAAAAAAAAGTCTTTCGTTTAAAAACTAAAAACTACTAAAATTAAAAAAAAATAGCTAGTTTATACAAACAAATATTGAAAATAGAATAATATAAATTTAATTAATGGTAAAATGAATACAAATGTTAAAAATGTATCAATTCCTGATGCGTGCCTCACGTGTTGGTACAAACCTAAAAAAACTTAAAAATTTGAAAAATATTAATAAATTTACTATAGCTTAATAAAAAAATAGTACCCAATTTTCCTTTATAAAAAATGAAAATTTATCAAATTTATTTATTTTTGTAGCTGAGCCTTTGCCATTGATGGATCTATGCCGACGAACTATTCGGCAAAAAATTGGGCGTGTGAATTTGGAGGAACGTATTCAACAGCTTCAACTTCCGCTATCTATGAAAACATATTTACTGTATAAAAATCGTAGATAATATTTTTGATAAGTAAAGGGAGAACCAATTTCTATATTTTTCCTGCATGTGATGAAAGCAGTAAAAATTTGTGTAAGATTTAAATAGACTTAGATCAATGTTAGCTTCTCTGTCCTCTAACATTAAAAGTAAAATTAATAAATTCCTAACAATTAATAAATTAGTTTAAAAAGTGCGTATTGTGCACAAAAATCGCAGTATACATTTTACAGTAACATCATATTTTTCAAAACATTGGCGGAACATATTTCTGGATGTACACATCTACATTTAAAAAAATTGTAAAAATAAATATAAACTTAATGAGCAATTTTTTAGTCCAATAACATTTTGGATGGTCTTTTAAATATATAATGGAACTTCTAATGTATTTTTCATTGAGTTTTATTAATATTTTAAACACATGTACAAATTGTTAGGTGCAATATCTTAAAACAAATAGGGAAGAGAATTTAATTGAAACATTTTTTAAAATAGCAATCATGGAAGCATGGACAATTTAATGTCAATCGGAAGTGAAATATGGTATTATACAAAATTCGAAGCATGAAATTCATGAAATACTTGTTTTTTTAATTATTCTCAAAATGGTTCATATAAAAAGTAAATTCTTTAATTTTAAGGTAATTTGTACAAAGTTTTCACAGTACTTAAACTGTCGATTTTGCACTTAAAATGAATTTTAGTTTAATGTATAAGATATAAAAAAAAATTGATATGTAATAAAAAGACATTGAAAATTTTACTATTTCGTAAATTTCGAGTTAAAAACTGTTGACCGTGCAAGTCTTTGTAAAAACCTAAAGACCAAATCGTTCCATTTTGATTAAGGTATTTTTATTGTGCTCCATGTGTTTTCTGGCATACAATTTAATTATATATAAAAATATATTTCTTATCAAAATAAGGTAATCAAAAAATTTAAAATAGTTTTTACCAATTTATTTTAAATCTGTCGACAAGCATTTTTGAAAACTACTCGACCAATTTCCAATATCTGCGAGAGACATTTTACTACAACTGCATTATATTTTGTATACCCTTGCCGAGGGTATCGTCGAAAGTGAACAACGCATTGAAGAAGACATCTCCGACCTTATAAAGTACATACTTTCTTGATCAGGATCAGCTCCTGAGCATGTCCGTATTGTTTTACGCAAAATAGTCTCTGTTTTAAAGCTATCGACTTGAAACTCTGCACACATCCTTCTTTTGTTTGCAGGCGATATATTTACTGCCATTTATATACTGTCATATAACTGAATGATCGGAATTGGGCAACCTAATGCGATTTGCCAAATTTTATAGGGATCGGCCGACTATATCTTATAGCTGCCATGTCGAATGATCGAAAATGACACAACCTTCCAATTTTTAAAGATGCTTGGGGCTGTTTTCAACATTTTTCATTAGCAAATCGATTTGATGCTGAAATTTTCATAAGGATATACGATCCGGTATATATAAAATAACATAAGTTGCTACTAATATAACTGCAAGGGTATATCAACTTTGGCTCCGCCCGACGTTAGGTTTCCTTTTTTTTGTTTCTTAAAAAATTAATCTTTTTGTTTCTTGTGAAGAGAATGTTAATGTTGCAAGAAAAATGTGTGAGTGAAAGATTTTCAACAAATTTCAAAATAATCAGTTTATTATTTCTTTTTAGATATCGTCCAATTTACAGTCGTAGGCCTGATAAACGGCTCTCTCTTTTAATTTTGCATGAAATGACGTGAAGTAGTTTAAAATTTCTAAAAAATATTTTATTTCTTTTCTTACTGCGTATTCCTCCCTAACCTCTTAGCAGACGCAAGAGACGTGGATGGCTCTCGAACAGCTGGGACGAATTTCGCAAGGGAAGATCAATGGATGCTATAGCAGCGGTGACCAGCATTGCAAGGAACGCAGTAGCGGGATCAAGGTGAAAGGAAGAAGCATTGCCTGATTGTCACTCTGGACACCCACCTTCACACGGCCAGTCACTCGACACGCTGTTAGGAACCTTGAAAATTGGTTGAAGCATGTGGGTTAAAGATCTATGCTCCATGTTTTTGCGGAATATTTATTGCTATAGTATTAAATTGGCAAACACGCCACACTTTGGCGTCTTTTAAATTCTCCATTTCCGAATAGATTCGACTACCTTTTTATACCCTTGCAGAGGGTATTATAATTTTGGTCAAAAGTGTGCAACGCAGTGAAGGAGACATCTCCGACCCTATAAAGTATATATATTCTTGATCAGGATCACCTCCTGAGTCGATATAAGCATGTCCGTCTGTCCGTCTGTCCGTCTGTCTGTTTCTACGCAAACTTGTCTCTCAGTTTTAAAGCTATCGAGTTGAAACTTTGCACACACCCTTCTTTCTGTTGCAGGCAGTATATAAGTCGGAACGGCCGGGATCGGTCGACTATATCCTATAGCTGCCATATAACTGATTGATCGGAAATGCCATAACTTTGGTGTTTTTTAAGTTAGAGGGTTGGGACTTTCCACACATGTTATATTTAACCAAAGTATCTTCTGTACAAAATTTCATAAGGATCGGCCGACTATATCCTATAGCTGTCATAGAACGATCGAAATTGGCATAACTTTGTTGTTTTTTAAGTTAGAAAGATGGGATTTGGTACAGATTCTATTTTGGGAAAAACAATCTGATTTGTCGAATTTCATAAGGATCGGCCGACTATATCCTATAGCTGCCGTATAACTGATTGATCGGAAATGCTATAACTTCGTTGGTTTTCAAGTTAGGAGGATGGGAGTTTTAAAGGATTCCTCTTTTGGCAAAATAATTCGATTTGCCAAATTTCATAAGGATCGGCCAACTATATACGATCCGCTATATATCTAATTATATAAGATTCGTGGAGCCACCTAGCGAACTGCGACTCAACTGCAAGGGTATATAAACTTCGGCTCCGCCCGAAGTTAGCTTTCCTTTCTTGTTTTATTCTATATTCTATGTTTAGATTCAAGTGTACACTTTGAAAAAAAGAGAGCCTTACGAATAATATTACTATCATTAAGTTGAAATTTTTGAGCGTTAATAAGAAAACTTGTTTTGCCCAGATTCCATAGAATTTTGTTAAACAGAAAATTGCGGACTCCAAACACAAGAGAAGTATTTGAGTTTAGGTCGAACCAGAGTTTTAGTTGTGTAAGAATAATCACAAATTTTAGATCATCTTTAACAATCCTCTTGCTTTGCTTACTGTCACAGAAATGTAGTCCTTAAGTAAAAACTTATGATTAAACAGGGGTCTAAGATCGTTATTAAGGAAATACGATCTAAGATTTGATTCCCGAGAGAGGGCGAAAATATATAGGGTACGCTGTGATAAGCTAAAATTTTGAGCACTTTAAGACCCTTGTTGTTAGAGCCCCATAAATACAGATTGCAAAGGTTTTTTTGTATGTGACTGTACAGAAATTAATCGGAGAATGAAAATAGTAATTTTATACCATCCGCATACATAAATGTTTATAAAGTTCGGTAGATCATTTACAAAAAGACAAAAACCAAAGGACCAACGGACTACCCTGTGGGACAACCTATGAAACCTGGTTTTGGCATAATTTCATTGAGAAATGCTATCATTGGTAGCATAGATTGTTAAGGTAAATAAAGTTTCGTACTGTTCAGAATAATGATGTGAGTATCCTGATTATAAAATCCTGAATAAAAAAACTTTAGAGATCAGTTAATAAAAACAGTTACTAAAAATTTGGGGTCTTTTTTCAGTGGAGGAAGTTAGATTTGAGAAGATATGGTCAGGGTTTCCCTTCATAATTTTGATTTCGTCAATTCTAAATTCATTTTTATTCATCTTTAAATATTACTTATTTTTTTGCTAGGATTGCTTACAGTTATGTATATCTAATATATAAAATTCTCGTGTCACAGTTTTCGTTACCATACTCCTCCGAAACGGCTTGACCGATTTTGATGAAATTTTTTGTGTTTATCCGGTATCTATGAGAATCGGCCAACATCTATTTTTCATCCCCATAAATGTTAGGGGTAGTCCACCCCTAAATTTTTATTTTTATTTTTTAGACAAAATTTTTAATTTCTCTTTTTTTATGATACAACATACAAAAATACATACAATCCTCAATTTTCACCCTTCTACGATCAACCGGGAATGATTGCCGGGAAAATCCATAAACAGCATTTTTCTATTTCCCATACAAACGTTTTTTTAAACAAAATGGAGACTACAATAATAGTAGGCGCCGGTATGTGATACATTGTTTGACAGCTACTCATTGTTCTCTGCTCAGTTAATTTTATGTGACAAACCGATATTGTGTTCACTGAAAAATTGTGAAAAAAATTGAAAAAAATTTTTATTTGAAATTTTATTACTTCTCAAATTTCGCGGGAAATTTTCTCAATTTGATTAATTACAATTTACGATGCCAAGGAGAAGACTTAGGTCGTCGTAGTCAATTAAATGTGCGAAGAGCTACCTCACGTGCTAGCCGCACTGATGACCAGAGACCGACAGAAGAAAATAGTCGTATTGCTATGTCAAAATTGCGTTCTTTAGTGAGTGACAATGTAGGAGATAAGCTTAGAATGCAACGAGTTCGTGTACATCAAACACAACAACAGCAAGCTAGACATAATGAAAATGAGCGAATCCGCAGACGCAGTGCTTCTGTGATTCTTGAACGAGCTGCATTCCACTATGACCCGGCAATTGATTATTGTGCCGACAAAACAGTAACAATTGCGGAAATGAAAACACTTTGTAAATATTGTAAGACGTTAAAGTAAACTGGTGAATTTACTAGATTATGTTGTGCTAAAGGCAAAATAAAATTGCCACAAATGGTCCCACCACCAGCTCCTTTACGCTCTTTAGTTTCTGGGATTAAAAATGATTATTATTTATCTATTGCTATTCAATACAGTTCATATTAAATTAAATTCAGTCAATGTGATTATAATTTAAAGCAATTTAGGTGTGTTTCTAACGGAAAAGGGTCAATTTTAAATTTTTTCCCGCTCCACAAAGTTCAAATCCAATCAAATTATTCGTCGCGTGCGCTTTGGGGGATCTAATGTCGCGTTTCGAAATTAAACAAAAGTGAATCGCGATCGCGAAAAAATTTCAGAGTCACAAATTGTAATTAGTACTGTATTTTAATTTATTTGGTCAGCTCCACGAAACTTTACTTTAGCTATCTTCAGTTCTTACTGTATCAGATAATATTTTTAAGTTTAAAAAATTTTAAATTTTATCACAAAAGAAGTTTCAATAAAAAGTCACAAAAGAAGTTTTGTTAAGAAAAGAAGAAAAAAACAACAGCTGGCAGTGCGAAGTCTGCCGGGTCAGCTAGTAAAACTATATTTGTTTGTCCGTAGAGCGTTATGCGGCCACTACGTCGATCTTGAACTCGCGGGCGTAACGGTATGTCCCGAAGTCGTATTCAAAGAATGTAAAAAGTCTGACTACATTTTCCTGGATTCTGCAAGGGACTGCTCGGGTTGACCAGGCGCTTGCTGTGGATGAGGCTGTAGTTGATGTAAGATACTTGAAGTCCTGGCTTGGTTCTCCTCAAGTACAGATAGTACGGGGCTTCGGCTGATTCCATATCGATCGGTCGACCGGACTTTTGGTCCGTTTCACGGGAGCAACACTCGAAGTATGTTGGGTACGCGGTTTCTACTTGTGGTCCGTTTCATGGGAGCAAAACTCGAAGTAGATAAGATAATGAAGTTCTACTTGTGGTCCGTTTACACAGGTGCCACTCGAAGTAGATAGTTGTAAGAGAGTCCTACTTGTCGTCCGTTTTACACAGGAGCAACACAAGTAGGTTAGTTTTAAGGGCAGTAATCTAACACTGAGTAACGAGACGATTCGCTCTGATTTCGCAACTATCTTTATTTTAGAAGAACAATTCTTATATAAGATGCTAAAATATACTTAAACTAAGTCTAGGGAAGATCAATGTTATGAACGTGTTCCCCCCATGTTAATGCCAATGTCACCCACCTCTGTGTCGGCTGACTCAGATTTCTTGTTCATACATTTCGGCTTAGCTAGCTAGCTTTGCGTGCTTTGGCCAGTCGGTCATTTTTCCTGCTGATACTGCTGTTTCCTGCTTCTGGCGCCGTCTATAGTGCTAGGTTTTTAGGTTTAATATTGTTTCATGCTTATTGCTAATTATTACTAGGTGTGCCAATAGGTTAGTGGGTCTGATTATTGTGTATTGCGACATACTGATGAACATTGATTAGATCAGATTACTAAGTGTGAATATAGGTTAGTAGTAGTAACAATATTTTTTTTCTGTTTACATAGTGTATTCAAGATTTGAAAACAGATTTTAAAGAGAAACTTATTGTTAAGTGTTAGTGACGTAAATGACTTCATATAAGATAACACCAGCTAACTAAGCGTTTTCCCCCACTATAAGCATCGTGCCGAGCAAATTGCGCGCATCCGACCCCGGGAGAAGCAGAATCGCCTAGCGGAAATGCAACGCTTAGCGCTCACTGCCCAACGGAGTCAGCGGACTCAAAATGCACTGCACCGGCAACGACGGCACGAGACGCTGATGCTGCAAATTCACGGTTTGGCCGAGACGGACAACTGGAGAACAACAGAGCTCTCTTAGGTATAATAGGTTTTAATTCAGACACGCAACTAGCTTACCGTATTAGCTCACCTTAAAGATACTTTGCCAACTCTTAGCAATAAATCAAATTGTATCTCAATAATTAACCAAAGCGTTTTGACTGGAAGGAGGGACGAGTCTGCACCGATGCACATATTCAGCACAATCTTCAGGTGAGGGGACCTCACAAGGACCAATGGGTCTTAACTGGAGCCCGAGCAGTGCATGCCTTTCAATGACATGGAGCCCAATAAGTAAAATTAAAGAACATTAAAACTATAAAATAAAAAGAAAAAATAAAAATGATTCAATGATATTCTCCATAAAAAAATGTAAAAGAATATTGTGTTGCCGGTGCATTACCAGCCCAATATACGCAATGCCGAAATATCGAGCAAAGACAATTTAGTGAAATTTGTCACCTACATTCAAATAAAAAATAATAATTTTTCATTTTAAATTAAATTGAAATTTAAAAAAATAAAATAAAATAAAACGAAAGGAAAAACGTTTATCACGTTTAATTATAATAATTTTTTTTTTGAGTAAATCACCTTAAGCTAAATAATTTGTCTTTTTGTTTGACCAAAGTGACTCAAGGCTGCATCGTACATCTCGGGTTGCGAAGTAATTTCTCGACTACCCACTGCGGCGGTTTGCCGACGGCATATCCGCGAGTAAAAAAAGTTGTGAAGTTCGGTGCACATAAAAGGCACAAAAAGCACAAACCAATTACCCACTGCGGTGGTTTACCGACGGCAACCCCGCGAGTGCATCAAAATTGGTAATAACTGCAATTAACCTTGTTTCCCAAGGCAAACAAACTCTGCGGCGGTTTGGCAGTGACATTATCCGCGAGTGAAAACTTTTCCTTTAATAAAGGCAAAGTTAATAAAATTAATAAAGACTCCACAATTTGATTTCAATATTTTCATTGGGTCAATTTAACTCCAAAACAACTTCAGCGGCCGATCTCAACAAAACCGAATATATAAGTGTCTAAAACCTAAGAGCTTGCGCAGAAGCTCCACCAAAGCTCCCAAAATTCATGCGCTACAAAAGAACAACAAAGCGCATACGAATCTGGGAGAAACAAAGAATATACAACAGCTGATAACGGGCAATTAGTGGACCGCTGAGGCTAGTTACACTGAGAGAATTAAATAGAAATAATTATGATATTTGATGCTGGCACAAGTCCCAACAAAGATAATAATAAAAATGATAAAAGATGGTGTGTTTCACAGTCTACTAGAAACGCTGAGGGGAGTGGAATGCGATCGAAAAAGCCGCCTAGTAGATTGTGTGTAAGCCCGTACCTTAGTAGGCTTACGCTAAAACGGACGAATTTGGACCACGAGGCTCCCATTGCCAGAAAATAAAGATCGCCGAAACAAATACCTGAAAAAAATGAGATACCAGCAAAAACAAAATTTCCGCCCAAATTAAAAAATAAAAACCGCACTAAGAAAATAAAAAAAATAAAAAAGCTTAAATGAAAATTTTTCCTTCCACCAGTCACGTAACTAATATCTTTTTTCTTTTAATCAGAATGTTAACGTACTGGAACAAACACCTTGCAACCAGCATAATCGGGGGTAAGTAAAACGTTTTTTAAACTTATTTTCCGCACAAGTTCAACTAATTGATTGCAAAGCTGACTATCAAAGTGGGTATAGCATTTTTTCTCATCCAAGGATAAAAAAAAAATAATAAAAAACGTAAACCACAATCAATACTTTACCACCCTCGGACTGACTTCGGGGTTCCACCAGATCTTCATGAAACAGAGCGACATAGCAAAGACTGCCTTCTCGACCCTAAACGGCAAATACGAATTCCTTCGTCTTCCCTTTGGCCTTAAAAAAAAACCCAGCAATTTTTCAACGAATGATTGTCGAAGTGCTAAGGGAACACATCGGAAAAATTTGCTACGTCTTCATCGACGATATCATAGTTTTCAGTGCTGACTATCAAAGTCATTGGCAGAAACTGAGAGCGGTATTTAAAAACCTGAAGAATGCCAAACTCCAAGTAAACCTAGAAAAGACGCGATTCCTCTCCCCGCAAGTCGAATTCCTAGGGTACATTGTCACACAAGACGGCATCAAGGCCGATGGGAAAAAGGTTGAAGCTGTAACCAATATGAAACCACCCAATAATTTAAAGGAATTGAAGAGTTTCCTGGGGATGACATTGTATTATAGGAAGTTCATCCGGGACTATTCTACGGTTGCGAAGCCCTTGACAAACCTGACAAGGGGAGAACCCGCACGGGTAAAGGTTCGCAGTCGCGAAAGATTCCTATCGATTTCGTCAAGAAAGCGGCACAAGCCTTTGAGGATTTAAAATCCATTCTTTCGTTGTCTGAGGTAAATGACGCGAAAAACTACGCTACGATAGAAAAGGAGATGCTCACCATAGTATGGGCTTTAGACAATCTCCGATCCTATCTTTATGGCGCTGGGTCTGTTCAGGTGTTCACGGACCACTAACCCCTTACCTTCGCCCTAAGCAATAGGAACTTTAATGCGAAGTTAAAACGACGGAAGGCACCTATTGAAGAGTACGGAGCCAACCTGACCTATAAACCCGGCAAATCGAATGTCGTCGCCGATGCTCTTTTACGCATTGAGACACAAATAAACTACCTGGGATCAGACACGGCCACCGCTTCCGAAGCTGACTCATTGGTTACGGTCCACAGTGCGCTTGAGGACGCCTCACACCTAATACTACCCGTGAAGGCGCCGATCAATGCGTTTAGAAACCAGCTCATATTTGACCAGGATCGCGAGGAATATGCATTCGAGTACCCACTTGAAGGGTATTCCAGGCATTGCATTCCCATTGGTAGCGACACCTTGGTGAAACTCGCTGGGATACTCACGAAATATCTGAAACCTACGATAATTAACGGGGTGAAGATACCTGAGACAAATATGCCGTTCTTCCAGAGTACCTGTTTGGAAAAATTTAAGTTGTACAAAATTGGAACAACGCAACGATTAGTGAGGGACCTGTCCGACAGAAAAGAAATCTGTGAAGTAATCGAAAACGAACATCGCAGGGCGCACAAAGGCCCGAAGACGTTCATATCCAACTTCTGGAAGAATTCTGTTTCCCCATAATGACAACCATCATACGTTTCAAGTATGATAACCACTTGAAACCATCATACGTTTCAAGTTCAAGTATGACGGCATCCCAATAGACCTGAGCTGCAGTCGACACCGGTTTCCAACTATCCATGCGAAATACTCCATATAAACATGTTTACCCTGGAAAAGAGGGTTTACTTGAGCTGTATTAACAAGTTCACAAACTTCGCTAAACTTTTCTCCTTGGAATCCAAATGTTCAGTGCTCAGTGCAAACGCGAACGTTTGGTGGTCTCCGATAATGAAAAAGGCTTTGTGACGAACACGGTGTAGTGGATACCGACTGGTTGCATACTCTGCCTACGGGAACGGCCTAGCTCAGGGAAGAGACAAGGGGGTCGGTTACTTCCTAATCAGCATCACCGCCACACAATAAAAATTTGTAGACAGAGTTAGGAAAGGGGCTACAGTCATCTGGAAGGATACGAAGTCGAGACAGGAAACCTTGCTGTTGGAAGAACTAAGGTGGTGAGGTTCTTCTGCTTTGCCCGCCCTACCTGTAAAGAATCAACAACGAATTGCTGCTGCCCTTACCCATCTACATTGAAATCGATCAGCTCAGGTGCCCATAAAAATTATAAATTTACTTCATTTCAAAATCAAACTTCAATACAAAAACATAATTGCTTCTTCTTCAGACTCATGATTAACCTAAACGCTTACTCCTAATTGGTCCTAATCCTACAAAATGAGTTTAATATAGCTTAATTAACGAATTGGAATGTAATGTAAAATGTGTAGATAAAGAACTAAATGTATGTATGTAAAGTAGGAGTAAGGTAGAAAGTCTACCTAATCATTTGGATATGCACTGACTATTCATATGTTTTCCTCTAGAGGCACTGTTACATGATCAAGTCACAATGTTTACTCACGAAACCATCCCTCGAAGTCCGCAGGCCTGTAGACGAGAACGCTGGATGTTTTGGGTGATCAGGTTAAATGCGAATTAAATTATGGAGTGTTGATGCATGTTGCCAAAATCTTATCAATGCTCTACAGGAAAAGAAGATGAGTCTAGGTACGATCCAAAATGATTTACCAAAAAAAATAATAAAAATTAAATTCTACTTAATAATACACCAATCCTGGCACAGCTTGTCGCGCTTCTCTCCTGGTTGTTGTTGTTATTGTTGAATCGTCACTATGGACGAGATGTCTGTCTCAGCGATCGTCGGCTAGCCCATCACTTGGTCGAGGTTAAATGCGGTCGGCTCAAACGAACATGCGGTTCTGCTCCGGAAAGTGAGGTTATGTCCTCCACGCTCCTGGGTTGGCCAGGTTCCAGCTCCGCTCCTGATCTTCTGCGGCCCCAATCACGCACACGTCGCCGGCCACAGACCTCGCCTATCGTGGTTCGAGTCTGGACCGGGTCCGCGCACGTTTGAGGGCTGATCGAGGAAAGCTTTTCCTGGATCCCTGGCCGATGATCCACGCGGTGTCTCCGCCGTAGACCTCTGGGTCGAAACTCGATTGGTTGCTTGACGTAGGCTTTTGGTGAGCGCTACGTAAACGATCGGGGGGTTTTCTTACACTTCCTAGAACACTTTTATTATTACTCTACTTAGCGACATATTAATCGGCTCACCTGGAGTCTTTTCGCCACAACCACAACGCACGTGCAGCGGCGAACGGCTGGGCTCATCCACAGCCAACGTTCGGCTGCTGCTCTCAGTCTCACTGGTGTACCTTGTTCGGTACTATCCCAATTTCCACGTTGGTGATATTCGCTATTTATTATGCGTCATATACAACTTTCCACTTTGGCGTTTTGATCACAAAAGAACAGGCCAATCAAGCGGAAGTTCGGTTGTCAAAATTGCCAGATAGACGGGGTTGCCAGATTGTTTGCCTTAACAGCTTTAAAGGGCTGTAACAGCGATCTGTTATAGACTTATTTTTATTAGACTACTATCTATCGACTACGGTTTGTTTACCTTTAGAGTTTATCTTCTCTGTTTATTTTTCATAAAAAAAAATCATATTCGTACCCTCACACCACAGGTTTTATCGACCTGATAATAGAAGGAGATAAAGGCTGAAAAAGGGTACTTCACCAAAGGTCTTTTGCATGAAAAACGACTGCCCTCTCTTCTCCTTTATTCTGGCCTTGATTCCTACAGGTGACAATTTTGAGTTTATATGCTTAGCCTGGTTGCTTAAAACGAAATTTCTTTTTATGACTTCCTGACCCACTTCGAATGTTCGATGTCGAGCACGTAAGTCGTAGTTGTTTCGGTTTTTCTCGTAAGATTTTGTCAATCTCTTCACGATTTCAGCTCGTATACTCGGAAACTCGTCTGCTCTAGACACCTTGGCGGATCCATCTGACAACATCTGGATATTTCTCAACAACTTATAATCTTTCCCATGAGTTAGCATGTGCTGGCCAAAGATTACATAGTAGGGGGATTCTCCAATGGATTGGTGAATGTTATTTCTCAAGGCAGAATTAATTTTTCCTATATACAAGTCCCACAACCTTTGATCTAACCGAATATATGATCGTAGGGCTGCATTGATCGACCGGTTGACGCGCTCCGCCGCGTTGGATTGCGGAGAGTAAGCACCAGTGAAAATATGTTGGATTCCATGCTTGGATGTAAAGGCTGCGAAGTCCTGGCTTTTAAACTGAGTGCCATTATCGCTAACCAGAACCTCAGGAGTTCCAAAACATACAAAAATCTCATCTTCTAAATAATCCATCACTACCTTAGATGTGAACTTTTTTACTGGCCTTAGCCAAGTAAATTTGGAGAAATGATCTAGAAGAATTAAAATGCCTATATTTCCTTTCCGGGTTCTTGGGAATGGACCGATGAAGTCAATATAGATCCGCTGAAATGGTCTTTCACTTGTGGCTTGCACACCCATAGGCGGTCGAAGACGTTGTGTCGGATGTTTACAGGTTTTGCAAATATCGCACTGCGCTATATAATTGCGCACGTCTATCACCATATTTGGCCAATAGAAGTTTCTCCGAATTCGCTCGAGACATTTAGCCACCCCACCATGCGACGATGTTGGTTGGTCATGGGCAGACTGAATTACGCTTGCTCTCTATTCGCGTGGAACTAGAAGTTTGTAATTCGCATCGTCAACTTCTTGATTTCCGCTAGCAAACCCTGCTCGATAATATATATAGATCTCCATAACTCGAAATCCAGGTACACTGAATTTTTGGACACGGTCCCTTAGCTGACGGTATTCCTCCGATTCGAATGCATCTGACTGCAAGTCAATCTCTGGAAATACGTCTACTTCTATCGCCAGTACCTCGGTTGGTTCCTCGAACGATCGTGATAGGGCGTCCGGTACGACGTTTTGACTCCCCTTTCGGTGTTCGATTTTAAACACAAAGCCTTGTAGCTTAATTGCCCACCGGGCAAGTCTCCCGCTGAGGTCGGTATTAGTCATCAGCCATCGCAGGGCTGAATGATCGGTAACAACTGTAAAATTATGCCCTTCTACATACATGAGAAACTTCTTGATAGCAAACACCACGGCCAGACACTCTAATTCGGTAACCGTATAGTTACGTTGAGCTCCATTCAATTTTTGGGACATGAATGCGATTGGACGTTCGTTGCCTAATTCATCGCATTGTGCTAGCACTCCTCCAACTCCGCACATTGACGCATCACATTGGATTATAAATGGCTTGTCGTAATCAGAAAAAAAGGAGCAGCACACAGCTTAGATTTGACTTCGTCAAAAGCTTTCTGAGCGTCCTCGTTCCAGCTAAAGATCTTTCCGCGAAGTAAATCAGTAAGTGGGGCTATTATTGTTGAATACTGGGATATGAATCGACGGTACCAACCGCACATACCAAGAAAACGTCTCAGTTGCTGTTGGGTTTTGGGGATAGGAAACTGAGATACCGCACTGACCTTTTCTGGGTTTACTTGCAGTGTTCCTTCACCCACTACATAACCTAGGTATTCTACTTTTCGAAGGCAAAATTGGCTCTTCTTAATGTTGATTGTAAGGCCTGCGTGGCGTAATCGCGTTGCCACATCTGATAGGTGCTTTAAATGCTCGTCGAAACTTGGTGACATGATAAGGAGGTCGTCCAAATAGACGAACACGTGAGATTTCATTTGATATGGTATTACTTGGTCTATCAAACGACACATTGTCTGAGGGGCGTTGCACAGTCTGAAAGGCATACGTCTAAATTGATATAATGGCCTATTCGGGACGGTGAATGCCGTTTTAGGTCGGGACTGAGGGTCTAAATTGATTTGCCAGAAGGCATCTTTCAAATCAATTTTTGAAATGCAGTGAACTGGGGGAAGACGGCTTAACAATCCTTCTAGATTCGGAATCGGGTATGAGTCTTTTATCGTGACCTCGTTTTCCTTCCTAGAATCGAGACAAAACCTGACTTTATCGGGCTTGACTATTAATACAATCGGAGATGACCATGATGACGCGGAGGCTTCTTCAATTACTCCTAATTTAATCATCCTGTCGATCTCAGCGCACAGAAGCTTTTCACGTACTGGTGATAACGGGTAATGTCTTTGTTTGATTGGTTTGGCATTGCCGGTATCAATCGAATGTTCGATTAAGTTCGTAATGCCAAGACCATCTCTGTCAGATGACGGAAAGAAATCTATTACACCTTTGAGTCTGGATTGATCCACAGGTGATAACTTAAGTTTGGAAGAATCTTCCTCAAAGTTTAACTCATTTACTTGGTTTCCTAAAGAAACAGAAATTCCAAATATTTCCCAGAAATCTATTCCACAAATAACATCCAGTGTGATCGATGGTACTATTAAGAACTCAACTTCGGCCTCAATGTTGTTATATTTAGTCTTAATTGTGATCGTACCGAGGGTGGGTTGTTTCGTTCCATCTGCGGTTCGTACGTGGCCGTGAGCCTTATTGTATTTATAGCTTCCTGAAACAATGTTTTTCGCTAACGCTCCGCCGACTACACTCTTATTCCCACCACTGTCTAGCAATGCTAAATACGGTTTATTGAACACGACTAGATTTGCGAACGGACGGATGTCATTGCTTACTTTTCTAATTGCTGATATTACGCAACTATTGTAGCCATGTTTTGATCTCCAGAATTCTCGAAGTCGTGCTGCTGCGCGACTTTTGTTTGTCCTACAACTATCGTTTGTAAATATTCTTCGTCTGATTTCATTGTATTCTCTTAACCGAACATGATATGGCTTGATATGTCGGTCATGGGAATTGTCAGGTGTCTGTTTTGGGTGGTCGGGAATTGCTATGCTTACAGTTGATTGATACTTCTCCTCGTCCGAGTCTACAGTCGGGCATCCGGTCTCGGATTGGCACGGTTCTCCGCCTGGAAGTTTCCCGATTTTTGGGAGCAGTTTGGGCAAGTGGGCTTATAAACATTTATCGCGCCGCACCCGTAGCAAAATACTCGATGAGGCTTAGGGCAATCTTTGAATCGATGACCTAACGTGTCACAATTCCAGCATTTTGTTCGATTCTCATTTCGAATCGCCGAAATCTGTGGTTGGTTTCCTTGCAAAGATTCTTCGGCCTCTTCGTCTAAAGAAATCTCATTTATGTTCCGCCTTATCGGTGGGTAACGTGAATTACTTTTAGCTCTGAGATTGTTGAAAAACTCTTCATGACGGTGGCAGTGCTTGCGTAAAGCAGCAATAGTTGGGGTTTCTATATGTAAAAGGTCGTGTCCTAGGTCAGATCTTAGGTTGTTTCTTATTGTCTAAGCCAACTCTGAGTCTGACATGGGTTCAGATAGCGCATCGGCGATGGCTAGGATGGAGTCAAGAATATCGTCGAAACATTCACTATTTCCCTGCCTTCTTCAACGCATCGCGGCTCGAATGTCCTGATCTGATCGTTGGTCTTTATATCGTTCCCTTAACCGAGAACAGAGTAATCGCCAATTCATCTCCTCTGAACTCCTATGGCATCGCCAAAAGAAGGTTAGAGCTGGGCCTACAAACAACAAATTCGCGTACTGATACAAAAGATCAAAGTTCCCATTTAATGAGCGACGTGTTAACGTATTCACTCGATATATGAAATCTTCTACGGATATGTCTTTTGGTGAGCCCGAAAATTGTAGCTTCCAGTGAACAATTAAACTTGAAATCTGGTCAGGTCTGATGGTGTGGTTCTCCCTACGATTTTCCAGGGAACGATTGTCGGATGTGTTATGGTTACCTGACACATGATTATCGAAAAGCTGACTTGGTCGGCTGTCGGTAATTCCGAATCCCACTCAAGTGATTGTCTTTGAGAAGTAGGTATGTTAAGGTTTTGCATTGCCAGACTTATTTGTTCTGATAATGTCGAAGAGAGTTGGGTTTGGTATGCTTCTAAAGCATTTGTTATGAGTTCCTGAATTCTATAATCTGAAATGCTAGTCGCTCTTTGCGAACCTCCAGCACGTGGTGAACGCTGCGCTTGTGAGGCGGTGCTCGGACGATTATTGGATACGGTTGAGGTTGAGCTTGTGGCAGGTCTGGTATTGGGGCGAGTTCTAGGAACGGCACCTGTTCGCGAGTTTAAATTGGATCCATTTTGACCCCTCGGAACTTCTAAGGTAGAGTTTTGTGATCCTCGCGTGCTATTATTTAGCTGCGAAGATAAGCATGGTTGTCGACAATTTGGACACGTTTCATTTTGCTGTAACCATGCAGTTACGCACGTTCGATGAAAGCGGTGTTGACACGGAGTTTCGACAAATTCTATCTCGGCGTTGGTATCATTGCATACGGAGCATTGCACCGACTCAACGGCCATTCTTGAACTATTTTCAGGACTACGCCGGACTGACATTATTTCGATTTCGATATTCAACAACTAAAAGATAACGAAAGCTGATTGATAATATTTCTATTATTTTCCTTATTTAATTTCGGAAACCTGAATTTTATGGGATATCTGGGGCTTATCCTTTGCTGTATCGATTTCATTTAATATATTACAAGGTTTTCTGTCTGTCTCTTCATATTTCTATTGAATCTAAAACAACCTGATGTGCTCGTTGCGATAAATGAAAGAGTATACTGCTGAATATTCCAACCAATATAATTCTCAATTTCATTTAGGCAACTTTCTGTCAATAATAAAGGGTGAAAATTGAAGCCAAAATATTGAAAAATTAGGTATTGCTGAATTTTCCAACAATTACAATTCTCGAATTTATGACTATTTATGGTTTGATGAGTTGATCAAGGGCTAAGAAGGAGTTATTGCTGAAACATTCCAGCCAATACAGTCTCGACTACTTGTTCCTTAAATACATATATAAACAAAGGGATATTTCAAGAGAAACATCTTTTCTAATCCTTAATTTGTTCCCTGGACTGGTTCTGAGGATTTCCCAAAACACAGCAATCCTAGTGGAATCAAAAGAAGGGTTTTCTGAAACTAAAGAAACTTGTTTGGAAGGCTGACTGTTAGGATAGGTTGGAGGTTAGCTCGTGAGAGCAGGGGCTGCGATTTGGTGTTTTGTTTGTTGCTTAGCTAGATGTTTTGCTAGCCCCTGTTGGGCGCCATTTTATTCTGTGACGAACACGGTGTAGTGGATACCGACTGGTTGTATACTCTGCCTACGGGAACGGCCCAGTTCAGGGAAGAGACAAGGGGGTCGGTTACTTCCTAATCAGCATCACCGCCACACAATAAAAATTTGTAGACAGAGTTAGGAAAGGGGCTACAGTCATCTGGAAGGATACGAAGTCGAGACAGGAAACCTTGCTGTTGGAAGAACTAAGGTGGTGAGGTTCTTCTGCTTTGCCCGCCCTACCTGTAAAGAATCAACAACGAATTGCTGCTGCCCTTACCCATCTACATTGAAATCGATCAGCTCAGGTGCCCATAAAAATTATAAATTTACTTCATTTCAAAATCAAACTTCAATACAAAAACATAATTGCTTCTTCTTCAGACTCATGATTAACCTAAACGCTTACTCCTAATTGGTCCTAATCCTACAAAATGAGTTTAATATAGCTTAATTAACGAATTGGAATGTAATGTAAAATGTGTAGATAAAGAACTAAATGTATGTATGTAAAGTAGGAGTAAGGTAGAAAGTCTACCTAATCATTTGGATATGGACTGACTATTCATATGTTTTCCTCTAGAGGCACTGTTACATGATCAAGTCACAATGTTTACTCACGAAACCATCCCTCGAAGTCCGCAGGCCTGTAGACGAGAACGCTGGATGTTTTGGGTGATCAGGTTAAATGCGAATTAAATTATGGAGTGTTGATGCATGTTGCCAAAATCTTATCAATGCTCTACAGGAAAAGAAGATGAGTCTAGGTACGATCCAAAATGATTTACCACAAAAAATAATAAAAATTAAATTCTACTTAATAATACACCAATCCTGGCACAGCTTGTCGCGCTTCTCTCCTGGTTGTTGTTGTTATTGTTGAATCGTCACTATGGACGAGATGTGTGCCTCAGCGATCGTCGGCTAGCCCATCACTTGGTCGAGGTTAAATGCGGTCGGCTCAAACGAACATGCGGTTCTGCTCCGGAAAGTGAGGTTATGTCCTCCACACTCCTGGGTTGGCCAGGTTCCAGCTCCGCTCCTGATCTTCTGCGGCCCCAATCACGCACACGTCGCCGGCCACAGACCTCGCCTATCGTGGTTCGAGTCTGGACCGGGTCCGCGCACGTTTAGGGGCTGATCGAGGAAAGCTTTTCCTGGATCCCTGGCCGATGATCCACGCGGTGTCTCCGCCGTAGACCTCTGGGTCGAAACTCGATTGGTTGCTTGACGTGCTTGGTGTACCTTGTTCGGTACTATCCCAATTTCCACGTTGGTGATATTCGCTATTTATTATGCGTCATATACAACTTTCCACTTTGGCGTTTTGATCGCAAAAGAACAAGCCAATCAAGCGGAAGTTCGGTTGTCAAAATTGCCAGATAGACGGGGTTGCCAGATTGTTTGCCTTAACAGCTTTAAAGGGCTGTAACAGCGATCTGTTATCGACTTATTTTTATTCGACTACTA
Source organism: Drosophila ananassae (assembly GCF_017639315.1). Lineage (NCBI taxonomy): Eukaryota > Metazoa > Arthropoda > Insecta > Diptera > Drosophilidae > Drosophila > Drosophila ananassae. The sequence goes on along the minus strand of NC_057929.1, from coordinate 20,718,936 downwards.
TCTATCGACTACGGTTTGTTTACCTTTAGAGTTTATCTTCTCTGTTTATTTTTCATAAAAAAAATCATATTCGTACCCTCACAGCTTGGTCTGTCCCACTGTTTTGAATTATTTGAGAACATTGGGGATTAGGCTATACTATACTCCGACTCAGAAAAGTGAAGTCAATTGCCAGATTATATTTGACGTTTTTGGAGATCTATTGGTGCCTATCGAGCACCCGAACTTCAAGTGCGCAGACCTGGTACCTATAGCCGTGGACAGATACAACAACTCTGTCCACTCGATAACTAATAAGAATCCCGTGGACATATTTTTCAATCGCTCTTCTAGGATTAACTACAAACTGTTAACCAATTTTAAAGAGCAGATTTTAGAAGACATTGGTGAAGTACAAACAGGTTTTGACCAATCTGAACCGAAACAAAAAACGTGGTTAACCTCTGAAATATGAAAGGGGCGACAAGGTGTATGTCGCAAATAAGCAAATTACGACTAATGATAAACAAAGGTTTAAGGCCGATGAAGTGTTGGAAGAAGGAAAGGTTACGGTAACAACTAAGTCAGGAAAGGTTTTTCATAAATCAGATTTGAGGAATTAAAGTGCGGAAAATAGCTCATAAAATGTTTCAGGCTTGTTGAAGGCTTAATAAACTATAAACTATTTACAATAGCAATATATTAACAATAAACTATGTACACCTAACTCTATATCCTGACACCCACAAAAACATACAAACTGAACAAAAAAAAAAAAAAACCCTATGTACAATTAAGTTTACTAATTAAATTTACAGAATTAAGAACACTAATAATGCACACAAATACTAGCTTGTAATATACAAAACACCGTTGACCGCAAATTAAAAGCTCTCACTTCCCATAAGCCTATGTAATAACTATGTACAAATAGCTTTAAATATACCTGACACCCTTAAGAACACGCAAAACCTAAAAAGTATAGTATTAAGTCTAAAACTCATGTAGCACTAATAATGCACGCAAATACTAGCTTGTAATACACAAAATACCGTTGACCGGAAATTAAAAGAGCTCACTTCCCATAAGTTTTATATAGTATATAAGAATTCTTATAAATATATATTTTTCAAAATTTCCAATTGATCGAATTGATACGAGGCACCCGTGGTTTCCCTACAACAAGGAGTCGTCCGCCGTATCGACGGATTTTTCAAGCTTGCCCATGTCATCGATATGGGTAATATCCAATGGAAGACAGGTCGCACTGGACTTCGATTTAGTAGCCATGGACAACCAGAAGATATACGCCGTTGCTGGGAATTGCCTGTCCATCAGCAACACAACGGTCTGCCCAGAGAAGAAACTAATGAAGCTGGAAGAAGATAGCTGCGTCCCCAGGCTACTAAGAGGTTGGCACGCTTTGGGCAGATACCTGTATAAAAACCGGCAGGTGGTCGATGAGGGTACGATGTTCCTCACCAACTTCAATAGAACCATTGTCGATGAATAAAAGGAACACCCACTGGAAGGAACTTTCATCGTCAAACTCGCCAAGGAAACCATAACCATTCCAGGCCAGGGCAAAAACCAGCAGCTACTCGTCGACCAAAATGATGGCCATTCCTGCTGTACTCACGAAAGTGACTGCGACAAGATACGAACCAACGTTGGGATATGTCCATGAATTTAGCAAACAAAATATGGGTAGTTATCCGACGTTTCCAACAGGATCACGATGTCATTCCTAGCAGAATTCTATTCAACAATACTCAAGTCCAATACTCAAATAGTTGAAGAATCAGGCGTAGCGGGTAACGCCAGGGTTCTGGCGCGGAGTTCAATCGTTGCGTTTTAGGCCACATTAGTGATGAAGCTAAAGCTGGCTGGCCAGCCGGAGTCAATCTGCGCTCTTCTAGGAAGGAAGGCACCTGATCGGCCGCGGTTGGCAATAACAATTCTGCAGTGTGGCGATCCTTGGTCACAAGAGTGTTAGCTGGCGAAGCCTGAGAGGTCGCAAGCACGGCAAGCACGGATGCAATAAGGCATGATGTCGGCAATTACACTTTGGGCAGCAGGAGGATGAATATTCGCGAGATAAGTGCTCAGGCTTGAGGCAACCATAACAGAGGGCAACAAGCTGGACCTCATCGTACTCTCATAGTTCTCACATGGCAAGGAAAGGAACCTTGGGCAAGAAGACACAACATGTGCCCGGACACCGCACAGGGCGCCCTGAGCAGGCGAAACATTAAGAAGCACGCACGAATGATTATTATATGGCCTACGTTGTCAACTGGAAAAGTTTCTTCGCTTGCAGATGCGGACCTGAATGCGGATTCACAGTCTCGATGGTCTGGCTCCTTTGCTCCAAGAATCTATCCATAGATTCCCAAGTTGGTAGGCTGTAATCACTGCTTCCTGCGAGAGAGTCTTTTCCCTTGGCTTGTGTGACATTGTCCAGCTTTTGGAAAATAATTTGGATAAGGAGGTAATCAGTATCTCCATGTTGGTCCAGTGGGGATGGATGTCAATCGTCGTCCTCAACAGGGCGAAGAAATCTGGCTACTCGATATAGCCGCCGCTGAATGTTGTCATCGGCATCGGAGCTATGGAGGGAGCAGGCCTGTGTGGAGTTGGTGAAATGCCAGCACCACTGCACAGTGGTTGCGCCCATAGACCAAAAATAAAAAAAGTCATAACAACAAAAATGTAGGAAAAGTAAACAAATCGCTTCCAAACTTCTTTGTGGCATACTAGGTTTGTCTGGAAAATTAACCGTTCTTTCTAAAAATGGAATTGAAGTTGAGTGCAGGTGTTCATTTTTACAGTGCATCTTGCGCGCATCGCAAATTTTTCAGAACAAAACTGAACTTTGAAGTGGTCAGATCATTTAGTACGTGTGCAAATTTAAAATATTTGTAATAGATTTATAAGTTGAAGGTATTTTCTAAAATTTGAGATATTAAAAAAAATTTTACTTGTTAAACTGTTTTTGTTATATTAATTTGAAAAAATACATGTTTTTTGTTTCTTCCATTGCTTTAAACTTTAATAGGTTCTTCTTATAAGTGTGTATTCTCACGTTTATATGTTTTTAATGTATGGTGTAGCGAAGAGGGTAGCGCCATTGAAAGGCGAACAAACTTGATTGAAGGTATAGAAGCAAATATTATAAAAAAACGGCTATATTGTTGACAAAATTGAAGTATCGAAGCGAATTGGATACGTTTGCAAAAGGATTTAACGTTTTGGGTAAAATACAAACGCATGAAATCGTCAATTCTCCAATATCAATCTGATTGGTTGAATGAAAGATGCGCCCCATCAACATCGAAAAATCCTGACCGTGGATGACCCAAAGCAGATTTTAAAGAAGCGTCTGGAAATAGCTGATCTGTCAAAAACAGAAGAATCTATTGCTACTATATTACGCTCATGCAATTCATCTGAACAGAATTTACAGAATTTAATCTTGTTGAAGTCTTATCAGTCTTTCTTGATACAAATATGAGTAAACATCATTATTTGCTTATTCGATGTTTTGTTAATAGTAAGACATCCTTCAACTTAATACCAAGTTACGTAAAATTTCTGGCAGGGATTACGGATGGTGATTATTTAGGGATTACAATTTACCCAACGTTTGTATTAAAATGTTAAATGTTTAATTTAGTATTGGAAAAAAAATAATTTAATGAAAAGTTGCTCCATCCGTTTGTATGGAAGATATGCGATACCACTGTGCACTGGTACTATCGAGAAGTCATCGATTGCGCAGCAAGTCTCAGGGAACGCTTTGCAACTTTCACCTGGATCTCGATGTGCACGTCCATGTTCAGCTGAAAGAACCTCTAATATAAATCACTTCCGATTTCGCTGTAGTTTATGTCCTCCACTCGAGGGTCACAATGGTAGAGTCTTCGGTCCGTCTTGACCTTCAGACGCAGGACCTCCATTTCCTCACCTCTTCTCGTCTCCGAAGCATCCCTGCTCCCTGCGGCTGAATTAAAAAAAAAGAAAGAAAATAATTATAAAAAGAATCAGTTTAAGTTTCAATATTTATTCGAGGGTTCAATTCAACCATAAAAATCCACAGGCGCTCAAATCAATGCAGAATACATAACTAGTTGAAGCTTAGCAATAGAAGCTTCAAGGCTCGAGGTGAAGCGGGGTATAACCCACAAATTCAAGATAAGCTAGTGTACAGTAGCTTTACGAATGCTCCCAAAAGCGCATGCTCTACACATACCAGACAGCGCCTGCAAAACCGGGAGAAACAATCAGAATAGATAATGCTGATAAAAACCACCGCTGCTCATCCATTTAAGAGTCTGTGAAGATTGAAAGACAATTTTTCTACGGGTGCAAGAGATATATATATTTGCTTCTTGAGCACCAGAAATTTTTCTATAACTGCTTCACACTGAAAATTAATCCAGAATTGCCATAAGGAAGTTTGAAAATTATAATCTGTAGGCCTTATCAAAATTAAATTAGAATATAATTAATATGAAAGCAAAAAAAACAACAAAATAAATAATGTTCACTGTGGCTGTAAAAATTTAAATAATGCAACTACGAATATTACGTGCACTCGCTTCCACTTTATAAATTCGATTATATTCAACAAATCACTTAAGCCTAGCTTATCTATTGCGGCGAATTCACGGGAGAGCGCAAGTGAGCTTTTCTTGCGCTCCCGCTCCGCCCTATGCTAACTTATACTATACTTCAATACAATTCAAAACTTAATCTTCTACATTAATTCTACACCGGCCCCATTGAAGGCCTTCATCAGGCTTCAACCACTGGCAACCTCGCCAGCTTGTGGACTGCTCTCCTGAAGACTGCTCCTGCACTAGTCTTGACGTCGACGACCCTGACCCTTCCGTCCGCGCCGGCAGTCTCGACGACCCTGGCGGTGATCCACTGTTGGGGTGGCTGGTTGTTCTCGGCGACCAGGACCAGATCGCCCTTCCTGGCGCCCTCCTGCTCCCGCTGCCAATTCGACCGCGCCTGTAGGCCCAAGACGTACTCCCGGGACCAACGCTGCCAAAACGTTTGCTTGATTGACGAGACAAGCCGCCATCGCCGCAAGCACGTTAGACCCTGCTGGTCCGGGGTCCGCGGTGCTGGTGGTCCGATGAGCGGCCTGTCAACAGGTGCCCGGGAGTGAACGCCCCGCCGTCGCTTGGGTCCTGACTGAGGGCGCCCAGGGGCCTCGAGTTCAGGACGGCCTCGACTCCAACGAGGACGGTCTGCAGCTCCTCTGCGGTCAACTTCGAGCTGCCCACCCCTTGTTGGAGTAGGTGCTTTGCAGACTTCACATCTGCCTCCCATATTCCGCCCATGTGCGAAGCCCGCGGCGGTATGTTGTCGCGTTGTCGCAGTGCACGATCTGCGGACATCCTCGGCGCCCAACGAACCTTTGGAAGGCCAGTTGACAAATCTGAAACTACTTTTAAATGTACTGCTTTCGACGCAAAACAAAAAAACAAAAAGGGCAATGTAGGACTTGTATGGTGGCCTACTACGAATTTTCACTGTTGTCTCAATAGGGCCACAGAAATCCACGCCACATATGGAAAATGGGCGGAGAGCACGAACTCGATCTAAGGGTAAATCTCCCATGATTTGTGTCATCAGATGAGGCTTGCATTTAAAACAGCGTATGCATGACGGCACTATCTGACTGCAGACTTCCTGCGCGTTTACTATCCAAACGCGCTGTCGCAAGAGACTCACTAGTGCTCGTGGACCCACATGAAAATTCGACTCGTGCAAGTATCGGACGTAGCTCTAAACAAATTGAGAGCGCTTCGTCAACAATACTGGAAACTTGGCATCGTACGAAATAGGAGCTAGTCGCCCCCCGACCAGCAACAACGAAAAGGTAAGCCCAGCCTGAGAGGTTTCATGTACAAACGGACTTAGCTTCTGTAGGCTTGGGCTAACAACAAGATTTTTTCTAACATTTTTAATTTCCTCTTGATACTCGTGCTCTTGGACTATCTGGACTATTATTAAAAGCGTCTTGATATTCGACAGGTGAAGGTACATTATCAGAAGTATCTACTAATTTTGTACACTTCTTTATAAAGCGGACCATGTAAACGAACACTCGCAGCAGTTTTAAGTGAGTGGAAAATCCTTCTATCACATCCAACAAATATGAGGTAGAGACCATTGCAGTCAGTCCGACCGCACTCATCTTTGCTTCCATCTGCAAAATCTCTGGTGACGGATTAAACCGAGGGCTCGTTGGCCACTTATCTTCCGGCTCCGTTAAAAACGATGGACCTGTGAACCAAATTGATTTTATCGTTTCCTTTACGTCTCCACCTCTTGACACAATATCTGCCGGGTTCTGTTTAGTTGGTACATGCCGCCACGTGCTATCCTCTGACCACTCTTGAATCTCAGCAACTCTATTTGATACGAACGTTGACAACGACGATGGATGGGAACGAATCCAATGAAGACAAACTTCCGAATCTGACCAATATACACTTTGTTCGATCGGTGCTTTGATAAGAGGTTTTATTTTGCGACAGAGGTCCGCGAGAAGGTGAGCGGCACATAACTCAAGAGATCTCTTCTAACTGTGACAAGGCAAGCTGAATTTTGTTCCATGCGGTTTCCAAGTGCAGTGGAATGGACTCATCCCAATCTAGCTTATTAAGCCAAAGTTCCTGTAACAGGATCTTTCCTTTAATAAGGATCGGGCTTAATAAGCCAAGGGGGTCGAAAAGCTTTGACGTCACCGAAAGAATATTCCGCTTAGTCGCCCTTTGACCCATGACTGACATATCAATTTGGAATTTAAATACATCATCTTTAGGAACCCAAACGATTCCTAATGTTTTCGTCAGCTCTGAGTCCGAAAGTGTTATTGGCTTAACCGTGCTCTCGGATGCAGTAACTTCAGGCGAGTTTGAAAACCACTTGCTCAATTCAAACCCAGCTTTTTCAACCAGAGTTACTTAAGACTTAATTGTCTTTAGCTCCTCCACGCAATCAGCACCCGTTAACATGTCGTCGACGTAAAAGTCAGACCCAATAACTTTAGCAGCTCGAGGGAATGTATTTTTCGCGGATTCACTCAACCTCTTCAAACACACTTATGGCCAGGAATGGGGCTGGTGCAGTGCCATAAGTAACGGTGTTGAGCTTGCACAATTTTAAGGACTCAGACGGGTCTTTTCTCCACACTATCAACTGGTATCGTCGATTTGCTTCATTTACCATCACTTGACGATACATCTTTTTTATGTCGGCTACCAAAGCGAATTTGTTTAGCCGAAATCTAAGAAGAGTTGAGTAAAGCTCTTCCTGAATTGTTGGACCCACCATCAACAACTCATTTAAACACTTATGTGTGGATGTCTTGCAGGACGCATCGAAAACGACTCGTAGTTTGGTCGTTGTACTTTGCGGCCGCAAGACACACTGGTGGGGTATGACGTAGTGTGGAGAAGCAAGAACGTCATTGCTTGCAGGGGACATATGGCCTAGGGATTCGTATTCTTCCATAAATTCCAAATACATTTTCTTTAAGTTCGGATCTCGAGATAATCTTCTCTCGAGCGACAGAAATCGGCGTTTGGCTATCTCGAATGAATTGCCCAAAACGCTTGGATCCGACTTAAATGGAAGTTTAACTTCAAATCGACCTGAAGGCAGTATTTTTGTAGTCTTCCGATAATGTTCCTCACATAGCTCTTGTTCTGGCGACAACATCTTTTTAGAAGAAGGAACTTCTTCCAACGACCAGAATTTTTTCAAGTTTTTGTCTATTGACTCTAATACTTCCTCTTGGCAATTCAGACTAGAGACCGGCTGTGGAGGAGTTGAGCAATTTGCCCGATATTTTCCCGATACTATCCACCCAAGGAGAGTTTTTTGAAGGATGGGATGGTTCAGACCTTGTTTTATTTGGCCAACGGACAACAACTCGAAAAATTACTCAGCTCCAATTAGCATATCTATCCGCTGAGGTTTGTAAAAATATGGGTCTGCGGCAAGTTCTTTGGTAGGGTCCAATCTTTTACGTCCACAGACTGGTCAGGGTGATAGCCTGAAATGGTTTTCAAAACCCAAAAGTCGAACGAAAAATCGCTACCATTGACTCTCGACTTCACCACGGTGTGTATCTTTTTCTAAACTTGTGAATTAGTTTGACCAATTCCAAGCAAGTTGATGCACGATTCCTCCCTACGGATCTGTAAGCGTTGAGCAAGATCTTCTGTAATAAAATTCATTTGTGACCCTGAATCAAGTAATGCTCGGGCCAAGATGTGCTCACCATTTTTTGTTCGAACGCTTACGATCGGCGTTGCTAACAAATCCCTTTCTACAGACGACGCATGCAAAGCATGGGAAGTAGAAGGGCCATCATTCGTTAACGCTGGAGGAGGATTGTGTGGGTGGTGGTAATGCTAAGTTATTTTCGGTCACTGTAAATCGGTGCAGAAGCTTATGGTGCGATCTTGAACAGATTTGACACCTAGTCGGTTTCCAATTCGCTACCGTGTGACCTTTTCGTAGACAATTCAAACATAGGGAGGCTGACTTAACAAACTCAAACCTTTGCATTACAGCAGGGCGAGCAAACGGACTGCACTGGGCCAAAAAATGGTTGTTAGCGTTACAATGACTGCAAGCTGGTTTGGCTTCGGTAGAAGAACAAGCCAACGAAGTTCTATTCAGTTGCTTGCTGAACCCAGTTCTTTCTTGTTTTGGTTTGCCAGTCTCTTCAGCGGACAGATGCTGGTATCTACGATTTAGTATTTTTTCGAAATCGGACCACAGCGGCAATTCCTCATAATCCAGTGACTCTTCCCATTTTTGCTTGGTCACTGGATCCACTCTACTCAAAACTAAATGAATAATCATTGAGTTTGCAATTTTAGTATCATCTCCTATGGATAATAGTGATCCATAAATTGATGATACAGTGTCGATGAGACCCCTCAACGACGACGCAGACGGCTGGGAAATTTTCGGAAGGCTGAACAGTTGACGTATTTGGTTCGCAAAGATGAGACATTCGTTATCACAAACTCTTTTTAGACTAGCGATAGCTTTGTCGTCATTACTCTCGGTGACCTGGAATGCCTTGACAGTTCCTAAGGCTTCACCAGAGAGGCTAGAAATTAAATGATTAAATTTCTCGATAACTGGAATGTTCACATCTTTGTCAACTAATGTCTCGAAAAGACTTTTAGTATTTATTTGGAAGATTTGTATAATCGATAACGAGGGGTAGGGGGCGACTGTGATTGCAATAATATATATATATTTTCTTTTTTATTTTGTCCACAGGCAGTACGTTTAGGTTAGCACATATATTTATAATTAAATTTTTAGAACTTTTATTTTATTTTTTGCTCTAGTATTTTTTCTACGTACGTTTGCGCCAAGAATTGAAAGGAGGGTGCAATATTCCAGGACAAGACGGTTTTTAATTTGTCTTATTTAAACTTTCAATTTTTTGCACAAATACCTGGGGTTCTGCTTTCGGATCCTTTAATCCTGCGGCCACTTTCCTTGTACAATCGCTAAGCTCTGTGAACTTGGTTAAACACCAAGGACGCATTGGTTTGTTTTTTTTGGAACTAAGAAAACCTTTCAATATTAATTTAAGTGTGTTCATTTATATGAGTTAGTACAGGCACTTCTCTAAGGCAGTTTTGGGCACCCCTGTTTGACAGGGTTGGAGACAGCTTTGCCTCTCTTTTGTTGCACATACTCCTCAGGGCTTTTTGGGGAGTTTTTGGGATTAAGCCCACAGATGTATCGATTACGCATTTGTACCTCCTTTTGCTCAACTGATAAAAGAGCGCTGCCGCCTAATGTGAGACTCCAATTGTAGGGATAGATATGAGAGTAAAGGACAGTGTAAAATATTTCAATATATATTGACTCAAATATTTATAAGGACAATAATAATAGAAGTGGTGAAAAGGCTGTCATCTAACTTGTATAGCAGGGGGACTAACATGGGAACAATCTTGTGCCGTTAATTTGTACCACGTAAGAGCGGCTGGAAAAAGGTCCCAGTACGGGCATATATATGCCGTGGCCGCTGGCAAATCGTAGTTGGGCGGGGAGCCCTCTTTCGCAAATTATCCCAATCCTAGTCGAAATAGCATATGCAGAGGGATAAGTGTCGGTGAAGGGACTAGTGTAGTATGCACATATATTGAATACCCACTGTACCGAAAGTACTTAAAGGGTACGCGCTGTAACACTTTGTTGCAGTGTTTATATATTTCAAAGTCCCGGTCATAAACCCTAAGTGGCTAAGCTATGGCTTTTGAGGGAAACCCTCCAAAATATATTACCACAAGGCACAACTCACTCAGCAACCCAAGTACAAATTATAAATCAAAAACTAATAACGAAACCGAATATTCCCAAGCCACTGCCGAAACCACCACAAGTCTGCCCGACCGACTGCCCCGGACCTCTCAACTCTACGGCATGCAATTGCGCATGCATGAAGTCGAAGACCAGCCCAAGAAAATTGCAGCAGATGTCAAGCGTGGGAGGCACGACCGCCACCTGCGCCTTCGAGGGAGCGTCAGCGTAGCCGGCGACAACCAGCTGACGTGGAAGGAAGAAAGGGGAATCAACCAATCCGGAAACAAATTTTTTTTTACCCATGCACTGCGTTGCATAATTTTTTTGATTGCACTGCGATGCATATTTTTTTATATACATATAATATAATATTTTATGAAATTGAGCGGAACTTTTTTTGCCCGATTAGACGTGTGGCCCGTAAAGCCATGCAAAAAACTAGGTAGGAAGCTTGTTAATTTAAACGCGCAGTAACGCGATAAATAAATTTTCAATAGAAAATGATAATAATTTTAATAAAACACTTTACACATAAAATAAAAGTATATGTAAAACCCACCAAAATGACTTTGGACATAAAAACAGTGGATTCCACTGCCAATGTCATAAACAAGGTAGAATCTAGCAACATAAATCTATATTGGGTACATACAGTGGCGGCGCGAGCCTCGTTGGCGCTCGGGGCGAAAGACGCTTTTGCCGCCCTTTTTTGCATTGATAAATTTTTTTTTTTTTTTTTTTTTTTTTTTTGCTAAAATTTTTCGGCTTCCTCGTTGGCGCTCGGGGCCAAAGACGCTTTTGCCGCCCTTTTTTGCATTGATACAATTGTTTTGCTTTTTAATTTTTTTTTTTTTTTTTTTGCTAAAATTGCACCAATTTTGCCGCCCCTTAGTCTTGGCGCTCGGGGCGACTGCCCCTTTCGCCCCCCCCCTCGCGCCGCCACTGGGTACATATACTCTTAATAATCATTTTTGTTATCATGTGCGCCAATTTCTTTTACAAAATGTACAAGCTGCAAACTAATTGTCCGAAAAAAAGATATATAAGCCAGGGAAATGACCTGGATAAAATATAACCAGAACAATAAATAAAAAAAAATAAAAAAAAAAAAAGGACAAACAACAATGATTACACATAAATGTTAACACCTAAAATCTAAAAAAATGAAATAACAAAAAATAAATATAAAAACATTTCAATATATTCTTCTTACAAAGTATGGCTACACTAAAGGCATGGAATGGAACAAATTGTATGCGGAATTATCAAACATTAAAACTAATTTTGACCGATCGTACAAATCCCTAACTCAGAATAGACCTATCCAAAAGAACACGGATAGGAAGCATGTTGAAATATTAGTAGAGTGCTTTAATTAAGCGCGATTGCTAATACATGATCACAGGGAAAGATTAAATCAAGATCATTGGTCACAGGTATCGAAACTTTTGATACGACTACGATCTAATTTAATATTTGTTAAACAAAAGTTCAGTTTGGAAGTATCGGTACCAACCGTTCTAAACACTTCAATAGCAGTTGACACTGCACCTGTCCCGGAATCAACAGAAACGAACGAATCAGAAGAGCTTTCCGAAGTAAACCTCAAAATAGAAGATAAAGATTTGAAAAATTTTACAATTCCGGCGGTATACACTGATCTGGACAATTCAACAGATTCAGATACTTCAAGTGGAATAGAAAACAAAATAAGTAACTCTATCACAATGCCACACTCAAATATTGATTTTATTAATACAGCATCCAAGCTTATACCAGTTTTTGATGGTAAGGCTGAAATTTAACAAGTTTCATTGATGCTTTACAAATATTAGAATCAATAAAAGGTGAGCACGAAGAATTAGCGGTATCCATAGTGAAAACAAAGCTAAAAGGTGTCGCCAGAAATCTTATCGGTAATGAAACAACAATTACTGAAGTGATTTCCAGACTAAGAGGCAACGTCTAAGGCGAAACTGTTAAAATATTATCAGCGAAGCCGATAATACCTGCAGCAGCGCAATAAAACTGCTAACCAATATACACAAGAAATTGAGCAGATGACAAAAGCCTTAGAAGGCGCATACATAACAGATGGTTTACCTTTAGAGCTAGCCAGAAGTTATTCCACGCAGCATGCAGTCAAAGCAATGACTAAAAATTGCACAATCGATTAGGTAAAACTTATCATGCAAGCTGGCACCTATAGTACTATGAACGATGCCGATTCCAAATTTGTCAATAGTTGCACTGAAGCAACTGGAAGCAACAGTCAAACACCGTCCTATATTACAAGAATTATCCACAGCGCGGCTCAAAACGCGGACGTGGAAATTATAGAGGTAATTAACAACAATAACTATAACAAAAATTACCAAACTAACAATAGAGGACGAGGCCAACATAGAGGAAACTATAGAGGAGGTGGAAATTCGACCCGAGGCCACAATGGCAATAACCAAGGCAATGTCAGAATTACCCAAAACACTAACCAAAACACATCGGAAAACTCCCAAAGCCCTTTAAATACTCAACAATAAAAGAGGTCAGATTTCATACCATTAATCTCAGCCAAAATATATATATATATTTTTTTTTTTTTTTGCGCGCGGTTCCCACTGCATACGTACAGCCCACCTCCCGCCCAACCGACCGAGGAGCGTCTGCCGCATAACGTACGGCTCGAATCGCGGGAATAAATTCGAGTTAGTATAATGAGTATAGTATATAAGTTTAAATAGAAGGATTATAAAGAAAACGAGGAAGAATTAGTATGTTCTTGTAGGTAATTTAAAATGGAGGTTTTCAAATTTGACAGGGAAGAAAGAGAAATAATATTATACAGACCATTGTAGTTCGAACATAAAATCCTAAGAATGGCTTAAGAATAAAGGACTAAAGTTTCTGGTCCTTCTATTCGGAACGTTAAACTGTAAGCGTGTTAGTAAGTGCTGGCTATCTACATCACCATTAATAAGGTTGTGTAGGAAAACGACACCCAGCATTGTTCTAGGATTTTTTAAGGAGGGTAAGTTTATTAGTAGGAGTCTACTATTATACGAAGGTAGGTGAAGATTTGCGTCCCAGTTAAGTCCCCTAAGAGCAAATAATAAGAAGTTTTTTTGTACGGATTCTATGCGGTCTTGATGAACACCGTATTGGGGTCACCAGACACATGAACCGTACTCCAGTATCAGGCGGACCAAGGATATAAATAAGCTTTTAGTAATGTAAGGGTCGTTAAATTCCTTAGCCCATCTTTTAATAAAACCGACAACACCTTTAGCCTTATTAACCATTGAAGAAATATGGTCGGAAAATTTAAGTTTTATGTCTAAGAGGACACCAAGATCATTAACCTGAGTTAATTTTTCTAAGGCAATCCCAGAGAGATTGTACGAAGCCTGGTGAGGACTAGTACGATAAAAAGACATAAGTTTGCATTTTGATCCGTTAAGTACTAAGTCATTAGCTAAACACCATTTTTGAAAATTGTCAAGATCCGACTGGAGTCTGTTTTGGGCAGACGGGAACTTATATTGCAGACAAAGCTTAACATCGTCTGAATACATTAGTACCAGCGCGTTCGTTATGGATGGGGGCAAGTCATTTATAAAAAGAGTGAATAGTAATGGGCCAAGATGGCTTCCTTGAGGGACACCAGATGTGGCACGGACTAAGCGGGAGTATTGATTTTTAAATAAGACTCTCTGTGTTCTTCCATTTAAATAGCTGGAGATCCACGTAATGAGGTCGGTTGAGAATCCCAAAAGATTTAGTTTACTCAACAAGAGTGAGTGATTAACTGAATCAAATGCTTTACTAAAGTCTGTGTAAATAACATCAGTTTGAAGTCCCTTTTGGAAGCCATCTAAAACAAAGGATGTCAACTCCAATAAGTTAGTGGTGGTAGAGCGACGCTTAATGAAACCATGCTGACATGGAGAAATTATTGATGAGCATAGGTGTTGCAAATGAGGAGTTATTAATTTTTCGAATAACTTTGGAATCGCTGACAATTTTGAAATGCCTCTGTAGTTGGCAGCATCGGATTTTTTCCCCTTTTTGTGCAGAGGAATTATGAAAGATTCCTTCCATTTAAAGGGGAAAATCGAAGATTCCAAAGATAAGTTAAATAGTTTTTGAAGAGGTTTGCACAGAGCCCTAGCACAGTATTTTAGCACACAGGCTGGTACTCCGTCGGGGCCTGGCGAATAAACTGGTTTTACCTTTTGAAGATCCAATAGTATATTGTTTTCAGAAAGAAATGAAACAAATATACTATTAGTTGGTTGAATGTTGTAACTTAACATATGTCATTATGAACTACCCAGTTCCGCACGACGCGGACAGTGCTAGACGTTTCGTAGCATTTTGTAACTATTATAGACGTTTTATAAAAAATTTCGCCGACTATTCACGGCTCATAGCAAGATTATGTAAAAAGAATGTTCCTTTTAAATGGAACACACCAATAAATGCTTTCGACAGAGTGATAGTGGACACTATTGGTCCACTGCCAAAATCAGAAAATGGCAATGAGTATGCAGTCACTTTAATATGTAATTTAACAAAGTATTTAGTTGCCATACCTATTCCGAATAAAAATGTTAATACTGTCGCTAAAGCAATATTTGAATCCTTTATCCTGAAGTACGGTCCAATGAAGACGATCGTTACGGACATGGGAACAGAATACAAGAATTCAATTATGGACGATTTGTGCAAATATTTAAATATTGAAAATATAACGTCCACAGCACACCACCACCAAACAGTTGGAACAGTAGAAAGAAGTCATAGAACTTTTAATGAGTACATACGATCTTACATATCGGTTGATAAAACCCGTTTGGGACGTATAGCTTCAATATTTTGTCTTTTGTTTCAACACGACCCCCTCTATGGCACATACTTATTGTCCATATGAGCTAGTATTCGGTAAAAAAAGTAATTTACCGAAACATTTTAATAGGGAGCTAAGGAGACTAAGTATAGATTAGACGTAGCCTATAAAAGAGCTAGAGTTATATTAGAAGCAAATAAAAATATAAATAAACTACTATACCATCATAAAGTACGGGATATAGATATATCAGTAGGTGACCCAGTTTTATTAAAAAACGAGACAGGTCTATGACCTGTAGTTAGATCCTAAATATACAGGTCCGTATATGGTAACGGCAATAGGAGATAGATATAACATAGTAATAACAAATAATGAACATAAGAAACATAAGGATAGATTAAAAATAATTATTTCATAAATTTAGTATGGCCATACAAAGACACACATACATAGATCAATAAATAAACATATTCTTTTAATAATTTCAATTTCTTTGATTCTAATAACATAATACAAAAAAAAATAAATTAAAAAAAAGGATGTATTAACCAGAAATTTGTATTATAAAAATAACTTCATTACATTACTTTATTTTTTAAAAGGAGGGAGATGTAGTATGCACATATAGTGAATAGCCACTGTACCGAAAGTACTTAAAGGGTACGCACTGTAACACTTTGTTGTTTACATAATTCAAAGTCCCGATCATAAACCCTAAGTGGCCGAAATATGAACCGATCGCTATGGCTTAGCCCGCACACAAGAAGTGCTAGCGTCGGCATAATTGTAACGAACGGACAGCATATGCATACCCCCTCGCGCCTCCACTTGAGAACGCATAGCAATATATAAGTACATTCCTTTATACATAAGTATATAGGTACATAACCGTCTCTCTGCCGCCGCCTGCGAGCAGCGCAGCTACGAGACTTAGCCTTAAAGAATATTGTAAAAGAATAGAGACACTTCGATCGTTGGAGCGGCACCATTGTTGCTCCAATCAAATAAACTCCAAACATATTTTAATACAAAATAAAACCAAACATATTTCAATACAAAATAAAAAAGAACATATTTCATGGCGACCGTGACTAGAGTCACAAAGAGCAGCGGAACGGCAGGAATGTGGCAATAGGACAAGGAGGATATACGAAAAAAACACGTCTGAGTGAGTAGAGCGTTCGTGATGGTACGTGGAGGTAAAAGAAATTAAATTAACAAAAGAATAGCCCGCATAAAGTGGCTGCTATTTGCTTGCTGGGGCGGTGGCGACCCCATGGACGACGGCCCAAAAACCTTATAATGGACTTGAATTTTTGAGGGAAACCCTCCAAAATAGAGTACCACAAGGCACAACTCACTCAGCAAGCCAAACTCAAATTATAAATCAAAAACTAATAACGAAACCGAATATTCCCCCGAAACCACCACAAGTCTGCCCGACCGACTGCCCCGGACCTCTCAACTCTGCGGCATGCAATTGCGCATGCATGAAGTCGAAGACCAGCCCAAGTAAATGGCAGCAGATATCAAGCGTGGGTGGCACGACCGCCACCTGCGCCTTCGAGGGAGCGTCAGCGTAGCCAAACCGGCGACGACCAGCTGTCGTGGAAGGAAGAAAGGGGAACCAACCAATCCGGAAATAAAATTTTTTTTACCCATGCACTGCGTTGCATAATTTTTTTGATTGCACTGCGACGCATATTTTGCCCGATTAGCCCGATCTGCCCGTAAAGCAATGCAAAAACTTGGTAAGGAAGTTTGTTAATTTAAATGCGCAGTAATGCGATAATAAAACCCACCAAAATGACTTTGGACATAAAAACAGTGGATTTCTCTGCCAATGTCATAAACAAGGTAGAATCTAGCAACATAAATTTATATTGGGTACATATACTCTTAATAATCATTGTTGTTATCATGTGCGCCAATTTCTTTTACAAAACTTTCAAGCTGCATACTAATTGTCTGAAAAAAGATATATAAGCCAGGGAAATGACCTGGAGAAAATTAAAAAAAAAAAACCGGGGAAATTAAAAAAAATAATAATAATAATTAAAAAGAAACAGCACAAACAACAATGATTACACATAAATGTTAACACCTAAACTCACCTGAAATATAAAAATATTTCAATATATTCTTCTTACAAAGTATGGCTAAACTAAAGGCATGGAATGGAACAAATTGTATGGGAATTATCAAACATTAAAACTAATTTTGACCGATCGTACAAATCCCTAACTCAGAATAGACCTATTCAAAATAACACGGTTAGGAAGCATGTTGAAATATTAGTAGAGTGCTCCCTAATGCTAATACATGATTACAGGGAAAGATTAAATCAAGATCATTGGTCGCAGGTATCGAAACTTTTATCTAATTTAATATTTGATAACCAAAAGTTCAGTTTGGAAATATCGGTACCAACCGTTCTAAACACTTCAATAACAGTTGACAGTGCACCTGACCCGGAATCAACAGAAACGAACGAATCGGAGTCAGAAGAGAGAAGTAAACCTCAAAATAGAAGATAAAGATTTGAATAATCTGGTGTGTATACACTGAATTCAACAGATTCAGATACTTTAAGTGTAATAGAAAACAAAATAAGTAAGTCTATCACAATGGCACAATGAAATATTGATTTTATTAATACAGCATCCAAGCTTATGATGGATAGGCTGAAAATTTAACAAGTTTCATTGATGCTTTACAAATAATAGAATCAATAAAAACAACAATTACTGAAGTGATTTCCAGACTAAGAGGCAACGTCAAAGGCGAAACTGTTGAAGTATTATCAGCGAAGCTGATGAATCTACAGCAGCGCAATAAAACTGCCAACCAATATACACAAGAAATTGAGCAGATGACGAAAGCCTTAGAACTAAAAATTAGATGACTAAAAATTCTTAGATGACTAAAATTTGCACAATCGATAAGGTAAAACTTATCGCGGACGTGGAAATTATAGAGGTAATTTTCGTGGTAATCATAATAACTGCAACACCAATAACTACAACAACAATAACTATAACAACAATTACCAAAATAACAATAGAGGACGAGGCCAACATAGAGGAAACTATAGAGGAGGTGGAAATTCGACCCGAGGCCAATAGGCAATAACCAAGGCAATGTCAGAATTACCCAAAACACTAACCAAAACACATCGGAAAACTCCCAAAGCCCTTTAAATACTCAACAATAAAAGAGGTCAGAGAGGTTCACACCATTAATCTCAGCCAAAATATATTCGTTTCGTTTTTCAATGTAGCTACTGGAAAAGAACTTATCCTTTTAAAAGACACAGGTGCAGACTTTTCTATTTTAAAAGAAACTTCGGATAACTTCCAAAACATCCAAGATGATTACATCATAGACATAAAAGGCATAAGTCAAGAAATAACCAAATCCCAAGGTTTAGTTTCTATAGAGATACAGAACTAATTACTATAACTAAATACTATATACTAAATTCACATTTCCCAATTCCATGCGATGGAATAATAGGCATCGACTTCATAAAAAAATACAACTGTCAATTGGTCTTCAAGCCAAGATTAGACCCAATACAGACCAATCTGAAGATTGGCTTATAATTCGACCCAATAATTTACAATTTCCAATTAGGGTACCAATAGCTCATAGTGCTGGCAATAACTCAATACTTTTGCCAGCAAGATCCCAAGTTATTCGGAAAATTGAACTTAATTCAAAAGAAGGCAGTGTATTAAGTCCAAATCAGGAAATTCAGCATGGTATTTACGTTGCAAATACCATAGCAACATCAAATAATGCCTTCATAAGACTATTAAACACAACAAATACCGACCAAGTAGTCAGTACAGATAACCTAACATATGAATCACTTTCGAACTACGATGTAGTCAACACAAATTCAGACAATAGAAAAAAATCCGTACTATCACAACTTTTTAAAAACTTCCCTCCACAGTTCAAGTCACAGCTTTCTAGCTTATGCACCCAAAACAGCGATATATTCGGATTGGAAACCGAATCAATAACCACAAATAATTTTTATAAACAGAAACTGAGATTAAAAGATGATGAACCAGTCTATATAAAGAACTATCGAAGCCCACATAGTCAGGTGAACGAAATACAAAAGCAAGTAGGAAAATTAATCTCTGACGGGATTGTCGAACCATCAGTATCTGAATACAATAGCCCATTGTTACTTGTTCCTAAGAAATCATCCCCCGGGTCAAATGTAAAGAAATGGCGATTAGTAATTGATTACCGCCAGATTAATAAAAAATTACTATCTGATAAATTTCCATTACCTAGAATTGATGATATTTTAGTTCAACTAGGTCGAGCAAAATACTTTTCATGTCTTGACTTAATGTCAGGATTCCATCAAATTGAACTAGAAAAAGGTTCAAGAGATATAACTTCTTTTACAACGAGCAACGGCTCATATCGCTTCACGCGATTACCCTTCGGATTAAAAATAGCTCCTAATTCGTTTCAGAGAATGATGAGTATTGCGTTCTCTGGTTTAGAACCTTCTCAAGCATTCCTTTATATGGATGACTTAGTAGTAATTGGTTGTTCCGAAAAACATATGCTTAAGAACTTAACAGATGTTTTTGAGAAATGTAGGAAATACAACCTAAAGTTACATCCAGAAAAATGTTCATTTTTTATGCGTGGAGTGACTTTTCTAGGCCATAAGTGCACTGAAAAAGGAATACTTCCAGATGACAAGAAATACGATGTCATTATGAACTACCCAGTCCCGCACGACGCGGACAATGCTAGACGTTTTGAAGCATTCTGTAACTATTTTTCGTTTCGTTTTATAGAAAATTTCGCCGACTATTCACGGCACATAACAAGATTATGTAAAAATAATGTTCCTTTTAAATGGACGGATGAGTGTGAAAATGCATTTCAATACTTAAACACAAAATATATGGAACCTACCCTGCTACAATATCCAGATTTCACTAAAGAATTCTGCATAATAACAGATGGAAGCAAGCATGTGGAGCGGTTTTAAGTCAAGACCATAATGGTCTCCACCTTCCCATTGCATACGCATCAAGAGCATTTACAAAAGGTGAAAGTAACAAATGTACTACTGAGCAGGATTTAGCTGCAATTCATTGTGCGATATTACATTTCAGACCGTATATATATGGAAAACATTTCATAATAAAAACAGACCATAGACCTTTAATATACCTCTTCTCAATGATCACTCCCAGTTCTAAACTGACACGTATGAGGCTCGAACTCGAGCCCAACGTATACGACATCATAAACAATGATGATGATCCAATTCAAGTAGGTCATACTGGCATATCAAAAACTTTGGCCAAAGTAAAAAGACACTATTACTGGAAAAGCATGTCTAAAGAGTACGTAAGAAAATGTCAAAATTGCCAGAAAGCCAAAATAACTAAACACACAAAGACCCCTTTAGCAATTACAGACACACCAATAAATGCTTTCGACAGAGTGATAGTGGACACTATTGGTCACCTGCCAAAATCAGAAAATGGCAATGAGTATGCAGTCACTTTAATATGTAATTTAACCAAGTATTTAGTTGCCATACCTATTTCAAATGAAAATGCTCATACTGTTGCTAAAGCAATATTTGAATCTTTTATCCTGAAGTATGGTCCAATGAAGACGTTCATTACGGACATGGGAACAGAATATAAGAATTCAATTATAGACGATTTGTGCAAATATATAAATATTGAAAAAATTACATCCACAGCACACCACCACACAGTTGGAACAGTAGAAAGAAGTCATAGAACTTTCAATGAGTACATACGATCTTACATATCGGTTGATAAAACTGATTGGGACGTAAGGCTTCAATATTTTGTCTTTTGTTTCAACACGACCCCTTCCATGGCACATATTTATTGTCCATATGAGCTAGTATTCGGTAAAACATGTAATTTAACGAAACATTTTAATAGCATAGATAGTGTAGAAGCACTATATAATATAGGTGACTATGCTAAGGAGAGTAAGTATAGATTAAAAGTAGCCTATAAAAGAGCTAGAGTTATGTTAGAAGCAAATAAGAATAGAAATAAACTACAATACGATCATAAAGTACGGGATATAGATATATCAGTAGGGGACCAAGTTTTATTAAAAAACGAGACAGGTCATAAGTTAGATCCTAAATATACAGGTCCGTATATGATAACGGAAATAGGAGATATAGATAACATAGAAATAACAAATAATAAACATACGAAACAAACAGTTCATAAGGATAGATTAAAAATCTTTATTTCATAAATTGCACTTAGTATGACCATACAAAGACACACATATATAGATAAATAAATAAACATATTCTTTTAATAATTTCATTTTCTTTGATTCTAATAACATAATACAAAAAAAAAATAAAAAAAAAAGATGTATTAACTAGAAATTTTTATTATAAAAATAGCTTTATTACATTACGTTATTTTTCAAAAGGAGGGAGTTGTAGTATGCACATATATTGAATACCCACTGTACCGAAAGCCTCCACTTGAGAGCGCACAGCAATATATATAAGTAAATTCCTTTATACATAAGTATATAGGTACATAGCCGTCTCTCTGCCGCCGCCTGCGAGCAGCGCAGCTACGAGACTTAGCCTAGAGCCTTAGACTTAAAGAATATTGTAAAAGAACAGAGACACTTCGATCGTTGAAGCGGCATCATTGCTGCTCCAATCAAATAAACTCCAAACATATTCCAATCAAATAAACTCCAAACATATTTTAATACAAAATAAAACCAAACATATTTCAATACAAAATAAAACCAAACATATTTCACTAGATCCATTGACTAAATCCTTTCCACGGCGGACTGGAAGGTCGCCGGAGCCGGACCCGGTATAAAATACGGAGCATGAAGGAGAAGGTCCTGAAGGAGAGTCGGATGAAGAGGAGGATATTCTGGAGGGGTACACCCCGGTAGAGAGCTACTTGGCAACGGCTCTGAGACGTGTCGATATGAAAAAGAATGCACTCCGATGCGGAGGTTAGTGTGCTGAGGAATCTTAAGTATGACTCTGACTATTATGTAGATCAATTTCCATGTAGATCTACTCCACCTTGCGGAGAGTGGAGCTACAATATCCCTCATCTAGGTATACAAATATCCAAGACCCATATAATGATTTTTGCAGAAGTGGCAAAGACATAGAAGAAAAGGAAACGACCTGTTATGCCGGGACGTTGGCGGACACCAATTTACCTATTTTTATAGTCTTTATTAATGATGTCAATATGCGAGAACTTTAAAACTTCGTGTTTTTTTGTCACTCGTTAGCTTCACCGTCTTCTTCTTTTGTCTCTGGTGATGGTCGACGCCTTGCCTTCTTCTCGGCCGTTACTAAGCTTATATATACGTTTATATATATAGGTTTACTTATTCTAACATTTTGCCACAGTTATTCTAATAATTTAAATCTGCGCATAAATATATTACGGCGGCAACATTTCCTCCTCCGTAATTGATCCCGGTTCGTGGTCACTTACCATCCTCCAAGCCGACGCCCAAAACCGCTACCTTCGTTGATGGTCTTTCCAAAATGTCGTGCTGGGTCTTAATAGTCACGCAACGAACTTGTCACTCGTCCTTTTAACCACTGGTTCCTGGGGAGGAGCTCATCCACGATAACTACGATTCTTCCAATGGTTATTGGAGATACCTTCTCAAACCTTTTGGTGCGCCTGGTTAATACGGGCGCATACTTTATAATCAATCTGAGTCTCATTCCATCTACGCTGTAGATTCATTCCCACTTTTGGCAGTGGAATTTATCCATTCGCTGATCTCAACATCAGGTGGTTCGGGGTCAGGGCGGCGTCATCCTCAGTGTCCAGACTCACAAATGTGAGCGGTCGCTAGTTGATGATAAATTGTGCCTCCATCAATGCGTTTCTCAGGCCCGCGTCGTTAAAGAGTAATTTGGGCAAAAGTTCATTAAAATTATTTTTGTTGTCCGGACGACTCCCTCTCATTCCCCACCCATGTGTGGCGTTCCTGGTGGGTTTTGCCGTCAATGCTCTTATTGTGCTAGATCTTTTTCAGCTCTTCACGTACGTCTTTTTCCGTGGCTCTGAAATTTGTACCATTGTCTGAGAATATTTTCTTGGGTGTCCCTCGAAGGCCACCCTTTGATTGGCACATGATTGATTGGCACATGACACATGAGCTAGTATCCAGACTATAGGCGATGTCAAAATGCACCGCGCGAACGTGAGGCAGGTGAACAGAGCTTCTCTTCTTTTCTCTTTGCGCCTGCCAACGTTCACCAATAGCGGGCCAAAATAATCGACGCCTGGGCAGATAAATGGTCTCTGGAGCTTCTCATTCTCGTACGGTCTGGACGTTGTTCAGGCAATAAACTCTATCGGAATTGATTTCCGAGATTTGGAGTGATGCTTTCACGGATTCACTCTCAAATCGAGTTGCCTCTGCGGTCCACTGTAAACACATTGGCGCAGTTTGGCCTTGTCTTTGGAATACAGATGCGTCTAAAAGGTCGTGGATGATCTTTCGTCTAGGAATGCATTTCGATCAAGCTGATGCCATAGCGTAGCTTAACTTGAATGGCGCGAAAGAATTGACTTCCGTGGTCTGTCCTGTTCCGTGTGAAGTAGCTTATGATGCCTTCTTGTACAGCCGTTAACTCCAGAGTTGCCGGTTCGGCATCTTTTGCGATGTACTTTAAGGCAGCAGAAACAGGCTTTACCCGCTCTGCTATAAGAATACTTGTCATTGTGATAGGCGGTGACTAAACCCACCGCAATCTACGCATCCAATTTGGACTTGCTGCTGAGCTGCTTCCGTCTGGCTCGCGTTCAATTGTGCTTGTCCTCGTGATAGTCGATTTGTAAAACCATGTTTCCACCACTGACGATGCTACCTCTGCGATCTTGTACAGTCAATCACTGAATGATTTAACTGCTGCTTTCCTATCGTTGCGGGGTTGCATTGCCCAGTTTAGCTTGTGTTGGGTGGCTTATCTACGATCCTTGACCATCATTGGATGTTTAAGATGCGCCTTTAGATCGCATGCCTCCATAATCGCAAAGATGTTGCGAACTGCTAGCGCGTACTTTTTTAACACAATCTGTCATTGGGTGGTGCCAGTCTTCGCACCTTTTCCACCATTCTCTCTACCACCATGCTCTAATTTGCCGAAGAATATCTTCAAAGTACTGATGACATCTGGAACTAGGTTTCAAAGTAGGAGTTTATCTCTCATCAGTTCGTGAGCCTTTTCTTTAAGCGACTTTTGCAGACGTAGCCGCGTTAGTATACCTGGCTCCTGTTTTCGAACGTGCTGTTGGACGTTGGAAGATTCTTGGGTATAGCTTGCCGTTCCGCTATTTGACTGCTCGTTAGTGAATCTGTACCTGCAACCAACCCGGCTTCCGGTACATCAGCTGGGTTCATCTGCATTAGAAGTTGATACGTTTCTTCTGTTAACTTTGCCTCCGATTGTCTTTTATACTCCAGCATCTTTAAAAGTAATAGGCTGATCCGGTCCGAATTACTTTCCTGCACGTGTATGTTTTTTCCGCTGCCGATATCGATTAGAGTATCAACAGTACTCTGCCTACGGGAACGGCCTAGCTCAGGGAAGAGGCAAGGGGGTCGGTTACTTCCTAATCAGCATCACCGCCACACAATAAAAATTTGTAGACAGAGTTAGGAAAGGGGCTACAGTCATCTGGAAGGATACGAAGTCGAGACAGGAAACCTTGCTGTTGGAAGAACTAAGGTGGTGAGGTTCTTCTGCTTTGCCCGCCCAACCTGTAAAGAATCCACATCGAATTGCTGCTGCCCTTACCCATCTACATTGAAATCGATCAGCTCAGGTGCCCATAAAAATTATAAATTTACTTCATTTTAAAATCAAACTTCAATACAAAAACATAATTGCATCTTCTTCAGACTCATGATTAACCTAAACCCTTACTCCTAATTGGTCCTAATCCTACAAAATGAGTTTAATATAGCTTAATTGACAAATTGGAATGTAATGTAAAAAGGTGTAGATAAAGAATTATATGTATGTATGTAAAGTAGGAGTTAAGGTAGAACGTCTACCCAATCATTTGGATATGGACTGACTATTCATACGTTTTCCTATAGAGGCACTGTTACATGATCAAGTCACAATATTTACTCACGCAACCATTCCTCGAAGTCCGCAGGCCTGTAGACGAGAACGCTGGATGTTTTGGGTGATCAGGTTAAATGCGAATTAAATTATGGAGTTTTGATGCATGTTGCCAAAATCTTATCAATGCTCTACAGGAAAAGAAGATGAGTCTAGGTACGATCGAATATACTTTACAAAAAAAATAATAAAAATTAAATTCTACTTAATAATACACTAATCCTGGCACAGCTTGTCGCGCTTCTCTCCTGGTTGTTATTGTTATTGTTGAATCGTCACTATGGACGAGATGTCTGCCTCAGCGATCGTCGGCTAGCCCATCAGGTTAAATGCGGTCGGCTCAAACGAACATGCGGTTCTGCGCCGGAAAGTGAGGTTTTGTCCTCCACGCTCCTGGGTGGCCAGGTTCCAGCTCCGCTCCTGATCTTCTGCGGCCCCAATCACGCACACGTCGCCGGCCACAGACCTCGCCTATCGTGGTTCGAGTCTGTACCGGGTTCGCGCACGTTTAGGGGCTGATCGAGGAAAGCTTTTCCTGGATTCCTGACCGATGATCCACGCGGTGTCTCCGTCGTAAACCTCTGGGTCGAAACTCGATCGGTTGCTTGACGTAGGCTTTTGGTGAGCGCTACGTAAACGATCGGGGGGGTTTTCTAACACTTCCTAGAACCTGGCCTTGATTCCCACAGGTGACAATTTTGCGTTTATATGCTTAGCCTGGTTGCTTAAAACAAAATTTCTTTTTATGACTTCCTGACCCACTTCGAATGTTCGATGTCGAGCACGTAAGTCGTAGTTGTTTCGGTTTTTCTCGTAAGCTTTTGTCAATCTCTTCACGATTTCAGCTCGTATAATCGGAAACTCGTCTGCTCTAGACACCTTGGCGGATCCATCGGACAACATCTGGATATTTCTCAACAACCTATAATCTTTTCCATTAGTTAGCATATGCTGGCCAAAGATTACATAGTAGGGGGATTCTCCAATGGATTGGTGAATGTTATTTCTCAAGGCAGAATTAATTTTTCCTATATACAAGTCCCACAACCTTTGATCTAACCGAATATATGATCGTAGGACTGCATTGATCGACCGGTTGACGCGCTCCGCCGCGTTGGATTGCGGAGAGTAAGCACCAGTGAAAATATGTTGGATTCCATGCTTGGATGTAAAGGCTGCGAAGTCCTGGCTTTTAAACTGAGTGCCATTATCGCTAACCAGAACCTCAGGAGTTCCAAAACATACAAAAATCTCATCTTCTAAATAATCCATCTTTACCTTAGATGTGAACTTTTTTACTGGCCTTAGCCAAGTAAATTTGGAGAAATGATCTAGAAGAATTAATATGCCTATATTTTCGTGCCGGGTTCTTGGGAATGGACCTATGAAGTCAATATAGATCCGCTGAAATGGTCTTTCACTTGTGGCTTGCACACCCATAGGCGGTCGAAGACGTTGTGTCGGATGTTTACAACGGTTTTGCAATGCCAGACTTTTTTGTTCTGATAATGTCGAAGAGAGTTGGGTTTGGTATGCTTCTAAAGCATTTGTTATGAGTTCCTGAATTCTACCTTTTGAAATGCTAGTCGCTCTTTGTGAACCTCCAGTACGTGGTGAACGCTGAGCTTGTGAGGTGGTGCTCGGACGATTATTGGATACGGTTGAGGTTGACCTTGTGGCAGGTCTGGTATTCGGGCGAGTTCTCGGAACGGCACCTGTTCGCGAGTTTAAATTGGATCCATTTTGACCCCTCGGAACTTCTAAGGTAGAGTCTTGTGATCCTCGCGTGCTATTATTTAGCTGCGAAGATAAGCATGGTTGTCGACAATTTGGACACGTTTCATTTTGCTGTAACCATGCAGTTACGAACGTTCGATGAAAGCGGTGTTGACATGGAGTTTCAACAAATTCTACCTCGGCGTTGGTATCATTGCATACGGAGCATTGCACCGACTCAACGGCCAATCTTGAACTATTTTCAGGACTACGCCGGACTGACATTGTTTCGATTTTGATATTCAACAACAACCGAAAGATAACGAAAGCTGATTAATAACACAGCTCCACAAAAAAAAAAAAAAAAAAAAATTCTGAGATCAGACCATACCTTCTTTATGGATTTGGGGTCGCTGAATCCGAATCCGTGGTCAGTTGGTCGCCATCACGTCAGGTTTTCGAGAAAATAACGGTTGAATAGTCGAAAAACGCCGTTTTTGGCCATTTTCGAAAAATTGTACCGCAAAATTCTGATGTGTTACAAACCTAATTCAAAATGGAAATGAAAGGCTGATTTGTGATCTTTAAAACGAGCTCCATGCCAAATTTTTCGCATGCACCGTTAGGACAGGGGGTGCGTTTATATGTAGGCATCTTAGCAAAAAATGTATGCCGAACACAAAAATTTCAAAATTCAGCATATTCAAATAAAACATGGTACCCGGGGGTTTTTGGGGTCGCTGAATTCGAATCTGAGGTCAGTTTGACGCCATCACGTCAATTTTCTTCATAACCTCAAAAAAAGTGAAAAGTGTGTTTTCGACTTATTTTTATTCGACTACTAACTATCGATTACGGTTTTTTTACCTTTAGAGTTTATCTTCTCTGTTTATTTTTCATAAAAAAAATCATATTCGTACCCTCACAACGTTTTTGAGGCTGTACCGGTCATCTTTGCATACTGTCGTACGGTGCTGTGTGGCTGCAACCCGCGAGGCGGAAATCGCAACTCCAGTCCTTGCTCTCAATGTCGTCCTCTACGCTGGTACACTCAAAATGGTACCACTTTCCGCGAACGTCACACTGAACCCAATTCTCTGACGCTCTCTCGTTCTTGTTC
The DNA here is from genome assembly GCF_017639315.1 of Drosophila ananassae. NCBI lineage: Eukaryota > Metazoa > Arthropoda > Insecta > Diptera > Drosophilidae > Drosophila > Drosophila ananassae. Next base: position 20,690,703 of record NC_057929.1, on the reverse strand, counting down.
TCGCAAATTCCTTTAGCTCTGTCTCGATCCGTAAGAGTCCTTTCCGTCCCGAGATCGACTTGCTTAACTCGACCTAGCTGCTAGCTGCTGGGGTTGCGACGCTTTGATCCGCAGGTAACGTAATTACCTTTTTAGAAAGCAGATCGTTAGCTTCACCGTCTTCTTCTTTTGTCCCTGGTGATGGTCGACGCCTTGCCTTATTATTGGCTGTTACGAAGCTTTTGAATAGTTTATATATACTTATTCTAACATTTTAACAAAAAAAAATCTAGTCCTAGGTCGCCTGCGAATCCTTTTTTGGTCCCACAGTACTCACTAACTTAACACATCTCATCAAAACACCTTAGAGAAGACCAGACGCAACCAAAAATCGGATCCAATCAACTAAAATTCTACTGCTTTAACTGAGATTGTGTAGAGACTATAATGTGGGATGCAAAGAAAGAGCTAAGGAGGAAGGAGGTTGGTCAGTGGCTCTAACATGTGAGAGTTTAAATCCCACAGGTTAGGCCATTTTGGCTACAAAAACGGCTTAGCATATCGTATTGAACATCTGTACGCCTCGTGAGCATAGGAAGTGGAGCGTAGTCCCCGCCGCCTGAGCACGTGAGTCCATACAGAGGGACCCATTGGCCGAACCTGCGAGGCTATCTCATAGCCTCTGTTAAACCAGCAAAACAGTTCGTTATACCAGTGCAAAGAGCTTGTCGGATCAAACAGCCGCCAGAAAGTTTGGCCGGCAATAATTTATTGAATTTGTTTTTTTTCTCTTTTAACTTTATGTCTCTATTCGCGCCGCCCGCTCTCGTGCATTCGATCGGCCACCTGCATTTGCCGTCATGCGCTATTGTTGTCTTGCTCTATCGCGGTATCTCTCGGTCGCTCCGCAGCATCAAGCGTTGATCCGCGCTCCCGCGTTTCTTATTCTAATTCGGTCGTCAACCCTACGCAGTCAAATACATAAGTTAACATCTAAAATGTCAAATACTAGATAATATTAATAAAACGCTATTAATAAAACGCTATATTAATAAAAAAAAAAGTCCAAGCACATAAGTTCTTAATAACAACTGCAAAAGAGCTTACATAACCGCATTGAGTGCACCGCGCACCGGATGCAATATGATGCCGTGGCACCAATAAGGGTCACACGGATCGAAAGACACGTGCGTTGAGTAAGCATTGATTATGCTTGCGATCGTGGGAAAGCCAAAAGAAAGAAAACACCCAAATATTTGGCAAAGCTCACTGAACTTAATGGCAAGTGCACCCACCAACAACACAATGCACTTGCACTGACCAATCAGCAATGAAGATATGGACTTAAGCTACAGCAACAACATCAGCTACCAATGACATCAAGGGACGCCAGCAGCAGCAGCAACCGCGACCGAGATAGCGGCAGCGATGGAGCAACGCATAGGTGTAATTATTAATTATAAGAATTGTAATAAGAATCATAATTGTCAGTTCTAATCTGATACTCAAATAAACAAAATGTGAAAAAGATTAATTTCTTTTTTTTTAAGAATATTAATAAAATCTTTTTAACTCATATGTCATATGTTCTATATATAAACCAAATCTTTTACATAAATCGTAATCATACATAGAAATCTAAAGGTCCTTGTTTTTTGTTAAAGCCTAGATTTGGAACATTAAATAAAGCTCCCGAAAACGCTCGGTAACTGAACAGAGCTGAAATAATAAAATAATAAAATTAACAAAAAAACCAAACAATGAATATTTTTGCAAACCATTGAACCAAACAATGAATGAATAGTACCAAAACTTGAATTAAGGAAAAAAATTTAAAAAAAAACAACAAACCACCAAAAATCCAAAAGCCAAAATTGTAAAAAAAATTTTGAAAAACATGAGGCCATAGAGGTGTGTCCATACGATGGATCACGCCCGCTTACAAAAGCTGAGTTGAGGGCACGCCTGGAGAAAAAAACGCATCAGAAGAAGAAGAGAAGCGGACAGAGGATCAAACTCGTCTAATATCCAAGATTTTATTAAAGTGGCAGCAGCCGACGAGGAAAAGGAGGAACAATCTAAAAATCATCGAGGACTAACTTCGCAATCGAGCGAAGTAACGCAACCAGGCTGCAATTTTGCGAATGCCTAAGTTTCCATTAGTTATAATAAAATGGAATAATCTACCTCAAGATACAACCGATAAAAATAAAATTATAAACATTTCCAAAATTGAAATCATTGTAGAATTGAAAAGGATGTGTTTTATCCAGTTGATGGATTCGGGCTCCACACGCTTATGTAGAATTAAAAACAATGTGTCGTATCCAGTTTTGTGTCTTTATTCGAATGTTGTTTTCTTACACTAAGGCTAAGGCAGAGCAGCCGTTTTATATAATTATATATAATATATATCGGCTATATATAGAGTTTCCTCGCGCACGCCTAGGCATGCAGGTCGTCACCTCGTGGACTTCCGTCCACAGTGATATATATATATGTCGGGAAACAGTAGAATTCAAGGACAGAGACAAGAACAGAGTTGTCGCGAAGTTCTAAATTCGGGGAATATAGAATTCATGCGAAAGGCATAGCAGCAGAGACGATGGTAGTCTCTGCTGGTGAGTAAGGTCCGCTCACGAGTTACCAGAAGTTTAAAGGGATGAAAAGAGATGACGACAGAGGCTAAGCTTGAGAGAAGGCTAAGAGAGAGAAGGTTGAGAGAAATGAATGAGTCGAGTGATGGTAACGAACGTGAGCGGAACTTGCTGTGCTGCCGCATCGATTTTATTAAGTGACAATGGAGGAAACTACTGGACATACAACAGGAATTACGGCTCTTACTTCATCAGAAGTGGGATTTCCTCCGCCACAAGGGCAAAGTTCCACTCACTATACGTCAGCGCTGGAGGAGCAAAACAAAAACCTCATGGAAATCATAAAGGCCATGCAGGCGCCAAGAGCTTCGGCGTCAGACGGGAAAACCACGCATGTGACACTGCCCAAATTTAATCTCGATGGTGCGGGAACAGATGCAACAGCATGGTGTACTACGGTCGACTTAATCTTCGCAGACAACGTACTTGAAGGCAGCGCCCTAGTAATAGCACTAAGCAAAGCGCTGGAAGGCAGTGCTTCACAATGGCTGTCACAGGTATGCTTTGCTGGCATCACCTGGACCCAATTCAAGGAACTGTTCATCCAGCGATTCGTGGGAATTGAGACAACGGCTGCCGTACTGATTAATGTTTTAAATGGACATCCCAGATCTGGAGAAAGCTTTGCTGAATATGGAAGTCGCATAGTTACGCTATTATTATCCAAGTGGAAATCTACGGAGCTGGAAGAGATTGCGGTGTCAATAGCGTTAGCACACATGACACAAATTGACAATAATTTGCTGCGTTGGGTTTTTACAACCAGCGTAACGACACGTAATGAACTACAGCGGCAGCTGCAGGCTTGCGCCTTCAAGAAGCGTAAAAACGAAATTGATGAATCTTCGTCAAGTTTGGACAAGAAAAAAGTCATAGTTGTGGAAAAATTGGCCACAAATACGCTCAATGCCGCGCTCGTATGGAGAGCTCATTCTCAACAAAAGGAAAGAACTATAGTGGAAGCAGCGTTTCTGGAGGGAAGGAGCGATCAAACATAAGATGCTACAAGTGTGGTGAGGCTGGACATATTGCTACTGTATGCCCCAAAGGTAGCACCAGTGGAAACGGCGAGTACAAGGAGAAGCGCATGGACATATGTTAAGTTCTTCAGCCTAAGGGCTTATTCTATCAAAGGGGTGAGACCTTTCCATTTTTTTTGACTCGGGTGCCGAGTGTTCTTTGATAAAAGAAAAATTAAGTAACAAAATTGATGGAAAAAGATTTAATAATTTAATTGTACTTCGAGGAATTGTCGACAATATTGTTAAAAGCCATTTGCAGATTTTGTCTACGATTCAAATATCACAGTTTAATTTAGAAATTTTGTTCCATGTAGTATTAGACAACTATTTGAAACATGACATCATGATTGGACAAGAAATATTCCAGCTTGGTTTTGGTGTGATTTTCGAAACAGACAAACTTAATATATACAAAACTAAGATTATTAATGCTATACATGAAGAGACATCCAATTTTGAAAATGTACTTGACACCAACATAGAATTAAGTGAAATTGATAAATGTAAACTAAAAAACATACTGAAACATTACTCCGACAATTTTATAAATGGAATCCCAACTAAACGTGTAACCACAGGAGCATTAGAAATTCGTTTGATAGATGAGAATAAAACTGTTCAAAGGCGCCCTTATCGGCTCAGTGTAGATGAAAAGATATTAGTTAGGGAAAAAATAGACCAAATGATTAAATCTAATGTGATCCGTCCAAGCAATTCGCCATTTGCAAGTCCAATGCTATTGGTCAAAAAGAAAGATGGCAGCGACAGACTGTGTATTGATTTTCGTGAGCTAAATTCAAACACAATCTCAGATAAGTACCCGTTGCCGTTGATTTCTGATCAGATAGATCGCTTGCGAGGCGGAAAATATTTTTCTACTTTAGATATGGCCAGCGGATTTTATCAAATACCAATCCATCCCGATTCCATAGAAAGAACAGCACTCGTTACCCCAGAGGGTCAGTATGAATTTCTAGTGATGCCATTTGGGCTAAAAAACGCCTCTTCTATTTTTCAACGTGCTATAGTGCGAGCCCTGGGTGACTTAGCCTATTCCTACGTAGTGGTCTACATAGACGACGTGCTGATTGTAGCAGAAACAAAGGAGGAAGCATATGAAAGGTTAAGCATTGTGCTGAGAGTTTTGTCTGAGGCAGGTTTTACATTCAACGTAAAAAAGTGCGCTTTTCTTCGCACAGGAATAGAGTACCTGGGATTTTATATTAAAGATGGTGAAATTAAACCAAATCCAAGTAAGATAGAAGCACTGACAGTTCTGTCGCCACCATCCACTGTAACTCAATTAAGGCAATTCATAGGTTTGGCATCATATTTTAGACAATTTGTCCCGCGGTTCTCAGAGCAGATGAAGCCGCTCTATGAGTTGACCTCTAAACTTAAAACGTTTGATTGGAAAGAGAAGCATGAACAGATCCGACAAAAGATTATCAAAATACTGACGTCTGACCCCGTACTGTCAATCTTTGACCCTAAGCTTCAAATTGAATTGCATACAGATGCCAGTGCCGATGGGTATGGTGCAATGCTAATACACAAGATAGATGGGAAAAGAAGGGTAATAGAATATTTTAGCAAATGCACGACATTGTCTGAAGCTAAATATCACTCATACGAATCAGAAACTTTAGCTGTTTACAATGCAATAAAACACTTTAGACATTATTTACATGGCAGAAAATTTATTGTGTACACCGATTGCAATTCACTAAGAGCGACTCAGAAGAAAGCTGAGTTGACCTCAAGAGTACACCGTTGGTGGGGGTATTTACAGGCTTTTGATTTTAGCATCGAGTATCGGAAGGGTTGCCAAATGGCACACGTGGATTTCTTATCACGCAATCCAATCCCTAAAGTGTCAACTGTCATTCGTAGAGTAGCAGAGATTCGTGTAGATCTAGCAACAATAACAAATAATTGGCAGATAGCCGAACAGCAACGAGATGATAGCATAATAAAAATCGTGAACCAACTAAATGGTGAAGATGTAGAGACCGATGTAATGAAAACATATGAAATTAGGACTGGGCTATTGTACCGCAAGATACAACGTAATGGCAAGACTCGTTGTTTGCCAGTGATTCCCAAGGCGTTTAGGTGGTCTGTCATAAACCATGTACATGAGGGTATGATGCATTTAGGGTGGCAGAAAACTTTAGACACGGTTTATGAACAATTCTGGTTTTAGCATATGTCTAAATATGTCAAGAAATTCGTTGAAAGTTGCATAACATGCAAATTGGCTAAGCCCCCTTCTGGAAAGGCACAAATGGAATTGCACCCTATTCCTAAGATTGATATACCTTGGCATACTATCCACGTGGATATAAGTGGCAAACTCAGTGGGCAAAACGACCTAAAGGAGTACATTATTGTATAGGTAGATGCATTTACAAAGTTTGTTCACTTATATCACACTCTTAATCTAGACTCAGAAAATTGCATTAAAGCTGTGAAGTCGGGCATATCTTTCTTTGGAGTACCCAGTCGAATTATAGCAGATCAGGGCAGGAGCTTTGCGAGTAAAAAATTCCGAGAATTTTGCTCATCAAATAAAATTGAATTGCATTTAATAGCCACGGGAGTAAGCCGTGCCAATGGACAGGTGGAACGTGTAATGAGCACGTTAAAAGCTATGCTAACTGCGGTAGAAACTAGCGAACGTTCTTGGCAGGATGCATTGCAAGATATCCAGTTAGCCTTAAATTGTTCTACAAATAGAGTTACCAAATCTAGTGCTTTAGAGTTGTTGATAGGGAAAGAGGCTAGGCCTTTTGAAAATGAATGAAGAAGAGAATATAGTAAGTAGAGAAAGAGTTAGAATAAAAGATAAAGAAAATATGGAGAATAATGCACTATACGATAAAGAAAGATTTGACAAAAATAAAGCGAAAATTATTGCGTATAACGTAGATGATCACGTTTTATTGAAAACTGAAGAGCGTCATCAAACAAAACTTGATCCAAAGTTCAAGGGTCCATTTCAAGTCGTAAAAGTATTAGATGGAGATCGATATGAATTAAAATCATTAGTTAATAAGCGAACGTATAAATATTCACATGAGTTTCTAAGAGCGCTACCAAATAGACAGTTAATCAGCGAATTAACAGGAGAATTGCAGAATAATGATGAACCCCAAGAGGGGGTAGAGCCTGCGGTTGGCACAAGTGAATGTGCGTTTGTGTCCCAAGAGGGGATAGAGCATGAAGACGGCACAAGTGAAGGTGCGTCTGTGTCCCAAGAGGGGAAAGAGTATGAGGATGACACAAGTGAATGTGCATCTGTGTCCCAAGGAGGAAAATGTTGATCACAGTATGGCAGCTGTCTCGCAGGGTCGAGCAGTGCTATGGCGGAGGTCTTGGTGACCTGGTGCATGTATTTGCGTGGCAAAGTTGAAAGAAGTTAAATGATGAATTTAAGTTATGTAAGATGAATTGATTAGAATTAAGAATGGTTTAAGAAAAGAAGGAAGAATGAAAAGTTTATGTTAAATGTTAGAATTGTCTATGGAAAGCGACTCTTGTAGTTTGTAGTTGTAAGAGAATGGTGATGAAAAGAATCAATTAATAAATTAAATGTAAGGCTTCAAATATAAAAATCAACATAACCGAGGTTTTCTTGACTTGTTTGGCAATTTAAAAACTCAACACACAGGGATGTGTGATAGGTCAGGAAGGCCGTGTCGGGAAACAGTAGAATTCAAGGACAGAGACAAGAACAGAGTTGTCGCGAAGTTCTAAATTCGGGGAATATAGAATTCATGCGAAAGACATAGCAGCAGAGACGATGGTAGTCTCTGCTGGTGAGGGAGGTCCGCTCACGAGTTACCAGAAGTTTAAAGGGATGAAAAGAGATGACGACAGAGGCTAAGCTTGAGAGAAGGCTAAGAGAGAGAAGGTTGAGTGAAATGATCGATGAGAGAAAATGAGTCAGTCGAGTGATGGTAACGAACGTGAGCGGAACTTGCTGTGCTGCCGCATCGATTTTATTAAGTGACAATGGAGGAAACTACTGGACATACTACAGGGATTACGGCTCTTACTACATATATATATATAAGTTAACACCCAAAATGTCAAACACTAGATAATATTAATAAAACGCTAAGTCTCAATAACAACTGCAAAAGAGCTTACATAAACGAATTGAGTGCACCGTGCACCGGATGCAATATGATGCCGTGGCACCAATAAGGGTCACACGGATCGAAAGACACGTGCGCTGAGTAAGCATTGATTATGCTTGCGATCGTGGGAAAGCCAAAAGAAAGAAAACACCCAAATATTTGGCAAAGCTCACTGAACTTAATGGCAAGTGCATCCACCAACAACACAATGCACTTGCACTGACCAATCAGCAATGAAGATATGGACTTAAGCTACAGCAACAACATCAGCTACCAATGACATCAAGGGACGCCAGCAGCAGCAGCAACCGCGACCGAGATCGCGGCAGCGATGGAGCAACGCATAGGTGTAATTATTAATTATAATAATCACAATTGTCAGTTCTAATCCGATACTCAAATAAACAAAATGTGAAAAAGATTAATTTCTTTTTTTTAAAGAATATTAATAAAATCTTTTTAACTGGCGCCCGAGCAGGGACCTGGTGAAAAACCGCGAAAGGATACAAGTTCCGAATCTCGTTCAGATCGGTAAAAAAATCCCGACGTTCGGCTATATCTTCAACTAATTAAGAAAACGCCAAACACCGCGATTCGGAAGTGCAAAAGTGCCGTTAGAAAAGAAACGCTACAACGCACTCCAAGGCTCCAACTTTTATCGCCGTGATCCCTTCAGTACCCGTTCAGAGGGAACGTGATCGAGGTATAGAGGAGGCTCCGTAGTAGACCCACACACAGGAGGAATCGTTGCTGCGTGGGACAAAAAGGAATCAGCCGAACCTATCGTCACGATAGCACGCCGAAATGATTTTAATGTAAGCTAGTTAAGAAATATTTGAAAACATAAAAAACCCTAAGAAACCTTGAGTAAAACACGAACAAAAAATTAATAGTTCAAATCAAAAATAAGAGGAAAACCTCATCAAGAAATTAAACAAAAAAATTTTTTAAGAATAATATTAAAAAGGATATAAAAATTGAGTTTAAGGAAATCCCAATCAAATCATACAAATTAATAACACATGCTCCAATTGAAACCTTACGAAGATCTAAACTAGAATTTAAAAAAAAAAAAATTAAATATAATTCGTCTGACATCCAAACAACTAACCCTCATAAGACCACTAACGATCATCCATCAAAAACCTCATTAAAATGACTGAACAGGACTTAGTAGATAGGATGGGAAATCTTGCAGGACCTTCGTCCTCTGTAAGGACGAGTTCGAAACTACTGACGGAAAAAGACATTGAAGAGAAAATTAGGGACATAGTTCAAGAGAACCTAGCTGGGTTAGTAAAGGAAATCATTAACCCAAACAAGGACTTTTCAAACTTTTCAGACCAAATAATTAAAAGGGAACTAGCCCACAATATTGGTGAGTTAGATAAATTACCAGATATAGTGCGGACACTTAGAGATTTTTCCGGAAACAAGACCGAATATTCGTCTTGGAAGAAAAGTGTAGAAAGGGTTTTAAAAATTTATGACATAATATTAGCGATTAGGAACAAAATCGTCGGTCAAGCAGATGCTGTCCTCGAGTCCAATAACACACCTTTGGATTGGGAGGCAATATCGAAGTGTCTGACTGCACACTTTGCTGATAGGAGAGACCTAAAGACACTAGAATATCAGTTGTATGCACTTAACCAAAGCAACAACTCGATAGTCGAATTCTATCAAGCCGTATACCAACAACTTTCTTTGATTTTGAACCAAATTGGGAATCTCGAAGCATCTCAGGAAACTATACAGGCACTAACAGCACTGTATAGAGAGAAAGCACTGGATACATTTGTAAGAGGCCTGAACGGCAATCTTTCCCAACTTCTGGCTATTAAAGAACCCCACGACTTAGGACATGCATTACATCTTTGCAATCTAATAGAGAATCAGAACACTAGAAATGGCCAAACACCAAAAAACATTTACCCCAGAAGAGATAACTTAATACCCACTAGAGGGTATCCGGCACAAGCCCTACCCCGAATGACCAAACCAAATTTTCAACCAAATCTGTACTATTACCCAAGCCAAGTAAAAAAACCCGCAATCCCACCAAGGATATTTGAAACAACACCAAACCGACCTAACCCAATCAACCAAACCCAGACAAATCAACCAGGAGCGCAAGCTTTCTTTAACCCCAACCCACCTCCCTATCCCAGTCTATTCGTTCACGCCACGTTAACTATATGAATAGACCTCAGGACAACAATTTTGTAGGGAAACGAGCAGCACAAATGTTCAAAATACTAATAAAATGCAACGTCAGTTCAATATACAGCCAGAAGTAGATGAGGAACAAGAATATTTTCAGTCATCGGAAGAGAATGGAATAAACGAGCTGGATGAAGAAGCTTCATGGCAAGCGGAATCCGAACAACAGGAATCCATTGATATGTCAGAATTATATTTTTTAGAATAAACCGTTCCTCCTTACCCTATTTTAAGGTAACTATCGGGAACGGCAAAACTCTGAAATTCTTAATTGACACCGGCTCAAATCAAAATTACATTCAAGCGAAACTAGTACCAAGCCCTAAACCCAATAGTAACAACTTTACAGTAAATTCAGTAGGAGGGAATAACGAAATAAAACAACATACAATAGTTAAACTTCCCAACATATCAGATACCCCACTAAAATTCTTTCTATTAGATACACTGAAAACCTTCCATGGAATTCTAGGTAACGACACTATGAAAAAACTAAGGGCAATAAAGATGTTAAAAAGGATATTCTGCTGTTAGAAAATAATAGGAAAATTAAAATCCACCAATTAGAGGCACAAGCCGTAAACAAGATCGGACCAACAGACGAACATATGACAGAAACTCAAAGAGAAATAATCAAAAAATTTATCGACACCCATAAAAACCTTTTCGCCGATCCTGAAACGAAACTAACTTACACTACCAGAGTTGTAGGAGAAATTAGGACTTCCTCCGATACCCCTGTCTACGGAAAGCAATACCCATATCCGGCATCGCTTAGGCAAGAAGTAGAACAACAAATTCAAGAAATGCTGCAGGATGGCATTATTAGACCCTCACGGTCACCCTATAATGCACCAGTTTGGGTAGTCCCGAAAAAAACCGATTCTAATGAAAAACAAAAATACAGGCTAGTTATTGATTATAGAAAGCTCAATGAGGTAACAATATCCGATAGGTACCCCATTCCTGAAATAGGCGAAATAATCGCAAAATTAGGAAACAACAGATTCTTCTCAGTACTAGACTTAAAAAGTGGATTTCATCAAATACCACTTAAAGAGTCAGATATGGAAAAAACTGCATTCGCAGTAAATGGAGGCAAATACGAATTTACCAGATTACCATTTGGATTAAAAAATTCACCAGCCATATTTCAAAGAGCTTTAGATGACATTTTGCGAGAACACATAGGAAAAATCTGTTATGTTTACGTCGACGACATCATTGTTTTCAGCAAACATGCCGAAAACTTGAACAAAGTGTTTCTAACATTACAAAAAGCAAATATGAGGATACAAATCGACAAATGCCACTTTTTCAAAAAAGAAGTTGATTTTCTGGGATACACGATTTCAGAAGAGGGAGTTAAAACCAACATCGAAAAAATCAAGACAATTAAAAACTTCCCAATACCTAAAACACTAAAGGAACTTCGATCATTTCTAGGAATGACAGGCTATTATAGGAGATTTATTAAAGATTATGCGAAGATTGCCAAACCTTTAACTGCCCTTTTAAGGGGAGAAGAAGGACGCGTATCCAAATACAAGTCAAGCAGAATAGCTATTAACCTAGACAAAGAGGCAACGGGTGCGTTCGAAAAACTTAAAAACACACTTATATCTAGGGATGTAACATTAGCGTACCCAGACTTCACGAAGGAATTCCAATTGACCACACACGCATCAAATTTTGCCATAGGAGCCGTTTTAGAACAGAACCATAGACCAATAACATTCATATCCCGTATCCTCTCGAAAACCGAGGAAAATTACGCAACGAACGAAAGGGAAATGTTAGCCATCGTATGGGCTCTCCAAAGTTTAAGACACTATCTGTACGGATATTCGAAAGTGACAATTTATACAGACCACCAACCTCTGACCTTTTCAAATAGTGCAAATAACCACGATGCCAAGCTAAAACGCTGGAGGGACATTATCGGCGAATACAGCCCAGAAATTAAATACAAGCCCGGTGTAGCTAACGTAGTAGCAGACGCCCTATCCAGAGCCCGACCAGAAGTTAATTCAATCCATTCAGACTCTACAATCCACAGCGACGAAAGTTCCTCACATAATCTAATATTCTCAGTAGAAGCCCCGATCAACGCATTTAAAAACCAAATTTTTTTATTAAAAGAAAACAATGATGCGTATAACTTCGAAATTCCATTTCCAACTTTTCATCGCCATATAATAAAAAAAATTTCTTACACTGAACAGGAAATCATTAATATACTCCGAGCCCGATTAGATCCCAGAATTATCAACGGTATCTACACTTCAGCACCATTCAACACTTTCGGAAATCATGAGATGCCATTCGAAGACCTAATTTTCAAATCAGCCGAAGAATACAATAGGTCCATCCATTCAGTAATAAAGGAAAAACCAGTTGAGGTGTTTTTCAGAAGAAGAGAAACAGCGGACCGAAATCAGGCAAAAAATAAAAAAAAAAAACAAGTAGCCGACTTAGAATACCATAATCAGGATAAAGTACAGCCAAAACAATATGAGACAGGAGATGTAATTCATGTAAAAATCGACAAAAGACTAGGACCAAACTTACTCCACGCTATAAAAAAGAAACAGTGAAAGAAAATAATAACACTGCAATAAAAACTCAATCCGGGAAAATAATACACAAGAATAAAATCAGAAACTAACTTTCAGACTATTCATACCAACGTGCCTTAGCCTGTCTACAGTCCTCGATTATTCAAATTCACAAGTGATCTCACTTGAGACTGGACTTGCGGCCAAGCAAGAGGGAACATTTAAAATCATCCATACATTCGACCTAAAAGAATACATTTACATACATACGAACTTAGCAAAGGACTAAACAGCCCCACACCATCACATCATCTATACCCCTACCTGTCTTACGAATTAAATCAGATAAAACAATACCTTCTCAAACTAAAAACAAGCAATAGACAAAAAAGAGCAATAGAAATCCTAGGAACGGCATGGAAATGGTTGGCAGGAACACCGGACCACCATGATCATGATATACTAAAGAACATAATAAACGGACAATTAGAAAATAATAATAAGCAGGTATAATAAGCAAAATAAATAAAAAACAAGAAAGGAAAGCTAACTTCGGGCGGAGCCGAAGTTTATATACCCTTGCAGTTGAGTCGCAGTCCGCTAGGTGGATATATATAGGATCGTATATAGTCGGCCGATCCTTATGAAATTTGGCATATTGAATTATTTTGCCCAAAGAGTAATCTGTCCCAAGTCCCATCTATCTAACTTAAAAAACACCAAAGTTATGCCAATTCCGATCGTTCTATGACAGCTATAGGATATAGTCGGCCGATCCTTATAAACAGTATTCTATTGTACAGAAGATATTTTGGTCACAATATAACATGTGTGGAAAGTCACAACCCTCTAACTTAAAAAACACCAAAGTTATGGCATTTCCAATCAATCAGTTATATGGCAGCTAAAGGATATATTCGACCAATCCCGGCCGTTCCGACTTATGTACTACCTGCAAGGAAAAAAAGAATGTGTTCAAAGTTTTAACTCGATAGCTCCAAAACTGAGAGACTAGTTTGAATAAGAAACCGACAGACAGACAGACAGACAGACAGACAGACAGACAGACGGACATACTCATATCGACTCAGGAGGTGATCCTGATCAAGAATGTATATATTATAGGGTCGGAGATGACTCCTTCACTGCGTTGCACACTTTTGACCAAAATTATAATACCCTCTGCAAGGGTATAATTAAGTGAGAAAATGAATCAAATAAGTAACGTAACGAATGCCAATTTAAAAATAACTAAGAATTCAAACGAAATAATTATTGAAGAGGCAAATATCCTCAGATATAGAATTCAAATAGTAAAAGAAGAAATATCTAATATACGACATGCAATAACTTGGGCCAAAACAAATATTATAAACTCTTTTATATTCTCAACAATAGAAACCAATATTTTAGAACAAATTTTGAATAAAGAAAATAATCTGTTTATTAATATGGAAGTCAAACTTGCATCGAATAATAAAGCTCTTCTGTATATCATAACTATCCCAATAATAAGTAATGAAATCTGTAGAATAAGATTAAGGGCCAATAGGCAAAGCTTGGTCACTGCGCACTTGGTAGTTCCAGAAGCGGTTCTAACCACCGGTTCTAACCAAAGAGCCCCACGACTTAGGACATGCACTACATCTTTGCAACCTGATGGAGAATCAGAACACTAGGAATGGCCAAACACCAAAAAACGTATACCCCAGAAGAGATAACTTAGTACCTACTAGAGGGTATACGCCTCAAGCCCTACCCCGAATAACCAAAACAAATTTTCAACCAAATCTGTACTATTCCCCAAACCAAGTAAAAAAACCCGCAACCCCACCAAGGATATTTGAAACAACACCAAACCGACCTAACCCACCCAACCAAACCCAAACAAGTCAACCAGGAGCGCAAGCTTTCTTTAACCCCAACCCACCTCCCAGACCCCAACCAAAGCCAACACCCAAGCTCAATGAGGTAACAATATCCGATCGGTACTCCGATCGAAATAATCGCACAATTAGAAAACAACAGATTCTTCTCAGTACTAGACTTAAAAAGTGGATTTCATCAAATACTACTTAAAGAGTCAGACATGGAAAAACTGCATTCGCAGTGAATGGAGGCAAATACGAATTTACCAGATTACCATTTGGATTAAAAAATTCACCAGCCATATTTCAAAGAGCTTTAGATGACATTTTGCGAGAACACATAGGAAAAATCTGTTATGTTTACGTCGACGACATCATTGTTTTCAGCAAAACAGAAAACGACTATGCCGAAAACTTGAACAAAGTGTTTCTAACATTACAAAAAGCCAATATGAGGATACAAATCGACAAATGCCACTTTTTCAAAAAAGAAGTTGATTTTCTGGGATACACGATTTCAGAAGAGGGAGTTAAAACCAACATAGAAAAAATCAAGACAATTAAAAACTTCCCAATACCTAAAACACTAAATGAACTTCGATCATTTCTAGGAATGACAGGCTATTATAGGAGATTTATTAAAGATTACGCGAAGATAGCCAAACCTTTAACTGCCCTCCTAAGGGGAGAAGAAAGACGCGCATCCAAATACAAGTCAAGCAGAATAGCCATTAACCTGGACAAAGAAGTAACGGGTGCATTCGAAAAACTTAAAAACACACTTATATCTAGGGATGTAACACTAGCGTACCCAGACTTCACGAAGGAATTCCAACTGAGCACAGACGCATCACATTTTGCCATAGGAGCCGTTTTAGACCAGAACCATAGACCAATAACATTCATATCCCGTACCCTCTCGAAAACCGAAGAAAATTACTCAACGAACGAAAGGGAAATGTTAGCCATCGTATGGGCTCTCCAAAGCTTATGTCATTATCTGTACGGATATTCGAAAGTGACAATTTATACAGACCACCAACCCCTGACCTTTTCAAATAGTGCAAATAATCGCAATGCCAAGCTTAAACGCTGGAAGGACATTATCCGCGAATACAGCCCAGAAAACAAATACAAGCCCGGTGTAGCTAACGTAGTAGCAGATGCCCTATCCAGAGCCCGACCAGCAGCTAATTCAATCCATTCAGACTAGACAATCCACAGCGACGAAAGTTTCTCACATAATTTAATATTCTCAGTAGAAGCTCCGATCAACGCATTTAAAAACCAAATTTTTTTATTAAGGGGGCATGCGCACTTGTAATTTTCAAAAAATCGATTTTTTTTGCATTTTCTTAAAGTGTATATATTTAGAAATGTGTTCACAAATTTTTGAAATGATCTGGTGAATGAAATGGTGGAAATTCATTGTGATACACATGTTTAAAGGTAGGGGCGTCGGGTTTATCTAATCGGGAGTTGAAACTTTTAACACGTTTTTCTCTAAACTACGTTTTTGAAGTCGGTGACCACTCTTACTCGAAAACTAGTGACCCGATTGTATTGAAATTTAACATGCTTTTTTAACACATAATAATCTAGTACTTAATCGAAGGATTGATTTTTTTATGCCAAACTTTTTTTTTTACATCTGAAAAACTACCGCTTTTTTTAACGAAAAACAATTGTTCAACTTTGATAGGTCGCCATTTTGTTGAATATTTTTTTTTTTAATCGATTAAGTACTAGATAAACTCTCAATAAATGTAAATCCGTTTAATTTTTTGATTTCAAACGATCCAGATTTCCACAGTCTTGGTCACCGCGACCCGTGTTTTTCATACGGACGTCACTTCGACGGGGCATAGCTTTGAAACAGCTCAATATTTTCTACTTTTTTGTTTCTCAAATTTAAGTTAAAATGATGTACTTTCACATAATAAAGCGATATTTCAAAAAAACTCAATAGTTTACGAGAAAAAAATTCGTGAAAAATGTCTATTTTTTGGCGCTTCAACTGCGCATGCCCCCTTAACAGAAAACACTGATGCGTATAACTTCGAAATTCCATTTCCAACTTTTTTATAAAGATTATATTATATTATTAGCCATATAATAAAAAAGATTTCTTACACAGAACAGGAAATCATTAATATACTCCGAGCCCGATTAGATCCCAGTATTATCAATGGTATCTACACTTCAGAAGAAATAATGGGAACAATTCAAACTATTTATCCTACGCACTTCAAGTCTTACAAAGTTAGGTTTACTAGTAATCAAGTTGAAGATGAACCATCAGAAACAACCCAGAATCAGATCATTACATTAGAGCACAAAAGGGCACACAGAGACGCAAAACAAAACAAAATACAAATTCTTAAAAAATACTTCTTCCCACAAGCTCAAAAGAAAATTCAGGCAATATTCCAATCCTGTCAAACATGTAGAGAATCCAAATACGATAGACACCCACCGAAGGGGGCAATCCAACCAACTCCCATCCCTAAGTACCCAGGAGAAATCATCCACATAGACATTTATATTACAGAAAAAAATAATATTCTAACTGGTCTCGACAAGTTCTCAAAATACGCCCAAATCAAAATATTAAAATCAAGGGCCTCCGAGGACATTAAAGCGCCTTTGAGAGAAATGCTGATAGCATTCGGCATGCCCAAGTGGGTAGTAATGGACAACGAACGCGCTCTAAACTCTGCAGCGAATCGATTCCTCTTAGAAGATCAACTTAAAATATCAGTCCATACAACAGCCCCATACGCTTCAACCAGTAATGGTCAGGTAGAACGATTTCATTCAACACTTTCAGAAATCATGAGATGCATTAAAAAAGGCAACGGGAGTATGACATTCGAAGACCTAATTTTCAAATCAGTCAAAGAATATAATGGGTCTATCCATTCAGTAATAGAGGAAAAACCAGTTGAGGTGTTTTTCAGGAGGTCCACTCCGAACACCACAGAAGACATAGAGAAACAGCGGACCGAAATCAGGGAAAAAATACAAAAAAAACAGGTAGCCGACTTAGAATACCATAATCAGGATAAAATACAGCCAAAACAATATGAGACAGGAGATGTAATTCATGTAAAAATCGACAAAAGACTAGGACCAAACTTACTCCACGCTATAAAAAAGAAACAGTGAAAGAAAATAATAACACTGCAATAAAAACTCAATCCGGGAAAATAATACACAAGAATAAAATCAGAAACTAACTTTCAGACTATTCATACCAACGTGCCTTAGCCTGTCTACAGTCCTCGATTATTCAAATTCACAAGTGATCTCACTTGAGACTGGACTTGCGGCCAAGCAAGAGGGAACATTTAAAATCATCCATACATTCGACCTAAAAGAATACATTTACATACATACGAACTTAGCAAAGGACTAAACAGCCCCACACCATCACATCATCTATACCCCTACCTGTCTTACGAATTAAATCAGATAAAACAATACCTTCTCAAACTAAAAACAAGCAATAGACAAAAAAGAGCAATAGAAATCCTAGGAACGGCATGGAAATGGTTGGCAGGAACACCGGACCACCATGATCATGATATACTAAAGAACATAATAAACGGACAATTAGAAAATAATAATAAGCAGGTATAATAAGCAAAATAAATAAAAAACAAGAAAGGAAAGCTAACTTCGGGCGGAGCCGAAGTTTATATACCCTTGCAGTTGAGTCGCAGTCCGCTAGGTGGATATATATAGGATCGTATATAGTCGGCCGATCCTTATGAAATTTGGCATATTGAATTATTTTGCCCAAAGAGTAATCTGTCCCAAGTCCCATCTATCTAACTTAAAAAACACCAAAGTTATGCCAATTCCGATCGTTCTATGACAGCTATAGGATATAGTCGGCCGATCCTTATAAACAGTATTCTATTGTACAGAAGATATTTTGGTCACAATATAACATGTGTGGAAAGTCACAACCCTCTAACTTAAAAAACACCAAAGTTATGGCATTTCCAATCAATCAGTTATATGGCAGCTAAAGGATATATTCGACCAATCCCGGCCGTTCCGACTTATGTACTACCTGCAAGGAAAAAAAGAATGTGTTCAAAGTTTTAACTCGATAGCTCCAAAACTGAGAGACTAGTTTGAATAAGAAACCGACAGACAGACAGACAGACAGACAGACGGACAGACGGACATACTCATATCGACTCAGGAGGTGATCCTGATCAAGAATGTATATATTATAGGGTCGGAGATGACTCCTTCACTGCGTTGCACACTTTTGACCAAAATTATAATACCCTCTGCAAGGGTATAATTAAGTGAGAAAATGAATCAAATAAGTAACGTAACGAATGCCAATTTAAAAATAACTAAGAATTCAAACGAAATAATTATTGAAGAGGCAAATATCCTCAGATATAGAATTCAAATAGTAAAAGAAGAAATATCTAATATACGACATGCAATAACTTGGGCCAAAACAAATATTATAAACTCTTTTATATTCTCAACAATAGAAACCAATATTTTAGAACAAATTTTGAATAAAGAAAATAATCTGTTTATTAATATGGAAGTCAAACTTGCATCGAATAATAAAGCTCTTCTGTATATCATAACTATCCCAATAATAAGTAATGAAATCTGTAGAATAAGATTAAGGGCCAATAGGCAAAGCTTGGTCACTGCGCACTTGGTAGTTCCAGAAGCGGTTCTAACCACCGGTTCTAACCAAAGAGCCCCACGACTTAGGACATGCACTACATCTTTGCAACCTGATGGAGAATCAGAACACTAGGAATGGCCAAACACCAAAAAACGTATACCCCAGAAGAGATAACTTAGTACCTACTAGAGGGTATACGCCTCAAGCCCTACCCCGAATAACCAAAACAAATTTTCAACCAAATCTGTACTATTCCCCAAACCAAGTAAAAAAACCCGCAACCCCACCAAGGATATTTGAAACAACACCAAACCGACCTAACCCACCCAACCAAACCCAAACAAGTCAACCAGGAGCGCAAGCTTTCTTTAACCCCAACCCACCTCCCAGACCCCAACCAAAGCCAACACCCAAGCTCAATGAGGTAACAATATCCGATCGGTACTCCGATCGAAATAATCGCACAATTAGAAAACAACAGATTCTTCTCAGTACTAGACTTAAAAAGTGGATTTCATCAAATACTACTTAAAGAGTCAGACATGGAAAAACTGCATTCGCAGTGAATGGAGGCAAATACGAATTTACCAGATTACCATTTGGATTAAAAAATTCACCAGCCATATTTCAAAGAGCTTTAGATGACATTTTGCGAGAACACATAGGAAAAATCTGTTATGTTTACGTCGACGACATCATTGTTTTCAGCAAAACAGAAAACGACTATGCCGAAAACTTGAACAAAGTGTTTCTAACATTACAAAAAGCCAATATGAGGATACAAATCGACAAATGCCCCTTTTTCAAAAAAGAAGTTGATTTTCTGGGATACACGATTTCAGAAGAGGGAGTTAAAACCAACATAGAAAAAATCAAGACAATTAAAAACTTCCCAATACCTAAAACACTAAATGAACTTCGATCATTTCTAGGAATGACAGGCTATTATAGGAGATTTATTAAAGATTACGCGAAGATAGCCAAACCTTTAACTGCCCTCCTAAGGGGAGAAGAAAGACGCGCATCCAAATACAAGTCAAGCAGAATAGCCATTAACCTGGACAAAGAAGTAACGGGTGCATTCGAAAAACTTAAAAACACACTTATATCTAGGGATGTAACACTAGCGTACCCAGACTTCACGAAGGAATTCCAACTGAGCACAGACGCATCACATTTTGCCATAGGAGCCGTTTTAGACCAGAACCATAGACCAATAACATTCATATCCCGTACCCTCTCGAAAACCGAAGAAAATTACTCAACGAACGAAAGGGAAATGTTAGCCATCGTATGGGCTCTCCAAAGCTTATGTCATTATCTGTACGGATATTCGAAAGTGACAATTTATACAGACCACCAACCCCTGACCTTTTCAAATAGTGCAAATAATCGCAATGCCAAGCTTAAACGCTGGAAGGACATTATCCGCGAATACAGCCCAGAAAACAAATACAAGCCCGGTGTAGCTAACGTAGTAGCAGATGCCCTATCCAGAGCCCGACCAGCAGCTAATTCAATCCATTCAGACTAGACAATCCACAGCGACGAAAGTTTCTCACATAATTTAATATTCTCAGTAGAAGCTCCGATCAACGCATTTAAAAACCAAATTTTTTTATTAAGGGGGCATGCGCACTTGTAATTTTCAAAAAATCGATTTTTTTTGCATTTTCTTAAAGTGTATATATTTAGAAATGTGTTCACAAATTTTTGAAATGATCTGGTGGAAATTCATTGTGATACACATGTTTAAAGGTAGGGGCGTCGGGTTTATCTAATCGGGAGTTGAAACTTTTAACACGTTTTTCTCTAAACTACGTTTTTGAAGTCGGTGACCACTCTTACTCGAAAACTAGTGACCCGATTGTATTGAAATTTAACATGCTTTTTTAATACATAATAATCTAGTACTTAATCGAAGGATTGATTTTTTTATGCCAAACTTTTTTTTTTACATCTGAAAAACTACCGCTTTTTTTAACGAAAAACAATTGTTCAACTTTGATAGGTCGCCATTTTGTTGAATATTTTTTTTTTTAATCGATTAAGTACTAGATAAACTCTCAATAAATGTAAATCCGTTTAATTTTTTGATTTCAAACGATCCAGATTTCCACAGTCTTGGTCACCGCGACCCGTGTTTTTCATACGGACGTCACTTCGACGGGGCATAGCTTTGAAACAGCTCAATATTTTCTACTTTTTTGTTTCTCAAATTTAAGTTAAAATGATGTACTTTCACATAATAAAGCGATATTTCAAAAAAACTCAATAGTTTACGAGAAAAAAATTCGTGAAAAATGTCTATTTTTTGGCGCTTCAACTGCGCATGCCCCCTTAACAGAAAACACTGATGCGTATAACTTCGAAATTCCATTTCCAACTTTTTTATAAAGATTATATTATATTATTAGCCATATAATAAAAAAGATTTCTTACACAGAACAGGAAATCATTAATATACTCCGAGCCCGATTAGATCCCAGTATTATCAATGGTATCTACACTTCAGAAGAAATAATGGGAACAATTCAAACTATTTATCCTACGCACTTCAAGTCTTACAAAGTTAGGTTTACTAGTAATCAAGTTGAAGATGAACCATCAGAAACAACCCAGAATCAGATCATTACATTAGAGCACAAAAGGGCACACAGAGACGCAAAACAAAACAAAATACAAATTCTTAAAAAATACTTCTTCCCACAAGCTCAAAAGAAAATTCAGGCAATAGTCCAATCCTGTCAAACATGTAGAGAATCCAAATACGATAGACACCCACCGAAGGGGGCAATCCAACCAACTCCCATCCCTAAGTACCCAGGAGAAATCATCCACATAGACATTTATATTACAGAAAAAAATAATATTCTAACTGGTCTCGACAAGTTCTCAAAATACGCCCAAATCAAAATATTAAAATCAAGGGCCTCCGAGGACATTAAAGCGCCTTTGAGAGAAATGCTGATAGCATTCGGCATGCCCAAGTGGGTAGTAATGGACAACGAACGCGCTCTAAACTCTGCAGCGAATCGATTCCTCTTAGAAGATCAACTTAAAATATCAGTCCATACAACAGCCCCATACGCTTCAACCAGTAATGGTCAGGTAGAACGATTTCATTCAACACTTTCAGAAATCATGAGATGCATTAAAAAAGGCAACGGGAGTATGACATTCGAAGACCTAATTTTCAAATCAGTCAAAGAATATAATGGGTCTATCCATTCAGTAATAGAGGAAAAACCAGTTGAGGTGTTTTTCAGGAGGTCCACTCCGAACACCACAGAAGACATAGAGAAACAGCGGACCGAAATCAGGGAAAAAATACAAAAAAAACAGGTAGCCGACTTAGAATACCATAATCAGGATAAAATACAGCCAAAACAATACGAGACAGGAGATACAATTCATGTAAAAATCGACAAAAGACTAGGCACCAAACTTACCCCACGCTATAAAAAAGAAACAGTCAAAGAAAATAATAACACTACAATAAAAACTCAATCCGGTAAAATAATACACAAGAATAACATCAGAAACTAACTTTCAGACTATTCATACCAACTTGCCTCAGCCTGTCCACGGTCCTTGATTATTCAAATTCACAAGTGATCTCACTTGAGACTGGACTTGCGGCCAAACAAGAGGGAACATTCAAAATCATCCATACATTCGACCTAAAAGAATACGACAATACTTTTGACGAACTTAACAAAGGACTAAACAGCCTCACACCATCACACCATCTATACCCCTACCTGTCTTACGAATTAAATCAGATAAAACAAAACCTTCTCAAACTAAAAACAAGCAATAGACAAAAAAGAGCAATAGAAATCCTAGGAACGGCATGGAAATGGTTGGCAGGAACACCGGACCACCATGATCATGAAATACTAAAGAACAAAATAAACGGACAATTAGAAAATAATAATAAGCAGGTCATAATAAATAAAAAATTAAGTGAGAAAATTAATCAAATAAGTAACGTAACGAATGCCATTTTAAAAATAACTAAAAATTCAAACGAAATAATTAATGAAGAGGCAAATATCCTCAGATATAGAATTCAAATAGTAAAAGAAGAAATATCTAATATACTACATGCAATAACTTGGGCCAAAACAAATATTATAAACTCTTTTATATTCTCAACAATAGAAACCAATATTTTAGAACAAATTTTTAATAAAGGAAATAACCTGTTTATTAATATGGAAGAATTACCAGAATTTTCAAAAGTCAAACTTGCATCGAATAATAAAGCTCTTCTGTATATCATAAGTATCCCAATAATAAGTAATGAAATCTGTAGAACCCTATTAGTCAAAGCAGTAAAAAAAGCCCATATAATATATGACATAAAATATGAAAACTTGTTAGAATGTAAGAAGGAACTATTCGCGATATCAAAACCATGTGCATCGCATAATGATAGAACCATTTGTGTTAAGGATAAACTGTTAGACTTAAGCAACGACACTTGCGTAAGCGCTCTATTAAACCTAAGACCACCGGAATGCAAGGCAATCAACAGCCAACATGTGCCTAATTTTGAGGAATTACTGAGGAACACTGATGCTGAACGACTTTAACGGAATGGTGTCTTTGGACGGAAAGAACCTTAATCTTCAGGGATCCTTCATCATCCAACACAGGAACTCCACAGTACAGATCGGCGAAAACATCTACAGAACGGAAGAGGTCACTGTGGTAGACCCCGAACCTCCGCTATTCCAACTATCAGCGGTAAACCCTAAAATTAACGAAGTCCTCTCCCTTCAATTAATCAAAGAATTAAACATAAATAACACTAAGATTCTGGAAAAAATTAAAGAAGAGAAGACAATCGAGGCTTCCGTGAATTATACGTCAGCCACTATCCTGCTCATAATGATCGTAAGTCTGATCATAATGCTAGTTAGAAGGTGCAGATCAAAAGAAGCCGCCCCGAAAACGACAAAAACACCGGCGGATCCAACCCCACCTAACCCTGTTCTCTTCTACGTTGCGAACGAGGACGCCCGCGTTTAAGGGGGGAAGAGTTAACACCCAAAATGTCAAACACTAGATAATATTAATAAAACGCTAAGTCTCAATAACAACTGCAAAAGAGCTTACATAAACGCATTGAGTGCACCGTGCACCGGATGCAATATGATGCCGTGGCACCAATAAGGGTCACACGGATCGAAAGACACGTGCGCTGAGTAAGCATTGATTATGCTTGCGATCGTGGGAAAGCCAAAAGAAAGAAAACACCCAAATATTTGGCAAAGCTCACTGAACTTAATGGCAAGTGCACCCACCAACAACACAATGCACTTGCACTGACCAATCAGCAATGAAGATATGGACTTAAGCTACAGCAACAACATCAGCTACCAATGACATCGAGGGACGCCAGCAGCAGCAGCAACCGCGACCGAGATCGCGGCAGCGATGGAGCAACGCAACGAAAGTGATAAGAATCACAATTGTCAGTTCTAATCCGATACTCAAATAAACAAAATGTGAAAAAGATTAATTTCTTTTTTTTAAAGAATATTAATAAAATCTTTTTAACTTATATATATATATATAAGTAAAGTTACAATATGTAGAAACGGGTATAGAGTTGTGCAAGTTATTTCGTTGTTTGGGGCCGGCTGGCTGTGCCTCCGTGACGGGGGTCGGCGGTAGGTTGCTGCCGCTGGTGGCCCTCGTCGCTATAGCTCCCAAAGGGTTGGGTAGTGGTGACCACCAAGGTTGGCATTTACTGGAGAGTCGGGTGGTCGCTTCGACTTCCTTCCTTCTTCTGAAGTTTACGGTGGGAGATACTTATCTCCGTTGTTACGGCCCTTAAGGTACGATAACCAAATTCAATAAGTAGAATAAATGTAACGGCTAAAGCCGGAATTTTAAAATCGAGCTAGAGCTCTTTATTTCAAATCCAAATTAAAACTGAATCTTAAGAATTGACAAAAGCTAATGCCTAGCCGGATGCCCGTAGCAGACCGCTGACTTTGCCCATTTTGCAGAAGTCTTACGATCGCTGCCATCCAATGAGACAAAGCCACAGCACATAATGGTACAATATGCTGGATAAGCTCTCGGGCCCATTAGGCTGGAACCAAATTAAGGTGGACCATACAAGGGTGTGTTAATAATAGTAATAATAAAAAATGATTAATAATAAAAAATGATTAACATTAATAATGATTAATATTAATGAAGGGGATAAGAATTGGCCTGCTCAGCCTACGCTGGGAATCGGTTGTTAACTACTCCCCCCTTAAATTGGACGCCGTCCTCGGTGAATGCCAATTCGTCGATGGACCTTTGTAACTGGGATGCCTCTCGTTTTCGCCAGCAGTGTTGTTGGAGCAGGATCAAGCCGCATAGTGTGAGGCTAACAGAGACTCGCACGGCGAATCAAATCTTCGGGGATCCTCCAGCCGACACGTCATCTCTGAGCTCCTGCATCAAACGCAGGTTATGCTCGTTTATCCGCTGTAATATTGGCAAACTTTGCATGTGATCGTGTCCCGTGATGTTAATTAGAGGGGAGGCCGCAATACCCGGGCTCTTATTCACAGAGTAGTTGAGGTTCAGATACACGGAGTCGTTGATCACCGCCTTCCTCTCGAAAGTGATAAGGTGGGTCCCTACTATAGGTGTTATGGGACCGTCATCGATAGTAATCCTCGTAAATATTTCGTTGACGATTATTACTCCGTCGTCCACAATTGTAAGGGGTTCCAGATTGCTGGGCCGCGTCCGGCATGTAGCCGCCCCGCCTGTATTTAATTGCCTGGCGCAAGTGTCGTGGGACGCCTTTTTGCCAAATTAGGCCAAGTTGGTAGAAGCGCAATCGGAGACTGCTAGGATTTCATCATCACATTCCGCCACGATGTTGTCTTCTATTTGTAGCATAGTATGGTAGTGTGCGACAGGGAAGAGCAGGACTTTCTTACAAATAAGCTTATCTCTAGGATACTGAACTATGAATGGATAATGACATTAGATTGGAAAATTTGAATCTTAAATACATCCTTAAGGCTAACTATGGGGACCTCTGTGAGGTGTTCGTCAAAAATAGCCTTTAGGTCATTATGGTTGAAAATAGTAGGGCTTATGATATTGCTTTTAGCGAGTGTAATAGTGAGAATATTTTGGATTTTGGATATTAGCATTCTATTTCTGGCGAGGAGTGTTTCGAACAAATCAGAGGCTCCTGGCCATTCTATGGTGCCAGCTCATCCAAAATCTTAAGCTCATCCAAAATGTTCTGGGCATGTTCGATGTCAACTTCCACCAGCTTTGTCATGTGGGATTGTGGGAACAATTCCAGCCTTCCGACAGTGGAGTCAATTATGCTAGCAAAGTCGGACAGATTTGTCGAGTGCCTGACCAGGCCATACTGTTCCCATACAACTCCCAAACATTGCCGTCTAATACCGGGATGTATTTTGCATGCGAGAGATCGGTGATTCGCGCGCTTGCGGTGGACAGCAGTATGATGGATATAATGGCAAGCCTGTGGGAATTATAGCCACTTTTGGAGTTTTAGTATAAGGGCGAATGTGGCAGGTGAAATGCCTCTGATCTGATGTTGTCCTTATGGACCACCCTCCCTTTAATGAGAACATATGTTCCCAGATCTGCTTCTACACGCTCTTCTGAATAAAGCCGTGTCAATTTGTTCCCTAGTCTCTTTAATTGCCAGCTTCATCTCATCGCTGCTGGCGTGGATGGCCTACACCGGCCTAAACTCTGTGACCGAATGTAGCGACCTATTGTATTCTATCATAGACCGCAATATTAGTTCCACAGTATCCTCGATTTTTTTTATCAATTTTGAGGCACCTGGCAATTTCCGCCAGGGTACTGTGAAATCTCTCTACTTGGCCATTGCAGTTACTGTGTAGCGGCGGCGCATTGACGACATCGATGCTGTATTGGTTTTTCAGCAATAATGTGATTGTTTCGGAGTTAAAGGAGGCCTCATTATCGCATTATATGGTCTTGGTGTTAGGGTAGAAATTTACCAATTGGAGGATAGGTGCTCGTACATCTATTATTGAACATCTACTATACGAAAGCGAATTTGGAAAATTTGTCAATGCAGGTTAAGAAGATTTTTTTGTCGGTCGAAAAAATGTCGATATGCCACATTTCCCCAACATATGACGGAGTAGTTCCTAATTCCTGCTTCTTGGGATGGCTGTCGAATTTAGCTTTATTGCAGACCACATTTCCCCAACATATGACGGAGTAGTTCCTAATTCCTGCTTCTTGGGATGGCTGTCGAATTTAGCTTTATTGCAGACCTTGCAATTTGCGACCACTTCGCTAGCTAATTTAGACATGTTCGGGAAGTAGTAATCCCGGAGAATTTGCTTTGCGTTAGCTCGGTGTTAGCGATTTCAAGCTGTTCGTTAGCGTTGGTGATGTCGCTGACGAAGTTTTTACAATGCCAAAACTTTGTCGCAAAACTTTGTTGGGTTGCTTCTTCCAAAATGATTTGGTTTCTAAAGCAGTTAAGAGGTTTGTTTGTGATTTCTATGGTGTATGAGAGCAAGCGCTCACTATGCACCGTGGCCGCATCAGACTGGGCCTCAGCCTCTAGGTTATTCAGGGGTTTTTTGCTTCCCGGGTGTGTAAAACACTTTCCCGTTGTTCTCATTAATAAACGCTTTCCATCGCTTAATCTTAGCTTAATCGTTGGTGCTTTTGTCGGATACCGTATATGTAAGACGCTGGTGGTCTGTAAAGATCCGTCCCTCCTTGTTACCGTATAGATTTTGGAGTTTGCCTATTGCCCAGACTATCGCCAATAATTCTCTTTCGTTGGTGGAGTAGATCAGTTCGCAGTCTTTTAGCATGCGTGAAATCATGGTAATAGCTCTTTTATTCTGGGACAGTACCGCGCCTATTCCACTCACTGAGGCGTCGGTGGTTAAGTCAAACGGTAATTTGAAATCAGGGTATGTCAATATGACATCTTCCGATGCCAAAATGTTACGAAGGTGATTGAATGAATTTCGCTGGGTTTCATCAAACCTGACAGCCACTTTTTTCGACATATTCTTGCTGACCGTCCCGTTTTCCCCTTCGAGGGTGGCGGTAAGAGGTCTAGCAATAGAGGCAAAATTCTTTACAAAGCTCCTGTAATAGCTCGCCAGACCGAGGAAAGACCTGCTAAACAGATTTCTTGGCTCTGGGAACTCTTTTATTGGCCTGACCTTTTCTGGGTCTGTTTTTGTCCCTCCTCAAGAACTTTGTTTTTTCCCGTGCCACCCTCATGTTGGCATCGAGTAGGCTCCAAAGCACTCTGTCAATGTGCTTGACATTATCCGTTTCATCCAAAGACGTCACTGGAGCTGTAAATAGAGCTCACAGTGAAAGGAGTCTCGACCGGCATTACGTTTTTTAGCTCCTTTACGGGCTTCACGTAATTTTTTGCCGCCACCGTGTCGATGAGAATTTTTACTGCTTTGCCAGCCAACTGTTGTTAAGATCGGCGGTGTCGCTATTTTCCTCAATGGTGGCAACCTTAGCCTCAGCTGTGGCGTAATCTGTTTCCTCCTGTTGGGGCTGGGCTATACTATTGATGCGTTGGCGTCTTTGGCCCGATTGCCTCTGGGACGAGTTCTGCCTTTTGTAATTGTTATTACTTTGTGGCTTCCCCCAACTTGTTTCTTGTCTGAATTTAGCCGTTTAAGGGGTCTACCTCCATGGGCTGAACTTTATTCTGGTCTAAGGTCTCAGGATCCCTGCGCTTTGGCCAGGGCCTCATGAGGCCTGCCTTGGTTCAGCTTAGGAATGAAGTGCGGATTTTTATTCTCACCTCTCCATTGCTTTCCCTGACCTTTATTGTAGCGCCCTCATTGAAAGGGGCCTTGTTTTCTATAGCTTTCGCGTAAAATGCCGCGAATGCACTTCTTTCGATGCTGTGCAGACGCTAGTGCAGACGGAAGGTCTTTAGGTTGTGCTGGTAGCACGAGTGACTTGAGTGGTCTTTTAAGCCCTGCAATGAATGCATGAAGGGCGTAATCCCTAACCTCCTTATTTAGGATGGTTGCTATGTCCGAGTTGTGTGACATGACTATTTTGTTGGTGACGAGCGTGAGTTTCCTCTTAACCTCGTCATAGTATGCCATAAGGTCAGCATCTCCTCGCCGAACCATTTCCAAATTTTGCCGTAGCACTCTTAGGGACGTTTTGCCCGCGTATGTGCAATCTAGTCTGGGTACAATTGCATCGAAATTTAGCACGGTGTTGTGGGACGTGAGGAGTGACCGAGCGGGACCGGAAATTTTGTTTTTAATGATAACAACGGCCTCGTAGTGGGCTTCGCTGCCGTCGTATTTTTTCAATACTTCGTATGCATCTGATGCAGCCTAACCTCGTCATAGTATGCCATAAGGTCAGCATCTCCTCGCCGAACCATTTCCAAATTTTGCCGTAGCACTCTTAGGGACGTTTTGCCCGCGTATGTGCAATCTAGTCTGGGTACAATTGCATCGAAATTTAGCACGGTGTTGTGGGACGTGAGGAGTGACCGAGCGGGACCGCAAATTTTGTTTTTAATGATAACAACGGCCTCGTAGTGGGCTTCGCTGCCGTCGTATTTTTTGAATACTTCGTATGCATCTGATGCAGCCTGCCTCCACGAAACGTACGCATCGTGGCTTCCATTGAACGTCGGCAGAGATTTTACTATGTCTAACTTGACATCGCATTTTATTTCAGGGTTCGGCACTGCTCTTTTATAGACTGCTTTATATAGACCGCGCGCTAACCTGTGTTCTAACCGCTTCTAATTCTGAGGCGAATTCCCTTCTCAAACGCTCTTCCTGATCGGCAAGAGCGGTACTGACCGCATTTGCGCTTGGATCATGTCCGCGTTCATTTCTGGTTGATGTATGTTCCTAATATGGGCCACTTTTTTGCTATATAAAAATTATCGAAAAATACTGGATCGTTACCTAAAATACAAAAATGTTGGATTAATTTGTCCCAAAAACACACACAAAAACACAATTAAAATACAGAACCGTTAGAGAGCGAAACAACAGGTATTGGTCAATTCGACTGGGTGTATTATTAGCACAGACACACTGGATACCTTCAGTACAAAATTCAATATATGCACAGTGGATAAAATTGTAGCAAAATATTGAGTTGTATGTTTTTAGTTTTTGTAACGTACTCAAAAAAATCTGAACCAGAAATCGAAAATCGAGTCACTTTTATTTATTCGTAGAAAATTCCTATTGCCGGGCATTGGAGTTTATATGCACTGTTATATGTGTATGTGTGTAAGTGTAGACCTTGGCTATTGTTGGCGCTCAGCCAACATATTTTATAACTTCAGGGGTGGAGTTCGAATATTAATAGTAATATTAATCCGTTGGGCGTCAATTATTTCGTTGTTTGGGCCGGCTGGCTGTGCCTCCGTGACGGGGGTCGGCGGTAGGTTGCTGCCGCTGCCGAAAGGGTTGGGTAGTGGTGACTTCCTTCCTTCTTCTGAAGTTTACGGTGGGAAATACTTATCTCCGTTGTTACGGCCCTTAAGGTACGATAACCGAATTCAATAAGTAGAATAAATGTAACGGCTAAAGCCGGAGTTTTATAATCCAGCTAGTGCTCTTTATTTCAAATCCAAATTAAAACTTACGAATTGACCAAAGCTAATGCCTAGCCGAATGCCCGTGGCAGACCACTGACCTTGCCCATTTTGCAGAAGTCATACGATCGCTGTCAGCCAATGAGACAAAGCCACAGCACATAATGGTACAATATGCTAGCTAAGGTCTCGGGCCCCAATTTAAGGAACCAATTTAAGGTGGACCATACAAGAGTGTGTTAATAATAGTAATAATAAAAAATGATTAATAATAAAAAATGATTAACATTAATAATGGTTAATTTTAATGAAGGGGATAAGAATTGGCCTGCTCAGCCTACGCTGGGAGTTGGTTGTTAACTTGCATGCACATATGCTTATAAGGGGTCAGCGTGGGAATCATGTTGACTCGGCTTTAAATGGTGAATGCACTTGCATATCATATTACATATGCACTTGAAATGTGTTTGGGCACTTGGCACGCTGTCGCTGAGTACATTGTTATTGGTATAACAACGAAGTGTTGTGACTTCGGCTAACATAAGAAGATCTCATGTGTGCATCATGTGTAATAAGAGCTCATGTATGCATACACCACAACATCCAAAACAATGAAAAATTAAACTAGAAAACAATGTCCTTTCATAACTAACAACAAATTTTCCTACCATGTATTACCTTTCCTACCATGTCCAACTTTTTTACATATATACATATACTGTGAGGAGATTAAATCTCCCAAGAGGTGGCAAGAGGGGGCAACAGCGGGAGGGGAGGCAAGCTGGCACGGCTGCGCGCACGAAAGAAGGAGAAAGAGTAGACGGCGTGGAAAGTAACGGTTCCAGACGGGCCAGCACTGCTGTATTTAGAAAGTACAGAAGGAAAGAAATGCGTTTGGAATGAAGACGGCATCACGTCAAAACTTCCTCTCTTTATCTCAAAGCGGACGGACGTGTTTTTTTTGTGCGCACTGCGTTTACATAAAGTTTGCTTTTGAGCTTTCCATAAACAATCGGTGTTTATTTCTATTCACATAAAAAAAAAATAAACAAATTGCAATTTATAGATCCGTATCGCTTCGCGTGTGCAGTAATATATTTGGAGGTAAAATAATAATTTGATAAATTTTTCTTACAAACATAGCCCTGCTCTGCTTCTTCATCTCTTACGGCGTTGCTTCTACTCTCGCTCAATAGGGATTCTTATCTCTATTCTTTGCATTTTACTAACTCGCACTAAATGCTCTTTTTAATCTCCCCCTTTTGTTTCCCTGGTACAGTGGTATAAGGTTCATCAATATTATTTATAAATTAATTATTGAATTTTTAATAATTTTTAGTAAATTAATTTTTTAAAATTTTTTATAATTATGGAATTTAAAAGGTTTGTGCGTTGAAGTCTTCTAATAAGACAATCTCGACTTCCCAGCCTACCATCCACTGCTGGCTTTATGAAAACGTTTTACACGCTAAGTGTGCCGGGTTCACTGCCCCAGTTTCGGATACAATCTCACGTAGGTCTGGTCTCCACTTTTGCTGTGACGGTTGTCGTGCTGTTCAGGACGAAATGAGTTCGTTCATGAGGCAGACTAAAAGCGGATTCAGGGTGTTAATTTGTGGTTTTCGTAAAATCAACGACCAACTCTGTGCGCTCGATACCCAATTTAGTAGTCTCCAACTACTAAATGAGTCTCCAAAGCGTAAGAAATCCTCTTTTAGTGATGTGCTTGTGGCGAATAATCTTCAGCCTGCTTAGCCGACAACTATGCAGCCGCTTATATCTCTGGCCACCCCAAGGGCAGGACCTGAGAAAAATTCGGCTTCCGAATATCTCAGAATTAATGAGCAATTGTCCGATATGTCCTCTGTGGCATCGCTTCAAGTGATCCCAGACCCAATAATTCAAACCCCCGTAACAGTCACCAAACAGGGTAATCAACCGTCCGGACCCCATGTACGTACTGATGTCGCTGTATTAGTTACGGTGGCACCAAAACCCTTGCAGGTGATCCCACCATCGAAACACATTTTGGTTTCCCGGCTTGCCCCTGATACTTCTGAGATTGATATCTCGGCTTACATCAAAGCCAAAACAAATGCCGACATAAAGGTGGTGGACAATAAAAAATTTAAATATTCATACACCAGGCACACGTCATCTTTCAAAATACGTGTGCCCTTGCAAATGTTCAAGACGATTTGTTCCGCCAGCTTTTGGCCAGAGAATATTTTCGTCCAAGAACATCAGCTAAGTACGGTGAAAAAGAAATAACCAAACCTGTGGGTGTAAAACTCCCACATGTTACGGTCACTGACCACTGACCTCATCTTCCTCAGTTTTAAAAAACTAATGTCTGCCCTAACACTTACCTATCAGAATACTAGAGGGTTACGTAGTAAAGTTCCCAAACTGTATTCTGATAGCCCTTTCTTTGCATCTCACATTATTGTATTTACAGAAACTTGGTTAAAGCCGGAGATCTTACGCTCCGAAGTTTTTCCTAGTAGGTACACCACTTTTAGATGTGATAGAACTCTACGAAGAGGAGGAGGAGTGTTAATCTCTGTAGACTCCAAACTCGCTTCTGAAAAGGTAAAATCACAAGTGTTTGGTGACATTGAATTCCTTTGCATCAAAATCACTTTGTCCGATCAACCTGTTCTTACATACAACCTTCGTCTGATCCGCCAACATACTGGCAACATTTGTCCGCAACATCCCAGAGCTTATGTGGTCAAATGTTGAAAATTCACCGTCTTTACAGCTCAACTCCCACCACGACTTCCCTGCGGGCATGTTCGACATATCACTCGGGCAAATTAACCACGTTAGAAATTCTTTAGGTCGGCTGCTGGACTTATGTTTCGTTTCCGATCCTGATGGAATTACTCTTTCCAGAGCTTTGCCCCTTTCTTACCCTTAGGATCCATATCATCCCACTCTTGAGCTTTCAATCGAAAACAATTCCTTAATTGACCTTAAGTTTCCACTTAAATCTCATAAAGTTCGTTTCTTTCGTAAGGCTGACTTTATGAAATTAAATAAGTTAATCTCGGAATTTGATTAGTCTGATTTACTGGCATGTGAGGATATAAACATCGCATTACAAAAATTTTATTTCACTTTAAACTCATTTT
The DNA here is from genome assembly GCF_017639315.1 of Drosophila ananassae. NCBI lineage: Eukaryota > Metazoa > Arthropoda > Insecta > Diptera > Drosophilidae > Drosophila > Drosophila ananassae. Next base: position 20,656,822 of record NC_057929.1, on the reverse strand, counting down.
TCGACGCTTGCGTGCCATGGAAATATCCGTCCGCTTCAACGAATGGTATACAAGGCATTGGTATACAAGGCACCTTATAAATTTAAAGAATAGTATGAGTAGACTTTTAAATAAACATAAATATCTGGCTGCACAGTTAGTTATTCAAGATATTTAGTAGCTCAGTTTTAGCAGTTTTATAACTTTGTAAACACTAAGCGTAAACATGTATCTTTTCCCCCACTGCTTACTTTTGAGAACTCTTATGCAAACCCTGATCAGGCAGTGGCCGATCTCTTTGCACAGTTTTTTCAAACTACGTATTCACCCAGCAGCAGTTCAGCTCAGCCTTACACTTATAATATCCAATCCGCCAACCTTATATTTTACCCATCTTTCGATCAAAGTGGTGTGTTATCGGATCTTCTTAAGGTCAAGCCCGTGTATTCGCCAGGCCCTGATGGTGTACCAGGTTGTGTTCTGAAGACCTGCGCCGAGGCTATGTGCAAACCGCTCGTTAAACTCTTTATTCTATCGCTGGAAACTTCGATCTTTCCTCTTATGTGGAAGGAATCCTTCATTATTCCGCTGCATAAAAAAGGGAAAAAATCCGACGCTGCTTTTTGAAAAACTTATCACTCCACATTTGCAACACCTATGTAGTTCAATAATAACTCCGTGCCAGCATGGCTTCATGAAGCGCCGCTCCACCACTACTAACTTATTGGAGCTAACATGTTTTATCACGGATGGTTTCCGGAATGGCTTACACACAGGCGTCATTTACACTGACTTCAGTAAAGCATTTGACTCTGTTAACCATTCCCTTTTTATAAGTAAACTTAGTCTTTTGGGATTCCCAACTGATCTTCTTATCTGGATCTCGAGCTACTTATCTGCGAGAACCCAACGTGTCATCTTTAAAGATGTTACCTCGCGTTTAGTCCGCGCCACATCTGGGGTGCCCCAAGGAAGCCATCTTGGACCCCCACTTTTTACACTGTTTATTAACGACTTTCCCCTTGCCTTAAGGGGTTATATACATTGCGGTGCGGAAAAATGGGGAAAAGTTTGGATTTTTGTAAAAGTATGTAGCCTATTTTATATGAAATTCTTGTTATTTATTTTGAGTTATACAATATGTCATGTGTTAAATTAGCTTGAGCTCATGAAAAAATATTAACAATTAACGAAGTTATTGCAATCGGCGCAAAACGCTTTTTTTCGAAGAGGCTTGCGGTGACTACGATGCCGAACCAACTGCTCAGCTGAAATCATAAAACCAAACCAATTTCATTAGTATAGCCACTCGTGGTGTCCTTGAACGATTCATACGATTGAAAAAAATTTTTTTTCTAAACTGGGACGATTTTTTACGAAAAAAGCTTTTTTTTCGAGTGAAAAAATTTATTAAAAAATTCATAACATTGAGATGAATGTTTATACGAAAAAATTGAATCGTTCAAGGACACGGCAAATAAATTATTAACAATTTAAAAAAAAAAAACAGTAAAATCGGCCGAAAACTCTTTCCGCAATCCAAGTCACCGCAACGACGTTTTTGGAAAAACTTCATTTCGAGATAATCGCGTTTAAAGTTTCAACTTGACGCGTCAGGCCTTTGTAACGGACCAAGATGAAAAACACTGTAACTTTGCTTCTACTGGAAGCTTTGGAACATATACTTAAAAAATTTTCGATTTTTTCATCGACCGCAATGTATATAACCCCTTAACTAATTCACTTGTACTTGTGTACGCTGATGACATTAAGCTATTCAGTATAAATTCACTAGCGCCCAGTCTAGACCTCAATCCGATTTGGATAAACTTCAAAATTGGTGTTTAGCAAATAACCTAAAGCTTAATGGATCGAAATGTAAACTCATGTCTTTTTACCGATTTAGTCCTCACCAGGCTATGTACTTTCTCAATGGGAACGCCTTAGAACCATTAACTCAGGTTAACGATCTAGGTGTCCTATTATATTTGAGACTTAAATTTACCGACCATATGTCTACCATGGTTAATAAAGCTATGGATGTGCTTGCTTTTATTAAAAGATGGTCAAAAGAATTTAATGACCCGTACATAACTAAAACGTTATATACATCATTGGTCCGTCCGATTCTTGAGTATGGACCAGACGAACCAGCACGGCTGCGTGCATGGAAGAAGAAGAAAGAGGAAACAGCGTAGAACGTAAAGGTCCCGAGCGGGCCCTTAGGTCGTAGGAGAGAGCGGGGACGGCGGGGAACATAGTGGCCCACGACAGCGCGGCTGTGTTTTGAAAATGCAGAAAAGAAGAAATGCATTTGGAACGGCCAAAGGGGGGAGCGCAGGGGTAACTGGTCGAAGTCCGGTGACCTGCATAGTAACAATATGAATCGGTGGCCCAAGCGGAGCAAAGAGGGGCAAAGGAAACCCGCTAATTGAAATGCGACAAGGATTCGGGTAAGGATTAACGGCGAGAACAGGGGCATGAAGGATTTACAAGGATTAAGGGGTTATATACCTTTTTTTTTCGAAAAATCGAAAATTTTTTTATTTCTTTATTTAAAGAACAACTCCTTGAGAACATTTTCATAGAGATTCGAGCAGTAGAAAAAAAGTTACAGCACTTCCACCGCGCACCTCGTCGGGGCCACAAACCCGAGCGGCCAATGTCACGTGCGTTCGGCCGGCGGATATTTGTGTGCGTTCTCTGATGTTCATAGTTCATGGCAATAACTGATTTCGGGCTCGTGTGGGTGTTATTATGGGCCAACATAACCAAAACTTGCACTGAGATATTCGCCTCTGTTTACATCTTCTTGCCGTCTTTTTTCGAAAATTCAATATGAGTCCGACACACAAAGTTTCGCGAGAGTTACGGAAAGAGTCTTAGGTACGCAAGTCGGCCCCCAAAAAGAGAAAGCAGTATTTTAATCCAAAAACTGTTGAAAGTAGCGAGGAAAGTTTTAGTGCGTCGCGTAAGAAACTGAAATTCAAGGACGATGTTCAGGTGCTCGTTTATCAATCGGTGCAATACTTATTCATCAATTTTTTGTAAGTGTTTACGGGAATTTCGCAATTCGTTAAATGCAACACTTGTGACGGAGAGGTACAATACAATTCTATCGAGATGCGAGGACTGGGATAGAAAATAGCCGTGACTTGCGATAATTGTGAGTAGCGTAAAATAAACGCAAGTGCTGTTATTGATGGTGCATATGAAATCAACCGACGTTTCATAATGACAATGCGATTGCTTGGTTTGGGGTTGGCGGGTTGTGCCAAGTTTTGTGTGGATATGCCACCGTTTTTGAAATAGAAATCGTACGATTCTATCATGAAAAACATTTTGACCACCATGAAGGAAGTGTTTCTTTGGTTCACAAAATTTGATGTGCTCGTAGAAATTGGACAAAATGTGGGATAAATCGCAAATCAATTGACTGTATCTGGCGATGGTACTTGGAAAAAAACGTGGATTCACTTCCATATACGAAGTCGCTTCTTTGGTGGGTTATTACTCCGGTAAAATTTTGGATATTGACGTGGAAAGTGCTTTCTGTAAAATGTGCCGGACGTGGGATGAAAAGAAGGACACGGCCGAATCGCAGTGTACTTCTAATAATACGGGATCAGTGGGCAAAATGGAAGTGGACGTAATTCTGGAAATGTTTCAACGTTCCGAAAATTTGCATGATGTGAAGTATACAAATTACGTTGGAGATGGCGACTCCAAAACGTATTCGACGATCAAGAATGCAGTTATTTACGACGATTTTCCTGTGCAAAAAAAAAAAATGCATTGGGCATGTGCAGAAACAAATGGGAATACGTCTAAGAAACGCTAAAAAGGGTAACAAAGGTCTTGGCGGAAAGGGGAAGTTGACTGGAAAAGTGATCGATAAGTTAGGAGTGTACTATGGATTAGCGATTTTCAATAATTCGGATTCGGTGGAGGGCATGAAAAATGCTATTTGGGCTACGTACTACCACTACAGCTCAACGGACAGTCATCCCTAACACGAGAAATGTCCCTCTAGTAATGAGTCTTGGTGCGAGTGGCAGAAAGCATTTGCCATGCTACCCAATAAGAATCTGAAAAAGAAAAACTGCATCCGTTACTTCGTACACCCCTACAAACCATTGCCCGATGATGTTTTACACGTTATGAAGCCGATCTACGAGGATTTATCGAAAGACGAACTGCTGGAAAGATGGCTCGGTGGATTCACTCAGAACAACAATGAAAGCTACATCCAGCTGATTTGGAAATTGAGCCCGAAATATCAGCCATGAGGTGCTCTGCCCGTGGGAATTGAAGCTTACTCAGCAGCCTGCATTTTCAACGAGGGCAAGCATCTGTTGTGAAGAAGCGATGGGAGTGCCCTGTGGCTTGTGGATTACGCAGCGCAACAAGACGAGAATTGCATTTCGACGGCCGAGGTACGGGCTCAAGCGGCGACAAGGAAGGGTCAGATAGCCAGCCGATGCAGACAAATCGGTTCTTTGGAGGGTGAAGATGGCGCAGATGATTCTCTATATGGTCCTGGAATCGACGATGACTTGTAAGTTCATTTGACTAACTTTTTTCTTCGCATAAACTGAACTTGAAAATGTAAACGCCAATATCTCGAAATGGTGGTTTTTGCAAAATGACTTTGCTGTGACGTGGATTGGTGGAAAACTACTGAACCGATTGTCTTCAAATTTTCTTCGTAATAAAATGTTTTTGAGATTAAACGATTGAATTTTAACGCACAAACCTTTATTTTTCGCCAAAATTAATTTTTCAGCTAAATTTCTAGTGACCAAAAAGTTAATTTTTTGCATAAGACGTTCCCGTGTGTACAACAAAAAAATTAATAAAAACGATCGTTTAAGCACAAGGAATTATCCTAAACCAATGAAATTTGTTTGTCTTGGGAACCGTTACCGCAAGGTGTAACGGACGTACGGTTTTGTCGAACTATTAAGTACAGTAAACTGTCCCTAACACTGCACGAATGGTCTCTGCCGCACCTCCTCTGTCTACTTGGGGACGGCTGGGCTCAGTCGAAAGGGGCGTGGGTGAGGGCACGGCAACCTAGACCAAGTACGTTACGGATTTTCTCGTAGACAGAGATGGGGAAGTTGGAAAGGAACGAAGGAAGTAGGCTGATCCTGGGTGATTGATTCTACTGACCCTGATACCTGAAAGACTGGATGTTGTGGTCCTTCTTCTATACCCTCCCTACCATGTAGACGTTTCACCAAACAGTGGGGGTCTACCCATGTTCAACTGCAATGTTCGGATCCGAAGTGCTCCAATTGAAAGATATTAGTTCATGTTCATTTTGTATAATTAAATATTCTCAAAAGTAGCGGTACTAATCTAAGATTACAACTAATCTTCATAGTTTGGGATAGAAAGGCAGAACATAACAGGGATTTCCCATTGTACCTATCTATATGAATTTACTGTTACTCTTCGTTTTCTTTACTCACTCAGCTTTACAGATTCTGCATCCATCGTTGGGCCCAAGATGTCGTAGGTGATCTTTGCTGTGGACTTAATGCTATTAGAGAATTGTACAATGGGGAAAAGACCTGGCTGATCTCTCTTTCGAGGCTGGGTGGGTTTGCTTAGAGACTAAATTTAAGGATAAGGTCCTACACTAATCAATTCATACTCGTGAATGACTGCATCTATGCAATAACTTTATGAAATTCCATTTATAGTACTACAATAAAGGGAATTGTTATTATGGTTGGGAGTCGATACTTTTGTGGCGCAGCTATCGAGGTTCGCCGTGAAGATTACTATTATTGTTGGGAGTCGATACTTTTGTGGCGCAGCTATCGAGGTTCGCCGTGGAGATTACTCGCGTCAATCCGCGTTATGTACACTATGGACCCCCATACATGCTCGCAGGCATGATCATCGTGCTTAAAAACTAAATACTTGGCTATGTGGGTCCTATGCCGCTCACAAAATCATGACGGCAGCTTGCTTAACCAAAGAGAAAACCTAATCGGGGGGCGGCGGCATCCGTTGGTTGCTACTGCAGCTGCTGAACGACACCTTATCGCCAACCGGGGAGAAGATAGGAATCGGGGTACGGTGCACTGAAGGTACGATGCGGCTACAAGCCCATGTGCGTCCCACTGATTCGGCGGGGGTGGCTTTGGTGGTGCTACTGCCTCCTGACTGATCCGACGACCGATCCGAGGCCACTTGCCACACGGAGAGCCTATCAGGCTGATCCTGGTCAAATGGGATACCTGACAAGGAATTAGTCAGGTTTTAAACTTGCACTATTTCAATTATTTGGGAGTCTCACCTTATGAATTTTTAACCCACACACAAAAACACATGTGGTTTTTATTATTAGAATGTCTTAAATTTGCTGGCTGAATGGCCTGCACTGCTTTCACTGTATAGTTTCTTTTTCTCTCTACACGTGTCCGCGGGATCTTCTTATTGTTTCACAATATGTACTCGAGGCTCTTCACTCGGCAAAAGATCAGAATGAAATGATTTCTGCGAGCTTGGGTGAGTACAGCCATTCCCTGCTGCACTAAAGCTTCCCAACCTAACGGTAAGATCGAATGATTTTCTACCTACTTTTGGTCAGTGGATGCGTGGGTAACAGGGCTTTGCGTGTGTCTCTTTCAAATTGGTTTCTCCCTTCTCTCTCCATACACTAAGGGTAAGAAATATTGGCCTGCCTAGGGAGTCAAGTATTTTGTATTTTTATATAGGGTGCTCGCTACACACCCCTCCCCTACAGTTTGAATCGAGGGAAAACCCTTGCATTAAAACTGGATAACACTAAGCGAGTACCCAGTTACCAAATATCTTTGGCATGATATTTCCCTATTTCCTTGCCATTCATGTCCTCCAGCAAGTAACAAGATTGGCCTAGTTTCTTCTTGATTCGAGCTCTCATTCCAACTGGGGCAAGCTTGGCGTTAAAATTTTCAGCTGCCTTGCTTAACAAGAAATTTCTTTTGATGACATTTTGCCCTACCTCAAAGGTTCGCGGTCGACATCTCAGATCGTAGCTTCTTTTATTTCGTTCGTAGGCTTTCGACACATACTTATCTATGTTCGATCGGATTTGTTGGAATTCGTCAGCTCTGGGTAATCTAGCACTGCCTTCGGATAGGAGGTTTAGATTACGTAACAGCTTAAAATCTTGGCCGTGATTAAGCATGAATTTCTAAGAGCGGCATTTATGCTACTTAAGAAAGTATCCCACTCGCGTTGGTCTGTTTTGATATAAGCTCTAAGGGCTGCGTTTATTGACCTATTTACGCGTTCCGCTGCATTAGACTGTGGGGCATATACACCAGTGAAGATTTGTTGCACACCAAAATGAGAAAGGAAGTCAGTGATTTCGCGGCTCTTGAATTGAGTTCCGTTATCGCTAACGATAATTTCGGGCACTCCAAAACATGTAAATATGTCCTCCTTTAGGATATCTATTACTGTCCTTGAGGTGAACTTCTTAACAGCTTTCAAAAATGTAAATTTTGGAAAGGTCGTTCAGTTGTTGTACGAGCTCCCATTGGTGGCTTTAAAGGTCGGTTTGGTACTTTGGTCGTTTGACACACCTGACAGTTTTTGATATAATTTCGAACGTCTGTTACCATGTTGGGCCAATAGAATCTTCGCCTAATCTGATCTAAGCATTTGGCTATGCCGCAATGAGCTGAAGCCGGCTGATCGTGTGCTGCATATATAACTCCCACACGCAGTGAATTGGGAACTAACAGTTTCCAACGATCATCCGCATGGCTGTTTTCAGAAAACTCGGTTCGGTGGTAAATATAACCATCCATGACTTGAAAGTCTGTTAGATCAGAGCTTTTGAACTTTTCTATCAGTGAAGTATATTCGGGTGACTTGAATGCTTCTGCATCCAAATCGATTTGCGGGAGAGTTTCATACTCGAGAGTTGAAATGGCATCTGCGACCGTACCTTCATACGTTCTTGAAAGGGCGTCGGCCACAACATTCTCGCTTCCTTTGCGGTGAACAATTGTGAACCCATATCCCTGCAGTTTGATAGCCCACCTTGCCAATCGTCCATTCAGGTCAGATTGGTTCATGAGCCAACGAAGGCTTGCATGATCTGTAACTACTTCAAATACATGTCCTTCAATATACATTCGGAATTTCTGAATAGCTAAAACTACGGCTTGGCATTCCAGTTCTGTCACAGTGTAGTTACGCTGTGCCTTGTTTAGTTTTTTAGACATGTATGCTATGGGACGCTCTGATCCTGAATCACCTTTTTGGGCTAGGACCGCTCCTACACCATATAAAGAGGCATCACATTGCACAATGAATGGCTTTTCATAGTCTAGATGACTCAAAAATGGAGCAGAGCACAGTTGCTTCTTGATCTCCACAAAAGCTTCTTGTGCCATAGGATTCCACTGTAGGGATTTTCCTTTTAGGAGTTCGGTCAAGGAAAATATGATCGTTGAATAGTTAGGAATGAAACGTTGGTACCAATCAGTCATTCCAAGGAATCGTCTGAGTTGTCGTTGGTTCTGAGGGATTGGAAATTCTTTTACAGCAGCAATTTTGTCTGGGTTGACTCGTAAGGTTCCTTCCCCAACTATATAACCAAGGTAGTCTACCTGTTTAAGACAAAACTGGCTTTTGTTAATGTTTATAGTTAGTCCTGCCTTCCGTAGTTGAGTGGCTACTTCAGATAGGTGTGATAGATGGGATTCGAAACTATTCGATAGAATCAACAGGTCGTCTAGATAAACTAAAACGTTCTGCTTGAGATTGTACGGAATTACCAGGTCCATTAACCTGCACATTGTTTGGGGTGCATTCGTCAGTCCGAATGGCATCCGCTTGAATTGGTACAATGGTCTGTTCGGTATGGTAAAGGCAGTTTTTGCTCGAGAATCTTTGTCGAGGCATATTTGCCAAAAGGCGTCTTTAAGGTCAATCTTGGATATGCAGTGAACCGGTGGGAGACGGCTGAGGAGTCCTTCCATTATAGGAATAGGATAGGCATCCCTCACGGTTACTGAGTTAAGTTTCCGAGCATCCAAGCACAAACGAACCTTGCCTGGCTTGACATGAAGCATAACCGGTGAAGACCATGGTGAACTAGGTGCTTCCTCAATTACGTCCATTTCAAGCATGCGATCTATTTCGTCACAAAGCAATTTCTCTCTTGCGGGTGAAGTGGGGTAAAAGCGTTGTTTGATTGGCTTCGCGTCGGCTACTTCAATATTGTGTTCGATTAACGACGTGTATCCTAGTCCCTCTTTTTCGAACGACGGAAAAGAGAGGATAACTGTCTTTAGTTGTGCCTGTTGTTTGAGGCTCAGGGGCGGTTGTAAGGAATCTGGTACACTAATTTCGTTTAAGAAACTGGAATGTAAGATGGAGATTCCGAAACGTTTCCAGAAATCTATTCCACAAATTAAGTCTTGCTTTATTGACGGTACTACTAAAAATGAAAACTCGGCTGATATTGAGTTGTAAGTTAGCGGAATTTTAACAAGACCGAATACGGACTGTGTCTGTCCATCCGCGGTTCGGACTACTCCTTTTAAATTCTTAGGGAAAGGGTTTTGCGATATAACTTTTTGTGCTAAGCTTCCTCCTATAACACTCTTGTTAGCACCGCTATCTAGCAGTGCCAAAACTTCCTCACCGAAGACTGTAAGTGAAGTGAATGGTCGTATATCTTCGCCGTTTCGTACAATTGACGAGATGGTAAAACTTCGCAAGTTCTTCTTTCTGCACCAAAATTCGCGCATACGTTGAGACGATCTTGCACTTACTGTGGAAGAACAGGGGTTACTAAATAATTCTTCTCTGCGCTTCTGGTACTCTTTGAGACGAATATGGTAGGGCTTAAGTGGTCTAGAGACTGTAGAACTGTTCAGTGTGCTGGTGATACTGGAATTTGTTGCAACTGGGTCCGAGGCTACTGGCGGACATCCCCTCACGGATTGCGGCGGATATCCCTGGCGGAGTTTTCCGGGTTCGCGTTGCATTTAGAGCAGCTTGGCTTGTACGTATCGAGCAAGCCGCAACCATAGCAGAAAATTCGCCGTGGCTTAAGGCAATCATGATATCGATGACCTATCTCCTCGCAATTCCAGCATTTTACTTTCTCAGGTGATCTAATGGCCAAGACTTCGCCGGGCATTCCTCTTCGATTTCGCCGGGAGTATCCTCAAATTCTTCTTGAGCACATAGTTCGTCTACGAAATTCCTACGCATAGTTGGTCGTGTTGTTGACCGAGTACGAAAACTACGGTAAAAGTCTTCGTGCCTATGACATTCTTTTCGTAAACTTGCTAAATCTGGGGTATCTACATGTAAAAGTTCTAGTTTAAGGTCTGGTCTTATGTTGTTCCTAACCTCAATAGCTATGTCGCCATCTGACGTTGGTTCGCGCAATGAATCGGATATAGACAAGATTGAGTCAAGAAATTCATCAAAACTCTCATTTGTTCCTTGCTTTCTGCGTCTAATAGCGTTTTTAATATCACGATCTGATCTCTGGTCCTGGTATCTTTCCTGCAAGTGACTGCACAGCTCGTACCAATTCATGTGTTCGGACGTTCTATGGATACGCCAATAGAATGAAAGTGCTGGTCCAGCGAATAGAAGATGGGCAAACTGACTAAGCAACGGGAAATTCCCATTAAGGCACTGGGAAGTAAGACAATTGACTCTGTAAATGAAATCTTCGACAGGAAGGTCATTGGTCGTACCACTGAACTTGATGCGCCAATTGGAAATTACATTAGAAATCCTATCTGGTTGTTCTAGTTGAATATCATTTGATCTAGCATTTGGTGGTCTATATCTCTGACTGTTGTTGCGTGCATTGACATTGCTGGCATTGCTGACTCGTGGTAACGAAGGTGCTATATCGTTATCCCATTCAAGTTGGGCTTCTTCTTGTTGGTCTCGAGAGAATATGTTTAAATTCCTAATAGCTGTAGTTATTTGGTCACTAATTGAGGCTGTCATACTTGCTCTATAATTCTCCAATGAACTGAAAATAATCTCTGAATACGTTCCTCTTGCATTGAGTTTTGTTCCCTAGAGATCCTATCCTGAACGAGTTCACGTCTAGGGTTCGAACTACCCGCTCTTGTTCTCTGATTATTAGTATTTGAACTATTGGAAGCCTGTGATCTGGTATTCATACGAGATCGTGGAATGGTTCCAGAATGATTTGGGTTAGATTCCTGGTCGGTCTGTATATTACTCGGCATTCTACGTTCGGAAGGAGTACATTGTCTATCTATCATCAAAGCTCGAGGACAGCTTTGCCTGCAGTTCGGACAGGTATCATTGTTTTCCAGCCATTCTAACAGACATGCTTTGTGAAACTTATGCTTACAAGGAGTTTCCAAGATACTATCATTAGAGCTCGTATCGTTACAAATGGCACACAGCACCACACTCTCCAACGGAGTGGCTGCTATATTTTCGGTACTTTTTCTAACCGACATTGTCGCAAAAAGTATACTAACGGAAGTTCGCGATAAATGATTTACTTAAGATTCAAGACGTAAATAATATATTCGATAATAATTTTAGAGGCTTACCCTCGGATCTTCCCATTGCGTTGATTATTATATTCTAGGGCAGTAGAGATTTATTTTCACTAAACGGAATACAACTATATGAGATGTAGAGGAGGGCTATTTCGATATGAACCAGATATAGACAATCTCACTCTTACTTTTGCTGACACTAACTAAGCTGACATGGTATAAAATCGAGTTGGGCTCAATGATAAAAATCCTATGCCTGTCATAGTCGCCTTTTGATTCGGATTCGATTAGAATCCATGTTTCTTTGCATACTTTATAACCACGGTCTGTGTCCGACAGCTCTCAGAGTCACAGCAATCCACTGGTGTACATACGCAAACGCTGACTCTACTTTATATATCAAATTTGGAAATTGGCCAAAGGAAAGGATTCAAAAAGGGATGGTAAATAGAGTGGGGCTTTTTGGGCTGATTCATATAACCCACGTTGTTCGGTTAAATATACACGAATCTCGGCCCTTACGCTGGGCGCCAAAAATCTGTAACGGACGTACGGTTTTGTCGAACTATTAAGTACAGTAAACTGTCCCTAACACTGGACGAATGGTCTCTGCCGCACCTCCTCTGTCTACTTGGGGACGGCTGGGCTCAGTCGAAAGGGGCGTGGGTGAGGGCACGGCAACCTAGACCAAGTACGTTACGGATTTTCTCGTAGACAGAGATGGGGAAGTTGGAAAGGAACGAAGGAAGTAGGCTGATCCTGGGTGATTGATTCTACTGACCCTGATACCTGAAAGACTGGATGTTGTGGTCCTTCTTCTATACCCTCCCTACCATGTAGACGTTTCACCAAACAGTGGGGGTCTACCCATGTTCAACTGCAATGTTCGGATCCGAAGTGCTCCAATTGAAAGATATTAGTTCATGTTCATTTCGTATAATTAAATATTCTCAAAAGTAGCGGTACTAATCTAAGATTACAACTAATCTTCATAGTTTGGGATAGAAAGGCAGAACATAACAGGGATTTCCCATTGTACCTATCTATATGAATTTACTGTTACTCTTCGTTTTCTTTACTCACTCAGCTTTACAGATTCTGCATCCATCGTTGGGCCCAAGATGTCGTAGGTGATCTTTGCTGTGGACTTAATGCTATTAGAGAATTGTACAATGGGGAAAAGAACTGGCTGATCTCTCTTTCGAGGCTGGGTGGGTTTGCTTAGAGACTAAATTTAAGGATAAGGTCCTACACTAATCAATTCATACTCGTGAATGACTGCATCTATGCAATAACTTTATGAAATTCCATTTATAGTACTACAATAATGGGAATTGTTATTATGGTTGGGAGTCGATACTTTTGTGGCGCAGCTATCGAGGTTCGCCGTGAAGATTACTATTATTGTTGGGAGTCGATACTTTTGTGGCGCAGCTATCGAGGTTCGCCGTGGAGATTACTCGCGTCAATCCGCGTTATGTACACTATGGACCCCCATACATGCTCGCAGGCATGATCATCGTGCTTAAAAACTAAATACTTGGCTATGTGGGTCCTATGCCGCTCACAAAATCATGACGGCAGCTTGCTTAACCAAAGAGAAAACCTAATCGGGGGGCGGCGGCATCCGTTGGTTGCTACTGCAGCTGCTGAACGACACCTTATCGCCAACCGGGGAGAAGATAGGAATCGGGGTACGGTGCACTGAAGGTACGATGCGGCTACAAGCCCATGTGCGTCCCACTGATTCGGCGGGGGTGGCTTTGGTGGTGCTACTGCCTCCTGACTGATCCGACGACCGATCCGAGGCCACTTGCCACACGGAGAGCCTATCAGGCTGATCCTGGTCAAATAGGATACCTGACAAGGAATTAGTCAGGTTTTAAACTTGCACTATTTCAATTATTTGGGAGTCTCACCTTATGAATTTTTAACCCACACACAAAAACACATGTGGTTTTTATTATTAGAATGTCTTAAATTTGCTGGCTGAATGGCCTGCACTGCTTTCACTGTATAGTTTCTTTTTCTCTCTACACGTGTCCGCGGGATCTTCTTATTGTTTCACAATATGTACTCGAGGCTCTTCACTCGGCAAAAGATCAGAATGAAATGATTTCTGCGAGCTTGGGTGAGTACAGCCATTCCCTGCTGCACTAAAGCTTCCCAACCTAACGGTAAGATCGAATGATTTTCTACCTACTTTTGGTCAGTGGATGCGTGGGTAACAGGGCTTTGCGTATGTCTCTTTCAAATTGGTTTCTCCCTTCTCTCTCCATACACTAAGGGTAAGAAATATTGGCCTGCCTAGGGAGTCAAGTATTTTGTATTTTTATATAGGGTGCTCGCTACAAAGGCTCTGCCAAAAAAGCCCTCTAAGGGAAACAGCTACCCCTTAAAAACTATTTGATATTTTTCCACGAAATTTCGCACAAACATTATAATAAAATGTACTATCAAAAAATAAATAAATTCGTGTAATGAAATAATTGCTTCATACCTAAAAAAAAATCCAAACTTTCCTTTTTTCTTCGAGAAAGAAGGTATATAACTCCTTAACTGGAGCGAATCGAGAACAAGTCTTCTAGGGAAGCTGGGAGTGTTGAGTGAAAGATCCCCATGGGTAAGTCTAACATTCAAGCGGAAAAGTTTCCTTGGAGGAATTAGGAGTAGAGGCTGAAGGAACCCCAGTGGGTAATTCCGACAGTCTCAATTGCGGGATTTAGAGCAAGTGCTCAAGGATCTGTGATCCGTGGCTCAAGGACCCCTGTGGGTAAGTCCGGCGGCTATACGCGAGTCATCAAGCAAGGATAAGTCAAGGTGCAAGTGAAGAAAGGATCAAGGATCCGCGGCGGAACTGAAGCCCAAGGGTAAATCGAGTCGGGTTGGTTTATTCTCAGACACGACATGTATCCTGGTGTCAGAGCAATAGCGACGGATCGGTCTGGCGTATGCCTTATCGATTCCTGACCGTTACGACCAAGTGTGATCCTGTAAAACGAGGGGTGACCAGCTCGGGAACTCAGGCCCGCATATATAACCATTCAGGGACACCACGGTAAAGTAAGGAGACTCCTGATACAAAACCTCTGGTCAGCCATAAATGCTGCGGAGCGTAGGCACGCAGGTGTTTTGGGGCGAGTGGCAAACGCAACCGGGGGTGTGTCCTATGGGGTAGGTTCATGCCCTGGTCCGGCCGCCAGGTACCAAGGAAGCGTATCCTGCCCGGGGTATGCCTGGAAGGTAACACGGATTATACACGATACACGGAAAGTACACGATAAAGGCCACGGCGAAAGGGCATTCCCAGTGAGCCAAGGATAACGACGACTCACGGCGCCCATAGCAAGAGGAGCAGCGACAATGGCGAGAGCGGATCAACGGCGACGTCAACAACAGAAGTCGCGACAACAACGGAAGCGGATCAACGGCGACATCAACAACGTGAGCGGCAACGAGAGCAGCGAGAGCGGTAGGATAGGATAGGCATAGGTCCCGCAGCTGGGGCACGTGAGTCCAAGCTGAGGGAACCGTGAGCCGAACCGGCGCCAGGCACCAAGACCACACGTCCTGCTGGGCGAAAGATTCGGGGAGGCGTGTATATTGGCATCAACCCAGAACGGTGACCGGGGAATGACAGGAGGACGAGCGATCGACGGCCGAGCCGAGCATCAGAATTCGGAGAGTCAGCGAGGATGGAGACAACTCCGGTGAGATTCACTTTTACATCCATTGTAAACAAGATAGAAAAATAAGGGATATTGTTAAACGAAGCACTGCGTGTTATTTCTGGGCTCAGGCAGTAACGTCGAAGATATAAATTCGGTGAAACTACCCACAAACTCTGTGAGCTAGCCGCTGCATTTGTTGCGGGCACAAACAAGCAAAACAGTTCGTTACAATACCCTTATTAAACTAAGTACCGAATTTATTATACCGAACAGAACCTATTTTAACAATCAATTTTTACAAACAAAATCTGAGGTTAAAAGATAATACACCACTCTACATTAAAAAATATACACCCCATAGCCAAAAAGAAGAAACAGATAAACAAGTAGAACAACTTATATAAGATGACATCGTAGAACCCTCAGTATTCTATAACGGAAACTAAATGGAGACTAGTTATTGGCTAATGTCAAATAAATAAAAAACTACTAGCTGATAAATTCCCACTTCCAAGAATCGAAAATATACTAGATCAACTTGGATAGGTTTTTAAATAGCATACAACTCATTCCAAAGAGTTATAACATTAGCATTTTTGGGATTATAACCATTCCAAGCTTTTCTTGATATGGACGACTTAGTAGTTATTGGTTGCTCCGAAAATCATATGATAAAAAACATAACTAATGAATTCAACCAAGTACACCCAAATGTTCTTTCTTTATGCACGAAGTCACATTTTTGGGACACAAAATAAAGAAATTTTACGGGATGATAAAAAATTAACGTAATAACTAACTATTTTGTTCCGTCCGATGCTGATGCATCAAAAGGAATCGTAACATTCTTTTTACTACAGATGTTTCATACCGTGTTTCTCTCATTATTCAAGAATTTGTTCTTGAACACTCATTTGTTAAAGAAATATGAAAAGTTTAACTGGAGTACTAATGTCAAGAAGCTTTTGAATATCTTAAAAAAGCTCTAGTCCCATATTTTTTAAAAAGAATTTTTTATAACAACAGATGCTATAAGCAAGCATGCGGCGTAGTTTCAGCCCAATTATATGAGGGGATAGACCTCCCGGTAGCGTACGCCTCAAGAAAGGAATAATCGTGATACATTAGGCAGTTAATTATTTTAGACCATAAATATATGGACAAAATTTCACTATAAATCAAAGCTTTTTGAGAAACTTCTACTGCTTCGTATCACGCCTCATATGACTTCGAATAATATAATCCCTGAACATCAATTTGGCTTCCGAGAAAAGCATGGCACCATAGAGCAGGTGAACCGTATCACATCTGAAATTCGAACCGCCTATGAACAGCGAGAATACTGTTCTGCTATATTTCTGGACATATCCCAGGCATTTGACCGAGTCTGGCTGCGAGGACTTATGTATAAAATAAAACTATTACTCCATCAAAACTGTCATGAGCTGCTCAAAACATACCTGTTTAATCGAGTAATCACTGTAAAACAACAGAAGAGTTCGAAATTAAGGCGGGCGTACCCCAAGGAAGCGTCCTCGGCCCCACCCAAGATATAGGGTATATACAGCAGATATCCCAACAGACCTGCGTCTAACTATGTCAACATTTGCCGATGATACAGCCATACTAAAGAGATCTAAATGCCCGCTGGAGGCAACCAGAAGCCTCTCCTCTCACCTTGCACTAATAGAAAAGTGGATGGCGGACTGGCGTATAAAGATAAACAGTGAAAAATCTAAACACATTACCTTTACTCTCAACAGACAAAACTGCCCCGCTACAACTCTAAACAATACCATAGTCCCCTCTGTGAATGAGGTCACATATCTCGCCGTCCACCTGGACAGACGTCTTACATGGAAAAAACATATTGAAGCGAAATGGGACCAATTAAGACATAAATCCAGAGGACTGTACTGGCTTATCGACCCTCGTTCCCCACTTCGACTGGAACATAAAGTACTACTCTACAATTCAGTCATAAAGCCTATCTGGAAGTATGGCTCCAAACTTTGGGCCAATGCAAGCAGTAGCAATATAGACGTTATCCAAAGGGCACAGTCTAAAGTGCTCAGAACCATCACAGGAGCTCCATGGTATATTCGCAATGAAGATATCCATAGAGACCTAGGTATACCTCTCGTCAAAGTTGAAATTTCTCTACTCCAGGAAAAATACAAAAGGAAACTCTCCACGCATCAAAATCCTCCAGCCAGATCGCTAAACCAAGTTAGTCAACAATCCCGATTAAGAAGAAATGAGCTTCCAGCCCGTTCACATCGGAAGCCCCATAGTGTAGATGTTTACAAAGATAAACTAATTATGTATTAGATTAAAATTTTTTAAATTGTTGTTAGCCTCTAAATAAGAGAAGAATTTTGAAATTTGAAAGAACAGATTAGACTGCCCGAAATGGAATCCGTAGAAAGTCCCATCAGCTTAAAAGACAACAAAGTTATGCCAATTCCGATCGTTCTATGACGGGTATAGGATATAGTCGGCCGATCCTTATGAAATTTTGGTCATAAGATATTTTGGCCAAATATAACATGTGTGGAAAGTCCCAACTCTATAATTTAAAAAACACGAAAGTTATGGCATTTCCGATCAATCAGTTATATGGCAGCTATAGGATATAGGATATATAGTAGGATATCTCGGCCGTTCCCACTTATATACTGCCTGCAAACAAAAAAAGGATGTGTGCAAAGATTCAACTCGATAGCTCTAAAACTGAGAGACTAGTTTGCATAGAAACGGACAGATGGACATGCTCATATCGACTCAGGAGGTGATCCTGATCAAGAATATGTATACTTTATAGGGTGGGAGATGTCTCCTTCACTGCGTTGCACACTTTTGACCAAAATCAATATACCCTCTGCAAGGGTATAAACACTGACCACAAACCATTAAGGGGTTAGGTGGGTTTGCGCGGCCAAAAAATTGATTATTTTCACAACATTTTTTTGTATAAAGAATAAAAAATTTTATCGCAACTTTTAAAGTTTCCTAAATATACATATTTAAAGAAGAATTTGTGAAACTTTCAGAAAAAAATATTAAACAGTCAGCTATTGAGACGTCATTTCCCATGACCCCTGGGAAAAATGGTGCTTTCGCGTTGACAGCACAATTCCTGACAATCATTTGCAAGATAAAAACCAAATATTTTGCTTTAGTACAGACCTAAAACTAGAAACTGATCGAAAGAAAAAAAAAATAAATGAAAACTGGATTTTTAGGACACCTTTTTGCAAAAAAAATTAAAATTTTCCTGAATTTAAAAAAAAAAAATTTTTTTTTAATGCTCTAGAGAATCGTATTTTGCAGGCAGGTGCAAAATTTGATCACGATCGATTGAGTAGTTTTCGAGAAATCTGGACAACCGACTTCGAAAAAACAGTTTTGAGAAAAACGCGTTTAAAGTTTGCGCTCTGCCTATACCTGACCTCGAGCGTCCACCTTTTCAGAACTGTATCTCTAAAACTTTTATTCAAATCGACTTGAAAATTTGGGAGAATATTTTCAAGACTCTGTAGAATTAAAAAAAAAAAAAAAATCGATCTTTTTGAAGCCGCCAAACCCACCTAACCCCTTAAATTACCTTTTTTTTAATGAGAAACTACCAAATTAACTACAATAAGATTAAATTTGAAAGAATACCAATTTATTGCAGTATATCTTAAGTCTATCATATTGCAGATGGTAAGGAAAAAAATACTGCTCATCATCTTCAAATCTTGCGGACCATTGAAAAAAGCCATAGAACATTTGACGAATACGTTAGAGCATACATCTCATCAGACAAAACAGTCTGGGATGTTTGGCTTATACACTTCATATACTGTTTTAATACCACAACTTCAAAGTTGTTTAGTAAAACCCCAACTTTAAACATGACATTCAATAGTAATGAATATATTTCACCATTATAGGACATAGACCCTTCAAGCATGTTCAAGCATTGGAATAAGCAATCAACCGCATGGTTTGAAAACGATCTCCTGCAGTCTAAAAAAATATTTATGTGGTGCACTTGAAGCACTTAAGAAAGGGTTACATAGCATGTCAGCGAGGAGTTTGTTGATAAGTAGTTTTAAATAGATTTAAGATTTTCATGTATGTTCATGTATGTATGTTTCATGTTTCTTTTAAGAGAAGTGTATGAAATAAAAACAGTTTTTAAAACGGAACTCATTGGAGTAACACCTTAATATAAGGGGCTCCTCTTAACATTTGCTCCTTCGAGCCGGATCATGTGGTCCTTCGGGACACCCTGACGTTTTCCCCCCTGTGGTAAGAGACTCAGGTTAGGCTGCGATCTGGGCTAAAAAGAACCCAGTTTAAAATCGCGTAGTCAAAAAAAAAAAAAAACTGTCGTTTCCCCCCAAGAGGTAAGGAACTTAAATAAGGCTGCGATCAGGGCAAAAAGAGAGACCACTTTAAAATCGAAGTCAGAAAAAAAACGGTCGTTTCCCCCCAAGAGCCAAAGCAGCAGTGACGATATCACAAGCCGAAGCAACATCGGCCAAAGCAGCAGTGAGCATCCCAAGCAGAAGCAGCATCCGGAGCGACAACAACATCAGGAGCAACAGCAGCCAAAGAAACAACGGAAACAAAAGCATCGGCAGCAGCAGCAATTATAGTCATCGGCAAGTTTTGTTTTCGTTTTGGTTTTATAACTTCAATTTAATATTAATTAAAAAATAAACAATTTTTAAGATGTCCATTAAAAAAAATAGGAAACGAAATAAAAAAAATTACAGTCCACAAAACAATAGAAAAAAAAAATAATTAATTTAAAAATGTAAACACAAGTAAAGCACTTTTGTGGCCCCTTGCAAGATGTTCAAACATTAAGTTGAACATGGGAGCTAATATAATATGCAATGTTAAGGAATGTTAAAATATTTAAAAATATTTAATAGAATATTTCATAAAACACCTTAATATAAGGAGCAAAGTTATCAAAAAGCATATAAAAGAGCGAGACTGAAACAAGAAACAAACGATAAGAAATCCAATGATTTAAAATTAGATGTAGGAGATAACGTTTTACTAAAAAAATAAAGTAGGACATAAACAAGACTCTAAGTATACAGAATCCAATATGGTAGAAAATATAAGAGATCGAAATAACATAACAATTTCCAATGAAAAATAAAAAATACAAATAGAAGTAAATAAAAGTTATTTAATTCAAGTTCCAAACGGCTTGATGACCTAAATCCAAACTAAGAAAACCAACTAATTAGGTCTGTAATAGTTAACCACAGCCACGGTAAAGTCAAATCGGAGAAAACCTTAGCAGAGGGGCTCAAGAAGGTGTAATGGGCCAAAAGAATCCTTTCACTATATGGCATGACGCCGAAACCCCCAGCTCCGAAACAGGAGTCCAACCACAGCCCAAGAGGAAAGATCTCAGGACATACCGGGAGGACCGATGGCGAAGCGGTTGCGCACACAGGCAAAGCGGTCCTTCGTAGAGATCGTAAAATTCGCATCCTGCTCGGTGTTATCGACAGGGGTAACCCCGACGGTAAAGTCCCAAGGGATAAGTGGAGATGGGTAGAAGCAGCCCTAGCAGCAAAGTCCTAGGGCTCTTGGCCCCGGAACCAGGTCCCTCTCCTGTCTGCAAAGACTTGGGGTGATTCCTGGGCCGCGTCAAGGTGATAGCCTGCGATGATGAGAGGTCTGCAGAGCTGTAAAGGACGGTGGTAGACGAGCTTGACGAGGTTTATGAGGGGGCCAAGCTCGTTGCGCTAAGCTGGCGAGACGTGCAGACCTAGAGCAAGGATCCCGTCCTCCATAAGAGATTCGCTATCTGGCTAACTATATTGCAAAGGTGCAACCTACATTTTCCCACGCCGGACTGGCGTGAGGCGAAGATAGAGGAGATAAAAGGACCAACAATTCAGGCCTTCAGGAACTGGCCTCAGAGTTAGAGCTCAGATATCGGGGACGGCTACAACACTGATGCGTTGTTGCTGCGCAGGATGGCTGCAAGACGGGTCATTGTCGAAAAGATCTCCGATGACGAAGAGGCGGAAATCACAAAAGTGGATGGGAAGCTGTCACATGTCTTAACGGATTCTGTAGATAAACGTCCATTGTAAGGCAGCCTCAGCTGTATTGCTGCTCCAACTGACCGAGA
Organism: Drosophila ananassae; assembly: GCF_017639315.1. NCBI lineage: Eukaryota > Metazoa > Arthropoda > Insecta > Diptera > Drosophilidae > Drosophila > Drosophila ananassae. Next base: position 20,635,484 of record NC_057929.1, on the reverse strand, counting down.
ATGAAACCGACATAGTCCTAGCCCAGGAACCATGGATAGCAGGAGGTAGCGTTTCTAGACTAACGACCAGGGAGTACAAGCTACTAGTAGCTAACACTGAAGGTAAAATCTGACCCTGCATCTTAGGTTAAAATCACATAAGCATATTTTTGCTCCTTTGCATAAGCATATTTTTGCATTAACATTGAGGGAACACGTCCATAACATTGACCTTCTAGACTTAGTTTATGTGTATTTTAGCATCTTATATAAGAATTGTTCTTCTGAAATAAAGATAGTTGCGAATACAGCGTAAATCGGTTTGTTACCCAGTGTCAAGTTGCGGCACTTAAAATTAACCTACTTCGAGTGGCTCCTGTGTAAACAGACCTCAAGTAGGACCCTCATTACCCAACCTACTCCGAATGATGCTTCCGTGAAACGGACCACAAATACGACCGGCCGATACGGTGTCAGCCGAAACCCCTTACCATCTGTACTTGAGGATAATCAACCCAGGACTTTAAGTATCTCACATCAACTCCAGCCTGATCACAGCAAACGCCTGGTCAACCTGATCAGTCCCTTGCAGAATCCAGGTACATTTAGTCAGAACTTTAATACGTTCTTTGACTACGACTCCGAGACCTACCGTTATGCCAGCGAGTTTAAGTTCGACGTAGTGGCCGCACGTCTACGGACGAACAATAGGCCTCCTTATAGAATGTGACTCAAACGCTTACCATTCCAATGGACCAGCTCTAACGCTCCAACCTCTTTTTAATTTTATTATTAGGTTCACTTTCCAATAAGGGAGATAAAAACACCAAAATTTTTAGCAAGTTCAGTGAACCCGATGGCAAGTGCATCTACCAACAATACAGTGCAGTTGCATTGACCAATTAGGAGCAAAGATATGGACTTCAATTACAGTAACAACATCAGCTACCAAAGACATCAAGGGACGCCAGCAGCAGCAGCAACGCTGACAGCGATCGTGGAAGCGATAGAGCACCGCATAGGTTTAGTTATTAATCATAAGAATCATACTAAACTCAAACAAATAATATGTAAAATGATTTAATTCTTTTTATACCCTTGCAGAGAGTATTATAATTTTGGTCAAAAGTGTGCAACGCAGTGAAGGAGACATCTCCGACTGTTGGGACTTGTGCCAGCATCAAAAATCATAATTATTTCTATTTCTATTCTCTCAGTGTAACCAGCCGCAGCGGTCCACTAATTGCCCGTTATCAGCTGCTCCATATTCTTTGTTTCTCCCAGATTCGCATGCGCTTTGTTGTTCTTTTGTAGCGCATGCAGTTTGGGAGCTTTGGTGGAGCTTCTGCGCAAGCTCTTAGGTTTTATTACTTGTAATTCGGCATTGTTTTGGACCGGCGGCGGAATATGTTTTGGGGTTAAATTGACCCAATAAAAAATATTAAAATCGAATTGTGGATTGTGTATTAATTCGGTCGCTATCAAAATTCTGATAGCTCAACATTGGTGACCCCGACGTGATCGCGCTCTAATTGATTTGTGATCATTAAAGTGCTTAAAGGAAATCTTGCAAAGGAAAACTTGTTGCTGTTGTTTCCATTGCATTGCACCTTGCACAAAAACAAATTGCATTATGGAGTCTGGAGATGTAGCTAGTGCCTCGGTTCCTGCAAGCAGGGAAAGGCTTTTGCGGCGAAGAGCAGAGGTGACCTACCAGGAGATGGAAGCCCTGCATAACAAGGTCAAGGCTGCAGTTCAGAAGGAAGATTTGACCATCATGGTACTGGAGCCGTTGGAAATTGCGTTGCGCAAGAAATTTACCACACTCCAGGATGAGTTAGAGCGATTGAGCTCTGTTGAAGTCGGGAGTGAATTATGCTGGAAGTTCTCCCAGCTTGCCGCTGATGTGCGCTTTGACATTCAGGTGGGAATTGCAAAGCACTCCATGAGGGTACCTGCACACTCCACTTGTCTCGACGGCCCCAATGGTCCCACTGCTTCGTCAATGGCAGAACCAACCATAGCGGTGGTGAAGGTGCAGGATGGTCTGTTGGAAAAGCGTCGCTCATGCAGTCAGGATTACCCGCTGGACTGCGACATCCAATCGGGTTCTCAGGTTTTTAAATTGGAGCGAAACCTGAACAAGGATCACGATAGCCAGGACGTGTCCAATTGCGTCTCATCAGTGCCTCTGCTATCCACCGCTCCCCCCGTGATCGCTATTTCAACGTCGCATCTGGCAGTTGTCTGCGATGGATTTTCTGAAGCTGCTGTACTTAATCCCTCATCTGGCTCGGGATTTGGATTATTGTCACCGTTGCCGATTAAGCCAGCACCCAGGTCTGACTCCATTCTGAACTCTAGCCTGCACCCTTCCAATGGGGGGAGGTCGTCCGCATCGCTGCTGCCGCCGTCTGCAGCGGCCAAGGTGGCTGCTGCTCCAGCCGTGAAGGCTCCCGATCCTGCAATCGAAAGGTGCGCCTACGCGCAATTTCGGAAAGATGTTTCCTTCCACTCTCGCCACTCTGTTGACGCTTGGCTCGAGCGCTCTCTGGATCTGGATGGACACGGCAGCCTGCAACTGAGAATTATGGACCTTGAGATCATCAGCAATATTATGTGATGAAGCTGCCCCATGCCCCTAAGGATTTTTTTGTTGAAAGATGGAATTCAACGGGGGGAGGATGTTGGGACTTGTGCCAGCATCAAAAATCATAATTATTTCTATTTCTAATCTCTCAGTGTAACCAGCCGCAGCGGTCCACTAATTGCCCGTTATCAGCTGCTCCATATTCTTTGTTTTTCCCAGATTCGCATGCGCTTTGTTGTTCTTTTGTAGCGCATGCAGTTTGGGAGCTTTGGTGGAGCTTCTGCGCAAGCTCTTAGCTTTTATTACTTGTAATTCGGCATTGTTTTGGACCGGCGGCGGAATTTGTTTTGGGGTTAAATTGACCCAATAAAAAATATTAAAATCGAATTGTGGATTGTGTATTAATTCGGTCGCTATCAAAATTCTGATAGCTCAACACCGACCCTATAAAGTATATATATTCTTGATCAGGATCACCTCCTGAGTCGATATAAGCATGTCCGTCTGTCTGTCGGCTTCTGCGCATACTAGTCTCTCATTTTTAGAGCTATCGAGTTGAATCTTTGCACATGTCCTTCTTTTTATTGCAGGTAGTACATAAGTCGGAACGGCCGGGATCGGTCGACTATATCCTATAGCTGCCATATAACTGATTGGGACTTTCCACACATGTTATATTTGACCAAAATATCTTATGTACAATTTCATAAGGATCGGCCGACTATATCCTATAGCTGTCATAGAACGATCGGAATTGGCATAACTTTGGTGTTTTTTTAAGTTAGAAAGATGGGACTTGGTACAGATTCTATTTTGGGCAAAATAATCTTATTTGCCAAATTTCATAGGGATCGGCCAACTATATCCAATAGCCGCCATATTACTGAACGATCGGAAATGGCACAACTGCTCGAGGTATATTAACTGCGGGTCCGCCCGAAGTTACCTTACCTTTCTTGTTTTTATATGTAATACTAACATGCTTACTGCTTTAGAGGCTATAAAGAGGCCTCTACCTAAGATCCACACTTAGCCCCACCCAAATCTCTAACTCACAGCATGCTTAAAAAAAGGGTAAGTCCACCGAGACTGCCCTCCTCCCGCTCATTTATAAATCCTTATAAATCATTTTCTCAGACCTGGTATAGTGGCCAGCCCTCAAAAAGAAAAAAGTCCTTGAGAAGCAGGAAAAAATCCAGCGTGCAGCAGCACTATCAGCGGTGTACAAAGATCCACCCCGAATGAAGTGATTTAAATTAAACAATTTCAAATTCCGGTTAATAATATATTAAGAGTTAATTTCGCGCAATATAACCAAATAGCGGCCCGTTAATAACAACTCCAAAATATGCAAGTAAGAATTAAGAGCTAGGGCGCCGAAGCTCTTCCAAAGCTCCCCAAAGCGCATGCGCTACAAATAACAACTAAGTGCATGCGAAACTGGGAGACAGACAGAGAAAATTAAATGCTGGGGCAGCTAAACAAATTATCAATATTCTAATCGGCTTATCTGGTGGCTGCTTAGCCTAATACTGTATTAAACAAGCAAAAGTAGCGGCAATTAGACTAAGGGAAACCCAGTAACGGAGCCACCTCCATATTATTAAACGGTCCACTCCACCATATTACTAAACGACCATTTCATTCCCAGCAGTACAGACTACTGTACTCCCAGGGAGTTCCCACATACACCCTTCCATACACCTCAGACCTCATTCCAGATAGAGAGGAAGGATCAAATCCCAAGCCGTGAAAAAGCACTAAGCTTTTTAACTGATGGCTCCAAACTAAACAATAAAGTAGGAGGACGGATATACTCCGAACAACAAGGCATTAACACTAGGCTGAACACTAGGCCTCTTTTAGACTACCCAATCACTGCAGTATTTCAAGCTGAAGTGATAGCTATAGGGGAAGCACTAAAATACCTAAACACACATAACTCCACACTAAGAGGAGTCAATATATACAGCGATAGCCAAGCGGCTATAAAATCAATTGGCTCAATCACCAACAACTCCAAAATAGTTTCAGACTGCAGGTCATCTTTTCACGAGATGGCAAACCAGTATGACATAAGCCTCATCTGGGTTCCTGGTCACAGGGACATCACTGGCAACTGCATAGCAGACGAATTGGCGCGCAAAGGCACCACCACACCGCTCCAGGGAGAACTAGAGGGTACCGGTGTACCCATAGCCTCTTACAAGCTCCAACGTAGGGAAGCTAACGAAAAGGAAAACCAGCTCAGCTGGGAATCCATTCCCAATTGCCGACAGGCCCACCGATCTGGCCCAAAATCTCAAACAAACGAATACCATAACTACTTAGGATAGAAGCAACGGCGCACTGGCTAGTGGTAACAAATTCTAGGAGAATGAATTCACCCCACAACGACTACTGCCGCAGCTGCAGGGACGAAGAAGAATAGACTGTCGAGCATATTGTCCAGCCGTACAGTCTCTCAAACTTCAACAACTGGACGACAGGTTCATCAAGAACATCTTAATGATGTCAGAAATATATTCTAATAGGTTAGAAAGATTCACCAAAGCCTCAGGGTGGGGAAACTGCTAGACCATAGGTCCATCTCCTCGAATAAAGGGAATTTCGTATCCGGTCCACGGTATCACAAGGGACCGAATGCGGTCCAAGGGACCTCCTGAGGAGGAGGCCGCCAGCCATCTAACTTAACGTTAAGTAAAGTTGTTGAAGTTAGCTAAGACTTTGAAAATGTCAAAGCATGTTTGGCATATTGTGCACGAATATTTGGACATGAGCAAGCTCTGCGCAAAGTGGGTGCCGCACGAGCATTTCAGGACTAATGGAGAAGTTATTGCCGAAATAGAGGTCTATTTTGAGGACAAAGACAAAGCATATTTCAAAAATGGGATTGAAAAGTTGGAAGACCGTTATAGTCGGTTTATTGCCCTCAAAGGCAACTACGAAGCATAATAAAATAAAATTTTTCAAAAACAATCAAAAAAATAATTTTTTTTTCCTAATCCCAGGACTAATCAGCCGAACTGTTAAATGGCTTAGAAACCAAGTCGAAATTAATTATATCAATTTCTACATCAGAACTAAGACATGTGAAAAATTATAAATCATTATAAAGGTTTGGGAAAAACTCGAAAGTATTTACCAATCGAAAGCGCATTAGGTACACTTAATAAAATCGCTTATACTGTTAAAAATGCAAAACAAAGAAGACATGCCCAGTCACGTGCAATACAACCTGGACAAACTTCGTGAAATAGACATGCAAGTGATTTACGATCTTGGTATAATTTTACTAATGTAAAGAATTCATGACGAATATGAACAATTCAGAGTTGCCATTGAAACGCAAGATAAGCTACCTGATCCGGAAACATTAAAAACGAAAATGATAAATGAATTAAAATAGATAATAGATACGTTTTGAACAAAAAAACAGTTTTAGATAGCCATGACTTTTTGAAAATATGAGATTAAAAACTCCAATTTAATTGAAAATAATATTTTTTAAGCACCTATAATAAATTCAATAAAATTATTTCAAGTTTTTCCTTAAATCTAAAATTAAAGCATGGTATGATCTACTGATTTCAATAAGAAAATAAAAATCTTCCATAGAAAAATGTTTGGGGAAAAATCATAGAAGACCAAAAATGAATGTAGAAAATCTGAGATTTGAACTTTGGATGCGTATTCCAAAGATATGGTAACTGCTAGATACTATTTTTTAATTTTAGTTGGTACACATACATTTCAAAAATGATATGTACTAGAAAAAATGATGGTCATCGCCATTTCACGGCCTACATAATTCAATATATGGTAAAATTTGATCAATTTTTTCTCTTAGGTGTACCGCGGTAACTGTGGGTGATAGAACATACGTTTTAGACTTTGGTTCAGGGGAGCCTAAAGGTTATGGAGCCTAAAGGTTTCCAACAAAAAAGTTGGAAATTGTCGGCCTGTGTTATCGGTAGTGGAAAAGAACTTTTATAAACAGCAAACGTGAGGGCCGTCTTAGGCAAAACTCTTTGCCTCTCCCATCTATGGTGAAACTTAATGTTAGTTTAAAAAATCACTGACCACGGTTTCGAAATCATTTTCGTCGCGACGGTTTGCTAAAATGTTAGCAACAGCATCACATAAGTCAAATCTCTACTTTATTAATGAAAAGCATGAAAAGAGCAAAGTTGTCCAAAATCTAAATAGACCTGAGCGAGAACATTCAAAATTGTTAAATTTGTAATCAGAGGAAGCAAGCAAAAAAAAACATTTCCTATGTCAGCCTCCAAATCAAATGATTTAATCGAAATAGTGCATTCGAACGTTTGTGGACCAATCAGAGTCAAATCACTCGGAAATTCACAATACTTAGTTACATTCATAGACGATAAAACAAAAATTCAAAGAGTATAAGAACTTTTTCAAAAATCGAAAAGGAAAAAAATGCACACGCATAAAAGTAATGAATACGTGATTACTGAGTTCTCTGTTTTTGAAGGCACCAAGAATCAAAAGTGAGGCTGAAAAGTAGGCTGCAAATACATGCAAACGGTAAACTTAACGCCAAAGCAAGGGCGCGGCCGTAGAAGCGGTAGATAATAATAAACCAGGATGTACCTTATGCAGCAGTAGATGAACACAATTCATTTCTCAGCGAGGATTAAGAGATGTAAGTGAAAGTGCCCCAAAAGTGTAACGAACAGTGAGGTGGCATCTCTGGATATATCGGACGAGAGGAAGGGGTTGCACGCGGTGTCCGGCCAGATCTCGCCGGCTAGTGGGTGGGTTCTGAAACACCCCCTTCTCTCCCCTCGATGCTGCCTCGGGAATCATAAATTGAATCGATAATGATGCGTGCGCGACCCCACGAACAGCGTGGGTCAAACCTGAGCTCCTCAGACCAGAGTATATTAGGATCCTTCGGAGATCCCCAAGAAGGTACATGGCATAGGTTGGCGGCAGGGCGGTGGCGACCCAAACGAGGCGAAATATGTTTTCTTACTCCATCATAAACTTCATTGTTTTATTCCTTAACAAAAGACCTTAAAATTCTAGATGACATCCTTATCCTAGCTTCCTAACTATTCCAATACTTCAATATATGATCTTTCTGACTATGCTTAATAATATCTTATTGCTAAAGATTTGCGAACTTAAATGTATATTCGATTTAGCAGGATTTGCGGACTCGCGTTCAATATCATGACATCGGATTTTAGTTGCTAAGAGAGCGCTACTATAAGGACCACGCGTGTGGTTGATTGTCTAACCGGTGAAGCCTCTTGGGCTGGAACTCGGAAATCGAGGAAAAATATTGATCGGAGAATTCCGTATCACTTCAGCTGGCTTGGCATAGAACGAGGATTACTCACTTTTTGTATCCGCGACGAGTCGTTGAAGCGCTTCCACCACTCGAGGCTGGAAAAGATAATATGCAATTCGGGAGGGCCTTTGCCTAACCCGTCAACAATGCCAACAACAAAACATACAGCCAGCAGCAGTGCTCTAGCTTGAAATCTCCGGACACTATTTCCTCTCTTCCGCTCTCGACACCGTTAGGCCATCAGCCGGACGAGTCTCTCCACTCCCTCGATCAATAGAGCGCCTCTTGAAAGCGCTGTCCCTGCTTCCTATCCTATGGCTGAAGGCTAGTCCACGCCTGCTCCTCCGAATAACGGAACGCTCCTTTAAAGCGCAGCCAGCGCTCCGCTCCCGCTACTGCTTCTACCGGATGGCGCCTACTTTTCGGCGACTCCTCCGAGCGACGGGGTGCTCCTTAAAAGCGCCGCCAGCACTCCGTCTCGGCTACTGCTGCTCTAGGAATTCGCCTAATTCACGGCCACTCCTCCGTTCGACGGCGTACTCCTTAAAAGCGCCGCCAGCACTCCGTCCTTGGCTTCGCTACTCTAGGATGACGCCAACTACACGGCGGCTCCTTTGATCGACGGGGTGCTGCTTAAAGCGCCGCCAGCTCTCCGTCCTCCTTCACTACTCCAGGATGGCGTCTACTCCACGACGACTCCTGTGAGGTTAGGGCCGAACCCTATCCGAACTTCCGGCGGAGCGCCCCTTAAAGCGCCGCGAACGCTCCGACCGCTACAGCTCAGGTCGAGCTCACTGTATTTCCAGCTCCTACTCGGTTTTGATGACTCCCCTCAGCCCCGCCTCGTGGGCGGCCTGACTGAGAGATTCGCGCCGCAACTGTAACTCTTCTCTTCTTCTTCTGGCCAAGCGTTGCTCGCACTACGCCTCTCTGCCACCAGGGGTCTAGCTCGCACGCTGATACCCCTGACCTAGCTAAACGAAAACACCTACGTCCGGCTCGCATAACCATGACCAGTCTTAAAACTCACCTAGCTTCTACGATCGCGCCCTGCCTTGACTAAGCAGTACGTACACCGCCAAATTGCCGCTTGTGGCCCTCGTTCTGTATGCTTGCTGGTCCTGCACCAGCACGATGGTTCCTCAGCGGGTAAAACTACGCTGCAGTTGCTCGAAAATTTCCGGATGCTTCTCCTTGCTTGCACGAACTTGCTTGTTTCGTAGTTAAATTCAAAAAGAACGCCGCTCCCACGCGATTTCCTAACGTTAGCTTTGAGCGCGTTACCCGATCGCTCAGACCCTCCACGAAACGCTGAATAGGGTCCTATTACGCGATCGGGCTACCAGAAAGGCTGAAACACCGCACCCCCCCAGGCTGCCAACCCGTTCGAACTATCGCCGACGTTACAAAATGCCCCCTTCTCAAGAGCTAGAACAGGGTCTCAAACGATCCTGTTTAGCTAAACCACGGAGGCGAGAACTACTGCTTCAAGTCTTTGGCATGATAGGTACCTATCGCTCGCCCTTGCATGTCCTCCAGCTCGTAAGTAGCTCTTCCTGTTCTCCTCCGAACTCTAGCTTTAATATACCTAGGCCCAAGCTTGGCATTATATCCTACAGCGAAGTTACTCTGCTTGAAATTCCTCCTGAAGATCTCTTGGCCCTTTCGATATGAAACCTCTCTCGAACGCACATTGTAAAGCCTTTCATTCTTCTCCGTCTGCCTCGCTAAGGCCTTCTGCGCTTGAGCGCGTGCCACCTCCAACGAGTCCTCCTTGGACAGCCTGATTTCTCTGTCCTCCATGATACCTAGCTCTCTCATGAGCTTGTACGTTCCTCCCGATCCTACAAACTGTTGCCCAAACACCAAGTAATATGGAGACTCACCCGTGCCGGAATGGATCGAGGTCCTCAAAGCACAGCAGATCTCGCTGAGATGCTCGTCCTAGTTTCTCTGGTCTGCATTTACGTACGACCTTATGGCTGCAATGACAGACCTATTTACCCTTTCCGACGCATTGGCCTGCGGCGAATGGACCGCTGTGAAAACCTGCGTCACCCTATTCTCCCGCATTAGCGTCCTAAATACTTCTCCTTTGAATTGCGTTCCGTTATCTGAGAACACAGTCTCCGGAACTCCATACGTGTGGAACAACTCCTGCTTCATGTACTTCACCACTACATCCGCCGAGAGCTTCTTCACTGCCTTGAGGAACACGAATTTGGTGTAATGGTCTAAAGCGAAGAATATCCCAATATTTCCACTCTTGGATCTCGGATACGGCCCCAGGAAATCCACATATATTCGCTGAAAGAATCTCTGTGTTTCCGCTGGCCTTCCCATCGCTGGCCTCATCACCTGATTAGGTACCTTGTTCATCTTACAGACCTCGCACTTGCCTACGTACTCCTTCACCTCATTGGCTAAGCCTGGCCAGTAGTACATTTGACGAACTCTCTCTAGCGTTTTACGGACACCTCCGTGCGCTGCTGTGGGACTGTCATGGGCCTCTCTTAACATCTCTGGAATCATTCCCTTTGGCACCCATAACTTCCATGCGAAATTCTCCGCTAGCTCTAAACCCCGGACTTGCTTCGTCTGTCGGAAGACCTTGCCATCCATGACCTTCAGATCTGGTTCCGCGTCGCCATTGGCTTCGACCGTCTCCCGAAGGGTCTTGTACTCCTCCGCCTCGAAATGTGGGGATTCATAATCCATTCCTACCTCCGCAACTACCTCCTCATCTGACGCTCCTTCATATGCCCTAGACAGCTCATCCGGAACCACGTGAAGTTTGCCCTTTCGATGCTCAATATGGAACTTGTAGGCCTGCAATTTCGCCGCCCATCGCCCCAACCGAGATCTCAAATCCGGCTGTGCCATGAGCCATCCTAGCGACGCATGATCTGTGATGACCGTGAACTTATGCCCTTCTACGTAAGGTCTACGGCCAGGCATTCCTGTTCCGTGACGGAGTAATTCCTTTGGGCCTTGCTCAACTTCTTTGAGACAAAAGCGATTGGATACTCGTCACTCTTGTCCCCTTCCGTCTTCTGAACCAGGACGCCACCAATCCCGTAACTGCTCGCATCGCAGTGAATGTAGAACGGCTTCGTAAAATCCGGACTGTGCAGAACCGGAGCCTGACACATCGCTTCCTTAAGCTTTGTGAAAGCCTCTAGGCCAGCCTGCGACATCGTGAAACGACACTTAGGCCTCACCAGATCCGTCAATGGTGCCGCTATATCTGCATAATTGCTTATGAATTTTCTGTACCATCCAGTCATGCCCAGAAAACTCCGTAACGCCTTTAGCGTCCGCGGAACCGGGTAATTTACCATCGCCTCTATCTTCTCGGGGTCTGTCCTTATGACGCCTTCACCGATCACATGGCCCAGATACTTAACCGAACGCATGCAAAAGTGTCTCTTCTCGATGTTCAGAGTTAGCCCTGCTTTCTGAATGTGCCCAGCCACCGTCGTCAGAACCGCCAGATGCGACTCAAAGGTGTCGGAGACGACCAGCAGGTCATCCAAATATACGAACACCTCATTACGCAACGAGGCCAGGCACTTTGCGACTCCTCGATCACTCCCAATCTCATCATCCTATCGACCTCTCCGTAGAGCAGTTTCTCTACCGCTGGAGAGACCGGATAGTGCCTCTGCTTGACCGCTTTCGTGTCCCCGACATCGATACTGTGGCTGATCAAATGCGTCTTGCCCAATCCTAACTTGGCGAATGATGGAAATAGCTCTACCACCGCCTTTAGCCTAACTTTCTGGGCTTCAGACAACTCCTGACTAACGGAGATTTCGCCGACTCGGAACTCCGATGGCAACAGTTCGAAACCCCTCCAGAAATCGATACCCAAATACACATCCTGGCTCAGAGTGGGAACCAGGTAGAACATGTGCGTCTTGCATCGATCTTTGAACCCTACCTCAGTCGTCAAATGGCCTACCACCTGCTGTCGTTGCCCATCGGCCGTGCTTACGATCGTTCCTTTGCGCTTGAAGTCGACCCCGCTTCTTATGACTTTCCTCGCAAAACTCCCTCCGATACAGCTAACTGCCGCACCAGTATCCAATAGTCCTAAAACTTCCTCACCTAACAATCTGACCTCGGCAAAAGGACGTTTGTCAGAGGTCTTATACTTTATGGTTTCTACCGTCTTCATTGACTGCCAATACTGCCTTAACCTATTAGTGTTCCTTGACCTATTCTTACTCTCTACCTTAGCTTTATTACACTCTCTACTGAGCTCTCTTCCTACTTGTCCTTGTTCACACCTGACGGAACGCGCTGAGATGGACGATCCGGCGCATTCGCTCTTCCGTTTTTTAGACATTTCGGACACGATGGCTTGTAGACATTCGGTGCTCCGCACCCAAATCAGAAAACTTTCCGCTTGCCCGCGCAGTCGTGGTACCTGTGACCCTCTTTCTTGCAATTCCAGCAGATAAGAGCCACTGCCTCCACTTCACCCCCTTCATCACCCGAAAACTCTTGGGCCTCTTCCCATTCCAAGTCGCTTCCTACTTCCGCTACCGACTTGTTGTAACTTCTGTGTGAGCTTCAGTCTTCCCGTCTCTGGGTTTCCCCATACGGCTTCTTCCCCCATCCTGGCTTGGATGTGCCGCAGTCACGTCGCACCTCCTCTAAGAATCGTTCCCGGCGCCGACAAATCTCCCGTAAGTGGCTTATCGAACGTATCGACACATTCAACAGCTCGTGGCGGATCTCGGACCTGAGATTCCTCCTTACCATCTCCACTAGCGTGGCATCGCTTAATGGAATACTCAGACCATCCATCAACTGTTCTACCGCCTCATAAAACGTGTCAAAATCTTCTCTGTCGCTCTGCTTCCGATCTCTTATTGCTTCTCTTATGTCCTCATCCGACCTATCGTCCCTAAAGTGTTTCCTGAGCGCGTCGCATAAATCATTCCACCTCATTCCTCTATTCAACTTGTGAAACCGCCAGTAAAATTCTCCCGCTTTCCCATCAAATAACAAACTCGCATTTCCGCATAGTGCTGAAAAGTTACTATCCAGCGTCTGGTGCGTCAAAGCTTCAACCCGATAGATGAAATTATTGATGGTCATGCCGTCGGGATGTCCGCTAAAACGAATCTTCCAACTATTCAGGATCTGTCCCACTTTCTCTGGTCTATACCCAAAGTTGTGATCAGCCTGTTGCCTCACGCCATTTCCTAAGTAGTCGCCCTGATCCCGGATCTCTCTTTCATCACCGTAGACCCCACTAGGCTGCTCGTAGCCTCCAGTTCTCTCTTCTCCTTCCCTCTCTGATTGCGCCCTTTGGTGGAACAGTCTGTCCATTTGCGCTGACAGTTGTTCCAGCAGCGTCGCCTGCATGGCGCTGATTGATTGGGACACAATCGAACTCAACTCCGCTGTGCTTCCTGCCGACTCTGCTTGAGAGCTCGCTTGGCTGGTCCCACAGGGTGAATCTGCTCTGCGAGTCGGCTGAATCGTGCTCGCGCCAGTCGTATCGCTGGCCGCCTGTGCTTTCTCGAAACACACTACCTTGCACGTCGGACATGACAACTTCGATTTGGCGTGTGTTGTTATACACGCTTTGTGGAACTCGTGTCCGCACTTGGTTCTGGCTCTGCCGGTTGCCATCTCTTTATTACATAATGTGCAGACGGGCACCTTCACAGGTGTCGCTTCCCCCTTCTCTGCCTCTGCCGGGTTCATCCTTTCTTTCTTTCTTGCCTAACCTAAAAAATGCTCGCTTCACAAATACCGAAACTCTAAAACTGAACTTCGCCTTCGTCTTTAGCCTGCCTACCGCCATTGCACGCTGCCTAACGATCTTCTTCTTTACGCCATTGCTTCTCACCTAATTCCGTTCTGGAATTTCGCTCGTAGAAAACTCCCCTTTCCAGCTCTTTGTCGCCCGTCCTGCTAACTTCCAGGCCTGCGATCTATAAGCTGGAACCCTTTGGACGTGGTCATTTCGTGCCTGTTACGAATGAACTCCAAGCGTCCTTCTGCTCTCCTAGGGGATGACGGGATTTAGCTGCCAATTTACGGTCTTGGTCAGATATCAGTCCTCTAACTGATACTGCTTTTCCCAACGACTGTGGCACTGTCTCTCCCGTCCCTTCGTTATTGTAGCAGCCTGCCATCCGAAACTCGTGATCAGCTGGGTCCTATCCCCTGCTGAAGTCCTGCGAGAATCCGTCCTGCTAAACTCTACTCGAAACTATCGCTGTGGTTGCGAGGCACTGTGGTCTACTCTCTCCTCTGAGTGTAGAATTCCGAGCGGTACCCGCGCCACTGTTGAGAGTTTTGGTCTGGTTACTGCCATGCTACTGTAACCAGCCGAAAAAACTTGTCCGCAAAACATGGCTGCGTCTAACCATGCTAAAAACATGGCCACTTAGTTGGGCGCCAGATAAATTTATGATTAAGATAATTATAACTGTAACGAACAGTGAGGTGGCATCTCTGGATATATCGGACGAGAGGAAGGGGTTGCACGCGGTGTCCGGCCAGATCTCGCCGGCTAGTGGGTGGGTTCTGAAACACCCCCTTCTCTCCCCTCGATGCTGCCTCGGGAATCATAAATTGAATCGATAATGATGCGTGCGCGACCCCACGAACAGCGTGGGTCAAACCTGAGCTCCTCAGACCAGAGTATATTAGGATCCTTCGGAGATCCCCAAGAAGGTACATGGCATAGGTTGGCGGCAGGGCGGTGGCGACCCAAACGAGGCGAAATATGTTTTCTTACTCCATCATAAACTTCATTGTTTTATTCCTTAACAAAAGACCTTAAAATTCTAGATGACATCCTTATCCTAGCTTCCTAACTATTCCAATACTTCAATATATGATCTTTCTGACTATGCTTAATAATATCTTATTGCTAAAGATTTGCGAACTTAAATGTATATTCGATTTAGCAGGATTTGCGGACTCGCGTTCAATATCATGACATCGGATTTTAGTTGCTAAGAGAGCGCTACTATAAGGACCACGCGTGTGGTTGATTGTCTAACCGGTGAAGCCTCTTGGGCTGGAACTCGGAAATCGAGGAAAAATATTGATCGGAGAATTCCGTATCACTTCAGCTGGCTTGGCATAGAACGAGGATTACTCACTTTTTGTATCCGCGACGAGTCGTTGAAGCGCTTCCACCACTCGAGGCTGGAAAAGATAATATGCAATTCGGGAGGGCCTTTGCCTAACCCGTCAACAATGCCAACAACAAAACATACAGCCAGCAGCAGTGCTCTAGCTTGAAATCTCCGGACACTATTTCCTCTCTTCCGCTCTCGACACCGTTAGGCCATCAGCCGGACGAGTCTCTCCACTCCCTCGATCAATAGAGCGCCTCTTGAAAGCGCTGTCCCTGCTTCCTATCCTATGGCTGAAGGCTAGTCCACGCCTGCTCCTCCGAATAACGGAACGCTCCTTTAAAGCGCAGCCAGCGCTCCGCTCCCGCTACTGCTTCTACCGGATGGCGCCTACTTTCCGGCGACTCCTCCGAGCGACGGGGTGCTCCTTAAAAGCGCCGCCAGCACTCCGTCTCCGCTACTGCTGCTCTAGGAATTCGCCTAATTCACGGCCACTCCTCCGTTCGACGGCGTGCTCCTTAAAAGCGCCGCCAGCACTCCGTCCTTGGCTTCGCTACTCTAGGATGACGCCAACTACACGGCGGCTCCTGTGATCGACGGGGTGCTGCTTAAAGCGCCGCCAGCTCTCCGTCCTCCTTCACTACTCCAGGATGGCGCCTACTCCACGACGACTCCTGTGAGGTTAGGGCCGAACCCTATCCGAACTTCCGGCGGAGCGCCCCTTAAAGCGCCGCGAACGCTCCGACCGCTACAGCTCAGGTCAAGCTCACTGTATTTCCAGCTCCTACTCGGTTTTGATGACTCCCCTCAGCCCCGCCTCGTGGGCGGCCTGACTGAGAGATTCGCGCCGCAACTGTGACCCGCTCTTCTCTTCTTCTTCTGGCCAAGCGTTGCTCGCACTACGCCTCTCTGCCACCAGGGGTCTAGCTCGCACGCTGGTACCCCTGACCTAGCTAAACGAAAACACCTACGTCAGGCTCGCATAACCATGACCAGTCTTAAAACTCACCTAGCTTCTACGATCGCGCCCTGCATTGACTGAGCAGTACGTACACCGCCAAATTTTGGCCCTCTTTCTGTATTTATTCTTTCAATGTACTTTTCATAATGAATTCTGTCCGTGAAGCCGGCAGCGGAGAGACTTTATTACTTATGTGTGTATACATATATATTTCTATGCTCGTATATATAGCTGGTAGCAGCGCGAGCACAAGGGTGTAGTAGGAATAGCTCACATGATTTTAATGTTGTTTTTTTTTTTTTGTTTTGGATTTTATCCAAGTCGTTGGCTTGGTTTTGAAATCTTTTATGCAAGCATTTGTTATGTAGCTTGTATAATTTTATAAACACATTTGCTAACATTACCACAACTATTATTGCTAGCAACGATGCTGGGGGTCATGTTTCTATATAATCTTATTTATGGAAATATAGACAGCCAGCATTTACTAACACGTTTAAATTTTAACGTTCCTAGTAAAAGGACTAGAAACTTTCGTCCTCTACTCCTCAGCCATTGTAGTTCGACATATGCCCAACACGATCCGTTCAGGGTATTATGTTCGGACTACAATGGTCTCTACTACATCGTGTCACTTTGCTCTACTAACAATCTTAAATCGCTTATATTAATCGCCTGATATGTGCAACACTCTTCCTCGTGATATCTTTCTCCTACTTTTCGCTTTACTATCTCGGATCTATTCCCGCGATTCGAGCCGTACGTCACGCGGCAGCGTCCCTCGGTCGGTTGGACGGGAGGTGGGCTGTTCGTATGCAGTGGGAACCGCGAGTACAAAAAAAAAAAAAAAAAAAAAAATGGTAACTGTTTCCATTTCTATCTTTGATTCTGATTCTCGTCTCCTTTTCGTCTCTATCAAACCCATGTTTGGGGTTTGTTCTAAAATTCCATATTTTATGGCAAGTATATATGGCTTATTTTGATTTTGAAAGTCTAACTTATTAAAGCTATTTTTTATAAAAAATTAAAAGAAAAAACAAAATCTCGTATACCCGTGCGCGATTGCGTAGGGTTTATTTATAAGCAAGAAAGGAAAGCCAACTTAGTCCAGAGCCGAAGTTGATATACCCTTGCAGTTAAGGTTGCTTCATTTCCGGTCGTTCAGTTATATGTCGTCTATAGGATACAGTCGGCCTATGATATTTGGCAGGTCGAATTATATTGCCAAAAATAGAATCCGTAGAAAGTCCCATCATTCTGGCTTAAAAGACACCAAAATTATGCCAATTCCGATCTTTCAGTTATATGGCAGCTATAGTCGGCCGATCCTTGCAGAGGGTATTATAGTTTTGGTCAAAAGTGTGCAACGCAGTGAAGGAGACATATCCGACCCTATAAAGTATATATATTCTTGATCAGGATCACCTCCTGAGTCGATATAAGCATGTCCGTCTGTCTATCGGTTTCTACGCAAACTAGTCTCTCAGTTTTATAGCTATCGAGTTGAAACTTTGCACACATCCTTTTTTTCCTTGCAGGTAGTATATAAGTCGGAACGGCCGGGATCGTCCGACTATATCCTATAGCTGCCATATAACTGAACCATCGGAATTGGCATAACTTTGCTGTTTTTTGAGTTAGAGGGTTGGAACTTTCCACACATGTTATATTTGACCAAAATATCTTATGTACAATTTCATAAGGATCGGCCGACTATATCCTATAGCTGTTATAGAACGATCGGAATTGGCATAACTTTGGTGTTTTTTAAGTTAGAAAGATTGGACATGGTACAGATACCCTTTTGGACAAAATAATCTTATTTGCCAAATTTTATAGGGATTGGCCCAGTATGTCCAATAGCCGCCATATAACTGAACGGTCGGAAATGGCACAACTGCAAGGGTATATCAACTTCGGCTCCGCCCGAAGCTAGCTTTCCTTTTCTTGTTTTTTTTTCACTTAGGTTTTGCTTCACACACTTTTCCTTATGGTGAAGTTTTTAACTACGGTTTTGAATGATTATTTTGTTTTTGCTTTTCCATTATTTCTGGTATATGTTTTTTCCATTTTGCATCTATCCGAAGGTTGCAAAGTCACGGTCGCCATGTATTACATCCTTGGTTTATTATCCTTGGTTCGTCATCTCAATAGGTGAATGTAGATTTAAATATGAACGGTTTTAGATTTGTTCTTAGTTGGTAGTTTATTCTTTCAAGGCACTTTTCATAATGAATTCTTATTCTGTATTTTATTGGAGTCTCGTAGCTGCGCTGCCCGTGTAGACGGCAGCGGAGAGACTTTATTACTTATGTGTGTATAAATATATATCTCTATACATATATTTATATTTCATATACAGTAGGGAGCAAAATTGAGTACATGTTGAAAATTTTATGTTTAAGTGCTCATAACACATAAACGCGAAAGTAAATGGTAACGCCTTTTTTTCTCTAAGATTATATATCTTATTCATAACAAAATGGCATATTTATTTTAACCATTAAAGAAGCCGTTTACTAGATATACATTAAAATCAGTAGTAATATGCATATACTCAGACTAAGATGATATGACACAAAAAGGAAACAAGAAATTTTTAATACTCGGTTCAACGACCCTGGTTTTTAATGACATTGTTTAGTCTCCTTGGCATGCTCTCTATCAGATTTTTGATAATTTTTTGGGAATTTTTTTTCCATTCGTTTTCTATACGCCTCCAAAACTCGTCCAGATTGCTAGGGGCTGCCTCATATTGTCCGTCGCTTCACAATTGCCCACAAGTTTTCTATTCTATTGAGGTCGGGACTTTGAGCAGGCCAATCCATAAGTGTAAAAACTTGATTTTTCAGCCAACCTTTAACGATTTTGGCAGTATGTTTCGGGTCATTGTCATGTTGAAAAATTAATTTCTGTTCGGGATAGGCGCATTTTTCTATGAAATCGGGTAGATTGTTTTTCAGGATTTATAGGTAGTCTTCTTCATGCATTATGCCATCGATCTTGATAAGTTTTCGTGTGTTTCACCATGTAAAACACCCCCAAACCATAACATTTCCCCCACCATGCTTCACACTTTCCCTGATATGGGATCTATTTAGCTTTTCCCCAGGTCTGCGCCAGCAATACTGTTTTCCATCCGATTGCATTCGATTGAATTTTGATTCGTCGGACCATATCACACGTTTCCACTCTTCTGTGGTCCAATTTTTATGATCTCGTGCAAATTTGAGGCGAGCCCTAGCATTCTTTTTGGAAATAGATGGTTTATTTTTTCTCACGGCTGCCTTATACCCTATTTTTTTTAAAGCCCTTCTGGCTGTCCATCGACTGACTTTTTTTTGGATTTCCATCGAAGCCTCTTTCGGGGTTAAATTTCTATTTTTCCTCGTTCTTTGCATTATGAGGCTAGCATCAGAGTCCTTTAAAAGGCGAGGGCGACCACTTAAATTTTTTGACTTAACATTTTTCCTTTTTTGGACTCTAACCACCACTAATTGGCTTATGTTATGTTTTTTTCCAATGGCACGCGTCGAGAAACCTCGATTTGTTAAAGAAACAATGCTGTTCTCTTGATCTGCCGATGTTTTTTTCATTTTATCACCAAAACAAAAAGAAAATTTAAGATCAATGAAGAAACTTTCTTTGACGTGTCGCTCTCTGACTTATGATGGTGAAAGGTGACTTATTATTACAGGGGTTTCTTTAATAAAAGCAACAATACAGTTCGAATCACGTCAGGTTCTAAACTGAGTATATGCATGTTGCTACTGATTTTAATTTATATCTAGTAAACGGCTTCTTTAATGGTTAAAATAAATATGACATAACACTGTAACACTATATTTCTCAGTCTCTCTCAGTCTTGGTCTAGCTTTTTTTGCGTTCGGACGTTTATTTTCTGCTAATGTCGCCGCTCGTTTGTTCGGAGTGCAGTGGGGAAGTTACTGCTACGCAGCTTCGTGGGTGTGAGGCCGTGCGGTGCTCATCGATCTGCCGCCGTGCCTATCATACCGCTTGTGTTGATTTACCCTCCGAGGCTATAAAACTTCTAATAAACATTGCAAACTTACTGTGGCAATGTGATAGTTGCGTCATTGGAAACGACTCTCATTCAAAAATTGATGAGCTTAATATGAAGGTTTTGGATCTGGAATCCCTTTACATGAGCATTAATGCAAAATTGGATCTTGCTCTTGAAAGTTCGTCTGGACCCATGGCTGCTTCACAGGGGTCTCAAAGAGTGACACCCCCTACTAATTCTACTAATGCTGAAAATAAAAAGTCTTTATTGGCCCAGATACCCACTGGGTCAAAAGTGGCTGTCCCAAGAAATAAGAGGAATAACCCAAACAGGCGCATTGTTGGACATGCACCCAGCTGTGCGCAGCTCCAAGTTCTTCCCACTCTAAAATACCTGCACATTGGTAAATTTGCAACGGCTACCCAACCGGAGGCACTGTGCAAATACGTCGCTGATAAGTTGCAGCTGGACCCCAGTGATATAGCCTGTGCTAGATTGGTTAAAAAAGATGCTGATATCAACGCTCTAAAATTCGTCAACTTTAAATTGGGAGTTCCCGAGCAACATTTCCCCGCTGTCTTCAAGGTTGATTTTTGGCCCATGTCGGTAAAAGTCACTCGTTTTCTTCATAGAGAGCCTGCTAAGGTTATTGACCTCCCTGCGAGACTCTCTCGATCAAACCCTGGAGCGTCAAAAAATCCCCAGTAAGCGGCGCCACTGGAGCCGCTATTTTTCCCTCTTCAAATTCTTCGACCGGTCATCATATTCTCCCTCTCCTGAGCCGCCAACAACATTCGACGCTGGCAGTTATGGAAACTGTTGATGTCACTTCCTACGTTATTCTGCTCCCGTCAATGCACTATTTGCTCCAACAACAGCAGCTGATCCCAAGGTGGGCTGTTTGCATATTATCTTCGCTTGTGGACCTCCAGCAACAACAAATGGTTCGTTATCATCTTATTGTGAGCCCCTCTCTGTTTATCTTGTCTTTCTTGGATGGGTTGTCCACTGTGAGACTGACCACTCCTCTAGACACTCACTTTTCGGCGTCTAGAGGAAATGTTTGTCTACATCATGGTCTGGAGCGTAGAGCATCGCGGCGACTGGACATTCATAGGTCCAATCTGGAGATTAATGAAAATTTATGTGTGTCCACGTTGGCTATCTTGGAATCTATGCGTTTGGGATATGTGGCCTCTAGCATCTTGACCTTGCCAGTGCCTTCACATATACCACACTCCCGCCCAATTCCTTCATTGGACTGCATGGATCGTGCTGCCTTGGGCTCTAATTAGAGCTTAAGAGTTTTCTTCCAAAATATATCTGGAATGCGGACCAAATCCCGCATGGTGCTTTTGAATTCTTCAGTCTGTGATTTTGATATAATCGTCTTTCATCATCATTGCATCGTATATCCCACAAAACAGCGCATTCAGTACTTATCAAGCGCATATGGAAAATATCGCCAGTGGCTGCGGTAGCATGGAGGACCCTACTGCTCTGATGGTTGCTGGCGACTCCAACTTGAGCTCTATTGTTTGGACTTGGGACCCAGAGTCCCTTGGCATGTTACCCAGCAATGTTCACCAATCGCAAGAAATCGTTGTTTTGGATGATATTTTTAGCATGGGCCTCTCCCAAGTATAATATTTATTATTGTTGGGCCAAGCAGCCACCAAAAAATGAATTTAAAATAATCATAAAATGCTTAGCTGCAGCTGTTGTTATCAGTATGTATTCTTCTCTGCTTTGTCTCCCAGTTTCGCATGCGCTTTATTGTTATTTGTAGCGTATGCACTTTGGGAGCTTTGGTGGAGCTTTTGCGCAAGCTCTTAGGTTTTATGCACTTGGTTTTCGGCATTGTTTTGGATCGGCCGCGGAATTAGTTTTGGGGTTAAATTGACCCATAATAAATTGAATATTAAAATTGAACCTCGTCTTGTTAATTCAGCCGCTATCAAAACGCTGATAGCTCAACAATAATGATTTATAGAAAATTCTGGATCTGATATTTTTAAATAATGTCGTTCATAGTAAATTAGAAATTTGTAATGTACCATTAAGTCCGTGTGATATGCACCATATAGTTTTCTACCTTCCCCCTCTCCTATTTCTTATTATCACTTTAATGAGTCTAACCTTTTACTTATTAATAACGCTATTGTAAGTTTTGATTGGGTTTCCCTTTTATCGGATGGCACGATTGATGATTGTTATACTAAGTTTTTGATTGCTCTTTTCAATATTATCGACAATAATGCCTCCGTTAGGGTTCGAAGGTCGTACAAGCTGCCTTGGTATACAGAGGGTCTAAAAAACTTAAAGAATAGAAGGGACAAATTTTATAAGCGATTTCTAAAGACAGGGGAACAAATAGCTGGTGAGTTGTACCGGCAATATAAGCGGAAGTTTCAGTTCCTCAAAAAATTTCTATACAACCAATTTATTACTGATGTTGTAGCGAGCCTAATATCCAACCCTAAAGCGTTTTGGCGGTTTGTGAACGGGAAAAAATCATCCTTTGGTATACCTTCTTCCATGTCTTAAGGAGGTTTGGCAGCTAACTCCGATAAGGGCATTTCTGAACTTTTTGCGAAATATTTTGCCTCAAACCTTGAGCCGAAGGTTTCTTGGGATGAGCAGGAGGTACTTCAGAAAATTTTGCCTCTTCTTGAGGTTGGAAGCTTGGACACATTAGATTGTGACATTGTTGAGGCCTTTAGTCATTTTAATGAGTCGCATACACCTGACTTAGATGGTATCTCCCCATTCTTTATTAAGAAGTGTATTGCATCCTTAACCACACCTCTGCAACTTCTGTTCTCTTTATCATTATCATCGGGTAAGTTTGCTTTTCGATGGAAAATTATCTCGATCTAGCCCATTCATAAAGGTGGCAGCAGGGCAGACGTCACTAACTATCGGCCTATCGCCAAGATATATAATATTGCCAAGTTTATTTGGCATTATTGACCGACCATGCCACGTTCCCATTGGTGGTGCCACCTCGAGTCCCTTTATTGCCTCATCTGGCCTCCCGCAAGGTAGTTCTTTGGGGCCGCTCCTATTCATCATTTTCATCAATGACATCTCCTCTAGCTTTCTTTATTCGAACTTTTTGTTATTTTCGAACCTTTTGTTTTTTTTCGCGGATGACCTTAAAGTGTATAAGGCCATTAGCTGCATTAGAGATAGCTATCTACTGCAGGATGATTTGCGCGAGTCTCTTCTTGATGCGCCCTCAATCTTCTTCCTCTAAATTTAGCTAAATGTCATTTCATTCGTTACAGTAAGAGGGCGCTAGACTTATATACTTCCTATGCAATTGGCAACCATGACCTGCAGCTCAAGGAGAAGGTGGTTGATTTTGCCGTCCTTTTTGACTCAAATTTAAAATTTTCCAGCCATTTAGATTTTATAATGCCTAAGGCGTATGCCATGTTGGGTTTTGTGAAGAGGCACACAGACCAATTCAAGAGCCCGTACGCAAAGCTCAGGGTTTACGCCGCATTCGTTCGATCGAGGCTGGAATATGCCTCTATTATTTGGAGCCCCGCAAATAAAATAAGTTCCAATAGAGTTGAGCGGTTGCAGAAAAATTTTTAAAATTTTCACTTTTCCCTTTAAGGTTTGTGAGCCTCATACCATAGCCGGTGCCTTCTCCTCCACATATGTACACTTGAGGATCGGCGCACTGTGGCAGCTTTAACTTTTATCAATAACATTTTAATTAGCAGCATTGATTGCGGCTTGCACCCAAACTGGAGCTGCATTCAAAATTATAGCTCTGCGGGTGGTCTGTAAAAGGAGACTTGCTTTGGGCCTCTGCCATTTAGCATCATACGAGCCAGAGCTTCGGCGACATTTACCGCCTTCTTATTGGCTTTGATCAGACCGTCCGTTTGGTGATGTCAGGCCAGCTTGGGTAAGCCACTCTACCACCCTTTCAATGTAGCGTTGTAGGAGGTCTCCGAAACTTGGAGAGTCTTGGCGACCACTGAAGGCTCCAGCTTTAGCACCCCGCCAAACATACATGACATTCCATAGTGCCGGGCCTAGGACGAAGTCTTCCTGGGTGCCAGTGGTGGTGTCGTAACTAAGGTTGCGGTCGAATTTAAATGTGTGCGTCATCCGCGAAGAAAGAGAAAACAAAGAGAGTATGTCACTAAGAGAAATAACGTAGTGTGTTATAATGGAACAATATGTTCTTTCAAAATACGAACCATATAGTCCCTTAACCTTTTAGTCTAAACCAATTGCACTAAATAAGAGTTATTCTTCGACTATAGAAAACGGTCGCTAAAAAATAAATCGAGAGTTATTTGCTCGGTTTCTGTTGTTGTTAAGAACTTTTGAGCGATTGACTTGACTTAGTGTTTCATTTAGTGTGTCAAATGGAGAAATTGCATGCTATGCAGTGGTGTGGAACGGTGGATATCATATTGAGCAAAAACTGGTTGCAAGACAGTGCTTCACAGTGCAGCGGTTGTCGCAGGTCTGCTACTCAGGTCTGCAGCTATTTCGTCTAATGTTTGATCAGAGGTTGGAAATTACGGATAAACCAGCGGAAAACATTTGCACTTTGTTGAATAGCCGACCATCAGACGGTGAGTGTTTCGATGTTTATGCAAGCTGAAAATCTAAATTTTAGTCTAAATTTTAGACACACGCACACTGGGAAGCAGGGAAGGGTAACACATACACAGAGTCTATATTCCCTATCTAAGAAT
Source organism: Drosophila ananassae (assembly GCF_017639315.1). Lineage (NCBI taxonomy): Eukaryota > Metazoa > Arthropoda > Insecta > Diptera > Drosophilidae > Drosophila > Drosophila ananassae. The sequence continues at coordinate 20,610,762 of NC_057929.1, read as the reverse complement.
GGTGCAAGTGTGCGGCTTTTCGCACAATCCAATTACATATTCGATAATGTGAGGCAAGCGAATTATAAAATCATTGCACATATTACAAGACAACACATCTGTTACGGTATCATAGTTTTGATAGCGCCGATTTAAATAGACGTGGTTTAATTTCTATTTAAATTTATTATGGGTCAATTTAACCCCAAAACAAATGCAGCGGCCGATCCTAAACAATGCCGAATATATGTTACAAGTGCCTAAAAACTAAGAGATTGCGCAGAAGCTCCACCAAATCTCCCAAGTGCATGCGATACAAAAGAACAACAAAGCGCATGCGAATCTGGGAGAACATAAGGATATGGAACTGCTGATGACGGGCAATTAGTGAATCGCTTCGGCTAGTTATACTTAGATAATTAATTATATATTACTTATTTGATGCTGGCACAAGTCTCAACAACATCAAATCAGTTGGCATTGCAGAGACTCTGCCGCACCGCCCGAAAAGACCCTCGATTGGTCCTTTTCGCCTTCATAATGCGCATTTTAGGGTCCAATGCCAATCTCTTCGATATATATCATATTCATAAATTCATTGTTTGCAGGCCAAACACAACTGTAAATATTAAAAAATGGTATTTACTCTCTTTAATATTGGTAATGGGCTTTTAAAAGTTCGCTTTTATGGTGGGTTATTTTGGCTCCGATCACGACATCAAATAACATTAGTTATTTGAAGGAATTTCTCTCAAAATGTGCACTTTTTAATAGTGGAATAAAATTGCAAGAAATGTAAAACAAGTATGATATTCATCTAATTAACGTGGACAATATTAGGAACAACCTTTAAAACTAAATTCTAAATTAAAAACGACAGTACGAAATAAAGCATTCTGTCTGGTGAATCCAATGTTCTGTTGTATTCAGACGAAGGCTCCCCAGATTTGTTGTTGTGTTGTCGTAAGTATTGAACTACATCAGTTGGGTTTAGGTTGTTTAGTATAACTTTATTTAATGTCTGATGGTTATTCGGAGCAGCCGTTGTTGCCGCTCCGAGCTCATGGGAGTTTCTGGATTTACAATTATACTTATGAGTTAAAGGAAGTCTAAAGTCTCGTAGCTGCGCTGCCCAAAGCGGCAGCTGAGAGACGTTTATGTATTTCTTAAATATTTATATATGAATATATATTTATGTTATATTCGCTTAGGCGGAGGTATGTGGACATGCATAAGGTCCACTCGTGTTACGTATATGCGGACATATGCACTTTTCGGCGTGCAGCAAAGGCACAGCGGGCGATTCATATTTCGGTGCACTTAGGTTTATGACCGAGACCTTGGACAACATAAACACTGCGACAAAGTGTTACAGTGTGTACCCTTTAAGTACTCTTGGTACAGTGGGTGGTCGATATATATATATAATATTAATAGTGCATATATGTGCATATTACAGTTCCCACTAGCTCCAATTAAATGAAAACTATTTTTTACTTTCACCCAAATTTCCCAAAATTTTGTTTTATGATTTTAATATCATTTATTTAGATAGGACGCAAGCAGACAATTTTTTATTCTTCGGTTCTAAGTAAAAGAGACTCTCGCGAAGGCCGTGACTGCCAATGATGTAATTATACTTAGAATATTTTTCGTTACAAAAATTATTAAATATAACGTGGATCGTTCTACCGAATTTATATATTCGACGTGATTGCCTGAGCCCGAGAATAACACTTATAGCTTCTTTTATATATGGCTTCTCTTATAATTATGCCTTCTTCATTCTAGGTCTTGGTTTGTTTACAAATTTACGGGTTCTCGTTGCTCCTTCGGTCGCTTTTGCTCGCCTCCGCCGTCGAAAGCTTATCCTCTAGTTTTTCACCGGTCACCGTTCCGGGTTGGTGCCAATAGACACACACCTCCTTTTGGATTAGTAGTCTTCTGACTTGACCTGGATGTCCCTGATTGGTATCTAGTTCGACTTGAGTTCCCGAGCTGGTCACCCCTCGCTCGTTAAGATCACGTTCGATGCGATCAGGTTCGCCAGAACCAACCCTACTCGTTTCACCCTGGGCTTTAATTACGCCAAGGACCACGGATCCTTCCGCACTCGTTCCTTTTTGTATACTCGCGTTGGACTCTCTTACAGACACTCTCCACCCCACTCGCCCCCGCTGCTTCCCCTCGTTGCCACCTGTCTTGGCGTGTGGAAGATTCAATCTCCTCACACATTTCTGTTATTGAATATATTTAAACCTTTATACGTATTTTAAAATAAATGTGGGATTGGGATGTATTAGGATATTAAGGAAGGGCCACACTTAGGAAAATACCATTTGCCAAACACCAATCCGAATAAAACAATTTCTTGCGTTCCTTTATATGCTTTGGCAGAATGAAAAGTCTATAACTCGTCTAAAAATGTCCCGATTTGGCTGAATTTTGTAGTTATAAACTTTAAATTTCGATAATTGATTTACAGTCCTTGAACGAAAACTTTCCCAGGGATATTGGCACCCTTGCAGCACAATATAAGATCGAGGATCAAAAAGTGACCTACAAAGTAATATTATTTCGTTCAAAAAAAAAACAAGTTAAATACAAAAAAAATGCATGAATTACCCTTTTTTTTAAATAAAAAAATTTTTTTTTGCTCTTCACTTTGTTTGTGGTATAAATTCTGAAATAGATGTTTGATATATTCATTTTTATTTGTTTTTAATGGTTTGATAAAGTTTAATTTTTAATTTAATATTTAGGTCGCTTTAAGTATGTATTTGTTTCATCATCTGTTAATCTCCGTACATTTTTGATCCTGCAAATAAAGAAAAGAATTTAAAATTATTGAATATGTCTTTAAAATAATATTTAACATAATTGGACCAACTTGTTTAAACAAATAAATAATATTGAGTCATAATTATTTCTCACATTTTATTGCAAAACTAAAACGATTCTTAACTATTTGTCGACAGGGCAATGGAAAATTAGTTTTCACTCAGAGTACCGGGTTCGGCAGCAGCCAACTCTTATCGTTCTTAATAAAGTATATAATAAGTTCAGATATTTTTCATAATTTCTTATCGCTAATCGAGGGCTTTGGCTGTGGGCCTTTGGGCCCTGGCCTTGCACTTTACTAATCTCAACTTTACCAATCTCTCATCAATTTCATCTGCTTGCAAATAAAAATGATTATAACATTTAATCATCAATCCTGGCTTTCCTATACTATAATTTAATAAATTATTAATTTTAAATAGCTATTGCTGAGTTGTAAGAAACAAAAACTTCAAACTTTTTTTGAAAACCAGAAACAATTGTGTCTTTTTACATAACCACGTTCATTTCAGTTTTCATTTCGCGTGCCATTATTTGACGTCAAATCACCGAATTGAAACATAAATGCTCTTCTCTACAAAAAAAAAACGGTTTTCAACGGCGCATTTATGACATCTGTTATGTTGACTGGTTATGGCAACAGTTATCAATGTTGAAGGAAATGTTTCAAATTAAAAATTTACAGCCAAGCTATATAATATACTAGCTGTCCCGGCAGACTTCGTACTGCCAGCTGTTGTTTTTTTTTTGTTGCGTTCAGAATCTTCTTTTGTGACAAAACTGAAAAGTTTTCAAACTTAAAAAAATTATCTGATACAGTAAGTCTCAGTCTCAGTCTCTGTCTCTGTCTCTGTCTCTGTCTCTGTCTCTGTCTCTGTCTCTGTCTCTGTCTCTGTCTCTGTCTCTGTCTCTGTCTCTGTCTCTGTCTCTGTCTCTGTCTCTGTCTCTGTCTCTGTCTCTGTCTCTGTCTCTGTCTCTGTCTCTGTCTCTGTCTCTCTGTCTCTCAGTCTCTCAGTCTCTCTGTCTCGCTGTCTCTCTGTCTCTCTGTCTCTCTGTCTGCGTAATTAAAGCCCAGGGTGAAATGAGTAGGGTTAGTTCATTTCCCGGACACGGCAGGTATCCTGTTGTCGGAGCAATAGACCCGGACCGGTCTGGCGTACGCATTATCGCTTCCTCAATGCAACGACCAGGTGTGATCCTGCAGACAGAATAGGCCCCTCAGCCGGAGCACGTGAGTCCAAACTTAGGGAGCCGTTAGCCAAACCGGCACCAGGCACCAAGACCAAATTTTCTGCCGGCGAGAGCTTGTGGGGGTGTGTCTATTGGCACCAACCCGGAACGGTGACCGGTGAACAATGGGAGGACAAGCGTTCGACGGCGGAGGCGAGCAAAAACGACCGGAGGAGCAGCGAGGATCCGCCAGAGGCCTCAACTCCGGTGAGACTCACGATTTTAACGCTTAAATTTGTGAACAAACCAAAGACCTAGAATAAAGGAGGCATAAATATAAAAGAAGCTATCGGTGTTATTTCTGGGCTCGGGCAGTCACATCGAATACATAAATTCGATGGCACGTTCCAAAAACTCTGTGATGTAGCCGCGGCAATAGATGCGAGCAGAAAAAAACAAAACCAGTTTGTTGGGCTGAGCAGCCACCAGATAGGCTAATTAGAATATTAATAATTTGTTTATCTGCAGCGGCATTTAATCTTCTCTTTTGTCTCCCAGATTCGAATGCATTTTGTTGTCATTTTGTAGCGCATGCGCTTTTGGGAGCTTTGAAAGAGCTTCTGCGCCAAAGCGGTTCTTCTTCTTGTTGTATTTTGGGAGTTGTTATTGACGGGCCGCTTTTTGTTTTATTGTGCGGAATTAGGTCAATAAATTGAATATAAACAATTGAATCTCGTCTTTAAATAGGTCGCTATTAAAACGCTGATCGTTCAACACAGTTCGTTACAATATCTCAACTCACATAGCAAAATTTCGTAGTCTATGGAATGATTTGAATCAGGTATTGAAAGCTAAAACAGAAAATGAGTTGCTAGATTTAATACTGGTATGCAAAACGCTTTTGGTTCAAAGCGCCTTGAACGGAAGTTTGTGAGATGACTCCTAGGAAGCATAGCTTAGGGTTACCGAACGGGTCGCAGGTTGCGGATAGTATGTGTTGCCATCTCCACACTACAGTACCCAACTCCATCCCCAAACACCATCTGACACCGGGCCGGACTAAGGTCTGTCCGGCCAACCTGACTAGGCAGAGACTGAAACTAAGGACTCTCGATTCGGTTCACAGAAAAGCGGTTGCAGCAGAGGCAAACTCAGAGGTTGACTGGTGGCTACACAAAGGGGCAAAAAAACATGTGGTGATATCAGCAAAGTATTTCGTTGTTCAGGTTTCGTTCCAATTTCACATCACGAGAACCCTATTGGATGTCGCAGTCCAACGAGGAATCCTGATTGGAGGAACAACTATTTTCCATTTTCATTGACAAAGCACTGGGACCATTGGTGCCTTCGAGACGAGTAGAGTGTGCAGCTAGCCTCATGGAGTGCTTGGCCTTCTCCTTCTCCTCCTCTTCAGACTCCTTTATGTAAGTTATCGTGCAAGGTGCAAAGTAATGAAAACAACAGAAACCAGTTTGCCAGAACTTTAATGATCACAAAATCAAATTGGGGTTCATGATCACAAAATCAAACGCTACCAGATATTTGGGAGCGGCCGAATTAAACAATTTCGATTCAAATTTCCAATGTTTATTATGGGTTCAATTTAACCCTAATATATGCCGCTCCATTCAAGGCAGGATAAAAAGTGCACAACTAAGAGCTTGCGCAGAAGCTTTACAAAAGCTCCCAAAGTGAATGCGCTACAAAGAACAACGAGGAAGATGAAACCACTGATAACGAGAAACGGGCTTTGAAAAGATATTTCGGACCTATGTTATTGACACAGACTTTAGTAATGCGTTTGATTTAGTTTATCACTCATTCGCGTTGAGTAAACTAAATCTTTTGGAATTTCCAACGAAAATCCTCAGCTACCAAGATGGAAGAACACAAAAATTTGCCCTTAGCTTTACTTTTATAAAACTTGCCGGTATTCAGGATCCAAAGCAGTTTTATAACATTGTAAACACTAAGCGTAAACATGTATATTTTCCTTCTCTACTCACGCTTAAAAATTCATGGGACCTCAGATCAGGCCATTGCCGATTTATTCGCAACATTTGTATATTCGCAAACAACTTATTCACCTCCTAAAACCTCAGATAAGCCATACGCATTCAACAACATTCAACCAACCAATCGTATATTCGTTCCATCTCTTTCTAAAAATAATTTATTATTGGATCTTCAAAAGGTTAAACTAGTTTATTCGTTTGGCCCCGACGGAGTACCAGGCTCCCCCACCACCTGTTGAATAACCTGAACCTTTTGGGATTTCCTACAAATCTCCATTTTTTGAATGGTTAATAAAGCTAAAGGTGTTCTTGGCTCAATCAAAAGATGCGCAAAAGAATTCAACGACCTTTATATTACTAAAAGTTTATTTATATCCTTGGTCCGTCCGATACGGGAGTACGGCTTATGTGTCTGGTGTCCCCAATATGAGGTTCATCAAGACCGCATAAAATCCGTAGAAAAGAATTTTCTATTGTTTGCTCTTAGTGGGCTTAACTGGAATGCAAATCTTCACCTTCCTTCGTATCATTGTAGACTCCTACTAATATACTTACCCTCCATAAAAAATCGTAGAACAATGCTGGGTGTCGTTTTCCTACCCAACCTTAATAATGGTGATGTAGATACGCAGCGCTATAACGCTTACTTTCAAACGTTCTTAATTGAAGGACTAGGAATTTTAGACTTTTATTGCTTAGCCACTTTAGGTCGACTTATGCCCTACATGACTCTCTTAGGGTTTTATGTTCAAGCTACAATGGCCCCTAACGCATTACATCGCTTTCCTCTACTTTAAATTTAAAAAAAAAGTATTTTTTATTTCAGACGACAGCACAGCAATTCTTGCTCGTTAGCTTTTTAATCATTCTATCCATTTATTAAGTCTGATCTATCCCCGCAATTCAAGCCTAGAATGAGGGTATTAAATGATAATTGGGCTTATTAATTCCGTATTGAGATGCTCGCTTCTAGCGCTATATGCGTCCTTAGGGACTGGGTATTTCTTAATAACATCATATATGGTGTCATCTTGTAATATACCTTTTTCGGTGAATTTACGCCCACGAAAAGTGACCTCTTTCATACAGAATTAGCATTTTTCTGGATGCAATTTAATATTATTCTTTCTGCAGTGACTAAAGATATTAGTGATATTCATGACATAAGCTTTTCACAAAAACCTATGATAATTAAATCATCAATTTAAAGAAACGCTTGGGAAGGTATATTACAAGTAAATATAGTAAAATAACAAGAAAGGAAAGCTAACTTCGAAGCTTGAAGTTATTTGGGAATTTTTGTTTAGAACAGGGATTCCCAGTCCCATTGCTCTCGTTCCTCCTTTGTTGTTGGATCATATGGGTAGAACAAAGTGTGAGATACGTGTGCTGCTCCCAGCATAGGCAAGGCAAATTACAACAAAATTTTTCATAACATAAAAAAACTTAACAAAGTTTCAACACTTTTCGGCCTAGTGCATTTTGTTGTTGAATTGAAAATAAAAAAAAAATTAAAGCGAAAAAAAAATTTAAAAAAATTCGGGCGGCGCCGAAGTTGATATACCCTTGCAGTTAAGTAGCAGCATATACTTATATCGAATCGTATTGTTGGTTGATTCTTATGAGAGTTTCACCATCAAATCAATTTTCTAATATAAATGTTGGAAACAGCTGTAATAATCATTTAACTGTACTCATGTTCAGTGTGTACACGATATGGATTATGATATAGTTGTACATATTACACAGTGCTACAAAAAAAAACAAAAGTGAATGAACTTTTATAGTGAAATAGTAGGAATTGTTTTTCTGGTCGAGTATAACACAAAACCGTGTATGAAATATTTTTAACACCCTGAAGAACTTGATTTAGTGTTAAACAAGAAAGGAAAGCTAACTTCGAGCGGAGCCGAAGTTTATATACCCTTGCAGTTCAGTCGCAGTCCGCTAGGTGGCGCCACGCATCTTATATTATTAGATATGTAGCGGATCGTATATAGTTGGCCGATCCTTATGAAATTTGGCATATCGAATTATTTTGCCAAAAGAGTAATCTGTACCAAATCCCAACCCTCTAACTTAAAAAACACCAAAGTTATGGCATTTCCGATCAATCAGTTATATGGCAGCTATAGGATATAGTCGACCGATCCCGGCCGTTCCGACTTATATACTGCCTGCAAAGGAAAGAATGGTGTGTGCAAAGTTTCAACTCGATAGCTCTAAAACTGAGAGACTAGTTTGCGTAGAAACCGACAGACAGACGGACAGACGGACCGACGGACAGACGGACAGACGGACAGACGGACATGCTCATATCGACTCAGGAGGTGATCCTGATCAAGAATATATATACTTTATAGGGTCGGAGATGTCTCCTTCACTGCGTTGCACACTTTTGACCAAAATTATAATACCCTCTGCAAGGGTATAAAAAAAGGTTTTTGGAACTTTTTTGCGCTTTAAAATTCCTGAACGCGTTTTTTTACCGATTTTAAAATTTCCGGTGTTTTTAAATAGTTTAAGGTTGTAGCGCTTGAAAAAAAAGAGATCTTCGATTTTTTTACCAAAAGGACAAAATTTGTACACAAGAATCTGAAATTTTTAACTTTTAATCGTGTTTTTTATTACGCCTTTTATTCGTGATTTTGACGGTACAACTTACAAAAATTCTGTCATTCAAGCCACTTATCAATGTTGTCTCATTAATACTGAATAAAATGAGACAAATTTCATTAAAAAATTATGAAAATTGTTGAAGTTATAACGCTTTTCCCAAAAAAAGTCAATTCAACCTAGCGAGCGCTCCGGAGTATACTCGACTAGATAAACAATTCCTACTATGCCACTTTAAAAGTTCAGAATCACTGTTGCACTGTGTTATCAAAAATCAATTGAATCCAAAGAAATCCAAATGATTCTCGACTTCATATACTAAGCCGGACACTAAACATACTAAGCTACTACACTATCATATTCCAAGATGTTTCTCAGACATTCGAAAGTCAGAATAGTGCTTCTAAGAAATATGCACAAGCTCCTAGAGTCTTATCTCTACACCAGGAAATTTGCAGTAAAAATTTATTTGTAAGTTCTCGGACCAAGACTATGTATTTTCTTCCCACCCCTACTCCTTTCGCAATGTCAAACAGAAATGAAAACACGTGCAGTGCAGTCAATGTTCTATCTTATATAGATTCTGAGACCTACGCGTTCATACAGACAGACGGAATTTGGAATATCTCCTCTGCTATTGATGCTGATCATGAATTTATATATCTTATGGAGTCAAAATTTGTTTTCAAAATTGGTTTTTTAACTTTTAACTTTTTTAACTTTTTTTTAACTTTTTATAGCCGTTCTTTTTTGTTTAATAAGGTAAGATGGTTCATTCTGTAAGTCGATTGAGGTTGGTTAATCCAACCTTACTCTTAATAATGATAATGGCATTACACAAACTATATATATGACATCCGTGTCAAAATCAATTAGAACTCGAAGGGCTCGTTGGTAAGGTTACTTAACAAAAATGACTCCAATTATAAATAATTATTTAAAATTCTTACTATGTGAAATGTAAAAAGTATGTTTATAAATAAATAATTTTTAATAATTTCAGCTTATCAAAAATTTACAATACAATCGAACAAAAATTTTAAAGGATTTCTCGTATTGACGTATTAGAAGGAGATTTTCGTATTAGTTTTGCAAAAACTATAAATGAATGTCTCACAATATAAAATGTATATATTGAATTATAATATAAATACATATATCTTACCGTTTTGATAAACAATTTTTTTGCACAGAATTTGGAAAATTTATATTTTCGAACGGAGGTGTCTTTTCTTTGATGTCCATACGACTCAAAATTGTTTCTTTTTTTGTTACAAATAAATTAGACATTTCGTTTTGCTTATCCTCCGGTATTTGAGTTAGTACATTGCTTTCATTAGTTTGAGTCTCAAAAGTACTTATTGTTTTGTTTTTGTGCAACAAAGGTTTTTTTATTGACTTACTACAACTTGGCACATCTTTTAGCTTTGTTGTATTTAGATCTAAAGACGTTACTAAATCTTTTTCGGTTTCATTTACATTTGTATGATCCTCTTCGAATGCATTAAATGTTACCAATTTATTTATAACGCTGGCTCCAGAAACTGTTTTGGGAGATCCGTCATCCAACAACTGATTATTATAACCATGGTGGTTCCTTGGTTTGTTCCTTTCAAGAGTTATAGCTGTGGGTATATTTGTATTTTGCAAACATCCATTTTTAATAAATTTAGATAATTCATTCGATGATGATACTCCTTCATTACTACCAATACTTTTAGATGATGTACGATTTTCACTAAAAATTTGGGAAAAGTTATCATATAAATTGGCTTTTGACGTTTCTAGGAAAGCATTTTTTGTTTCTTCTTTGGATCGGTCAATATTGGAAATATAACTTTGATTTAAAAAAAAGTTCTTTAATGAATTTTCCATGATATTTCTATATTGTTCGTATGGGGAAATTTTATGTTCTGATATTATGTCACTATGGCTTTCTAAAAAACTCATTTGGGACGCAATATTTTGTGAAGTTGTAAACGAAGAATTTAAATTATGTATTGATGAATCCAAAGTATTATCCTTAATATATGAATTCATTTTTAAATTCGGGTAATAATTGTAGCCGGAAATATAATTACGGTTTAAATTATAATTATAAAGAGGCACCATTGATGTTGACTGAATCCTATAGTTTAATAAAGTTTGCATCTGGAAAAATGGATAAAATATTAAAAAATATTTAATTTTCCTTAATTAAAGTACCTTGGGGTTATCAATTTGTATTTAAATTCGAATATTTTATTTTTATTATATTTAAGGTAACATACAAAGTTAGGAAGCTGTCTCTCGAGACTCACAAAATATCATGAGGATGGACATAGTCGAGGATTTTAATATAACTAACTTTTCAAAGTATATGCAGAATTAAAAAAAATTAATATCTCAAAAAAAATTGCCCCCAGATTTTTTTTGAATAAAAAAGAGTATTTAATAAAATAACGTTTGTGCATTAGAAACTATTAGAAACATTGAGAAACTATATATCATATATGTATACTTTAATTAAAACTCTCTTCTCTTATACTAACATGACCAGACATTGTAATCACCAACATTATGGGCAACTCTGTAAATTCGAAAAGAGAGATACACACTTTAATAAAGGGAGTTCGCAGCCACACTTCAAAATGAACGCGGCTGAATCTATATGCCCTCCGTTTCACATATTTGACAAAGATGTACAAAGCTGGGAGTCATATCTTGAACAATTATCACAACGTTTTAATGCATATTCGGTCAGTGCAGATCTGAAACAAAAAGCTTACTTCCATTCGTGGTGTGGTGTATCAATATTTGAACTTCTAAAAAATCTTTTGGGAAGTAGCAATTTGAACACATTTACATACAAGCAACTCACAATCTAGCTCACGGAGCATTTCACAACCAAACGTTATATTGGTGCAGCTCGTTACGAGTTCTTCAAAAGAGAGATGAAACATTCACAATCACATAGAGAGTGGGCAGTCGACATGCGCGGGATCGCTCATGAATGCAAGTTTGTGTACAACGCAAAAGGTTGTTTGTCAAACTATTTAGATGAAATGATTCGCGATCAAATCATAGTACATACGCCATATGATGCAGTTCGCGCATCTGCTCTTCAAAAGATGCAACCAACTCTTGAAGATGTGCTATAGTGAATGTGATAATAGCACAAACTTACGAGAAACAACAAAATCCGTAGCAACGCTAAAAGAAAATGTAGAAAAAAATGTAATGCAATGCAATAGTTATCAAAAAGAAACGCCAGTAAGGAAATCAAACAAAAACGCATTAAAATCGTGCTCTGGCTGTGGTCATTCTCATTCAAGAGAAAAGTGCAAGTTTCGCGATGCCGTATGCTACAAGTGTGGTAGAAAGGGACATATTACCGTCGTATGTATGTCAAAGCAAGACAAAAGTAATTGGCGAAATCAAGACCAAGTTAAAAAGCAAGGTAAAAACGAAGCAAACGATATAGAAACGATTGAAGCAGTGTACAGTGTATCAGGCTTAATGAAAAATGAAAGGAACAAAAACGCCATTGATCTGGAAATCTTGAAAGGGGTTTCATTTCAAATGGACTCAGGAGCAACCGCATCCGTAATAAACTCAAACACATACGCGCTCCTAAATAAACCACTATTACACAAGTGCTCACGAGTGTTACACGCATTTGGGCACACACCAATACCATTGCTTGGGGAGCTGCATACGGTTGCGAAATGTGGTGAAATGGAAAGAGAAATTATATTAATAGTGGCAAACGTGAAAAATTCGAACAATCTATTTGGTTTGGATTTATTCAAAACATTCGGTTTTTATATAATGCCAGTATCGAACATTAACGAGGTGCACAGTGCCAATGTGACTGACATACACAACAAATATAAAAACGTTTTTGATAAAAGACTTCAAAGTTAGTGTGATTTTAAAATCGACAGCAATACCAAAGTTTTATAAAAGCCGCCAAATTCCTTTTGCACAAATAGAAAAATTTAAGGCAGAGGCAGACAGATTAGTCCAAGCAGGAATTTGGAAACCGGTGAAGTTTAGCAACTGGGCATCTGGGAATTTGTGGTGACTTTAAGCAACCAACGCACAAATTGACATCGAGCAGTACCCGTTGCCCATAAAAGCGGCTCTATTACACATCATCCGTCATGGCAAGCAGTTCAGCAAAATAGACCTTAAAGAGGCCTATCTACAAATGGAATTGGATGATGCGTCCAAACATATTATGGTCGTGAACACACCGCTGGGCCTTTTTCAATATCAACGTCTTCCATATGGAATAGCCAGCGCTCCGGCGATCTTTCAAAGATACCTAGAACATCTCCTGAAAGGAATAGAAGGTTGCGGAAACTATCTTGATGACATCATCATCTCAGCACCGACTAGGGCAGAACATTTGAAAAGACGCGATCAAGTTCTTCAAGTATCAAGTATTAGGTCAAGTATTAGATGCAAAATGGAGAAATGCTTTTTCCTCAAGGATGAAATTGAATATTTGAGAAGAAGAATATCCGCAAACGGTGTTCTTCCAGATACTTGAGGACTAGAAGCTGTAAAACAACTGAAGCCTCCTGAGAATTTGCAACAATTGGAAGCGTTTATGGGTAAATTAAACTATTATTGCAATTTTATTTCAAATTATTCGCAGTTGGCAGCACCCTTGAACCAACTTCGCAGAAAAAATGTAGTATACATATTTGGGCCGCAACAGCATCAAGCATTCACAGACTTGAAGTATCACATTATAAACGCAACTGAACTAGCTCATTTCGATGAAAAATTACCACTGATACTAGCCACTGATGTTTCATCCTTTGGTATTGGAGTAGTGCTTTCTCATCTTCAGAACGATGGAACCGAAAGACCAATAGTTTTCGCTTCAAAAACTTTAGATAAGCACCAAGTAAAATACAGCCAGATCGAAAAAGAAGTACTTTCAATAATATTCGGAGTGAAACGATTTCACCAATATCTATATGGAAGAAGATTTATTTTGATTACAGATCACAAACCGCTGGTAACAATTTTCAATCCAGGCAAGCATCTTCCTCTGATGACATCAAACAGACTGCAACGCTGGGCCATCATTCTCATGGCCTACATCTTCGACATAAGGTATCGTACCACAGCAGCGCATGGCAACGCCGATGCTCTATCACGTCTTCCAGTAGGTATGGATCCAGATTTTGACAAAGAAGAAAAGGCCTGCAACACTATACTGGAGTGGACACCGCCTATTAATGCTGACACAATTCGCAAGCACCTAGGCACCGACGAAATTCTCAGACAAGTCATGCATTTCGTTACAGTAGGATAGCCTGAAAAACTTTAACCGAGCCAATAAGCTTTATTGCCATTTTTCAATCGAAGGTTTGCGATTACCACTAACCAACAACTTCTTTGCTTATACACAGATCCGAATCGTGTAATAATTCCATCTAAACTTCGCGACCATATTCTGAAACTCCTGCATGAAGGCATTGGGGCATCGTCCGCATGAAACAATTAGCCAGGCAACATTTTTGCTGGTCTACCATTGATCAAGATATAAAAAATCTTGTAAACTCTTGCGTTAACTGCAAATGCAATAATCCAGCTCCGCCGAAAGAGCACCACAGTTGGCCTGTAGCAACATCAGCTTGGGAGCGTATTCCCATTGATTTCGCTGGCCCCATTTGACGCCATTTGGCTAATCTGCGTATACGCCTTTTCTCAATTTCCATTTGCACAAGGAAAAACTCCAGCCGAATTGATACACGGTCGATCAGTACGAACCATATTAAGTCAACTATTTGAGAACCCTGCAATAAATAAAGAAGCAGATACCAAATACTCCGGTAATTAGCCAGTCTTCACGCGGAGTTTTTCAAAAGGAGAAAAGTGGATCGAAGGAATAATTGATCGTTCAACCGGGAAGATGATGTACATAGTTCGTACCAAAAATGGCTATGTCAAGCGCCATGTAAATCAGCTTAAGTCCAGGTCCTCAGCTGACCATTGCGATGATAAATCCAAAAAGTTCTGGTTTGTACCTGAAATTCCGAATCTTGCCGTCAGTCTTCACACTCAAAGCCGAGGCGAACCGTCAACCGAGATTTCTGCATCTCTTCAACCGTTTCCTGATATGCCGGGAGAGGTAACTCAACAACCAAGGCAAATTCAACCAGCACGACGCTTGTCGGGAATACCTGTTCGCCAAAGCACTCGAAATCGCCAAGCCGTCGATCGTTTCCAACCAAAGGATTTTAGAAAACCAAAACACTAACATACTTTTAATTAAAGGAGATGTGTCATATACGTATACTTAAAATAAAACCTACACTCTTTTCTCTTATACTAACGTTACCAGACATTGCAATCACTAACATTATGGGCAACTCTGTAAATTCGAAAAGAGAGATACACACTTTAATAAAGGCAGTTCGCTACTAACACTATAACACTATATATAGCCGAAGAATTAAAAATTTTCTGTGTGCGATCGATCTGAAGGAGTGATACACTAAATGAAAAGCATTATGTTAAATGAAAGGTTTCCATTAGATCAATTTTATCCAAACATTTACCAACAACCAAACGGCTTTGGAGAAATGTTTGTAAATATAAAACACTTTTGATTCACCAAATTGGAGATAGTGGGAAAATTGGTGTCACCCGACAAAATATGTTTCTTTATAAACATTTAGAGCTTATAAATACAAACATCGTTAGAGCCAATTTTAAAAAATAAAACAATTTTTTCTTTAAAAAAATTAGTTTTTAGTGTATTTTATACCTTTGCAGAGGGTATTATAATTTTGGTCAAAAGTGTGCAACGTAGTGAAGGAGGCATCTGCGACCCTATAAAATATATATATTCTTGATCAGGATCAGCTCCTGAGTCGATATAAGCATGTCCGTCTGTCTGTCGGTTTCTACGAAAACTAGTCTCTCAGTTTTAAAGCTATCGAGTTGAAGCCGGTAGCTTCTTTTGTTTGCCGGTGGTATATAAGTCGGAACGGCCGTGATCGGTGGACTATATCCTATAGCTGCCATATAAATGATTGATCGGAAATGCCATAACTTTGGTGTGTTTTAAGTTAGAGGGTTGTTATATTTATATATGTTATATTTTAACAAAATTGCATAAGGATCGGCCGACTATATCGTATAGCTGTCATAGAACGATCGGAATAGGCATAACTTTGGTGTTTTTTAGAAAGTTAAAAAGATGGGACTTGGCACTTTTTTTATTTTGGGCAAAATAATCTGATTTGCCAAATTTCATAAGGATCGGTAGACTATATCCTATCCCTTTCAGAGGGTATAATTTTGGTCAAAAGTGTGTAACGCAGTGAAGAAGACATCTCCGACTATAAAGTATATATATTCTTGATTAGACCTCATCCTGAGTCGATCTTCTGAGTCGATATAAGCACGTCTGTCTGTCCGTCTGTCTGTTTCTATGCAAACTAGTCTCTCAGTTTTAAATCTATTGAGTTGAAACTTTACACACATCCTTTTTTTGTTTGCAGGCAGTATATAAGTCAGAACGGCCAGGATCGGTTGACTATATCCTATAGCTGCCATATAACTGACTGATCGGAAATGCCATAACTTTTATGTTTTTTAAGTAAGAATAATGATACTTATTCAGTTACCGAGCGTTTTCGGGAGCTTTATTTAATGTTCCAAATCTAGGCTTTAATAAAAAACAAGGACCTTTAGATTTCTATGTATGATTACAATTTATTTAAATGATTTGGTTTATATATAGAACATATGACATTTGTATGGGACTGCGTAGGGTTGACGACCGAATTAGAACAATAAACGCGGGAGAGCGGCTAAACGCTTGATGCCGCAGAGCAGCCGAGAGATACCGCGAGAGAGCGAGACAACAATAGCGCATGACGGCAGCTGCAGGTGGCCGATCGAATGCACGAGAGCGGGCGACGCGTATAGAGACAAAGATAAAGACAAAGAGAGATAAAGATAAACAAATTCAATAAATTATTGTCGGCCAAACTTTCCGGCGGCTGCTTGATCCGACAATACTGATCAAGAATATATATAATTTTTAGGATCAGAGATGTCTCCTTCACTGCCTTGCAAACTTTTGACCAAAATTATAATACCCTCTGCAAGGGTATGAAAACGAAATATGCTGTAAGATGCCTGCGAATAATAAAAAAAGCTTCACCAAATAGCTCCACACAGATCGCGTTTTGTTCGTGCCTTTACCGCAAACAATTACTGCAAATATTTGTACACATCCAATGCTATGGAAATATTCCACGTGTATATTTCGATGATGTGCATAATCAATGGCAATTTCAAAGTTGAATAAGCAGTACATTTACCATTTACTCTTAGCAAATCCAAAAGCAAGATACGCGTTCCACCTTTTCCATCGAGACTTACTCTTCTTCAGTTATATTTGACACCTCCCTTTTTTCTACCTCTGCGCGGCAAATCCAAAAGCAAGATACGCGTTCCACCTTTTCCATCGAGACTTACTCTTCTTCAGTTATATTTGACACCTCCCTTTTTTCTACCTCTGCGCGGCATGACGGCGGCTCGAAATGTTCTGCCGTAAACGCGAATGTTAGGAATTGGGGGAAGAAAAATATTCCCTTCCTCAAATTATTCCCAATCCAAGGTGGAAAAGCATGTGCCGAGGGATGACTGTTCGAGTGGGAGCCCGGACGCTAATATGCGTGGGGGGACGCTATAATAACTCTGGGGCCAGCTCCAGTTGGCAACTGATCTCCTGTTTTGTTTTGGCTTATCGTGGCGAACGGGCTATGCCATGGTCGTCGAGCTCTGCCAAATCGTGGGTCCAAAATGAGCTCTAACAACATCCTAAGTGAAGACAGCACGTTGTGGGTAGTAAGATCCTCGGGTAGAACTCGAAACGAACTGACGGAGTAAACAAAGAAAGAAACTGTCCGGCTGCAAGGACAAAAGAAGGCCGAAACCTCCCCGGACCAGTCCGAGATCAAAAGATGAGCGAGGGGAATTCTGCCTTATTTCCAACTGGGAAAGGCAGCGAACTTTAACTTCGCTAAAAGCATGGATACAGAGGATGCTTAAAAGGCAAGGTTTTTTTGCGCGGTTCCCACTGCATACGTACAGCCCACCTCCCGTCCAACCGACCGAGGGACGCTGCCGCGTAACGTACGGCTCGAATCGCGGGAATAGATCCGAGACAGATAAGCGAGGAATAGGAGAAAGATATTACGAGGAAGGGTGTTGCATAGATAAGGCGGTTAATATAAGCGATTTAAGATTGTTAGTAGAGCAAAGTGATAAGATGTGGTAGAGACCATTGTAGTCCGAACATAATACCCTGAACGGATCGTGTTGGGCATATGTCGAACTACAATGGCTGAGGAGTAGAGGACGAAAGTTTCTGGTCCTTCTACTAGGAATGTTAAAAATTAAACGTGTTAGTAAATGCGGGCTGTCTATATTTCCATAAATAAGATTATATAGAAACATGACACCCAGCATCGTTCTACGATTTGTTAATGATGGTAAGTTGATTAGTAAAAGTCTACTATGATAAGAGGGGAGGTAAAGATTTGCATCCCAATTAAGTCCCCTAAGAGCAAAAGTAAGGAAGTTTTTTTGTACAGATTCAATGTGATCTTGGTGTACTCCATATTGAGGACTCCAGACACACGATCCATACTCTAGAATCGGACGGACCAGTGATGTATATAACGTTTTAGTTATGTACGGGTCATTAAATTCTTTTGACCATCTTTTAATAAAACCAAGCACACCCATGGCTTTATTAACCATGGTAGATACATGGTCGGTAAATTTAAGTTTCAAATCTAATAGGACACCAAGATCGTTAACCTGAGTTAATCGTTCTAAGGCGTTCCCATAGAGAAAGTACATAGCCTGGTGAGGACTAGATCGGTAAAAAGACATAAGTTTACATTTCGATCCATTAAGCTTTAGGTTATTTGCTAAACACCAATTTTGAAGTTTATCCAAATCGGATTGAAGTCTAGACTGGGCGCTAGTGAATTTATACTGAAGGCATAGCTTAACGTCATCAGCGTACATAAGTACAAGTGAATTAGTTAAGGCAAGGGGCAAGTCGTTAATAAACAAAGTAAAGAGTAGGGGTCCAAGATGGCTTCCTTGGGGCACCCCCGATGTGGCGCGGACTAAACGCGAGGTAACATCTTTAAAGAAAACACGTTGGGTTCTCCCTGATAAGTAGCTCGAAATCCACATAAGAAGATCAGTTGGGAATCCCAAAAGACTGAGTTTACTTATAAGAAGCGAATTAACCATTCAGAGTCAAATGCTTTACTGAAGTCAGTGTATATGACGTCTGTTTGTAAGCCATTCCGGAAGCCATCCGTGATAAAAGATGTTAGCTCCAATAAGTTGGTAGTGGTGGAGCGGCGCTTCATGAAGCCATGCTGGCACAGAGTTATTATTGAACTACATAGGTGTTGCAAATGTGGAGTGATAAGTTTTTCAAAAAGCTTTGGAATTGCTGACAATTTAGAGATGCCTCTATAATTAGCAGCGTCGGATTTTTTCCCTTTTTTATGTAGCGGAATAATGAAGGATTCCTTCCACATAAGGGGAAAGATCGAAGTTTCCAGCGATAGATTAAAGAGTTTAACAAGCGGTTTGCACAGTGCCTCGGCGCAGTACTTCAGAACACAGCCTGGTACTCCATCAGGGCCTGGCGAATACACGGGCTTAATCTTAAGAAGATCCGATAACACACCACTTTGATCGAAAGATGGGCAAAATATAAGGTTGGCTGATTGGATATTATAAGTGTAAGGCTGAGCTAAACTGCTGCTAGGTGAATAGGTAGTTTGAAAAAACTGTGCAAAGAGATCGGCCATCGCCTGATCGGTGTTCGCAGAGCTTCACCCAGAGCTTTCAGCTGGTCACCATCAGACAGACGGTCGAAAACCAGACGAATAGCGGACAAATGTTGCCAGTATGTTGGCGGTTCGGACGAAGGTGGTATGTACGAACAGGTAACATACAAAGATTGATCGGACAAAGTGATTTTTATGCAAAGAAATTCAATGTCACCAAACTCTTGTGATTTTAACTCTTCAGAAGCGAATTTGGAGTCTACAGAAATTAGCACTCCTCCTCCCCTTCGCAAGGTTCTATCACATCTAAAAGTGGTGTACCTACTAGGAAAAACTTCGGAGCTTAAGATCTCCGGCTTTAACCAAGTTTCTGTAAATACAATAATATGGGATGCAAAAAAAGAACTATCAGAATACAGTTTGGGAAGTTTACTACGTAACCCTCTTGTATTCTGATAGGTAAGTGTTAATGAAGACATTAGTTTTTTGGGATTGAGGAAGAAGAGGTGGAAGGTTGATCAGTGGCCTTAACATGTGGGAGTTTTACACCCACAGGTTTGGTTATCTTTTTTTTCACCGTACTTGACTGATGTTCTTGGACGAAAATGTTCTCTGGCCAAAAGCTGGCGGAACAGATCGTCTTGAACATCTGCAAGGGCACACGTATTTTGAAAGATGACGTGTGCCTGGTGTAAGAGCCTGGTGTTACCAGTAAAATAAGGAGCTGCGCGAGGATCAGAAAAGCGCCTTTTTTTCTCCAATATTAAGGGGACCTTGGAGGTCTCGTGCCTGAAGCAAATTCTCGTCAAAACGGCAATCAACAGATTTAAGCCGTTAAAATCACCAATCCCAGACGGCATATTTGCGGCATATTAACCAAAGCCGGGGTAAAAGTTAAGCATTATACATAATAACATTTATGCGTACTGCAACTTACTACGATCATTCGACCAATTCAGTTTTATCAACAACGGTAACTTCTCCTTTTCAACGGTAATTGTATACGCAATTGAAAAATACAAATAACAATATGAACTTCTCAGCAGCAAGTACTACAGGAGAAGAAACAAACTAGCTTTAAGTCCATGCTATTTACCTTGCATCAATATCTTACGCATTTTATTTTATTCATGTGGACAACTTTCCAAGACTTAGGGCGTAAGAATTTTCTGACAGTCCAAACAACACAGGCCAACAGCAAAAAACTCTACGCATAAATTCACCTGCTCCATATCCATATTATTACGGTCCCCTGAAACAAAGTCCAGAACAAACAAGGGTTCCATCACGCGCAGTTTCCGCGGTACACCTAAGAGAAGAAATTGATCAAATTTTGCCATACAGTAGGCCTTGTAATTGCGTTGACCATCTTGACATATAATTTGACATCTTGACCATTTTTGACATATAAGTGTACCAACTCAAATTAAAAAATAGAATACCATATCTTTGGAATACTCATCAAAAATTTAAATCTCAGATTTTCTACATTTTTGCTTTGTGCTTCTGTTTCTTCTCAAACATTTTCCTATGGAAGATTTTTTTTTGTATTGATATCAGTAGAATTTACAATGTTTTAATTTAGGATTTATGGAAAAACTCGAAATAATTTTAGTGAATTTATCATAGTTAGTTAAATAATATTTTCATCAATTAAATATAAGTTTTTAATCTTATATTTAAAAAAAGTCATGGCTTCTCCAATGGGATACTCAAAACAATGCTCCCACGAAATATGCACAAAGTTCCTAGAGTCTTATTTCGACAAATGGAAATTTTTTAGTGTCAAACAGCCGCCGGAAAGTTTGGCCGGCAATAATTTATTGAGTTTGTTTATCTTTTCTTTACATTTGTCTCCATTCGCGTCGCCCGCTCTCGTGCATTCGATAGGCCACCTGAATCTGCCGTTATGCGCTATCGTTGTCTCGCTCTCTCGCGGTATCTCTCGGCTGCTCCGCAGCACCAAGCGTTGAGCCGCGCTCCCGCGTTTATTATTCTAATTCGGTCGTCAACCCTACGCAGTCACATACATATGTTATGTCATATGTTCTATATGTCAAGTCCTGACCGTTGTTGTTGTTGTTGCTGTTCTCCATTGTGGTGCATCGAGTTTCAGCCCTGCACACTATTCCAGTTCTGGTACGCAACTGCCGGCGTCCAACTGTCTACCAACTGTGCATACTACCAAACCTCGATCGGCGACAGCGACACAACGCTGTCGCCTCGCTACAACGGTACTTTGTAAAGCGACAATATCCCAGCAACGGTCGCCTGCCAACGGTTGCCTGGCAACCACACACTCACAGCGCAAGAGGCTGATGCAATACTATCACTCTGGTGAAATACCCGAAATGTGTATTCGCATACACACATATATCCGCAGCCACGCAGTCTCAATGCGCCGACACGGCCATCCTGACCCTAACACGACCTCGTGTAGAAAATAGCAGCATTCGAATTTTCTTTCTTTATTAGACTGAACATTAAATAGTTTCATCCAATTTTCTTATCTTAACTTAAAACAAATTATCGTATTGACAGTTTCACAAAACAGTATTCAGTTCCATTACTATAATTTTTTTTATCAATTCAATTCAACTTTTTCTTTCTTTCTTTTCATTTCTTTGTTTTACTTCTTCTTCTATATAATCCATTCTTCTTCATTATTCACTCTTATAGTCGCATAATCAAATACCCCACACGCCATGATCAAAACAAACAATATGTTTTGCACTTTTGCTTGCATTATATTTTATGGACTCAGTACTCTGCCATTTTCATTGGCCAGCAGTACAACTTTGTCACCCTTATTGGTGTACTTCATTTTCTTCTTCAATACTCTCAGTATTTTCATCTTCACTCTTTTCTTCAATACTCTCAATATTTTCATTTTCACTCTTTTCTTCAATACTCTCAATATTTTCATTTTCACTCTCTTCTGTAGCGGTTACGTTTCTTTCATCTAAATTATTATAATCATTGTACACATTTAGCTCTTCGGGAACTTGCCCCTCTGTTAATTTTCTTAAATCCTCATGTGCATATTTATAATTTCTTTTACTAGTTAAAGACTTTAAAATGTACCTGTCACCATCTAGAACTTTTACTATTTCAAAAGGTCCCCTAAATTTTAGACTTAGCTTGGTCTGGTGTCTTTCTTCGCTCTTAAGTAATACGAAATCTCTAATTTTGTGCCTTTTTATTTTTGCCTTATTTCTATCAAATCGTTCTTTATCATAAGCTGCACTGGCTAATACATTCTTTGCAGCTTGCGCTCTTACGTTTGGCAAATCAATAACATTTTCTATATCACTAGGTGGAAGTAATCCCAATGGGCGTGCTACCTTTCCCAATAACATTTCTAAAGGACTTGCTTTCGTAGTGCGATTGGTTGTACAATTGATTGCCAACTGTACCTCTCCCAACACATCCTGCCAAGACTGTGTTCCCGTTTCAACCGCCGTTAACATATTCTTCAACGTGCTCATAGTTCGCTCCACTTGGCCATTAGCTCGACTTGCACCAGTGGCTATCAAATGCAATTTTATTTTTTGATCTGAACAAAATTGACTGAACTTTGCGCCTGTAAAACACCTTCCCTGGTCAGCTATTATTCGGTTTGGTACTCCAAACAATGAAACGGCAGATTGAACGGCCCTTATACAACTCTCACTGTCTAATTTAAGACTATGACTAAGATAGACATATTTGGTAAACGCGTCTATCTGAACAATAACATACTCTTGCCACTTAATTTTCCTGTGATATCGATGTGGATAGTGTGCCAAGGAATAGTGACTTTTGGTATTGGATGTAATTCCGCCTCTATTTTTCCTGAAGTGGATTTTGACATTTTGCAAGTGATGCAGTTGTCGACAAATTTTTTTACGTATTTTGACATATTGTCAAACCAGTAGAAATCGTAAGTTTTATCTAATGTCTTTTCGAAACCTAGATGCATTATGGACTCATGCACTTGATTTATGACAGACCATCTGAAAGCTCGTGGCACTGGTAAGCAACGTGTTCTCCCATTTCTTTGTATCTTTCGACGAAGAACTTCTGCCCTTAATTCATAGGTTTTCGCAATATCTTCAGGCAGCGAAGAGTTTTTAAAATGTTTAACAATTTCGGCTATGTCCACATCTCTACGTTGTTCAGCAATAAGCCAGTTGCTTGAAATTTCAGCTAAATTTACTCTTTTCTCTTCGACTATTTTTGCGGTTGTAGTAGACTTTTTTGAAAGGGGATTTCTCGATAAAAAGTCAACGTGTGCCATCCTTTTCCCTTCTCTATACTGAATATCGAATGTGAATTGCTACAAATAACCCCACCAACGCTGTGCTATGGGGGTTAAATCTCGTTTATTTATCGCCGCCTTAATCGAGTTGCAGTCAGTATAAACTAAAAAGTTCCTGCCCAGCAAATAATGTCGAAAATGCTTAATGGCGTTCACGACAGCTAAGGTTTCCAACTCGTACGAGTGATATCTTGATTCTGCCGGTGAAGTAGTTTTGCTATAGTATTCTATTACCTGGGGTTTGTTATTAATTTTGTGTAATAAAATTGCACCGTACCCACTGCAACTGGCGTCTGTGTGCAATTCGATTGGATAATAAGGGTCAAAAATAACAAGGACTGGTTTGTCGGTAAGAGTGGCAATAACCTTTTTCCGTATCTGTTCATGCTCTGTTTTCCAAATAAATTTATTATACCCTTGCAGAGGGTATTATAATTTTGGTCAAAAGTGTGCAACGCAGTGAAGGAGTCATCTCCGACCCTATAAAGTATATATATTCATGATCAGGATCACCTCCTGAGTCGATATAAGCATGTCCGTCTGTCCGTCTGTCCGTCGGTCCGTCTGTCCGTCTGTCTGTCGGTTTCTACGCAAACTAGTCTCTCAGTTTTAGAGCTATCGAGTTGAAACTTTGCACACATCCTTCTTTTTCTTGCAGGTAGTACATAAGTCGGAACGGCCGGGATCGGTCGACTATATCCTATAGCTGCCATATAACTGATTGATCGGAAATGCCATAACTTCGTCGTTTTTTAAGATAGAGACTTGGGACTTTCCACACATGTTATATTTGACCAACATATATACTATATATATATACATATATACTATATCCTATAGCTGTCATAACGATCGGAATTGGCATAACTTTGGTGTTTTTTAAGTTAGAAAGATGGGACTTGGTACAGATTCTATTTTGGACAAAATAATCTGATTTGCCAAATTTCATAAGGATCGGCCGACTATATACGATCTTCTATAAATGTAATAATATAAGATGCGTGGCGCCACCTAGCGGACTGCGACTGAACTGCAAGGGTATATCAACTTCGGCTCCGCCCGAAGTTAGCTTTCCTTTCTTGTTTTTATCTGCAGTTAAGAAATATAACGGTTTCATTAATTGTGAAAATCCCTTAATAAACTGTCGGAAATAGGATGCTAGCCCAATGAATTGTCTAAGTGAAGTGACTGACTGTGGATGCGGAAGAGCAGTCAACGCTACACCTTTCTGTGGGTTTGGACGAATCTCACCCGCACTTATATTGTAACCCAAATATTGAACCGATGTTTTCAAGAATGAGCACTTTGTAAGATTGAATGAAAACCCAGCCTTTGTCAAAACATCTAGAACGATCTGTAATCTTTCTAGCGCTTCGCATTTTGTTGAGGCGGCTATCATGATATCATCCATATAGACGCTGACAAAGGAATTTGCTAGATCCCCTAGCGCCTGTATTACTAATCGTTGAAAAACAGAAGGTGCGTTTTTGAGCCCAAATGGCATGGACAGGAACTCGTATTGACCATCCGGAGTCACAAACGCCGTGTACTCGATAGAATCTGAATGTAAAGGAATTTGGTAATATCCGCTGGCCATGTCTAGACATGTAAAGTAATTAACTCCCCCAAGCCTATTGATTTGATCTTGTATAAGTGGTAAAGGGTATTTATCAGCGACCGTATTTGAGTTCAGCTCTCTAAAGTCAACACAAAGTCTGTCCGTACCATTTTTGTTCTTCACTAACAATATAGGGCTTGCATAAGATGAGCAGCTTGGCCTAATTATATTGCATTTTAGCAGTTCATTAATTTTGTCCCTAACCAAATCTCGCTCGCATGGACTTAAACGATATGGCCTTCTCTGTACGGTTTTTGTTGGATCAATCAACCTAATTTTCATTTCGCCAATTCTGACTTTAGTACTTGGGATCCCAGTTATAAATGAATTTGAGTACTTTGCCAACAGTGAATGTAGTTTTATTTTATCTTGTCCCTCAGACATCCCTTTGGTAATGCAAAACTGCACTGTTCCACTCGCTTCTCCCGATTGAATGCCTTGTTCCTATCAGCTTCCTTCTTTGTACATTGGGTGGATATGTGACCCAATTCTCCGCACTTGTAGCAAGTTAAATTTGATTTTCCACGGTGATGAACATCATGCCTGCCATGTTGGGTTTTATCAGTCGCGAATTGATTCTGTTGTTTCCTGAATCTGCATTCAGCCATTTTATGGCCCACTTTTCCGCAGAAATGGCACTCCATCGGTGATTGTTTTTGCCGTTTAGAATAAGTTTCAGCCTGATGCTCCATAGCGCCGCTTTTCCTTTTAATAAAAGTGAATGCTTTTAATTCGGACTGTAGATCGACTCTGGTTCGAACATTTGATGTGAAACTTAAACGCTGCAATCGGTGATCGAAGCTTGCCAGCAGCGCAAGGGTCACAGACACAGCAATCTCTTCGTTATCCATTTGACGCCATTTTGTTGTTAGTTCGGTAACCATGCGACTTGCATGAACAGCCAGACTCTCGCCATCAGTCGGTCGATTTGATAGCATATTAAGAAACATAGCGGCTGGTGTTTCTATAGTGTCGAAGCGTTGTATAAACAATTCTTTAAACTCAGGCCAAGTAATTTCAGCATAGCACACTTGCGAAAGCCATTGCGAAGCACTTCCTTCTAAAGACGAACTCAAGGCCATAACCAATGCACTGCTTCTCAATGTGTTTTCTTGTAAAATCACTTCCACCGTTGTGCACCACGATGATGCGTTGGCGCCTGGTTTGTCTGGGTTGAATTTGGGTACTTGCACAGTTTTGTTCTGCCCTGCATCAGGTACAGTTGTTTTTATGGCTTTCACTAGTTCAATTAAATTTTTATTTTGTAACTCCATCAGGGCACGCCATGGTCCATCTAGTGCTGAAGGCTGGTGGCTAGATCCCTGATCTGATGTCAAGTCCTGACCGTTGTTGTTGTTGTTGCTGTTCTCCATTGTGGCGCATCGAATTTCAGCCCTGAACACTATTCCAGTTCTGGTACGCAACTGCCGGCGTCCAACTGTCTACCAACTGTGCATACTACCAAACCTCGATGTAGCGAGGCGACAGCGTTGCGATCGTTTAGGATCGAAGTTAGTTAGGCGATTGGATTTATGCCGTAAGTGCCTTGGATCTGGGCACCTATCTCGGTTCATCACCTATCAAGCTGCCGTGCGTGACATCATAGTCTGCTGCATTTTGGTGGCAATTCGCTAGCTCAAAGCCAACACCCCTCTCCCGAGGTTTCCACATCTAGCGACGGTGTTTCTGGTTCAGCGTCCGCCGCCGTCAATTCTCTCGTCGCTAAGGATCGTTTTGGTGATGTGGTGTTGCTAGTCACTGCCAATATCTTGGTTAGGAACCGCTCCGGAGATCTACTTTCCTGCCGAGCGCTGCTCGATTCTGGCTCGCAGGTGCATCTAGTCACTTCAGGGTTGGAGGACCAGCTGCAGCTGCGGAAGATAAGGACTCCGGTGACTGTATCCGGTATAGGAGGCGTAGGGTTCTCTACAGATGGGTTTTCTGTGCAAGTCAGCTTGCAATCTCAATGCTCTGACTACTCTGCGTAATTAACTGCAATCGTAGCCTCCAATATCACTGACATTCAGCCCAATTTTGCATTGGTCGTCAGCTCTTGGAAAACTCTCGCGAATGTAGAGCTAGCGGATCCTCATTTTCAGCCAGTTGATTTGCTAATTGGAGCTGGTTTATTTTACGAGCTGCTTTGTGTGGGGCAAATTCATCTGTCTCCTGGTTGGCCCTCTATCCAAAAAACTCGGTTCGGTTGGATTGTTTGTGGAGGCGGAGGCCCTGAGGTAAGGTCATCATGGCAGCTAAGCAGTCAGAGTTGCTCGTCCAGTCTCAGATGGAGCCGGTGAAGGTTGAGTCTCATCGCAGTTTTGTTTCCAAGCCAAAGAAGAAGCGCCTCCGCAAAGTGCTCAGCGAGAAGGAGAAATATTACAGACACCGTCGTCACTTCGAGCAGGGCATGGAGAAGCGTCTGGCCGGGATCTGCAAAGTGGTGGCTAGTGTGATAGGTCATATGTTACCCAGTGTGGATGTGAAGCAGCTCTTCGACTTTGGCAGACGGCGTCCGGAGCTACAAGGCCCCTTCATGATGCTGTTGAAAGCTCATCTTCCAACGGGGGCAATATGTCGGGTCAAGCAGCCGCCGGAAAATTTGGACGGCAATAATTTATTGGATTTTTTTTATCTTTATCTCTCTTTATTTGACTTTATCTTTGTCTCCATTCGCGTCGCGCGCTCTCGTGCATTCGATCGGCCACCTGCAGCTGTCGTCATGGGCTATCGTTGTCTCGCTCTCTCGCGGTATCTTTCGGTCGCTCCGCAGCATCAAGCGTTGAGCCGCTTTCCCGCGTTTATTATTCTAATTCGGTCGTCAACCCTACGCAGTCACATACATACATATGTCATATGTTCTATATATAAACCAACTCATTTAAATAAATTTGTTGAGGAACGGAATGCATTTGGGCAACTTTGTATCTATTCATGCTGCTGAGATTTAGGCAACATGAATCTCATTCCCTCTTAAGCATATTGTTAGAAATTCTAAATACAAATAACCATGGCAACTCTGATCGACGCGTCGCCATTTTCTTATATACTTGATAATTTCCCTTTCTCACACATAAATCCATGTATGTATACCTAAGGCATCATTGCTCTGCGTCGCATTTAGTTTATTCAGTTATTTCTTAACCGTCAATCAATAAACACGGAAGTCATATACAGTCCACTGAGAAGCCAGATTGACTGGAGGAATAATTCACCACTACACGGAATATTGCCTTAAATGGAGGAATACAAGTTGCTGGTTGTAGGCCACCGCAGACTGAAGGGTACGATCACGAGGATCGTGTCCTTAGCTGAGCCTTTACCTGCAACACAAACGAAGGATGGAATCGATGTCTTGTTGGATCGACTGGATTTGGCATGGAGCGAATTCGAGAAGATTGGCGACAGGATATCGCTTCACGATGCGGTCGATGGGTACGTAGATCCAGCCAACGACTACGAGGAGTACGAAGGAAGATACCTGAGAGCAAGGGAGTTACTTGTCTCAGGAAAGCGCTCACTGGAGCCACAAACAAGCACTCAAACAAGCAATGAGCCAATGCTGGGTAATGGAGATGCACTTTTCCGGTTACTACAACAACAACAACAGATGCTAGAACGAATGGCTGTTTCGGAAGCAGCAAGTACACCTATTTCACAAGATGACGCAATGAACGCGGTAGCAAAATCAAACGTTTTTCGGGAGACTACAAGGAATGGCCGGCATTTTGGGATATCTACTACGACAACTATTAGATACACAGAAGTTTCACTATTTGAAATCACTATTGACCGATGAAGCAGCGAATCTAATTGC
This sequence comes from Drosophila ananassae, assembly GCF_017639315.1. Lineage (NCBI taxonomy): Eukaryota > Metazoa > Arthropoda > Insecta > Diptera > Drosophilidae > Drosophila > Drosophila ananassae. The sequence goes on along the minus strand of NC_057929.1, from coordinate 20,581,565 downwards.
ACATTTGCCAATTACTGACAGCGCATATGAAACAGCAGTGGCGCGTTTAAACGAGAGGTACGACAGACCACGCCATATTGTGTTTTCATTATTGGAACAGTTCACAAAGCTACCGGAAACAACAAAGATTGATGTATCAGTGCTAAGGAAAGTGACTGATGAATCAAACGAAATAGTTCGTGCATTGAACGCAATTGGGGAAAACACACGTGATTGCTGGATCATTTTTCTAATTTTGCAAAAAATGGATGCAGAAACACGTCGCAAATGGATCGAGGACAGCCGCGATCTAAACTCACCAGCAACCAAGGATTTGTTCAAGTTCCTGGATACACGCTGTGAGGAGTTTGAACTCAGTCAACGACAAAGCATCGGGGATGGCAAGATCAAGCAAGTTGAAAAGGCGAGAAAACCTATGCATATTATGATGGCTGTCGAGAGAAGCAATGACGTAAAGGGCAACATTAACGGACCCAATCTGGTTGGATCTGCGGATTTTCTGGCGCTAAGTTGTGAACAAAGAAGAGCAACGGCAAAAGAGAAATCGGTATGTTTCAACTGTTTGAAGCCTGGACACTTTACCAGGCAGTGTGAATCCAAATTCAACTGTAGTATATGCTATGCTCGGCATCATACCTTATTCCATGTACAACCGGCTGCAAATGCGCAAGGCTTTGCAGCAACTACGATCAGTTCGCAGGATACGGCACAGACCGTGTCAACAGGAAGGGAGGACCAGCGTAATCAGGACGCTTCTCACACTACATCGGTGACAGTGAGTCACATCGCACGAGCATACGGCTCACAATCGGCTGCAGACGCACAAGGCTCTGTAACAATTCCAAACAAATATGGGCGTCGCCAAAGCACGCTGCCGACTGCATTGGGATATACAAGCAAATGGGATATATACAAGCTGCCGGCTACTATTCGACAGTGGATCTGAATTGTCATACATATCGGAACGTTGCATCAACGCACTTGGGCTAGCACGTTCATCGAATACTAGTGTCAGGAATTTCTGCCATCAAGGCTGAGGCAACCAGAGGGGTCACTCAGCTGCATCTCAAATCTAGAGTTTCGGATAACATTCTAAAGGTTACCGCGCACGTTCTAAGTAAGATCACATCTTCACTGCAGAGACACAATGTCGATCCATCATCACTCAATGTGTTTAATGGATTCCTGATGGCGGACACCAACTTCGCATCCATGGCCCCGATAGACATTTTATTGGGGAGCGACTACGTTTGGCCACCCTAACCGGCCAAAAGATGCACGACAACATGGGCAATCTTATTGCCATATCTTCAATATTTGGATGGGTCATCACATCGGTTGGAGTTAATCAGTCTCCAACAACTACAACTCTATTCTCCACATGCAACATTGACACTACACTACAAAGATTTTGGGAGATAGAAGAAGTAAGCTGCTACGCACACAAGGATCCCCACGAAGACAAGGTGGAAAAACATTTCCTCGAAACTCACAAAAGGGATGACGCTGGAAGGTATATAGTCGAGCTACCTTTCAAAATAGCAAACCCAAAATTTGCAGACACGTTCCAGGGAGCGCAATCCCGCTTCATGGCTGTAGAAAGACGACTACAGCGCAATCAGGATTTACGAGAAAAGTACATCAAGTTTATGCAGGAATACATCAGTCTTGGCCATATGCACGAAATCAGAACACCAAGCTTCGATTCAGGCAATTTCTTCTATTTGCCGCATCATCCTATAGTTGGGCGAAAATTTAGGGTCGTATTCGACGGGTCATTTAAGGACGCCAACGGAGTTGCACTAAATGACGTATTACACATTGGGCCTAGTATTCAACGCAATCTCTTTTCCGTATGCCTACGCTTCAGAATGTGTAGATACGTATTCTCCGCAGATATCGTCAACATGTTTCGCCAAATTTGGGTAAGACCCGATCATTAAAACTATCAACGTATTGTTTGGCGTGAGCATCCATCAGCGCCTCTTAAGCACTATCAATTAGGCACTGTAACTTATGGAACCGCTTGTGCACCATACCTGGCTGTACGAGTGTTAGAACAGCTGGCATATGATCACAAGGAGCAATATCCTACTACTGGCGGGGAGTTCAAGCACTATACCAAGGATTCTGGAAGCGCTGGCACCAGGAATATCTAACTACGCTACAGCATCGCCCCAAGTGAGGAACCCCGCAACCCAATGTGGAATTGAGATCAGTTGCACTCATCAAGGATTGGAATACTCCGCCAGCAGCCTGGCCACTTGCAAGGGTCATCTCAACTCATACAGGAACAGATGGTAGAGTTCGTGCTGTCAAATTGAAAACTGCTTCAGGAGAAGCAACTCGCCCTATAACCAAGATCGCAGTTTTACCAAGTTCAGAAACGATGTTTCAGGGCGGGCCGGGATGTTGAGGAACGGAATGCATTTGGGCAACTTTGTATCTATTCATGCTGCTGAGATTTAGGCAACATGAATCTCATTTCCTCTTAAGCATATTGTAAGAAATTCTATATACAAATAACCATGGCAACGCTGATCGACGCGTCGCCATTTTCTTATATACTTGATAATTTCCCTTTCTCACACATAAATCCATGTATGTATACCTAAGGCATCATTGCGCTGCGTCGCATTTAGTTTATTCAGTTATTTCTTAACCGTCAATTAATAAACACGGAAGTCATATACAGTCCACTGAGAAGCAGTTTCATTTCTGACCAAATTTGTAATCATACATAGAAATCTAAAGGTCCTTGTTTTTTATTAAAGCCTAGATTTGGAACATTAAATAAAGCTCCCGAAAACGCTCGGAAACTGAACATGCAGTAAAATTTAATTTTGCTATGGCCGTCGACAAATTCCCGCAATTCATTAGATCGATTCTATCCAAACATTTGTTAAACATTAACCCATTGTTTGGCTTAAGAGAAGTTTGTGTAAATTTAAAATTATGTTGATTCACAAAAATGGGGTCAATGGTGTCACCACACAAAATACTTTTATATACACAGATTTGGCTCCAAAACGCGCGTCGATTGGTACCAATTCGATTCTTTCAAAAATTATTCTGGAAAAACTAATTTTAAAGAATTTTCCCAAAGAAAAAAATGTATCACGTTTTTTGTAAAAAAGTCCCCTCCGCGTTTGACTTATTTTTTCTTTTAAAATTAAAAAAAACAAGAAAGGAAAGCTAACTTCGGGCGGAGCCGAAGTTGATATACCCTTGCAGTTCAGTCGCAATCCGCTTGGTGGCGCCACGCATCTTATATTATTAGATATATAGCAGATCGTATATAGTCGTCCGATCCTTATGAAATTTGGCATGAATCAGATTCATTTGTCCAAAATAGAATCTGTACCAAGTCCCATCTTTCTAACTTAAAAAACACCAAAGTTATGCCAATTTCGATCGTTGTATGACAGCTATAGGATATAGTCGGCCGATCCTTATGAAATTTTGTACATAAGATATGTTGGTCAAATATAACATGTGTGGAAAGTCCCAACCCTCTATCTTAACCAAAGTTATGGTATTTCCGATCAATCAGTTATATAAAAGCTATAGGATATAGTCGACCGATCCCGGCCGTTCCGACTTATGTACTACCTGCAAGGAAAAGAAGGATGTGTGCAAAGTTTCAACTCGATAGCTCTAAAAGTGAGAGACTAGTTTGCGTAGAAACCGACAGACAGACGGACAGACTTCACTGCGTTGCACACTTTTGACCAAAATTATAATACCCTCTGCAAGGGTATAAAAATGGAGTATTTTTTAACTGAAACATGAACAATATTTGTTAAATTAAATTAACAAATTGTTAAATTTCTAACTTCGAGATAACTTCACAACTTCATATATTTCGTTAGAGAGGGTTTTAAAATTTATTTTTTTATATTCTTTAAGATCAAATGTAAAATCGTAAAAAAAAACAAATACACTGAAAAGAAATATTTTTTTTATGCAAATTTTTTTTTTCAAAATTAGCTTGAACGATTCTATTTATTTTAAGTGTGGCGATAGCCTTTGAGGTAACGCATTTTTTTATGTATCGTTCATATCTGGGAAAAGTGGGTTTCTCAAGATATAGTCCGATAAGTAGAGCTGCCGATGGGGCTGGCTGTGAAGCCAAAGTGCATAACAATTCCGATTGCCGATTAGCTTTTCTAGTTTGCAACCATACGAAAAAAAAAATAAACCGAACAAATTTAGTTTATGTTATTTAAATAAGAAGTTCTTCTTACTCCAATAAAATAATCTAAAACAATGTTTAGTTTTATTTTCACTTGTGGAAAAAACCTCCATACTCCGCCACAAATTCCTATATAGAAAATCTAGTCCGACAAAAGCGGCAGCTCCGCCGTGAATGGCAGGCACACAGATCCTCTTCTTCAAAGGAAAGGCTAAAAACAGCGACACGAAGGCTCACAAAGGTCCTTCGGAACAGAGAAGAACTTGCTCAATAATCATACATAGAACAGCTTTCCCCAAAAAGGACCAGGTGTCCTCTATGGAAAGCCCATCCTAACTTAAAGCCGCCCATAGAAGCAGATATGCCCCTTCGAAAACCAGATGGTTCTTGGGCGCGCAGCGATGAAGAAAAAGCAAGCGTCTTCGCTAGTCACCTTTGTAAAGTTTTTATTCCAAATCAAGCAGCCTCTCCTTTCATTCTTCCAGAGCTACCAATTCCAGATCCAATCCCAACTATAGAATTTCAAACAACTGAAATCACTAAGGTCTTCAAAGAGCACCTCAAGCCAAATAAGTCTCCAGGGTATGACCTCATTACGCCGAAAATGATTATGGAGCTCCCTGCGTGCGCTATCAATTATATAAAAATTCTATTTAACTCTATTACAAAGCTTGGCCATTCCCCCAAAAATGGAAAAAATTCATTATAATAATGATACCGAAACCAGGGACAGACAAAGCTTTGGGCTCTTCATATAGACCAATAAGTCTACTTTCATGCTTATCAAAGCTTTTTGAGAAACTTCTACTGCTCCGTATCACGCCTCATATGACTTCGAATAATATAATCCCTGAACATCAATTTGGCTTCCGAGAAAAGCATGGCACCATAGAGCAGGTGAACCGTATCACATCTGAAATTCGAACCGCCTATGAACAGCGAGAATACTGTTCTGCTATATTTCTGGACATATCCCAGGCATTTGACCGAGTCTGGCTGCGAGGACTTATGCATAAAATAAAACTATTACTCCATCAAAACTGTCATGAGCTGCTCAAAACATACCTGTTTAATCGAGTAATCACTGTAAAACAACAGAAGAGTTCGAAATTAAGGCGGGCGTACCCCAAGGAAGCGTCCTCGGTCCCACCCTATATCTTCTATATACAGCAGATATCCCAACAGACCAGCGTCTAACTATGTCAATATTTGCCGATAATACAGCCATACTACAAATATCTAAATGCCCGCTGGAGGCATCCAGAAGCCTCTCCTCTCACCTTGCACTAATAGATAAGTGGATGGCGGACTGGCGAATAAAGATAAACAGTGAAAAATCTAAACACATTACCTTTACTCTCATCAGACAAAACTGCCCCGCTACAACTCTAAACAATACCAAGGGTAGAAGGGACTACCTTCTGTGAATGTGGTCACATATCTCGCCGTCCACCTGGACAGGCGTCTTACGTGGAAAAAGCATATTGAAGCGTATATATATATTATATATATATATATATATATATATATTGAAACGGGACCAATTAAGACATAAATCCAGAGGACTGCACTGGCTTATCAATCCTCGTTCCCCACTTCGACTGGAATATAAAGTACTACTCTACAATTCAGTCATAAAGCCTATCTGGAAGTATGGCTCCGAACTTTGGGCCAATGCAAGCAGTAGCAATTTAGACGTTATCCAAAGGGCACAAACAAAAGTGCTCAGAACCAACACAGGAGCTCCATGGTATATTCGCAATGAAGATCGCAATATACCTCTCGTCAAAGTCGAAATTTCTCAACTCCAGGAAAAATACAAAAGGAAACTCTCCACGCACCAAAATCCTCCAGCCAGATCGCTAAACCAAGTTAGTCAACAATCCCGATGAAGAAGAAATGAGCTTCCAGCCCGTTGACATCGGAAGCCCCATAGTATAGATGTTTACAAAGATAAACTAATTATGTATTAGATAAGAGATCTCTTATCTATCCAACAAGAGAAGATCCAACAAATAAAAGATAAAAGTATGAAAAAACAAGAAAGGAAAGCTAACTTCGGGCGGAGCCGAAGTTTATATACCCTTGCAGTTGAGTCGCAGTCCGCTGGGTGGCGCCACGCATCTTATATTATTAGATATATAGCGGATCGTATATAGTTCACCGGTCCTTCTGAAATTTGGCATATCGAATTATTTTGCCCAAAGAGGAATCCACTGAAACTCCCATCCTTCTAACTTGAAAAACAACGAAGTTATAGCATTTCCGATCAATCAGTTATATGGCAGCTATAGGATATAGTCGGCCGATCCTTATGAAATTTCGACAAATCAGATTGTTTTTCTGTACCAAATCCCATCTTTCTAACTTAAAAAACACCAAAGTTATGCCAATTTCGATCGTTCTATGACAGCTATAGGATATAGTCGGCCGATCCTTATGAAATTTTGTACACAAGATATATTGGTCAAATATAACATGTGTGGAAAGTCCCAACCCTCTAACTTAAAAAACACCAAAGTTATGGTATTTCCGATCAATCAGTTATATGGCAGCTATAGGATATAGTCGACCGATCCCGGCCGTTCCGACTTATATACTGCCTGCAAAGGAAAGAAGGATGTGTGCAAAGTTTCAACTCGATAGCTCTAAAACTGAGAGACTAGTTTGCGTAGAAACCGACAGACAGACAGACAGACAGACGGACAGACGGACATGCTCATATCGACTCAGGAGGTGATCCTGATCAAGAATATATATACTTTATAGGGTCGGAGAGGTCTCCTTCACTGCGTTGCACACTTTTGACCAAATTTATAATACCCTCTGCAAGGGTATAAAAATTTTCTCAGCACCCTGTAAAAAAATCGTATCGTATAGCTTCCATATAGACCGTGAAAAAGTTGAGACGGTGTTAGAATTTTTACGATTTTAAGCACATCTGCAAATTTAGAGCCAAGCAAATAAATTGGTATACAACTTATTTTTGGATTTTGTGGCTTTAGCTAAACATAGAAAAAACTTTCAAAATATTGCCTATATAAACATGTATTTTTTTCAAATTAATATAACAAGAACTGTTTAACAAGTTCGTTTTTTTATAATATCTCAAATGTTAAAAAATACCTTCAACTTCAAAATCCATTACAAATATTTTAACTTTGTATATGTAATAAATAAACTGACTACTTCAAAGTTTGGTTTTGTTGTGAAATATTCTCGATGCGCGCAAGCTACGCTGTGCAAATGAACACCTTCTCACAACTTCAATTCTATTTCTACAAAGAACCGTAAGATTTCCAGAAAAATTTATTTTCCCATGAAGAAGCTTTTTAGACACGATTCGTTTATTTTTCGTACTTTTTTGTTGTTATGATTTTTTTTATTTTTGGCCTATGGGCGAAACCACTGGGCACTGGTCGCCACCGCACTCTGAAAAATATATCCAAAACAATGTACTAAACCCTTTTCCAAAAATGCCAACTGAAAATGACGCTACAGTGCCTGTACAATGTCACGATTCGATCAGCTAAGATAAGAAGTAATAATTTTTTTTTGATTTTTATGTGATCAAACATATATGTATGAACGATCTTTTATAGTGTTAAAACAATTTTTTTGATATCCAATAAAAAACCTTTTGACCAACAAACAAAAACAAGAATGGAAATCTTAATTTGGGCGGAGCCGAAGTTGATATAATCTTGTAGTTAGGTAGCAGCTTATATTATTGTATATATATCGGATCCTATATAGTTGGTCGATCCTTATGAGATCCTTGGCCATCACGATCCAGTGTTCTGTTGGTACAGTTCCACCATATATCTCTGTTTCGACTAGTTTCCCCTTTTTTCCTAATCATTATACATTGTCCCAGGTGCTCAGAATCGCGCCCAACACTCAGGATCGTCCCCCATAAAGTGTGGTCCTTTATATCAGAGTTTGGAGTCCCGTAGCTGACCACCTGAACATCCTCTCGATAGAATGTCTGCTGGATTTTCTGAGCGATTTCCACTGGCGACTGAGCTCAGAAGGTAGCGCCCAGTCCCAGTCTATTTTCAATACCCATAGTTACTGCATTCTGATTTTTTCCTTATGTCAGCCAAACAGCAGATTAGTTATACTTCCTGTGTCTTCTGTCGTGGTGCGTCCTCGAAGCCAATCTTCTTGGTGATTAAAGCCTACAGGCTGAGGCATCAAATATCACCAGGTGTTTTATGGTACTGCTATCATGTTTAAGAACGAAATTGTTTAAAATGACATACGGATTGCTTTTCTACTGGTTCGCTTGTAATCTCAGTTCCTCATACTGATCTATGAACTGCACATATCGGTCATAAAGGCAGTCATTCTGTTGCAGTCTTTTTCTTAGAGCTTAGAAACGCTAATATGCAATCGGTAAGGATTCACCGAGCACTTTCGGTTTTTCTCGAAATGGCAGTCTTACGCATAATCCGTTTAAGGAGTTGACCCTAGTTGTAACTTTAAAAAAATCGATTTTTTTTAAATTTTGTCAAAGTTTAGGTCCTTAAAAATTTTTCTCTGAAATATTATGTTGGTATTTCAAAAATACAGCATCGAAAGGCGATGCGCTCTTCAGGGTAAGTTAAAACTTTAAACTCGTTATACTGGAAACAGTGTTTTGACAGTTGGTGACCAAGATTTCTCAAAAACTACCAAATCCATTTTGCCCAAAATTTTGTGGCTTTCTTTTATACATAAAAATCTAGTAAAAAGAGTCTGAAGCTTGCAAAGGATCTATACACATCAGCCATTTTGCACGCATATGGTCTGAAAACGCAGCCAATATTATGCAGCGCTGCTAGAGTTTTTCACGATTGAGTCCATCGACCGGCATTTTAGTCCTCCTCTATCTCGGGGGAATATCGGGGGACTTTGGGAAGCGGCTGTCATTTTGTAAAATGAATCATTTTAAATGATGAATAACAAGAAAGGAAAGCTAACTTCGTTCGGAGCCGAAGTTGATATACCCTTGCACTTTAGGTGGTTCCATTTTCCATCGTTCAGTTATATGGCGTCTATAGGATTCTTATGAAATTTTGTAGATAAGATATGTTGGCCCAACCATCTAACTTAAAGGGGCAGGATGGTTTCAGAAGCTGAAAAAAAACAGATTTTTGCGATTTTTTTTTTCATTTCTGAGTGAATATAATTATTCAATTTTTTTACACGATACATGGCTATATTTGGAGAGTATCTAGGAATTTTTTTGTTAAGAAATAATTGTTATTTATTCCGTGACGGGCAGTCGGCCGGAGTCGCTTCAAAAAATTATTATCTTGCGGTGCGTAAAGTCCGGCCTTACAGTGTTATCGGAAATAAAAAAATTGAATTGATTTATTTAAAATATTAGTTTCTTGTGCGGATGAACGAAACCACTTTGAAAAATATTCGATTTTGAATTTTTGGAGCGGTTGTAAAGTCAGAGGTACCATTTTTACATAAAAATTAGCCCATTATTGCCCGTAAAAATGGTAAAAAAAAATTTTTTTAAAAAAAGCGTTCGTTCATCCGCAAATATTTATTGTATTAAAGATGTGTGACAAATGTTATTTAGATCCGAGCATTACTTTTTGAGTTACGTTACGCACCGACTTGAAAAAGTTGTTTTGAGAAAAACGCGGCTTAAGTTTTAAAAGCAATTGAAAGTATATGGAGAGAAAGAAACTAGAAAATCGGTATCTCAGCAAGCTTTAGTCCGATTGACATGAAACTTTCATGGGATATTCTTGAGATAATGTTCTATTGTATAAAAAATTTATCAAAAAAAAAAATTTTTCAAGCCATCCTGCCCCTTAAAAAACAACAAAGTTATGGCATTTCCGATTAATCAGTTATAGGAGGGTTGCAATATATATTTCTGGCTTAGGAATACTAAGTGTTGTCTGGCGCCATCTGACGTTTTCATTGGGAAGTTTGACATGTTTTAGCAGAAACGTGCTCAGAACGTTTTGACGTCCGGCCATTTGTGTTGTTTACAGTGACTTGAAAAAATCAATTTGGCAGAAAATATATTTAACTTGTGAACATTTTCGCGCAATGATTTTTCACGGCTTTCGCACTCAATTAACACGACAAGAGTGCATCGATGAACTTAAATCTTTGCATGGCGATGGACCACCATCTTATAGCACTGTGAAAAACTGGGAAGAAGCATTTCAAGGCAAATGGTGGCCTGTTTCTTCGGTACGGTGAGTTCTGAGTGATACACCACAATTTGTTTGCCTGAAATCTTCGGAGAAATTCGAAAAACGAACAAGAGAAGATGGAGCATTCTGTACCATGACAATGCGAGCCCTTACACATCAGCTCAAACCAGAGCCTTTTTGACCGGCCAAAATGTCGAATTGATGGATCATCCGCCATACAGCCTTGACTTTGCACCCAATGACTTCTTTTTATTCCCGCACATCAAGAGAAAAATGCGTGATCAACGATTTTCGAAGACAGAAGATGCTGTTGAAGGGTTCAAAAACCATGTTTTGGAGGTGTCTCAATCGGAGTGGACAAAGTGCTTTGACTATTGGTTTGAGCGCATGCAAAAGGGTATAAGTCTTGCTGGAGAATACTTTAAAAACCAATAAAGCCATTTTTAAACATAAATATTCGCATTTTCATAAATTAACTCGACTCGTTTTACCCTTGGGCTTCAGTTTTGCCGCGGATCCTTGATCCTTTCCCACTTGCTCCTTGCTTTCTGCTATTTGGCTGATTCGCGTACTGCCGCCGGACTTACCCACTGGGGGTCCTTATGCTACTGATCGCAGATCCTTCGCACTCGCTTTCAGCCTATACTTCTAATTCCTCCAAGGAAACTTTCCCGCTTGAATGTCAGACTTACCCACGAGAGGTCTTTCACTCAACTCTTCCAGCTTCCCTAGAAGACTCGGTCTTGATTTGCTCCAGAGGCCCTCCTTATATAGTGCCTGAGGCGCCCGTTACTCCTTGCAACTTTCGCTTCCTGCCGTTAATCCTCTGCTCCTCCGTTTCTCGCCGTTAACTTTCTCCAATCCCGCCGCCTTTCGATCGGCGGTCTTTCTTTACTGCCTAATCTCCTCACAATATACTTTATAGGGTCAAAGATGTCTCCTTCACTGCGTTGCACACTTTTGATCAAAAATTTAATACCCTCTGCAAGGGTATAATGATATGTGGAAATACAAAGCATAATAAAGAGAATTAAATTAATAAAAGTCGTAACTAAATTGATAAATTTCCACTCTTGTATAATGAGAACTGAGACAAGTGAAACATTTTAAAAAATTGGAACAGTCAAGGGAAAAACTCGAAGCACACTTCGTAAACTAGCATATTTTAAAAATTCAAAACGCAGAAGGCATGCATTTTCAAATTCGTGGACGATCTTGGTATATTTTTATTACTGTTCAGAATTCCTGCCGAATATAAACAATTCAGAGTTGCCATTGAAACGCAAGAAGAGCTATGTAGCCACATCGAACATATGCGCACAAAAAGAACAATTCGAAAACTATAAAATCGAATCGCAGAATTTAAAATTGGCTAACATCGAATCCGCTCCATTTATGGATAGTGCAAAAGTACTTAGTGGAAGAAAGAAGTAGTGGTAAGAAACCGCAAACTTGAAAGCCGTCTTAGGCAAAACTCTTTACGTTCCCCAGCTACGGTCAAACCTAATGTCGGTTACAAAAATCACTGACCACGGTTTGTGAGGGTACGAATTAAAGTTCACTTCTAAACATAAACAAAAAAGACCAATTCTAATAATGTAAGCAAACTTTAGTCGATAGTTAGTAGTCGATAAACATTAGTCGAATAAAAAAAGTCGATAACAGATCGCTGTTACAGCCATTTAAAGCTGTTAAGGCGAACTATCTGGCAACTCCATATTCTGACAACCGAATTCCCGCTCAATCCAATTGTTCTTTTGCGATCAAAACTCAGAAGTGAAAAGTTGTCTATATCACAATAATACAGTGAATAATATCACCAAACGTGGAAATTGTTATAGTACCCAATGCGGTACACGAGGGGTAGAAGCAACGGAACATTGGCCGTGAATGTGCACAGCCGTTTGCATCTGCACGTGTGTTTGTGGTTGTGGCGGAAAAATCTCCAGGTGAGCCGACCGATATGTCGCCCATTAGGATAATAATAAAAGTGTTCTAGGTAGTGCTCGAACTCCACAATCATTTGCACAGAGGTATACGGCGGAGCCACCGCGTGTATCATCGGCCAGGCATACAGGAAAAGCTTTCCTCGATCAGCCCCTAAACGTGCGCGAAACCGGCCCCGACTCGAACCATGATAGGCGAGGTCTGGGGCCGGCGACGTGTGCGTGAGTGGGGCCGCAGTGGTTCAGGAGCGGTGCTGGAACCTGGCCAACCAGGAGCTTGGAGGTGAACATAACCTCACTTTCTTTATATGAACCTCATGTTCATATAAACCGACCTCAACCATGTGATGGACTAGCTCGACGATCGCGGCGGCAAACATCTCGTCCATAGTGACAATTAAACAACAACAACCAGTAGAGAAGCGCGACAAGCAGTACCAGGATTAGCGTATTAGCGTATTATTATTAAGTAGAATTTATTTATATTGGATCGAACCAAGACTCATCCTCTTTTTCTGTAGAGCATTGATCAATTGTTGGCATCATGTACATCAAAACCCCTTAATTTAATTTGAATTTAACCCGTTCACCAAAACATCCAGCGCTCTTGTCTACAGGCCTGCGGACTTCGAGGGATGGTTGCGTGAGTAAAAATTTCGACTTGAACATGTAACGGTGCCTCTATAGGAAAACGTATGAATATTTAGTCCATATCCCAATGATTGGTTAGACGTTGTTTTACCTTAACTCCTAATTTACTACATACGATATATTATGTATACATATAATATATTACACATTTTTATATAACATTCCAATTTATTAATTAAGCAGTATTAAGATCATTAAGTAGAATTAGGAACAATTAGGAGTAAGGGCTTAAGTTAAGCATGCAGTCAGAAGCAACTATGTTTTTGTAATGAATTTGGATATTTGAAAGGAAGTAAAATTTTTTAGTTTATGGGCACCTGAGCAGAACGATTACACTATATATGGGTAAGGGCAGCAACAATTCGTTTTTGATTCTTTACAGGTAGGGCGGGCCAAGCAAAACAACCCCACCATCTTAGTTCTTCAATAGCAAGGTTTCCTGTCTCGACTTCGTATCCTTCCAAAGGACTGTATCCCCTTCCTTGGTAGTTCTGGTTCCTTGGTAAAATTTGGTAACTCTGTGTACCAAATTTTATTGTGTGGCGGTGATGCTGATTAGGAAGTAACCGACCCCCTCTCTCAGGAAGACCTGCCTCTTCCCTGAGCTAGGCCGTTCCCATAGGCAGAGTATGCAACCAATCGGTATCCACTTCACCATGTTCGTCATAGGTTTCGTATTCATTTTCGTCGCGACGGTGCCGTTGTAAAATCAAAATGATAGCAATAGCATCACGAAAGTCAAAACATTACTTCATTAACAAAAGACGGACAATTTTAACGTCAAAATATAAACAGACCTGAGAATGTACAAAATTGTGAAATTTGTATTCAGGGAAGTCAAGCAAAAAAAAACATATCCTATGTCAGAATCCAAAACAAATGATTTACTTTACACTATTACTAGTGTATTCGGAAGCTTGTGGACCAATGAGAGTAAAATTCCACGGAAATTCAAAATTCTTCGTTACATTCATAGACGATAAATAAAGTGGTCCGAAATGTAATAATGTGTAGTCGTCCTAAAACGTTATAAGAAATATTATAAGAATGATTAAAACTTTTTAAGAATATTTATTTTGCATTTGAAATTGGGCCCAAGTTAGGGTGTGTATGCAAAGAGATAAAAGATGAGAGTGGCGCCGAACTAGAGTGTTGAAGTCGAGCGGCCAAGAAGAAGGCGGCTTGCGAACAATAAAAATGATATATACTTTATTGCCTTGTTAATTTAATAATCTTGGTAGCGGCTGTTGCCCAATCCGATTTTCCCCCTCATTGTAGCCTGGCTTCCATTTTAATCGTTTAGGGGCCATAACTACCAAAAATTACGCGCACGAATTTTCACATTAGGTATAATCGCAGGGGTCAACCCAGCCGAGGTGCAATGGCCAGGTCTCACCCCGGAGGAACCGGGATCGGGATCACGGCTAACTTCTGCGCATTTGGCGGTTTCAGATGCGGCTCTAATCACCGCCATTTGAAAAACTCTATTTCGACCAGGGACTAGCTCCGTAATTCTCGCAAGCAGCCACTTCATCAAGGGTAGGTTCTCGTCCTTGACTAGAACCACATCGTTGATTGCCAAAGCAGAGTTGGAGGCTAGCCATTTGGAGCTGCTGCAGGAAAGACACACGTTGCCACGTATATGAGGACGCTATAATTTTCGACATATAATGTACGATTTTTTACAAATTTTCGAAGCAATAATAAATACAGGTAACAAACTGGCTTATGCCTCCTGGAAAGCCCAACCTATTTGCTGGCTGACCGTAAAACAATTGCTAACCTAAATTAACCTAAATCGCTCAGAAATCAGTACACGTCACAGCAGCCAAAAATTAAGCACCAAGGAGGACATATGAATCACCCAATCTGCACCCAACTAACTATCGAAAAGCTTGTTCTAGAAAAGAGACGCATTAAAATGCCCACTTCGAACCACATAACAAATAAAAGAATGACATAGTTTTAGTCGAAAGGTGGCTATCTGAAAGGCATTTTTAAATTAATAAACAAAAATATAAACACACATTCATATAACACATAACACAGAAACACGCCTACAACAGAACAACCTCCAAGATCAGCAATAACTATTTTGAGGCATCAGATTAATAAAACTGTCAATAGATAATAGTGTTATTATTTCAAGATTTGATAACTAATTTATAGTCATCAATGAAGAAGTTAATGTAATCAACAATAAAATTAATAAAATACGAAATAGCTTTATAGCAGTAGTGGGCAAAACGCACATATGCATATCATTTAATTCTGTTCGTAAGCACCGAAAAATAAAGAGAGCATTTACTGAGCAAACAAATTCATTATTTCGTTTGTCGTGAATTTTAAAATTCGAATGAGCCCTAATGTAGTGCTTTGTCTATAAAAGAGAGCATTTTTAGCAATAGTTTTTAACAAATTTAACGCTACGATTCTCAATTCATATTTTTATAAGGAAAAACTGTTCCTCCTAAATATCTGGCAGTAGTCACTGGAAAATTTTGTAAACCCTTGCAGACATTATTATAATTTAGGTCGAAAGTGAATGTGAATGTGATTGAAGGAGACATATATATATTCTTGATCAGAATCACCTCCTGTATAAGCATGTCCGTCTATCTGTTTCTACGCAAACTAGTCTCTCAGTTTTAGAGCAAGGGTATATCACCTTAGGATCCGCTCCTTCATGTTTTCTCTAGTTGGGCCTCTCAAATTAAAGGTCAAAGGCCAAATGAAAGCAATTTCTGTTCGGTAAGTTTGGTTACGCTGTGCATGAATCTGCAGCGTAACCCTTGACGAATCAGCACCTCTACTTTATTTTTTGGGGGAGAGTAGGTTTTATTAATTGAGAAACCATATTAGTCTTCTCGAGATGATATTGTTCATTGTTTAGAAACAAATCTTTGTCGAACAATTTTTTTTTGTTGGTGTGTTACCATTTATTTTTTTTGCCGCTTGCTCTCCTAGATACGTATTTAAATTTCGCATTAGCTTGTTTAAGGATCAGCTTTAGTGTAATACCTTATTTGCACACGTTTTCCGACTGTTCGTCGGAATGATCCTGATTCTCATTTTCGCCGAAGTTTACCATTTACCTGTACACGAAATAAATCAATCAATGCAAAAACACAACAACAAATAGACAAACAGCGCCCAGCAGTCAACAGCAGCAGAAGCAACAACACCAGCAGCCCTATCCGGCGTAGGAGCAGGTAACAATGTGTCCAACCAACCAACAGCCACACAAAACCAAAACAACAATTGCAGCAGTGCGCGTGCGGTGGCAGCCCTGGCGGCGGCGGCCGTTTGTACATAGCAACAGCAACAACCACATTAGGGGCAACCACCGAGCGAACAAGCAATTTTTTGACCTGCCGCCGGGATGAACGAGTTCCGTCGCGCACTACCCAGCCGCGAGTGTGGCCCATGACCGACGGCCCATTGTGCCTGCTGCTCTTCTCACTGTCACCTAGACTCGCTGGCATGATGTTTAGCTTAGGTTTTTTCCGTTTAAAATCAGTCTTAAACTTGGAAAACAATTTTTGCAGTTAAGTTCGTCAAGTTGTAATAAGTATGATTTTTGCTATATCAAGAAATCCTTCTATTTTACTTATTATTTTTGCGCTCCACAATTATGTGTGCGCTTTTTCCTATTGTTTTTTCCATTATTATTTAATAGTGTATATGCAAAAAAAAAAAACTGTAAAGAAATCAACAAACAACAATTGTCAGAGAAACTTTGTTAATTTGTATTGAGCTTGAGCCTCTCTGCCTTAGCGGCTGCAACCAGATATCAACAAATTTAGCGAAAGGGCCATTTTAAGACGGATCTATGTTTAATGATTAACGATAATCAAAGGGAGAAATTAATGACTATTAATGAGCATATGATGGGCGCCTCTGCATATATTTGAAGAATCTCTCTCTAATCACTCCTCTGTGATTACCTTTGTTGGACCGTCCAAACCTTAGATCAGGTATGTTGATTCCTGAAGACAAATTGTCTAAGTTTCGAGTGGCCAAGTCGTAGTCATTGTAACCTAATCATATCGATTCTGTCAATTTGAACTTGAGAAGTAATATTGTCGTTTTTAAGCAAGATTTTATTTTGATATGGGAAGTTATGGGTTTCCGTGTCTTCCCCAAGTAAGAGGTAAGAGTAAACTCATCGCAAGGATGATAATGACTTAAAAAATATTGAAAACCGCTCATTATATAGTAACGATAGAAGAATACGGTAGTAAAAGTGCTGTTTTGATAATTTCACTTGCTATCGTTAGTCTGTAAGAAGTTATGAATTGATTTCAAACCATCAGTATATAAAATTATTTAATGATAAAGGTTCTCTACAAGAGATAAAAATGTATGTTTAAATATTGTCGGATAGGTATTTCCTTTGAAAAATAAATAAGCTTCTATTATTCTATTTTATATTATTCTATTCAGCTTCCATTATTTTATTGGTTGAGTGATTATCTTTCATCTTCCTAAGTTCATGTGCCTGAAGCTGTTTTGAGGCGATTCTTGGGATTGTTTTGCGATTTTAAATTTGTTTAATTCCAATATAAGGATTATTTTTAGACAGTTAAAAATATTTACTGATCTTTACAGTTGTTTTTCAGAGAGCACAGCCATCTCTGGGGGACCGGGCGTCCCTCCAGTTTTAGAAACTAAATAAATCAAAGTCCCAAAAAAAGTCCGAAAACGGGATCAATGATGGAGGACAAGAAGACGCTGGGATGACAAAGCTCCCATAGAGGAAATTCATACGCAAATGGGTTACGCCGTTGTATCTACCTTCAAAAAAGGGTCACCTGTGGAACTGCCGCACCCATACTACCTTAGACCCTTATGTTGAACTCAATGGCCCTTTGGGTCTAGACAAAAAGTAGCCAATAAACAAAAGGCACCTCTGATAAGGAGACCGAAAAATAAGCAGTCGGTCAACAAATCCTTTGTCAAAGTAGCGAAGGGTAGCATTGGATTTCTCGACAGAGGCTTCAAGGTTGGTCTTATCTTAAGGGAGAATTGGTAGGGGTGGTGAACAAGTTGCACGGGCGCTTCATGGACGAGATGCTAAATACGTGCTACTCATGCTAAGTGAAGACACCTTAAAGCAGCTGAAGGAAACGGAAACCACGTTATATATGGAGAGGCCGTCCAAATGACCAGGGTGGTATGTGCCAGGGCGTATCACAATGCCTGTCCGGAAAATAGAGGGGGCAATACCAGGTCAAAGAAACTACTGTAAAGGCTTGTATCGGAAGGATTTCTTATGCGGTTTTGAAGCGACTGGCTCTAAAACGGTCGTAAAGAAACGTGTAGGCTTAGGGACTGTTAGTGGCAGCGCTCTTACTCAGCGAGAGAAATGGGTGGAGAAATGTATAACCGGGTAAACTCTGCAAAAACTCCCGAATAGCTGGTTCTGTTTAAGTTTAAGTAAACTTAAATTCATAGAAAAGTTTGAAGCAGATAAAGTGTGAAAATTTGGAATTTGGAGGTAAGCGTTTATGGGAACAATAGTTAATATAAGTGAGGAGGTTTCTAAGTCCGCGTATTTTTTTTGGCTAGGCCTGCAACAGCATCGCTCCTACGTGCGGAATACCTAGGCGAAAGAGACTGTAATATGCACATAAATGCACAATTAATATCTTATATATATATCGACCAGGCCGTCAGCCAATCAGGTACAACAGGGGGAGAAACGCATGAGCTCATGTGCCGTAACTGTGTACACCGATGGTAGTGCGACTATACTCTCCACGTGAGGGCGGCTGGTAACAGGTCCCGGTAAGGTCATGTCTCTGCCGAGGATGCTGGCTAATTGCAGTCGGGCGGGGAGAAGAAAACTCCCTTCCTCAAATCACCCCAATCCAAGGTGGAACAGCATATGCCGAGGGATGCATGTCCGGGGGATGCACGGACGTTAATATGCGGACTCTGGGGGACCGGCCGACCCCTCAGTTTTAGCCAGGCTTATCATGACAAGCGGGCTATGTCATGATGGACGAACCCCTTCCCGCCTACTCGTGGGTCCAAAAAAATGAACGATAACAATTTAAAAAGAAAAACAAACAGTGGAGAACGGAACTCCCTAAGAAAGTCCGGAAATGGGATCTCGGATCCGTCAATCTCCAAGGCAGAAAGAGGCCAAAGAGATGCTGGGATGGCGAAGCTCCCCACTGAGGGACAACATCCGGAGGCGAGCGGCGCCGGTGTAGGGGGAGATGCCAAGGCACCGACCCCCAAAACGGGGCCCACTATGGGACCACCGAACGGTGTGGGGGGTAAGATCCCTGAATCGAGCTCCTTTCGCACCGGCGGCACCCCTAAGGAAGGCCCCGGTCCGACGACTGCTGGCCCCCTGCAGCGGAAGGGCTCCTATAAAGATAGGAGGAGAGCGGCCTTCATCCTGATGAGGGCAGACCCATCGGCGGAGTCCAATCCCGATCAGGCTGAAATAATAAAGTGGGCGAGGGAAATCCTGCCTGACTTTCAGCCAGCAAGAGCGGGAGCCAGATTGGACCCAAAGAAACCGACAGGAGTAGGCGACTCTGCCAAGGAGAGTGCACAGAGTGCGAAAAGGCAGAGGTCGACCGACGGTGGAGCGCCCCTAGCTAAGAAGAAGAAGGTGCAGATACAGAGTTACAGATCCTTCGCCGAAGTTACCAAGGGCAGGACCATCATTGGGGTCATTGATAATGGCTCCAAAGATGGCCTGATCCCCAAGGAGCTTTGGCGTAAGGTAGTGAATGAGCTGCATGGGCGCTTCATGGAGGAGATGCTCATGAGCGGAGGACCTCCACCGGACTGCGAAGACGCAGGGTGGTATCAGGGTAGCATCAAGGTGATAGCGTGCCAAGATGCGAGGTCTGTAAGCCTCTACAAGCGAATGATTGCGTCGCTTGGGGAGGTCTACCCAGGAGCCAGACTGGAGGCGGTGGACTGGGACAAGATCCCCAGCAA
Source organism: Drosophila ananassae (assembly GCF_017639315.1). Classification (NCBI taxonomy): domain Eukaryota; kingdom Metazoa; phylum Arthropoda; class Insecta; order Diptera; family Drosophilidae; genus Drosophila; species Drosophila ananassae. Next base: position 20,561,637 of record NC_057929.1, on the reverse strand, counting down.
ACCGAGGGCCCGCGTATGGCTGACAGAGAAGCCGGCGGACCCTGCCACCATTCTGGCCATGCTTAAAATGTGCAATCCCACACTCCCTACGGCGGACTGGAGGGTCGCCAAGGTGGAGGAAGCAGTGGGACTGAGAAGGCAGGTTGTCCTCACTCTAAATGAGGAGACTGCGAAGATCCTGGAGGGTGCCGGTAGCCGTATCAAATACGGGTTGCGGTGAGGATCTACAAGTCGGATGCGAAGAGTAAACCTGGAGGCATCGACTTGGAGATGGACGCACAGGAGCTAGACTCGGGGGAACCAACCGAAGAGGTCCGCCCAGAAGGAATGTCAGATGTGGAGGAGGACATTCTGGAAGGGTACACCTCAGAGGAGAGTGACCTGGCGAGGGCTCTTGGTGGCGTCGGCATGGAGGAGGACTCATTGCTGGGCTCCGACACCGAGGCGGAGGTTACTGTGGTGGAGAATCTAAAGGATGTCCCTGACATTCCTGCAGATAAACCTCCATCACAGTAAGGTGGCTTCCGCCGCCCTCCTGCTCCATCTTGCAGAGGATGGAGCTGACGTGGCCCTCATCCAAGAACCCTGGATCCACGGAGACAGGATTCTCGGTCTGGGGGCGTCGGACTTCAGGCTGTACGCAGCCGATGTAACAGGTAAAAAGCGAGCATGCATACTCGCAAAAAAAAGCCTTAATACCTTCTTGCTACCAAATTTCAGCAATGAAGATCACGTAGCCGCATCGATAGAGGGCCCAGACCGCCATCTAAGAATATGCTCGGCATATATGGGTCACGACCACCAAGGACCTCCACCCCATTCGCTACTCAGGCGGCTTGTGGAAGACAGCGAAAGGAAGAACATCGACCTAATAATAGGATGCGATGCCAACGCTCATCACAATCAGTGGGGAAGCACTGACACAAACGAGAGGGGTGAGTCAATCTTCGATTTTATCCTCAGTTCTAAGCTTCTAGTGGGTAACAGAGGTTCAGAACCCACCTTCGTAGTCAAGAACAGAAGGGAGGTTCTTGATGTCACATTATTCTCGCACTCCCTGGCTGATGCAATCACCAGCTGGAGAGTTCTTGACAAACACTCATTTTCAGATCATCGCTATATTGAGATAGTAGTAAATTTTGAAAACTTCACCAAGCAAGCAGTACGAAATCCTAGAAAGGCAAACTGGGAGCTCTATAAAAATATACTAGATAGATCCTTAGGCGAACCGCCTTCGGAGACCATTGAGACCTATGAGGGGCTCAACACCATGGTAGACAAGATTATTGCGACTAGTGCAAAAGCTTACCACAAGGCCTGCCCCAAAAAAAGAATAGGTAGCAACAGATCGAAGAAGCCTCCGTGGTGGACCTCGTCTTTAGCCCCGTACAAGAAAAATGCACGTAGGGCCTTCAACCACGCGCACCGTACCAACACAGACGAGGCGTGGGAAACCTATAAAGCTGAACTTAGGCAATATAACAAAGAATTGCGCAAGGCAAAGAGGGTTGCCTGGGCCAATTTCTGCACCAACATTCAGGAGACATCAGAAGCCGCCCGCCTAAGAAAGATTCTCTCTACTACTAACCCAAACGACATCTCATGCTCTCAGCATGCTCACAAAAGGGGCCGATCAACAGAAACAGCCCTGCATGATATCACTATGATCGTCGAACGAGCGATTAATTTCAAGGAATACGCACTTGTGGCTTTTCTAGACATAGAAGAGGCCTTCAACAACATCTTACCGTGCTCAATAATCGACGCACTGACGGGACTTGGAATAGACAATCGATCAACTCACCTAATACGGCAGATCCTGGTTAACAGGAGTGTCGAGGCTACACTTGGAGGTTCGACTTTTCGAAGATACGTCAAGAGGGGCACCCCACAAGGAGGTGTACTCTCACCACTACTATGGAACGTGGCGGTTAACAGCCTACTACGATCCTTAGAGGGTGGCGGATGTAAGATCATTGCGTACGCGGACGATGTTGCTATTGCCTTCGTGGGGAAATTCCCACAGACGCTATGCGACCTAATGACAGGGAAGCTCGAAGTTCTGTCGGCCTGGGCGCAAAAGAACGGGCTGGGAGTCGACCCGTCCAAGACAGAGCTCGTGCTGTTCACCAGGAAGTACAAAATACCTAACCTAAGACTTCCGAAGCTCCTAGGAGAAACACTAGTTCTTAGTGATAGTGCGAAGTACCTAGGTATCACACTAGACAGGAAACTGGACTGGAAGCTGAACACCGCTGATAGGACTAAGAAAGCGGCAATAGCACTCTATACCTGCCGCAAGGCGGTAGGCCTGAAATGGGGAATGTCCCCGAAGATGGTAAGATGGTTATACACAGCGATCATCAGACCAATTCTATTCTATGGTGTTGTTGTCTGGTGGCCCGCCCTAGACAACTCCACATGCAGGGAAAAGTTCAGGAAGATGCAGCGCATGGCGGAAGTCTGTATAACAGGCAGTCTACGCACTACGCCTAGTGATGCCCTAGACACTATACTTGACCTACTACCAGTTGAACTGATGGGGGTAAAGACAGCCACTCTGGCAGCAATAAGACTGCGGGAGGCAAACCTATGGAGCAAAAATAGTTTCGGTCATACCAGACTGGACCTACAACATTTCATGCCTGAGGGGGGTACGGATTACTGTGTGCCCGTCGACCAACCCACCACTAACTACAAAGTCTTAATCCGGAGGGCTCCATTCATATCTACACAGATGGATCAAAACTTAACGGCCAGGTGGGAGGCGGTTACTTTTGCGAGCATCTGAGCCTAAAGGAGTCCTTCAGACTCCCTGACCACTGCAGTGTGTTCCAGGCTGAAGTAGTAGCCATTAAGGAAGCACTTGAATCTCCAGCTCTAAGGGGCAATCGGGGTACGATATGTATCTTCTCAGATAGTCAGGCAGCGCTCAAGGCACTTGACGGATTCTCATCCAACTCCAGGACAGTCAATGACTGTCGCAGATCTCTCAACGAGATGGCTGAACAGCTTGACATCTACCTCATCTGGGTCCCCGGTCACACGGGACCACGAGGGAAACTGTGCTGCAGATGAACTAGCTATGGCAGGGACTACCAACCCTCTCCTACCGGAGAAAGAACTTGTAGGCATACCCTTGGCTACTTGCAGGCTAAAGTGCAGGGAGTTTTTCGACCTGGCAGCCAATAGGAAATGGAGTAATCTCCAGACCTGTAGAACATCATGTTTGATCTGGCCGACACGCTCTCAGAAAAGATCGGCGAGACTTATTGCTCTGACTAGACCGGAATGCAGCCTAGCGATTGGGGCAATCACTGGGCACTGGATGATAGGCGAACACGCGGCCAGGCTTGCAGTCCCCCACAATGATTTCTGCAGGAGTTGCAGGGATGAAGAGGAGGTAGAATCGGTATCGCACCTCTTATGCCACTGCCCGGCACTCGGACGCAGCAGACTCAAACACTTCGGGTCCGAAGAACTCTCGGACCTTAGCGATCTCAGAGATCTCTCCACGCGGATTGGTTGCCTTCATTAAAAAAGCAGCGGCAGCACAAGGAGCCCTAGCGGCTCAAGTGGAAGCGAGGGGGTATTCTATGACCCCCTTGCATCACCGCCCTAACCTAACCTAACCTAACCTATATCGACCACCCACTGTACCAAGAGTACTTAAAGTGTACCCTTTAAGTGTCTTAAAGTGTCTGCCTCCGCAGAGCGTAAACTCAAGGAAGGATACGTCGAGGAGAGACTCAGACAGCTCACTCACTCATGGACCCAGTTTAAAAAAAAATGATTCCAAGCTCCATGAGCTAAGTCCTGAGAATGAGTATTTCACAAAGGCCAAAGCGCTAGAAGAGCTTGTGAAAAAATATGAAGCAATATTTTCGGATGGAATCCCATCAGTGTCAGGCCCGTCACAAATCCCCGGGAAACAGGCGAAAATCTCGAGCCAAAGGCACAATCATCACGAGGAAACGAAGGAGAAGACCTTCGATTAACATCATTAAGACGAAGATATGAAGGACGATTAGACGATATGGGAGACTTTCTGTGCAACCGTACCAAAGGACGGGAAGTGTACATACATCTCAGACAACACATGAAGGAGCTATGGAAGGAAATCGTCACGGGATACCATGATCTCATCGTCCTGGAACCAGCCATAAAAAATGATGGACACACCAATGACAGATTTCAGGTTGTACGAGCAGAATACTTTTTGATTTTGAGCGAAGAATCGCAATCGGCTTCAGCATCAACACAAAAACCTGCGATCGCACCTCCGTTTGTAATACTATTAGTAGAAATTCCAAAGTTTGACGGAGACGACCGACATTGCCTACGATTCTACGACATTTTTATGGAATGCATCCACAATCAAGACTACAGCGATGCAGTAAAATTCCGTCATTTGGAGAATCATGTGACAGGTGAAGCAAAAAACCAAATCTCAACGTCAATTGGCGGACAAACCAGTTACCAGCATGCTTGGCAACGACTTAAGAATCGATACCAAAATGAACGGCTGTTGATTAAATTCGCGATCCAAGACCTTTTTGGACACCCCAGAACAAATGGATCAGCGGACCAGCTGCGCAGCCTACATGATACCGTGCTCCGAACGATCGCCACTCTCAACGCACTCAAGGTGTCAACAGACAACTGGGAGCCAATCTTGATACACATCATTGAGGAAAGATTGGACCCACACACGCTGTCATCTCTAGAACTAGCCGTCACCGATCCAACCAATCGACAATCTCTGAAGCAAATGTTAGAAAACCTTGAGCGTCAGGCAACCAGTCAAGTAACAATGCAGGAAAATACATCGGCTGCTCCACTTCGATCCAGTTCATCACGATTGGTGTGTTCAGCCACAGCCCTGCCTACAGATAAGCCCACCGTTCTGTTACCAACCGCCCAAGTGGCAATACGTGGACCAGTCGGAACCCCTCAGCAATGCCGCACACTCCTAGATTATGGATCACAGATTAACATAATCACCAGAAGGATGGCTGACACACTTGGACTACAATTGGAGCCATCAACCCTGAACATCGCTGCACTGGGAGGAACAACTAAAAGATCACGAAAAAAGGCTGTGGTGACCCTATCATCATTAATCACCACTGACTTCGAAGATCAAATCACATCGTTGTACCACCGGAAATAATGCCCAATCAACCATCCCACCCTATTCAAGCACCAAGAAATATCTCACCTCAGTTTCGTTATCGCTGGTATCTTATCAAAGTTGAAGATCTCACCCACATAATTCAAAATTTTTGTTTGGTATTTTATTTTTTTTTTATACTTTTATCTTTTATTTGTTGGATCTTCTCTTATTAAGAGACTAACAACAATTTTAAAAATCTTAATCTAATACATAATTAGTTTATTTTTGTAAACATCTATACTATGGGGCTTCCCATGTCAACGGGCTGGAAGGTCATTTCTTCTTAATCGGGATTGTTGACTAACTTGGTTAAGCGATCTGGCTAGAGGATTTTGGTGCGTGGAGAGTTTCCTTTTGTATTTTTCCTGGAGTTGATGAATTTCGACTTTGACGAGAGGTATACCTAGGTCTCTATGGATATCTTCATTGCGAATATACCATGGAGCTCCTGTGATGGTTCTGAGCACTTTAGACTGTGCCCTTTGGATAACGTCTATATTGCTACTGCTTGCATTGCCCCAAAGTTCGGAGCCATACTTCCAGATAGGCTTTATGACTGAATTGTTGTACTGAATTGCTGTATCATCGGCAAATGTTGACATAATTAGACGCTGGTCTGTTGGGATATCTGCTGTATATAGAAGATATAGAGTGGGGCCGAGGACGCTTCCTTGGGGTGCGCCTGCCTTAATTTTGAACTCTTCTGTCGTAAAGTTTTTTTGTTTTACAGTGAACACTCGATTAAGCAGGTATGTTTTGAGCAGCTCATGACAGTTTTGATGGAGTAATAGTTTTATTTTATACATAAGTCCTCGCAGCCAGACTCGGTCAAATGCCTGGGATATGTCCAGAAATATAGCAGAACAGTATTCTCGCTGTTCATAGGCGGTTCGAATTTCAGATGTGATACGGTTCACCTGCTCTATGGTGCCATGCTTTTCTCGGAAGCCAAATTGATGTTCAGGGATTATATTATTCGAAGTCATATGAGGCGTGATACGGAGCAATAGAAGTTTCTCAAAAAGCTTTGATAAGCATGAAAGTAGACTTATTGGTCTATATGAAGAGGCCAAAGCTTTGTCTTTCACTGGTTTCGCTATCATTATTATAATGGATTTTTTCCATTGTTGGGGGAAGTGGCCAAGCTTTGTAATAGAGTTAAATTGAATTTTTATATAATTGATGGCGCACGCAGGAAGCTCCATAATCATTTTCGGCGCAATGAGGTCATACACTGAGGACTTATTTGGCTTGAGGTGCTCTTTGATGATCTCAGTGATTTCACTTGTTTGAAATTCTATAGCTGGGATTGGATCTGGAATTGGTAGCTCTGGAAGAATGGAAGGAGAGGCTGCTTGATTTGGAGTAAAAACTTTACAAAGGTGACTAGCGAAGACGCTTGCTTTTTCTTCATTGCTGCGCGCCCAATATCCATCTGGTTTTCGAAGGGGCATATCTGCTTCTATAAAACTTTGTCGCAGTGTTTATGTTATTCAAGGTCTCGGTCATAAACCTAAGTGCACCAAAATATGAATCGCCCGCTGTGCCTTTGCCGTACGCCGAAAAATGCATATGTCCGCATATACGTAACACGAGTGGACCTTATGCATGTTCACATACCTCCGCCTAAGCGAACATATATGCATAACATAACTATATACTTAAGAATACATAACCGTCGCCCCGCTGCCGCTGTGGGCAGCGCAGCTACGAGACTTAGACCTCCTTTATCTCCTAAGTAAATTTGTAAAGTTTCTGCCTATGAGCTCGGAGCGGCAACAACAGCCGCTCCTGACCCAAATATAATAAAGAGGAATAAACTAAAATCCGGCTGTTTATTACTTTAAAATCATTGGGATGAAAACTTACAAAAAAAACACATGGTCGATGAAGAACGCAACAAACTTCGGGACACATGAAGATCGACATTTTAAATGGCATATCACAGCCAATGCTGGCCAAAGAAACGGGAGCAAACTAAATAGCGCAGTAAGTAGAGGGTGATGTGTGGAAAGAGAAGTGGCGTGGTGCAAAGACTTAAAGCCAGAAAGGCTGAATTACTGAAGCTACTAAATAGCGGAAGTAAATTAGAATAAAATAGCTCGGTGAAAATACACGCCGAAGTTGAGCACATTAAAAATCTGTTAACCCAAAGAAAAAATAAAACCACAGCCACACACACATCCACCTACGCTGCAATTCAAAATATATCAAAAACTACAATAAAATCCAATCCACCGCCAAAGCAGGAGCTGCCCAGGTTAAAAAAGAGATGCCCCAATGACTGCAGAGGACCCCTGGAATCACCTTTCTGTGAACACACCTGTGCCAGCACCGGTGCCCCAACAACCTAATGAAAGAAGATAAGCCTGTGCCAGCACCGGCCCCATTTAGCGCTTCAAGCTAAACCCGGAACAGTGACAGCGCTACCTAGAGCGCACAATTTTTTTCCCCCCCGATGCACTGCGTTGCAGAATAGCAACAGAATGGCAAATAAATAATAAATTAAATCATACGATTTACGCAAAAAATTATATACCAATTTTTGAGACAATACCCAAAATGGGTTTAGTAGATGCACGCAAGGTTGAATTGACTTTTTTTGGGAAAAACGTTATAACTTCACCAATTTTCATTATTTTTTGATGAAATTTGTCTCGTTTTATTCAGAATTAATGAGACAACATTGATATGTGGCAAAAATGACAGAATTTTTCTAAATTGTACCGAAAAACTGGCGTCAAAATCCGAAAAACACGAATAAAAGTCGAAAACTTCAGTTTCAGGTGTAAAAATGTTGTTTTTTTTGTTTAACAAAATCGAAGATATATTTTTTTTTTTCAAAAGCTACAACATTTAACTATTTTTTACATTTACATTTAACTAACATTTAACTATCACCAAAAATTTTGAAATCGGTTGAAAAAAAAGCGTTCAGGAATTTTTAAGCGCCAAAAAGTCCCGAAAAACGGTTTTTTAACCATAAATCAAGATTTTGAGGGTCTTACAAATATTTCAAACATGGTTTTGTGATATACTCGACCCAATAAACAATTTCTACTATGTCACTTCAAAAGTTCAAAATCACTGTTAGACTGTGTTATCGAAAGAACTAACAAGCATTAAAGCAGAATTGGACAAATCGCATAAGTCACTAACACAGAATAGACCGATACAAAAAACAACGGTCAATAAACACGTGGAAATATTAGTTAAATGCTTTAATGAAGCTCGAATATTAATATATGAACACAGGGAAAAGTTAAATCCAGATCATTGGTCTCGAGTCATCATCAAGGTTTTGATCAAACTAAGATCTAATTTAACCATAGCTTGCAAATAACTGTTAACCGATTCGAGCGGTCTCAAAATAAGTGTTTGTCTCTGAGACTTTTGAGCAAAAAGTCTGAGAGCAAACGATTGAGTTGCTCGTAAACAAATTTTGGTCGCGCTCAGTCAAAGCACACTTTTTTCTGTTTTCGTTTGGTCTGCTCATTCTAGGACCGTTTGCTTGCGTTCGACGATTCAAAAAGTCTTTTGTGCATGTATGTGTGTATGTGAAGTTTAGTGGGCTCAACTTGTCAATTTGCTTTGTAAATTTCTCGTGTAAACAGTGATTCATCAAATTTATTGAAAATGGGACGAGAACTTAATAATAAAAGTGCATCAATTTTTTATATTTAACAAAATAGACAACAAAGTTGTCCAAAGCTTAGTTGTTAAGCTTAAAGGAAAAGGAAACTATTAAAATAATCAATATATTAGTGTGAAATTGGAAAATTCACGTTTAAAATTTTAATAAGTTCTTTTCGTCAAACCAGGGGGATCAATCCCCCCCTTGGGTCTGAAATTTTATAAGATGATATAATCTCAAAATTGAAAAAGAAACACATTTTTACGCGATGACTGCGCAGTACAACATTATTATTATTATTATCGCAGATTGCGGATTATTATCGCAGTGTAAAACAAAACTTACAAAAAAACAGGATATTATTCTGAGTCATATTCCCCCATATCAAAAAGCTATCTACGCCACTGTGATGAGAGTTTCATGATTTGCTCATTGTAATTCGTTCAACAGAAAACCGAAACAAAACAAAACAAAGCCTGCTGCTCAGAGAGGAACCGAAACGGCATGCTTTGTTTCGGTTGCTCTCGCAAACAGAGCGTAAGCAAAAAAACGGTTAACAGTTATTTGCAAGCTATGAATTTAACATCTGTTAAAGAAAGATTCAAGCTTGATATTTCAATACCTACTATTCTCAATACATCAATAACAATTGAAGCTGGTGACGAACCAGAATCAAAAGAAGTTATTGACCAACAAGAAATAGAAGAAAAAGATATTAACAACCTTACGATCCCGGCAGTCCTTATTCAATCTGAATTATCAGACCAAGACTTGACCGACTCTGAATTTAACGACAGCATTGTATAATTAAAACCAACCACAATGGCTGATGAGAGCATTGCCCAAAGGGCATACATTAAAGAAATATCGAATGCCATCCCTGAATTTAACGGGCAAAGAATACACCTTCAAAGATTTATAACAGCTTTGAAGTTAGTTAACCTAACGAAAGGCACATTCGAGAATTTGGCTGTAGAAGTAATTAAATCCAAAATAATTGGATCAACTTTATACAGAGTCCAAAATGAAAGAACTAAAGAAGCAATAATCAGAAAACTACAAGACACTATAGTCGGAGAAACATCTGACATTATTAAAGCCAAAATGGCGAAAACAACCCAAAAAGCCAAACCCGCAATAAAATTCACGACGGAAATAGACAACTTAGGAAAACTCCTAGAAGCTTCGTACATTGACGAAGGCCTATCGGCCGAACACGCTGACAAATTTAGTACATGGCCGCCTCAAAACAATATTGGAAGCAGGCACTTTTGTAACTATGAATGAAGCCGTCACAAAGTACATACAATGAAATGACTGTACAGTACTGAAATGACAGGTAATGCCAATTCAATATTATACACCCAACGAGGAAATAATTATCGCGATAATAATTTCAGAAACAATTATCGCGGTAGAGGTAATAATCGAGGTAATTATAATAATACCAGATATTACCAAAATAACGGAGTGACTGTTACTGTTACAAGTGTCTCCAATGTGTCAACATGTACTGTCGCATCATCCTCTAGTGGTATTCCAATTACTTCCACTATTGGATCTTCATTGCAAACAAATGTCAGTGCTACAGCAATACCTACGAAAGGATGCTCTTTCCAAGCTTCTGGACGTGTACTTCGCAGAAAACGGACCCCCTCTGATCTCAACAAGGATTTAGAAAATCCAAAGAAAAGTAAGACAAATGTACTGATCGCTAATGGTAAACAAAAAGGTGCTTTGACCTCAACTGGGCTACATAACAACCGATTCGCTCTTCTTGATGGAGAAGAGGCTGCCGCAGACGAAATGGATTAGATTTGCAAACAATACCCATACAGAGCAAAGACAATTCAATCGGGCTCCGTTGACAAATATGAAACCACCACCAATTTGTGTTCCCAAGGTTAACAATGTTCTTACGCTGGAACGTACCCTCAACGAGATCATCTCTGCGGATAATTATAGCATTCGTACATCAAAGTTTGGTGTTACCCGCATTTACACAGACGGCGCTGATGCGTTCCGCAAGGTTGTCCGTTGCTTAACGGCTTTAAATTGCGAATTCTGGAATCATCGTGAGGGCAAACCGTTTCAGCTGGTACTGAAGAATATTCATTCAACTGTTCCCAAAGAAGAAATAGAGCGTTGCTTTACGGACAAAGGCTTCACGGTTTTAAATGTTTATTGCCCAAGAAAGCCTGGCTGGCGTGTACATAATGGAAATGTTGAAGAAAACAACGAAGAAGGTTCTAGGCAAACTTATTTTTCGTAAACCTTAAACTGACTCCGAATGTTTCTGAGTCCCTTAAAGTTAAGCAAATTGGACGACACAGGGTCACAGTGGAGAAGGCTACTCGTAATAAGGATTTGGTTCAATGTTATAATTGTCAAAATTTTGGTCACACTCGAAATTGTTGCTTTATTAAGCATGTCTGTGGTAACTGTGCTGGAGACCATGCAACTGATTCTGAATCATGCGAGGCACTGCTCAGAAACCAAATGATGTGTGCAAACTGTGGGAAAAATCATCCTGCCAGTTTTAAAGGATGTAAAGTCAGACTGGAATTAAGTAGAAAACTGAAACCTGCAGCGAGATTAGGTAACCTTACCGGAAATAGAGTAATTAATCACAGCAAGCTTTTCTCTTCCTTGTCAAGTACCAGAGCCGGCGTTTCTTATGCTGATATGGCGAGAAGCAACTCTCGAGACAGTGATAGTGCTGAAGCTAGACAAACCTTCATACATGTACAAAGGGAGCAGCAGATCTCCAACGAAAACTTGACTGCTATTGAGAAGGCTATCCTTGACATTAATTCTAGACTAGATCAATTGTTCAAACTAGTCATGGAAACTATTGAGTCGAATAAGGCATTCCGCGATCTGGTGCAGATTCTTATATCTAAAAAATGCCAGTCTAACATAAAAATCGGATTATGGAATGCCAAAGGACTAATTAGAAAAAACGAAGAGCTCCGTCTCTTTCTTATTGGAAACTCAATTGATATAATGCTTATTAGACCGAGACACATATGCGTCCTGGACTAAGATTTTTCCTTCCTGGTTATGATCAATACTTTGCCAATCACCCTAGTACGACTGCTAAAGGTGGCTCTGCAATTTTTATCAAGACTAGCATTCACCACTCTCAGAAAGAGTCTACAATGTTACAACTAATGATGGAGTTGTTAGAATTGCTGCCATGTACCTTCCTCCCAGCGAACCATGGTCTAAAAACGATTTTGACCAATTGTTGATCTCACTTGGCCCCAAATTTGTAGCTGGTTGAGACTTTAATGCTAAGCACCAATGGAAGGGCAATTTAAGGTCCTGTTGCCGAGGAAAGCGACTTCAAGAGGCCATTGCATCCAGCTCTTGTCAAATTTTAGCTACTGGTAGCCCTACCTTTTTCTCTAGTAACTCCAGACTAACACCTACAGCTCTGAACTTTTTCATTGTAAATGGCGTCCCACTCAACAAGCTATCGATTGCAACAAACTACGCGCTGACTTCAGACCATTTACCGATTGTAGCAACCCTAAGCCACATTCCACAATTCAAAACTAGAAGAAAATCCATATTGCCGCCTGGATCCTCTCCGGAAAAATTCATGGAAGCCCTTGACAGAATCATTCATCTCAACGTTGAAATCAACCAACCTGAAGTTATTGATGATGCAGTAGAACTTTTAATGGAAAAAATTCACATGGCTGCGAATTTTGCTAGATCCAGTCAAAATCATCGCACGAATCACAATAGAAGTAGTCTTATCCCGCTAAATGCTCAAATTCTAATTCAGCTTAAAAGGAGAGCTCGTGAATACACCAGAACAGGGGACATACGCGTCCATAGAATGTACAAAAGACTCTCAAATCGTGTCAGCAAAGCTCTAGAGAAAAACCAAGCAAGACCATTTTGATAAGTTGCTGGAAAACGCAGGTACTAATGCTTCGTCCAACTATACCTTGTGGAAGCTAACTAATCGCTTCAAAAGGCAGGTCATCACGAAGGCTCCGATCAGGAACCCTGCTGGTGGATGGTGTTACACAAGTCAGCAGAAGGCTGATATTTTTTGGGGACAGCCTAGAAGACAGATTTAAGCCATTTAACCTGACTCCGATTGGAAACCAAACCTGGATAGACCTTTTCAAATGGCGCTTCCCAAAAACCCGGTTACCCTCACAGAGGTTGTGTCCCTGATCGGAAAGCTTAAAAACAAAAAAGCTCCAGGAGAAGACCTTCTTGATAATAAGGCACTAAAGATTCTTCCTTGTCTTACTATTCAACAGTGTTTTGAGATTAAGCTACTTCCCAAGTGCATGGAAATCTGCTTCCATTACAATGATCCCAAAATCTGGAAAGCAGCCCACAGATGTGGATGCTTACAGACCAATTATTCTGCTTCCACCATTTAAAAAAATGATGGAACGAATCATTTTGGATCGGATCCTTAAGCTGGAATCTGTAAGCAGTGCAATGCCAAGGTGGCAGTTTGGCTTCCGAAAGGGTCATGGTACACCTGAACAGCTACATCGTGTGGTTAACTTCGCTCTGGAAGCTATGGAGAGCAAAATGTATGCAGTAGCTGTCTTTATGGACATAAAACAAGCTTTTGACAGAGTATGGCATGACGGTCTGTTATGCAAACTAAAGACAATTCTGACGCCAAAATTTGTCCTTTTAATTAAAAGCTTTCTTTCGGAGAGGAAATTTAGTGTTGTCGTCGACGGTGAAACTTCTTCAAAACGACCCATCTCAGCTGGAGTACCCCAAGGCTGTGTTCTAGGTCCTACATTGCTCACTGTACATTTCTGACACGCCAGACTCCTGGGGCTGTACACAGGTTGATGATGAAAACATCCTCATTGCTACGTATGCAGATGACACAGCCGTGCTTGTTCGTAATTCATGCATTCATGATACGCAACATTAGGTCTACAGAATATGTTTCCCGCTTTGAAAAATGGACCACGGATTTGAATATTGGTATCAATTGCAGCAAATGTGCTTGTGTCACATTTAAAACAAGGACCAAAATCTGTCCTGGAATTTCTATGCTTGGTTCTGCATTACGCCATGAGAACTCAAACATGTATCTCGGGGTGACTTTAGATAGAGAGCTAAATTTTCAAAAGCACACAACCATCCTGAAACAGACGGTACTTTCGAAAACGGTACACCAAAGATGTCTTGGATTCTGTCGCCGAGAAACAAACTATCATTGTCCACCAAAGTACGCATATATAAATCTATTTTGAGCCCCATTTGGAAATATGCATTACAAGTTTATGGAATAACGGCGAAAACAAACATGAATAAAATAAGAGTGGCCCAAAGTAAGGTGATAAGGAAAATGTGTAATGCCCCTTGGTACATGAGGACGAGGGACATTGAAAATGACCTTAAGATCCCTAAAGTGGGAGACGTATGCAGTATACACGCTGAAAACTACGTCAAACGCCTTGGTAATCACTCCAACGCCCTGGCAAAAAGATTGCTTCGTCGTCCCAGAATTAGAAGGCTAAAAAGATTCCATCCGCATGACCTACCATTGCGTTACATATAAAAGTTCCTATTAATAATTAATAAACTAAAATCCAAATAATATCATCTGTAATATAACATAACACAAATTTCTAATTTCTCGCAAAAATATCCATATTAAAGGAAAATTCTGATAATTTTCAAAACATTCAAGATAAAAATATCATAAACATACCAAGAGGTTACCAAAACAAAAGGCATAACCTCTATCGAAATTCAAACTTCTAAGTACATCATCCCACATGATTTCCATATAGTAAATGTGCAATTCGCTATTCCCTGTGATGGGATACTAGGAATAGATTTTATCAAAAGGTACAATTATCAATTAGACTTCAAGCCTTCTGAAGACTGGCTTGTAATTAGACCAAATAATCTCAAATATCCAATTTATGTTCCGATAACATACAGTTCTTGCAACAACTCCCAAATTTTGCCAGCAAGATCCCAAGTCATCCGGAACATTAAGATAAATTCCGAAGAAAACAGTGTATTAATTCCGAATCAAGAGATTCATAAAGGTATCTATATAGCAAATACCATAAATATTACAAATATAGATCAGGCAGTTAATATTAAAAATATTCAACATGAACCACTTTCAAACTACTATAGAGTAAAAACAGACCCAGAAAACCGTAAAAAAACTGTATTATCCCAATTTACAAAAAACTTCCCACCTCAATTCTATGATCAACTTACAAAATTATGCACCCAGTATGGTGATGTATTCGGACTAGAAACCGAAGCGATCACTACAAATAACTTCTATAAACAAAAACTGAGATTAAGTTATGATGAACCCGTATATACAAAAAATTACAGAAATCCTCATAGTCAATAAGACGAAATTCAAAGACAAGTCCAAAAACTCATTAATGATAAAATAGTAGAACCCTCTGTATTACCTTATAATAGCCCACTTTTGCTAGTACCAAAAAAGTCACTCCCAAATTCAGAAAATAAAAATGGCGATTAGTAATTGATTATAGTCAAATTAATAAAAAACTCTTATCTGATAAATTTCCACTCCCTAGAATCGATGACATTTTAGATAAACTAGGTAGAGCAAAGTATTTCTCATGTCTCGACTTAATGTCCGGTTTTCACCAAATTGAACTCGAAGAAAATTCACCAGATATGACATCCTTTTCAGCAAACAATGGTTAATATTGTTTCACACGACTACCATTCGGTTTAAAAATAGCTCCAAACTCCTTTCAGAGAATAATGACTATAGCTTTCTCTGGATTGGAACCTTCGCAAGCATTTCTTTACATGGATGATTTAATAGTCATAGGTTGCTCCGAAAACCACATGCTCAAGAACCTAACTGATGTTTTCGAGAAATGTAGGAAACACAACCTAGAGTTACATCCCGAAAAATGGTCATTTTTCATGCATGAAGTCACCTTCCTAGGACATAAATGCACAAATAAAGGAATCTGGCCTGACGACAAAAAATACGACCTCATTCAAAATTACCCAGTCCCACATGATGTGGACAGCGCTAGAAGATTCGTTGCATTTTGCAATTATTACAGACGTTTCATAAAGAATTTTGCAGAATACTCCCCTCACATACACCCAGATTTTAGCAAAGAATTTTGCATAATTACAGATGCTAGCAAATACGCTTGTGGAGCAGTACTAACTCAAAATAAAAATGGATTACAGCTTCCAGTCGCATACGCATCAAGATCCTTTACGAAAGGTGAAAGCAACAAGAGCACTACAGAACAAGAATTAGCAGCTATTCATTGGGCAATAACATACTTCAGACCATATATTTATGGTAGACACTTCACTGTCAAAGCAGACCACAGAGCACTTACCTATTTATTTTCAATGATAAATCCCAGTTCCAAACTAACACGAATGAGACTTGAATTAGAGGAATATAATTTTACAGTAGAGTATCTAAAGGGTAAAGATAATTATGTAGCCGATGCGCTGTCTAGAATAACAATCATCGACTTGAAAAACATACATTTAAACATTAAAATTCTGAAAGTCACTACCAGAAACCAAAGTAGACAAAAATCCTGCGCAGGAAAAGAAAAAACATAATTGCATAAGCAATCCATATGTATGCACAAAATCAGCCAACTTAAAGTGGCACCTTGGGAAAATATCTTTGAACATGTTTCAATTGATAATTTTAAAAATATGGGCAATTATATATTGAAATCATTAAGAGTAGCGCTACTCAACCCGGTGACCGTAATTAAAAATAATAAAGAAAAAGAAGCTATATTGTCTACGCTATATTAAAGAAGCTATATTTCACGATAATCCAATACAAGGTGGTCACACAGGCATTACTAAAACCTTGGCCAAGGTCCAGACACTATTACTGGAAAAATATGTCCAAAGACATAAAAGAGTACATAAAGAAATGTCCTAAATGCCAAAAGTCCTAAATGCCAAATAAGACCCCATTAACTATAACTGAAACTCCACAAAGAGCTTTCGATAGAGTCATTGTGAATACGGTTGGTCGGTTGGAAAACTTTATTTTTATCTTCTTGTTAATATCATTTATTAAACTTTGTACAGTCTATGTTAGAAAATAACTCCATTAAATTACGTTATTTTTCAAAAGGAGGGAGATGTAATATGCACATATATGCACAATTAATATCTTATATATATCGACCACCCACTGTACCAAGAGTACTTAAAGGGTACACATTGTAAAACTTGTCGCAGTGTTTATGTTATTCAAGGTCTCGGTCATAAACCTAAGTGCACCGAAATATGAATCGCCCGCTGTGCCTTTGCCGTACGCCGAAAAGTGCATATGTCCGCATATACGTAACACTAGTGGACCTTATGCATGTTCACATACCTCCGCCTAAGCGAATATATATACATAACATAACTATATACTTAAGAATACATAACCGTCTCTCTGCTGCCGTTTTGGGTAGCGCAGCTACGAGACTTAGACCTCCTTTAACTTCTAAGTAAATTTGTAAAATCAGAAACTCCTATGAGCTCGGAGCGGCAACAACAGCCGCTCCCGACCCAAATATAATAAAGAGGAATAAACTAAACTCCGGCTGTTTATTACATTAAAATCCTTGGGAACTTCGATGGAACTTTGATACAAGACAAAGCTCCCGGACCAGATCAGTCCGTGGTCCACAATCATCGAACTAGCGACGAAATTTCGGAGTATAGAGACCCCTGGTGCAACTGCAGTTTTTATAAGAAAAATTCTTTAAGTCAGCATAGAAAGAAAATCGTTGCTAGAGGGTTAGGGGTGAATATGCGACCCCTAAGTATGCATCACCTCTTCCCAACCCATCTCAGAAAAATTGGTTAGCTAGGTGATACCTTGGCTATTTAGTAACTAAGTAGTTATAAGTTGTTATGAAACAATTTCAAATTTAAAAAAAAATAATCCCTACAAGAAAAAGCTTGAAGTTCAGGTCCCCATCCAAGTTGGGATGAAGGAGTAAGCGAGACGGACGGAGTCGGTCAGGGAGCCCCGTTGCAGTTTTGGTCACTAAAGGGAAATAGATGATAGCACGTTCCCAGAGGGTTCATTGAACTCTAGTGAGAGAAATGAGATGGATAGCATAAGAAGTCATGAAATAATTGTAATAAGCTTATTTTTAAGTAAAGTTTTGATGTGAGTCTTGACAAACACTCCCCGAGTTAAGACGTGCCTAAAATTTAAGCGGAAGCTGCGTTAGCACTAAAGCTATAATTATTATAAGCTATTATATTACGTTAGAAACATGAGTAATATTAAAATTAATGTTACCAAAGAGCTATTGAACTTATTCTACTTAGATATTAAGCCCAACAATAAGAACTTAGATATATACAAAGTTAAACACATTGGTAACGCAGTTGTTAATATAGAACCCCTCCCATAAAACCAAAGAAATCTTACAGCGCTACCGTTGCCAGGAATTTGGACACACAAAGTCTGTTCCAAAACTCACAGATGTGTGAAATGCTCTTAGTCATCCCAGTAACATTTTTCCAATAGACAAAGAACAACCACCGAATGAAGATCAACTTGCTAGTTACAAAGGGTGTAAAGTTTATCAGGAACTTATATAAAAAAAAAAGTAAGCAGTAATCATGTGCTCCGTCTAATAATTCGACTCAACAACCCAAGGATTATCAATCATGCAATCAAGCTGCTGAAGGAAAAAATATCTCAAACAAGTCCCTAGAAAGAATAGAACAGCTTCTAGAAAAACAATTTCAACTTACGAATAATTTACTCAATATGATAATGTTACTTGTAAACAAGCTATACAAATAATCCTAAACTTAGGAATATGGACTGACAATGGGCGTTCCAACCATGTAAATGAAATATCTTTATTTTTAAAAACGAATGAAATTGACGTGATGCTTATCTCAGAAACTCACTTTACTAGCAAATCTTATTTTAGAATTATTGGATACGACACAGTAAGAGCTGATCAACCACCAGATAAAGCTCATGGGGGTGCTGCAATTATTGTCAAGCAGGACCTTCAGTTTCAAATCATGGACAGTACTAGGGAAAACGCTATGCAGGCTGCAACAATTAATATAAAATGATGTATGTATCAATAACAGCGATTTACCTCCCAGATTTATAATAAAAGAGCTTGATTTTCAAAACTTTTTCCAATGACTGGGCACAAAGTTTATTGTTCTTTTTTTCGAGCTGCCGCGTAACGTACGGCTCGAATCGCGGGAATAGATCCGAGATAGTTTAAGAGAAGAGTAGGAGAAAGATATTTCAAGGAAGAGTGTTGCACAGATAAGGCGGTTAATATAAGCGATTTAAGATGGTTAGTGGAGCAAAGTGACAAGATATGGTAGAGACCCTTGTCCGAACATAATACCCTGAACGGATCGTGTTGGGAATATGTCGAACTATAATGGATGAGGAGTGGAGGACGAGAGTTTCTAGTCCTACTAAATTTACGCGTTTTAGTAAATGCTGGCTGTCTACATTTCCATAAATAAGATTATATAGAAACATGATACCCAGCATCGTTCTACTGTTTGCATTAAAGTCTACCTTTGTGAACTTCGTTGCTTCATCAGCAGGATTTATTTTAGAAGGAACGTATCTCCAGTTGCCGACATTAGTTGTTTCTTGTATTTCACCTAAACGTTGAGCTACAAAGGTTTTAAATAGTTTTCTGCTAGACTTTAGCCAGTACAAAACAATTTGAGAGTCCGTCCATAAATATACTTTACTTATGGGTAATTGTAACGATTCCAATAGTGATTTGCTTATTCTAGCTCCTAGTAAGGCACCCTTTAATTCCAGCCTTGGGATTGATATAGGCTTAAGGGGAGCGACCCTTGACTTGGCTGTTATTAACATACAATCGATGGACCGATCTCTTTTAAAACGAATGTATGCACATGCCGCGTATGCATATTTGGAGGCGTCAGAGAATATATGTATCTGAATGTCACAATCATTTAAAGGTAATTTTGTCATAAGTCTTGGTATTGTAAAGTTTTTGATTTTTTGGAATGATTTGCAGAGCGTTTTCCAAATCAAAAAATGCTCGTCTATTATTTCGTCGTCCCAGCCAATACCACTGTCCCATATGGCTTGTAAAAGTATCTTATTTGTTATAAGAAGGTTTGACAAGAAACCTAATGAGTTGAAGATAGACATTGTAATCTTCAGAACGTCACGCTTAGTTGGTCGTCGGGATGTGTTTACTATTTCATTATGTGATTTCGTGAATTGTAGATTATAGGTAAATGTATCGTTTTCGAATTTCCAAATTAACCCCAAGACACGTTCTTCTGTTAGTGTTTTTATTTTTAGCGAAGCCTGAGCTTTGTTGTGACAATTGAGTGGAACTATTTGATTGAGGACCTCTACTGAATTTGATATCCAGTTACACATCTGGAATCCGCCTTGTTTGTGAACAAATGATACGTCTTTAATCAGTTGAACGGCGCTGTCTATGTCATCAGCTCCAACAAAACTTTGCTTGCACTCAAGTTTACTTTACAGTTTTTATCTATGTTGTTGGGAATTGATTGATCACCATCGTCAGACTTGTTTGTTTTTATGTTTTCAAAATTGTCTTTGTGCAAAAGGCTGTTAAGATTTACAATTGTTAATATTGCATTGCCTTTTATGTTTACAATCTTTTAGTAAATGATTTTTACCGAGGCAAGAGATACACAAGCCATTTTGAGAAACATGCTCGCAGCGCTTGTCGATATGTAAATCTTTAAATTTGAAACAAGTTGTAACATAATGATCACTCAGCTTGCAATAATTACAAAATCCTTTGTTTTTGCTTTTGTTCGTGCCATCCCGAATACCTGAAACTGTCAGTGTGCAGTCTTTCGACTTGTTGAGATTCTGCCCAAATCCTAAAACTGTGGCAGCTTTGTTGGACTCGCCCAGCCATGATTGAAATACAATAATTTTTGGCTCAGAAGGTTGTATCTTTTGACAATGTTTGATGAAGGCGATACGTTGAGGTACGGGCAGTTTGTCCTACATTTATCAAAGTGTGAATAAGATTGTTGATTATGTCGTAGAATGCAAAAAGCTTTTCGAAATTGTTTCTCACGAACTTATTATGTGAGATGGATCCCCATAGCGCTCTTGTATCGATATCGATAATTGAGTCGACATTATCTGGTAAAACCAATAGTGACTGAACACATTCTTTAGTACGTCCTACTAGAGCCTTTTTAAGTCTACTTAGGTTTTCATAATTAGTAAAATTACAACTTTTTGTACTATTTTCAAATTCAGCATTTATCAAAGTGTGAATAAGATTGTTGATTATGTCGTAGAATGCAAAAAGCTTTTCGAAATTGTTTCTCACGAACTTATTATGTGAGATGGATCCCCATAGCGCTCTTGTATCGATATCGATAATTGAGTCGACATTATCTGGTAAAACCAATAGTGACTGAACACATTCTTTAGTACGTCCTACTAGAGCCTTTTTAAGTCTACTTAGGTTTTCATAATTAGTAAAATTACAACTTTTTGTACTATTTTCAAATTCAGCATAGAATATGGGCCACTCTAATTTGTCCCCTGAAAATGATGGAAGATCTTGTTTGATAGTCTGTCTCGCCATGAACGTTCCGATTTGGTAATGGTTAGTAATTTCGTTCTCAGACATATTTTCGTTTTCAAACTTAAGTCTACGTTGAGCACCATCAACCCACTCACGCGTACGGATATCTTTGTTGTCGTCGTCATCAATTTTGGAGACAACATTCCAATTCTGCTACCTGTCGGATCCCAATTGTGCCAGTTGTAATTTTTGCTCGAGCTCCAATTGTTCCAGCTGATCTCGAAGTTTCTGCTGCTTTTTCAAGTACTCAAGCTGTACCTGAAGTCGTTGAACCTTGGTTGAGTTGCGGGAGGATTGGCTTCCTTCGGAGATATGTGACCTTGCGGAGCCTTCACAGATCTGTCCAGATGGATTGGGTGTACCTAGAATCGCCGGTGTAGACGCAACCATTTTTTTGTTGCGATTTTCCATGATGGTTACTTCTTGCTCCGATAGTTCGGGTGTGGGTGTGTCGATAACCCTGTCGTCTTCGGTTTTTTGTTGTGTGCTTTTATCCTTTTGTAGCTTTTTTCCTGGTAATTTCTTTTTTGATCCTGTTGGTGCCATAATGCTGTCCGCGTCTTATTTTACCGTCACAGAGATCGTGGTGAAATTATTATATTTTTTTTTTTGCACAGTTATTCCGCGAATTTACTAACACACACAACTTAAGTCGTCTTTTTGTTAGTGTGTAGGTAATCTGGGCCAATAGCGAAATCTATTTCACAATCCATTTGCTGTACAGTTGACATCGAAGGACCATTGTTGTTGTTAACCTGTAGTTACATCGACGACCGAAAATAATACGCAGGCCTTTGACTTTGAATTTTTGCCTATTCCGCTGTTGACGCCTTCTTTTCTTTTCACATGTATATATATATCTTATTTTTAGTGTTACCATTCTTATTTTTATAATTAATCTTCTAGAACTTAATTCTAAGGTATTTTTGAACACTGTCTTTTCCCGTTGTTATCTTTTTAATTTCAAATAATACGAAGTAGTAATATTAATATAACACATATTCTATGTGATCTTGGTGTACTCCGTATTGAGGACTCCAGACTCACGATCCATACTCAGGAATCGGACGGACCAATGATATATATAACGTTTTAGTTATGTATGGGTCATTCAATTCTTTTGACCATCTTTTAATAAAACTAGGACTCCTAGATCGTTAACCAGCGTTAATCATTCTAAGGCATTCCCATAGAGAAAGTACATAGCCTGGTGAGGACTAGATCGGTAAAAAGACATGAGTTTACATTTCGACCTATTAAGCTTTAGATTATTTGCTAAACACCAATTTTGAAGATTATCCAAATTGGATTGAAGTCTAGACTGGGCGCTAGTGAATTTATACTGAAGGCATAGCTTAACGTCATCAGCGTACATAAGTACAAGTGAATTAGTTAAGGCAAGGGGCAAGTCGTTAATAAACAGTGTAAAAAGTAGAGGTCCAAGATGGCTTCCTTGGGGCACCCCAGATGTTGCGCGGACTAACCGCGAGGTAACATCTTTAAAGAAGACACGTTCTCCCAGATAAGTAGCTCGCGATCCAGATAAGAAGATCAGTTGGGAATCCCAAAAGACTGAGTTAACTTATAAGAAGGGAATGGTTAACAGAGTCAAATGCTTTACTGAAGTCAGTGTAAATGACGTCTGTTTGTAAGCCATTTCGGAAACCATCCGTGATAAAAGATGTTAGCTCCAATAAGTTGGTAGTGGTGGAGCGGCGCTTCATGAAGCCATGCTGGCACGGTGTTATTTTTGAACTACATAGGTGTTGCAAATGTGGAGTGATAAGTTTTTCAAAAAGCTTTGGAATTGCTGACAATTTAGAAATGCCTCTATAATTTGCAGTTTTGGAACAATATGACTTTGTGTGTCCAAATTCCTGGCAGCGTCTATAATTTGCAGCGATTTTTTCCCTTTTTAATGCAGCGGTATAATGAAGGATTCCTTCCACATAAGGGGAAAGATTGAAGTTTCCAGCGATAGATTAAAGAGTTTAACGAGAGGTTTGCACAGAGCCTCGGCGCAGTTCTTCAGAACACAGCCTGGTACACCATCAGGGCCTGGCGAATACACGGGATTGACCTTAAGAAGATCCGATAACACACCACTTTGATCGAAAGATGGGCGAAATATAAGATTGGCTGATTGGATATCATAAGTGTAAGGCTGAGCTGAGCTGCAGCTAGGTGAATACGTAGTTTGAAAAAACTGTGCAAAGAGATCGGCCATTGCCTGATCAGTGTTCGCATAAGAGTTTTCAAACGTAAGCAGAGTTTGAGTTTGATACATGTTTGCGCTTAGTGTTTAAAAAGTTATAGAACTGCTTCGGATCCTGAGTAAACTGAATCCTACAGCGGCGAATATAATTCCTATAACATTCTGCGTTATGCCCGGTGAAACTGGACCGAGCTACTAAGAATCTTGAATAACTAACCGTTCAGCCAGATAATCTATGTTGATTTTGAATTTATTTTGACTTTACGAACTTTAAAGTCACCTAGAGCTATCAGCTGGTCACCACCAGACAGACGATCGAAAAGCAAACGAATAGCGAACAAATGTTGCCAGTATTTGGCGGTTCGGACGAAGGTGGTATGTAAGAACAGGTTTTTTTTTTGCTTTGCTTTTATTTCTTGAATCTTCTCTAAAAAGAGATTAAAAGGACTAAAAAGAGGTGTATCAAATGTTATATTTTTAACTTAAGTAACAGTCATATTGACTGATACAGAGTTAAACGGCCCTAAAAATCGATTGTTGGGTTGGAAGGCCGTTGCGTCGCAGGCGGGATCTGCTAAAAACCCGATTCAATCCCTGAACGAGGGGATTTGGGTGAGAAGACAGTTTTTCTTTGTAGGACTCTTTTTGCTTCTGAATTTCGTCTTCCACTGCGAGGATGCCCAGATCCCGGTGGATGTTTTTAATGCGAACATACCAAGGCGCCCCAGTGATAGTTCTCAAGATTTTTGATTGTGCGTGCTGTATGATGTCTATGTTGGTGCTGCTTGCGTTCCCCCACAGTTGGGAGCCATACGTCCAGATTGGCTGTAGGACTGAATTTTAGAGTAGTAGCTTGTAGTCGAAGTGGCGATCGTGAGTTTATGATGAAGCTGAGCGTATTTCGGATGTTAATCTGTTCACTTGCTCGATGGTTCCGTGGTTTCTTCGGAAGCCAATTTGGTGTGCCGGGATAATTTTGCAAGCTTTCAGATGTGGTTTTATTCGAGTTAGCAAGCATTTTTCAAACAATTTAGACACACAAGATAGAAGGCTTATTGGTCTGGTGTTGTGTGGTCTTTTCCAGGCTTCGGTATCATTATAATGATGGATTTCTTCCACTTTTTTGGAAAATAGCCAAGATTAATGATACCATTAAAAAGTTTGCAGACGACCTCTATAGCGCATTATGAAAGTTCGATCAGGATCTTTGGCGTCAGTAAATCACCACCGGGAGCTTTTTTTGTTTTATCCCTCTTATGAATTTTTCGATTTCGTTCGGCCGGAATGAAGGTGCAGTTGACTGAGGGGCAGACTCTGGCTGAATGACTGGCAGAAGGAATGAATTTGAGGCAGGGTTTGGCTGGAAGACACTTTCGAGATGTGTAGTGAATGTTTCAGCTCGGTCTTCGTCGCTGCGAGCCCAGCATCCTGTTTCTTATCGGGGTGGTCGTTTCGATTGGGGCGGTAAGATTTGAGTGGGCCCTCCACAGAGGATACTTTGTGCTTGTTGGTAAAAGATTCTGGATGTAGTTGGATGTGTTGGTGAAGAGCCTGGTCAAGTGATCGTGTTGCTTTCCTAAGGCGTTGCATTGAAGCTGGTGATCTGCTGTTTTGCGAATCACAACGCGTGCGCCTCTTTTCTCGCACGAGCTGTTCAATTTGCTGATTAGATTTGTGGTATTTGTTTCGGTCTACTTCCTTCCCTTGAGGAGTAGAGATTTTGGCTGCCGCAACGAGTACTTCTTCCAGGGCACTCGTAGTGTAATCGATGTCCGATTCCATGTTAAACTCCGAGGCAAGTTCTATGTCACGTACTTTTTGTATTTAAGCCAGTTCGTTTTTGGCGATGTCAGGCTGAGGGGGTGTTTAGTTATTTCTGGGCTTTGAAGAAGCGTTAAAAGCACAGTCTGATGATAAGTCCGGGACTGCTTTGGCACTTATTAGATTGCAAAGTATGTTTTTTGTCACCGCAAAATCAATAAGGTCTGGGAGCTTGCGTGGGTCGGTTGGCCAGTATGTGGAGCTACGAGAAGTTGGGTCGGGTGAAATGATATTTTTTTTTTAAAAAAAAGGGTGCAATCGATTGCCCATCAAATGACCACAAATGACCATCAATATTTTGAAATGACCACTTTTCCATTGAATGGAAAATATTCAAAATGAAAATTTTCGAAAATTTTAACATTTGACTTTTTGAATTTTTTTTTTTAAATCGAAATAAACCAAAATGACCTCCAATGGTTATCTTTTGAGAATTTTGAAAAAACTTTTAGTTATTGAAATACTTAAGTGTTCAGTTTAGCTCATTTTTTTCACAGGTAAAACAAAATTTCAAAAAAACTACTGAAATCGTTTGTCAATAGTGTGATAAGCAATGACCATCAATATTTTCAACTGACCTACCTACCCTTTTGAAATTATTTAAAATTGAACATAGTTAAACATTTTTCAAAAATTTCAAAATCGACTTTTTGAATTTTTTTTTTCAATATCGAAATAAACGCAATTGACCACAAATGGTCATGTTTTAGAACTTTAAAAAAACTTTTAATTTTTAAAATATTTAAGTTTTTAGTTTTGGTCATTTTTTGGACAGGTAAAAAAAAATTTCAAAAAAAACTACTGAATTCGTTTTCCATTAGGGTGACAAACAATGACCATCTTTAAAAATTTTAAAATAACATTTACTTTTTGAGATACTTGATTCTCAAAGTCTTAAAAATAAAAAAATTAAAAAACCAAAAGATGACCATCATGGCCCATAGCCTAAAACATATAAATTTTAAAAAAAAATCGATTTCCATCATTGCCCATCCCTTAAAACTTAAAAATTTTACAAAAAATCTATGCCCATCATGGCCCACATCTAAAATCATACAAATTTTACAAAAAAAACTGTGCCCATCACTGCCCATATCTTTAAACTTAGAAATTTAACAAAAACAAGTAAGGAAAGCTAACTTCGGGCGGAGCCGAAGTTTATATACCCTTGCAGTTGAGTCGCAGTCCGCTATCTTATGTAAAAAATTTCATACCCTCTGCAAGGGTATAAAAATCATGACCATCATTGCCCATCCCTTAGAACTTAAAATTATCTATGCTCATAGATAATTCAAAAATCTATGCTCAAAAAAATCTATGCTCAGCATGGCCCACATCTTAAAACCTAAAAATTTAACAAAAAAATCTATGCCCAGCATGGCCGACATCTTAAAACTTAAAAATTTTACAAAAAAATCTATGCTCAGAATGGGCAACAGCTTTAAACTTAAGAATTGTACAAATAAATCAATGTCCATCGCTTAAAACTTAAAAACTTAAATAATTTGTAGGTTCTTGCAATTTGAAAATTGGAAGTATAATATTAAGAAGGTTTATGTTAAGAAAAATACATCATCTAATTTGTATTGCTTAAAAAGTCTTGTTGGCACCTAGTGCCAAGACCTACTACCCTATATGCACACTTAGTAATTTGATCCAATCAATATCATGCATGTCGCAATATACAAACCCACTAACCGATTTTCTCACCTATAAACAATTAGTAATAAGCATAAAACTATATCCAACCTATTAACCCAGCACTAGTAGACGGCGCCAAAAGCAGAAGCAGCATATCAGCGGGAAGAATGACCGACTGACCGATGCAAGTAAAAACCAGCCAGCTAAGCCGAAATGCGCAAGCAGTACATGAACAAACAATCTGAGTCAGCAGACTCAGAGGTGGGTGACCCTGGCATTAACCTTAGTTTAGCACGTCCAGAACTTTGACCTTTCTTAGATTTAATGATGTATAATTTAGCATCTTATATAAGAGTTATTCTTCTGAAATAAAGACAGTTCCGAAATCAGAGTCAATCGTCTCGTTACTCAGTGTCTGAACCACGGCACTTAAAATCAACCTACTTCTAGTGATCCTGTGTAAAACGGGTCACAAGTAGAATCCGCGGCATACCAGTCTACTTCGAGTGTTGCTCCCGTGAAACGGACCGCCAGTAGACCCCGCGGTACCTAACTACTCCAAGTGTTGCTCCCGTGAAACGGACCACGAGGAGACCCCGCGGCATACCAGTCTAGCTCGAGTGTTGCTCCCGTGAAACGGACCACCAGCAGACCCCGCGCTATCTAACCTACTTAGAGTGTTGCTCCCGTGAAACGGACCGCCAGTAGGACCGGCCGATAAGGAATCAGCCGAACCACCATACCACCGGTACTTGAGGAAAACCACCCCAGGACTTCAAGCACATCAACTCATGCCTGATCACAGCAAGCGTCTGGCCAACCCGAGCAGTCCCTTGCAGAATCCAGGTAAATTTAGTCAGGACTATTTACGGTTTTGACTACGACTCCGGGACCTACCGTTACTCCCGTGAGTTCAAGTTTGACGTAGTTGCCGCATAACGCCCTACGGACGAACATTTGGTGACCCCGACGTGATCCTTTAGGATCACAACTTGAACACAAACCTCAACGCAATTTAACTCAACGAAAAAAAAAAAAAAAAAAAAGGGAGAGAGGAGAGATACATTGCAACAATGGGATCAGAATCAGACCCCGTAATCCAAATGCTCATTGATGAGCAAATTGAAAGCAACATAGTCATTCAAAGGCTAATAAGAAACTTCACTAAGGACTCCGCAGAGCGTAAACTCAAGGGAGGATACTTCGATGAGAAACTCAGACAGCTCACTCACTCATGGACCCAGTTTAAAAAAAATGATGCCAAGCTCAAGGAGCTAGCACTAAGTCCTGAGATTTGGTGACCCCGACGTGATCCTTTAGGATCACAACTTGAACACAAACCTCAACGCAATTTAACTCAACGAAAAAAAAAAAAAAAAAAAAAGGGAGAGAGGAGAGATACATTGCAACAATGGGATCAGAATCAGACCCCGTAATCCAAATGCTCATTGATGAGCAAATTGAAAGCAACATAGTCATTCAAAGGCTAATAAGAAACTTCACTAAGGACTCCGCAGAGCGTAAACTCAAGGGAGGATACTTCGATGAGAAACTCAGACAGCTCACTCACTCATGGACCCAGTTTAAAAAAAATGATGCCAAGCTCAAGGAGCTAGCACTAAGTCCTGAGAATGAGTATTTCACAAAGGCCAAAGCGCTAGAAGAGCTTGTGAAAAAATATGAAGCAATATTTTCGGATGGAATCCCATCAGTGTCAGGCCCGTCACAAAGGCCCCGGAAAACAGGCGAAAATCTCGAGCCAAAGGCACAAGCATCACGAGGAAACGAAGGAGAAGACCTTCGATTAACATCATTAAAACGAAGACATGAAGGACGATTAAACGATATGGAAGACTTGCTGTGCAACCGCACCGAAGGACGGGAAGTGTCCACACACGTCAGACAACACATGAAGGAGCTATGGAAGGAAATCGTCACGGGATACCATGATCTCATCGTCCTGGAACCAGCCATAAAAAATGATGATCACACCGATGACAGATTTCAGGTTGTACGAGCAGAATATTTTTCGCTTTTGAGCGAAGAATCGAAGTCAACTTCAGCATCAACACAAAAACTCGCGATTGCACCTCCGTTTGTAATACCACCAGTAGAAATTCCAAAGTTTGACGGAGACTACCGGCATTGGCTACGATTCTACGAAATTTTTACGGAATGCATCCACGATCAAGACTACAGTGATGCAGTAAAATTCCGTCATTTGGAGAATCATGTAACAGGTGAAGCACAAAACCTAATCGCAACGTCGATTGGCGGACAGACCAGTTACCAGGATGCATGGCAACGACTAAAGAATCGATACCACAATGAACGGCTGTTGATTAAATCCGCGATTCAAGAGCTTTTCGGACACCCCAGAACAAATGGATCAGCGGACCAGCTGCGCAGCTTACATGATACCGTGCTCCGAACGGTCGCCACTCTCGACGCACTCAAAGTGTCAACAGACAACTGGGACCCAATCTTGATACACATCATTGAGGAAAGATTGGATCCACACACGCTGTCAGCTCTAGAACTAGCCGTCACCGATCCAACCAATCGACAATCTCTGAAGCAGATGTTAGAAAACCTTGAGCGTCAGGCAACCAGTCAAGTAACAATGCAGAAAAATACGTCGGCGGCTCCACTTCCATCCAGTTCATCACGATGGGTGTGTTCAGCCACAGCCCTGCTTACAGATAAGCCCACCGTTCTTTTACCAACCGCCCAAGTGGCAATACATGGCCCAGCCGGAACCCATCAGCAATGCCGCACACTCCTAGATTCTGGATCACAGATTAACATAATCACCAGAAGGATGGCTGACACACTTGGACTACAATTGGAGCCATCAACCCTGAACATCGCTGCACTGGGAGGAACAACAACAAGATTAGGAAAAAATGCTGTGGTGACCCTATCATCATTAACCACTGACTTCCAAGATCAAATCAACGTCGTTGTACTACCGGAAATAATGCCCAATCAACCATCCCACCCTATTCAAGCGCCAAGAAATATCTCACCTCAGTTGCGCTTAGCCGATCCTGAATTTACGCAGCCCCAGAATATTGATCTGTTGTTGGGCGCCGAAATCATCTCCCAGCTTATGAGGCCACAACAGACATATTTGGGAGAAGGACAACCACTACTAAAAAATACCGCGCTTGGATGGATTGTGATGGGGCCAGTGCGACCGGAATCAGCTCCTAATAGCAAGGCAGAACAAGTCGTCGGTAATACGACGGCTTGGACACCGGAAGCTAACGAGCCACGACAAAGTTTGATTGCATGCATCGGCAAGGAGCAAATAGTAAAATCCGGAAGAGTACATAGTTCCCCACTCATTGCGGATCAACAAGAAGCTAACGAGCCACGACAAGATCAACAAGGAGAGCCGCAGACGGACCCCAATCCACAAGCCCAAGGTTGTCAACTCACAACTGAAGAGCACAGAGTGAAAGGGCCACTAACTAAGGAAATTCAAGGAGTAGAAGTCACCTCCTATCTGGCATGGGTAACATGCATCTCCGAAAGGGAGCAAGAAGCAAGGTCTAGAGAGGACCAAGAGTCCTGTATGCGCACTGACCAACCAGAAAAAAGGTGTAGTACTTCATGGGATGCCCAAGGAGAATGGTTACGAGGGCGCGCAACAAGGCGAAGGAGACAACAGGTCGGATAGAATTATCGTTGGTAGAGATCTCACCCACATGATTCAAAATTTTTTTTGTAGTTACTTTAGATTTTTAGTAATTAGTTTTAAGATACACAATATTTTCTAGCGCAAGGGTACACATCGGTTCACTAAGACGGTCGAACAACAACGCACAGCCCCTATTATTGAGTACCTCAATGGGGGGGGAGAATGTTGGCACCTAGTGCCAAGACCTACTACCCTATATGCACACTTAGTAATTTGATCCAATTAATATCATGCATGTCGCAATATACAAACCCACTAACCGATTTTCTCACCTATAAACAATTAGTAATAAGCATAAAACTATATCCAACCTATTAACCCAGCACTAGTAGACGGCGCCAAAAGCAGAAGCAGCATATCAGCGGGAAGAATGACCGACTGACCGATGCAAGTAAAAACCAGCCAGCTAAGCCGAAATGCGCAAGCAGTACATGAACAAACAATCTGAGTCAGCAGACTCAGAGGTGGGTGACCCTGGCATTAACCTTAGTTTAGCACGTCCAGAACTTTGACCTTTCTTAGATTTAATGATGTATAATTTAGCATCTTATATAAGAGTTATTCTTCTGAAATAAAGACAGTTCCGAAATCAGAGTCAATCGTCTCGTTACTCAGTGTCTGAACCACGGCACTTAAAATCAACCTTCTTCTAGTGATCCTGTGTAAAACGGGTCACAAGTAGAATCCGCGGCATACCAGTCTACTTCGAGTGTTGCTCCCGTGAAACGGACCGCCAGTAGACCCCGCGGTACCTAACTACTCCAAGTGTTGCTCCCGTGAAACGGACCACGAGGAGACCCCGCGGCATACCAGTCTAGCTCGAGTGTTGCTCCCGTGAAACGGACCACCAGCAGACCCCGCGCTATCTAACCTACTTAGAGTGTTGCTCCCGTGAAACGGACCGCCAGTAGGACCGGCCGATAAGGAATCAGCCGAACCACCATACCACCGGTACTTGAGGAAAACCACCCCAGGACTTCAAGCACATCAACTCATGCCTGATCACAGCAAGCGTCTGGCCAACCCGAGCAGTCCCTTGCAGAATCCAGGTAAATTTAGTCAGGACTATTTACGGTTTTGACTACGACTCCGGGACCTACCGTTACTCCCGTGAGTTCAAGTTTGACGTAGTTGCCGCATAACGCCCTACGGACGAACAAGTCTAACACGTAATTTTTGGAAAATTTTCAACTTATACCTGTCATGGGGAAATCCAGAAAATGTACACAGACAGGTCATAAAAGAAACAGTTACAGTAGTTTGGGAAAACACTTAAAACAAAAAAAGTTAAAAATTATACAAAATACATATTATACGGATTGCATTAAACATAGCTGCCATATAATTGATTGATCGGAAATGCCATAACTTCCTTGTTTTTAAAGTTAGAAGGATGGGAGTTTCAAGGGATTCCTCTTTGGGCAAAATAATTCGATATGCCAAATTTCATAAGGATCGGTGAACTATATACGATCCGCTATATATCTAGTAATATAAGATGCGTGGCGCCACTTAGCGGACTGCGACTCAACTGCAAGGGTATATAAACTTCGGCTCCGCCCGAAGTTAGCTTTCCTTTCTTGTTTTTGTTAAATTTTTAAGTTTTAAGATATGGGCAGTGATGGGCACAGTTTTTTTTTTTTTTAATTTGTGTTTTTAGATGTGGGCCATGATGGACATAGATTTTTTGTAAAATTTTTAAGTTTTAAGGGATGGGCAATGATGGAAATCAAATTTTTTTTTAAATTTATATGTTTTAGGCTATGGGTCATGATGGTCATCTTTTGGTTTTTTAATTTTTTTATTTTTAAGACTTTGAGAATCAAGTATCTCAAAAAGTAAATGTTATTTTAAAATTTTTAAAGATGGTCATTGTTTATCACACTAATGGAAAACGAATTCCGTAGTTTTTTTTGATATTTTTTTTTTACCTGTCCAAAAAATTACCAAAACTAAAAACTTAAATATTTTAAAAACGAAAAGTTTTTTCAAAATTCTAAAAGATGACCATTTGTGGTCAATTGCGTTTATTTCGATATTGTTATTTCGATATGGTCATTGTTTATCACACTAATGGAAAACGAATTCAGTAGTTTTTTTTGATATTTTTTTTTTACCTGTCCAAAAAATGACCAAAACTAAAAACTTAAATATTTTAAAAACGAAAAGTTTTTTCAAAATTCTAAAAGATGACCATTGCGTTTATTTCGATATTGAAAAAAAAATTCAAAAAGTCGATTTTGAAATTTTCGACAAATTTTTAACTATTTTAAATTTTAAATAATTTCAAAACGGTAGGTGGTCATTTGAAAATATTGATGGTCATTGTTTATCACTCTATTGTTAAACGATTTCAGTAGTTTTTTTGAAATTTTGTTTTACCTGTGAAAAAAATGAGCTGGTCATTTCAAAATATTGATGGTCATTTGTGGTCTTTTGATGGGCAATCGATTGCACCCTTTTTTTCCAAAAAATATCATTTCACCCTACCCATCTTCTCGTAGCTAGTATGTGGGACTTCTAGGGGATGTGGTCATTTGATGGGCAATCGATTGCACCCTTTTTTTTTTTTTAAAATATCATTTTACCCGACCCATCTTCTCGTAGCTAGTATGTGGGACTTCCAGGTGTTTCCCCTGTTTTCCTGTAGTCCAGTTTATTTCTCACATTTATAATTGCATTGTACAATTGCCTTGCTCTGGGAGTCACTAGACGTGATCCCCAGTGCGTGTGTTTGGCGTTGTAGTCTCCTGCGGCTATAAAACGATCCCCAAGTGAATTGTAGAAGTTCATAAATGTTCCTTCCGAGATTGAGAAACGAGGAGGGCAGTAAACTGCAAGGATTGAAATGCTTCCGTTTCTTGACTGAATTTGTATCGATGTGGCCTGCAAGAAGTTTGTTGAAAAACTTTTGTGAAAATAGTGTTTTAAACGTTCTTTGATTAGAACTCCAGTTCCGCCGTGGGCTTTCCCTTCTGGATGATCTGTGTGGCAGATTGTATAGCCTCTTATTTGAAAGTTGGATCTGCTTGTAAGATGCGTTTCCACCAGTAGCATAACGTCAATATGGATATCGATCAAGAATCGTGACAATTTTAGTTTATGCCGTGAGACACCATTGGCGTTCCACATTGATATTCATAGAGTCTGCATAGATTATTTAGACTGTTGGGCAACGAGCAGCTGTATCACCATGTTCTGGTTTTTAACAAGTGTTTGCATGGTCGTTTTCATGAATGACATAAGCTCCATCATACTTTGTTGGACAAAGTTGTTATGGAACAGGTAACATACAAAGATAGATCAGACAAAGTGTTTTTGATGCAAAGAAATTCAATGTCACCAAACTCTTGTGATTTTACCTCTTCAGAAGGGAGTTTGGAGTTTACAGTGATTAACAATCCTCCTCCCCTTCGCAGAGTTCTATCACATCTAAAAGTGGTGTACCTACTAGGAACTGGTGTACCAAGTTTCTGTAAAGACTATAATGTGATATGCAAAGGAAGAACTATCAGAATACAGTTTGCACAGTTTACTACGTAACCCTCTAGTATTCTGTTAGGTAAGTGTTAGTGAATACATAAGTAATACATTTTTGAAGCGATGCCACAGAGGACATATTGAACAATTGCTCATTAAATGTAGAAGGCGACTTTAATGCCAAAACTTCCATGGTGGGGGTCCAGACTGACTAACCCGAAGGGATCGGAGTTATACAAATGCATACGAAACAATAATATAACAACTTTGTCAACAGGTAAGCCTATATACTGGATATGCCAGTCACAAACAACTGCACTGTTGCAACATATGCTGATGATACAGCCGTTTTGGCCACAAGCGAATCTAGAAATGAAGCTTCTGAACTTCTGCAGCGTGAGCTAGCCTAATTGAAGACTGGTTCCTTCGCTGGAAAATTAAAATAAACACTTAAAATCTGGCTTTTAAATGTTTATGTCTTTTTTTAAAGACCAGGTAGTTGCCTAAATTTTTTACCCAAATGAGTATCTGGGCTTGCATCTCGATCGCAGATTAACATGGAAAAATCACATAAAAGCCAAATGTCAGCAACTCAGACTTAAAACACAAAAAATGTCGTGGTTGATAAGTCGAAAATCGGAAACCTCTCTGGAAAAAAAATTCGCCTCTAAAAAGCTATATTAAAGCTTGTTTGGACTTACGCTTTGGGGAACAGCAAGCAACTCAAATATTGAGATACTACAGTCAAAAACTTTGAGACAAATTGTCAATGCTCCTTTTTATGTATCTAATGCAAATGTCCACAAGGATCTCAATATCCCAAATATACTCCTTATCATGAAAATAATTTAGCGTTAAGTCTAGTAGATAACAGCTTATCATTAAGAAGACTAAAAAGATAGCACACACTCGATCTCCCCGATATATAAAATCAATTAACAGAAACGATGTTGCGATGTAATAGCGGGGTTCGATAGCTCTAAAACTGAGACTAGTTTGCGTAGAAACAGACGGACAGACGGACATGCTCATATCGACTCAGGTGGTGATCCTGATCAAGAATATATATACTTTATAGGGTCGGAGATGTCTCCTTCACTGCGTTGCACACTTTTGACCAAAATTATAATACCCGTGGCAAGGGTATAAAAAAGAGAAATAAAATGGAAAATTAGGGAATAATTGTAAATTTTGGTGAAAAGTGAGTGAAACAGAGTTAAAAGAAGAAAAAATTTCCTAATTAGAAAAATAATTACGTTTGATGTAAAGGATTATTATTTTTTTGGTTTATTTTTGTTTTGTGCGATAAATCGGTGGACGCAGAAAAAGAGTGAGTTTGCTTAAAACCCCAATAATTCTACATGGAAGTAACCCAATTGATAAATTTTTCATATCTCTATTATAAGTTTTCACTTTTTACCATTTTTAGCATTTGTACCCTTGAATTGATGATAAATTATATTTTTAACGAATTTTGTTTTGTTTTTTGAAAACAAATTTTTATATATCTAAACCATTCTTGAACCACATATTTAAATATTTATATAATTTTTCATCATTACTTAATTTTGGTCAAAGTCATAGATGTAAAGAAACAAAGAAAAACCCAGAAAATTTTACAATGTCCATTTTAGTATTAATAAACTATTTTATAATGTTTGCTTAAAAATCAAAATTTTCTGATTTCCTAAACCCGCCTTAAAAGCGCTTGCCAACAAGCTAACTCGAAAAAGCCATAGTCAAGGAAGGGAGGGTATCGTTAGCTCCTAGAACATCAAGGAGTGATATATTGACCGATCCTACGAATTTGTCTTCTTTTTTTTCTTTCCTTCCTTCCTTTAATTAGCACAGCTTTCGGTCATAGCTCATTCAGTAGCTTATTTCGTCATGCTTTTCGCATAATTGTTTAAATTAAATAATAATAAGTCCTGACAAGGCACTCGTGATTGGCTAAACCCCCTAACACCAAGCCACCGAAAAGTCAGAGCCGGAATCATCGAACGTGCGGGCCATAGCGGGAGATCAACATCCAGCCTGCTAGTTCGTTACCCCATACACCACCGTGGTGGTATCTGCCGCTGGCACCCTTTGAGAAAAAAGCCCTCACGCTTTCAGAGGTTTTAAATCAGATCTCATGCAGTACAATAAGGTACTTTGCACGGAAAAAAGGAATGCCTGGGCCAGTTTCTGCTGTAACATTCAGGGTACCTTGAATTTCGCCTAAAGTTCTTTCAAATACTAATGTTGACATCTCACCTAAAATCCTCTTAAATACTGCGTCTAATGTTGCCTATAAAGGTGACTGCGCACGAAGTTTTTTTATTCCCAACCCATCGCCCGAAGGATTACGGACCAATGAATTCCTTCGCCCTTCCCTTCAAGACAATGGAGATGGTCATTAGCCTTCACTTACATCTGACCATAAACTGACCATAAAGGGGGAGATGGTCATTAGCCTTCACTTACATCTGACCATAAACTCAAACGATATTTCAGGATTACAATACGCGTATAGGAAGGGATAATGTCACATCAAGCTGGATTTACACCCCTGTATGTCACCAGAGGGAACAGACTACTTTATAACCGTCAATCACCCCATCACAAGCTAAAATGTCTCCATCCTCTTGATGTCTACTACCACTAACCATACACATATAGACTTCTCATTTCACACAACGAAAATGGACGCAAAAATTTCTTACGACAGGCCCCAAAGAGAATCTTACTCTCATCCTTACGCTCATAATCTCACTGAACTTTGTTTGTTGTTCAGTCGCAGAGAAGTGTATCATCAAGAAGAAGGTTTTTCCGCGGTTAAACTAATCTTTATGTATGCGTGCTCCCACATTCACATACACGGTTTCATGTGCAGTCTCATTATCCGCCAGAAAGGCATATCTGTTCCAATTATTTTGATTATTATATAAACTAATATTAGTTATATAATATATAACTAATATATATATAGTATATATATATATTTTAGTTAAATATATATATATTTAATATTATAATTGTTGGGACTTGTGCCAGCATCAAAAATCATAATTATTTCTATTTCTATTCTCTCAGTGTAACCAGCCGCAGCGGTCCACTAATTGCCCGTTATCAGCTGCTCCATATTCTTTGTTTCTCCCAGATTCGCATGCGCTTTGTTGTTCTTTTGTAGCGCATGCAGTTTGGGAGCTTTGGTGGAGCTTCTGCGCAAGCTCTTAGGTTCTAGCACTTGTAATTCGGCATTGTTGGGATCGGCCGCTGCCGTTGTTTTGGGGTTAAATTGACCCAATAAAATTATTGAAATTAAATTGTGGATTCTTTATTAATTCGGTCGCTATCAAAACGCTGATAGCTCAACAATAATGATATACAGCCGACTTTATCATATTGCTGTCGTAGAATGATCGGAATTGGCATAACTTTGTTGTTTTTTAAGCTAGATGGATGGGACTTTCTACCGACTTCATTTTGGGCAACCTAATCCGATCTGCCAAATTTTATACGGTTTTCATTTTAGACAAAGTAATCCGATCTGCCAATTTTTATAAGGATCTGCCGACTATATCCTATAGCTGTCATGTAACTGAATGATCGGAAATGGGACAACCTTGCTATTTGTAAAGATGCTTGGGGCTGTTTCCAACATTTTTATTAGAAAATTGATTCGATGGTGAAATTCTCACAAGGATCGGCCAACTGTATACGATCCGATATATATGTCGGATAAGTTAAGCCTTCTTCTCGCGGGGTATCGGGAATTCTTTGTTCGTTCCCCTGGTGGTGTTCCATGTCATGTTCTGACTGATCCAGCGAGTCCTCGTTGCCTTTGTTGCTCATCTTTTGTCAAATAATGTTAGCAGTAAAGTCCACACGTCTAGCTCAATACGAAGCAGAGATGAAAATAGAATGACCAGAGCAGAGATAGGAATAGAAGGACCAGATCTAGCAACACAACGAAGCCACACACGGCCTTAGTTCGCAAACTAAGTCCTCATCATACCAGGACTGATATATTCCCGCACGACCAATGGTCACACATTAAAGTCTAATGTCTAACAAGAGACTTAATTACCTCCTCTCCGACACGGCCATCCTGACATATACACGTCCTCGTGTCTATAATCTACATCTGAATTTCATTCCACTTTATAATTTCATTAAATGCTTTCAAAGAACTTAATCACATAATCTTAACTTCATATAATGTTCATCAACATAACTAAACTTCTATTTTTAACATATCTCTTATGATCTCTCATAAACCATTTCCATACAAAAGATCAATAAATCGTTTTCAAGCTATACATTAATCAGTTAAAATAGTTACTTCGTAATCCAAAATACATAACTAAACTTTTAATCAAATCTAATCTTTTCAGATGTAAGAAAATATAAAGGCTTCATCAGTTAAGAAAACCAAGGGATTAATTGACGAAAATAAGACGCTAGCCCAATAAACTGACTTAAAGAAGTAACTGACTTTGGTGGGGGCAACGCCACTAGTGATTCTATTTTGTTAGAATTTGGACGTATCTCCCCCGCTTGTATCTCATAGCCCAGGTAGCGCACTGATGTTCTCAAGAAAAGCACTTTGAAATGTTAAAAGTGAATCCTGCCTTCACTAAAACGTATAATACAAGTTTCAAACTTTCATACGCTTCTTCCTTCGTTTCTGAAACAATTAATATGTCATCCATATAAACAATTACAAACGAATGAGCAAGACTGCCGAATGCCTTTAATAAAAGATAGGGAATGTTGGTTTAGCAATGATATTACAATTTCTTTTTAATTTTCGACCATTTCCGGTTCAATATTATCAAAATTAGTAGGTATTAATGGTTTCACAAATGTCTACAACTATAGATTGAACAATTTTATAATTGTCTTAGGAGACTTCTACTGTAAACCCTTGAGCCAATATTTCTCTGCCGATTACAATATTTTTTTTTCGTACATTCGTCTGGTCATGATGTTGGATTCAACTTGTGAGGTACTATAGGTATTTGCATTACCTATCCCCTTTAAAGAAATAACGTCATGAATTCTCTTACCAGCTAACTTATTAGAAACGCTTTTCTTAATTAATCAGCTCCCGAATCAAATGTAATTGGAAATCTCTCACCATTGACCAGCATACTCGATTGAGGCTCCACTCTAGCGCATAGCTCCACTCTTTTTTCTGTTCTGACTCCCAATCCAGCGTTCTGCACTTTTTTTTGACAATTAGTGACTATGTGTCCCGGCTCCTGACATCTGTAGCACGTTACGTTAGTCCTTCCATGACAGGGCTGCGCTGACCGCCACTCCTTTCCAGTTGTCGAAACCTGGGATCCGGATATACAGTCTTGCTTTTTATG
Source organism: Drosophila ananassae (assembly GCF_017639315.1). Lineage (NCBI taxonomy): Eukaryota > Metazoa > Arthropoda > Insecta > Diptera > Drosophilidae > Drosophila > Drosophila ananassae. The sequence goes on along the minus strand of NC_057929.1, from coordinate 20,521,966 downwards.
GCCTAGTTTTCCACACTGGTAACATTTGATTTCCGCAGTTTTAGCTCGCTTCGTCTCTGGTTCCCAGTTCGTTGCATTAGGGCGCTCTCTTAGCGCTGAGAATACTTGCAACTCCGCTTGCAGTTCTCGTCGATTGCTAACATGCGTTGTGTGTATCATTCGCTGCAAACGCCGGTCGAAATTAGCCATATGCCCAAGAACCAACGCGATGGAAATTTGTTCTGAACTCAAATTGCGAAGTTTTGTGCACAGTGACGTCACACAGCGACTTGCAAAAACAGGCAGGCTTTCGCCATTGCTTGGACGGCTATTAAGAAGGTTTAAAATGACGGCGGCCGGCGTCTCTGAAGTCTCGTATCGCTGCTCAAACAATTGCCGAAACTATTGCCAAGTTATTCCCGGGTAACATATTTGGGATAACCATTGCGCCGCTGTGCCTTCCAAAGCTCTACTTAACGCTAATATAAGAGCGCTGTCACTTAATGGTTTTTCTCGTAAGATGATGTCGACCGTAGCGCACCACTGCGTGGCATCCACACCAGCAACGTCCGGATTATATTTCGGCAGGCAAATCTCGCTAGTCGGTTGCAACTCACTCGCTGGCATCTGTAGCCTCTTAACCCTTTTCCAGAAAGTTCCGATTTTGTTGTTCTAACAGAGCGAATACGTCTCTAGAAGTATTTTGGTTAGGGCCGTATCCCACTTCTGATGTCGGATAAGTTAAGCCATCTCCTCGCGGGGTCTCGGGAATTCTTTGTTCGTTCCCCTGGTGGTGTTCCTTGTCATGTTCTGACTGATGCAGCGAGTCCTCGTTGCCTTTGTTGCTCATCTTTTGTCAAATAATGTTAGCAGTAAAGTCCACACGTCTAGCTCAATACGAAGCAGAGATGAAAAAGGAATAGAAGGACCAGATCTAGCAACACAACGAAGCCACACACGGCCTTAGTTCGCAAACTAAGTCCTCATCATACCAGGACTGATATATTCCCGCACGACTAATGGTCACACCTTAAAGTCTAATGTCTAACAAGAGACTTAATTACCTCCTCTCCGACATATATATAATAATAATATAAGCTGCTACCTAACTGCAAGAGTATCGGCTTCGCTCGAAGTTAGCTTTCCTTTCTTGTTATACCCTTGCACGGGGTATTATGATTTTGGTCAAAAGTGTGCAACGCAGTAAAGGAGACATCTCCGACCCTATAAAGTATATATATTCTTGATCAGGATCACCTCCTGAGTCGATATATGCATGTCCGTCTGTCCGTCTGTCTGTTTCTACGCAAACTAGTCTCTCAGTTTTAGAGCTATCGAGTTGAAACTTTGCACACATCCTTCTTTTGTTTGCAGGCAGTATATAAGTCGGAACGGCCGGGATCGGTCAACTATATCCTATAACTGATATAACTGATTGATCGGAAATTGTATAACTTCGTTGTTTTTGTGGATGGGAGTTTCAATGGATTCCTCTTTGGGCAAAATAATTCGATATACCAAATTTCATAAGGATCTACCTAGCGGACTGCGACTCAACTGCAAGGGTATATAAACTTCCGCTCCGCCCGAAGTTAGCTTTCCTTTCTTGTTTTATTGTTAGGATTCCTTAAAAAAGAGAGAAAATTAAACTTTTTTATTTTCAGATTTTAATTTGTGTTCAAGATTTATTTCACTATTGCGATTGGACTATTGGCCCTGATTCAATATGAGTTAATTTGGCTCTGACGACAGTCAGTCGAAAGACAATACGGCCAATGTGGTCAAATTCGTAAAAATCATAAATCACACAATAGTCACACATAACTATTGTAACTGTCTTACAATTTGCACTAAAATTATATATAAAAAATAATAAAAAAAATAAGAGACGTTACATGATTCGAGCAAATGATGTAGATAAATTTTTTTGTTAATTTAATTAAAAATGTAAAAAAAATTGTAAATAAATAAGTAAATAAAAATGTCCATAACAACTATGACATCCCCTATCAGGAAAACCTTTTAAAATTTAATTCATTGCAACAACTCTTAAAAGATTATAGTTATGCGAAACATACCTAAAAGCAAAGTTACATTTTCTCACAATTAAGTAAAAACTCATTGAAGGTAATGCTATAGTGTTTGTGGCAGTAGGGAAAATAAACTGATCAGTTCTAAAATAAAATAATTAAAATAAAACTTTGATAAGTCGCATAAATACTTATCACAGAACATACGTATCCAAGCAGCCATTGTTAGTAAACATGCATTAATAGAGGTAGAATTTTGAAATGAAAAACGAACAGTAATATAATATATACAAATTAAGAAAGATGAAGTCGTGAAAACTGGTCATATGTATCAGATGTTCTAATAAAACTCAGAACCAAATTGATAACAATCAAAAAAAAATTTGATAGGAATAGTTACATACCAACGGTATTAAACACACCGCTTACTATAGAACTCGATGATCCTCGTATACCGCAGTATTTTGAAAAATAATAAGATAGTAACACCACAAACGCAGAAATAGAAGAAGATCTAAAAAATCTGAGAATATCGGCTGTTTTGACACTAGTTGAGTTATTAGAGCAAGACGGTACAGACTCGGCTGTCCCAGAATTAAACAGAAAAAAAAATAAATCTTCAAAGATTTATTATTGCAATTAAATTAGTTAATCTCACTAAACTGTTAGTAATAGAGGTCAATTAATTCATAATAATTGGCTCTGCATTGGAGCCAAAGACACGATTTTTGGGGAAAAGTCGTTGTGGTAAAGGCAAAAATGACAAACATCCACCTTATTTACCAACAAGATCGACAATATCAGGAAGCTAATTGAAGCTTCCTACATCGATGAAGGACTACCAGCTGAACATGCCGACAAGTTCAGTTCTAAAGAAACAATAGGAAACATTATTAGAAATGGAGAACACTTAATGGGAAAACTTAAAACAATATTGGAGGCTGGTACATTCTCAACGATGAATGACGTTACTACAAAGTACATCCAGTGCAGTACAGAGATGACGTGTAGCTCAACCTCAAACAAGTGGTCTCTACAACCGAGGAAATTACCGCGATAGAGGTAATGAGGTAATACCAGCACGTTGTAAAATAGTTCGAAAATTTAAAATCAGTGCACAGGGAACCCAAATTTTGATACCGAATCAAGAAAATCCGATTGAAAAAATGCATTCGTGAAAATACTAAATACAACCAATAGCAAAAGAGTTTTGAAAATAATGAAGTTAGGTTTGAACCTTCATCTAATTACAATATAGTAAGGCAGATACAAAAACATCCAAAAAATCATGAACAAATTAAAAAAGTGCTTTCCACCTGCACAAAAAGACTTTATGACAAAATTATTTGTCGCATTCCCAACAAGCCAAAATATCTAGACAAGTAACTAAATTTGTAGATGATAAGATAGTGGAACCATATGTATCAATATAACAGCCCTCTATTACTCGTACCAAAAAACCCTTACCAATTCAAAAGAAAAGATCATTAAAAATTGTCGATCAATCAAAAAAATTTCGTTCAACTAGGAAGTGCAAAATATTTTTCATGTTCAGACCTAACGTCCGGATTTTTACAAATAGAACTACAAGAAAGTTTAAGAACTATAACATCCTTTTCTACGTGCAATAGCTCCTGTCGCTTCACGCGATTTTCCTGTGGTTTAAAAATTATTCTTTTTAAAGAATGATGACAATGGCATTTACTGCCCTTGAACCTTCCCAAGCATTTCTCTATATGAACGATTAATTGTCATAGGATGTTCTGAAAAGCATATTAGCATATTCAAAACCTCATTAATGTCATAATGACCTTTTGCAGAAAAATAACATTAAGCTGCATCCTTCTTTTGTTTGCAGACCGACTATATCCTATAACTGTCATAGAACGATCGTAATTGGCTTAACTTTGTTGTTTTTGAAGGTAGAATGATTTCTACGGATTCCACTTTGGGCAACTCAACGCGATCTGCCAAATTTCATAGAGTTCGGCAGACTATATCCTATAGCTGTCATATAACTGAACGATCGGAAATGGTACAAACTTGTTAGTTTAAAAGTTAGTTGGGCTGTTTCTAAAATAGTAGAAAACTGATTTTCTGGTAAAACTTTCCAAGGATAGGACAACTATATACGATCCGATATATATATAAGAATATAAGCTGCTACCTAACTGCAAGGGTATATCAAATTCGGCTCCACCCAAAGTTAGCTTTCCTTTCTTGTTTTTATTATTTTTTTTATTTTTTATGTGCGCAACTACAAAAGGCAAATCGGCAACCGCATATGTTTATATAATACTATGAATGTTTATGTAATACCTTTGCTTCACAGCTAGCACCATCGGTAGCTCTACTTATCGGACTATATCTTGAATAAGAAACTTTTCCTAAAAAGATATATAAAAAGTTTCGCTATTTCAAGGGCTATCTTCACATGTTATATGAATAGAATCGTTAAAGCCAATTTTGAAAAAAATATTTGGTTCTAAAAAGAAAATTCTTTTCAGCGTAATTTTGTTTTCTTAAAGAAAATGAAAAATATATTTAAAAAAAAATTTCTTTTTATACCCTTATAATACCCTCTTATAATTTTGGTCAAAAGTGTGCAACGCAGTGAAGGAGTCATCTCCGACCCTATATACTATATATATTCGTATCTACATCCTTCTTTTGTTTGCAGGCAGTATAAGGGTCGGAACGGACGGTATCGGTCGACTATATCCTCATCTGATTATATCCTATATCCTATAAGTGATTGATTATAATCAATATATAATCGATATATAATCGAAAATGCAACAACTATGGTGCTTTTTAAGTTTGAGGGTTGGGACTTTCCACACATGTTATATTTGGCTAAAAAAATAAATATCATGTACAATATTTCTTATTGATCGGCCGACTATATCCGTTAGCTGTCATATAACTATCGGAATTGGAATAACTTTGGTGTTTTTTAAGTTAAGGGGAAAGATGGGACTTGGTACAGATTCCACTTTGGGCAATCTAATCCGATTTGCCAAATTTCATATGCCAAATTTCGAAGTTAGCTTTCCTTTCTTGTTTAAGATGCTTGGGAATGTTTCCAATATTTTTATTAAAAAATTTATTTGATGGTGAAATAATCATAAGGATCGGCCAACCTCCGCCCTAAGTTAGCTCTCCTTTCTTGTTATACCCTTGCAGAGGGTATTATGATTTTGGTCAAAAGAGTGCAACGCAGTGAAGGAGATCTCCGACCCTATAAAGTAGCTATAGGATATAGTCGACCGATCTCGGCCGTTCCGACTTATATATATGCCTGCAAACAAAAGAATGATGTGTGCTAAGTTTTAACTCGATAGCTTTAAAACTGAGAGACTAGTTTGCGTAGAAAGAGACAGACAGACGGGCATGCTCATATCGACTCAGGAGGAGATCCTGATCAAGAATATATATATGTTATAGGGTCGGAGATGTCTCCTTCACTGCACTTTTGACCAAAATTATAATACCCTCTGCAAGGGTATAAAAAAACAAGAAAGGGTATAAAAAACTAGGAAGTTGATATACCATACCCTTGCAGTTAAGCAGCAGCTTAAATTATTATTATATATATCGAATCGTATATAGTTGTCCGATCCGATTTCACCATCAAATAAATTTTCTAATAAAATTATTGGAAACAGCCCCAAGCATCTTAAAAATAAAAGAAACATAGAAAGCCCGCCAATAGAAATGCGACGGGAATTGGAGAAAGTTAACGGCGAGAGCAGAGGAACGAAGGATTAACGGCAGGAAGCGAGATTTGCAAGGATTAACGGCCGCCTCAGGAACTATATAAGGAGGGCCCCTGGAGCAAATCGGAACCGAGTCTTCCAGGGAAGCTGGAAGAGTTTAGTGAAAGACCCTCCGTGGGTAAGCTTAAAGCGAGTGCGCAAGGATCTGCGATCCGTAGCTTAAGGACCCCCTGTGGGAAGGAGTAGAAATCAAAGAGCAAGTGCGAAAAGGATCAAGGATCTGCGGCGGAACTGAAGCCCAAGGGTAAATCGAGTCGGGTTGGATTATTCCCGGACACGCCAGGTATCCTGGTATCATAGCGATAGCGTCGGATCGGCCTGGCGTACGATTTGTCGATTCCTGACCGTTAAGACCAGGTGTGATCGTGTAAAGCGCGGGGTAGCCAGCTCGGGAACTCACGCCCAACAGTGAAACCAAACAGGGACACCCCGGTTAAGTGAATAGAATCCTGATCCAGGCGCTGGGGCGTACGCACAGCGTGTCACCTGGAGTCTGCCATAGATCCTGCAGAGCGTATGCACGCAGGTGTTTGGAAACGAGTGGTGAACGCAACCGGGGGCGTGTCCTGTGGGATAGGTTGGCCCCTCGTACCCTTAACCGGCCGCCGAGAAGCGCATCCTGCCCGGCGTATACCTGGGAGGTGAGCCTATCGGTCTGCTAACACGGCATTTCCAGTAAACCAAGGATACCGAATGCCCACGGCGCACGCAAAGGAGAAGCAGCATCAGCGACAGTTTGTTAAAGTTACCTGTTCTTACATACCACCTTCGTCCGAACCACCCACATACTAGCAACATTTGTCCGTTGTTCGTTCGGTTTTTGATCTTCTGTCTGATGGTGACCAGCTGATAGCTCTGGGTGACTTTAATATCCCAGAACTCATGTGGTAAAATTTTGAAAATTCAAAAATCGTAGTGTTAATTTGGATCTGTATACATAACTGGTCTATGGAGATATGCACTCATATGTCCAAAACATTTAATAAATAGCCCGCAGTCATAAATTGAGTGATATTTTTGAGCGAAAAAATTAAAATCAGAAATAATGATTATAAATTATTAATAATTATTTTTGATTTTTATTTTTTTCTCTCAGAGAATTATGATTATTATTATTTTTATTTTTTTTTTTCGCTCAGAGAATAATGATTATAATTATAAAATAATTATTTTCGATTTTTCGATCTGAACGAAAAGTTCAGAAAATAATAACTATTTTGTGATTTTTAAAATAAAGCGAATGTGGAGAATAGGGAAACGACGCAAAATTGTTCTTGTTATATGCCTTTGCCTATGCTGGTGCAAGCCTTTTGAGTGGCCTCTACGTCTGCATAACGCTTTCCTTTCATCGGCAAATGAATTTTTCCGAAAAGGTAGAAGTCGCACGGTGCCATATCAGGTGAATACGGGGAGTGGTTGATGCTTAAAATGTGATTTTTGGTCAAATAGTCAGTCACAAGCGTCGATCGATGAGACGGCGCATTATCGTGCAACAAACGCCAACTTCCATCTTCGCGATATTCGGGCCGAACACGTCGAATACGGCGTACCAAACGCTTCAAAACTACAAGGTAGAATACCGCATTAAAGTTTTGGCCGGGTGGAACAAATTCTTTGTGGACAATACCCTTGGAATCATAAAAACAAATCAGCATTGTCTTCACTTTTGACTTCTCCAGACGCGATTCTTTGGGATTCGGCTCGTAAGCCCAAATGCGACAAATCGATGTTTTGGAGATGTTCAATTCTATTTCCATGAAATTCAATGATGATTTCGGTTCATTTTTTATGAATTCACGCACAGTTTCGATGGAATTTTCGGTGATCACGGATTTTGGTTGGCCAACATGTTTATCGTCATTTATGTCCTCACGACCACTTTGAAAACGTTGAAACCACTCGTGCACTCTGCTACGGGATAGGCAATCATCGTCATAAACTTGTTTCATCAATTGAAACGTTTCGGTAATTATTATATTTTTAAAATTTTTTTGTTTTTTTTTTTCGTTGCTTTTATTTCTTGAATCCTTTCTTTGGGAGACTAACAAGAGGTGTATCAAATCTTATATTTTTAACTGAACTAACAGTCATGTTGACTGATACAGAGTTAAACGGCCCTAAAAATCGATTGCTGGGTTGGAAGGCCGTTGCGTCGCAGGCGGGATCTGCTAAAAACCCGAGTCAATCCCTGAACGAGGGGATTTGGGTGAGAAGACAGTTTTTCTTTGTAGGACTCTTTTTGCTTCTGAATTTCGTCTTTCACTGCGAGGATGCCCAGATCCCGGTGGATGTTTTTAATGCGAACATACCAAGGCGCCCCAGTGATAGTTCTCAAGATTTTTGATTGTGCGTGCTGTATGATGTCTATGTTGGTGCTGCTTGCGTTTCCCCACAGTTGGGAGCCATACGTCCAGATTGGCTGTAGGACTGAATTTTAGAGTAGTAGCTTGTAGTCGAAGTGGCGATCGTGAGTTTATGATCCAGTGAAGGCTGCTGGATTTAAGTTTTAGGTGCATCTTCTTGCATTCGATGTGCTTACGTCAGCTTAGCCGTCTATCAAGCTGGGAGCGAAGGGCATATTTGCCTATTAAGAGTAAATGTTACATGTTTACACTTTTGTTCATTTATTTTAATGCGCCAGTCGGACAGCCACCTTTCCCCTACTATTAGATGATTACCATACTATTGGATAAGAACCCTAATTGTAATCTGTACATTTGTAACAAATCAAGGCATAGAATAAAGGATGCATAAGTGGAAAAACAGCAATTGGTGCTATTTCTGGGCTCGAGCAATCATGTCGAATAAATAAATTCGGTGGAACGTTCCAACAAACTTTTTGATTAGCCGCGGGAATTTCTGCGAGCATAAAATATCAAAAACAGTTCGCTACAACTTAGGTGTGATATTGAAGAGATTTCTGCAAGGTCACTATAACTTAGCCACAAAATTGATGTGGATAAATTGAGTATCACAAAATTTGTAAACTTCTATACTTTGTAATTCGTTTAATTAATTATTTAGAGCATTTCGGAAGCGTGAACCAAAGGTATAGAAGGATAGTTTTTTAGCTAGATAAGCGGTCGATCGAGACACATTAAAATAAACAATCATAAGCCTGCATTTATTCTTCGACTTTTAGCCGACGTGGTATAAGTCTCGAGTGGGAAACTTCCAAAGAAAATTTGGCCTTCGCCATCGCTCATGTGAAAAGGGTGCAATATCGGTTCTCTGCATCTTTGGATACCCACTACGCTAGTAGTGACTAAAAATCTTAATTAATGCATAGTTTCAAAGGAACAAAACCGACAATTGTGTTCAAACTCTATCGTCGCCTCATAAATACATTGACCATTTCGGCTGAGCTGTTACCTCTGCAAATTCATGAGTTTAAGATAAAGTATATTATTGTTGGAGTGATTCTTCTGTTGCACACTTTTGGATACGAGATGAGCCCGCTTGCGTAAACATATTCGTCGCCAACCGCATCGCCGAATCGTTCCCACCGCAGCTAATCCAGTAGACCTCTTGTCCAAAGGAGATCTTCCCACTGAGCTTTCTTAATCCAGTCTATAGGCCATGGCCCTCCATAGTATGCATGGGTCATTATAGCAAGCATCCACTGTTGCAATAAAAATATTGTGCCCCGGCCAAATAGTCAGTGGACAATTAAGTACACATATATGCCCTAAAGTCCCACTTATGGGAAGTGCAATGGTCAGCAAATTCTCATCACTTGACAACGCACACAAGCGAGCAATGCATACTACACCCTTGTGCTCACGCTGCTACCAGCCTTATATACGAGCATAGATAAACATATATATGAACATAGCTGCTACGGATCGCTGCCAAGCTTTTGTAGGCAGCGCAGCCGCGAGCAATTCAATATCAAGACACTCTCGATTATACATTCAAAGAATAAAAAGTTAAACGACCCAATGGCCCAAAACCGAGATTTATTAAATGCATTAATTCTTTCAACTACAACTAACATACATAACTATAACACGACATTGTGTCTTCCCAGTAGCCAATTTATTAGCCCGTTATTGCAGAGGGTCTTTGCGTATGTCTACCGGTTCAGCTATCGACTTCACCATTAAGACTTCACTTTAGAGAAGAACACACAAGATGTTGTGGCTTTTTCATCTTTCGCAGGTTTGGATTGGTATCAAATTTTTTAACTCTGCATTCAGAGCCCAGTACTGGCCCATTGAGGGGAAAAAGGCTGTCTCCAAGGTCCAGCCAAGCAGCTTTACCGAGCCGAGGAGCCCATGATTCTTGGATATGATGAACTCAGGACGTTACTATGCCAGATTGCTGCGAAAATCAACTTAGGGCTGTTTCTCTTTCAGAAAATTCTGCTGACCTTTACGTGTTTGCTCATGCCCAATTTTTGCAGGGTGGCCGTTAGTCAATTTTCATTAAGCTAGACCTCACGGCCTTAATTTTATTCCATCTTGATGTTTGACAGCGGGTATCTTTCATGTAGCAGGTCTTATAGTCCTGTTCTAAAGAAGAATATCTGACTCTGCTTCAGCAGAGCGCCAAGTGGCGTGTTTCTGGTCCTATCAAAAATTTCGTTTCCACCGTAATGGTCAAGGATGAGATTTTATAAGAACCTCCCCTCTATGAAGTGGCCACTCGCTAGGGTCATGGAGCATATTCCTGGAAGGGATGAAGTTTGTCGTGTAGCATTCTTGAAAATAGCGACTAGAACTATAAAGAGCGCTGTGGCTAAGCTATGTCTGCAGCCCTTTAAGGATGTGTTACAGGGCTATATGGAATTAAGAAGAATTCCAGTGAACTCGATTTTTGTGGCACCCCTAATAGGCTTTTTATTTTGGCTACCTACTAAAGTATACGTCGCATCAAAGACTCCGTTGGAGTGCTTTTCGAGGCAAGCGATCAAAGACGTTTACTGATTATCTTAGCTGCCTGCACACTTCACTCAAACCAAACTCGACGTTGCGCGACTCACGTATGTGTTTTGAAGCCACTTTTGAAGCCACGTACAGGCAACGCGCCACTGACGCCCCGCTACAACGAAATCACTGCAATGATAAGGAAAAAATGATGAACATCCAAGTTCTTAACTGGAAATACGCACATATACAAATAATTGTGGGTGGGTGGAAAAGAGACGCACATTCGACTATTGCCTTTTGCAAGCCTGTAAAGTATTCTTAACAAGTATAACCTAATGCGTCAAAATAATGTGTGTCCGTCAGTTTTAAGCTATCGATGTCAATCTTTGCACACATCCTTTTTTCCGCAGCGCGAATTATATTCTATAATGCCATATTCCTTACCTTGGGAAATGCTATAACTTTGGTGTTTCTCAGTTAAAAGAATGGAATTTTCGTGGGAATCTATTTTAGACCAATTTGATCCAAATTTTACAAGATCGGCCGATTATATTTAATAGCTGCCTTATAAGTTATAACTTAACAATTGGAAATGACACAACCTTGGTGTTTATGAAAATGCTTAAGGCTACTGATGATAACTTTAATGATTATGCAAATAAAAATGAGGTAACTTTCTGAATTGTTAAAACTTTGTTGCTGCAATAGGCATGTGAGGCATGGATCCGATCCGATATATTTCATAAATTATTATTTTTATATATTATATATGTCGGAGATAAGTTAGATTTAATTTCAAATACCATTTACTGATTAATTAAAAGTTAGGTGTATAGTCTAAGAGGAAATAAATGGGCATTGCAAATGAAGAGAGAGAAGCTTTTTGAATAAGAGCGCGGTGCGGAACGAGAGTAAGGCCCTGCTGAGCGTGGCGCAATGATGGAAAGGAGGAACAGGAGAGGGAAGGCAATCAAGAACAGCCCTGAGAAGTAAACGGATGTGAAAGAAGATCATTGCGACGCGCTGCGCGTGGTGAAATACAAAATGGCAGAGGAAAACGACCACCATTTCCCGACATCAGAAGTGGGATCACCGTCCCTACGAGATAACTCGGAAAATAGCTGGCGCAGACTATTAGAATCGCAAAATCGCAAAATCGGGTGTTAACCGAACTACTTAAAGCAACGCAGCAGCCTGACACGCGCGCCGCGTTTGCGATATTACCGACATTCAACCCCGAAGCTTCAGAAGCCGACGCGGCAGCATGGTGCAAAACGGCAGATATGATTCTAAGTCAACATCCACAAGAAGGTCCATCCTTGGGGATGACGCTTAGAAAATCGCTGCTCGGTAGTGCATCGCAGTGGCTGTCGCAAATTTGTTTTCCTGGAATGAGCTGGTCGCAATTGTTCATGGAACGCTACAAAGGCAACGAGACGCCGGCAGCAGTGTTGCTCCAAATTTCTCATTGATGGCGTTCTAAATAGACGTGTTACTACAGGTTCTTTAGAAGTCCGTTTAGTGGACGTAAACAAAACGGTACAGAGACGACCATATCGTCTTAGTGAGGGTGAGAAAGAAATAGTGACAGAAAAGATTAGGCAAATGCTAGATTCCAACGTAATTCGACCAAGTAGCTCCCCTTTCTCTAGTCCAATGTTACTAGTAAAAAAGAAGGACGGCAGTCAAGCAGTCGAGAACTCAACGCAAATACTTGCCATTAATATCAGACCAAATAGATCGCTTGCGAGGCGGTAAATATTTCCCTAGCCTAGACATGGCCAGTGGCATCTATTAGGTGCTAATTCACCCCGATTCGATTAAGCAAACTGCATTCGTGACCCCAAAGGGTCAATATAAATTTTTAGCCATGCCCTGTGGATTTACGAGCAATATCGGTTTGATGGAATGTCAAAATACGTGCGAAGATTTGTAGAAAATTGTGTGACATGTAAATTGTCAAAATCGGTGTCAGGTTAAATACAATCGGAGTTACATCCCGTTCCCAAGGTAGAGATACCATGGCATACGGTAAACATAGATATTAGTGGAAAATAAAGCGGAAAAAATGACGAGAAGGAATATGTCATTGTTCTAATAGATGCCTTCACCAAGTTTGTTTACCTGTACCACACCTTGGAACTTGGACACGGTGAACTGTATACAGTCAGTAAAGTCTGCGATATCAATATTTGGTGTTCCTAACAGAATTATAGCAGACCAAGATGCCTCACAAGTAACGAGTTTCGAAAATTCTGTTCCAATAACAAAATTGACCTCCATGTAGTAGCATCGGGTGCCAGTAGAGCAAATGGTCAGGTGGATCGTGTCATGAGTGTGCTAAAGGGCATGCTAACGGCTGTAGAGACGAATGAATGAACATGGCAAGAGGCATTGGGCGAAGTACAATTGGAAATAAACTGTACCATGAACCGGGTAACTAACCATAGTCCATTAGAGTTTATGATTGGCAAAGAAGCGAGGCCACTGTAAATAAGGAAGAGCGAATAGACCTGAATAAGGCTAGGAAAATAGCTAAGAAAAGTATAAGTAAGAATGCTCAGTGTGATAAGGCAAGAGTGAATGAAAAGCATGCTCAGGTAGTAAGGCATAAAATTGGCGATCATGTATTACTGAAGAACGAAGAGCGGCACCAAACGAAGATGGATCAAAAATTTAAGGGACTATTAGAAATTGTGCAATTGCTAGATGGTGACCGATATTTGTTAAAATCATTGACAATTAGACGAGTATACAAATATCCACTTGATAGTGTGCCTAAAGATCGAGAGGTTTTGGAATTAGCGGAAGAGCTTGACGACGCAAAAAAAGTAGACCGTGCAAGCAAGAGATCTCTGGCCTAAGAGGAGTGCAGAGGAAAGATTTTATGCAGAAGAGAGCGTAGTACTCTGATTTGTATAAGAGAAGCCTGCTAAAATGATGATTTGATGGTGAGTGAATTGGTAACCAGTTGATTGAGGTTGAGCGGAAGAGAGCGTGCACTCCAAAATATGTAAAAGCTCAATATGATATCCAGATGATTGAGCTTGAGCGGAAAAGAGCGTGTACTCTAAAATATGTAAAAGAGGAGAAAGTTATCCTGCTACGCTAATATGTGATGGATATCCAAGTGGTTGGGTTTGTACAGAAGAGAGCTTGTACTCTAGAGAATTTGAGAAGTGTTATCCCGTCAAACTAACGCTTGAAGGCACAAGAAGTGCAATTGAATGCAATAGGATATTGGTAATGATGTGTTATGATAAGTCTTGTACTATGCAGAGTAACACGAGGACGTGTTATAGTCAGGAAGGCCGTGTCGGAGATAAGTTAGATTTAATTTCAAATACCATTTACTGATTAATTACAAGTTAAGTGTATAGTCTAAGAGGAAATAAATGGGCATTTCAAATGAAGAGATAATGAAGAGAAGAAAGCTTTTTGAATAAGAGCGCGGTGCGGAAGAAGAGTAAGGCCCTGCTGAGCGTGGCGCAATGGTGGAAAGGAGGAAGACGAGAGGAAGGACAATCAAGAACCGCCTTCACAAGTGAACCGACATGAAAGAAGATCATTGCGACTCGCTGTGCATGGTGAAATACAAAATGGCAGAGGAAAACGACCACCATTTCCCGACATATATAAATATTTATATATTTTTATATTACTTACATCCAGATTTTGTAGTGTTCCCAAATATGATTGGAGCTGAGGTGGTGATTGCCCGAAATTAATTCTAAACAAGAAAACATGTAACATTGAAATTTTTTTTTTGGCAATATTGAGAAACTTACTTTTCAGCTTCCATATTTTCCTTTTGGACTAAAATTAACAAAGTAAAAAAAATAATCCCTTATTACCATATTATATTGTCGAATATACATTAATTACCGTAATTTAGCTGGAGTTCTTTTTCATAAGTATCCCATGCATCTGCCTTTTCTTGTTCACTTAATTCTTGCTCGACTTTATTTTCCAACAGACTGTCATGCTCATGATATTTATATACTAAATCGGATTGTCGTAACAAGTCAGCTAATACCGCATCCTTTGGAAGCAAGGGCATAGTTCTTTCATGACTTCGTGGAATTGACAATCTATAAAAAATATAGTAATTATAACTCGGAATAGAAGCAGGGAATTATTATTTTTATACCCTTGCAGAGGGTATTATAATTTTGGTCAAAAGTGTGCAACGCAGTGAAGGAGTCATCTCCGACCCTATAAAGTATATATATTCTTGATCAGGATCACCTCCTGAGTCGATATAAGCATGTCCGTCTGTCTGACTGTCCGTCTGTCTGTCTGTCTGTCGGTTTCTACGCAAACTAGTCTCTCAGTTTTGGAGCTATCGAGTTGAAACTTTGCACACATCCGTTTTTTCCTTGCAGGTAGTATATAAGTCGGAACGGCCGGGATCGGCCGACTATATCCTATAGCTGCCATATAACTGATTGATCGGAAATGCTATAACTTTGTTTTTTTTTAAGTTGAGACTTTCCACACATGTTATATTTGACCAAAATATCTTGTGTACAAAATTTTATAAGGATCGGCCGACTATATCCTATAGCTGTCATAGAACGATCGGAATTGGCATAACTTTGGTGTTTTTTAAGTTAGAAAGATGGGATTTGGTACAGATTCTATTTTGGGCAAAAGAATTTGATTTGCCAAATTTCATGAGGATCGGCCGACTATATGCGATCCGCTATATATCTAATAATATAAGATGGGTGGCGCCACCTAGCGGACTGCGACTTAACTGCAAGGGTATTTAAACTTCGGCTCCGCCCGAAGTTAGCTTTCCTTTCTTGTTATTTTTATTATTATTATTTTTTTTTTTACTTAAATCAAAAAATTACAGTTTAAAGAAAAGCGGTTATCTCTGTGCTGAACTTTACTATCAGAAGACATAAGCATTAATTTGTACATATTCGAAGCGTATGCTTACCATTTATGGAAACTGATATGAAAACTTATTTTATTCGGGTTTTTATTCGATAGATGGAATTTATTATTTTTTTCTTCATTATATAAAGCTGATTTCGGGCGGAGCCGAAGTTGATATACCCTTGCACTTATGTAGCAGCTTATATTATTAGCTATATATTGGATCGTATATTGTTGGCCAATCCTTACGAGAATTGCAAATCAATTTTCTAATGGAAATGTTGGAAACTGTCCAAGCGTCGTTACAAAAAAAGCAAGGTATATTCTATATGGCAGCTATACCGTCCACCGATCCTGGCCGTTCCGACTTATATACTGCCTGCAATGGAGTATATGTGCAAAGCTTCAAATAGATAGATTTAAAACTTAATGACTACAAGGTCGGCTGATAAGTCCCGAGACAGATATATAGGTGGGGGCACTAATATTACCTTTAAACGAAACATACACAAATTTGAAACAAATTGGACGATCAATTCCAAGGTTATATGCGTTTAAGTGAAATAGCTTAACAATTCTGAGAAAAATTCAAAAAGACGAATACCACGTTAGTTTGATGGGTAAGAATACCGTCGAAACGAAAACTTGGCTTGACAAATATTATCCAGACTCTGCTTCATCTAAAACAACAATTTATTGATGGTTTGCCGATTTTAAGCGTGCTCGGGTGGGCACAAATGATTTTGAACGCAGTTCTCGCTCAAAACAGCTTTATATTCCCGAAAATTCCAAAAAAATCCAACAAATTATTTTGAGTGACCGTAAAGTATCAAAAGAGCGTGTTTGGCATATTGTGCACAAATATTTAAACATGCGTAAGATCTATGCAAAGTGGGTGCCGCGCGAGCTCAAAATCGACCGAAAACAGAACCGTGTTGATGATTCCGAACCGTGTTTGGATCTATTCAAACGAAATAAAAACTAATTTTTCAATCAGTGTGTGATAATGGATGAAACATTTATCATCACTACATCCCAGAGCCAAATCGGCTGTCATCTGAGTGAACTTGGCGTAATGAACCGGCTTCAAAGCGTGGAAAAAAGCCACAGTCGTCTGGCAAGGTTATGGATTCCGTATTTAAGGATACTCGTGGAATAATTTTTATGGGCTATTGAATTATTCCACGAAGACAAATTCTATTTTCAAATTCGTCTATATACTGTTTTACCTGTTCTGTGTAGCCATTAGACATCTGCATGATTACATTCATAACATACGTCTAATAGAGTACATTCGAATCGAATAGAATGGAGTGAGTGGAATGTTAGAAATGAAATGAAATTGTATGAATGTAAGCTTAGGTTCCTCTCATAATTTGAGACGTCATACGAAATGACAGGGAATGAACGAAACGATAAGTGAAATGAGAAATATGTCAATGTCATGTATACCCGAATCCTTCGAGTTGTTTCTTATCATTCGGGCACTCCAAATTTGTCAAAATACCATAACATAGCTTTGTTCCTTTTTCCCCCAACTAACAAACTAATTCAATTCTCACAAACTGAGAAAGAGACCATTATTAATGATTGCAAAATTATTATTAGTCAATTTCTTCAAGACAATTCTGACCTCAACAATAATGAAGCCCAGTTAATAGATGATGAATTTGCCGATTATTTCGATGTGCTCAAATTTGAGAAAATACAAGGTGGAACAAGAAATTTCTGGATATTCCAATATTAAGGTTGCATACACTCCTGATTTTAATGCTTTAGCTTGGTGGCATTTAAATAAGCAATTTTTTCCGCTAATGCACAAAACAAGCTGCAAAATATTTTGTATTCCAGCGAGCAGCGCGGCTTCGAAACGGACCTTTTCAAACGTAAGAAATTTGATAACAGAGAAGCGTTGTCAAATAGCCACTAACTTTGAAAATATTAACAAAATAATGTTTTTGCATTCCAATTTAAACTAGATATAAATTTGCTGCATTTAATTTGTTTTTATTTCCTTTTATTTACATTTACAACTCGAATCATTTGAATGAAACGTCTCTGTTTTCAACGTTCTCAATTCACTCAATTCGTTTCCTTCTACCAAATGATTGTGCAAATGAGTAGGCGTAAGTGATCCAACCCTCTCACATCATGTTGGCTTTGCTCTCAAATTCACTCAACTCATTTTTAGCATTGTGCATTTGAATGAGGGTTTTTTGTCACTCATGCAGATGTCTAGTAGCCATACACAGTTTTGTATAAAAGTTTTTTCATCTAAAAACAAGAAAGGAAAGCTATTATTAGATATATAACGGATCGTATATAGTCGGCCGATCCTTTTTAAATTTGGCATATTGAATTATTTTGCCCAAAGAGTAATCTGTACCAAGTCCCATCTTTCTAACTTAAAAAACACCAAAGTTATGCCAATTCCGATCGTTCTATGACAGCTATAGGATATAGTCGGCCGATCCTTATGAAATTTTGTACATAAGATATTTTGGTCAAATATAACATGGTGGAAAGTCCCAACCCTCTAACTTAAAAAACACCAAAGTTATGGCATTTCCAATCAATCAGTTATATGGCAGCTATAGGATATAGTCAACCGATCCCGGCCGTTCCGACTTATATACTACCCGCAAGGAAAAAAATGATGTGTGCAAAGTTTCATTTCGATAGCTCCAAAACTGAGAGACTAGTTTGCGTAGAAACCGACAGACAGACAGACAGACAGGCAGACGGACAGACGGACATGCTCATATCGACTCAGGAGGTGATCCTGATCAAGAATATATATACTTTATAGTGTCGGAGATGTCTTCTTCACTGCATTGCACACTTTTGGCCAAAATTATAATACCCTCTGCAAGGGTATAAAAAGTTCATTTTTAAAAATTTTACTTTAATATGAGCTATTCAAAAATTTTGTTTTATTATTGTATTGATACAAGGGAAACAAATTGATGAATTTTAGTTATTTTAATAGAACTGTTTTATTACCCAATTTTAGAGTGCTCTACTTAATTCACTTAGTCTTCATTATTTAAACTTCTAAGCTCTTTTCCTTAGGCAACAGTGAAGCTTCTTTGGGGAATATTACAGAAATAACTTCGATGGGTTCTTCTTTAAGTTTTGGTGCTCTTTTTCTTTTCTTTATTTAAACTTGTTGTCTTTTTGGCTTCTGATTCAATTAAACATGGCAAACGTGATTCATGTAAAAAACATCAGTTATTGTATAAACTGGGCTTTGGCTGGTATCTGTGCAGACAGCGATTTACAGATTTGTCAATTTTTAGATTTTTTCGACGGGCACATTTTTAAGTGTTAGTTTTTATTATAAATATGTGATATAAGGCATAACAAGGAACTACGAAAGAAAAAGAGGGTTGCCTGGGCCAGTTTCTGCTCCAACATCCAGGGGACTTCTCGCCAGAGGCTTCTCGCCTAAGCAAGATCCTAGGAGCTCTTATCAACGCACACTTACCGGCTCAACTAACAATGGCCGGAGATAACCTCAGGAAATGGATCAAGAAATCTTCAGCACAGTCGTCACTACTGGCATTGTGGCAGAGGCGTGGCTGCGTACGAAGGTTGTTTTTATACCCAAGGCAGGGAAACCCTTTCACTGCACCCCCATGAATAATAGACCTATAAGTCTCTCGTCCTTCCTTCTTTAGACAATGGAGATGCTC
The DNA here is from genome assembly GCF_017639315.1 of Drosophila ananassae. Taxonomy (NCBI): domain Eukaryota; kingdom Metazoa; phylum Arthropoda; class Insecta; order Diptera; family Drosophilidae; genus Drosophila; species Drosophila ananassae. The sequence goes on along the minus strand of NC_057929.1, from coordinate 20,502,725 downwards.
TTAATTCTTCTTTTTCACCTGACCCAAATGATATCTTAGGCTCACAGCATGCCTATAGGAAGGGTCGACCCACAGAGAGAGCCCTACACGAGATCACAACAAGTAGCAAGTAATATGCACTCATTGCTTTGTTAGACATTGAAAGTTTGAACATTCTACTATGCTCAATCATTGATGCACTGAGGAGACTTGAAATAGACGGTCGATCTGTTCACCTAATACGAAAGATCCTGGTCAACAGGAGTGACGAGGCAACTCTTGGAGGATCGTCTATTCAAGGATACGTTAAGAGGGGCACCCCGTAAGGAGGTGTACTTTCCCCCCTACTCTGGAACTTGGCGGTTAACAACCTACTGCGGTCCTTAGAGGGTGGCGGCTTCAAAGTTGTTGCGAACGCGGACGGTATTGCCTTTGTAGGGAAATTCCCGCAAACCCTGTGCGACCCAATGACAGAGAAGCTGGGAATGCTCTCACCTTGGGCACATAAGAGTGAATTGGTCCAAGGCAGAGCTCGTTCTGTTTACAAGGAAGTATAAAATGCCTAATCTTAAGCTTCCGAAGCTCCTAGGGGAAACTGTAACTCTAAGTGTTTGCGCAAAGAACCTAGGCATCACGTTACACAGGAAACTGGACTAGAAGCTCAATACCGCAGATAGACAAAATAAAGAGGCAAGAGTCATAATATGGGAAGTAGGAGTCTACTATGATAAGAAGGATGGTAGCGATTTTCTTCCCAGTTGATTCCCCTTATAGCAAATAATAAGAAATTCTTTTGTACTGAATCAATGCGGTATTGATGAACTCCATATTGGAAACTCTAAACGATAACCCGTTCTCCAGTATTGGCCAGACCAAGGATATAAATGTATGTATATAAGCTTTTAGTTACATAGGAGTCATTAATTTCTTTTGAACATCTTTTAATGAATCGTTCTAAGGCGTTCCCATAGAGAAAGTACATAGCCTGGTGAGGACTAGATCTGTAAAAAGACATAAGTTTACATTTCGATCCATTAAACTTTAGGTTATTTGCTAAACACCAATTTTGAAGTTTATCCAAATCGGATTGAAGTCTAGACTGGGCGCTAGTGAATTTATACTGAAGGCATAGCTTAACGTCATCAGCGTACATAAGTACAAGTGAATTAGTTAAGGCTAGGGGCACGTCGTTAATAAACAGTGTAAAAAGTAGGGGTCCAAGATGGCTTCCTTTAGGCACCCCAGATGTGGCGCGGACTAAACGCGAGGTAACATCTTTAAAGAGAATACGTTGGGTTCTCCCAGATAAGTAGCTCGCGATCCAGATAAGAAGATCAGTTGGGAATCCCAAAAGACTGAGTTAACTTATAAGAAGGGAATGGTTAACAGAGTCAAATGCTTTACTGAAGTCAGTGTAAATGACGTCTGTTTGTAAGCCATTTCGGAAACCATCCGTGATAAAAGATGTTAGCTCCAATAAGTTGGTAGTGGTGGAGCGGCGCTTCATGAAGCCATGCTGGCACGGTGTTATTTTTGAATTACATAGGTGTTGCAAATGTGGAGTGATAAGTTTTTCAAAAAGCTTTGGAATTGCTGACAATTTAGAAATGCCTCTATAATTTGCAGTTTTGGAACAATATGACTTTGTGTGTCCAAATTCCTGGCAGCGTCTGTAATTTGCAGCGATTTTTTCCCTTTTTAATGCAGCGGTATAATGAAGGATTTCTTCCACATAAGGGGAAAGATTGAAGTTTCCAGCGATAGATTAAAGAGTTTAACGAGCGGTTTGCACAGAGCCTCGGCGCAGTTCTTCAGAACACAGCCTCCGATAACACACCACGTTGATCGAAAGATGGGCAAAATATAAGGTTGGCTGATTGGATATTATAAGTGTAAGGCTGAGCTGAACTGCTGCTAGGTGAATATGTAGTTTGAAAAAACTGCGCAAAGAGATCGGCCATTGCCTGATCAATGTTCGCATAAGAGTTCTCAAACGTAAGCAGTGGGGGAAAAGGCACACGTTTACGCTTAGTGTTTACAAAGTTATAAAACTGCTTCGGATCCTGAGTAAACTGAATCCTGCAGCGGCGAATATAACTCCTATAACATTCTGCGTTATGCACGGTGAAATTGGACCGGGCTACTAACTATCTAGAATAACTAACTGTACAGCCAGATAATCTATGTTTATTTAAAACTAACACATAAAACATACTATTCTTTAAGATGTTAAGATGCCTTGTATACCAAGGCCGATTTGTTGAAACGGACGAATATTTCCACGGCACAGTTTACAGTGAAATAAAATTTTTGTAATTTTGTAATAAGTTTATATCATCGCATGCCAGTAAATCAGACCAATCAAATTCCAAAATTAACTTAATTTCATAAAGTCAGCCTTACGAAAGAAACGAACTTTATGAGATTTAAGTGTAGACTTAAGGTCAATTAAGGAGTTGTTTTCAATTGAAAGCTCAAGAGTGGGATGATATGGATCCTCAGGGTCAGAAAGTGGCAAGGTTCTGCAAAAAGAGTAATTTCATCCATTCTAACGTGGTTAATTTGCCCGAGTGACATGTCAAACATGCCCGCAGGGAAGTCATGGTGGGAGTTAAGCTGTAAAGACGGTGAATTTTCAACATTTGACCATATAAGTTCTGGGATATTAAAGTCACCCAGAGCTATCAGCTGGTCACCATCAGACAGACGATCGAAAACCAAACGAATAGCGGACAAATGTTGCCAGTATGTTGGCGGTTCGGACGAAGGTGGTATGTAAGAACAGGTAACATACAACGATTGATCGGTCAAAGTGATTTTGAAAGGAATTCAATGTCACCAAACTCTTGTGATTTTACCTCTTCAGAAGCGAGATTGGAGTCTACAGAGATTAACACTCCTCCTCCTCTTCGCAGAGTTCTATCACATCTAAAAGTGGTGTACCTACTAGGAAAAACTTCGGAGCTTAAGATCTCCGGCTTTAACCAAGTTTCTGTAAATACAATAATGTGAGATGCAAAGAAAGGGCTATCAGAATACAGTTTGGGAACTTTAATACGTAACCCTCTAGTATTCTGATAGGTCGAGTTAGTGAAGACTTTAGTTTTTGGAACTGAGGAAGATGAGGTGGAAGGTTGGTCATTGGCCGTAACATGTGGGAGTTTTACACCCACAGGTTGGGTTACTTTTTTCCTCACCGTACTTGGCTGATGTTCTTGGACGAAAATGTTCTCTGGCCAAAAGCTAGCCAAACAAGCCAAACAAATCATCTTGAACATCTGCAAGGGCACACGTATTTTGAAAGATGACGTGTGCCTGGTGTATGAATATTTAAATTTTGTAATGTCCACCACCTTTGTGTCGACTTTTGTTTTGGCTTTGATGTAAGCCGAGATATCAATCTCAAAAGTATCAGGGGCAAGCCGGGAAACAAAAATATTTTTCGATGGTGGGATCACCTGCAAGGGTTTCGGTGCCGCCGCAACTAGTACAGCGGCATCAGTACGTACATGGGGTCCGGACGGTTGATTACCCCGTTTTGGTGACTGTTACAGGGGTTTGAATTATTGGGTCTGGGATTACTTGAAGCGATGCCACAGAGGACATATCGGACAATTGCTCATTAATCATTAGATGTTCGGAAGCCGAATTTTCCTCAGGTCCGGCCCTTGGGGTGGCCAGAGATATAAGCGGCTGCATAGTTGTCGGCTGAGCAGGCTGAAGATTATTCGCCACAAGCACATCACTAAAAGAGGATTTCTTACGCTTTGGAGACTCATTTAGTAGTTGAAGACTACTAAACTGTGTATCGAGCGCACAGAGTTGGTCATTGATTTTTCGGAAACCACTAATCAACTCCTTGAAATCGCTTTTAGTCTGCCTCATGAACGATCTCATTTCGTCCTGAACAGCACGACAACCGTCACAGCAAAAGTGGAGACCAGACCTACGCGAGATTGAATCCGAAACTGAGGCCGTGAACCCGGCACACTTAGCGTGTAAAATGTTTTCACAGAGCCAGCAATGGATGGTAGGCTGGGAAGACGAGATTGTCTTATTGCAAGACTTCAATGCACAGACCAATTTAAATTCCATAATTATTAAGATTTTAAATAATTTATTTATTAAAAAGTATTAAAATTTCAATAATTAATTTAATTAAATATTGATGAACCTTGTACCACTGTACCAGGGAAACGAAAGGGAGAGATTGAAGAGAGCAGTTATTGCGAGTTAGTAAAATGCAAAGAATAGACATAAGAATCTCTATTGAGCGAGAAATAGGAGCAATGGAATAGAAGCAACACCGTAAGAGATGAAGAAGAAGAGCAGGGCTATGTTTGGAAGAAAAATTTATAAAATTATTATTTTACCTCCAAATATATCACTGCACCCGCGAAGAGATACGGATCTATGAATGGCAATTTCTTTATTATTTTTTTTTTTTTTTATGTGAATAGAAATAAACACCGATTGTTTATGGAAAGCTAATAAGCAAATTTTATGACAACGCAGTGCGCACAAAAAAAAACACGTCCGTCCGCTTTGAGAAAGATTTTATTATAAAAATCACAAAACAATCATTATTTTCTAAGCAAAAATATAAAAAATAAAAAAAAATCATTATTATCTGATCAAAATAATAAAAATCACAAAAAATCATTATTCTCTTCTTTATTCTTCGCTTTATAAAGAAGTGCTAGCTAATGCTCCTATATCGTACAATGCCAAGTTTCCAGTATTGTTGACGAAGCGCTCTCAATTTGTTTAGAGCCATGCCCGATACTTACACGAGTCAAATTTTCATATGGGTCCACGAACACTGGTGAGTGGCGACTCTTGCGAAGTCTGCAGTCAGATAGTGCGGTCGTCAATACGCTGTTTTAAATTCAAGTCTCATCTTATGACTCAAATCATGGGAGATTTACCCTTAGATCGAATCCGTGCACTCCGCCCATTCTCCATATGTGGCGTGGCGTGGATTTCTGTGGCCCTATTGAGATCACATTGAAAATTCGTGGTAGGTCACCCTACAAGTCCTACATTGCTCTTTTTAATTGTTTTGCGTCCAAGGCAGTTCATTTAGAAGTAGTGTCTTATTTGTGAACTGATTTCTTTTTATTGATTCCGCAAATCGTTCACTGCGACAAAGCGACGAACTTCGTCGGAGCGAGTCGCCACTTCGCGGCACATGGGCAGCAGGTGTCTAATCTGCAAAGCAACAACTCCTACGACTCTAAGTCCCTCCTACCATTTTGGTTTTGTAACTTCAATTTAATTTTAATTAAAACAAAAAAAACAATTTGCATAATGTCCACTAAACAAAAAAAAATATAATAAACAAAATATTAAATAAAAAAAAATAAAGTAAAAATTACAGTCCACTAAAAAATCGCATAAAAAAATAATTAATTTAAACATGTAAACACCAGTAAAGCACTTTTGTGGCCGGATGCAGGATGTTCACACATTAAGTTGAACATGGGAGCTAATAAAATAACTTAAACAATGTTAAAATATTTAAAAATCTGAAATAGAATTACACAGTGAACTAAATATTGTTATAGAGGAATTATAATAATAATAATTTTCTAATATTGAAGAAAACAAATTTATAAAAGCAAATGTACACATATACATATGCAGTCCGCTATCTAGTGTTATCAAAGGACAATATAATGAATCTAAAAAAATATTTATAAAATGTACACCTTTTTTGTGGCCCTTTGCAGAATTTTCAAGCATTGAACACGATAAAAATTCCAAGATAGAATGTGAAGATATCGGACCCATGGGAATACGTGATAAACAGCATGGTTTAAAAACGATCTCCTGCAGTGTACACAAATACTTATGTGGTGCATGGCAGCGTGCAGTCCGTTGATAAGTAGTTTTAAATAGATTTAAGATTTTCATGTATCTTTCTTGTATGAGAATTGTATGAATTGAAAACAATTTTAAAACAAAACTCATTGGAGTAACACCATTATTATAAGGGGCTCCTCGTAACAATTAACTTAGTGATGTTTATAAGATGCAAATTAACTGGAAGTTTAAGCCATATTTTATATTAATATTATAAACAATTATTTTGGGCACTTGCCACCAAGCTCTTTTGAGTCTTTATAATGTAAACATTCCCACACTCGCATCTAGCACCCTAACGGCAGACCAAGCTTGAGAAATGAAATAAACAAATTCCCCCTATTGAGCCGGCCACGGCAAAAACAACATTAGGCTAAACATCCGCTAGAATCACGCCACTGCGGCTCCCCTTTTTAAGCATCCGTATTGATACCCAAATTTTCCATGCTGATCACAGCAATCCCATTCGGGAAATTCTCTTCGGAATTCAATTCGTAATATACTTCGGGAAGATCCCGAACCAAGAAGGAAAAGAATCAGCTCAAGCCTGATCAGTCGGAATCCAGCATAGGTTAAGATACAATGCCTTGTTAGACTTAAGATCGGGATCCAAATGAAACCTAATAAAGTTTAAATATATATTTTTTTAAAGTTAAAACCCGTCGTGATTATAATTGGCGCCCAACGTGGGGCCCGCATTAATTAAAAATATCGATTAAAAAATATATTCGCGAGTGCCTCAAAAAAAATCATAGACTTGAAAAATAAAGGTTTCTTCCATAGAAAAATGTTTGGGAAAAAATCATAGAAGACCAAAAATTAATGTAGAAAATCTGAGATTTCAACTATGGATGAGTATTCCAAAGATATGGTAACTGCTAGATACCATTTTTTAATTTTACTTGGTACACATACATTTCAAAAATGATATGTACTGGAAATAATGATGGTCATCGCCTTTACACGGCCTACATAATTCAATATATGGTAAAATTTGATCAATTTCTTCTCTTAGGTGTACCGAGGAAACTGTGGGTGATAGAACCTATGTTTGTTCTGGACTTTGGTTCAGGGCAGCCTAAAGGTTATGGAGCAGGTAAAATTATGCGTGGACAGGGCCGGATTTATGTAAAGTGCCGCCCTGTGCATTATAGAAAATGCCGCCCTTATTATTAATTGAAATTAAAAACTTCCTAAATCAAATGTCGGGGAAACCGTGAACTATATACATAATTATTAACAGATTAAATAAATGTATATCGTTGGTTGAATTCATTTATTGTTGATACTTTATTTTCAACAATGCTCCGATTTTTCAATAATTGTTATGATATACCACTTTGCTCTGAGACGAGGCAACTCTCATCAATATGTTTTTCGTCTTTCTTTTTGATGAAAAAATTGTGCAATTTTGGAGTTTTGCACAAAATTTCCTCCTCCTTTTTGGCTTTATCTAAAGCGCGCTTTCTAAAAGCAGCGCCGCTTAATTTTTTTCGCCTGTCACTCATGACTCACAGAATTTACATAATCAACTCAAATGAATAGATAAACATCGAATCAAATTGTTTTGAAAACATTTCTGCTCGAAAGACAACCCAACCTCTTAAAATCGGTCAGTAGCCGCTCTGAATTACCGACGGCCATACGCAAAAATTGTCCAAAAATTATCCAAGTATAAATTTTCTATTTATGCCTCAAATTTTGCCACCCCCCCGAAATTTGCCGCCCTGTGCGCGAGCACCGACCACACATAGTGTAAATCCAACGCTGTGCGTGGAGGAAAAAAAAAAGTTGGAAATTGTCGGCCTATGTAATAAGCACAATAAAAAAAGTACATTCAGAAATAAATACAAATTTACCATTCCGGACGGACGTTCGCTGTGAAATAGACACAATTAACGATAAACCGATTTACTCAAGACAGTACCTATACTCACAAGATACTGATTAATGATGAAATCATTAGACCCAGCAAAAGTCTTTAAAACTCACCCGTAACTGCAGTATCAAAAAAAGGTACTAATGAAGATGGCACCCCTAAACATAGACTAAATACTTTAGTACTATAGACTTAGAATCAGGTTTCCACCAAATTTTGATGAAAGAATCAGACGTAGAAAAAACTTTATTTTCAATTAACAACGGAAAGTACGAATTCATTAGAATGTCATTCGGGTTAACAAACGCACCTCGAATCTTCCAGAGGGCAATGGATGATATACTTCGAGAACATGTTGGTAAATTCTGCCATGTCTACATGGATGACATAATTATTTTCTCTCACTCCCTCGAACAACATTTCAAAGACCTAAATTCAATCATTAATATTTTACATAAAGCCAATATGAAAATATCATTAGAAGAATATCAATTTTTTAAATTAGAAACTTCATTTTTAGGATATGTAGTAGTGCAAAACATTATTAAAACCGACCCTCAAAAAATAGACACCATATCGAATTAACCAATTCCCAAAAATATCAGAGAGCTGCGTAGCTTTCTGGGCCTCACTGGATATTATAGAAAATTTGTTAAAAACTATGCAACCATTGCCAAACCCCTGACTAGATTGTTAGAAGGCTCCAATGGAAAAATTTCCAAGAGGATGTCAAAAAATGTTTCAATTACTCTTGACGAGACTGCAATACAGGCATTTAATGAACTCAAAGAACACCTAATTTGCCAAATAGAACTGGTCCAACCAGACTATTCAAAACAATTTACATTAACAACTGACGCATCTGACTTAGCTATAGGAGCAGTACCCAATCACTTTTATATAAAAAACCCTTAACAAAACTTTTAGCAATAGTTTGGGCATTAAAAAACCTAAGAAACTATTTGTACGGAGTATCAGAAATAGAAATACATTCGGGCCATCAACCGCTCTGATACGCAATTTCGGATAAAAACCCAAATGTGGAATTAAAACGATGGTTCAATTACATAGAAAGCTTCAGCCCAAAAATTTTGTATAAGCCTGGTACTACCAATGTAGTAGCAGACGCACTGTTGAAAAAAATAATATTACAGAAGAAGAAGATGTAGAGTCCACGGATTACGGCACCCAACACTTAGCCGAAAGTAGCTTTAGTAACATTATAGGCGAAACAAAAAAACCCCTTAATCAATTTAAACAACAACTTTTAAAAAAAGGGAAAATTCACAATTCATGAACAGATAAATGTATTTGAAAATAAACGTCATATTATTGAATATGATCAACCAGAGAAATTAGTTACAGTCCTTAAAGAATATCTACAACCCAATATTAATACAGGGATTCATTGTACTCCTGAAGTTTTGTATGAAATTCAAGTTCAATTAAAAAATAACTTCATTAATAAATTCGTATATACAAAAAGTTTTGTTGTAGACATAACAAGTAACGACGATAAAGCAATAATTATAGAGGAAACACACTGTCCAGCGCACCGAGGAGTAGATGAGAATTATAAACAAATAACCAGATTATACTATTGGCCGAATCTGTACAAAAAATTAAAAGAATATATAACAAATTGTGAAATTTTTAATACAAACAAATATAACAGAAACCCGACTCAAATACCTATTGGAGAAGCCCCCATTCCAAAAATAGAAGGCCAACACTTACATATTGACATTATTTACGCGCAAAACCTAACCTTCTTAACTTGCATTGATTCCTATTCCAAAGACCTTGTTGTAAAAGAAATTACTAACAAAAAAAATATCGATTTAAAAGTCTATGAAATACTTCAAACATTTCCCCAAGTTAAAACGATTATGACACATAACGAACCTAGCTTTACATCAGCACAATTTACTTCCTTCCTACAGCGATCTGGTATTTCAATCCATTACGCATACCCCAGACATAGCCTATCGAATGGACAAGTTGAAAGAGCCCATTCAACCCTAACCGAGATAGCTCGTTGTGTTAAAGATGAGTACTGTCTCCTAGAATACCCCGAAGTTATTATAAGAGCAGCAAAAAGCTACAATATGACAATTCATTCAGTAATAAATCAAAAACCATACGACATCTTATTTAACAAAATAGATCACAGTGACTTACCATAAAAACTACAAACAGCACAAACTAAAATGTTAGATTATCATAATAAAAATAAATTAGATAAAAATTATCATGTAGGAGAAGTAGTATACGAAAAAATACACGGAGAACGAAATAAACTAGGCCCAAGATTTAAAAAAACAAGTCATTAAAGAAAACCTACCAAACAAAGTAATCGTTAATAATAGGAAACGAGTTATTCATAAAGACAACATTAAATAACCCATATTTTACAGAAAATGGAAATACCATTTATCATCACCATTTTGATAATCACTTGCCACTCCGAAATAATCGACTACATCAACAACGAATACTGAAGAATGAAAACGACGTATTGACGTATGACTCATTTGAGGACCTCTTTCATATCACAAACCTAAGTTTTTACAAAGAAATAATTAGAATAGAAGATAAAAATACTAACAACAGCAACTCAGACTCAGACTGGGACATTTTCCAAAATCTAAATATTATTCAAATTCTTATGTCTCAATTAATACCATCAAGTAATAAAAGGGGCATTAACAAATTGGGCACAGCATGGAAATGGCTAGCAGGTACACCAGACCATGACGACTTAATAAGAATCGAAAACAAAATTAACGAACTGACAGAAAACAATAACAAACAATTTACAATAAATTCACGTATATTTCAAGAAGTCCAACTTATGACCAAAATTCTTAACACAATTGTTGTTAACAAAGAAACAAAAGTAAGACAACACCGACTACAATTATTTACACTTTATATCCAAAATTTACTCGATACAATCACTTTAGCAAAAATAGACATTTTTAATACAAAATACTAAACGAACAAGACATTAAAGAAATATTTAGACACGAAAATAAACCAGTTGCACTGTGAGATCTGTTAGACATCTCCACTTTTAAAATAATAAAAAACCAAGACCTACTTATAATATATATAAAATATCCAATTATAAACAATATTTGTAGCTAGTACACATCAAGGGCAATTGCCCAAAATAATGGAAAACTAATAATAGACGATAAGACAGCATACTGTAATGGAAAATTTTATAAAATAACAAACTTTAAAAAAGAAATATTCAATAACTATTGTAAACTCTCAAACGAGAGCTCGTGTTTTGTAAATCTCTTGAATGGAAAAAAAGCAAACTGTTCAAAAATACGAGAAAAAAATAAACAATTTGAAAATTTAGACGAAGGCGCTATTCTCCTCACTGGAGAAAATATTGTAAACGAAACAAAACTAAATGACGCATTTTTGATTTTATTTAATGAAAGCATAATTATCAATAATATAAAATACATCAACGAAAAACAGAAAATATTAGATTACATATCACAATATAAATACAATAATTATATAATAACAGATTACGTATTTTCCAATGATTCCGAACTAAGTTTAGACAACATAAGCATTATAAACCCGTTTGTAAAAATAGGAAATACAAAAATATCCCTTGAACTCACAAAAACAATCACTAAAACAAATTTAATTAAAACGAACCAATATTGAACAAGAAATATTTTGCAGAAATTGCAGAGATTGAAACTGAAAGAAATATTGAAATAACATTTGCCGAACTTAATAATAAAATCACCTCCCTCACCGCACAATTGTAATGAATCGGGACGATTCATCTTAGGAGGGGGAGAAATTTTACTAGAAGTTTAAGCCATATTTTATATTAATATTATAAACAATTATTTGGGCACTTGCCACCAAGCTCTTTTGAGTCTTTATAATGTAAACATTCCCACACTCGCATCTAGCACCCTAACGGCAGACCAAGCTTGAGAAATGAAATAAACAAATTCCCCCTATTGAGCCGGCCACGGCAAAAACAACATTAGACTAAACATCCGCTAGAATCACGCCACTGCGGCTCCCCTTTTTAAGCATCCGTATTGATACCCAAATTTTCCATGCTGATCACAGCAATCCCATTCGGGAAATTCTCTTCGGAATTCAATTCGTAATATACTTCGGGAAGATCCCGAACCAAGAAGGAAAAGAATCAGCTCAAGCCTGGTCAGTCGGAATCTAGCATAGGTTAAGATACAATGCCTTGTTAGACTTAAGATCGGGATCCAAATGAAACCTAATAAAGTTTAAATATATATTTTTTTAAAGTTAAAACCCGTCGTGATTATAATTTGCATAATTACATTTAATATATATGTTATGGCTTAACTATGGTTAGAAGGTCAATTTTAATCAACTGGGTTTGCTCCTGCTACTAATGTTAATACTGAAATATTTAAATCATATATCTTAGACATGTGTGTGTGAGACCTGCAAAATTGGTCAAAAATGGGTCCAAATAAAAGGGCTGTCTTTTGGGGCTCCATAAATTCTGGATCGTCTAAGCTCAACTGGAGTGGGATTCCTTGGCGGCTGAATAGGGTGGGATTCCTGATTATTTATTGCCAACTTTGATTTATTTTTGGTTGGTTAGACATATATCAGTGGTTAATGTTAATAGGGTCAACACAGTATTTTTATACCTTTGCAGAGGGTATTATAATTTTGGTCAAAAGTGTGCAACGCAGTGAAAGAGACATCTCCGACCCTATAATGTATATATATTCTTGATCAGGATCGCCGCCTGAGTCGCTTATATGCATGAACGTCTGTCCGCCCGTCTGTCTGTCTGTCTGTTTCTACGCAAACTGGTCTCTCAGTTTTAAAACTACCGACTTGAAACCTTCCACATATCCTTCTTTAATTTGCAGGCAGTATATAAATCTTGAAGTATATTGAGAGTATATACATAAATCTATAAAAGCGGCCATATAACTGATTGATCGGAATTGCCATAACTTTGGTGGTTTTTAAATTTGAGGGCTGGGGCTTTTTACGTTATTTATTTTGAGCAACCTTTTCCGATGTGTCAAATTTCTGCCATAAGGAACTGCCGACTACATCTATAGGTACCATGTAACTAAACGATCGGAAATATCAGACCTTGCTATTTTTTACTATTATAGGGACTGTTTCCAATATTTTTATTATTACATTTTTATGCCTTTGCTTGCAGAAAGTATTGTAATTTTGGTCAAAAGTGTGCAACGCAGTGAAGGAGACATCTATAAAATATATATATTTTTGATCAGGATCACCTCCTGAGTCGATATGTCTGTTTCTATGCAAACTAGTCTCTCAGTTTTAGAGCTATCGTGTTGAAACTTTGCACACATTCTTCTTTTTTTGCAGGCAGTATATAAGTCGGAACGAGATCGGCCGAGATCGGTCGGAACGAGATCTGCCGAGATCGGTCGGAACGAGATCGGCCGAGATCGGTCGACTATATCCTATAGCTGCCATATAACTGATTGATCGGAAATGCCATAAATTTGGTGATTTTTAAGTTAGAGAGTTGAGACACATGTTGGGACACTTTCTACACATGTTATATTTGGCCAAAATATCGTATGTACAAAATTTCATAAGGATCGGCCGACTATATCCTATAGCTGCCATATAACTGAACGATCCGAATTACAACAATCTTGCTATTTTTAAAGATGCTTGGGGCTGTTTCCATCATTTTTATTAGAAAATTTATTTGATGGTAACATTCTGATAAGGATCGGCCAACTATATACGATCCGATATGTATATAATAATATAAGCTGCTACCTAACTGCAAGGATATATCAACTTCGGCTCCGCACTCAGTTAGCTTTCCTTTGTTGTTTTTTTTTAATTTTGTTCACATGTGGGTGAAGGGAAGATAAAAACTCTCTTCCCTGAAGAAGGGAAGATAAAAAAAGTTGCAGAAAATGGGAAAAAACAAGAAAGGAAAGCTAACTTCGGGCGGAGCCGAAGTTTATATACCCCTGCAGTTGAGTTGCAGTCCGCTAGGTGGCGACACGCATCTTATATTATTAGATATATAGCGGATCGTATATAGTCGGCCGATCCTTATGAAATTTGGGGTATCGAATTATTTTGCCCAAAGAGGAATCCTTTCTTCTCATCCCATCCTTCTAACTTCAAAAACAACCAAGTTATGGCATTTCCAATCAATCATTTATATGGTAGCTATAGGATACAGACGTCCGATCCTTATGAAATTTGGAAGATCGGATAACTTTGCCCAAATTAGAATGCATAGAAAGTCCCATCCTTCTAACTTGAACATCGAAAAACATCGAAGTTATGGCATTTCCGATCAATCAGTTATATGGCAGCTATAGGCTGTTCCGACTTATATACTGCCTGCAAGGAAAAGAAGGATGTGTGCAATGTTTCAACTCGATAGCTTTAAAACTGAGAGACTAGTTTGCGTAGAAACCGACAGACAGACGGACAGACAGACAGACGGACATGCTCATATCGACTCGAGAGGTGATCCTGATCAGGAATATATATACTTTATAGGGTCGGAGATGTCTCCTTCACTGCGTTGCACACTTTTGACCAAAATTATAATACCCTCGGCAAGGGTATAATAACAAATAACAAACAAATTGGAAATACCACAACTTTGATGTTTTTAAAGTCAAAAGGTTTTTTAAAGTTAATAATATAAATCCTGTTAATAATAAAATTCCCATAAGGATGGGTCAATATATATCTGCTCTGATGTAAATCTCCAATCTTTTAATATAATATTTTATAACTACAAGGGTACATCAACTTTTCCTCCGCCCGACTTTAGCTTTCATTTCCTGATTTTTGTTCAAATATTTCCATTTATCGAACCAATACTCATATTTTGACATTTAAGACATCTAAAGACATAAAGTTTATATGTTCTTGATCAGGATCTGCAAGGGCATATCCTATTAGGCTCCGCCCCAAGTTAGGAGAAGAGTATGGGAGGCACCAGAGAAAGTAGCAGTCCTAGAAATGCGCTAAACCACACATAATAATAGAAAAGAATCAGACAACAGGCAGATTTAATCTCCTCACAACTATTTATTAAAATAGTTTGGATAGGATGGAAGGTAGACTAATACGATATCAGGATTTTCCATGAACTTTCCATGACTTTGGGAAGAATATTACTGTATATTTGGTCAGATCCCGATTAAAGTATTTTTATGTAGGCAAAATTCTTCGGTTTTTTTATGATTTCAAGATTTCTAGTGGATTGGACTACTCGAAATATATAGTTATATACTCGAATATTCAGTTTTTCATATGAATGTAATTAGCCATCGAATTCCAATGGAAAAATGTCTTAGGTAAGATTGTTTTATGACTTAATGACAGTATTAGATATATATAAATAAATATATAACTTAGGTATGTGGTTAACAGCACTAAATTCCGTTTTGGCCGTATTAATCTTTGCAATTATACATGTTCATTAAAAACAAGAAAGGAAAGCTAACTTCGGGCGGAGCCGAAGTTTATATACCCTTGCAGTTGAGTCGCAGTCCGCTAGGTGGCGACACGCATCTTATATAATTAGATATATAGCGGATCGTATATTGTCGGCCGATCCTTATGAAATTTGGCAATTCTGATTATTTTGTCCAAAATAGAATCTGTTCCAAGTCTTTCTAACTTAAAAAACACCAAAGTTATGCCAATTTCGATCGTTCTATGACAACTATAGGATATAGTCGGCCGATCCTTATGAAATTTGTGCATAAGATATTTTGGTCAATTATAACATGTCTGGAAAGTCTCAACCCTCTAACTTAAAAAACACCAAAGTTATGGCATTTCCGATCAATCAGTTATATGGCAGCTAGAGGATATAGTCGACCGATCCCGGCCGTTCCGACTTATGTAATACCTGCAAGGAAAAGAAGGCTGTGTGCAAAGTTTCAACTCGATAGCTCTAAAACTGAGAGACTAGTTTGCGTAGAAACCGACAGACAGACGGACAGACGGACAGACAGACAGACGGACAGACGGACATGCTTATATCGACTCAGGAGGTGATCCTTATCAAGAATATATTTATAGGGTCGGAGATGTTTCCTTCACTGCGTTGCACACTTTTGACCAAAATTATAATACCCTCTGCTAGGGTATAAAAATATAAAAATTTTTATTAGCGCATTTTAATTACGTGTAGAGTTCCGCTAGTTCCGCCATATTGTAATGTCTATCTATTTGTTGTTCATCCACTACACGAAAACTCATAGCTTGCTTAGTAACGGAGCGAGAATAAACTTTTTCCTCCATTGTGCCCTAAAAAAATATATTGAGAAAATATACTTTTTTAGGTAGTGAAATCAGTAATAAAAATACCATTGCTATAAGCCGATATATATAACAATTTTTTTTTTGACCCAGACGAAATATCCTAAAAATATTTTGTTGGTCATTTGATGGATTCCAAGATGTATCTAGGATAATGACTCTGTTAGCGCCAATTAAATTTATGCCTTGACCTCCAGCCCTAGACGAAATTAAAAAAACTCGTGCGCGCTTATTGACGTTACTGTTGAATCTCTTTATCATTTCATGACGAATGTTTTTAGGTGTTTTTCCATCTAATCTGTAGTAATCTTGGCCATTAATCCATTTATTTGATTTCTTTTGATTCGATGGTATATCTGAAAAAAAAGGAAAAATTTATATGAAATAAAAGATAACAAGCGAGACCACTTTTTCATCACCATAATTAATATCAGATATTTTGAATCTGGCATGCGGGTTGGTCACCGTTTTGAATCCGTTTTTTTTTTTGTTTTCTAAATAAGAACCCTTTATTTTGACATATAATAAAGAGATTTGATATAAAGACTAAAAAAACATATCAAATGTTTGGAATGCAAAAAAATGTAAAAAAGGAATTTTTTTAATTTTGCATTGCACCGGCACGGGCAATATTTCGAAGAAAAAAGTGGAGTTATCTCAAGGACTTTCTCCAAACGACACATATAAGAAAAATAGTTAGTTTCAATTTTAAAAACTAAAATTTTTTTAAATTTATTTAGTTTATTTCTTTTTTCTTACTTTTTAGATTTGACCGGATCGGATCGTATATAGTTGGCCAATCCTTATGAGAATTTCACCATCAAATCCATTTGCTAATAAAACTGTTGGAAATAGTCTCAAGCATTTTTACAAATACCAAGGTTGTTCGATTTCTTATCGATCAATTACAGCTAAAGGATATAGTGGTCCGATCCTTATAAATTTTGGCAGTTTTGACACTTTTGACTAAAATTATAATACCCTCTGCAAGGGTAAAAAAATCTTTCCAACAAACTAAAACATGTTTATGTAGCTTAATCGGATGTTCAGTATATTCTAGAATGAGGGCCTTTGATGGCCTTTGATGGCCTTTGATGGAAATTTCTTGAACGCAACATTGAATACACAGGCCAACAGAAAAAAATCTCCACGCACCTGATCCATAATCTTTAGGTTCCTCTAAACCAAAGTCCAGAACAAACATGGGTTTTACCACCCATATTTTCCGAGGAACACCTAAGAGAAGAAATTGATCAAATTTTACCAATTACGATTACCAATTACAATTATTGCGTTGACCATCATTGTTTTTAGAACATTTAATTTTAATCAATAAAGCAAGAAAGGAAAGCTAACTTCGGGCGGAAAATAAGTGGATATACCCTTGCAGTTAGGTAGCAGCTTATATTATTATATATATATATCGCATCGTATATAGTTGGCCGATCGTTGTGAAAAATTCACCATCGAATCAATTTTTGAATAAAATTGTTTAAAATCACCCAAAACGTCTTTAAAAATAGCAAAGTTGTGCCATTTCTGATCGTTCAGTTATATGGCAGCTATAGGATATAGTCGGCCGATCCTTGTGAAATTTGGCAAATCGGATTAGATTGCCCAAAATGGAATCTGTACCAAGTCCCATTTCAGGATCAGTCAGGATCACCTCTTGGTCGATATGAGTATGTCCGTCAGTCTGTTTGTTTCTACGCAAACTAGTCTCTCAGTTTTAAAGCTTTCGGGTTAAAACTTACACACATGCCTCTTTTGTTTTCAGGCAGACTATATCCTATAGCTGCCATATAACTGATTTATCAGAAGTGCCATAACTTTGGTGTTTTTTAAGTTGGAGGTTTGGGACTTTTCACCAGGGTTGCCAATGCAAATTTATACATTTCCCTAAAAATCGGGATCAAATTCCCCAAATTTGGGGACAAGAATCCGCTGATTTCCCACAAATTCCCCACATAGGTTTTTTTTAAATGAAACAATATTCTACTAGCTGAGTATAACTCATATTAGTATTCCTAATTAATTAAAATAAAAACTCAAACAGTTAACATTCATATTTTTTCCAAATTTTTGTGGATAGCACAATGTTTGACGGGTTAACGCTGCCGCCTAGTTTTTTAATTCCTTCTCTTGCAGTCATAAATGATACAACAGTATCTGTATTCAGTCGATTTTCAGTTTTCAAATTCTTAAGAACACTAAATTTGAACATTAAATTAAACAGAGATGTGCTATACATAATTGTCGCGGATCGATTATCGATAGTTAGTATTTAAGTAGAATTTTGTTATTGTGCACTCGTGAAGAGGTTGGGCACACTAGGATAGAAAATAATGGCGCGTGTGGAGAATTTGTCGTTGTTGTGATAAAGTGTGGGAGGTTAAACTGCGGTAAGCTTTGTAATTTATAATTCTTTCTTACCCTAACATGTATCCCCATAGAATAAAACATACGTTGTACGCATACACATTGGCTTGTGTTTTGGAAGCGGGTTGCCCCATCGCCGCCGTACATTTGTTTAAGGCATCTCCCACACGAGCGACGACAGAAGCTTTTATTCGCAGTCAGGCGACTGGCGACATTGTTTTGGAACAACACCCTGGTGAGAGGATCGATATTGCCTGGACGACATGATGCACCATTCGCCCAGAAGGAGTCCCCGACTAAACGAGGGACAGAATATCGCAACGCAAGTAGATGGCAGCGCTTCGGCCCCGCAACCTAGTGTAGGGGCGTCGCAAGCCGGCGGCCGAGGCAGTGAAGCCCCGGCGTCATCAGCGCAGCTGGCAGCATCTGGAGCCACCAGGAAACCGAAGGTGGCCGACCTGATGGATAGGATTGCCGAGCTGGAGAAGGAGTTGGAACGCGCTCGCAGCGCTAATATGGAGCGCACTGGCCCCGTTATTTCGAGTGAGGTTGGGGTAGGTCAGCCGTCATTTGCAACCGGCCTGACCGTACCCAACGCAACAAGTGTTTATTATGCGGCGTCAGAGAGACCGCCACCCTGGAGCGGATCTCAAACGGTACCGTGTTCGCAGAACTGTACCACAAGGATTAATCAAGCATCGCCATTTTGCGCTACCGGCACTACTGTTCCAGCGCATGGTTTCGGGCTGCAGAATGAAGTGGCCGGCGGAACATCGATACGTGCGCCTTCTCCTGGAGACGGTGCTTGGGCGACGAGCATTGGAGGAACTGCACGCTGGACGCCACGAAAGCTTCCTGAACTGCCTACGTTCGGAGGGAAGCCAGAGGACTGGCCCATTTTCTACTGCGCGTTTACGGAGACGACGCAAGCGTATGGTTGTACGGACTTGGAGAACAACCAAAGGCTACTGAAGGCGTTAAAGGACGACGCGCGTGAGACGGTGAAGTCATTGTTGATTCACCCCAGCAATGCGAATGCAGCGGTGGAGCAGCTGCGATACAGATACGGCCGACCGGAGCAACTAATACGCAGCCAACTCAACAGCATTCGAGATGTGCCTGCAATTACGGAGCACAACCTGGGAAAGCTCGTCGCATTCGCCACCCATGTCAGCAACCTCAGGGCTTTCCTACAGTCAGCGAAGTCGGAGCAGCACCTGGGTAACCCTATGCTGATGGAAGAGCTTATGGCCAAGCTCCCAATAAGCAAACGAGTGGACTGGGCAAGGCACGCTGCAACTATTCAGCCCTATCCGACGATTGTGGACTTTAGTTCGTGGTTGATGGAACTAGCCAACGTGGTCTGCGTGGTGGCGGACATTGATGGAAGGGAGCCAAGGCGTCGATTGCTTCATGCCAGCGTCGACCGAGAGCAGGACGAGCAACCGGAGAGCTGCCGCAGGAATTGTCCAATTTGTGAAGGCCTTGGACAACATGCAGTTCGGGACTGCCAACGATTTATTGGAGCCACACCTACAGAGAGGTGGAGACTCGCAAGAAGACATCGCCTATGCTTCATGTGCTTGCAAACCGGGCATATGACTGGATCCTGCGCCGCGTCAAAAGAGTGCCCCGTGAATGGATGCAGGAGGAAGCATCACCGTCTTCTTCATGAGGCAAACAGCGAAGGCTTCAGGAGACCGCCACAGCGAGGCGGCAATTGGAGAGGCTACAACCTGCAGGCAGCCGGACCGAGGGAAGGCGTCCAAGTGAATGAGGGAGCACCCTCATCCGTGGATGCCTCTGCGACCCCGGAGAGAAATTTGAGCTGTGTCGACGAGGACCGAGAACGACTTCTGTTCCGTGTATTGCCGGTGACGCTATACGGAGGTGGGAAGCAGGTGGATACGTACGCTCTTCTGGATGAAAGTTCTTCGGTGACGATGGTCGACAACGAGCTGGTTGCAGAGCTAGGCGTACAAGGAGTACGTCGTCAGCTGAGCGTTCAATGGTTCGGAGGCAGGGCCACAAGAGAGCCTACTAACGTGGTACGTCTGGAGATCAGTGGAGCAGGCAAGTCCTCCCGACATGTGCTGAGGAACGTCTATGCCATTTCGAACTTGAGTCTGCCGATGCAGAGCCTGCACAGAAGGGATGTTAGGAGCGTAACAAGGACCTATGAAGCCCTACGTAAATGCAGTGCCGAAGCTGCTTATTGGTTTGGACCATGGGCATCTAGGACTGCCGTTGAAAACGAGACGGTTTGCCAGCGAGGGACCGTACGCGGCCGCAACCGAATTAGGATGGGTTGTTTTTGGGCCTGTAGAAGGACGACGAGACACGCCATCACCGAGGTCTTGTCTGCTAGCCACGTCGTTGGATGATAACGTGGAACGGATCGTCGAGGACTACTTCGAGATCGAGAACTTCGGTGTGAAGGCGGCGCCAGCGGCCGCAGCCAGCGACGACGTGAGGGCTCAGAAGATCTTGGAGGATACTACGGTGCGAGTTGGCCGCCGATACCAGACGGGATTATTGTGGAAGACGGATAACGTTGTGCTGCCACGTAGTTATGATATGGCGTACAACAGATTGGTCAACATCGAGAAGAAAATAAAGCGAGATGGGCAGTTCGCCCAAGAGTATTCACGGATTGTCAATGATTATGTCGACAAGGGATACGCTCGGCGTCTGGAACGGCAGGAGATCGATTCGGAAAGCGATAGAACATGGTACTTCAGTATCGCTGAATTCTGCGCTGAGCAAGGGGCCGCAACACTATAAGGCCTTGGCATCTATCCTCTTCCATTTTAGGGAAGGTGCCGTCGGAGTCAGCAGCGACATTAAGGAGATGTTTCACCAGGTGCTGATCCGACCCGAGGATAGATGTGCGCAACGATTTCTGTGGAGAGATGGGAATGACCAACGGGACCCCGACGTCTACGAGATGTGCGTGATGACCTTTGGAGCAGCATGCTCACCGAGTGCGGCGCATCATGTGAAGACAGTGAATGCCAAGCGATTCCTGGATTCGGATCCCAGAGCAGTCAAAGCCATCGTCGACTACCACTACGTGGATGACTATGTGGACAGCTTTGCCACAGAGAGCGAAGCTATCGAAGTATCTAGCAGAGTGAAGAAGATACATGCAGAAGGCGGTTTTGAGCTTTGCAAGTTTTCGTCCAGCTCGCCTACAGTGGAGAGGATGCTTGGACCCAGTGATCACGCCCAGAGTATTGGATGGGGTGAGGCCGAGCAAAAGATTTTGGGAATGCGGTGGCAGCCAGCCACGGACGACTTCAGGTTTCGAGTGAAGTACCACAAAGTCGCCCCCGTCGTGTCCGATGGGAAGAGAATTGCCACAAAAAGGGAATTCTTGAGTATGGTCATGTCAACGTTCGACCCCTTGGGATTCCTGTGTTGTCTAATGATAACAGCGAAGTTGTTGTTGCGAGAGGTCTGGAGAAGGAAGATATCATGGGATGAACCACTACCGGCTGAGATGTACAACGCCTTTATGGAATGGCGTAAAGAGATGGAGAAAGTGGAACGTTTTCGGAGCCCACGTCACTACTTTGGATCCGGACTGGTGAAGACTATCGAGATGCACGTATTTGTGGATGCGTGTCAGTCGGCATTCGCATCAGTGGTCTACTGGAGGATCACGTACGAGGACGGCGACGTGCAAGTGAGGTTCGTGTGCGCAAAGACGAAGTGTGCACCGATGCGAACGATGACGATTCCACGGTTGGAGCTGCAGGCAGCAGTTCTAGGAACGAGGTTGATGGAGACAGTCAGACAGGACCATAGCGTGGCCATTGCAGAGACTGTGCTATGGACGAATTCGAAGACAGTGCTGCGTTGGATTGGCAGCACACACAGGCGCTACAAGCAGTTCGTAGGGAACAGAGTAGCCGAGATTCTGGAGTCGACGAAGGTGGCCCAATGGAGATGGCTACCATCCGCCGACAACGTGGCAGATGATGCAACTCGAGCGCAACGCAGCGTGGACCTAAGCGAGGAGTCACGCTGGTTAAGAGGACCGGCATTCCTGAGGAGACCAGCGGGCAGCTGGCCAGGAACTGCACCCACCGACGAAGCGGATGCAGAAGACGAAGAGGAGATGCCGGGTGAGTTCGTGCTTGTTGGCGCGAGTGACCCATTCATATCGCTGGAGAGATTCTCAAGCTACAGGCGATTGCTGAGGACTACGGCTTGGGTCCTAAGGTTCATACGTCGATGCCGTGGACAACGAGATGAGCTGGATAACTACGGCCTCAATGTAGCTGAGTGTGAAGCAGCTGAGGACTTGTTATTCCGTAGAGCACAAAGTGAGGCGTTCCCCGATGAGGTGCAGGCCGCAGAGAAGGACTTGGACGTCGCTAAAGGAAGCGACATATGTGGACTGGCGCCATACCTAGATGGCAATGGAATCCTGCGAGCGTATGGCAGGATCGATGCGGCGCTATGTATACCTTACAGCGCCAGGAGGCCAGTGATCCTCTCCCACCGGCATGGTCTCACGGAGATGATAGTGCGCGACGCCCATGTGAGGATGAAGCATCAAAACGTGGATGCTACGATGGCGGAGATCCGGACCAGGTCTGGATTACGAGACTGCGGAGAGTGCTTCATAATGTGATCTCGGGATGCAGCGAGTGTAAGCTGCACAGAGCACGGCCGATGCCGCCGATTATGGGACCCCTGCCAGATGATCGTTTGGACGCCTATGGCTGGCCGTTTAAGAGCACAGGCCTCGACTACTTTGGGCCGCTGCTAGTGACCGTTGCTCGGCACCAGGAGAAACGGTGGGTGGCCTTGTTTACGTGCCTGACGACCAGGGCGATTTATCTGGAGCTGGCACATGACCTGTCGACTGATTCCTGCATACTTGCAATCAGGAATTTCATCTGCCGTCGAGGGCCTGTACATAGACTGCGCAGCGACAATGGCAGGAACTTCATTGGAGCAGACAGAGAGGCCAAGAGATTTGCGGAGATCTTCGAACCCGAGAGGATCCAGTCGGAGCTGTCAAGCAAAGGAATTGAATGGATCTTCAACTGCCCAGCAAACCCGTCAGAGGGTGGAGTTTGGGAGAGAATGGTAAAGTGCGTGAAGAGGGTGCTACGCCACACAGTGAAGGAAGTGGCGCCGAAAGAGCACGTCCTGGAGAGTTTCCTGATAGAGGCGGAGAATGTCGTTAATTCTCCTCCGCTCACCCATTTGCCAGTGAGTGCGGACCAGGAAGCCCCTCTCACGCCCAACGATCTCCTCAAAGGAGCAGCTTGCCCACCGGATACCCCCGGCCTGGATGGAGGCATCGTCAAGGAAGGAGCTACGCGGAAGCAGTGGCGCATGGCAAGGATGTTGAGAGACCGATTCTGGAGGAGGTGGGTCTTGGAGTACCTACCCACGCTGACACGGAGAGAGAAGTGGTGCCGCAGAGAGAAGCCAATTCAACGAGGAGACATTGTCTTCGTTTGCGATCCAGCCATTCCGCGTCGAGACTGGCGGAAAGGCGTCGTGGAAGAGACCTTTGCAGGAACGGATGGTGAGGTCAGACGAGCCCGCGTTAGGATCATGGATGGAGATCGGACCCGCTGGATAATGCGCCCCGCTTCAAAGTTGGCGGCTTTGGATTTGAGTGAAGAAGTTCTTCACGGAGGTGGGGATGTCGCGGATCGGTTATCGATAGTTAGTATTTAAGTAGAATTTTGTTATTGTGCACTCGTGAAGAGGTTGGGCACACTAGGATAGAAAATAATGGCGCGTGTGGTGAATTTGTCGTTGTTGTGATAAAGTGTGGGAGGTTAAACTGCGGTAAGCTTTGTAATTTATAATTCTTTCTTACCCTAACATGTATCCCCATAGAATAAAACATACGTTGTACGCATACACATTGGCTTGTGTTTTGGAAGCGGGTTGCCCCATCGCCGCCGTACATTTGTTTAAGGCATCTCCCACACGAGCGACGACAATAATATTTTTAAAAAAGGTCGATGTCGTGTCGATAACACAGCCACACACAAAAAAAAAATTTTTCGTTTGGGGTCCATATGTCCATTACCATTGCCATATGTTTTTGGGGTCGCTGAATCCGAATCCGTTGTCTAAAAAACTCCAACATGTCAGGTTGTTAACGTAACCTTTAAAATATCCCGTTTTTTGAACGACGGATTCGGATTCAGTGACTCCAAAAACATATGGTAAACATGATCTGAGCCCAGAACTCGGAAAATAAACATTTTATCAAGTTTTTGAGGTTATGTTGTAACCCTGACATTCTGGAGTTTTGTAGACCTCGGATTCGGATTCAGCGACCCTGAAAACATATAATAAACATGGTCTGACCCACGGACACGAATATAATTTTGTATGAGGTTTTTTGAGGTTATGTCAGAACCCTGACGTGCTGGGGTTTTTTGGACCTCGGATTCGGATTCAGCGACCCCGAAAACATATAGTAAACATGGTCTGACCTCCAGACCCGAAAAAATATTTTTTTTTGTGTGGCTGTGTAATAAATGATGAAATATTTACCTGTATCCTATAGCTGTCATAGAACGATCGGAATTGGCATAACTTTGGTGTTTTTAAAGTTAGAAAGATGGGACAGAGCCGTATAAAATAATGGTCCATTGCAATGCACTATGCCGTCAAATGTATGGACTAACTATTTCTTACTGCACTCTTCGGACCGTGTAGTCTTCGGTCGGTGTAGTCTTCAGGGACACTCACAATCCCGAAACTGCGGAAGAATCCATACGGAGAAATATAAGGTCTGGTATACAAGGATAAGAAGAGTCGTATGCAGCAAGCAACAGCGACGCAATGATATTTACTCTCTAACAATGTATGTTGGAATTACTGTCAATCATGAAAACGACCCTGCAAAAATTTGTTTAAAACCAGAATATGGTGATAAGGTTGCTCGTAGCTAATGGAAGCAGATTCTTATCAATGTGAATTGGAACTATTTAATGGAATCATTAATTTAGTCTACTACCCAAAGAAGTGGAAGTCTATTATTATGTTGAAACCAAAGCCTGGAAAACAGCACAAAACAATGTCATCATTCAGACCAATAATCCTACTTTTTTTTGTTTATGTAAATTGTTAAAAAATTGCCTTCAACTCGCCTTCATCATACCGTACCTGGAAGCTCACATGGAACCTATGGAAACCATGGAACCATCGAGTAAATAAACAGAATAACATCAGTAAAACGCTTAGCCTTCGAATAATGAGAATATGGTATTTGAGCTTTGAATGCAGCTCAAAGAATCAGGACTGCAGAAAGTCGTGCACAAGAATCTCAAGAACACCGTGATGAACGTCTGCAACAGAATATTACGAGAATAAGAGCGGCACGAGAACGAAACATAGATACAGTACGAGTACTAGATCTACGAAGGCAACGGATCAGCCGCTCATTAACACGTGCATCATTCGTTCGGCTTGCCTTTGAATATGCACCAGATATTAACTACTCAACGCATTCAAAAAGAGCTATCGGTGGAATGGATAAAGTATGTCAATATTGTCAGGCATTGAAATTTCGGAATGAAGCAGCCGGCATGTGCTGCGCATCAGGCAAAGTTGTGCTGTCACCTCTACCCGCTCCGCCGGAGCCTTTATTATCCCTTCTTACTGGCAATTCAGATGATTCCAAATTATTTTTGCGTAAGATACGCAAATTTAATTCTTGCTTCCAAATGACGTCATTTGGGGCAACTAAAATTTTCGATCGTGCATCCGATGGACGTAATTTTGAAACTACATTCAAAATTCAAGGCCAGGTGTACCATAAAATCGGTTCACTGATGCCAATGCCTGATAACAATCCGAAATTTCTTCAAATTTATTTTATGGGCGATTGTGAAGAGCGCGTGACGACTCGGTGCCTGCATAATTTTATTGAACAAGCAGAGGAAAGAGAAATTGTGATATTATTGGAAAATTTTTTAAAAGATCGCAATCAACTAATTCAGTTGATCAAAAGAGTTTCGCCACGACTGCGAAATGACAATTATCAAATCGTCATAAAAGCCGACAAAGTACCATTAGGTAGATTCACATGGCAGAACATGCTGGTAGATTCAACGCTCCAACTGTTGATGAGGTTGCTGTTATCATGGTTGGTGATCCAGTTGACAAAAGATCTATAAAAATTACACGGCGAGACAACACTGTCAGTACGATTTCGGATTTACACCGCTCATATGACGCACTACAATATCCATTGATATTTTGGCAAGGAGTTTTTTTATAAATACCATCTGTGTGAAAAAGCCACAGCAACGCGTGTCCGGGTCAGCTAGTATTTTACAAATATGTGGTATGGTAATTGGAAAATAGGTTTTATTAATCAGCATCGACTGTAGATTGGAAAAAAGAGGCAAAGCGATTAACAATACCCACTGGTAAAGTAAATAAATAATATTGAACGTTCGGGAAAGAGGAAAATGTCTGGTCATAAAATGATTTATGATCACTTCGAAAATTCGGTTTGCATTAAGATTTTTTTTTTTTTTGGTTTAACATATAAGTTTTATTTACGTCGATCAGCCAACTTAATGGCTATAATACGTAGAGTATAACAATGAACAGATAACATGAATACAATAACAGGAGATTACAGTAAAATTACTGCTTCAGGACTCGGGAAACATTACGTCCTCTTGTCCAGAGATCGCTGGGGTGTCTTCGTTTCAGTCTTCTTCGGTTATTTTGATTAGCTAGAGACGCTGCTAGGTGGTTGGGGTGCGCTAAGAGGCGATCGCTGTAGCGACTCGAGTGACGGTTGAGCTGCTCTCTAATGGAGGGAATGTGGAGATCATTTGCTAGGGCGTCGTTTCGAACATACCAAGGCGCGTTTGCCATCATGCGAAGCGCTCGGTTTTGGGTTCTCTGCACTTTCATGACATTTGTGTCAGAAGCCATGCCCCATATCTGAATGCAATATGTGATCGAGGGCACCACGATAGATTTGTACAGCAACACTTTTTTGCCAAGGCTGAGCTTGCTTGTTGGCTTAAGTAACCAGTTTAGCTTCCTGAGTTTACTCCGACATGTAGCTGTTATTTTCTTGGTTTGTTCCTTCCAGGTGAGCCGCTTGTCTAAGATCAGACCCAGGTACTGGGCCTGGGGTGACTGTGGGATGGAGACGTCGTGGAGTTCGACTCTGGGTAGTGTCTTTGCTCTCAAAGTGAAACTGCAATGTTGCGACTTCCTGTTATTTATTGCAATATTCCACCTGTTAGCCCACTTGCCATATGAGTCCAGAAATTCCTGGGTGATCCTTGATGCCTCGACTCGGCAGGAAGAGTTCACAAGGAAGGCAGTATCGTCAGCGTATGTGGCCAAAAGTGTGCCCGGTTCCACTAAACTTGGGATCCGATGGGGGGTCCGATGTGAACAGAGTGTAGAGAACGGGACCCAGAACGCTTCCCTGCGGAACGCCAGCACAAGCAAGTCTAATGCTTGACCTTTCCCCTCTCACCTCGACCATTAAACTTTCGATCAAGCAGGTATGATTTTAGCAGCAGAAATTGGCCAGTTGGGAGTAATGACTTCAACTTATGAAGTAGTTCGAGATGCCATACGCGGTCAAAAGCTTCCTTGATGTCGAGGAAAATTGCAGAGCAGTATTGCTTGTTTTCAAAGGCCTTTAAAATGTGATTCACTACTCGATGTGCTTGCTCTGGGGTCCCATGACGATGCCTAAAACCAAACTGATGGTCGGGAATGGCGACCTGCACGCTTCTTACTCCCATAATTCTACTTAAAAATATTCTCTCGAATATTTTAGAGAATGTAGGAAGCAAGCTTATAGGTCGGTATGACTCTACAAGGTTCTCCGGTTTTCCTGGCTTTGGTATCATCGTTATCACAGCACACTTCCATTGGGAGGGAAAGTGGTGGATACGTAGCATTGAATTAAAGAGGAGAACGAGGAACAGAATACCCTTCTTAGGCAGAGCCTTGGCAATTCTTTTGTCTATGCCATCGAATCCCGGCGCTTTATTGACATGTAGCTTTCGAATATGGAGACAAACTTCTTCTGGGCTGACATGTGGGATCGGTAGAGCATTCGGTGAAGGAGCATTTATGAAGGCCATTGTTTCTTCAAGATCCTCTGGGCTCGCAAGGTCGAATGGCTGAAAGCGTTTCTCTAGTTTGTCCGCGAAAGCTAAAGAAATCTCTGAGTCAGACCTGCACCATGTATTGTCAGTTTTCTTTATGGGGATCTTTCGGAGAGGCTGTCGTTTGATGTTTCGTGTCGATTTCCAGAGGTTGAAGCCGTACGGTTTGGTGGGGTCCGCCTTGAGGAGCATCTCATCAAAATATTCGCGCTTGGTTTGATGCAGAAGTTTTTTAAGCTCGTCCTCGGCACGACGGTAAGCCCTTTTGTCGACTAAGTCTTGGGATCTCATATATCTGCGACGTAAGGATCTTTTCAGCCTTACCAAGTCCATAACTTCAGGTTTTAAAAGAGCCTGAGGTGGATTGGGGTGGCTTGAGACTAGTCCACAGGTTGAGGACTCGGCAGCGATATGAATGCTCCGGACAAATATCTCTACAGCGTCGTTTATGTCCTCGGGAGAGTTTAACACCATATTGAGGTTTACAAGCCGGTTGACTGCTGCTTGGAAGCGCGGGATACTCGCGTTTCGAGGGAGGATACGAGGCCTATTCCGAATTATTTGCGCACAAGGCTTTCTGTGATGGAGAGACACTCGGACCGTATCCCTCTATAGACGGCAAAGTCAATAGCTGTTGGCGTTCTTTGGCTGTATGGATAATGCGTAGGTCCTCCAGTAGCAAGGACCTGGACGTTTGATCTTTGAATAACATCTGCGAGTGCTCTTCCTCGGCTGGTTGAGTTTCGGGATCCCCAGAGGCGGTGGTGAGCATTCCAATCGCCTGCGATTATGAAATTTGTTCCAAGATCGTCAAAGAGCTTTTCAAAGTCGTCAGCAGAACACTGAAAGTTTGGTGGACAATATATTAATGCAATACTATTTCCCCAAGGTCGGTTTTAACTTTGACAGAGACACATTGTACATTCGTGCTTTGTAAACTGTAGGACTGGTAGCATTTAATACCACTTTTTATTATTATTGCAGACCCACCGCGCTTACGATCGGCAGGATAAGTTGCTTGATGGATATCGTACCCATGCAAGTTGTAGTACGACCTCGAGCAAAAGTGTGTTTCACTAACCAGCATAATGTCAATATTATGACTTTGCACAAAGAGATCCTGCTCAATGGCTTTGTTAGCCAGTCCGTCGGCGTTCCACACACCAATGCTCAGGCCGATTTGGCTCATGGTTGTGTCGCATTAACTGGGAAAGATCCAGAGAACGCTTGAGCTGTTCCTGGAGTATTTTGGGGTAATAATCTAGAGACAAGACCCATCATCGACACCATCATTTGGAATAACTTGTCAATCTGGGCAACAAGGACTGACAGGCTTTCGTTTGATTGCAAGAACATTTGCTCTTGGCGCTGCCATTGCTGGTCGTTGATCAATTGCTGTGAGTTGCGTCGCTGTTGTTGTGGGAGAGTCCTCTGGAGATCTGGCTGTTGCTGTTGTTGATGTTGTTGAGGCCTTTGTTGTTACTGTGATGGCTGCTGCTGCTGTCGATGCGGTACTTTTTGGTGACGTGGCTGACTTTGTTTCCTGTTTTCACTGCCTAGTGGAGGAAATTGTTGGCACTGCGAGAAGGTCACAGGGACTTGTTGCTGCTGGGGATGACTAGCAATACCACGGACAGCATTAGCGTAGGAGTTGGGCACCGCTGAGTTTGACCAAACATAAGGATCAGTAAACTGCTGGGGGACGGTTCTGCGTTGGGATGTGGCACTTTTTCGTTGAGCAACTTGCTGGTATATGACGCAGCCTTTATAGCTAGCTGTATGTCCACCGCCACAGTTTGCACATTTGACTCGATTGACATCCTTTAAGCAGGCCTCCAAGCCGTGTTGTAGGCCACATCTAACGCAGTTAGATAGCTTTTGGCAATGATTTTTGGTGTGTCCGAAAGCTTGACAACGGTGGCACTGGACAACATCATTCTTTTTGTAGGGGCGTTCAACTTGGACCCGTTGCCGACAGAGTGTCTTGATCCCGTGGATTTCTTTGTTGTTTGCAGCCGGTTCAAGTTCAACAAAAACTAAGTTGACCAGCTTAGTTTTGTCGAAGCGGCTTCTTGGTCTATTGACAAATCGAACCAAGTGACCCGCCGAGGTCAGGATTTCCTTAATGTCTACGTCCGGGACGGAATGATGGACACCACGGATAACAACACGATAGGATCTGTCTTCTTTTAACTGCCAGGAATGGTATGGTACCTTTTTAAGGGTCAGCGATTTGGTTATGGCTCTGTATGTGTCTGAATCTGTTGCGAGAATGGAAACAGAATTGTTGGGATGGCATTTTAGGGAGTATTTGGACGGGTCAACAATCTTGTCTGTGGACCTTATGAGTCCGTTTAGATTCTCACAGTGATCAACCACAATTGGGGGTGGTTTGTGGGAGGGTAGTTGCTCCTGGCTACCGGACGGTCGGCTGACATTTTTGTTGCTGCCTGCGGTGTTGTTAACAGCTTTTGTGTTGTCCTTGTTTATTGTTGATGCGTTATTTGGGGTGCTATTGTTGTTGTTGCTAACTTGTCTTAAGCTGGAAGAAGTACTGGCTTCTTCGGAGACATTGGGGCCCACCGTTTGTGGGACTTCGACGGGTTCGGTGTCTGTGTCCATGTCCGACAGATCTGAGAATCGGTTGGCAGAGACATTGGTTTTAGGGCTGTTGGAGTTTCTAAGGATTTTGGTGACTGAATTTGGGGATCTGGAGTGAAGACGGCGTTTGTTTTCCGGTCTTGGGGACCACCAGACCTCTTCGTCTCCATTTATGACTGCTAGTTCCGGTTCCGGATCATGGCTTGAAGGTGAGATGTTGACGGGGGAGGCAATTGGTCGGCTTGGCTTAGCTGGCTTTAAGGCCTGGTCGCGCCACAATCTTACTTATGTCAAATTCATCATCGGAGTCCGAAAGGCTAGACATGGTTCAAGTATAGGGCACAGATGTGCACTGCTTTACCGACTTCTTGTATGTATGGGCCACTTGTACGGTTACCGATGAGGTGACCGTGGCTCAGTGGGCAAGGCACGAGCCCCGCAGTCGGGCAGCACCCGGCTCGAACCCACCAAGTGTCAGAGCAATTGAAATTTATTTTTTCTTTTATTGGGATGTAATTATTCTCAAACTCAGTTTGACCTTGAATTTTATTCAAGTCTTCACAAAACCTTCACTTGTTTTTTCTTTTCGAATCACTTGTTATCGCGTTAAGCAGAACTAACGGAGGTGGGATTCACAAAAGTAACAATTCTTGCCACTGAGGTGGACTTGTCCATAGACTCTTCACAGTGAGATTCGCAGCGATGCAAAAACGCGTCTGCACTCCACGAAAGCATGATCGAGACTGGTTTGCATTAAGATACATAGAATTTATAGCACAGATTTAAAGTGGTTACGGACGAATATATATTCAGAAAAATGGGGTGGGGATCTGTTTCTTACAAACTTTTTGTATAACCTTTTTTTGTTGGTCTTGAAAGTTCCTTAGTAAACATAAGGTGGTTTAATTTGTTTATGTAACATTGTTTATGGCATGGTGTGAATCCTCAGGGAGTGATATCGAGAAAGTAGGTTTTACGATGGAGGAAGTGTAATTTGAGAAGATAAGGTCAAGGGTCCAGTCCCTAGGCTTCACAACGGGGTTGATTGGACAAAGGGCCAAGTCTGTTATGCCATCAGTAAAAAATAAAATTTCAAGTCCAATTTTAATCTTCATTAAGCCCTAAGATAAGCCCAGCGGCCGGTCAAACTCAAATCCAATAAGCTACGCGCAAAAGCTGTACCAAAGCTTTGAAAAGCGCAGACAAGACTAAATTATGACATGATCATATTATAATTGCTTTAATCGATTTTGTTGAGGGCTGTTTGCCTCTACATATTTGTAAACAATCGTGTGCTCATGCTATAGGGTCAAGAAAACTCAAGAGGCAATAATCAAGTAATTACTTTAAACGAATACATTCCACGCGTATGCTTTAAGGTTAATTAAGTTACAAATATATCAATAAGAGAAATTTAAGATGTTGCGCTAGGTGTAACCTAACGTCCTCCAGAATGCCATCCGACATGAGGCGGGATACAAACAGCGCTTCCCGAGGAATAGCTCTTAAAGTTAGTTCAGCAATACAGGACTCCAGCGCAACACCTAAAAGCGGTTAGAAGAAGACGAGGCAGCAGACGAGTTAGCAGGAATCAGGTGAGGAGGTGGGACGATGGAGAAGGCAGATGACGGGTTTTTCAATGGACTTGAAGAAAACACATCCAGGGAGGGCCCCTGGTAACGGATGATGAAGAGAGCAGGTCGCAAGAGAAGGTCAAAGATTTACGTACGTAACTGTATGCGGGACAGCGAAGATAGTCGGGCGCCGAGGGATGAAGCGCCAATAAATTAAATCACGGCACAATTGTAGCAAAGGTCTTATGCATAAGTCCGTATAAAAAACTTTATGTATAAATTAGTTTATATGTGGATTCACCATAAATCGAGCGTGAATCTAATCACGGTTCGCGACATCAACTTGAATTGCGCGAATTGAGTACACAGAAGATGCAGATAAGCAGCAGCCAATAAAAAACGCTTCCAGCAGCGAAGAATGCTTGGATAAATATGTCCTCGACGTTTTTCAAGCTTTCAACCGTGTCTGTCTTCATAGTCTCATGCGCAAAATTAAAATACACCTACATACTTGAGCCGTACTTCTACAATAGGATATTCTCAGTGAGATTCAATGCTGCAATATCGGGCGAGTACATCATTAATGCTGGAGTTCATTAAAGCGCGCTTGGACTTTATCTATGTATACTACGGATATTCCTACTACGGACAACGTGCACTTGATCCTAAGTCGCTCCAGATGCTCAATTCGAGCAACAAGTCAACTCGCTCGATAATTCTGCTGTACAACTCAGTTCTAAAGGCAAATTAGATGTATGGCTCCCAGCTGTAAGGCAAAGCGAGCAGCAGCAATATAGACATCACACAGATCTGTCCATGGTACGGAC
Source organism: Drosophila ananassae (assembly GCF_017639315.1). Taxonomy (NCBI): domain Eukaryota; kingdom Metazoa; phylum Arthropoda; class Insecta; order Diptera; family Drosophilidae; genus Drosophila; species Drosophila ananassae. The sequence continues at coordinate 20,469,127 of NC_057929.1, read as the reverse complement.
CACCATGATATCACAGCGAAAACATCCGACCCTGTGAACATTGTCGCATATAAAAAAATCGAAAACAAAAACTGTGCCAAAAAAGAAAATAGACTCGGGTTTTGATTGGGTTTTTCAACAGATCTCCAACGCAACGACCTCCAAAACCCAGCAATAGTTTTTTAGGGCCGTCTAACTACACAGTGCAACAGTGATTCTGAACTTTTAAAGTGACATAGTAGAAAATGTTTATCTGGTCGACTATAACACTAATAATTTTTAACACCCTAAAAATCTTCATTTATTGTTAAAAAACCGGTTTTGGGAACTTGTTTGCGTTTTAAAATTCCTTAACGCGTTTTTTTAGGCTATCTAGGTAACAATCAATATGACTAATAGTTTAGTTAAAATGTGAGATATGATAAATATTTTTGTAACGCAAAGAGCAGATTCAAACCAAGTGTCCAATGTCTCCGAAGCAAGGTCCAAGGTCATAAGGTTCAATACCTTTTAATACCACTTGCAACTTTTCTGTTTTTGAGCTGGTATGAGTAATAATTTTTGTATAGTCTATCTAGGTATTTTGAGAAAGCTCTGACGTGCTCTTCTGATTTTATTAAACAGGTCTTGAGGAACCTAAAAAAATGAGATCCAATTACAGGAAGCTGACAAAGTAAAATTGAAACCACCATCCACCAGGATGACCATCACCTTGCAGAAGACCATGATGGACTTTATGCCTTTTATAAAAAAAATCACCTTGGAAACCCGTATGCCAACTCAAAACGTCCTAATCTACACAACAGACTATCCGGACGGCAAAGCGCTCAGTGGAACATTTTTATAAGAGACCATATGAAGCACCATTTTCAAATAGCACCAGATTCTACCTGCAAGCCTGATTGATAACCCTTATAACCCCACATCAAAATCGCGTTTTCTAGTAAAAATTATTATCCGCCCCGCGTTACAATTACAGAGGCGAAATTCATGGACTTTTTCCACTCGCGTCTAGAAACTCCCAAAGGTAAACGTTTCTACAAAGTAATAATAAGTTCGGAACACAAAGTGGATTACATCTGTAACAAAATGTTTTTTTGTTTCTTCGCTTGCAAAAATGTCGTGGCTAACTCACGGACTTTGTGACAACGTTCCATCGAATTTATAGATTTCCGTTAACTGCCCGATTCCAGAAACAATGCAGATAACTTTATTACCAACAGTGCCTCCTTTATTTAAAGGCCTTAACAATTTACAATGAATTTCTGATTAATTATGACACTTTTAGCTCTTTTAAAAAAAATGTTTCCACTTTGTTGTCGGACAGTCGAAGGCGGTCCACCAACTTAACGCTTCTAACTTTCTAAAGATCCTCCCCTAGGTCGCTCCATTGGTCCTCCTAATATTGCGCCTTGAGCATGGTTAATCCTCCCCGATTTTTCTCCAGCCTCTAATCCTATATTCCAGCTTCACACCACAAACCCGTTGTTGGGTTTCCTTTCGTGCCCTCGATCTCCTTCTCCGTACAGCAAAGGACCTTTGCTGTTGCTATGCGAGGTCCCGTTATCCACTACTTGCTCCTCCGCCGGTCGCACCGCCCCTCCAAGGAACGCTACGTTTCACGGCACTTCTCAGCACGAACCGGACTTCTTCCGTTTGGCCCCCATTGCTCCGTACTGACCAGTCTTATACCTCTTTTGCTTGAATGACCCCCTTAACTCCCATTTCCTTAGCTATGCCCATCCTCTGCCCATTTCTGAAATCGATTTGATAATGAAATCTGCATTAGTATTAGGCAACTAGATCCCATATTGTCTCGGAATAAAATATCAGCAAATTTTCAAAATTTACCGATGTATTTAAGAACATGGCTAGCGTCACCACCCGCACAATTATTTTTTAAAAATAAATGTATGGGTATATGTTTTGGCCTAGCAGCATAAACCCGTATGCAATATAATTATAATTTAGACTAAAATTATAACAGTCTATAAAGATCATCAGTAGGGCTCGTTATAGGCAGCACGTTTCTTGTCCGCCTCACTCTCAGTTGCACACGTGCTTTGTGGTTCTTTGTAAGGCATGAGCTTTCTGGTATGCAAATGTATGCTTTCTTTTATCTCACCTTTTCGTTTCCCTGGTACAGTGGTCCAAGGTTCCTCAATAATAAAAACAAATAATATTAATAAATTATTTATATAATTTTAAACAATTTTTATTAAATTAATTAATTAATTTTAAATAATTGTGGAATTAAAACTTGTCTGTGCTCAACGCAGTCTTGTTATAAGACAATCTCCTCTTCCCACTTTGCAGGCTTTGTGAAAACGTTTTACACGCTACAAGTGTGTCGGGTTCACGGCATCAGTTTCGGATGCTATTTCACGTAGCTCCGGTCTCATGAACTTGAGTGATCTCATGAAATGAGATCGTTCATGAGACAGACTAAAAGTGGATTTAAGGAGTTGATTAGCAGTTTTCGTAAAATCAATGACCAACTCTGCGCTCGATACACAGTTTAGTAGTCTTCAACTAATAAATGAGTCTCCAAAGCGTAAGAAATCCTCTTTTAGTGATGTGCTTGTGGCGAATAATCTACAGCCTGCTCAGCCGACAATTATGCAGAAGTTCATATCTCTGGCCACCCCCAGGGCCGGACCTGAGAAAAATTCGGCTTCCGAATCTCAGAATACATGAGTAATTGTCCTCTGTGGCATCGCTTCAAGTGATCCCGGACCCAATAATTCAAACCCCGTAACAGTCACCAAACAGGGTCATCAACCGTCCGGACCCCCGGTACGAACTGATGCAGCAGTATTAGTTACGGCGGCACCAAAACCCTTGCAGGTGATCCCACCATCGAAACACATTTATGTTTCCCGGCTTGCCCCTGATACTTCTGAGATTGATATCTCGGCTTACATCAAGCCGACATACAAAAGCAAACATAAGGGTGGTGGATATTACAAAATTTAAATATTCATACACCAGGCACACGTCATCTTTTTAAATACGTGTGCCCTTGCAGATGTTCAAGATGATTTGTTTGGCTAGCTTTTGGCCAGAGAACATTTTCGTCCAAGAACATCAGCCAAGTACGGTGAGGAAAAAAGTAACCCAACCTGTGGGTGTAAAACTCCCACATGTTACGGCCAATGACCAACCTTCCACCTCATCTTCCTCAGTTCCAAAAACTAAAGTCTTCACTAACTCGACCTATCAGAATACTAGAGGGTTACGTAGTAATCTTCCCAAACTGTATTCTGATAGTTCTTCCTTTCCATATCACATTATAGTCTTTACAGAAACTTGGTTAAAGCTTACTGGCAAAATTTGTCCGCTATTCGTTTGGTTTTTCATCGTCTGTCTGATGGTGGCCAGCTGATAGCTCTGGGTGACTTTAATATCCCAGAACTCATGTGGTCAAATTTTATAAATTCACCATCTTTACAGCTTAACTCCCATCACGACTTCCCTGCGGGCATGTTCGACATGTCATTCGGGAAAATTAACCACGTTAGAAATTCTTTAGGTCGGCTGTTTGTTTCGTTTCGTTTCTGATCCTGATGAAATTACTCATACAACTCTGCCCCTTTCTAACCCTGAGGATCCATATCATCCCACATGTCATTCGGGCAAATTAACCACGTTAGAAATTCTTTAGGTCGGCTGTTTGTTTCGTTTCGTTTCTGATCCTGATGAAATTACTCATACAACTCTGCCCCTTTCTAACCCTGAGGATCCATATCATCCCACTCTTGAGGTTTCAATCGAAAACAATTCCTTAATTGACCTTAAGTCTACACTTAAATCTCATAAAGTTCATTTCTTCCGTAAGGCTGAATTTATGAAATAAAATAAGTTAATTTAGAAATTTGATTGGTCTGATTTTCTGGCATGCGAGGATATAAGCATCCCATTACAAAGCTTTTATTACACCTTGAACATATTTTTCCACGCTTGTGTGCCGTCCGCTTCAACGAATCCACCTTGGTATACAATGTACCTTATAAATTTAAAGAACATTATGAATAGACCTTTAAATAAACATAGATTGTCTGACTTTAAGTTATTCAAGATACTTATTAGCTCTGTCCAATTTCAACGTGCATAACGCAGAATGTTAAAGGAATTATATTCGCCACCGGATTCAGTTTACTCATGATCCGAAGCAGTCTTATAACTTTGTAAACACTACAGTGGCATCTCTATATTGTCAGTTATTGCAAAGCTTTTTGAAAAATGTATTACTCCACATTTGCAATACCTATGTAGTTGAACAATATATCCGTGCCAGCATGGCTTCGTCAAGCACCGCTCCACCACTACCAACTTATTGGAGCTAACATCTTTTATCACCCTTGGGTTCCGGAATGGCTTACAAACAGATGTCATTTACACTGATATCCGTAAAGCTTTTGACTCTGTTAACCATTCGCTTCTTATAAGTAAACTCAGTCTTTTGGGATTCCCAACTGATCTTCTTATCTGGATTTCGAGCTACTTACGTTCTCCCAGATAAGTCTTCTTTAAAGATGTTACCTCGCGGTTAGTCCGCGCCACATCTGGGATTCCCCAAGGAAGCCATCTTGGACCTTTACTCTTTACACTGTTTATTACCGACTTGCCCCTTGCCTTACCTAATTCACTTGTACTTATGTACACTATGTCTTCAGTACAAATTCACTACCGCCCAATCTAGACTTCAATCCGATTTGGATAAACTTCAAAATTGGTGTTTATCAAATAACCTATAGCTTAATAGATCGAAATGTAAACTCATGTCATTTTATCGATCTACTCCTCACCAGGCTATGTACTTCTCTATAAGTACACCTTGGAACGATTAACTCACGTTAACGATTTGGGTGTCCTATTAGATTTGAAACTTAAATTTACCGATCATATATCTACCATGGTTAATAAAGCTATGGGTGTACGGAGTACATCGAGATCACATAGAATCTATCCAAAAAAACTTTCTGACTTTCGCTCTTAGGGTACTTAATTGGGATGCAAATCTTCACCTCCCCTCTTATCATAGTAGAATTTTAGTTAGAATTTTAACGTTGCTTGTAGAAGGACTAGAAACTATCGTCCTCTACTCCTCAGCCATTGCAGTTCGACATATACCCAACCCGATCCGTTCAGGGTATTATAGTTCGTATAGTCGGTATGTACTTCGAACTACAATGGTCTCTACCTTGTTACTCTCTCCACTAACAATTTTAAATCCCTTATACTAAAAGCTTTATCTGTGCAACACTCGCCTCGTGATATCTTACTCCTACTCTTCTCTTAAACTATCTCGGATCTATTCCCGCGATTCGAGCCGTGCGTTACAGCGTCCTCCGGCAGCGTCCCTCGGTCGGTTGGACGAGAGGTGGGAACCACGCGAAAGCCGTATCGCTAGGAGTTCTGCAGAGTCATATTTGGGAGAGCTTGCAATGGATTTATTTACTATGCAAGAAAAATGTATTATTTTTTTTTTATGTCTTTGCAGTGGGTAAACATTCTGCATTTAGCTTTCAATTTCACTTAGCTTTGATTAACTTTTGCTCTTTTAAAGCTCTATGAGGTTTGATCTTTAATTTCGTCTCATTTTCTCATTAAAGACCGGTTAAAAGGCGATTTCATTCAGGTTAGCATCTTTTGCTGGCTGTGTGAATTGCATTTGATAAATGTGCAGACTTTACCGCCTCAGTTATTTATGTTTATTACTGTAGTGCTTCCTCCATTATTGCTGTAGTGTCCAGGGTTGTGTAGGATAAAATACGAAAGTTAATAACATAAAAAAAATCGATAAATAAACATAAAATATCAGTGCGGATAAGGGTATACAGCAGTTAATTAACAGCTTTTTTTATAAAACATATATCGGGTCGGATATATGTGGTCGATCTGTTCAGAGATATGTCAAGAGGGCACTCCGCAACGAGGTGTACTCTCCCCTACTTTGAAACGGTGGAGGTAAACAACCTATTGCGGTCCTTAGAGGGTGGCGGCTGCAGAGTTATTTCATACGTGGATGCAATTTCGTGGATGTTATTTCATACGATGTTGCAATTGAATTTGTAGGGAAATTTCCACAAACTCTGTGCGAGCTAATGACGGAGCGGGCTTGGAGTTAATCCATCCATGACTGCATTCGTTCTGTTTAGTTGTAAAATACCCAATTTGCGGCTTTCGAAACTCGTAGGGGAAACTCCAACTTTAAGTGGTAATGCAAAATATCAAGGCATTACACTAGACAGGAAACTGGACTGGAAGCTTAACACCGCAGATAGAGCTAACGATGCGGCAATTGCGCTTTACACTTGTCGAAAGGCTATAGGGCTAAACGCTAGTTGGGGCCACATGACCTCACAGATATTTTTCCACGCAGACTGGTAGCCTTCATCAGGAATGTATGCCTGTATGGATAGGGACATCCTTTGCCTTACCGGTAGTGGAACCCTAGCGGCTCAAGTGAATGCGGGTGAGACTTCCATATACTGCGTGCCGAGCAACGAAGGATGTGTGCAAAGCTTGAAGGCTTCAAAATCGATAAACTAGTTCGCGTAGAAACAGACGGACAGACGGACATGCTTATAAAGACTCAGGTAATGATTCTGAACAAGAATATATATACTTAAAAGGATCCAAGAAAAGATACTTTTTCAACAATTTTTTTTTTCAAAATCATGTTTATGCATACATGTTTATGTATATTTTTAGTAGTTTTCATACAACTTATAACATAAACAAGAAAGGAAAGCTAACTTTGGGCGGAGCCGAAGTTTATATACCCTTGCAGTTGAGTCGCAGTCCGCTAGGTGGCGCCACGCATCTTATATTATTAGGTATATAGCGGATCGTATATAGTTGGCCGATCCTTATGAAATTTGGCATATCGAATTACTTTGACAAAAGAGAAATCCATTGAAACTCCCATCCTACTAACTTGAAAAGCAACGAAGTTATAGCATTTCCGATCAATCAGTTATATAACAGCTATAGGATATAGACGGCCGATCCTTATGAAATTTTGTACATAAGATATTTTGGTCAAATATAACATGTGTGGAAAGTCCCAACCTTCTAACTTCAAAAACACCAAAGTAATGACATTTCCGATCAATCAGTTATATGGCAGCTATGGGATATAGTCGACCGATCCCGGCCGTTCCGACTTATATACTGCCTGCAAAGGAAAGAAGGATGTGTGCAAAGTTTGAACTCGATAGCTTTAAAACTGAGAGACTAGTTTGCGTAGAAACAGACAGACGGACAGACGGACATGCTCATATCGACTCAGGAGGTGATCCTGATCAAGAATATGTATACTTTATAGGGTCGGAGATGTCTCCTTCACTGCGTTGCACACTTTTGACCAAAATTATAATACCCTCTGCAAGGGTATAAAAATAAATCAAAATATTGGAAAATGGCGGAGTAATCCATTGTGCAGTGGAACATGACACCGATGACACCTTTGTGCACACGATAGAGTTCGTAATTCTTTGTGCACAACTTTGTACACGATAGCGTTCGTAATTCTTATTTGATACAGAAATTATTTACATTTTCCTAATTTGTACACTTTTACACTTTATATAAACCAAAAAAAATTTTTTTTAACCAAGTTTGAAAATTAATAATTTTTTGCAGTGTTTAAATTCGAAATTCAACTTTTGACGTGAAATTTGTTAACATTTTCACTTTTAAACATTTAAAAAATAATACTTTTTGTTGACATTTGGTGTTCATATATAACATGTTTTACAAAATAGGAGTTAAGTCACAATTCCGGGTATTCTGCTAAAACATGGTTTCTACAAAACACACATCAAAGTTTTAAACGAATTATATATTAGAAAATATAAATATAAGAAAATATATTTCCGGAATTAATTAATTACACAGGCCAACAGCAAAAAATCTCCACGCATAATTTCACCTGCTCCATATACTTTACGGTCCCCTGAAACAAAGTGCAAATCAAACATGGGTTCCACCACCCGCAGTTTCCGCGGTACACCTAAGAGTAATTTACCAAATTTTAGCATACAACATATAACATATTATATATATATAGAATTATGTAGGCCGTTTAATTGCGTTGACCATCATAGTTTTTAGTACATATAATTTTTGAAATGTATGTATACCAACTAAAATAAAACAAGAAAGGAAAGCTAACTTCGGGCGGAGCCGAAGCTGCAAGTTACCCTTGCAGTTGTGCCATATTTGATCGTTCAGTTATATGGCGGCTATTGAATATAGTTGGCCGATCCCTATGAAAATTGTCAAATAAGATTATTTTGCCCAAAATGGAATCTGTACTAAGTCCCATCTTTCTAACTTAAAAAACAGCAAAGTTATGCCAATTCCGATCGTTCAGTTATATGGCAGCTATATGATATATTCGGCCGATCTTTATGAAATTAGACAAATCAAATTATTTTGTCCAAAATAGAATCCGTACCAAGTCCCATCTTTCTACCTTAAACAAGAAAGGAAAGCTAACTTCGGGCGGAGCCGAAGTTGATATACCCTTGCAGTTCAGTCGCAGTCCGCTAGGTGGCGCCACCCATCTTATTTTATTAGATATATAGCGGATCGTTTATAGTCGGCCGATCCTTATGAAAATTGGCAGATCAGATTGTTTTCCCCAAAATAGAATCTGTACCAAATCCCATCTTTCTAACTTAAAAAACACCAAAGTTATGACAATTTTGATCGTTCTATGACAGCTATAGGATATAGTCGGCCGATCCTTATGAAATTTTGTACACAAGATATTTTGGTTAAATATAACATGTGTGGAAACTCCCAACCCTCTAACTTAAAAAACACCAAAGTTATGGCATTTCCGATCAATCAGTTATATGGCAGCTATAGGATATAGTCGACCGATCCCGACCGTTCCGACTTATATACTGCCTGCAAAGGAAAGAAGGGTGTGTGCAAAGTTTCAACTCGATAGCTTTAAAACTGAGAGACTAGTTTGCGTAGAAACAGACAGACGGACAGACGGACCGACGGACAGACGGACAGACGGACATGCTCATATCGACTCAGGAGGTGATCCTGATCAAGAATATATATACTTTATAGGGTCGGAGATGTCTCCTTCACTGCGTTGCACACTTTTGACCAAAATTATAATACCCTCTGCAAGGGTATAAAAACATCAAAGTTATGCCAATTCCGATCGATCTATGACAGCTATAGGATATAGTCGGCCGATCCTTATGAAATTTTGTACATAAGATATTTTGGTCAAATATAACATGTGTGGAAAGTCCCACCCTCTAACTTAAAAAACATCAAAGTTATGGCATTTCCGATCAATCAGTTATATGGCAGCTATAGGATATAGTCAACCGATCCCGGCCGTTTCGACTTATATACTACCTGCAAGGAAAAAAAGGATGTGTGCAAAGTTTCAATTCGATAGCTCTAAAACTGAGAGACTAGTTTGCGTAGAAACCAACCAACCTAAAATGTCGTCTAGCAGTTACCATATCTTTGGAATACTTATCAAAGTTAAAATCTCTGATTTCCTATATTTATTTTTGTGCTTCTATAATTTTTCCCAAGCATTTTCCTATGGAATATTTATACCCTTGCAGAGGGTATTATAATTTTGGTCAAAAGTGTGCAACGCAGTGAAGGAGACATCTCCGACCCTATAAAGTATATAAATTAAGATTCCTGCGGGTTCCAGCGTAGTGGACGAGGCTTCCAAAAATGCAGACAACCGGGATCCCGGTTGCACTCCTTTTACGCGTGCTGTGGCGAAGGCCAGCGGCAATATGCCTATAGTTGCTTGAGGAGACTCGACGGTGTCTCGATCAATAGCCTGGAAGTTTCCCACTCGAAACTTATCCCACGAGGATTAGAAGTCAGTCAAAGAATATAGTCGTATGCTTCTTTATTTTAGTGCGTCTCGATTGACCGCTTATCTCTATCCTAAAACTAACCTACTGTACCCTTGGTCCACGCTTCAGACAAAAAAAACCAATTCTCTTTTGAACTTCAGCTCGGGTGCCGTTGGAGCTTATCGGCAAGAACGACCGCTAGCCTAGGCAAAAACTATCAATCGTATGATTCGTAGCGATGATGCTCTAATTCACCAGAGCAGCATCTACGCATACCTCGAAATGGCACTACTTTAAGAAGTCAGTAAATAATAGCCGGTTGACTATTGTTAACTACTCCCTCCTTTTAAAATACGGACGTCCTCGGCTACTTCCATATCCGCGAGGGCTTGTTTGACAGGAATTAAGTCTCGTCTTAGATTCTGTTGCGCCAGCAAGAGAATGGTTCAATGACGTTTTTAAGTGTGGAGGTCATCTATGACCAACAAGGTTTCTTCGTTCCAGCTGAAGGGCTTGATGCATTCCGGATAACGAGTGGTGTCATTTTACACTGAGAAATATCAATGACGCAAACAAAAATATTGAACCCTCGTGTATTCGAAGTTCGTCCGATGCTCCCTAATCGGCTGCCAATCCCGGCCTGCTGATAGGCCGATCCTCATTTTTCCATGGTTTGAAGTGTATGGTATGTAGGTTTCGCCAGCGTCCCTTTGGTAAATTATGCAATCGGTGGGCCATTGCGAAAGGAAGCTCCTGTACTAAACTAGCTGCATGGACCAACAAACTATTGATCTTCTTAAATTTTAAATGAATTACAAAGTGTAGAAGTTTACATATTTTAAGACATTAATTTGACCTTTTACGGTCATTATATAAACTTTGCAGAAACCTCTTCAATATCGCCTCTAAGAAAACAAACAAAAGTGTTATGCTAGAAAGTTATTATTATTATCTTATTATATCAGGCTAGGGCAATTTTTAAATTCATAGAAAGGTTGGCTAGTTTCACGTCGATCTAAACAAGAGTTCTATCTTATGTTGTCCTTGTCCAATATGTAAAATTTCTCCCACGCGCGTGGGTGTTGGAGTCACTCCAAGCTCTTGTTTTTTTGGATGCCTTGCGTACTTTCCCTTCTCGCAAACCCTACAATTCAGAACCACTTTGGATGCTATCTTACCCATCTTTGGAAAATAATAGTCGAGTAAAACTTGCTTAACATTTTCTTGGGCAGCTCTATGAGCCCTGTTATGCTGTGTGACCATTATTTCCATTTGCTCGTCCCTTCTAGCAATGTCTGTCACCCAATATCTGCAGTACCAGAATTTGGTAGCGGGAAATAGCCTCACTAATTTATCCTGAATATAGGCCAGAGTCGGCAGCTCGCAGTGTATTGCATTCACCACGTTAGGAGTTACAACATTCTTTATCTGATCTATCAGACTCTCCTTACTGCTAAACGAAATAAGGTGCCGTGTCTTCGATCCGAACAGTATAAATGTCCTGCGATTCGGGGTGACTGTTTCTTCCAGAATTATCTGGTTCTGGTAGCAGTTGACCGGTTTGTCACTAGCTTCGATAACATAAGTTAACGACTCTTCGCTGTGTACCGTCGCGACATCAGACTCTGGCTCATTCTGCAAAGCATAAACATTCTGGCGCGACAAGGCGTCCGCTACGTAATTCTCCTTTCCCGGCTTATAAAGAACCTTAGCACCGCTCTCTTCGATACGCGCTTTCCAGCGCTTAATCTTAGAGTTCGGGTTTTTATCCGAGACTGCAAATGTAAGCGGCTGATGGTCAGTGTAGATAGTAATGTCGTTCTTTCCGTACAGGTAATGGCGGAGGGTGTCCAAGGCCCACACAATCGCCAAAAGCTCCCTCTCATTTGTGGCGTAGTTTACTTCCCTGTCCTTCAGCGTTCTCGAAATCATGGTTATCGGTCGTTTATTTTGTGACAAAACCGCACCTATACCCGTAGATGAAGCGTCCGTAGTCAGGTCGAAAGACCGCGAAAAGTCTGGGTAGTGTAGAATTACATCTTCAGAAGCAAGAATACTCCTGAGTCTGTCAAACGCATTGACTTGGGCATCATCAAAATCAACAGGCATATTCTTTGACCGAAACTTGCTAACTTTGCCAGCTTCTCCTTTAAGGATATTAGTCAAGGGCCTTGCTATCGTTGCGAAATCCTTGATAAAACATCGGTAATAGCTCGCAAGCCCCAAGAAAGACCTTAGCTCATAAACGTTACCGGGTTTTTTGAATTCTTTAATGGCCCTCACCTTTTCCAAGCTAGTTCTGATACCCTCTTTGGAGACTACAAAACCAAGATAATCGACACTTGCCATAAAAAATTGAGACTTTTCCCTTGACACCCTCATGTTAGCATCGTGCAAACTTCTATATACTATAACATCGAATAGAATGTTCGAAATCGAGAATACTATAACATCGTCTACGTATACGTAGCAGAAACGTCCAATTTTATCACGAAGTACATCATCTATGGCCCTTTGGAAGATGCTGGATGCGTTTTTCAGACCAAATGGCAGACGGCAAAACTCATATTTTCCACCATTTACCGAAAAAGATGTCTTCTCTCTATCGACTTCTGCGAGATTAATCTGGTGATACCCAGACTTTAGGTCAAGAGTTGTGAAACAACTTGCCTTTCCTAGATTTGAAAGTATCATGGAAATACTCGGCATTGGGTATTTGTCGGGTATGGTTTTCGAATTTAATTTCCTAAAGTCAATAACTAACCTTTTATTAGGCGAACCTGAAATATCGGTACCCTTCTTTCCCACAACCCATATAGGATTATTATAGGGGGAACTCGATGGTCTAATAATACCGTTCTTGAGCATATCGCTGATCTCCCTATTTACGAACTCAGCAGCTCCCATGGGAAATGGATAGATTTTGGTATAAACTGGTTGATTGTCTTCTGTCCGGATATACGCCACCACTTCCGTATTAAACGGCAGAAGTTTATTCGGGTCAGCAAAGGCATTCAAATTTGAAGATATCATATGCCTAAACTCCGCCTGTACCTCAGGTGGGACAATTATGTCATTGACGTCCGTGAAATTAACTTGCGCGCACCTGTGAAACTGAAGTTTCTCAGAGCCCCCATTAACGATTATAAGCTTTCTATCGAGGTCAATATATGCGCCTACCTTTGCGAGTAGGTCAAGTCCTATTATTCCATCAAAAATAGTAAGTCCGGGTAGAAGAAAAAATGGGCTAGTTACTCCAAAAATATTCAGGTAGCATTTTTTCTCAATTTTGTTATAGCCATGAATAGAGTTTACATTAAAGGGAGATTGCACAGGAACTGTTTTTGGAACTTCAATATTGTCCTTAATATAGCTTTTTGCTGCCCCTGTGTCTATCAAAAAGTTCCTTATTTTCCCTGCTACAGTTCGTTACACGAACGGGAGCAGGGACGCTCCGCTAAAAAATTAAGGTCATCATCTTCATAGTCCGTTTCCTTTCCCTCGTCTATATCTTCTGCTGCGTCCTCGGCTACCTCACTGTACTGCCTATCCGACAGAGATTGTTGTTGGTGTTTCTGAGAAAGGAGATTCACTCTCTGGCGTCTCTGATCCGACATCCTCTGGGAAACCGCAACCCTCTTATAGTTCCCCTGATGTCGACTACTTCCAAACGCCTGAGGCATAGATGAATCCTGAGGAAGCGTTTCTTGGCTTGTCGGATGCCGAAAGTTGGTAGGCTGTCTCAGTCTTGAAGACGATGGATCTACATCCATACTTTCAACGGGGTCACGTGCACCTGTGTTGATTTGATGATGTGCCCGCTCTCTGACGAAAAATGGACTTTTCCCACCATGCCTAGCTGGCTGATCAGAATTGCCCTGAGACCACCCCTGGCCAACACGTCCTTGTTGATGGGGCTGCCTGAAGCTTCTTTCCTCAATGGAATTAGCATATTGCGACGCGAATGCATACCGTTCATGGTTGGACTGGAGTTCCTGTGCCAGCGCAAGTGCTGATGGCAAATCTCTGGGTTGGGTTGCAAATAGAATGTCTGTGAGGTTTTTCTTTAAGCCGGAAATGAATACGCGCAGGCAAGCCTGCTGAGGCTCATGTGTCATGGTTGTTTTATTGATAATAAGGGTTAGTTTTTTTTCCACCTCCTCGTAGAACTGGACAATTGACATTGGGCCCTGTCTTAATGTGGATAACTCCCTTTCAAGAAGGTGCAAAGGACGCTTATCTGAATATGTAAAATCAAGGCGGCTAATGATCGCATCAAAATTTAGAACAGAATTAAAGGAAGATAAGGCACGGTTTGCAGCTCCTTTAATACGATTTCGAATTATTAAGACGGCTTGGTGGTGCCTTGAGCTGCCGTCGTAGGGTCTGAATGTTTCATACGCAGCCAGTGCTGCTTGCCGCCAGGAGATATATTCTTCTTCCGAACCAAGAAAATCTGGCAGAGACTTTACGGCATCTAGACCCTCATTACACTCCACCCCGCTTACGATCTTTACTGGCTCGTGCGGTTTTAACATACTTCAGGGATAGATAGTGTTGCCGCCTTAAACTTGTCTGTGGCCTGTTTCAGCTTCTCTTCGAAATCTTCCTTCTGTGCTTGCAGTGCAGCCGTGACCGCAGCACTTATAATTGCTTGTAAGTGTTGTGGGTCCATCGTACTGACGCCTAGTCGCTCACGGTCAGCCCTCTTCTTCTTTAGAACTAGTCTATTAAATCGCTCAATTAAATCGTCCGAATCAGCTCCGGACATTAGAGTAAAAAACTCCGGATATTAGAGTCTTAGAATATCAATAAAGTCGTCGGTCAAAAGTTAACTAATCAAAAGCGAAACTGTCAACTCAATCTATTATGCTGTTAACTTGGGTTATTGCCGTATTCCCACTTTTTAGTTTTCAGTTCAATTTGGCGATATTGAAAAAACTTCCACTTACATGCTTTATTTTTAGTTCACTTATGTTTAATCCCTCCCGGGTGCTACTGTCTTTTGTACTAGGGTAAATGCGTTCCTTCGCTGCCCAGAGCGTTCCACTCTGGTGTGATGATAATTTTATGTTCAATGTTGAGACTGCGGGTTTATATTGTTACAGCAACCAGTAAGGGTCCTAGATTTAGTTGGGCGCCAATTAAGATTCCTGCGGGTTCCAGCGTAGTGGACGAGGCTTCCAAAGATGCAGACAACCGGGATCCCGGTTGCACTCCTTTTACGCGTGCTGTGGCGAAGGCCAGCGGCAATATGCGTATAGTTGCTTGAGGAGACTCGACGGAGTCTCGATCAATAGCCTGGAAGTTTCCCACTCGAAACTTATCCCACGTGGATTAGAAGTCAGTCAAAGAATATAGTCGTATGCTTCTTTATTTTAGTGCGTCTCGATTGACCGCTTATCTCTATCCTAAAACTATCCTACTGTACCCTTGGTCCACGCTTCAGACAAAAAAAACCAATTCTCTTTTGAACTTCAGCTCGGGTGCCGTTGGAGCTTATCGGCAAGAACGACCGCTAGCCTAGGCAAAAACTATCAATCGTATGATTCGTAGCGATGATGCTCTAATTCACCAGAGAAGCATCTACGCATACCTCGAAATGACACTACTTTAAGAAGTCAGTAAATAATAGCCGGTTGACTATTGTTAACTTATATATTCTTGATCAGGATCACCTCTTGAGTCGATATGAGCATGTCCGTCTGTCCGCCTGTCTGTCTGTCTGTTTCTACGCAAACTAGTCTCTCAGTTTTCGAGCTATCGAGTTGAAACTTTGCACACACCCTTCTTTTCTTTGCAGGCAGTATATAAGTCGGAACGGCCGGGATCGGTCGACTATATCCTATAGCTGCCATATAACTGATTGATCGGAAATGCCATAACTTTGGTGTTTTTTAAGTTAGAAGTTTGGGACTTTACACACATGTTATGTTGGACCAAAATATCTTATGTACAAAATTTCATAAGGATCGGCCGACTATATCCTATAGCTGTCATAGAACGATCGAAATTGGCATAACTTTGGTGTTTTTTAAGATAGAAAGATGGGATTTGGTACAGATTCTACTTTGGGAAAAACAATCTGATCTGCCAATAAGGATCGGCCGACTATATACGATCCGCTATATATCTAATAATATAAGATGCGTGGCGCCACCTAGCGGACTGCGACTGAACTGCAAGGGTATATCAACTTCGGCTCCGCCCAAAGTTAGCTTTCCTTTCTTAGCATAAGTCGGAACGGCCGGGATCGGTTGTCTATATCCTATAGCTGCCATATAACTGACTGATCGGAAATTCCATAACTTTGGTGTTTTCCAAGTTAGAAGTTTGGGACTTTCCACACATGTTATATTTGGCCAAGATATCTTATCTACAGGATCTGCCTGTCTAATTTCATAAGGATCTGCCGACTATATCCTATTGCTGTCATAGGAAGATCGGAATTGGGACAACTTTGGTGTTTTATAAGTTAGAAAGATGGGACTTGGTACGAATTCCATTTTGAGCAACTTAATCCGATCTGCCAAATTTCATAAAGATTGGCCGACCATATCTTATAGCTTCCATATAATTAAACGTTCAGAAATGGCATAACCTTGCTATTTTTAACAATGCTTGGGCTGGTTTTAAACATTTTTTTTTGAAAATTTTTTTTGAATATGGAATTCTCATAAGGATCGGCCAACTATATACGATCCGATATATATATAATTATAAAGGCTGCTACATAACTGCAAGGGTATATCAACTTCGGCTCCGCCCGAAGTTAGCTTTTCTTTCTTGTTTTATTGGAGTTGGTACACATAAATTTCAAAAATTAAATGTACTAAAAACAATGATGGTCAACATCATTAGACGGCCTACATAATTCAATATGTTATATTGTAAAATTTGATCAATTTCTTCTCAAGGTGTACCGCGGAAACTGTAGGTGATGGAACCTATGTTTGATCTGGTCCTTGGTTCAGTAGAGCCTAAAGGTTATGGAACATTTGAAATTTAGCGTGGAGGAAAAAAAATTGAAAATTGTCGGCCTGTGGTATTAATGCATATGTATTTCCGGAATTGTTTTGAATTCAAAGCTTAAATTCACCAGATGTTTTTCTACCCTTGCAGAGGGTATTTTAATTTTGGTCAAAAGTGTGAAACGCAGTGAAGGAGACATCTCCGAACCTATAAAGTATATATATTCTTGATGAGGATCACCTCCTGAGTCGATAATAGCATGTCCTTCTGTCTGTTTCTACGAAAACTAGTCTCACAGTTTTAAAATATCGACTTGGGACGTGATCCTGGTTAAGAATATATATGCTTTATAGGGTCGAAGATGTCTCCTTCCCTGCGTTTCACACTTTTGACCAAAGTTATAATACCCTCTGCAAGGGTATAAAAATGATTTACCTAATAATAAATTAATACAATGATTAGTTAATGCAGAAACTTTTACTTACGGCCCAGATGAACTAGCTCAGTGTCAGATTCCGAAATTTTTTGTAAAAAGTATTCAACCACGTTAAGTACAGCTACAAATGCTGAAAATATTAAACTGAAAATACATCACAATTAAAGAAGAATCCACAAAACAAAAATAATTTTTTTTATTTAAATTTGAAATATGTAAGCATATTCTTTTGCATGTTCCACACTAGACATCTGAATGAATGCATACAAAAACAGAAAACTATACAAATTAGTACACGTTTTACAGCACCACTTTTAATTAATAATAGTTAATGAGGGTATTAGTAACTATACAATATTTAACTTTACTGCCAGTATACTTAATGTACAGGGAGTTGTTTCAGGTTAGAACGATTCAAAAACAACCATTTTTAGGATTTTTTTAAAAGATACTTATAGCGTAACTGTATTTATTAAATGTCCTGTTCGTTCGTAGAGCGTTATGCGGCCACTACGTCGAATTTGTACTCGCGGGCAAACCCGTAGATCCCGGAGTCGTAGTCAAAAGAACTTATAAAGGTTCTGAATAAAGGTACCTGGATTCTGCAAGGGACTGATCGGGTTGACCAGGTGCTTGCTGTGATCAGGCTGGAGTGGATATGGGGTACTTGAAGTCCTGCGCTGGTTTGCCTCCTGTGGTGGTTCGGCTGTGGTTCGGTTTCACGGGAGCAACACTCGAAGTAGGTTGGGTAACGCCGGGTCTACTTGTGGTCCGTTACACGGGAGCAACACTCGAAGTAGACTGGTATGCCGCGGGTTCTCCTTGTGGTCCGTTTCACGCTGGTTTGCCTCCTTGTGGTCCGTTTCACGGGAGCAACACGCAAAGTAGGTTGGGTAACGCGGGGTCTACCTGTGGACCGTTTCACGGAAGCAACACTCGGGTGAAGTTGGGGCATGGGACAGCTTCATCACATAATATTGCTGATCGCAAGGTCTATAATTTTTGGTTGCAGGCTGTCGTCTCCATCCAGACCCAGAGAGCGCTCGAGCCAGGCGCCACTAGAGTGGGGAGAGTGGAGGGAAACTTCTTCCCGAGATTGCGCGTAGGCGCACCTTTTGATTGCAGGATCGGGAGCCTTAACGGGTGGAGCAGCAGCCATCTTGGCAGCTACAGACGGCGGCAGCACGAAGCGGGCGACCTCCCCCCATTGGAAGGGTGCGGGTTAGGGTCCATAATAGAGTCAATCCTGGGCACTGGTTTAATCGGCAGCGGAGTCAATAAACCAAATCCCGGGCCAGATGAGGGATTAAGAACAGCAGCTTTCGAAAATCCACCGCAGACAACTGCCAGACGCGACGTGGAAATAGCGACCGGGGGAGCGGTGGATAGCAAGGGCATTGATGAGATTCAATTGGCTACGTCCTGGCTACCGTGATCAGTGTTCACGTTTCGTTCTAATTTCAACTCACGAGAACCCGATTGGATGTCGCGGTCCAGCGGGGAAGCCTGACTGCATGAGCGACGATTTTCCAACAGACCATTTTGCACCTTTATAGCCGCAATGGTTGGTTTTGTCATTGACGGAGCAGTGGGATCATGGTGCCGTCGAGACGAGTGTACGCAAAAGCCTTTCCCTGCTTGCAGGAACCAAGGCACTAGCTACGTCTCCAGACTCCATTATTTAAGTTTTCGTGCAAGGTGCAATGTAATGGAAACAACAGCAACAAGTTTTCCTTTACAAGGTTTAGGCTAGTTGCACTGAGAGCGTTCATTAGTAATAAATATGATATTTGATGCTGGCACAAGTCCCAACAAATAGAAATACAAAAAAAATGTGCAGCTTATTTTTCCCCCCGAATGAGGAGCTTTTCAGGCGACACGAGCGTTAGGTGGTAAAAAACTTGCTCTAATTTCTAACTGATTATTTACATCTATTTACATCTGTATAATCATTCTAATCGAATCATTCAGTCGAAAAACTTAAGTTTTCCACTATTTTCTTATTTAAGTCTGTAAAAGAAAGGCATAATAAATATCGATACCAAATTTTTAGCAATCGATTTCTTTGGCCAAAAGAGCAGCATCTAGGTAATCCTACCCTCATGAAAGACCTTGTGGCCAAGCTCCCGATAAGTAAACGAGTGGAGTAGGCAAGGTGGGCTCGCCACAGCGATGCAGCAATTGGAAAAGCAGCAGCCGGATCCGACAGGCAGTTGAGTCGAGGGAAGGCGTCCGGGTGAATAAAGAAGCATAGTCATCCGTGGATGCTCCGGCGACGCCGCAAAGGAATTTGAGCTGTGTCGACGAGGACCGAGAAAGACTACTGTTGCGTGTATTGCCAGTGACAGTATGCGGAGGTGGGAAGCAGGTGAATGAATGTTCTTCGGTGACGACGGTTAAAAACGAGCTAGTTGCAAAGCTAGGCGTACAAGGAGTACGTCGTCAGCTGAATATATAATGGTTTAGAGGTAGGGCCACAAGAGAGCCTACTAACGTGGTACGTCTACAGATTAGTGGAGCAGGAAAATGCTCCCGACATGTCCTGAGAAACGTGTATGCCGTTTCGAATTTGAGTTTGCCGATGCAGAGCCTGCACAGACGAGATGTCAGGAGCGTGAACAAAGACGTTCGATTACCGTGAAGCCCTACGAAAATGCAGTATCGAAGCTGTTTATCGGATTGGACCATGGGCATTTAGTATTGTCATTGAGAACATGAAGGTTTGCCAGATAGCAACTGCACGCGGCCCCTCTTAGGATGGGTTGTTTTTGAACCCGTAGAAGGACGTAGAGATACGCCATCACCGAGGACTTGCTTGCTAGCCACGTCTTTGGATGACAACGTGAAACGGATGGTCGAGGACTACTTCGCAGCCAGCGACGTCGTGAGGGCTCAGCAGATCTTGAAGGACACTACGGTGCGAGTTAACCGCCGATACTAGACGGGATTATTGTGGAAGAAGGATAACATTGTGCTGCCACGTAGTTATGATATGGCGTACAATAGGTCAATATCGAGAAGAAAATAAAGCGAGACGGGCAGTTCGCCCAGGAATATTCAAGGATTATGAAGAATTATGTCGTCAAGGTATACTAAGCGCTTGGAACGACAGGAGAACGCTACGGGAAGCGATAAGACATGGTACTTGCCACATTTTGGAGTGGAGAATCCCAACAAGCCGGGGAAGTTACGATTGGTATTCGATGCAGCGGCACGAGTTGGAGAAGTGTCGTTGAATTCTGCGCTGAGCGAGGGGCCACAACACTATAAGCCCTTGGCATCTATTCTCTTCCATTTCAGGGAAGGTGCTATCGCAGTCTGCAGTTGCATCAAGGATATGTTTCACCAGGTGCTGATCCGATCCGAAGATAGATGTGCGCAACGGTTTCTGTGGAGAAATAGGGATGACCACCGGGACCCCGAGGTTTATGAGATGTGCGTGATGACGTTTGGACGTCACCGAGCACGGCGCATCATGTTAAGACAGAGAATGCCCAGCGATTCCTGGATTCGGATCCCCGAGCAGTCAAGGCCATCGTGGACTACCACTACGTGGACGACTATGTGGATAACTTCGCCCCAGAGAGCGATGCTATCGAAGTATGAGTGAAGGAGATACATGCAGAAGGCGGTTTACAGTTGTGCAAGTTCTCGTCTAGTTCGCTCACAGTAGAGATGATGCTCGGGCCCAGCGATCATGCCCAGAATATTGGATGGGGTGAGACCGAGCAGAAGATTTTGGGTGGCAGCCAGCCACGGACGACTTCAGGTGCCGAGTGAAGTACCATAAAGTTGCCCCAATCGTGTCCGATGGGAAGAGAATTGCCACAAAAGAAAAGGTCCTTAAAGCACAACAGGAGGCGTTCCCCGACGAGATGCCGGACGCAGAGAATGGCTTGGACATTGCTAAAAGAAGCGACATATGTGGACTGGCGCCATACTTAGATGGCAATGGAGTCGTGCGAGTGTACGGCAGGATTGATGCGGCGCTATGTATACCGTTCAGCGCCAGGAGGCCAGTGATCCTTTCGCACCGGCACAATCTCACGGAGATGATTGTGCTCGATGCCCACGTGAGGATGAAGCATCAAAACATGGATGCTACGATGACGGAGATCCGCACCAGGTTCTGCATTACGAGACTGTGGAGAGTGCTTCGCAGTGTGTGTGTGCATCTCGGGATGCAGCGAGTGTAAACTGCACAGAGCGCGGCCGATGCCGCCGATTATGGGATCCCTGTCAGAGGATCGTCTGGAGGCCAGTGGTTGGCCGTTTAAGAACACGGGCCTCGACTACTTTGAAACGGTGGGTGGCCCTGTTTACGTGCCGACCAGGGCGATTCATTTGGAACTGGCGCACGACCTGTCCACGGATTCCAGCATAATTGTGATCAGGAATTTCATCTGGCGTCGAGGGACAGTACATAGACTGCGCAGCGACAACGGCTAGAACTTCGTTGGAGCGGACAGAGAGGACAAGAGATTTTCGAACCCAAACTGGATCCTCAGTCGGAACTGTCAAGTAAGGGCATTGAATGGATCTTTAATTGCCCAGCGAACCCGTCAGAGGGCGGAGTCTGGGAGTTAATGGTGCAGTGCGTATAGAGGGTGCTGGGTTACACAGTGAAAGAGGTGGCGCCGAAGGAGCACGTCTTGGAGAGTTTCCTAATAGAGGCGGAGAATATTGTTAATACGCGTCCGCTCACCCATCTGCCAGTGAGTGCGGACTAGGAAGCCTCTCTTACGGAACCGTTTCTGGAAGTGGTGGGTCTTGGAGAACCTGAACACGCTTACACGGAGGGAGAAGTGGTCCCGCAGAGAGAAGCAGATTCGTCGAGGAGATATCGTCTTCGTTTCTGATCCATCCGTGCTGGGTCGAGACCGGCGGAAGCGCGACGTGGAGGAGGCCTTTGCTGGAATGGATGGTGAGGTCAGACGAGCCCACGTTAGAATCATGGATGGAGGTCGGACTCGCTGGTTAATGCGCCCCGCTTCAAAGTTGGCGGCTTTGGATTTGAGTGAGGGGTAGTTTAGTATTTAGTATAGGAATTTCGGTATTGTACCTTCATGAAGAGATCGGGCATTCTAGATAGATAACTATGGCGCGCTCGTGGTGAGTTTTCGTCAAAAGCCATGGAGAGTGGGAGGTTATACTGCGGTCTCGCTATCTTTTGTATTAGGAGTACTTCTTTTAAACTTGTATTCCCCACTAGAATAAAACATACCATACATACGCACGCTCATACATTTATGCGGTTTGCGTGGAATATACACTAGTGGCTTGTGTATTGAAGGCGGGTTGCCGTATCGCCGCCGTATGTTGTAGGCAACTCACACCCTAGCGACGACAGCACCTATTGGATATAGTCGATCGATTTCGGCCGTTCCGACTTATATACTGCCTGCAAACAAAGGAAGGGTGTGTGCAAAGTTTCAACTCGATAGCTTTAAAACTGAGAGATTAGTTTGCGTAGAACAGACAGACAGACGTACAGACGGTCAGACGGACAGACGAACATGCTTATATCGACTCAGGAGGTGATCCTGATCAAGAATATATATACTTTATAGGGTCGGAGATGTCTCCTTCACTGCGTTTGACTCTTTTGACCAAAATTATAATACCCTCTGCAAGGGTATAAAAAAAAATGTTTTTGGAAGTACCACAATATACAAGTCTGCGTGTTCGTGTGCGTTTTTAGGTGGTTGAGATATTAAGGAGGAGGAAGCTAGAGGATATATCTTTTATACAAAAAAAAATTATAGCGATACCTCACACATACGGCAAATACGGGAAAGGAAATGGGAAATGAAAATTTTAATGATTTTAATAGGATGAATAATGTTAATCTTTTATTCCTTAGCCATTATATTGCAGTTGTTGTATTATATGCTAAACGTCTTCATCTCCTTTAAATTTAAAAACAACTATTCTTCAATAATATCTTTATCTTTCTCATAACATATTTTATCAACTCGACCTGCCCTGTGATCAAACATTATGCGGCAGCATCTCTTCTCTGGTAGGACTCTTTTTTAAATATTATGGGCAAAAAGGAATCTAAAAACCTCAATTTGATTTAAATGTTATTTAATTAATTTAATTATATGATAACTTACCACTTTTCGCCTTTTTCTTCACACATTCGCAAAATAGAAAACATAACACGGAGCTTATTACTTGGAATTATGGTATCAAGGT
The DNA here is from genome assembly GCF_017639315.1 of Drosophila ananassae. Lineage (NCBI taxonomy): Eukaryota > Metazoa > Arthropoda > Insecta > Diptera > Drosophilidae > Drosophila > Drosophila ananassae. The sequence goes on along the minus strand of NC_057929.1, from coordinate 20,445,673 downwards.
CTTTTTTAGTTAGAAATCGTCGCCACCAATCATTTGTTACAGACATTACACCACTTTGACTATCATATATGTCATCTGGAAGATCTTCATCGGAGTTCGAAACTTTTTTTGCATCCTTTTTTGTTTTTTGCTACAGAATATAAAATATACATAAGCCATCAGTATATTTTTAAATTCATTATAATGACAGCTTAAAAGATAATTATAAAGATAAAAATAAATTAAGTGCATAAGGCATATACAGTGTATATTATACACCCACATATGTGTTAATTACCTAAAGAACCAGTTCGCGGCGAATACCCAGGCCTTCAACCCTTTCGAGTCCTAAAAGAAAACAATCGCACTCTTGCTTAAAAACTGGCACCTGCCAGAAACAGCAGCTCTTACAGATTCAATGAGCGGGTTCATTTGTGCATGGTTTTTTAATTGATAGCTAATATTGTCTATTACTTAGTATTGCCTAATATTGACTAGATTGACCCAAAAGCGGGCTTTATAAAAGTGCCACTCATTAACTAATTCATGAAAATATTTTAAATTTTCATTGCAAATACATTAAAACTAAACTGTTAGATGGCGGAAAAAACACTATTTAGTTACTAACGTATATGTCTGTTTAGTGTCAGGTTTTACGAATTACACTTTATTTGATATACTAAGATTAATGGGCAGCTTGATGTCGTAGAAGATAAACGAGAGTTGTTGGACCGTTACTATTATGTTGAACTGAAAACGCAGTTAATCTTCCTTCATCATTTTGGACCACATAGGCAGATTTAATCCTATCGACAGATATAGCTTTTTTCTTGCTACTAAGGTAAATACTCTATCGTTGTTGCAATAAATGATTTAAAACGGGCCCGAGTAACTGGCGGCGACTAATATGTTGGTAATGTTATAACTCTAATGGCTATTTGCGTAGAAGCAATTGTGTATTTCATTTAGACGATACATTCTTTGGTTGCTATGGTGCGCCGGAAGAGTCGGACGTATTTTCCGCATTAGATTTCGAAAATGACCTAGAAAAACGGCAGGATCCACGTTTGTATCGATGTCTGTGAAAAATTCGTTTGGCAATCTCCACACAAATGCGTGGGAGCAATTGACTATTCCTTTTAGACGATAAAGTTTTTTTGGATGCTGCGGAGCGCCGACAGAGTCGGACGTATTTTCCATATTAAATTTCGAAAACGGCAGAATCTACGTTTTTATCGATGTCTTCGAAAAATTCGATTGATTGTGGGTGAGAAGCTGGTGTCGATGTGTTCACTACCCATAAGTTGAGCCAGCTCTTTGAACTGCGCAGATTCAAACTGACTACCTTGATTTGTGGTTATAGTTTTGCGTGTCCCAAAATGCGCCACCCATTGTGACCAAAAGGCTTTAGCCTCTGTTTTAGCTTTCTGTCATATTTGTGAGACAAATTGCATCTGTGAATGGTAAAACAGTACCAAGAATTGTGATGGAATGGCATGATAATGTCCAGGTGAACGTGGCTGAATCTGTCATTGGAAAAAGTAATCTTCTTTGGAGTTAAGTGGAGTTAAATGATTATTTTGGCTTATTTTGGCGGCTTATTTTGGCACCTTGAAAAGAAAGGCAGGTTCTGCACCACTCGATTATGATATTGTCATTGTAGCGGATTCGTTGCAGTTGAAGCGAAGTGGTTTCTTCCAGTAGGTTTGAAACCTCAGAATCAGATGCCTTTGCTTCCTCGTTTTGCTGTAGACTCACGGACACGGGCACAATGATTCCACATATCCTTGTAAATGCATCTGCTATTACATGGTCAGATCCTTGAACATGAACGATGTCACTCGTGACGCCTTTTCTAGCCGCTGCTTAAAAGCATAGGCGAGAGGCTTGTGATCCGTTTTAATGTAAAATGGTCGACCTTCAAGCCATGTTGGAAGTATTTGATGTCTTTATATAATTTAAAATACTTGTGTCGGTCAGTTTTTTGGGAAAATACCAAGTGTCTGCCAGTAACCAACCTTAATCCTGCCAATATACCTCGAAAAATGTTGTGGATGAATCTTTGAAAAATTTGTGTTGCGTCGTTCAAACCAAATGGCATGTAGAGGAACCCAATAAAGCCAAATGGTGTGCAATCAGCGGTTTTCGAAATGTCGCATTCCGGAATAGGAATCTGATAATAAGCTATTACCAAAATATCTTCTTTCCGTGTATTTGTAGAAGTTAATTTCTGCTTTTGCAGTTAAAAGCTTATCACCTGATAAAAATCGTGGGCGATCAGATATGGGTTGTTTCAATGTAGCGTTGTGCATCATATCGATTTGTTCCTTTTTCTGGTACAGTGACATCTAAAATATCTTGTAACAAGTTTTGGTATTTGGGTACACCTTGGCTCCTTGTCGTTGACGAGGAGATAGAATTGAGACAAAAAATCTGAACCAATGATAGCTACTTCAGTTTCCGTAGGTACGGATGACGTGCTGCTTACCAACTTGTATCTTGCATTAGCTTGTCACGGTAATCTTACGATAGGTGGAAACAATATTTATTTAAGGTTCTGCTGAGGACCTCAGAATTTGACCCTGACCGTTCCCCGTTGGCAATGTTTAATTTGCTTCTAGCGTACTATTAGCTGGATGCGCTCCGACCCATAATGTTTAAAAAGACCTTGGTGATTTTTAAGATAGATAGTTGGGACTTTCCACACATGTTAGCAGACTTAATTCGCAGAGAAAGTCAAAATATTAAAAGTCAAATATTAAATATTTTACCAACATTAGTGAGTGGCTTTAGAATTGGCCACCAATATGACCATGCTTGATGGCAAAACGTTCAGATTCATATCGAAATCTTCTTCGCAAACATGCGAAAGCTGTAACGCATCTCAAAGGAATATCAACGATCTGAATTTGGTAAAGATCTTGTTTATTAATGAAAACCTCTTTGAATCCATATGACTTATCAAGTCTTCACGCTTAGAACAAGTTTTTTAGTGCGTTTTGCACGCTGCATATAGAATTCCGATACAAAAGTGGCAAGCTCGTGGTGTTGACAAAGATGATGTTGCTGAAGAAAATAAAAGAATTATTCAGCAGAAGTTGAGTGAATAAATGCATTTGCTGGTAGATATACCAATTGCTACTGATGGTAGTACAAACAACAGAAAAACTGCAAGGAGGATTTTCGAACAACCAAATTCGGCTGCTCGTATAAAAGGAGTAAGCTATGATTTAATACATTATATCCCTGTCTTTTTGTGCCATCGTCTTTTCTTAGAATTTAGAATTCATGGAGCAGACATAATAAGCTATTTTTGCCTTCCATTGGTATGATGTCCGAGGAAGCCCGACAAGGACAAGGACAAGAAAAAATTGGAGGAGAAATATCATGGATGTGTTAAATGCCTTATTAGTTTCTTCCGACCCTTTGATAACTTCATTGTCAAAATTTATTTGAGGCAGTTTAAGTTTGCTTCTAATAAAGCACCTGGATATGTCTCTCTCTGATTCCGAATAACATTTTAGATAAAGTTTATTAAAAACAAAACATTATATTATATTAAGAATGATATACAATAAAAGTTTATATTTAACAAGAAAGGAAAGCTAACGTTATATACCTTTGCAGTTGAGACGCAGTCCGCTAGGTGGCGCCACGAATCTTATATTATTAGATATATAGCGGATCGTATATAGTTCACCGATCCTTATGAAATTTGGCATATCAAATTGTTTTGCCCAAAGAGGAACCTCCATTGAAACTCCCATCCTTCTAACTTGAAAAACAACGAAGTTATAGCATTTCCGATCAATCAGTTATATGGCAGCTATAGGATATAGTCGGCAGATCCTTATGAAATTCGACAAATCAGATTGTTTTTCTAGGTAGAATCTGTACCAAATCCCATCTTTCTAACTTAAAAAACACCAAAGTTACGCCCATTTCGATCGTTCTATGAGAGCTATAGGATATAGTTCGCCGATCCTTATGAAATTTTGTACATAAGATATTTTGGTCAAATATAACAAGTGTGGAAAATCCCACCCTCTAACTTAAAAAACACCAAAGTTATGGCATTTCCGATCAATCAGTTATATGGCAGCTATAGGATATAGTCGGCCGATCCTTATGAAATTCGACAAATCAGATTGTTTTTCCCAAAATAGAATCTGTACCAAATCCCATCTTTCTAACTTAAAAAACACCAAAGTTATGCCAATTTCGATCGTTCTATGACAGCTATAGGATATAGTCGGCCGATCCTTATGAAATTTTGTACATAAGATATTTTGGTCAAATATAACATGTGTGGAAAGTCCCACCCTCTAACTTAAAAAACACCAAAGTTATGGCATTTCCGATCAATCAGTTATATGGCAGCTATAGGATATAGTCGACCGATCCCGGCCGTTCCGACTTATATACTGCCTGCAAAGGAAAGAAGGATGTGTCCAAAGTTTCAACTCGATAGCTCTAAAACTGAGAGACTAGTTTGCGTAGAAACAGACAGACGGACAGACGGTCAGACGGACAGACGAACATGCTTATATCGACTCAGGAGGTGATCCTGATCAAGAATATATATACTTTATAGGGTCGGAAATGTCTCCTTCACTGCGTTGCACACTTTTGACCAAAATTATAATACCCTTTGCAAGGGTATAAAAACAAAATTTTGTTTAATAAAAAAATAAAACAACAAATTTAAAAAATTCTATGATTTTTCTCTGATCAGTGAAAAAAACCGACTGAAGACATCTATTTCAATTTAGAAGTTATTAATTAAATGCCGCTGGCAAGTCCTAATATCCTACTGTGCAATGGGCCGATTGGAAAAAGAACAAGAAAGGAAAGCGGAGCCTATGTGATATACCAAAGTATATATACATCGAATAGTATTCGGTTGGCCCATCCTTATGAGAATTTTACCATCATATCAATGTTCGAAAAAAAATGTATAAAACAGACCCAAGCATCTGAAAAAATAGCAATGTTTGTATAAACTCCTGATCAAGAATATATATGCTTCATGTGGTCGGAGAATACCCCTTCCCTGCGTCGCACACTTTTGACCAAAAGTGTATTACCCTTTGCAAAATTAGTGAGCTCATAGATTATTAGTAATCTTTATTACTAATAATTTATTAGGTGCTCTTGATGTGTTTGATAAAAGGATTGTAAAACCGGATCCACTACCAGAAGTTGCCTCAGTTGAAAAATCAAAGGAGCACAAGAAGCAGAGAAATTTATTTCGTATAGCAAACCACTACGCAAGCGTTGTAAATTTAGTTTGAAGCAAATGCAAAAGTCCAGGTTTTCAGGATATGCAATGAGTTTTTCGTTTTTTCTTGGAATCCAGGATGTCTCAACCGACATAACCGACATAGAATAGTTTGAATCAGTTATTTAAGGCTAAAGCAGAAAATGAGTTGCCAGATTAAATGCAAAACGTTGCATATTTTACGCAAAAACTATGAAACATAACAAAAGAAAAAGAAAAAACGTTCGATGAACTAAGTAATCAGATTTTCATGTTTGAGAGGAGTTTTAGATCAAAAGAAAGCTGCAACATGGAGAGTCAGGAGGCTTTGGCTCCCACAGCATAATCGTCAAGACTTAGGATCATTTGGTCAAAGATTTGATGCATGTCGTCCAAAGTCAAGGAATCATTATGGTGAACATGGAAACTGTGCAGAACCAACGGTGACTCTCGTTTCGCTTCACAAAGAAGCATTTGTAACAAAGGCAAGCTCTGAGATCCACTGGTGTATAGACAACGTTACAAAAAAACAAGTTGTGAAATTAGCTAACTATGAATTTCGATCATTTTGAGAAGTTTGATGATCGTACTTGGGTCAGAGCAGATGGAGATGAGACATTGTTAGTAGTGGCCAGGGTATAATCCAAGTTAAGTCGATCCTCATTGGAAAAACAGTATCTCCTTGAAAAATGTATGGTTTGTTCACAAAATAACGAAAAATCGGCCTCTTTCAGTATCGGCCTCTCAAGACAAGAATCAAAAAGTTTGACTTCAATTACAACTTAAGGGACTTCAATTATTCAACTCTACCATGAGAGATGTGGACATTCAAGAACCACATAAGGGATATATGAAATGGGCATTAAAGTCAAGCTAGAGAGACGCTTTTAAGAGCATTGCATCTATTGCTATTTGTATAGAGGAAAAATGCGACATAGCTAGGAGAACTAATGCCAGGTGATGTGACTAATGTCAGACGTGATTTCGATACGGGTACAAAAAAAGCAGAAATTACAGGTCAAAGAATAATTGCAACAAAAGGTTGCAACAAAAAACTGATTTTCTGGTTTGAGCTCGCAAAAATTGACGCGGCTAGCTCACAGAGTTTGTGAGAACGTTCCACTGAATTTATTGATTTATTGATTCGACGTGATTGCCGAATCCCCAGAAATAACACCGATAGCTTCTTTTAAAATTATGCACTGGGTCTACGTTGCTCTTCTTTTGCTCCCGTCGTCACTACTCCTGCTGTTCCTGCTCCAGCGTCCTTAGTTGTCGCTGCTACCCTTGCTCTTCTACTGCCGAGTCTCCGCTCCTGTTGTTGCAGCTGCCATCGATCTTTTATGGCAGCGTCCCTGCTCCTGGCTCACTGAGTTTCGCCCTTAACCCGTGGCTAGCACCTGATCCGTGTTGGTCGCCAATTGTCCATAGCAAAACGGCGATGTTGAGAGAGAGAATCGAACTATTGTGAAAATGGAAAGAACTTTGAAGTAATCTAACCCAGAAGCTAAATTTCCAAAGGCAATTTGGTCTAAGTTAGTCAGCACAGCAGTCTAGATACAACCGATACATGAGGGGTAATTTTTCCCAACATCGGCTGGGCAAGAAGTCAAGAATTAAACATCTTCGAATAGTAGGATAGACGTTCTATGTTCTGTGAGGAGATAAGATCTCCCACACGCCAAGACAAGTGGCAAGAGGGGCAGAAGCGGGGCGGAACAGGCAAGCTAGCACGGCGGCGTCGGATGGGCCATCGCGTCGGTGTTTAGAAAGAACGGAAGTGAAGAAATGCGTCGAGTACGGAAGGCATGCGGGGCTAGCAGCGGGCGCAGAGGAACCAGCACGGCGTCGCGCACGAAAGAAGGAGAAGGAGGAATCACCGTGGAACGTAACGGTCCCGGGCGAGCCTCCACGGCCGCGCTCGAATGTTATAGGAGAAAGCGGGGAAGGCGGGGAACGAAGCGGCCCGCGACTGCGCAGCTGTGTTTAGAAGAATTCACAAAACACAGAAATGCATTTGGAGTGACCAAAGGGGGGACGCGGGGGTGTCTGGACGAAGTCCGATGACCAGCGCAACAACAATATGGATCGAAGGCCCAAGCGGGGCAAACAGGGGGGGCAAGTAAAGAAAGCCCGCCGACAGAAAGGCGGCCCAAGGGTAAAACGAGTCGGGTTAGGTTGTTCCCGGACACGACAGGTATCACCAGGAGATAGCGACGGATCGGCCTGGCGTACGCCAGGTGTGATCCTGTAAAGCAAGGGATAGCCAGCTCGGGAACTCAAGCCCAACAGTAAAACCAAGCAGGGACACCCCGGGAAAGTCATTAGAATCCTGATCCAGGCGCTGGGGCGTATGCACAGAGTATCACCTGGAGTTAAAGGAGACGCGACGCCAAAACCTCTGGCCTTCCATAGATCCTGAGGAGCGTATGCAAGCAAGTCTTTGGAGGCGAGTGACGAACGCGACTGGGGGTGTGTCCTGCAGGGTAGGTAGGCCCTTCCTGCCCTGATCCGACCGCCAGGCACCGAGAAGCGCATCCTGCCCGGCGTATGCCTGGAAGTTGAGCCTATCGGTCTGCTAACACGGATTAGGTGCCGGCCACGGCGAAAGGGCACTTCCCAGTGAGCCAAGGATACCGAAGGTCCACGGCACCCGCAAAGAAGAAGCAGCAGCAACAGGCAAGCAGGCAACAGGCAAGCGGCATCGACGAGGGAACAGCGACGACGAGGGAGCAGTGGCAGCAGAAGAGCAGCGAAGAAGACAACAGCAACAACACAGGCCCCGCAACCAGAGTCCGTGAGTCCAAACGAAGGGAACCGTGAACCGTTTCGGCGCCAAGCACCAAGACTACACGATCTGCTGGGCGCAAGCTTTGGGAGGGCGTGTGTATTGGCACCAACCCGGAGCGGGGATGGGGGATCAGAGGGAGGACGAGCGGTCGGTCGGCTGAGCCAAGCAGCCGGTGAGATTCACCCTTTTTGTAAAGCTAACATAATAAAGGGGATTTGTATTAAACGAAGCATCCCGTGTTATTTCTGGGCTCGGGCAATCACGTCGGATATATAAATTCGGTGGAACGTACCCCCAACCTCTGTGAGCTAGTCGCGGCATTTTTTTCGAACAAACATTAGCAAAAACAGTTCGTTACACCTGGCGCCCAAACTACGAGATTGCTTTAGAGTCTAGGAGTAACTCAGCTTCAAGATGGGGAAGGAGAATTAGATTTACGCGCTTCGCAAAGAGGAGTTGTGCGAAGTGTGCAGAGAGCTCGGTCTCGCAGCGGATGGAACCGTGGAGATCATGAGGGCACTGGTGGCAAGGTGGGCCGACGAGACGAAGGACGACGAAGTGATGGCGGTCACGCGTGGATTCGAGGAGAAATACGCGCAGAGGACCACGCCGAGGCAGAGAGCGGTGAGCGAGTCGGAAAACCTCATTCAAAGTCTGGCAGTGCCAGAAATGAAATGCATAAGGAGCATGGAGCCACGAGTGCGGAAGCCAGTCCCGGTACAGCTTTACTATTCGAAAGTGGCGAAACAAGTCCGAGAGTGGTCGTTCCGATTCGACGGAACAGGAGATCCTCTCGAGTTCGTGGACCGAGTAGCATGGTCTGCCAAAACATACGGGATGGAAATAACACAATCCCGCGGGCGGTGCCAGAACTACTCCAGGGCAGAGCGCAAAGGTGGTTCTTAATGAACGATGAGGAGTGGCCCACATGGAAGGAGTTCAGAAGGAGCTTCGAGGCCTTTTTCCTGCCAAAAGGGTACTTTGAGAAACTGGCAGACCAGGTTCGGCAGCGGAAACAGCAACGAGGAGAACCGTTTAAAGAATATATGGTGAACCTTCAGACGCTAATGAAGCCTTTAGGAAAGTCCACACAGGAGGTCATTGAAAGGCTAGTGGAGAACTGCATGCCGCGCATGAAAATGTTCATGAGGCCATACGCATGAGCATCGCTCGAGGAGGTGATGGGTCTAGCCGAGGAATTCAAGAAGCTGGCCTTAGAAGAAGAGGTTTTTAACAGGCAAGCCGCCACGGTAGACAGAGGGTGGCCGAAAGAAGAACGGCACCAGAAACCACCGGAGCAACACAGCCCCCCAGGGCAGGGGTGGGGGCAGAGATGGCAGCCTGAGGAGCAAGGCCAAATGCCACAGTAACAGAAGCCGAGCCAGCAATGGACAGTCCCAAGGCAACAGCAGCCGAGTCAACGATGGGCAGCAAGCCAAAGTCAAAGGCAGCCGAACCTGCAGTGGGCAGCGCCGCTTAGACAGGGACATATAGAAAACCCAGCGCAGGCATGCAACAGGTGCGGAGGCATGGGCCATTGGGCCAGTGGGTGCAGGAACCTCAGAATTTTGTTCTGCAGGATGTGCGGCGCAATAGGGGTGAGAAGCACAGAATGCTGCCAAAGAGCGGGAAACGTGCAGCGATCTCAGTCGTAGAGAGGAAGGCAGAGATCGCGAGGTGCTGCCTCTCAGAACTAGTTGGAGGATTAACAGGAGAAGATCAGCAGTTGGCGGCAGTCATCAAGGTCGGAGGGGCAGAAGTGAGGGCCATGATAGACACCGGGGCAACGGCTAGCTTCATTTCAGAAAAGCTAGCAGAGAACGCGGGAATCGCCGGGGAACGGAAAGCAACAAGGAGACTAGTAAAGTTGGCCAACGGGAGCCACGTAGAGACTCAAATGGTACTCCTAACAACAGTAAGCTTTGGAAACTAGAAAAAGGACTTGAATATGTTAGTGTTGCCAGGCATGCGAGACAGCGCGGTGCTTGGATGGGATTTCCTCGCAGAATTCGGGACAACAATCAACTGCGCAGGCCACCAAGTCACGATCCCGAGAAGAGAAAGATGGAGCGGATGCCTGGAGGATAGGCTGTCCATAGCCATAACTGGGAATGGGAGCGCGAGCGGGAAAAAAATTCATCGAAGAAGAGCTGGCGGCGTTCACAAATCAAAAGGGTTGTTCGAACATAACCCAGCATAAAATCACGATGAAGGACGATATCCCAATTAAGAAGTGGAAGAGCTGCTGGAGAAGGATGTATCGAGCCGTCCAATAGCGCCTATAGCTCACCCATTCTCATGGTGAGGAAAAAGACGGGTCAGTGGAGGATGAGCGTGGACTTTCGGCAGATCAACGCAAAATCAGTAAAAGATGCGTACCCTATGCCAAGGATAAACTTCATATCAGTGAATGAAAGGTCTGTACCAGTGGAAGGTACCGTTCGGATTACACTCGCCCTCGGCAACATTTCAAAGGGCCTTAGACCAGGTCATAGGCCCGGACATAGCTCCGCACGCATTTGCGTATCAGGATGACATCATCGTGATCGGACGCACGAAGGAGAGGCATATGGCAAATTTGAAGGAAGTGTTCCGAAGTTAGGAACTTAAGAATAAACACGGACAACCTGGTATCTTGACAACCTTGTACCTGGGCCACCGGAAAACAAGTCAGGGGATTGGTATGAATCCTGGAAAGGTTGCAGCGATTAAGGAAATAGAACCCCCGACAAACGTGAAGGGGGTACGGCAGTTCATTGGGATGGCGTCGTGGTATCGGCGTTTCGTCCCCGACTTCGCTGGGGTCGCAAAGCCTTTGAACGATCTCCTACGAAAGGGAACAAAGTGGGAGTGGACAGCAAGACACCAAGAGGCGTTTGAAAAGTTAAAGTCGCGTTTAGCACAGGATCCAGTGGTGGCATGCCCCGATTTCACGAAGATATTTGTGCTGCAATCAGACTGGGGTCTGGGGAGCGACTACGGCGTGGGTGCAGTGCTAACGCAAGACACTGATGAGGGCGAGCGAGTGGTCGCTTACGCCAGCCGAACGCTAATAGGCGCGGAGAAGAATTACTCGGCTATTGAGAAGGAGTGCCTGGCAATAATATGGGCAATTCGGCAGATGAGACCTGGAGGGGTACCAGTTCGACGTGATCACGGATCACATGGCGCTGAAATGGTTCAACAATATAGAGAGCCCACTTGGAAAGATCGCGAGATGGGTCTTTGAGTTGCAACAGTACGATTACCTTATCAGCGGATGCACTTTCCCGCCAGCCGATAATAGAGAAGCTGAGGAGTGCCACAGCAAGCGAAGACGCGGAGTGCATTTGGATAGGCACACTAAAAAAAAAGATGCGGGAAAACCCACAGAAATATCCGGAATACGTTGACGAGGCAGGCCTGGTTTACAGACATTTTCCACATAGAGCCGGAAGCGAGGAAGTCTAGGCGGAAGAAAAACAATCGCGAAAGTAGCAGCAAGGTTCTTCTGGCCAGGAATGCAAAGGGACTTAAGGAACTATGTCAGGAAGTGCGAGACATGCATGCGGTACAAACCAAGCCAGATGCAGGCCGCAGGGAAAACGCTGACACAGATCCCAGAGGAGCCGTGGGCGACGGTATGTGCGGACTTCGTGGGACCGTTGCCGAGGTCCAAGCATGGAAATACCATGCTATTGGTGATGATCGATCGGTTTTAAAAATGGACAGAAATGGTCCCAATGCGGAAAGCCACAACGGAGACGCTGCAGAAGGCAATCCGCGAAAGGATCATCGCTAGATACGGGGTGCCAAAGGTGATGGTGACAGACAATGGTGTCCAGTTCACCAGTAGGAGCTTCAAAAAATTTCTCGAGGAGCTCGGAGTTCGTCATCAGTTTACAACACCATACACGCCGCAAGAAAACCCTACGGAAAGGGCAAACACGATGGTTAAGACGATGACCGCCCAGTTTGCAGGCAAGGACCAAAGGACATGGGACGAGCACTGGCCAGAATTAATGCTGGCGGTGAACTCGAGAGTGTCAGACTCCACGGGATACTCACCATGCTTCGTAACCCAAGGCAGAGAGCCAAGAATGCCGAATGCGATATTCGACAAAGAGGCATTGGGGACAGGAGGAGCACAAGCCATTCCCTCAGAGAATGCAGCTAAGTTGCAGGAAGTGTTCGAGCTGGTGCGAAGGAATATGGAGCGCGCGGCGCAGGAACAAGCTCGGGATTACAATCTGAGGGGGCAGGAGTGGAGCCCGAAGATCGGCGACACAGTGTGGGCAAAGGAGCACCATTTGTCCAAAGAGGCCGAAGGTTTCGCGGCGAAGTTAGCGCCAAAGTATGACGGGCCGTACACAGTGGTGAATTTTTTGTAGCCAGTCATTGCTGTGCTACGTCACGCTGGCACAAGGAAGGAAAAGAGGGCCCACCTGAGCTGAAAGCCCAAGCACAGAAGTCGGTGCAGGCATAAGCCTAAACAAAACAAACCAAATTTGAAACAAAAGGGGAAAAAGAAATAAAATAAAAAAAAAGATGTAAACAGACACACTAATAAAAAAAAAGAGGAAAAAAAGAAAAAAAAAATATTATTAAACAAAAAAAAAAAAAAGGAAACAAAAAAAATAAACAACAAAATATATCAAAACAAAAAAAATATATATGTATACATATAGTAGGGAAATGTAGGTTTTAGGAGGCAGAGAAAAAAAAACGAAATAAAATAAAATTAAAAGAAGGAGAAAAATAAAATCGAATTAAAAAAAAAAGACAAAAAAAAAGAAAAAGAAAAAAAAATAGATACTAGGGAAATATAATGGTTAGGAGTTTCAAAATAATACAAAAACAAGAAAGGAAAGCTAACTTCGGGCGGAGCCGAAATTGATATACCCTTGCAGTTCAGTCGCAGTCCACTAGGTGGCGCCACGCATCTTATATTATTAAATATATAGCGGTTCGTATATAGTCGGCCAGATCAGATTGTTTTTCCCAAAATAGAATCTGTACCAAATCCCATCTTTCTTACTTAAAAAACACCAAAGTTAGGCCAATTTCGATCGTTCTATGACAGCTATAGGATATAGTCGGCCGATCCTTATGAAATTTTGTACATAAGATATTTTGGTCAAACATAACATGGAAAGTACCAACCCTCTAACTTAAAAAACACCAAAGTTATCGCATTTCCGGTCAATCAGTTATATGGCAGCTATAGGTTATAGTCGACCCATCCCGGCCGTTCCGACTTATATACTGCCTGCAAAGGAAAGAAGGATTCAACTCAGTTTCAGTTCAACTCAAAGTTTCAACTCGGTAGCTCTATAACTGAGAGACTAGTTTGCGTAGAAACAGACAGACGGACATGTCGTTCCCGAAGAAGGGGGAAGTGTGAGGAGATTAGATCTCCCACACGCCAAGACAGGTGGCAAGAGGGTCAGCAGCGGGGGCGGAACAGGCAAGCTAGCACGGCGGCGTCGGATGGGCCAGCGCGTCGGTGTTTAGAAAGAACGGAAGAGAAGAAAGGCGTCGAGCACGGACGGCATGCGGGGGCAGCAGCGGGGGCAGAGGAACCAGCACAGCGTCGCGCACGAAAGAAGGAGAAGGAGGAATCACCGTGGAACGTAACGGTCCCGGGCGGGCCTCCACGGCTGCGCTCGATTGTTATAAGAGAAAGCGGGGAACGAAGTGGCCCGCGACTGCGCACCCAGTCGTGCCTGGCGCTCGCCAAACGCGCATCCCGCGGTAGGAAATGGAGTGCGCGGCGCACTCCCATCTGCGGAAAACCATCATTCCGATTTACATTGGCGTGGCCGATTTTCTCACCCAGCGGAGCGAGTATCAATATGCTTGGCGATCGGAAAAAGAAGGCGGGTCTTCCCTACCCGCAAGCTTACCGGCTAGGGGAGATCGGCGTGAAATCTCACCCAGGGAAATTCTGGTTGAAAAAAAATTTCCCTTGCTTTTGGTTTTTCTTTTTGTTTTTCCCAACCATGCCCATTGATTTTTACTAAATTCGAAATGCGTTGTTTGTCATATTTATTTATTATTAATTATATTTATTATTTATTAATCTTAATAAAAAAACTGAAAAGATATAAAAAGAAATAACAAAAAGCTGAAAATAAATTAAAAAGAAAAAAAAACAAGAAAGGAAAGCTAACTTCGGGCGGAGCCGAAGTTGATATACCCTTGCAGTTCAGTCGCTGTCCGCTAGGTGGCGCCACGCATCTTATATTATTAGAGATAGAGAAAATCGTATATAGTCGGCCGATCCTTATGAAATTTGGCAAATCAAATCATTTTGTCCAAAATAGAATCTGTACCAAGTCCCATCTTTCTAACTTAAAAAACACCAAAGTTATGCCAATTCCGATCGTTCTATGACAGCTATAGGATATAGTCGGCCGATCCTTATGAAATTTTGTACATAAGATATTTTGGTCAAATATAACATGTGTAGAAACTCCCAACCCTCTAACTTAAAAAACACCAAAGTTATGGCATTTCCGATCAATCAGTTATATGGCAGCTATAGGATATAGTCGACCGATCCCGGCCGTTCCGACTTATATACTGCCTGCAAAGGAAAGAAGGATGTGTGCAAAGTTTCAACTCGATAGCTCTAAAACTGAGAGACTAGTTTGCGTAGAAACAGACAGACGGACAGACGGACAGACGGACAGACGGACAGACGGACAGACGGACATGCTCATATCGACTCAGGAGGTGATCCTGATCAAGAATATATATACTTTATAGGGTCGGAGATGTCTCCTTCACTGCGTTGCACACTTTTGACCAAAATTATAATACCCTCTGCAAGGGTATAATTATTTAAGATTCTTACAAATAAAGATATTGAGACGACCAAATTTCTAGTACAGCCAGAACTGAAAATATTTGTTTAATGAAATAACGTTTATTCATCATTATCAACACAATAAAATAGGAATAATTGAATTAAAAGAGCAGTTAACTTACCATTTCACAACCCTATGTGACCGTTTCGATTTGGGTTGATTTAGCTTAAAAACGCTGCACAAAACGCACACTTACGCGGGACTATTTTTTTGCTGCCCTCAGTTAATGTAAAAAAAAAATCCTTATATAAATAACATTTTTCATTAAATATTGAGCTATGTTTAAATTTTGTACTTCAATAAAATTATTATAGAACATAAATTGGTAAACTTAAATAATATACGTTGAATTGTTCATGAAATAATTTTTTCTAAGTTAAATGTCCCACGCATAAATTCTAAGTCCCACGCGAGATGAAAATTTTCTAAGTCCAGTTTTTTGAGAGCAAAATCTATGTTGAGAGAACAAATTCCCTCCATCAACTCGGGGTGGGTGAGAACAAGGTACGGAAGATGCCTGCCGGAATGCACCGAAACGCTGCTAGCACCGAAAAGTCCGAAGGCCCAAGCGGGCCAAACAGGGGGGGCAAGTAAAGAAAGCCCGCCGACAGAAAGGCGGCGGGATTGGAGAATGTTAACGGCGAGAAACGGAGGAGAAAATGATTAACGAGAGGAAGCGAGAGTTGCAAGGAGTAACGGGCGCCTCAGGCACTATATAAGGAGGGCCCCTGGAGCAAATCGGGAGCGAGTCTTCTAGGGAAGCTGGAAGAGTTGAGTGAAAGACCCCCCGTGGGTAAGTCTGACATTCAAGCGGGAAAGTTTCCTTGGAGGAATTAGGAGTATAGGCTGAAGGACCCCCCGTGGGTAAGTCCGACAGTCTCAAGTGCGGGATTTAAAGCGAGTGCGAAGGATCTGCGATCAGTAGCTTAAGGACCCCCTGTGGGTAAGTCCGGCGGCGGTACGCGAATCAGACAAATAGTAGAAGACAGGAACAAGTGGGAAAAGGATCAAGGATCCGCGGCGGAACTGAAGCCAAAGGGTAAAACGAGTCGGGTTAGGTTGTTCCCGGACACGACAGGTATCCTGGTGATAGCGAAGGATCGGCCTGGCGTACGCCAGGTGTGATCCTGTAAAGCAAGGGATAGCCAGCTCGGGAACTCAAGCCCAACAGTAAAACCAAGCAGGGACACCCCGGGAAAGTCATTAGAATCCTGATCCAGGCGCTGGGGCGTATGCACAGAGTATCACCTGGAGTTAAAGGAGACGCGACTCCAAAACCTCTGGCCTGCCATAGATCCTGCGGAGCGTATGCACGCAGGTGTATGGAGGCGAGTGACGAACGCGACCGGGGGTGTGTCCTGCGGGGTAGGTAGGCCCTTCCTCCCCCGATCCGACCGCCAGGCACCGAGAAGCGCATCCTGCCCGGCGTATGCCTGGAAGGTGAGCCTATCGGTCTGCTAACACGGATTAGGTACCGGCCACGGCGAAAGGGCATTCCCAGTGAGCCAAGGATACCGAAGGTCCACGGCACCCCCAAAGAAGAAGAAGCAGCAACAGGAGCGGCGACGACGAGGGAGCAGCGGCATCGACGAGGGAACAGCGACGACGAGAGAGCAGCGACGTCAGAAGAGCAGCGACTACGAGGGAGCAGCGACGTCAGAGGAGCAGCGACTGCGAGGAAACAGCGGCAGCAGAAGAGCAGCGAAGAAGACAACAGCAACAACGCAGGCCCCGCAACTAGAGTCCGTGAGTCCAAACGAAGGAAATCGTGAGCCGTTTCCAAGACCACACGACCTGCTAGGCGCAAGCTTTGGGAGGGCGTGTGTATTGGCACCAACCCGGAGCGGGGATCGGGGATCAGAGGGAGGACGAGCGGTCGGTCGGCTGAGCCAAGCAGCCGGTAAGATTCATCCTTTTTGTAAAGCTAACATAATTTATTATGTTATGAATCCTCTTTAGAGGATTTGTATTAAACGAAGCATCCCGTGTTATTTCTGGGCTCGGGCAATCACGTCGGATATATAAACTCGGTGCAACGTACCCCCAACCTCTGTGAGCTAGTTGCGGCATTTGTTGCGAACAAACATTAGCAAAAACAGTTCGCTACAGTTCACATGCCAAGCCAGAGAAGGAAGAAAATGGACGGCAAGAGATATCGTATTATTTACAGAAGAAGAAACACATGGTATTTATGTCAAGAGACGTACAATTTCAGGAAAAATGTAGTAATTGTTGATCAAGAATAAACCTTCCTTTTTCAGATTCAGGACCCGAAAACGACACAGAATACAAAGAAGAAGTGGATGATATTTCACTGTGAGGACAAAGATACAACCGATACAGGAATCGAGGAAAATTATGAGACCGGAGAAGAGTTAAGGGATTGTTCAAATTTAAAAAGACCCGATTATCTTAATAATTATGTAACAACGAAATTTTTGTGCTGGAGTGCCCAGAGCCGTTCTATATATCTAAAAACAGTAGTATAGAGTGGAAACGAGCAATGGACAGGGAAATCAAAATGAAACTTGGAACTTGGACTAGAGTCTCTAGAGGATTGAAAGCACACCCGTGCAAGTGTGTCTGTCGAGTCCATCCGAATTTCGATGACAGTATTAATAATTAAAAACTGTTTGGTTATCAAAGGATTCGCCCAGAGAAAAGGTATGGATTACGACCAAATTTTTAGTTCAGCCGTAGGAATGAAAACAATTCGCTCAGTGCTGAACGTTGCAGCCAAGAATAACAAGGAGACTTAGATTGCCAAGAACGATGTGGAGGTTTCCTGAGGAAAGGCAATTTTAAAGTCACCGTGGCAGATCCATGCCTATATATCAGGGAAGGAAATGACAAAAAGATTCTACTAGTTGTTAACGTACG
This sequence comes from Drosophila ananassae, assembly GCF_017639315.1. Lineage (NCBI taxonomy): Eukaryota > Metazoa > Arthropoda > Insecta > Diptera > Drosophilidae > Drosophila > Drosophila ananassae. Next base: position 20,427,912 of record NC_057929.1, on the reverse strand, counting down.
ACAGACTCGCTTCAGCAACAGATATTCAAGATTAAGAAACATTTTTGGATGAGTTAAAATTAGAATTTAAATCGTCACTAATTAGTTAAGAAGGATATATCAAATGATTTTGAAGCGATTCAAGTTCGTGGATTGTCCAGCTATGTCAACCCCACTTCTCAACATCAACTTCCATTAAAATGAAACTTTTACGAAGAATTAAAGCTAAATTTTCAACAGACCCATTAAAAATTATCCATTAATAACCCCATTATAATGACAAAACAAGACTTGATAGATGGGATAGGATATCTTTCAGGACCCTCATTCCCTGTTAGGACAAGTGCGAAACTACTAATGGAAAATTACGTGGAAGAAAGAATTGGGGACACACTTCAAGAAAACTTAGCCGGGTTGGTTAAGGGAATCCTTAATCCAACAAAAGACGTCATACTTTTCAGACCAAATAATTAAAAGGGAATTAGCTCACAACATCGGCGAGTTAGATAAAGTACCAGACATAGTGCGGACACTTAGAGACACTTAGATCAAACACTCATCTTGGAAGAAAAGCGTAGAATGGGTTCTAAACATTTATGAAAACAAAAAGGGGTCCCCAAAACACTATGGCATAATATTATCAATATAACAAAACATTGGACAAACAGATGCTGTCCTATCCTATAAAGCACATTTAGATTGGGAGGCAAGATTGGGAGTATCTGACAGCACATTTTGCCAATAGGCGAGATCTGAAGACATTAGAATATCAGTTGTGTAGTTACAAATTATGTTTCGGTTACAAATTATAGTTTATGAAAATAATGTGGGAAACGTATAAAAGATTGACTTTTCGTAATAATAATGCACGACTTTCGCACTCGATGGTCTTCGGTTGCTTCTGCATAGCGACTCTCTTGCTTCTTTTTTACCGACTACCCTTGATCAACGAGAGACAGCGTGGCATAAGCATATTCGGATTGGTGTTTGGAAAATGGTATTTTTCCAAGTGTGGCCCTTCCTTAATATCATAATACATCCCAATCCCACATTCGGCCAACCTGATTTTTCATTCGACCCAGAATGAACTCCATTTCTTTATGTACTCTGCCGAAGTTGTGGTTTGCTTTGGTCGTTCGTGATTTCCTTCTTTTTATACCCTGGCAGAGGGTATTATAATTAAGGTCAAAAGTGTGCAACGCAGTGAAGGAGACATCTCCGCATATATTTTTTTTTTTTTTTTATTAAACTTTGCTTTTATTTATTGGATCTTCTCTTAATTTTGAGACTAACAATAAGTTTTCAAATCTTAACATTAACATTTAACTAACAGTAGACTAAGACTGCATTCTGGTTGCACGTTCCTCAAGACGGTCGCTGGGTGGGTAGGTCATTCCGACGAAGTCGTGATTGGTTACTCAACCTTGTTAGACCTCTCGCCAGGTGGTTAGGGTACGACAATAGCTTGCTAAAGTACTTTTCCTTCTGTTCTGCGATCACATCTTTGACTGGAAAAATGTTTAAGTCGCGATGTATGTTTTCGTTGCGAACGTACCAAGGTGCCCCGGTGATTGTTCTCAAGATCTTCGACTGAGCTCGCTGGACTATGTCAATATTGCTATTGCTGGCATTCCCCCATAACTGGGAGCCGTACATCCATATAGGTTTAAGTACCGAGTTATACAGCAGGACTTTATATTCAAGGCAAAGGGGAGACCGAGCGTTGATAAGCCAATGAAGGCTGCTGGCTTTTAGCTTTAGGTGGGTTCTTTTAGCTTCTATGTGCCGACGCCATGTGAGTCTTCTATCGAGGTGTACTCCTAGATATGTTACCTCGTTTGCCTGCGGGAGTAGGGTGTTGTTTAGCGTAAGGGGCGGGCAGTTTTGCCTATTCAAGGTGAACGTAACGTGCTTGCATTTTTGTTCGTTTACTTTAATTCGCCAGTCTGATAGCCATTTTTCAACATCCACCAGATGAAGAGCTAGCTGCGCAGTTGCTTGCATCGGGCATTTTGAGCGGCTAAGAATAGCTGTATCATCAGCAAACGTAGATGTTGTTAATCGTGTGCTTGTCGGGATGTCTGCTGTGTAGAGAACATATAATGTTGGTCCGAGTACGCTTCCTTGAGGAACTCCAGCTCCAACAGTGAATTCGTCAGATATATCAGTGTCGCACCTTACAGCAAATTTTCTGTCGTAGAGGTAAGACTCTAAAAGCTTGTGGGTATTACAAGGGAGCATTGTCTTGATTTTGTACATTAGACCTTCTAGCCAGACTCTATCAAATGCTTGAGAGACATCTAGAAATATTGCGGTACAGTACTCGCGTTTTTCGAATGCATTCCGAATTTCTGCTGTTATCCGGTTGACCTGCTCAATTGTACCGTGCTTTTCACGAAACCCAAACTGATGTGACGGGATTCCTTCCTGGATCCTTAGGTATGTGTTTATTCGAGTCAGAATGCATTTCTCAAAGAGTTTAGATAAGCATGAAAGTAGGCTTATAGGTCTATACGACGTGGGAATTGTGTGGTCTTTTCCCGGCTTTGCTATCATTATTATAATTGACTTTTTCCATCTCGCTGGAAAGTGGCCAAGTTTTGCGATGGCATTGAAGAGCTGGGTGATAGTGCAGACGGCGCAATATGGAAGCTCAATGATCATTTTGGGAGTTATGAGGTCGCAGCCTGGTGATTTTTTCGGATTTAGTTGGTTTTTGATGATATTAGCGATTTCGTTTGGGCGAAACTCGATTGGTTCATGTTGAAGCTGAGGCTCATATGGTAAAGTCGGCAGAGTAAAGGCACTAGTGGCTGGATTTGGTTGGAAGATATTTTTGAGGTGATTGGCAAACGTGCTGGCTCTGTCTGCATCGCTGCGCGCCCAGCCGCCTGTGGGATTTCTAATAGGCATCACTGTTTCTTTCGGTGAGCTTAGAGTTGGGTGAGCTCTCCATAGTGAGTGTTTTGTACTAGAAGTTGACAATTGCTCTATATAGCGGCGGTGGACATAAGCTTCTTCTTGCTGTAGGGCTTTAGTAAGTTGACGTGAGGCATGTCTAAAGCTTTGCTTAGTAGATGGCGATCTGTGGAATTGCCACTCGCGACGTGAACGCCGCTTTTCGAGGACGAGCTGTTCGATTTGTAGATTTGTCTTTTTATTGCTTTGTGTATTTATAGTTTGCGATGTTGAGGCTCGAGCTGCAGAGACGAGTACAGACTCAAGTGAATTAACAAAGCTGTCTACGTTGGCTTCATCGTGGAGATGAGGACTTAGCTCAATGTGTGAGCTGATATATTTTCTGTACTTAACCCAATTGGTTTTCTGTGAGGTCAATTTTAATGGTTGTTCCAATGTTCCTGGATGTCGCAGTAGAATAAACAGGACAGGCGAGTGATCAGATGAAAGATCCGATAGGCAATTGGCGCTTATCAGATTTTTAGGGATGTTTTTGGTAATCGCAAAGTCTATTAAATCTGGTAGTTTCCTTGGGTCTGCCGGCCAGTATGTTGGTGTGCCAGAAGAAACATAGTCGAGCTTGTTCTTGGCTTTGATAATTGCATTATAGAGCTGCTTCCCTTTTGGAGTCACGAGACGGGATCCCCAGTGTGTGTGCTTGGCATTGTAGTCTCCTGCTCCTATGAAGTGGTCTCCAAGTGTGTTGAAAAACTGCATAAACTCATCTTCAGCTATATTGAAGCGAGGGGGGCAGTATACGGCGGCTAGTGTAAGTTGGTTGCCAGTATTTAGTTGTATATTTATAGATGTGGCCTGTAGGTAGTTTTTAGCAAATTTGTTTTGATAATGGTGCTTTATGCGGCTTCTGATTAGAATTCCAGTCCCACCATGTGCTTTACCATCTGGATGATTTGTTCCGTAGAATGAATATCCTCGTAGTTGAAAATTGTATTTGTTTGTGAGGTGTGTTTCCGAAAGCAGCATTACATCGATGTGATTGTCGAGTAGGAATTGAGCTAACTCAAGTTTATGTTGCGAAACGCCGTTAGCGTTCCACGTAGATATCCGTAGGAAAGCCATTATTTGGATTGTTGTGAAACCAGCATTTGAATCAATAGATTTTGGTTTCGCATTAAATCTTGCATAGTTGTGCGCATAAACGACATAAATTCCGTCAGGCTTTGTTGTAGGCTGCATATCATAGCTTCAAAGCTGCTTTTTGGCTGCTCTGTTGGTTGATGTTGCTGAGCCGTGTTCGGTTCTTGATATGCTGATTGCAGAAATGAGCTTCTTGGGGCAGGTGTCGCCGGTCCTGATTTTAAGGCGCTTGCGTATGTCACATTTTTGTCAACGTTAATGGGTCCTAGTGAGGATCTGGCTGCAGTCGAGAAGAAGACTTCAGGGTTTGATCTGGACGCCGTGAACTGTCCATTTTGGGTGCGGGCAGCTATTCCTTTCTGATGGATGCGACTTTTCAGCTCCTTATAGACTGGGCATCCTCTATAATTAGCAGTGTGATTGCCACCGCAGTTGCCGCACTTTTTCGAGTTGCTGTCATCTTTGCTCGCTGGGCAGTGTGCGGAGTCATGAAGCTCTCCGCAAACTACACACACCGGGCGCAGTTTACAGTATGACCTTGTATGGCCATATTCCTGGCAGTTCGCACATTGTACCGGGCCATTGCGTTTGTGCGGTTCCTCAACTGTAATTCTGCGGTGCAGCAGGTACTGAAGGTTGTATATTGGGTGCACTTCGTATTTCTTCAGGAGCTTGGTTTCTGGTTCAAGCTCAACCTTAAAGAGTGGCTGCGGCTTTCTATCCCTGTTAAGGATATTAAAGACTGTCTTGGCGCTAAAACCCTTCTCCTGTAGCGCCTTTTTTATCTCTGCAGGCGTTACTTCGGGCTCTATGCCCTTAGGTACGACTTGCAGGCCCTTGCTGCTTTTTAGCTGGTACGTGTAAAAGTTCTTTTTATTCTCGGTAAGATATTTTGATAATACTCTATAGTTATCTTCAGACTTCATTTGAACTTTTGTTTCTTGAATGTTGCCCTTTACAAGGGGTATTATGTGGAAGTTATCCTTACCAATAAGCTCAATAATTTTGTTGACAAGAACATTGGAACTTTTTTCGCGTATATAGATAGGCGGAGGTTTTGGCTTCCTTTTCCCAACTTCAGTGGATTCGACCGCCTCAACCTCATCGGCGTCTGCCAAGATTTTAAATCGGTTTGAGTTAATGGGCGTTTCTTTTGCTACTAGGCTAGCATTGCCACGGGTTATTTTGCGTTTGGAATTCAGGGGGCTCAGCTTCCTTTTGATTTGGATGTAGCGATCCATGCCAGTCTGCACAGCCGGCTTAATATAGTCATTGTTTTTGTTTTTGTTTTGGTTTTCGGGCAGCGCGGACGTATTACTATTTGCGCTGCTAGCTGATGACGTCGTTAAACGCGCTGTCGATACAGTTGCGGTTGTTGTTGTTGTTACTGTTGACGTTGTCAAAGAAATTGAGGTGCTAGTTACTGCACTCTTTGGCTGCAGAGACATCGATGGTATCGAGGGGGAGCAGGAACGCGCTCTCTCGCTCTCTACGTTTAAGAATTCGGTCAAGTTGGGGGTAATTGACCGAGCTTGATCGGAGCTTGCATGGTTTTCGGTTGCTTTAAAAGAGAAGTACGCGTTGTTTCTTTGTACTGAGAGCCGTCTCTCGTCTAGCTCACGTTGACGTTGTGTGCGAACGTCGTTTGAACTCATTGCAGTCGAGGTTGATTTAGTTTGAGTTTTAAGTGTTGTGTTTTATATTAATTAATTAATTAATTAATCAATATAAACATTAGCGATTTCATCGCAAAAAGCGTCTTTTCGCGTTATTGTAGATTTCTTAGAGCAGTCACTGCACTTTTATGATTTTATTGAATATTTTTTCCCGGAGCACAATAAAAAACACGTCTGCATGCGACGACTGCAATCGAACGAGTTCCGCATATATAAAATATATATATTCTTGATCAGGATCACCTCCTGAGTTGATATAAGCGTGTCCGTCTGTCTGTCTGTCTCTCTGTTTCTACGCAAACTAGTCTCTCAGTTTTAAATCTATCGTGTTGAAACTTTGCATAAATCCTTCTTTTGTTTGCGGGCAGTATATATAAGTCGGAACGGATGCGATCGGTCGACTATATCCTATAGCTGCCATAAAACTGATTGATCGGCAGTGCCTTAACTTTGGTGTTTTTTAAGTTAGAGGGTTGGGACTTTCCACACATGGTATATTTTATGTACAAAATATCTTATGTACAAATTTTCATAGGGATCGCCCAACTGTATCCTATAGCTGTCATAGATCGATCTGAATTGGCATAACTGTTTTTTAAGTTAGAAAGATGGAACTTGGTACAGATTCCATTTTGGGAAATATTTCAAAATAATCTGATTTTCCAAATTTCATAAGGATTGGTCGACTATATACAATAGCCTTATGTTATGATTTTACGAAGCAAGCGAAAAAATTTACGGCAACAAATACGAGTATGAAGATTCACATTGTTTTTTACACGGAGGCAGATGTTTAATTTTAATAAAAGCCAATAAAAATTTTTAAAACAATTTATAATCATGTTTTTCTTGTATAAAAAGATTTTATATAATAATGGTTATACTGGTTTATGACCTGCTAAAATATATTTTATGACGCTTTTTTTTATTAGTTTATAAGGGCATAACATGGAAAATCTGGGAAATATCCTCATCTGGGACATCTTAATTGGTTACATCTTTGGGTTTTGAACCCTTTCCAGTTAGGAAAACCCAAAAAATTTGCGGTAATATGCATTTCCCAAACCGATCCCATTTTTCCAAACCGCATAATTATGCAATTGAAACTTTATGGAGTAATGGATCAATGTAGGTAGCACATACATATTTCGTATGATTTTTTCCTTTTCCTGTTTTAAGTGTTTTCCCAAACTACCGTAACTGTATCTTTTACGACCTGTGTGTGTATAGTTTCTGGATTTCCCCATGACAGGTATAAGTTAAAAACTTTCCAAAAATGACGAGTTTGACTTTTTAAGTAACAAAAACCTTCTTAATATTATACTTCCAATGTTCAAATTGCAAGAACCTACAAATTATTTAAATTTTTAAGTTTTATGATATGGGCAATGGTGGGCATGATTTTTATACCCTTGCAGAGGGTATTATAATTTTGGTCAAAAGTGTGCAACGCAGTGAAGGAGACATCTCCGACCCTATAAAGTATATATGTATATTCTTGATCAGGATCACCTCCTGAGTCGATATGAGCATGTCCGTCTGTCCGTTTCTACGCAAACTAGTCTCTCAGTTTTAAAGCTATCGAGTTGAAACTTTGCACACACCCTTTTCCTTTGCAGGCAGTATATAAGTCGGAACGGCCGGGATCGGTCGACTATATCCTATAGCTCCCATATAACTGATTGATCGGAAATGCCATAACTTTGGTGTTTTTTAAGTTAGAGGGTTGGGACATGTTATATTTGACCAAAATATCTTGTGTACAAAATTTCATAAGGATCGGCCGACTATATCCTATAGCTGTCATAGAACGATCGAAATTGGCATAACTTTGGTGTTTTTTAAGTTAGAAAGATGGGATTTGGTACAGATTCTATTTTGGGAAAAATAATTCAATATGCCAAATTTCAGGAAAATTAAAAAATTAAGGATCCAAAATTAAGGATCGGCCGACTATATACGATCCGCTACATATCTAATAATTTAAGATGCGTGGCGCCACCTAGCGGGCTGCGACTGAACTGCAAGGGTATAAGTTATCTAGTTGAACGTTTCTCGATGGTAAGGCTGCTCCAGATCCGCCGGTGATGAGGTGGCACCAGTAGGGTGCTTGATGAGTAGTAGCGGTTGGCACGAATTGGCGGCAGGGCTGCTGGTCCCAGGTGGCCACTGATGGGGTGCCACCGATATGGTGGTTGATGAAGTGTAAAATAAGGTTTATGTTGAGAGGGTGACTGCCCCCCTATACCCCTGGCCTTAAGCTCAGTGGGCGAATGCAAATAATAAAACGGCGATGGCCGGAGTTAAGTTTATGGAGCTAAGTGCTCTTTATTCCAATGATTATAAAACAGAACTGAGGAACTTAGCAGTAGGGTGCCTAGTCGGCAGGCCGACCGCGTGACAGTGGGAAATGCTGACGATCGCAAGATACCGGAAACCAGTGGGATCCAGGCACGGCCCCCAAAGGCGGGTATGCTGAGTCGACATTATAAAGACTAGGGTGATCCAAGAATCACCCAAGATTTCTACCGACTGTTTGTTACCCCTCAGAAGTGTTAACTACTCCCCCCTTAGGAGTAAGACCGTCCTCGGTCGTCTTGATTGTTTCGGCAACCTGTTGCATTTCCCATGCATCTCGTCTCCTCCTCCACACGAGGTGGAGCAGGATGAAAGTGCTGACCAAAAAGCTTACTCCCACGCCGACAGCGATCCAGATGTCCGTTGATCCAGCCGACTTTATTTCGTTTTTGAGGGTTTGGATCGTTTCCAGGTTTTGGCTGTTCATCCTCTGAAGCATTGGCATACTAAGGGCGTGATTATGCCCGATAATGTTTAGCAGGGGGGAGGCCGCCACGCCCGCAGTCTTTCTTATGCTTTCGCGCAGGTTCAGGTATTTTGTGCCGTTTATAAAGGCTAGTCGCTCAAATGTTATTAGATGCGTGCCATTTGTTTCTATATTGGGGCCGTCATCCGTGCTGACTACTGCCGGACACTCATTGACTATCATTATACCATCGTCTACCAGCGTTATGGGGCTTAGGTGGCTGGCCTGCGTTTCGCAATGCGCCGTGACCCCTGCGTGTAGACCTCGGGCGCAAGTGTCCTGGGTTGCCAGTTTGCAGAATGCTCCGTACATCGTCGACACGCAATCAGTGATCGCTAAGACTCCTTGGTTGCACTCAGCTACCACGTTGTCCCGTAATTGGAGAACGGTGTGTTGGTGAGAAACGGGGAAGACGGTAACCTTTTTACAATTAAATTTAATCTTAGGGTATGCAATGAGCACGTGAATAATATTGTCGGACTGAAGGACTTTAATATTAGATGCCTCTATTAGGCTGATAACGGGGACCTCTGTGGGATGATCAACTAAAACGGACTTCAAATCTTCATGGTTAAAAATGGCAGGGTTTATGATATTTGATTTTGCAAGTGTGACCGTGAGCATCAGATTCTGTATCTCTGTAATTAGCATTCTATTTCTGGCCAAAAGAACTTCGTATAAATGGGGTGTGTCAACCAGGTTATTCTTTTTGGCCTTAATGATTTCGTTGACAGCATCGGTTAGCTTGTTAATCTGCTTTTGCGTTTCGGTGTTAATAACTACTTGTCTATTGTTTGATTCGATTAACCGGGACTCGGACATTTTTAACATTTCGAGGTCAGCGGCATCAGGTGTGCCCGCTACCACTTTTAACGCTGTGCCTAAAAAGTCTAGGCTTCTAGCAATGCGGTGGTGTACCTTTAGTACGGATAATATATTTCTAATATGATCAGTATCAACATCTAACAATTTTCGCATGTGCGATTGTGGGAATAAAGCGGACAATTTAGCTGTTTCGTCTATCATAATTGAAAACTCCGTCAAATTGCTCGAATGCCTAAAGTAATTCCTATGTTCCCACACCAAAGCAGTTCCGTCGGTTATGGGGATGTACCGGGCGTGAGTGTAGTCTGTCACTCTAGCGTTAACTACTGCTAATATTGTTAATATGATTCCCGCGATCCTGTAAGAAAATGACAAGTTAAATCTATTGGCTAATTTCCAAGTTTGTGTTTGTGTTGGGTGTGTTAATTGGAGAAAAGGGTTACTTAAGGTTGTCCTTGTGGACCACCCTCCCTCCAATGAGGACCGCTGTCCCCAGGTCCGCTTCTACGTGTTTTTCCGTGTATAACGGAGTTAACTTATTGCCAAGTCTTTTATTGTTCTTTAAGTAGACTCTTTCTCCTACCTCAAATATTCTATTTTGTCTTGATGGGTTACACCTGTCAAGATTATCTCTCTGCGCTTTTTCAATATTAATTTTTATTGCTTCCTTAACTTTTTCGGAAGCAGAGTGGATTACATCAATGGGTTTTTGGTTAATGACCGAATGTAATGTTTTATTATATTCAACGGTCGCCCGCATAACTAGCTCCACTGTATCATTAATTTGCTTATCCATTTTGATGCACCTCGCTATTTCTGTTAGGGTGCTGTGGAGGCGTTCGACTTGCCCGTTTGAACTACTGTGCAGGGGGGGTGAATTTACAACATCTATGCCATACTGATTTTTGAGTAACGATGTGATCGTTTCAGAGCTGAAAGACGCTTCGTTATCACAGTATATTGTCTTTATATTTGGGAACAAGTTTATTAATTGGAGGATAGGGATTTTCACGTCTACTATTGCCCTAGACACTATTGGTTGTACTACCGCAAATTTGGAGAACTTGTCGATGGCCGTTAAAAATAGTTTTTTATCGGTGGAAAAAATATTAATATGTAGCATTTCGCCGACGTTTGACGGAATTGGAGTTACCCCAAGTTCTTGTTTCTTGGGGTGTCTGTCATACTTTGCTGTAGTGCAAATTTTGCAATTTGTCACTATTTCAGTAGCTAACTTTGACATTTTTGGAAAATAATAGTCGCGGAGGACTTGTTTGATATTTTCCTGGGCAGCTCTGTGTGCACGATTGTGCTCTGCGGTGATTATTTCAATCTGCTCACTTTTATTAGAAATATCTGACACAAAGTTCTTGCAGTGCCAAAATTTCGTAGCTGGAAAATTTGATACTAATGCATGTTGGATACTTGCCAATGTTGGCAAGTTACAATGAATAGCGTTGACAACTTTTGGGTTAATGATTGGTCTTAATGTTTCGAACAGGATTGATTTTTCCGTGAAATGTATAATGTGCCGGCATTTATTTCCGAAAAATATAAAGTATCGCTTTAAGGAATACTTTGCCTCTTCTAGGACTATCTGATTTTTGAAACAATTTAGAGGTTTTTCCGTTGTTTCTATCGTATAAGTGCTAGATTCTTCACTGTGAACTGTTGCACAATCAGATTCGGGTTCGTTTTGAAGGGCGTTGATGTTTTGTCGCGAAAGTGCGTCGGCAACAAAATTTTCTTTGCCTGGAGTGTATATGACTTTTGCGCCGTAGTCATCTATAAATGATTTCCAACGTTTTAATTTGTCATTTGGGTTCTTGTCGGAGACAGCGAACGTTAGCGGCTTATGATCTGTGTAGACTCTTATGTCACGAGTGCCATACAGATACTGCCTTAATTTTCCTAGAGCCCAGACTATAGCGAGTAACTCTCTTTCGTTAGTTGCGTAACGGGTCTCGCAGTCTTTAAGGGTTCTGGATATCATTGTTATGGGTTTTTTGTCCTGCGACAGTACTGCCCCGATGCCGTAAGCTGACGCATCGGTTGTCAGATCGAACGGTTTCTTAAAATCTGGGTATTTAAGGGTGACATCTTCTGATGCCAAAATGTTTCGAAGTCTATCGAACGCGTCTCTTTGCTGATCGTTAAATTTAATGGGTATTTTCCTAGACATGTGTTTACTTACGGAACCGTTTTCTCCCTTAAGGAGGTCGGTTAGTGGCCTGGCTATTGTAGCGAAATCTTTTATAAAACACCTATAATAGCTGGCTAGTCCTAAGAATGATCTTAGTGAGAATAAGCTTGTCGGTTCTGTGTATTCCTTAATGGCTGCTACCTTTTCTGGGTCAGTTGTAGCCCCATTTCGGGTTACCACGAAGCCGAGGTATTGGACACTTTCTTTAAAAAAATGGGTTTTCTCTTTCGAGATGGTCATATTGGCTTGGCCTAATTTTTTCAGGACCCAGTCAATGTGACTGACATGCTCTTTTTCGTTTTCCGAAAAGATTATGACATCGTCAACATAGACGTAGCACGACTTCCCTATCTGCTCTCTCAATACGTCATCGATTGCCCTCTGAAAAATGCTACCAGCATTTTTTAATCCAAAAGGCAAACGGCAGAATTCATATTTGCCTCCGTTGACTGAAAATGAGGTTTTTTCGCGATCTTGTTCCGCGAGGAAAATTTGGTGATAACCAGATTTTAAGTCTAGAGTTGTAAAATATTTGGCTTTGCCAAGGTTTGCAAGTATTAACTCGATACTTGGCAAGGGGTATTTATCAGGAATGGTTTTTTCGTTCAGTTTCCTGAAGTCGATTACCAAACGCTTTTTCCTACCACCTGTCTCATCTGACCCTTTTTTATCGACCACCCAAGTTGGATTATTATACGGTGATCTCGACGGGGTTATAATCTTAGACTTCAGTAGGTCTTTTATTTCTTTATTAACGAAGTCCGCGACACCCATTGGGTGCGGGTACGCTTTAGAGTACACTGGGTTGTTATCCTCAGTGCGAATAGTAGCCACAACATTTGTGTTGTACGGCAACGTTTGATTTGCGACGGAGAAGACCTTAGATCTTTTTTTCATCATATCGATAAACTCCTTTTTTACTGATTCTGGAACGACTATGTCCTTTATGTTGGTAAAGTTTACATCGTTGCAATCAAGAAACTGCAGGTCCTCAGACACGGAACCATACAATATTTTTTTAGTTTGCATATTGAGGGTGGCTCCCACTTGCGTTAGCAAGTCGAAGCCTATGATCCCGTCAAATGTTGTTAGGGAATCTAATATGAAGAATGGGGAAGTTGTTCCCAAGACATTTATTTGGCACTTTTTATTTATGCTATTGGATCCGTGAATTGTATTCACGCGAAACGGTGAGGCTACTGGCGTTATGTTTTTAAGCTCCTTTACGGGCTTTATATAACTTTTCGCTGCCCCTGTATCAATAAGAATTTTTAAAGTCCTCCCAGCCAACTGTCGTTCGATGAACGGCAGCCGGGACCGCTCTCTAAAAAATTGAGGAGGTCATGGGAGTCGATCGAGTCGCTGTCGTCTTCGATTGCGCTCATCGCGGCTACCGCAGCACTCTCATACTCTTGATCGTTGGCACTAGCGGTCTGCTCGATGTTGTTAAGCCGCTGACGCCTTTGATCCGTTATCCTATCAGAGGAGTTGGGTCTTTTTGAATTTTTTGCCTGCATATTTTGCGGTTGTGATACATATTGGTTTTGTTTAAAATGCTGTTGCTTGGACTTAGAAGACGATGGGTTCCAGTCCATGGGCTCTGCTGCCTGACGTGGATCTCCACGGTCGGTCCAGTCCCCTGGCTTACGCCCAGAACCATTTTGTTGGTTTTTATCTGGTCTTTTAAAATAATGAGGGTTCTTTTCGTTTCCTTGTTTATCAGGAGTGCGGAACTGAGTCCTACGAAAATCAGAATTCTGTGTCTTCTGTTCCATTGCCCTAGCATACGTTGCCGCAAACTGGCTTCTTTCGATGCTGGCTTCAGCCTCCCTAGCTAATGCCAATGCCGAAGGAAGGTCTTTTGGCTGTGCCGGGAAAACGACTGCTCTCAGGTTTTTTTTTAGGCCTGAGATAAACACATGTAGTGCGTCCGCCCTTACCTCATTGTTGAGCAGTGTGGCTCTTTCAATGTCGTGGGACATGACAATTTTGTTCGTGACGAGGGTTAGCTTACGCTCAACCTCGTCATAGTATTGCATGAGGCTTTGGTCACTTTGGCGAACTGCCTCAAGCTGTTGTCGTAACAGCCTCAACGAAGTTTTGTCTGCGTAGGAGCAGTCTAATCTTGCCAGAATGGCATCGAAATTAAGCACAGTGTTGTGTGATACCAACAACGCTCGCGCTGGGCCCCTAATTTTATTCCTGATTATGGTAACGGCTTGATAATGGGCACAGCTGCCCTGGTAAGGTTTAAAGAGTTCGTATGCGTCCGTGGCGGACTGCCTCCACGCTACGTACCCGTCTTGCTCACCGTTAAAATCTGGTACTGACTTAATTATGTGGAGCGGTATGTCGCATGGGGGCGCTCCTGGCTGTACCGACACTCTTTGGTAGGCCTCCACCTGTGGGGTCTCTACGCGCATGTTTTGTAACTGCACGTTAACGGAATTGATTTGAGCTTCAAATTCAGCTCGGAGCCTAGCTTCCTGTTGCGCTAAGGCGCCCTGGATAATACTTTGCAATTCGTTCGCGTTCATTATTTTTTCTTTCTCTACGATTTGAGCCTGCCCCGGTCTAAAACCCCGGATCTCTTCTTCTTCACTATCACTCACGACTTCTTTTTTAATTTCTCTATACGGACCTGGAAAGTTCATTAAAAACTTGAACTTATGCCACCTAATTTATACGAGGTTCAATACATATGGCCGAATATTCTGTCCGGCTGGCATAAGACTTTAATATATTTTATATTTATTCAATTTATTAAAATATATTTTCACCAAAAAGAAATAAAAAATCTTATATGAGCTGCAGTTCACAAATGCAGCTTTATTATTATATACGTATAATAATTGTTTTATTATATATATATATATATTTAATATATTTAATTTATTAAAATATATTTTCACCAAAAAGAAATAAAAAATCTTATATGAGCTGCAGTTCACAAATGCAGCTTTATTATTATATATGTATAATAATTGTTTTTTTTTTTTTTTTTTACGTGTGCAAGTTATATTTGTTTTTGCCAATTATAAGGTGTACTTTTATTGTATATGGTATATGTTTTTTGAAGCCGTATTAATTAATTAGCCCACTTACATGTTTGAAAATTTTTGGGTCGCTAGTTTGCCCCACGTTGGGCGCCAGTTATCTAGTTGAACGTTTCTCGATGGTAAGGCTGCTCCAGATCCGCCGGTGATGAGGTGGCACCAGTAGGGTGCTTGATGAGTAGTAGCGGTTGGCACGAATTGGCGGCAGGGCTGCTGGTCCCAGGTGCCCACTGATGGGGTGCCACCGATATGGTGGTTGATGAAGGGTAAAATAAGGTTTATGTTGAGAGGGTGACTGCCCCCCTATACCCCTGGCCTTAAGCTCAGTGGGCGAATGCAAATAATAAAACGGCGATGGCCGGAGTTAAGTTTATGGAGCTAAGTGCTCTTTATTCCAATGATTATAAAACAGAACTGAGGAACTTAGCAGTAGGGTGCCTAGTCGGCAGGCCGACCGCGTGACAGTGGGAAATGCTGACGATCGCAAGATACCGGAAACCAGTGGGATCCAGGCACGGCCCCCAAAGGCGGGTATGCTGAGTCGACATTATAAAGACTAGGGTGATCCAAGAATCACCCAAGATTTCTACCGACTGTTTGTTACCCCTCAGAAGTGTTAACTTATATAAACTTCGGCTCCGCCCGAAGTTAGCTTTCCTTTCTTGTTTTTTTTTGTAAAATTTGTAAGTTTTAAGATGTGGGCCATGATGGGCATAGAGTTTTTTGTTAATTTTTTAAGTTTTAAGGGATGGGCAATGATGGAAATCAATTTTTTTTTAATTTATATTGTTTAGGCTATGGGCCATGGTGGTCATCTTTTGGATTATTAATTTCTTTATTTTTAAGACTATGAGAAAAGTAAATGTTATTTTAAAATTTTAAAAGATGGTCATTGTTTATCACACTAATGGAAAACGAATTTAGTAGTTTTTTATTTGAATTTTTTTTACCTGGCCAAAAAATTACCAAAACTAAAAACTTAAATATTGTAAAAACTAAAAGTTTTTTCAAAATTCTAAAAGATGACCATTTGTGGTCAATTGCGTTTATTTCGATATTGAAAAAAAAATTCAAAACGTCGATTTTGAAATTTTTGAAAATTTTTAACTATGTTTAATTTTAAATAATTTATAAACGGTCATTTGACGGTCTAAGGGTCATTTGAAAATATTGATGGTCATTGTTTATCACCCTATTGGAGAATGATTTCAGGAGTTTTTTTTTTGAAATTTTGTTTTACCTGTGAAAAAATTAGCTAAACTGAACACTTAAATTTTTCAAAAACTAAAAGTTTTTTCAAAATTCTAAAAGATGACCATTGGTGGTCATTTTGAGTTATTTCGTTTAAAAAAAGACATCAAAAAGTTACATTTTAAAATTTTCGGAAATTTTCATTTTTGAATATTTTCCAAACGGGAGGTGTTCATTTCAAAATATTGATGGTCATTTGTGGTCATTTGATGGGCAATCGATTGCTCCCTTTTTTTTCCTTTCACCCGACCCAACTTCTCGTAGCTCATACGTACAGCCCACCTCCCATTCAACCGACCGAGGGTTGCTGCCACATAACGTACGGGATCGCGGGAATAGATCCGAGATAGTTTAAGAGAAGAGTAGGAGTAAGATATCATGACCCTTCCTTTCTTTTTCTCATTGAAATATTTTCTGTTTTCTTGCCGTACCTTCTCAATATTTTCTTGCGCCTGCTGGCGAATCTCTTCCTGGTTACCGTTTAACTCTTCAATTTGCATCTCCTCAAAAAGTTTTCTTAGCTGGTCGTTTTTCTTCCTCATCGTTAATCCTGTCAATATTTGAAATGGGCTAAATCTTTTCGTTCGAGGTGGCGAGTTATTTATTATTTGCTGAACTCTATCTACATGGAGATACCAATTCGCTAGACGGTGGTACAATGTGAAGCAATTGAATTTCTTTGCGGCTACAGTATATTCCTGAAACGTTCTAGATGTAAACGCTGTTCCTCTATCGACGATTCTACGACGATTACCAAAAATGGCTGCCAGTTTCTCTAGTTTGTTCACTACTTCGTCTGTTCCAGTCGACTTCGTCGGGTATAGCCAAGTGTGGTGTATGCACACATGAGTTCTTATTACACAATATAACATATATATTGAGCGGCAACACTTTGTACATAACAATGTACTCAGCAACGGCGTGCCAAATGCCCAAAACACATTTCAAGTGCAAGTTAACACTTCTGAGGGGTAACAAACAGTCGGTAGAAATCTTGGGTGATTCTTGGATCACCCTAGTCTTTATAATGTCGACTCAGCATACCCGCCTTTGGGGGCCGTGCCTGGATCCCACTGGTTTCCGGTATCTTGCGATCGTCAGCATTTCCCACTGTCACGCGGTCGGCCTGCCGACTAGGCACCCTACTGCTAAGTTCCTCAGTTCTGTTTTATAATCATTGGAATAAAGAGCACTTAGCTCCATAAACTTAACTCCGGCCATCGCCGTTTTATTATTTGCATTCGCCCACTGAGCTTAAGGCCAGGGGTATAGGGGGGCAGTCACCCTCTCAACATAAACCTTATTTTACACGTCATCAACCACCATATCGGTGGCACCCCATCAGTGGGCACCTGGGACCAGCAGCCCTGCCGCCAATTCGTGCCAACCGCTACTACTCATCAAGCACCCTACTGGTGCCACCTCATCACCGGCGGATCTGGGGCAGCCTTACCATCGAGAAACGTTCAACTAGATAAGTGGCGCCCAACGTGGGGCTCGAACCCACGACCCTGAGATTAAGAGTCTCATGCTCTACCGACTGAGCTAGCCGGGCAGAATATTCGGCCATATGTATTGAACCTCGTATAAATTAGGTGGCATAAGTTCAAGTTTTTAATGAACTTTCCAGGTCCGTATAGAGAAATTAAAAAAGAAGTCGTGAGTGATAGTGAAGAAGAAGAGATCCGGGGTTTTAGACCGGGGCAGGCTCAAATCGTAGAGAAAGAAAAAATAATGAACGCGAACGAATTGCAAAGTATTATCCAGGGCGCCTTAGCGCAACAGGAAGCTAGGCTCCGAGCTGAATTTGAAGCTCAAATCAATTCCGTTAACGTGCAGTTACAAAACATGCGCGTAGAGACCCCACAGGTGGAGGCCTACCAAAGAGTGTCGGTACAGCCAGGAGCGCCCCCATGCGACATACCGCTCCACATAATTAAGTCAGTACCAGATTTTAACGGTGAGCAAGACGGGTACGTAGCGTGGAGGCAGTCCGCCACGGACGCATACGAACTCTTTAAACCTTACCAGGGCAGCTGTGCCCATTATCAAGCCGTTACCATAATCAGGAATAAAATTAGGGGCCCAGCGCGAGCGTTGTTGGTATCACACAACACTGTGCTTAATTTCGATGCCATTCTGGCAAGATTAGACTGCTCCTACGCAGACAAAACTTCGTTGAGGCTGTTACGACAACAGCTTGAGGCAGTTCGCCAAAGTGACCAAAGCCTCATGCAATACTATGACGAGGTTGAGCGTAAGCTAACCCTCGTCACGAACAAAATTGTCATGTCCCACGACATTGAAAGAGCCACACTGCTCAACAATGAGGTAAGGGCGGACGCACTACATGTGTTTATCTCAGGCCTAAAAAAAAACCTGAGAGCAGTCGTTTTCCCGGCACAGCCAAAAGACCTTCCTTCGGCATTGGCATTAGCTAGGGAGGCTGAAGCCAGCATCGAAAGAAGCCAGTTTGCGGCAACGTATGCTAGGGCAATGGAACAGAAGACACAGAATTCTGATTTTCGTAGGACTCAGTTCCGCACTCCTGATAAACAAGGAAACGAAAAGAACCCTCATTATTTTAAAAGACCAGATAAAAACCAACAAAATGGTTCTGGGCGTAAGCCAGGGGACTGGGCCGACCGTGGAGATCCACGTCAGGCAGCAGAGCCCATGGACTGGAACCCATCGTCTTCTAAGTCCAAGCAACAGCATTTTAAACAAAACCAATATGTATCACAACCGCAAAATATGCAGGCAAAAAATTCAAAAAGACCCAACTCCTCTGATAGGATAACGGATCAAAGGCGTCAGCGGCTTAACAACATCGAGCAGACCGCTAGTGCCAACGATCAAGAGTATGAGAGTGCTGCGGTAGCCGCGATGAGCGCAATCGAAGACGACAGCGACTCGATCGACTCCCATGACCTCCTCAATTTTTTAGAGAGCGGTCCCGGCTGCCGTTCATCGAACGACAGTTGGCTGGGAGGACTTTAAAAATTCTTATTGATACAGGGGCAGCGAAAAGTTATATAAAGCCCGTAAAGGAGCTTAAAAACATAACGCCAGTAGCCTCACCGTTTCGCGTGAATACAATTCACGGATCCAATAGCATAAATAAAAAGTGCCAAATAAATGTCTTGGGAACAACTTCCCCATTCTTCATATTAGATTCCCTAACAACATTTGACGGGATCATAGGCTTCGACGCATAGGCTAACGCAAGTGGGAGCCACCCTCAATATGCAAACTAAAAAAATATTGTATGGTTCCGTGTCTGAGGACCTGCAGTTTCTTGATTGCAACGATGTAAACTTTACCAACATAAAGGACATAGTCGTTCCAGAATCAGTAAAAAAGGAGTTTATCGATATGATGAAAAAAAGATCTAAGGTCTTCTCCGTCGCAAATCAAACGTTGCCGTACAACACAAATGTTGTGGCTACTATTCGCACTGAGGATAACAACCCAGTGTACTCTAAAGCGTACCCGCACCCAATGGGTGTCGCGGACTTCGTTAATAAAGAAATAAAAGACCTACTGAAGTCTAAGATTATAACCCCGTCGAGATCACCGTATAATAATCCAACTTGGGTGGTCGATAAAAAAGGGTCAGATGAGACAGGTGGTAGGAAAAAGCGTTTGGTAATCGACTTCAGGAAACTGAACGAAAAAACCATTCCTGATAAATACCCCTTGCCAAGTATCGAGTTAATACTTGCAAACCTTGGCAAAGCCAAATATTTTACAACTCTAGACTTAAAATCTGGTTATCACCAAATTTTCCTCGCGGAACAAGATCGCGAAAAAACCTCATTTTCAGTCAACGGAGGCAAATATGAATTCTGCCGTTTGCCTTTTGGATTAAAAAATGCTGGTAGCATTTTTCAGAGGGCAATCGATGACGTATTGAGAGAGCAGATAGGGAAGTCGTGCTACGTCTATGTTGACGATGTCATAATCTTTTCGGAAAACGAAAAAGAGCATGTCAGTCACATTGACTGGGTCCTGAAAAAATTAGGCCAAGCCAATATGACCATCTCGAAAGAGAAAACCCATTTTTTTAAAGAAAGTGTCCAATACCTCGGCTTCGTGGTAACCCGAAATGGGGCTACAACTGACCCAGAAAAGGTAGCAGCCATTAAGGAATACACAGAACCGACAAGCTTATTCTCACTAAGATCATTCTTAGGACTAGCCAGCTATTATAGGTGTTTTATAAAAGATTTCGCTACAATAGCCAGGCCACTAACCGACCTCCTTAAGGGAGAAAACGGTTCCGTAAGTAAACACATGTCTAGGAAAATACCCATTAAATTTAACGATCAGCAAAGAGACGCGTTCGATAGACTTCGAAACATTTTGGCATCAGAAGATGTCACCCTTAAATACCCAGATTTTAAGAAATCGTTCGATCTGACAACCGATGCGTCAGCTTACGGCATCGGGGCAGTACTGTCGCAGGACAAAAAACCCATAACAATGATATCCAGAACCCTTAAAGACTGCGAGACCCGTTACGCAACTAACGAAAGAGAGTTACTCGCTATAGTCTGGGCTCTAGGAAAATTAAGGCAGTATCTGTATGGCACTCGTGACATAAGAGTCTACACAGATCATAAGCCGCTAACGTTCGCTGTCTCCGACAAGAACCCAAATGACAAATTAAAACGTTGGAAATCATTTATAGATGACTACGGCGCAAAAGTCATATACACTCCAGGCAAAGAAAATTTTGTTGCCGACGCACTTTCGCGACAAAACATCAACGCCCTTCAAAACGAACCCGAATCTGATTGTGCAACAGTTCACAGTGAAGAATCTAGCACTTATACGATAGAAACAACGGAAAAACCTCTAAATTGTTTCAAAAATCAGATAGTCCTAGAAGAGGCAAAGTATTCCTTAAAGCGATACTTTATATTTTTCGGAAATAAATGCCGGCACATTATACATTTCACGGAAAAATCAACCCTGTTCGAAACATTAAGACCAATCATTAACCCAAAAGTTGTCAACGCTATTCATTGTAACTTGCCAACATTGGCAAGTATCCAACATGCATTAGTATCAAATTTTCCAGCTACGAAATTTTGGCACTGCAAGAACTTTGTGACAGATATTTCTAATAAAAGTGAGCAGATTGAAATAATCACCGCAGAGCACAATCGTGCACACAGAGCTGCCCAGGAAAATATCAAACAAGTCCTCCGCGACTATTATTTTCCAAAAATGTCAAAGTTAGCTACTGAAATAGTGACAAATTGCAAAATTTGCACTACAGCAAAGTATGACAGACACCCCAAGAAACAAGAACTTGGGGTAACTCCAATTCCGTCAAACGTCGGCGAAATGCTACATATTGATATTTTTTCCACCGATAAAAAACTATTTTTAACGGCCATCGACAAGTTCTCCAAATTTGCGGTAGTACAACCAATAGTGTCTAGGGCAATAGTAGACGTGAAAATCCCTATCCTCCAATTAATAAACTTGTTCCCAAATATAAAGACAATATACTGTGATAATGAAGCGTCTTTCAGCTCTGAAACGATCACATCGTTACTCAAAAATCAGTATGGCATAGATGTTGTAAATTCACCCCCCCTGCACAGTAGTTCAAACGGGCAAGTCGAACGCCTCCACAGCACCCTAACAGAAATAGCGAGGTGCATCAAAATGGATAAGCAAATTAATGATACAGTGGAGCTAGTTATGCGGGCGACTGTTGAATATAATAAAACATTACATTCGGTCATTAACCAAAAACCCATTGATGTAATCCACTCTGCTTCCGAAAAAGTTAAGGAAGCAATAAAAATTAATATTGAAAAAGCGCAGAGAGATAATCTTGACCGGTGTAACCCATCAAGACAAAATAGAATATTTGAGGTAGGAGAAAGAGTCTACTTAAAGAACAATAAAAGACTTGGCAATAAGTTAACTCCGTTATACACGGAAAAACACGTAGAAGCGGACCTGGGGACAGCGGTCCTCATTGGAGGGAGGGTGGTCCACAAGGACAACCTTAAGTAACCCTTTTCTCCAATTAACACACCCAACACAAACACAAACTTGGAAATTAGCCAATAGATTTAACTTGTCATTTTCTTACAGGATCGCGGGAATCATATTAACAATATTAGCAGTAGTTAACGCTAGAGTGACAGACTACACTCACGCCCGGTACATCCCCATAACCGACGGAACTGCTTTGGTGTGGGAACATAGGAATTACTTTAGGCATTCGAGCAATTTGACGGAGTTTTCAATTATGATAGACGAAACAGCTAAATTGTCCGCTTTATTCCCACAATCGCACATGCGAAAATTGTTAGATGTTGATACTGATCATATTAGAAATATATTATCCGTACTAAAGGTACACCACCGCATTGCTAGAAGCCTAGACTTTTTAGGCACAGCGTTAAAAGTGGTAGCGGGCACACCTGATGCCGCTGACCTCGAAATGTTAAAAATGTCCGAGTCCCGGTTAATCGAATCAAACAATAGACAAGTAGTTATTAACACCGAAACGCAAAAGCAGATTAACAAGCTAACCGATGCTGTCAACGAAATCATTAAGGCCAAAAAGAATAACCTGGTTGACACACCCCATTTATACGAAGTTCTTTTGGCCAGAAATAGAATGCTAATTACAGAGATACAGAATCTGATGCTCACGGTCACACTTGCAAAATCAAGTATCATAAACCCTGCCATTTTTAACCATGAAGATTTGAAGTCCGTTTTAGTTGATCATCCCACAGAGGTCCCCGTTATCAGCCTAATAGAGGCATCTAATATTAAAGTCCTTCAGTCCGACAATATTATTCACGTGCTCATTGCATACCCTAAGATTAAATTTAATTGTAAAAAGGTTACCGTCTTCCCCGTTTCTCACCAACACACCGTTCTCCAATTACGGGACAACGTGGTAGCTGAGTGCAACCAAGGAGTCTTAGCGATCACTGATTGCGTGTCGACGATGTACGGAGCATTCTGCAAACTGGCAACCCAGGACACTTGCGCCCGAGGTCTACACGCAGGGGTCACGGCGCATTGCGAAACGCAGGCCAGCCACATAAGCCCCATAACGCTGGTAGACGATGGTATAATGATAGTCAATGAGTGTCCGGCAGTAGTCAGCACGGATGACGGCCCCAATATAGAAACAAATGGCACGCATCTAATAACATTTGAGCGACTAGCCTTTATAAACGGCACAAAATACCTGAACCTGCGCGAAAGCATAAGAAAGACTGCGGGCGTGGCGGCCTCCCCCCTGCTAAACATTATCGGGCATAATCACGCCCTTAGTATGCCAATGCTTCAGAGGATGAACAGCCAAAACCTGGAAACGATCCAAACCCTCAAAAACGAAATAAAGTCGGCTGGATCAACGGACATCTGGATCGCTGTCGGCGTGGGAGTAAGCTTTTTGGTCAGCACTTTCATCCTGCTCCACCTCGTGTGGAGGAGGAGACGAGATGCATGGGAAATGCAACAGGTTGCCGAAACATTCAAGACGACCGAGGACGGTCTTACTCCTAAGGGGGGAGTAGTTAACACTTCTGAGGGGTAACAAACAGTCGGTAGAAATCTTGGGTGATTCTTGGATCACCCTAGTCTTTATAATGTCGACTCAGCATACCCGCCTTTGGGGGCCGTGCCTGGATCCCACTGGTTTCCGGTATCTTGCGATCGTCAGCATTTCCCACTGTCACGCGGTCGGCCTGCCGACTAGGCACCCTACTGCTAAGTTCCTCAGTTCTGTTTTATAATCATTGGAATAAAGAGCACTTAGCTCCATAAACTTAACTCCGGCCATCGCCGTTTTATTATTTGCATTCGCCCACTGAGCTTAAGGCCAGGGGTATAGGGGGGCAGTCACCCTCTCAACATAAACCTTATTTTACACGTCATCAACCACCATATCGGTGGCACCCCATCAGTGGCCACCTGGGACCAGCAGCCCTGCCGCCAATTCGTGCCAACCGCTACTACTCATCAAGCACCCTACTGGTGCCACCTCATCACCGGCGGATCTGGGGCAGCCTTACCATCGAGAAACGTTCAACTAGATAAGTTGCATACGTAATATGATATGCAATTGCACGGTGCATTCACCGTTTAGAACCGAGTCAGCATGGTTCCCACGTTGACCACATATAAGTTAACTGAAGTTAACCGCGCAACGGCAATGTCCGATTACTTAAGAGCTCGCTCTGGCCAAACTGCTGACACAGCGTCTGGCCGGATGCTCGTGCATAGCCGGCGAACACTGCATATTTGCGTGGCCGCTATGAAATACATTTTGTTAGCTTTAAGTTTCAGTTTGTACTTGAGTCTCACACAATAAAGAACTCATTTACCAAAATTCCGGCACAAGCCGTAAAATTCAATTCACTTGTACTTGATTGGTTACTCAGCCTCAAGGGCGGTAACAACGGAGTTAGTAACTCCCAACATAACCTCCTGTCAGGAGGAAAAACCCTAGGCAACCGCCAGGGATATTAAATCACCCTCCACTGAACACATCCTCTCCAGCGAAGAACATACAACTATTCTCTTCACTGAAGACATCCTCTCCAGCGAAGAACATATAACTATCATCACCTTAATTTAATTAATTGGCGCCCATCGTATTGGTTTTATGTTAAATAAAAAATAGAAAAGTAGTGAAAATGTTTTACACTGACAGCTAAAAAACTGCAGCCCCATTAACCTTATTTTTTAAAACTAAATAAATTCCATTAATTGGCTGACGGTTTAGCATTGTATTTTTATAAAAATTTTTTATAACAATACAAATTTTATACAAATTTATTATATAAACCATTTTTGGTCTATATCTACCTCCCAATATTGTTTGCATTTATTTTTCTGCATAATTAAATAAATAAACATTTTTATACAACAACGCAAAAGTTGCAGAATAGAAAATTCTTAACCAAGACAAAAAAAGTCACAAGCTCAAAATTTAATTTTCAATCAAAAATAATTCATATAATTGTGTGCATTTAATTCAGCTTTTATATGTCTCTTTTGTTACACAAAAATTCTTGGTTTTAGCTGCACAGTCTTGGTTATTTATTTTCCCTTTCCGTTTTGTTTCCCCACTCCATTTTTTTGGGAATACGATACGGCCGCGCATGCAGTGTGTGGCACTTTGTTTTTTTTATTTTTATATTTGTGTCATAGCGGAGGTTCAGTCCCTGCATACCCCTCACCTTGCCACTACTTGGCAAAACAATAGTGCAGCTCGACGAGCCCGCACACATATGTAACTAAAACGACGGCTCGGCCCTCGCGAGCCCCTTCACCCTACCAATCGCCTCTGTGGGCATGCAAAACGAGCATGAAATTGTTTTTTTTTCTCGGGTTTTATACATAACTGCAGCTCCACATGAGTAATCCCGTCCGACGATATAGAAGCGTAAGACAATTCTCCAGTGATTCTGAGTCCGAGTCCGAAAGACCGGCCAGATCTTCCACCCCAAAAAACGCTAGAGCACTCAAACACGCAAAAATGGCTTTCAGTATGGAACAAATGACAGCCACTATACAGGCGGCCGTTCAACATGCCGTCCAAGAAGCCAATATTGAGAGCCAACGTAGGGAAAATGAACTTCCCCTGGCTATACAGCGGCTGACCGAGCAAGCCAACGCAGTACAAATCACTCCCGCGCAAGCGGAAGCTCCCATAGTCAAAGTATATGAACCCATAGAAATTAGGGACAACGTAAAATGTGACGAGCCCCTAGATGCCGTCAAGTGCCTGCCCGAATTTACGGGAGCGCAGGAAGCATACGTTTCCTGGCGGCAAGCGGCGGTAGCCGCGTATTATATTTTTAGGAACTATGTAAATAGCTCTCGCCATAAATAGCTCTCGCCACCAGGCTGTTATAATTATTTGGAGTAAAATAAGAGGCCCTGCCGTTGCCGTGCTATCCTCGTTCGGCACTGTGCTGAATTTCGACGCGATTATAAATCGACTCGACTTCACGTACAGTGATAAACGCCAGATTCACGTTATCGAGCAGGAAATGGGTACCCTCAGACAGGGAAGCCTCACGCTTCTGCAATACTATGACGAGGTCGAGAAACAACTCACCTTGCTTACTAATAAGGCAACTATGTCGTACGAAGCATCGGCGGCAAGAATTTTATGCGAAAAGTTCCGGGATGATGCGCTCCGCATTTTTATAAACCCGCACTTCACTAAACAACACAAGGCTCAGGTGCACTCCGCTCCGAGCAGCGAAAGGCGTCGCGAAAACACGCCAGAGCCCATGGATGTTGACCCTTCAATGTCTAGGTTGCTCAAGCCGTCTCTAGCCCCGGCATACCAAAATAGGAAGCCGGCAGAGTCCGATCGATCGGGCCCACACAAAAGGCAGAGGGTTAACCACGTCGTGCAGGGCGCAGTTGAATCCGGGGTGAAATATACCGCCGCAGCTTCAGGCGCGGCTCAAGAAATTTTCGACGACGCCATTAAGGAATATGATTCGGACGTCATTAATTTCTTAGGGGAAAGTCCCTACTACCCGTCGTCAGGCGACGAGTGTTGTGCCAAGGTTCATTACATGCCTGGCAAAGACAACCTCGTTGCAGATGCCCTCTCGAGGCAACAACTCAACGTTGTAGAAGAGGAAGAGGCATTTTCAAGCGCGGCCACAATCCACAGTGAGCTGTCGCTAACTCACATCATCCCACACCATCCCAATTGCTTCCAAAACCAGATAACTCTGGAGGAAGCTCGCTTTTCGTCTAAACGCATCTTTTTTCTCTTTGGAAACAAGAGACGGCATAACATTGACTTCACTTGCGAGGAGTCATTGCTGGAGGAGCTCGCGGACGTGATAGTTCCTAAAGGCGTAAACGCCATCCATTGCGATTTGCACACGCTAGCAATGGTACAGGACAAATTGGTTCGGCAATTCCCTGCCACCAAATTTTGGCACTGCAAAAACCGAGTAACGGACATTTTTGCAATTGACGAGAGGCGGGAGATTCTCACTGTCGAGCACAACAGAGCTCACAGGTCTGCCCATGAAAACGTGAAGCAGGTACTCTCCGAGTACTACTTCCTAAAAATGACCAAAATGGGGAACGAAATAGTCGATTCCTGCAGGACTTGCGCCAAGGCTAAATACGACAGACATCCAAAGAGACAGGAGCTTGGCGAAACACCAATCCCATCTCATGTAGGAGAAATGCTACACATAGACATCTTCTCCACGGATAAAAAGTATTTCCTTACGTGCATCGACAAATTCTCGAAATTTGCCGTCGTCCAACCGGTCCCCTCTAGATCCATAGAGGACCTCAAACCAGCGCTACTACAGCTAATGAACATTTTCCCTAAGGAAAAGGTCATATATTGCGACAACGAACCGTCGTTGAACTTGCACACCAGCATTTCAAATGCTCCGCTCCTCCACAGTGTCTCAAACGGACAGGTAAAACGCTTCCACAGCACTCTGGTAGAGCTTGCTTGATGCCTTAAAATCGACAAAGGCATTAGCGATACCGTAGA
This sequence comes from Drosophila ananassae, assembly GCF_017639315.1. Classification (NCBI taxonomy): domain Eukaryota; kingdom Metazoa; phylum Arthropoda; class Insecta; order Diptera; family Drosophilidae; genus Drosophila; species Drosophila ananassae. The sequence continues at coordinate 20,400,497 of NC_057929.1, read as the reverse complement.
GCTGATCCTATTGGCTACAACCAAGTACAACAAATCTATCCATTCGGTCATCGACAAGAGGCCGGCTGACGTGGTTCAGACTCAATCAAATGGGCCACAATACGAAATACAGGATAAGATTAAAATAGCCCAGGACAAGCTCCGAAAAAGGGAAAACGCTTCCCGACAAAATAAAGTGTTCGAGGTTAGCGAAAAAGTCCCAGTGAAGTCCAACAAGCGCCGGGGCAACAAACTCTCACCTATGTGTGAAGAAAAAACCGTTGAAGCGGACATGGGGACCACAGTCCTCATTAAGGGGAGGGTGGTCCACAAAGACAACCTTAGGTAGACCGAGCGTGACTATATTATATCCCTCGCCTGATAATTTTTAAATCTTTTATTATCCATTTTTTTAAGCCACTTGGCATAAGTTTTGCTTCCATTATTTTAATCACGCTTTGATGGTGGGCTACCCAATTTCAACAAAACTTACAGCAAATCCAGATTAAATTTAGATAATTCGAATTAACAAATGCAAACAATAGACAGGTCAATATTTACAACAAGGTACAAATTCAAATTTATAAAATTTCCGCTACCGTCAACCAACTTCTGGGGTCAGCTAAAAAGTCCCAAATTGATACAGGGCACCTCGAGATGCTTTTAACTCGAAATAGAATGATAACAATGGAGCTTCAGGGTTTAATACTAGCAGTAGCTCTTGCCAAAGTTAATGCCGTTAGCCCTAGCATCTTAGATCATGCAGACCTGGAAGGTGTGTTGATAGAAGAGCCCCCCGAAACCGCGATTAGGGATGTTTTGTCCGTATCGTCCGTTAAAATATTACAATCCAATAACATCTTGCACTTTATTATTAAGTTTTCAAAGATTAAGTCGGCCTGCAACAAGATCACCGTTTTCCCGGTGTCACATCACGACACCATATTCAGGCTGGAGGACAATATTATTGCTGAATGCGACGGCAATATCCACACGGTAGAAAACTGCTCTTTGACAGCAGGGGCTACATTTTGTCGGCTGGCGCGAAGAAGATCATGCGCTCAAGAGCTCCACGCTGGAGGTACGGCACATTGCGAGATTCAGCAAAGCGATTTACACCCCATCACCTATGTTGATGAGGGGATTGTAATCATAAATGATAGCCCGGCTCGATTGTGTGTGGATAATGGCACCTGTGCCCAAATAAGGGGCACATACCTCGTCACCATTGAAGAAGGTGCCACCGTCAACGAAACCCGATTGGTCAACCATGACACAGCCCAGAAGAGGGCTCCAGGAGTGGCCAGCTCGCCTTCCCTGAACGTCACTATGGAACGCAACGTTCTCAGTCTTCCTTACCTTCACCGGCTGAGTGAACGTAACTTGGAACACATCAAGGAGTTCGGGGAGAAGATCAACCATCATCAAATATATCAGATGGTGTTCTTATCGGGAGCAATATGCTGCGCTTTGATTTGCATCGGCTTGGCCTATCGGCGGGTCACTCAGACCCGAAGAACCGCGGCCCAACTAATGGAGATGATCGCCCAAATAGGGTCGGCCGAGTGCGGCCTCATTCTTGAAGGGGGAGTAGTTAACTGAAGTTAACCGCGCAACGGCAATGTCCAATTACTTAAGAGCTCGCTCTTGCCAAACTGCTGACACAGCGTCTGGCCGGATGCTCGAGCATAGCCGGCGAACACTGCATATTTGCGTGGCCGCTATGAAATATATTTTGTTAGCTTTAAGTTTCAGTTTGTACTTGAGTCTCACACAATAAAGAACTCATTTACCAAAACTCCGGCACAAGCCGTAAAATTCAATTCACTTGTACTTGATTGGTTACTCAGCCTCAAGGGCGGTAACAACGGAGTTAGTAACTCCCAACATAACCTCCTGTCAGAAGGAAGAACCTTAGGCAACCGCCAGGGATATTAAATCACCCTCCACTGAAGACATCCTCTCCAGCGAAGAACATATAACTATCACCACCTTAATTTAATTAATTTATATACATATGTGCATGAATAACTCTCTGCCCGTTTCTACATACTGTAACTTGACTTATATATAAAATATATAAGTCAGCTAGCAAGCTAGATAGCTAGCAAGCCTTAGTGTAAGAAAACCATATTCATTCAAATAAAGACATAGAACCGAACAAGTCGTATTTTAACTCTACGTGGCATCCAGTTCTTTATGGCATAAACCATAAGAGCCATAGAACTGGATGTCACTCAACTGATCTAACACTTCACTTTTAACACTACACAAGTAAATTTAGAAAATCCGTCCACTATTGCTAGTATGTGATTTTATTTTTTCTTCGTGTCTGTCAGCGGTCCAACATGATCAATGTTCCGAGAGGTTCCTGTGCTTTATCGATTGGTGATAGTAAACCTTCTTTTTCCCTCTTTTTGAGTCGACTATTAGACATTCTACGCAACCTTTAACGATTTTTTTAATATTTTTCTGTATCTGGTATGAAGTAAAATCTTTCTAGCATGTCTCGAGTCTTTTTATGGCCAAAATGTCCATCTCTAAGTGCCATCCTGATTAAGTCGTCCTGCATTGAATCGGGTACTACTAACAATTCCTTCACTGCATCGTTGTATAATATGTCATTTTTAATGAAATAGTCTTCATAAATATTTTCGCGTTCAAGAATTGTTTTTACTGCTTTTATCCATAAATCATTATGTGCTTTAATTGTAATGACGGGGCCTGCGTTGTTGCTGTTGTCTTCTTCGCTGTTCTTCTGCTGCCGCTGCTTCCTCGCAGTCGCTGCTCTTCTGACGTCGCTGCTCCCTCGTAGTCGCTGCTCTTCTGACGTCGCTGCTCCCTCGTCGTCGCTGTTCCCTCGTCGATGCCGCTGCTCCCTCGTCGTCGCCGCTCCTGTTGCTGCTTCTTCTTCTTTGCGGGTGCCGTGGACCTTCGGTATCCTTGGCTCACTGGGAATGCCCTTACGCCGTGGCCGGCACCTAATCCGTGTTAGCAGACCGATAGGCTCACCTTCCAGGCATACGCCGGGCAGGATGCGCTTCTCGGTGCCTGGCGGACGGATCGGGGGAGGAAGGGCCTACCTACCCCGCAGGACACACCCCCGTCGTGTTCGTCACTCGCCTCCATACACCTGCGTGCATACGCTCCGCAGGATCTATGGCAGGCCAGAGGCTTTGGAGTCGCGTCTCCTTTAACTCCAGGTGATACGCTGAGCATACGCCCCAGCGCCTGGATCAGGATTCTAATGACTTTCGCGGGGTGTCCCTGCTTGGTTTTACTGTTGGGCTTGAGTTCCCGAGCTGGCTATCCCTTGCTTTACAGGATCACACCTGGCGTACGCCAGGCCGATCCGTCGCTATCACCAGGATACCTGTCGTGTCCGGGAACAACCTAACCCGACTCGTTTTACCCTTGGGCTTCAGTTCCGCCGCGGATCCTTGATCCTTTTCCCACTTGTTCCTGACTTCTACTATTTGTCTGATTCGCGTACCGCCGCCGGACTTACCCACAGGGGGTCCTTAAGCTACTAATCGCAGATCCTTCGCACTCGCTTTAAATCCCGCACTTGAGACTGTCGGACTTACCCACGGGGGGTCCTTTAGCCTATACTCCTAATTCCTCCAAGGAAACTTTCCCGCTTGAATGTCAGACTTACCCACGGGAGGTCTTTCACTCACCTCTTCCAGCTTCCCTAGAAGACTCGCTCCCGATTTGCTCCAGGAGCCCTCCTTATATAGTGCCTGAGGCGCCCGTTACTCCTTGCAACTCTCGCTTCCTCTCGTTAATCATTTTCTCCTCCGTTTCTCGCCGTTAACTTTCTTCAATCCCGCCGCCTTTCTGTCGGCGGGCTTTCTTTACTTGCCCCCCCTGTTTGCCCCGCTTGGGCCTTCGATCCATATTGTTGTTGCGCTGGTCATCGGACTTCGTCCAGACACCCCCGCGTCCCCCCTTTGGTCACTCCAAATGCATTTCTGTGTTTTGTGAATTTTTCTAAACACAGCTGCGCAGTCGCGGGCCGCTTCGTTCCCCGCTTTCTCCTATAACAATCGAGCGCGGCACGACAGAAGCTTCGTGGTTTCATGTTTGTGTTTTTTTTTTCTGTGTGTGTGGATACCCTTATCCACCTCCTCCTTCTTCGGGTGACATTAGGTTTGTTTCCCTTATATATATTTATACCCTTGCAAAGGGTATAATAATTTTGGTCAAAAGTGTGCAACGCAGTGAAGGAGACATCTCCGACCCTATAAAGTATATATATTCTTGATCAGGATCACCTCCTGAGTCGATATGAGCATGTCCGTCTGTTCGTCTGTCTGTTTCTACGGTCGGAACGGCCGGGATCGGTCAACTATATCCTATAGCTGCCATATAACTGATTGATCGGAAATGCCATAACTTCGTTGTTTTTCAAGTTGGAAGGATGGGACTTTCTAAGCATTAAAATTTGGGCAAACTTATACGATCTGCCAAATTTCGTAAGGATCGGTCTATATCCTATAGCTGCCATATAACTGATTGAAACAACCAGAACTTGGTTGATTTTCAAGTTAGAAGGATGGGAGTTTCAGTGGATTCCTCTTTGGGCAAGATAATTCGATATTCCAAATTTCATAAGGATCGGCTGACTATATACGATCCACTATATCTCTAATAATATAAGATGCGTGACGCCACCTAGCGGACAACAACTCAACTGCAAGGGTATACAAACTCCGGCTTCGCCCGAAGTTAGCTTTCCTTTCTTGATTTAATTAATTTTTAACAAAAAAAATGAAAGTATTGATCAAAATTCTGAAAACTGTCCCGCTCACCCAAGCCAATTGGACGTGCCTGACTTCGTCATTTGAAATTTTTCGTCGTAATTTCACAATCTTACGGTCTTACGGTCACTGCACTTTTCCTCGTTTGCAAATTCCGCTTGCTCTTCGTCGAATATGAGTTTGCACAACAACATTCATTACTATCCCATCAAATTTTCCTTTGTGCATTTTCGTTTCTAGAGATTCCTGACTTCTTGGTCTCTGCCTGATAGTGCTCCTGCGTGATTGTCCTTTTCTTGTTCTTCCCCGTTAGCTGTTGTGTAACTTCTTCGATAGGAAGCTCAGCTCCTCGTCGTATTTTCGTTGTTGCCTGAACAATTAGCGCCTTTTCTCGTTATCAGTCTGCTTCAGTCGGCGGCCACCTTTCCGTTTTCCTTCGTATTTTGTCGCTTCCACGCTGCGAAGTTTCCACGATGTCGTAACACAAGTTCACGCACACATAAATTGATGTTATTGTGTGTAGCTTCATTGCATCGATGATCACCTTCGTTGAACCTTTTACCTTCGTATTGAGTCACAAATTCTTTTGATTTACACATTTCTTCTGCTTTAAATTGTCGTTTCTTTGTCTACTTTTCGCGATTATTATTTGATGTTAGCGCGCTGATCTTTCTTGAAACATTCCCGGACGAGCCCTCAAATAATTTGTATGGTTTTGGTTACAAATAATAGTTTATTGAAATAATGTGGGAAACGTATACAAGATTGACTTTTCTTAATAATAATGCACGACTTTCGCAATCGATGGGCTTCGTTTGCTTCTGCGTAGCGACTCTCTTGCTTCTTTTTTACCGACTACCCTTGATAAACGAGAGACAGTGTTGCTTAAGCATATTTGAATTGGTGTTTGGCAAATGGTATTTTCCTCAGTTTGGCCCTTCCTTAATATCCTAAAACATCCCAATCCCACAGTTGTATGCGCTGAACCAAGGCAGCACCTCAATAGTTGAATTCTATCAAGCCGTATATCAAAAACTTTCTCTGATTTTGGACCAAATTAGAAACCTAGAAACATCCCAGGAAACTATACAGGCCCTAACAGCACTGTATATAGAGAAAGCGCTAGATACATTTGTAAGAGGCCTGAACGGCAGTCTTTCTCAACTTTTGGATATTTTTGCCACTTAATATAAAATCAGAACACTAGGAATGTTCAGACCCTAAGAGCAGTATACTTCGGAAGACATAATAAAGTACCCACTAGAGGGTTCCCGCCTCAAGTCTTACCCCGAATGACCAAACAAAATGTTCATACAAAATATGTGCTAGTATTCAAGCTAAGTGCAGAAACTCACAATCCCACCAAAAACGTTTGAAACACCATTGACCCACCCCATCCCACCAAATTCATACAAACCAATCAGCAGCGCAAGCTTCCTTCAGCCCCAATCCACCTCCCAGACCATAGCCAAAGCCAATACCCATGGACGTAGATCAGTCCATTCGTTCACGACACGTTAACTATATGAATAGACCCCATGATAACAATTTCGTAGGGAAACGAAAACATTCAAATCACGAATAAAATGCAACGCCAATTCAGTATACAACCAGAGGTGGATGAAGAACAAGCATATTTTCAGACAGCGGAAGAGAATGGAATAAATGAGGAGGAGGAAGATGCTTCATGGCAAGCGGAATCCGATAAAAAAGAATCCTTTGATATGTTAGAACTAAATTTTTTTAGAATTTAGTTTATTAAATATTTTAAGTAACCACGGGGAACGTAAAATGTCTGAAATTTTTAATCGACACGGGCTCAAATCAAAATTACATTGAAGCGCAACTTGTGCCAATAGTTCATAGTAAACTCAGTGGGAGGAAAAAATAATGAAATAACATAACATACAATAGTTAAACTTCCCAACATTTACGACACCCCACTATAATTCTTGTTACTAAATATATTGAAGACACTTCATGGAATACTAGGTAATAACACTATGAAGAAACTAGGAGCAATAATAGACGTTAAAAAACGACGTTCTGATGTTAGAAAAAAGCAGGAAAATTAAAATTCACATACTAGCGGCACAAGCCGTAAATAAGATCGTCCCAACAGACGATCAAATGACAGAAACTCAAAAAAATAATAAAAAGCTTCCACAACCAAAGTTTTAGGAGAAATTAGAACTACCTCCAAAACCCCAGTTAACGGAAAAAACTACCCATATCCGGCATTGCTTAGACAAGAGCAATGGCATTATTAGACCCTCACGGTCACCCTATAACGCACCAGTTTGGGATGAAAAACAAAAGTATAGGCTAATTATTGATTTTAGAAACGTCAACGAAGTCACAATATCCGATCGGTGCCCCATCCCCGAAATAGGCAAAATAATAGCACAATTAGGAAACAACCGATTTTTCTCAGCACTAGACTTATAAAGCGGATTTCACCAAATACCACTTAGGGAGTCAGACATGGAAAAAAGTGCATCCGCGGTGAATGGAGAGAAATTTGAATTTACCAGATGACCATTTGAATTTAAAAATTCGCCAGCAATATTCCAAAGAGCTTTAAGCGACATTTTACAGGTTTTTTTTTTAAATTAATTTATTTTGAGTTAGGCTTAACATCTAATATAAAAAATATAAATTAATATATATAATTCAATATAAAAAAATAATGCACTTTTTTATTAATTTCTCGTCCCATTTTCAATCAATTTGATGAATCACTATTTACACGAGAGATTTACAAAGCAAATTGACTGGTTAAGCCCACGAAACTTCACATACACACATGCATGCACAAAAGACGTTTTGAATTGTCGAACGCAAGCAAACGGCCCTAGAATGAGCAGACCAAACGAAAACAGAAAAAAGTGTTCTTCGACTGAGCGAGAGCAAAATTTGTATACGAGCAACTCAATCGGTTGATCTCAGACTTTTTGCTCAAAGTCTCAGTGACAAACACTTATTTTGAGACCGCACGAATCGGTTAACAGTTCTTTGCAAGCTATGATCGAAAACATAAACAAACTGTTTCTTAACCTACAAAAAACCAATATGAGGATACAAATCGAGAAATGACATTTTTCGAGAAGTCGATTTTCTGGGATATAAAATATCAGAAGAAGGAGTTAAAACCAACATGGAAAAAATCAAAGCAAGTAAAAACTTCTGGGTAACAAAAACACTAAAAAAAACTTCGATCATTTTTGAATGACAAGCTGTTATAGGAGATTTATTAAGGATTACATACATTTCCAAACCCCTAACTGTCCTTCTAAAGGGAGAAGAAGGACGCGTATCCAAAAACAAGTCAAGCAGAATAGCCGTTAAAGTAGACAAAGAAGCTGCGGGTGCATTAAAAAAAACTTAAAAACACACTTATCTCTAGGGATGTAACACTAGCGTACCCAGACTTTATGAAGGAATTCCAACATACTACAGACGCATTAAATTTCGCCGTTAGAACAGAACCATAGACCAATAACATTTATTTCCCGAACTCTCTCGAACTTAAAAAATGGGAAATGGTAAACCTAGGAAATGTCAGCTATTGTAAAGGCTCTCCAAAGCATAAGCTTAAAGTGACAATTTATACAGAACCCCAACCGTTCCCCTTTTCTAATAGTGCAAATAATCACAATGCCAAGCTTAAACGCTGGAGATATATTATCGGCGAATATAGTCCCAAGGTTAAATAAATGCCCGGTGTGGCTAATGTGGTAGCAGGCGTCTGCTATCCAGAGCTCGACCATAAATTAGTTCAATCCATACAGATTCTACAATTTAAAGTGACAAAGGTTTCTCACACAATTCAATATTCTCAGTAGAAGCCACGATTAATGTATAATGTATAATGTATATTTAAAAACCAAATATGTTTTTTTAAAGAAAACACTGATTCGTACATATAATTTCGAAATTCCATTCCCAACTTTTCATCGCCATATAATAAAAAATAAGTTTTGCACAGAACAGGAAATCATAAATACGAAGGCAGTCCGATAAGTACTTAGCCTCACTTAGCCTTAGCGTCAGGAACTATCGTGTAGAACATTCTCGTAGACGGATTCTATCGAAACTGTGGACTTCACCCGGCGAACCTGCTCCGTAGGAGGTGAAGACTGTCCCAACGGCCGGAAGGATGATGGCTACCGTTTTTTGGGATTCAGATGGTGTGATCGGGTGCATGGCATAACGCCCACCAAAAATTTTGTCATAGCGCCCGAAGGCCTTCCGTCACTTTTTGAAAGTTTCATATCGGCGGCGGGCGCTATGTCATTTTTCTTGTGGGCCTTATGACACTATGAGAAGTGCATTAACGCCGAACCTAATAATAATGAAATACCTGGTATAAATGGGTGCATGTAAGTGCGGATCAGAAGAGATCCAAGAGCCGGGTACATAGTCAATCGACTCAGGAGGGAGCAGCCCGAACCTAATATTAATGAAATACCTGATATAAATAGCCGTCCAGCATAATTTATCGTGAGAATCGAGTGCTCAATAGCGTAAGAAGCGCCGCAGGCAAAAATTGTTTTACATAAAAATCACGCGATTTTGTTTGCGCTTTTAATAAAGTAAATTTAAATACAAAATTGTGTTAACATGTCATTTATTTCATTTAAACATTATTGATTAACTTTGATTTGACGTCTACTATTTGCCTGCAATATGGGCAGAGCAATAGAGACTTCGCCGCTTTCATTTTCATCACTTTGTAGCACTCAAAACATATTTTGAAGTGGCTACAAGGTAATAGTATCGCATCACGCGGAGTGTCAAGGCAAATTATACATTTAAGAACTTCAACCATTTGACTGAAGTTTAAGAAGGGCGTTATGACACAGGTTGAAAATGTCATAAGGCCCACGGGCGCTGTGACATTTTTGGTGCCGGCGATATGACACTTTTAAAAGTGTCAGAACGCCCGCGGGCGCTATGACACTGGGTGTTATGACATGCACCCGGTGTGATCTACATCGACTACCTGAAAAAGGGAAAAACGGTAACAAGGCTGTACTATGACGAATTATTGGTTCCGATTCGCTGCCGGAATGCAAAAAATGGTCCCTTTGGCGAAGAAAAAAGAAAATAGCTATTCATTAAAATAGAAGAACTAACACTAAACTAAACTAACTAACACTAGAACTAAATTTTTCTTTATATCATAAGCATCCCAATAATAAGTTACGAAATTTGTAAAACACTATTAGTCAAAGCAGTAACAAAGGCCCAAGTAATAAATGACATAAAAATCGAAAATTCGTTAGAATGTAAGAAGGATCTCTTTGCGATATCAAAACCATGTGAATCGCATAACGATAGAACAATTTCCGTTAACGAAAAACTGTTACACCTATATAAGTAAGGACACTTTAGTGAGCGCTTTATTAAACAGTCAACACGTCCCAGATTTGGGGATTTACTATCGGGTACACTGATGCTGAACGACTTTAGTGGAATGGTGACATTGGACGAAAAGAACCTTAATCTTCAAAGATCATTCTTCATTCAGTACAGGAACTCTACTGTCAAGATCGGTGAACACACTTGAAGAGCAGTAGAAATCTTTTCGCAGAAAAAATGTAGCAAACATTTTTGGGCCGCAACAGCATCGAGCGTTCATAGACGTTGTCAAGTTTCACATTATAAACGCAACTGAACTAGCTCATTTTGATGAAAAATTACCACTGATACTAGCCACTGATGCTTCATCCTTTGGTATTGGAGTAGTGCTTTCTCATCTTCAGAACGATGGAACCGAAAGATGGCCTCAGATGGCCTGAAAAACTTCAACCGAGCCAGGAAGCTTTATTGCCATTTTTCAATCGAAGGATTGCGATTACCACTAACCAACAACTTCTTTGCTTATACACAGATTCGAATCGTGTAATAATTCCATCTGAACTTCGCGGCCATATTCTGAAACTCCTGCATGAAGGGCATTGGGGCATCGTCCGCAAGAAACAATTAGCCAGGCAACATGTATGGTGGCCTACCATTGATCAAGATATAAAAAATCTTTTTAATCTGCGTAGACGCCTTTTCTTAATTTCCATTTGCTGATCAAATGTCTTCTACAACCAGCAATACGACTGCTGCACACGATAGCACAGTTCCATCCAACGTCAAATGGTTTGGCAGAACTAATGTTACCATTCATTGCATTCGCCAACACTATGGGCAACTTCGTAAATTCACAAAGAGATATACCTATTTTAATAAAGGCCACAAGGCTTCAATATAAACGCACATATCTTTTTCTCATATTGTTGGGACTTGTGCTAGCATCAAATATCATAATTATTTCTCTCAGTATAACTAGCCGCAGCGGTCCACTAATTGCCCGTTATAAGCTGTTCCATATTCTTTGTTTCTCCCAGATTCGCAGGCGCTTTGTTGTTCTTTTGTAGCGCATGCACTTTGGGAGCTTTTGTGGAGCTTCTGCGCAAGCTCTTAGGTTTTATGCTCTTGTTATTCGACATTGTTTTGGATCGGCCGCGGAATTTGTTTTGGGGTTAAATTGACCCATAATAAATTTAAAATAAAAATTGAACCTCGTCTTGTTAATTCGGCCGCTATCAATACGCTGATAGCTCAACAGACATAATATGGTAAAATTGATGTAAGATCAAAAATCATAATTTATAATCAATTTTTATATCAGATTTTAGAGCCATTAAGTTGAAACTTTGCACACATCTTTCTTTTCAGGTGCAGGTATTATATAAGTCGGAACGGACGGGATCGGTGGACTATACCCTATAGCTGCCATATAACTGAGCGATTGGAAATGGCACATCCTTGCTATTTTTAAAGATGCTTGGACCTGTTTTCAAAATTTTTATTAGAAAATTGATTTGATGGTAAAATTCTCATAAGGATCGGCCAACTATATACGATCCGATATATATATATATATTTATATAAGCTGCTACATAACTGGTAACAACAACAAATTGCCTTCGCACTGGAACGAAAAGTGTTTAAACTAAGACATAGGCCTTTTAGACCTCTTCAAATACAAATAACCGCGGTGAGTCTCTTCTTAACATACTCCTATTTCTTTGTAATAAGAGAAATGCCCCATTATTATTATTGCAAGTCGTAGGGAATCTATTGATCTGACACTAGTCAGACTTAGAAGGACTAACTGACCATAGCCATCAGACAATCCTCAAACCGTGAAAAGTCTTAAAGCTCTGGTGCAAGAATTCACTCGCAATAATGCCCTCAGAAAAGCATGCCCAAGAACAAAAGCAAAAAAGCGAAATTGGCTCCCTGGTGGCCAACAGAGCTTGCAACCCTCCAGACGGCAAGCAGAATTCTTTTCAACAGGCCGAAAACCGGAATCGAGGAAATCCTCTGAACCGACTATGAGGCCTCCCTGGCCAAAACAAAAAAGCCATCCGACAAGCGAAACTCTTCATGGAGCTTTTTCTGCTCTGACATTGAAAATACAAAAAATACAACCCTGCAAGGCGGAAAATCCTTAATGTCCTTAATCCTATTATGACCTTAAAGAGAGTCGTCTTCTTCTCTTTTTCTTAAAGCGAACACTGCGTTTTTATTAAATTTTCTATTGGATAACTTTAAACAATCCGGTGCTTACGTATATTTTTGTATATTTATATTAAAATTTTGATATAATTCAAATTTCCGCATCGCTTTGCGTCGTATATTTGGTAAGAGGTAAGAGAATATATTTATTAACATTCTTTCTAGCATAGATCTGGTCTTCTTCTTCATATTTTTCTGTTCTAATCTAATCGCTCTCTTTAATCTCCCTTTTTCGTTTTCCTGGTACTGCACCAAGGTACTTAAATAGTGGAATAAAAATAATTAAATAAATAAATAATAAATTATAGTGGAATATAAACTTGTCTGTGTGATTAAGTCTTGTAATAAAACAATCTCTGCATCCCAACCTACCATCCACAGCTGGCTCTGTGAGAACGTAGTAAATGTAGTAGTGATCTTCTTAGCCGACAATTATGCAGGCGCTCATATCTATGGACTTCCCAAGGGCTGGCCAGGCCCATAATGGAAGTGAAGCTCCCGGCCGATCCTTATAAAATTTGGCAAATCAGATTATTATTAAAAAACAAAAAAGTTATGCCAATTTCGTTCGCCCTATAAAATCTTAATTTTTTGTTTATGATCCCTTTGATTTTTTAGATAAGATATTTTGGCGAAATACCACACATGTTAGATCCAGGCCACACATGTTAGATCCAGGTATATTTGACTTATATAGTTTATTGAACCATACTCATCTTAAATATAATATTATTTCTGCCGCGCTTTAAGAATATTCAAATATATATTCTCTCAATGAACGGTCATGGTCTTGTATTGCCTGTAGAGAGATTGAGACTGAGATGCTAACTTTCATGAAGCAGACGAGAAATGATTTTGTAGATGTCCGTAGGCATATTTCTGCACTTAATAATCAAATCCTTACACTTGAGACTCAATTTCTTGGTTTTTAAGTTATTAAGTAAATCTTCTAGAAGAAAAATTCCAAACAACAACCCACTGACAGTCAATCTACTGGGTACCCCTGCTTCCCATGCGATACATTCGGATACATTTTTAACGACTAATACAACATCGCCTACTGATGTTCCTGTGGAAGGGATCCGTTTACCAAGTCAGCCAATGGAATCGTCAAGGAGTGTCAAATTTCAAAGTAAAACCTCAAATTTTTGTTCGGTAGGTCACTGTGTTTTGAAAGGATAGGCCATCTTTCGCAGGCAGTGTTATCATTGCTATTAATAATGAATACTCAGCTAAACTAATCCCTTTTCCGAATCAGTTTAGAATCAAGTTCATCGCATCGAGCTCGCGTCTCACATTTTTCTGACCTGTTCCTATATACCTCCATCGGTTGAGGATACTGTATATTTTCACCACCTTGAGGATATTAAGTTAGTTTTATCATTAGTCAATTACTCTGATTTTGTCCTAATTATGGGTGTTTTAAACCTTCCCCAAATTCCCTGCATACCAGCTGTCACAACGACTTAATTAAAGAATTAATTAAAATTGCTCTTTTCCAAATCATCCCCATCCTTAACACACTTAGCAGTTCTCTAGACCTTATTTTCTCTTATATGATATCCTCTGTGACTGTAAATCGGTCTTCACCATTATCGCTTTCTACACTATTGGTTTCCCTATTCATTGACGTCCCTTTTCATGCTAACTATAAAGCTCAGCCAAATACTAAATGTTTCCGAAAAACGGATTTTAATGATTGTTCGGTTACCGAGCGTTTTCGGAAGCTTCATTTAATGTTTCAAATCTAGGTTTTAATAAAAACAAGCACTTTTAGATTTCAATGTATGAATACAATTTATTTAACTGATTTGGTTTATATATAGAACATATGACATATGTATGTGACTGAATAGGTTTAACGACCGAATTAGAATAAGAACGCGCCGCGGAGCGCGGCTCAACGCCTAAGCTGCAGAGCGACCGAGAGATACCGCAGGAGAGCGAGACAACGATAGCGCATGACGGCAGGTGCAGGTGGCCGATCGAATGCATGAGAGCGGGCGACGCGAATAGACATAAAGATAAAGAAAAGATAGAAATAAATAAATTCAATAAAATATTGCGGGCCAAACTTTCCGGCGGCTGCTTGACCTGTCAATGATCTTCGCAATCATTTACATGGAAATGACTGGGTATATCTATCATCTTTTAACTCTATCGAAGCTGCAACTGATTCTTTGAATGATGTAATTCACAATGCGTTGGACAAATTTGTTCCTGAAGTCTCATCGTCATCATCAACGAAATCGCATTTGTTTAATAAACACCTTTCTCGTCTGGAAATCAAGAGCTTACATAATGTTTCTTAAGTCTGGATCTATGTTTCATCAGACAAACTTTCTTTACATTCGCAATCAGTTTATCTCTCTTAATAATCAGCTTTAAAGGCGTTGCATCGAGCCGAGCTTCTTCTCTTCGTTTGTCATAACAATAAACAGTAAACAATATTAATTTGTCCAAATTTGATCATCTCGATATTTCTTATGCTCTTTCAACCTTGGATATCTCATTTTCTGGAGGTCCTAATATTGTCCCGAGCTGTTTTATCAGGTACTGCTCCGATGTCCTATGATATCCTCTTACTACCCTGTTCAATTTATCTTTGGACCTTTCATGCCTTCCCAAGAGATGGAATGAATCTTTTATTATTCTGCCACAAAAGAAAGAGTTTAAAATACTTATAGAAAACTAATCCCAAGCTGCTGGAGAAACTGGTAACATCGCAACTGCAACATCATTGCAAAAGCATAATTTCTTCCACCCAGCATGGTTTTGTCAAGCATCGTTCTACTACAACCAATCTGCTTGAATTATCTTCGATCGCCCATAAAGGTTATCTAAAATGTATGCAAACCAATGTTGATTACACTGATTTAAGCAAAGCTTTCGGTTCTGTAAATCATCGTCTCCTTCTTCGGGAACTGTATCTTATGGGTTTTCCTCCAAATATCATAAAGTGGATGACTTCATATTTATCGAATCGAACGCAGCGTTTTTGTTCAAGAACATCACATCACACGTTATAAACGTTACATCTGGTGTTCCGCAAGGAAGTCAATTAGGACTCTTCTGTTAATCCTTTTTGTTAACGACTTACTTAGTGTCGTAAACTTCGCTACTACACATATGTATGCTAATGATGTCAAGCTCTGTTTTTCTTTTTCTGACCACTTCCTTTATAGACAACTGCAATTTTACCTTGATGAAGTCTTCTTGTGGTGCTGTAACAATCTCCTCCCACTAAACTGCTCAAAATGCAAGGTCATGACGTTTAATCGTAGCATGCCTCATGCCATCTCGTACTTAATTTGGAATTATGTTTTAGATCGGGTTTCCTTAATGAATGATCTTGGAGTTTTTTTCGACCACAAGCTGTTGTGTAGTGAACATATTTCTATAACAGTTAATAAAGCCAGGCCAGTACTCCCTTTCATCAAGCGCTGGTCAAAAGAGTTTGATGACCACTAAAACACTGTATGTCTCTTTGGTTCGACCTATCCTTGAATAATGTTCACTCGTTTGGAGTTCGCAGTACATGGTTCATAAAAGGAGAAATGAATCAGTGCAAAAACAGTTTCTTTTATTTGCTTTAAAATATTTACACTGAGACTCCTATAACCAAAACGTTGACGGTACATCGTGCGCTGAGGTCATGTTCCTTCATAGAATCATTCTTGGTCAAGTTGACTCGAAATTTTTACTGGAAAAGATACTATTTTCTGTTCCAAACAGGTCCTTCCGACACCTTTGGATAACAATTTGCAGATTGCGCCTTTATTTTCTCCTGAATTATCCCTAGATGTCATTAAATGTAATTTGATTGTATCTCTATTAAAATAATTTATACTTACTCTTAATTATAATTAATTTAAAATAAAAGATAATTGTTAAATTTAATAAATAAAAATAAAAAATGTGTGCCAAGTTTTAACTTGATAGCTTTAAAACTAAGAGAGACTAGTTTGCGTAGAAGCCGACAGACAGACGGACATGCTTATATCGACTGAGAAGGTGATCCTGATTAAGAATATATATACTTTATAGGGTGGAAGATGTTCCTTTATGTTCCCTCTGCGGGTATAAAAACTAACTTCTTTACTAATACTTGCCTATCAGAATACTAGAGGGTTACTTATTAAACTTCCCAAACTGTATTCTGATAGTTCTTCCTTTGAATCCCATATTATAGTTTTTACAGAAACTTAGTTAGAGCCGCTGATCTTAAGCTCCGAAGTTTTTCCAAGTAAGTACACCACTTTTAAGCGTGAAAAAACACTGCGAAGGAGGAGGAGGATAATTTCTGTAGACTCCAAAGTCGCTTCTGCAGAGGTAAAATCCCAAGATTTTGGTGACATCGAATTTCGTTACCTTAAAATCAGTTTGTCCACTCAATCTTTCATGTTGCCTGATCCTACATTCCACCTTCGTCCGAACCGCCTACATACTGGCAACATTTGTGTGCTATTCGACCCTTTTCTAATCTTCTGCCTGATTGTGACCAGCTGGTAACTCTGGGGGACTTTAATATCCCAGAACTCATATGGTCTAATGTTAATAATTCACCGTCTTTATTGCTTAACGCATGCACCATGACTTCCCTGTGGTCATGTTTGCCATGTCACTCGGTCAAATTAACCACGTTAGAGATATGTTATATGTCGGCTGCTGGAATTGTTTTCCGTTTCAGATCCTGATGGAATTACTCTTTCCAGAACATTGCTCCTTTCTAATCCGGAGGAACCATATCATCCCACTATTGAAGTTTTAATCGAAACTTATACTTTCCGATCTACTGGCATGTGAAGATATAAACATTGCCTTACATAAGTTTTATTACATCTTGAACATATTTTTCGACGCTTCCGTGCCGTGAAAATATCCGTCCGCTTAAAATAATCCGTCTTGGTATGCCAAGCACCAATTAAATTTAAAGAACTTCATGAATAGACTTTTACAGTTAGTTTTTCAAGATACTCAGTTGCTCGGTCCAATTTTCACCGTGCATAACGCAGAATGTTAAAAGCGTTATATTCGCCGCTGCCGGATCCACTTTTCTCAAGATCCGAAGCTGTTTTATAACTTCGTAAACACTTAGCGAAAACATGTATCTTTTCCTCCTCTCCTTACGTTTGCGAACTTATATGCAAACACTGATCAGGCAATCTCTTTACACAGTTTTTTCAAACAACGTATTAACCTAGCACCTGTCTAGCTCCTATATATACTTATAATATCCAATCAGCCAACATTATATTTTTCCCATCTTTTGATCAAAATTGTGTGTTAGCGGATCTTTTTTAGGTTAAGACCGTGTATTCGCCAGGCCCCGATGGAGTACCAGGCTGTGTTCTGAAGAACTACGCCGGGGTACTGTACAAACCGCTTCTTAAACTCTTCAATATATTACTGGAGAATTCGATCTTTTCCTTTATGTGGAGGGAATTTTTTATTATTCCTCTGCATAAAAACGGGACGCCGACGCTGAAACCCGACGCTGCCAATTATAGAGGCATTTCTAAATTGTCAGCAGTTCCAAAGTTTTTGAAAAATGAAGCACTCTAAATTTGCAAAACCTACACCAATACCGTGCTAGCATGTCTTCATGAAGCGCCACTCCACCTGTACCAACTTATTGGAGCTACATTTTTAGTCATGGATGGGTTCCGGAATGGCGTACAAACAGACTTTATTTACCGTGATTTCATGAAAGCATTTGACGCTGTTAACCATTCGCTTTTTATGAGTAAACTTAGTCTTTTGGGATTCTCAACTGATCTCCTTATCTGGATATCGTGCTACTTATCTGGACGAACCCAAAGTATCTATGGGTTCTCTATGGGTGCGACTTAGAACGATTAACTCAGGTTAACGATCTGGGTTGTGTAACGAACTAACCATCGCTAACAAACCGTAGAACGATGCTGGGTATGGTGTTTCAATATAATCGCATTAAAAGATATGTAGACAGGCAGCATTTACTAAAACGCATACATTTTTATGTTCCTCCTAGAAGGATTAGAAACTTTCGTCCTCTACTTTCTACACATTTTAGTTCGACATATGCCCAACACGATCCCTTCAGGGTATTATGTTCGAACTACAATAGTCTCTACCATATCCTAACAGCATGCTCTACGTATAACTTAAAACCTTTTATCCTTACCTTTTTATATATCGGATTCGCGGAGGTCGTACGTTATGCGGCAACGCCCATCGGTCGGTTGAGCGGGTGGTGGGCTGTACGTATGCAGCGGGAACCGCGCGGGTCACAGTCCTTTTCTCTAACAAGGGCCGTCATTAGAGGTACCCCACAGTAGGAGGTGATTTCCCCTCTCCTAAGGAACATAGCTGTCAACACGATTATATGTAAGATGGAAAAGGTAGTGGCAAGGTAGTGGCATATGCGCATCACATTGCAATCTTTTTCTGGAAAATTCCTCAAGTCACTTTATGACCTTATGAGCGTGAAACTACAAACCCTAGCCGACTGGAAAAACAACAGCGGCCTGGGAGTAAATTCGCAACAAAAAGAACTAGTTCTGTTCAGTTCAGGAGATTTAGACAGAAAGCTAAACTAGGACTTAAACAAATAAAAAAAGATCAAAGCAGGCTGCAATAGCACTCATCACATGCAAACGAGATTTGACGATCATTTAAAATACCTATTACAACTTGGAACACATTGCATTTCATGTCATGCATTTTAATCAATTTTTAAAACAGTTTGTTTTGCCCTCGAAAAGTCAAGAAAAAGAAACGCTGCAAGTAAACCCGATAAAGTTGGTGCAGTTTCGAAGTTTCCTATCCTCATAAACCAATAGCAACTGAAGCGCTAACTTGGTATTGATAAATTTTATTGGTCGATTCCCAAGTTTATTATATATTAATTCTTTTGGACCATTTTCTATAATTTCTTTGAATATTGAGCTATAAATGGTATTAAGCGCCATCAGTTTAAAAGCCAGGACTTCGCAGCCTTTAATTCGAAGCATGGAATCCAATATAATTTTACTGGTGAATCATCCCCGAAAAATCCTTATTGCCCCGCAAAAGCGGGCCCAAGATAATTTATTCGATCAAATGGTCGTGGGTCATTTATAATTCCATATTAATTCCGCATTGGGTGATAATATCAATTAGAGAATCCCTATTGTTTCTCATCGCAAGGATTATAAGTTATCACGAAATAATTAAATGTTGTCCGAAGAACCCACAAAGATTTCTAGATCAGACGAATTTCCAAGAATCCGAGCTGAAATTACTATCCAAAATCATACGAAAAAACCCGAAATAAATATAATTTATTTTTCCGATATCGAAAAGACAACCTATTTGGTACATTGGTCGTCTTTCAGATTCAATATATCAACTCTGTACTTTTAAAACTTAACCTCCACTCTATTTAAAAGTTATTTTGCTTTTATAAAGAGAACCGATTGCGAACCAAACTCCCAACCACCGTAGCTGCCGTTATTGTGCGCAGATTTTCGCAACTGCTCGTGTGTCCGTATGAAAAAGATCCAGGTGGAATATCGCCCGCAGAAGATAAATAATAGAATTTTTAATTTCACTTTTATGTGCACCTGAGCTGTATTTCAGAATCCGATATTTGATAGATTCCCTGTAAGAATGCGTTGAAACAACATGCTTTTTTGCTTTTTGGGCATGCGGCTGTTATTTTTTTAGAACTGTCCGTATGTAAATTCTGCCCAGTCTTGATAGCTGCTCGACAGAGGAATAGAATTATGAATATTTGTCCGTTAGATTTTATACATTTTAATAGTTCAATTAAAATTAAAAAGAAGGTCGTTTTAAGTCTTTACATCTCATAATACGGTGATTTCTCTGGATTTTATCCTTTCAAATATACCATGGTGCCCCTGTGGTAGTTTGAAGAATTTTTAAATGCGACCGCTGAATGACGTCATCGTTGCTTCTATTTGTATGCCCCACAGTTAAGGCCGTATGCTTATTGGTTTAAGGATGGTGTTATATTGAAGGATCTTGCAGTTTAAGCACAGGGGAGATAAAAAAATTCATGACCCAATGGAGACTGCTTGCCTTTGGTGTAAGTTGGAGTATTTTACATTCAATATGCTTGTGCCTTGTTAGACGCCTATCCAGGTAATCACCTTAATAAGATACTTCGATAACTTGCAAGATCTGAGTAAAGGCTATCGGAAGGCATGATGACCTGTATAGCATGAACGTTATGGGTTTACCAGAGCTTGCAAATAACTGTCAACCGTTTCTCGTTGTCTGCAAATAAATGTCTTTCTCTGACTCTTCACGAAAAGACTCAGTGAGCAACCGTTTCATGGATTCTTGAACGAGCTCGCTCGCGCTCAGAGCGAAACCGTTTTTTTCTATTCTGTTTTGTTTCGGTTGTTCCAAGACCGTTTTGTCGTGTTCAGTGCAGCAAAAAGTCTTTTGCGTATGTATTGGTTTACATTCACACGCATAGGCAAGCAAATCGTTAAACGTTTAATTGCAATCGTGAATTGAGTGTGTGAAGTTGCAAAATAATTGGTATTGTGAAATGGGAATAGAAATGAATAAAAATGTGCACCAATTCTTTAAGTTTAATTTGGACGAGAACAAATCAATTTGAAATGTTTGCGGTATGAAATTGTCCGGTAATCATTCGACAAATTTAAGACGGCACTTAACAACCAAGCATAAGGACATTTTCAATGAGTGGAATAATGTTGAATATACAAAGTTAACACAATGCGACGAAAAACGAAGAATATCGTATCAAACGAGGAAAAAAGCAATTGTTTCTTCCTTAAATAATGGATCCAATATATAATGCACTGGGCATGAACCCTGTAACGTCTAGAAATATTATGAATTTTGTGTCAGTCAAAGAGCAGTTTTACAAAGAAAATATAAGGGCACTTGCGAAGGGAAAACTAGTGTCGCTGAAAATCGATGTTGCCACCAGAATGGATAAAGCCATCTTAGGAATCAATTTGCAAAAGATACACGCAAGCCTGGCAAACCCGAGATAGTTGTGAAGACCTTGGGCATGATTGAACTCGTGCAATCTCACACTGGAATATATATAAAGAACAAAATTCTAGAAATCTTAGATGATTATGGCATATCACTGGATCAGATCTACAGGTAAGAATTGAATTACATACAATTTTTAAAATATGTGATTTTTTTTTACAAAATTTTAACTTCATGTACACAGCATTACGTCTGATAATGGGCGAAACATGATAAAAGCCGTCCAGGTATTAAATGATGAAATGACAGAGGAATCCCTTTTTGAAGAAGACATAAAAAGTGAGAAACTTCTGAATGAACTGGATTCTATTGAACTGGCTAATATACACCTTGTGAGATGTGCAGCACACACTCTGCAACTGTTCGTATTTGATGTGAACAAAACAAAGGAGATCGCCGATAAAATAAGTGCCTGTCGCACTTATTTTGTAAATCGCTGCGCACTGAAACATATAGGTAAGTTATAAGTTATAAAAATTTATTTATATATATATTTATATATATATTATATATATATTATATATTTATAAAATCTATGCAGACGTGTCTTAATTGAGAATGAAAAAAACATACCATCGCTCGACGTGCTACAAGGGGGAATTCAACGTATTTAATGCTAAAGAAATTATTGGACTTAAAAGATTTTTTGGCAATGCAGTCTAATATTTGTGTAGAGGCCGATTGGGATTGGATTGGGACTTGCCATTAAATTCAAATATATTGGATTTTTTTAATGATTTGCAACTTAAGATTCCGCATATAAGTGCACTAGCGCAGGTTGTGCTGGCTACACCTGCAACGCAAGTGTCCGTCGAACGGGCATTCTCAGCCCTACACTTTATATTAAGTGAACGAAAAAGTTCGATTAGTGCTGAAAATCCAAACTCCTTACTAGTTATAAAGCTTAGCACATAATATCTAAAAAAATGTTACACAAAAATTTATATATAATTTATATAAAAACAAGAAAGGAAAGCTAACTTCGGGCGGAGCCGAAGGTTATATACCCCTGCAGTTGAGTCGCAGTCCGCTAGGTGGCGCCACGCATCTTATATTATTAGATATATAACGGATCGTATATAGTCGGCCGATCCTTATGAAATTTGGCATATCGAATTATTTTGCCCAAAGAGGCATCCATTGAAAATCCCATCCTTCTAACTTGAAAAACAACGTCAGTTATATGGCAGCTATAGGATATAGACTGCCGATCCTTATGAAATTTGGCAGGTCGTATAAGTTTGCCCAAATTAGAATCCATAGAAGTTCCATCCTTATAACTTGAAAAACAACGAAGTTATGGCATTTCCGATCAAAAATGGCAGCTATAGGATATAGTTGACTGATCCCGGCCGAGGGTATTATATAATACCCTTGCAGAGGGTATTATAATTTTGGTCAAAAGTGTGCAACGCAGTGAAGGAGGCATCTCCGACCCTAAAAAGTATATATATTCTTGATCAGGATCACCTCCTGAGTTGATATAAGCATGTCCGTCTGCCTGTCGGTTTCTACGCAAACTAGTCTCTCAGTTTTAGAGCTATGTTGAAACTTAGCACACGTCCTTCTTTTCCTTGCAGGTAGTATATAAGTCGGAACGGTCGGGATCGGTCGACTATATCCTATAGCTGCCATATAACTGATTGATCGGAAATGCCATAACTTTGGTGTTTTTTAAGTTAGAGGGTTGGGACTTTCCACACATGTTCTGTTTGATCAAAATATCTTATGTAAAACATTTCATAAGGATCGGCTGACTATCTCCTATAGCTGTCATAGAATGATCGGAATTGGCATAACTTTGTTGTTTTTTAAGTTAGAAAGATGGGACTTGGTACAGATTCTATTTTGGATTATTACAAAATAATCTAATTTGCCAAATTTCATAAGGATCAGCCGACTATATCCTATAGCTGCCATATAACTGAAGGATCGAAATTGGAAAAACTTTGGTGTTTTTTAAGTTAGAAAAATAAATAAAATAGCAAAATAATCTTGTTTCTTGTTTTGATTTTATACCTTCCGGATTTTCTCATTCTCTACAAAATGGTCCCATCTTATGCACATTCGACGCGAGCCCAAAGCCCTTGCTCGGTAAGAGAGGATGAAAACTGTAACCCGGTCAATCCACCACTTGGTGCGGACGCTCTCAGAAGAGCCTGGCCAGCAGATAAAATTTTACTACTTAGTAAACGACGATTTACAGAATGTCAATGGGAACAGCACCCTTGAAGCGAATGCAATGGTCCAAAATTTTACAATGGACGACTTCTAGCATACCATATATAGAGTAGAGTACGAAGGAGGGGACCAAACTGCAATTACTCATAGATACCGGCGCGGATAGCAATTTTATCAGTCCCAAAAATTTTGATGGTAGCACCCCCCTCCCCACTTTTTTCTTACTTTTTTAAACTGCTTGGGAAAAAATAAATATTAGGGATCAATTTTTCTAATTCTCGAGTAACGACTCCTTAATAACGTTCTATGTACTCCCTGGGTTAGAAACTTTCGACGGCATCATCGGAGTTAATACCCTCAAAAGAAAGAAAGCCCACATAGACCTATTTGCCTATTCAACAAAGATGTCTTCAATCATCAAGCTAATCGATGGCGAACATTCCCAGTCTTTCAAGGAAGCACTAAAAGAGTTGGTCCAAGAAGAATCTATATTCCAACCGCATTCACCAGGAGAGGCTGTAGATACGACTGTTTTGGCCGAAATCCGCATCAGAGCTCAAGACCCTATCTACTCACGTAGCTACGCTTACCCTGCTAACTCCTAAACGCCGGAATAAGTGCCAAACCTGAGGTGCCAAAAAACCCAAACCAAGCGGGGAAAAACAGTACCGCATGGTAATGGACTTCAAGCGCCTAAATGTGGTTACTATATCGAACCACTACCCCGTTCCCGACAAAATCTTCATTTTAGCTGGCCTTGGGAAAGCCAAATATTAGGTTGTTTGGTAATGACATACCGGTTTTTACATTCAAATTTCGCGCTTCTCTTGTGAAGTCAAATATAATCGTTTCTGGCAAACCTGTACATCGTTTGAAAGGTATTGGTATCACCTTTAAAATGGCATATAGTTTGTTTACATGAGCTTCCACTTAAAATTACAATCGATTGAGTGAAGTTCACAAACGCAGAAATTCGGGCAATTTTGAAATTTTATTTCGCACAGGGAAAAACTGCTGCGGAATCTCGCAGACAGATTATTGCTGTCTTAGGAGATAACAAACTTTCGATTCAAGCCGAGTTTTTTGCCAGTAAGGACAAGGACTTCTTTAGGAGAGGCATATACAAGTTACCATCAAAATGGCAGAAATTCATCGAAGACAACGGTACATATAGCACTTAAATCGGATAATGCTAACTATGTTAAAATCGCCGTCAAAAATCAATAAAGAAACCGGTATGTCATTAAAAAACAACCTAATATTTTACCAACCTCGATCTGACTTCGGAGTTCCATTAGATCCTAAAGAAAGATAGCTACATTTCAAAGACCGCCTTCTCGACCCTAAACGGTATATATGAATTTCTTCGACTACCTCGATCTAAAAAACTCTCTCGCAATTTTCCAACAGATGATTGACAATGGGCTAAGGGAACAAATTTGGAAAATTTAAAGGAACTGAAGAGTTTCATCGGGATAGCTTCGTACTATAGGAAGCCTCCGGGACTATGCTATGGTTGCGAAGTCCTTGAAAAACCTGACAAGAAGAAAACTTTCAATGGTAAACTCTTCCGCAATGGACGACTTCGCCGTCGAGGAAGATTCCTATCGAATTCGACAAGAAAGCGGCACAAGCCTTTGAGGATTTAAAAATCATTCAAACCCCGACATAAGCAAGCCATTTACCTGACAACGGACGCCTCAAACTCCGCCATCGGGGAAAGAAGCCGAGGAGAACTGCGCTTCGATAAAGAAAGAGATGCTCGCCATGGTATGGGCAAGTATGGGTAGAAAACCTCCGATCCTATCAGGATCAGGATCCCATCAGGATGGTCTGTTCACAAACCACTAACCCCTTACGTTCGCACTAAGCAATAGAAACTTTAATGCAAAGTTAAAGTGATGAATGGCACGTATTGAAGAGTACGGAGCCAATCTGACCTACAAGCCAGTCAAATCTCGTCGCTGATGCTCTTTCACGCATTGCGATGCAGATAAATTACGTAGGTTCAAACACAGCCACCGCATCCGAGGCTGACTCAATGGTAACGTTCCAAAGCACGCTTAAGGAAGCCTCCCACATATGGAGGCTCTTATTTGAGCGGAATATGCATTCGAGTGCCCACATGAGGGGTACTCCAGGCATCACATTCCCATTAGTAGCGACACCTTGACCAATCTCGCAAAAATACTCACGAAATATTGAAAAACCTCGATAATTAACGGGGTAAAGATACCTGAAACCTACTTGCCGTTCTTCCAGACTACTTATTTGAAAAAATGTAAGTTGTACAAAATTCAAACAACGCAACGGCTAGTGAGTGACCTGTTCGACAAAGAAAAAATCTGCGAAGTCATCAAAAATTAACATTTAAGGGCGCACAGAGGCCTGAAAGAAGTTCTTATCCAACTTTTGGAAAAGTTTTACTTCCCCAAAATGTCCAAAATCCCAATAGACCAGAGGTACAACCGGCGCCAGTCCCCAACGCCCCAAACATCTGGTGAAGGCGCTCCACTATTTTTCGGTCCCAAAGATAATGATCCTCGACAACGAGAGAGGTAATGGTCTCTCAAACGAGAAAATATTTGAGAATATTAGGGATTAGGCTGTATTATACGCAGACTCAGAAAACTGAAGTCAATGTTCAGATCGAAAGATTCCATGCGACGCTCCTAGAAAGTGTCTGAAAAGCGAGCACCCGAACTTCAAATGCACTGACCTGATATCTATAGCCGAGGATAAATGCAAAAACTCTATATATATTTATACCCGCATTTACCCGTTATTACCTAGTTAACAAACTTTACATTTTAGAAGACGTAAAGGTATTGATTAAATACAAACAAGATGTAACTAACCTCAAAAGAAACAAAAAGAGTTCTGAACCCCTAAAATACGAGAGAGGCGGCAAAGTATACGTCGCTTACAAACAAATTAACTCTAAGGAAAAACAAAGTTATCCTATAACAGGGAATAGGCGTATCGAAGGATTCTTCAAGCTCGCGCACGTCATTGACGTAAGCAGTTTGCTACACCTCATCGACAATATCGAAAAAGAAGCAGTAGGCACCGCCGACCCCAGGATCATCACCACCTTGGCTCAACACTACCTGAAAGACGCCACCGAAAACATCGCTCGCATGCTGGATATACCATGGTCGAGTCACTAGAATTCTCTCGACCATCCATTATGAACAATGGAGCAATTTTTCTCTACATTTGGCCATGCTTAAGGTCACGAACAGGGAAGATTGATTAATACATCTTCTTCCGTCAGTAGCCCTGGTGTGTCCCTGGTGTTAAAATTTTTCTCAGTGCGACAACTACTGATTCCAGAGCGATGGTGACCTATTCAAGTTCTCCTCGAAGTTAAACTGTGGGTTTAAATCAACGTGTGAACTTCAATATGGAAGTGGTTGATTGTTTCAGGGTTATGGCGGTTATTAGATTGCGCAATTTTCTGGAGTCTGCCGACCAGTAGGTTGGGCTATCCGAAGTCCATGAATTGTACCTCCACCCGACTTCACCCGACTGATTATCTGTTTCGATTATACCCTCCGACAAATAGGGAAAACTAAACTTTAAAATAAGATCGTATCAAATGCTCCAAGACTGGTGCATCGTGTAAATAACCTCCTGGAGCTTGGAGCAGTAAATTCCACTCCCATCTTAAATTAATAATAATAAAAAATTTAAAATTAAAATACTAATTATATTGAAAAAAATTGTATGATAATTTAACTACCAATACATACATATTACTACTATCATTATATGACTTTTTTTTGATGATTCTGATTTGATTCATAATTGAGCACATTTCTGCTCGAAGGCTTCCACATCCAAACGACAAACCAGAAATAATTATATTGAATTTCATTCATTTATTCACTTACAATTTACATAGATTTGTCTAAGTTAAAAATAGTATTTGTTAATGGGTCCGCTTGAATTTCTCGTGGTACGTCACACCAAAAACTCTCCTCCACTCCGGACACCTTACTTGCCTATTTGACTACTTCTTGAATACTACTTGAACCAAAGTCTAAGCTCAATAAAGTTAAGCGGTAAATGGCAAGAAAGTTTATAATTAAACATGTACCAACTGGTATATTCAAACTATGTGCTCTTGTTTAAAATAATAGTTTATAATAGTTCAATGTTATAAGAGTTATAATATAATAGTTCGAGGGTTTAGTATTATAAATAATAATTTAATAATTAATAATATAAGTTATATGTGGATATACAATTCTTGGAGGTAAAATATTGTGCAATTTAAATATTTAAATTTAAGTCTTTATTACCTTATTAGCATTTTTCCAAGCATCTTCTAAAACTTTTGGATGGGTCCATATCTATGTTTAAAAAAAAATCATAAATACATGCTTTCAAGCCCATTGTTTTTTAATTACTTTTCTTAGAACTGTATAATCAGTTATAAGGCTTTTTCCCCTACAGTCATCGCGTTTTGAAATAGCTTCTAGAATATACTCGTACAACGTATTCTGAAAAAAAGAATATTTTAGATTATCTTGAAGTTTGTTGATTTTATAGTTTTTTAACTTTTAATTAATATTATAAAGATCGCTACCTGTCCCCTTATCATTTTCTTTAATGAATGTCTATCACAGCAAGAATGAATAGCCAACTTCAGTGTTCAGCTTCTGTGTGCTGACAAACAAAATGATATTGAAAGTTATGATATTTTATGTTATGCTTAAAAGCAGCTTTTGAATACTTATCAATAATATACAATTGCAAGAAAATAAGATTCAAGAAACTAAGATGCAAGAAATTCATTATACCCTTGCAGAGGGTATTATAATTTTGGTCAAAAGTGTACAACGCAGTGAAGGAGACATCTCCGACCCTATAAAGTATATATATTCTTGATCAGGATCACCTCCTGAGTCGATATGAGCATGTCCGTCTGTCCGTCTGTCTGTCTGTCTGTCTGTCTGTCTGTCTGTCTGTCTGTCGGTTTCTACGCAAACTAGTCTCTCAGTTTTGGAGCTATCGAGTTGAAACTTTGGACACATACTTCTTTTCCTTGCAGGTAGTATATAAGTCGGAACGGTCGGGATCGGTCGACTATATCCTATAGCTGCCATATAACTGATTGATCGGAAATGCCATAACTTTGGTGTTTTTTAAGTTAGAGGGTTGGGACTTCCCACACATGTTATGTTTGACCAAAATATCTTATGTACAAAATTTCATAAGGATCGGCCGACTATATCCTATAGCTGTCATAGAACGATCGAAATTGGCATAACTTTGGTTTTTTTTAAGTTAGAAAGATGGGATTTGGTACAGATTCTATTTTGGGAAAAACAATCTGATCTCCCAAATTTCATAAGGATCGGCCGACTATATACGATCCGCTATATATCTAATAATATAAGATGCGTGGCGCCACCTAGCAGACTGCGACTCAACTGCAAGGGTATATCAACTTCGGCTCCGCCCGAAGTTAGCTTTCCTTTCTTGTTTTTTTATAAAAATGTTGGAAGCAGCCCCAAGCTTTAAAAATAGCAAGTGTTGGGACCTAGTGCCAAGACCTACTACCCAATCAGGATGCATCAGCAGATCACGATCAGACCTACTAGCCTATTAACAATGTAACGATAAGCATAAGCCAATATCTAACCTACTAACCCGGCACTAGTCGATGGCACCGGAAGCAGAATCAGCATTATCAGCGGGAAGAATGACCGACAGACCGAAGCAAGCAAAAACCAGCCAGTGAAGCCGAAATGCGTGTGGAAAGCAGTACATGAACAAACAATCTGAGTCAGCAGATTCTGAGGTGGGTGACCCTGGCATTAACCTTAGTTTTAGCAAGTCCATAACATTGACCTTTCTTAGATTTAATTATGTATAATTTAGCATCTTATATAAGAGTTGTTCTTCTGAAATAAAGACAGTTGCGAGATCAGAGTCAATAGTCTCGTTACTCAGTGTTGAAGCTACGACACTTAAAATTGACCTTCTTCATGTGATCCTGTGTAAAACGATTCATAAAGTGGGACTCTCTAAAACCTATCTACTTCCGTGTGGTCCGTGTAAACGGACCACAAGTAAAATCCGCGGCATACCAGTATACTTCAAGTGTTGCTTCCGTGAAACGGACCATAAGTAGACCCCGCATTACCTAACCACTTCGAGAGTTGCTCCCGTGAACGGACCACGAGGAGATCCCGCGGCATACCAGTGTATTTCGAGTGTTGCTCCCGTGAAACGGACCAACAGTAGATTCCGCGTTACCTAACCTACTTCGAGTGTTGCTCCCGTGAAACGGACCGCCAGTAGGATCGGCCGATAAGGAATCAGACGAACCACCATACCACCGGTACTTAAGGAAAACCACCCCAGGACTTCAAGCACATCAACTCCAGCCTGTTCACTGCAAGCGTCTGGCCAACCCGAGCAGTCCCTTGCAGAATCCAGGTAAATTTAGTCAAGACTATATACGGTCTTTGACTACGACTCCGGGACCTACCGTTACTCCCGTGAGTTCAAGTTTGACATAGTTGCCGCATAACGCTCTACGGACGAACAGCAAGGTTGTAAAAATAGCATGTTTTTCGATCGTTCAGTTACATATCAGCTATATACCCTTCCAGAGGGTACTATAATTTTAGTCAAAAGTGTGCAACGAAGTGAAGGAGACATCTTTTGATCAGAATAACCTCCTGAGTCCGTTTGTAGGTCTGTCTGTCTATTTCTATGCAAACTAGTCGAGAGACTTCTAGTTTTAAAGCTATCAACAATAAAATTTATACAGCTGCGTTGGGTGTCCCTACCGGAGCTATTTGTTGCATCTGAACGGCTTCGACATTTAAGGGCGAGTAAAAACCACCTCATAGACAATCATGACTTTTTTGTAAGGATAGGTGTAAAAGAATCCTTATCCTTATCCGTGGAAACGTGCATCAAACGCTAACTTTCATCTTCGCGATATGCAAGCCGAACCAAACGCTTCCATACTCCAAGGTAGAATATTTTATTAACATTTTAAGACCGGATGAAACAAATTATTTGTGGACAATACCGTTGGACTCATAAAAACAAATAAGCATTGTATTCACTTTTGGCTTCTCCATGCTCGCCCTTTTGTCACCAGTCACAACATTGTAAAGGAACTTTTTGTCCTTTTTGACCATTTTTGTGGTGTCCTTCGAATTCTAACCAATTTTTGATCGTCAGTCAACCTTTCGTAAACAGTGCCCAAATGTTCAGTCAAAATGCGATAAATCAATGTTTTGAAAATGTTCAATTTCAATTCCTTGAATTTCAATGATAATTTCGGCTGAATTTTCTGAGCTAGGAAAATTTTGACACAATCTTGACCTAGAAGTATATATGCAAAATCTGATAGCTCGGTTTAATTTGTGATCATAAAAATGCTTATAGGAAACCTTGTAAAGGAAAACTTGTTGCTTTTGTTTCCATTACTTTGCACCTTGCACGATAATTAAAGTAATGGAGTCTGGAGACGTAGCTGGTGCCTCGGTTCCAGCAAGCAGGGAAAGGCTTTTGCTGCGAAGAGCAGAGGTGACCTACCAGGAGATGGAAGCCCTGCATCATAAAGTCAAGGCTTGCCGCTGATGTGCGTGTTGATATCCAGGTGGGAATGGCCAAGCACTCCATGAGGCTAGCTGCACACTCCACTCGTCTTCACGGCACCAATGGTCCCAGCGCTCCGTCAAAGAAAGTGGAAAATCGTCGCTGAGTCTGGTCAACCAGGAAGTGGCCAATTGCATCTTATCAATTACCCAGGTCTGACTCCAATCTGGATTCTAACCTTCACCCTCCCAATGGGGGAGGTCGTCCGCTTCACTGCTGCTGCCGTCTGCAGCTGCCAAGGTCGAGCCTTAACCGTACTGACGATAATTATGTTTTAATTGTCGACGAGTTTGCTGCAGCCATCGAAAGGTGCGCCCCCCCGCGCAATCCCGGAAAAACGTTTCCCGCCACTGTATTGGCTCCTGGTTCAATCGCTCTCTGGGCCTGAATGGACACAAAAGCCTGCAACCGGGGGTTATAGACCTTTCGATCATCAGTAATATTATGAAATGAAGCTCTCCCATGCCCATAAGGATTTTGTTGAATTTTCAACGGGAGGAGGATGTTGCGACATGAAATCTTGTAATTATCTCTCGTTAGTTCTCTCAGTGTATCTAGCCGCAGCAGTCCACTAATTCCCCGTTAACAGCAGTTCCATATTCTTTGATTCTCCCGAATTCGCATGTGCTTTGCTGCGCAAGCTTATAGATTATGCACTTGTATATTCGGCATTGGTTGGATCGGCCGCTGCATTTGTTATGAGGTTGAATTGACCCATAATAAATATTGAAATATAAATTGAACCTCGTCTATTTAATTCGACCGCTATCAAAACGCTAATAGCATCTTAACTAAGTATTTAACAGAGCTCTGTATGATGAAAGTTTCCGGATCATAAGTGATCTTACATTTTGTTCAACACTTCTGTTGTGTTTCTAATTACCTAAGTTCTTTGGTAATACATCAGCAACATTGTTCTGAGTGGATACATATTTCAAAAAAATTTCTTTACTTAACTTTTTCTCTTATTTTTATGTTATTTTATAAAAATAAGTCGGGTTTTCCTTCCTCTATAACTCCAGAATGCACGAACTGATTTCCACGGTTTTTCATTCGTTGTAACGGTCTCGGACTCCGTGAGGTTTATAGCAATGAAAATTCATGCAAAATTTCAACAGAAAAGCGGGAAAATCTTTTTTTTCATACATAACTCTTTACCACAAACCAATAATATGTGTATAGTATGCACCGGTGCGTGATACATTGTTTGACAGCTACTCATTGTTATCTATTGTTATCCATTTATTGTAAATTATCCAACGGAGTTTTTGAACGCCCTAGAGTTACCAGGATATCCACCACATAACTTGCAACTCAGTTGCATTTTGGTACAGTCATTATGATATTGGATAGTTTAAATCCACCGCGACTTTGAAGCGGTATTTGACTTTTTATGCCGAATTTGATTGAGGCAACCATTATAAACGGAAAGCACGCAGCGATCGAAATGAATTCATTTCTGTTGTGAAATGAAATATAATTTTTCCTTTTCAAATATAAAACAAAACAAAATCCTTGTCGTTCAAAGACACTATGTTTTGCTTTACTGAACTTCATTAAAATGCTCCACCATCAAAAAAGAATGCGAAACCGGAATATGATTTTCAGTACAGTTTGTCATTTGCCCAGTCGGCAAATCCGGTTACAGGCTCACCGGATTTTCAATATTCGATGCCTAGCTCCAGTGTACCACTCAGATATGGCAGTAAATGTTTCGAAGTCATATATAGTTTATGCATATATACAGGCTTTGAAAAGCTATGCTACTCCCATAGTAATTCGTTTTACCTTTAAATATGAAGAAATTTAAGTACATGTATTTTTATATCACTGTGGACAGAAGTCCACGAGGTGACGACCTGCAGCCTAGGCGTGCGCGAGGAAACTCTATATATAGCCGAAGAATGAAAATTTTCTGTAGGCAACCGATCTGAATGAATGATATACCAATCGAAAGGTATTGTTTCAATTAGATAATTTTTGTCGAAACATATTCCAAAGTTATTTGGATTGGGAGAAATTAGGGTGAAAGTAAAAAAATTTTTAATCACTAAAGTGAGGCTGGTGGACACATTTTAGTCCCCAGATAGAATATTTTTATATATTCGCATTCTAGAGCTAAATACGCGTCGATTGGTACCTCAATCCTCAATCCCGATACCCGATCCGACATTTCATTCAGAAGTTATTCGAAAAATTCGATTTTTTCTTCTTCTTCAAAATGAAGCCAGTTTGCGTCGGTTTGTCTGTTTGCACTATTTTTATACCCTTGCAGAGGGTATTATAATTTTGGTCAAAAGTGTGCAACGCAGTGAAGGAGACATCTCCGCCCCTATAAAGTATATATATTCTTGATCAGGATCACCTCCTGAGTCGATATGAGCATGTCCGTCTGTCCGTCTGTCTGTCTGTCTGTCTGTCTGTTTCTACGCAAACTAGTCTCTCAGTTTTAAAGCTATCGAGTTGAAACTTTGCACACACCCTTCTTTCTGTTGCAGGCAGTACATAAGTCGGAACGGTCGGGATCGGTCGACTATATCCTATAGCTGCCATATAACTGATTGATCGGAAATGCCATAACTTCGTTGTTTTTTAAGATAGAGGATTGGGACTTTCCACACATGTTATATTTGATCAACATATCTTATGTACAAGATATGCCAAGATCGGCCGACTATATCCTAAAGCTGTCATACAACGATCGGAATTGGCATAACTTTGGTGTTTTTTAAGTTAGAAAGATGGGACTTGGTACAGATTCTATTTTGGATAAAATAATCTGATTTGCCAAATTTCATAAGGATCGGCCGCCTATATACGATCCGCTATATATCTAATAATATAAGATGCGTGGCGCCACCTAGCGGACTGCGACTGAACGGCAAGGGTATATCAACTTCGGCTCCGCCCGAAGTTAGCTTTCCTTTCTTGTTTTCTTAAAAATCCTGAAAAAAATTGGAAAATGTTTATAATTAAATTATAATTATAATAAAACTTTATAATTAAGAAAGATATTATGGAGTCTTTTATGCTCCAAATAAATATAACCACGTTGGTTAACAACTATTAATATTTATTAAAGATAACTGTATGAATAGTGTGGATACAAAGATTTGGTTGAATGTATATGTTGTCAATATTAAGATGATTTCTTGAAGAGTGAAGTTTCTTGTAGCGAGTAGTCTTTTAGTATGCCCAAAGGGATTTTAGATACTATGGCGAAAAAGAATTTATTCGTTGCAATTTCAAATTGTGTCGGTTGACTCGCCACAGTACTCCCCCCTAGACTTCATGGTGCAAAGCGAGCAGGGAGTCTAATTGTACGCCGGGGTCTTGGAGGTGAGGTTGTTTCCGGTGACTCTCCAAGAGCCTGTAGGTCTGGTCCTTTATTTGGTGGTTCCAACGTTGAGCTTTTGTCTGTTGGCTGTTGCATTATTATGAAGGCGGGCTTGAGGCGGTCCACTGATACTTTGACTGGACGTCCAGCGACGGATATGGTGAAGTGTTTGTCGTTCCTTTCGATGACTTCAAATGGACCGTCGTATGGAGGTTGAAGTGAAGTGCGTACGGCATCATTTCGTAGGAATACATGTGAGGTGGTTTCCAATTCCTTAAATATAAATGGTTTGGAGGTGTCATGATGAGCTGTTTGTGCTGGACGGATCTCTTGCATTATTTTTTCCAATTCTTTGGCATATTCCATTTGGGATTGTATTTTGATTGGTTTGATTGGTGGAAAAACTCTCCCGGCAACCTGAGCGTAGTTCCGTATACTAGCTGTGCGGGTGTTGCTTGAATGTCCGGTTTGTAAACTGTGCGAAGTCCTAAAAGAATTATTGGTAGTTTCTGTGGCCAATTTGCATGGTTTTTGCACATGATGGCAGCTTTTAGTGTTCGATGCCAGCGTTCGATGATTCCGTTTGCTTGTGGATGATATGCGGTTGTACGTAGGTGATCGATTCCCAGTAGCCTTGATAATTCATTGAATAGCCTCGATTCGAATTGTCTGCCTTGATCCGTTGTGATTCGAGCCGGTATGCCAAATCTGGGGATCCAGGAGCGAATGAGGGCGGATGCTACGGTATCGGCTTGCATGTCTTCAATAGCGATGGCTTCTGGCCACCTCGTGTACCGATCTATAATGGTGAGGCAGTATCTGTACGGGCCAGATTGTGGTAGTGGTCCAATAAGATCCAGATTGATGTGCTCGAATCTTTGGTTGGGTAGT
The DNA here is from genome assembly GCF_017639315.1 of Drosophila ananassae. Taxonomy (NCBI): domain Eukaryota; kingdom Metazoa; phylum Arthropoda; class Insecta; order Diptera; family Drosophilidae; genus Drosophila; species Drosophila ananassae. The sequence continues at coordinate 20,365,115 of NC_057929.1, read as the reverse complement.
GTAAAGTTTTGAAGAGGTGAGCGAACGTGACGGGTGATTTTTGATCTTTGGCAAGGAATGCAGTGTTTTACGAACTCGGAGATTTCTTTGTGCATGGAGGGCCAAACGAATCGTTGTTTTAAAAGTTTTATAGTTGCCTTAACTCCACCGAGTGCAATGTTATGTAGCTTCTCGATGATTTTGTTTCTAAGCGGCTGTGGTATGAAAGGCCGTGCGCTAGAAGTAGATATATCGCAAATTAGTGAGTGATGTGTATGAGGAATATTTACTGCTTTTAACTGAAGAGAGCTGGTGTTGGAATTGAGTAGTTTTTGGAGTTCTGGGCAGCGTAATTGCGCATCGCTTATATCATTATAATTAATGCAATTATCTCCGATGGCTTCGATGCGGGAAAGCGTATCTGCGGTTGTATTTTCGTCTCCTCTTACGTGTGTTATAGATGTGGTGAATTGTCCTATGAAATCCAATTGGCGAAGTTGTCGCGGGGATGCTTTTTCGGGTTTTTGATCGAAGGCGTATACTAAGGGTTTGTGGTTTGTACGGATGTGAAAAACCCTGCCTTCCAGCATGTGGCGGAAATGTTTTATTCCGAGGTAAATTGCTAGGAGTTCCCGATCGTATGTGCTATATTTTCGTTGTGTTTCTGAGAGCTTAATGCTGAAGAATCCCATTGGTTGGTATTCCGAGTTGATGACTTGATGTAGAACCGCTCCCACTGCTATGTTGCTCGCGTCTGTGCTTAGCGAAAGGTTTGCGTTCGGTGCAGGATGCGCCAATAGTGCAGCTTATGCTAAAGAATTTTTGCAACTGTTGAATTTGTCGATTGTTTCTGTTGTCCAATTGATTGGGGTGGAATCGTTTTTCTTATTGCCTGGTATAAGCTGCACTAGTGGAGCTTGATGTTGAATAGCATTGGGGAGGAATCGTCTATAAAAGTTGATCATTGCGAGGAATCTTCGTAATTCTTTGGCCACCTTGGGTAAGGGGAAATTTGTAATGGCGTTTACCTTGGTTTGTAGAGGTTTAATACCCTGGTGGTTAATTTTATGTCCTAGGAACTCAATTGATTCTTTTCCGAAACTACATTTGCTGGGGTTTATCGTGAGATTGTACTCTTGCAGTTTCTCGAAAACTTGGCGCAGATGGATATGATGTTGTTGTATGTTGGCCGATGCGACTGCTATATCGTCGACGTAAACAAAGACAAAGTCTAAATCCCTGAATGCTGTATGCATATAGCGTTGAAATGTTTGAGCTGCGTTACACAGTCCAAATGTCATGTGTGTGAATTCAAACAGACCAAAAGGAGTTGTTATGGCCGTTTTAGGGATGTCTTTAGGTTCTATTGGGATTTGATTGTATGCGCGGTTGAGATCGATCTTGGAGAAAATAGTTTTTCCATAGAACACGTGTGTGCAATCTTGTATGTGTGGTAGTGGATACCGGTCCGGTATGGTTTGCGCATTGAGGGCGCAGTAGTCACCGCATGGTCTCCATTCACCAGTAGGTTTTCGTACCATGTGTAAAGGTGAAGCATATGGGCTTTTAGAAGGTCTGCATACTCCCATGTCCATTACATATTGGAACTCGTTCTTTGCTGCTCGGAGTTTCTCTGGGGTCAGTCTTCGTGGTCGCGCGAAGGGTGGTGCTCCTTTCGTGTCGATGACGTGGGTGACGCTAGTTGTTGACGATGGACGATGTGTGATTGTGTTGAATTGTGTGATGTCTTTGAATTCCTCCAACAGTTGAGCGAATGCGTTGGATGTGTTGAATGTTTTAATAATTGATGAATTTTGATGTGTGTGAATACCACAGCATGTCAAGCGTGTTTTGGCATCAACTAACTTAGCCTCCTTGATGTTGACAAGAAGGTTGTAGTGGTGTAGAAAATCGGATCCAATGATTGGAGTATTGGTATCAGCAATAACGAAGTTCCAAGTGTAAGGACGACGTAGTCCTAGGTCCAGTGTCAAGCGGATGGTGCCGTATGTTTTTATTTTTGTGCCGTTCGCTGCAAAGAGTGTATGGCGATTGGCGTTTTGTATATTCTTGTGAATAGTACTGTATGGAATGATCGAAACGTCGGCTCCTGTATCGACTAAAAATTTTCTCCCAGATTGGGCGTCTGGTACAAAAAGTCGGTTGCAGTAAGAAATTCTGTGAACATTAATTTGAAATGCTTGATGATAAGAAGAGGCGAAATTACTTAATCCGTCAAGGCTGCCTCCTGATCCTCTGACGGTTGCATTTAGTTTTTTTGGTCGTCCTCGTTGAACGCTGTAAAGGAGCATGGTTGGCTGCAACGCTGTGCATCTCTGCCGTACTTGTTGTGGTACCAACACAGTTGTTGGGACGATCTATCGTTAGAAGGGGCATTGTTGCGGTAATAATTTTGGGGTCGCTGATTATTTCTGCCACGCGTTTGATTGTGATTTAGTAACTGTCCCAGTTTTTTGTTAATCTGCTGCAGAGCCTTGTCGTTATCGTCGAGTCGTTTGGTCATCGTTATGACGCGTTCTTCTTGATGAGACTGCTGTTGTTTGTTTTTTGAAAAAGCATATACGTGGTCAGACGCATCGTCGTTTAAGGAATCCATAACCGCATCGGCTGCTTTTGCAAGTTGTGAGAGTTTGGTCTGCGGTGAGCTTCCTATCATGCCGACAATTACCGCGCGTACGGGAGGAGGCAAACGTTTGATCCAGTAGCGTCGTACTACTGATTCGTCGCAGGTTGCCTTGGTTTGCTGCAGTTGGCAGAGTAAGTGGCTTGGGCGGCTGTCGCCGAGCTGAATTCCCGTTGCAAGTCGGTCCAAACGTACCATTTCCGAGTCCGTAAACTTTGAAAGGATCGCTTCCTTTAAGGTGGAATAAGGGGCAGTTTCGGGTGGATTGTTCACAAGATCGTGTACTTGTTCCAGGTATTTGGGGTCTGCGTAGGCGATGACTGCAGCGAACTTTTCCTGTTCTTTTCGTGCACCAAGTCCTTGTAGTGCGAACCAACTTTCTAACTTCGTGAAGAACATTTCTATGTTTGTGATTGATTGTAAATTTGGGAACGGCATCTTTCCAAATACGGATTGGATCATGGCTGTGCTAGTGAATTGCGCAGCGTCTTGCGCGTCAGCGAAGTCTTCGTTTTCGGCCATGTTGTGAAATACTTGTGTGTATGTACTCAAGACTATGATGTGATTTGAAATTGTTCTAGTTGTCGAGGGTCACCAATTATGGAGTCTTTTATGCTCCAAATAAATATAACCACGTTGGTTAACAACTATTAATATTTATTAAAGATAACTGCATGAATAGTGTGGATACAAAGATTTGGTTGAATGTATATGTTGTCAATATTAAGATGATTTCTTGAAGAGTGAAGTTTCTTGTAGCGAGTAGTCTTTTAGTATGCCCAAAGGGATTTTAGATACTATGGCGAAAAAGAATTTATTCGTTGCAATTTTAAATTGTGTCGGTTGACTCGCCACAATATTAAAAAGAGCTTTACACCGTTGAAATGGTTTTTTAAATATCAATTTCACTTATTTTGAGACCAAACGTCTATATAGTAAAAAATACACTAAAAATAAACTTTTTTTTTAAGAAAAAAAATTATTTTTCAAAATTTGCTCGACTGATCCTTTTTATATTGCACGTGTAGATAGCTTTTGAGATGACGCAACTTTTGATATATCGCTCATATCTGGCAATCCGTATCCGTTAACTCAAGATATAGTCCTGTAAGTGCAGCTACCCATTTTGTACAGCCTCCTGTGAAGCTTGCATTTACTTATACATGTGTGTGTATTTGATTGGCAACTTTGCTCTTTGGAGTCTTCTTATATTTGGTCAATACCCTAAAAAATATGGAGTATATCTTTTCAGATTTTAGTTTATTTATTCAAAAATAAAATCCAAAAAAAAGGGCTTAAGAAGTAAAACGTAAACATTGACTCAACTAGGATTAGAACTCAGGCCCTCCCGTGTTAGAAACCACAACGCTCTCCACTCGGCTAATCTCGAACTTTGTTGCTTGATGGCAAATTTTGATGTAATTCTGCTTTTTATTTCAGTGTCTCATGTTTTAATGAGAAGAATGCAAAATTTTATGAGTAGAAAGCTTTATATGCATATGCCCCCACTGAGCATATAATGCATATAAATAAATGCAGCCACCACCGTTTTGGGCCAAATCATGGATTAAAAGCTAAAAAAAAAAAACCAGGCAAACCAACTCCGCCAATACTTTTCTAATATTTATTATTTTATATCGCACACCCAAAATAAATTGTTACATTCAACAATTGGTTTAACTAGAAAACTGGAAAAACGTTTTTATTTTTTTAATTTTGCGCATTTATTTTATATGTGATACATGTTTATTATATGATCGATCGGATATGCCATAACTTTGTTTTTTTTTTTTAAGTAAGAAGGACGGGACTTTCTATGGATCCCACTTTGGGAAAAATTATCCGATCTGACAAATTTTGATAAGGATTGGTCGACTATATCCTATAGCTGCTAGTTAGAAAGATGGGACTTAAAATTTTATTAGGATAATTGGCTTAACTTTGTTGTTTTTAAAGCTAGAATGATGGGACTATCTATGGTTTCCGTTTTGGGCAATCTAATTCTATGTTTCATAAGAATCGGCCAACTATGTCCTATACCTGCCATATAACTGAAAGATCGGAAATGGCACAACCATTCTATTTTTAAAGATGCTTGGGGCTGTTTCCAATATTTTTATTAGAAATTTTGTTGATGGTGAAATTCTCATAAGGATCGGACAACTATATAGGATCCGATATATATAATAATAATAATATAAGCTTCTGCTTAACTGCAAGGGTATATAAACTTCGGCTCCGCTGAAGTTAGCTTTCCTTTCTTGTTCTAGAGTTAATCCGTACTAAGGCATCGTGTTCCCTTATTATTGATTGGTTCTCTTTGCAATGCCTCTTCTACGGTCAAGGGTGTCTGTGTCGTTCATGCTATTCCAGGTTACAGAGGCTGTACCTGTTTTTTTGGGCTGCCTGGTTGACCTGCGCGAATCATTTTGGGCCTGCGTGACTCCCTTCCGAATTCGATGTTGTTTTCTTCAGTATTGTTGTCTAAATTGGCAACCTTCCTGACAGGACCTTGGATGCTCCTCCTCAGCGTTGCTTTGGTCTTCATCTGCTGAAACGTGGTGATTCTCTGTTTAATCTTCTCCTGGACCTTTTCTGGCTCAAAACGGATTATTTATTTATATATTTATTATATTATTTATATATTTACTAGCAGTACCCTGCCACGTTTCGCTGTGGCATATTGTTGTTGCACGCATAAAAAATAAGTCAAACAAAAAAGAATAATTTTCAAATTAATTAAATTCTGTAATACTTGTGGGTATACAATATTCTTTGTTTCTCCTCCTTAATCATTCATTATTATTTCTGTATTTTAGTACATAGGTTGCTCTTCACTTAAGCACCTTGTGATACACGACATTTTTTGTTTTATTATCAGGCGCAAAAACAAACAACGCAGATGGTCTTCCGACCCGTGAACATGCCACGTATAATTGACCATGGGAAAAACATGAATGTTCTAGATTTAAACCACAAACTTTTAAGGATTGGCCTTGTGATTTGTTGATTGTCATGGCAAATGCAAGACGTATCGGAAATTGAAGTCTTTTAAATTCAAACGGCATATCGGTTGGGATCATCGGGATCCTCGGAATGAGAACTTCCTCACCTTTGAATTTTCCTATCATTATCGTAGCGTAAATTACATTGTTCATCAATTTACTAACCACCAAACGCGTACCGTTGCACAGTTTATATATTTGTAAAAATTTATTCTGTGTATCTTCGAAAGGTAGTAATGATCCAATTCGATGGTGAATCTGTCCTTGTATCTACAAAATAAAAACCAGATTCTTTAACTACATTCTATGTAAGTACAAAAATAAATACCTTAAATGTCGGATTAAAACCTCCTTCTTCGATAATGTCTGCCCCAAATGACGTCATTTGGAAACAACTATTGTATTTTCGAGTATTTGCAAGAAAGTGGCGTGATTCTTGTGTTTCGCCGCAAAGCAATGAATACAATGGCTCTTGTGGCGGAGTCAACACTGGCAATTTCACTTTACCATTAACGCAGCATAATCCAGGCGTTTCTCCGGAAAACTTTAATGCACCACAATACTCGCAAACAACGTCCATTTGCCCAATGCAAACGCTAGGATGCAAGCTGTAATCATTGCTGCAATCGTATCGAAACGCAGCTCGATTCAAATCAGCTAAATATCTGCGTCGCAAATTGAAATCTATTTGAGAAGCACGAAGTCGAGCCATACTATTGCGGCGCTGTTCACGTGCAATTTCTCGTTCTTCTTCAGTCCTTTCATATGCAATATTTTGTATTCTTCTTGCATTACGGCTTTGTCGGGAAAGATTCGACCGTCTTGGTCGCGGCATTATTAATTAAACTTCACTTCACTTCAATCCACTTGTTAATTATTTATTTAATAGAAATAGTTTTAATATTGATTTCAGCGCAACACAATCTTTTTGGTTCGTTGTTAAATTTGAGAGCCTGACTATGAATTTGACTTCGTTTGTAACTGACATTTTGACATTTGACATTTTCTTCTTAGCTGTCTGCCTAAATAAAAAAGTATGGGCCAGGGAGGAACGCTGTCGAACGGGACAAAAAGTATCCTATGTCCTTCTCCTGGCTCTAAGCTACCTCCCTACCAATTTTCACTCAAATCTGTTCTTCCGTTCTTGATTTATAAGTGGTGTAACATAAAACACGATGTTCTTTTATATATATAGATAGTTTTAATATTGATTTCAGCGCAACACAATCTTTTTGGTTCGTTGTTAAATTTGAGAGCCTGACTATGAATTTGACTTCGTTTGTAACTGACATTTTGACATTTGACATTTTCTTCTTAGCTGTCTGCCTAAATAAAAAAGTATGGGCCAGGGAGGAACGCTGTCGAACGGGACAAAAAGTATCCTATGTCCTTCTCCTGGCTCTAAGCTACCTCCCTACCAATTTTCACTCAAATCTGTTCTTCCGTTCTTGATTTATAAGTGGTGTAACATAAAACACGATGTTCTTTTATATATATAGATTAATTATATTATTTATATATTTATATTTATATATTTATTTATATAATAAAGTTATTATTTATTTCTGATGTAAGGCGATTTTAATTTATCTTGTAAGAAAACTCAGCTTTAATATTCTTTACAGCCCGCCGCTCAATGATAGTTCTCTTTTCGATATCCAAAAGTTGTACGCTTTTGCTGTAAATGAGTATTTGACAAATACATACTTTTTGTTTTTTTGACGGTTTTTAATTTTCCCCTTTTTGCTTTGTCCAGTGCAAATGCGAAATCTAAAAAATTAAGGTCAATAAAGGTTGCAAAGTACCGATTACCCGCATATAACCCGATTTCGTATTCAACGGTCACACAGGTGTGAATTAGCTGTAACGTGGTCCGACTTCTTGGGGAATGGTAACGCACTAATTTTTGCTAAGTTAGACGTTTCGCAGCTTGTGCTAGTTGTAATGTGGTAGACATTTAAACCGATCATTTCTCTTGCAAATCTTCTTTAATAATGTTCTTTAAATTGTAATAGTTGAGGTCCCCAAATCGATTGTTCCATTTCACTGCATTTTCATTTTCGCTTTATATCATGCATACTTCTTCAAAATCGTTCGATGTTGTAGTTGTAAAGATTTTTCTCTTTAACTGCTTGTAGCACTGGCTCTCCTTTGCCATTCCTTATTACCGCTTTGCTCTTATCTAACGTTGTGAAGTTTCCTTGCTCATCGATTCGATTTTATATTACCCAGGCCGACAATTTCCAATTTTTTTTCCTCCACGAAAAATTTTAACTGCTCCATAACATTTGAGGTCCCTTGAACCAAAGTCCAGAACAAACGCAGGTTCCATCACCCACAGTTTACGCGGTGATACTTTCTTGGGACAAGCCTGCGATTGGTTATGGCCCTTAGTTTTTTTAACATCTCTTCCATGAAACGCCCTTGCAGCTCGTTCACTAACTTTCGCCAAATTTCCATGGGGATCAGACCATCTTTGGAGCCTTAGTCCGGGTTTTAAACACCTGGACATTGGAAAATTTGCGACGGCTACCTAATCGGAGGCACTGTGCGAATTTGACGCTAATGAGCTGCACCTGGACCCCAGGAATTAAGCTTGTGGCAAACTAGTTAAAAAAGATGCGGACATTAATGACTTCAAAATCATAAATTTTAAATTAGAAGTTCCAGAGCAACATTTCCCCACAGTCTTCAATGATGACTTTTGGCCTATGCCGGTAAAAGTCAGTTCTTTTCTTCATTCCTGTTAAGGTTAATGTCCTCCCTGCAAGACGCAGTAGGCGGCCGTGCTGGAACTGTTATTTTTTCCACTTCACATTATTTTACTGGTCATAATGTTCTCTCCTTGCTGCGCCACCAACAACAATCGTCGCAGGTCCTATGTGAAAATGAACGAAAACATATGTATGTGTTTTCTCGTTGGCTATCTTAGAAGCTATGTGTTTGGAATATGCGGCCACTTGCACCACTATCCTGCCTGTACATTCACCGTTACCGCCAAGCCGCCCAATTTCTATTGTGGGCCTTATTGATCTTGCGGCCTTATTCTCCAATAAGACCTTAAAAGTGGTATTCAAAAATGTATCGAGATTGAGGACCGATTCCCGCATGGTGCTCACGAATTCATCAGTCTGCGATTTTGATGTAACCGTTCTTGTGGCAATTCAGTTTATGAATAGATAAATATCATCGTCTCACATACTTTTTTGTTAATAATTTTGCCCCAAGCCTGGGGCCGAAGGGCTCTTGGGATGAGCAGGAAGTAATTCAAAACATTTTGCCTCTTTTTGAGGTTGCCGGATACACTTCATAACAAAGAATGAGGAAATACCATCCAAGGGATAAGCGACTCATTAAAATGACTAGAGGAAACCTCTATAATCTTATACCATCCAAGGGATATGGGACTCATTAAAATGACTAGAGGGAAATTTACTTTTTTGATCCGAAACTTTATATCAATTAACCAGCATAGATTCTTCTTTGGGCGGTCCAGTACAACTAATTTACCGGTTTTCTCTAAGCACTGCATTGAAGCCTTTAAGCGCCGAAGGCAGGTTGATTCTACTCATATGGACTTCTCTTAAGGTAGTAGACCAATGTGACGGCCCAAATTTGGACGTTTTTTTGAAATTTTTTTTAACAAGAAAATAAAATGCGATCGTCTTGTAACTTTTACATGTTTATTTTAATAATTTCTAGGGTACAAAAAAATTAAGTTGACTTAATTATACTTTAAATTATTAACAGTATTTTCTGTTTAAGTAGAGGTCACGAAAGAATGGTGAGCTGTTTCGGGGAAGCACACAGCCTTCCGTAAGCATCCGAATTTAAAAAATCAAAGAAATTATTATTATGTAGACCCTATTCTAGTGACTGAACCAAAAATATGCATAGAAAGTGAGAAATTGTATAAATGTTGGAGTTTTGAAAAAAAAATACTCAAAATCAATGTTTTTCCGTTGATAAAATGTTTGAAAAAATCAATTTATTATTCGAAATTTGAATGTTTTAAAGGTTCGGTATTTAGATATGTGTATGTAGAATATTCAGTTAAATAAATAAAGCCAAATCGGTTGAATAGTTTTTAGTCAGTGCTTCCCCGAAATTTCAAAAACCTGGTTTCGAGAAAAACGCGTTCAAAGTTTCGACACGCGTTCATACTCACTACGGCGCGCTCTCTTGTTTTGCCAATAACTTTAACAATATTTTAAATTTTGGTCTGAAAATTTAAGAGCATGTTTTTGAAATGTGGTTCTTTCAAAAAATGTAGAAAAAAAAAATTCGATTTTTTGAACCCATCACATTGGTCTACTACCTTAAGCATCTGAAAAAGTTTGCCACGCAGCCTTATTAACTAAACTTTTGAATTAGTCGTTAATTCCACCTTATAAAGTTGGTTCCAATCATATTTGGCGACCGACAATGCCAAGTTTCTATTGGAGATTCAATCTTTAGCCCTTTCATGCCTTCCACAAGGCAGCTTCTTGGAACCGCTCCAATTTATTTTATTTTAAACCAACTCTCCTCTTGCTTTTTCATCAACTTTCTATTCTATTGTCTATAGACCCCAAAGTCTATAAAACCATAGGCTGCATTAGAGATAGTTATCTGATACAGGAGGATTTGCGTTGAGTTTTCTCTCGGTGCACAGTCAATCTTCTTCCACTAAACCCCTCAAAATGTAATTTTATACTCTACAGAAAGCTCCCATATTAAAATTTTACTAACTACTCTTAGAGCTTTATATAGAGGCACACAGACAAGTTTAAAAGTGCGTACTCGAGGCTCAGTGTGTACTCAGAGGCGCCACATTCGTGTGGTCGTGGCTGGAATATGCCTTAAATATTTGGAGTGCTGCAAGCAAAAGAAGTTATAATAGACTTAAACGGCTGCAGTAATTGTTTTTTAAATTTGCACTTCTCCTTCATATTTTTTCACTACAGGATCGACGTACTGTGGTAGCATTGATGTTTGTCAATAATATTGTTTCCAACAACATTGATATTACTTGGCCTTATCAACTTAAATGTGTACTGGGGGATCTTCGCATGGTTGCTCCCTTTCGTATTTTATGTCGTAAAGCTAATTATAATTAGCAGATAATTATCTGTCTAAGGAGCGGATAGAGCGGGCTTTATTTTATTTAATTTCATTACCGCCTAGCGTCCAAAGTAAAAGGGGCTCAGAAAAATATGGGGCAATTAGGGATAGCCATGGGAGTAGGGAGTAGCCATGTAATTTAAGTTCATTGGCGACAAAAAAAAATGAAGATCCCCAACTGGTGATCTTCGCTCAAATCACTGAGGCAGAATTATTGCGAAATTCATTGAACATTCTAATGAATGATAAATCTCACACATATTTCTCCAATCACAACACATTTACCCACACAGATCTAACGTTAAGCTCACCTTGCATTTGGCGAATGCGGCCCGATGTACGATAAGGATAAATATAACATTTTAATAATTTAAATATACATTTTTAATACCACGAATGGGAACTATCCTCACTTAACTAAAATAGAAAAGCTTCGGTGGCAGGAATCAGGTCAGATGGTGAGAGCCCTTGTAATTACTGACGCGAACTATGATGTGATCTAAATAGAAATCCTCCAGCTACGGGTGATCAATCCAGGATCTTTGGCCACTTTGCGGAAGTTATTTAATAGATTTTAAATCTAACCATTAGTTAGATTTGCATCTAACCATCATTTCGATTGCAGTCGTCGCATGCAGACGTGTTTTTTATTGTGCTCCGGGAAAAAATATTCAATAAAATCATAAAAGTGCAGTGACTGCTCTAAGAAATCTACAATAACGCGAAAGGACGTTTTTTGCGATGAAATCGCTAATGTTTATATTGATTAATTAATTAATTAATTAATATAAAACACAACACTTAAAACTCAAACTAAATCAACCTCGACTGCAATGAGTTCAAACGACGTTCGCACACAACGTCAACGTGAGCTAGACGAGAGACGGCTCTCAGTACAAAGAAACAACGCGTACTTCTCTTTTAAAGCAACCGAAAACCATGCAAGCTCCGATCAAGCTCGGTCAATTACCCCCAACTTGACCGAATTCTTAAACGTAGAGAGCGAGAGAGCGCGTTCCTGCTCCCCCTCGATACCATCGATGTCTCTGCAGCCAAAGAGTGCAGTAACTAGCACCTCAATTTCTTTGACAACGTCAACAGTAACAACAACAACAACCGCAACTGTATCGACAGCGCGTTTAACGACGTCATCAGCTAGCAGCGCAAATAGTAATACGTCCGCGCTGCCCGAAAACCAAAACAAAAACAAAAACAATGACTATATTAAGCCGGCTGTGCAGACTGGCATGGATCGCTACATCCAAATCAAAAGGAAGCTGAGCCCCCTGAATTCCAAACGCAAAATAACCCGTGGCAATGCTAGCCTAGTAGCAAAAGAAACGCCCATTAACTCAAACCGATTTAAAATCTTGGCAGACGCCGATGAGGTTGAGGCGGTCGAATCCACTGAAGTTGGGAAAAGGAAGCCAAAACCTCCGCCTATCTATATACGCGAAAAAAGTTCCAATGTTCTTGTCAACAAAATTATTGAGCTTATTGGTAAGGATAACTTCCACATAATACCCCTTGTAAAGGGCAACATTCAAGAAACAAAAGTTCAAATGAAGTCTGAAGATAACTATAGAGTATTATCAAAATATCTTACCGAGAATAAAAAGAACTTTTACACGTACCAGCTAAAAAGCAGCAAGGGCCTGCAAGTCGTACTTAAGGGCATAGAGCCCGAAGTAACGCCTGCAGAGATAAAAAAGGCGCTACAGGAGAAGGGTTTTAGCGCCAAGACAGTCTTTAATATCCTTAACAGGGATAGAAAGCCGCAGCCACTCTTTAAGGTTGAGCTTGAACCAGAAACCAAGCTCCTGAAGAAATACGAAGTGCACCCAATATACAATCTTCAGTACCTGCTGCACCGCAGAATTACAGTTGAGGAACCGCACAAACGCAATGGCCCGGTACAATGTGCGAACTGCCAGGAATATGGCCATACAAGGTCATACTGTAAACTGCGCCCGGTGTGTGTAGTTTGCGGAGAGCTTCATGACTCCGCACACTGCCCAGCGAGCAAAGATGACAGCAACTCGAAAAAGTGCGGCAACTGCGGTGGCAATCACACTGCTAATTATAGAGGATGCCCAGTCTATAAGGAGCTGAAAAGTCGCATCCACCAGAAAGGAATAGCTGCCCGCACCCAAAATGGACAGTTCACGGCGTCCAGATCAAACCCTGAAGTCTTCTTCTCGACTGCAGCCAGATCCTCACTAGGACCCATTAACGTTGACAAAAATGTGACATACGCAAGCGCCTTAAAATCAGGACCGGCGACACCTGCCTCAAGAAGCTCATTTCTGCAATCAGCATATCAAGAACCGAACACGGCTCAGCAACATCAACCAACAGAGCAGCCAAAAAGCAACTTTGAAGCTATGATATGCAGCCTACAACAAAGCCTGACGGAATTTATGTCGTTTATGCGCACAACTATGCAAGATTTAATGCGAAACCAAAATCTATTGATTCAAATGCTGGTTTCACAACAATCCAAATAATGGCTTTCCTACGGATATCTACGTGGAACGCTAACGGCGTTTCGCAACATAAACTTGAGTTAGCTCAATTCCTACTCGACAATCACATCGATGTAATGCTGCTTTCGGAAACGCACCTCACAAACAAATACAATTTTCAACTACGAGGATATTCATTCTACGGAACAAATCATCCAGATGGTAAAGCACATGGTGGGACTGGAATTCTAATCAGAAGCCGCATAAAGCACCATTATCAAAACAAATTTGCTAAAAACTACCTACAGGCCACATCTATAAATGTACAACTAAATACTGGCAACCAACTTACACTAGCCGCCGTATACTGCCCCCCTCGCTTCAATATAGCTGAAGATGAGTTTATGCAGTTTTTCAACACACTTGGAGACCACTTCATAGCAGCAGGAGACTACAATGCCAAGCACACACACTGGGGATCCCGTCTCGTGACTCCAAAAGGGAAGCAGCTCTATAATGCAATTATCAAAGCCAAGAACAAGCTCGACTATGTTTCTTCTGGCACACCAACATACTGGCCGGCAGACCCAAGGAAACTACCAGATTTAATAGACTTTGCGATTACCAAAAACATCCCTAAAAATCTGATAAGCGCCAATTGCCTATCGGATCTCTCATCTGATCACTCGCCTGTCCTGTTTATTCTACTGCGACATCCAGGAACATTGGAACAACCATTAAAATTGACCTCACAGAAAACCAATTGGGTTAAGTACAGAAAATATATCAGCTCACACATTGAGCTAAGTCCTCATCTCCACGATGAAGCCAACGTAGACAGCTTTGTTAATTCACTTGAGTCTGTACTCGTCTCTGCAGCTCGAGCCTCAACATCGCAAACTATAAATACACAAAGCAATAAAAAGACAAATCTACAAATCGAACAGCTATGTGGAGCTCACCCAACTCTAAGCTCACCGAAAGAAACAGTGATGCCTATTAGAAATCCCACAGGCGGCTGGGCGCGCAGCGATGCAGACAGAGCCAGCACGTTTGCCAATCACCTCAAAAATATCTTCCAACCAAATCCGGCCACTAGTGCCTTTACTCTGCCGACTTTACCATATGAGCCTCAGCTTCAACATGAACCAATCGAGTTTCGCCCAAACGAAATCGCTAATATCATCAAAAACCAACTAAATCCGAAAAAATCACCAGGCTGCGACCTCATAACTCCCAAAATGATCATTGAGCTTCCATATTGCGCCGTCTGCACTATCACCCAGCTCTTCAATGCCATCGCAAAACTTGGCCACTTTCCAGCGAGATGGAAAAAGTCAATTATAATAATGATAGCAAAGCCGGGAAAAGACCACACAATTCCCACGTCGTATAGACCTATAAGCCTACTTTCATGCTTATCTAAACTCTTTGAGAAATGCATTCTGACTCGAATAAACACATACCTAAGGATCCAGGAAGGAATCCCGTCACATCAGTTTGGGTTTCGTGAAAAGCACGGTACAATTGAGCAGGTCAACCGGATAACAGCAGAAATTCGGAATGCATTCGAAAAACGCGAGTACTGTACCGCAATATTTCTAGATGTCTCTCAAGCATTTGATAGAGTCTGGCTAGAAGGTCTAATGTACAAAATCAAGACAATGCTCCCTTGTAATACCCACAAGCTTTTAGAGTCTTACCTCTACGACAGAAAATTTGCTGTGAGGTGCAACACTGATATATCTGACGAATTCACTGTTGGAGCTGGAGTTCCTCAAGGAAGCGTACTCGGACCAACATTATATGTTCTCTACACAGCAGACATCCCGACAAGCACACGATTAACAACATCTACGTTTGCTGATGATACAGCTATTCTTAGCCGCTCAAAATGCCCGATGCAAGCAACTGCGCAGCTAGCTCTTCATCTGGTGGATGTTGAAAAATGGTTATCAGACTGGCGAATTAAAGTAAACGAACAAAAATGCAAGCACGTTACGTTCACCTTGAATAGGCAAAACTGCCCGCCCCTTACGCTAAACAACACCCTACTCCCGCAAGCAAACGAGGTAACATATCTAGGAGTACACCTCGATAGAAGACTCACATGGCGTCGGCACATAGAAGCTAAAAGAACCCACCTAAAGCTAAAAGCCAGCAGCCTTCATTGGCTTATCAACGCTCGGTCTCCCCTTTGCCTTGAATATAAAGTCCTGCTGTATAACTCGGTACTTAAACCTATATGGATGTACGGCTCCCAGTTATGGGGGAATGCCAGCAATAGCAATATTGACATAGTCCAGCGAGCTCAGTCGAAGATCTTGAGAACAATCACCGGGGCACCTTGGTACGTTCGCAACGAAAACATACATCGCGACTTAAACATTCTTCCAGTCAAAGATGTGATCGCAGAACAGAAGGAAAAGTACTTTAGCAAGCTATTGTCGCACCCTAACCACCTGGCGAGAGGTCTAACAAGGTTGAGTAACCAATCACGACTTCGTCGGAATGACCTACCCACCCAGCGACCGTCTTGAGGAACGTGCAACCAGAATGCAGTCTTAGTCTACTGTTAGTTAAATGTTAATGTTAAGATTTGAAAACTTATTGTTAGTCTCAAAATTAAGAGAAGATCCAATAAATAAAAGCAAAGTTTAAAAAAAAAAAAAAACCATTAGTTAGAAGCCGAGTTCAAAGGAAGTCTTATGATCCAGATTTAAGGCAGGACCCTGCCTTAAAGGCCAAGTGGGAAGACTCCCTAACCGGAAAATGATGAGAGCCTACCAAATTAGGAGTCTATAACTCTAGAAATCGTGGACTTGGCTTTATCTGCGCATCTGCAAATCGGGTGGCCCGACGAAGATAATTTAATAGTCGATCCTGCATGCTCCTTAATCTTCGAGGAACGATCCAGTCTTGGAGACGTAGAATTAACCACAGATGAAGTATCAGTAATTTAGCTGAAGTCTTGCCAATCCTCTTATTCCGTATATATAGAGGCAGTTGTGGTGTCTCATATCACAAAAAGTCATCCCGGCCTTAACATATATATCTTAAACTGTAAAATCGCTACTAATTTTGCGGGTGCCAAGCTGAATTGTCCGTCTGTCTGTTTCTATGTGAATTTATCTGAGAGTTCTCAAAAGTATCGACTTCAAACTTTGCACCCAACCTTCTTTCCTTTGCACGCAGTATACAAGTCGGTCGGATCGGTCGGCTATATCCTATTTCTGGTATATAACTGAGAGAATCTGGCATATACAAAAGAGAATAATACAATAATATATAAAATATAATTTATATGAATATTAGGAAATGTGGAAAAAAAACCTGGATCAACCATGTTTTGGAAACGTCAAAATAGTAGAATTTTTACCTTGTCACACTGCAAATGATACAATGGATTATTTGCGACGAAATTTTAATAAACGTCTGATGCCGAAAAAAAGGCACTATCGACTGGCCACCGAGAAATCTCTATAAGAGCAAAGTTTATGCCTTTAATCCTCAAACCCCCGACGAGCTAAAGGACCGTATCCGGGCCGAAATGAGAGCCGTACCGATCGATATGCTCGAGAGAATGATGAGAAATGCGCAAAAAGAGCAGAATTTGCCGTGGTTTTTTAAATTAGTCCAAATGAATTGTATCTATCGATATTAAATAATACTAACTTAGAAATGGGCAATGAATCGGCTCCTAAAATATGACGCACCCTGTTTAATAATATTTGTAATAATACGTGATTCATGTTATGTAAATTTATGTAAAGCGACTCATTACACTTCGTCACATGCAGATGTGTATTTATTGTGCTCCGGAAAAAAAGTGTACAATAGAATCATAAAAGTGCAGTGACTGGATAAAAAAAAAACTACAATAACGGGAAAAATATTGATATTGTATTGTAAATATTGTTATTGTAAATATAAATATTGAAAAATATGAAAATATTATGCCGGCAGTGCATCCAAATAAAAAGGAAGCAGAGCCCCCTAAATTATCAACGCGAATTAACCCGTGGCAATGCTTGCCTATTTTCAATAGAAACCATGAACTCGAAGCGATTTAAAATCTTTGCAGACGCACATGAGGTTGAGGCTGCCAAATCTACTGAAGTCGAGAAAAAGAAACCAAGTTCCAATGTTCTTATCCTCCAAATTATCGAGCTTATTGGCAAGGAAAACTTCCACACAAAACCCCTTTTAAAGGGCAACATTCAGGAAACAAAAGTTCATATGAAGTCTGAAGATAATTACAGATTATTATCAAAATATCTCACAAAGAATAAAAAGAACTTTACACGTATCAGCTAAAAAGCAGCAATAGCATGCAAGTCATAATTAAGGGCATAGAGTCCGACATAACAAAGGCGCTAAAAGAGAAGGGATATAGCGCTAGGACAGTCTTCAATATCCTTAACAGGGATAGAAAGCCTGCTCTTTAAGGTGGAGCTCGAACCACAAAAAAGCCCCTGAAGAAATGCGAAGTGCACCCTATATACAATCTTCAGTTTCTGCTGCACCGAAGAATTATAGTTGAGGAACCGCAGAAACGCAATGGCCCGGTACAATATGCGAACTGCCATGACACAAGGTCATACTGTAAACTGCGGCCGGGGTGTGGAAAGCTTCATGTCTGCAACTCGAAAAAATGCGACAACTGCCCTGGCAATCACACTGTCAACTATAGAGGTTGCCCAGTCTACAAGAAGCTGAAAAGTCGCATCCACCAGAGGAAAATTATTGCCCGCAACCAAAATAAACAGTTTGCAGCCACCAGATCAAACCCTGAAGTCTACTTCTCGACTGCAGCCAGATCCTCACTCGGACCCATAAACTTTGACAAAAATGTGACATACGCAAGCTGTTGGAACTTGTGCCTGCATCAAATATCGTAATTATAACTAATTAGTTCTCTCCGTGTAACTAGCCGCAGTGGTCACTGGGTTACGCATCACGCATCGAGCTTAGTCCTCACTAATTCACTGGAGTCTGTACTCGTCTCTGCAGCTCGAGCTTCAACACCTGAAACCATCTTAAAAATGTCTTCCAACCAAATCCTGCCTCTAGTGAGTTTATTTTGCCGGCTTTACCATAAGAGCCTCAGCTTCAACATGAGCCAATTGAATTTCGCCCAAACGAAATCGCTCACATCAACAAAAATCAACTGAATCCGACAAAATCCCCGGGCTGCGATCTCATAACTCTCAAAATGATCATTGAGCTTCCATATTGCGCCGTTCGCACTATCACCCAGCTTTTAAATGCCATCGCAAAACTTGGCCATTTTCCAGTGAGATGGAAAAAGTCAATTATAATAATGATAGCAAAGCCGGGAAAAGACCACACAATCCCAACGTCGTACAGACCTATAAGCCTACTATCTTGCTTATCTAAGCTCTTTGAAAAATGCTTATTGAATCGGATAAAACATACCTAAGCATCCAAAAAGGAATCCCGTCACATCAATTTGGGTTTCGTGAAAAGCACGGAACAATTGAGCAGGTCAACCGGATAACATCAGAAATTCGAAACGCGTTCGATTTTAAGACGTCTCTCAAGCATTTGATAGGATCTGGCTAGAAGGTGTAATGTACAAGATCCAGACATTGCTCCCTTACATCACCCACTAGCTTTTAGAGTCTTACCTTTACAACAGAAAATTTGCTGTGGGTGTTGCAATTTCCAGTGCAACACTGCTACAACTGATGATTTCACTATTATAGGAGCTGGAGTTCCTCAAGGCAACGTGCTAGGGCCAACATTATATGTTCTCTACACAGCTGACATCCCGACAAGCACACGACTAACAACATCTACGTTTGCTCATGATTCAGCTATTCTTAGCCGCTCAAAATGCCCGATGCAAGCAACTGCGCAGCTAGCTTCACATCTGGTCGATATACAAAACTGGCTATCAGAATGGCGAATTAAATCGAACGAACAAAAATGAAAGCACATTACGTTCACACCGAACAGGCAAAACTGCTCCCGCTTACTTTAAACTTGCAAGCAAACGAAGTGACATTAAAGCCAAAAGAACACACCTAAAGCTAAAAGCCAGCAGCCTCCATAGGCTTATTAACGCTCGTTCTCCCCTTAGCCTTGAATATAAAGTCCGGCTGTATAACTCGGTACTAAAACCTATATGGATGTACGGCTCCCAGTTATGGGGGAATGCCAGCAATAACAATATGGCCAGCGAGCTCAGTCGAAGATCTTGAGAACACTCACCGGGGCACCGTGGTACGTTCGTAACGAAAACATACAACCCAGAAAAGAACATGCAATACAGAAATAAAAAATACTTCACCAAGCTATTGAAGCACCCTAACCACCTGGTGAGAGGTCTTACAAGGTTGAGCAACCAATCACGTCTTCGCGGCAATGACATACTTGAGGGACGCCCAGCGACTTGAGGGACGCGCAACCATAATGCAGTCTAAGTTTATTAATTTTAATGTTAAATTGTTAATGTTTTAATCTATTTTTAGTCTCACAAATAAGAGAAGATTCAACAAAATGTTCAATTAAAAAAAAAAGTTATATAATACCTGAACTGAAGTCATCGGAATGAACAATACATATTCGAACTTTTCAGGTAGAAATGTTTTTAGGAGCTCAGCTTCTTTTCTCTGAAAATAAATAAAAAATATTACAAAAATAATTTTAAATTAAACAAATTTTATTGTATACATAAATTATATTAGATTGGTCATTTATTTGTACATAGAGTTCTACAAAAACTTAGAAAGAGTCTTGAATTTTCAAATTTAGGATTTTTTTATGGTTTTTAGAATTTATATTAAAGCCAACCTGTCTCATTTCAATTGGTCCAAGTTGTCTAATAAGCCCAAAATATCTCGTTTTATAGACGTTATCGCTTATTAATCTGATGTGACTGAAAGCTGTAATTTATACATATAGATATAGAAGTATTGACTACGAATGGAATATTTTAGATATATTGGTTCTCCTTAAAAATTTCATTCTCAGGTAATAAATCGGTAAATGCTGAGCCAATAAGTCAGTGGGTGACTGACCTTCTGTATCGATGGCAACCAAATGACCAACGTGATAGTATAATCATGAAGTTCGTTTTCATGACGTCAATTTCAATTATAATCTCTGTCAATACAATAATTAGTACTATATATAATAATTTATAGACCTCATTCTAACCTACTTATATTTTCACATATTAATCACGAAAACTTAGTAATTATGAACATCAATTACCTGAACAAATTTTGATAGCTTCTTGTGAAGAACATACGATCTTTGTTTCATGACAGTAATGTCTTTTTTACTGGAGTCTTTGTGTTGCCCATTTTTTATGGGATTCGCATATAAATTAGCAAATTCACGTTCGGTTCCAAGGTATAATGGTTTAATAAAATTAACCATGCTGTAATCTGTAGAAAAAGAAATAATTAATTTCTCCGTTTATTTAAGTTTTTTTGTAGAGGGTATAAGGAAGGATACATCTCCAATCATATAAGGAATATGATCAGCATCAGCTTAAGTCTTATGCATGTCCGTCTGTTAGTTTCTTCTCGAACTAGTCTCTCTTTCTTTAAGCTAGCGGCTTCAAACATTACACACATCCGTCATTCTGTCTGTCTGTCTGTCCGTCTGTCTGTCGGTTTCTACGCAAACTAGTCTCTCAGTTTTGGAGCTATCGAGTTGAAACTTTGCACACATCCTTTTTTTCCTTGCAGGTAGTATATAAGTCGGAACGGCCGGGATCGGTCGACTATATCCTATATAACTAATTAATCGGAAATTCCATAACTTTGGTGTTTTTTAAGTAAGAGGGTTGGGACTTTATGCACATGTTATATTTGACCAAAATATCTTATGTACAAAGGATTTCATAAGGATCGGCCGACTATATCCTAAAGCTGTCATAGAACGATCGGAATTGGCATAACTTTGGTGTATTTTAAATTAGAAAGATGGGACTTGGTACAGATTACTCTTTGGGAAAAATAATTCAATATGCCAAACTTCATAAGCATCGGCCGACTATATACGATCCGCTATACATATATCTAATAATATAACATGCGTGGCGCCACCTAGCGGACTGCGACTGAACTGCAAGGGTATATCAACTTCGGCTCCTCGAAGTTAGCTTTCCTTTCTTGTTTTTCTTGTACTTTAATAAAAATGAATTTCAAGATTAATAGTAAAACAAGAAAGGAAAGCTAATATATACCCTTGATATACCCTTGCAGAAAGGTGGCAGCTTATATTATTAATTGTATATCGAATCGTTTATAATTATCCCGAATCTTATGAGAATTTCACCATACAATCGATTTTCTAATAAAAATGTTAGAAAAAGCCCCAAGCATCATTAAAAATAGCAAGGTTGATATAGCAAGATATAAAAGAGAGGATTACTTTGCTAGAAGTCTTTATAAAGTCCCAATCTTCATTTAGTAATATAATAGCTATGTAATATAGTCGGCCGATCCTTATCGAACTAGATCGATTTAGTTTGACCACAATGGAAGCCGTAAAAAGTCCCATCCATCTAACTTAAAAATTACCAAAGTTATGGCATTTCATATAAATCAGTTATATGGCATTTAAAGGGTATAGTCGACAGATCCTCGATAGCTTGGACTTGAAATTGTTAAGTCGGCCGCTATAAAAAACTGAAAGCGTGACATGAACGGTAGTTCTTTTTGTACATACTGCGTTTTTTTAGTTCTTGGTAAACAATATATACATAATTTTGTATACGAATTATGTGAATAAAATTATACCTTTTGATTGAAATATTATTAATTCGAATCAAATTATTTATTTCTTCGAAGACGAAGTCCGTCTGTCTGTCTGACCGTCTGTCTGTTTCTACGAAAACTTGTCTCTCAGTTTTAAAGCTATCAACACATCCTTCTTTTGTTTGCAGGCTGTATATTAGTTGGAACGTCCGGGATCGGTCAACTATATCCTAAAGCTGCCAAATTACTGATTGATCCGAAATGCTATAACTTCGTTGTTTTTCAAGTTAGAAGGATGGAAGTTTCAATGGATTCCTCTTTGGGCAAAATAATTCGATATACCAAATTTAATAAGGATCGGCCGACTATATCGTATAGCTGCCATATAACTGATTGATCGGAAATGTCATAACTTTGGTGTTTTTTAAGTTAGAGGGTTGGGACTTTCCACACATGTTATATTTGACCAAAATACCTTGTGTACAAAATAAGGATCATAAGGATCGGCCGACTATATCCTATAGCTGTCATAGAACGATCGGAATACGCCCCTCTTGCGGATAATGACGCTGCAACCTTCGTGCTATTGTATAAAGAACCGACCTGCAAGCCACCAAGCTTTAAGGAGTTACGCAAAGGATGAGACTGATAATGATATGGTCTTAAAATTTTGCATGTATAAAACAATATAAATTTTTATCAATTTCCATATAAAAAACAAAAATTAAATAAACCATTTATATCATATATATACGAAGTTCATATTCCCTTGTAGTTAGGTAGCAGCATATATATCGGATCGTATATATTTGGCCGGTCCTTATGAGAATTTCACCATTACATTTTGAAATTAGCCCCAAGCATATTTAAAAATAGCAAGGTTATGCTTGTCGGGTCAGGCAGCAGCCACTGCATAAATTGAATCAATATAAATTTAACATATATATATAAATGTTATAATTATAGTTTAGCATATAATCATTTTCTCATCGCTGTTGTTAGTCGCAAGCTTCTCGGCCACTCGGTTTTATTTTATCTTTGTCATTAAGTTAACGAGCTTTCGCCCGCCCTGTGCTAAAAGGCGGGCCCACTTGTACTCTCTATCTCAGTGCATACGCATTCTAAATCGGAGCTTTCTGGCACTCCATTTCATATGCAAACAAATAAAAATTTTATAACGATGTGAAACAAATAATTCCTCTTTTTTGTTATTTTTGGAAAAAGGGAAAAGGTCATTGAAAAGACTCAATGACCAAACGTTGGTGACCCCGACGTGATTTAATTAATAAAATTAACAATTCCACGAACATAGTGCGAACATACCCGTTTTAGTTTTTGCGCGGTGTATTAACATATGTATGTGCATTCATCAGTGCATCAGTGAAACAATTATTCGTATTTATACATAAATCATTTAATAATATAAATAAATACAATACATACAATTGTTATCCGGTCCGCCAACATACATACATACATACATACATACATACATACATACGTTCCATTTGCAAGTGCATTCGACTCACACAAGCGTTCATATATATATACATTCCACAACTCAGTGTACGGTTCTGAGCGCAAATCGTGTTCGCTGCGCTCAAATATAATTAAATATAAAAAAATAAACAAGAACTATAAATTTGGCTCCAAAATTAATTTGGGCGTGTTTTTACCTAAATTGAGCGTATTTCAATTATAGTGGCGATGAACTTCAGCGGCGCCGTCACAGGAGAATCCACTCCATCTCGGAGTGCGATTTTAAAATACAAGGCAAAGGGTATCCTCCAGGATTTGAAGAGGATCCAAGGCGCCCTGCAGCCAATGTCAAAGGTGGCGGATGCTATGCTCCAGGTGGAACCAGCGCTTAGTCGGAGTTTTCAAACCTTGCCTCCTCTTCCTACTTTCAGTGGAGGATATTCAGAGTGGGCTGAGTTTCATTCGGTCTTTTCGACGATCGTAGGCTGCAATCCTTATATAAGTAAGGTGGAAAAGTTTCAGAGGTTGCGATCTTGTCTTCGGGACTCCGCTTTAGAGGCAGTCCGTTCCTTGGAAATCTCCGAGGAGAATTATGATGTCGCAGTGCAGCTTTTGGAGAATCGATTTAATAACCGTCGGTTGATATTTCAGGCTCATGTGAACGAGATTCTGGGCCTCAATCTATTGGAAGGTGACTCAGTGGCAGCGCTTCGAGGGCTGTCGGATAAGTTCAATGCCCATATGCAAGCCTTAAAAAATTTGGGGACGACATTTCAGATCGCCTACTTGGGAGTCGATGGCAGAGTTTTTGGAACAGCGTTGCAGGACTTTGGAGGCTATGGATGTGGCCTTGGCCGCTTATGCGCCGGGCACTCAGGTGGGAAGACGTAGAGTCACAAATAACAGTAGAGCGTCCTTTATTATTACTAATTCACCTGCCTCTGCTTGTATATTATGCGGTGGGTGGTCCCATGCAGTTTCTGCATGCCCAAGATTTTTGTCATTGCCCCCTGAGAGCCGCCTCGGCGAGGCTAGGCGACTAGGTCTATGCCAAACTGGCATATGACCTATTTGTCTATGACAAACTAATTTTCGTAGTTGTGGCAGGAGGTGGCATCACAGTCTGTTGCATTTTTTGGAGTTACAGTCTTCCAGCAGCCAGCCTTCTTCTGTGCCGTCTACATCAGCCGCAGCCGAGTGCGCCGAGCCAATAGGCGTTTGACCATCCACGGCTAATGCACTAGTTGCCCAGGGTCGCAGCGGTGAGATAGCCTTACTGGCCACAGCGAACATTCTCATTCGGAGTCGTTCTGGGGTTTTTTTTCCATGCCGGGCTCTTTTGGATTCTGTATCGCAGGTGCGCGTGATTACGTCCCGACTGGCTAGTCAGCTGCAGCTTCGTAGACGCAAATCGTACGTGGCAGTGTCGGGCATTGGCGACACTGGCTTCGCGACAGACGGATTCTCTGTTGATGTGCTCCTATGATCCTATTGCTCTCAATATTCGGCCCTCGTCAACGCTGTAATCGCCACCAACATCACGGACCTCCAGCCTAGTTTTAGCTTGGATGTCTCCAGCTGGAATATTCCGTCAAACCTCACTTTGGCTGATCCCCAGTTCTTTAGACCGCAGCGGATCGATTTACTTATCGGAGCCAGTCTATTCTATGATCTGCTGTGTGTTGGTCAAATCCAGCTCTCAGCTGTCCTACCGGTGCTGCAGAAAACACGGCTTGGATGGGTTGTGTGTGGTGGTGGTTCACATTTGGAGAGAAAGTCGTTCGTAGCCACAGCCCGCAAGGACGTTGTGAAGAGCCCAAGCCAGCTGGACGAGCGCTTAGAGTGTCTGCTCCGTAAATTTTGGGAAATCGAAGACTGCTCCGAGACCATTGTGAAGTGGACGAAAGAGGAATTGGATTGCGAGACGCATTTCGTGCAGAATTCTGCTCGGCTCGAGTCAGGCGCCTACTCGGTGAAGATGCCGTTGAAGGTCAGCTCTGAGTTGCTAGGTGAATCGTACTCACGAGCCGTGCGGCTATTTCTCTCCCTCGAAAGAAAGCTTTGCCGTCAGCCTCAATTAAAGGATCAGTTTGCTATGTTCATAAAGGAGTATTTACATTTGGGGCACATGTCTCCAGTCCCGCCTAGTCCACGACCTGCCAGACAGTATTTCCTGCCACATCACAAGGAGGACAGCTCAACAACCAAGTTCAGGGTTGTTTGTCTGGGTATTCATTGAATCTGGGTATTCAATGAATGACGTTTTGATGTCTGGTCCAGTTATCCAACCAAAGCTTCTGCACATTCTTCTAAGGTTTCGTTGCCATCGAGTGGCCATTACAGGAGATATTTGCAAAATGTACCGATGCATCAGAGTTTTCCCCGAGGACAGCTATCTGCAGTGCATTCTTTGGCGGAATTCAACCCAGGATGAGTTGCAGGTTTTTAAACTGGATACGGTCACTTATGGGACAAAGCCGGCTTCATTTTTAACAATTCGAGCAATGCATCAGTTGGCAGAGGATGAGCAGTCTATGTTTCCAAAGGGTGCCGAAATTCTGCGTCGCGATTTTTATGTTGTTGATCTAATTTCCGGAGGTGACTTCATAGAGGAGGCTACCAACATAATGTGGTGGTGCTAGAATTTTTCTTAAGTGCTCTCTGACGTTCCGGAAGAGGATCGGGAGTCGTTCCTAAGGTTTGATGATGGCAGCAACTTTACGAAGACTCTTGGCCTAGCTTGAGATCCTTCTACTGATCGCTTGCTATTTTCGTTTGAAGGGCTTCAGTCACCCTCGAAGCCCACTAGGCGCATCATCCTCTCCTCAAACGCCCGGCTTTATGATCCAATAGGGCTTGTTGGACCTGTCATTACGAAGGCGAAGATTTTTCTTCAGAAGCTATGCCGTGAGAAGTTGTCCTGGGATGAAAGTCTACCTCAAGCTCTTCACTCCGATTGAGACAAGATTTGCTCCAGCTTCGCCATGGCGCAGCGTGCTGAATTCCCTAGATGGTCACTATCATCACAGTCTGAAGTGGAGATTCATGGATTTTGTGACGCCAGCATCTATGTCGTATCCAAGGGTACCAGGTCAGAAAGTCATTTACTCTGCTCAAAGTCCCGAGTCGCTCCTCTAAAAACAATTACGGTACCGAAACTGGAGTTATCTGGAGCAGAGTTGCACCAGCCTTATGTCGGAACTAAGCCGAGCCTTATGTCGGAAGTAGCTCAGTTGATGGTCTACGATGGGAGGTATTTTTGCTGGTGCCATTCTGCTGTGGCGCTGTCCTGGATTTGGGAGGAGCCCGTTCGTTTTAATATTTTCGTCGCCAATCGAGTTTCATCAATCCAGGAATTGACCAGAACGATGGAATGGCATTATGTTCCTACGTCATTGAAACATCCTCTCGCGTGGTGCTCTTCCCAAGGAGTTAGTTACTGACAACCTGTGGTCCCATGGTCCTGCGTTTCTTCTTGGACTTCAAGACCAGTGGCCAGCAGCGGTTCTATCTGAAAACCCCACTCTGGAGCTAAGGGCAAGGGTTCTGCTAATCAAATCCCCGTACGTTGACGTGACAGCTGGTTCCAAGTACGCCAACTCTTTTCCAGCACTGCAGCGTGTGTTCGCTTATGTGCACAAGTTCTCACAGCGAGTCCGTCACAAGGGTGTCACTGCTAGCGACATCAAGGCTGGAACCCACCTACTATTGCGTCTGGTGTAGCGTGTGTATTTTTGGGAAAGTTTCTAAAACTGTTTCTATGTTCAAAACGTATCTATTGCAGGTTCAGCTTGTTTAGTAAAGCTTTACGGAAATTGTAGATAGCCATGACTTTTTGAAAATATGAGATTAAAAACTCAAATTTAATTGACAAAAATATTGTTTAACCACTGTTGGGAATAATGTTCGTATATTCCAGTAACAGAAGTGGTTAGGTGCATCCAAGTGATTTGATAGAACTAAAACTCAAGTTAACATGTTTATGCTTATAAATATGTATGTTCATAAGTGAGTAGAAGATTTATAGCTCGCTCTCTCTGAGTAGATATAGGTTGCCAGATTGGTATATTATATTTACTAACATAATTCGACACTTTTGCTTAATCATAATATAATAATCTGAATATTGACATTTTTAATATAGACCAAGTTGTCTAACGAATTCGCAGTGTTTCTTTTTACATAAATTCTTTGTTGGTAAGTCTGCGACATTCATTTCAGTATTTACATATTTCAAAGATATTTCATTAAACTTGACTTTTTCTCTGATGTAATGGTATTTAATATCTATGTGTTTAGTACGTTTATGTTGGACAGGATTTGTTGCGATATGCTGCACACTGGTGTTGTCACAATTTATAGTCATGGGATATATATTTGGCCACTCTGTGCTGCTCAAGGCGACTACGCTCTGCTTTGCTGACGCCCAAGAAAATACGCCTCCAGCCATGAAAAATGTGTACCCTGAGTATGATTTCCTGTCCAGCTTGTCATTTGCCCAATCAGCGTCGGTAAAGCCATCGACTGAGACATCGGATTTGCAGTAGTGAAGACTCAGATCTACGGTTCCAGAAAGGTAGCGTAATACGTGCTTCGCTGCGGATTCATGTTCCATGTGTGGGTCTGTGTTTCTTTGCGACAATTTGCTTATAGAGTGCAAAATGTCTGGTCGGCTTATAACTGCCAAATACATAAGCGAACCAATTAGTGATTGATAAGTTCTTATATTTACCTTTTTACAACTTTCGTTCGGGCATTGAGTTTGGAAATCAGAGTCAAGCGGAGTTGACGCGGTTCGGCAATTTTCCATACCAAATTTTTCCAAAAGTGCTAGAATGTATTTTTTTTGATTTAGCCGTATTTCGCCCTGCTTGCCATCTCGCTCTATTTCCATTCCAAGAAAATAGCTTAATGGTCCTCCGTCTTTCATATCGAATTTAAGGGAAATCAGCTTTTTAATTTCTTCAATTTGATCCTCACTTGGACAAATTATGATGAGATCATCTACATAGACTGCAATGTAACTGTACTCCTTTTGCTGCATTCGTGTGTATAGACATGCTTCGTTTTTACAGCGTTGGAAACCAATAGCTTTTAATGCCTCATTTAGAGTGTCATTCCAGGCCCGTCCGGACTGTTTGAGTCCATAAATTGCTTTTTGCAGTTTCAAAACTTTTTGGGGATTGTTCTTGTTGACAAAATTTTATGGTTGTGTTAAGTAGACATCTTCATCTAGCTTGCTGTTAAGGTATGCATTAGAGACATCTATTTGGTGCATGAATAATTGTTTTTCCACGGCGATAGCTAATAACATGCGAATTGTCTCGTACCTTATAACTGGAGAGTATGTTTCCCAGTAATTCACACCAAATTGTTGCCCACAGCCTTTGGCAACCAAGCGGTATTTAAATCTCTCTATTTCGCCTTCTCTGTTTCTCTTGATGCGAAAAACCCATTTTGAGCCGATTGGCTTTATACCATGGGGTGGATCCATAAAAATTCTCCGATTTTTGCATGAGTTATTAGGCTCCTTGCCAGTTCAATAATTGTACGGTTTGCGCGTTCAGCAACACCGTTTGGCTGGGGTGTATAAGGGATAGTTAATTGTCTTTTAATTCCGCATTCATTTAAATAATTTTCAAAATCTCTATTTATGTATTCTCGACCATTGTCACTTTGCAAGCATTTTATTCGTTTGTTCGTTTGGCATTCTACGTATGTTTTAAATGACTTGAACTTATTAAAAACTTCATTTTTCGTATGCATAAAATAAATGTGTATTTTTCGCGAATAGTCATCTATAAATGTAACAAAATAGCGATTACCTCCTAATGATTTGGAGTTCATTGGTCCACATACGTCGGTATGGATTAATTCGAGTAATTCTTTGGTCGATCGATTTGCTTTTTGTGGAAATGGTTTTGCACATATCTTAGCTTTGTTACATGTATCGCAATTTATATTTACGCTAATGTTTTTGATATTCATTCCAGTCACTTGTTTATCATTTTCTAAGTTTTGTAGGCTTTGAAAATTTAAGTGTCCAAACCTATTATGCCATTTTATCGCATTTTCGTTCAACATATAAACCGCATTGCTTTGCATTTTTGTTTTGAACGTGTATAAATTTGTGTCTCGAACAGCGGTTAGCATTGTTTTTCCATGTTTGTTCTTTACTACAGCTTCGTTGTGCCCAAACGTTATAAAGTTTTCCCATTCAGCTGCTTTGCACACTGACAAAAAATTCATTTGCAAATCTGGAACATACAGCACATCTCGGAGTTCAATATCTATACCTTTAATTTTGAACGTTACTGTGCCAATACCTGGTGACTCTATATATTTTTTATCTGCTAACATAATAATTGATTTTTTGCTTTTGAGAGATTTAAACATGCTTTTTACACAACACATATGAGAGGTAGCTCCACTGTCAACACACCATGTATCAAATTTTTGGCTGACAACGCCGCTTTGAGAGTGCATTAGACAATTATTTGATTGCTGCTCTTTATCTCTCTCATTCTTTGGTTTGCTTCGACACTCGCTGGCACGGTGGCCATATTTCTTGCAATTGTAGCACTTGCCCTCAAACGGTATTCTGGCGTGATCTCGGTCGTCACCCTTATCTGTATTCTTTTTGCGGTTTTTTTGGATTTTGTCTCTTCTATCAATTTTTCTTTGATCTTCATGATTTTTTGCATGCACATGTGAGTAAACCGTTTTGTTTGTTCGATCTCGTTCATCTCTTTCTTCTCTTCGCGCCCCTTCTTCTAGAAGTTTCAGTTTTACGTTTTCAAATGATGGTAATTTGTCACGTGTTTCGATTGCCACAACAAAGTTTTCAAAATTATTTGGCAAACTAGTCAACATCATTATAACTTTCAACTCGTCATTGATATTAATATCTAATTCGGCCAATTTGTCTGTGATTTCAACAAAAGAGTTTACATATTCAGCCACATTACCACCTTGGCTCATGTTCAGACGCAAAAGTTTTTGGTAGAGTTGAACTTTTCTCACTGGACCAACGGGCATGTAAATTTCTTTGAGTTAAAGCCACGCTTCAGAGGACGTTCTGCAAGATTTAATATGCATCAGCTGAGACGGTTTTATATTCAGTATAATTGAAGCTAACGCTTTTTGGTCAATATTATTCCACACCGCAGAGTCCGTTGAGTCTGTTGGTCTTTTAAGTTTACCACTGACAATGTCCCATAGATCAGAGGTTATTAACACACTGCGCATGACCATACGCCACATATTATAGTTATTATCACCGAGTTTCTCAATTTGCAGAGACACACTCATTTTGGTAAATTCAACAATTTTTATACTTTGAGCTCCTTTAGCAAATTTATATTTCAGTTTAAATTTCGCCAATTTACTTCACTCCGAATGACCGGCGCTTCTGGGCCCATAACCTTTTGTTGGGAATAATGTTCGTATATTCCAGTAACAGAAGTGGTTAGGTGCATCCAAGTGATTTGATAGAACTAAAACTCAAGTTCACATGTTTATGCTTATAAATATGTATGTTCATAAGAGAGTAGAAGATTTATAGCTCGCTCTCTCTGAGTAGATATAGGTTGCCAGATTGGTATATTATAATTACTAACATAATTCAACAACCACCTATAATAAATTCAATAAAATTATTTCGAGTTTTCACTGATTTCAACAAGAAAATACAAATCTTCCATAGGAAAATGATTGGGTAAAAATCATAAAAGACTAAAAATTAATGTAGAAAATCTGAGATTTTAACTTTGAATGAATATTCCAAAGATATGGTAACTGCCAGATACCATTTTTTAATTTTAGTTGGTACATATACATTTTAAAAAAGATATGTACTAGAAACAATGTTGGTCATCGCCATTACTCAGCCTACATAATTCAATATATGGTAAAATTTGATCAATTTCTTCTCTTAGGTGTACCGCGGAAACTGTGGGTGATAGAACCTATGTTTGTTCTGGACTTTGGTTCAGGGGAGCCTAAAGGTTATGGAGCAGGTAAAATTATGCGTGGAGAAAAAAAAAAGTTGGAAATTGTCGGCCTATGTAATTAAGTCCTTCCGATACGGAGATCGATCAAAGAAGCCAGAGGCCGGCCAGAAGGCTGTGGACCGGATGGACTCACAGGATGGAGGATACTCCAAATAGGACAAAGTAATAGGAAAAAGTGAAAATACATAAAAAAGCTATCACTATCAAAGCAGACTGTTGATTTACCCATACTATGTAACAAGCATAAATATTTACATGGATTGTCTCTGAAATCATTCAAAGCCCTTGCTTTCCATTGGTATTATCAGTATTATCAGGGATTATCAGTGCCCAAAAAATCTATAAAGGAAGACGCAACGTACCTGTTATATATATATTCTAAATTTAAAATTTTCAAGTCCTCTTTCTTATACTAATGTTACTATACATTGCATTCGACAACATTATGGGCAACTAAGTAAATTCACAAATATAGATACATACTTTAATAAAGACGATAGTAGTCGTTGATTTTCATCAAGATCCCTACAGATAGTAGCATAATACAATCAATCCTTTCTCAAAAGCAAGAATTTACAACAACTATTCGGGAGCAGCAACAAAACAGCAGCAGAAATATTAAGCAAAAATTCGGGACGCGCGGGTGAATCTATATGCCCTCCGCTTCACGTATTTGACAAAGAAGTACAAAGCTGGGAGTCGAACAATCATCACTCAAACAATCATCGCAACATTTTAACGCATATTCGGTCAGTGCAGATCTGGAAGAAAAAGCCAACTTCTTTTCGTGGTGCGATATATCAATATTTGAATTTCCAAAAAACTACAAGCAACTCACAGACAAGCTCACGGAGCATTTCACAACCAAGCGTCATATTGTTATGAGTTCTTTAAAAGAGAGATGAATCATTCACAAACACATAGAGCGTGGGTAGCCGACATGCGCGGGATCGCTCGAGAATGTAAGTTTGTGTGCAACGCAGAATGTTGTTTGTTAAGCAATGTAGATGAAATGATCCGGGATCAAATTTCGTAGAAACAGAGCTATTGCTGGTAATCTCCATCATATTTTGTGATGTCGACAGGTGGTATTACAAACGACGATGCGGTAGTGAGTTTTTGCGTTTATACTAAATTCGATTGTGGTTCTTCGCTTAGAAATGAAAAATATTCTGCTCGTAAAACTGGAAATCTTTCATCGATGTGTCCATCATTTGGTTCCAGGTCTATGAGGTCATGGTACCTCGTGACGATTTCCTTCCACAGCTCGAACGCGGTTGCACAGAAAATCTTCAAGATCATCTAACCGACCTGCCGCTGTGACAGGCCTGACAATGATGGTATTCCATCCGAAAATATGGCTTCATATTTTTTCACCAGGTCTTCTAGCTCCTTGGCCTTTGGAAATATAGAGCGAGGCAGACATTAAACTACAGCTTGTAGGTAGTTTGTTGCAAAACTTAGATGATAATGGTGCTTAATTCCGGTTCACTTTTCTGTCTTTTTTATAAAACTTAAAGTCTCTAATATGCAATTTTATTTATTAGTGGGATGTATTTCTGCCAGCAGCATAAAATCCGTTCTCCGTTCCAAACCAATTGTGTCAACCAACCAAGATTAATTGAATTGGGCCTTGTATTTGCTCAACCAATCCTGTATCTCTCTTTATTTTTGATCGTAGTCATTCGATGCTTCTTAATGCTGTTAAAGCTTTTTGGAAGAGTGGCATATTTATCTCGGTAGAGAATACCAATCTGGTAACCAATTTTTTGCAGGTGTCCCCAATATTCTGATTGATGGTTTGTCGATAGGCAGATATACATTTTTGCTGAAGTTGCATGTTCCTTGGATGCTCCATCCTAGATTACATTTTGACGCTGTTAAGCATATTGGTACTGTTATGTCCATATTCCATTCATCTTAAAGTATGGCTCCGAACTGAGCTCCGAACGCTGAGTGTTGCTCCCGCCTGAAGAACCGTCAATAGGAATCACTAATACGTAATCAGCCGAAACCTTTACCAACCACCACCACCTATACATGATGACAACCATGCAGGACTTCAAGTATTTCACATCAACCTCTGCCTGACCACAGCAAGCGACTGTTCAATTCATTCAGAATTTATTCCGACTTTTTATACGTTCTTGACTACGACTCTGGGACCTACCGTTACGCCCGCGAGTTCAAGTTAGACGTAGTGGTCGCATAACGCTCTAAGGACGAACATTTGGTAACCCCAACGTGATACGTTTCTAATTTATCACAATACACAAGCCACAAGCCACACGGCAGTTCATTATAAACATCATAAACATCAATCGAAACCAGACTCCGTAATCCAAATGCTAATTGATGAGAAAATTGAGGGCAAGCTCCATTCGTGCACGAAGTCCTGAGAATGAGTAGGCCTCCGGAAGGAAAGCAATTATACAGAAAAATAATAAATGTCTTAACAAAACTTGATTACGTATTTTTAGATAGCACAACAAACTGGCCTATAGACTTCAGAAAACTGCCAGACTTTTTTTTGACTTTGGGGTAACCTAAATATCACTCCACGCTATTTAATAAACACCAGATTAGATAATATGCACCGGACCTCTTATCTGACTACTCTCCTGTATTAGTAACTCTTCTCCATAGCCCCAAACTAATTAACCACCCATCTTAACAGCCAAGCTCTAAACATCTAAGATGCTATTCATGGAAACCTGCCATTCAATTGAAGCAAAACTCATGCGCATGTACATACGCTAGCGCACAGAAAATCAATCACCGAAGATTATACAATACATAGATGGGACATAAGTTTTCAAAAAGGTCAAATTATTTTATTGGCATATGCATTGGATTCCATTTTTAGCACTCTTTATATTAATGAGTAAAGAAAAACTTGTGCTTTTATTTGAATGTGATTATCAGATTCAGCTAATACTTAGAGAAATTAATGGAAAAAAACGATCATTATATTAATTTCAAAATTTGGAAAAGACAAGACAAGATGGAAACATCATTATAGTCAATAAGCCTGTGGCCTTGTCTCTCAAAACTTTCCTATAAATTCATCTCATTTTGCATAACACCATACATCAGAGTCGAAAAAATTATCAATTTGGCTTCTGCAAAATTCATGGAACAATAAATCAGATTAATCGCATAACAGAAACACAAAATCAACAGTTCTGAAGTGCGATATCCTTCGACGTTTTGACAAAGTCTGCCTAGATGGATATGCATAAAATAACAGCCCTACCGCCAGGGTTTACTTGAGTCCTACCAATACAATAAAACTTTTTCGGTAAAATAAAGTGCAACAACATCTGAAGAGTCTTTAGTGAAGACTACACTCAGGAGTTCCTCAAGATAGTGCCCTAGGTCCCACACTATTTGTTTTTTATACTGCTGACATTCCCACGAATGAGTGTCTAACTGCATCCACGTTTGCTGACAACAATGCCTAAGGCGCTCCAAATGCATAACTCGAGCCACAAAGCAACTAGTTTCCCGTAGGTCTGATCTCCACTTTTTTTATGATAGTTTTCGTGCAGTTCAGGCCGTTAAGGATCTTATAGCTGCGTAAGCATTATTTTTAAACGTATTAGCCTCTGCTGAATGCGTTGTTTCATATAATATTATTCATTTCTGACAATGCCCAAATAATTTTCACAACTAAACATCGAACTTCTAACTGTAAACCAATTTCCAAACTTCTCCATGCTTATGGTCAAAAAAATAAACATAAATGTTTAAAAGCAGCATTTAAAGGTCAATTGTTTATTATTCTCTCCAATACATTTATGGGCCATTTCTCTTAAGCCGAGGTTTAATGGTCAATTGATAATTATAAATCAACAATCATATTTCGAGAGTTATCAAGATTTATCACACGGCAAAAGAGGTTTAGCTAAAGTGATTTTAAAAAGTTTGTAAACAAAAAAAATATAGGGTAGTTACTTACTAGTTACTCATAAAAGTTACTTTTTATACCCTTGCAGACGGTATTATAATTTTGGTCGAAAGTGTGCATCGCAGGGACGGGGTCATCTCCGACCCTATAAAGTGTATAAATTCTTGATCAGGATCATCTCCTATCTATCCTAGTCGATATAAGCATGTTCGTCTGACCGTCTGTTTCTACGCAAACTTGTCTCTTAGTTTTGAAGCTATCGAGTTGAAACTTTGGATTTCTTCTTTTGTTTGCAGGCAGTATATAAGTCGGAACGGGATCGGTCGACTGCATTATAACTGATTGATTGGAAATGCCATAACTTTCCGGATCCGCCCGAAGTTTCCTTCTTTCCTTTTTTGTTTTTAAGTAAACTTCATGACTTATTTAATTTGGCGCTCAAGTAAAACGATGAATAATAAAATTAACTTCATTGCTACGCTATTGATATTTTTTAATAGCGGCCCAATAAGTAGACGAGTGTCAGTTCAGATTTTCAATATTTTATTTTGGGGTTCAATTTAGAGTTAAATTGCCACAGTCGCTCAAATCAATGCCAAAAATACAAGTAAATGAAAGCTTAGCAATAGAAACTCAAAACAATGCAATTGTTTATCATTTCGTTGGCAAGAGGCGAGGAGGAGGACCGAACAAGTGCATGATGAGTGTGCAGCAGCTCTCAAAAAGCTCCCAAAAGCGCATTCCCTACAAATACCACTAAAGGTCATGCGAACGGGGGAGAAACAAACAAAAAAAAAAACTGCTGATAAACCCGCCGCTGCTCCTCCGTTTCAGAATTAATAAATTACTTCAAATAGTTTCGCCTTTGGCTTTGTTTTCATAAGTTGATATACCATTGCAATTATGTATCAGCTTATATTATTATATATTTGTATGTATATCAGATCGTATATAGTTGACCGATCCTTATGAGAATTTCACCATTCAATCAATTTTCTAAAAAAAAATTTTGGAAACAGCCCCAAGCATCTTTAAAAATAGCAAGGTAATTGAATCCAAGTTTCGAACTTTCAGTTTTCCATTTCAAGTTATATACTGGTGCAACAGAAAGAAGGATATGTGCAAAGTTTACAGTCGATAGCTTCAAAACTAAGACAAATTAGTTCGCGTAGAAACAGACAGACGGACATGCTTATATAGACTCAGAAGGTGACCTTGTAATGATCGAGCAATTTTTTAAGTGTACGCATCATAACCCACGATTAGGAATACGATTGCTTTTTTTGCAGCCCTTTCCGCAAAAAAGTATTACTTGTCGAATAAAAGGTCCTTTACTGCCAAAGTTGGGACCAAAATTGCTGATTTAGAATATCAATGCGTGAAACACTTACTGTGTTAAAAAATAATCTTACAATTTTTTTCTTTTCTAAATAAAATACTTTTTAGGAGTAAATATAATATGTATAAAGCTTAGAAGAACATACTATAAAGTTAACATTAAATAAAGAAAACTCACATTCTTTAAGATTATTTTGAATTGGTGTTCCAGTTAATATAATACGTTTACGTGTTTTTATTTTGGCAACCGCTAGGCTTATTGCTGATCTGCTATTTTTAATAATATGTCCTTCATCGCAGATTACAATGTCTGCGCCTGTAATTATTTTTAAATTATTTACTTTCCTTAAATACAATTTTTACCTTATTTACCTGGATTTAACA
This sequence comes from Drosophila ananassae, assembly GCF_017639315.1. NCBI lineage: Eukaryota > Metazoa > Arthropoda > Insecta > Diptera > Drosophilidae > Drosophila > Drosophila ananassae. The sequence goes on along the minus strand of NC_057929.1, from coordinate 20,328,058 downwards.
AATATTTGTTTACTGCTTCTCTAATGCTCTCCAATTTAGAATATGCGGAACTTCCTCGATATTTGTATGAGTGGTAAAATACAAGAGTACGAAAAGCCTCATAACCTACTAATAAGCAACCAGCTCTTTCATGTGTAGATAGAGACCATTCCTCTAAAATACTTAGCTTATCCACAATATCGCTGAAAGTAAAAAATGTCGCTTCATAAGATTTAAAATATATATATAGAAAATATATATACAAAGTTTTTTCATTATATCTAATACAAGTACAAGAAAAGATAAAATATATTAGTAGGAACATATAAATATATATAATTAATATATAATAAATTATATCAGCAGAAAACAAGAAAGGAAAGCTAACTTGCAAAGGAGCCGAAGTTTATATACCTTTGCAATTCGGTAGCAGCTTATATTATATTATATGAATATCGGATCGTATATAGATGGCCGATTCTTATGAGAATTTCACCATCAAATCAATTTTCTAATAAAAATGTTGGAAACAGTCCCAAGCAGCTTTAAAAATAGAAAAGTTGTGCCATTTCCGATCGTTAAGTTTTATGGCAGCTATAGGATATAGTCAGCCGATCTTTATGAAATTTGTCAGATCGGATTACTTTGATTACCCATAACCAATTCCCATCTTTCTAACTTAAAACAAAAAGGAAGGTTAACTTCGCGCAGAGTCGAAGTTTATATACCCTTGCAGTTAAGGTTGTGCCATTTCCGATCGTGCAGGTCTATGGCGGCTATACGATATAGTCGGCCGATCCTTATGAAATTTGGCAGAACAGATAAGATTGCCAAAAATGAAATCCGTAGATCGTCTCTTCGTTCTAGCTTAAAAGACACCAAAGCTATGCCAATTCCAATCGTTCAGTTATATGGCAGATATAGGATATAGTCGGCCGATCCTGATGAAATTCTGCAAATCAGATTATTTTGTCCAAAATGGAACCAAGTCCCATCTTTCTAACTTAAAAAACACCAAAATTATTCCAATTCCCATCGTCCTATGACAGTTATTTCGCTAACTTGCTGGATCTGAGTGTTGTTCAAAGCTATCAAAGGCAATGATTGTCATTGCATGATTTTTATTTTTTTTCGTTAATTTCAATTCGCTACTCAGATAACTACACAGGAGCACCTACTCCAACTCGGAGTTCTATTTTAAAATGTAAGGAAAAGGGTATCCTTCAGGATTTGAAGAGGGTCCAACGAGCCCTCCAGCCAGTGTCAATAGGTGGACGAGTCATACTCGACGTGCCTCATGCTGAGTTGATCGCCATGTACGAGAACTTTAAGGCCATCCACGGGGAGCTTGAAGAATTGGATATTTCAAAGATCAGCAGCGACCTTCGATGGACCGAGTCTGATTTCGTGCCGAAATCGAGCATGAGACTTCGCTGCGCTTTGCTCGAATTGCTGCCCATTCCACCCTAGCCCGCGGAGTTTCCACCATTCGGGCCGACGAAGCGTTTGGTCGGAGCTTCCAAACCTTGCCTTCTCTTCCCTTCCCTACTTTCAGCGGAGGATATTCGGAGTGGCCTGAGTTTCACTCGCCTTTCTCAACAATCGTGGGCTGCAATCCTCACATAAGTGAAGTTGAAAAGCTGCAGAGGTTGCGATTTTGTCTTTGGAATTCAGCTTTAGAGGCAATTCGTTCTTTCGAAATCTCCGAGGAGAGTTATGATGTCGCGTTTGGAAAAACGATGAAATAACCTCGGTTGATTTGTCAGGCTCATGTGCACGAGATTCTGGGCCTCAATCTATTGGAAGGTCACTTCCACCTGCAGCGCTTCGAGGGCTGTCAGTAAAATTCAATGCATCATTAATCATCGGCTGCATCATTGTCCAGGTGCTCCTTCAAAGATTGGACCCAGCCACATAGGCCAAGTGGGAGGAAGGTCAAAATGCATCGAACTCATCCCTACTTGGAAGTCAATGGCAGAATTTTTAAGTATAAGTATTCTGCGTTTAAAAAGGAGTATTTGGAGTTGGGTCATATGTCTACAGTCCCTAATTCACGACTCACCTAACCGTATTTTCTACCGCATGACTGTGTTTTTTAAAGAGGGCAGTTCCACAACCAAGCTGCAGGATCCTGCAGACCTGTATGTCCTAACGGTAGCCCATTTTTTAACTGGTGGTCCGTCAGTCAGGTTACAAAGCTGAATTTCAACCGTATGAACAGCCGGCAGCGTGTGTCTTTTCAGGAGCTGACCTTGTGGGCCCAATGGAAGGAGGTGTATTTAAGCCTTCTACAGCAGCGCTCAAAATGGCATGCGACCGGCCCTACCTTGGCAAATAAGAACGAGATAAGATAACAAATAAGATAGTCAAGAACGAGAATCTACCCCCTATTAAGTGGACGGGATTTAGCGAACTTTTGCTTAGCTTTGCGAATAAAAACAGTGAACAATTGGAAATATATTTAAATACACGACCGATCTGCTCGACTTCTACACTAAAAACACTAATATAATATAAACAAAATTTTTATTTTCCTTTGTCAATGACTGTATGTTTATTTGCACTCCCATGCTACTAAAAGAACGTCAATTAAAATTAATATTAATTCCTAAATATTACTTTTAAATGTAGTCCAAATGAATAAGTTCAGATATAACATTCTTTTATTAAATTTTTTTTATATATGCACATAATAAATAGATATAAACTAAATAGATAATTTACCGAAACGCTTATTAATCAAATTGTATTATGCGATAAGATATATTTATGAATATTTAAATAGAAATCTTCAATATGCCTATATTAATAAGTATATGAGTTTAATAAAGAGTATATGTATAAGTAACATATTTGAGTATATACTTTGAGGGTATAAAACTATATAAGCATAACCGTCGAGCTTAGTCTAAGATGTATACATTGAACCTTGTATAAGATCATGCCAAATTGTATGTAACAGAAGCAAAAAGAGTCCTACAAAAATAAACTGTCTTCGCACCCAAATCCCCTCGCTCAGGGATTGACTCGGGTTTCTAGCAGATCCCGCCTGCGACGCAACGGCCTTCCAACCCAGCAATCGATTTTTAGGGCCGTCTAACTCTGTATCAGTTAACATGACTGTTAGTTAAGTTAAAAATATAAGATTTGATACACCTCTTGTTAGTCTCCCAAAGAGAAGATTCAAGAAATAAAAGTAACGTTAAAAAAAAAAACAATGTAACAGGAGAAAGGAATCATCTCCGACCCAATAAAGTATTTATATTCTAGGTTAGCATCTACAGCCGAGTCGATATCTGTCTGTCCATCTGTCTGTATAAATGGTCATTTCAAGTTTTTTTTTAGCGTAGGTGGAAAGATCAGAAATGTAGGCCCACAGAAGTGGAGGTGGAAAAATAGGTACGGGGGTTTTCTTATTTTAGCTACATATAACCTTCTGCGTCAATTGGCTACTTCAAAACTATTGGCTACAATTTTTTTAGAAGTTTTAATATGGTTACTACACGAAAGGAGTAAGTTTTTTGTTCGAATATGTGTTAAAGTACTGCGAACATTTTTATAGATATGAATCCCGAAAGAAAAATGTTATAACTGCGAGGACATTTCAAGAGAGAGTGTAGGAATCGCTTAAGATTAAAAGCGATTAGGAGCAAGTTGCTCAGTCATTCACAGTTTCGGCAATGGCAGAGACGAACAAGATACCAATACCAACTGGTGCGTGGATTCCACACCTCATAAGGAGGATGTAAAGTTGGCAGATCACAGCTTTCTAAATACAGTCGGCAAGTGGGACGTGGTGTTTTTGTCGTGGTGTAGTGTTTGGTGTTTTGTTTATGTTTTTAGTTGATAGTAAATGTGGTTTCGCAGCAGGACGTTGCGAAGTGGTAGTTTGGCATAATAGAAATTGCCATCTGAAATATGCAATTTTGCCTAACATTATTAAAACAAGAAAGGAAGGGCGGAGCCGAAGCAGCTTATTATACATACAGGGTGCTCCATCTTTTATGTCGGTATGTAAACATGGAATAACTTTGAGAAAAAACAACCGATTTCTATAAGTAATGTATTTTTATTCAGTTTGGTTCCTTACAATTTTTTTGAGCTAGTTTTTGAAAACAATATCAATTAAGTGGCCACCTTTATTAGCAATTGCAAAATGACTCCTTTTTTCTGCGTTTTCCATTATCGGTGGATGTTGGCTCATTATGTCTGCCCGCAAATTCGTGAGAAAGGTCTAAATGGTTACTGGTTTCAACAAGACGGTGCACCATGCCACACTACAAGCGCAACAATTGCATTTCTGCAACGAAAATTCCCGGGACGTCTGGTGTCAAAAAGACGCGACATTGATTGGCCACCCAGATCTTTTTGTAGGGTTATCTGAAAAGCAAGGTTTACGCCAACCACCCTCAAACTATTGACGAGCTCAAGACAAACATTCGTGCTGAAATCGACGCTATAACACCCGAAATGCTAGGAAAGGTAATGGAAAACGCAGAAAAAATGAGTCATTTTCTAATTGCTAATAAAGGTGGCTACTTAATTGATATTGTTTTCAAAAACTAGCCCAAAAAAATTGTAAGGAACCAAACTGAATAAAAATACATTACTTATAGAAATCGGTTGTTTTTTCTCGAAGTTATTCCATGTTTACATACCGACATAAAAGATGGAGCACCCTGTATATCGGATCGTATATAGTTGGCCGATCCTTATGAAAATTTCCTTATGAAAATTTCACCATCAAATCAATTTTTTAATAAAAATGTTGGAAACAGCCCCAAGCATCTTTAAAAATAGCAAGGTTGTGCCATTTCCGATCGTTCAGTTGCATGACAGCTACAGGATATAGTCGGCCGAACCTTATGAAATTTGGCAGATCGGTTTAAGTGGCAATTTCGATTAATCAGTTATATGGCAGCTGTAGGATATAATCGACTGATCCCGGCCGTTCCGACTTATATACGGTCTGCAAACAAAAGAAGGACATGCTTATATTGACTCAAGAGGTGATCCTGATCAAGAATATATATGTTATATGTTGCAGCAGCACAGCGAGTTTCGGTTTTGCACACACGACGACCAAATTGCAAGTGTCACTGCCGGCGTCGTCCCTACTTCTTTCTATCCTTACCACCGAACCACACTCGGTGACAGCGACACTACACTGTCGCCCTGCTAAAACGACAATTCTTAAAGCGACAACACACACACACACAGAACCAATCACAGTGAAATTAATGACTGTGCAATATTCCTATAAGGATGACATTAGCATACCCATACACTCATACCAACTTCCCAACATTCTCAGTGTGCGCCGACACGGCCATCCAGACCATTACACGACCTCGTGCAATTTTTCCAAAAATGTTTTGTTACCATTCAATCAACTTATAACAGTTTATTCAAATATAACTTCTCATTTCTCATCAAACTTTATAATTTTCATTACAAATTACATCTTCAAATTTCTGTGTCGCCGCCTCTGGAAAGGCGATTCACACAGTTAGCAATATTTTAATTGTAAGGATAAACATCAAAACTCTTTTTTTTTAACTCTGTAGATTTTGACATTCAAGAAGGTGGAATAATTAAAAACCTTTCCAAAGACGTAAAGAATTTTTCGATAGCTTCAGTGGCTCTGAAGTTATACGTATTTTTAATTTACAAAGGTTTTGGAATTTGGTTAGTTTAAAAATTTTAATAAAAAATTTGCCCAAAAATGTATTTTAAATCCAAAATTGTTTCGTAGTTGTGGGAAACCAAATTATTTTAACAAATTAACAGATGAGAGGCCTATCCTTATGAGAGTTCCACTATATAATAAATTATTAAAAAACAAGAAAGGAAAGCTAACTTCGGGCGGAGCCGAAGTTTATATACCCTTGCAGTTGAGTCGCAGTCCGCTAGGTGGCGACACGCATCTTATATTATTAGATATATAGCGGATCGTATATAGTTGGCCGATCCTTATGAAACTTGGCAAATCGAATTATTTTGCCAAAAGAGGAATCCATTGAAACTCCCATCCTTCTAACTTGAAAAACAACGAAGTTATAGCATTTCCGATCAATCAGTTATATGACAGCTATAGGATATAGACGGCCGATCCTGATGACATTTAGCAGATCATATAAGTTGGCCCAAATTAGAATGCGCAGAAAGTCCCATCCTTCTAACTTGAAAAACAACGAAGTTATAGCATTTGCGATCAATCAGTTATATGGCAGCTATAGGATATAGTTGGCCGATCCTTATGAAATTCGACAAATCAAAATATTTTTCCCAAAATAGAATCTGTACCAAATCCCATCTTTCTAACTTAAAAAACACCAAAGTTATGCCAATTTCGATCGTTCTATGACAGCTATAGGATATAGTCGGCCGATCCTTACGAAATTGTACATAAGATATTTTGGTAAAATATAACATGTGTAGAAACTCCCAACCCTCTAACTTAAAAAACACCAAAGTTATGGCATTTCCGATCAATCAGTTATATGGCAGCTATAGGATATATTCGACTTATATACTGCCTGCAAAGGAAAGAAGGGTTTGTGCAAAGTTTCAACTCGATAGCTTTAAAACTGAGAGACTAGTTTGCGTAGAAACAGACAGACGGACAGACGGACATGCTCATATCGACTCAGGAGGTGATCCTGATCAAGAATATATATTCTTTATAGGGTCGGAGATGTCTCCTTCACTGCGTTGCACACTTTTGACCAAAATTATAATACCCTCTGCAAGGGTATAAAAAACAAGAAAGGAAAGCTAACTTCAGCGGAGCCGAAGTTGATATACCCTTGCAGTTAAGCAGAAGCTTATATTATTATTATTATATATATCGGATCCTATATAGTTGTCCGATCCTTATGAGAATTTCACCATCAACAAAATTTTTAATGAAAATATTGGAAACAGCCCCAAGCATCTTTAAAAATAGAATGGTTGTGCCATTTCCGATCGTTCAGTTATATGGCAGGTATAGGATATAGTTGGCCGATTCTTATGAACATAGGATTAGATTGCCCAAAACGGAAACCGTAGACAGTCCCATCATTCTAGCTTCAAAAACAACAAAGTTAAGCCAATTATCCTAATAAAATTTTTCAAATCGGATAAGATTTCCCAAAATGCAATCTGTACTAAGTCCAATCCTTCTAACTTATAAAAAAAAAAAACAAAGTTATACTTCATTTCTTGAATAACTTCTGAAAGAAATGTCGAAACGGGTCGGTTAAAGTACCAATCTTGTGAGTCTTCTCATTAAGACATGAGACACTGAAACACAAAGCAGAATTACATCAAAAGTTGCCATCAAGCAACAAAGTTCGAGGTTAGCCGAGTGGAGAGCGTCGTGGTTCCTAACACGGAGGGCCTGGGTTCGAGTCCAAGTTGAGTCAATGTTTACGTTTTACTTTTTAAGCCCTTTTTTATTTGGATTTTATTTTTAAATAAATAAACTAAAATCTAAAAACATATACTCCATATTTTTTAGGGTATTGACCAAATATATGCAGACTCCAAAAAGCAAAGTTGCCAATCAAATACACACACATGTATAAGTAAATGCAAGCTTCACAGGAGGCTGTACAAAATGGGTAGCTGCACTTACAGGACTATATCTTGAGTTAACGGATTTTGCCAGATATGAGCGAAATATCAAAAGTTGCGTCATCTCAAAAGCTATCTACACGTGCAACATAAAAAGGATCAGTGGAGAAATTTTGAAAAATAATTTTTTTTCTTAAAAAAAAAGTTTATTTTCAGTTTATTTTTTTTTTTTTACTACATAGACGTTTGGTCTCAAAGAAAGTGAAATTGATATTTATAAAACCATTTCAACGGTGTAAAGCTCTTTTTAATATCTTTCTTAATTATAAAGTTATGAATTTTGTCATTAACAAAGTTTTTTTAATTTTTTGACGTAAGATTAAGGTATTTCAAAAAGTTGTAGAACAATAGTTGCTCATATGATAGTAACAAACATTTTCCAATTTTTTTCAGCATTTTTCAGACTTAGTGCAAACAGACAAACCGACAAACCGACGCAAACTGGCTTCATTTTGAAGAAGAAGAAAAAATCTAATTTTTCAAATAACTTCTGAATGAAATCGGATCGGGTCGATTGAGGTACCAATCGACGCGAATTTAGCTCTAGAATGCGAATATATAAAAATATCTGGGGACTAAAATGTGTCCACCAGCCCACTTTAGTGATTAATCATTTTTTTACTTTCACCCTAATTTCTCCCAAACCAAATAACTTTTGGAATATGTTTCGATTATCTAATTGAGTTTCTAATTATCTAATTGAAACAATACCTTTCGATTGGTATATCATTCATTTGGATCGGTTGCCTACAGAAAATTTTTAATTCTTCGGCTATATATAGAGTTTCCTCGCGCACGCCTAGGCATGCAGGTCGTCACCTCGTGGACTTCCATTCACAGTGATGCGCCACACGCCATGATAAAAACAATTATGATAAACAAATTAAGGCACCTATACTGTCTCTTGCAACAGTTTCTTTTACATGATTTCAATACTGTCTCTTTCAACAGTGTCCTTTACATTACTGTCTCTTTCAACAGTTTCTTTTTCATTTCTGTCTTTTTCAACAGTTTCCGTTACATACTTTCATTACTGTCACTTTCAACAGTGTCTTTTTCATTACTGTCTCTTTCAACAGTTTCTGTTACATTTTTTTCATTCTTTAAATCCTTATTACAACTTTCAAATTCAACTGGTATTTGTCCATCTAGCATTTTTCTAATGTCATCATTAGCATATTTATATTTTCTATTATTTGTCAAAGACCTGAGCCTATATAGGGATAGGCCCCCCTCTAACAATTCAGTTATTTGAGAAGGCCCCCTAAACTTCGGACTTAACTTTGTTTGATGCCTCTCTTCATTTTTTAACAATACGAAACTCCAACCTTGCATCCTACAACTTTAGTCTTGTTTTTATCTAATTGCTCCTTGTTATATTCTGCTGCAGCTAAAATATTTTGACCTGCTCGTGCTCTAACCTCAGCCAAGTCGACCTCTTCTACCATACCGCAGGGGGGAATCAATCCCAATGGGCGGGCAACTTTACCTATAAACAATTCTAAAGGGCTCCTTTGTCACACGACTAACCGTACAGTTCAAAACTAATTGAACTTCTCCTAAGGCATCTTCTTAAGATCGATTGCTAGTTTCAACGGCAGTTCATAAGTTCTTCAAGGTGCTCATAATGCGTTCAACTTGACCATTTGCTCTACTTGCATCTGTCGCAATCAAATGCAATTTAATTTTTTGTTGTGAACAAAACTCACTGAATCTTGTCCTGGCGAAACATCTGCCCTGATCCGCTATCATGCGGTTTGGTACTCCAAACAGAGAAATAGCCGACGTGACCGCATTTATGCAATTTTCAGCATCAATTTTAAGCGTGTGGGTTAAGGGGGCAGGATGGTTTCAGAGGCTGAAAAAAAAAGAGATTTTTTCGATTTTTTTTTTCATTTCTGAGTGAATATAATTATTCAATTTTTTACACGATACATGAATATATTTGGAGACTATCTAGGAATTTTTATTTTTAAGAAATAATTATTATTTATCCCGTGACGGGCAGTCGTCCGAAGTCGCTTCCAAAAATTGGTCTGGCCTTACAGTGTTATCGAAAATAAAAAAATTGAATTGATTTACTAAAAATATTTGTTTCTTGTGCGGATGAACGAAACCATTTTGAAAAATATGCGATTTTGAATTTTTGGCGCGGTTGTAAAGTCGGAGGTACCATTTTTACATAAAAATTAGCCCATTATTGCCCGTAAAAATGGTAAAAAAAAAAGCGTTCGTTCATCCGCAAGTATTTATTGTATTAAAGATGTGTGAAAAATTTTATTTAGATCCGAGCATTACTTTTTGAGTTACGTTACGCACCGTTACGCACCGACTTACGTTACGCACCGTCTCAAACCATCCTGCCCCCTTAAATAAACAAATTCAGTAAAGGCATCCACCTGGACAACGATATACTACTTTTGATCAGACTTGCCACTCAACTTCCCAGTTATGTCAATGTGAATGGTGTGAAAAGGTGTATTTACTTTTGGTATTGAATGAAGACTTGCTTGAACTTTACCAGAAGAAGACTTTGACATTTTACACGTAATGCAGTTATCAACAAACTTCCGAATGTACTTGGACATGTTATCAAACCAGTAATAGTCATAGGCCTTATCTAAGGTCTTCTCCCATCCCAAATGCATGATGGACTCATGGACCTGATTTATTACGGACCACCTAAATGATCGAGGATCAATTGATAAGGATCGAGCTCTACCATTTCGCTGAATTTTTCAATATAATATTTTGGGATTTTGCAAGTAAACTCTGCTGAAGGCAGATTTCCTAAAATGAAGTCAACATGGGACATTCGTTTACCTTCTTTATATTGTATGTCAGAAGTAAAATACTGTCAATACGCCCACCATCTTTGCACTCTGGGACATAGATCTAGTTTAGTTTTTGATGCTTTAAGTGAGTTACAATCAGTGAAGAAAAAATTTCTACCCCATAAATAATGGCGAAAATGTTTTATAGACAAAACAACAGCAAGAGTTTCTAATTCATGGGAATGATACCGTGATTCAGCAGGAGAAGCAGCCTTATTAATTATTCAACGACATGAGTCTTGTTGTTGATTTTGTGTAACAAGATGGCACCGTATCCCTTAGAACTTGCATCGGTATGCAACTCAGTAAGATGGTGCGGATCAAAAATTACTAAGACTGGCTTTTGTGTAAAAATAGAAATAACTTTCTGTCTAATTTCTTCATGTTCCGATTTCCAAACAAAATCATTCTCCGAAGCCAAAAGGTACAACGGTTTCATAAAAGAGGAAAACCCTTGCATAAATTGCCTGAAAAAGGACGCTAATCCAATAAATTGGCGTAAAGCAGAAACTGATTATCCTTCTTAATTATTATGTAGCGAACCAGATCCCACTTCTGATGTTGCAGCACCGTTATTTTCCGACATCGTATTAGCACAGTTTCAGTTTTGCACACACGACTGCTAAAACGACAATTCTTAAAGCGACCCACACACACAGAACCAATCACAGTGCAATTAATGACTGTGCATTATTCCTATAAGAATGAAATTAACATACCCATACACTCATACCAACTTCCACACATTCTTAGTGTGCGCCGACACATGTCGACCCTTTATAGGGTCGGAGTTACCAAAATTATAATACCCTCTGCAACAAAAGGGTATTCGATGTGGATACTGGTAAAGTGGTCGAGAGACGAGATGTTCTGTTCAATGAAATTTCGCACGAATGAACGGTAGTCTCTGATCAGGCGATCGGGAGGACTGACCCGTAATGACGTAATGTATATAATAATGTATATATAATGTAAAATGAATAAAACACGTAAAAATATAATGTTTTGAAAGCGACGCAAACGTTAGTTCCATTTAAATAAAAACAAGAAAGGAAAGCTAACTTCGGGCGGAGCCGAAGTTGATATACCCTTGCAGTTGAGTCGCAGTCCGCTAGGTGGCGCCATGCATCTTATATTATTAGATATATAGTGGATCGTATATAGTCGGCCGATCCTTATGAAATTTGGCGTATCGGATTATTTTGCCAAAAGAGGAATCCATTGAAACTCCCATGCTTCTAACTTGAAAAACAGAATTTGTACCAAATCCCATCTTTCTAACTTAAAAAACAACAAAGTTATGCCAATTTCGATCGTTCTATGACAGCTATAGGATATAGTCGGCCGATCCTTATGAAATTTTGTACACAAGATATTTTGGTCAAATATAACATGTGTGGAAAGTCTCAACCCTCCAACTTAAAAAACACCAAAGTTATGGCATTTCCGATCAATCAGTTATATGGCAGCTATAGGATATAGTCGACCGATCCCGGCCGTTCCGACTTATATACTGCCTGCAAAGGAAAGAAGGGTGTGTGCAAAGTTTCAACTCGATAGCTTTAAAACTGAGAGACTAGTTTGCGTAGAAACAGACAGACGGACAGACGGACCGACGGACAGACGGACAGACGGACCGACGGACAGACGGACAGACGGACATGCTCATATCGACTCAGGAGGTGATCCTGATGAAGAATATATATAATTTATAGGGTCGGAGATGTCTCCTTCACTGCGTTGCACACTTTTGACCAAAATTATAATACCCTCTGCAAGGGTATAAAAATACGGTGAGCTGCACTGAAGCCTTCGTGGTATGGCTGGATCACAGATGAACACTAAGTCTCCTCGACGAATAGGCTCCACTTGCTTGCACCATTTCTCCCTGCGCACAAGAGTCGGCAGGTACGGGTTCACGTCGGCTCATGCAGTTTCTCATAGCGATTATGCAGGAATCGGTGGACAAATATTGAGCCGTCTCCAAGTGGATAGCTCTTGTTGTCAGACACGTAAACAGTGCCACCCACCTCTTCTTCGTGCGACGTCTAACCGTCACAAATAGCGGTCCAAAATAATCCAATCCGGTAAACTTAACGGGCCATCCGTAGGCCTCCAGCCGGTCCTCTGGCAGGGGACCCATCTCGGGCTAAGTCGGTCGTGCCCTTCGCAGCTGGTAAACATTGCATTTGCTCACTACTCTCCGTAGCAGCCTCCGTAAGTTCGTAATCCAGAACTTCTCCTGCTTGACGGTGTCCATCAGTCTCGTGCCCAATACTGCTGCTTGAAGTTCCAGTCGCGGGATCGACATCGTCCTAATCGGAGCGCATTTCGTCTTGGAGCTTATGAAATGCGCCCGAGTTACAGTCTCGTGTCCGAGGGAGTAGAGGAGATCTCGTATGAGATTGTCGCTTTTTAAAATGCTGAAAGGAAGGCTTGCAAATAAAGTGACTGTGTTGCTTGGAGTCCAAAATAAGAATGAATCTTTTATTATAAAGAAGTATGTATGGGTAAAGAGTGAACGAGAGTAGTCTGTCTTTTTCAGAGTTGTTGCGTTGGCGATCTTTTTGTTGTTCCATCGGCGTTAGTCTTGCAGTTGCCGGGTCTGTGTTCTCTCTTCTGGCTGGGAAAGGGGCATGTTAACTCGTTCTCTCCCTGTGGTTGTGGAGAGGGGCCTGTTAACTCCTCCCCCCCCAGTCCGAAGATAAGGCCACAGAGGGGGAATGGCCGGATCTGAGTCAGGTGGCCAGGCGACGTGTTGTTGGTGTACGCCACGAACTCAGACGATATTTTAGATTTAACAATTTGTATCAAAAATGGTTATGTTTATGTTGTGGGGGTCGAAGCAGTAGAGAGAACCAAGAAATTATTTTGTATCAGCCTTTACCAAAAAAGCAGCAGGTACTACAGCAGCCAAACTTGGGACTCACTCATCCTTGTGCCAGTGTGGCATGAACTCGTAACCAAGTGATCTCGCAGATCCGCCGGTCCTAACCTCCAAACTCAGTAGTAGTATTATTTCTTTTGTTCTTTAATATTGATTTCCGCAGTTTCTTTTTGAGTTGTCTTCATTTTGATATGGCGCCAAGGCGTATGAAGTGTATTTTGATTTGATTTAGTAAAGATAATGTATATTATAATGGAAAAGAAGAGTATTATCTGGGTCTGGGGCTTATGGTGATGCAGTTTTCAGGAAACTCCGAAGTCGTTTGAGTCTGTAGAGTACATTGCTCTAGGGATACCAAATAGATTCACATCGAGGTATCAAAGTAGCGAGGGTAAAGACCAGGGGAGCGTTCAAAATCTCAGCCACCCTGATCAATCGAAAGTTTTCCTGATCCTCAATACAACCCGTGTCCGTCCGTTTCCAACAGGTCTTAATTCAAATATTTTCCCGATCATTAACGAACAGTAAAGTGCAATTAAATAATTATTAGAGTAGAGTGGTGTTATGTAGGAAGCTAGGAAGAACCCACACCGTTCCGACGAGCTTAGAACCGAGCAACGCAAAAAGTGCACGCCCCCGAAACCTCCTACGCACCATGGGTAAAGACGATCCGTCGATCCCAGGGTGAATACCGACATTAAGCCCCTTCGCAACCAGTTTTTCTTTAACGATGTGGTAAAGCGAAAAGGAACAGCAGCGTACGAATACTTGCTTTTACTAACTGGATACTACAATGTTAAACATGTGTGTTGTGTTTAAGGTATAACATGATTTATAAATATGTTCATCTAATGCTTGTGTTACATTTTGTTTACTTATTATATCTCTTATGTTGTATTTGTTTCTTATTATATAACATTTTTGTTTCTTATTATATAACAATTTATAACCGGCTAAGGGACTATCAGTAAAGTGTGTCTATATTGTAGTTTATCCTATTACTATATATGGTTATTAGGTGGTTATTAGAAGGATTTTCTTAAGGAAGGAATTTCTTAACTGTTTTTATAATTTTTTGTTTGTGTAGCTTTTGACCTTTAGTTGTTAGGAAGGTGACGCCTGTGTCTCTACCTACTTCGTGTAGTGAAAATCTCGGAGTTATCTTGTTCCTACAGTTTTCTTTTCTAAATACCATATCATTAGGCTCGACTTGTCTGGTGGTGGACTGGTCTGGACTGGTGTCTCTCTGTCCTCGTTTAATTTAGCCAATCTTTTTTCTGTGGTTGAGTATAAATGTTCCTGTACTTTTGGGTATATGTCTTTTCTAAATTCGTTTAATTTCTTTAGATAGTCGTGGTGATGGTCGAATGTTATAGTTTTGCTGAATATGTGAATTCTTCCGTGAAAGAGCTCGAAAGGGGTATAGGAAGTGCTGGAGTGTATTGCATTGTTATATGTTGCAACAGCTTCTGCGAGTATTTGAGCATGCCCGCATTCTAGGCGTGCTTCCTTTCTTTTGTTCATGATTATTCTGTATAGTTCGGTTAAGGTGGAATGCAGTCTTTCCACCGAAGCGTTGCCCGTTGATTGTTGGAATGAAGTTGTATGAGCTGTTATTTGGAATTGGGTTGAGAGGTCGTTGAATAGACTGCCCGAAAATTCCGCGCCCTGGTCGAAAATTATTTTCTTTGGTGCGCCGTAGTGACTTATAAATTGTAATAGGGCATCGACGAATTTTATTGAATTCCTATTGCTAATGGGGTAGGCTTGCGCTAGCTTGGAAAATTTGTCTATAATGGTGAAGTTACAAACATTGTTAATGAAGTATATGTCTATATGCACGACCGCCAATGGTCCCTCTGGTGCGGTTGGGGTTTGCATAAGTGGTTTATGAGGATTTCTATCGTACTTGAGGGTTAGGCAAGTACCGCAATTTTTTATAATTTTTGTGATAATGTCTTTTAAATGCGGAAAATAAATGTCCCTTTTTAAATGGTTATAAGTTTCGTCTATCCCCTATTATTGGTGTTAAAGTGATACGCACGAATTTTATTTTCCTGGTCATGGGGATTAGTGATTTCGGTTAGCCGTATTTTGCAGCGGGAAATTTTTTATAAGTCGTTTTTAAAGAAATAGTTATTATAGAATTCTTCTATTATTTTGAAATTATCGTCTGGTGCAAATATTGCGAATGTTTTATTCGGTTTCAGAATTGTTTGAAGGGCGTTTGTAACGGAATCGAAAGTGTGCACGGGTTCTGTGATTATGTGTCTTATTTTATGGGCAAATGGTGTTTCTAATACGGAGTCGGCAAAGTTTATTTTTGCATTTAGGACGGATAGAAAATCCATGCCTAGAAAACCATTGAAGTGGGGGTGGAAATTAAATAGTAAGAACTTAAAATTGGGAATTTTTTTGAACTGTTTGAAATTTATTTCATCTGTAAATTCCCGAATTTTGAATGTACTGAGTACAGTGTGGATATTTATATCGGAGGTTAGTTTTTTGATGCGCTCTTCGTTAATAAGTGCTGGGTTTATGAATGAGTAGGAAGATCCAGTGTCTATAAGAAATTTGAGAGGTTTTAACACCATGGAGTTTGGTGATAGGGACAAATGGCAATGAAGATCCGTGACTCTTCTTGCTTATGTAACCGACTGGTTTCCCGAGGCTTTCAGTGAAAAATTTGCATCATCGTTGATGTTACATAGGGGAACGTTTGGATTATGGTTGTTCTTGTCTTGGTGGTTTAGGGTCTGATCTGATTTGTTGTTATTGTGGAAGGGGTTCCCACCCAGAGTTTGTATATCGTGTCGATCATTACTATCGTTATTGGAATTATATTGACGTGTGAAGCGTCTATTATCATTGTTAAAATTTTGTTGTCGCTGTGTGTGTGTCGCGACTATTATTGTCGTTGTTGGTGTTATCATGTCGTGGTACATGGCGGCCGTTGTTGCCTTTATTATAATTCTTTTGTCCTGATATGTAGCGGTTATTATAGTCATTATTGGTTGTCCTTTCGCGTATGGGTGATTCCTGTATGTCGAACTGTCGTGTCGTCGATTTTCTTGGTGTTTATTCAGGTTTCTAGAGAAGTTTAATTCGATTTGTCCGTACTCGTACGCATTCTCGATTGTCTCTGGTCTTTGGTTCCTAATGATGACCTAAGTGGGTCCTTTAATCCAACTAAGAATGTATTTAGGCAGAATCTGTCATACTGGTCACGTTTGGCTGTGAGTGAGTGTCCACTAGGGTCTGCTTCCCTGACCAGGGACATTAATTCGCTTCTTTTTTTAGTGGCTGTGTAATATAGTTTTCCCATACTGAGTCCGTCCGGAAGGTTATGTAGCTCTCTAACAAGCATTTCTTTCTTCTTTTTTTGCTAGAGTATAGTCGCTTGAGGTTTGCTTTGATGTCATCCCAACTGAGGAGTACATCGCAGACACTAGGCGCCTCGTCCGCACTGCCTTTAATTTTGTCACAGATGATTCCCAGTAAGTATTGTCAGCAAGTTGCTTGGTCCACTGATCTGGCTAACAAAAATAGCTGGCTAACAAAAGTAGCTGAATCTATCAAGGTTGTCAGGTGGGCCTTCGTAGGTGGGTAGTTGATGAACAAGGGCTAGTAGTGGTTGTAGATTCAGGCTTGTGTTTGTGGAAGTTGATAAATGGCTAAGGGTGGGACTTAGTGGCCCTGCTGCGTTACCGAAATCCATAGCGTTGGTGGGAATATTGTTTTGGAATTGAACTAGCTGGTCTTTCTCTTTTGTTTCTATCGCTTTCCTTATCTCAGATAGACTGGCCTCGCTCCTTAGATCTAATCTGCCCCTAACTGTGTTACTAGTGGTGAAATTTTTCTTTTTTTGGCTATATTGAAATATGGTAATGGTAGGTAGACGTATAGAATAGTAATAATATGTAAGTAGTAATTGTAATTGTAAAGTAAAGTAGTAATTATATATATATGTATATTAATTATATGTATATGTATTTTTTTTTTTTAAATGTATAAGTATAGGATAAATTTTGTGTGTTTATTTACTACACAGCTTCGTTTGTATATTAATGTGGTAATATAGTGTACTATAATATGTGATACCATGTACAAGTTAACTGAAGTTAACCGCGCAACGGCAATGTCCGATTACTTAAGAGCTCGCTCTGGCCAAACTGCTGACACAGCGTCTGGCCGGATGCTCGTTCATAGCCGGCGAACACTGCATATTTGCGTGGCCGCTATGAAATACATTTTGTTAGCTTTAAGTTTCAGTTTGTACTTGAGTCTCACACAATAAAGAACTCATTTACCAAAACTCCGGCACAAGCCGTAAAATTCAATTCACTTGTACTTGATTGGTTACTCAGCCTCAAGGGCGGTAACAACGGAGTTAGTAACTCCCAACATAACCTCCTGTCAGAAGGAAGAACCCTAGGCAACCGCCAGGGCTAGAAATCACCCTCCACTGAAGACATCCTCTCCAGCGAAAAACATACAACTATCCTCATCACTGAAGACATCCTCTCCAGCGAAGGACATATAACTATCCTTACCTTTAATTTAATTAATTGGCGCCCATCGTAAAAACATGTAAGTGAGCATTTTCATTTATAATTCTTTCAAGTCTGCATTGGTTTTATGTTAAATAAAAAATAGAAAAGTAGAGAAAATATGTTACACTGACAGCTAAAAAACTGCTGGCCCAAAACAATAGTGCAGCTCGACGAGCCCGCACACATATGTAACTTAAACGACGGCTCGGCCCTCGCGAGCCCCTTCACCCTACCAATCGCCTCTGTGGGCATGCAAAACTAGCATGAAATTGTTTTTTTTTCTCGGGTTTTATACATATGTAACTGCAGCTCCACATGAGCAATCCCGTCCGACGATATAGAAGCGTAAGACAATTCTCCAGTGATTCTGAGTCCGAGTCCGAAAGACCGGCCAGATCTTCCACCCCAAAAAACGCTAGAGCACTCAAACACGCAAAAATGGCTTTCAGCATGGAACAAATGACAGCCACTATACAGGCGGCCGTTCAACATGCCGTCCAAGAAGCCAATATTGAGAGCCATCGTAGGGAAAATGAACTTCACCTGGCTATACAGCGGCTGACCGAACAAGTCAACGCAGTACAAATCACTCCCGCGCAAGCGGAAGCTCCCATAATCAAAGTATTGAACCCATAGAAATTAGGGACAACGTAAAATGTGACGAGCCCCTAGATGCCGTCAAGTGCCTGTCCGAATTTACGGGAGCGCAGGAAGCATACGTTTCCTGGCGGCAAGCGGCGGTAGCCGTGTATTATATTTTTAGGAACTATGTAAATAGCTCTCGCCATTACCAGGCAGTTATAATTATTAGGAGTAAAATAAGAGGCCCTGCCGATGCCGTGCTATCCTCGTTCGGCACTGTGCTGAATTTCGACGCGATTATAAATCGACTCGACTTCACGTACAGTGATAAACGCCAGATTCACGTTATCGAGCAGGAAATGGGTACCCTCAGACAGGGAAGCCTCACGCTTCTGCAATACTATGACGAGGTAGAGAAAAAACTCACCTTGCTTACTAATAAGGCAACTATGTCGTACGAAGCATCGGCGGCAAGAATTTTATGCGAAAAGTTCCGGGATGATGCGCTCCGCATTTTTATAAACCCGCACTTCATTAAACAACACAAGGCTCAGGTGCACTCCGCTCCGAGCAGCGAAAGGCGTCGCGAAAACACGCCAGAGCCCATGGATGTTGACCCTTCAATGTCTAGGTTGCTCAAGCCGTCTCTAGCCCCGGCATACCAAAACAGGAAGCTGGCAGAGTCCGATCGATCGGGCCCACACAAAAGGCAGAGGGTTAACCACGTCGTGCAGGGCGCAGGTGAATCCGGGGTGAAATATACCGCCGCAGCTTCAGGCGCGGCTCAAGAAATTTTCGACGACGCCATTAAGGAATATGATTCGGACGTCATTAATTTCTTACGGGAAAGTCCCTACTACCCGTCATCAGGCGACGAGTGTTGTGCCAAGGTTCATTACATGCCTGGCAAAGACAACCTCGTTGCAGATGCCCTCTCGAGGCAACAACTCAACGTTGTAGAAGAGGAAGAGGCATTTTCAAGCGCGGCCACAATCCACAGTGAGCTGTCTCTAACTCACATCATCCCACACCATCCCAATTGCTTCCAAAACCAGATAACTCTGGAGGAAGCTCGCTTTTCGTCTAAACGCAGCTTTTTTCTCTTTGGAAACAAGAGACGGCATAACATTGACTTCACTTGCGAGGAGTCATTGCTGGAGGAGCTCGCGGACGTGATAGTTCCTAAAGGCGTAAACGCCATCCATTGCGATTTGCACACGCTAGCAATGGTACAGGACAAATTGGTTCGGCAATTCCCTGCCACCAAATTTTGGCACTGCAAAAACCGAGTAACGGACATTTTTGCAATTGACGAGAGGCGGGAGATTCTCACTGTCGAGCACAACAGAGCTCACAGGTCTGCCCAAGAAAACGTGAAGCAGGTACTCTCCGAGTACTACTTCCTAAAAATGACCAAAATGGGGAACGAAATAGTCGATTCCTGCAGGACTTGCGCCAAGGCTAAATACGACAGACATCCAAAGAGACAGGAGCTTGGCGAAACACCAATCCCAACTCATGTAGGAGAAATGCTACACATAGACATCTTCTCCACGGATAAAAAGTATTTCCTTACGTGCATCGACAAATTCTCGAAATTTGCCGTCGTCCAACCGGTCCCCTCTAGATCCATAGAGGACCTCAAACCAGCGCTACTACAGCTAATGAACATTTTCCCTAAGGAAAAGGTCATATATTGCGACAACGAACCGTCGTTGAACTTGCATACCAGCATTTCAAATGCTCCGCTCCTCCACAGTGTCTCAAACGGACAGGTGAAACGCTTCCACAGCTCTCTGGTAGAGCTTGCTTGATGCCTTAAACTCGACAAAGGCATTAGCGATACTGTAGAGCTGATCCTATTGGCTACAACCAAGTACAACAAATCTATCCATTCGGTCATCGAGGCCGGCTGAAGTGGTTCAGACTCAATCAAATGGGCCACAATACGAAATACAGGATAAGATTAAAATAGCCCAGGACAAGCTCCGAAAAAGGGAAAACGCTTCCCGACAAAATAGAGTATTCGAGGTTAGCGAAAAAGTCCCAGTGAAGTCCAACAAACGCCACAAACTCTCACCTTTGTGTGAAGAAAAAACCGTTGAAGCGGATATGGGGACCACAGTCCTCATTAAGAGGAGGGTGGCCCACAAAGACAACCTTAGGTAGGCCGAGCGTGACTATATTATATCCCTCGCCTGATAATTTTTAAATCTTTTATTATCCATTTTTTTAAGCCACTTGGAATAAGTTTTGCTTCCATTATTTTAATCACGCTTTGATGGTGGGCTACCCAATTTCAACAAAACTTACAGCAAATCCAGATTAAATTTAGATAATTCGAATTAACAAATGCAAACAATAGACAGGTCAATATTTACAACAAGGTACAAATTCAAATTAATAAAATTTCCGCTACCGTCAACCAACTTCTGGGGTCAGCTAAAAAGTCCCAAATTGATAAAGGGCACCTATTCGAGATGCTTTTAACTCGAAATAGAATGATAACAATGGAGCTTCAGGGTTTAATACTAGCAGTAGCTCTTGCCAAAGTTAATGTCGTTAGCCCTAGCATCTTAGATCATGCAGACCTGGAAGGTGTGTGGATGGAAAAGCCCACCGAGACCGCGATTAGGGATGTTTTGTCCGTATCGTCCGTTAAAATATTACAATCCAATAACATCTTACACTTTATTATTAAGTTTCCAAAGATTAAGTCGGCCTGCAACAAGATCACCGTTTTCCCGGTGTCACATCACGACACCATACTCAGGCTGGAGCAATACGGCAATATCCACACGGTAGAAAACTGCTCTTTGACAGCAGGGGCTACATTTTGTCGGCTGGCGCGAAGAAGATCATGCGCTCAAGAGCTCCACGCTGAAGGTACGGCACATTGCGAGATCCAGCAAAGCGATTTACACCCCATCACCTATGTTGATGAGGGGATTGTAATCATAAATGATAGCCCGGCTCGAGTGTGTGTGGATAATGGCACCTGTGCCCAAATAAGGGGCACATACCTCGTCCCCATTGAAGAAGGTGCCACCGTCAACGAAACCCGATTGGTCAACCATGACACAGCCCAGAAGAGGGCTCCAGGAGTGGCCAGCTCGCCTTCCCTGAACGTCACTATGGAACGCAACGTTCTCAGTCTTCCTTACCTTCACCGGCTGAGTGAACGTAACTTGGAACACATCAAGGAGTTCGGGGAGAAGATCAACCATCATCAAATATATCAGATGGTGTTCATAGCGGGAGCAATATGCTGCGCTTTGATTTGCATCGGCTTGGCCTATCGGCGGGTCACTCAGGCCCGAAGAACCGCGGCCCAACTAAAGGAGATGATCGCCCAGTAAGTAACTCCCAACATAACCTCCTGTCAGAAGGAAGAACCCTAGGCAACCGCCAGGGATATTAAATCCCCCTCCACTGAAGACATCCCCTCCAGCGAAGGACATATAACTATCCCCACCTTTAATTTAATTAATTTACATATATGTATCTATGTTTGGGTGCAAGAAAATTTTATGTATGCACGGATTCTCTACTTATATATATGTATATATTTGTATATATATAATATACAGTATATTCCGTATGTATATTACAAAGTAAAAGAAAACTTTTAGTACGTATCCGATACGAAGTTCCCTCTTTTCCGTGCTTCCCTGTGTTTAGTGTAAGTTTTATGCCATATATATAGTGCCATATTATGCCATTCGTATAGTGCTACTGTGTTTGCTTCCACCTTTGTTGTTGTTTTATCGACTTCAACTGTAATGTATGTGATTTAGTAAATATATTTTTTTTTTTGTTTTTTAGAGGTTAGTGAACATGTGACAACAATAAACGTTAAGTTGTTCGTGGAATGTTTTTTTTTTCTCTTCTTTTGTTTATTATTTTTTTTTTATATATAACATATGTATAACATTTTCCTTTGATTAATTTCATTGATTTTATTTCTCTAATATGGTTCTATTTCGTGGCGCGTAAAAAAAAATTCAGTTTTTGTGTTTTTTTTTCTTTTTTTTTTTGGTTTTTTTTTGTTTTAGTATTCTTGTTTTTATGTATTTTCTAATAATATTATATTAGCATTTGTGTAAATTGGAAAATGAAAACGATCCCGGTGCCTTAACAGCGATTGTTGTACACATATACGGTCGTTAATCACACAACTTACTCAACTTGTAAACCACTGTGTGCGGATTGTCCCTTTGCATTGTCGGCGATTGATGTACACATTGGCGGATCGGTGATATTTGAGGGCACGTTGTTATTTATTTTTTTTTTTCTTCTTACGCAGAGAGTTCTGGTCACAACGAAGTCTAATGTTCGACTGATCTATTTCCTTAGTATTACCCTTCTTCAGTGAACCACGCTCGGCCACAGCGACGCCAGGTTGTCGCCGCGACATAACGGTTGTTTTCAGAAATACAAAACTACAACCAATCGTAATTAAGCTATAGGCTGATGCAATATTAGCATAGTGATGAAATAACTATTCCGATGAAATACCCAAAAAGCATACTCGTACTCTGTCGCACACCAAGTGCTCTCCGACACACACACGATCGACACACACAGCAGTTTGAGATGCCGAATTTTTATCTATTTATCGTTTCTTAATTTTAATGTCCAATGCATAGGACATCCCATACAAAAATTCGTTAACGAATTTCATATACCAGCACTGGGGAATTCCTCATGTATGGTGAGCAGGTAATGGAGAGTTCCACAAGGAACTCCTGCAGGGATCAGCTTGTTGGTATAATAGTTGTAAATTGTCCCACACAAGCAAACCCGGTGCCTTATCAGCGTTTGATGTACACATATACGGTCGCTTCCATGGTATTTAGAATTTGATTTCATTTGTTTCGTTTATTTTATTTTCACATTTTTGTGTATCGCTCACTCCTGAAATCTCATTTGCACTTGCACGTTATTATGTTTTATTTCCTTTCCGTACTCTCTTTTAAGTACGTATATATTATGTGTAACTATCTCACTACTAAAAGTTTCCACGACCACCGTTGTCACCTGTTCACTCACCTCAGCCTACAAGGAAAATTGGAACGCTAAGCGTAGTGGGCATGGTTAATCCCTTGTTCGTAGTCCGGCTGCGCCAGTTACAGTCTCGTGTCCGAGGGAGTAGAGGAGATCTCGTATGAGATTGTCGCTTTTTAAAATGCTGAAAGGAAGGCTTGCAAATAAAGTGACTGTGTTGCTTGGAGTCCAAAATAAGAATGAATCTTTTATTATAAAGAAGCATGTATGGGTAAAGAGTGAACGAGAGTAGTCTGTCTTTTTTAGAGTTGTTGCGTTGGCGATCTTTTGTTGTTCCATCGGCGCTAGTCTTGCAGTTGCCGGGTCTGTGTTCTCTATCTGTGGCTGTGGAGAGGGGCATGATAACTCGTTCTCTCCCTGAGGTTGTGGATAGGGGCTTGTTAACTCCCGCACGTCTCCGTTTTCGTAAGTGGCCCGCCAATAGGCCGCTGCTGCAAATGCCGACTGACTGAAGTCAACGAAGATGCGCAGCTGTAGCATCCGCACGCGTCCACCGCCGAAGTAGTAGCGTGGTCATCGGAACTCTTCGATTTTGCTCATTCCTTGCCAGTCCTCAAAGGCTGCGGCCAAATTATCTGGTAGCGGCTCATCCCAGTCGAATCCCCTCCGCCAAATATTTCGCATTAACAATTTGGTCATCATGTAGCAGCTCAGGAATCCAATCGGGTCAAACGTGAACATGACCAGGCTTAAGAACTCCCTCTTGGTAGGGACGCATTCCCCTGTCATCACGCTTCTCGGGACTCGATGATATTTGACGCCGAACTTGAAGTCATCTGTAGTCGGCTGCCAGAACATTACTAGTACCATCTCCCCAGCTTCGGTCCATCTGACGCTAGCGATGGAACTGGAATTAAATCCACGGCGAAACGGCGATAACTTCTTCTTCACGGTGAAACTGTCGACGTAGTCGTCCACGTATTGGTATTCCTTAATAGCCAGGGCTGCTAGCGGATCCGTGCTGCTGTACTGCGAGGCATTCACGGTCTTCACATAGTTCGCCGCACATGTTGAGCAAGCTGCTCCGAACGTCATCACTTGCATCTCGTATGCGTCCGGCTCCCGCTGGTCAACTTCGTTTCTCCACAGGAACCTCTGGTCACCTCTGTCCTGTGGCTGCATCAGTACCTGATGAAACATCTCCTTGATGTCTGCACAAACCTCGACTGCTCCATCCCGAAAATGGAAGAGAACAGGTGAGAGGGACTTGTAGTGCTGGGGGCCTTTCATTAGCGCTGAATTAAAGGACACGTCGTTCACCTTGGCAGCTGCGTCGAAGACCAGCCAGATTTTTCCAGGTTTGTTCGGGTTTTCCACCCCGAAGTGCGGCAGGTACCATAACTTGCCTTCCTGGAACCTCTGGACTTGCAAAGGCTCCAGTCGTCTGCATTATTCCCTTATAGGCTCGCGCAAAGTCCACATCACGCCTCATTTTTCTCTTGATGTTGACGAGTCTCTTGAGCGACATATTGTAGCTCTCCGGCAGTCTTACCTCGTCGTCTCTCCATAGCAGCCCGGTCTCATATCGTCGGCCTACTCGCTTAGTCGTCTCCTCCAGGATACTCAGGGCCCGTGCGTCGGCGCCATTTGCGACTTACGGCGCCACCTCCACTCCGCTAGCTGCGACTGGCTGTGCCGGCTTTACTCCGAAGTTCTCGATCTCGAAATAATCGCTGACCATCTTCTCCTGGAACTCTGGAGCGGTGAGCTCGCCTTTCCGTTCACCAGTCCATACACTACCCATCCAACTTCCGCAAATGGTCCTCCAGATCCACAGCTTCTTGTTCTGAGGGGTGCATGATCCAGTCCAATTAGGATCCTCGTCGTCGCATTGTTGTACGGCATCACAGGCAGGCGCACATTCGCCTTCACTGCCTTTACATCATCGCGACGCAGGCTCTGCATCGGAAGGTTTAAATTGGCCACTCCCTACACGTTCTTCAGCCCATGGCGCATTGGCTTGCCCGCTGCACTGATCTGCAACCTGACCACTTTCGTGTGCTCTTTGCCAGATTTCCCACCAGTGCACGTTCAGTTGGCGACTCTCGCCTTTCAGGTTTAGTCTGCGGATGAATTCGTCGTCGATAAGCGTGACAGACGATCCTTCATCCAGCAGTGCATAGGTGTCGACCTGCGTAATCTCCCCGTACAGCGTCACAGGTAGAATCCAGAACAGCAGGTGGCATCCAATCTAATCAACGCAGCTCAGGTTTCGATTCAGCAATTTCTGGCAGTCACACGTTGATCGCCTTTCATCCTACTCACGCTTCGCGTCTATAACTGCGGCTCACATAGGATGGCTCCTCTCGTTGGAATTCACTGGTCCTGGCATTCCTGTCCGTTTACTGATGTCTCTGAACAGCCGTCGGTCCTGACTGCTTCTCTGATCCATCCTGCGGCCTCCATCTGCGACTCGCGGCCGTCTGGGATGTCCAGGTGACTCGTGGAGAAGGTAGTGATGCCTCATTTGACATCCGTAGACGTTGCATCCGTGGCTTTTCCTGCAGAAGCGGGACATGTGTCCTCAACCTCAACTTCCTCGCGAACTCGATCCGCGTCGTTGTAGAAACGCTGTTGAATTCCTTGCAGTCCCTGATCTGGTGTTGTCCATCGCATATAGGGCAACATCTGGGCGGTCGGCATACCGTTCCTCCTCGCAAACACTATTCTAGTGGTCTTGCGAATTCATGAAGCCATTCGCTCAGGTTCACCACTGTCGGATACGGCTGTATCGTGACCGCGTGCCAGTCCAACATCATGCTCAGCGGCAACTTGGCGATCAGCTCCTCCATTAGGGTTGGGTTCCCTAGGTGCTGGCTGCCGATCGTGGTTGGCTGCAGGAACGCTGCCAGGTTGCTCACCTTCGTCGCGAATGGCACGATCCTTGTGATGTTGGCCTCCTAAATTGGCTGCACATCGCGCACGCTATCCAGTTTCCTGCGAATGAATAGCTCCGGACGTACATACCGGAATCGCAGCTGCTGGATGAGCAGCGACTTCATTGTCTTGCGGGCCTCGCCCTTAAGAGCTTTCACTAGCCACTGGTTGTTTTCCAATTGTGTGCACTGGTAGGCTGCCGTTGTCTCCGTGAACGTACACAGGAATGTTGGCCATTCCTCTGGGTGACCCTCGAAATCGGGAAGATCAGGCAATCTACGTGGCGTCCATCCAGGTATGCTCGCCGTCGCCACTCCATATGACAGGGGCGATGGTGCCGGTACCTCCAAAAATATGTGTCGGCTCCCCTGGCTGATGAACATAACCTAGTCCAAACTGCGCCGTGGCTGACACAAAAAATGGCCCACTGTTGTTGTTGGTGTGTGTGTCCGTGTGACAGGTTGCCGGTTTGCACAATGGCCGCCGAGCGTCGACGCCAAATTTCCACTCCATTGTGGCGGCGAATTTGCACTCAATTGTGCCGGTAACTGAAGCGATGACGTCACTCGACGCTCCGTTTGCAAATGGTCACTCATCTGCCGTGGCAGCATTCCGCTCAAACATGGCGGTGTATTCGCCGCACTGCTCACTCCAACGCCGCGTGCCCCGATTCCAACGGGATCCCCTGCGGCCTCTGCTTGTCGTCCACTTGCCCTTGCCTTTTCCAGCTCCGGCTCGAGACGTGCGATCCTTTTCATTAGGGCCGCCACTTGTACAGTCTTGGAGTCCGTAAACTGCCCGTTGCTGCGGGCTGCAGGTTACTTTTTTCATCCATCATCCGCTTTCCTGGCTGTTTCACTTTGCTTCGGAGTCTGTGGCCGCTGCCGATCACCAGCCACACTCGCAGCGCTGGCCGTGATGATCGCAGTTGCGGGAACACCCGAGGCTTCCAGCCTGGGGCTTCGCCGGGCCGAATGCTTCGTGGGCATCATCTCGCAGAGTGCGAATAAATAATAATGTCGCCGCTTGGCCGATCACGGGGAATGCCTTCTAACAAACTCTCTAAAGAGCTGGATAATTGTTGGAGTTCGGTTCGTTTTATTCTGAAAGAATTACATCAGCTACTTAGGTCTTACAGTTACTTAGTTGGCTAACATACCGCAGTTTTTCTTCCCACTTACCCCATATGCTAATGGAATAAAACAAATTGGATGAAGTACTAAATATAGGTAAGTGCCCTCTTCGAGCATGATTCTAAAACTTCGTGTGAATCCGACATTGGAAGCTCGGTCAAAAACTTTACGAATGTAATGTCCCTTGTAGCCAAACAGTCTGTTGCCGAACTTTCGGGCTCGTCTTCAAACCGCTGCTCACGACATAAATTCTATCAAAATGATAATTGAATAGCCTTATCGAAAACATGCATTTGTTATATATAACATTCAACGCCATATTAATATGAGGCTAATTTCCCCATTAATGGGAAAATTCACCTCTTACAATAATCCCGAAGCTAGTTAAAGGCAAATCTCAGCTTTATTCGTATCGACCTATTAGCCTACTTTTTTGGACAATACATTTTAAAAATAAAATGTACTGAAAGTAATGATGGTCATGGCAATTACACGGCCTAAATAATTCAATATATAATCAAATTTTATCAATTTCTTCTCTTAGGTGTACCGCGGAAACTGTGGGTGATGGAACCCATGTTTATTCTGGACTTTGGTTCAGGGGGCCCTAAAGGATATGGAGCAGTTAAAATTTTTCGTGAAGGAAAAAACAAATTGGAAATTGTCGGCCTGTGTTATCAAAGTTATTTAAAAAACTCTTCTCATTTCACCCTCAAATTCATCTTCAAAACAACAAAGCGATTCCCCTGAACAAATTCAGATTGATGGTACGACACCGTACCATCAAAATTCGTTCATATAAAATTCGTTCGGCTTTCAAACAAAGGCGAAATTGCAGTGCCGTATTTTTAGTGCCTAAGTTTAGTTTAGTGCATGTCCTGGATTTATAAAATCTTTATCAGTTATAAAGTCAACAGGCAGCTGGAGTCATACATTAAAATTATTGAAGTCTTCACGGTAAGATAAGCGAAACATGACAGACACTCATTTTAACCTTCGCTGATGGCACAGCTATTGTAAATCGGTCAAAATGTGTAACCACAGCGATGGAGAATTTAAAAGAACACCTAAAATCAATGAGCAAAATTAAAGGCCGCTTAAAGAAAAGTCGCGACATTAGAAGTTATAAAAAAAAGCAGACAACGACTGTAAAAGAAAACCAGCAATTAAAAAAGCGAGGAAGTCAGAAGTACAACATTTCTAAGGCCGAGAATAGCATTAAATTCATTAAAGAATTACATTAAATTCACAAAAAGTTGTATATGTATTCATCTTTAATTAACTTGCCAGCTTAGGATTATATTATTAGTAAAGTGATTGGTGGATCCCCTATATCACACATATTATAACTATTTTAAACTGTTTTCTTTGAGGCTGCTTGGCCCAAGCGATCCTAAAAACAAAAACTGGAGTCCCCTGGTACATGCGCAACTAAAACATTCAGAGAGGATGTAAAACGCGGAAAAGTACAGCGGAATGTAGTCAATATAAAGCCAGACTATTAACTCGCCGTAACGCACTAGCCTAGCAAGGCAGCCTAATCGGCTAAGCTCCCATTCCCATCTAAAAAAAACTCTATCTTTGTCAAAATTATAATTTAACATAGATTAACATTTTAAAACTTATAGTTAATCTCTTAAGGTCTCGTGAATTAAATAAGAAAAAATTTAAAAAATAATAAAAATAATGTGAGTCGGAAATATAAAGATCTGGCAGGAATTGCACGAGGTTTGTGTGAATAAAAACATTAAAACTTTTTCACTTATTATACTAAAACTTAAAATGATTAATTAAATACCATACTTACCATGAATCTGGAAATATAAAAACCTTTACTTTATTACTATTTTTTAATGGGTGTATCCAGTGTTCGAACTCGTCAGCCCAGTTCATAACTGTACTCTTAGGACATAGAATTAATATTTTTGAAGTATTTAATTCTTTATAAGAAATAACAGTATATATCAATGCAATTAGCTAAAAATGGAATTCGTTAAAATAATTTTAATGATTGTTTTTATTATATACCTGAAGTGTTTTTCCTAGCCCCATACAGTGAGCTAACACACATCCGGATCCTGAATTCGAATGAGTCAAGTCTACGCCGCCATAACATGAATCGTACATAAACCTTACGCCATCTATTTGATGA
This sequence comes from Drosophila ananassae, assembly GCF_017639315.1. Lineage (NCBI taxonomy): Eukaryota > Metazoa > Arthropoda > Insecta > Diptera > Drosophilidae > Drosophila > Drosophila ananassae. Next base: position 20,298,374 of record NC_057929.1, on the reverse strand, counting down.
GACTTCAAATGTTTAACTATGTTTTTGTCTACTTTAATGAAAGTGTTAGTTTTTTCAAAATAGTCCAAAATCATATCATATTTATTTGTATATTTAAAATTGCTTTTTATTGCTTTTGAAAGCAATTGATGTTTTTTCTCAAGTCTGCGAATTCTGTCACTTTCATTTTTTTGCGCTTCTCTTGTTTCAAGAGCTAATTGATCTACTCGTAGCATTGGTTTTAATCTTTGTTTCTGAAGAGAATCACCTCCGTATTCAGAAAAATCACTTTCTGAACTAACCACAATTTCATCTCGCTTATTACATAAATCAACACCTAATTCTAATTTATGATGAGTTTTTGGGGTTTGATTATTTAAACGAGATTTCGAGCCAAAATTATCTGAATTTTCTGATAATTTTAGTTTTAAATCAGAATTTATACAATTTGTATTTTTAAATAAACAATTTTCATCAGTTTTAAATACAGTAAGAAATTTATCAACAATATTCGTAATATTTCCACCATTTTCCGAAGTAGTTTCTTTGGAATATTCATGGCAGCTTCCATTCGAAAGTCCAGAGTCGCTATTTGAATCATTTAACAGTTGATTCTTTATTTCTTCATTGTATTGGGATACGTATTCCATTTCGGTTATGATAGTATTTTCGCTCTAATATGTAAATTTTCAAAATTAGGAATTATGTTTTATTAAGGTGCGGTAATTTAACTTACTTCAACTACCGTGTTCTGAGTTGAATGATCCATATTTTCCTCTGTTCCAGAGAAATTATTAATTTTCTTCATTTCTAAGGATTTTGAGATATTAATCTTATTCAGGTTCCGTAGCTTATGTTGTTGGTGATTTGAATACGCTTTTAAATTAATTAACCTTTAGTAAAAAACAAAAAAAATTGTTTTAATGGAGTCGTTTTTCATAGGATCATATTTAAAATATAGAATCTAGTTACGATACATATATTAATTTATATTATAACTACCCTAGTATCTCTTTCAGCTTCCAGAGCTCCTAAGAAATGTCAAAAAATAATAGTCTTAGATTCCGCGCTTCTAGTTGGGAGCAGTATAGTTAGAAAGTGCATAGAATTTGTTAATTATAATATTGTATATGTCAGCGTACACTGAGAATGTTGGGAAGTTGGTATGAGTGAATGGGTATGCTAATGTCATCCTTATAGGAATATGGCACAGTCATTAATTGCATCGTGATTGGTTCTGTGTGTGTGTGTGTTGTCGCTTTAAGAATTGTCGTTTTAGCAGGGCGACAGTGTAGTGTCGCTGTCGCCGAGTGTGGTTTGGTGGTAAGGATAAAAAGAACAAGGGACGATGCAGGCAGTGACACTTGCAATTTGGTCGTCGTGTGTGTAAAACCGAAACTCGCTGTGCTAATACGATGTCGGAAATAACGGTGCTGCAACATCAGAAGTGGGATCTGGCTCGCTACCTAATAATTCTGAAGGACCATGGCGAACTTTGATGGAATTGCAAAATAAAAACTTAATCGAGCTTATTAAAGCTGTACAATCGGCAACACCTGAAGCAACAAATAAAAAACAATTGTGCTACGAAAATTCAGCGCAGACCTTGACAGCGCTGACGCATCGGCCTGATGTTCAACCGTAAATATAATCCTGGCAGAAAATACTATAAAAGACAGCGAGTTGGTAATGGCTTTGAGTGCATCCTTGGAAGGAAGTGCATCGCAGTGGCTTTTGCAAATATGTTATCCTGAGATAACTTGGGACGAATTTGAAGAACTTTTTATGCAGCGTTTTGACATTGTAGAAACGCCAGCGACTATGTTTCTGTCTATGTTAACTAATTGTTGGACCGATGGAGAATGCCTCTCCAATTATGCTTGTATGGTGACGTCACTTATCACAAAATGGCGTGACATGAATGTAGAGGAAATTGCAGTTTTTGTGACGCTTGCGAAGATGGCTCATGTTGACAACAGATTGCAGCGTTTAACCTTTACTTCAAATATGCGCACCCGGAGTGAATTGCAAACCGAGCTTAAAGCATTCATGTTCAACAAGAGAAAGAAAAATATACAAGAGGAATTATCGTCACCTGACATAAAGCGTTCGAAATTTTCAACAATAAAGTGTCATTTCTGTGGAAAATTAGGCCACAAGATAATGGAAAGTCGAGCTAAACAGCAGCAAAATCATCCTTCGTCTCATGCTACAAATAGTAATGGCAGGAGTGTATATGGCCATCATACACCATCAGAAAGCGAATGTAACCTGCTTTAAGTGTGGAGAGCTTAGACATATTTCAACGCATTGCAGTAAGCCTAAAGTAGACAAGGTCAAGGATACACACCAGACGAAAAGAGTGGAGCTCTGCGAAGTTGTTGAGCCCAAAGGAGAGATGGTTCATCGAAGAGAGACTTTTATAACAACATTCGACTCTGGAGCAGAATTTTCATTAATAAAACAAAAGATAAGTGACAAATTAGCTGGTAAATGAATTAACAATGTAGTGATGTTAAAGGGTATTGGTAGTAGCGGCATATGTAGCACATTACAAATACTTAGCAACGTAAAAATTAACGAACATTGTATTAAGGTTTTGTTTCATGTTTTGGATAATGATTATTTGAAGAATGATATTATTATTGGTCGAGAAGTACTGTCCCCTTGATTTAATGTTATAATATCACCAGGAAAATTGTTAGATCAAAAACTGTAAACTATTGTTCAAATGAGGAGAAATTTTGTTAATTAAATACTGATCTTGTGGGGGAAGATAAAGATAAATTACAAGATTTATTGGAAAAATATTCAAAATCTTTTATTAGTGGAATTCCTTTGACTAGAGTTAGTTCGGGTGAAATGAAAATTAAATTAGTGGACCCAAGAAAAATTGTTCAAAGAAGACCATATCGTCTTAGCCCAAATGAGAGAGAATTGGTACGAGACAAGATTGATGAATTATTACAATGTAAAATTATACAGCCAAGTTGTTCACCATACGCAAGTCCCATAATGTTAGTTAACAAAAAAGACGACACTCATCGTTTGTGTGTTGATTACCGTGAATTAAATTCTAATACAGTTGCAGATAGATATCCCTTGCCCCTCATATCGGACCAGATAGCCAGACTTTAGTGTGAAGTTTAGGAGTGAAATATTTTACATGTTGGCAAGTGCGTATTATCAAATTCCCATGCACAAAGAATCGGTAGAATGTACAGCATTTGTCACTCCAGACGGGCAATATGAGTTTTTGGCAATGCGTTTTGGTCTCAGGAATGCACCTTCAGTATTTCAAAGCACAGTCATGCAAGCACTTGGAGACCTTGCAAATACGTTTATGTCGTTTATATGGATGACGTAATGGTGGCTGCTGCAACAAAAAGTGAGGCTTTGGAAAGGTTGCAAATTACTCTTGATTGTCTCACGAACTCTGAATTCTCATTCAATATAAAAAATGTTCTTTCCGTAAGTCAACGGTTCAATATCTGGGATATGAAGTGAGTGCAGGTGAAATCCGTCCGAATTCGCTTAGAGTTACAGCGTTAGCTACCTTGCCACCTCCTTAGTCAGTTTCTGCTTTACGCCAATTTATTGGATTAGCGTCCTTTTTCAGGCAATTTATGCAAGGATTTTCCTCTTTTATGAAACTGTTGTACCTTTTGCCTTCGGAGAAGAATGATTTTGTTTGGAAATCGGAACATGAAGAAATTAGACAGAAAGTTATTTCTATTTTTACACAAAAGCCAGTCTTAGTAATTTTTGATCCGCACCATCTTACTGAGTTGCATACCGATGCAAGTTATAAGGGATACGGTGCCATCTTGTTACACAAAATCAACAACAAGACTCATGTCGTTGAATATTTTAGTAAGGCTGCTTCTCCTGCTGAATCACGGTATCATTCCTATGAATTCCTATGAAAACATTTTCGCCATTATTTATGGGGTAGAAATTTTTTCTTCACTGATTGTAACTCACTTAAAGCATCAAAAACTAAACTAGATCTATGTCCCAGAGTGCAAAGATGGTGGGCGTATTGACAGTATTTTACTTCTGACATACAATATAAAGAAGGTAAACGAATGTCCCATGTTGACTTCATTTTAGGAAATCTGCCTTCAGCAGAGTTTACTTGCAAAATCCCAGAAAAACGAGTTAATCTGGCAGAAATATCAGATAATTGGCTTTTGGCCGAACAGCGTAAAGAATTTGAAATTGTTAATATTGTGGATAAATTGAAAGAAAATTCTCTTGCTGTGGACATTTCTAAACCTTACGAGTTGAGAGCAGGAATATTATATTGAAAAATTCTGCAAAATGGTAGATCTCGATCTTTATCAATTGTTCTTCGATCATTTAGGTGGTCCGTAATAAATCAGGTCGATGAGTCCATCATGCATTTGGGATGGGAGAGGACCTTAGATAAGGCCTATGACTATTACTGTTTTGATAACATGTCCAAGTACATTCGTAAGTTTGTTGATAACTGCATTACGTATAAAATGTCAAAGTCTTCTTCGGGTAAAGTTCAAGCAAGTCTTCATTCAATACCAAAAGTAAATACACCTTGGCCCACCATTCACATTGACATAACTGGGAAGTTGAGTGGCAAGTCTGATCAAAAGTAGTATATCGTTGTCCAGGTGGATGCCTTTACTAACTTTGTTTATTTAACCCACACGCTTAAAATTGATGCTGAAAATTGCATAAATGCTGTCACGTCGGCTATTTCTCTGTTTGGAGTACCAAACCGCATGATAGCGGATCAGGGCAGATGTTTCGCCAGGACAAGATTCAGTAAGTTTTGTTCACAACAAAAAATTAAATTGCATTTGATTGCGACAGGTGCAAGTAGAGCAAATGGTCAAGTTGAACGCATTATGAGCACCTTGAAGAACTTATGAACTGCCGTTGAAACTAGCAATCGATCTTGGGAAGATGCCTTAGGAGAAGTTCAATTAGCTTTGAACTGTACGGTTAGTCGTGTGACAAAGGAGCCCTTTAGAATTGTTTATAGGTAAAGTTGCCCGCCCATTGGGATTGATTCCACCCTGCGGTATGGTAGAAGAGGTCGACTTGGCTGAGGTTAGAGCACGAGCAGGTCAAAATATTTTAGCTGCAGCAGAATATAACAAGGAGCAATTTGATAAAAACAAGACTAAAGTTGTAGGATGCAAGGTTGGAGATTTCGTATTGTTAAAAAATGAAGAGAGGCATCAAACAAAGTTAAGATGACATGATGACATTAGAAAAATGCTAGATGGACAAATACCAGTTGAATTTGAAAGTTGTAATAAGGATTTAAAGAATGAAAAAAATGTAACAGAAACTGTAGAAGGAGACAGTAATGAAAAAGACACTGTTGAAAGAGACAGTAATGAAAGTATGTAAAGGAAACTGTTGAAAGAGACAGTAATGAAAAGGAAACTGTTGAAAGAGACAGTAATTTAAAGGACACTGTTGAAAGAGACAGTATTGAAATCATGTAAAGAGATACTGTTGCAAAAGACAGTACAGGTGCCTTAAGGGCTAATAATGAAATTTGTAATAATAATGTAAGCACAAGTGCAAAACAATTGTTTTGATCATGGCGTTTGGCGCATTAGATATTATAATGTAAAAGCTGAATGGTTAATGGTTAATAAATTATAACGTTTGATGAGAAATGAGAAGTTATATTTGAATAAACTGTTATAAGTTGATTGAATGGTAACAAAACATTTTTGGAAAAATTGCACGAGGTCGTGTAATGGTCAGGGTGGCGTGTCGGCGCACACTGAGAATGTTGGGAAGTTGGTATGAGTGTATGGGTATGGTAATGTCATCCTTATAGGAATATTGCACAGTCATTAATTTCACTGTGATTGGTTCTGTGTGTGTGTGTGTGTTGTCGCTTTAAGAATTGTTGTTTTAGCAGGGCGACAGTGTAGTGTCGCTGTCGCCGAGTGTGGTTCGGTGGTAAGGATAGAAAGAAGTAGGGGCGACGTAGACAGTGACACTTGCAACTTAGTCGTCGTGTGTGCAAAACCGAAACTCGCTGTGCTATTACGATGTCAGAAAATAACGGTGCTGCAACATATATAACTTTTTTTGAATCCAAAGACTACGAATATATTTACTTATTTCAGACCCATTTTTTAAGGCAGCTAGAAGTTTCAAATATAAGAACATTGATTGACTGAGTCCCCATTGGAGCCTTTTTAATGTTATCCTTCTGTTGACTTATTGATCCTCATACAATGTTCAATGAAAACACTTTAAAGATGTGAAACAAATTAACTCCTGAGAAGAATCTTATCGGGATAATCGTTTCAATCGGAGCGCTTTAATTTGGGTGATCCCACCATAAACAGATGGTCTGAATATGGGTCCCAAAGCACATTAGAACATTATTAGACAACGTCACTATGAAATCAATAAGTAAGGTAGGCCAGAAAGGTAGGGTTCCATTAGGAGTCACAATATGAAATTCCCGGCGTTTATTTTTGGCGTCCCCTTTGGCGAAATGATCCGCTACTGGGTTTTAAAAATGCATGAATGGCTTTCCTGGGGACAGCTAAGCGCGCTCTAAGCACCGCTAGATAGGTTTACCATCCCAGATCGTAAAGCATCAGCGTAAATAATGGCGTTTTAAGTAATTAGGGTACCAAATGAGGATCTCGCAACTTTGGCTACAAACAATTCTAGTGTGGTTTTTACTGCCATATACGCGATACGTGCTAGCCTTTAGCCATCCGTTACGACTTTTTAGCTCTTTGTAGACCACACAGCCCTTATAGTTCGCTGTATTATTACCAATTCGCTGTTTCCTAATTTTTTTATGCGTAACATCTTTCCGTGTCGTTTGTGTGGCTCATCCAGAGTGATTCTATGGTGCAGTAGATATGATAGCTATTCGAGTGCACTTAATGGAGTAAACATAATAGATCGAGTATACTTAATTATTGTGTAAGCGGTTTTATGCTATTCATAAAAGGTTTCTTTTAATCTCTTCAGAGGAACTCTATTAAGTCGGTGCAGTGCGTCTAACAAAAAGCGAAAGAATCTACACACTATAAAAGCTGGGTGGGAGAAATGGAGGGAAAAGCGTAAGCATCAGTAAAAAGTAGCGTTCGAAAAATTAAGAAGTTACCAAGGTTTAGACAATTTTACTGGCATACAAATATGGGAACATTTTTTTTTTTTGTACAAATGAGAACTTGCTTCTTTTTTTCACCTTCTATCACCTTCTATCTGGAATTTGGCCATCTGGTATGGTTTTCAATTGGGAAGACAGGTTTCGTATTAAAATTTCAATGGTCACTCAAAGGTGAACTTAATACCATTTGAGTCGATAACACAGCTTATCCACTTGGTTGCAATCTGAAAATTACTGGTGTTAATTTGTAAGCCGTTCCCTCGAAGCACTCGCCATGTTGCTGTTGTTGTCTTGGGTCTTAAGACTGGATTGCATGCACAGAACAATCTATAAGCTAAAACTATGTGCATACGATGTTTTTTGTGTGTCCTCAATGCGCATGGGAATCTGGTAATATGCGCGTACCACATCAAGCGTGGTGAATATGGATTTACCGTGAACCTTTTCCGCGAAATTCTGCACGTGAGCCACTGGATATCGGCTCGCCTAGCTGCTTTTGTCTAAACCAAGGCCGATAAATGAGTTGATCTAGCAAAATGATAACTTCTTGTTTGGCGACGACTACTTTATCGTCATGGGCGTTCCGCGATAGTATTTCCAGCGGCTTTTATGGGGTGATTTACACTGCCTTTTATTACGCTGTCTTAGACCTTAAACCTCGGAAGTAGACAATGTTGAGAGTTGACCTCAATCAGTCGGTTTTTTTTGAGGTGAACGATGATAAAAGCCCATATATACGTGAATTGTAGTTCTAAATTGATGAGCATTTTTTTCAATACGTATGAATATTTGATTGGCTTGCTTCAAACAGGTGTGCAAACCGAAGCTGGGGGGCACCAGAGTCCACCAGGAAAAGAATCTTTGATTTTCGTTCGAGGATGTCTAACCGCAGATCGCAGTTCGGTGTGAAGTTTTTCAGGTGAGCTAGTTCGACGACGCTCTGAATTTGCATCCAGGTCAACATTTGCTGTAAAATTTTATTTCTACTACCTCCCTAGGTTGTCTTTGAAATAGCACACTTGCTTGTTTTGGTATTTTGCTTTTTTGTCAGCGGTTTTGACAAAGGTGCACAAATCTTTTTCCTTCCAAACTGCCAAAAGGGACTGTATGGTTGAAGGCATCTCGTATTCCTTTTAAACAGGAATGGATATGTATGGCATTGCCACAATTTTGTGTTGCTACAGCCGGGAGATGGATAGAAGTCTCATTTTCGAATTCGAACAATTTAATATGGTATACGGTAGGAATATCTTTCGCAATTGTTCAAGTAATATATTTTGTAATTACTCACGCTAATGCAGCTGTGTGTGCTTACGCCATAAGGGTTGTTTGCTCACGGGCATAATAAGCATATAATTTAGTATCCAATTTAGTATTTTGTCCATTGCTCGTAAAAGAATCACTAGCCAATCTAACAACAACTACATTCCATTTTTATACCCTTGATCAGGTCATGGTCCACCAATAGGCCAATGTTACATCGAATCGAACCCAGACAAATGGCGTTGCGGGTCAAGCAGCCGCCGGAAAGAACTTTGGCCGGCAATAATTTATTGAATTCGTGACGTCAGTTTCTTTTATATTCCTATTCCGTCATGCGGTAGCGTTTTTCTCGCTCTCTCGCGGGATATCTCGGTCGCTCCGCAGCATCAAGCGGCATTATTCTAATTCAACCCTAGTCAGTCACATATGTACGTATATCATTTGTAGAAACCCCAAAACAATTATATAAATTAATATCTATAACTCGAACTGTGCTTGTTTTTATTAAAGCCAATATTTAGAACACTAAAAATAAAGGTCCCGAAAACGCTCGGTAACTAAACATTTGGTGATCCCGGCGCGATTTTGCTTGGGAAAATAATTTGTTAAATTATTTTACGTTGAAAATTTGAGCTGCGCTGTTTAAAATATATAAGCACTAGCTGACCCGGCAGACTTCGTACTGCCAGCTGTTGTTTTTTTTTTGCTACGTTCAAAAACTTCTTTTGTGACAAAATTTAAAATTTTTCAAACTTAAAAAAATTATCTGATATAGTAAGAACTGAAGATAGCTAAAATTAAGTTTCGCGGAGCTGACCAAATAAATGAATTAACAGCATTAAAAAACAGTACTACTAATGACTTATTACAATTTGTGACTCTGAAATTGTCGCGAAACGCGAAATTAGATCCCCCAAAACGCACGGGAAGAATAATTTGATTGGATTTGAACTTTGTGGAGCGGTAAAAAATTTCAAATTGACCCTTTGTCGTTAGGAACACACCTAAATTTCTTTGACAACATAGAGTGATTATAATGTGAACTGTATTAAGCAATAGATAATTAATAACACAGGCCAACAGCAAAAAATCTCCACGCATAATTTTACCTGCTCCATAACCTTTAGGCTCCCCTGAACCAAAGTCCAGAACAAACATAGGTTCTATCACCCACCGTTTCCGCGGTACACCTAAGAGAAGAAATTGATCAAATTTTACCATATATTGAATTATGTAGGCCGTGAAATGGCTACGACCATCATTGTTTCCAGTACATATCATTTTTGAAATGTATGTGTACCAACTAAAATTAAAAAATGGTATCTAGCAGTTACCATATCTTTGGAATACTCATCCAAAGTTGAAATCTCAGATTTTCTACGTTAATTTTTGCTCTTCTATGATTTTTCCCCAAACATTTTTCTATGGAAGATTTTTATTTTCTTATTGAAATCAGTAGATCATACCATGTTTTAATTTTGGATTTAAGGAAAAACTCGGAATAATTTTATTGAATTTAATATAGGTGGTTCAACAATATTTTCTTAAATTAAATTGGAGTTTTTAATCTCATATTTTCAAAAAGTCATGGCTATCTAAAACTGTTTCTTTATTCAAAACGTATCTATTGCAGGTTCAGCTTGTTTAGTAAAGCTTTACAGAAGTTGTAGATAGCCATGACTTTTTGAAAATATGAGATTAAAAACTCCAATTTAATTTAAGAAAATATTGTTGAACCACCTATATTAAATTCAATAAAATTATTCCGAGTTTTTCCTTAAATCCAAAATTAAAACATGGTATGATCTACTGATTTCAATAAGAAAATAAAAATCTTCCATAGAAAAATGTTTGGGGAAAAATCATAGAAGAGCAAAAATTAACGTAGAAAATCTGAGATTTCAACTTTGGATGAGTATTCCAAAGATATGGTAACTGCTAGATACCATTTTTTAATTTTAGTTGGTACACATACATTTCAAAAATGATATGTACTGGAAACAATAATGGTCGTAGCCATTTCACGGCCTACATAATTCAATATATGGTAAAATCTGATCAATTTCTTCTCTTAGGTGTACCGCGGAAACGGTGGGTGATAGAACCTATGTTTGTTCTGGACTTTGGTTCAGGGGAGCCTAAAGATTATGGAGCAGGTAAAATTATGCGTGGAGGAAAAAAAAAGTTGGAAATTGTCGGCCTGTGTAATCATTTTCAATCCCAAAAATTAAAGAGTACCCTCTTATTTTATTTAACTTCATTTATTGAATAAAACATGAAGTTTTATTATTATTTTCGATACATCATGTTGCTTACTTACAAAGCAGAGTTTTCCTGAAATACTGGCTATTTATAAGATTTAAATTTGATATTCACAGACACACACTAGTAAAATACAGTCTGTTAATTAATGTAAAGCTTTCTCATTAACTATATTTTGTTTAATTATTTCCGATATATATTTTAGTACAAACTTGAATATTTTATATAATACCTTAAAAATGGGCATGAAATTGTCTTGTATAATATGTGTAGCACCAAATGATGTCATCTGGAAACAGTTGTTATATATCTGAATGTTGGTCAAGAAGTGCTTAGAATCATTTCCAATACCAGAAACTAAAGAGCGAAAAGGATCTGGTGGTGTGACCAATTGTGACAATTTTACTTTGCCTTCAGCACTACATAATCCAGTAGATTCACCAGTGTACTTTAACGCCTTACAATATTTACAAATTGTTTTCATTTCCCCAATTGTTACTGATTTGTCGGCACAATAAACAATTGCCGGATCATTGTGGAATGCAGCTCGTTTAAGAATCACAGGAGCACTGCGTCTGAGGATTCGCTCAATTTCATTATGTCTAGCTTGCTGTTGTTGTGTTTGATGTGCACGAACTCGTTGCATTCTAAGCCTATCTTCTACATTGTCATTCACTAAAGAACGCAATTCTGACATAGCAATACGACTATTTGATTGATCTGGCTGTCTCTGGTCATCAGTGCGGTTCAATAATTTCCACAATGCACGTGATTGATTTAATGGTTTCAAATTAAAATTTTTTCCAATTACACAGACCGACAATTTCCAACTTGTTTTTCCTCCACGCATAATTTTACCTGCTCCATAACCTTTAGGCTCCCCTGAACCAAAGTCCAAAACAAACATAGGTTCTATCACCCACAGTTTCCGCGGTACACCTAATAGAAAAAATTGATCAAATTTTACCATATATTGAATTATGTAGGCCGTGTAATGGCGATGACCATCATTGTTTTTATTACATATCATTTTTGAAATGTATGTGTACCAACTAAAATTAAAAAATGGTATTGTATAATTAATGTAGATAATTAAGTGGAATGTTATGAAGTCTAGTAGAAGTTAGTTTAGGGCGGAGCGGGAGCGCAAGTAAAGCTCTCACTTGCGCTCTCCCATGAATTCGTCCCGCTTCGCCGCACTAGATAAGCTAGGCTTAAGTTTTTGTTGATATGAATATATACTCGAATTTATAACGTTGAACAGAGTGCACGCATTTTTCGTTTTTTTGCAATAATTTAATTACTACAGCCATCATTCTACAGTCTTTCGGTTTCTCGCGACAAGATAAAATAATCTCAATTAACATTTTGGCGCCCCCGGGTGGACTGTAGTTAATATAATTAAATAAAAAAGCAACAAAAATAGTGAGTGACACAAACATATATAAACAATATATAACATACATATATTCAAAAAAAAAGAGTTGCTCGCGACGGTTGTGGTAATGAATTCAAAAATACAAATTCTCCGTGTCGCGAAACAAACTTCTTAAATCAACTAGCTGCTACTGAAAGGATTCGTCGTCCCCATGCCCTGCACCTGCATCGATTGTCAAAGGAAAGTGGCCGCAGGATTAAAGGATCCCAAAGCAGAACCCTGGAATATTGCACCCTCCTTTCAATTCTTGGCGCATACGTATGTAGAAAAAATAGTAGAGCAAAAATAAATAACAACATATATAAAAGTTTGAAAAATTTAATTATAATATATGTGCTAACCTAAAAGTACTGCCTGTGGAAAAAATAAAAAAGAAAATATTTATATTATTTGCAATCACTGTCGCCTTCTACCCCTCGTTCTCGAATTTAAAAATCTTCCAAATAAATACTAAAGTGCAGCCAAAAATTATTATCTGTCTGTCTGTCTGTCTGTCTGTCTGTCTGTCTGTCTATCCTATAGCTGCCATATAACTGACTGATAACTTCGTTGTTTTTTAAGTTAGAAGGATTTGAGTTCCTATGCATTCTAATTTGGGCAAACTTATTCGATCTGCCACATTTCATAAGGGACCTTCAATGGATTTCTCAACTTTCTTATAAGTTGCGTGTCGCCACCAAGCGGACTGCGCCTCAACTGCAAGGGTATATAAACTTCGGCTCCGCCCGAAGTTAGCTTTCCTTTCTTGTTTTTTTTGGTTAAATTTAATAAATTATTTATTATATTTAAATAAGATTAATTAATTATTTTTGTTTTCGCATTTTCTTGTCGTTAATTTAAATTCAATAAATTTTTAAACAAATTTCTAAAATTTATTTATTTATAATATTTTAAAATTAATAAAAAATTTATTAAAAATAAATAAATTTGAGAAATTTATTTAAAAATTAAAATTTTTAAATTTTTAATTAATATTTTAAAATTCGTAAAAAATTTAAATAAATTAATAAAATTTCTTTAACAAAAAATTTAAATAAATTATTTGTTGAGCGATCAGAGTTTTGATAACGACCGAATTAAAGACGAGATTCAATAGTTTATATTCAATTTATTAAGCTAATTCCGCACAATAAAACAAATAGCGGCCCGTCAATAACAACTCCCAAAATACAACAAGAAGAAGAAGCGCTTTGGCGCAGAAGCTCTTCCAAAGCTCCCAAAAGCGCATGCGCTACAAAATGACAACAAAGTGCATGCGAATCTGGGAGACAAAAGAGAAGATTAAATGCCGCTGCAGATAAACAAATTATCAATATTCTAATTAGCCTATTTGGTGGCTGCTTAGCCCAACATCCTCCCCCCTATTGAAGGGCGTGCCTTCAATAACAATTTTGGAGGGGCAGCAGACACATCTTTTAAGGGATATTCCACAGGTTGCGTAGTTTCATTAAGAAGATTAAGAACTCACAGGGCGAAAAAGGTACACCAATTTCTTCCAAACCCTTGACCATGCATTGCTCCCCCCAATAGACCAATGCGGGAGTCGAGTTCTCCTAACGAGTGCAGAGGGACCGGAACGTTGATTCTTCTCCTCTTCTCCTTCTGCATAGGGCAATCCAGCATCCCGCGATAGTCCATTGCGTCCAGAAACCACCCATCCAAATAGTGTATTTTGGACAACTGGGAGGCAGTGACCTAATTGGATTTGGCCAACTGACAATAGGTTGAAGAACAGGCTGGCTCCAATTAGCAGGTCCACACCTTGCGGTCTGTGGAAGTTGGGATCAGCCAGCGCTACGCCGTGAGGAATCTTCCATTTCGAAATATCAATATTAAGGCTGGGCTGACAGTCCGCAATATGAGACACTATAACCGCCTCTAGGTTCGCACAATATGTGGTTAGTCGAGACTTCACACACACATTAACGGAGGATCCATCCGTAGCAAACTCAGTGCCGCCGAGACCTGCGACCGCTACACAGCTTTTGGTGCGACGAAGCTGAAGTTGACTTGCCAGCCGCGATGAAATAAGGTGAACTTGTGAACCAGAGTCCAATAACACTCTACAAGGCAGGAAGGCACCTGATCGACCACGGATGAGGATATTGGCGGTTGGCAGAAGCACTTCAGTAGGGCGATCATGCGTCAAGATCGTGTTGAGTGACTGGGAAGGTGGGGCAGCAACGGCAACACCAGCGGCGGAAACCAAACCTCGTAGTGGTGGGGAATTGTTAGAGCTGGGAAGCTGCCCGCAATGGTGCAACAAAGCATGATGTCGGCGATTGCACTTTGGACATCGGGCAGCTGAACATCCGCGTGCAAAATGACCATCCTCCAAACATACAAAGCAGCGGGTCAGCCGTCGCACTTCGTCGTACCGTTGACTAAGTGGCAAGGCAAGGAAGCTGGGACATGTAGGAAGCGCGTGCGCCAAAACACCACACAGGGCGCATAGAGCTGGACGAGCGTTGATAATCATGCACGACGATCGGTTATTCGTAGATCTCCCTCGGCCCACTTGGTTAGCTGGTGGATACGCAGCCAAAGAAAAGTCGACGCATTCAAGAGTCCGGCACCTTTGCTCCAAGAATCGTGCCATGGACTCCCAAGACGGAAGGCTGTCGTTGTTTCCGGCCAGAGTGTCTTCCCACTTGGCTTTTGTGACAGGATCCAACTTCTGTAGGACAATCTGGATGAGCAAGCATCCTTGGATCTCGGCAGCTGATCCGGAACTCATGAGAGCACGCATATGCCCATTGAACCGATCCGACAGCTCCCGCAACGTAGCAACAGATCCGGGCTCGACCACACGAAGCTGCAGGATCTCGTTGATGTGAGACTGGAAAATTAATCGCCGATTACTCAACCGATTGCGCAAAAGGTCAAGAGCCACATCGTAGTTCGCGTCAGTAATTTCCAGCGCTCTCACCGTCTCCAAGGCTGACTCGCGCAGGCATGAAATGAGCCACCGGAGCTTTTCCATTTTTGTTAGGTGAGGATGGCTGTCAATCGTCGTCTTAAAAAGGGCAAAGAAATCCGGCCAGTCAACATAGCCGCCGCTAAATGTTGGCATCGGCAACGGTGGTAAGGATGGGGCTGGCTTGTATGGCATGGGTGAGACACCGGCACCGTCGAGAAGTGTGGAGTGGGCAGCGATTCTCATGGAGTGCTTGGCAACCTCCACCTGAATGTCCACCTGCACATCAGTCGCCAGCTGCGAGAATTTCCAATAAAGCTCACTCCCGATCTCGCTGAAGTTAAGCTCCTCCAACGCTTCTTGAAGCGCGGTGAACCGCTCACGCAAACGCTTCTCCACTGACTCCAGCGCCATAATGGTGCCATCCTCATTCCGCGCTGCAGCCTTCACCTTATGATGCAGCGCCTCCATCTCCTGGCACGTCACCTCTGCTCTTCTCCGCAGCGTCCTTTCCCGGCTTGCGGCAGCAGATCCAGTAGTTCCACATCCAGACTCCATCCCGCAAATCTCCAGTGCGAGTGATGCAAATCGACAACCAAGAGATGTTTTTTTTTTTTTTTTAATTTTTGTGTTTTTCGTACCGCAGTTTTTTCAGTTTCTCGGGAAATTAAACTGATTGAACTTCGGGCGCGATCACCTCGGGGTCACCAATGTTGAGCGATCAGAGTTTTGATAACGACCGAATTAAAGACGAGATTCAATAGTTTATATTCAATTTATTAAGCTAATTCCGCACAATAAAACAAATAGCGGCCCGTCAATAACAACTCCCAAAATACAACAAGAAGAAGAAGCGCTTTGGCGCAGAAGCTCTTCCAAAGCTCCCAAAAGCGCATGCGCTACAAAATGACAACAAAGTGCATGCGAATCTGGGAGACAAAAGAGAAGATTAAATGCCGCTGCAGATAAACAAATTATCAATATTCTAATTAGCCTATCTGGTGGCTGCTTAGCCCAACATCCTCCCCCCTATTGAAGGGCGTGCCTTCAATAACAATTTTGGAAGGGCAGCAGACACATCTTTTAAGGGATATTCCACAGGTTGCGTAGTTTCATTAAGAAGATTAAGAACTCACAGGGCGAAAAAGGTACACCAATTTCTTCCAAACCCTTGACCATGCATTGCTCCCCCCAATAGACCAATGCGGGAGTCGAGTTCTCCTAACGAGTGCAGGGGGACCGGAACGTTGATTCTTCTCCTCTTCTCCTTCTGCATAGGGCAATCCAGCATCCCGCGATAGTCCATTGCGTCCAGAAACCACCCATCCAAATAGTGTATTTTGGACAACTGGGAGGCAGTGACCTAATTGGATTTGGCCAACTGACAATAGGTTGAAGAACAGGCTGGCTCCAATTAGCAGGTCCACACCTTGCGGTCTGTGGAAGTTGGGATCAGCCAGCGCTACGCCGTGAGGAATCTTCCATTTCGAAATATCAATATTAAGGCTGGGCTGACAGTCCGCAATATGAGACACTATAACCGCCTCTAGGTTCGCACAATATGTGGTTAGTCGAGACTTCACACACACATTAACGGAGGATCCATCCGTAGCAAACTCAGTGCCGCCGAGACCTGCGACCGCTACACAGCTTTTGGTGCGACGAAGCTGAAGTTGACTTGCCAGCCGCGATGAAATAAGGTGAACTTGTGAACCAGAGTCCAATAACACTCTACAAGGCAGGAAGGCACCTGATCGACCACGGATGAGGATATTGGCGGTTGGCAGAAGCACTTCAGTAGGGCGATCATGCGTCAAGATCGTGTTGAGTGACTGGGAAGGTGGGGCAGCAACGGCAACACCAGCGGCGGAAACCAAACCTCGTAGTGGTGGGGAATTGTTAGAGCTGGGAAGCTGCCCGCAATGGTGCAACAAAGCATGATGTCGGCGATTGCACTTTGGACATCGGGCAGCTGAACATCCGCGTGCAAAATGACCATCCTCCAAACATACAAAGCAGCGGGTCAGCCGTCGCACTTCGTCGTACCGTTGACTAAGTGGCAAGGCAAGGAAGCTGGGACATGTAGGAAGCGCGTGCGCCAAAACACCACACAGGGCGCATAGAGCTGGACGAGCGTTGATAATCATGCACGACGATCGGTTATTCGTAGATCTCCCTCGGCCCACTTGGTTAGCTGGTGGATACGCAGCCAAAGAAAAGTCGACGCATTCAAGAGTCCGGCACCTTTGCTCCAAGAATCGTGCCATGGACTCCCAAGACGGAAGGCTGTCGTTGTTTCCGGCCAGAGTGTCTTCCCACTTGGCTTTTGTGACAGGATCCAACTTCTGTAGGACAATCTGGATGAGCAAGCATCCTTGGATCTCGGCAGCTGATCCGGAACTCATGAGAGCACGCATATGCCCATTGAACCGATCCGACAGCTCCCGCAACGTAGCAACAGATCCGGGCTCGACCACACGAAGCTGCAGGATCTCGTTGATGTGAGACTGGAAAATTAATCGCCGATTACTAAACCGATTGCGCAAAAGGTCAAGAGCCACATCGTAGTTCGCGTCAGTAATTTCCAGCGCTCTCACCGTCTCCAAGGCTGACTCGCGCAGGCATGAAATGAGCCACCGGAGCTTTTCCATTTTTGTTAGGTGAGGATGGCTGTCAATCGTCGTCTTAAAAAGGGCAAAGAAATCCGGCCAGTCAACATAGCCGCCGCTAAATGTTGGCATCGGCAACGGTGGTAAGGATGGGGCTGGCTTGTATGGCATGGGTGAGACACCGGCACCGTCGAGAAGTGTGGAGTGGGCAGCGATTCTCATGGAGTGCTTGGCAACCTCCACCTGAATGTCCACCTGCACATCAGTCGCCAGCTGCGAGAATTTCCGATAAAGCTCACTCCCGATCTCGCTGAAGTTAAGCTCCTCCAACGCTTCTTGAAGCGCGGTGAACCGCTCACGCAAACGCTTCTCCACTGACTCCAGCGCCATAATGGTGCCATCCTCATTCCGCGCTGCAGCCTTCACCTTATGATGCAGCGCCTCCATCTCCTGGCACGTCACCTCTGCTCTTCTCCGCAGCGTCCTTTCCCGGCTTGCGGCAGCAGATCCAGTAGTTCCACATCCAGACTCCATCCCGCAAATCTCCAGTGCGAGTGATGCAAATCGACAACCAAGAGATGTTTTTTTTTTTTTTTAAATTTTTGTGTTTTTCGTACCGCAGTTTTTTCAGTTTCTCGGGAAATTAAACTGATTGAACTTCGGGCGCGATCACGTCGGGGTCACCAATGTTGAGCGATCAGAGTTTTGATAACGACCGAATTAAAGACGAGATTCAATAGTTTATATTCAATTTATTAAGCTAATTCCGCACAATAAAACAAATAGCGGCCCGTCAATAACAACTCCCAAAATACAACAAGAAGAAGAAGCGCTTTGGCGCAGAAGCTCTTCCAAAGCTCCCAAAAGCGCATGCGCTACAAAATGACAACAAAGTGCATGCGAATCTGGGAGACAAAAGAGAAGATTAAATGCCGCTGCAGATAAACAAATTATCAATATTCTAATTAGCCTATCTGGTGGCTGCTTAGCCCAACATTATTAAATCTTAAATTTGCATTGTTTTCGTTTTTTTATTGAAAAAATAAATTTTTTATAATGGAAAGTACTAAACTTAATTCCACGACTCTTATTGACTTAAAAAGAAGATTAAATGTCAAAGTTAAAAGCATTCGCCGGTTGGAGGAACGTTTGGAAGATGGATCACTTCCTCTAAACAAAACCAAGCTAGAATGCAGGCTTCAGGTTTTAGATGAGGCAATTTCTAAAGCAAATGAGTTGCAAGACCAGATCGAGCAAATAGATGAATTGGATGATTTCGGAGCCGAGTTGGAAGAATTAGGAATAACTACCAAGGCAAGGATTATGTCCTTATGTAATGCCTTGAATTCAGCTGAAGACTCTAGTCCAGCTACTGCAATTTCTGCAGCCCCAACTTGAGCTCGACTTCCCAGTTGGGCATTGCCAAAATTCAGTGGAAATTATTCGGATTTCAAAAATTTCATAAGTCTTTTCGAGACATTAGTTGACAAAGATGTGAACATTCCAGTTATCGAGAAATTTAATCATTTAATTTCTTGCCTCTCTGGTGAAGCCTTAGGAACTGTCAAGGCATTCCAGGTCACCGAGAGTAATTACGACAAAGCTATCGCTAGTCTAAAAAGAGTTTATGATAACGAATGTCTCATCTTTGCGAACCAA
The DNA here is from genome assembly GCF_017639315.1 of Drosophila ananassae. Lineage (NCBI taxonomy): Eukaryota > Metazoa > Arthropoda > Insecta > Diptera > Drosophilidae > Drosophila > Drosophila ananassae. The sequence continues at coordinate 20,279,103 of NC_057929.1, read as the reverse complement.
ATACGTCAACTGTTCAGCCTTCCGAAAATTTCCCAGCCGTCTGCGTCGTCGTTGAGGGGTCTCATCTCGACTGTGTCATCAATTTATGGATCACTATTATCCATAGGAGATGATACTAAAATTGCAAACTCAATGATTATTCATTTAGTTTTGAGTAGAGTGGATCCAGTGACCAAGCAAAAATGGGAAGAGTCACTGGATTATGAGGAATTGCCGCTGTGGTCCGATTTCGAAAAAATACTAAATCGTAGATACCAGCATCTGTCCGCTGAAGAGACTGGCAAGCCAAAACAAGAAAGAACTGGGTGCAGCGAGCAACTGAATAGAACTTCGTTGGCTTGTTCTTCTACCAACGCCAAACCAACTTGCAGTTATTGTAACGCTAACAACCATTTTTTTGCCCAGTGCAGTCCGTTCGCTCGCCTTGCTGTGATGCAAAGGTTTGAGTTTGTAAAGTCAGCCTCCTATGTTTGAATTGTCTGCGAAAACCGATTTACAGTGACCGAAAATAAATTAGCATTACCACCACCCACACAAAATCCTCCTCCAGAGTTAACGAATGATGGCCCTTCTACTTCACATGCTTTGCATGCGTCGTCTGTAGAAAGGGTTTTGTTAGCAACGTCGATCGTAAGCGTTCGAATAAAAAATGGTGAGCACATCTTGGCCCGAGCATTACTTGACTCAGGGTCACAAATGAATTTTATTACAGAAGATCTTGCTCAACGCTTACAGATCCGTAGGGAGGAATCGTGCATCAACTTGCTTGGAATTGGTCAAACTAATTCACAAGTTAAGAAAAAGATACACACCGTGGTGAAGTCGAGAGTCAATGGTAGCGAGTTTTCGTTCGACTTTTGGGTTTTGAAAACCATTTCAGGCTATCACCCTGACCAGTCAGTGAACGTAAAGGATTGGACCCTACTAAAGAACTTGCCGTTAGCAGACCCATATTTTTACAAACCTCAGCGGATAGATATGCTAATTGGAGCTGAGTCATTTTTCAAACTGTTGTCCGTTGGCCAAATGAACAATAAAGAAAATGTATTTGGAATTTATGGAAGAATACGAATCCCTAGGCCATATGTCCCCTGCAAGCAATGACGTTCTTGCTTCTCCACACTACGTCATTCCCCATCAGTGTGTCTTGCGGCCGCAAAGTACAACGACCAAACTACGAGTCGTTTTCGATGCTTCCTGCAAGACATCCACACAGAAGTGTTTAAATGAGTTGTTGATGGTGGGTCCAACAATTCAGGAAGAGCTTTACTCAACTCTTCTTAGATTTCGGCTAAACAAATTCGCTCTGGTAGCCGACATAAAAAAGATGTATCGTCAAGTGATGGTAAATGAAGCAGATCGACGATACCAGTTGATAGTGTGGAGAAAAGACCCGTCTGAGTCCTTGAAATTGTGCAAGCTCAACACCGTTACTTATGGCACTGCACCAGCCCCATTCCTGGCCATAAGGTGTTTGAAGAGGTTAAGTGAATCCGCGAAAAATACATTCCCTCGAGCTGCTAAAGTTATTGGGTCTGACTTTTAGGTCGACGACATGTTAACGGGTGCTGGTTGCGTGGAGGAGCTAAAGACAATTAAGTCTGAAGTAACTCAGGTTCTTCAAAACGCGGGGTTTGAATTGAGCAAGTGGTTTTCAAACTCGCCTGAAGTTACTGCATCCGAGAGCACGGTTAAGCCAATAACACTTTCGGACTCAGAGCTGACAAAAACATTAGGATTCGTTTGGGTTCCTAAAGATGATGTATTTAAATTCGAAATTGATATGTCAGTCATGGGTCAAAGGGCGACTAAGCGGAATATTCTTTCGGTGACGTCAAAGCTTTTCGACCTCCTTGGCTTATTAAGCCCGATCCTTATTAAAGGAAAGATCCTGTTACAGGAACTTTGGCTTAACAGCCAAAGTGTAGGCTCGGGTATTTCATGTGGGTCCACGAGCACTAGTGAGTCTCTTGCGACAGCGCGTTTGAATAGTAAACGCGCAGGAAGTCTGCAATCCGATAGTGCGGTCGTGCATACGCTGTTTTAAATGCAAGCCCCATCTGATGACTCAAATCATGGGAGATTTACCCTTAGATCGAGTTCGTGCTCTCTGCCCATTTTCCATATGTGGCGTGGATTTCTGTGGCCCTATTGAGACGACATTGAAAATTTGTGGTAGGCCACCATACAAGTCCTACATTGCCCTGTTTGTTTGTTTTGCGTCTAAAGCAGTACATTTAGAAGTAGTTTCCGATTTGTCAACTGATTCCTTTCTATTGGCTTTCCAAAGGTTCGTTGGGCGCCGAGGATGTCCGCAGATCGTGCACTGCGACAACGCGACGAACTTCGTCGGAGCGAGTCGCCACTTCGCGGCATTGCGGCACCAAATCGAGAGCGAAGCGGACGAGCTGCGGCAATACGCATCAAGAAAAGGATGCGTTGGTCCCGGGAGTACGTCTTGGGCCTACAGGCGCGGTCGAAGTGGCACAGGGAGCAGTTGGACGCCAGGAAGGGCGATCTGGTGCTGGTCGCCGAGGACAAGGGTCGTCGAGACTCACGCCGGCGCGGACGGAAGGGTCAGGGTCGCCGACGTCAGGACGAGTAGAGGAGCAGTATTCAAGAGAGCAGTCCACAAGCTGGCGAGGTTGCCAGTAGTTGAAGCATAATGAAGGCCTTTAACGGGGCCGGTGTATAATTAATGTAGATAATTAAGTGGAATGTTATGAAGTCTATGCTAAGTTAGTTTAGGGCGGAGCGGGAGCGCAAGTAAAGCTCTCACTTGCGCTCTCCCATGAATTCGTCCCGCTTCGCCGCACTAGATAAGCTAGGCTTAAGTTTTTGTTGATATGAATATATACTCGAATTTATAACGTTGAACAGAGTGCACGCATTTTTCGTTTTTTGTAATAATTTAATTACTACAACCATCATTCTACAGTCTTTCGGTTTCTCGCGACGAGATAAAATAATCTCAATTACCAGGTATCTAGCAGTTACCATATCTTTGGAATACTCATCCAAAGTTGAAATCTCAAATTTTCTACATTAATTTTTGGTCTTCTATGATTTTTCCCCAAACATTTTTCTATGGAAGATCTTTATTTTCTGTGTGTTATTTTCATAATTTTGTTCACTAAAAAATCGGTTTGTCACATTAAATTAACTGAGCAGAAAACAATGAGTAGCTGTCAAACAATGTATCACATACCGGCGCCTACTATTATTGTAGTCTCCATTTTATTTAGAAAACGTTTGTATGGGAAATAGAAAAATGCTGTTTGAGGACTTTTCCGGCAATTGTTCGAATTTTTCTGACCTTTTAAACCTTCCCTAGACCTACACGAATAATTCAAGACCAAGATAAGATAAATCCGTTCAGCCGTTCTCGAGTTTTAGCGAGACTCACGAACAGCAAATCATTTTTATATATATAGAGATAAACAAATAAACAAATTAAAAAACATTATTTGGTTTGTGATTTGTGCGCGAAATATTAGCATCTGTTGAGCTGACAATAAATAAACGAGCTAAAATAAATTTTTTGTGGCGAAAATGAATCCGTTTTTCGATTGTGCCTCTCCTGGAAGAAAAGAATTTCTGAGCCAAAGTGCAGTTGTCCTTTATGAGGATCTTGAAGGATTGCTGTCCTCCTTGAAATCAGTGGAGACATTTCCGGAGGCGATGATAAATGTGCGGCTCAGCGAATTGGAGGGAATCGTTGCGGATTTCAAGAGAACAGACAAGGAGCTGTCCGAGATGGATGTTGCAGAACTTAAGAACGAGCTGCGCGTCAACTTCAACGATGCGGTGAGGGAAGCACGCTTCATCCTGGATCAGGAGATTATGAGGCGCTCCAGTTTGTTGCCGGCGAGTTCGACGCTGATCAACGCATCTTCTGCCACAAAATTTTGATGCGTCATTTGGCAGAACTTTTCAGGCTTTGCCGCCACTGCCACTTCCCACTTTTAGTTGAGGTCACTGATCTCGACCATGGTGGACACAAACCCATTCATAAGTCGGGTCGAGAAGCTTCAACGGTTGCGGTCCTACCTTCGTGAATCTGCCTTGGAGTCGGTTAAATCGTTGGAGCTCTCGGATAAAAATTATTACGTCGCATTGGAGCGGCTAAACAAAAGTTTTAGTAATCGCAGGCTTATTTTTTAAGCTCATGTTAATGAGACAAGGAATCTGAGGGCCGTAGATCCGGTATCGGCGACGAGGCTTCGCGAGCTTTCGGACAAATTTAATTCACATATGCGAACCCTGGCAAGCATGGGCACAACGAAGCAGATTGCTAGCTGCATCATAATCCAAGTGATGTTTGCGGAAGATGGATGATGCCACGCAGTCTAAGTGGAAGGAAATGCAAGCTGACTCGGATTCCTTGGATTCCATTCCAACGTGGGAGTCCATCATCAGTTTTCTAGAGCAGAGATGCCGGGCTTTGGAGAGCATGGATTTGCCGACGACATCACATGCACCAAACCTTGCGGTAGGACGGCGTAGATCTTTTCATCCAGGTAACTCTGCATTTGTGATTACCAACTCTTCCGCATGCATGATTTGTGATGGCCATTCTCACATAATAAACTCCTGCCCAAGGTTTATAAGCTTGTTGCCTGAGGATTGCAATTCGTGCAATTCGTGAAGCTACCGTCATTGTGGACGCAGGCATCATAGTTTGCTGCATTTTGGTGGCAATTCGCCAGGTCAAGGCCAACACCCCTCTCCCGAGGTTTCTGCATCTACTGACTCCGTTTCTCGGTCAGCGTCCGCTCCCGTCAATTCCCTTGTAGCCAAGGATCGTTTTGGTGATGTGGTGCTGCTAGACACTGCCAATATATTGGTCAGAAACCGCTCCGGAGTTCTACTGCCCTGCCGAACGCTACTGCCGAACGCTACTCGAGATAAGGTCTCCGTTTTCTGTATCCGGTATAGGTGACGCAGGGTATAGGTGACGCAGGGTTTTTTACCGATGGGTTTTCTGTGCAAGTAAGCTTGCAATCCCAATGCAAATCCTCATTTTCACCAGCCTCAGCGAGTTGATTTGCTAATTGGAGCTGGACTATTTTACGAGCTGCTTTGTGTCGGGCAAATTCATTTGTCTCCTGGTTGGCCCTCAATCCAAAAAACTGTCCTGACAATGGCAAGGTTCTCATGGCTGCTGAGCGGTCGGGACTAATCTGCCAAAAGGGGCCTTTAGATGAGCGGCTCGATCAACTTCTTCGACAGTCCTGGGAAGTGGAAACCTGCACCGATCCGATTGTGAAGGCGTCAAAGGAAGAACTGAATTGCGAGAGTCACTTTGTTAAAAACTTTGTGCGTTTAGAAGGCGCTGCCTATACAGTCAGGATTCCAATTAAACATAACTCCGGTTTATTGGGTGATTCGTACTCACAGGCTCTACGTCGTTTTCAGTCGTTGGAGAGGAAACTGTCTCATCAGCCTCATCCGCGCTCAGTATTCGGCCTATATAAAGGAGTATCGTCCCTGGTTCCGCCGGAGTTGCATCGAGATTGCAAATATTTTCTGCCACATCAATGCGTGCAAAGCCTGCGTCCTATGTATCTGTGCGAGCAATGCACCAATTGGCTAAGGACGGGGTGGAAGACTTTCCAGTGGGATCAGAAATCTTGCTTCGACATTTTTAAGTCGATGATCTTATTTCTGGTGGCAGCTCCAAGGAGGAGGTTGTTGGCATTTTGGGCAGATTTCAGCGCTTTTGTCCAAGTGCGAATTTCAGCTGCGGAAATGGTGCTCCAATATCCCTAGCGTGGTGGACGGCGTGCCTAAAGAGGATCGGGATTCCCTTCTAACTTTTGATGACGGCAGAAACTTCACGAAAACTTTAGGATTGGCTTAGGATCCTTCCACTGATCAGCTGCTGCTCTCGTTTTCTGCTGTTCAGTCCACTTCGAAGCCGACTAGACGTTCTGTCCTATCAACAATAGCGCGGTTATACGATCCTGTGGGCCTTGTTTGTCCAGTTGTTACTAAAGCAAAAATATTCTTCACAGTCTAGGCGCTTACAAAAGGAAGTATTTTTGTTGGTGCGACTCTTCAGCCGTGTTGTCGTGGATTCGAGATGAGCCTGCCAGGCTAAACGTTTTTGTCGCTAGCCGCGTGTCATCCATCCAAAATCTGACGAGTTCCATAGAGTGGCGATATGTGCCTACGTTGGAAAATTCAGCTGATATCTTGTCTCGTGGAGCCCTTCCTACTGAGTTGATCGGATCCAGGTTATGGTGTCAGGGGCCACCCTATCTCTTAAAGACACAGGAGTACTGGCCTGCGACGATAGTAGCCGAGAAGCCAGCTTTAGAGCTTCCCCGTTAAATTTTATTGGTGAAGTCGCCATATACAGACCTAGTGGCGACATGCAAATACGTTAACTCCTTTCCAGCTCTTCAGCGAGTGTTTGCGTACGTATATAAGTTTGGCAGACGGGTTTGGCGTAAAGGAATTTCCGTTCATGATCTCAAGGCGCTTATTTGGGTGATGAAATAAGGACGTTGCAGACAAAGGGAATGGTTGCCTCCTCCAGTTTGCTGTCTTCGTTATTCCCCTTTTTGGATCAGTTTGGATTGCTTAGAGTAGACGGGCGTATCAAGAATTCATCCTTGGATTACGATGGTCGTCACCCAGTAATTTTGCCCAGATGCCATCCGGTAGCGTCAAGCATAATCCTTAGCTTTCATAAGCACAACCTGCACGCTGGACTTCGATCGTTATTGCCGATGATACGTTCTCAGTATTGGCCGATTGGGGGGAGAAAAACTGTGCTCAAGGCGACAAATAAATGTTTGAGATGCTTTCGGAAGAAACCTCGTTTGTTGGAGCATGTAATGGGCGATCTTCCGAAGGAGAGAGTGGAAGGTTATCAAGTCTTCGATGTAACCGGCATCGATTTTTGCGGTCCATTCTTCTATAAGTCGGAGGATCGCAACAAGGCTCCCATAAAATGTTACATCAGCGTTTTCATTTGTTTCACGACAAAGGCCGTCTATTTGAAGCTGGTGAGGGATCTGTCCACCGCCGCCTTTCTGTATGCACAGAGGAGGTTTATTACTGTCAGGAAGAAGCCTCGAAAGACCTGGCCCGACAACGCCACCAATTTCCTTGGAGCCAAAAAACAGTTGAGCGAATTAAAGAGACTATTTCTTAGCAACGAGCACCAGAGATCTGTCTTGGATTTCCAAGACAGAGTCCATTGAAGTGGAAATTTATCCCTCCCCGTTCTCCCCACTTTGGCGGCTTGTGGGAAGCTGCTGTTAAGACCGCCAAGTATTATTTTTATGGAGTCGTGGGCTCGGCTGTACTAAAGGCCGACGATTTGCAGACGATGGTGTACAATATTGCTGCAGTGATTAATTCGAGGCCATTAGTACCCATTAGTACCTCTCTGAAAGCCAGCTGTCCTGACTCACAATCATTTTCTGCACGGAGGGCCTCTTTCTAGTTTCAGTGAGCCAGACCTGACAAAACTCAACATAAATCGGCTAGATGCTTGGCAACGCGTCGTCTTTCTTCAGCAGTGTTTCTGGTCCAGATGATAGGAAAAGTATTTAACCCTGTTGCAGCAACGATCCAAATGCTTCAACGTGCTGGTGAAGGACAAAAACTTGCTTCCAATAAAGTGGCCCCTGGCGAGGGTGACGGAAATGGTCGTCGGAGATGACGGAGTGTGTCGGGTGGCAATGCTGAGGACGTCGTCCGGAGCCAAAGGCGGGCAGTCAACAAATTGTGCCTGCTGCCCCTCATGATGCTGTTGAAAGCCCATCTTCCAACGGGGGAAGTATGTCGGGTCAAGCCGCCGGAAAGATGTTTAGCCGGAGCACAATAATTTATTGAATTCGTGACGTAACTTTCTTTTATATTTATGTTCGCGTTGCCCGCTCTCGTGCATTGGATCGGCCACCTGCATCTGCCGTCATCCGCTTGCGTTTTCCTCGCTCTCTCGCGGGATCTCTCGGTCGCTCCGCAGCATCAAGCGTTGAGCCGCGCTCCCCCGTCATTATTCTAATTCGGTCGTCAACCCTACTCGGTCACATATGTACATATTAGACATCTGCATGATTACATTCATAACATACGTCTAATAGAGTACATTCGAATCGAATAGAATGGAGTGAGTGGAATGTTGGAAATGAAATGAAATTGTATGAATGTAAGCTTAGGTTCCTCTCGTAATTTGAGACTTCAAACGAAATGACAGGGAATAAACGAAACGAAAAGTGAAATGAGAAATATGTCAATATCATGTATACCCGAATCCTTCGAGTTGTTTCTTATCATTCTGAGAGCTGCTACAAATTTGTCTACAAATTTTTAACAATTTTTAACTTAATATAAAAAAAAAAACAAGAGGTGCAAAAAAAAGACGGAAATATGGACAACCAATTTATAAAAGAAGCCGACGAGCCTGTATGCAGACCTAGTTTTTTAAAGTTTGGTTTTTAGGTTATTATTTCGATGTCCCCAAATTTGAGACAATACAAGACAAAGTGGAACAAGAAATTTCTGGATATTCCAATATAAAGGTTGCATACACTCTTGATTTTAATGCTTTAGCTTGGTGGCATTTAAATAAGCAATTTTTTCCGCTACTGCACAAAACAAGCTGCAAAATATTTTGCATTCCAGCGAGCAGCGCGGCTTCGGAACGGACCTTTTCAAACGCAAGAAATTTGATAACAGAAGCGTTGTCAAATAGCCACTAACTCTGAAAATATTGCCAAATTAATGTTTTTGCATTCCAATTTAAATTATATATAAATTCGCTGCATTTAATTTGTTTTTTTATTTCCTTTTATTTACATTTACAACTCGAATCATTTGAATGAAACGTCTCTGTTTTCAACGTTCTCATTTCACTCAATTCGTTTCCTTCTACCAAATGATTGTGCAAATGAGTAGGCGTAAGAGATCCAACCCTCTCACATCATGTTGGCTTTGCTCTCAAATTCACTCAATTAATTTTTAGCATTGTGCATTTGAATGTGGGTTTTATGCCACTCATGCAGATGTCTAGTAGCCATGCACAGTTTTGTATAAAAGTTTTTTCATCTAAAAACAAGAAAGGAAAGCTATTATTAGATATATAACGGATCGTATATAGTCGGCCGATCCTTTTTAAATTTGGCATATTGAATTATTTTGCCCAAAGAGTAATCTGTACCAAGTCCCATCTTTCTAACTTAAAAAACACCAAAGTTATGCCAATTCCGATCGTTCTATGACAGCTATAGGATATAGTCGGCCGATCCTTATGAAATTTTGTACATAAGATATTTTGGTCAAATATAACATGGTGGAAAGTCCCAACCCTCTAACTTAAAAAACACCAAAGTTATGGCATTTCCAATCAATCAGTTATATGGCAGCTATAGGATATAGTCAACCGATCCCGGCCGTTCCGACTTATATACTACCCGCAAGGAAAAAAATTATGTGTGCAAAGTTTCATTTCGATAGCTCCAAAACTGAGAGACTAGTTTGCGTAGAAACCGACAGACAGACAGACAGACCGTTATCTAGGCAGACGGACAGACGGACATGCTCATATCGACTCAGGAGGTGATCCTGATCAAGAATATATATACTTTATAGTGTCGGAGATGTCTTCTTCACTGCATTGCACACTTTTGGCCAAAATTATAATACCCTCTGCAAGGGTATTATAATTTTCGTACCCGAAACTTTGTGCACGAAAGGCACTCGGGTGTATAAAACACCCGGTGTTTTTCAGGTGTACTCATTGAGTGAGTGGCATGCTGCCAGACTCTGGTACATATAACATTTGTAGAAACCCCAAAACAATTATATAAATTGTATTAATATCTATAAATCGAACTGAGCTTGTTTTTATTAAAGCCAATATTTAGAACACAACAAATAAAGCTCCCGAAAGCGCTCGGTAACTAAACAGGTAAGCAGTGATTTAACTGGATCGCCAATTGACAACAGGTCAAAGAACAGAAAGTCTACACGGTGCGATCTGAGGAAGTCAGAAATGTATTGCCAGGAATCTTCCACTTCGAAACATCAATTTTAAGGCTCAGATGACAGTGCGTAATGTGGGAAGCTAAAACAGCTTCTATGTGAGTAGAATACACAGACAGAGAATTTTAAGCGGCAAAGCTGAAGATGACTTGAGAGGCAATGAGATGAGGTGTACTTGTGAACCGGAATTCAATAACACTCGGCAAGACAGAAAAGCTCCTTATCGGCCACGGTCGATGATATTGGCGGAGCACTAGTTAAATATGACGTTGATAGGTGTTGTCGCGACCGGGAATGTCGCGACAGCTACTTCAGTGGCACCCAAGCCTGTACATAGGTTGGAATGGCCGATTTTTTTACATAAAATCCAACTTGGCATATGTGATAATAAGATCACCAAAAAGATAGAGCCAAAAATTTTCTTTCGATCTGACACAACCTTGGTATTTTTAAAGATGCTTGAGGCTTTTTCCAATTTTTTTTTAGAAAAAAAGTTAGCTTTTTTATCTTGTTTTATTTATTATTATTATTATTATAAAAGATAGAAAAGTTTACAAAACTAGACTAGCTTAATAGATACAGCGCTGGCTACTGTGGCCTTCGGCTATGTGAGTTGATAGTGCTTAATCCTTATGGGATGGTTGTGTGTTGAGGGATATATACATGTTGTGTCTTAACTTAGTATTTTACCGTTATCTATGTATGTATTCTGTACATTATTCTTCTTGAATTAGGGAAACTAGCCTTATTGAATATTTATATTTAGATTTCGTGGTATAATTGTGTTTTAGGAAATGTAGTATTTTTTCAATGTTTTCTGGGGTAAGGTCATTGAGGAGATGTAGCGGGTTGGAGTTCTGGAAGATGGTTTGTTTTGTTTGCAAAAGAGGTGGACATGCGTTTAGTATGTGGTGTAAGGAGAGGTTGCCTTGACAGAAAGGGCAAGGTGGTGTTGGAATTTGGTTCAGATAGTGTTGGTGGGTGAGTCTGGTGTGTGCTAGACGTAGTCGGGTAATTTTAGTTTGGTCGAGTCTATTACAGTTTTGGTGAGTTGTTCTAAAATGGTCGCTAATATGGTGGCTATTGGTGTTATTTGGCTATTGGTACCATTGGCTACAGTGTATTAAGTGTTGGTTTTGTCTTGCCTTGAGTTCAGATTTGAGTTGTCTTTTTATATCTGTAGGATTTATATTTGATGTAAAGATTAGTGGGCTTTTGTTGGTCAACTTTGCTGCTTGATCTGCTAGTTCGTTTCCTGCAATGCCTGCATGGCCAGGAATCCAAATTAGTTTGATTTTTGGGGCCAACTGGGTTATTAATGATCTTATTTTATTTGGGTAAATATTATTGTTGTTTGTATTTTTAATAGAGTCTATTGCTGCGAGGGTGTCGTAACAGATTACATATTTGCCTCTTTTGTCTTTCATAATTTTTATAGCTTCGAGAATGGCGCTGATTTCGGCTGTTAGAACAGAGGAATATGGTGTCAGGATTCCGCATTTTAGGATGTTTGTTTCAGTTGTAATTGCGTATGTCAGTGAATATAAAGTTGTGGGATTTAAGGTTTGTTTTAGTGTCTTGGTATATTTTCTGATATATTTCTTTGGGTGTGCTGCTTTTTTTATGTAATCGTATGGATGTGTCTATAAGGTTGAGTAGGTCCCAGGGTGGCTTGAGTTTGCTTGGTGATTGTGGTTCGAAGGGTAGATGAAATTGTTCACAGAGGTTTATTATACGGTCTATAATTGGTGGAGATTTCTTTTTAAGTTTACTGTGTTTTACGAATTTGTGTATTGGCGTGTCTTTGGAGTAAATAAGGTTTTTACTTAGTTTGGCTGTTTGCAGATCTCGTTTTAATTCTATTGGAGGAATATTGGCTTCTTGTAGGAGGTTATTTGTTGGAGTGGAACGGAAGGCTCCCAGAGCTAGGCGGATGGCGGAGTTTAGAGGAGGTTTTAATTTGTTTAGTGTTGTTTTGGGTGCGTGTCCGTATAAGAATAGGCCGTATTCTATTTTTGCAACAATAGTAGCTTTTACCACGTTGATTAATGTGTATGTACTGCAGTTAAACTTGAGACTGGATAGGCATTTTATTATATTTAGTTTTTTGTGAAGTGCAGGTATAAGTTTATCTATGTGTGTGTTCCATTTGTATTTGCTGTCTATATTTATTCCTAAGATTTTTAACGAGCTTACTGTGGGGATTTGCATGCTATTGAATGTTACGACGCAGGTGCAGTTGTGCTTTTTGCAAATGTGGAGGTGTTTGCATTTTGATAGGGATACGGATGCCCGGGGTATGAACCCCAGTTCTCTATGTCATTTAAAAGGTTACCTTGGTTAAAGCTGATATTTTTATTTTTATTATTTTATTTATAGTTATAGTTATTTATAGTTATTTATAGTTAAGTTATTTATTACAAAATAGTCATCAGCTTATGCAATAAATTTGATTTCCTTGTGTAAGGATATTATATCGGACAATTTATTAAAAGCTATGAGGAATAGTATAACGGAGATTGGGGATACTTGAGGGATTCCATTGGATAGTGTGTTGTTTTATTTATATATTGCCAGCTTTTCCTAAGATGTGGTCATTGACTGAACTCGACCTTGTCTTTAATTGACAACGGTAGGAAAAGGAGCAAAAGTTTTTAATTACGTTGTAAAGGTTAAATATACATTAATACAACTGAAAACTCAGATGGTGACAAAAGGTGACAGAAAATTAGTTATACTCCTAATGAACAACACACCAGATATAATTTAAGTATTTTAGGACATCACGAAAACAATTCATAGAAATAAAAAACATAATACTGATGAGAAATATTTTCCATTTTGTTTGGTTAAAATTGGTGCTGGTATTACAAAACGTGGTAAATTTGTCCGATAACCAACTGATCGGTTAATGAACTTTGTAGCCCTCGAATAAGCTTAGGAATGCACATATTCAAATAAATTTAATTGATTATATCTAGTTTGACAATCTACTTTTAAAATCTATAGGCCAAATACGAATTGACATTTATATTATTATTATTATTTTATATGATTTATAATAAAATGTCAGAATGCATTCTTGGATCCCGGTAGCTGATCTGGAACTCATGAGGGCCTGCATATGACCATTGAATCGGTCAGATCACTTCCGAAGAGTAGCAACAGATACTATACTAATAGATACCCGTAGCTGGAGGAGCTCATTAATTTTAGCTTGGAAGATTACAGGTTGATTACTAAAATAATAACTTAAACGGTCAAGGACCATATTATGTTTAGCGTTAGTAATATTCGGCGCTTGAACTGTGAGGATGACTAACAATGTTGATCTTAAAAAGGGCGCAGGCCTCTCGGCATAGCTGATGCAGATTTTTGGAATCATCATCGGGGCAAAAAAGGGAGCAAGCTTGTATAGCACTGACGGAGCACTGAAACCACTGGTGTCATCGTTTTGCCATTACCAGGTAGGCATGGCAATAAAAACGGCTAATATCAAGACAGAGTCGCCTAAAATATTACTTTATTAAGATCTTTAAATATGGCCCGAATTAGTAAAGAAGGCGCTAGCCTAATATAAATTGATAATTTTTTTTGTTTGGTTAATCTCAACTCCAAAATACAAGTGTAGGAGATGAGCTTAGGCGCAGAAGCTGAACAAAAGCTTCAAAAGCTAAAAACAACAAGTATCGTGATTATTTTAAGCTGTTTTGATTGTGTCAGGTTTGCTCAACATTTTTTTTGCTCAAAACGATGAATAAGATGAATATGAATGAATAAGATGAATAGATGAATAATTTTAATCAAAATATAATTCATTATTCTATATTACATTTTTATGAAAGTTTTCTCTCTGTGCCAAAAACACATTATTTTACACAAACACGGACACATTATTCCATTATTCGTTATAAGTGTGCGTGTAGTTTGATTAAATGTTTTGTTAATTGTAGTAGCCTTAAGACCTTGTTGAGCACCATTGCAGCATTGGATTTAAGTTTTTCTATGCTACGCCATTATTAATTGGATGTCATTTAATGAAAATAAATTATCTTTGCATTGTACAACGATAATTTTTTGCTGTAAAAATGCCAAATTGTGCATATGTCAATTTTAGTTCATAAAAAATATTATTCAGTTCCAAATTTATATTGCTATATATAAGAAGGACCATTGAATTGACCCGGGTCTTTTGGGGAAGCTGGGAGTGGTTGAGTTGGAGGACCGCTTTTGAGGGTCCGACAATCAAGTTAAAGAGTATGCATGCACACTCCCTATGCATGCATAGGAGGTGGTAGTGGCCCTTTGTGCTGTTGTGCGGCTGCCAGTCAAACCAGGAGGTGTGTCTATTGGCGACCAACTCGGATCAAGTGCCTTTTAAAGTGAAAGGGTGTGCTCAGTAGGCCCGGAACGGAAACAATGCAGCAGTAAATAGAGAATCGGTCGAGAATAAAGAGAACCAAATCTTAAAGACTCAACATTGCGACAGAGCCCCCCAACCTGGGCGACAACCGGTGTGCACCGCTTGCCAAGAGCCCCCCAAACGCAAAATTAAAAAAAAAGACCCTAAAACTGCAGTTGACAATCCTAAATATATTACAATCGCCTCCACTATACAGAAAAGAAAATACACTGAATACTCATGCTTCATGCTAATATCATAGATGTTATTGGACTGATTATGCTTCGTACCCCTATGACATTCCTTAAAAATAAATCGTCAACGAACTCAAATCAGAATAAGTAACGTAATTGTACAAATTTATGAAATCATACGATGGTGTATCTAAATCAGGAGTGCCCAAGCACTGCTTATGACACAGCAAACTCCTTAACCGATGCACAAGAAATTTCAAAAGAAATAAAAATTAAAATAAAATATTTTGGAAAACTGTTTTAAAAAAATTCCCATCTGAAAATGAATTTAGCTTTTTAGCAATATGTAAACTGACGACATGTGATTGATTTCAGTGCAGTGAAAAGATTTCCGTAATCCAAAAACAAAATGCCTTCGCACTAGGCAGAAAAGTGTTGAAACTATGTTAAGTGTTGTTAAACTACGCAAAATTTTTCTTGTAATTGCCTTGCCTATGCTGGGAGCTGCACACGTATATGACATTGCTCTCGCCAGTACACACAAAACCCCATGAGATAGAAGCTTGCCAATTGCTCGTGCACACAGCCAAGCATTGCGAAAACTCCCCCTCCCCCTAAAACCGGCTCCCAAGAAGCCACGAATTACTCTCGTTCCCCTTCCATAGTCCCTCCCATTCCATAGTCCCCTATCACCACAAGCCCATATCAAACAAATCAATCCTCCTGAGGAGGCGACCACCACACTTAGACCGCATTCGGTCCCTTGTGATACCGTAGGCCGGATCCGAAGTTCCCTTTATCCGCGGAGAAGGCAGCTAGCAAGCCTTAGCGTAAGAAGAATATTCATTCAAATAAAGACATAGAACCGAACAAGTCGTATTTTAACTCTACGTGGCATCCAGTTCTTTATGGCATAAACCATAAGAGCCATAGAACTGGATGTCACTCAACTGATCCAATACCTACTGGTAACACTACAGTAGGGCTGGAGAATGGCATAGAAGATTCTCGACAGTTTCTTCTTATTCGTCCCTGCAGCTGCGGCATTATTGACTCCTCTTAGTGTGAAGCTATGTGTGTTTAGGTATTTTAGTGCTCCCCTTACGCTGCCCATATGATGCAGTGAAAGAGAGAGGCTTTAATGCCTAGTTGTTCGGAGTACATCGCTCCAACTACTTCATTGTTTAGTTTTTAGCCATCAGTACAGAAGATTAGAGCGTTCTCTGGGCCTGGGATTTGATCTCCCGGAGTACAGTAGTCTGTACTGCTGGGAATGAGTGGGTCATTTAGTAGAATGGTGGAGTGGCCCTTGTAAAGGTGGCTCCATTGCTGAGTTTCCCTTAGCTTGATAGCTCCTACTTTATCTTATTCAATACTAGCTAGTCCTGGATTTGGTACGTTGAGTATGGCATTTAGGCCTTCATTCGGGGTGGATCGTAGTTCACCGCTGATACATAGTGCTGCTACACGCTGGATTTTTTCCAGCTTCTTAAGAAGATTTTTCTTTTTGAGGGCTGGCCACCATACCAGCACTCCGTACAGTAGTAAAGGTCTGAATATTTAGGCGTCTACTTAGGGGACTATTTATGGGTCTGACTAGGGTTTGTATTTACTGCTGAACCGAACTAGGTCTGTTTGCAACTCTGTCTACAGGTAAGCAGCTGGTCAATGAGTCCCACCATATCATCTACCCCAAGAGTCCTCAGGGTGCTCGTTATGGTGTTCGGGAGAAGGTTGTTGAAAGCTCCTTCTATGTTCAGAAAGGCTACCAGGGCGTATTCCTTTTGAGAAAATACTTTCTCTACTTTGTAAATGAGCGCGTGGATGGCAGTCTCGGTGGATTTACCCTTTTTGTACGCATGCTGGGTTAAGAGTTGATCTTGGTATAGGCCTATGACTCTACTAGCCTCTTAAGCAGGAAGGATGAGAGACTGATAGGTCTGAAATCTGTGGGGGTCGTGTGTAATATAATAGTTTGCCCGCTTTAGGTATGAAGATGATTCGTGGGATTCTGGCTAGGGGAGCTAGCTTTTAAGGAGCCAGTTGGTGGCAATGTCTCCTGCTTGTTGGATTTGTGCTGGTATTATCTCGTCGGGACCTGCCGATTTATAGGGCTTGAAACTGTGTATTACCCAGTTTAGAGTTTTCTGGTCAATGTCTAGTTTGAAGTTTGTGGGAGGGGCTTTTGTATTGGGCGCGTCCGCTTCCGGGGTGCAACCTGGAAAGTGGGTTTCTAGCAGTTTGGCTAGAGATCCTTCACTAGTCTTGGTCCAAGTGCCGTCTTCATTTTTGAGATAGCTGATTGGAATAGAATTCTCCTAAGCCTTGCAGCTTAGGCTGTAATTTCGATGTCTGAGCAGACGGAGTTCCATGAGGAGCGCTTTGCTTTGCGGATGGACTTTTTATATAAGGCCAAAGAGACCTTGTATTCGGTACAAAGTGTCTCCTCGTTTCCGGCTTTTGCCCTATTGAACAGGGCTCTGCTTGCCGTCTGGAGGGTCGCTAGCTCTGTGGCTCTATTTCGCTTTTTTTGATTTGTTCTTGGGCATGCTTTTTTGAGGGAATTGTGGCAGGTTTTAGTGAATTCTTGCGCTAGTGTGTTAACACTATCCAAGTTTTGGGGATAATCAGGTGGCTTTTATGCAATAGTTTGAGAAGATTTGATAATACTTGAACTTTTAAAACAAATACATTCTGAACATGAATCTAACAACCCAACCTCTTCTATTCAAAACAAACCAACCTCTCTAACAACTAACTCCAATACTTTACAACCAAAAGTTTCGTCAATCCTTAACTACCTTAGTATCCCCACTAGACGTTATATATTTTTTTTCCACTTTCTCTTCCCATTTACGTCTATTACAAGTCTACAATGGAACATGAATGTTTTTTTTTTACAGTTACCACAAACTACAACTATTGATAAACGATACCGACCCGGATATTATTTGCCTGCAGGAAACTCATATTATTTCCAGCCAGACAATTATTGCTTCCCCAAAGCAATTTATTGAATATTTCTATAATTTTATCTCTAATACCTATGCCAAGCACCTATTGTGCTTAATACCTATGCCTTAAATTGGCATACTTGTTCGCAAAGGCATTTCACACATGCCAATCCCAATAATTAGCAATACCTGCTCTCTTGGTATTGAAATACTAACACAATCCAATGTCTGTAATTTTAATGCTTCCCCCATCCCAATCCGTACCAGTCAACGATAACCTTTAAACAGCAAACCCATCTTATATGTTGGACAATTTTCATGCATGGAGTCCAATGTGGGGGTAACCCTTAAATAACTCTAGAGGGTATCAAATTGAAGAAGTCATAAACAGATCTTCTATATATCCTTAGTGATAGCTCAACTTCACATCACTCCACCCATAACTCCTTCACGGCTAATGTTAAAGACTCTGAATCAATTCAAGACTCTCTGTTAGTGATCACTATCCCACTATTACAGGCATTCATTCACAGCTTCCCCCAAACCAGAACATATCTGATTCAGCGTATTGTTTCATGGTGGAACCAAACGCTTCAAAACCTGAGACATAAAAAGCAATCCCTTTGGCATTCTTACAAACAAAGTCGGAGCACTGCTGCGCTGATTTCCTACAAAGCTAATCCATTATTTAAGTACTAAAGGAAAGCTAACTCTGGGTAGAGCCGAATTTTATATACCCTTGCAGTTAGGTACTAGCTTATATTATTATATATATATCGGATCGTATATAATTGGCCGATCATTATGAGAATTTCAAGCATCTTTAAAAAAAACAAACTTATGCCAATTTCGATCAACCAGTCGTATGACAGCTAATCGGATAAGGTTGCCCAAAATAGAATCTGTACCAAGTCCCATTTTTCTAACTTAAAACAAGAAAGGAAAGCTAACTTCGGGCAGCTATAAGATATAGTCGACCGATCCTGGCCGTTCCGACTTATATACTACCTGCAAAGGAAAGAAGGGTGTGTGCAAAGTTTAAACTCGATAGCTTTAAGACTGAGAGACTAGTTTGCGTAGAAACAGACAGACAGACGGACATGCTTATATCGACTCAGAAGGTGATCCTGATCAAGAATATATATACTTTATAGGGTCAGAGATGTCTCCTTCACTGCATTGCAAACTGACCAAAATAATAATACCCTCTGCAAGGGTAAAAAAAAGCAAAAGTTATGGCATTTCCGATCAAGCAATTATATGGCAGCTATATGATATAGTCGACCAATCCAGGCCATTCCGACTCAACAAAAAGAAGGATGTGTGCAAAGTTTTAAGTCGTTAGCGTTAAATTTGAGAGTCTAGATTGCATAGAAACATACGCATGAATAAACAAAAATGCTTATATCGACTCAGGAGGAGATCCCGATCAAGAATCTTTATAGGGTCGGAGATGTGTCCTTCACTGCGTTGCATACTTTTGATCAAAATTAATTATACCTGCAAGGGTATAAATATCAAAACGTGAATCCTTTGAAAAATTCACATCAAATAGAAAACCTCTAGCAACCTGGGAAGAAATCCGTCTTAGGAATACACTCCTACTAACCTATCCATTTCCGCTACAGATCTTGACTCCTACTTCTCCCTTAGTGAGCTTGAATACGCACTTTAGTATACAAAAGGAAATACTCCCATAATGATCGAATTTTATACCCAATTCTAAAACTACGTCTGAAGCTAAGTTCCGCCCATTGGAAATTTTTAACACACCCGCCCGAGGCGAACATTTACCTAACCCCATGGGAAATCCGCCATTATCCCAATTCTAAAACATAATAACCCATCGCAGGAAATAACATCTTTAAGAATCGATTAATCCCCTGTCTAAGCAAGGCCCTAGAAAAATGTTAGTCAAAAGGCTAATAAGGTTTATTACAAAATATAAACTTATCAGTCTCCACTGATAGACGACAGTATATCACTGTTGATTCCCTTCGGCATCTTCACCATTATGCATCTGACGCACCTTCTACCAAAAATCATGTAACCATACTGACAACTGATTTTGAAAGGGCATTCGATCATGTAGGGTGCACACAGTTTTGGATCAACTTTCCCGGTGTGGGATAGGTCCAAAGACTTATGATTTAGCAAAGGCTTTCATGATCAACCGTTCAGTCTGAGTAAGAGTTAACAACACCCTATCTAAATTTTATACTCTCCATAATGGCATTCCAAAAGGTTCGCCCCTCTCAGTAGTGTTGATTATAATCGCCTTCCGGTCCTTATTCTTATCATTCTTAGACACAAACAAATGTAAGCTCTTCCACATTTGTAAAAAAAACAACGAAGTCTATACTCACAGTTATCGTGTAATAACCTAGAAGAAGAACCTTATATTAGGTCATTAGAAAATATTCTTTATTATGTATTTTTGTATCTCTGATTTTGTTGTGTATACAGTTGTGTCTTTTGTGACATAATATTAAATTCCTATGACCTAACCTATATATTTGACTTACATAGTTCATTGAACCACCTCTTAAAAACAATATTATTCTTCAATTGCGCTTTTTGAATATTCATATATATATTCCCTTCCTGAGTTCTATTCTCCGGTCGATTAATCCCGTTACATTGTTAATCTGAAGCGGTTATTCGTCACGGCGTATCTCTTTTGTTACGACTTCACTTCGACGTGCCTGATCCAAACGTGCCTCTCTACCATAAATTTCTAATTTATCTCTTCTCGCTCTCACTACAGTGGACAAATCTCTGTCTAATTTACACTGCTAAGAAATGCAAGTTTGGAGGATCCATCATTGGTGACACGTATCTGTCCTGCTGGTTTTGCAACAACTGCTCACATATTAAATGTGCTGGTGGTGGGCACAATGGACGGATAAGCGATCTTATCACAAAGAATATTGGTCTGACATGCTCTTGTATTGCCTGTAGAGAGATTGAGTCTGAGATGCGGACTTTCATGAAGCAGACGAGAAACGGCTTTCTAGATGTCCATAAGCAATTTTTTGGCACTTAATGAGCAATTCCTTAAACTTGAGACCCAATTCCTTGGTCTCAAGTTATTAAGTGAATCTCCAAGGAGAAAAATTCCAAGCAACAACCCGATGGGGGTCAATTTATTGGGTACTCTTGCTTCTCATGCGATTCATTCGGATACTTTTTTAAGGCCTAATACTTCATCGCCTACGGTTGTGCCTGTGGAAGTGATCCATTCACCAAGTCAGCCAATGGAATCGTCAAGGATTCTTGGTCCACCTATTGTCTTGGATCCTCCATCGTTGGAAAACCTGCAGGTTCCTTTTTTGCACTCAATTAATGCATTAATAACCTCTTTTGAATTTGATGCTATTGCACTTACTGAAACCTGGCTTAATTCCTCTGTCTCTGATTATGAAATTTTTGTGCCAAACTACACTGTGTTTCGATTGGATAGGCCATCTTTCGGTGGTGGTGTCCTCATTGCTGTTAGTATTAATAACTCAGCTGAACTAATCACTTTCCCGAATCAGTTTGGAATCGAGTTTATCGCTTTAAAAATAGCTGTTGGACCGACTCAAATTTTCATGACCTGTTCCTATATACCTCCATCGGTTGAGAATACTGTATATTTTCACCACCTTGAGGCTATTAAGTCCGTTCTATCATTAGTCAGTGACTCTGATTTTGTCCTAATTATGGGTGATTTCAACCTTCCCAAAATCTCCTGGATCACGTGTGAAGATGACAATTCCTTGCATGCCAGTTGTCATAACGACTTTATTAATGCATTAATTGAAATTGCTCTTTTCCAAATTAACCCCATCCTTAACACACTTAGCAGAAAAACGGATTATAATGCTCTTCGCAATCATTTAGCTGAATTTGACTGGAAATATTTTTCATCTTTTAACACTATTGATGCTGCTACTGATTCTTTTTATGATGTAATCCACGATGACTTGGACAAATTTTTTCCTGTAGTTTCATCGTCTTCATCATCTAAACCGCCATGGTTTAATAAACACCTAACCCCAACTCGTCTTAACAGGAAATCTAGAGCTTACAAAATGTTTCTTAAGTCTGGATCTTTGTTTCATCAGGCAAACTTTCTTTACATTCGCAACCAGTTTATTATTCTTAATAATCAACTTTATAAGCGTTAGATCGTGAATTGTAAGGCAAACTTCCGAAATGATCCGAGCTCCTTCTATTCGTTTGGACAATATAAAAAGTAAATCCAGTCTTTTTCGAAGGAGGAACTTAAAAAACTTAACTTAAAAAAATATTTCTGATTCTTCAGAACAAGGTATTGCTAATCTCTTTGCTTCATTTTTTCAATCAACTTATTCATCCGATTCTTATAATTTAAATTCTACATACCCTTATAAAATTCCGTATATAAACAATATTTACTTGTCAAAATTTAATCATCTCGATGTTTTTAATGCTCATTCAACCTTGGATATCTCATTTTCTGCTGGTCCTGATAATGTCCGAGCTGTATTCTCAGGCACTGCTCCGATATCCTATGCTACCCTCTTACCATCCTATTCAATTTATCTCTGGACCTTTCATGCATTCCTAAGAGATGGAAAGAATCTTTTATTATTCCAATTCATAAGAAAGGGTCTAAAATACTTATAGATAACTACCGCGTTATTGCTAAACATTGGTTACATTGCAACTGCAACATCATTGCAAAAGCATAATTTCCTCCTCCCAGCAATCTGCTAGAATTCACTTCGATCGTCCACAAGGGTTATCTAAAACGAATGCAAACCGATGTAGTTTACACCGATTTTAGCAAAGCTTTCGATTCTGTTAATCATCGTCTCCTTCTCCGGAAACTTTATCTTATGGGTTTTCCTCCTAATATCATACAGTGGATGACTTCATATCTGTCGAATTGTTCGCAGCGGGTTTTGTTCAAGAACATCACATCTCATGTTATAAAAGTAACATCTGGTGTTCCGCAAGGCAGTAACTTAGGACCTCTTCTGTTTATCCTCTTTGTTAACGACTTACCTAGTGTCGTGAGCTATGCTTCTACACTTATGTATGCTGATGATGTCAAGCTCTGCTTTTCTTTCTCTGACCACTTCCTTCATAGACATCTGCAATTTGACCTTGATGAAGTATTCTTGTGGTGCTCTAATAATCTTCTCTTACTGAACTGCTCAAAGTGCAAGGTTATGACGTTTAATCGTAGCATGCCTCATGTCATCTCGTACTCACTTGGGAATCACTTTTTAAATCGTGTTTCCTTAATGAATGAGCTTAGAGTTCTTTTCGATCACAAGCTGTCGTTTAATGAACATATTTCTGTAACAGTTAATAAAGCCAGAGGAGTCCTTGCTTTTATCAAGCGCTGGTCAAAAGAGTTTGATGATCCCTTCACCACAAAAACGTTGTATATCTCTTTGGTTCGACCGATCCTGAAATACTGTTCATGCGTTTGGAGTCCTCAGTATATAGTCATGTACACCCACACATACCTTTACTTTATGTTCATGAATGTACAGTATGTACACGGCAGCGAAGCTTCTACTAAAAAGCTTGAAGCCTAGCTTATGCTAAGATTAGTAATTAAGCAGACTTGGAACAGTACGTATGTAAAAATAAATTAATTGTAAGACTAAACTGAAGTCTTTATTTGTGAAACCTTTGTTACTCGACAAGGAAGTCGAAAGAAGTTTTTTATCGAATACCGTCACTATCAGCCTATAACCGACTAAGATGTCGTGGCTGAAGGCATCGATCTGCAAATTTCATAGCTGAGACGAAGAGTCTCAGCTTTCCATCTAACTGGCGACGACGATTAAACAAATACAACAACAACAACGCACCTGGTGGTAATAACTTTTTGGACTCTGCAATACATGTGGTCCAACAAGCGTAGACCAACGTAAAGATTAACATAAAACATATCTGGAAAGCTTTCTTCGGCACGTGTATACGAAGACGGGCTCAAAGAAGATCCGAGAACATACTACGAAAGCCAAAAGTAGGCGAAGAAGAAATTAACACACATCAGGAAATTCTTTAATAAGATCAAGGTAAACCAGATAGCTAAACAAGAGGAGCCTATAAACTTTTTTTGAGAAAGCTTTCATTGATGAAACAACATTGTTAAATAAGAAGCAGGTAATTACTAATAATATTCAAAACAAGAAAGGAAAGCTAACTTCGGGCGGAGCCGAAGTTGATATACCCTTGCAGTTCAGTCGCAATCCGATAGGTGGCGCCTCGCATCTTATATTATTAGATATATGTATAGCGGATCGTATATAGTCGGCCGATTCCTATGAAAATTGGCAGATTGTTTTTCCCAAAATAGAATCTGTACCAAATCCCATCTTTCTAACTTAAAAAACACCAAAGTTATGCCAATTTCGATCGTTCTATGACAGCTATAGGATATAGTCTGCCGATCCTTATGAAATTTTGTACATAAGATATTTTGGTCAAACATAACATGTGTGGAAAGTCCCAACCCTCTAACTTATAAAACACCAAAGTTATGGCATTTCCGATCAATCAGTTATATGGCAGCTATAGGATATAGTTGACCGATCCCGGCCGTTCCGACTTATAAACTGCCTGCAAAGGAAAGAAGGATGTGTGCAAAGTTTCAACTCGATAGCTCTAAAACTGAGAGACTAGTTTGCGTAGAAACGGACAGACGGACAGACAGACGGACAGACGGACAGACGGACATGCTCATATCGACTCAGGAGGTGATCCTGATCAAGAATATATATACTTTATAGGGTCGGAGATGTCTCCTTCACTGCGTTGCACACTTTTGACCAAAATTATAATACCCTCTGCAAGGGTATAAAAATATATAAAAATATATATATATACATATATACATAAATAAATAATAATAAATAAAAATTAAAATTAATGAGAAAAACTTAGCCACGTTTAACTCAACCATAAATTGCATAAAATTAATACAAAATTTCTAAAATAATTTTAATTTGTATATCTCTTTGGTTCGACCGATCCTGGAATACCTGGATCCTGGAGGTATTGAATCAGTGCAAAAGGAGTTTCTTTTATTTGCCTTAAAATATTTAAACTTGGACTCAGATGATCTTCTTCCACCATATCGTTGTCGGCTAAAGTTATTAAACCTGCCACGATTGCAGGTACGTCGTATTTGTGCTGGGGCCACGCCCAGCATAAAAATTTTCATAAAATTATTCCTGGTCAAGTTGACTCGAAACTTTTCCTCGAAAATATACTTTTCTCTGTTCCAATCAGGTCAACCAGGTCCTTCCGACCCCTTTGGTTACCAATTTGCAGATCTAATTTTGCAGATCATGATCCTTTTCGCGTTATCTGTAAAAATTATAACCTATTGTCACATATATAGGTAGGTTCCGGAGTTGATTTTCTCGTAATTCCTCTAGTCTTTTTTTTGCGATGCACAAGGGGCTCATCAGACTGTTCGGCTTGAGGGAATCGTTCAATGGGCGCTTGTTGTTGATCACTTTTGGAAACATTGGAGCTAGCCGATTCATTGGTCTCTTGAATATTCCAGATGACGTCTTGATGTCCACTACCCGAAAGATTGTCTGGTCCAAGATACGTTTTGAGAACTCTTCCCATAGGCCAACTCATTACGGGCACATTGTCTTCCTTTATAAGGACTAGTTCTTTAGTATTTGGAGATGCATGCTTCCATTTGTTCCGATTCTGGACCTCTTGCAGGTGCTCACACGACCATTGCTTCCAAAAGGCGTGCTTCAGTCGTGATACCAGTTCGCATCTTTTTATTAAGGGTTTACTGCAAGGGATTGTTGGTATCAGGAGGAGCAGTTAATGCTTCTCTAATTGTGATTTTCTGGAGTTAAAGCTGATTCGTCAGTGGGTTATGATGACATGGGAGTAATAAGACGTTAATTGAGGATCGCCTCGATTTCAACGACTGAGTGTTGAAGAGTGTTGAGTTCTTCAAACGTCAAAGACGTCGTGGCAGTAATTGATACAAGCAGTCGTATTGGGGACTTCACCGCTGATACCGCTGAACTCCAAGTGAAATGCTTTCATGGAGAAACAACAAAACACTGCGATAAAAGGCTTGTCTCGGATCGTTTGTCTCGAATCTTATGATGAATCCTTATGGCCCGCAGTAATCTTCTCCAGGGTTAAAAAACGGGCGAGCCTATGTGACTTTTTCTGGTGGATTTCCCATAATTTGACTCATTAATTTGGGCTTGACTCTGTTACATCGCACCAATGATCCAATATGGGCCAATGGGAACCAATCATACAAGAAAACTCTTTATGTCCACTGTTTTGTAACGTTTGAGCTGTTTGCACTCCACGTTAAATTCGAATCGAGCGCAGGATAATGGTGAGTCACTGGTTTAGTTCACCTAGACATGCCTTTGTTGGCGCTATGTTAGCCTTATAACAGAACCGCAGCATGTACGCAACAATATGTTGTAATTTGTAAAAGTAATTACTGTGCCTACAGTAATATACATCTCTTCCATATGAGTCCTTAGTGGCCGCCATGCTGCCGAATTTGGTTTTTTGTTTCAAGTTCCTCGAAACAATGGCTGGCCCTTTTCTCCAGTTCTCCCTTGATCAATGTAAGAACAGGGATCCAAAAAAACAACTAACTGTTGCTCGAGAGCTTCCTAGCTGTTGTTTCTCTAGACAAAAAATCAGCTGCATTATTAGCGGATAATAAGTGACGCCAATGAGACTGTTCCGTTTCTTCTTGAATTTTTGCTATCCGATTTGCCACAAAAGTGTTGTAAGTGGAAGCCGTTGCATTGATCCACCCTAACACGGCGGATGAATCAGTTCAAAAGAACCCAGCAACCTTGCCTAAAGACAAGCGAAATTCTTGCCTGCTGAGTTCTGGGCCTGCGCACAACTCCAGTCTGGGCAAGGATTGCTTCGCTGTGGGTGCTACTCAGCACTTGAAACACAGCAGTCTCACCGAGGCATGCTTATTTTTATACCTTGCTCGAACGTATATTGCTGCTCCATAGACCTTTCTGAGGCATCCACAAATGTGTTTATATCTTGTGTGCGTGGAACCTTTCCGTCAAATATATGTCTTGGAATTTGCAAGATAGTAGATAGTAGTCAGATAGTAGATCTGACTGAAGTTCTAAGGGCAGTTCATCATCTTTACGACAACTGGCGCAAATAAACCTATAGGCTCGAAGATTTGTGATAACTCAGAGCAAACCACTCCTTGGTTATAACCAGAGCTTCGCTTTGTTGCGTTCGTCCGCAAGTTGGTCTTTATTGGGCATCCATATGAGGCTGAGGGTTTTAACACTGTATTGGTCCAAGGTCTCAGCCAGTTTCTTGTCGCTCGGTATCCTCCTTGGGTATTCTTGGCAGTAGTCCTGCATTATGTAAGCACCACTTTCGTTATTTGAAACCGTGTGGTAGTAGTATTTTGTTCATTCACTTTGGATTTGAACTGCTTCGGCCTCTGAGTCAGCACCCGTCATGCAATCATCTACATAGAAGACCCTAACGGATAGTTGTCCTGTGATCGCATTTCTATATGATTTGGGCATTTTTTTGTCAAAAATGTTTTGGTTCCATACGTGACGGTTTTTAGTCTATAGTACTTCTGATCCTCAAATGAATTGTTTCTCAAAACAAAAAGTTGATGGAGCTGATTATCTGAATTGACCTATACTTGACGGTACATCTTTTCTATGTTCGCCATGAATACATATTTGTGTGTTCTGAAGCGTAGTATGGACAATAACTCGCTCTGAACGGTATGGCCTGTATGTAGCATGTCGTTGAAGGATTTTTCGCTTGACGTTTTGCATGAAACATCGAACACCACTCGTAATTTGGTTCTGCTGCTGTCAGGTTTCAGAACACAGTGATGTGGTATGAAATAGTGATTTTGGGCACATGTGTTACTGGAACAAACTTCATATGTCCCAAAGCTTTATTTTCTTTCATGAAGTCGAAATAAATTTTCCGAACATCACCGGTTAATCGTCGCTCTGGAACCTTTTGATGGCAATACCTTTCGATTCCCCCAGGGCGCAGGGTTCGGCGAAATGCAGTTTCACAACATATCTTCCGTCATCTGCTCGTTGCATATTTTCTACAAAGTGTTTCTACAATGTACCTCTGACGGAAATCGATGTTCCTTTTGGTTGTTCAAATTATAAAGCTTCCAAAACCTATCCAAGATTCGTGCTTTGTATCATGGTACGATCTCTTCCGACTTTGTACTGATTTGGAAGGTGCAGCGAATAATAGTGCTCGATGCCGATTATTAGATCTATACTATTAGACTTATCGAACTGGGGATCTGCTAATGGACACTCATTGGGTATTAGCAAAGCGCAATGAGTAAGTGGTTGAGCTGGTTGGTCAGCTATAATGTGGGGAAGAACAAAGGCTCTATGCGCTGCCATGTAGAGAGTTAACGACTACAGTTACTCTTGCTCAGATCATTTTTAGTTGTCCCCCAATGCCTTCGATCTGAAGCTTCATATCGTGACGTTTCAGTGACAACATTAATGTTAGTCGCTTAGTGATCATATTGATCACAGATCAATAGAAAGCTCGAAATTTAGATTCTTGTCCATTATCTGCATGGACCGCTACCTTTGCTGTCTCAAGAATATTTTAATTATTGTTAGTCGCTGCACCGACAGCTGGGGAATAAAGGCTTGTGGATTTCAGGTGCAACAAGGTGTGATGCTTTTTGTCGTACTTGAAACATTTTCATTCCTTCGCTTTATAGTCGGTCTTAAAACAGTTGACCCAATTTTTTTGTTTCTGTACCCAATTTAATCTTTCGGTTGCTGTTTTTCCTCACAGAACTCCTCACATTTATATAAAGCGTGATTTGGAACCTTGGAATAGTAGCTTATATGAAGTAGCCGACGAATAACTGTATTCGCAATGTCCTCGTTTAGCTCAATGTGGCGTATCAATCTGTCCGCATTTCCAGAAAGGGCGGATTTTAAGTACCAGAGTTTCTTTACTGCTGTCATGTTAGTTTCATGGACCATGCAGGAAAATAGATGGTGGAATTGTTTCCGTTTTATTGCATCCCCATCAAATTTTGCAATATTTATCCATTTTCACATCAATGATATTTGCCGCAGAGCTAACCTTAGCAATAAGCGCATTCTGCACTCCTGCTTGAAGTTGCAGATATGCCGGCTTGTTATATTCACTGTCACACATCAAATTCACGAAATTCACGCACGTCAAATTCCTCGAAGACTGTTAAGTCGATTTCTTGGACTTGAGCCCATAACGACCATAGTAGGTCTCCTGGGGCTCGCTCAGATGCCTGAGCCCATGAACTCGGAAAATAAAAATTTTATCAAGTTTTTAAGGTTATGTCGTAACCCTGACATACTGGAGTTTTTTAGACCTCGGATTCGGATTCAGAGACCCTGAAAACATATAATAAACATGGTCTGACCCACGGACTCGAATATAATTTTGTATGAGGTTTTTTTAAGGTTATGTCAGAACCCTGACGTGCTGGGGTTTTTTGGACCTCGGATTCGGATTCAGCGACCCCGAAAACATATAGTAAACATGGTCTGACCTCCAGACCCGAAAAAATATTTTTGTTTGTGTGGCTGTGTTATAATATTTTATGTTTGTTTGCTGGTTTGCTTGTTTTTTGCCGCAACTTGCACTTAAACAAATTAGACGCGAAGACATAAATGAGTTCCGAATAGGTTTGCCTAAGCCTGACTTTATTAATATAAAAGTTTAATATTAAATTGTCATGACTTAAAAATCTCAACGTTTTTCGGCCTAATGCGATGGATTTTTGTTGTTGTATTGCACTGCAGGATATCACTGAAATCAATCATGTGATTGACATGCTGGCATGTGCCAGCAGCCAGTTTACATATTGCTAAAAACCTAAAATCATTTTGGGATGGGAATTTTATTCAAATCAAAATATAATATGTTATTTTATTTTTTATAATTTTGAATTTCTTTCAGGATACGATACGAAATGAAAAACAAGAAAGGAAAGCAAACTTCGGGCAGAGCCGTAGTTTATATACCCTTGCAGTTGAGTCGCAGTCCGCTAGGTCACATAGGTAACATCTGTTTTTATGCCTTGATATAAAAGTTTGAAGTTCAGAGTTTAATCGATGTCGAAGTTTGATATCAGTTGTTTTTTGTTGTATACGTAAATCTTAAAACTTCGTGTATGTGATAATGATAAAAAACAATAAAAAAAAAACACAAGGCTTACAAAAGTCTTTTCGAATTTATTTAGTAATTTTATTTAAAAAACAAGAAAGGAAAGCTAACTTCGGGCGGAGCCGAAGTTGATATACCCTTGCAGTTCAGTCGCTGTCCGCTAGGTGGCGCCACGCATCTTATATTATTAGATATATAGCGGATCGTATATAGTCGGCCGATCCTTATGAAAATTGGCAGATCAGATTGTTTTTCCCAAAATAGAATCTGTACCAAATCCCATCTTTCTAACATAAAAAACACCAAAGTTATGCCAATTCCGATCGTTGTATGACAGCTATATGATATAGTCGGCCGATCCTTATGAAATTTTGTACATAAGATATGTTGGTCAATAAAAATACAACATGTGTGGAAAGTCCCAACCCTCTAACTTAAAAAACACCAAAGTTATGGCATTTCCGATCAATCAGTTATATGGCAGCTATAGGATATAGTCGACCGATCCCGGCCGTTCCGACTTATATACTGCCTGCAAAGGAAAGAAGGATGTGTGCAAAGTTTCAACTCGATTGCTCTAAAACTGAGAGACTAGTTTGCGTAGAAACAGACAGACGGACAGACGGACAGACGGACATGCTCATATCGACTCAGGAGGTGATCCTGATCAAGAATATATATACTTTATAGGGTCGGAGATGTCTCCTTCACTGCGTTGCACACTTTTGACCAAAATTATAATACCCTCTGCAAGGGTATAACAAGAAATGAAAGCTTCCTTCGGGCAGAGCCGAAGTAAATATACCTTTGCACTTAGGCAGCAAATCTCTCATGCATTTTTTTTAAACAGTCCTAAAATGGTCTTCCGATTTTATTTAAAGCTTTGTCTCGATGAAGTTCCCCTGTTGTTAAAGGGGTAAAAGTAATTTTTACCGACCAACACAGCAATTTGAAATTTTGAATTTTAAAAGAAAGGCTTACCATTTTGGGACGGTTTATTTTATTGCGAGCTCAGTTTTATTTTTACTTCGATATAGCGTTCAATGTAAGGCTGTTGAGATGGCATTCTGATTTTTTTGTAAGTTGCAAATCTTTATTGTTACACTATTTCTTGGGGCTGTGGCCGACAGAAATATTTGATACAAAAATTATGCACTTTTTTAATAAACTCTCTCAACCCATTCTTAACAGTAATACAAGTTAAAGCAAAAAAACACAAAATGCAAGACAAACAACATGACAAATCAAAGTGAAAAATCCAATTGACATATATCCAAAAGACTTTTATTTTTCAAACTCTCCGCCAAAGGGTCCATATGGGGTATGAGAATTCATTTCAGGATCACCGACGGGATTTTTTTACCAGTCGATATATCTCACAACGTATTGACAGGATGACCATTAGGTCTTCTTTTTATTCGACGTGCCTCAGCATGTTAATTCATCATTCCATCATATCCCCACCGCATAACGCCCACGGATGAACATAAGCCAAGCATATTTTAATTCAAGCAAAATTTAATTTGAAAAATATTAGCCGAATATATACATAAGTGCTACATTATCTAAAGCTATAGTTAAAAAAAATATAGATACTCATGAAGTATATACTAACATACAAATTTTATATTTCGGGACTTTAATTACATGATTTTATATCCTTTATATTTTATTTATAGCCTGTACTCGAGAAAACAAGGCCTTGAAAGTATTTATAAAGTCGTGAAAACATAATTTTTTTCATTTTTAATTTGAAAAAAATTGAATGTTGTATAACTTAAAAAATAATATAAATGTACATACCTTTCAATATCTCTATCCGCCTCAATATCAGTTGATTTTTTTCGTTCGTTGGTGCGTAATTTTTCTGAAATTAGCACAGTGGGTTTTAACTGAACATCCAGTTTTATATATTTAAAAAGATCAATGCCGTCGGAAAAATTCTTATATAAGGTTTTATATTGCATAAAATCATTTGAAGATAAAAACTGTGAATTCAAAATTTTTTCGGACGAAGTTTCTATATTTATTTCATTACAGCTACTTTTTATATCAAAATCAGTTCTAGAGGAATCAGAAGAGTCTAAAAGAAGTTTAAGTTTAGCTTTGTAATTGGTTCTGTTTCGACTCATTAATGATAGATTAGTCATTTCGGAATTTTCCATTCTTGTTTTATAAATTTGTAGGCTGTCAGATATTTCTTTAAGCATTTTTAATTTATTAGATATAAATTCTTTAAATTCTTCATCTGAATTAGTTAAAAAATTTTTGGAGTCATAAAATAATTGCTTTGCAAAATTCATAGTATCATGCAATATGGGTAATAGTCTGTTTTTCGGTTTAAAATTAATATCATATTGGTTCATAATTTCAAGCTTCAAAGGCTCTAAAAAATTTTCAGTATCCAAGTCACTTGTTTGTATGGTAGAGGTATCCCTTTCGGATAGCTTCTCACTTTTTATGTGAAGATACTCCATTTTATAAAATATCAAGTTATTTATTGTGTTTTCAATAAAATTATGTATCTCAATTGGAATATGTTTTACCATGATTCTATTAGGTAAAACTGCGTTAAGAAGCATGGAGCGAATGGTATCTAAACTGTTTTGCAACAATTTTTGATTTTTTATCGTATAGTTATGATCGCTCAATGCGTACATCTTGTATATGCTAGAAGATTCAATGATTTGTTCAGGATCATCACAAATTTTATTATTTACAGATTCTGATGAATTTTTGTCTTTTTCAGAAAAAGAAAGCAAAGCTGGTACGGAGTTTGGTTTATCCAAAGAAAATGGTGGCAATACATTCATTGAAAATTCTAAAATAAAGAAAATGTTAATTATTAATTAAATTTAATATATCTATTTTTAAAGAAAAATGTAAACATATCAAAAAAATGCATAAAAAGTAGAAACCATGTACTATGTACTTCAAAATACATACAAATTGCATTATGTAAAGCTATAAAGGTAAGACCAAATCTAACAACGTTAGCGTTGGTTAAATAAATCGAACAACGATAAAGTTGTTTAAATATACAGGGACCGCTACTTGAAATACGGCACCAACTCATATATAAGTTAGCTTAATAATATAATTGGCTTAATACACTTCCTCTCTTTATCTTAAAGCGGACGGACATGTTTTTTTTTGTCCGCACTGCGTTTTTATAAAATCTCTAATTAGATAACTTTAAACATTCGGTGTTTATTTCTATTTATATTTTATAAAATTTTGCATTTTATAGATAGATTTAATGATATATTCGAAGGTTAAATAATAAATTGATTAATTTCCTTCCAAACATAGCCCTGCTCTGCTTCTTTAATGTCCCCTTTTCATTTCCTTGGTACAGTGGTCCCAGGATCCTCAATAATAAAAAAAAAAATATTAATAAATTATTTAATTTTTAATATTATGGAATTTAAACTTGTCTGTGCGTTGTTTCATCTTTCATGAGGCAGACTAAACGTGGATTCAATGAGTTGATTAGCGGTTTTCGTGATCCCACCATCGAAACACATTTTTTTTCCCGGCTTGCCCCTGATACTTCTGAGATTGATATCTCGGCTTACATCATAGCCAAAAAAAAAGAAGCCGACATATAAATATATTTTATAGGGTCGGAGATATCTACTTCACTTCGTTGCACACTTTTGACCAAAATCAATTTACCCTCTGCAAGGGTATAAAAACAGTATTCCCTCTATTCGAAAGCCATTCAGATTTTTTAGGCTATTCGACTCGTTCAATGGTACTGTTAGGTATCGCAAGGCCGAAATCTCCGGCAATCATTATTTGAACACAAACCATCCGTGACGGCTGGCATACAGACTCAGTCAGTGGATTAATTAGTTAAACTTTTAATTATTCCACTGACTGAGTCTGTATGCCAGCGGAGTCCGGGGAATAGAATTTCCCCGTGCGTGGGCGTGCGTGAATGAAGAGCGACATCAACGGAGACGAAATTGCGATAGAACTTAAATGTGCAGTGTTTGCCAGCTATGCACGAGCATCTGGCTCACAACTGTATCAGTATTTTGGCCGGTGTTCCATTGCATCGATCATTTATTATATGATTCCGTCGTCGACCTGGGGGATAAGCTGAAGGTGGCACGGCTGGTTCTCGCAATGTGCTATTCCATCAGCGTGGAGCTCCTCGGCGCAGGATCTATCCGTCGCGAGCTGGCAGAAGGTGGTTCCAAGTGCAGGAGCAGTTCTTGATCGCATTTATTTTCCCATTAATTAACCTCAACATCGCGGTTTGATGGCTAACAGGAAAAAACAAGCTAGTTTTATCCTCGGTAACTTATTAAAAAATAAAATATGTAAGGGGATTAAAGGGGATTATTTATATTTAATTCTGCAGCTCTATGATGATTATTCTATTTAAAGCAGTGGTTCCCAAAGTGGTCCAGGTGGACTGAACGGGGGTCTACGTTGGGTGTAACAATTCGTCGTTGATTACGAAAATTGATAGTTATTTAGCTGCAGGGGGTCCACCGGATCCAGCAAAGTTTTGGAAAGGGGTCTATGAGAGAAAAGAGTTTGGGAACCAATGATTTAGAGCGACTAACATCTCGTATAAGTGACCTGGTCGATTTGGGCATTTTTTCCGACCTTAGAATTTTATTGACTGTTGTTGTGATTTGATCTTAGACTTTTTTTGCGTTAATTCCATTTTGCCTGTTGTTGGAATTCGTTAGCTGTGTTTCTGTAAATTTGATTTTCTGCAAGTCCTCGGTATCTGGCGTCCATCCTACGACTGTGCGACAAAATTTAACAAAATCTTTGTTTAAGTTACTTTTTTGATTGTTTTCGGTTAAGGGGGCAGGATGGTTTCAGAGGCTGAAAAATAGCAGATTTTTGCGATTTTTTTTTTTATGTATGAGTAAATATATCAATTCAATTTTTTTACACGATTTATTGCTATATTTGGAGAGTATCTAGGAATTTTTATTTTTAAGAAATAATTATTATTTATCCCGTGACGGGCAGTCGGCCGGAGTCGCTTCCAAAAATTGGTCTCTTGCGGTGCGTAAAGTCTGGCCTTACAGTGTTATCGGAAATAAAAAAATTGAATTGATTTACTTAAAATATTAGTTTCTTGTGCGGATGAACGAAACCATTTTGAAAAATATGCGATTTTGAATTTTTGGCGCAGTTGTAAAGTCGGAGGTACCATTTTTACATAAAAATCCGCCCATTATTGCCCGTAAAAATGGTAAAAAAAAAATTTTTTTTTAAAAAGCGTTCGTTCATCCGCAAGTATTTATTATATTAAAGATGTGTGCAAATTTTATTAAGATCCGAGCAATACTTTTTGAGTTACGTTACGCACCGACTTGAAAAAGTTTTTTTGAGAAAAACGCGTCTAAAGTTTTAAAAGCAATGGAAAGTATATGGAGAGAAAGAAACTAGAAAATCGGTATCTCAGCAAGTTTTAGTCCGATCGACATGAAACTTTCACAGGATATTCCTAAGATAATGTTCTATTATATAAAAAATTTCTAAAAAAATTTTTTTTGAAGTCTCAAACCATCCTGCCCCCTGCCTGGGTCGAATTGACTTTTTTTGGGAAAAGCGTTATAACTTTACCAATTTTCATTATTTTTTGATGAATTTTGTCTCATTTTATTTAGAATTAATGAGACAACATTGATATGTGGCAAAAATGACAGAATTTTTGTAAGTTGTACCGAAAAACTGGCATCCAAATCCGAAAAACACGAACAAAAGTCGAAAACTTCAGTTTCAGATGTAAAAATTTTGTTCTTTTTGTTTAACAAAATCGAAGATATATTTTTTTTTAAAAAGCTACAACATTTCACTATTAAAAAACACCAAAAATTTTGAAATCGGTTGAAAAAAACGCGTTCAGGAATTTTTAAGCGCAAACAAGTCCCGAAAAACGGTTTTTTATACCCTTGCAGAGCGTATTATAATTTTGGTCAAAAGTGTGCAACGCAGTGAAGGAGACATCTCCGACCCTATAAAGTATATATATTCTTGATCAGGATCACCTCCTGTCGATATGAGCATGTCCGTCTGTCCGTCTGTCTGTCTGTTTCTACGCAAACTAGTCTCTCAGTTTTAGAGCTATCGAGTTGAAACTTTGCACACATCCTTCTTTTCCTTGCAGGTAGTACATAAGTCGGAACGGCCGGGATCGGTCGACTATATCCTATAGCTGCCATATAACTGATTGATCGGAAATGCCATAACTTTGGTGTTTTTTAAGTTAGAGGGTTGAGACTTTCCACACATGTTATATTTGTCTAAAT
Source organism: Drosophila ananassae (assembly GCF_017639315.1). Lineage (NCBI taxonomy): Eukaryota > Metazoa > Arthropoda > Insecta > Diptera > Drosophilidae > Drosophila > Drosophila ananassae. The sequence goes on along the minus strand of NC_057929.1, from coordinate 20,243,057 downwards.
ATCTTATGTACAAAATTTCATAAAGATCGGCCGACTATATCCTATATCTGTCATAGAACGATCGGAATTGGCATAACTTTGGTGTTTTTGAAGTTAGAAAGATGGGACTTGGTACAGATTCTATTTTGGACAAAATAATCTGATTTGCAAAATTTCATAAGGATCGGCCGACTATATACGATCTTCTATATATCTAATAATATAAGATGCGTGGCGCCACCTAGCGGACTGCGACTGAACTGCAAGGTTATATCAACTTCGGCTCCGCCCGAAGTTAGCTTTCCTTTCTTGTTAACCATAAATCAAGATTTTGAGGGTGTTAGAAATATTACACAAATGGTTTTGTGATATACTCGACCCAATGAACAATTCCCACTATGTCACTTCAAAAGTTCATTCACTTTTGTCATTTTTGCAACACTGTGTAATCTATGTTTATTTAAAAGAGCAGGTGAACCGTATCACATCTGAAATTCGAACCACCTATGAACAGCGAGAATACTGTTCTGCTATATTTCTGGACATATCCCAGGCATTTGACCGAGTCTGGCTGCAAGGACTTATGTATAAAATAAAACTATTACTCCCACAAAACTGTCATGAGCTGCTCAAAACATACCTGCTTAATCGAGTGTTCACTGTAAAACAAAAAACTTTACAACAGAAGAGTTCGAAATTAAGGCGGGCGTACCCCAAGGAAGCGTCCTCGGCCCCACCCTACATCCTCTATATACAGCAGATATCCCAACAGACCAGCGTCTAACTATGTCAACATTTGCCGATGATACAGCCATACTAAAAAGATCTAAATGCCCGCTGGAGGCATCCAAAAGATTCTCCTCTCACCTTGCACTAATAGAAAAGTGGATGGCGGACTGACGTATAAAGATAATCGGTGAAAAATCTAAACACATTACCTTTACTCTCAACAGACAAAACTGCCCCGCTCCAACTCTAAACAATACCATAGTCCCCTCTGTGAATGAGGTCACATATTTCGGCGTCCTCCTGGAAAGGCGTCTTACATGGAAAAAACATATTGAAGCGAAACGGGACCAATTAATAATTGGAATATAAAGTACTACTCTACAATTCAGTCATAAAGCCTATCTGGAATTATGGCTCCGAACTTTGGGGCAATGCAAGCAGTAGCAATATAGACGTTATCCAAAGGGCACAGTCTAAAGTGCTCAGAACCATCACAGGAGCTCCATGGTATATTCGCAATGAAGATATCCATAGAGACCTAGGTACACCTCTCGTCAAAGTCAAAATTTCTCAACTCCAGGAAAAATACAAAAGGAAACTCTCCACGCACCAAAATCCTCTAGCCAGATCTAAACCAAGTTAGTCAACAATCCCGATTAAGAAGAAATTACCTTCCAGCCCGTTGACATCGGAGGCCCCATAGTATAGATGTTTACAAAGATAAACTAATGATGTATTAGATTAAGATTTTTAAAAAGTAAGACCCTATAAAGTATATATATTCTTGATCAGGATCACCTCCTGTCGATATGAGCATGTCCGTCTGTCCGTCTGTCTGTCTGTTTCTACGCAAACTAGTCTCTCAGTTTTAGAGCTATCGAGTTGAAACTTTGCACACATCCTTCTTTTCCTTGCAGGTAGTACATAAGTCGGAACGGCCGGGATCGGTCGACTATATCCTATAGCTGCCATATAACTGATTGATCGGAAATGCCATAACTTTGGTGTTTTTTAAGTTAGAGGGTTGAGACTTTCCACACATGTTATATTTGTCTAAATATCTTATGTACAAAATTTCATAAAGATCGGCCGACTATATCCTATATCTGTCATAGAACGATCGGAATTGGCATAACTTTGGTGTTTTTTAAGTTAGAAAGATGGGACTTGGTACAGATTCTATTTTGGACAAAATAATCTGATTTGCAAAATTTCATAAGGATCGGCCGACTATATACGATCTTCTATATATCTAATAATATAAGATGCGTGGCGCCACCTAGCGGACTGCGACTGAACTGCAAGGTTATATCAACTTCGGCTCCGCCCGAAGTTAGCTTTCCTTTCTTGTTAACCATAAATCAAGATTTTGAGGGTGTTAGAAATATTACACAAATGGTTTTGTGATATACTCGACCCAATGAACAATTCCCACTATGTCACTTCAAAAGTTCATTCACTTTTGTCATTTTTGCAACACTGTGTAATCTATGTTTATTTAAAAGAGCAGGTGAACCGTATCACATCTGAAATTCGAACCACCTATGAACAGCGAGAATACTGTTCTGCTATATTTCTGGACATATCCCAGGCATTTGACCGAGTCTGGCTGCAAGGACTTATGTATAAAATAAAACTATTACTCCCACAAAACTGTCATGAGCTGCTCAAAACATACCTGCTTAATCGAGTGTTCACTGTAAAACAAAAAACTTTACAACAGAAGAGTTCGAAATTAAGGCGGGCGTACCCCAAGGAAGCGTCCTCGGCCCCACCCTAAATCCTCTATATACAGCAGATATCCCAACAGACCAGCGTCTGTTGCATCGGCAGACCATTTGCCGATGATACAGCCATACTAAAAAGATCTAAATGCCCGCTGGAGGCATCCAAAAGATTCTCCTCTCACCTTGCACTAATAGAAAAGTGGATGGCGGACTGACGTATAAAGATAATCGGTGAAAAATCTAAACACATTACCTTTACTCTCAACAGACAAAACTGCCCCGCTCCAACTCTAAACAATACCATAGTCCCCTCTGTGAATGAGGTCACATATTTCGGCGTCCTCCTGGAAAGGCGTCTTACATGGAAAAAACATATTGAAGCGAAACGGGACCAATTAATAATTGGAATATAAAGTACTACTCTACAATTCAGTCATAAAGCCTATCTGGAATTATGGCTCCGAACTTTGGGGCAATGCAAGCAGTAGCAATATAGACGTTATCCAAAGGGCACAGTCTAAAGTGCTCAGAACCATCACAGGAGCTCCATGGTATATTCGCAATGAAGATATCCATAGAGACCTAGGTATACCTCTCGTCAAAGTCAAAATTTCTCAACTCCAGGAAAAATACAAAAGGAAACTCTCCACGCACCAAAATCCTCTAGCCAGATCTAAACCAAGTTAGTCAACAATCCCGATTAAGAAGAAATTACCTTCCAGCCCGTTGACATCGGAGGCCCCATAGTATAGATGTTTACAAAGATAAACTAATTATGTATTAGATTAAGATTTTTAAAATTGTTGTTAGTCTCTTAATAAGAGAAGATCCAACGAACAAAAGATAAAAGTTTGAAAAAAAAAAAAAAATTTTTAAGTCTACTCATACTATTCCGGAAATTTATAAGGTGCCTTGTATACCAAGGCGGATTCGTTGAAGCGGACGGATATTTCCACGGCACGCAAGCGTCGAAAAATATGTTCAAAGTGTAATAAAATTTTTGTAATGCGATGTTTATATCTTCGCATGCCAGTAAATCAGACCAATAAAATTCCGAAATTAACTTATTTCATAAAGTCAGCCTTACGAAAGAAACAAACTTTCTGAGATTTAAGTGTAGACTTAAGGTCAATTAAGTAATTTTTTTCGATTGAAACCTCAAGAGTGGAAGAGTGGAGTGATCCTCAGGGTTAGAAAGGGGCAAAGTTCTGGAAAGAGTAATTCCATCAGGATCAGAAAGGAAACATAAGTCCAACAGCCGACCTAAAGAATTTCTAACGTGGTTAATTTGCCCAAGTGACATGTCAAACAAGTCGTGGTGGGAGTTAAGCTGTAAAGACGATGAATTTTCAACATTAGACCATATAAGTTCTGGGATATTAAAGTCACCCAGAGCTATCAGCTGGTCACCATCAGACGATCGAAAATCAAACGAATAGCGGACAAATGTTGCCAATATGTTGGCGGTTCGGACGAAGGTGGTATGTAAGAACAGGTTACATACAAAGATTGATCGAACAAAGTGATTATGATGCAAAGGAATTCAATGTCACCAAACTCTTGTGATTTTACCTCTTCAAAAGCGAGTTGGGAGTCTACAGAGATTAACACTCCTCCTCCCCTTCGCACAGTTCTATCACATCAAAAAAGACCACCTCACATAAAAAAGGTGCACCTACTAGGAAAAACTTCGAAGCTTAAGATCTCCGGCTTTAACCAAGTTTCTGTAAATACAATAATGTGAGATGCAAAGAAAGAACTATCAGAATACAGTTTGGGAAGTTTACTACATAACCCTCTAGTATTCTGATAGGTAAGAGTTAGTGAAGACATTAGTTTTTTGAAACTGAGGAAGATGAGGTGGAAGGTTGATCAGTGGCCGTAACATGTGGGAGTTTTACACCCACAGGTTGGTTATTTTTTTTTTCACCGTACTTGGCTGATGTTCTTGGACGAAAATATTCTCTGGCCAAAAGCTGGCGGAACAAATCGTCTTGAACATCTGCAAGGGCACACGTATCTTGAAAGTCGACGTGTGCCTGGTGTATGAATATTTAAATTTTGTAATTTTTGTAATATAAAATAGTAATGTCGGCTTTTGTTTTGGCTTAGATGTAAGCCGAGATATCAATCTCAGAAGTATCAGGGGCAAGCCGGGAAACAAAAATGTGTTTCGATGGTGGGATCACCTGCAAGGGTTTTGGTGCTGCCGTAACTAATACTGCGGCATCAGTACGTACCGGAGGTCCGGACGGTTGATGACCCTGTTTGGTGACTGTTACAGGGGTTTGAATTTATGGGTCACTTTGAATCTGAAATCACTTGAAGCGATGCCACAGAGGACATATCGGACAATTGCCCATTAATTCTGAGATATTCGGAAGCCGAATTTTTCTCAGGTCTGGCCCTTGGGGTGGACAGAGATATAAGCGGCTGCATAGTTGTCGGCTGAGCCGATTTCTCACGCTTTGGAGACTCATTTAGTAGTTGAAGACTACTAATCTGTGTATCGAGCGCTCAGAGTTGGTCATTGATTTTTACGAAAACCACTAATCAACTCCTTGAATCCGCTTTTAGTCTGACTCATCAATGATCTCATTTCGTCCTGAACATCACGACAGCCGTCACAGCAAAAATGGAGACCGGACCTACGTGAGATTGCATCCGAAACTGAGGCCGTGAAAGCGGCACACTTAGCGTGTAAGACGTTTTCACAAAGCCAGCAGTGGATGGTAGGCTGGGAAGAGGAGATTGTCTTATTACAAGACTTCAGCGCACAGATCAGTTTAAATTCCATAATTATTAAAAATTAAATAATTAATTTAAAAAAATTATTAAAAATTCAATAATTAATTTATTAATATTATTGATAAACCTTGTACCACTGTACCAGGGAAACGAAAGGGGGAGATTAAAGAGAGCAGTTAGTGCGAGTTAGTAAAATGCAAAGAATAGGGATAAGAACCTCTATTGAGCGAGAGTAGAAGCAATAGAACAGGGCTATGTTTAGAAGCAAAGTTAATCAAATTATTATTTTACCTCCAAATATATCACTGCACACGCGAAGCGATACAGATCTAAAGATTGCAATTTGTTCATTTTTTTTTATGTGTATAGAAATAAACACCGATTGTTCATGGAAAGCTTATTTCAAATTTTATAAAAACGCAGTGCGCACAAAAAAAACACGTCCGTCCGCTTTAAGATAAAGAGAGGAAGTATTATAATATATATATATATATGTAGTATATATATATAATATAATATATATATATATATATATTATATATGTATAAAAAATTATAATATTATATAATATATTAATAAACAAAAAATTAATTTACACAAAATATTATTCTTTTTTTTACTTTCAATAAACTCTTATTTTTTTTAAATTGAATTTTTTCCGGATTTTTTGGTTTTTTAGAGATATCCCTCATAGCAAGTTCCATATTCGCTTTTTTTGTATAGAGCTGGGAGAAAAAAAATTTTAAGCATTGTTATAAAAGTCCAACGGTATATTTTTTTAATACATTTTAAATAATAGATATTGAACTTGAAGATATTGAAAAAAATATTTTGCCAATATGTAATTAAAAGGCCGTGAAATATGCAAAAACGGTCGTTTTTTGCGCATTTGAATGTGCATAAAAGGCGATTGGCTATTGATATTAACAAATCCATTAACTTGTATTCTTATTTTGATTATTAGAAGTGAAAAATAAGAAAAAATCAACTTAAACACAGTGTAATAGTAAGTATGGATAACACTCACTTTGATAAGGACCTGGGTCGCCAGGTCTGCTTCGACGGCCACCTCCTCCCACCTTTATTTCCTTCCTTTTTTAATTTTTTTCTATTCCCATCTTCTTTGTTCCCTAACCTTCTAACAGTTTTTACTAGGAGCTTATTTCCGACTTCGAAGACTTTGTTTTATCGGGAAGAGTTTTCCAAGATCCCTAAATTGTCGGGTCGTCGGGGGGTGCTTGACCGACGACAACCGGTCTTTTATCGATGACCGAGTAGATCTATTTATTGTACTCGGTGGTAACTAATACGGTCCTTGGGAGGGTACCTCGGCCGGACGAGCAATAGCACAGCAAGGTAGAAGGAAGCAAGGAAGGGGGTTCGGAGTGGCGCGACCCCTGGAAGGGATCGGGTGCCCGCGTAGCAACAGCAGAAATCCAGGGTCAAGGAGGATCGAGAGGGGTAGGAAAGGGAACCCCCGACAGTCTCATAGTCAAGTGCGAGAATCCTTGATACGAGTAGCAAGGTCCCGACTTGGTTAAGTCCAGCAGCCTAGAGTCGAGTGCGAATATAGAAGAAAATGCGGAAGGATCCGTTGACCATGGCGAAACTGAAGCCCAGGGTAAACAAGTCGGGATAAGTCGTATCCCATACCGGTCTGGCGTAGGCCTTACAGCATCCTGACCGCAACGACTAGGCGTGATCCTGCAAAGCGAGGGGTGGCCAATTCAGGAACTCAAGCCCAACCAAGAAACCACCACAGTCTAGTCCGGAGACTCCTAATCCAGGCTCGCTGGGGCTTATGCGCAGCAGCTGGAGTAAAGGAGACGCGACGCCTAGTCTCTGGTCTGCCACAAATTCTGCAGGGCGTATGCATGCCGGTGTGAGGCGACAAGTGTCGCACGCTACCGTGAGTGTGTCCTGAGAGGTAGCCAGGCCCTTCGTGGCCTTGTCCGGCTGCCAGGCACCGAGAACGCATATCGTGCCAGGCGTATGCCTGGAAGGTGTGTCTATTGCCGACCAACTCTGAACGGCGATTGGTGAACGACGCGAGGACAAGCGTTGACGGCAGAGCCGCGCTGAAGCAGCCGGAGGAGTAGACTTCAGTAATCAATAATTGAGATCTGTTCATTTGTAACAAATCAAGGCCTTTGAATAATGAAAGCACTAGCGAAAATAAGAAAGCTATCTATGTTATTTCTGGCCTCGGGCAATCACGTCAAATCAATAAATTCGGTGGAATGTTCCCGTTGCGAACATATTTTATAATTTTGAATACCAGAACTCTGTCTCCTAAATGGAAAATAGCGTGTTAAAATAAGTGTTGAGTTTTTTTCCTTTCCTCAACACTTTTCCTTTCCTTCTACGGGTTCCCTTTCCTACATCCCCCTTGCCCCTCTTGACCGATTTTCTTCCCTTCCGAACTTTCAAATCACAACCGCTTTCGATGGCCATTACGTTCCACGCTGTCTCCGCTTTCGCCTGATCTTTCCCAACACATCCGCGCAGGTCTGCCCGGAACCGTTACGTTCCACGTCGTCTCCGCTTTCATCTGCTACCGTGCGCGGCTGCGCTACCCCCCACGCCCCCGCTGCTGCTCCTCCTTGCTACCTCCCAGTCGGGCCTGATGCTCGCCAAACGGAAGTGCAGCGCTCGGAAACGATGTGCGCGGCGCACTCTCATCTGCGGAAAACCATTTTCCGATTTACATTGGCGTGGTCACTTTTTTCACCTAGCGCAGTAAATATCACGATGCTTGGCGCTCGGGAATAGAAGCTTGATCTCCCCTAGGCGCACGCTTTCCGGCTGATTAGTTACGGCGGCACCAAAACCCTTGCAGGTGATCCCACCATCGAAACACATTTTTGTTTCCCGGCTTGCCCCTGACACTTCTGAGATTGATATCTCGGCTTACATCGAAGCCAAAACAAAAGCCGACATAAAGGTGGTGTTTACTCAGGATCCGAAGCAGTTTTATAACTTTGTAAACACTAGGCGTAAACGTGTGCCTTTTCCCCCACTGCTTACGTTTGAGAACTCTTATGCGAACACTGATCAGGCAATGGCCGATCTCTTTGCACAGTTTTTTGAAACTACGTATTCACCTAGCAGCAGTTCAGTTCAGCCTTACACTTATAATATCCAATCAGTCAACCTTATATTTGCCCATCTTTCGATCAAAGAGGTGTGTTATCGGATCTTCTTAAGGTCAAGCCCGTGTATTTGCCAGGCCCTGATGGAGTACCAGGCTGTGTTCTGAAGAACTGCGCCGAGGCTCTGTGCAAACCGCTCGTTAAACTTTTTAATCTATCGCTGGAAACTTCGATGTTTCCCCTTATATGGAAGGAATCCTATACCGCTGCATAAAAAAGGGGAAAAATCCTACGCTGCAAATTATAGAGGCATCTCTAAATTGTCAGCAATTCCAAAGCTTTTTGAAAAACTTATCACTCCACATTTGCAACACCTATGTAGTTCAATAATAACTTCGTGGCAGCATGGCTTCATGAAGCGCCGCTCCACCACTACCAACTTATTGGAGCTAACATCTTTTATCACGGATGGCTTCCGGAATGGCTTACAAACAGACGTGTATATGAACTGACTTCAGTAAAGCATTTGACTCTGTTAACCATTCGCTTCTTATCCCAACTGACCTTCTTATGTGGATTTCGAGCTACTTATCAGGGAGAACCCAACGTGTTTTCTTTAAAGATGTTACCTCGCGTTTAGTCCGCGCCACATCGGGGGTGCCCCAAGGAAGCCATCTTGGACCCCTACTTTTTACTCTGTTTATTAACGACTTGCCCCTAGCCTTAACTAATTCACTTGTACTTATGTACGCTGATGACGTTAAGCTATGCCTTCAGTATACATTCACTAGCGCCCAGTCTAGACTTCAATCCGATTTGGATAAACTTCAAAATTGGTGTTGAGCAAATAACCTAAAGCTTAATAGGTCGAAATGTAAACTCATGTCTTTTTACCGATCTAGTCCTCACCAGGCTATGTACTTTCTCTATGGGAATGCCTAAGAACGATTAACTCAGGTTAACGATCTAAGTGTCCTATTAGGTTTGCGACTTAAATTTACCGACCATATATCGACCATGGTTAATAAATCTAAGGGTGTGCTTGGTTTTATTAAAAGATGGTCAAAAGAATTTAATGACCCGTACGTAACTAAAACGTTATATACATCATTGGTCAGTCCGATTCTTAAGTATGGATCGTGTGTCTGGAGTCGTCAATACGGAGGACACCAAGATCACATTGAATCTGTACAAAAAAACTTCCTTACTTTCGCTCTTAGGGGACTTAATTGAGATGCAAATCTTTACCTCCCCTCTTATCGTACTAGACTTTTAATAATCAACTTACCATCATTAACAAACCGCAAAACATTGCTGGGTGTCATGTTTCTATATAATCTTATTTATGGAAATGTAGACAGCCAGCATTTACTAACACGCGTAAATTTTAACGTTCCTAGTAGAAGGACTAGAAAATTTTCGTCCTCTACTCCACAGCCATTGTAGTTTGACATATGCCCAAAATGATCCGTTCAGGGTATTAGTTCGGACTACAATGGTCTCTACCACATCTTGTCACTTTGCTCTACTAACAATCTTAAATCGCTTATATTAACCGCCTTATCTGTGCAAAACTCTTCCTCTCCTACTTTTTTCCTAATCCATCTCGGATCTATTCCCGCGATTCGAGCCGTACGTTACGCGGCAGCGTCCCTCGGTTGGACGGGAGGTGGGCTGTACGTATGCAGTGGGAACGCGCGAAAAATAAACTTTTGGTATCCTATGATTTTTCCCCAAACATTTTCCTATGGAAGATTTTTATTTTCTTATTGAAATCAGTATCAGATCATAAAACCCAAATAATTTTATTGAGTTTATTATAGTTAGTTAAACAAGATTTTCTTCACTTAAAAGGAGTTTTTAATCTAATATTTTCAAAAAGTCATGGCTATCTAAAACTGTTCTATGTTCAAAACGTATTTATTGCAGGATCAGCTGGTTTAGTAAGGCTTTACAGAAAGCTTTGAATAGCTCTTTTAGATAGCCATGACTTTTTGAAAATATGAGATTTAAAACTCCAATTTAATTGAAGAAAATAGTGTTTAACCACTTATAATAAACTCAATAACATTTTTTTCGAGTTTTCCTTTAAATCCAAAATTCTACTACTTATTGATCTACTGATTTCAATAAGAAAATAATAATCTTCCATAGAAAAATGTTTGGGGAAAAATCATAGAAGCCCAAAAGTTTATGTAGAAAATCGGAGATTTCAACTTTGTTTGATACCAACAAAGATAACTTTTGATAACTTTGATACCAATTTTTAATTTTAGTTGGTACGCATACATTTTAAAAATGATATGCACTAAAAACAATGATGGTCAACGCAATTACACGGCCAACATAATTCTTTTAGGTGTACTGCGGAAACTGTGGGTGATAGACCCTATGTTTGTTCTGGACTTTGGTTCATGGAAGCATAAAGGTTATGGAGCAGGTAAAATTATGCGTGGAGGAAAAAAAAAAGTTGGAAATTGTTATTTAAGTTATATACAAATGAAGATATTAATTGAGGCGTCCAAATTTCTAGTACAGCAAGAACTGAAAATATTTATTTAATAAAATAATGTTTATTTATCAGTATTTAATTAGTAAAATAGGAATAATTAAATGAACACAGCAGTAAATTTACCTCTTCACAATAATAAATAAATACGACGCACTTGTCACAACCACAAAATGTGACTGTTTCGACTGTTGGGTTGATTTAACATAAAAACGATGCACAAAAAATTCACTAATTAATTTTTTTTTTCTGCCATCAGTCAAAAACACAATTTGCTTATTTAAATAATATTGTTCATTGAGCTATGTTAACATTTTTTACTTCAATAAAACTATTATAGACCATAAATTGGTAAACTTAAATAATACACTTTGAATTGTTCATGAATAAATTTAAGTCCCACTCACAAATTTTTCATTCCCACAAGTCCCAAGCGACATGAAAATTCTTTAAGTCCTGTTTTTGAAAAGCAAAATCTTTGTTGAAAGAACAAATTTTCTCTCTCAACTCGGGGTGGGTAAGATCTAGCAGCACACTCTTCTCGGTGGCTCAGCTTCAACGGGCATTAAGCTAGCGAGCTTATCTTTAGCATTAAGCTAGCGAGCTTATCTTTAGCATTAAGCTAGCGAGGTTATCGTTAGCATTAAGCTAGCGAGCTTATCGTTAGCATTAAGCTAGCGAGCTTATCTTTAGCATTTAGCTAGCGAGCTTTCGTTCAGCCTATATTCTAAGGCGGGTTCACTCTTGCCCTTTATCTCATGCAAACGCAACATAAGCTTTTGTTGGACGCCATTTTATATGGGCCCATAAATAAAAAATATGATAAAGTTCTAAAAATAAATAATTTCGTGTCATTATTTGGATGAAACGACATTGAAAAATCTCAATGACCAAACTTGGTGACCCCGACAGGATATAATTAATAAAATAAACAATTCCACATACATAAAATAGAACCAGTGCGAATATATTTAATTCAATTATTTGCAGTGTCTAAACATATGTACACTTTTGAACATAAATTGCATACAGTGCATCAGTGGCAGAAGGAAAGTATTTTGAATTTATACATCGTTTATTAATATAAATAAATATATAGACATTTTTTATCCGGTCCGCTTAAATTAAAATAGCACGCAATCTTTCGTATATATTATATATACATTCCACAACTCAATGTACGGTTCTGAGCGCATAGTGGAATAAATCGTGGTCACCGAGCGCAATTATAATTTAAAACAACCAAATAAATAATAATGAACATAATTTTGGCGCCAGAATTATTTACTGCTTTACGTTTTCACAAGCCTCTTTTGAGTTCAACTTTACACCACCAAGGGCGTTCGCCATGGACAGGAACAGGTGGTAATCACTTGGCGCTATGTCCGGGCTATATGGTGGATGCGATAAAACCTCCCATCCGAGCTCCCGTAGCTTCTGACGAGTCATAAACGAAGTGTGTGGTCTGGCGTTGTCCTGGTGGAACACTACACCCTTCCTGTTGGCCAATTCTGGACGCTTCTGGTCGATCGCCTGCTTCAAGCGGTCCAGTTGTTCGCAGTAGATGGTAGAATTAAGCGTCTGGCCATATGGGAGCAGCTCATTGTGGATGATTCCCTTCCAATCCCACCAAACACACAGCAAAACCTTCCTGGCCGTCAATCCCGGCTTGGCCACTGTTTGGGACGATTCACCGGCCTTCGACCACGACCGTTTTCGCTTGATATTGTCGTATGTGATCCATTTTTCGTCGCCAGTCACCATCCGCTTCAAGAATGGGTCGAGTTCGTTCCGTTTCAGCAGCATATCGCAGGCGTTGATTCGGTCCACAAGGTTTTTTTGCGTCAAATCATGCGGCACCCAAACATCAAGCTTTTTTTTGTATCCAGCCTTCTGCAGATGGTTTAAAATGGTTTGGTGACTAACTCCCATCTCCTGGGCGATGTCACGAGATGCCACATGCCGGTCTAACTCGATGTCGTTTCTCTAGCGGATTTGCCTTTAACGAAGGAAAACTTTGAAATAGCGCGAATTTCGGCGTTAGTGAACTCCATGTTTATATCCACGTCTATAACTGTTGAACGCAATATCCAAACTAATCATGCATAGCGTTTTGTAGGTTATGTCAAGACCTTTCAAATTATGTATAGTATTGCCAGAGCTCTGTAGCGCTTTGTACATAGCCGCGAAATTCAAAAGACAAAAAGGCGGAAGGAAGATATTTGACAACCTTAGATGTACTTTTTGTTTATTTTTTTTTATGTCAATCTATGGCTACTCTGTGAAAAAATAAATTACTTAGAAAACCCACCGTATATAAAAAAGTTTACTAAATTTTTGTGCCAACAACATATTTAGAATGTTCAAATTATTATTTAAAGCATAATTTTCTTTGGATTCGGATACTTACTATAAATATCGTAGCATTTCTGTTCGTACATAAGTACAAACCACCTACCGCCCACCTGACCGAAGAGAGGTACTGCGTGAGTACGATATCACAGGGATATATCGAAGTTAAGGAAAAGAGGACTAAAATTTCTAGTCTTTCTTTTTGGAACTTTAATAAGTATTCGTGTTAGTAGATGCTGGCTACCTACATCACCATTCACAGGGTTATGTAGAAAAACGACATGTAAAGAATCTCTAGCTATTGCTGGATACACACTTCCCCTGGATGCAACATATATCGCACATATGTATTTGGGATTTTGTTCATCGGTATTGGATTTTGCTCTGTCATAAGCAGTGCTTGGGCACCAATCAGTCTATCATCCTTCCGGCTTAAGACCCTAGAGAGTCATTTTGTTGTTGGATTGGAAATAAAAAAAAACTATCGCACATATGTATTTGTGATGTTGTGCATCGGTATAGGATTTTGGTGTGCCATAAACAGTGCTTGGGCACACTTGCTTTAGACCAGTTTATCATCCTTCCTGCTTATGACCCTAGAGAGAGTCATTGGCCTCCATATCAGATCGACGGCAAAGAAATCCAGAATGACTAGTTCTGACTGAATGAAGGTTGTACAGCACACTCAGAACTTGTAAGCCTTTCGAATACACAAGAATTAAAAAAGGAATGCTAACTTCGTGCGGAGCCGAATTGGATATTCCCTTGCAGTTAAGTAGCAGCTTATATTATTATATATATATCGGATCGCATATAGTTGGCAGATCCTTATGAGAATTTCACCATCGAATCAATTTTTTAATAAAAATTTTGAAAACAGCCTCAAGCATCTCTAAAAATAGTAAGGTTGTGCCATTTCCGATCGTTCAGTTATATGGCAGTTATAGGATATAGTCGGCCGATCCTTATGAAATTAAGGATGTATTAAGTCAGTCTGTTTGCTTCTTAACTATCCTTTCTTGATTTTAGCATATTATTTGTTATTTTTTTCATATATTGCTTTTGTGTTAAAACCGGTGTAACTTAGGTGTTGCATAATATTTTTATATAGTTTAACTTAACGTTAATAAATGGTTAAATGTATTGTAAATTCTCTATCTATTTTCTGGCGGCAGAAATAAAAATCCTAAAGAAAAGGCTGCCACACGGGATGGCCCGTTAAATATCTAAATTTATACAACTTCACACAAATAAAAATCATCATTTAGAGGTGACAGCAATATAAGCGACTATTAAATGGATCAGTTCAATCACTAGTAACCCGAAAACGGTTTCAGACTGTAGATCATGTGTTCAATAGATGGTCATTAGCTTCATCCACCAGAGACCTGGTCGCGGACATCATAGGCAATTTCGTAGCATACGAATTGGCTCGCATAGGTACCACCACACCGCTCCAGGAGGGTACTGCTATACCAATAGCCTCATATAAACTTCCAACTCTGGCCCAATATCTCAAAAATTAACAATAACATCCCATCAGCACAGCTGAAACATCAGGGGGCTCTGGGTAGTGGGAACACATGCAGCCCGACAACCACTGCCAAACGCACCAGATACAGATGCAGTGAGGCCAGCACATTGGGCGTGTGAAACACAGTCAACAAAATATGCTGGCGTGTCCTATCTAGAACATCGTGGCACCCCAGGAAAACCTTGTTTGGCCGCCTCATGTAAGATAATCCCTGCTGACTCCGCAAACACTTTTGACGATCGCCTTAATTATCTTCTTCACCAATTGTGGGAACTGGAAGCCTGCACTACGCCTATCGTTCAGGCTACTAAGGAGGAGATCGATTGTGATGCCCACTTCGCCATGCACCACGTCCGTCTTGAATCAGGTGCTTATTCAGTTCGTCTTCCAATCAAGCACAGCGTGGATATATCGAGCCTGTTGAAAAAGGGTCAGTTTCAATTAAGGAAATGGTGCTCCTACATCCCATAGGTTTTGAAAGAAGTGCCCAAAAATTATAGGGAGTCATACTTAAAATTTTACGATGGCAGTCCGTTCACAAAGACTCTTGGATTAGCATGGGATCTTTCAGCTGACCTTCTGCTGTTTTCCTTTGAAGCCTTCCTCAATCCCTTCTCTCCGAGTGGTTGCAATTCTGTACCAGTTTTGTTCCTCGCTTAGTCATTCCCTGCCAAGAGAGGTTGGAGGTCCACGGATTCTACGACGCTAGCTGCGGAGATTATTACGGAGATTATTATTGTTAGTGTGACTCCTCGGCTGCCCTATCCTGAATTCAACATGAACCTGTTCGATTTAAGGTGCTTGTTTCTAGTCGCATCTCTTTCATACAAGAGCTCACCAAGGCAAGAAAATAGCGATAAGTTCCCGCAGCATTCAATCCAGCCGATCTACAATCGAAAGGTGATCTTCCCACTGAGCTGTGGACTCACAGCTATGAGCTTCATTTAATCGTGCCTCAACAGCTGATTGGCCTATCGAACCTTATTTGATATAGCTCCTCCCAAGGACATCGCATCATGGTCCAAGTATGCCAACTCGTTTCTCGCTTTGCAGAGAGCCCTTTTCTACGTTTACGAATTTCCGTCCCATCGCGAGGGTATTTCTGTCAAGGATCTCCAAGGAGGCACCAATATGCTGTTTCGCATCGTCCAAGCACTGAGTTTAAGGAAGAGGAAGGAAGTTTTAGACCTCAATCGTTAATTTAAGACCTCTAGTACCGATTTCAGAAAATGGTGCTGACCTAGATGTGCTAACCCCGGATCATTCGGAGCGAGCTGTGTCCAAGCTAGAATAATATATAATAATAGAGACGGGTAGCCTTGCCTTAGAATCGCGGCACATCGCGTACGACACGGGAATAGATTTATGATTTATAACCAAAAAAAGGAAGGAAAGCTAACTTCGGCTAAACCATCAAAGCATTTAAGCATCAGAGGTCCGTCTATCTGTCTGTTTCTACGCAAACTAGTCTCTTAGTTTTAAAGCTATCGAGTTGAAATTTTGCACACTTCTTCTTTTGTTTGCAGGCAGTATATAAGTCGGAAAGGCCGGGATCGGGCGACTATATCCTATAGCTGCCATATAACTGATTGATCGGAAATGTCATAACTTCATAATGTCATAACATAACTGTTTCTCAAGTTATAGGGTTGGGACAGGTGGTATATTTGACCAAAGTATCTTATCTACAAAATTTCACAGAATCGGCCGACTATATCTAATAGGTGTCATAGAACGATCAAAATTGGCATAACTTTGGTGTTTTTTAAGTTAGAGAGATGGGACTTGGTACAGATTCCATTTTGGGCAAATCTGCTTTGCCAAATTTCATCAGGATCTGCCTGCTATATCTTATAGCTGAAACATAACTGAACGATCTGAAATGGCACAAGCCTGCTATTTTTAAAGACGCTTGGGGCTGTTTCCAACATTTTTATTAGAAAATTGATTTGATGGTGAAATTCTCATAAGGATCGGCCAACTATATACGATCCGATATATATAATAATATAAGCTGCTACTGCCAGGGTATATCAACTTCGGCTGCCCCAGAAGATTTTTTTTTTTTTGTTTAAACTTTACTTTTATTTCTTGAATCTTCACTTTGGGATACTAACAAGTGGTGTATCAAATCTTATATTTTTAACTTAACTAACAGTCTGATGACCGTCTGTTGACTGATACAGAGTTAGACGGCCCTAGAAATCGATTGCTGGGTTGGAAGGTTGCGTCGCAGGCGGGATCTGCTTGAAACCCGAGTCAATCCCTGAGCGAATGGATTTGGGTGCGAAGACAGTTTTTCTTTGTAGGACTCTTTTTGCTTTTGAATTTCGTCTTTCACTGCGAGGATGTCCAGATCTCGGTGGATGTTTCCTTTGCGAACATACCACGGTGCCCCAGTGATAGTTCTTAAGATTTTTGATTGTGCACGCTGTATGGTGTTTATGTTGCTGCTGCTTGCGTTCCCCCACAGTTGGGAGCCATACGTCCAGATTGGCTGTAGGACTGAATTCTAGAGTAGTAGCTTGTAGTCCAGGCACAGTGTTGATCGTGAGTTAGAAAACCCACCGTATATAAAAAAGTTTACTAAATTTTTATGCCAACAACACATTTAGAATGTTCAAATTATTATTTAAAGCATAATTTTCTTTGGATTCGGATACTTACTATAAATATCGTAGCATTTCTATTCGTACATAAGTACAAACCACCTACCGCCCACCTGACCGAGGAGAGGTACTGCGTGAGTACGATATCACAGGGATATATCGAAGTTAAGGAAAAGAGGACTAAAATTTCTAGTCTTTCTTTTTGGAACTTTAATAAGTATTCGTGTTAGTAGATGCTGGCTACCTACATCACCATTCACAGGGTTATGTAGAAAAACGACATGTAAAGAATCTCTAGCTATTGCTGGATACACACTTCCCCTGGATGCAACATATATCGCACATATGTATTTGGGATTTTGTTCATCGGTATTGGATTTTGCTCTGTCATAAGCAGTGCTTGGGCACCAATCAGTCTATCATCCTTCCGGCTTAAGACCCTAGAGAGTCATTTTGTTGTTGCATTGGAAATTAAAAAAAAAAACTATCGCACATATGTATTTGTGATGTTGTGCATCGGTATAGGATTTTGGTGTGCCATAAACAGTGCTTGGGCACACTTGCTTTAGACCAGTTTATCATCCTTCCTGCTTATGACCCTAGAGAGAGTCATTGGCCTCCATATCAGATCGACGGCAAAGAAATCCAGAATGACTAGTTCTGACTGAATGAAGGTTGTACAGCACACTCAGAACTTGTAAGCCTTTCGAATACACAAGAATTAAAAAAGGAATGCTAACTTCGTGCGGAGCCGAATTGGATATTCCCTTGCAGTTAAGTAGCAGCTTATATTATTATATATATATCGGATCGCATATAGTTGGCAGATCCTTATGAGAATTTCACCATCGAATCAATTTTTTAATAAAAATGTTGAAAACAGCCTCAAGCATCTGTAAAAATAGTAAGGTTGTGCCATTTCCGATCGTTCAGTTATATGGCAGTTATAGGATATAGTCGGCCGATCCTTATGAAATTAAGGATGTATTAAGTCAGTCTGTTTGCTTCTTAACTATCCTTTCTTGATTTTAGCATATTATTTGTTATTTTAGTAAAACGCAGCTACATTTTGTTTTTCAAATATTGCTTTTGTGTTAAAACCGGTGTAACTTAGGTGTTGCATAATATTTTTATATAGTTTAACTTAACGTTAATAAATGGTTAAATGTATTGTAAATTCTCTATCTATTTTCTGGCGGCAGAAATAAAAATCCTAAAGAAAAGGCTGCCACACAGGATGGCCCGTTAAATATCTAAATTTATACAACTTCACACAAATAAAAATCATCATTTAGAGGTGACAGCAATATAAGCGACTATTAAATGGATCAGTTCAATCACTAGTAACCCGAAAACGGTTTCAGACTGTAGATCATGTGTTCAATAGATGGCCATTAGCTTCATCCACCAGAGACCTGGTCGCGGACATCATAGGCAATTTCGTAGCATACGAATTGGCTCGCATAGGTACCACCACACCGCTCCAGGAGGGTACTGCTATACCAATAGCCTCATATAAACTTCCAACTCTGGCCCAATATCTCAAAAATTAACAATAACATCCCATCAGCTCAGCTGAAACATCAGGGGGCTCTGGGTAGTGGGAACACATGCAGCCCGACAACCACTGCCAAACGCACCAGATACAGATGCAGTGAGGCCAGCACATTGGGCGTGTGAAACACAGTCAACAAAATATGCTGGCGTGTCCTATCTAGAACATCGTGGCACCCCAGGAAAACCTTGTTTGGCCGCCTCATGTAAGATAATCCCTGCTGACTCCGCAAACACTTTTGACGATCGCCTTAATTATCTTCTTCACCAATTGTGGGAACTGGAAGCCTGCACTACGCCTATCGTTCAGGCTACTAAGGAGGAGATCGATTGTGATGCCCACTTCGCCATGCACCACGTCCGTCTTGAATCAGGTGCTTATTCAGTTCGTCTTCCAATCAAGCACAGCGTGGATATATCGAGCCTGTTGAAAAAGGGTCAGTTTCAATTAAGGAAATGGTGCTCCTACATCCCATAGGTTTTGAAAGAAGTGCCCAAAAATTATAGGGAGTCATACTTAAAATTTTACGATGGCAGTCCGTTCACAAAGACTCTTGGATTAGCATGGGATCTTTCAGCTGACCTTCTGCTGTTTTCCTTTGAAGCCTTCCTCAATCCCTTCTCTCCGAGTGGTTGCAATTCTGTACCAGTTTTGTTCCTCGCTTAGTCATTCCCTGCCAAGAGAGGTTGGAGGTCCACGGATTCTACGACGCTAGCTGCGGAGATTATTACGGAGATTATTATTGTTAGTGTGACTCCTCGGCTGCCCTATCCTGAATTCAACATGAACCTGTTCGATTTAAGGTGCTTGTTTCTAGTCGCATCTCTTTCATACAAGAGCTCACCAAGGCAAGAAAATAGCGATAAGTTCCCGCAGCATTCAATCCAGCCGATCTACAATCGAAAGGTGATCTTCCCACTGAGCTGTGGACTCACAGCTATGAGCTTCATTTAATCGTGCCTCAACAGCTGATTGGCCTATCGAACCTTATTTGATATAGCTCCTCCCAAGGACATCGCATCATGGTCCAAGTATGCCAACTCGTTTCTCGCTTTGCAGAGAGCCCTTTTCTACGTTTACGAATTTCCGTCCCATCGCGAGGGTATTTCTGTCAAGGATCTCCAAGGAGGCACCAATATGCTGTTTCGCATCGTCCAAGCACTGAGTTTAAGGAAGAGGAAGGAAGTTTTAGACCTCAATCGTTAATTTAAGACCTCTAGTACCGATTTCAGAAAATGGTGCTGACCTAGATGTGCTAACCCCGGATCATTCGGAGCGAGCTGTGTCCAAGCTAGAATAATATATAATAATAGAGACGGGTAGCCTTGCCTTAGAATCGCGGCACATCGCGTACGACACGGGAATAGATTTATGATTTATAACCAAAAAAAGGAAGGAAAGCTAACTTCGGCTAAACCATCAAAGCATTTAAGCATCAGAGGTCCGTCTATCTGTCTGTTTCTACGCAAACTAGTCTCTTAGTTTTAAAGCTATCGAGTTGAAATTTTGCACACTTCTTCTTTTGTTTGCAGGCAGTATATAAGTCGGAAAGGCCGGGATCGGGCGACTATATCCTATAGCTGCCATATAACTGATTGATCGGAAATGTCATAACTTCATAATGTCATAACATAACTGTTTCTCAAGTTATAGGGTTGGGACAGGTGGTATATTTGACCAAAGTATCTTATCTACAAAATTTCACAGAATCGGCCGACTATATCTAATAGGTGTCATAGAACGATCAAAATTGGCATAACTTTGGTGTTTTTTAAGTTAGAGAGATGGGACTTGGTACAGATTCCATTTTGGGCAAATCTGCTTTGCCAAATTTCATCAGGATCTGCCTGCTATATCTTATAGCTGAAACATAACTGAACGATCTGAAATGGCACAAGCCTGCTATTTTTAAAGACGCTTGGGGCTGTTTCCAACATTTTTATTAGAAAATTGATTTGATGGTGAAATTCTCATAAGGATCGGCCAACTATATACGATCCGATATATATAATAATATAAGCTGCTACTGCCAGGGTATATCAACTTCGGCTGCCCCAGAAGATTTTTTTTTTTTTGTTTAAACTTTACTTTTATTTCTTGAATCTTCACTTTGGGATACTAACAAGTGGTGTATCAAATCTTATATTTTTAACTTAACTAACAGTCTGATGACCGTCTGTTGACTGATACAGAGTTAGACGGCCCTAGAAATCGATTGCTGGGTTGGAAGGTTGCGTCGCAGGCGGGATCTGCTTGAAACCCGAGTCAATCCCTGAGCGAATGGATTTGGGTGCGAAGACAGTTTTTCTTTGTAGGACTCTTTTTGCTTTTGAATTTCGTCTTTCACTGCGAGGATGTCCAGATCTCGGTGGATGTTTCCTTTGCGAACATACCACGGTGCCCCAGTGATAGTTCTTAAGATTTTTGATTGTGCACGCTGTATGGTGTTTATGTTGCTGCTGCTTGCGTTCCCCCACAGTTGGGAGCCATACGTCCAGATTGGCTGTAGGACTGAATTCTAGAGTAGTAGCTTGTAGTCCAGGCACAGTGTTGATCGTGAGTTAGAAAACCCACCGTATATAAAAAAGTTTACTAAATTTTTATGCCAACAACACATTTAGAATGTTCAAATTATTATTTAAAGCATAATTTTCTTTGGATTCGGATACTTACTATAAATATCGTAGCATTTCTATTCGTACATAAGTACAAACCACCTACCGCCCACCTGACCGAGGAGAGGTACTGCGTGAGTACGATATCACAGGGATATATCGAAGTTAAGGAAAAGAGGACTAAAATTTCTAGTCTTTCTTTTTGGAACTTTAATAAGTATTCGTGTTAGTAGATGCTGGCTACCTACATCACCATTCACAGGGTTATGTAGAAAAACGACATGTAAAGAATCTCTAGCTATTGCTGGATACACACTTCCCCTGGATGCAACATATATCGCACATATGTATTTGGGATTTTGTTCATCGGTATTGGATTTTGCTCTGTCATAAGCAGTGCTTGGGCACCAATCAGTCTATCATCCTTCCGGCTTAAGACCCTAGAGAGTCATTTTGTTGTTGCATTGGAAATTAAAAAAAAAAACTATCGCACATATGTATTTGTGATGTTGTGCATCGGTATAGGATTTTGGTGTGCCATAAACAGTGCTTGGGCACACTTGCTTTAGACCAGTTTATCATCCTTCCTGCTTATGACCCTAGAGAGAGTCATTGGCCTCCATATCAGATCGACGGCAAAGAAATCCAGAATGACTAGTTCTGACTGAATGAAGGTTGTACAGCACACTCAGAACTTGTAAGCCTTTCGAATACACAAGAATTAAAAAAGGAATGCTAACTTCGTGCGGAGCCGAATTGGATATTCCCTTGCAGTTAAGTAGCAGCTTATATTATTATATATATATCGGATCGCATATAGTTGGCAGATCCTTATGAGAATTTCACCATCGAATCAATTTTTTAATAAAAATGTTGAAAACAGCCTCAAGCATCTGTAAAAATAGTAAGGTTGTGCCATTTCCGATCGTTCAGTTATATGGCAGTTATAGGATATAGTCGGCCGATCCTTATGAAATTAAGGATGTATTAAGTCAGTCTGTTTGCTTCTTAACTATCCTTTCTTGATTTTAGCATATTATTTGTTATTTTAGTAAAACGCAGCTACATTTTGTTTTTCAAATATTGCTTTTGTGTTAAAACCGGTGTAACTTAGGTGTTGCATAATATTTTTATATAGTTTAACTTAACGTTAATAAATGGTTAAATGTATTGTAAATTCTCTATCTATTTTCTGGCGGCAGAAATAAAAATCCTAAAGAAAAGGCTGCCACACAGGATGGCCCGTTAAATATCTAAATTTATACAACTTCACACAAATAAAAATCATCATTTAGAGGTGACAGCAATATAAGCGACTATTAAATGGATCAGTTCAATCACTAGTAACCCGAAAACGGTTTCAGACTGTAGATCATGTGTTCAATAGATGGCCATTAGCTTCATCCACCAGAGACCTGGTCGCGGACATCATAGGCAATTTCGTAGCATACGAATTGGCTCGCATAGGTACCACCACACCGCTCCAGGAGGGTACTGCTATACCAATAGCCTCATATAAACTTCCAACTCTGGCCCAATATCTCAAAAATTAACAATAACATCCCATCAGCTCAGCTGAAACATCAGGGGGCTCTGGGTAGTGGGAACACATGCAGCCCGACAACCACTGCCAAACGCATCAGATACAAATGCAGTGAGGACAGCACATTGGGCGTGTGAAACACAGTCAACAAAATATGCTGGCGTGTCCTATCTAGAACATCGTGGCACCCCAGGAAAACCTTGTTTGGCCGCCTCAATCGTTAATTTAAGACCTCTAGTACCGATTTCAGAAAATGGTGCTGACCTAGATGTGCTAACCCCGGATCATTCGGAGCGAGCTGTGTCCAAGCTAGAATAATATATAATAATAGAGACGGGTAGCCTTGCCTTAGAATCGCGGCACATCGCGTACGACACGGGAATAGATTTATGATTTATAACCAAAAAAAGGAAGGAAAGCTAACTTCGGCTAAACCATCAAAGCATTTAAGCATCAAAGGTCCGTCTATCTGTCTGTTTCTACGCAAACTAGTCTCTTAGTTTTAAAGCTATCGAGTTGAAATTTTGCACACTTCTTCTTTTGTTTGCAGGCAGTATATAAGGCGGAAAGGCCGAGATCGGTCGACTATATCCTATAGCTGCCATATAACTGATTGATCGGAAATGTCATAACTTCATAATGTCATAACATAACTGTTTCTCAAGTTATAGGGTTGGGACAGGTGGTATATTTGACCAAAGTATCTTATCTACAAAATTTCACAGAATCGGCCGACTATATCTAATAGGTGTCATAGAACGATCAAAATTGGCATAACTTTGGTGTTTTTTAAGTTAGAGAGATGGGACTTGGTACAGATTCCATTTTGGGCAAATCTGCTTTGCCAAATTTCATCAGGATCTGCCTGCTATATCTTATAGCTGAAATATAACTGAACGATCCGAAATGGCACAAGCCTGCTATTTTAAAGACGCTTGGGGCTGTTTCCAACATTTTTATTAGAAAATTGATTTGATGGTGAAATTCTCATAAGGATCGGCCAACCATATACGATCCGATATATATAATAATAAAAGCTGCTACTGCCAGGGTATATCAACTTCGGCTGCCCCAGAAGATTTTTTTTTTTTTGTTTAAACTTTGCTTTTATTTCTTGAATCTTCACTTTGGGATACTAACAAGTGGTGTATCAAATCTTATATTTTTAACTTAACTAACAGTCTGATGACCGTCTGTTGACTGATACAGAGTTAGACGGCCCTAGAAATCGATTGCTGGGTTGGAAGGTTGCGTCGCAGGCGGGATCTGCTTGAAACCCGAGTCAATCCCTGAGCGAATGGATTTGGGTGCGAAGACAGTTTTTCTTTGTAGGACTCTTTTTGCTTTTGAATTTCGTCTTTCACTGCGAGGATGTCCAGATCTCGGTGGATGTTTCCTTTGCGAACATACCACGGTGCCCCAGTGATAGTTCTTAAGATTTTTGATTGTGCACGCTGTATGGTGTTTATGTTGCTGCTGCTTGCGTTCCCCCACAGTTGGGAGCCATACGTCCAGATTGGCTGTAGGACTGAATTCTAGAGTAGTAGCTTGTAGTCCAGGCACAGTGTTGATCGTGAGTTTATGATCCAGTGGAGGCTGCTGGCTTTCACTTATAGGTGCACTTTCTTGCATTCGATGTGCTTACGCCAGGTTAGTCGTCTATAAAGGTGGACGAGACTAGCTTGAGGGATCTGCATACCGTTTAGTGAAAGTGGAGGGCATGTTTGTCTATTAAGAGTAAACCTTACATGTTTACACTTTTGTTCGTTTATTTTAATGCGCCAGTCGGACAGCCACCTTTTTTCTACTATTATATGATTAGCCAGTTGGTTTGTTGCTTGCGTTGGGCATCTGGAGCGACTAAGGATAGAGGTATCGTCGGCGAACGTTGAAGTTGTTAGTTGTGCGTTTGTGTGAATATCCGCACTATACAAAACATATAGACACGGGCCGTGTGCGCTTCCTTGTGGAACTCCAGCTTCAATGATGTAGTCGCCCGAATTAGGTGCGTTGCAACTCACTGAGAAAACCCTAATGTAGAGGTATGATTCCAGTACCTTGTGGGTCTATGTTAGCAAACGTTTTAAATTTGTGCATGAGTCCATTAAGCCAAACTCGGTCGAAAGCTTGAAATACGTCGAGAAAAAAGCGCTACAGTATTCTCGCTGTTCGAAGGCAGAGCGTATTTCGAATGTTAATCTGTTCACTTGCTCGATGCGCCCAAAGTTAGCTTTCCTTTCTTGTTTTTATTTGTTATATGCAGAAAAACACGTTTAAGTCACACGTTAAGACACGTGCCAAAGTTAACATGATGAGTTTCATAAGCTGAAAATCATCGATCTATTTAAATTAGTAGAAATTAGACCAGCTATTTGGGATTTGTGGGATAGAAAACCAGTATTATGTTAACTTGAAATAAACTCTTTTGTTCGTCAAATATGTTTTTTGATCTGAGTACTAGGATATTCAGAAGAAGGTGTGTGCACGGTTTGTTCCGCAAAAATTGAATGACGTCCAAAAATTGCTCAGAATTCAACATTCGAAGGAAATCATTAAAGAGGCAAAAAAAAGACCCGAACTTCCTTCACAAGATTGTGACTGGTGACGAAACGTGGTGAAAAAAAAAAATTATGATCCCGAAACGAAACGCCAGAGTGCTGAATGGAAGGAGCCGGACGAGCCGAAACCCAAAAAATCGCGCCTGGAAAGTCAAAAGTGAAGACAATGCTGATTCGTTTTTATGATTCTAAGGATATTGTCCACAAAGAATTTGTTCCACCGGGCCAAAACATTAATACGGTATTCTACCATGGAGTTTTTAAGCGTTTGGTGCGCCGTATTCGATGTGTTCGGCCCGAATATTGCGAAGATGGATGTTGGCGTTGGTTGCACGATAATGCGCCGTCTCATCGATCGACGCTTGTGACAGACTATTTGGACAACAATCACATTTTAAGCATCAACCACTCCCCGTATGCATCTGATAGGGCACCGTGCGACTTCTACCTTTTTGGAAAAATTCAGTTGCCGATGAAAGGAAAGCGTTATGCAGACGTAGAGGCCGGCTTGCACCGGAATACTGGCGGCCATACCGAACAACGAGCTAAAAAACTCGTTCGACATGCTTTTGGACCGTGGACCAAACAGCTGTATTAAAGAAGGAGACTATTTTGAATATATATTCTTGAAAATAAAAAAAAAAAATTTTTAATTTTTAAAAAAAAACTACTTAAAATACTAACCATACAACATATAGACTTCTCATTTCATACAACGAAAATGGACGGAAAAATTTCTTGCGACAGGCCCCCGGAGGTCCCAGAGAGAAAAAATGTTGTAACTTATCAGGCGTGCTACCCTAAGAAAATTGGGGTATACATTATACGACTAATGATGAAAAAACATGTTTTATATTTCAGATTATATTTTATATTAAGTAGTATCTGTAAAATGCTTTTTATATATACATATATGTCAAAGAATAAATTAAAATCTATATATTAAGGTAGAAACAGGGAATATTTCAGTTGATTGCTTTTAAGGGGTTAGGTGGGTCTGGGAGGCCAAAAAATGGCCTATTTTCAAAAATTTTTTTTTATATAAAGCAGGGATGCCCAGTCCCATTGCTCTCGTTCCTCCTTTGTTGTTGGATTGCTCTGTCATATGGGTAGAGCAAAATCATATACGTGTGCTGCTCCCAGTATAGGCAAGGCAAATTACAATAACAATTTTTCGTAGTTTAATAACACTTAAACAGTTTCAACACTTTTCTGGCATTTTGTTGTTGGATTGCCGAAAACTTTTCACTGCAAGAAATCACTTCTTGTTGAGGTTTTGGACAGAATGGTTGACTGTGGAACGATGCATTTTTTCTTTGTCGAAAATTTTCTTTGCGAGCAGCAATGTATTATATGTAATATAATAATAAGCGGAAACAAAAAAATTAATTTGGAAAGGCATTTTATTAAATGCTATGCTAAAGTATCTGCGTCACAAGCCGATATGGAAGCGCAGTAAAAAAAATTCGAAAAATAATTGAGCATATTTAAAATAATTATAATCCTAAAATTAATTCTCAATTATCCGAAAAAAATTTTTTTTTTTTTTTCTGTTGAAAATGTTACAAAAATTTTTTTCAGTGATACGATAGAAAAAAAAAAAAAAACTATCGCTCATATGTATTTGTGCTTTTGTGCATAGGTATTGGAATTTGCTCTGTCATAAGCAGTGCTTGGGCACCCCTGATATAAAGAATGAAATATTTTATTGAAACTTTTAGGATTATTAAATATACATATTTAAAAATTAATTTCTGAAATTTTGAAAACAAAATATTTTACAGTTAGCCATTGAGACGTCATTTGCCATGACTCCTGGCAAAAAAGGTGCTTTCGCGTTGACAGCACAATTCCTAACAGAATCATCTAAAATGAAAAAACGAAATATTTTCCTTTAGTACAGACCTAAAACTAGAAACTGAACGAAGGGAAACAAAATCAAGCAAAAATTGGATTTTTGGGACACCTTTTTGGAAAAAATTCAATTTTGGTGAAATTTTTCGAACATTTTTTTTTTTTTAAATAGTTGTAATCAACGAAAATAAAAATCCTTCGTTCAAGTTCTAGATAATCGTATCTCGAAGGCCTGTGCAAAATTGTATCAAGATCGGTTGAGTAGTTTCCGAAAAATCTTGACAACCGATTTCAAAAGCACAGTTTTGAGAAAAACGCGTTTAAAGTTTGCGCTCTGCCCATAGCTGACCTCGAGCGTCCACCTTTTCAGGACTGTATCTCCGAAGCTTTTATTCCAATCGACTTGAAAATTTGGAAGAATATTCTCAAGATTCTGGAGAATTTTCTAAAATAAATAAAAAAAAAAGTTTTTTTTTTGCCGCCAGACCCACCTAACCCCTTAAGTTGTTTTAGTTCTGCCAGCGGATGGTGTTACATACCCTACTGATGGATGATTTTTAGTGGAGTGAGAATAAACAACAAGAGCTGATTTTTTGTATCTATGGGCATCAGTAGGCACCATCCGTTTGAAAAATAACAACAGTGAAATTTGGGTTTTAAATGAAACCGACTCTTAGTACAAAGATGAAGTTATTTTTTCGTAAATATATACAGGGTGATCCATCTTTTGTGTCGGTATGAAAACATGGAATAACTTTGAGAAAAAACAACCGATTTCTATAAGTAATGTATTTTCAAAAACTAGCCCAAAAAAATTGTAAGGAACCGAACTAAATAAAAATACTGAACAAAGGAAATGAGTTCCACGAGGCATTCCTCAACACTGGTACTGAAGGGTGCCTTTAGAACGAAGTTTAACGCACACACATGAAACCGAGTATGTGAGTGTGTTAACACGCATACATATAAAGATCATTTTAACCGCGAAAGAACCTTCTTCAAGAAGGCTTCTTGATGATGCGCTTCTCTGCGACTGAACTACCTTAAAAGTTCAATGAGATTATGAGCGTAATAATGGGTAAGATTCTCTCTGAGGCCTCCGGCGGCCTATCGTAAGAAATTTATGTGTCTATTTTCGTTGTATGAAATGAAAAGTCTACATATACATACATATCCCAGTCGGACTTTTCGGTGCTAGCAGCGTTTCGGTGCATTCCGGCAGGCATCTTTCGTACCTTGTTCTCACCCACCCCGAGTTGAGAGAGGGAATTTGTTCTCTCAACATAGATTTCGCTCTCAAAAAACTGGACTTAGAAAATTTTCGTCTCGCTTGGGACTTAGAAAAATTTATGCGTGGGACTTTTAACTTAGAAAAAATTATTTCATGAACAATTCAACGTATATTATTTAAGTTTACCAATTTATGTTCTATAATAATTTTATTGAAGTGCAAAATTTAAACATAGCTCAATATTTAATGAAAAATATTATTCATATAAGGAATTTATTTTTTACTTTAACTGAGGGCAGCAAAAAAATAATCCCGCGTAATTAGTGTGCGTTTTGTGCAGCGTTTTTATGCTAAATCAACCCAAATCGAAACGGTCACATAGGGTTGTTCATAGTGAGTCGCATTGGTTTATTATTGTGAAATGGTAAGTTTACTGCTCCGTTCATTCAATTATTTATATTTTATTGTGTTGATAATGATGAATAAACGTTATTTCATTAAACAAATATTTTCAGTTCTGGCTGTACTACAAATTTGGACGTCTCAATATCTTTATTTGTAAGAATCTTATTTGTTTTTATTATTTATTTATTTTTAGCTTTTTTTTATTTCTTTTTTTTATCTTTTCAGTTTTATGTATTAAGATTAATAAATAATAAATATAATTCATAATAAATAAATATGACAAACAACTCACTTCGAATTTAGTAAAAATCAATGGGCATGGTTGGGGAAAAACAAAAACAAAAACCAAAAGCAAAGCAAAAAGCAAGGGAAATTTTTTTCAACCAGAAAATCCCTGGGTGAGATTTCGCGCCGATCTCCCCTAGCCGGTAAGCTTGCGGGTAGGGGAGAACCGCCTTCTTTTTCCGATCGCCAAGCATATTGATACTCGCTCTGCTGGGTGAGAAAAGCGGCCACGCCAATGTAAATCGGAATGATGGTTTTCCGCAGATGGGAGTGCGCCGCGCACTCCTATTTCCTACCGCGGGATGCGCGTTTGGCGAGCGCCAGGCACGACTGGGATGTTATATGGTAAGTCCTAAAAAACCGTACCGCACCGCAATCCACCATTATATTAACTGATACAATAAAAATGTACATACATACATATGTATGTATGCATATGTACTTTAAGGGAATAAAGATCCCCCATTTAAAAATTACAAGGCGTAAGTCAACTGCTCATATTTATAATACTATACTTATTATTCAATACGTAAATATACCGTGGGAGGACAATAATAAGATAAGTATACATACGGTTTATTTATAAATAGAACAGCATTAAATATTGTAAAATTCTATTTTGTAAACAATGACACCTAACCTGCAAATTTATTAGGTGTTTTTGGGAACTTGGAAAAGGAACATAACTTCTTTCCAATAGCCTATTTACACTTGTCAATTGAACTAAAATACATTGCTACTGCGTTTGTCAATATTTGAGATCATCAATGTTATCGAATTGATGAAATTTGCGCATGAGCTGAGAAAGAAACCTTGACTTTGCCGTGCAGCCATGAACTTCGAGAATCGCCTAAAGGCCACTTTCTGGGTTCATTTCATACAGCTGTGACACTTTTAAAAGTACACTGCGCTCGTTGGATTTTGTAGCTTTTCTTTGATACCATAAATGATGAAATAAAGTGCGGAGCACGGAATAATTAAAAAAATAATAATGGATTATGTGTTAAGCTTTAAATTATTTAGAAGTTATATTTTTCTGTGAAACTTGTAAAAAAAGCACCGCGAGTGGTACCCATTTTTCTTTGAAAGAACAACCCAATAATGACTTTTTGCAACTTTATAAAAACCTACTGCTTATTTTTCCCCACAAATGAACTCAGTTTACGAAAGGCATCTTTTCCGGACAATGGCTCCAATGGAAATTAAAGTCTTCACCTAATTTTTAATATGCTTGCGTCGGCATGGCGAGTCGACAATTTGCAAAAAGCTTTGTGGCGAATTTAAATGAGAATTTTTTCGAGAACTTTAAACGAATTTTTCAAGATGTGTCACATTTAAGAGCGGGTGAAGAGGCTGACGGAGACTGCATCTGGCCAATACAGAACCTGTCTCTAGCCTGGATTGCGATAAAGACTTGTAAGAATTGATATACAATTTGAAAAAATTCTGGTCGTTGGAAGGAGTACCATCTTCAAAAAAAGATATGCCACCCATACACAATTATTGTATCTTGGTCACTTCTGTCTTACAGGAATGGGCAAAGTAAAAGAAGAGTGTGTGCAAAGGTTGTTGCTACTTTTGAAACTGAGAGTTTTGCATCAGTTAAGAAGGTACTGTTAAGTCAAGGTGGTTTCCAAAAGACAGAAACTTTCTGTGTTTGCCTGGTTCTGTTTCAGTCCAATTTGCTGTCCTTTGGTCTACTTATGTTATAAACGTTATTTCTTAATGAAGAGAGCGGACGTTAGTCTTGTTGTTGTTGCCAAGAAAATGTGAAGTAATTTAAAGATTCAGTAGTTAGGAGGTGGAGCTATTTGTTCGTTGCGCATGCAAACTTTAAGTCCAATCGTTAAACTTTATGTCCTTTTTTCTAAAAACCCTGTTTTACAAACTTTCCACCATCGTATTTCAAAAATGGCTTAAATGGATTCTCACGAATGACTCGAATTTGTAGAATACACACAGCACACGTAGGTGTATCAAATGAACAAACATAAATGAAAAATTCTTAAAATTTGATTATTTTTGGAAAAAAAAACACAAAATTCGCAACAGTTTTTTCAAATATCTACAATTTCCCAATTTTTAGTATATATATTTACATACATGTATTAATATATGACTATAATTCATTCCGTGCATTTTGGTATGTACGCCTAAATTAAAACGCCGCTAACTTTTATACCCTTGTGTGCAAAAGTGTGCAACTCAGTGAGAGGGAATTATCCAAAAATACCATTGTTATGTTTTTCTGATGAAGTTCTATTTATTTTGGAACACACCTTATATAACAAAACGATCGGAAATGATACAACAGAAGTATTTTTTATTTTTAAGCTTGATTTTATTTATTGGATCTTCTCTTTATGAGTCTAACAGCAAGGTTCCAAATCCTTAAATAATACGTTATCTAACAGTTTAATTTAACTGAATAGAGACTACATGGTCCTAATAATTAGCGCTGGATTGGAAGGTCATTGCGGTGTAGGCAGGAACTGCTAGAAATTCGCGTGAGGGCACTCGCGAGATGATTTAGATATACTGATAGCCTGTTGTAGTACTTTGTTGTAATTTGTGCTATCTCTGTAAATGTTTGCATTCCGAACGTACCACGGTGCCCCGGTGATGGTTCTGAGAATTTTTGACTGTGCATTATATCCACACTGCTGTTACTGGCATTCCCCCACAACTGAGAGCCGTACATCCAGATTGGTTTCAGAACTGTGTTGTATAGGAGTACCGGCTATTGATAAGCCAGTGGAGGTTGCAGGCTTTGAGCTTTAAATGACTTCTTTTGGCTTCAATGTGTACGCCAAGATATGTCACTTCATTTGCTACCGGAACCACTGTGGTGTTTAGAGTAAGTGGAGGGCAGTCTTGACTGTTAAGTGTGAACTTTACGTGTTTGCATTTTTGTTCGTTAACTTTGATTTGCCAGTCGGATAGCCAGAGTCGGATAGTCGGATTTTTCCACTGCCACCAGGTGTTTAGCAAGTTGCTTGTTTGGGGCATCTCGAGCGGCTCAGGATCGCTGTGCCATCAGCAAAAGGGTATGTGGCTAGTTGCATGCTCGTTGGAATGTCCGCAGTGTAGATAAGGTAGAGTGTTGGTCCTAACACGCTGCCTTGAGGAACTCCGGCACTGATGATGTAATCATCGGACATGGTAGCATTACATCTTACTGAGAATTTCCTGTTGTAAAGGTATGACTTCAGAAGTTTATGAGTGTTGGTTGGGAGCATTTCTGTTATTTTGTGCATTAAACCTTGTAGCCATACTCTGTCGAAAGCTTGTGATACGTCCAGAAATATCGCAGTGCAGTACTCCCTTTGTTCGAATGCATTTCTGATTTCAGAAGTTATGCGGTTGACTTGCTCGATGTTTTTCTTGAAAACCGAATTGATGAGTCGGGATTTTGTTGTGTGTTCTGAGATGTGGGGTAATATGTGCCAAGAGGCATTTTTCGAAGAGTTTTGATATACACGTTAGTAAACTAATTGGTCTATATGATGAAGCAATTGTGCGGTCTTTGCAAGGTTTTGATATCATTATGATGATCGACTTTTTCCATCTCTCTGGAAAGTGTCCATGTCTCGTTATTGCATTGAAGAGTTGCGCAGAGAGGAAGTTCGATAATCATTTTTGGTGATATTAGGTCGCATCCTGGGGATTTTTTTGGGTTGAGTTGTTCATTTATGATTTTGAGCAACTCGTGTGGTCTGAATACAATTGGATCATACGTAGATGTGTCGATATCTGATGTTGCTGGCTGTGAGATCCCGTTTGATGCAGTGTTGGGCTGAAATACATTTTGAAGATTTTCTGCAAATCTCTCGGCTCTTTCGCCGTCGCTGTGCGCCCAGTTGCCTGTGGATGTCCTAATTGGTATTGCAGGTTCCATTGGTGCGCTGAGTGATGAGTGTGCTCTCCAAAGTGGGAACTTGGAGCTCGTTGGGGATAACTGCTCTATGAAATGTTTTTGGGACTTTCTTCTTCTTTTGTTTTTTGTGACTGCAAAGTCTATCAAGTCTGCCAATCTGCCAATTTTCTGGGATCTGTTGGCCAATATGTAGATGTCCCAGGTTACACACAGTCTGGCTTGTTGCTTGGTTTTATTATTGCGTTGTACAACTGCCTTCCCTTTGGAGTCACGAGTCGAGATCCCCAGTGCGTATGCTTGGCATTAAAGTCTCCTGCTGCTATAAATTGTTCGCTCAGAGAGTTGAAGTAGTCCATGAATTGGGATTCGGATATTGTAAACCGAGGAGGACAGTATACGGTGGCAAGCTTTAGGGAACGGTGGTCCATCTGTACCTCTATAGATGTAGCTTGCATGTAGTTAGTGGCGAAACTATTGTGGAAGCAGTGCTTAATGCGTTTTCTAATCAGTATCCCAGTGCCTCCGTGTGCTTTCCCGTCTGGGGATTCGTGTTGTAGAAGAAATAGTCTCGAATTTGAAAATTGTATTTATTTGTAAGAAGAGTTTCTGCGAGTAACATTACATCGATATGGTTGTTATTAAGGAATTGAGCTAACTCAAGTTTGCGCTGTGAGACGCCCTTGGCGCAATTTGTGGGGAATTCCCCAAAGTGCGGGGAATTTTAAATTGATTGGGGATTGGCATTATGTGGGGAAAATTCGGGGATTTTTACATTTTTTGACATCTTATTCTCGTCGGTAAATATTTCATCATTCATTATCGACACGACATCGACCTTTTTTAAAAATATTATGTATAGCACATCTCTGTGACAGCACAAAAATTAGATGAATGGCGAGCTCACGCAATGCTGGATTTTTATCCACATGGTCTTGAAGTTCAAAATAACATTGATGCTGGGGTAAAGTGTTTCGTCTGAAAAACGCTGCGGGAAAATACCTGTTTCCAGATATAAAAATTGTTATTTCGTTGTTGCTGATACTGCCTTTTTCAAATGCATCGGTCGATCGGAAATTTTGTGTTCTTAAGAATTTGAAAACTGAAAACCGTAATCGACTGTTTTATCATTTATGGCTGCAAAAGAAGGAATTAAAAAATTAGGCGGCAGCGTCAAGTTCAACCCGTCAAACAAAATGCTATCCACAAAAATATGGAAAAAAATATGAATGTTAACTGTTTGAATACTAATATGAGTTATACGCAGCTAGTAGAATATTGTTTCATTCAAAAAAACCTATGTGGGGAATTTGTGGGGAATCAGCCGATTTTTCCCCAAATTTGGGGAATTTGATCCCGATTTTTGGGAAATGTATAAATTTGCATTGGCAACCCTGGATTTAGCCTAAAAAGGCAAGTTATTTCACTAGAGATTTACAAAAATGTAAATTTTACCAATTAAGTCCATGGAGTGTATTATTTATTTTTAACGCACTTAAATCACAAATCAAACAATCTTTATGGATCTATAGAAATATTTTCATATAAATGAAGTTTCATTACTAATTGAAAAAAAAACAAAATCACTGGTAAGGCTGTCGGTGTTTTTGAAATCACTCAAAACAGGCATGTGTGGCATCCTTAAGTAATATTGAAGCAAAATTTGAGTGGGATTTTTTGTGTAGCATCCCTGTATAATAGGGAATTAATTAGAAGCATTCTGCATTAGTTCCCATAATCTGCATTTGGTATTCGAATAAGCTTTAGAGAATCATTTCTAATTACACAGTGCTACAAAAAAAAAACAAAATTAACTTTTAAAGTGAAATAGTAGGAATTGTTTATCTGGTTGAGTTTAATACAAAACCGTGTATGAAATATTTTTAACACCCTAAAAATCTTCATTTATTGTTAATAACCCGGTTTCTGGGACTTTTTTGAGCTTAAAAATTCCTTAAAAATTAAAAAGGACAAAATTTTTACACAAACTGAAATTTTCGCCTTTTATTCGTGTTTTTCGGATTTTGACTCCACTTTTTCGATACAACTTACAACAATTTTGTCATTACAAAAAGCAATTGGTCACAAGTGAAGCAAATTTATCGAACTAAAAAATTCAAAAATATACAGACGGTCGCAAAGCTTATTATGAATAATCGCAAAAAATAAAATCTTTAAAATGGTTTATCAAAAATTTTAAATTGGAATATGTTTGGTATTATGTGAGACATAAAATAACTGCATGAGAAACAAGTGCAACAAATTCGCTAAGGACCTAATGGTGTTCTTGTCCTATTAAAATATTATAATAGGCTTGAGGAGTTTAGAGAATGGAATAAGCAAATAGTACTCAGCCAAAAAGAAGAATCCATTTATAATTTTATAAAATAACTTACATGATGGTAAAGAACAGGGGTTCTCCAAATTAAATTTTTACTTCCACTTATTATATGACAAATAATGCATTGCTGCTGACTGTTGGCACCTAGTGCCAAGAGCTACTACCCTATATGCAAGTTAACAACCAACTCCCAGCGTAGGCTGAACAGGCCTTATCCCCTTTATTAATATTAATCATTATTAATGTTAATAATTTTTTATTATTAATCATTTTTTATTATAACTATTATTAACACACTCTTGTATGGTCCACCTTAAATTGGTTCCAGCCTAATGGGCCCGAGAGCTTAGCCAGCATATTGTACCATTATGTGCTGTGGCTTTGTCTCATTGGCTTACAGCGATCGTAAGACTTCTGCAAAATGGGCAAGGTCAGCGGTCTGCCACGGGCATCCGGCTAGGCTTTAGCTTTTGTCAATTCTTAACTTTAGTTTTAAATTGGATTTGGAATAAACAGCACTAGCTCGATTATGAAACTCCGGCTTTAGCCGTCACATTTATTGAATTTGGTTATCGTGCCTTAAGGGCCGTAAAAACGGAGAAAAGTATCTCCCACCGTAAACTTCGGAAGAAGGAAGCAAGTCGAAGCGACCACTCGATTCTCCAGTGGCTGCCAACCTTGGTGGTCACCACTACCCAAACCTTGCCACTGATCCTCAACCAGCCGGCTCTACCCCTGCCACGGAGGCACAGCCAGCCGGCACAAGCAAATAAATAATTGACGCCCGTAGGAATTTTCTTCGAATAAATAAAAGTGACTCGATTTTCGATTTCTGGTTCAGATTGTTTTTTAAGTACGTTATAAAAATAAAAAAAAAAAAAAAAATACAACTCAAGTTACGTACACTCGTATTCTTGGAGTTGATTTAATTAATTTTGTTTCATGTGGAGTTTTTCGAGTGCACTGGAAATAAAGGAAATTAAATAACTCCAATAACGCACACTGGTGCCAAGGCAATCAATATTTACATGAATTAATTATGCAAAGCAATATTTTATTTCTTTATTAGTGTTGGTCTCTATACACATTTAGAGGTTGCCAGTCGCTTTTCTCCTTGTATTTCGCTACTATTTTATCCACTGTGCTATATTGAATTTTGTACTGAAGTTATCCAGGGTATCTGTGCTAATAATACACCCAGTCGAATTGACCAATACCTGTTGGTTCGCTCTCGTGTGTTTTGGGAAAAATTAATCCAACATTTTTGCGTTTTAGGTAACGATCCAGTATTTTTCGCTAAAATTTTTTTTCGGCTTTTGTATTGCAAAAAAGTGACCCATCGAAACCTTTTGCCTGGTGTCCAATCGTTAAACACCTCGTATCTGCCCAGTATAAACACCGCTAACCTACCCAGCTCCCTTAGCTGCCAATGAGTTGGGAGTATAGGGAAGTGAAACAGGAAATTGATAGCGACGATAACGAAGAAGTAGGGTTCCGCCCCGAAGTTAGGAACATACATCAACCAGAAATGAACGCGGACATGATCCAAGCGCTTGTCGCAAATGCGGTCAGCACCGCTCTCGCCGATCAGGAAGAGCGTTTGAGAAGCCAATTCGCCTCAGAATTAGAAGCGGTTAGAACACAGGTTAGCGCGCTGATAGTGCAAGCGCCGCGGGTAGAAGTCTATAAAAGAGCAGTGCCGAACCGTGAAATAAAATGCGATGTCAAGTTAGACATAGTAAAATCTCTGCCGACGTTCAATGGAAGCCACGATGAGTACGTTTCGTGGAGGCAGGCTGCATTAGATGCATACGAAGTATTCAAAAAATACGACGGCAGCGAAGCCCACTACGAGGCCGTTGTTATCATTAAAAACAAAATTTGCGGTCCCGCTCGGTCGCTCCTCACGTCCCACAACACCGTGATGAATTTCGATGCAATCCTGGCCAGACTAGATTGCACATACGCGGGCAAAACGTCCCTAAGAGTGCTACGGCAAAATTTGGAAATGGTTCGGCGAGGAGATGCTGACCTTATGGCATACTATGACGAGGTTGAAAGGAAACTCACGCTCGTCACCAACAAAATAGTCATGTTACACAACTCGGACACAGCAACCATCCTAAATAAGGAGGTTAGGGATGACGCCCTTCATGCATTCATTGCAGGGCTTAAAAGACCACTCAAGTCACTCGTGCTACCAGCACAAGCTAAAGACCTTCCGTCTGCTCTAGCGTTAGCGCGAGAAGCCGAGAACAGCATCGAAAGAAGTGCGTTCGCGGCATCTTACGCGAAAGCTATGGAAGACAAGGCCCCTTTCAATGAGGGCAACAGGCGCAACAATAAAGGTCAGGGAAAGCAATGGAGAGGTGAGGACAAAAATCCGAACTTCATTCCTAAGCAAAACCAAGGGGAGCTATAGCGACGAGGGCCACCAGCGGCAGCAACCTACCGCCCAACCCTCCCACTGATCTTCAACCAGCCGGCTCTTCCCCTGCCACGGAGGCACAGCCAGCCGGCACAAGCAATTAAATAATTGACGCCCAACGGATTAATATTACTATTAATATTCGAACTCTACCCCTGAAGTTATACAATATGTAATAGTGTTCGCTAGCTATGGAAGACAAGGTCCCTTTCAATGAGGGCAACAGGCACAACAATAAAGATCAGGGAAAGCAATGGAAAGGTGAGAACAAAAATCCGCACTTCATTCCTAAGCGAAACCAAGGTAGGCCTCATGATGACAATTCCTGGCCAAAGCGCAGGGATCCTGAGACCTTAGACCAGAATAAAGTTCAGCCCATGGAGGTAGACCCCTCAACGGCTAAATTCAGACAAGAAACAAGCTGGGGGAAGCCACAAAGTAATAAAAATTACAAAAGGCAGAACTCGTCCCAGAGGCAATCGGGCCAAAGACGCCAACGCGTCAATAGTATAGCCCAGCCCCAACAGGAGGAAACAGATTATGCCGCCACAGCTGAGGCTAAGGTTGCCACCATTGAGGAAAATAGCGACACCGCCGAGCTTAACAACAGTTGGCTGGCAAAACAGTAAAAATTCTCATCGACACGGGGGCGGCAAAAAATTACGTGAAGCCCGTAAAGGAGCTAAGAAACGTAATGCCGGTCGAGACTCCTTTCAGTGTGAGCTCTATTTACAGCTCCAGTGACGTCAAAAACAAGTGCATAATGCGCATCTTTGGATGAAACGGATCATGTCAAGCACATTGACACAGTGCTTGGGAGCCTACTCGATGCCAACATGAGGGTGGCACGGGAAAAAACAAAGTTCTTGAAAGAGAGCGTTGAATTTTGAGCGTTGAGGAGGGACAAAAACAGACCCAGAAAAGGTCAGGCCAATAAAAGAGTTCCCAGAGCCAAGAAATCTGTTAAGCAGGTCTTTCCTCGGTCTGGCGAGCTATTACAGGAGCTTTGTAAAGAATATTGCCTCTATTGCTAGACCTCTTACCGCCATACTCGAAGGGGAAAACGGGACGGTCAGCAAGAATATGTCGAAAAAAGTGGCTGTCAGGTTTGATGAAACCCAGCGAAATGCATTCAATCACCTTCGTAACATTTTGGCATCGGAAGATGTCATATTGACATACCCAGATTTCAAATTACCATTTGACTTAACCACAGCGAGTGGAATAGGCGCGGTACTGTCCCAGAATAAAAGAGCTATTACCATGATTTCACGCACGCTAAAAGACTGCGAACTGAACTACGAAATAGAATTATTGGCGATAGTCTGGGCAATAGGCAAACTCCAAAATCTATACGGTAAAAAGGAGGGACGGATCTTTACAGACCACCAGCGTCTTACATATACGGTATCCGACAAAAACACCAACGCTAAGATTAAGCGATGGAAAGCGTTTATTGATGAGAACAACGGGAAACTGTTTTACACACCCGGGAAGCAAAAAACCCCTGAATAACCTAGAGGCTGAGGCCCAGTCCGATGCGGCCACGGTGCATAGTGAGCGCTTGCTCTCATACACCATAGAAATCACAAACAAACCTCTTAACTGCTTTAGAAACCAAATCATTTTGGAAGAAGCAACCCAACAAAGTTTTGCGACAAAGTTTTGGCATTGTAAAAACTTCGCCAGCGACATCACCAACGCTAACGAACAGCTTGAAATCGCTAACACCGAGCTAACGCAAAGCAATTTCTCCGGGATTACTACTTCCCGAACATGTCTAAATTAGCCAGCGAAGTGGTCGCAAATTGCAAGGTCTGCAATAAAGCTAAATTCGACCGCCATCCCAAGAAGCAGGAATTAGGAACTACTCCGTCATATGTTGGGGAAATGTGGCATATCGACATTTTTTCGACCGACAAAAAAATCTTCTTAACCTGCATTGACAAATTTTCCAAATTCGCTATCGTACAGGTTTCTAGGGCAGTAATAGATGTACGAGCACCTATCCTCCAATTGGTAAATTTCTACCCTAACACCAAGACCATATATTGCGATAATGATTGCTGAATATTGCTGAAAAACCAATACAGCATCGATGTCGTCAATGCGCCGCCGCTACACAGTAACTCCAATGGCCAAGTAGAGAGATTTCACAGTACCCTGGCGGAAATTGCCAGATGCCTCAAAATTGATAAAAAAATCGAGGATACTGTGGAACTAATATTGCGGTCTACGATAGAATACAATAGGTCGCTACATTCGGTCACAGAGTTTAGGCCGGTGGAGGCCATCCACGCCAGCAGCGATGAGATGAAGCTGGCAATTAAAGCCAAAGGAGCAACAGTCTAACTTAGACAGGGTTAATCCTTCAAGGCAGAACCGAATTTTCGAAGTCGGTGAAAGAGACACCTGCGCAGCAACAAGAGACTAGGGAACAAATTGACACCGCTTTATTCAGAAGAGCGTGTAGAAGCAGATCTGGGAACATATGTTCTCATTAAAGGGAGGGTGGGACAATAAGGACAACATCAGATCAGAGGCATTTCACCTGCCACATTCGCCCCTATATAGTAAAACTCAAAAATTTGCTATAATTCCCACAGGCTTGCCATTATATCCATCATACTGCTGTCCACCGCAAGCGTCCGAATCACCGATCTTTCGCATGCAAAATACATCCCGGTATTAGACGGCAATGTTTGGGAGTAGTATGGGAACAGTATGGCCTGGTCAGGCACTCGACAAATCTGTCCGAGTTTGCTAGCATAATTGACTCCACGGTCGGAATGCTGGAATTGTTCCCACAATCCCACATGAGAAAGCTGCTGGAAGTTGACATCGAACATGCCCAGAACATTTTGGATAAGCTTAAGATACACCATAGAATGGCCAGGAGCCTCGATTTTTTGGGCTCAGTTCTTAAGGTCGTGGCGGGTACACCCGACGCGGATGATCTTAATAGAATTAACACCAATCAAGCATCGCTTATCAACAACAACAGTCAACAATAGACAGGTTGTTATTAACACAGAGACACAGAAACACATACACACATTTGCTCACAGACACAGTAAATAGGATCCTCAAGGAGAAAAGGGACGGGCTTGTTGACTTAGGTCATTTGTTCGAAACACTCCTCGCCAGAAATCGAATGCTAATATCCGAAATCCAAAATATTCTCACTATTACACTCGCTAAAAGCAATATTATAAGCCCTACTATTTTCAACCATAATGACCTAAAGGCTATTTTTGACGAACACCTCACAGAGGTCCCCATAGTTAGCCTTATGGATGTATTTAAGATTCAAATTTTCCAATCTAATGTCATTATCCATTCATAGTTCAGTATCCTAGAGTTAAGCTTATTTGTAAGAAAGTCCTACTCTTCCCTGTCGCAAACTACCATACTATGCTACAAAAACAAGACAACATCGTGGCGGAATGTGATGATGAAATTCTAGCAGTCTCCGATTGCGCTTCTACCAACTTGGCCTAATTTAGCAAAAAGGCGTCCCACGACACTTGCGCCAGGCAATTACATACAGGCGGGGTGGCTACATGCCGGACGCGGCCCAGCAA
The DNA here is from genome assembly GCF_017639315.1 of Drosophila ananassae. NCBI lineage: Eukaryota > Metazoa > Arthropoda > Insecta > Diptera > Drosophilidae > Drosophila > Drosophila ananassae. Next base: position 20,201,505 of record NC_057929.1, on the reverse strand, counting down.
TCTGGAACCCCTTACAATTGTGGACGACGGAGTAATAATCGTCAACGAAAAATTAACGAGGATTACTATCGATGACGGTCCCACAACACCTATAGTAGGGACCCACCTTCTGAACCTCAACTACTCTGTGAATAAGAGCCCGGGTATTGCGGCCTCCCCTCTAATTAACATCACGGGACACAATCACATATTAAGTTTGCCACTACTACAGCGGATGAACGAGCATATCCTGCGTTTGATGCAGGAGCTCCAACAACACTGCAGGCGCAAACGAGAGGCATCCCAGTTACAAAGGTCCATCGACGAATTGGCAGTCACCGAGGTCGGCGTCCAATTTAAGGGGGGAGTAGTTAACAACCAATTCCCAGCGTAGGCTGAGCAGGCCAATTCTTATCCCCTTCATTAATATTAATCATTATTAATGTTAATAATTTTTTATTATTAATCATTTTTTATTATTACTATTATTAAGACACTCTTGTATGGTCCACCTTAAATTGGTTACAGCCTAATGGGCCCGAGAGCTTAGCCAGCATATTGTACCATTATGTGCTGTGACTTTGTCTCATTGGCTTACAGCGATCGTATGACTTCTGCAAAATGGGCAAGGCCAGCGGTCTGCCACGGTCATCCGGCTAGGCATTAGATTTTGTCGATTCTTAAATTTCAGTTTTAATTCGGATTTGAAATAAAGAGCACTAGCTCGATTATAAAACTCCGGCTTTAGCCGTTACATTTATTCTACTTATTGAATTTGGTTATCGTACCTTAAGGGCCGTAACAACGGAGATAAGTATCTCCCACCCAACCCTTTGGGAGCTATAGCGACGAGGGCCACCAGCGGCAGCAACCTACCGGCGACCCCCGTCACGGAGGCACAGCCAGCCGGCCCAAAAAATGAAATAACTTGCATAACTCTCTACCCGTTTCTACATATTGTAACTTTACTTATATATAAAATATATAAAATGGCTGCTCTGCCGCTGCGCCGACAGCTAGCAACCCTTAGTGTAAGAAAACAATAAATCATTCGAATAAAGACACTGAACTGGATAAGACACATTGTTTTTAATTCTACATAAGCGTGTGGAGCCCGAATCAATCAACTGGATAAAACACATCCTTTTCAATTCTACAATGATTTAAATTTTGGAAATGTTTATAATTTTATTTTTATCGGTTGTATCTTGAGGTAGATTATTCCATTTTATTATAACTAATGGAAACTTAGTCATTCGCAAAATTGCAGCCTGGTTGCGTTACTTCGCTCGTTTGCGAAGTTGGTCCTCGATGCTTTTTAGATAGTTGGTTCGGGTGGTTCGGCAAGAAGATGCTAACCTTATGGCATACTATGACGAGGTCGAGAGGAAACTCACGCTCGTCACCAACAAAATATTCATGTCACACAACTCGGACACAGCAACCATCCTAAATAAGGAGGTTAGGGATGACGCCCTTCATGCATTCATTGCAGGGCTTAAAAGACCACTCGAGTAACTCGTGCTACCAGCACAAGCTAAAGACCTTCCGTCTGCTCTAGCGTTAGCGCGAGAAGCCGAGAACAGCATCGAAAGAAGTGCGTTCGCGGCATCTTACGCGAAAGCTATGGAAGACAAGGCCCCTTTCAATGAGGGCAACAGGCGCAACAATAAAGGTCAGGGAAAGCAATGGAGAGGTGAGGACAAAAATCCGCACTTCATTCCTAAGCAAAACCAAGGGGAGCTATAGCGACGAGGGCCACCAGCGGCAGCAACCTACCGCCTAACCCTCCCACTGATCTTCAACCAGCCGGCTCTTCCCCTGCCACGGAGGCACAGCCAGCCGGCACAAGCAATTAAATAATTGACGCCCAACGGATTAATATTACTATTAATATTCGAACTCTACCCCTGAAGTTATACAATATGTAATAGTGTTCGCTAGCTATGGAAGACAAGGCCCCTTTCAATGAGGGCAACAGGCACAACAATAAAGATCAGGGAAAGCAATGGAAAGGTGAGAACAAAAATCCGCACTTCATTCCTAAGCGAAACCAAGGTAGGCCTCATGATGACAATTCCTGGCCAAAGCGCAGGGATCCTGAGACCTTAGACCAGAATAAAGTTCAGCCCATGGAGGTAGACCCCTCAACGGCTAAATTCAGACAAGAAACAAGCTGGGGGAAGCCACAAAGTAATAAAAATTACAAAAGGCAGAACTCGTCCCAGAGGCAATCGGGCCAAAGACGCCAACGCGTCAATAATATAGCCTAGCCCCAACAGGAGGAAACAGAATATGAGATACCGGTGGCCTCCACCGGTCACAGATTTTATGCCGGTGGAGGCCATCCACGCCAGCAGCGATGAGATGAAGCTGGCAATTAAAGCCAAAGGAGCAATAGTCTAACTTAGACAGGGTTAATCCTTCAAGGCAGAACCGAATTTTCGAAGTCGGTGAAAGAGTACACCTGCGCAGCAACAAGAGACTAGGGAACAAATTGACACCGCTTTATTCAGAAAAGCGTGTAGAAGCAGATCTGGGAACATATGTTCTCATTAAAGGGAGGGTGGGACAATAAGGACAACATCAGATCAGAGGCATTTCACCTGCCACATTCGCCCCTATATAGTAAAACTCAAACATTTGCTATAATTCCCACAGGCTTGCCATTATATCCATCATACTGCTGTCCACCGCAAGCGCGCGAATCACCGATCTTTCGCATGCAAAATACATCCCGGTATTAGACGGCAATGTTTGGGAGAAGTATGGGAACAGTATGGCCTGGTCAGGCACTCGACAAATCTGTCCGAGTTTGCTAGCACAATTGACTCCACGGTCGGAATGCTGGAATTGTTCCCACAATCCCACATGAGAAAGCTGCTGGAAGTTGACATCGAACATGCCCAGAACATTTTGGATAAGCTTAAGATACACCATAGAATGGCCAGGAGCCTCGATTTTTTGGGCTCAGTTCTTAAGGTCGTGGCGGGTACACCCGACGCGGATGATCTTAATAGAATTAACACCAATCAAGCATCGCTTACAGTCAAGCAACAGTCAACAATAGACAGGTTGTTATTAACACAGAGACACAGAAACACATTAATTTGCTCACAGACACAGTAAATAGGATCCTCAAGGAGAAAAGGGACGGGCTTGTTGACTTAGGTCATTTGTTCGAAACACTCCTCGCCAGAAATAGAATGCTAATATCCGAAATCCAAAATATTCTCACTATTACACTTGCTAAAAGCAATATCATAAGCCCTACTATTTTCAACCATAATGACCAAAAGGCTATTTTTGACGAACACCTCACAGAGGTCCCCATAGTTAGCCTTATGGATGTATTTAAGATTCAAATTTTCCAATCTAATGTCATTATCCATTCATAGTTCAGTATCCTAGAGTTAAGCTTATTTGTAAGAAAGTCCTGCTCTTCCCTGTCGCACACTACCATACTATGCTACAAATAGAAGACAACATCGTGGCGGAATGTGATGATGAAATCCTAGCAGTGTCCGATTGCGCTTCTACCAACTTGGCCTAATTTTGCAAAAAGGCGTCCCACGACACTTGCACCAGGCAATTACATAAAGGCGGGGCGGCTACATGCCGGACGCGGAACCCCTTACAATTGTGGACGACGGACTAATAATCGTCAACGAAAAATTAACGAGGATTACTATCGATGACGGTCCCACAACACCTATAGTAGGGACCCACCTTATCACTTTCGAGAGGAAGGCGGTGATCAACGACTCCGTGTATCTGAACCTCAACTACTCTGTGAATAAGAGCCCGGGTATTGCGGCCTCCCCTCTAATTAACATCACGGAACACGATCACATACTAAGTTTGCCACCTTTACAGCGGATGAACGAGCATAACCTGCGTTTGATGCAGGAGCTCAGAGATGACGTGTCGGCTGGAGGATCCCCGAAGATTTGGTTCGCCGCTCCAACAACACTGCAGGCGCAAACGAGAGGCATCCCAGTTACAAAGGTCCATCGACGAATTGGCAGTCACCGAGGTCGGCGTCCAATTTAAGGGGGGAGTAGTTAACAACCAATTCCCAGCGTAGGCTGAGCAGGCCAATTCTTATCCCCTTCATTAATATTAATCATTATTAATGTTAATAATTTTTTATTATTAATCATTTTTTATTATTACTATTATTAACACACTCTTGTATGGTCCACCTTAAATTGGTTCCAGCCTAATGGGCCCGAGAGCTTAGCCAGCATATTGTACCATTATGTGCTGTGGCTTTGTCTCATTGGCTTACAGCGATCGTATGACTTCTGCAAAATGGGCAAGGTCAGAGGTCTGCCACGGTCATCCGGCTAGGCATTAGATTTTGTCGATTCTTAAATTTCAGTTTTAATTCGGATTTGAAATAAAGAGCACTAGCTCGATTATAAAACTCCGGCTTTAGCCGTTACATTTATTCTACTTATTGAATTAGGTTATCGTACCTTAAGGGCCGTAACAACGGAGATAAGTATCTCCCACCCAACCCTTTGGGAGCTATAGCGACGAGGGCCACCAGCGGCAGCAACCTACCGGCGACCCCCGTCACGGAGGCACAGCCAGCCGGCCCAAACAATGAAATAACTTGCATAACTCTCTACCCGTTTCTACATATTGTAACTTTACTTATATATAAAATATATAAAATGGCTGCTCTGCCGCTGCGCCGACAGCTAGCAACCCTTAGTGTAAGAAAACAATAAATCATTCGAATAAAGACACTGAACTGGATAAGACACATTGTTTTTAATTCTACATAAGCGTGTGGAGCCCGAATCAATCAACTGGATAAAACACATCCTTTTCAATTCTACAATGATTTCAATTTTGGAAATGTTTATAATTTTATTTTTATCGGTTGTATCTTGAGGTAGATTATTCCATTTTATTATAACTAATGGAAACTTAGGCATTCGCAAAATTGCAGCCTGGTTGCGTTACTTCGCTCGTTTGCAAAGTTGGTCCTCTATGATTTTTAGATAGTTGGTTCGGGTGGTTCGGCAAGGAGATGCTGACCTTATGGCATACTATGATGAGGTCGAGAGGAAACTCACGCTCGTCACCAACAAAATAGTCATGTCACACAACTCGGACACAGTAACCATCCTAAATAAGGAGGTTAGAGATGACGCCCTTCATGCATTCATTGCATTCAAGCTAAAGACCTTCCGTCTGCTCTAGCGTTAGCGCGAGAAGCCGAGAACAGCATCGAAAGAAGTGCGTTCGCGGCATCTTACGCGAAAGCTATGGAAGACAAGGCCCCTTTCAATGAGGGCAACAGGCGCAACAATAAAGGTCAGGGAAAGCAATGGAGAGGTGAGGACAAAAATCCGCACTTCATTCCTAAGCAAAACCAAGGTGGGCCTCATGAGGACAATTCCTGGCCAAAGCGCAGGGATCCTGAGACCTTAGACCAGAATAAAGTTCAGCCCATGGAGGTAGACCCCTCAACGGCTAAATTCAGACAAGAAACCAGCTGGGGGAAACCGCAAAGTAATAACAATTACAAAAGGCAGAGCTCGTCCCATAGGAAATCGGGCCAAAGACGCCAACGCGTCAATAATATAGCCTAGCCCCAACAGGAGGAAACAGAATATGAGATACCGGTGGCCTCCACCGGTCACAGATTTTATGCCGGTGGAGGCCATCCACGCCAGCAGCGATGAGATGAAGCTGGCAATTAAAGCCAAAGGAGCAGCAGTCTAACTTAGACAGGGTTAATCCTTCAAGGCAGAACCGAATTTTCGAAGTCGGTGAAAGAGTACACCTGCGCAGCAACAAGAGACTAGGGAACAAATTGACACCGCTTTATTCAGAAGAGCGTGTAGAAGCAGATCTGGGAACATATGTTCTCATTAAAGGGAGGGTGGGACAATAAGGACAACATCAGATCAGAGGCATTTCACCTGCCACATTCGCCCCTATATAGTAAAACTCAAACATTTGCTATAATTCCCACAGGCTTGCCATTATATCCATCATACTGCTGTCCACCGCAAGCGCGCGAATCACCGATCTTTCGCATGCAAAATACATCCCGGTATTAGACGGCAATGTTTGGGAGTAGTATGGGAACAGTATGGCCTGGTCAGGCACTCGACAAATCTGTCCGAGTTTGCTAGCACAATTGACTCCACGGTCGGAATGCTGGAATTGTTCCCACAATCCCACATGAGAAAGCTGCTGGAAGTTGACATCGAACATGCCCAGAACATTTTGGATAAGCTTAAGATACACCATAGAATGGCCAGGAGCCTCGATTTTTTGAACTCAGTTCTTAAGGTCGTGGCGGGTACACCCGACGCGGATGATCTTAATAGAATTAACACCAATCAAGCATCGCTTATCAACAACAACAGTCAACAATAGACAGGTTGTTATTAACACAGAGACATTAATTTGCTCACAGACACAGTAAATAGGATCCTCAAGGAGAAAAGGGACGGGCTTGTTGACTTAGGTCATTTGTTCGAAACACTCCTCGCCAGAAATAGAATGCTAATATCCGAAATCCATTCCATCTACCGACATCCATCTACTATTTTCAACCATAATGACCAAAAGGCTATTTTTCACGAACACCTCACAGAGGTCCCCATAGTTAGCCTTATGGATGTATTTAAGATTCAAATTTTCCAATCTAATGTCATTATCCATTCATAGTTCAGTATCCTAGAGTTAAGCTTATTTGTAAGAAAGTCCTGCTCTTCCCTGTCGCACACTACCATACTATGCTACAAATAGAAGACAACATCGTGGCGGAATGTGATGATGAAATCCTAGCAGTCTCCGATTGCGCTTCTACCAACTTTGCCTAATTTTGCAAAAAGGCGTCCCACGACACTTGCGCCAGGCAATTACATACAGGCGGGGCGGCTACATGCCGGACGCGGCCCAGCAATCTGGAACCCCTTACAATTGTGGACGACGGAGTAATAATCGTCAACGAAAAATTAACGAGGATTACTATCGATGACGGTCCCACAACACCTATAGTAGGGACCCACCTTATCACTTTCGAGAGGAAGGCGGTGATCAACGACTCCGTGTATCTGAACCTCAACTACTCTGTGAATAAGAGCCCGGGTATTGCGGCCTCCCCTCTAATTAACATCACGGGACACAATCACATACTAAGTTTGCCACTACTACAGCGGATGAACGAGCATAACCTGCGTTTGATGCAGGAGCTCCAACAACACTGCAGGCGCAAACGAGAGGCATCCCAGTTACAAAGGTCCATCGACGAATTGGCAGTCACCGAGGTCGGCGTCCAATTTAAGGGGGGAGTAGTTAACAACCAATTCCCAGCGTAGGCTGAGCAGGCCAATTCTTATCCCCTTCATTAATATTAATCATTATTAATGTTAATAATTTTTTATTATTAATCATTTTTTATTATTACTATTATTAACACACTCTTGTATGGTCCACCTTAAATTGGTTCCAGCCTAATGGGCCCGAGAGCTTAGCCAGCATATTGTACCATTATGTGCTGTGGCTTTGTCTCATTGGCTTACAGCGATCGTATGACTTCTGCAAAATGGGCAAGGTCAGCGGTCTGCCACGGTCATCCGGCTAGGCATTAGATTTTGTCGATTCTTAAATTTCAGTTTTAATTCGGATTTGAAATAAAGAGCACTAGCTCGATTATAAAACTCCGGCTTTAGCCGTTACATTTATTCTACTTATTGAATTTGGTTATCGTACCTTAAGGGCCGTAACAACGGAGATAAGTATCTCCCACCCAACCCTTTGGGAGCTATAGCGACGAGGGCCACCAGCGGCAGCAACCTACCGGCGACCCCCGTCACGGAGGCACAGCCAGCCGGCCCAAACAATGAAATAACTTGCATAACTCTCTACCCGTTTCTACATATTGTAACTTTACTTATATATAAAATATATAAAATGGCTGCTCTGCCGCTGCGCCGACAGCTAGCAACCCTTAGTGTAAGAAAACAATAAATCATTCGAATAAAGACACTGAACTGGATAAGACACATTGTTTTTAATTCTACATAAGCGTGTGGAGCCCGAATCAATCAACTGGATAAAACACATCCTTTTCAATTCTACAATGATTTCAATTTTGGAAATGTTTATAATTTTATTTTTATCGGTTGTATCTTGAGGTAGATTATTCCATTTTATTATAACTAATGGAAACTTAGGCATTCGCAAAATTGCAGCCTGGTTTCGTTACTTCGCTCGTTTGCAAAGTTGGTCCTCTATGATTTTTAGATAGTTGGTTCGGGTGGTTCGGCAAGGAGATGCTGACCTTATGGCATACTATGATGAGGTCGAGAGGAAACTCACGCTCGTCACCAACAAAATAGTCATGTCACACAACTCGGACACAGTAACCATCCTAAACAAGGAGGTTAGAGATGACGCCCTTCATGCATTCATTGCAGGGCTTAAAAGACCACTCGAGTCACTCGTGCTACCAGCACAAGCTAAAGACCTTCCGTCTGCTCTAGCGTTAGCGCGAGAAGCCGAGAACAGCATCGAAAGAAGTGCGTTCGCGGCATCTTACGCGAAAGCTATGGAAGACAAGGCCCCTTTCAATGAGGGCAACAGGCGCAACAATAAAGGTCAGGGAAAGCAATGGAGAGGTGAGGACAAAAATCCGCACTTCATTCCTAAGCAAAACCAAGGGGAGCTATAGCGACGAGGGCCACCAGCGGCAGCAACCTACCGCCTAACCCTCCCACTGATCTTCAACCAGCCGGCTCTTCCCCTGCCACGGAGGCACAGCCAGCCGGCACAAGCAATTAAATAATTGACGCCCAACGGATTAATATTACTATTAATATTCGAACTCTACCCCTGAAGTTATACAATATGTAATAGTGTTCGCTAGTTATGGAAGACAAGGCCCCTTTCAATGAGGGCAACAGGCGCAACAATAAAGGTCAAGGAAAGCAATGGAAAGGTGAGGACAAAAATCCGCACTTCATTCCTAAGCAAAACCAAGGTGGGCCTCATGAGGACAATTCCTGGCCAAAGCGCAGGGATCCTGAGACCTTAGACCAGAATAAAGTTCAGCCCATGGAGGTAGACCCCTCAACGGCTAAATTCAGACAAGAAACCAGCTGGGGGAAACCGCAAAGTAATAACAATTACAAAAGGCAGAGCTCGTCCCATAGGAAATCGGGCCAAAGACGCCAACGCGTCAATAATATAGCCTAGCCCCAACAGGAGGAAACAGAATATGAGATACCGGTGGCCTCCACCGGTCACAGATTTTATGCCGGTGGAGGCCATCCACGCCAGCAGCGATGAGATGAAGCTGGCAATTAAAGCCAAAGGAGCAACAGTCTAACTTAGACAGGGTTAATCCTTCAAGGCAGAACCGAATTTTCGAAGTCGGTGAAAGAGTACACCTGCGCAGCAACAAGAGACTAGGGAACAAATTGACACCGCTTTATTCAGAAGAGCGTGTAGAAGCAGATCTGGGAACATATGTTCTCATTAAAGGGAGGGTGGGACAATAAGGACAACATCAGATCAGAGGCATTTCACCTGCCACATTCGCCCCTATATAGTAAAACTCAAACATTTGCTATAATTCCCACAGGCTTGCCATTATATCCATCATACTGCTGTCCACCGCAAGCGCGCGAATCACCGATCTTTCGCATGCAAAATACATCCCGGTATTAGACGGCAATGTTTGGGAGTAGTATGGGAACAGTATGGTCTGGTCAGGCACTCGACAAATCTGTCCGAGTTTGCTAGCACAATTGACTCCACGGTCGGAATGCTGGAATTGTTCCCACAATCCCACATGAGAAAGCTGCTGGAAGTTGACATCGAACATGCCCAGAACATTTTGGATAAGCTTAAGATACACCATAGAATGGCCAGGAGCCTCGATTTTTTGGACTCAGTTCTTAAGGTCGTGGCGGGTACACCCGACGCGGATGATCTTAATAGAATTAACACCAATCAAGCATCGCTTATCAACAACAACAGTCAACAATAGACAGGTTGTTATTAACACAGAGACACAGAAACACATTAATTTGCTCACAGACACAGTAAATAGGATCCTCAAGGAGAAAAGGGACGGGCTTGTTGACTTAGGTCATTTGTTCGAAACACTCCTCGCCAGAAATAGAATGCTAATATCCGAAATCCAAAATATTCTCACTATTACACTTGCTAAAAGCAATATCATAAGCCCTACTATTTTCAACCATAATGACCAAAAGGCTATTTTTGACGAACACCTCACAGAGGTCCCCATAGTTAGCCTTATGGATGTATTTAAGATTCAAATTTTCCAATCTAATGTCATTATCCATTCATAGTTCAGTATCCTAGAGTTAAGCTTATTTGTAAGAAAGTCCTGCTCTTCCCTGTCGCACACTACCATACTATGCTACAAATAGAAGACAACATCGTGGCGGAATGTGATGATGAAATCCTAGCAGTCTCCGATTGCGCTTCTACCAACTTGGCCTAATTTTGCAAAATGGCGTCCCACGACACTTGCGCCAGGCAATTACATACAGGCGGGGCGGCTACATGCCGGACGCGGCCCAGCAATCTGGAACCCCTTACAATTGTGGACGACGGAGTAATAATCGTCAACGAAAAATTAACGAGGATTACTATCGATGACGGTCCCACAACACCTATAGTAGGGACCCACCTTATCACTTTCGAGAGGAAGGCGGTGATCAACGACTCCGTGTATCTGAACCTCAACTACTCTGTGAATAAGAGCCCGGGTATTGCGGCCTCCCCTCTAATTAACATCACGGGACACAATCACATACTAAGTTTGCCACTACTACAGCGGAACGAGCATAACCTGCGTTTGATGCAGGAGCTCCAACAACACTGCAGGCGCAAACGAGAGGCATCCCAGTTACAAAGGTCCATCGACGAATTGGCAGTCACCGAGGTCGGCGTCCAATTTAAGGGGGGAGTAGTTAACAACCAATTCCCAGCGTAGGCTGAGCAGGCCAATTCTTATCCCCTTCATTAATATTAATTATTATTAATGTTAATAATTTTTTATTATTAATCATTTTTTATTATTACTATTATTAACACACTCTTGTATGGTCCACCTTAAATTGGTTCCAGCCTAATGGGCCCGAGAGCTTAGCCAGCATATTGTACCATTATGTGCTGTGGCTTTGTCTCATTGGCTTACAGCGATCGTATGACTTCTGCAAAATGGGCAAGGTCAGCGGTCTGCCACGGGCATCCGGCTAGGCATTAGCTTTTGTCGATTCTTAAATTTCAGTTTTAATTCGGATTTGAAATAAAGAGCACTAGCTCGATTATAAAACTCCGGCTTTAGCCGTTACATTTATTCTACTTATTGAATTTGGTTATCGTACCTTAAGGGCCGTAACAACGGAGATAAGTATCTTCCACCGTAAACTTCAGAAGAAGGAAGGAAATCGAAGCGACCACCCGAATCTCCAGTAAGTGCCAACCTTGGTGGTCACCACTACCCAACCCTTTGGGAGCTATAGCGAAGAGGGCCACCAGCGGCAGCAACTTACCGGCGACCCCCGTCACCGAGGCACAGCCAGCCGGCCCAAACAATGAAATAACTTGCCTAACTCTCTACCCGTTTCTACATATTGTAACTTTACTTATATATAAAATATATAAAATGGCTGCTCTGCCGCTGCGCCGACAGCTAGCAAGCCTTAGTGTAAGAAAACAATAAATCATTCGAATAAAGAACTGGATAAGACACATTGTTTTTAATTCTACATAAGCGTGTGGAGCCCGAATCAATCAACTGGATAAAACACATCCTTTTCAATTCTACAATGATTTCAATTTTGGAAATGTTTATAATTTTATTTTTATCGGTTGTATCTTGAGGTAGATTATTCCATTTTATTATAACTAATGGAAACTTAGGCATTCGCAAAATTGCAGCCTGGTTGCGTTACTTCGCTCGTTTGCAAAGTTGGTCCTCGATGATTTTTAGATAGTTGGTTCGGGTGGTTCGGCAAGGAGATGCTGACCTTATGGCATACTATGATGAGGTCGAGAGGAAACTCACGCTCGTCACCAACAAAATAGTCATGTCACACAACTCGGACACAGTAACCATCCTAAATAAGGAGGTTAGAGATGACGCCCTTCATGCATTCATTGCAGGGCTTAAAAGACCACTCGAGTCACTCGTGCTACCAGCACAAGCTAAAGACCTTCCGTCTGCTCTAGCGTTAGCGCGAGAAGCCGAGAACAGCATCGAAAGAAGTGCGTTCGCGGCATCTTACGCGAAAGCTATGGAAGACAAGGCCCCTTTCAATGAGGGCAACAGGCGCAACAATAAAGGTCAGGGAAAGCAATGGAGAGGTGAGGACAAAAATCCGCACTTCATTCCTAAGCAAAACCAAGGGGAGCTATAGCGACGAGGGCCACCAGCGGCAGCAACCTACCGCCTAACCCTCCCACTGATCTTCAACCAGCCGGCTCGGTGGCCTCCACCGGTCACAGATTTTATGCCGGTGGAGGCCATCCACGCCAGCAGCGATGAGATGAAGCTGGCAATTAAAGCCAAAGGAGCAACAGTCTAACTTAGACAGGGTTAATCCTTCAAGGCAGAACCGAATTTTCGAAGTCGGTGAAAGAGTACACCTGCGCAGCAACAAGAGACTAGGGAACAAATTGACACCGCTTTATTCAGAAGAGCGTGTAGAAGCAGATCTGGGAACATATGTTCTCATTAAAGGGAGGGTGGGACAATAAGGACAACATCAGATCAGAGGCATTTCACCTGCCACATTCGCCCCTATATAGTAAAACTCAAACATTTGCTATAATTCCCACAGGCTTGCCATTATATCCATCATACTGCTGTCCACCGCAAGCGCGCGAATCACCGATCTTTCGCATGCAAAATACATCCCGGTATTAGACGGCAATGTTTGGGAGTAGTATGGGAACAGTATGGCCTGGTCAGGCACTCGACAAATCTGTCCGAGTTTGCTAGCATAATTGACTCCACGGTCGGAATGCTGGAATTGTTCCCACAATCCCACATGAGAAAGCTGCTGGAAGTTGACATCGAACATGCCCAGAACATTTTGGATAAGCTTAAGATACACCATAGAATGGCCAGGAGCCTCGATTTTTTGGACTCAGTTCTTAAGGTCGTGGCGGGTACACCCGACGCGGATGATCTTAATAGAATTAACACCAATCAAGCATCGCTTATCAACAACAACAGTCAACAATAGACAGGTTGTTATTAACACAGAGACACAGAGACACAGTAAATAGGATCCTCAAGGAGAAAAGGGACGGGCTTGTTGACTTAGGTCATTTGTTCGAAACACTCCTCGCCAGAAATAGAATGCTAATATCCGAAATCCAAAATATTCTCACTATTACACTTGCTAAAAGCAATATCATAAGCCCTACTATTTTCAACCATAATGACCAAAAGGCTATTTTTGACGAACACCTCACAGAGGTCCCCATAGTTAGCCTTATGGATGTATTTAAGATTCAAATTTTCCAATCTAATGTCATTATCCATTCATAGTTCAGTATCCTAGAGTTAAGCTTATTTGTAAGAAAGTCCTGCTCTTCCCTGTCGCACACTACCATACTATGCTACAAATAGAAGACAACATCGTGGCGGAATGTGATGATGAAATCCTAGCAGTCTCCGATTGCGCTTCTACCAACTTGGCCTAATTTTGCAAAAAGGCGTCCCACGACACTTGCGCCAGGCAATTACATACAGGCGGGGCGGCTACATGCCGGACGCGGCCCAGCAATCTGGAACCCCTTACAATTGTGGACGACGGAGTAATAATCGTCAACGAAAAATTAACGAGGATTACTATCGATGACGGTCCCACAACACCTATAGTAGGGACCCACCTTATCACTTTCGAGAGGAAGGCGGTGATCAACGACTCCGTGTATCTGAACCTCAACTACTCTGTGAATAAGAGCCCGGGTATTGCGGCCTCCCCTCTAATTAACATCACGGGACACAATCACATACTAAGTTTGCCACTACTACAGCGGATGAACGAGCATAACCTGCGTTTGATGCAGGAGCTCCAACAACACTGCAGGCGCAAACGAGAGGCATCCCAGTTACAAAGGTCCATCGACGAATTGGCAGTCACCGAGGTCGGCGTCCAATTTAAGGGGGGAGTAGTTAACAACCAATTCCCAGCGTAGGCCCCTCTCGTCCCGCTGCGCCGACAGCTAGCAAGCCTTAGTGTAAGAAAACAATAAATCATTCGAATAAAGACACTGAACTGGATAAGACACATTGTTTTTGATTCTACATAAGCGTGTGGAGCCCGAATCAATCAACTGGATAAAACACATCCTTTTCAATTCTACAATAATTTCAATTTTGGAAATGTTTATAATTTTATTTTTATCGGTTGTATCTTGAGGTAGATTAGATTTAATTATGTATAATCTAGCATCTTATATAAGAATTGTTCTTCTTAAATAAAGATAGTTGCAAAATCAGAGTAAATCGTCTCGTTACTCAGTGTTTGAACTATGGCACTTAAAACTAACCTACTTTGAGTGATCCTGTGTAAAACGGTTCACAAGTTAGGACTCTCAAAAGGCTATCTACTACGAATAGCTCCTGTGTAAACGGACCACATGTAGAACCCGCGGCATACCAGTCTACTTCGAGTGTTGCTCCCGTGAGACGGACCACAAGGAGACCCCGCGTCATCTAACCTACTACGAGTGGCTCCTGTGTAAACGGACCACAAGTAGACCCCGCGTTACCCAACCTACTTTGAGTGTTGCTCCCGTGAAACGGACCACAAGTAGGACCGGCCGATACGGAATCAGCCGAACCACCATACCATCTGTACTTTAGGAGAACCAGCCCAGGACTTCAAGTACCCCACATCAACTCCAGCCTGATCACAGCAAGCACCTGGTCAACCGAGCAGTCCCTTGCAGAGTCCAGGTAAATTAGTCTGATTTTATGCATTCTTTGACTACGACTCCGGGACCTACCGTTATACCGAGCATTACGCTCTATGGACGAACACTGACCATTAGCGATCGACTATCCAACCACTAAATGCATTCGGATGAGCGCTGTTTTTGCTTAGCACGGCACAATACATTTTTCTTTTAATTTTCTTTCGCCTATACTAAACAACACATGTATATGACCTTTTAGCAACTAATGAGGAACTAGGGCAATGGAACTGGGACAAAACACTAGCTTTTTGCTTTTTACTTTGCAATCACTAGGAACCCATTAACACAAAAAAAAATTTTATGTGTATTGATTCTTAAAAATTATAATTAGTATATTTAAGAAAAAGGGTTTTTTTTTCAAAATATATGTAAATTCTGATGGTAGTCTTAGCCCCATTTCCAAAAAGAATGCCCTGCCCTTTTGCCCTGTTGTCAAAACAAAAGTGCGCCAAACACAAATTTAATGTAGTGTAAAGCGAAAGAATTTTTTAATTTGACTAAAAAGCATACTGGAAATATTATTATTTTGTATGTATGTATGTATGTACACCAAATATGTCAAATCTATCTATATAAAAATGTTTTGTCCTTATCTCCGGCCTCTATATATTTAAAAAGTACTGAACTATTCAAGCTAATTCAAGCAATGAAGGTAATTATACACTCGCGATCGCAAATAAAATTGTTTTTATAACAACTCTCTATGCACCGAACGCAATATGCTTTTTGTCCTGAAGTTTCAGTCACAAACGAAATAATGTCTCCCAAAAAATTTATTTGGGTCGTCGTACTCGCAACGCAGTAACAATGAGAAGGAAGTTTTCTAATAGGACTGAGCAACAGCAGGAATTGGTGCGAGAGACGGATCGGTTGAGACAAAGGCAGAGGATTATCATGGAACCAGCAGAAAGGCTTGAGGGTCAACGATTGTGAGCACGACAGTCGCGTTCGGCAGCAACAGATTTAATTCGGTCGCAGAGGCATGAACACGACAGGGCAAGGTCTGTTGAATTCAGTGCACAGATAACAATAAATCGAAATCAGCAATACAATCGTCTTGCATTTCGATATAATCCAGCTGTTGGTTATAGCTCCAGTCGCCATGTTGTCATTGGCCAGATGAGTCATGTCTGCACTTGCTGCCAGGCTCTGAAGTTCAATAATGAAACGAAAGGAATGTGTTGTTCTGGCGGAAAATCAAATTACCTCAACTTGAAACACCACCAAAGACACCAGATAGCTATCATATTTACGCGGAGAATGGAGAAAAGAAAAGTATTGTTTACCCACAAGTATTACGAAATTAAACGTATTCGAAACTTATGCTCTGTCGTGTTCTTCATTTCTTGAACGTCCAACCACAATACGCCACAGCGAAGCGTGGAAGGGCACAGTTAGTACTTAATAAAACTAAATTACTAAAGAAAACGTTAAATCCAGTCACACGCGCAAAAGTTCTTAACAACAACAGCAATAGAGCTTACGCAACCACATCGAGTGCACCGGACGCATGCCATGATCCTAAAACACGAACTAAAAATTTATAACTCGATATTAAGAGGAAAACCTTACCAAGAAAAACCTTCAAAAGAACCTAGAATTCGAATAAGAAACAAAAGCATATTAATTTTTTGAAAAACCTCAACCAAAACTCACTAATTACATCAACTACATAAACTAATAACATCAACTCCAATTAAAAGGAAACTTTTACGAAGATTTAAAGCTAGATTTTAAAGAAAAAAAATTAAGAAAAAATCGTCTGACATCCAACCTATAAACCCTCAAAAGACACAATAACAATCATCCATTAATAACCCTTGATAGATAGAATGGGAAACCGTGCAGGAACCTCATCCTCTGTTAGAACGAGTGCAAACTACTAACGAAAAAGGACGTGGAAAAAAAAATTAGGGACATACTTCAAGAGAACTTAGCTGGGTTCGCCGAGTTAAATCGCCGAGATAAACTAGCAGACATAGTGCTGACACTTAGAGACTTTTCTGGGAACAAGGTCAAACACTCATCTTGGAAGAAAAGCGTAGAAAGGATTATAAAAATTTATGACAACAAAAAGAAGTCCCCAAAGTACTATTGCATAATATTAACAATTAGGAGCAAAACATTGGACAAGCAGATGCTGTCCTATTTTATAACACAAATTTAGATTGGGAGGCAATATCAGAATGTTTATGGGAACTAAGAGAACAGCTCAACAGTTGAATTCTATCAAGCCGTATATCAACAACTTTCTCTGATTTTGGACCAAATTGGGAATCTTGAAACATCCCAGGAAATATACAGGCCCTAACAGTACTGTATAGACAGAAAGCACTATATAAATTTGTAAGAGGCCTGAACGGCAGTCTTTCTCAACTTTTGGACATCTTTGCAACCTAAGAAAGAAAATCAGATCACTAGGAATGTTCAGACTCCAAGAGCCGTATTCCACGGAAGACGTAATAAAGTACTCACAAGAGAGTACCCGCCTCAAGTCTTACCCCGAATGACCAAACACAATTTTCATCCAAATCTGTACTAGTAAAGAAGCCAAGTACAGAAACCCACAATTTCACCAAAAACGTTTGAAACACCATTAACCCGACCCACCCCATCCCACCAAATTCATACACACCAATCAGGGGCGCAAGCTTTCTTCACCACAAACCCACCTCCCAGACCTCAGCCAAAGCCAATACCCATGGACGTAGATCAGTCCATTCGTTCACGACACGTTAACTATATGAATAGACCCCATGATAACAATTTCGTAGGGAAAAGACCCCAGAGAAACGAAAACATTCAAATCACGAATAAAATGAAACGCCAATTCAATATACAACCAGAGGTGGACGAAGAACAAGTATATTTGGGAATGGGATAAATGATCTGGAGGAATGGCAAGCGGAATCCGATAAAAAAGAATCCTTTGATATGTTAGAATTACCTTTTTTAGAATAAACCGTTCCTCCTTATCCTATTTTAAGTAACCACTGGGAACGGAAAATGTCTGAAATTATTAATCGACACGGGCTCAAATCAAAATTAAATTCAAGCGCAACTGTTGGCAATAGTATCCATTTCATAGTAAACTCAGTGGGAGGAAAAAGTAATGAAATAACATAACATACAATAGTTAAACTTCAGAACATTTACGACAACCCACTAAAATTCTTGTTACTGAATATATTTAGTACACTTCATGGAATTTGAGCCTGAGGACCCTGAGGATCCATATCATCCCACTCTTGAGCTTTTAATCGAAAATAATTAATTGACCTTAAGTCTACACTTAAATCTCATAAAGTTCGTTTCGTCCGTATGGCTGACTTTATGAAATTAAATAAGTTAATCTCGGAATTTGATTGGTCTGATTTACTGGCATGTGAGGATATAAACATCGCATTACAAAAATTTTATTTCACTTTAAACTCATTTTTTGACGCTTGCGTGCCGTGGAAATATCCGTCCGCTTCAACGAATCCGCTTTGGTATACAAGGCACCTTATAAATTGAAAGAATAGTATGAGTAGACTTTTAAATAAACATAGATTATCTGGCTGCACAGTTAGTTATTCAAGATACTTAGTAGCTCGGTCCAGTTTCAGCGAGCACAACGCAGAATGTTATAGGAATTATATTCGCCGCTGTAGGATTCAGTTTACTCAGGATCCGAAACAGTTTTATAACTTTGTAAACACTAAACGTAAACATGTTTGAGAACTCTTATGCGAACACTGATCAGGCAATGCCCGATCTCTTTGCACAGTTTTTTCAAACTACGTATTCACCTAGCAGCAGTTCAGCTCAGCCTTACACTTATAATATCCAATCAGTCAACCTTATATTTGCCCATCTTTCGATCAAAGAGGTGTGTTATCGGATCTTCTTAAGGTCAAGCCCGTGTATTTGCCAGGCCCTGATGGAGTACCAGGCTGTGTTCTGAAGAACTGCGCCGAGGCTCTGTGCAAACCGCTCGTTAAACTTTTTAATCTATCGCTGGAAACTTCGATGTTTCCCCTTATATGGAAGGAATCCTATACCGCTGCATAAAAAAGGGGAAAAATCCGACGCTGCAAATTATAGAGGCATTTTTAAATTGTCAGCAATTCCAAAGCTTTTTGAAAAACTTATCACTCCACATTTGCAACACCTATGTAGTTCAATAATAACTTCGTGCCAGCATGGCTTCATGAAGCGCCGCTCCACCACTACCAACTTACATCTAACATCTTTTATCACGGATTGTTTCCGGAATGGCTTACAAACAAACGTAATTTACACTGACTTCAGTAAAGCATTTGACTCTGTTAACCATTTGCTTTTTATAAGAAAACTCAGTCTTTTGGGATTCCCAACTGATCTTTTTATCTGGATTTCGAGCTACTTATCTGGGAGAACCCAACGTGTTTTCCTTAAAGATGTTACCTCGCGTTTAGCCCGCGCCACATTTGGGGTGCCCAAGGAAGCAATCTTGGATCCCTACTTTTTACACTGTTTATTACCGACTTGCCCCTTGCCTTAACTAATTCACTTGTACTTATGTACGCTGATGACGTTAAGCTATGCCTTCAGTATACATTCACTAGCGCCCAGTCTAGACTTCAATCCGATTTGGATAAACTTCAAAATTGGTGTTGAGCAAATAACATAAAGCTTAATGGGTCGAAATGTAAACTCATGTCTTTTTACCGATCTAGTCCTCACCAGGCTAGGTACTTTCTCTATGGGAATGCCTTAGAACGATTAACTCAGGTTAACGATCTAAGTGTCCTATTAGGTTTGCGACTTAAATTTACCGACCATATATCTACCATGGTTAATAAATATATGGGTGTGCTTGGTTTTATTAAAAGATGGTCAAAAGAATTTAATGACCCGCACATAACTAAAACGTTATATACATCATTTGTCTGTTCGATTCTTGAGTATGGATCGTGTGCCTGGAGTCCTCAATACGGAGTGCACTGAGATCACATAGAATCTGTACAATAAAACTTCCTTACCTTCGCTCTTAGGGGACTTAATTGGGATGAAAATCTTCACCTCCCCTCTTATCAAGGTAGACTTTTACTAATCAACTTACCATCATACCATGTAGTTCGGCATATGCCCAACACGATCCGTTCAGGGTATTATGTTCGGTCTACAATGGTCTCTACCACATCTTGTCACTTTGCTCTACTAACAATCTTAAATCGCTTATATTAACCGCCTTATCTGTGCAACACACTTGGTCGTGATATCTTTCTTCTACCCTTCGCTTAACTATCTCGGATATATTCCCGCGATTCTAGCCGTACGTTACGCGGCAGCGTCCCTCGGTCGGTTGGACGGGAGGTGGGCTGTACGTATACAGTGGGAACCGCGCGAATACTAGGTAATAACACTATGTTTACGGAAAAAACTACCCATATCCGGCATTGCTTAGACAAGAGCAATGGCATTATTAGACCCTCACGGGTCTCATTTAACGCTCACCCTATAACGCACCAGTTTGGGATGAAAAAAAAAAGTAGAGGCTAGTTATTGATTTTAGAAAGGTCAGCGAAGTCACAATATCCGATCGGTACCCCATCCCGAAATAGGCGAAATAATAGCACAATTAGGAAACAACCGATTTTTCTCAGCACTAGACTTATAAAGCGGATTTCACCAAATACCATTTAAGGAGTCAGACATGGAGAAAACTGCATTCGCGGTGAATGGAGAGAAATTTGAATTTACTAGATGACCATTCGAATTTAAAAATTCGCCAGGAATATTCCAAAGAGCTTTAAGCGACATTTTACGGGAACCTATAAGAAAAATCTGTTACGTTTACGTTAAAATGCGACATAATCGTCTTCAGCAAAATAGAAAACAATCATGCCGAAAACATAAAAAAAGTGTTACTTAACCTACAAAAAACCAATATGAGGATACAAATCGAGAAATACCACTTTTTCAAAAAAGAAGTCGATTTTTTGGGGATATACGATATCAGAAGAAGGAGTTAAAACCAACATCGAAAAAATCAAAGCAATTAAAAACTTCTCTGTACCAAAAACACTAAAAAAACTTCGATCATTTTTAGAAATTTTTTTTATTTATTGAATGTAACAATTAACTGTTATTTATAAAATTTTTGAAATTAATTATAATGAAGAGTTAGGCTAGATTATTCTAATAGAAAAACAATCAATTTACATTTTATTACATCTAGGGTTAATTCTGGGGAAAATTAAGGTGACAATAGGTTCAACTCTCTTCCTTCACTTCATAGCGAACGGTCGTGATTATTTTTTGCGCTTGAGATAAATTCTATTCTTGTCAAACGCGGGTTTGAAACCTTAATTTAAACACTTGGTTTTTAATACTTATATTGTGTCTTAATATTAAAGTTATACCCATATCGCTACGCGCTTGTGCAGTGCCATATTTGGGTGAGCATTTAATAAAATTAAAAAGTCGCAATCCAAATATAGCTCTGCTTCTTTTTCATTCTCTGCCTTTTGAATTGTTGCAGTTAATTCTGCTCTTATCTTTTTGCGCGCATTTCTTTACACTTGCGCTCTCCCATAGCTCTCTCTTTACTAACTCTTTACTAACCTACCTTTTATTAACCTTAGTTGGTACAGTGGTTGAAGGCTAATTTGTTTAAAATAAAAAAAAATAATAGAAAATTTAAAAAACTATAAATTCATTTTTGCTAATTAATATTTTAAAATGAAATACAATGTTGTCTGCTCATTAAAATCGTGCAATAAGCCGCTATCTGCGTCTTAGGCCAGCATCTATTGTTGGCTGTGCGAAAGTGTCTCACATGCCAAATGTTCTGGCCTTACTGTATCTATCTCGGATGCCATATCCCGCCGTGTTGGCCTCCATTATTGCTGCAGTGGGTGCCGGGCTGTCCAAGATGAAATGAGATCATTCATGCGACAGACCAAGAGTGGGTTTAAAGATTTGAACGTCGGTTTCCGAAAAATCAATGATCAACTCAGTGCGCTGGATGTTCAATTCAATAGCCTTCAGCTGTTAAATAAATATAAAAGAACCTATAGCAGCATAGATTTCTCAAGATACTTAATAGCTCGGCTAAATTTCACCGTGCATAACGCCGAATGTTATAAAAATTATATTCGCCGCTGTCGGATTCAGATCACTCAGGATTCAAAGCAGTTTTATAACTTTGTAAACACGAAGCGTAATCATGTATAGTTTCCTTCCCTACTTACGTATCAAAATTTATCAGCGACTTTGGATCAGCCCATTGCGGATTTATTCGCAAAATTTTTCAAAACAGCGCATTGACCTCCTAAAACTTCAAATCAGCCATACGCTTACATCATTCTACCAACTAATCGTATATTTGTTCCATTTCTTTCTGAAAACAATATATTATTGGATCTTCAAAAGGTAAAACCAGTTTATTCGCCAGGCCCCGACGGAGTACCAGGCTGTGTGCTAAAATACTGTGGTAGGACTCTGTGCAAACATCTTCAAAAACTTTTCAACTTATCTTTGGAATCTTCGATTTTCCCCTTTAAATGGATGGAATCTTTCATAATTCCTGTGCACAAAAAGGGGAAAAAATCCGATGCTGCCAACTACAGAGGCATCTCAAAATTGTCGGCGATTCCAAAGTTATTCGAAAAATTAATAACTCCTTATTTGCAACTCCTATGCTCATCAATAATTTCTCCATGTTAGCATGGTTTCATTAAGCGTCGCTCAACCACCACTAATTTATTGGAGTTGACATCCTTTGTTTTAGATGGCTTCCAAAAGGGACTTCAAACTGATGTTATCTACACAGTCTTTAGTAAAGCATTTGATTCAGTTAATCACTCACTCTTGTTGAGTAAACTAAATCTTTTCTGATTCTAAACCGACCTCACTACGTGGATCTCCAGCTATTTAAATGGAAGAACACAGAGAGTCTTATTTAAAAATTAATACTCCCGCTTAGTCCGTGCCACATCTGGAGTCTCTCAAGGAAGCCATCTTGGCCCATTACTATTCACTCTTTTTATAAATGACTTGCCCCCATTCTTAACGAACTCACTGGTACTAATGTACGCAGACGAAATTAAGCTTTGTCTGCAATATAAGTTCCCGTCTGCCCAAAACAGACTCCAGTCGGATCTCGATAATTTTTAAAAAATGGTGTTTAGCTAATGACTTAATACTTAATGGATCAAAATGCAAACTTATGTCTTTTTATCGTACTAGTCCTCACCAGGCTTCGTACTATCTCTCTGGGATTGCCTTAGAAAAATTAACTCAGGTTAATGATCTTGGTGTCCTTTTAGACATAAAACTTAAATTTTCCGACCATATTTCTTCAATGGTTAATAAGGCTAAAGGTGTTGCCGGTTTTATTAAAAGATGGGCTAAAGAATTTAACGACCCTTATATATCTAAAAGCTTATCTAGTAATATCTATATATCTAGTAATATCTAAAAGCTTATTTATATCCTTGGTCCTTCCGATACTGGAGTACGGTTCATGTGTCTGGTGTCCCCAATACGGTGTTCATCAAGACCGCATAGAATCCGTACAAAAGAACTTCTTATTATTTGCTATTAGAGGACTTAACTGGGACGCAAATCTTCACCTACCTTCGTATAATAGTAGACTCCTACTAATAAACTTACCCTCCTTAACAAATCGTAGAACAATGCTGGGTGTCGTTTTCCTACACAACCTTATTAATGGTGATGTAGATAGCCAGCACTTACTAACACGCTTACACTTTAACGTTCCGAATAGAAGGACCAGAAATTTTAGTCCTTATACATATGCACAGCATGATCCCCTTAGGATTTTATGTTCGAACTATAATTGTCTGTATCATATTATTTCTCTTTCATCCCTGTCAAATATGAAAACTTCCATTTTATATTACCTTCAAAAGCACACTAATTCTTCCTCGATTTCTTTATAATCCTTCTATTTAAACTTATATTTACTAACTCGAATTTATTCCCGCGATTCGAGCCGTACGTTATGCGGCAGGCGCCCCTCGGTCGTTTTGTACGTATGCAGTGGGAACCGCGCGAAACAATAGGTTCTAATTTTTACAGATAACACGAAAAGGATCATGATCCGCTACTGTTCAAGCATTGAATACGATACGAATTCGAAACATAGAATGTCAAGAGATCGGACCCATGGGAATAGGTGATTAACAGCGTGGTTTGAAAACGATCTCCTGCAGTCTAAACGACAGACTCACATAAATAAGTGGTGCACTTGAAGCACTTAAGAAAGGGTCACATAGCATGTCAGCGTGCAGTCCGTTGATAAGTAGTTTTAAATAGATTTAAGATTTTCATGCATCTTTCTTGTAAAAGAAGTGTATGAAATAAAAACAGTTTTAAAACGAAGGGCTTAAAGGTTATGGAGCAGGTGAAATTATACATCCGAGGACAATACAAATTCTTTTAGAGAAATGCTGATAGCTTTCGGCATGCCCAAGTGGATAGTAATAGACAACGAACGCGCCCTAAACTCGGTTGCGATCCTTTAAAAAGATCAGCTTACAATATCCGTCCACACGAAAGATCGATATGCAATGGTCAACTATAAAGATTTCATTCTACACTCACTGAATTCTAAGATGCATTAAAAAAGATAAAGGCAGCCTGACGTTCGAAGACCTAATTTTTAAATCAGTTGAAGAATACAATAGGTCCATCCACTCAGTAATAAAAGAAAAGCCACTTGAGGTATGTTTCAGAAGCACTACTTCGAACACTACGGAAGATATAAAAAAAACAGCGAACCGAAATTAAAGAAAAAACAAGTAGCCGAAACACAAATTATTCTTACCAACTTGCTTGGGGTGACTACAGTCCTCGATTATTCCAACTCACAAGTGATTTAAAACTGGACATGCGGCCAGACAAGAGGGAACAATTAAAATCATCCACACATTCGACTTACAAGAATACGACAATACATTTGAACAACTAAAAGAAATACTAAAAAACATAACCCCATGACATCATTTGAACCCCTATCAGTCTTATGAATTAAATCAAATAAAAGTAACTCTTCTCAAATTAAGAACAAACAATAGACAAAAAGAGCCATAGAAATCTTAGGAATGGCATGGAAATGGTTTGCAGGAACACCAGACCACCATGACCACGAAATATTAAAAAGTAAAACAAACGGTCGACCAGAAAATAATAATAACAAAGTTATAATAAATAACATTTTTTTCGAGAAACGCTACAAATGCCATTGCAAAGATAGCTAAAAATTCAAATAATGTAATTATCGAAGAGACAAATATTCTTGGATATAAAATCCAAATAATAAAAGAAGAAATTTCCAGTGTACATGCTAACAAAAATTTTAAACTCTTTTATATACTTTCAACAATCGAAACCAACCAAATAGATTATTCATTAATATAGAAGAACTACTAGATTTTTCTTTATATCATAAGCATCCCAATAAGTAATGAAATTTGTAGAACACTATTTTAGTCGAAGCAGTAAACAACGCCCAAGTAATAAATGACATAAAATTCTAAAATTTGTTAAAATGTAAGAAGAACTATTTACGTTATCAAAACCATGTGAATCGCATAATGATAGAACAATTTAACGATTTGCGTTAAAGAAAAACTGTTAGACCTGAGCAACGACACTTGCGTAAGCGCTTTATTAAACGTAAAACAACCGGATTTTAACGCGTTCAACAGCCAACACGTGCCTCATTTTCAGAAATTAATACCGGGTACACTGATGCTGAACGACTTTAATAGAAAGGTGTCATTCGACGGAAAGAACCTTAATCGAAGCATCTGTATACATACTATTCTGCCACTATTCTTCAGAAGGTGCAAATTAAAAGAGGCTGCCCAAAAACGACAAAAACATCGGCGGATCTATCCTCGCCTAACCCAGTTCTCTTCCATGTTGCGACCGGGGACGCCCGCGTTTAAGGGGAAAAGAGTTAACACCAAATATGGCAAATTTTAAATAACATTAAATTAATAAACAAAGCGTTAAGTCCAACAACAACAATAGAGCTTACGCAACCACATCGAGTGCACCGCGCTCCGGAAGCAATACGGTGCCGTGGCACCAATAATGGTCACATGGCTTTCGAGCCGTGCCTGAGTAAGCATTAATTATGCTTGCGATCGCAAAAAAGCCAAAAGAAAGAAAACACCAAAATGTTTGGCAAGCTCAGTGAACCCAATGGCAAGTGCATCTACCAACATCACAGTGCAGTTGCGCTGACACGTGCGCTGAGTAAGCATTGATTATGTTTGCGATTGTGAGAAAGCCAAAAGAAAGAAAACACCAAAATATTTGGCTAGTTCAGTGAACCCAACGGCAAGTGCATCTTGCAACAACACAGTACAGTTGCATTGACCAATTAGGAGCCAAGACATGGATTTCAGTTACAGCAACAACATCAGCTACAAATGTCATCGAAGGACGCCAGAAGCAGTAACGAATATGTTTAGTTATTAATCATAAGAATCATAATTTTCAATTTAAAATCTAAAAACAAAAAAATAATAAGTAAAAAGATTTAATTCTTTTTTTTATAAAGAATACTAACCTAATCTTTTAACTTATATAAACAAGAAATGAAGGCTTACTTAAACCGAATATGACATACCCTTACAGTTACGTGTTAGTTTATATTATATTTATATAAATATATTTATATCTATATAGATTTACTTACAATATTAGATTCTTGTGTGGATGAACGAAACCATTTTGAAATATATACAATTTTGAATTTTTGGCGCAGTGGTAAAGTCGGAGGTACCATTTTTACATAAAAATTAGCCCATTATTGGCCGTAAAAATGGTAAAAAAATATTTAAAAAAAAAAACGTTAGTTCATCCGCAAGTATTTATTGTATTAAAGATTTGTGAAAAATTTTATTTAGATTCGAGCATTTCTTTTTGAGTTACGTTACGCACCGACTTGAAAAAGTTGTTTTGAGAAAAACGCGTCTAAAGTTTTAAAAGCAATTGAAAGTATATGGATAAAAAGAAAGTAGAAAATCGGTATCTCAGCGAGTGTTAGTCCGATCGACATGAAACTTGCACAGGATATTCCTGAGATAATGTTCTATTATATAAAAAATTTCTGAAAAAAAATTTTTTTTGAAGTCTCAAACCATTCTGCCCCCATAAATCATATTTGACATTTCCGATCGTAATTCATAAATCGGATCAGATGGCCAAAAATACAAAAACGAAGGAATTCCTAACCTTGTGCAAACTGCCTTTTCACCTGCAAACCACTTGGACACACTTAAAGATTACTCGCTATAAGAAACTTCACTCTTTCTGAATTCAGTATTCATTGTATCAATATAGTTTATCTTTAATAAATCGTATTAGTTAATAACCAAAGTGGTTTTACTCATGTATAGCATTTAAGAAATTAGTGAGCCTCGACAATTAGGATGACTTCAAATCTCGACAAAGTCCTCATACGCACAAGAATTTACGCATAAGAACAAAACGGCGGAAAACGAAGACTTTGCTGATGCGCAAGACACTGCGCAATTTCCCGGTACAAGAATGATTCAATCAGGGCCTATGATGCTCCTCTCCTACCGCTGTCGCTGCTCCAGTTGTTGTTGCTGCTCCTGTCGTTGACGTCGCCGTTGATCCGATCCCATTATTGTCGCTGCTCCTGTTGATGACGTCGCCGTTGATCCGCTTTCCGATGTCTTACCCTACAGGACACACCCCCGTTCGCCACTCTCTACCAAACACCTGCGTGCCTTCGCTCCGCGGAATCTATGGCGGACCATCTCCTTTACTCCAGGTGGTCGCTATGAGTACGTCCCAGCGAGCCTGGATCAGGAGTCTCCTGACTTGACCGGGGTGTTCCTGGTTGGTTTTATATGCCGGCTTGAGTTCCCGAGCTGGTCATCCCTCGTTTTATAGGATCACACCTGGTCGTAACGGTCAGGAATCGATATGGCACACACCAGTCCGATCCGTCGCTATAGCTCCGACACCACGATATCTGTCGTGTCCGGGAATAAACTAACTCGACTCGATTTACCCTGGTTTTCAGTTTTTCCGCGGATCCTTGATCCTTTCCCCACTTTCTCCTTGTTTTATCCTCGCGTTATGTCTCGCGTACAGCCGCTGGACTTACCCACAGGGGGTCCTTGAGCCACGGATAACAGATCCGTGCGCACTCGCTCTAAGTCCGGCACTTAAGACTGTCGGTCTTACCCACGGGAGGTCCTTCAGCCAATACTCCGAATTCCTCCAAGGAAACTTTCCCGCTTGAATGTCAGACTTACCCATGGGGGGTCGTTCACTCAACACTTCCAGCTTCCATAAAAGACTTTGCCTGCCTGGCGCCCAAACTACGTGATTGAATTCGTGTCTAGAAATAACGCAGCTTCAAGCTGGGGAGAAAAAACTGGATATACGCGCTTCGCAAGAAGGAGTTGAGCGAAGTGTGTAGAGAGCTCGGTCTCCCAGCAGAGGGAAGTGTAAAAAATATGAGGGCACTACTTGCAAAGTGGGTCGTCGAGACAAAGGACGACGAGATGTTGGCGGTCACGCGTGGATTTGAAGAAAAAATCCACACAGAGGTCCACGCCGAGACAAATAGCGGTGAGTGGGTCAGAAAACATACGCATTTGACATAAACACGATCCAGCGGGCGATGCCAGAATTACTGAGATGGTTTATAATGAACGAAGCGATGTGGACAACTTAGAAGGAATTCAAAAGGAGTTTTGAGTCCTTCTTCCTGCCGAAAGGTTACTTCGAGAAGTTGGCGTACCAGGTTCGGCAGCGAAAGCAGCAACGAGGGAAACCCTTCAAAGAGTATATGGTGGACCTTCAATCTATAATGAAGCCACTAGGGAAATCCAAAGGAGGTTATAGAAAGACTGGTGCCTCGCACGTTCAAAATGTTCAAAAGGCCATATGCTACTAGATACTAGAAGAGCTAAGCCAAGAAGTTTATTGTGTTGTCCCTAGTAGAAGAGGCTTTCAATAGGCAAGCCTCCGCAGAACCACACTGGGATCACAGTCAGCCCGCGGTAGACAGGAGGTCGCAGAAAAAGGAACCGCACCAGAACCCGCCAGAAAAACAGAGTCCCGAGGACAAGGGTGGTTGCAGAGATGTCAGCCAGAGGGACGAAGACAAATGAGGCACCACAGCCAAATCAGCAATGGGCAACAAGTCCAACAGCCGAATCAGCAATGGGCAGCAACGCCTAGACAAAACCCAGCGCACGCAAGCAACAGGTGCACAGGCATGGGCCATTGGGCGAGTGGGTGCAGGAACCGCAGAATATTGTTCTGCAGAATGTGCAGCGTACGAGCGGGAAATGCCTAGCGAACTCAGCCATTAAGAGGAAGGAAAAGATCGCAAGGTGCTGCCTCTCTAAGTTAGTTGGAGGTTTACGTTGGAGGTTTTATAAGGTAACGATCAGCAATTGTCGGCGGTCGTCAAGGTCGGACGATAAGAAATAAAAGCCGTGATAGACACCGTAAATTTCTTTCATTTCGGAAAAGTTAGCAGAGAGCCCGGGAATTGCCGTAGAACGAAGACCAACGAGAAGATTGGTAAAGTTGGCCAATAGGAGCCACACTGAAACTCGAATGGTGCTCCAGACGACGGGAATTCCTCGCAGGATTTAGCACAACAATGACATGCGTAGGCCACCAAGTCACGATCCCGAAAAGAGAAAGATGAAGCGGATGCCTAGAGGATAGGCTGTCAACAGCGATAAATCGACTTAGAGGAATGGGAGAGCGAACGGGACAAAAGGTTCATTGAGGAGGAGCTAATGGCGTTCGCAAACCAGAAGAATTGCTCGAACGTAACACTGCACAGGATTACGATGAAAGACGATATCCAAATAAAACAGAACTATTATCCGAAGAACCACAAAATTCAAGGGGAGATCAATGCAAAGGTGGAGGAACTGCTGGAGAGGGGATGCATGGAGCCTTCGAAGAGCCCATATAGCGCGAAAGGTCTGTACCAGTGGAATGTGATGCCGTTCGGTTTATATTTAGCCTCGGCAACCTTAAAAAGGGCTTTGGACAAGGTCATAGGCCCGGATAGGTCTCCGCATGCGTTTGCATACCAAGATGACATCATCGTGATTGGAAGTATTCTGGAGACCTAAGGCGGCAAATTTAAGGATAAACACGGACAAGTGCCATTTCTTCAAGAAAGAGCTACTGCACCTGGGCCACCGGATAACGAGTCAGGAAATTGGCATGGATCCCGGAAAGGTTGCCGCGATTACTGAGCTGCAACTCCCAACAAACGTGAAGGGGATACATTAGTTCATTGGGATGACGTCGTTGTATCGGCGGTTCGTCCCAGACTTCGCTGGGGTCGCAAAGCCTTAAACTATCTCGTACGAAATGGGACAAAGTGGGAGTCGACGGCCAGACACCAAGAAGCGTTTGAAAATCTGAAGTCGTGGTTAGCAGTGCTGGCATGCCCGGATTTCTCAAAGAGATTCGTACTGGGTGCGGTTCTGACCCAGGACACTGATGAGGGCGAGCGGTTAGTTCCTTACGCCAGTCGAACGCTGATAAGAGCAGAGAAGAATTACTCGGCGACTGAGATAGAGAGTCTACCCATAATATAGGCAATTCGACAGATGAGACCATACCTGGGGGGGGGTACCAGTTCGACGTGATTATGGACCATATGGCGGCATCTGTTGCGAGCGTGAACAAGCAAAACATGTCGTTACAATTCATAATTATATATATAATCTTATTTTCTCTCTTATTTTTTTAAGCCTCCTTATAGCACCGGATGGAAATTTAGAGGTGCAAAGATTTGACCTTCGGCGAAATTAATAAACAGGCTCCTTTGTATCCTCTAATTTTTCCTTCCTAGAGCACGTTTCCTCTTCTTTTCGTTTCATCCTTTTAATTTTCTCTGACCAGCCTCCTTTTCCTCACAACGGTTGTCGAGCCCACCAAGTTCGTCCTTGCTTCTTCTTTCTTGCGGCCATTCCTAACGTTTCAATGTTGCATCTCTAAACCCGATGTTCCATTTTTAACAGCCTCTTATTTTTTTCTCTGTTATTCTACACAGAAGTCCTGCAGATTCTTTCAATTGACAATTGACTAAACGTAAAGCTTAGGTCTTTATTTAGCGTGGATTTTTCTTGCTCTTTTTTGTTATTATGATAAAAGGCTCAATAGTTCAATAGTTCTATCGAGATTGATTCTAATGATGGTTTCTTTACATTCATTTTAAACTGAACTTAAGTGCGAATAATATTCTCGAAATTAGAGAACACCTGCGGTTGTTTTAATTATCTTCTTTAGGGAATACACTCCATTGGTCGTCGAAGTGATCCTTTGATCGTCCATAAGTCGACTTCTCGGACTGTGTTGTCCTTTCCGGTGATGGTGGCTGTTACTCGGGATTATTTCCAAGATTCAAATGGATTATTATCTTCGTGGTCTAGTACCAGCTGCCGATCCTTATATTTGGCGGTGTTGATTTCCATTTTGATCGGTGTGGATGTAGTTGCGGTGCCACGTTTTCTTAAACTACTGTTTGATGAACGCAACAAGGTTCCAATTAACAGATGAACCGGCGTTAATGTGGCGACGTTAGGATCTTCTGACAGCGAGATTCAAAACAGATTCAATTTTCACGAGGACTATGAGATTATATTATTTTTTTTAACGAAATGTTAAAAGAAAGGTGGCTGCTTATTATAAACTTTCAAAAACGACGAAAAAATAAACGGTACGTAAACGTTATAATTTGATATGTGTTGGGACTTGTGCAAGCATCAAATATCATAATTATTTCTATTTAATTCTCTCAGTGTAACTAACCGAAGCGGTCCACTAATTGCCCGTTATCAGCTGTTCTATATTCTTTGTTTCTCCCAGATTCGCATGCGCTTTGTTGTTCTTTTGTAGCGAACCTTGTCTATTAATTCGGTCGCTATCAAAACGCTGATAACTCAACAATATGTATTCAATAATAAACTTAAGCCTAGCTTATGTATTGCGGCGAAGCGGTGCGAATTCGCAAGTGAGCGAAACTGAGCTTTTATTTCGCTCCCGCTCCGCCCTATGCTAAATTATACTAGACTTCAGTGTATTTCGTTATTCATTAATATACCTATTTTTAATCTAATCATGCTACACCGGCTTCAACAAACTGGCAGCCTCGCCAGCTTGTGAATTGTCCTCTTAAATATCGCTCCAGAGCTAGTCCTCATGACGGCGACCCTGCCCCATCCGTCCGCACCGGCGTGAGTTTCAACGACCCTGGCTTTGATCCATTGTTGGGGCGGCTGGTTGCCCTCTGCGACCAGGACCCGATCGCTCTTCCTGATGTCTTCCTGCTCCCGATGCCACTTTGGCCGCTCCTGTTGGCCCAAGACGTACTCCCGGGACCATCGCTGCGAAAACGCTTGCTTGATTGGCGAGACATGCCGCCATCGCCGCAAGCACGCCGTAGCGGCGTGCTGCCGCAGTGCCGCGATGGCGACTCGCTCCGACTGAATCAGTTGATAAAATGGCGACTCGCTCCGAAAATCAGTTGATAAATAAGACACTACTTCTAATTGAACTGCCTTGGACGCAAAACAAACAAAAAAGGCAATGTAGGACTTGAA
Organism: Drosophila ananassae; assembly: GCF_017639315.1. Classification (NCBI taxonomy): domain Eukaryota; kingdom Metazoa; phylum Arthropoda; class Insecta; order Diptera; family Drosophilidae; genus Drosophila; species Drosophila ananassae. Next base: position 20,168,887 of record NC_057929.1, on the reverse strand, counting down.
CGGTAGCCTACCACAAATTTTCAATGTCGTCTCAATAGGGCCACAGAAATCCACGCCACATATGGAGAATGAGCGGAGAGCACGGATTCGATCTAAGGGTAAATCTCCCATGATTTGAGTCATCAGATAAGGCTTGCATTTAAAACAGCGCATGCATGACCGTACCATCTGGCTGCAGACTTCCTGGGCGTTTGTCCAAACACGCTGTCGCAAGAGACACACCTGTGCTCGTGGAGACACAGGAAAATTCGACTCGTGCAAGTATCAATATAGGAGCTTTAGCTAGTCGCCCCCCCAAGCCGCAACAACGAAAAGGCAAGCCCAGCTTGAGAAGCTTCATGGACAAATGAATTTAGCTTCTGTAGACTTGGGCTAACAATCAGGTTTTTTCCAATATATTTTTAATTTTCTCTTGATACTCGTGCTCTTGAACTATCTGGACAATTTTATTAAAAGCTTCTTGATATGTGACAGGTAAACGACAGGTACACTATCAAAAGGAACTACTAATTTTGTACACTTCTTTATAAAGCGGAACATGTAAGCGAACACTCGCAGCAGTTTTAAGTGAGAGAAAAACCCTTCTATCACTTTTAAGCTCTGATGACGGATCAAACCGGGGAGTCGTTAGCCACTTATCTTCCGGCTTCGTTAAAACGATGGACTTATAAACCAGATCGATTCCACCGTCTCCTTTATGCCTTCACCTCTTAACACGTTTAGTTGGTACATGCCGCCACGTGCTATCCTCTGACCACTCTTGAATCTCAGCAACTCTATTTGATACGAACGTTGACAACAACGATGGATGGAAACGTATACAATGAAGTCAAACTTCTGAATCTGACCAATATATACTGCGTTCGATTGGTACTTTAATAAGAGGGTTGATTTTGCGGCAGAGATCTGCGAGAAGGTGAGCGGCATGCAATTTAAGACGGGGGAGCGTCTTTGTCTTGAGCGGCGCTACTGTGGACTTTGCAGTCAACAACGAGACTTTAATACCTTTTACAGATTTGCAACGAATATAGACGCAGGCTCCATAGGCTCTCAAAGACGCGATCAAAGATTTGAGTTGGCTCACTCATCACAAATCTCGGTATTGAGATATCTTCTAACTGTGACAAGGCAAGCTTAATTTTGTTCCACGCTGATAACAAATGCAGTGGAATTGACTCATCCCAATCTTGCTTATTAAGCCAAAGTTCCTGCAACAGGATCTTTCCTTTAATAAGGATTGGGTTTAATAAGCCAAGTACGTCGAATAGCTTTGATGTCACCGAAAGAATGTACCACATAAACGCCCATGACTAAAGTATCAACTTTAAATTTAAATACGTTATCTTTGGGAACCCAATCGATTCCTAATGCTTTAGTCAGCTCTGAGCCCGAAAGTGTTATTGGCTTAACGGTGCTATCGGATGCAGTAACTTCAGGCGAGTTTTAAAACCACTTACTCAATTTAAACCCAGCGTTTTAAAGAACCTGAGTTACTTCACTCGTTAACATGTCGTCGACGTAAAAGTCAGACCCAATAACTTTAGCAGCTCGATGGAATGTATTTTTCGCGGATCCACTCATCCTCTTCAAACATCTTAGGGCTAGGAATGGGGCCGGTGCAGTGCCTTGTGTAACGGAGTTGAGCTTGCACAATTTCAAGAACTTCGATGGGTCTTTTCTCCACACTATCAACTGGTATCGCCTATCTGCTTCATTCATTGCTTCGCGATACATCTTTTTTATGTCGGCTAGCAAAACGAATTTGTTTAGCCAAAACCGAAGAAGAGTTGACTACAGCTCTTCCTGAATTATTTAAATATTTTTGTGTAGATATCTTACAGGTCGCATCAAAAACGACTCGTAGTTTGGTCGTTGTACTTTGATGCCGTAAGACACACTGGTGGGGTATTACGTAGTGTGGAATAGCAAGAACATCATTACTTGCAGGGGACACATGACCTAGGGATTCACATTCTTCCATAAATTCGAAATAAATTTTCTTTAAGTTCGGATCTCGAGATAATCTCTCGAGCGACAGAAAACGGCGTTTGAGTTGCCCAATTGCTTGTATCCGACTTAAACGGAATTCTGAGTTCAAATCGACTTGAAGGCAGTATTCTAGTAGTCTTTCGATAAAGTTCCTCATACAACTCCTGTTCTGGCGACAAAATCTTTTTAGAAGATGGAACTTCTTCCAATGTTTTTTTTTTTTTTATAGGAGAGACTAACAGTGGTGTATCAAATCTTATATTTTTACCTTAACTAACAGTCATGTTGACTGATACAGAGTTAGACGGCCCTAAAAATCGATTGCTGGGTGTGAAGGCCTTTGCGTCGCAGGCGGGATCGGCTAGAAACCAGAGTCAATCCCTGAGCGAGGGGATTTGGGTGCGAAGACAGTTTTTCTTTGTAGGACTCTTTTTGCTTCTGTTACATAAAGTTTGGCATGATCTTATACAAGGTCCAAAGTATACACCTTTGGGACGTATCTTGTGATCTTAGACTAAGCTCGACGGTTATGCTTAGGACCCTAAGCCATCATTAAGTTTTACACGCTCAAAGTATATACTCAAATATGTTCCTTATACATATACATATATGTCGGATAAGTTAAGCCTTCTCCTCGCGGGGTATCGGGATTTGTTTGTTCGTTCCCCTGGTGGTGTTCCATGTCATGTTCTGGTTGATGCAGCGAGTCCTCGTTGCCTTTGTTGCTCATCTTTGGTTAATAAAGTTTGCAGTTAACTCAACACACCAAGCTCAGTACGAAGCAGAGATGAAAAAGAAAGAAGGACCAGCTCTAGCAACACAACGAAGCCACACACGGCCTTAGTTCGCAAACTGAGTCCTCATCATACCAGGACTGGTATATTCCAGCACGACCAATGGTCCCACCTTAAAATCTAATGTCTAACGAGAGACTGAATTACCTCCTTCGTAATCCAAAATACATAACTAAACTTTTACAAGCCATCTTTTAAATTCTTCGCCAAACAAATTAAATTGTCCATCGCCCAAGAACACGGCTTCACAAATTCATTAATCTCATTACTCGTCCATCGCCCAACAGTTGGCTTCACGAATTTATCAAACAAATCTTTCGTCCATCGCCCAACACTTGGCTTCACGAATTAATCAAACATATCTTACGTCCATCGCCCAACACTTGGCTTCACGAATTCATTAAACATTTTTCTAAAGCAACTTTAGTCCATCACCAATCACATGACTTCACGAATTCATCAAACACATTTCTAAAGCAACTTCTCGTCCATCGCCAATCACATGGCTTCACGAACACTTTCTTTTTCAATAGACTTTTCCAACTGATAATGTTCTTTGTAATTTACATCAAGCTCTTCTGGAATTTGCACTTCCGGTAACTTTCGCAAACTTTCGTGTGGATACTTGTAACGCCTATGGTTCTGTGTAGACTTTAAAACGTATCGGTCTCCGTCCAATACCTCGACCACCAAAAAGGGTCCTCTGAACTTAGGATCTAGTTTCGTTTGCTGTCTCTCGCTGTTTTTCAGCAGCACAAAGTCCCCCACACAGAACCTTATTACTGTAGCTTTACTTTTATCAAATTTTATCTTCTCATATCTAGCGGCGTCCTCCATGTTCTTAGCGGCCAACTCCCTTGATTTAATCTTGTCAATTTCATCTTCGGTATCACTAATAGGTATCAACCCTAGTGGTCGCCCAACTTTACCAATCAAAAGTTCTAAAGAATTACACTTAGTGCTACAATTAACTGTACAGTTACGAGCTAACTGTACATCCTCTAATGCGTCCTGCCACGATCTAGAGCTTGTCTCAACAGCCGTCAAAAGATTCTTCAGTGTACTCATGACCCTTTCAACTTGACCGTTGGCTCGACTTGCGCCCGTTCCAATTAGATGTAATTGTATTTTTTGGCTAGAACAACATTGCACAAACTTTGTGCCCGTGAAGCTGCGCCCCTGATCGGCAATTAATCGTGTTGGTACGCCAAAAATGGAAATCGAAGATTTCATTGCATTTATACAAGTATTCGCATCCAAGGAAAAGGTGTGATATAGATAATCGTATATTGTAAAAGCCTCGATTTGTGCAATAATATATTCCTTACGATCGCTTTTTCCGCTCAATTTTCACGATATATCTATGTGAACAGTGTGCCAAGCAACGCTTATTTTTGGAATTGGGTGTAATTCCATTTGAGGTTTTCATGACGTACCCTTAGACACTCTGCATGTAATGCAGTTCTCCACGAATCTTCGAACATATTTTGCCATACATGAAAACCAATAATAATCGTACACTTTATCAAGTGTTTTCTCCCAACCTAAATGCATGATAGACTCATGAACCTACAGGAACTACAGGTAAACAACGAGTTCTTGAATTCCTTTGAATCTTTCTATACAAAACATTTGATCTAATTACATAAGTGGCAACTAATGCTAATGGTAAACCGTCATTCTTCAACTTAGTTAAGATTTTTGATATTTCTGGATCCTTTTGTTGTTTCACCAGTATCCAGTTCTCCGATATTCCTGTTAAGTCAATTCGTTTTTCTTCTATTTTATTTGGTAATGACTTATTTTTTTGACACTCCGGGTTCCTAGATAAAAAGTCAACGTGTGTCATACGTTTACCTCCCTGTATTCAATTTCGAATTCAAATGTTTGTAGGAACTCCCACCAACGATAAATCCTAGGTGACAACTCGACTTTATTTCGAGAAGATTTGATTGAGTTGCAGTCAGTAAAAATGTTTTACCGCATTCACAACGGCCAACGTTTCCAATTCATATGATATATATCTTGCAGGACTCGCAGGGGCTAGTTGCTCTGCTAAAGTATTCAACCACATGGGGCTTAGAGTTTATCCGGTGCAAGAGGATGGCACCATGCCCGATAGAGCTGGCGTTGGTATGCAGTTCTATGGGAAATTGAGGATCAAAAATAATCAAAACAGGCTTATTTGTTCACACACTTATGATTTTACTGCGAATTTGTTCATGTTGTGTTTGCCAATTAAATCTAATCTTTTCAGATGTAAGAAAATATAAAGGCTTCATCAGTTGAGAAAACCCTGGAATAAATTGACGAAAATAAGACGCTAGCCCAATGAACTGTCTTAAAGAAGCAACTGACTTTGGTGAAGGCAACGCCACTAGTGATTCTATTTTGTTAGAATTTGGACGTATCTCCCCCGCTTGTATGTCATAGCCCAGGTAGCGCACTGAAGTTCTCAAGAAAAAGCATTTTGAAATGTTAAAAGTTATCCTGCCTTCACTAAAACGTCTAATACATGTTTCAAACGTTCATACGCTTCTTCCTTCGTTTCTGAAACAATCAATATGTCATCCATATAAACAATTTCAAACGAATGAGCAAGAGTGCGGAGTGCCTTTAATACAGCTCTTTGAAACACTGAAGGTGCGTTTTTTAACCCAAAAGGCATCGCAAGAAATTCTTACAGCCCATCAGGGGCAACAAAAGCTGTATATTCTATTGATTCAGGGTGCATTAAAATCTGGTAATACCCGCTAGCCATGTCAAGGGAAGTGAAATATTTAGCTCCCCTAAGTCTAGCTGTTTGATCTGATATTAACGGTAATGGAAACTTATCAGCTACGGTATTCTTATTTAATTCTCTATAATCAACGCAAAGTCTTGCTGAGCCGTTTTTCTTCTTTACTAATAATGCAGGACTCGCAAATGGTGAGTTACTAGGCCTGATAATTTTATATTCGATCAATTCTTTAATTTTATCACGTACTAACTCCCGTTCGCTTGGAAAATATGCATTTCCCCAATATTCACACGTGTTTGTGGAGTGCTTTCGACAAAAGATAGGGAATGTTGCTTTAGCAATGATATTAAAATTTCTTTTTCATTTTCGACCATTTCCGTTTCAATTAGTAAGTAAATTAGTAGGTTGAACGGTTTCACAAATGTTTACAACTTTAGATTGAACAATTTTAAAATTATCATAGGAGACTTCTACTGAAAACCCTTGAGCCAATATTTCTCTGCCGATTATAATATTATTTTTCATACATTCGTCTGGTACTATATGAAACAAAACAACCAAGGAGTTACCATCAATCATGATGTTTGATTCAACTTGTGGGGTAGGTATTGGCATTACCTATCCCCTTTAAAGAAATAACGCTATGAATTCTCTTACCAGCTAACTTATTAGAAACGCTTTTCTTAATTAATGAGCACTCAGCTCCCGAATCAAATGTAATTGGAAATCTCTCACCACTGACCACCATACTCGATTGAGGCTCCACTATAGCACATAGCTCCACTCTTTTTTCTGTTCTGACTCCCAATCCAGCGTTCTGCACTTTTTTTTGACAATTAGTGGCTATGTGTCCCGGCTCCTGACATTTGTAGCACGTTACGTTAGTCCTTCCATGACGGGGCTGCGCTGACCGCCACTCCTTTTCAGTTGTCGAAACCTGGGATCCGGATCTAAAGTCTTGCTTTTTGTGGCCTAGTTTTCCACACTGGTAACATTTGATTTCCGCAATTTTAGCTCGCTTCGTCTCTGGTTCCCAGTTTGTTGCATTAAGGCGCTCTCTTAGCGCTGAGAATACTTGCAACTCCGCTTGCAGTTCTCGTCGATTGCTAACATGCGTTGTGTGTATCATTCGCTGCAAACGCCGGTCGAAATTAGCCATGTGCCTATGAACCAACGCGATGGAAATTTGTTCTGAATTCAAATTGCGCAGCTTTGTGCACAGTGACGTCACACTCACTGTGAGCGGTGCGTTGCGCACCACTAAGTGGCATCCACACCAGCAACGTCCGGATTATATTTCGGCAGGCAAATCTCCCTAGTCGGTTGCAACTCACTCGCCGGCATCTGTAGCCTCTTAACCAGTTCCAGAAAGTTCCGATTTTGTTGTTCTAACAGCGCGAATACGTCTCTAGAAGTAGTTTGGTTAGGGCCGTATCCCACTTCTGATGTCGGATAAGTTAAGCCTTCTCCTCGCGGGGTCTCGGGATTTGTTTTTTCTTTCCCTGGTGGTATTCCATGTCATGTTCTGGTTGATGCAGCGAGTCCTCGTTGCCTTTGTTGCTCATCTTTGGTTAATAAAGTTTGCAGTTAACTCAACACACCAAGCTCAGTACGAAGCAGAGAGTTCGGTATATTCGGTATATACAGGACTGGTATATTCCAGCACGACCAATGGTCACACCTTAAAGTCTAATGTCTAACGAGAGACTGAATTACCTCCTCTCCGACATATACTATATTCATAAATATATCTTATCGCATAATACAATTTGATTAATAAGCGTTTCGGTAACGCGTTTATATCTATTTATTATGTGCATATGTAAAAAAAATTAATAAATGAAAGTTATAACTGAACTATATAACTCATTTAAAAGTAATATTTAGGAATTTGCGATAGCATTCATTTTAATTGACGTTCTTTCAGTAGCATGGGAGTGCAAATAAACATATAGTCATTGACAAAGGAAAATTAAATTTAGTTTATATTATATCAGTGTTTCTAGTTTAGCAGTCGAAAAAATCGGTCGTGTTTTTAAATTTATTTCCAATTGTTCACTGTTTTTATTCGCAAAGCTAAGCAAAAGCTCGCTAAATCCCGTCCACTTAATAGGGGGTAGATTCTCGTTCTTGACTAGCACTATCGTTATTTGCCAAGGTAGGGCCGGCCGCACGCCTTTTGAGCGCTGCTGTAGAAGGCTTAAATACACCTCCTTCCATCGGGCCCACAAGGTCAGCTCCTGAAAAAACACACGCCGCCGGCTGTTCATACGGTTGAAATTCAGCTTTGTAACTGATAAAACGATAAAACTGACTGACGGACCACCAGTTAAAAAATGGGCTACCGTTAGGACATCAAGGTCTGCAGGATCTCGTAAAAGAGATAATAAAGACTGTGAGTTTATGACACGAGAAGTTTGCAGCTCCTCAAATTGAGGATCCACCCCGGTCAAAATTATGCTTTTCGATTTTGACAGCCGGAGGGGCCGAGGAACAAAATTCCAGCAGCGCTCGTTGATGCTCATCGCTTATGAGCAGTTCCTTTGGGTCATTTTTAGCCCCAATAAAATTGGTTGCGTTGTCAGACCAAATGTGCTGCAGATTTCAACGGGTGCATATAAACCGTTTTAAAACTTGCAAAAACGCAGAAGTGGATAGATCCTTTACAAGCTCTAAGTGGTCTTTGCTAGTAAAACAAATAAAATCTGACTTATAATAAAATAAAATGCAAAAATTCACAGCAAAAACCACCAGGATACCCGATGTTTGCTGCATTATGTTTTTTTTTCTCGTTCGGTTTCCACTGCATACGTACAGCCCACCTCCCGTCCAACCGACCGAGGGACGCTGACGCGTAACGTACGGCTCGAATCGCGGGAATAGATCCGAGATAGATTAGGCGAAGAGTAGGAGAAAGATATTACGAGGAAGAGTGTTGCACAGATAAGGCGGTTTATATAATTTAAGATTGTTAGTGGAGCAAAGTGACAAGATGTGGTAGAGACCATTGTAGTCCGAGCATAATACCGTGAACGGATTGTGTTGGGTATAAGTCGAACTGAGGAGTAGAGGACGAAAGTTTCTAGTCCTTCTACTAGGAACGTTAAAATTTAAGGGTTTTAGTAAATGTTGGCTGTGTACATTACCATAAATAAGATTATATAGAAACTTGACACCCGGCATCAATTGTTAACGATGGTAAGTTGATTAGTAAAAGTCTACCTTGATAAGAGGGGAGGTGAAGCTTTTCATCCCAATAAAGTCCCCTAAGAACGAAGGTAAGGAAGTCTTATTGTACAGATTCTATGTGATCTCAGTGTACTCCGTATTGAGGACTCCAGACACACGACCCATACTCAAGAATCGAACAGACCAATGATGTATATAACGTTTTAGTTATGTGCGGGTCATTAAATTCTTTTGACCATCTTTTAATAAAACCAAGCACACCCATAGATTTATTAACCATGGTAGATATATGGTCGGTAATTTTAAGTCGCAAACCTAATAGGACACCTAGATCGTTAACCTGAGTTAATCGTTCTAAGGCATTCCCATAGAGAAAGTACATAAAAAGTAGGGGTCCAAGATGGCTTCCTTGGGCACCCCAGATGTGGCGCGGACTAAACGCGAGGTAACATCTTTAAAGAAAACACATTGGGTTCTCCCAGATAAGTAGCTCGAAATCCAGATAAGAAGATCAGTTGGGAATCCCAAAAGATTGAGTTTTCTTATAAAAAGCGAATGGTTAACAGAGTCAAATGCTTTACTGAAGTCAGTGTAAATGAAGTCTGTTTGTAAGCCATTCCGGAAACAATCCGTGATAAAAGATGTTAGCTCCAATAAGTTGGTAGTGGTGGAGCGGCGCTTCATGAAGCCATGCTGGCACGAAGTTATTATTGAACTACATAGGTGTTGCAAATGTGGAGTGATAAGTTTTTCAAAAAGCTTTGGAATTGGTGACAATTTAGAGAGGCCTCTAAAATTTGCAGCGTCGGATTTTTCCCCTTTTTTATGCAGCGGTATAATGAAGGATTCCTTCCACATAAGGGGATAAAAGTTTCCAGCGATAGATTAAAAAGTTTAACGAACGGTTTGCACAGAGCCTCGGCGCAGTTCTTCAGAACACAGCCTGGTACTCCATCAGGGCCTGGCAAATACACGGGCTTGACTTAAGAAGATCCGATAACACACCACTTTGATCGAAAGATGGGCAAATATAAGGTTGGCTGATTGGATATTATAAGTGTAAGGCTGAGCTGAACTGCTGCTAGGTGAATACGTAGTTTGAAAAAACTGTGCAAAGAGATCGGGCATTGCCTGATCAGTGTTCGCATAAGAGTTCTCAAACGTAAGCAGTGGGGGAAAAGATACATGTTTACGTTTAGTGTTTACAAAGTTATAAAACTGTTTCGGATCCTGAGTAAACTGAATCCTACAGCGGCGAATATAATTCCTATAACATTCTGCGTTGTGCTCGCTGAAACTGGACCGAGCTACTAAGTATCTTGAATAACTAACTGTGCAGCCAGATAATCTATGTTTATTTAAAAGTCTACTCATACTATTCTTTCAATTTATAAGGTGCCTTGTATACCAAAGCGGATTCGTTGAAGCGGACGGATATTTCCACGGCACGCAAGCCGTGTTCCACTGCTTAAAGTGTAATAAAATTTTTGTAATGCGATGTTTATATCCTCACATGCCAGTAAATCAGGCCAATCAAATTCCGAGATTAACTTATTTAATTTCATAAAGTCAGCCTTACGGACGAAACGAACTTTATGAGATTTAATTGTAGACTTAAGGTCAATTAAGGAATTGTTTTCGATTGAAACCTCAAGAGTGGGATGATATGGATCCTCAGGGTTAGAAAGGGGCAAAGTTGTATGAACGAAACGAAACAAACAGCCGACCTAAAGAATTTCTAACGTCGAACATGCCCGCAGGGAAGTCGTGGTGGAAGTTAAGCTGTAAAGACGGTGAATTTTCAACATTTGACCACATAAGTTCTGGGATGTTAAAGTCACCCAGAGCTATCAGCTGGTTACCATCAGACAGACGATCGAAAACCAAACGACAAATGTTGCCAGTATTTTGGCAGTTCGGACGAAGGTGGTATGTAAGAACAGGTTTTTTTTTCCCTTGCTTTTATTTCTTGAAACTTCTCTAAAAAGAGATTAAAAAGACTAAAAAGAGGTGTATCAAATGTTATATTTTTAACTTAAGTAACAGTCATATTGACTGATACAGAGTTAGACTGCCGTAAAAATCGATTGCTGGGTTGGAAGGTCGTTGTGTCGCAGGCGGGATCTGCTAGAAACCAGAGTCAATCCCTGAGCGAGGGGATTTGGGTGCGAAGACAGTTTTTCTTTGTAGGACTCTTTTTGCTTCTGAATTTCGTCTTTCACTGCGAGGATGCCCAGATCCCGGTGGATGTTTTTAATGCGAACATACCAAGGCGGCAAAGTGGTAGTTCTCAAGATTTTTGATTGTGCTTGCTGTATGATGTCTATGTGGCTGCTGCTTGCGTTCCCCCACAGTTGGGAGCCATACATCCAGATTGGCTGTAGGACTGAATTATAGAGTAGTAGCTTGTAGTCGAAGTGGCGATCGTGAGTTTATGATCCAGTGGAGGCTGCTGGGTTTCAGTTTTAGGTGCACCTTCTTGCATTCGATGTGCTTACGCCAGGTTAGTCGTCAATCAAGGTGGACGCCAAGGTACGTTGGTTCGTTAGCTTGAGGGATCTGCATACCGTTTAGTGAAAGTGGAGTAAACGTTACATGTGTACACTTTTGTTCGTTTATTTTAATGCGCCAGTCGGACAGCCACCTTTCCACTACTATTATATTCCACTACTATTAGCCAATTGGTTTGTTGCTTGCGTTGGGCATCTGGAGCGACTAAGGATAACGGTATCATCGGCGAATGTTGACGTTGTTAGTTGTGCGTTCGTAGGAATATCCGCAGTATACAAAACATATAGACACGGGCCGAGTGCGCTTCCTTGTGGAACTCCAGCTTCGATAATGAAGTCGCCCGAAGTAGCTGCGTTGCATCTCACGGAGAATACTCTATTGTAAAGGTATGATTCCAGTAGCTTGTGGGTGTATGTTGGCAAATACGTTTTAATTTTGTGCATGAGTCCATTAAGCCAATCTAGGTCGAAAGCTTGAGATACGTCGAGAAAAATAGCGCTACAGTATTCTCGCTGTTCGAAGGCTGAGCGTATTTCGAATGTTAATCTGTTCACTTGCTCCATGGTTCCGTGGTTTCTACGGAAGCTAAATTTGTGTGCCGGGATAATTTTGCAAGCTTCCAGATGTGGTGTTATTCGAGTTAGCAAGCATTTTTCAAGCAATTTAGACAAACAAGATAGAAGGCTTATTGGTCTGTAGGATGACGGTGTTGTGTGGTCTTTTCCAGGCTTCGGTATCATTATAATGATAGATTTCTGGGAAATAGCCAAGATTAATGATACCATTAAATAGTTTGCAAACGACCTCGAATGCGCATTTTGGAAGTTCGATCAGCATCTTTGGCGTCAGTAAATCACCACCGGGAGCCTTTTTTGGTTTTAGCCCTCTTAAGACTTTTTCGATTTCGTTCGGCCGGAATGAAGTGCAGTTGACTGAGGGGTAGCCTCTGGCTGAATGACTGGCAGAAGGAATGAATTTGAGGCAGGGTTTGGCTGGAAGACGCTTTCGAGATGTGCAGCGAATTTTTCAGCTCGGTCTTCGTCGCTGCGAGCCCAGCATCCCGAAGAGTTTCTTATCGGGGTGGTCGTTTCGATTGGGGCGCTGAGATTTGGGTGGGCCCTGCACTGAGGAAACTTTTTGCTTGTTGGTGAAAGATTCTGGATGTACCTCAGCTGTGCATTTTCTTCCTGTTGGTGAAGAGCCTGGTCGAGTGATCGTTGGCGTTGCTTTGAAGCTGGTGATCTGCTGTTTTGCCAATCACGACGCGTGCGCCTCTTTTCTCGCACGAGCTGTTCAATTTGCGGATTAGATTTGTGGTATTTACTTTCCTGTGGTCTACTTCCTTTAGAGATTAGAGTAGAGATTTTAGCTGCCGCAACGAGTACTTCATCCAGGGCGCTCGTAGTGTAATCCATGTCCGATTCCGTGTTAAACTCCGGGACGAGTTCTATGTGGCCACTCACGTACTTTTTGTATTTAAGCCAGTTCGTTTTTGGCGATGTCAGGCTAAGGGGGTGTTCAGTTATTTCTTGGATTTGAAGAAGCGTTAAAAGCACAAGTAAGTGATCTGATGATAAGTTTGAGACTGCTTTGGCAATTATAAGATTGCAATGTTTTTTGTCACCGCAAGATCAATAAGGTCTTGGAGCTTGCGTGGGTCGGTTGGCCAGTATATGGGACTTCCAGGGGAAACATAGTCCAGTTTATTTCTCACATTTTTAATTGCATTGTACAATTGCCTTCCTCTGGGAGTCACATGTGCGTGTGTTTGGCGTTGTAGTCTCCTGTGGCTATAAAACGAACCCGAAGTGAATTGTAGAAGTCCATAAATTATCCTTCCAAGATTGAGAAACGAGGAGGGCAGTAAACAGCAGCGATTGAAAGGCTACCGCAGCTGTTTTACCATGTTCTAGTTTTAAACAAGTGTTTGCATGATGTTAATCTGATCCGTGGTTTCTACGGAAGCTAAATTTGTGTGCCGGGATAATTTTGCAAACTTCCAGATGTGGTGTTATTCGACAATTTAGACAAACAAGATAGAAGGCTTATTGGTCTGTAGGATGACGGTGTTGTGTGGTCTTTTCCAGGCTTCGGTATCATTATAATGATAGATTTCTGGGAAATTGCCAAGATTAATGATACCATTAAATAGTTTGCAAACGACCTCGAATGCGCATTTTGGAAATTCGATCAGCATCTTTGGCGTCAGTAAATCACCACCGGGAGCCTTTTTTGGTTTTAGCCCTCTTAAGTCTTTTTCGATTTCGTTCGGCCGGAATGAAGTGCAGTTGACTGAGGGGTAGCCTCTGGCTGAATGACTGGCAGAAGGAATGAATTTGAGGCAGGGTTTGGCTGGAAGACGCTTTCGAGATGTGCAGCGAATTTTTCTGCTCGGTCTTCGTCGCTGCGAGCCCAGCATCCCGAAGAGTTTCTTATCGGGGTGGTCGTTTCGATTGGGGCGCTGAGATTTGGGTGGGCCCTGCACTGAGGAAACTTTTTGCTTGTTGGTGAAAGATTCTGGATGTACCTCAGCTGTGCATTTTCTTCCTGTTGGTGAAGAGCCTGGTCGAGTGATCGTTGGCGTTGCTTTGAAGCTGGTGATCTGCTGTTTTGCCAATCACGACGCGTGCGCCTCTTTTCTCGCACGAGCTGTTCAATTTGCGGATTAGATTTGTGGTATTTACTTTCCTGTGGTCTACTTCCTTTAGAGATTAGAGTAGAGATTTTAGCTGCCGCAACGAGTACTTCATCCAGGGCGCTCGTAGTGTAATCGATGTCCGATTCCGTGTTAAACTCCGGGATGAGTTCTATGTGGCCACTCACGTACTTTTTGTATTTAAGCCAGTTCGTTTTTGGCAATGTCAGGCTGAGGGGGTTATCAGTTATTGCTTGGATTTGAAGAAGCGTTAAAAGCACAAGTAAGTGATCTGATGATAAGTTCGAGACTGCTTTGGCAATTATAAGATTGCAATGTTTTTTGTCACCGCAAGATCAATAAGGTCTTGGAGCTTGCGTGGGTCGGTTGGCCAGTATGTGGGACTTCCAGGGGAAACATAGTCCAGTTTATTTCTCACATTTTTAATTGCATTGTACAATTGCCTTCCTCTGGGAGTCACATGTGCGTGTGTTTGGCGTTGTAGTCTCCTGTGGCTATAAAACGAACCCGAAGTAAATTGTAGAAGTCCATAAATTGTCCTTCCAAGATTGAGAAACGAGGAGGGCAGTAAATAGCAGCGATTGAAAGGCTACCGCAGCTGTTTTACCATGTTCGAGTTTTAAACAATGGTTTGAATGGTCGTTTTCATGAATGACATAAGCGCCATCATACTTTGTTGGAGGGTAAGCATCATAGTTTCCGTTTTGCTATGTGGCTGTTCCGGGGCCTGTTGAGCGCTGTGTGAGTTAGGCTGATTTTGATTTTCCATTCCAGATCGTAGAGCATCGGCATAGGAAAAGCCGCTGGTGGTGTTTAGGAGACCGAATGAGCGTAGCTTTGGCGAAGAAGACGTCTGGCGTAGCTTTTGATGCAATGGCGTTTTATCTTTATTTAGAATGTTAATAACGTTCTTGGCGGCGAAACCCTTTTCTTTAAGGGCGGTTTTTATTTTCACGGCGGTAACATCGGGTTCCATTCCCTTTACTACCACTTGTATGCCCTCGCTGCTTTTCAGCTGGTACTTGTAAGAGCTTATCCGATCATTGTCCAAATATTTGGACACGATACGGAAGTGCTTTTCAGTCTTAGTTTGCACCTTTGTTTCGTGGATGTTCCCTTTGATAAGCGGGACAACATGAAAGTTGTCACCGTTCCCGATCAACGCCGCAATTTGGTTGACCAGGGCACTCGAGTTTTTCTGGATTTTGGATTTTTTTGCGGTATCTGGCGCTGGTTGGTTTTCGTCAACCTCCGCCAGTAGGGCAAATCTTTTACTACTGGATCTTCCTGGTTCTTCGTCGATCTTCTGGACGCAGTTAATTTTTGTTTTATTGCCTGCCGGATTACTCTGCGGGCTGAGCTTGCGCTTAAATTGGATGTAGCGATCCAATCCAGTCTGTATGGTCGGAGCTGTTTTGGCACTTTCCGAAGTTGATGTTTTTGTACTCGCTGTAATAGTTGATGTCGCGGTATTTTGAGTTGCAGTGGATGTCGCTGTGGTTGCAGAAATTACAGCACTGCTTGTTGTTGGTGCGAAATTTGGTTCCGCCATTGGAGGGGGGGTTTTAGACTACGGGTGAGCAAGACCGTGACCTATGGCTTTCAGCGGTCAGTAGAGCCGGCTTGCTCTTAATCGCCGTTTTTTCCATTTCGATATCGCGGGTTGAAAAGTAAGAGTAGAAGCCGTTTCTTTGGTTCATTGAGCTTCTACGCTCCTTCTTTTAATCGTTGCTCAATGAGCTCATTGCGTGGCACTTATTTATTTAAAACAATGCACTGGTTTTTGTTTTAGCACACCACAACTGTTAGAAAAAGCTTTTCTATTGCTTTTAATAAATTGTGGTTAATTGGCGTCTTTTCGCTTATATTGGGTTACCCAGATTTTTTTTTTTTTTTTGTGTTGCAGTTTTCCCGGAGCTTGCGCAAAGCACAGCCGCTCAGTTCGGTAGTTCGGAAAGCAACTTCTTCCAATGACCAGAATTTTTTTCAAATTGTAGTCTATTGATTCTAATATATCTTCTTGGAAGCTCAGACAAAAGTTTGAAAAATGACTCTACTCCAATTAACATATCTTTTCTTTACTTGTGAATCGGATTGGCCAATCTAAGCAAGTTGATGGATGATTTCTCCCTATGGATCTGTACATAAGCGTTGAGCAAGATCTTCAGTAATGAAGTTCATTTGTGACCCAGAGTCCAGTAATGATCGGGCTAATATGTGCTCGCCATTTTTTGTTCGAACGCTTACGATCGAAGTCGCTAACAAAACCCTTTCTAGAGACGACGCATGCAAAGCATGTGGTTTTCTGTTGGTGGTGGTAACGCTAAGTTATTTTCAGTCACTGTAAATCGGTGCGTCGGTGCGGAATCGAAATTTTTCGAAATCGGACCACAGCGGCAATTCCTCATAATCCAGTGACTCTTCCCATTTTTGCCTGGTCACTGGATCTACTCTACTCAAATAGAGTTTGCAATTTTAGTGTCATCTCCTATGGACAATAATGATCCACAAATCGATAACACAGTGGCGATGAGACCCCTCAACGACGACGCAGACGGCTAGGAAATTTTCGAAAGGCTGAACAATTGACTTATTTGGTTCGCAAATATCGCTTTTTAGACTAGCGATAGCTTTGTCATAATAACTCTTGGTGATCTGGAATGCCTTGATAGTTCCTAAAGTTTCACCAGAGACCCAAGAAATTAAATGATTAAATTTCTCGATAACAGGAATATTCACATCTTTCTGTACTAAGGTCTCGAAAAGACTTATACAATTTTTTAACTCCCATTAATTTCCACTGAATTTTGGTAATGCCAAACTGGGAAGTCTAGCTCGAGTTGGGGCTGTAGCTGGGCGGGAGTCTTCAGCTGTATTGAAGACATTACATAAGGACATAATCCTTGCCTTGGTTGTTATTGCTAATTCTTCCATCTCGGCCAAAAATTCATCCATTTCGTCTAATTACTCGATCTGGTCTTGCCACTCATTTGTTTTAGAAATTGTCTCATCTAAAACCTGTACCCTGCATTCTAGCTCGGTCTTTTCTAACCAACGAATGCTTTTTACTTTAACATTTAGTCTTTTTTTTAAATCATTAAAGTTTGGGTAAGTTTGGGTTTATGACTCTCTTTTCTAAAAAATAGCGAAATCGATGCCAATTTTAATATTTATTTAAATTATTTATTTAAATATTTTTGAAGTGAAACTTCTTATACGACGCCGGAAAATGTTGCGTTAAACGTTTAACGCTCCAGTGGAGGGGGAATAACGTTGAACGCTTAACGGAAGGAGAAGAGGAAAAGAGAAAGATAGAGTGCGAGAGAGAGAGAGAGTGAATGAGAGTAAGGTATCGCCAGGCGCATGCGCTGCTATGGCGATACACGTAGCGCGTAACAGCTGCCTAGACTAATATTAGTGCCTATGCGTGAGTGCATCAAGCGTCCTATGTGTCGAAAATTCTTTTTCTTATTCTTATCTCGTATTTTGTTATTAAAGTGTTTCCCATAATTAATTCGTGTTCTATATAATATTGACGCACTACTTGTAGTATTAGTACAGTGAATAGTGATTCAAACAAACAATAAAATGAGTGACAGTGAAAATACGCATAACACAGCGGATTCCAGGTTATGTGGTGGTACGTTTCTCTTGAATATTTCAATTGTCCATAACAGATGCACCTTGTGGATCATATCATCTTGAAATTAATATCAATTGGATTGGCAAAAATTTTAATGGTTTGATTTTGAATTGATTTTACAGCGGAAAAAGACAGTGCAGCCGGTGTTTTAAGAGGAGAGAACAGAGCACAATATTATCGTGAATACCGAGCACGAAAGAAAGCAGAACTTGGACTTTGCTTTATAATAAATTTATAAAATGTGAATTGAAGAAAGTGTTGGTCACTCCACCTTATTTTTATCCTTTCCCTCCCGCTATTTTTCTTTTATACGAAATAATATGCATTTTTTGGAATATCGCTAAGAAGTTTCACTTCTTTCGCGCGTAGGGACTCCACGCACACAATTTTTTTTTTTAATTAATAGAATTAAAAAAAATTTAATTTTAATATCGATACAAAAACGAAAACGACAATTAATTAATTTAATAAAATTTACTTTTATTTAAAATTTTTATTTTAAAATAATACTACGAATTATAATTTTTAATAATACAAAATAATTTATTAATTTTTTACCAACGAAAATAATTTATTAATTAATTGATCGTCGAATAAATTGATAGTCGAGGCACTGAGTATCTAAAATATTTGTTCACCAATGATACCGAAAACAATATACCCAACCAAATTGAAGGGTATCGCGTCACTTGGCGCTCCGTTGAACAAAAGGCGCCAAAAAAGCATATACGTGCATACATACATCAGCGGATAACGGTGGGAGTCGAAATCGATAAGTTTACTACTTCATCTATTTGTATGTATAACAAATTATTTATTTAGGACAACAAGGACAGTTGGCCATTTGTCATATGTAAGATGGGTTTCAGTTTTAGCGGATTTCTCGGCGGCTTCCCAGAGATTACCGAAGTGAGGTGCTCGTGGCGGTATGAAGATGCTTCTTTGCTGGAGAATGTCTTCTTTCAGTACCATTATTTTGTGGGAGGTTCTCTTATTTGTAAATTGTACAATAAATTGTAAGTCGTCCAACGCTGGATAGAAATGAGTTAGTTATAGGGTCGGCTACGAGTTCTAAATGAATTGCTGTTGAACCAAGGCAGACAAAGATTGATGCATAAGTTGTATATGGTGACTTGCAGTGGTTTCGATACTTCGTTGCGAATGGACTCCATTTAAGCGGTCAGATGGCAAATTTCCCATTACTGGACTCATCATCCATAATTTGTTTGACTACCGGTCAAGCGTTAATGATCTATAATAAGTATGTATTGGTGTGCTTTGCACAGAGTGAAAAGCCGTCCGAATGTTGCTGTTCTGTTATGTAACTGTTGAATAGTTTGGTAGATAATAGGATAAAATAATATTTAATGTTATATGTAAACTAATGAAATTAAGTAGCATCAATACTGTTTAAGGGAAATCATTTTCGATCACAATGTTTTCTGCAGAGCACTTTCTAAACGCAGAAATCGACTAAGGTTTTTTTACTTACATAAATCGGCAATGTTCGGTTACTGCCTGTGTAAAAAGCGGAAATGTGTTGAAACGGAAGTCGAAACGGGAGAGATCGGTCGACTTATATCCTATAAATTACATGTAACAAATTAATTGTAAAGGCCATAACTTTTTATTTTTTTAACATATAAGCATGGATGGTTCAAAATTTATATACGAAATAGGTCTGATACTAAAATACCCATAATAATCTACCAACTATATCTGATATTATTATTTTATATAATAACACACATCCATTTAACTCGAAGAGAAAGAAAAGAGCAGTTTTTTTTTTATGTTGAAATCAGTCATTAACATTAGTTCCTTGCATAAACTTTGAGCCCCAGAGGAGGTGCGGCACCAAGTCGCAAGTGAGTCCGAAATACTGCAGAGGGTGACCGTGCAGGTACGCGATGGACTGAGGCGAGAGCTCAAGCTCGTGTGGGAGTCCTGAACGGTAGGAAGGCCATTTTTGTCAAATGTCTGGCTACCAGTCACCAAGGTGTCACAGTTCTACAGGCGAAAGGGTGAGCCTTTGTGATCAACCCGAAGCAGAGTCCGGCGATCGAGAAAGAGAATCGGAGAACTGGATCCATCGAGATAGATTTGTGCAGAGAGAGCGGCACTGGAAAGCACAAATCCCCGAAAACTGACTCACAAACCAAACCGAGTGCATATTTTGGCGACCAAACCGGTACGACGGCTAGTTAACAACGTTAAGGTTACTAGTAAAGGAAACATTGGTTAAAACGAAGCTAGTTGTATTATTCCTGGGCTGGAATATACACGTCGAATCTATAAATTCGGTGGGACATACACACGCGGCATTTGTTGCGAGCGAGACAAGGAAGAAAAGAATGCGTTACAAGCTATTTCGAATTTCGGTTACACTTTCGATCTTCTATTCGATTTAGTCTTTCATTAACTTATTAATTTATTATTTATTGTTACAAAAACCAACATGAAGCCAAGGAAAATAAATATTACGAATATAACTGTAAATACGTCGATAAATACGTCGCAAGGATTACAAAGCTGCAACAAAATGCTTTCGTGTTGCTGCAAAAAACCCAATATTTGTTGATAATATGTTGATGCTATAATAAGAGTTCTTCGTAAGGAAAATTCGAAACTTTTCCCTAAAGCGATGTGAGTCAAAGCTGCGTAGATTGGCAAAAAAAATTACGAAACCAATCGGAACCTATTAACCTATTCGGAACCTATTTTGAAGCTGAGGTAGCAATAGTGACAAGTTTATTGTTATAGCAGATTAAGATATCGAGTATGACGGACTGCTGGAACATAACTTAGACTTTAAGTCTAAGTTAATCTTTTCATCGACCCCAGAAGGGTTTCCCAGAAAAAAAATTTAATTTTAATATCGATACAAAAACGAAAACGACAATTAATTAATTTAATAAAATTTACTTTTATTTAAAATTTTTATTTTAAAATAATACTACGAATTATAATTTTTAATAATACAAAATAATTTATTAATTTTTTACCAACGAAAATAATTTATTAATTAATTGATCGTCGAATAAATTGATAGTCGAGGCACTGAGTATCTAAAATATTTGTTCACCAATGATACCGAAAACAATATACCCAACCAAATTGAAGGGTATCGCGTCACTTGGCGCTCCGTTGAACAAAAGGCGCCAAAAAAGCATATACGTGCATACATACATCAGCGGATAACGGTGGGAGTCGAAATCGATAAGTTTACTACTGCATCTATTTGTATGTATAACAAATTATTTATTTAGGACAACAAGGACAGTTGGCCATTTGTCATATGTAAGATGGGTTTCAGTTTTAGCGGATTTCTCGGCGGCTTCCCAGAGATTACCGAAGTGAGGTGCTCGTGGCGGTATGAAGATGCTTCTTTGCTGGAGAATGTCTTCTTTCAGTACCATTATTTTGTGGGAGGTTCTCTTATTTGTAAATTGTACAATAAATTGTAAGTCGTCCAACGCTGGATAGAAATGAGTTAGTTATAGGGTCGGCTACGAGTTCTAAATGAATTGCTGTTGAACCAAGGCAGACAAAGATTGATGCATAAGTTGTATATGGTGACTTGCAGTGGTTTCGATACTTCGTTGCGAATGGACTCCATTTAAGCGGTCAGATGGCAAATTTCCCATTACTGGACTCATCATCCATAATTTGTTTGACTACCGGTCAAGCGTTAATGATCTATAATAAGTATGTATTGGTGTGCTTTGCACAGAGTGAAAAGCCGTCCGAATGTTGCTGTTCTGTTATGTAACTGTTGAATAGTTTGGTAGATAATAGGATAAAATAATATTTAATGTTATATGTAAACTAATGAAATTAAGTAGCATCAATACTGTTTAAGGGAAATCATTTTCGATCACAATGTTTTCTGCAGAGCACTTTCTAAACGCAGAAATCGACTAAGGTTTTTTTACTTACATAAATCGGCAATGTTCGGTTACTGCCTGTGTAAAAAGCGGAAATGTGTTGAAACGGAAGTCGAAACGGGAGAGATCGGTCGACTTATATCCTATAAATTACATGTAACAAATTAATTGTAAAGGCCATAACTTTTTATTTTTTTAACATATAAGCATGGATGGTTCAAAATTTATATACGAAATAGGTCTGATACTAAAATACCCATAATAATCTACCAACTATATCTGATATTATTATTTTATATAATAACACACATCCATTTAACTCGAAGAGAAAGAAAAGAGCAGTTTTTTTTTTATGTTGAAATCAGTCATTAACATTAGTTCCTTGCATAAACTTTGAGCCCCAGAGGAGGTGCGGCACCAAGTCGCAAGTGAGTCCGAAATACTGCAGAGGGTGACCGTGCAGGTACGCGATGGACTGAGGCGAGAGCTCAAGCTCGTGTGGGAGTCCTGAACGGTAGGAAGGCCATTTTTGTCAAATGTCTGGCTACCAGTCACCAAGGTGTCACAGTTCTACAGGCGAAAGGGTGAGCCTTTGTGATCAACCCGAAGCAGAGTCCGGCGATCGAGAAAGAGAATCGGAGAACTGGATCCATCGAGATAGATTTGTGCAGAGAGAGCGGCACTGGAAAGCACAAATCCCCGAAAACTGACTCACAAACCAAACCGAGTGCATATTTTGGCGACCAAACCGGTACGACGGCTAGTTAACAACGTTAAGGTTACTAGTAAAGGAAACATTGGTTAAAACGAAGCTAGTTGTATTATTCCTGGGCTGGAATATACACGTCGAATCTATAAATTCGGTGGGACATACACACGCGGCATTTGTTGCGAGCGAGACAAGGAAGAAAAGAATGCGTTACAAGCTATTTCGAATTTCGGTTACACTTTCGATCTTCTATTCGATTTAGTCTTTCATTAACTTATTAATTTATTATTTATTGTTACAAAAACCAACATGAAGCCAAGGAAAATAAATATTACGAATATAACTGTAAATACGTCGATAAATACGTCGCAAGGATTACAAAGCTGCAACAAAATGCTTTCGTGTTGCTGCAAAAAACCCAATATTTGTTGATAATATGTTGATGCTATAATAAGAGTTCTTCGTAAGGAAAATTCGAAACTTTTCCCTAAAGCGATGTGAGTCAAAGCTGCGTAGATTGGCAAAAAAAATTACGAAACCAATCGGAACCTATTAACCTATTCGGAACCTATTTTGAAGCTGAGGTAGCAATAGTGACAAGTTTATTGTTATAGCAGATTAAGATATCGAGTATGACGGACTGCTGGAACATAACTTAGACTTTAAGTCTAAGTTAATCTTTTCATCGACCCCAGAAGGGTTTCCCAGAAAAAAAATTTAATTTTAATATCGATACAAAAACGAAAACGACAATTAATTAATTTAATAAAATTTACTTTTATTTAAAATTTTTATTTTAAAATAATACTACGAATTATAATTTTTAATAATACAAAATAATTTATTAATTTTTTACCAACGAAAATAATTTATTAATTAATTGATCGTCGAATAAATTGATAGTCGAGGCACTGAGTATCTAAAATATTTGTTCACCAATGATACCGAAAACAATATACCCAACCAAATTGAAGGGTATCGCGTCACTTGGCGCTCCGTTGAACAAAAGGCGCCAAAAAAGCATATACGTGCATACATACATCAGCGGATAACGGTGGGAGTCGAAATCGATAAGTTTACTACTGCATCTATTTGTATGTATAACAAATTATTTATTTAGGACAACAAGGACAGTTGGCCATTTGTCATATGTAAGATGGGTTTCAGTTTTAGCGGATTTCTCGGCGGCTTCCCAGAGATTACCGAAGTGAGGTGCTCGTGGCGGTATGAAGATGCTTCTTTGCTGGAGAATGTCTTCTTTCAGTACCATTATTTTGTGGGAGGTTCTCTTATTTGTAAATTGTACAATAAATTGTAAGTCGTCCAACGCTGGATAGAAATGAGTTAGTTATAGGGTCGGCTACGAGTTCTAAATGAATTGCTGTTGAACCAAGGCAGACAAAGATTGATGCATAAGTTGTATATGGTGACTTGCAGTGGTTTCGATACTTCGTTGCGAATGGACTCCATTTAAGCGGTCAGATGGCAAATTTCCCATTACTGGACTCATCATCCATAATTTGTTTGACTACCGGTCAAGCGTTAATGATCTATAATAAGTATGTATTGGTGTGCTTTGCACAGAGTGAAAAGCCGTCCGAATGTTGCTGTTCTGTTATGTAACTGTTGAATAGTTTGGTAGATAATAGGATAAAATAATATTTAATGTTATATGTAAACTAATGAAATTAAGTAGCATCAATACTGTTTAAGGGAAATCATTTTCGATCACAATGTTTTCTGCAGAGCACTTTCTAAACGCAGAAATCGACTAAGGTTTTTTTACTTACATAAATCGGCAATGTTCGGTTACTGCCTGTGTAAAAAGCGGAAATGTGTTGAAACGGAAGTCGAAACGGGAGAGATCGGTCGACTTATATCCTATAAATTACATGTAACAAATTAATTGTAAAGGCCATAACTTTTTATTTTTTTAACATATAAGCATGGATGGTTCAAAATTTATATACGAAATAGGTCTGATACTAAAATACCCATAATAATCTACCAACTATATCTGATATTATTATTTTATATAATAACACACATCCATTTAACTCGAAGAGAAAGAAAAGAGCAGTTTTTTTTTTATGTTGAAATCAGTCATTATCATTAGTTCCTTGCATAAACTTTGAGCCCCAGAGGAGGTGCGGCACCAAGTCGCAAGTGAGTCCGAAATACTGCAGAGGGTGACCGTGCAGGTACGCGATGGACTGAGGCGAGAGCTCAAGCTCGTGTGGGAGTCCTGAACGGTAGGAAGGCCATTTTTGTCAAATGTCTGGCTACCAGTCACCAAGGTGTCACAGTTCTACAGGCGAAAGGGTGAGCCTTTGTGATCAACCCGAAGCAGAGTCCGGCGATCGAGAAAGAGAATCGAAGAACTGGATCCATCGAGATAGATTTGTGCAGAGAGAGCGGCACTGGAAAGCACAAATCCCCGAAAACTGACTCACAAACCAAACCGAGTGCATATTTCGGCGACCAAACCGGTACGACGGCTAGTTAACAACGTTAAGGTTACTAGTAAAGGAAACATTGGTTAAAACGAAGCTAGTTGTATTATTCCTGGGCTGGAATATACACGTCGAATCTATAAATTCGGTGGGACATACACACGCGGCATTTGTTGCGAGCGAGATAAGGAAGAAAAGAATGCGTTACAAGCTATTTCGAATATCGGTTACACTTTCGATCTTCTATTCGATTTAGTCTTTCATTAACTTATTAATTTATTATTTATTGTTACAAAAACCAACATGAAGCCAAGGAAAATAAATATTACGAATATAACTGTAAATACGTCGATAAATACGTCGCAAGGATTACAAAGCTGCAACAAAATGCTTTCGTGTTGCTGCAAAAAACCCAATATTTGTTGATAATATGTTGATGCTATAATAAGAGTTCTTCGTAAGGAAAATTCGAAACTTTTCCCTAAAGCGATGTGAGTCAAAGCTGCGTAGATTGGCAAAAAAAATTACGAAACCAATCGGAACCTATTAACCTATTCGGAACCTATTTTGAAGCTGAGGTAGCAATAGTGACAAGTTTATTGTTATAGCAGATTAAGATATCGAGTATGACGGACTGCTGGAACATAACTTAGACTTTAAGTCTAAGTTAATCTTTTCATCGACCCCAGAAGGGTTTATGTTTACTTGCCCGATGGTAAACGATACTCCTGGAGTTGCAGAACAGATAAGTATTTACAACGTAACCATAAACACTGAAATAGATTGTCCTTCACAGTTTTTTAAAGAAGTTCAGTCGTTAATAGTTAACAATAAAGTAGCAGATGGTTTTTACCATTTGATGTTTAATCCACCCGGACTTAAAAAATCCGGACTGGGGAGTTCGGAAATAAGAAAAATGCTCTGTTAAACAAATAGAAATCAGATTTCGCAACAAACGATGTTTATTTCTGCTTTGGGTTATGGCAGAATGTTCCATTTTCGATCGTTCAATTATATGGCATCTATAGGATATAGTCGGCCGATCCTTAAGAAGTTTGGTAGATCGAATTAGATTGCCCAAAATGGAATCCGTAGAGAGTCCCATCTTTCTAACTTAAAAAACACCAAAGGTATGCCAATTCCGATCGTTCTATGACAGCTGTAGGATATAGTGGGCCGATCCTTATGAAGTTTTTTACTTAAAATGTTTTATCCAAATATACCATGAGTAGAAATCAAAATCCTCTATGTTAAAAAACAACAATGTTATGGCATTTTCGATCAATCAGTTATATGGCAGCTATAGGATATAGTCGAACAATCCCGTTCCGATACTTATATACTGCCTGCAACCAAAGCATAGATGTGTGTAAAGTTTTAACTCGATAGCTCTAAAACTGAGAGACTAGTTTGCATAGAAACAAACAGACGGATAGACATGCTTTTATCGATGCTGCCCAGTCGCCCACCGCATCCTGCAGGTGCGGGAAAGGGCAGCGAACCGGAAGCGGCTAGCAAAATTGGCCAAAATAAATAGTCACACCCACGGTAAAGCAAAATCGGAGAAAACCTCGGAAGAGGGGTTCAAGAAAGTGGAATGGGCCAAAAGAATCCTTCCACTATATGGCGAGACAACCATTGTGGGCCTAGGGCAAGGATCTGGATCCCGGACTTTAAAGAAGCCAAGCCATTTTCTTACTATGTTGCAGAGCTGTAACCCACACCCTCCCACGAAGGACTGGCGGGTCCCACCCACTGGGTGGGATACAAATTTCAATGAAATATTTACATATGGGTAATTCTCTAATGTCGAACGCGACATTCGTACATTCGACAATGAGCCAAGACTGTTTTTTATTTTTACAAAAGTGAATCTAATAGGTCTTGATAAGTTATATAATTGGTGTAAATATTAATTTTGGAAGACTTTTTATTTTTAGAATATTCAAAAAAAACTAGGGCTGTCACAAGCGACACAAAACAGAAGTTACTTTTTCAAAAACCAATTTAATCGCTGATTTTAGCGAAACCTAATGGAAAATTTGTCTGCAATCAATTTTAAAACGTTATTTATTTTTTGATTTTAGTAATTCTTTTTGTTTCACTTAAAATTATTTGGTAGTTTTTTTTAAATTCAATTTTATTGACGTGACATGTCGCACGCGACATTTCCTTCCATCATATTTTTTAAGTTGTTTTTGTACTTGTAAAATAATAAAACGTGAATTTGGAGATTCTAAGTTTAATAAGAATTAATTTAGAGCTAAAAAAAATAAATGTAGGTTTCAAACTTAACAAACAAGGAGGAAAAAAAAAACAGTGTGTGTCTAGGGACAAGCGTGAGGAACGAAGTTCCTTTGGCTTTTTTTCGTTTAGCAGGCATGACGAGATGGAGGTCAATAAAAGAGAAACAGGAGTGAATAAAGGCGAAAAATGATTTACAACATTTATACAAAAATGATTTTTACTTATTTATTCTAGGTATATAAATCTAATCAGTAGGTCAAAATATCACAGGACAAAAATACCACAAAATAAAAAAAAAAAACTTGGAAACAGTGCGAAAAGAGATGAAATGCAATTGAAAATTAAAATTGAAATTAGAAATTGAAAATTGAAATTGAAAACTGAAATTGAAAATTGAAACTAAAAATTGAATGTTGAAAAAATTGAGATTGACAATGAAAACTGAAGATATGAATTACAATTTCAAAATAATCTGTCTGTCGCATTTCTTCAAATAAGAGATAATTTGACGTGTGATATTTTCAGAAGCCAAAAAATTACGGCTTCTCCAGTGTTGTTGATCTGATAATATTTCGTAAATCGATTTTTTGTTTTAAATTTAATTTGAAAATTGAAATTGAAACTTTAAATTAAAAATTGAAAGTGAAAATTGATAATTGAAAATTGAATTTGAACATTGAAATTGAAAATTGAAACTGACCATTGAATATTGAAAAATTGAGTTTGAAAAAAAATTGAAAATATGAATTAGAATTTCATAATAGAATTAGATAATAGGAGATAGAGAGAGAGTAAGGAAAAATGGTTATATCCTCTCACTCTAAGAAGGAGAAGAAGACGGAGAGCCGTTTAACGTTACGTTACGGTTTTTCTCGGCTAGCCCTCTTCCGCTAAACCCATACCGCGCCATAAAAAAATTCGTTCCAATAATATAATTATATGTAATATAATAATATAATTTTTTTTTTTTTTTTGGTGTCATTATTTTTTAAATTTTGACTCCACGGCTTGCAGTTGACTTCATTATTATTTCCTTCATTCATCTGCATTAATAAAAAGCAAATAAAAAATAAAAAAAAAAAAAAAATTTCTTACCATGTCGCACGCGACAAACTTAAAAAACGTTTATAACCGAATGCACTACATACTTATATTTCACAAATTTCTTTGTTTGTGATTTTTTTCAGGGGGTAGGAAAGGCTGAAAAAAAACAGATTTTTTTTTCATTTTTGAGTGAATATATTTATTCAATTTTTTTACACGATAAATGGCTATATTTGGAGAGTATCTAATTGTTTTTTGTTTTTAAGAAATAATGATTATTTATACCGTGACGGGCAGTCGGCCAGAGTCGCATCAAAAAATTATTATCTTGCGGTGCGTAAAGTCTGGTGTTACAGTGTTATCGAAAACAAAAATATTGAATTGATTTACTTAAAATATTAGTTTCCAATTAATTTTTGGCGCGGTTTTAAAGTCGGAGGTACCATTTTTACACAAAAATTAGCCCATTATTGCCCGTAAAAATGGTAAAAAAAAATTTTAAAAAAGCGTTCGTTCATCCGCAAGTATTTATTGTATAAACGATGTGTGAAAAATTTTATTTAGATCCGAGCATTAATTTTAGAGTTACGTTACGCATCGAGTTGGAAAAAATTGTTTTGAAAAAAACGCGACTAACGTTTTAAAAGCAATTGAAAGTATATGGTGAGAAAGAAACTAGAAAATCAGTATCTCAGCGAGCTTTAGTCCATTCGACATGAAACTTTCACAGGATATTCCTGAGATAATGTTCTATTACATAACCAATTTTTGAAAAAACTCAAACCATCCTGCCCCCTTAATAATTAATCAAAATTAGTATCGTGATGTGATTTAGTGGAAAAATAAATTTGTAGAATTGACGCATTTAAAGTTAACTTATCGACGCATACAATGTAAATAAGGTATTTTATTAAGTTCAAGATCAATGCGAAATTAAATTTTTCGGTTACTAAACATATAAAAATTGAATACTTTTTGCTAATGCAGTTTTTGTTATGAATGGTAAAAATAAAAGTTTACCGGAAATGTAGGGGCCAAAAGTTCTTAAAACAATTTAATTTTTGTTATCGGTGAAATATATGTACGTACATACGTGCATATGTACATATATGTTCTAAAGTCATATTTCGTTAATCGAATAAATAGCTTTGTGTTTGTCAAAACAAAATAAAATGGGATCTCTGACATAAGTCTTATAGTGAACATATTTTGCATACATGAAAAGTCGTAACAAAACTTTAGCCGTTTGTTATGCCGCGATTTTTTCGTTAAAAAGCAAATTATCCTATATTTCAAAAGGGTGGGACTAAAAATTTCGTTAATACATACATACATACAAATAGAAAACCTGTTTTTACAGACTGTGCAAAACAATTTACGCGGGCAACACGCGTGCGTGAGATTGGTTAAGCATCGATTTTTTGTATATTTAAGGCTTACATTATGGTAGAATCTTACTTTTGACTTCAGAACATTTTTGTGGGTTTCTTAAAAAAATAGTAAGCAGAATGGGTGCTTACTTATCGCAGCCAAAAACAGATAAGGCATCAACAGATGAATTTAATGAATTTCTTACTGTTGGAACAAGTTCAATGCAAGGATGGCGAAACAGTCAAGAGGTAAAAGAAATTTTAACAGTTAGTTTTAAAATAATCAAATATATTGTATTGTACTCTAGGACGCCCACAACTCAATTTTAAATTATGACAAAAATACATCTTTTTTTGCTGTATATGACGGTCACGGCGGCGCCGAGGTTGCACAGTACTGCGCTGATAAGTTTCCAGAGTTCTTAAAAGGTCATAATTCGTATCAACTTGGTCAATTAGAAGAAGCTCTTAAAGAAGCTTTTTTAGGATTTGACAAAACATTGCTTGATCCACCAGTGGTCTCTTTACTAAAAATATTGGCTGGCGAGCATAATCTCGTCGATGCGGATGCCGAAGAGGAAGAAGATGACGATGTGGAAGACTTAATTGAACTACGAGAGGAAAGCCATTTGCCTTTAAACGAAGTTTTAGAGAAATATAAAGGGCTTCCACAAACCCATGATTTGGTAAAGATGCAATCAGATTCCAATGAAGGATTCAAACATCAATCCCCATATTTACGGGGACGCAGAGCTGCAGCAGTGGCTGCAGAAGCAGCAAATAAAGCTGTAATGGACCCCTTATCCAGACCAGAAGGTTCCTCTACTTCAGCTGCAGCAGCCGCTGCACTTGCCGGTATTGACAATTCCAGTTCAAACCAATCTGTAAGGATTTTAGAAAAGGGTGCGGATATCAGTAAAACTAATGCTAATATAACTGAAGATTGTGTTATTGCAAAACCTCACAAAAGTAATCAGAATGGGTGTGTAACTACCTCAGAGGTTAAGTGTGAGGGTGACTCTAACAACAAAAATGTAACAAATATCGAAGGATCTCTTGAATCCGGTTGCAACAAAATTGAAAAATTAAAACCAAATGGCACCGAAATAACCAATATTATGTATTCTTCGTCTAATAAAGAATCGGAAAAACTAATGAATGAGATGACCACGTTTCCCTCAGAGGAGGAGTCCACAGATGATGATGATGACTACGCAGAAAATGATAAAAACGCGGATATCTTAACTGAAGAAAGTTCTGATGACGATATTGAATCGACCAACAATGATGAGGAGAACGAGGTAAGAATATAGCCACTTGGATGGGTGGTTTATTTTTATAATTCCTATTTTGTTATTTTCGGCACGATTACGTACGTTATTCTCCCGTGTAAAAGGGATTAGGTAACTTTATGGTTATATTTATATTTTTGACTAGAATCAACAGTCAAGTCGATAAAAATAATAAAAATTAATTTTATATTTTATATGCCTCTCAAATGTCTCTCCATATTACATTTTTTATTCCTGCTTATTATTATTAAATGACAAATAACACATGCCGAAAGCAAAAAATCTCCACGCATAATTTCACATGCTCCAAACCTTTGGGCTCCTCTCATGACTTTTTATACCCTTGCAGAGGGTATTATAATTTTGGTCAAAAGTGTGCAACCCAGTGAAGGAGACATCTTCGACCCTATAAAGTATATATATTCTTGATCAAGATCACCTCCTGAGTCGATATAAGCATGTCTGTCTGTCTGTCTGTTTGTTTCCACGCAAACTAGTCTCTTAGTTTTAGAGCTATCGAGTTGAAACTTTGCATACATCCTTCTTTTCTTTGCAGGTAGTATATAAGTCGGAACGGCCGGGATCGGTCATCTATATATTATAGCTTCCATATAACTGATAGATCGGAAATGCCATAACTTGGTTGTTTTTCAAGTTAGAAGCATGGGAGTTTCAATGGATTCCTCTTTGGGCAATATAATTTAATATGCCAAATTTCATAAGGATCGGCCGACTAAATACGATCTGCTATATATCTAATAATATAAGATGCGTGGCGCCACCTAGCGGACTGCGACTCAACTGCAAGGGTATATAAACTTCGGCTCCGCCCGAAGTTAGCTTTCCTTTCTTGTTGAAAATATAAGATTAAAAACTATTTTTTAAGAAAAAATAAACTTAAAGAGTATGCATGTGTTGTATCCTTAGCTCCGCGATAGAGGCAGCTTATGAGGAAATCACGAACAATTATTCTAATTTGGCTTTGCCTATGCTGGGAGCAATATGACTATGATCTTCCTATATCAAAGAGTTATCCAACATCAAAGGAACCAGAAAAATGGGAATGAGCATCCATTTTTATACCCTTGCAGAGGGTATTATAATTTTGGTCAAAAGTGTGCAACGCAGCGAAGGAGACATCTCCGACACTATATATTCTTGATCAGGATCACCTCCTGAGTCGATATGGGCATGTCCGTCTGTCCGTCTGTCCGTCTGTCTGTCTGTCTGTTTCTACGCAAACTAGTCTTTCAGTTTTAAAGCCATCGAGTTGAAACTTTACACACATCTATGTTTTGGTTGCAGGCAGTATATAAGTATCGGAACGGGATTGGTCGACTGTATAGTCGAGCTGCCTATAGCTGCCATATAACTGATTGATCGGAAATGCCATAACTTCGTTGTTTTTAGTTAAAAGGATGGGAGTTTCAATGGATTCCTCTTTGGGAAAAATAATTCGAAATTCAAATTCTTGTAACGGCGGACTGCCACCAAACGTTTACAATGGCCAATTATATCTAATAAACTAAATTCGTTCAAATCGAACTAACATTTTGGAGTTTTTCTGAAGGAAAATCAATTTTTTTTTCTTTCAGTTCCCTCGATTTGACAGAATTTTGTTTTCCAGATATAATTTGGCTTTTTCAAGCTTACCTAAACTCCTATATCCAAATATACCCAAATATTTGAAAAAACAATTTTGAGCCTCTGAATCACGGTTTTTGTAAGTTGCACGCATCATAAACAATTTAAAATATTTTGAAATTTTACTATATCTTTTTTATATTTTGTAAATACACTGATCCTAGATTAAGACGTTATTTCCCCACCTTTGTACGGCTATCTCAGTATGTCTTTATGAACGTGTGGATCTCGGAGTCTATAAGAGAAATTTTTGTTTCGTATTTCAAAAGATAAATTTGTTTCGTATTTTTTATCATTCTCCCAAATTTCATCTTCATCAAAAAATTTCAAGTTATTGTAGCATTTTAAAAAGTTGTTGACAAATTTTTAGAGGTTTTATCTAATTACGATAAAAGTAAAAAAGTTGCACCAATATATGATATTAAAAATTTGTATCTTGATTTATTTTATAGGACGATGATGATGCAAGCGATGACGAGATGGATGAAGATCAAATGGCCAATGATAACTTTTGTGCCAATATGATAGAAGAGCCAGGAAAAGATAGTGGATGTACGGCTGTGGTTTGTCTATTGCATGGTCGCGAACTTTTTGTGGCAAATGCAGGAGACTCCCGTTGCGTTGTGTCTCGTAGTGGACGAGCTATTGAAATGAGCATTGATCATAAACCAGAAGATGAAGCAGAGGCTACGCGTATCGTCAACGCTGGTGGTCGTGTCACCCTTGATGGACGTGTTAACGGTGGTTTAAATTTATCAAGAGCCCTTGGTGATCATGCCTATAAAACAAATTTGGAATTGCCTGCTGAGGCCCAAATGATATCTGCATTACCAGATGTTAAAAAATTACTTATTACGCCAGAAGACGAATTTATGATATTGGCTTGTGATGGTATATGGAATTATATGTCCAGTGAGGAGGTTGTCGAATTTGTTCGTTTAAAATTAAAAGACGAAAATCGGAAATTATCCCAAATTTGTGAAGAAGTAAGTATTTTTTATTATTTTTTATGTTTGTATTATAGCCAAATATTTTTCTAGCTTTTCGATAATTGTTTAGCGCCAAACACGATGGGCGATGGAACTGGTTGTGACAACATGACTGCCGTAATTGTGAAATTCGGGAAAAAGCTCCACGAATTGGAGACATCAATCAATCAGACAGACGTTGGAAACGATTTAGTAAACATGTGCAAAGGAAATACAAACACCATAAATAAACAAAGCTTTCTTAAACGGTGTGCGTCACCAGATGCAGTTGCAGGAGTCAGTGCTTTAAATAATTCCAATAAACGATTAAAGACTGAAGACCGTGTTTTGGAACCAGTTGACACTGCCTCTGAATTTGTAAGTGGCAATTCAGACAGCCAAACTGAAAGCACCGCCGTGATTAATGCAAATGAAATAACTATAGCTGTGTCGCCATCTTAATGTATTTACATGTCAATTGATTATAATTTGCACTTGGCGAATAAATTTCACTATTTATTGAAAGCATGCAGGCGTACATAAATAAATATCTTTGTATACTTATACCAGAAAAAAATATTTTGTTTTAATTTTTAGCGTCGGTTTTTTTGATAACACAGGCCGACAATTTCCAACATTTTTTTTCCTCCACGAATAATTTTACCTGCTCCATAACCTTTAGGCTCCCCTAAACCAAAGTCCAGAACAAACATAGGTTCTATCACCCACAGTTTCGGCGGTACACCTAAGAGAAGAAATCGATCAAATTTTACCATATATTGAATTATGTAGGCCGTGTAATGGCCATGACCATCATTGTTTCTAGAACATATCATTTTTAAAATGTATGTGTACCAACTAAAATGAAAAAATGGTATCTAGCAGTTACCATATCTTTGGAATAAGCATCCAAAGTTGAAATCTCAGATTTTCTACATTAATTTTTGGTCTTCTATGATTTTTCCCCAAACATTTTTCTATGGAAGATTTTTATTTTCTTATTGAAATCAGTAGATTATACCATGTTTTAATTTTGGCTTTAAGGAAAAACTCGAAATAATTTGATTGAATTTATTATAGGTGGTTAAACAATATTATTTTCAATTAAATTGGAGTTTTTAATCTAATATTTTAAAAAAGTCATGGCTTAGGTCACTAACCATACAACATATGTTGTATGGTTAGTGCTTAGGTGTACCGCGGAAACTGTGGGTGGTAGAACCTATGTTTGTTCTGGACTTTGCTTCAGGGGGCTTAAAGGATATGGAGCAGGTGAAATTATGCGTGGAGGTTTTTTGCTGTTGGCCTGTGTAATTAACAAATTTCAGTACAAATATAATTGAGAAAGATCGCTTTTCTTGGGCAGATATATTATATACTTTTTGTGTATTTCGAATCTAATTTTTTGGCTTTGTCTATTTATTTTGGTTTTTCTTCAGTTGTGCACGCGTTTTCGTGTGATTTGGGAATTATGATTTTTTCTTAAAAATGTCAAAATTATCTTCTTTTCCAAATGATCAGTTCATTATTTTTTGAGATACCGTGTCCGCTGCATCTAAAAATGTGGTTTTGAGAAAAAACGTTCAAAGTTTTCAAGTTACAGTTGCGGGCTTGATAAACGCCATATAAAACGTGAAATTTTGAGAAAACATTTGTTAAATTTTGTACTTTAGGATAAAAAAATTTCAAAAAATTTTTTTTTTTAATTTATGAATGCTTTAAAGGGGTATTTAAATAGTGTTCTTTTTAATTCTTTGTTTAAGGGGCATGCGCACTTGTAATTTTCAAAAAAATCGAATTTTTTTTTTTGCATTTTCTTAAAGTGTATATATTTAGAAATGTGTTCACAAAATTTTGAAATGATCCGGTGAAAATTCATTGAGATACACATGTTTAAAGGTAGGGGCGTCCGGTTTATCTAATAGGGAGTTGAAACTTTAAACACGTTTTTCTCAAAACTACGTTTTTGAAGTCGGTGACCACTCTTACTCGAAAACTAGTGACCCGATTGTCTTGAAATTTAACATGCTTTTTTTTTATACATAATAATCTAGTACTTATTTGAAGGATTGATTTTTTTATGCAAAACTTTTTTTTTTACAGCTGAAAAACTACCGCTTTTTTTAACGAAAAACGATTGTTCAACTTTGATAGGTCGCCATTTTGTTGAATATTTTTTTTTAATATCCATCGATTAAGTACTAGATAAACTTTTAATAAATGTAAATCCGCTTAATTTTTGGATTTCAAACGATCCAGATTTTCACAGTCTTGGTCACCGCGACCCGTGTTTTTCAGACGGACGTCACTTCGACGGGGCATAGCTTTGAAACTGCTCAATATATTCTACTATTTTGTTTTTCAAATTTAAGTTAAAAAAATGATTTACTTTCACATAATAAAGCGATATTTAAAAAAAATTCAATAGTTTACGAGAAAAAAAATCGGGAAAAATGTCTATTTTTTGGCGCTCCAACTGCGCATGCCCCCTTAATCTTAAGAGAAAGGATTCCTACGGTGTGAAAATATTTTGAAATTTTTTCCAATATATTTTCCCGATATTTTGAAAAAATTTCTTGCAATTGTGAAACGCAGAAAAAGATTTCCTACCCAATAAAGTATATTTATTCTAGATCAGGATCTCCTCCTGAGTCTGTTTCTACGTGTACTAGTCTCTCAGTTTTAAAGCTATCGACTTCAAACTTTGCCCACATCGTTCTTTTCTTTTCACTCAGTAATATATTGGAATAGCTTTGATCGGATGACTTTATCCTATGGATGCCTTATAACTGATTGATCGGTTATGACCTAACTTTGGTGTTTTTTAAGCTATAAAATGGGTGTTAAGAGGAGTCCCTTAAATAATGGTGTTACTCCAATGAGTTCCGTTTCAAAACTGTTTTTATTTCATACACTTCTCTTACAAGAAAGATACATGAAAACCTTAAATCTATTTAAAACTATTTATCAACGGACTGCACGCTGACATGCTATGTGACCCTTTCTAAAGTGCACCACATAAGTCATCGTTTAGACTGCAGGAGATCGTTTTCAAACCAAGCTGTTAATCACCTATTCCCATGGGTCCGATCTCTTGACATTCTATGTTTGGAATTCGTATCGTGCTCAATCCTTGAACATTCTGCAAAGGTCCACAAAAAAGGTGTACATTTTATATATTTTAAATTCATTATTTTATCCTTTGATAACGCTAGATAGCGGACTATATGTATATGTATATGTGTATTTCTGTTTTTGTATTAAATTTATAAATTTATTTTTTCAATATTAGAAAATATTATTATTATAATTCTTCGATAACAATATGTTGTTAATTATATCATTCTATTACATATATTTTAATATTTTAACATTGTTTAACATTGCATATTATATTAGGTCCCATGTTTAACTTAATGTTTGAACATCCTGCAAGGGGCCACAAAAGTGCTTGACTTGTGTTTACATTTTTAAATTAATTATTATTTTCATTCGATTTTTTAGTGGACTGTAATTTTTAATTATTTTGTTTCTTATTTTTTTTTTTTTAGATATAGCTTTTCTTTTTTTTTTTGATTGATTACTTATATGTATAAACCCATTACATTATACAATTAACATACAAAATAAACTTTTTTTTTTAAACATTCGGCATTGGGGTTGGGAATGCTATAGCCATCAATTGTCTTCTCGACTTTAATTTTCTTAAATAGGATATAATAAGTACAGTTATGATTATCATTACCAAAATTAATGAGCTATGACCTGACACATGATGAAAGTCGATATTTTTCAAATTTAAATTTTGTGCTTTCAAATCTTCTATTCGTTTGGGCAGGTGAGTTATTTCTGCTGTATGATTCATAACAGGAGGCTTTAGAGGGTCCCAAGCAATTCTCGGAGTCTCGTTTATTTCTCCTATATAAGCCGAAGCTAATGCTTCTTTACTTTCCTAGAGGCCACCTCGCTGGATGGCAACTATCATTTTTTAATATAACTATTTGACCTTCTTGTATATTCGAAGAATTTCTTCTCCATTTGTATCTTTGTTGCAAAGTATTTAAATAATCATCCGGATCTTTTTTAGTAACTTTTTTTAAATTCGTTTCACCTATTTTTGTTTCTAAGTCATTGATGTCTTTGTTTGTGCACGATACTGGTTGCTACGATTGAATTACTACCCCTGGATTTCGTGCATCCTGACACTGTCCATCCAAAGATAGTTTTTTGCCCAAGAAGCATACCCTATTTGGTTATCTCCGGAAGTAAAATTTGTGGATAGAAATCCGATCCACCATGTCAATTCGACCAGGTTTGTCGAAATTTCGATCCGCTAAATAGAATCTTTTCCAATCCGACTTATTTATAAAAATTTTATTTGTGGGAAGACTTTTCATTAATTTTGGTAAAACAATTGCGTTTGTGCTCACTTCTTTTAAATATTTCATATTATGATTGTCAATTTTAATTTGTGATTTGAAACACAGGCACCTGTTGCTGATACTCCACTTATTTCAGTGTGCGCTTTTATTTTTGGCAACTTAAGCTTTTGTGCCTCTTCTTAAGAAATTAGAGTGCTTTGTGACCCATTGTCAATCAATGCTCTAAATTTCCCGAATTTACCATCTTGACCTTTATCTGAACATACGCCGTGGCCAACAACGCTGGTTCAGAGGTCATGCATGTATTTACATTCTCTTTTTTAAAATGCAACATGCTATGGTGTAATTTTTGACAATACGAGCATACTAGCTCGCTTGTACATTTTGTGTTTGAACTGTGCTTCAAACATCTATAACACACATTCAATCTTTTAACTATATTTGATTTTTCTTGTGGACTTAATGCTTTAAATTTATAGCAAACAATTAATTGATGCCCGGGGATTTTGCACATCGGGCATGTGTGGTTATTTGTGTGATTATTTTGTAATATTTTTCTAGTTGGTAACTCATTTCCAACTGATGTCAACGAACTATGCCGTTGATCTAAAAATTCTATGACATATTTCAAATTTTGGATGTCATTTGACTTTTTTACTTGACCCTCATATTGTTGCAGAGCCTCAATAGTAAATTTCTTTATAATAATATCAATCAATCAGGCGATTCAATTGGTCTGAAAATATTTTTTTATGATTCTCATACCTTTTTATGAGCAACTCCCAGGTTGCATCATAATTATTGCCTGAGCCAAGAATTGCCTGTGCTTCCCCTTTTAGAGCACTTTTAAGGTAGCTTAGCTTCAAGGATGGACTTAAATCCATTCTTGAATGCACAAGCTCCTTGAATAACTCATAAAAATGGTCCCAATCTTTGGAGTTTCCAAAGAAACTGGGAACCTCAATTTTTGGTAGGGTAGGTAGTTCATCCATTTTAGGATTACTACCTTCTACCTTTTCTAATCGACCTACTTCGATTTTATTATTCATGAAATCAATGTGTATTTCAACATCTTCTCTGAGCTCTATTATTTTGGGCATATATTTATTATTTAGCCCTTCAATATTTATTAAATCGGACACTGTTTCTACTCTGCTAAGAAACATTTTTAATTTTTTAATTCTTTTCGGAAAGGTTTTAGCTTTTCTGGATTTCTATATAAGTTTGCTCGAGGTAATCCTCGAGATTCTTTATAGCACCCTCAAGCCTAGAAAAGAGCTCATCCTGGCCAATAATATTTTTAATTTTTTCCTTAGCGGACTTGAATTTTGATAGCATGCTATCGAAATGATTTTTAGTAAAATATTCGTGCTGTACAGCACCAAGTTGAACCAAATGATTATGGTTCGTACAGGCTCTAAGCTCGATATTTTTAAGTGACTTCCTATCCTCTTCTAAATAAGAATTTTTTGCGAGAAGCGCATCTACTTGCCGGGTGAGACGCACCTGGGCTTCTATAATAGCTATTTTTTCTTTTGTTGACATATTAACTTTTTTTTTTTAATTAAAATTAAATTTAAGTTATAAAACTAAAAAGTTATAAAACTAAAAGACCAAACTTGCCGATGACTATAATTGCTGCTGTTGGTTCGATGATTTTGTTGTCGCTGCGCTGTTGATGCAGCTTCTCCTTGGGGTGTTGTCACTGCTGCTGGCTGATGTTGCTGTTTATGTTGGTGTCGCTGCGGATGTTGCTTCTGCGCCACTGTTGCTGTTGCTTCGGCTGATATTGCTCCTGATGTGCTCCTGCTTGGGGTGTTCACTGCTGCTGTGACTGATGTTTTTTCTGCTAGTCACGGCTGATGCTGTTGCGGAAGTTTTTTATACCCTTGCAGAGGGTATTATAATTTTGGTCAAACGTGTGCAACGCAGTGAAGGAGACATCTCCGACCCTATAAAGTATATATATTCTTGATCAGGATCACCTGCTGAGTCGATATAAGCATGTCCGTCTGTCCGTCTGTCTGTCGGTTTCTACGCAAACTAGTCTCTCAGTTTTAGAGCTATCGAGTTGAAACTTTGCACACATCCTTGCAGGTAGTACATAAGTCGGAACGGCCGGGATCGGTCGACTATATCCTATAGCTGCCATATAACTGATTGATCGGAAATGCCATAACTTCGTTGTTTTTTAAGATAGAGGGTTGGGACTTTCCACACATGTTATATTTGATCCAACATATCTTATGTACAAAATTTCATAAGGATCGGCCGACTATGTCCTATAGCTGTGGCTGCGGACTGTGACTGAACTGCAAGGGTATATCAACTTCGGCTCCGTCCGAAGTTAGCTTTCCTTTCTTGTTTTTTGTTGATGTTTTCCGATTTTTTTTTTTTTTTTTTTTTTTAAGTTCTATTTATTTATTTATTATTATTTTTTTTTAAATTTCTTTTGTCCACAATCAAGTAATCACAATTACTTTTTCTTTTTAACTTTTCCGATGTACGCCAACACGTACGTCGGATACGCCAACACACCAATTTAATTTTTCTATATATATTTTAATATATATTTTTTTTTATTATACCGGTGTCGTTCCGGAACAAACACGATAGAAGGAAACAAAAATATTTATTTATTTTTGTTTTTCCTTTCTATTCAATTATGCTCATTGGCATTCATATTATTTAATTCTCTGTGTTCCTTACCTCTTGGGGGGAAACAACAGAAGACTACGATATTTAAACTGGGCTCTTTTTTACCCAGATTGCAGCCTTATTTTTAAGCTACCCTGGGCTGAGAATTTTAATTTTTTTTACAGCCACTTATAGGTGCCAGTTTTTAAATCTGTTAAATCTGAGTCTCTTACCATAATGGTGTTACTCCAATGAGTTCCGTTTCAAAACTGTTTTTATTTCATACACTTCTCTTACAAGAAAGATACATGCAACTGTTTCTTCTTCATCCTCGTCCTTGCAACTGCGACAGTAGTCGTTTTAGGGTGTGTTCATGGTGACTCC
Organism: Drosophila ananassae; assembly: GCF_017639315.1. NCBI lineage: Eukaryota > Metazoa > Arthropoda > Insecta > Diptera > Drosophilidae > Drosophila > Drosophila ananassae. The sequence continues at coordinate 20,128,348 of NC_057929.1, read as the reverse complement.
GATAGCAGTGCTGATGCGGTCCTTAGTTAAATTTTTATTCCGTTAGATCTCAACTAATTCAGGTTTATATTTAGTGTATAAAAATCAGTTAAAGGCTGCTGTTAAATCATTAACGTTTTCCACATTTTTTACGTATATCGGAGGTGGTTTGACTTCTGTTTTCGGTGCATTGGAAGTGGGTGATAATCATACTAAAATCCTAAGTTAATTTAAAAAAAGTTTAAATTCTTTTAAAACAAGAAAGGAAAGCTAACTTCGGGCGGAGCCGAAGTTGATATACCCTTGCAGTTCAGTCGCAGTCCGCTAGGTGGCGCCACGCATCTTATATTATTAGATATATAGAAGATCGCATATAGTCAGCCGATCCTTATGAAATTTAGCAAATCAGATTATTTTGTCCAAAATAGAATCTGTACCAAGTCCCATCTTTCTAACTTAAAAAACACCAAAGTAATGCCAATTCCGATCGTTGTATGACAGCTATAGGATATAGTCGGCCGATCCTTATAAAATTTTGTACATAAGATATGTTGGTCAAATATAACATGTGTGGAAAGTCCCAACCCTCTATCTTAAAAAACAACGAAGTTATGGCATTTCCGATCAATCAGTTATATGGCAGCTATAGGATATAGTCGACCGATCAAGGCCGTTCCGACTTATGTACTACCTGCAAGGAAAAGAAGGATGTGTGCAAAGTTTCAACTCGATAGCTCTAAAACTGAGAGACTAGTTTGCGTAGAAACTGACAGACAGACGGACAGACGGACATGCTTATATCGACTCAGGAGGTGATCCTGATCAAGAATATATATACTTCATAGGGTCGGAGATGTCTCCTTCACTGCGTTGCACACTTTTGACCAAAATTATAATACCCTCTGCAAGGGTATAAAAATTTGTTTTGCTTATTTTTGAAGAAATGAATGTTTCTGAAGGAATGTGTCAAAATAAACACAAGAAAGGAAAGCGAAATTCAAGTGGAGCCGATCTGATCGGATAAATATCGCAAATGTTGGTGTCGCTTTGGTTAGAGTTGTTGTGTTGATCCGCCACATTGTTCTCCTCTTTTTTAGTGGGACCGAATAACATGAACTTAAATCCCAAAGCTACCGTTACATATAATACTGGGTTCTATCGGCGCTAAGTTTAAACTTGACTAACTATCGATAACCCTAATCCGTTCCAAGAATTTCATTATGCAATCAAAAAATATTTATTTATTTTTCTTTAAAACACAAAAGTTTTGTCATTTCCAATCATACACTAATAACAGCTATTAGATATATACATAGCTATATCATATAGCTATATTATATAGTCGACTGATCACCGTTCCGTCTTCTATATTGCGTACAAAGAAGAGAAGGGCGTGCAAAATTTGGATTCGATAGTTTTTAAACTAAAAGACTAGTCCGCGTAAAAAATTACTAATAAAATTAAAGATAAACGGCCATGTTCATATCGACTCAGGAGGTGATGCTGATCAAGAACATATATACATATAACAACATATAAGAACATATATATACTCTTTATCTTTAAACGGACACATTTGTTCACTGAGTTATTATCAAATCTTTTATTTGTTAACTTTAAACAATCTGGTTTATAAAAACCAATTTTTACTTTTCAAACATCCGTATCGCTTTGCGTGTTCAGTGATATATTTGGATGTAGAATAATAATTTTATTAATTTTCTTCCACAAATAGCAAATAATATTCTTTGCAGTTTACTAACCCACACTAAGCGGTCTCTTTAATCACCCTTTTTAATTTCCCTCGTACAGTGGTTCAAGGTACGCCTATAATAAAAACAACAAAATATTAATAAATAATCATGGACTTTAAACTTTTCTGTGCGTTGAAGTCTTATAATATGACAATCTCCTCATCCCAGCCTACAATCCACTGCTGGCTCTGTGAAAACGTTTTATACGCTCAATGTGCCGGTTTCGGCATCAGTTTCGGATGCCGTTTTACGTAGGTCTGGTCTCCACTTTTGCTGTGACGGTTGTCGTGCTGATCAGGATGAAATGAGATCGTTCATGAGCCAGACTAAAAGTGGATTCAAAGAGTTGATTGGCGGTTTTCGTAAAATCAATGACCAACTCTGAGAAAGATTTCTCAGAGAAAGAAACAAATCTCTTTTAGTGATCTGCTTGTGGCGAATAATCTTCAGCCTACTCAGGCGATAATTATGCAGCCACTTATATCTCTGGCCACCCCAACGGCCGGACCTGAGAAAAATTCGGCTTCCGAATATCTCAGAATAAATGAGCAATGGTCTAATATGTCCTCCGTGGCATCGCTTCAAGTGATATCACCCGACCCAATAATTCAAACACCCTTAAGACTCACCTAAAGTCTACACTCGCTGGCTGCCTACTTATTCCGGCGTCTAGGACTTCTTTTGATTGTCTTTCGACTTCTCCTCTCAATTAGCAGGGGGTAGATAAGTGAGTAGATAGGTTCATGAGTTCTGGTTCGGATTTCGGCAAAACAGTAGTGTCTACAGCCTCGCCTCGTGAAAGTGGTTGGAATATATACGCATAGTCTTGGACCAACTCTTCTAGTGCGTTCTTGACAGACTGGGAATGTTCGCCATCGATTAGCGCTTTGATGATTAAAGAAAACTTTGCTAAAAGAGGCAACTTCATTCCGGGAGATAAGATGAGAAAATCGTTTTCTCTGTCTATGTGTGCTTTCATTTGATTGAGGGTACCATCTCCGATGATTCCGTTGAAAGTTTCTAAGCCAGGGAATACAAGGTGCGTTCCAAAGTAAACAGGACTTTTTGAATCTAGCGGCCTCTAGTGGCGCCATTTATATGTCAACTGGTGCGTTAGAATCTGCTAACCGTTATCGACTTCCAGTAAAATTGCATAAAATTTCATCTATTGGAAGTGAGGTTATTGAGTTTTAAGTTTCAGTAAGTTTTTTTCATCGGTGCAAAAATGAGCTTCAAACAAAGAGCCAACATTAAATTTTGTTTTAAAATTGGTAAAACTTTTACCGAAACGTTTCAATTGATGAAAAAAGTTTATGGGGATAATTGCCTATCCCGTAGCAGAGTGCACGAGTGGTTTCAACGTTTTCAAAGCAGCCGTGAGGACATAAATGACGATGAATGTGTGGGCCAACCAAAATCCGTGATCACCGAAAATTCCATCGAAACTGTGCGTGAATTCATAAAAAATCAGCCGAAATCATCATTGAAATTCATGGAAATAGAATTGAACATCTCCAAAAAATCGACTCATCGCATTTTGACCGAACATTTGGGCTTACAAAAGGTGTGTGCACGGTTTGTTCCGCACAAATTGACTGACGTCCAAAAATTGCTCAGAATTCAACATTCGAAGGACATCATTAAAGAGGCAAAAAAAGACCCGAACTTCCTTTGCAAGATTATGACTGGTGACGAAACGTGGTGTTTTCAATATGATCCCGAAACGAAACGCCAGAGTGCTGAATAGAAGGCGCCGGACGAGCCGAAACCCAAAAAATCGAGCCTGGAGAAGTCAAAAGTGAAGACAATGCTGATTTTTTTTATGATTCCAAGGGTATTGTTCACAAAGAATTTGTTCCACCCGGCCAAAACACTAATGCGGTATTCTTCTACCTTGGAGTTTTGAAGCGTTTGGTGCGACGTATTCGATGTGTTCGGCCCGAATATCGCGAAGATGGATGTTGGCGTTGGTTGCACGATAATGCGCCGTCTCATCGATCGACGCTTGTGACCGACTATTTGACCAAAAATCTAATTTTAGCTAAAACAATCGTTCGACATACTTTTGGCCCTTTATCGGCCATTTACTCTCCTTTTCAGAAGGAGATTATTTTGAATAAAATAAATTGATTTTGCCGAAAAAACTATTTGTTCTGTCTCTTTTTTTTTTAAAAGCTGTTTGCTTTGGAACGCATTTTGTATATAAAACTAGTACTTTTACTACTAGTTGATAGGTTTGCTACCGTCACCGATTTTGGGACGGATTGAATCGATCTATGAGGAATTTAGTCTCCTCCTTCGTACTTTACTCTATGTATGGTACACTAGAGAGGCAAAAAGTTTTAGCCCCCTGCATCCATTTCAAGGGTGCCGTTCCCATTGACCTCCATACTCGTTTACTGAGTACCCAAATTTGATCTGCTGGCCAGTCTTTTATAGGTTCGGTTCGGGGTTGGTATTCGTAGATGCGGTTCATGTACGGGCAGCAGAAGTATGGTACAGTTTCTGCGCCTTCCTAAAAGGATTCGAGCCAGGTGAGCTGTACGGACGGCGCTTGCCTACGAAGCCGCTTTCCAGGCCCCAATTGGTACGGCTGTCCCGACCTATTTGATTCCATTTTGATTCCCTTAGCCGGCCTGAATTCCTGGAGTCGTTGAAAACACCGTAAACTCCAGCTGAACTATAATTCTATTTTGCGGCTCTTGCAGAACCGGCCATTGACTAAGAAGGTGACGAATATCTTGGGGTTGGGTTGTGCAGTAGCATAGCGCGATGCGCCAATTGCCTGATATGGTTGAGAAAACCGATGTATGGCCAGGGCTTGTCTCCTATAAAGGATACATAAGACTAGGCCAAATGAGATCTAATTGCTCAGTTCCCAATGCATGCATATAGCCCACCTCCCGTCCAATCAACCGAATGACGCTGCCGCATAACGTACGGCACATTCGAATCGCTGGGATACATCCGAGAAGGTTTAAGAGAAGAGTAGGAGTAAGATATCACTAGGAAGAGTGTTGCACAGATAAGGCGTTTAGTGGAGCAAAATTTACAATATGTGGTAGAGACCATTGTAGTCCGAACATAATGCCCTGAACGGATCGTGTTGGGCATATGTGAAACTGCAATGGCTGAGGAATAGAGGACAAAAGTTTCTAGTCCTACTATATAAATATATAAGCGTGTTAGTAAATGCTGGCTGTCTACATTTCCATAAATAAGATTATATAGAAACATGACACCCAGCATCGTTCTATTTGTTAATGATGGTAAGTTGATTAATAAAAGTCTACTATGAAAAGATCCTGTTGATAGTGTACCTGTCGTTCACCTGTCGAATATCCAGCGGCTTTTAATAAAATTGTCCAGATAGTTTAAGAGCACGAGTATCAAGAGGAAATTAAAAATATTCGAAAAACCTGGTTGTTAGCCCAAGTCTACAGAAGCTAGATCCATTTGTCCATGAAGCTTCTCAGGCTGGGCTTACCTTTTCGTTGTTGCGGGTCGGGGGGCGACTAGCTAATGCTCCTATATCGTACGATGCCAAGTTTCCGGTGTTGTTGACGAAGCGCTCTTAATTTGTTTAGAGCTATGCCCGATACTTGCACGAGTCAAATTTTCATGTGGGTCCACGAACACTGATGAGTTTCTTGCGAAGTCTGCAGTCAGATAGTACGGTCGTCAATACGCTGTTTTAAATGCAAGCCTCATCTGATGACACAAATCATGAGAGATTTACCCTTAGATCGAATCCGTGCTCTCCGCCCATTCTCCATATGTGGCGTGGATTTCTGCGGCCCTATTGAGACGACATTGAAAATTCGTGGTAGGCCACCATACAAGTCCTACATTGCCCTTTTTGTTTGTTTTGCGTCCAAGGCAGTTCATTTAGAAGTAGTGTCTGATTTATCAACTGATTCCTTTTTCTCTTTCGCGATTTCGCGGCACTGCGGCAGCAAATCGACGACGAAGCGGACGAACTGCGACAATACGCGGATGCGTATTTGTGTTCATACTGACGCGGGCTCCACACTTGGGCGGACTTTATAGTCCTTATGAGGCAGGTATCAAGGCGGAGAGGGAGCGAAAGAAAAGCTCAGTTTCGCTCTCTTGTGAGTACGTCCCGTTTCGCCACAATAGATAAGCTAGGCTTAAGTTTTTTATTGAATATAGATCGAATTATAACGTACAGCCGAGTGCACGCATCTTGTTATTTTTTCGCCGTTTTCGAAAGTTATAATTTACGCAGCCACCTCTTTAGTTATTTCTGTGATAACTTTGAGATAAAATCTCATTAAACAACGTGAGATGAGAGGATTGATGAAATACAAACAGGATATGTCCACGAATTTTGCATAAAAAATTTGGGGAAGTTAACCGACGTTTCCAGCAGAATCGTAATATCCTTCTTAGTGGAAGCCGCCATTATCATCATCGTAGCGGGCGCCAGTGGTGACCCTGGCATTAACATTAGTTTAAGCACGTCTATAACAATGAACAATGAACCTTCCTTAGATTTAATTATGCATAATATAGCATCTTATATAAGAATTGTTCTTCTGAAATAAAGATAGTTGCGAATACAGAGTAGATCGGTTCGTTGCTCAGTGTCAAGGTACGGCACTTAAAACCAACGTACTTCGAGTGATCCTGTGTAAAACGGACCACAAGAAAAACTTTCGTCATCGAACCTACTTCTAGTGGCTCCTGTGTAAACGGACCACAAGTAGAGCATCGAGTGTTGCTCCCGTGAAACGGACAACAAGTAGAACCTGCGTTACCTAACCTACTTCGAGTGTTGCTCTCGTGAAACGGACCACAAGTAAAATCGGCCGATTTACTTGTGGAATCAGCCAAAACCCGTACCATCTGTACTTGAGGAGAAACAACCCTGGACTTCAAGTATCTCACATCAACTCATGATCACAGCAAGCGCCTGTTCAACCCGATCAGTCCCTAGCAGAATCCAGGTACATTAAGTCAGAACTTTTATACGTTTTTGACTACGACTCCGTTATGCCCGCGAGTTCAAATTCGACGTAGTGGCCGCTCTACGGACGAACAATACGATATATAAAGCTCTTTATTTTTCGCAGCTCACGCACACTCTTACGCACAGCACCACTGCACTACCACCACTAAAGAACTTGGCAGACGGCGCCATACAAGGCATCGGTGGAAAGGAGGTGCAAAAAAATATTGCCAGGCATTTTACAGACGCAAAAGGAACTGAGAATTCAGCAAAACCTTCTCAGAATGGTAGACTGAGCAACAGGGTACTCCTGTACGATACAAACGAAGGACGGAAAGAGCGAGAAGTCACCAGGTATGCTTTAGGGCTCTATGCTGGGGCCGCTCTTGTGAAATCTACGATGTACGATGAAGTTCTTTGGATGCCAATGGCTAAGGGAACATCCATCTTAGGATTCGCCGTGACATGAGCAAATACAGGAGAGGACGGAGCTGGTCACTATGGACTGCCAAGAAGACGGCGGCAAGTCCAACTGGGAAAGCCAATGGGAGCAGTTAACAAAGGGTCGCTGGACGCATCGGCTCATTCCGGATGTGCGATTGTTAACAAGAAGCAAGCACGGTGAAGCTATATGAAGCGCTTAGTGAACGAAAATGAAGACGGCTGTCCTACGTGCGGTAAAGGAGTGATAGAGGACCCACTTCACGTCCTCTTCGACTGCTAGGTCTTCCATGAGGATCGCCTTAACTTGAAGAAGATCCTGGACGAGATGTTTACACACGCGATCCTGCTGCCTCAAATGCTCCAGACGTCGGAGAAGTGGAAAGCCATAGCCAAATTTCTGGCTAAGGCGATGAAGGAAAGGGCGCGTAATGGTCAGAAGATGAAAGGTTTACGGCCGTACCACGCAACACAGCACTAAGCTCATCTAGCCACGATAAGAAAAAGGAAAGGTAGAATAAGAGGTAATAAATAAAAAAAAATATTAAAAAAACACCACCGCTGCTTTACAGTCTGTAAAGGGACTATAAGAAGTGTCAGATAGCCAGCAGGGGTTATTTTTTTTGGTACCCTACTTTATCTCGCAAAAACTTCCTTAATTTTAAATTTTTTTCACATAGAAAAATATATCTATGTAATTTAATTATACTTAATGTATGGTAAAATTCAAAGTTCTTCTTTTAATGGGCCCATTAATACGAAACAATTCCACAAAATCAGATTATCAGTTTCAAAGACTTTATTAAAGATCGTACTATTATTAAAATTGAAATCTCAATTATACATTACTTGATAATATATTAACTAAATACAAAACTAAACCAAAAAAAAAGAAGAAGAAAATATTTTCTTTATAGTATATATGAATGGAAAAGCGCAATGCCTAATTTGTTTTAGATCTGTTGCTAGAAAAGCGTTCATCAATTTAAAAAAAGCACAGTCTTCGACGAGACTGGCAACTCATGATGAGTTCGTCGAAGACTTAAATATTTCAAAAACTACAAGTTTTTTCAAAATTCTAAAAGTGGTGGTCATTTTGGTTTGTTTCAATTTAAAAAAAAAAATTCAAAAAGTCATGCTTTAAAATTTTGAAAATTTTTATTTTTGAATATTTTCCAAATCGGAAGTGGTCATTTCAAAATATTGATGGTCATTTGTGGTCATTTGATGGGCAATCGATTGCACCCTTTTTTCCAAAAAATATCATTTCACCCGACCCAACTTCTCGTAGCTGAACCCACGATCTAAGATTAACAGGCAGATATCTTAACCATTGAACCATTGGGTTAAAGTTTCACGCGAAAAATATTTAGAATAACAGGAATATGTGAACATACTCTCCCTCTCCGCTCACTTACTTTGCTGAGAGAATTTTTTTTCTCTCATCGTCTGTGTTGAGCTATCAGCGTTTTATTAGCGACCGAATTAATAAGACGAGGTTCAATTTACAATTAAATTTATTATGGGTCAATTTAACTCCAAAACAAATGCAGCGGCCGATCCAAACAACGCCGAATATATCTGGCCGCTGCATTTGTTTTGGAGTTAAATTGACCTATAATAAATTGAATTGTAAATTGAACCTCGTCTTATTAATTCGGTCGCTAATAAAACGGGAGAAACAAAGAATCTGGGAGAAACAAAGAATATGGAACAGCTGATAACGGGCAATTAGTGGACCGCTGCGGCTAGTTACGGTGAGAGAATTAAATTATGATATTTGATGCTGGCACAAGTCCCAACAGTCTGTCTTTGCATTTTATATTTTTTTTAAAGACGTTGCCTCTCACTCTTTTCTCAGAGTGACCCTTTCTAACGCTGGGGAATATTTTCCTTAGTGATTTTCGGTACTGCAGGGAATTACAAGTACAACAAGTAGAACTCGTTTAACTAGTACAAGTGCGAGTACCACTCGTTAATTTATCGTTATAAGCGATAACCCTCTCATGTTTAATGATGATAATAGAAATCGTATATGTATCATTTGTTAGAAACATTGTCTATTTCTAAATTTAAATTCATATAAATTTGTCAAAAAGTACAGCTGATTTTAAACAGAGTTAATGAATACACTGAAACAAGTATTTTGGATCAGAGATTTAGATTTAAATATTAACATAATTGAATATCAACACCCTGTTTTCCGTGTTCTTTTTCAACTGTTCCTAATGGACGAGCTAACATAACACATATTTTCCAATGTATGTGCTCTTTTACAATAGAATCAATGTTATCAACATTCTGATAGCTTAGGATAAGCATTCGACGTGGTCTTGGCTTCAAGCTCCATCCCTGGTATAGCAGTCAATTTACAACAGAGATAGTTTTGTTTACACCGGCAAAATTGGTTAAAAATAATGACAATGTCGGTCAATGAAGGAATTCCCGTAAATACCTTCCGTAATTATTTAAATATACTTAACGACTCATCTGCAAAAGAAGAAATTAAGCTGAAAGCAACACAAGAGCTTAGTGAACACTTTGAAATCATAATGCAAAGTCCTGCCTATCCATCATTCCTAGAATCCTCGCTTAAAATATTTTTGCGTATATTGCAAGAAGGCGATCCTCAATTTATTCAAGAAAATACTATGCAGCATGTAAGTTAATTTTTCATTTCTAGAACAAAAAATAATTTTAAGATTTGTCTGGACCTTAATGTACCAACATCAAATTAAACCGGACGTACATACATACATATGTATACATATACAATAAATGTAAGCATACTTGTACAACACATCGACGCATTTCCGCGAAAATATCGAATGTCCCTTCGACCCCTGGTTCGATATAAACATGTCCGTCCGTCTTTTTTAACTTGTCTTTCACTTTTAAAGATATCGACTTTAAACTTTGCACACATATGTAACTAATTGATATGTTATGGTATGCAGATCCATTTAGTATTTAGCTAGAAGATTGGGTCTTAATACACTTTACATTTTCGGCAAACTAATGTAAATTTAGAATGTAGGGGTCAACCAAATTTATCCCTTAGCTGTCATTTAACTGAACGATCGGAAATGACAGAACCTTGGTGCTTGGAACATTTTTATACCCTTCTATTCTGTCTGTTTCTACGCAAATTAATCTCTCAGTTTTAAAGCAATCGAGTTGAAACTTTGCACACATCCTTCTTTTGTTTGCAGGCACTATATACAGTGGCGAGCATATTTGGATACATGCTTGTCACTTTTGAGTTCAAAGTGTCATAAAAGTGGTAAAAAGTTATTAATCGCCACAATTTCTTTTTGCCAATAATCTCTATAATTAATAACACGCCTAGGCATGCAGGTCGTCACCTCGTGGACTTCCGTCCACAGTGATTCATTTCTACCATACATGAAAAAAAAAACGAAAATGCAAATAAAAAACAGTGTGTGTCTAGGGACACGCGTGAGGAACGAAGTTCTTTTGGCATGTTTACTTTTAGCAGGCATGACGAGATGGAGGTCAATGAAGGAGAAACTGAATGAAGAAGTGAATGAAGGCGAAAAACGATTTACAACATTTATACAAAAATGATTTTACTTTTACCTATTTATTCTAGGTAGGTCTGTGAAGTTGGCACCCCAAATTTCGAATTTCAAGAAAATAATAACTGACCATTATTGACCATCGTTTGACCACTATTGACCACAAATATTTTCGTTTTACCACCTTCCGAAAAAAAATTAGAGCAAAAAAACTTTCCGGGGGCCAACTTCACACTAGCCCCCGGGCATCAGAAAACATCTTTTGACATTAAATTTTAACGCATAGACCAGTTTAAACGATTGACCATCCCATAAAATCGATTGACCAACCCATAAAATCACTTGACCACCAAAAAAAAATTTTTTTTTTTAATTCCTCAAGGTCATGTGTCGGGGGCAAGCAACCAACGTCAGAATATGAAAAAAACATGTCATTTGAAAGCATTTTTGCAGAAATTGGAATTATGATAATTGACCATCTCTCAAAAATGAATGATCAATACATTTGAGAAAAATCTTCGTTTTACCACTTCGCAAAAAGAAGATATAGCCAAAAAAACTTCCCTGGGGCCAACTTCATACTACCCCCATCATATGTAGAAACATGTATAAAAAACGTAAACTTTTCCAAGAAAACACATTTCGTAAAAGTTTAAATTTTGATGTACCCAAGATTTTAAAAAATGATTCAATAAAAACTATAATTTTGGAAGTGGTAAAACGATGATTTTTGTTAAGGATAATGTTGATACGATGTTTAGAAATGGTCAACCATTAGAATTGCGAAATTCGCAAAAATACGTTTTTTATACGTATTTCTACATATGATGGGGGTAGTATGAAGTTGGCCCCAGGGAAGTTTTTTGGCTATATCTTCTTTTTGCGAAGTGGTAAAACGATGATTTTTGTTAAGGATAATGTTGATACGATGTTTAGAAATGGTCAACCATTAGAATTGCGAAATTCGCAAAAATACGTTTTTTATACATGTTTCTACATATGATGAGGCTAGTATGAAGTTGGCCCCAGGGAAGTTTTTTTGGCTATATCTTCTTTTTGAGAAGTGGTAAAACGATGATTTTTGTTAAGGATAATGTTGATACGATGTTTAGAAATGGTCAACCATTAGAATTGCGAAATTCGCAAAAATACGTTTTTTATACATGTTTCTACATATGATGAGGCTAGTATGAAGTTGGCCCCAGGGAAGTTTTTTTGGCTATATCTTCTTTTTGAGAAGTGGTAAAACGATGATTTTTGTTAAGGATAATGTTGATACGATGTTTAGAAATGGTCAACCATTAGAATTGCGAAATTCGCAAAAATACGTTTTTTATACATGTTTCTACATATGATGGGGGTAGTATGAAGTTGGCCCCAGGGAAGTTTTTTTGGCTATATCTTCTTTTTGCGAAGTGGTAAAACGAAGATTTTTCTCAAATGTATTGATCATTCATTTTTGAGAGATGGTCAATTATCATAATTCCAATTTCTGCAAAAATGCTTTCAAATGACATGTTTTTTTCATATTCTGACGTTGGTTGCTTGCCCCCGACACATGACCTTGAGGAATTAAAAAAAAAAATTTTTTTTTGGTGGTCAAGTGATTTTATGGGTTGGTCAATCGATTTTATGGGATGGTCAATCGTTTAAACTGGTCTATGCGTTAAAATTTAATGTCAAAAGATGTTTTCTGATGCCCGGGGGCTAGTGTGAAGTTGGCCCCCGGAAAGTTTTTTTGCTCTAATTTTTTTTCGGAAGGTGGTAAAACGAAAATATTTGTGGTCAATAGTGGTCAAACGATGGTCAATAATGGTCAGTTATTATTTTCTTGAAATTCGAAATTTGGGGTGCCAACTTCACAGACCTATTCTAGGTATATAAAGCTAATGATAACCAAAGATATGAATTAAAGTTTTAAAATCATCTGTCGCGTTTTTTCAAATAAGAGATAATTCGACGTGTGATATTTTAGCTTTCTGATATTTAAAAAAAAAATTATTTTTTGTGATGTATTGACGTGTGATCTTTTTTACAATGATATTTAGGGTTAAATTTTTATGTTAAATTCTTAGCAGAAAGAAAATATCGGCTTCTACATATATTGAAAAAATTTAAAAATTGAAAACTGGCATATTGAAAACTGAATATTGGAAAAATTTAGATTGACAATTGAATATTGAAAAAAATTAGATTGACAAAGAAAACTGAAGATATGAATTACAACTTCCAAATCATCTGTCGCATTTCTTCAAATAAGAGACAGAGGGAAAGGAGAAAGGATAGTAAGGAGAAATGGTTATATCCTCTCACTCCACGAAGGAGAAGAAAACGGAGAGCCGTTTAACGTTACGTTACTGTTTTTCTCGGCTTGCCCTCCTCCGCCAAACTCATACCGCGCCATAAGAAACTTCGTTCCAATATGATTTTTTGTTCGTGGTATTTTTGGTGTTTTTTAATAGTGAAATGTAGCTTTTGAAAAAAAATATATCTTCGATTTTGTTAAACAAAAAGAACAAAAGTTTTACACCTGAAACTGCAGTTTTCGACTTTTGTTTGTGTTTTTCGGATTTTGATGCCAGTTTTTCGGTACAACTTACAAAAATTCTGTTATTTTTTGCCACATATCATTGTTATCTCATACACACAGGTACTCCGGAGCGCACGCAAGGTTGAATTGACTTTTTTTGGAAAAAGCGTTATAACTTCACCAATTTTAATTATTTTTTCATGAAATTTGTCTCGTTTTATTCAGAATTGATGAGACAACATTGATATGTGGCATGAATGACCGAATTTTTCTAAGTTGTACCGAAAAACTGACGTCAAAATCCGAAAAACACGAATAAAAGTCAAAAACTTCAGTTTCAGGTGTAAAAATTTGGTCCTTTTTGTTTAACAAAATCAAAGATATATTTTTTTTTCAAATATTTCAAAAATTGTTTTGTGATATACTCGACCCAATGAACAATTCCTACTATGTCACTTCAAAAGTTCAAAATCACTGTTACACTGTGTAATATTCCTTACTATCTAACTGAATGCGGTTTATTTTGGTTTCGTCTGACGGGCCGTTCAAGTATTACGTGATACTTATTTCTGGTTTATTCACCTCCCTCCCCCCCCGACAATGATAACGCATGATAAGAACAAAACCCCCTATTAAACACGTGAAAAGTTATTTTGTGAAAGGAGGATAATATCACGTGACCATGGGCTTCGACCCCTCCCTCCCCCAGTGCGATAGTTTATGATCATTTTGAGAACACATTTTGACCGCTGTGATTTTGGTCGAAAATGTGCAACGAGATATTCAGGTTACTATAAAAAGACAGAACAGCTATCTCATACAAAGAAAAGGGTTCCATGGCGGGCTCACTACAACAGGGTTGCTAAGCAAGCGAGGACTACCCAAGCTAGTATGAAGCGTAACAGGTTTGAATCGATATATCTTATACTTCGTAGATATATTGTATTCGTGCAAATGTACATATGTAAAAGGGAAATTAAGTGTAAATTTATTTTATTTATATTGTTTAGTATACCTCCTCCTAATCCAAAAAAGATAACTTTGCTCAAACTTTTTCGTATCGAATCATGAAGAATTTTTCCACTTTGTCTTAATAGAATTAACCAATTAATTAGATTTGAGTTTAAATTCATTATTTTTTTTCGAAAAAATAAAAAAAAAATTTGGTTTAAAATATGCGCGAAGAAGTATGCGTGGGCGTTCGAACACGAACTCTTTTTTAGGCCCGGCCAGGTCTAACACTATACTTGTTTACCAAGGCCCGGGCCCGGCACGAAACTTATTTACACATATAAGGTAATTTAAAAGACATGCAATTTATATATATACAGTTGCGAAAAAAAATAATAGCAACACTACATTACATTTCTATTTTTATTAAAATAAAACGTTATTGGTGTTGTTATTTTATTTAAACAAATTTTTTTATGTAGTATGATGATATTCTTACTAAACAAAAATAGCGTTATAGTTACTCAAATTCCTGTTTTAATATATATTTTTTTTAATATTTTACTAAAAAAGACCGCAAAAGTACAGAAAAAATAGCACTACTTTCGATATCTTAAGAATGCTTACTATTTTCCGACTTAAAGCACGTGTTTTACAAATTTGTCTTCAATTTGATAACTTCAATAAAAACAAGAAAGGAAAGCTAACTTCGAGCGGAGCCGAAGTTTATATACCCTTGCAGTTCAGTCGCAGTCCGCTAGGTGGCGCCACGCATCTTATATTATTAGATATGTAGCGGATCGTATATAGTTGGCCGATCCTTATGAAATTTGGCATATCGAATTATTTTGCCAAAAGAGTAATCTGTACCAAATCCCATCTTTCTAACTTAAAAAACACCAAAGTTATGCCAATTTCGATCGTTCTATGACAGCTATAGGATATAGTCGGCCGATCCTTATGAAATTTTGCACACAAGATATTTTGGTCAAAAATAACATGTTCGGAAAGTCCCAACCTAACTTAAAAAACACCAAAGTTATGGCATTTCCGATCAATCAGTTATATGGCAGCTATAGGATATAGTCGACCGATCCCGGCCGTTCCGACTTATATACTGCCTGCAAAGGAAAGAAGGGTGTGTGCAAAGTTTCAACTCGATAGCTTTAAAACTGAGAGACTAGTTTGCGTAGAAACGGACAGACGGACAGACGGACATGCTCATATCGACTCAGGAGGTGATCCTGATCAAGAATATATATACTTTATAGGGTCGGAGATGTCTCCTTCACTGCGTTGCACACTTTTGACCAAAATTATAATACCCTCTGCAAGGGTATAAAAATCATTCAAATGAGTGATCTCATCAAAAAGTTTATAGGGATGGAAAATCCTTTCCATAAGTGGGTCGACTTGTTGGATGTTCAAATAAGTTGATAAGAAACGCTATTACCTATAAAAAAAAAGTAAAGAAACACGCGGTAGAAAGCGTTCCCTGACCTCTCTATGTCAAAAGGTTGGTTCGCCATAAAAAAAGGGAACCTTTCAAGCCCACTACAGAAGGACCTGAATATTGCTGCAACGGATCAAACAGTGGGCATATATATCTCAGAAAACATAATCTGAAAGCCTGCAGACCAAGAAAAAGTCCACTTTTAAATGCCAGGCATATTGCAAGCCCCAGTACACCACAAATACTATAAAGCATGGAGGACGCAGCGTCATGGTATGCTTTCCATGCAACGGAGTAGGTGTACTGGATTAAAACTATTATGGATCATATACGCTGGCGAATACTCATCATAAGGTACAGCCCCATCTTCATTGGGTCTTCCAAACACGGCTGGAATTTTATACGCCATCGTTGAGAAACCTACTGCGATTTTACAAAGTGATGCAACACAACCCACGACAAACATTCGATGCCAAATGTTCGAATAACAATGTGGATTGCTAATGGCGTTATACGGTAAAACTAGAAATGACAGAATTCTTCCTCAAAAATCACAGTCATTGACTTACGAAAAAGTTTCTCATGTGGGTGAAGTTCTAAGAAGATTGCACGATACGAACATGAGGGTGTCAAGGGAAAAGTATCAATTTTTTAATGGAAAGGTTTGAGTTTCTTGGCTTTGTTGTCTCCCAAGACATATTGCATTAAAAAACAAGAAAGGAAAGCTAACTTCAGGCGGAACCGACGTTGATATACCCTTGCAGTTGATAACTTGAAAAACAACGAAGTTATGGCATTTCCGATCAATCAGTTATATGGCAGCTATAGGATATAGTTGACCGATCCCGGCCGTTCCGACTTATATACTGCCTGCAAAAGAAAGAAGGGTGTGTGCAATGTTTCAACTCGATAGCTTTAAAACTGAGAGACTAGTTTGCGTAGAAACGGACAGACGGACATGCTCATATCGACTCAGGAGGTGATCCTGATCAAGAATATATATACTTTATAGGGTCGGAGGTGTCTCCTTCACTGCGTTGCACACTTTTGACCAAAATTATAATTCCCTCTGCAAGGGTATAATAAAAAAAACCCAGTAACGGCCGGTAAGTGAACTAGGAACTAAGACCTTTCTTAGGGCTCGCTAACTCTTACAGTGTGCCGAATCAATGCGTTTAGCACACTCAGGAGTTTTCTTGTAGATGTAATTCTACACTACCCAGACTTTTCGTGCCTTTTGACCTGACAACGGACGCTTCTACTACGGGTATAGGTACGGTTTTACCGCAAAAGACCAATAACCATGATTTCGAGAACGCTAAAGGACAGGGAAGTAAACTACGCCAAAAATGAGAGCGGCTCACATTTAAAGTCTTCGATAAAAACCCGAACTCTAAGAGTTCGTTGAAAAGTGCGTATCAACGATGGCGGCGACAAAGTTCTATATACGCCGGAAAATTACGTACAAGAATCGGATGCCTCGATGATACGCAGCGAAGAGTCGATAACTTATGTTATCGAAGCTAGTGGAAAACCTGTCAACTGATTTTATAATCAAATAGTTCTAAAGGAAGCAGTCACCCCAAATCGCAGGACATTTAAACAGTTCAGGTCAAAAACACGGCACCTTATTAGTAATAAGTTATTACGTTTAGCAGTAGGGAGAGTTTGATATGTTGTAACTCCTAACGAGAAAGAATGTTGTAACTCCTAACGTGGTAAATGCAATACACTACGAGCTGCCGACTCTGGCCTATATTCAATATAAATTGGTTAGGCTTTTCCCGCTACCAAGTTTTGGTACTGCAGATATTGGGTGACGGATATTATTAGGAGGCATGAGCTCACAGAGCTACCCAGAAAAATTTTAAGCAGGTTTTACTTGACTATTATTATCCAAAAATGGGAAAGATAGCATCCAAAGTGGCCCTAAATTACAGGATTTGTAACAAGGGGAAACGACAGGCATACCAAAAAACAAGAGCTTGGACTGACTCCAATACCCATGCGTGTTGGTGAGTGAAAGCATCAGCCAAACATCTGAATAAATGAAAGTTCAACATTTGTTTGTCATTAACCTGGCTCAGTGACTGGCTACCAAACGGTGTCAGGACGTTAATAAAAAAATATTCTTACCCGACACGTTTATATAAGGTTTATTTTTATTTTTCCATATGCCGAATAAGAATATGTAATATGTTTAATATAAATATTGCATTTTTACGTGACCTCATTTGATACCAAATATTTTGGGCATGGCATGCTGGATCGCCACCGTTATATTACCTCGTCAAGAAGCTTTTTTATACCCTTGCAGATATAATTTATAATTTTGGTCAAAAGTGTGCAACGCAGTGAAGGAGACATCTCCGACCCTATAAAGTACAGTTTAAGCCTCTCAGTTTTAGAGCTTTCGAGTTGAAACTTTGCACTCATCCTTCTTTTTCTTGCAGGTAGTACATAAGTCGGAACGGCCGGGATCGGCCGACTATATCCTATAGCTTCCATATAACTGATTGATCGGAAATGACATAACTTTGGTGTTTTTTAAGTTAGAGGGTTGGGACTTGGGACCAAAATATCTTATGTACAAAATTTCATAAGGATCGGCCGACTATATCCTATAGCTGTCATAGAACGATCGGAATTGGCATAACTTTGGTGTTTTTTAAGTTAGAAAGATGGGACTTGGTACAGATTCTATTTTGGACAAAATAATTTGATTTGCCAAATCTCATAAGGATCGGCCGACTATATCCTAAATTTTTCGATAGTTTGGCCGTTATAATTCAAGCGAGCATGATACGATGATTATACAGATGTACAATATAGCATTTAGAAGCTCGGCCATACGTGTCGCCTGAAAAACCCTCTTCCGGGGTTAAAAAGAAGCTGCGAATTTCTTGCGATATTTTTTTCGGAGTGCAGTAACTGGCCAATGCAAAGCTCCTTCAGCTTGCAGACTTTGATGACAAATTTGCTTACCCCATTGAAGAAATCATTTTTCATGATAAACCCCTAGCACACGGCTAAAATCGTAAAAAATTTTGCTAATAAAAAAAACGAATGGCAAAGTACGATAAGGGCTCTGGAGAACTGTGGGTCACCATAGAATCAGGATGGAAAAATATTTAAAGGAAATTTGCAGAATTTGGTCGAAAGTATGCCTAGGCGCATTAAAAGTGTCATTAAAGCTAAAGGTCTTTGCACAAAGTACTAATATTTGGGAACAACGACGAAAAAGCACACGTGCAAAAGTGGATACATTGGCTTTTTTTTTAAATAAAAAACAATAGAGGAAAGCTAACTTCGGGCGAAGCCAAAGTTGATATACCCTTGCAGTTAAGGTTGTGCCATTTCCAATCGTTCAGTTATATGGCGGAAATTTGGCAGAACAAATAGGATTGCCCAACATAGAATCATTAGAAAGTCCCATCATTCTAGCTTAAAAAACACCAAAGTTATGAAAATTCCGATCGTTCCGTTACATGGCAGCTATAGAATATAGTCGGCCGATCCTTACGAAATTTGGCAAATCAGATTATTTTGATGGAATCTGTACCAAGTCCCATCTTTCTAATTTAAAAAACACCAAAGTTATGCCAATTCCGATCGTTCTATGATAGCTATAGGATATAGTCGGGCGATCCTTATAAAATTTTGTACATAAGATATTTTGACCAAATATACCACATGTGGAAAATCCCAACCCTCTAGCATAAACAACACCGAAGGTTAGGCATTTCCGATCAATCAGTTATATGGCAGCTATAGGATAACGTCGACCGATCCCGGCCGTTCCGACTTATATACTGCCTGCGAAGAAAAGAAGGATGGGTGCACTCGATAGCTCTAAAACTGAGAGACTAGTTTGCGTAGGAACAGACAGACGGAGAGTCGGAAATGCTTATATCGACTCAGGAGGTGATCCTGGTCAAGAATATATATACTTTATAGGGTCGGAGATGTCTCCTTCACTGCGTTGCACACTTTTGACCAAAATTATAATACCCTTTGCAAGGGTATAAAAATGTTTGAAACAGCCCCAAGCGTCTTTAAAAATAGCAAGGTGTGCCATTTGCGATCGTTCATTTATATGGCAGGTATAGATATCATAAACAAAAACAATTTTTATGCTCCTTTGCAAACTTGATACGTTTAGCAATATGTCTGGCATTTAAAAGTGGGTATTTTCTTAGGCTGCAGGCTTTCAGATTTATTGTCTGAGATATGTGCGCACTGTTTGATCCGTTGCAGCAATATTCTGGTCCTTTTTCAGGTTTGTAGCAGACTTGAAGTGTTCTTTTTTGCTATGGTGAACCAACCGTTTAACGTCTAGAGGGGTCAGAGAACGCTTTCTACAGCGTGTTTCTTTACTTTTGTTATAGGTAATAGCGTTTCTTATCATCTTAGACGAATTTGTAAAACACTTGCTTTAAGTCGGAAAATAGTGACCTTTTCTGCTTGCATCCTTAAGATATCGAAAGTAGTGTTATTTTAAATACCCTTGTATAGGGTATTATAATTTTGGTCAAAACTGTCAAAGTTTATAGGGTCTCCAACCCTTATATATATAAAGTAAAGTATATATATATTTTTGATTAGGATCACCTCCTGAGTCGATATGAGCATGTCCGTCTGTCTGTTTCTGAGAGACTTGCTCAGTTTTTAAGATATCGAGTTGAAACTTTGCACACATTCTTCTTTTCTTCGCGGGCAGTATATAAGTCGGAACGGCCGGGATCGGTCGACTATATCATATAGCTGCCATATAACTGATTGATCGGAAATGCCATAACTTTGGGGTTGTTTAAGTTCGAGGGATCGGAATTTCCACTCATGTTATATATTGCCAAAATATCTCGTTCGAGGGATCGGAATTTCCACTCATGTTATATATTGCCAAAATATCTTATCTACAAAATTTCATAAGGATCGGCCGACTACATCCTATAGCTGTCATAGAACGATCGGCATGGTATAACTTTGGTGTTTTTTAGGTTATAAAGATGAGACAAAGAACTCCGATTTGGCAAATTTCATAAGGATCGGTCGAATATATCCTATAGCTGCCACATAACTGAACTATCGGAAGTGGAACAACCTTAACTGCAAGGGTATATCAGCTTCGGCTCCGTCCGAAGTTAGCTTTCTTTTCTTGTTTTACACTAATAAATTCATATTTAACATCAATAAAACCATATTTTATATTAATAAACAGTTAAACCATTAGTGTATTCACATTACATTAAATGTGATTCATTTAAATATTACATGTATTGTGTTTCAGATTCGCAAGCTTATTTTGGAGATGATTCATAGATTGCCAATAACAGAAAGCTTAAGACAACATGTCAAATCAATTATAACCATGATGCTTAAATTATTAAAAACGGATAATGAAGAAAATGTTCTAGTGAGTCTTCGCATCATTATTGAACTGCATAAACACTTTCGTCCATCATTTAATCCAGAGGTATGTAGATTATATTTGGTATATTACCTATTAACTCTTTTAATAGTTTACTTATATAAAAGAAAAGCAAAAGAAATTCTCTTAAGCTTAGGTGAGATCATTTGTCAGGGAAACATTGTTTCTACAACACGATCCATCCTGGGGCAACCATCCATTGAAGGAAAAAACTAAGTATGTTTTTCGGTTTATCGTTAATTCGAAAATACGAGTGGACACTCATAAAGTGCTATTGTAAATTAGAGAAACTGTTCCTCTCGAATAGTGAAACAATTTTTATTCCCTTGCAGAGGGTATTATAATTTTGGTCAAAAGTGTGCAACGCAGTGAAGGAGACATCTCCGACCCCATAAAGTATTGTGAGGAGATTAGATCTCCCACACACCGAGACAGGTGGCAAGAGGGCCAGCAGCGGGGGGGAACAAGCAAGTCAGCACTGCAGCGTCGGATGGGACAGCGCTGCTGTGTTTAGAAAAACGGAAAGGGAGAAATGCGTCGAGCACAGACGGCATGCGGGGGCAGGTGTATGTCTCGGATCTCTCCGATCTTGTTTAACGTGGCGTGTTCCACACTGAAGGGATTACAACCACGGCACTCGAATATACCTACGAGTAGGCATATAGTGCATGGGCACGGATGGTACGCCTGCCAACGCCCCGGAATAGAAGCTATAGCAAATACATAGCAACTAGCCCGGTACCAATTTAAGTATCTGCGAGTCGGACAGAATACTTCCCCTTGGTGAGGAGCGAAGTGTATCTATGCGGGGCATGCGGGGGCAAGAGGAATTCGCACGGCGTCGCGAACGAAAGAAGGAGGAGGAGGAATAACCGTGGAACGTAACAGTCCCGGCCGGGCCTCCGCGGCCGCTCTCGAAGGTCATAGGAAACAGCGGGGACGGCGGGATACGAAGCGGCCGGCGACTGCGCAGCTGTGTTTACAAAATGCACAAAACACAGAAATGCATTTGGAATGCCCAGAGGGGGGGATCGCGCGGTATCTGGACGAAGTCCGATGACCGGCACAAAAACAATGCAGATCGGAGGCCCAAGCAGGGCAATCGGGCAAAGAAAGCCCGCCGATAGAAAGACGGCGGGATTGGAGAAAGCTAACGGAGAAAGTAAATGAGCCTAGGATTAACGGCAGGAAGTAGATTTGCAAGGAATAACGGGCGCCTCTGGCACTATATAAGGAGGGCCCCTGGAGCAAATCAGGACCGAGTCTTCTAGGGAAGCTGGAAGAGTTGAGTGAAAGACCCCCGTGGGTAAGTCTGACATTCAAGCGGGAAAGTTTCCTTAGAGGAATTAGGAGTACAGGCTGAAGGACCCCCCCGAAACCAGCAAGGAGTAAGGGGAAAGGATCAAGGATCCGCGGCAAACTGAGGCCCAAGGGTAAACGAGTCGGGTGGAGTTATTCCCGGACACAACAGGTATCCTGGTGTAGTAGCGGCAACGACGGATCAGCCTGGCGTACGCCTTGCCTGCTCCTGACCGTTCGATCCAGGTGTGATCCTGTAACGCGAGGGATAGCCAGCTCGGGAACTCAAGCCCAACAGTAAAACCACGCAGGGACACCTCGGCAAAGTCAAAAGAATCCTGATCCAGGCGCTGGAGCGTATGCACAGCGTATCACCTGGAGTCAAAGGAGACGCGACGCCAAAACCTCTGGCCTACCATAGATCCTGCGGGGCGTAGGCACGCAGGTGTTTGGAGGCGAGTGGCGAACGCGACCGGGGGCGTGTCCTGTGCGGTAGGTAGGCTCTTCGTGCCCTGATCCGGCCGCTAAGCAGCGAGGAGCATATCCTGGTAAGCCACTCGGCCTGTTAACACGGATTAGGTGCCGGCCACGGCGAAAGGGCAAGTGCAGCGAGCCAAAGATTTCGAAGGTCCACGGCACCCATAAAGGAGGAGCAGCAACAACAAAGGCGACGACGAGGGAGCGACGGCGACAACGAGGAAGCAGCAGCATCGACGGGGGAGCATCAGCGTCAGAGGAGCAGCGACGACGAGTGAGCGGCGGCGACGGACGAGCAGCGGCAGCAGAAAACCAGCGCAGAAGACGGCAGCAACAACACAGGCCCCGCAACCAGAGTCCGTGAGTCCGAACGAAGGGAACCGAGAGCTGTTTCGGTGCCAGGCACCAAGACCACACGACCTGCCGGGCGCAAGCTTTGGGAGGGCGTGTGTATTGGCACCAACCCGGAGCGGGGATCGGGGATCGACGGGAGGGCGAGCGGTCGGTCGGCTGAGCCAAACAGCCGGTGAGATTCTCTTATTCTTTGTAAAGTAAAGACAATAAAGGGGATTTGATTGAAACGAAGCATTCCGTGTTATTTCTGGGCTAGGGCAATCACGTCGAATCGAAATTCGGTGGAACGTACCCTCAACCTCTGTGAGCTAGTCGCGGCATTTGTTGCGAACAAAACATAGCAAAAACAATTCGTTACAGTATATATATTGTTGATCAGGATCACCTCCTGAGTATGAGCATGTCCGTCTGTCCGTTTCTACGCAAACTAGTCTTAGTTTTAAAGCTATACGATCCGTTCTATATCTAATAATAAAAGATGCGAGGCGCCACCTAGCGGACTGCAACTCAACTGCAAGGGTATATAAACTTCGGCTCCGCCCGAAGTTAGCTTTCCTTTCTTGTTTTATAATAACTTTTTTAAAATTTTGTATGAGAAATGCGTAGTGCTTAATTTTTTTAAGAACAATTGCTCGAAAAGTTGTATTCAATTTACGAAGGCACTATATTAGTGCCCATTCGAATTTTTGAATCGTCTGCATCCACGTAGCCATGTTAGAGATTTTCGATACTCTCTATATAGCTCAGATGGCGTTTCACCCCAGCGTCGTGATCCTTGTGGGCATCGAGGTTTCGTTGTTCAACATCTTCGCAAGATTTAGCCTTGTAGCCAAAAATTCCCAGTTGGGAGAAAAACTGGCTTAATACCCGACACCCGACCAAGACTGCAACGGTGTCCTCTTATCCAGTGTTCTCCATATTTCCAAGGGTTTAACGCAAAAAATTGTCTATAAATGGCCAACTGCTATGGCCAGTTGCTACCGTGTACATAGAGTCACCCAAATCTGTTTTTATCAGTTTTACTGGCTCGGTTCCCCTACAGTTTTTGTTAGTTGAAACAAAATATCGGGGAACAAGTTACACACGTCTCTTCGTAAAAAACCAGGTTCGTAATGTGGTGATATCGCAATTAAATTTTGCTCAAAAATATTCTAAACATACTGTAAAACAAGAAAGGAAAGCTAACTTCGGGCGGAGCCAAAGTTGATATACCCTTGCAGCTGTGCCATTTCATTGTTTGATTGTGCCATTGTTTTGTGTGCCATTTCATTCATTGATTGTTTAGTTGTATGGCAGCTATAGGATATAGTCGGCCGATCCTTATGAAAATCGGATTATTTTGCCCAAAATAGAATCTGTACCAAAACTCATCTTTCTAACTTAAAAAACAACAAAGTTATGCCAATTCCGATCGTATATGCCAGCTATAGGATACAGTCTGCCGATCCTAATGAAATTTTGTACATAATATATTTTGGTCCCAAGTCCCAACCCTCTAACTTAGAAAACACCAAAGTTAAAGTAGTCGACCGATCCCGGTCGTTCCGACTTATGTACTACCTGCAAGAAAAAGAAGGATGTGTGCAAAGTTTCAACTGGATAGGTTTTAAACTGAGAGACTAGTTTGCGTAGAAACCGACAAACAGAAGGACATGCTTATATCGACTCAGGAGGTGATCCTGATCAAAAATATATATACTTTATAGGATCGGAGATATCTCCTTCACTGCGTTGCACAGTTTAGACCAAAATTATAATACCTTAGGTGCCAACATACATTCTGGTGCTGCGTAAATTCAGGATCGGCTAAGCGCAACTGAGGTGAGATATTTCTTGAGAGAAATTTTTGCCTGTTTTCCGGGGCCTTTGTGACGGGCCTGACACTGATGGGATTTCATCCGAAAATATTGCTTCAAATTTTTTCACAAGCTCTTCTAGCGCCTTGGCATTTGTGAAATACTCATTCTCAGGACTTAGTGCTAGCTCCTGGAGCTTGGCATCATTTTTTTTTAAACTGGGTCCATGAGTGAGTGAGCTGTCTGAGTCTCTCCTCGAAGTATCCTTCCTTTAGTTTACGCTCTGCGGAGTTCTTACTGAAGTTTCTTATTAGCCTTTGGATGGCTACGTTGCTTTCAATTTGCTCATCAATGAGCATTAGGATTACGGGGTCTAATTCTGATCCCATGGTTGCGATGTATCCTTTTTTTTTTTTTCTCGATGAGTTAAAATTGCGATACGGCTTGTGTTCAGGTTGTGATCCTATAGAAAAGGATCAAGACATCCAAGTAGGTTGGATAACGCGGGGTCTACTTGTGGTCCGTTTCACGGGAGCAACACTCGAAGTAGTTTGGGTAACACGGGGTCTACCTGTGATCCGTTTCACGGGAACAACACTCGAAGTAGGTTCGATGATGAAAGTTTTGCTGGTGGTCCGTTTAGACTGGAGCCACGCGAAGTAGATAGCTTTCAGAGAGTCCTACTTGCGAACCGTTTTACGCAGGATCACTCGAAGTAGGTTGATTTTAAGTGCCGTAGTTCAGACACTGAGTAACGAGACGATTCACTCTGATTTCGCAACTATCTTTAGATATAAGAATTATACATAATTAAATCTAAGTAAGGTCAATGTTATGGACGTGCTAAAACTAATGTTAATGCCGGGGTCACCCATATCTGAGCCTGCTGACTCACATTGTTTCTTCATGTACTGCTTGTACATGCATTTCGGCATAGCTAGCTGGTTATTGCTTGCTTCGGTCAGTCGGTCATTCTTCCCGCTCATCATGCTGATTTCTGATTCTGGCGCCGTCTACTAGTGCTGGGTTATTAGGTTGGATATTGTTTTGTACTTATTGCTAATAGGTTAGTGGGTTTTTATAAGGTTAGTGGGTTTGTATATTGCAACATGCTGATGCATATTGATTGAATCAAATTACTTTGGGAGTGGAGTTTCTTTGGGCAAAATAATTCGCTGGTAATTCGCCCTAATTTCATAAGGATCGGCCGACTATATACGATCCGCTATATATTTAATAATATAAGATGCGTGTCGCCACCTAGCGGACTGCGACTCAACTGCAAGGGTATATAAACTTCGGCTCCGCCCGAAGTTAGCTTTCCTTTCTTGTTATATTTTTTATGTTGATTGGGCGCATCTTTTATTCAATCAGATTGATATTGGAGAATTGACGATTTTTTCCGTTTGTAATTTACCCAAAACGTTACAATCCTTTCACAAACGTATGCAATTCGCTTTGACACTTCACTCTTGTCAACAATATAGCCGTTTTTAATAAGGTTCGCTT
This sequence comes from Drosophila ananassae, assembly GCF_017639315.1. NCBI lineage: Eukaryota > Metazoa > Arthropoda > Insecta > Diptera > Drosophilidae > Drosophila > Drosophila ananassae. The sequence continues at coordinate 20,101,863 of NC_057929.1, read as the reverse complement.
CTATACCTTTAATCAATTTTTTTCGCCTTTTAATTGAAAATCATACTGTTGGGACTAGTTCCAGCATCAAATATCATAATTATTTCTATTTAATTCTCTCAGTGTAACTAGCCGCAGCGGTCCACTAATTGCCCGTTATCAGCTGTTCCATATAAAAACAAAAGAAAATAAAAGCTATTAATAAATAAAAAACTATGAATAAACACAAACTCAAAGGACGAAGGACACAGAAACAGAAAGACACGCGAAAACAAATTTTTGTAGTTCTAAACTGACCCTGAAAAAGTTAAGAAGGTGTTAGAATTTTAACGATTTTAAGCACATCTGGAAATTCTGCAAACAAATTTTACACATTTATTACCTTTAGAGCCAGGCGAACACATTGGTATACAACTTATTTGTGGATTTTTGTGGGGTCACTACTAAAACTTTAGCTAAACATAAAAAAGACGTTCAAAATATAGTCAAAAACATGTATTATTTCAAATTAATATAACAAGAAAAGTTTAACAAGTACGTTGTTTTATAATATCTCAAATTTTAAAAAATACCTTAAACTTTAAAATCCATTCAAATATTTTTAATTTGGATACGTAATAAATAAACTGACCACTTCAAAGTTCGGTTTTGTTTTGAAATATTCGCGATGCGCGCAAGCTGCGCTGTGTAAATGAACACCTCACAACTTCAATTCTATTTTTACAAAGAACCGTAAGAAATTCAGAAAAATCTATTTTGCCATGAAGAAGCTTGGACATTTTAGACACGATTTGTTTACTTTCCGTACATTTTTGTTGTTATGACTTTTTTATTTTCGGCCTTGTGCAGACATTTTGTTGTTGGATTTCCGAAATCTTTTCACTGCAAGACATCATTGAAATCAATCACATGTAGTTAGTTTACATATTGCTAAAAAGCTTAAATCATTTTTGGATGGGTATTTTATTAAAACAATTTTCCAAAAAATGTTATTTTAATTTATTTTTTAAGGTAGGTTAATGTAGATTATGGGGGCCTCATAGCCTAGTGGTTAGTGTACTAGCTCGCTAAGCGTGAGGTCGTGGGTTCGAGCCCCACTCGTGTCAAGTGCATGGCCCTGCAAGTTTTTCGGATCTCGCGCATATGATGTAAGTAGCGAAAAGCTCTCGTTGGATTCTCGCTATTTATAATTATGTGCATGAGACCCGAAAAACCGGCATTCCCAGATGTCGTTAGGTGGCAAGCCCACTTCTGAGATAGGTTGCACTCGGCTAATCACCGGATCGACTGAACAATAACGATTACAGAAACAACCACAAGATCAGAAAAACACTCACACACCCCCAACCCGATGACGACCCGCCGCTTTTCGCAACGGACACGAATTGGACAATGGAATGTGAGGACCCTAATGGAGCCTTCCAGAATTGCGCAGTTTGAATAAGGAGATGGGCATAGTTAGGATTGGAACCCTGGAGCGGAACCCCCAAGGAAGAAGAAGAGTGGGACGCCCCAAAGCTAACCTGGCGCCGATCTACAATACGCGAACTCGCAGACAATAATACATCACCTGGGGACTTGGCAGAACAGAGAACAGCGCAGAATAGGGTCCGGTGGAATACACTTGTGGATGCCCTAAGCTCCCAAGCGGAGTAATAGTGAAAAAATGTAGATTAAAAAAATTCGTATTGAGTTAATACTTTAAACTCGTTAATAAAAAAGGGAAAATAAAATATGAAATATGACAGGGTTAAAAATGAATTTGAAAATGCCGAAAATGTTGAGACCTTTTTATATTCTTTCAGAAAGTATTGTAATTTTAGTCAAAAGGGGTAACGCATTGAAGGAGACATATCCGACTGTTTAATGATTGTAGTTTATCTCAACAATTTTAAAAACAAAAGGTGGCTGTTTGTTATAAATTTCGAAAACGAGGAAAAATAAAAGTACGTGCACTCGGCTAGACGTTATTATTCGATATATTCAACAAAAATAACTAAAGCATAGCTTTTCTATTGCGGCGAAGCGGGGCAAATTCGCAAGAGAGCGCAATAATAAGTACACGCTCATAAGATTACTTCTATGTCACGTAAATCTTTTTTGATAACCGTAACGAACCAATTCTAATTTCTTTTAGTTTTCTGGCATAATGCTGATTATAAAAATACTTAACATAAGAATATTTCACGAAATCTGTAGAATTTATTGTGGATTAAACCTAAAAAACATAAAAAAGGGTTGGTCAAAAAAATAAGTACAGCAATTCTTCAAAGCCTCTAACTTAAAAATAAAAAACATTTTCTCAATTTTTTTCTTTTTATAGTATTTATTTATTTATTTACATTCTGTTAGCTTAAAGTTAAAACTAAAGCTACAGGGGGGGGGCGTTGCAGCCATAGCTACTAAGGCTTTCGGCTGGCTCATTTATTTTATTTTTTGTTTTTCGTAGTTACATTTTTTGTTATTTACTTAATCCTAATGTCTGTATTAGTCTATGTGAAATTCAAGTTTTTGCACAATTCTATATAATTCGAAAATTAGTTTTCTAATTTCTATTGTGTTGTTGGACGCTTAATTATTAGATAAGATTGATTGTCTTTGTTTTTTTAAGAAAATTTAGGATTCTCAGGATGTTGCTGGTTGTAGGATTTGAAATGGCAGAATGGAGGTTACCATTTGGGAAGGGGTTTCGGGCAGGATTAAATGCTACGCATTCATTAAGTATGTGGTTCAAAGTCATTGCAACTTGGTTGCAAAACTGGCAGGTGTTAGATGTCGATTGCAGCATTCTATACTGATGGGTGAGTCTTGTATGCCCTAGACGTAATCTAATGAATTTAGTTTGGTCTCGTCTTGATAGACTGGTGATTTCCTTGTTTTTGGAGTAATCATTGATGTTAGTATAATTTATGTTAATAGTTTGGTACCAGCTTGATGTGTTTTGTAATAGGTTTAGTGAATTGTTAGATAGCTTCGATTTTATGTATTTGTTTATATCGGTCTGGTTGAGATTTTTTGTCGTGACCAAAGGTGCTGTAGTTGCGTATTTAGCGGCGTTATCAGCAAATTCATTTCCTATGATTCCCACGTGGCTTGGAATCCACAAGATTTTTATTTTTGGATAGAGCTTTGTAATTGATTCTCTAATTAATGTGGGGTAATGTGAGTTGTTGTCAATGTTTTTTATTGAATTTAAGGCAGACAGTGAGTCGGAGCAGATGCAGATTTTTCCTTTTATTGTGCGGCTTATCTCGATGGCTTCTAATATAGCGATTATTTCTGCAGTAAAGACTGAGGAGTAGGTCGGAAGTATGGCCATTTTAAGGACAGTGGTTTCGGTGGTTATGGCGTATGCAGGTATATGGTTGTAAAGGGATCCGTCAGTATAAATAAATGTGAAGTTGTTCATTTTTGATTTTATGTCTGAAAATTCTTTTATGAATACTGACAAATTTGTTTGGTCTTTTCTGTATTTGCTTAAGGCTATGTCTATTGATTCAGGACTTAGATTCCATGGCGGATTTGACTTTGGCGTGGGTTTTATTGGGTTGACCGGGAGGCCAAGGTTGCTACAGGAGATGATACTCTTTTGTATGGCTGAGTTTCTGTATTTTGTTATTTTGTTTTTTAGGATTTTGTCAAGGATTGGTTTCAGCGGAGTGTCTGTTGATTGAATTATAGTTTTTGATAATTTGGCTTGAAGGTGCTGTATTCTAGTTTCAAGAGGGGTAATATTGGATTCGACGTAGATATTATAAATAGGTGTTGAGCGGAAGGCTCCTAACGCGGTTCGAAGGGCGTTGTTGAGTATAGATTTGATCGGTTTTATTTGTGTTTTTGGTGCTAGTCCGTATAGTGGCAGGCCGAAATCTATTTTTGATAAGGATAAGCTTTTCACGATTTGGACTAGGGTTGTTGGTTGACAATTGTACTTATCGTTTGCTAGGAATTTTATTATATTTGACGATTTAGTTAGAGATTTAGTTAAATTATTGATGTGTGGTTTCCAACTATATTTTGAGTCGAAGGATACTCCTAATATTTTTAGTTCTTTTACTGAATCAATAACATGTGTTTGTGTGGATACTTGGCAAGTGCAGCATTGTTTTCTGCAAATATGCATATGTTTGCATTTTGTGATAGACAATGAAGCTCCTGATGTATTACACCAGTTATTAATGTCTTCAAAGAGGCGGTTCAAGTCGATTTGCAAGTTCTTTTCTTTTTTGAGATCTATTATTATGTTATAGTCATCAGCATATGCAATGAAGTTTAAATTTTTATGCCTGCTAATGGTATCTGATAAGCTATTGAATGCTATAAGGAATAATATTACCGACAATGGGGAACCCTGGGGTATCCCGTTGTGGAGTGGCTGGATTAGCGATTGACTGTGGTTTACTCTGACTCTGATTTTACGGCTTGTCATGAATTGTGTTACATATTTTGTTAACTTGGGTCCGCAACCCCATTGGTTCAGTTGGCTTTTTATGGTGTGAAGTCCTACCTTCTCGAAAGCTTTTTCGAAGTCAAGTGCTATGACCGAGGCGTGTTTTTTTTCTGAAAGGGTCCTGCTGATGATAGCGTCTACATATAGTAGACAGTCTGTCACAGACTTCCCTCTTTTAAATCCAACTTGACGGCTGTTGAGAAGTTTGTTAGAGGTAACAAACCACCACAGTCGTTTGGAAATTATTTTATCTAGCGTTTTTGCAATGCATGGGTTAAGGGAGATTGGTCTGTATGATTCTATTGTCGTTTTGTCTTTGCCTGCTTTGTGAATTGGGACTACGGTGCTAATTTTAAAAGCCTGAGGGATAAAAGAACTTAAGATTGAGTTGAAAAAGTTTATTAATCTTTTTTTAACTGGTTTTCCGATGTGCTTTATCATTATATAGTTTATTTTATCGTTTCCTGGGGTGTTCCCCTTTAGACTGTTCAAAGCAGCATTAAATTCAAGGTCCGTAATGTCTTGTTCCATAAAGTCGACTGTTTTGTTGGGTAGATAGTTTGTGTCTGATCTGTATGTGTTATTTTTGGCGTCTCTAAATGACTGGGAGAAGTTTTGGTCCTCTGAATTAGATGACCAGTGTTTGGAAAAGGCTGTAGCTATGTCTTTTGAATTTGTGACCGTTGAGTTTTTATTGTTATTTTGGATACAATGAATGTGTGTTGATTTGTGAATTCCGCAGAATTGCCTGATGTTATTCCAGACTAATTCCGCTTTGGATTGGCTTGAAATGGTGGAGGTCAGTGCGTGCAAACTTTCTTTCTTACTGAGGCGAATTTCTCTTCTGAACTGGGCGTTGGATTTTTTATATTGTATTAGGTTTTCTTGATTCATTTCCCTATTAAACAATCTCCATGCTCGGTTTTTTTTAGTTTTCAAGATATTTAATTTTTTGTTCCACCATGGGACATTGTATTGAGTTTTTGGAGGATGGGATTGGGGGATGCTATTGTAAGCGCTATTTAGTATTATTTTGTTTATGTTGCTGTGTTCTTTGTTTGTGTTTGTTGAAACAGGGATCTGGCTATGGAGACAATTTGTAAGATTTTCAAATTTTTCCCAATTTGCTTTTTTGGTTAGAAATTTGCTTGTGTAATTAAATATCTTTTTTTCTTTGTTAAATATGTTGATTGTTATAGGGAAATGGTCGCTACCCTGGGGTGAGTCCATTATTTTAAACTCACAGTGAATTTTAAGGCTTGGAGAGCATAAGGCAAGATCGATGTGGGTGTAAGAGTTGTGGGTGGAGAAATGGGTAGGCTGGCCATTGTTTAGAATTATATAATTGTTTTTTAAAATGTATTCACCGAGAATCCTACCCCTGCGATTGCTCTTGGGGGAGCCCCACAGAGTATTCCAACCGTTAAAATCACCAGTGATCAGCGAAGGTGTTGATGACTGTGGAATAGTGTTTTCTAAATCTGAAGTGGTGAATTTTTGAGAAGGTGGAATATAAGTGGATAGGATGTTAACTTTTTGCTTGGAGTAGATTTCTAAAGCTATGGCATCAAAAATTTGTCCTACCGGAATTGGTTTATGTTGGACATCTTTGTGGATCAATAAGGCGACTCCACCTTTTGCTATAATTGACGTTGTGTTGTACATTTTGAAATTGACAGGGATGGGGAATTGTTGGGAGAGGGTTATGTGTGTTTCCTGAAGGGAGATAACTTTGGGATTGTGTAGTTTGATTAGGATTAGCAGTTCATTATAATTGTTTGTGTAGCCATTAATGTTCCATTGTAATATCTTAAGTGTCATATTTACGTCTAGATTTATTTATATTTAATCTGTAGTCTTTAGTATTTAGTTAATTCTGCAATATTTTAAGCTTTGACCTTGTTATAATTGTGCTGTTTGTTTTTTCTTTATTGATAAGATTTCTTTTAGTTCTGTTGCTTATATTTTTAGGGAGAATATTTACTTTACTGTTTGTACTATCATTTCTGTTATTTTCAATACTCGAGTCCGTTAGCAATGATTCATCTTCCTTGTCGTCGTATCCTATAATGGGTCTGCCAGTGTCTTCTGATGATGGTGGGTGGTGAGAGGTTGATGCTGTTGTCGGGGGCGTGTTCTGTGTCAATCTTTGTTGTTGGGAGGTGTTGTGCTGCATTGAGCTTGCAACCGATGCGTATAGAGACCCATCATGATGGTGTCTCTTCCTGTAGATTGACCAGGCCGTTCTGTTGTCCACTTTTTGGAGGGTTTTGATGGCTTGCACTTCCTTATGGGAAAGAAATACTGGGCAATTTCTGTCTCTGGGATGGTGTTTATTATCCGGCATCTTTTTTTCAGTGCAGTTGATGCAGCAAGGTCCACGTTCGCATTTTTCTCCAATTGTCATGTCGATATGGGAAGGTTGGCTGCACATAAAGCAGGTCTCTGTGTTCTTACAGAATTTTTGGAGGTGACCTAGCCGTAGGCAGTTGTTGCAACGGATTGGGGATGGTATATAAGGCCGAACTTGGACCCTTTCATATCCTATGTAAATGTGATCGGGGAGGTCTAGCTTGTCAAATGTTAGAGTTATAAGTCTAGTTTCTGTCGGCTCTACTGTGAAGGTCTTCATAATTTTTCTTACGGCTGACACTTTTTGGCTTTTTAGGTTTTCAAGGATCTCTTCTTCATCAATTCCTCGCAGATCATTTGAGTATATTATACCCTTTGAGTAGTTCAGGGTTCTGTGTTCTGAAACTGCTACGGGTATGTCCAATATGGTTGTTAGTTTTAGGAGTTTTTCGGCTTGTCTATTGTCTTTCGTTTGTAGGAGAAGGTTTCCGTCACGTAGTTTCCTACAACTGACGACTACGCCTCCGCATGTTATATCTATAACTTTTTTTATGTTGAAAGGTGAGACTCCTTTAAAGGTTAAATCATCGGTTCTTGATATGATTAGGAATTTGCTAGTTGGAGAAGGTTTTTCCTTCCATATGTCTGGTGGATCGCGCATTGTTCGTTTTAAGCTTCTAGTGTAAGCAAGAAGATTGTCACTGCTGGTGCACTAACTGATAACAAATCTAATTATAGAACTGTATGTAAGTTAGAATATTTGCCACTTGAGTTTGCCTCGCTTAGAAGTTTGATTTGGAAGAGACACACGACTGATCGCATCGACGGCCCAACGTAAACTGTCTTTTTATAGTAATCTTATGCTAATACCCAGTATATCCCCCCATATTTTGTATAACTTTTGTTATCCGTTTCGGCATGCTGGGCATTCAATTTACGGCACGTCTCCAAACAACTATCGTACCTTGTCTTTGCTGCAATTCTTCTATATTTTGAAATGTGTTTGTGCCAATCCGACGATTAAGCTCTCCCCATAGGTTATCTATTGGGTTTAAGTCTGCAGTTTGACTTGGCCACTTCATAATGTCCACCTTGTTTTCGGTGAACTAAGCTTTGACCAGCTTTGATGTGTGTTTTGGGTCGTTGTCCTGTAGAGAGACCCAACTCAAAGGCATGTCTTCCTCAGCATTATGTCAGACAATATAATTTTATATCCAAATTGGGTCATAGTATCGGTAATCCGTAAATCGGGACGACTCCATGCCAAGAAAAACAGTCCCAAATCATAATGTTTCCGCTTCCGTCTATTTCGAGTACCGGGCGTCGAATTCTATGCCTTTGGGTCGACGAAACAAGTCGTACATTCTTTCTGGAGTCGTTACCAAATAGATTTATTTTTGTTTCGTCACTCCATAGGACATTATTCCACTTTTTGGAACCCTCTGTTCCAGATCATGCCAAATGATTTTGGGCTAACTGTTTCCTCATCTTTAATTTATTCCCTCGAAGGAGAGTAACTTTTCTGGCGATGCGTCCTTGTAAGCCAGCATTAGTAAGTCTACGACGAACTGATCTAGACGATATTTCATGGTCAATATGAGCAGCAATGGATGAGCAGCAAAGACTTAGGATTCGGGTGTCAGTCGTTTGACAGGATTTCTTCTTCCGAACGTGAGTTTCGAATTGAACCTTGAATTTTAGGGCATTCTGGACCAAAAATAATGACTGCCCAAGTCTTTTAGCGATTTCCCGAAGATTTTATCCTTCCTTTTGCAGAATTAAAGCAATTTTTCTTTTTTCTGTTGTACAACTCTTTTTTTTGCCCAACTATAGAATTTTTTTTTCCTGGGATATACTTAAATATGCAAGGAAATAATAAAAACCAACATATCTTAACTCGAATCTAGCTTTAATCCTTTAAAATTTATCAAATACACAGGTGTACTTATTATTTTGACCAGACCAAAATCGCCCACCCAGCAGAAAATTAAGCTTAGTATTGAATCCACGAGGTTCCCATATTTCATTCTTGTTTTAGAAATTGTGTAACATTGTAACTTATCAATATAAAAAAAATGGCGGGTGTGCATTGCATAAAAATCGAGTTATATCGAAACAAATAAACACTATATCTGTGTACTTATTATTTTGGCCAGGTGTGTAAATATAAACTATGGATAGTTTATGGGGTTAGGTGGGTTTACTCGGCCAAAATAGGGCTATTTTCAATAATTTTTTTTTTTATATAAAGAATGAAAAATTGTATTACACCTTTAAAGTTGCTTAAATATAAATATTTGAAAAACAATTCCTGAAGTTTTCAGAAAGAAATATTGAACATTCATCCATTGAGTCGAAATTTCTGGTGACCCCTAGAAAAAAAGGTGCTTTCGCGTTGACAGCACAATTCCTGATAGAATCATCCGAACTGAAAAGACCAAATATTTTTTTTTAAATAGTTGTGATCAACGAAAAAAAATCCTTCGTTCAAGTTCTCGAGAATCTTATCTCAAAGGTCTGTGCAAAATTTGATCAAGATCGGTGTTGGGACTTGTGCCAGCATCAAATAACATAATTATTTCAATTTAATTCTCCCAGTGTAACTAGCCGCAGCGGTCCACTAATTGCCCGTTATCAGCTGTATTATATTCTTTGTTTCTCCCAGATTCGCATGCGCTTTGTTATTCTTTTGTAGCGCATGCACTTTGGGAGCTTTGGTGGAGCTTCTGCGCAAGCTCTTAGGTTTTATGACTTGTATACTCGGTTTTGTTGGGATCGGCCGCTGCCGTTGTTTTGGGGTTAAATTGACCCAATAAAATTATTAAAATTGAATTGTGGAGTCTTTATTAATTCGGTTGCTATCAAAACGCTGATAGCTCAACAATCGGTTTAGTAGTTTCCGAGAAAACTTGTTAACCGACTTTGAAAACATAGTTTTGAGAAAAACGCGTTTAAAGTTTGTGCTCTGCCTATACCTGACCTCGAGCGTCCACCTTTTCAAGGCTGTATGAGAACATTCTCGAGATTCTGTAAAAATTTATAAGAAAATAAAAAAAATCCATTTTTTTGAAGCTGCCAAACCCACCTAACCCCTTAAATAAAGAACCGGTCATCAAATAAAAGATTTTATAACAAGAAAGGAAAGCTAACTTCGGGCGGAGCCGAAGTTTATATACCCTTGCAGTTGAGTTACAGTCCGTTGGTGGCGCCACGCATCTTATATTATTAGATAGATAGCGGATCGTATATAGTCGGCCGATCCTTATGAAATTTGGCATATCGAATTATTTTGTCCAAAGAGGAATCCATAGAAAGTCCCATCCTTCTAACTTGAAAAACAACGAAGTTATGGCATTTCCGATCAATCAGTTATATGGCATCTATAGGATAGAGTCGACCGATCCCGGCCGTTCCGACTTATGTACTGCCTGCAAAGGAAAGAAGGGTGTGTGCAAAGTTTCAACTCGATAGCTTTAAAACTGAGAGACTAGTTTTTGTAGAAACAGACAGACGGACATGCTCATATCGACTCAGGAGGTGATCCTGATCAAGAATATATATACTTTATAGGGTCGGAGATGTCTCCTTCACTGCGTTGCACACTTATGACCAAAATTATAATACCCTCTGCAAGGGTATAAAAATATATATATATCCACATATCCATATATTGCATATTTAAAAACTATAGTATTAAATAACTTTTTCTTTTTTTTATTTTAGATTCAAATATTTTTGCGATTTGTTAAAGAAATATATACAAATTTGCCGAATCATCTATCATCCATATTTGAAACCTCTTGCGAAATTTGGATAAATGACCTGAAAGACTTAAATTTGGAAACGCTTTTATCTGAAGCTTATTCAGTAAAAACTATTCATGTTGAAAAACCCCTGGATTCTAATTCTCAACAAATTGTAAGTATTTTTTCCGATTATTGTGGATATCATCTTACCTATTAGAGCTGGGAAAAATCGATTAAAGATTCGATTTTCGATTTTTTCTTTTGCAATAAATCGTCTTTAATTTTTATAATTGATTTAATCGAAACGTTCCACTACCAAAACAGGTCATTTTACCTTTTTATCGCTCCCAGATCTCTTTACAAGTGGAAAGAAAATTACTTTTGAAATACCTAAGAAAATAGTTTCCTACGAAAATGTTTTCATACAAAATTTTACAATTAATTTCACATTTTACAATTAAGTAAGTAAGAAACAAGTCAAGTAAAGTAAAAATTTAAATCATTCTAATTTCCAGTTCTAGTATCTAAGGTACCTGTTTAGTTACAGAGATACAATTTATTTAATTGTTTTGGCGTTTCTACAAATTGTATTTACATATGTGACTGAGTAGGGTTGACGACCGAATTGGAATAATGACGCGGGAGCGCGGCTCAACGCTTGATGCTGCGGAGCGACTGTGAGATCCCGCGAGAGAGCGAGCGACGCGAACATAAATATAAAAGAAAGTGCCGTCACGAATTCAATAAATTATTGCCGGACAAACTTCTTTTCGGCGGCTGCTTGACCCGACAGTACCAACTTTGTGATTTTTCTTAGGGGGCAAGATGGTTTAAAATTAAAAAAAAAAATTTTGAAAAATATATTTATATAATAGAACCTTAGTTCAGGAATATTCTGTGAAAGTTTCATGTCGATCGGACTAAAACTAGCTGAGATACCGATTATCTAGTAATTTTCTATCAATATACTTTCAATTTCTTTTAAAACTTTAGACGCGTTTTTCTTAAAACTTAAAAATTTTTTCTAGTGGGTGCGTGACGTAACTCAAAAAGTAATGCTCGGATCTAAACAAAATTTTGCACACCGCAATACTTGCGGATGAACGACCGCATATATATTAAAAAAATTCTTTTTACCATTTTTACAGGCAATAAATTTCTGAGTTTTATGTTAACTTGGTACCTCCGAATTTACTACCGCACCAAAAATTAAAAAGTGCATATTTTTCAATATTATTTCGTTCATCCGCAAAAGAAATTAATATTTTAAATAAATCAGTTCACTTATTTTTATTAAAGATAGCACTGTGAGGGCAGATTTTACGCAAAGCAAGGTCACAATTTTTTGAAGCGACTCCGGCCGACTGCCGTCATGGGATAATATTTCTTAACTTATAATAATTATACTTATAATATCTTATAATAATTATTTCTTAACAAAAAAATTTCCAGATACTCTCTCTAAAAAAATTGAATAATTATATTCACTCAGAAATAAAAAAAAAAATTAGTTTTTTCCAGCCTTGGAGGTTTCCAAGGATGGTTATCCTGCCCTCTTAAGAAGCATGAATAAGGCAAGAAGTATTAGTAAATTAGTCAATATATAATAAATAGGTGTCACATCGGGCCATGAACAATCACATTTTTTTTGTTGAGCAAAACAAAAATAATTTTCATTTCAATATTAAATTATTTTAATAAAATTTTATCCACACCCAATACTTGTATACCCCAGCATTTGGTATACAAGTACTTGGAGCGGGGTGGTGCTGCCTATACGATCCAGTTCGTTTGCTATGCAGTTACCTGAGAGGTCCTCCTGAGAACCTGAAACCTAGATGAGGCTGATGTTATACTGTTGGGCTATCTCATGAAGAGGTGATCTACAGTAGTGGTGGGCAAACTCTCATTTTCCATAACTCGCGAGTGTAGGGCCAGAAATTCAGCTGCAGCGCTGCCGGCACACGCAACATGTAAGTGAAGTTTCGCGGACATAAGGTAATACAGTGATTGTAGATATTTACCTGCAATGCCCCCCTCTTTTATAGAATCCAGTTCACAGCTATGTTCCATAGGAAAGGAGAGAGGACTACCCTTTGCGGGGTTCCTCTGCATACGGCTCTTGTAAGAGACAGTAAGACAAGTAAGAGCCATGACAGTTAAGATTTCATCGGGGCCAGCTGACTTGTACGGCTTAAAGATTTGTATAGCCCAGTACAGGGTTTTGTGGACAAAATTTAGCTCAAAGTTTGTGAGAGAAGAGACGTTTGTGTTGAACAAAGCGTCTGCCTCTGGGAAGCATCCAGGAAACATTGCTAAAGGTTCCTCACTTGCGCTGGTCCAGGGTGCCATCTTTTTTTTTTGGAAAGCCTAGGGCTATGGCTGATTGTGCTAGGATTTTCGTAAGACTTGCAACTTGAGGTGTATTCTTTGTCCAATCAGAAAGAATTCCATGAGACGCACTTCATTTTTCGGGTACCTTTTTTTAAGTGGCCAGGGAAGCCTAATAGTCAGTATAGAGAGCTTTCTCGTGGCGGCAACACAAACGGCACGGATACTCGATAGCTGTCCTGGTCTCATCATTTACGAATAGAGTCCTACTTAGAGGTTCATAATTATAAGCCTTTTAGTTTTGGTACATGATAAACAATGAAATTATTGAATGTGTTCTTGCTCTTATTTTAGATCCTAATTTATTGCATTTGTAGATGTGTTCCGCTGAATGTATCTTAAAAGTTGACAAAGGCAAGGAAGAAGCTGAAACTTAATAACGTCTTTTGCTTCATTTGAAAAAAGTTGGATATGTTGCGCTTGCATTTCAGTTTTTCAATTAACGCTTCTAGACATATGTAGCGGCAACAAGCTCCAAAAACGGAAACAAGCTTCATTATTAACTTTAAAATGTAAAAATATGAGCGAAATCAACGAAGCTATGCTCAATGCAAATTAATTAAACAGTGTTTACACCATTAAAATTTGGGTGCATTTGATTAAGCATTGCTGAAAAACGAAATAAACCTTGCGGACTAGAATTGGACAGCAAAAGTGTTTTGGTCGCAACTGGTGTTATTGGATAAGTCTATGGGAGAACTTTACCTTGGAGTACCTTGTGGCTAATAACTAAATGAGTGGCGTGGGCAAGGCTTTCTGCAACTTTAATAGTTTGGACTATTGTGAAGTAGCAGTCTTTGGACTATTGTGAAGTTTAGTTTGTAAGTAACGGCAGGTATTGTTGGAAAGGATCGATCGTGATCAGAAAAAGCAAGAGAAAAGTTGCTTTAGAATTGTCCAATATGTGAGGGTCTGGGATCAACGGATGCCAATGGTTGATTGCAGTCACTCCTTTTAGATATCAACTATGTTTTATGTGATTCTGTAGCCGGTCATAACTGGATCCTATACTGTGTTATTTGCCCACACACAAAGCGCACTCCCAGCGTGCTCGTCAAAGCTTGCGGTGATATGCAGTGCCCAGCGTTTATGGAAATTGCCTTCTAGATTCAATCGAAACATCCTCCGTTTTTTCCCTTAACCCTCTAAGGCTACTTTTTAAAATAATAGAAAAATATTATTCAAATAATTTTTTTTTAAGTGAATGAATGCTTCTGAGCTAAAATATATGCTTTAAAATATCGTATAATCTTCGGTTCACCTGTAAGGTGAGAAGAAAGGTAAGCGGGACTGTAGGCACGCTTGGGGCTTTTAGTGGAAAAAAAAAACATTTTCAAGTAATGAATATTTATTTTATTTTTTCTTACGGTATTCTACAAAACAGTTTTGATTCGCAGTGCAGCATAAATGAAGACTGCATTTCGTGCATATGCATTGCATTTTTGAAGTTTTACAGTGATTGCAACTTCTTTTTCCACTGTTTCGATCCAACCAATGTGGGAAATGGTTTAGGTATAATATCAATTAGGTGATAAAAAATACGTGTTGCGGCATCCCTAGTTTTTGCTCTGATATGATAGCGTCCCATAAGGCCGTCCATGAGATCTACGTGATCCCTTATGCCCATGTGAGCATTTTACTCATGCACTTTCTGTCAAAGCGAGAAGCCTTTGCAGTTCTTTCACGAGGGTTTGTACCTATCGCTCTTAGATAAACCATCAAAGGCAAAGATGTATAAAAATTATCAAAGTAAGTTATGTGATTCTTAAAACTTTCTACGTTTTGTGTTCAAAGCGATACAATGTTGGCTGAAGCACCAAGTTCTGGGTGACCAGGTAAGACCACATTATCACCTGCACCGCTGTAGATCTCAAAGCGGTATGCGTATACGAATGAATCGCCCAATACAAATAGTTATACCGAACCCGGTTTGCAATTTTCTATAATATTTCTAATTCGAACAGCAACACAAAACATACCGCCGACCAAATTTTATGCGCGAAACAACATATGCTTTATGTATTCCTAAGCATAAGTGCCGTTAAGAGCTTCGGAGATCTTTAAAGCTGAGATTTATAATTCAATATGCTTTTTATCAACCGCTAAAAATTATTTAAACGATTAAAAAGCTGTTAGTTTATTTGTTAGGGCCAAAAACGTAATACGTGCCTTCAGGCAGGCTTATGTCTTAGAGGGTTAAATACAAAATTAAAACATGTTATGATCTACTAATTTCAATAAGAAAATAAAAATCTTCCATAGGAAAATGTTTGGGGAAAAATCATAGAAGACCAAAAATTATTGTAAAAAATCGGAGATTTCAACTTTGGATGAGTATTTCAAAGATATGGGAACTGCTAGATGACATTTTTTAATTTTAGTTGGTACACATACATTTCGAAAATGATTTGCACTAAAAACAATGATGGTCAACGCAATTACATGGGCTATATAATTTAATATATAGTAAATTTTGATCAATTATTTTAAAAAATTTTTTTCTCTTAGGTGTACGGCGGAAACTGTGGGTGATGGAACCTATGTTTGTTCTGGACTTTGGTTCAGGGGAGCCCAAAGGTTATGGAGCAGATGAAATTATGGGTGGAGATTTTTTGCTGTTAGCCTGTGCAATCAATTAAAAAATCTGAATTTTCTAGCTTTTGAACTGAACGAATAAAATGCAAAAAAAAATAAAAAAAAAAAGATAAATACATTTTCAATTATACATTTGACCTTTCACACTGCGTTGCAAACATTTGAGAAAAATTTGTATAACCTTTCAATTTTCTGAGCGGTATGAAAACTTGTAAAAAATATATATTTTCTTTTATCTTTTCAGTATAATCTACTTCCACGTGGAGTATTGTCCCTAAAAGTGTTACAAGAACTACCAATTATTGTTGTACTCATGTATCAAATATATAAAAACGCTGTCCATCAAGAAGTTGCCGAATTTATTCCATTGATATTGACAACTATTAATTTACAACCTACTATTACACAAAGGTAATGTATAAACAATGTCTCCAAAAAAAGAAAAAACTTCGAAATTTTAAAAATTTATAAAAATAAACTTAAAATACATTTGAACTATAAATATTTCCGATTTCCGATCGTTGAACTATATGAACATATAGACGACTGCGTGCAACGGTTAGAAGAACGTGTAAAAAGTTTGAAGTCGTTATAATATCCTTTGCAAGGGTATACAAATTGGTGGCGTTTTAATCCATATCCATGATGAAATGATCTATAACACAGTGTAACAGTCATTCTGAACTTTTAAAGTGACATAGTAGGAATTGGTTATCTCGTTGAGTATAACCACTAACCATACAACATATAGACTTCTCATTTCATACAACGAAAATGGACGCAAAAATTTCTTGCGACAGGCCCCCGGAGGCCCCAGAGAGAATCTTACTCTCATTCTTACGCTCATAATCTCATTTAACTTTTTTGGTTGTTCAGTCGCAGAGAGGCGCATCATCAAGAAGGTTCTTCTGCGGTTTAACCGATCTTTATATGTATGCGTGCTCACACATTCACACACACGGTTTCATGTGTGCGTTGGATTTCGTTTTGAAACCAGCTAAAATTTTTGATTTTGTAACTTTACAGGCATGCTACCCTAAGAAAATTGGGATATACATTATACGCTAATGATGAAAAAAATATGTTTTATATATTAATATTTCAACCTATATTTTATATTTGTTATGGAATACGATTAAGTGGTAGCTGTAAAATGTTTTTCATATGTATATATATGCATATGTCAACGAATGCATTAAAATTTATATATTAAGGTAGAAACAGGGTATATTTCAGTCGATTGCTTTTAAGTTGTTGTAGTTCTGCCAGCGGATGGTGTTCCATACCCTTCTGATAGATGATTTTTGTGGAGTGAGAATAAACAAAAACAGCTGATTTTTTGTTTCCGTGGGCATCAGTAGGGTATGCAAGAACCATCCGTTTGAAAATAACAACAGTGAAATTTGGGTTTTAAATAAAAGCGACTGAAAGATACCCTGTTTCTATCTAAGTACAATGATTTTTAATTGTTCGTAAATATATAAATACCTAATTTCGTAAATATATATGTGAAGCATTTTACTGCTGCCATCTAATCGTATTCCTAAATATGTATAAAAAGTATGATATATAAAAATATATAATATAAAATATAATACAATTTTTTCACAGGTATATAATAATGATAACTCCCATTTTCTTAGGGTAGCATGCCTGTAAAGTTACAAAAATCAAAAATTTTAGCTGGTTTCAAAACGAAATCCAACGCACACATGAAACCGTGTGTGTGAATGTGTGAGCACGCATACATATAAAGATCGGTTAAACCGCAGAAGAACCTTCTTGATGATGCGCCTCTCTGCGACTGAACAACCAAAAAAGTTAAATGAGATTATGAGCGTAAGAATGAGAGTAAGATTCTCTCTGGGGCCTCCGGGGGCCTGTCGCAAGAAATTTTTGCGTCCATTTTCGTTGTATGAAATGAGAAGTCTATATGTTGTATGGTTAGTGGTATAACACAAAAAAGGATAAAATTGTTGTTTTTTTCACATTCTCCTTTATTTTATTTTTTTAATTTTTAGAGATTTGATTTTTAAACTTGTAAAGAAAAATCGACTACCCTCCCCTGTTGTTTAACAAATGAATTTTATTTTTGTTCCTTTGATTCTCGATGTTTTGTGACCAGTCCTTCTGTATATTGTAAATAAACTTTTCGAGGAGGCTACGTAGATTCCCTATACCTCTCCCAATTGGTAATATTGTACCATATTGTATGTAATCTTTGATATTACGTCAGTTTGCATGGACCGTTGAAAAAATTTTCAGTAGGTTTGTTGATGTATAGCGATGCTGGACAAAACCATCATGTGAAGAGGAGGTGATGGTCTTGCAAAAATGTTAAAGTTGGTACAATCTTAAATTTAGTCTGACATTTAAGGCATCATTTTTGGCATTAGTTTCTAATCCGCCCACCAAAGTATCCTTGTTTTCTTCCCTACACTTTACACGAAGCGAGAGGCGCAGCCTAAAATATTATCTCTTTATGTAATTGTTAAGCTTAATTTAAATAAGATACAATTTTGTAACTATTTTTTCTACATTTTTAATTACCTACTTGAATATAAGTCTCATTTTTTCATTTCGTCGCCTACGTATTCGCCTACATATTTCAGACTTCGTTTGCATTTTGCCGTAATCGGACGTGTTTGTTTGACTGCCTGACCCTCGTCACACTTTTTGTTGGGACATCAAAAATTTTAATCGCTAATTACTTCTCTCAGTGTAACTAGCCGCAGCAGTCCACTAAAACTGACCCATAATAAATATGGAAATCGAAATTGGATTTGTTTAATTCCTCCGCTATCAAAAAAATAATTGTATGTAAAAATTTAAAAATTTGTTTGTCAAAACAAAAGTGCCAGGCATTCCAAAAATGAACACTGGAAAAAAAAATACTACTACTATATCCATCAGCAACGAAATGTTGTTTTAATAATTGCATTCTACCACTAACCATACAATATAAGTTGTATGATGAGATTGTATCCAGTTTTCCCGACTTAGAATGGCCGATGGCTTAGAATGGATTTCATATAAAGCCTAAACATTTTATCTAAACATCAATGTCATGGCACTTCCGATCAATCAGGTATATTGATAGTATATTATTTAGAAATGTATAAAAATTTAGAATGCACCCACATACACACCGAAAATGTTTATTCAGCGGTTTAAAGTGCAATATTATGGATATGCAATCCTATTTTCTATTGATAGCAATCACTAATCCTAAAAAGAATTCCGCACAACACACACTCCTCTCCAAACTTTCCGAGACATAAAATATATAGTCGACCTGATTTACCCCATTTTATCTTCGAAGTAGACGTTATCGCCTTCCATTAATTTGGATTCGGAAAACAACAATCATCTATCCAGCAAAACCATAGAGAACTAATTCCTATAACCAATCAAACTTTAGCACTAAAGCTCCACTTCCGCATTCGCCTTGATGACAGCGATCAGTGTCTTAAGCAAGAAAACAAAATAAAGTGTATGTCTCGCTCGTTTTCGACGCATCAAACGAGGACTCTACCGCTCGGCTATCCCTGAATCGTAGTCCCGCGAAATATTTGTTTAAATTGTCGTTTTGTGGTACTAGCATGTTACAGGTGATTCCAGCGCCTAAACCCTCCATAGGAACTGTTTTGCTTCTATGAGTTTTTCTATATATGTATGTAGACCATAAATAAGGGTTTTATATACCACGTAGTAGCCACGTAAACATATTTATGACAAAAAAATAATAATTTAAACAAGAAAGGAAAGCTAACTTCGGGCGGAGCCGAAGTTTATATACCCTTGCAGTGGAGTCGCAGTCCGCTATGTGGCATCTTATATTATTAGATATATAGCGGATCGTATATAGATGGCCGATCCTTATGAAATTTGACAAATCAAATTATTTTGCCCAAGGAGGAATCCATTGAAACTCCCATCCTTCTAACTTGAAAAACAACGAAGTTATGGCATTTTCGATCAATCAGTTATATGGCAGCTATATAGGATATAGTCAACCGATCCCGGCCGTTCCGACTTATGTACTGCCTGCAAAGGAAAGAAGGATGTGTGCAAAGTTTCAAAGAGACTAGTTTGCGTAGAAACAGACAGACAGTCACACAGACGAACAGACGGACATGCTCATATCGACTCAGGAGGTGATCCTGATCAAGAATATATATACTTTATAGGGTCGGAGATGTCTCCTTCACTGCGTTGCACACTTTTGACCAAAATTATAATACCCTCTGCAAGGGTAAAAAAAATGATAAAAATATATTTGTGTATTTTTGAAACCGATATTTTTATACTTTAAAAATTTTAAACCGATATATAAACGTTTTAAATGTTTACTTTCAGAAACTTGACTCAAAAGGAAATTTTCGTTGATTTTATGGGGGCACAAATAAAAACATTATCATTCTTGGCATATATAGTACGAATCTTCCAGGTAAGATATTTTTTGCTCCCGTGTCATCCCGTCATTCTGCGTACTGCTTTTTAGCATTTTTTTTTTTAGAATTTTTAGGGATCCCGTAATACGGGATGACCTCCTTAAGACCACAATAAGCTTAAAGCTGGTCAATCAAATCAAATTTGGTGGCAAGAAAAAAGGTGGCACAAAAAAGAAAATCTACTATCCGACTATCCTATAGCGGCCATGTAACTGAAAGATCGGAAATGGTAAAACCTTGCTAATTTAATCTTGCGATTCAATCTTGTTCGACTGAGTTGGAAGTAGAAGCATTTATTCACACAGACAAAAGAGCTTCGCAATTAAATTCACTCAATTCGATTTATGTAGAGTTATTTTGAATATACATTTTTAACCTTTTATGCAACTGTCTAATGTATACTTTATATGGTTGAAAATGTCTTCTTCAACGCAGTTCACAGTTTTGACCAAAATTATATAACCTTCTGCAAGGGTATAAGAATTCCCCCAAAACAATGTCGGTATTTCCAAATTGGTATATTATTCAATCTCATATTTTCAGACGGTCTCATACATTTAATCTGTATATATAAATTTTATAATATATAAATATTATTTTTATTTGTTGTTTTTAGGAAATAGTAGTCGCTAACTCTTTGTCTGTAACAAGTGGTTTACTTAACCTCATGGAAAACTGCCCTAAAGAAGCTGCCCATTTGAGGAAAGAATTGTTAATAGCAGCCCGACATATATTTGCTACGGATTTACGTCAAAGTAAGTGAAATCCTTTGGGCAGTGCACAGTGACATTTTTGGCATAAAATCTATACAAACCATATTCCAATTGATTAAAATAAGATACTGGGTTAATATTTAATCCTTTTTTATGGTTTTACAATTAATTAGTGTAGGCGTTAATATGCCATCGGTACATTTTGGGTGCAACAGGAATTATTTTCTGTCTACTTTATAATCTGACAATTACCCAAGACTTTAACTTTTTCCCTCACATTGTTAGAGCTTAAGTCTATGTTCCCAGACCGAAACAAGGGGACCGAAAAAGGGGGCGTTCGCTTGATTTTTTTTTGTAGATATCGAAAATTTGATTTTGAGCCGTTTGTTATAAATTAATTTTTTTTTATTCTTTCGATTAAAGATAGAGGTGGGCATGGGCTGAATTTTTCGACACGGCCCAACACGACACGACAGCTTAGTTTTTTTAGCACGCACGCACACGCACGGCCAAAAATTTTGCCAACACGGCCCAACACGAAAAATAATATTTACATTACAAAAACATTTTTTTTTCTCGAAATTTCTAGAAAATACAAAATTTTTAATGCTTGTCGTGTTTTGTCGTGTTTTGGAAGGTCGGCACGAAAACGCACGCACGCGTGTTAAATTTTAATTTTCAACACGAACACGCGTGGCCACGCGTGCGCACGCGTGCCACGACGAAAACACGAGCCCATGCCCACCTCTAATTAAAGACTAGATTATGTTCTACTTTAACTAAATTCGTTTGAATTTTGTGGTTCAGATCAACCAGCTCCATATAATATTGGTCACCGAAAACCATTTTTGCTATGCAGACCTCCACAATATTGCGCACCACGCTACCATTTTTAAAAGTTTTTACATATTTATACCCTTGCAGAGGGTATTATAATTTTGGTCAAACGTCAAACCGACCCCATAAAGTATATATATTCTTGATCAGGATCACCTCCTGAGTCGATATGAGCATGCCCGCCTGTCTGTCTGTCTGTCTGTTTCTACGCAAACTAGTCTCTCAGTTTTAGAGGTATCGAGTTGAAACTTTGCACACATCCTTTTTTTCCTTGCAGGTAGTATATAAGTCGGAAAGGCCGGGATCGGTCGACTATATCCTATAGCTTCCATATAACTGATTGATCGGAAATGCCATTACTTTGGTGTTTCTTAAGTTAGAGGGTTGATACTTTCCACACATGTTATATTTGACCAAAATATCTTATGTACAAAATTTCATAAGGATCGGCCGACTATATCCTATAGCTGTCATAGAACGATCGGAATTGGCATAACTTTGGTGTTTTTTAAGTTAGAAAGATGGGACTTGGTACAGATTACTCTTTGGACAAAATAATTCAATATGTCAAATTTCATAAGGATCGGCCGACTTTATACGATCCGCTATATATCTAATAATATAAGATGCGTGGAGCCACCTAGCGGACTGCGACTCAACTGCAAGGGTATATCAACTTCGGCTCCGCCCGAAGTTAGCTTTCCTTTCTTGTTTTCATTGTAGTTTGTATTGTGTATTTTTAGAAAATCAATTGATTTATTCACAAATGTTTCTTTCAATAAATTCATGAAGATGGTCAAGACGGTTGCCCCCTTAAGATATTATATTATATTATTTTAAGAATTTCTGAGGGAAAAAAATAAAATCACAAATAATGATAATACCGGACTTTTAGTTTTCGCTCGGAAAGTAATGATTATTCTATCTCATTTTTTCTCTCAGCAAGTAATGATACTTTTTAATATTTATTAATTATTATACTTTTTAATATTATGAGTAACATTTTTTCTTTGTGTGGCGGAGTCACATAGCAATCACACTACAATTGATGGTGGTATATATTAATTAACAACGAATTTAACGTTTTAGGCGCATATTATCGGTCAATAATTTAGAAACACATATCTTTTCTTTTTTTCCACTAATAGGATTTATACCAACTATAGATAAACTTTTTGATGAAGAGTTACTTATTGGTAAAGGTGTAACATTGGACTCTATTCGTCCCCTGGCTTATTCTACATTAGCTGATCTTGCCCACCATGTTCGTCAAAGCCTAAGCTTGGATGTATTATTAAAAGCAGTTAACTTGTTTTCAAAAAATGTTCATGATGAAACCCTTGCTGTGGGAATACAAACAATGTCTTGCAAGCTTTTATTAAACTTAGTGGATTGTTTGCGGCATCACAGCGAGTTAGAGCCCCAACGATCCAGGAAAATACTTTCGAAACTATTAAAGGTTTTTGTAAAAAAATTTGAAACTATTGCGAAAATACAGCTTCCTTTGATTATTCAAAAATGGTGAGTAAAAATTGTATAATAATTTCGCTTATATGTAAAACCTAATATTAAATTAAATTATTATGAGCATATAAAGCAGTTTATTTAGTCGCCAATATGAAATAAAAGCCCCACGACTGTAAAATCCAACGACTCTTAGGCTGTAAGCCGGTTCTTATATCCTGATGCTTAAGTACTTTAAACTGTTCGATTGGTATTTTTATTAGAGGGAATATCTCTAGACAATGGAGTGTTTTATATTCCGTAAATAAATAAAACAAATTATTTGATATGAATGTAAAAATAATATAATTTTAACAATAAGCACAAAGCAATATTTTAATTGGATACATCCACTTAACCTTAAATATTGTTGAAGAAATCAGTTTCAGTAATGATGCATACCCGAGTAATAATGCGTTACTCTATTTGATTTAAAAGTTTGCTTCATGTGAACGGAGCGAACTGTTCCATCCGAGTAAATGATTTGGAACATGTTTGAATCACTGACGAATCGTTGGGAGTGATTTGTTCGTTGGGGTGATGCAGTACTCAAAAATGATCCAAACCCATACTTGTATGATGAAGGGAACCGAGCCAGGATCACGGGCCTTTTTTCCGCAGGGAATTTTATTAAAACAGTTTGCCAAAATATATTATTTTAATTTTTATTTATTTTCCCATTGAAAATGTTTCAACAATTTCTTTCAGTAATACGGTACGACATGAGAAAAAAAATCTCGCACACTACATGTGTGATATTTTTCATTGGTATTGGAGTTTGCCCTGTCATGAGCAGTGCTTCGGCACTCCAGAGATAGAAGGATAGGACTCTCAATGTGTTATATATTATTGTCAACTTATCCTAACTACAATATTTTATATGGAGCTTGGTTTCCTTTCTCGTTTTAGCTTGGTAACCCATTAGAGCTTGCTGTAATAACTGTTGTAGGCATTGGCCTATTTGTTCGTATTAAATTGTTCATACTAATACTAGGTGAATCACCACATTTACTGCGTCATAATTATATGTTACACATCCACGAACAAGATCCACAAATTGAACAAACTTAAAATAAGAATGAAATGACAAGGTTGCAATAAATTAGTATGCGTACTAGATATACTATATAGATTAAAATATAAATATTCACGTATCGTTTAACTTTAAACTGTATGTGGCGGTGGAACTTCTGCAGAGAAATTTCCTCTGTCCATGAATTAGTGCCCCGTCGATGACTTCTTACACCAGAACAAGTAAATCTGGTACTCTGCATTTCTTAAAGGCATTTAAAAAAATAATACACTTCACTTTGCTTAGATTTCATGTATGCTTTCACATAGCCAAATTCATGCATAGATTTGAATTACTTTAATAAAATTTAATTGTTAAATTGAGAAGCAAAATACCAAAAACTTTTTTTAAGGCCCCAGACGTTATCCAATCGGATCTCTTTGACTCAGTAACACTCTAATACTCTAGGATGAAGTGAAATATTAAATTTCATATAAAGGGGTTAAGAGAAATTTTAAATTTAATATTTCACTACGAATTCGGATAAAAAACACGAAAGGAAAGCTAACTTCGGGCGGAGTCCAAGTTTATATACTCTTGCAGTTGAGTCGCAGTTGCCAAACGAAGTTATGGCATTTCCGATCAATCAGTTATATGGCAGCTATAGGATATAGGCGGCCGATCCTTACGAAATTTGGCAGATCGTACAAGTTTGCCCACATTAGAATGCATAGAAAGCCCCACTCTTCTAACTTGAAAAACAACGAAGTTATGGCATTTCCGATCAATCAGTTATATGGCAGCTATAGGATATAGTCGACCGATCCCGGCCGTTCCGACTTATATACTGCCTGCAAAGAAAAGAAGGGTATGTGCAAAGTTTCAACTCGATAGCTTTAAAACTGAGAGACTAGTTTGCGTAGAAACGGACAGACGGACATGCTCATATCGACTTAGGAGGTGATCCTGATCAAGAATATACACTACTGGCCAAAGTAATAAGTACACAGATATAGTGTTTATTTGTTTGGATATAACTCGATT
Source organism: Drosophila ananassae (assembly GCF_017639315.1). Taxonomy (NCBI): domain Eukaryota; kingdom Metazoa; phylum Arthropoda; class Insecta; order Diptera; family Drosophilidae; genus Drosophila; species Drosophila ananassae. The sequence continues at coordinate 20,076,787 of NC_057929.1, read as the reverse complement.
TTTATGCAATGCACACCCGTCAATATTTATATTGATAAGTTACAATGTTACACAATTTCTAAAACAAAATTGAAATATGGGCACCTCGTGTATTCAATACTAAGCTTAATTTTCTGCTGGGAGGGCGATTTTGGTCTGGTCAAAATAATAAGTACACCTGTGTATTTGATAAATTTTAAAGGATTAAAGCTAGATTCGAGTTAAGATATGTTGGTTTTTATTATTTCCTAGCATATTTAAGGATATCCCAGGAAAAAAAATTCTATAGTTGGGGCAAAAAAAAGAGTTGTACAACAGAAAAAAGAAAAATTGCTTTAATTCTGCAAAAGGAAGGATAAAGTCTTCGGGAAATCGCTAAAAGACTTTGGCAGTCATTATTTTTGGTCCAGAATGCCCTAAAATTCAAGGTTCAATTCGAAACTCACGTTCGGAAGAAGAAATCCTGTCAAACGACTGACACCCGAATCCTAAGTCTTTGCTGCTCATCCATTGCTGCTCATATTGACCATGAAATATCGTCTAGATCAGTTCGTCGTAGACTTACTAATGCTGGCTTACAAGGACGCATCGCCAGAAAAGTTCCTCTCCTTCGAGGGAACAATTTAAAGATGAGGAAACAGTTAGCCCAAAATCGTTTGGCATGATCTGGACCAGAGGGTTCCCAAAAGTGGAATAATGTCCTATGGAGCGACGAAACAAAAATAAATCTATTTGGTAACGACTCCAGAAAGAATGTACGACTTGTTTCGTCGACCCAAAGGCAAAGAATTCGACGCCCGGTACTCGAAATAGACCGTTAAACACGGAAGCGGAAACATTATGAATTGGGTCTGTTTTTCTTGGCATGGAGTTGTCCCGATTCATCGGATTACCGATACTATGACCCGATTTGGGTATAAAAATACATTGTCTGACATAATGCTGAGGAAGACATGCCCTTGAGACGGGTCTTTCTACAGGACAACGACCCAAAACACACATCAAAGCTGGTCAAGGCTTAGTTCACCGAAAACAAGGTGGACATTATGAAGTGGCCAAGTCAAACTGCAGACTCAAACCCAATAGAAAACCTATGGAAGAGCTTAATCGTCGGATTGGCACAAATACATTTCAAAATAAAGAAGAATTGCAGCAATTCGAAGAGAAGACAAGGTTTGGAGACGTGCCGTAAATTAAATGCCCAGCATGCCGAAACGGATAAGAAAAGTTATACAAAATAAGGGGGGATATACTGGGTATTAGCATAAGATTACTATAAAAAAAAGAATTGAGAAAGTGTTTTTGATTTTTAAGCTAGAGGCTTTGAAGAATTGCTGTACTTATTTTTTTGACCAACCCTTTTTTATGTTTTTTAGGTTTAATCCACAATAAATTCTACAGATTTCGTGAAATATTCTTATGTTAAGTATTTTTATAATCAGCATTATGCCAGAAAACTAAAAGAAATTAGAATTGGTTCGTTACGGTTATCAAAAAAGATTTACGTGACATAGAAGTAATCTTATGAGCGTGTACTTATTATTGCGCTCTCTTGCGAATTTGCCCCGCTTCGCCGCAATAGAAAAGCTATGCTTTAGTTATTTTTGTTGAATATATCGAATAATAACGTCTAGCCGAGTGCACGTACTTTTATTTTTCCTCGTTTTCGAAATTTATAACAAACAGCCACCTTTTGTTTTTAAAATTGTTGAGATAAACTACAATCATTAAACAGTCGGATATGTCTCCTTCAATGCGTTACCCCTTTTGACTAAAATTACAATACTTTCTGAAAGAATATAAAAAGGTCTCAACATTTTCGGCATTTTCAAATTCATTTTTAACCCTGTCATATTTCATATTTTATTTTCCCTTTTTTATTAACGAGTTTAAAGTATTAACTCAATACGAATTTTTTTAATCTACATTTTTTCACTATTACTCCGCTTGGGAGCTTAGGGCATCCACAAGTGTATTCCACCGGACCCTATTCTGCGCTGTTCTCTGTTCTGCCAAGTCCCCAGGTGATGTATTATTGTCTGCGAGTTCGCGTATTGTAGATCGGCGCCAGGTTAGCTTTGGGGCGTCCCACTCTTCTTCTTCCTTGGGGGTTCCGCTCCAGGGTTCCAATCCTAACTATGCCCATCTCCTTATTCAAACTGCGCAATTCTGGAAGGCTCCATTAGGGTCCTCACATTCCATTGTCCAATTCGTGTCCGTTGCGAAAAGCGGCGGGTCGTCATCGGGTTGGGGGTGTGTGAGTGTTTTTCTGATCTTGTGGTTGTTTCTGTAATCGTTATTGTTCAGTCGATCCGGTGATTAGCCGAGTGCAACCTATCTCAGAAGTGGGCTTGCCACCTAACGACATCTGGGAATGCCGGTTTTTCGGGTCTCATGCACATAATTATAAATAGCGAGAATCCAACGAGAGCTTTTCGCTACTTACATCATATGCGCGAGATCCGAAAAACTTGCAGGGCCATGCACTTGACACGAGTGGGGCTCGAACCCACGACCTCACGCTTAGCGAGCTAGTACACTAACCACTAGGCTATGAGGCCCCCATAATCTACATTAACCTACCTTAAAAAATAAATTAAAATAACATTTTTTGGAAAATTGTTTTAATAAAATACCCATCCAAAAATGATTTAAGCTTTTTAGCAATATGTAAACTAACTACATGTGATTGATTTCAATGATGTCTTGCAGTGAAAAGATTTCGGAAATCCAACAACAAAATGTCTGCACAAGGCCGAAAATAAAAAAGTCATAACAACAAAAATGTACGGAAAGTAAACAAATCGTGTCTAAAATGTCCAAGCTTCTTCATGGCAAAATAGATTTTTCTGAATTTCTTACGGTTCTTTGTAAAAATAGAATTGAAGTTGTGAGGTGTTCATTTACACAGCGCAGCTTGCGCGCATCGCGAATATTTCAAAACAAAACCGAACTTTGAAGTGGTCAGTTTATTTATTACGTATCCAAATTAAAAATATTTGAATGGATTTTAAAGTTTAAGGTATTTTTTAAAATTTGAGATATTATAAAACAACGTACTTGTTAAACTTTTCTTGTTATATTAATTTGAAATAATACATGTTTTTGACTATATTTTGAACGTCTTTTTTATGTTTAGCTAAAGTTTTAGTAGTGACCCCACAAAAATCCACAAATAAGTTGTATACCAATGTGTTCGCCTGGCTCTAAAGGTAATAAATGTGTAAAATTTGTTTGCAGAATTTCCAGATGTGCTTAAAATCGTTAAAATTCTAACACCTTCTTAACTTTTTCAGGGTCAGTTTAGAACTACAAAAATTTGTTTTCGCGTGTCTTTCTGTTTCTGTGTCCTTCGTCCTTTGAGTTTGTGTTTATTCATAGTTTTTTATTTATTAATAGCTTTTATTTTCTTTTGTTTTTATATGGAACAGCTGATAACGGGCAATTAGTGGACCGCTGCGGCTAGTTACACTGAGAGAATTAAATAGAAATAATTATGATATTTGATGCTGGAACTAGTCCCAACAGTATGATTTTCAATTAAAAGGCGAAAAAAATTGATTAAAGGTATAGAAGCGAACCTTATTAAAAACGGCTATATTGTTGACAAGAGTGAAGTGTCAAAGCGAATTGCATACGTTTGTGAAAGGATTGTAACGTTTTGGGTAAATTACAAACGGAAAAAATCGTCAATTCTCCAATATCAATCTGATTGAATAAAAGATGCGCCCAATCAACATAAAAAATATAACAAGAAAGGAAAGCTAACTTCGGGCGGAGCCGAAGTTTATATACCCTTGCAGTTGAGTCGCAGTCCGCTAGGTGGCGACACGCATCTTATATTATTAAATATATAGCGGATCGTATATAGTCGGCCGATCCTTATGAAATTAGGGCGAATTACCAGCGAATTATTTTGCCCAAAGAAACTCCACTCCCAAAGTAATTTGATTCAATCAATATGCATCAGCATGTTGCAATATACAAACCCACTAACCTTATAAAAACCCACTAACCTATTAGCAATAAGTACAAAACAATATCCAACCTAATAACCCAGCACTAGTAGACGGCGCCAGAATCAGAAATCAGCATGATGAGCGGGAAGAATGACCGACTGACCGAAGCAAGCAATAACCAGCTAGCTATGCCGAAATGCATGTACAAGCAGTACATGAAGAAACAATGTGAGTCAGCAGGCTCAGATATGGGTGACCCCGGCATTAACATTAGTTTTAGCACGTCCATAACATTGACCTTACTTAGATTTAATTATGTATAATTCTTATATCTAAAGATAGTTGCGAAATCAGAGTGAATCGTCTCGTTACTCAGTGTCTGAACTACGGCACTTAAAATCAACCTACTTCGAGTGATCCTGCGTAAAACGGTTCGCAAGTAGGACTCTCTGAAAGCTATCTACTTCGCGTGGCTCCAGTCTAAACGGACCACCAGCAAAACTTTCATCATCGAACCTACTTCGAGTGTTGTTCCCGTGAAACGGATCACAGGTAGACCCCGTGTTACCCAAACTACTTCGAGTGTTGCTCCCGTGAAACGGACCACAAGTAGACCCCGCGTTATCCAACCTACTTGGATGTCTTGATCCTTTTCTATAGGATCACAACCTGAACACAAGCCGTATCGCAATTTTAACTCATCGAGAAAAAAAAAAAAAGGATACATCGCAACCATGGGATCAGAATTAGACCCCGTAATCCTAATGCTCATTGATGAGCAAATTGAAAGCAACGTAGCCATCCAAAGGCTAATAAGAAACTTCAGTAAGAACTCCGCAGAGCGTAAACTAAAGGAAGGATACTTCGAGGAGAGACTCAGACAGCTCACTCACTCATGGACCCAGTTTAAAAAAAAATGATGCCAAGCTCCAGGAGCTAGCACTAAGTCCTGAGAATGAGTATTTCACAAATGCCAAGGCGCTAGAAGAGCTTGTGAAAAAATTTGAAGCAATATTTTCGGATGAAATCCCATCAGTGTCAGGCCCGTCACAAAGGCCCCGGAAAACAGGCAAAAATTTCTCTCAAGAAATATCTCACCTCAGTTGCGCTTAGCCGATCCTGAATTTACGCAGCACCAGAATGTATGTTGGCACCTAAGGTATTATAATTTTGGTCTAAACTGTGCAACGCAGTGAAGGAGACATCTCCGACCCTATAAAGTATATATATTCTTGATCAGGATCACCTCCTGAGTCGATATGAGCATGTCCGTCTGTTCGTCTGTCTGTCTGTCTGTCTGTTTCTACGCAAACTAGTCTCTTTGAAACTTTGCACACATCCTTCTTTCCTTTGCAGGCAGTACATAAGTCGGAACGGCCGGGATCGGTTGACTATATCCTATATAGCTGCCATATAACTGATTGATCGAAAATGCCATAACTTCGTTGTTTTTCAAGTTAGAAGGATGGGAGTTTCAATGGATTCCTCCTTGGGCAAAATAATTTGATTTGTCAAATTTCATAAGGATCGGCCATCTATATACGATCCGCTATATATCTAATAATATAAGACGCCACATAGCGGACTGCGACTCCACTGCAAGGGTATATAAACTTCGGCTCCGCCCGAAGTTAGCTTTCCTTTCTTGTTTAAATTATTATTTTTTTGTCATAAATATGTTTACGTGGCTACTACGTGGTATATAAAACCCTTATTTATGGTCTACATACATATATAGAAAAACTCATAGAAGCAAAACAGTTCCTATGGAGGGTTTAGGCGCTGGAATCACCTGTAACATGCTAGTACCACAAAACGACAATTTAAACAAATATTTCGCGGGACTACGATTCAGGGATAGCCGAGCGGTAGAGTCCTCGTTTGATGCGTCGAAAACGAGCGAGACATACACTTTATTTTGTTTTCTTGCTTAAGACACTGATCGCTGTCATCAAGGCGAATGCGGAAGTGGAGCTTTAGTGCTAAAGTTTGATTGGTTATAGGAATTAGTTCTCTATGGTTTTGCTGGATAGATGATTGTTGTTTTCCGAATCCAAATTAATGGAAGGCGATAACGTCTACTTCGAAGATAAAATGGGGTAAATCAGGTCGACTATAATTTTTATGTCTCGGAAAGTTTGGAGAGGAGTGTGTGTTGTGCGGAATTCTTTTTAGGATTAGTGATTGCTAGCAATAGAAAATAGGATTGCATATCCATAATATTGCACTTTAAACCGCTGAATAAACATTTTCGGTGTGTATGTGGGTGCATTCTAAATTTTTATACATTTCTAAATAATATACTATCAATATACCTGATTGATCGGAAGTGCCATGACATTGATGTTTAGATAAAATGTTTAGGCTTTATATGAAATCCATTCTAAGCCATCGGCCATTCTAAGTCGGGAAAACTGGATACAATCTCATCATACAACTTATATTGTATGGTTAGTGGTAGAATGCAATTATTAAAACAACATTTCGTTGCTGATGGATATAGTAGTAGTATTTTTTTTTCCAGTGTTAATTTTTGGAATGCCTGGCACTTTTGTTTTGACAAACAAATTTTTACATTTTTACATACAATTATTTTTTTGATAGCGGAGGAATTAAACAAATCCAATTTCGATTTCCATATTTATTATGGGTCAGTTTTAGTGGACTGCTGCGGCTAGTTACACTGAGAGAAGTAATTAGCGATTAAAATTTTTGATGTCCCAACAAAAAGTGTGACGAGGGTCAGGCAGTCAAACAAACACGTCCGATTACGGCAAAATGCAAACGAAGTCTGAAATATGTAGGCGAATACGTAGGCGACGAAATGAAAAAATGAGACTTATATTCAAGTAGGTAATTAAAAATGTAGAAAAAATAGTTACAAAATTGTATCTTATTTAAATTTAGCTTAACAATTACATAAAGAGATAATATTTTAGGCTGCGCCTCTCGCTTCGTGTAAAGTGTAGGGAAGAAAACAAGGATACTTTGGTGGGCGGATTAGAAACTAATGCCAAAAATGATGCCTTAAATGTCAGACTAAATTTAAGATTGTACCAACTTTAACATTTTTGCAAGACCATCACCTCCTCTTCACATGATGGTTTTGTCCAGCATCGCTATACATCAACAAACCTACTGAAAATTTTTTCAACGGTCCATGCAAACTGACGTAATATCAAAGATTACATACAATATGGTACAATATTACCAATTGGGAGAGGTATAGGGAATCTACGTAGCCTCCTCGAAAAGTTTATTTACAATATACAGAAGGACTGGTCACAAAACATCGAGAATCAAAGGAACAAAAATAAAATTCATTTGTTAAACAACAGGGGAGGGTAGTCGATTTTTCTTTACAAGTTTAAAAATCAAATCTCTAAAAATTAAAAAAATAAAATAAAGGAGAATGTGAAAAAAACAACAATTTTATCCTTTTTTGTGTTATACTCAACGAGATAACCAATTCCTACTATGTCACTTTAAAAGTTCAGAATGACTGTTACACTGTGTTATAGATCATTTCATCATGGATATGGATTAAAACGCCACCAATTTGTATACCCTTGCAAAGGATATTATAACGACTTCAAACTTTTTACACGTTCTTCTAACCGTTGCACGCAGTCGTCTATATGTTCATATAGTTCAACGATCGGAAATATTTATAGTTCAAATTTTATAATTATGTATTTTAAGTTTATTTTTATAAATTTTTAAAATTTCGAAGTTTTTTCTTTTTTTGGAGACATTGTTCATACATTACCTTTGTGTAATAGTAGGTTGTAAATTAATAGTTGTCAATATCAATGGAATAAATTCGGCAACTTCTTGATGGACAGCGTTTTTATATATTTGATACATGAGTACAACAATAATTGGTAGTTCTTGTAACACTTTTAGGGACAATACTCCACGTGGAAGTAGATTATACTGAAAAGATAAAAGAAAATATATATTTTTTACAAGTTTTCATACCGCTCAGAAAATTGAAAGGTTATAAAAATTTTTCTCAAATGTTTGCAACGCAGTGTGAAAGGTCAAATGTATAATTGAAAATGTATTTATCTTTTTTTTTTTTATTTTTTTTGCATTTTATTCGTTTAGTTCAAAAGCTAGAAAATTCAGATTTTTTAATTGATTGCACAGGCTAACAGCAAAAAATCTCCACCCATAATTTCATCTGCTCCATAACCTTTGGGCTCCCCTGAACCAAAGTCCAGAACAAACATAGGTTCCATCACCCACAGTTTCCGCCGTACACCTAAGAGAAACAAATTTTTTAAAATAATTGATCAAAATTTACTATATATTAAATTATATAGCCCATGTAATTGCGTTGACCATCATTGTTTTTAGTGCAAATCATTTTCGAAATGTATGTGTACCAACTAAAATTAAAAAATGTCATCTAGCAGTTCCCATATCTTTGAAATACTCATCCAAAGTTGAAATCTCCGATTTTTTACAATAATTTTTGGTCTTCTATGATTTTTCCCCAAACATTTTCCTATGGAAGATTTTTATTTTCTTATTGAAATTAGTAGATCATAACATGTTTTAATTTTGTATTTAACCCTCTAAGACATACATAAGCCTGCCTGAAGGCACGTATTACGTTTTTGGCCCTAACAAATAAACTAACAGCTTTTTAATCGTTTAAATAATTTTTAGCGGTTGATAAAAAGCATATTGAATTATAAATCTCAGCTTTAAAGATCTCCGAAGCTCTTAACGGCACTTATGCTTAGGAATACATAAAGCATATGTTGTTTCGCGCATAAAATTTGGTCGGCGGTATGTTTTGTGTTGCTGTTCGAATTAGAAATATTATAGAAAATTACAAACCGGGTTCGGTATAACTATTTGTATTGGGCGATTCATTCGTATACGCATACCGCTTTGAGATCTACAGCGGTGCAGGTGATAATGTGGTCTTACCTGGTCACCCAGAACTTGGTGCTTCAGCCAACATTGTATCGCTTTGAACACAAAACGTAGAAAGTTTTAAGAATCACATAACTTACTTTGATAATTTTTATACATCTTTGCCTTTGATGGTTTATCTAAGAGCGATAGGTACAAACCCTCGTGAAAGAACTGCAAAGGCTTCTCGCTTTGACAGAAAGTGCATGAGTAAAATGCTCACATGGGCATAAGGGATCACGTAGATCTCATGGACGGCCTTATGGGACGCTATCATATCAGAGCAAAAACTAGGGATGCCGCAACACGAATTTTTTATCACCTAATCGATATTATACCTAAACCATTTCCCACATTGGTTGGATCGAAACAGTGGAAAAAGAAGTTGCAATCACTGTAAAACTTCAAAAATGCAATGCATATGCACGAAATGCAGTCTTCATTTATGCTGCACTGCGAATCAAAACTGTTTTGTAGAATACCGTAAGAAAAAATAAAATAAATATTCATTACTTGAAAATGTTTTTTTTTTCCACTAAAAGCCCCAAGCGTGCCTACAGTCCCGCTTACCTTTCTTCTTACCTTACAGGTGAACCGAAGATTATACGATATTTTAAAGCATATATTTTAGCTCAGAAGCATTCATTCACTTAAAAAAAAAATTATTTGAATAATATTTTTCTATTATTTTAAAAAGTAGCCTTAGAGGGTTAAGGGAAAAAACGGAGGATGTTTCGATTGAATCTAGAAGGCAATTTCCATAAACGCTGGGCACTGCATAACACCGCAAGCTTTGACGAGCACGCTGGGAGTGCGCTTTGTGTGTGGGCAAATAACACAGTATAGGATCCAGTTATGACCGGCTACAGAATCACATAAAACATAGTTGATATCTAAAAGGAGTGACTGCAATCAACCATTGGCATCCGTTGATCCCAGACCCTCACATATTGGACAATTCTAAAGCAACTTTTCTCTTGCTTTTTCTGATCACGATCGATCCTTTCCAACAATACCTGCCGTTACTTACAAACTAAACTTCACAATAGTCCAAAGACTGCTACTTCACAATAGTCCAAACTATTAAAGTTGCAGAAAGCCTTGCCCACGCCAGTCATTTAGTTATTAGGCACAAGGTACTCCAAGGTAAAGTTCTCCCATAGACTTATCCAATAACACCAGTTGCGACCAAAACACTTTTGCTGTCCAATTCTAGTCCGCAAGGTTTATTTCGTTTTTCAGCAATGCTTAATCAAATGCACCCAAATTTTAATGGTGTAAACACTGTTTAATTAATTTGCATTGAGCATAGCTTCGTTGATTTCGCTCATATTTTTACATTTTAAAGTTAATAATGAAGCTTGTTTCCGTTTTTGGAGCTTGTTGCCGCTACATATGTCTAGAAGCGTTAATTGAAAAACTGAAATGCAAGCGCAACATATCCAACTTTTTTCAAATGAAGCAAAAGACGTTATTAAGTTTCAGCTTCTTCCTTGCCTTTGTCAACTTTTAAGATACATTCAGCGGAACACATCTACAAATGCAATAAATTAGGATCTAAAATAAGAGCAAGAACACATTCAATAATTTCATTGTTTATCATGTACCAAAACTAAAAGGCTTATAATTATGAACCTCTAAGTAGGACTCTATTCGTAAATGATGAGACCAGGACAGCTATCGAGTATCCGTGCCGTTTGTGTTGCCGCCACGAGAAAGCTCTCTATACTGACTATTAGGCTTCCCTGGCCACTTAAAAAAAGGTACCCGAAAAATGAAGTGCGTCTCATGGAATTCTTTCTGATTGGACAAAGAATACACCTCAAGTTGCAAGTCTTACGAAAATCCTAGCACAATCAGCCATAGCCCTAGGCTTTCCAAAAAAAAAAGATGGCACCCTGGACCAGCGCAAGTGAGGAACCTTTAGCAATGTTTCCTGGATGCTTCCCAGAGGCAGACGCTTTGTTCAACACAAACGTCTCTTCTCTCACAAACTTTGAGCTAAATTTTGTCCACAAAACCCTGTACTGGGCTATACAAATCTTTAAGCCGTACAAGTCAGCTGGCCCCGATGAAATCTTAACTGTCATGGCTCTTACTTGTCTTACTGTCTCTTACAAGAGCCGTATGCAGAGGAACCCCGCAAAGGGTAGTCCTCTCTCCTTTCCTATGGAACATAGCTGTGAACTGGATTCTATAAAAGAGGGGGGCATTGCAGGTAAATATCTACAATCACTGTATTACCTTATGTCCGCGAAACTTCACTTACATGTTGCGTGTGCCGGCAGCGCTGCAGCTGAATTTCTGGCCCTACACTCGCGAGTTATGGAAAATGAGAGTTTGCCCACCACTACTGTAGATCACCTCTTCATGAGATAGCCCAACAGTATAACATCAGCCTCATCTAGGTTTCAGGTTCTCAGGAGGACCTCTCAGGTAACTGCATAGCAAACGAACTGGATCGTATAGGCAGCACCACCCCGCTCCAAGTACTTGTATACCAAATGCTGGGGTATACAAGTATTGGGTGTGGATAAAATTTTATTAAAATAATTTAATATTGAAATGAAAATTATTTTTGTTTTGCTCAACAAAAAAAATGTGATTGTTCATGGCCCGATGTGACACCTATTTATTATATATTGACTAATTTACTAATACTTCTTGCCTTATTCATGCTTCTTAAGAGGGCAGGATAACCATCCTTGGAAACCTCCAAGGCTGGAAAAAACTAATTTTTTTTTTTATTTCTGAGTGAATATAATTATTCAATTTTTTTAGAGAGAGTATCTGGAAATTTTTTTGTTAAGAAATAATTATTATAAGATATTATAAGTATAATTATTATAAGTTAAGAAATATTATCCCATGACGGCAGTCGGCCGGAGTCGCTTCAAAAAATTGTGACCTTGCTTTGCGTAAAATCTGCCCTCACAGTGCTATCTTTAATAAAAATAAGTGAACTGATTTATTTAAAATATTAATTTCTTTTGCGGATGAACGAAATAATATTGAAAAATATGCACTTTTTAATTTTTGGTGCGGTAGTAAATTCGGAGGTACCAAGTTAACATAAAACTCAGAAATTTATTGCCTGTAAAAATGGTAAAAAGAATTTTTTTAATATATATGCGGTCGTTCATCCGCAAGTATTGCGGTGTGCAAAATTTTGTTTAGATCCGAGCATTACTTTTTGAGTTACGTCACGCACCCACTAGAAAAAATTTTTAAGTTTTAAGAAAAACGCGTCTAAAGTTTTAAAAGAAATTGAAAGTATATTGATAGAAAATTACTAGATAATCGGTATCTCAGCTAGTTTTAGTCCGATCAACATGAAACTTTCACAGAATATTCCTGAACTAAGGTTCTATTATATAAATATATTTTTCAAAATTTTTTTTTTTAATTTTAAACCATCTTGCCCCCTAAGAAAAATCACAAAGTTGGTACTGTCGGGTCAAGCAGCCGCCGAAAAGAAGTTTGTCCGGCAATAATTTATTGAATTCGTGACGGCACTTTCTTTTATATTTATGTTCGCGTCGCTCGCTCTCTCGCGGGATCTCACAGTCGCTCCGCAGCATCAAGCGTTGAGCCGCGCTCCCGCGTCATTATTCCAATTCGGTCGTCAACCCTACTCAGTCACATATGTAAATACAATTTGTAGAAACGCCAAAACAATTAAATAAATTGTATCTCTGTAACTAAACAGGTACCTTAGATACTAGAACTGGAAATTAGAATGATTTAAATTTTTACTTTACTTGACTTGTTTCTTACTTACTTAATTGTAAAATGTGAAATTAATTGTAAAATTTTGTATGAAAACATTTTCGTAGGAAACTATTTTCTTAGGTATTTCAAAAGTAATTTTCTTTCCACTTGTAAAGAGATCTGGGAGCGATAAAAAGGTAAAATGACCTGTTTTGGTAGTGGAACGTTTCGATTAAATCAATTATAAAAATTAAAGACGATTTATTGCAAAAGAAAAAATCGAAAATCGAATCTTTAATCGATTTTTCCCAGCTCTAATAGGTAAGATGATATCCACAATAATCGGAAAAAATACTTACAATTTGTTGAGAATTAGAATCCAGGGGTTTTTCAACATGAATAGTTTTTACTGAATAAGCTTCAGATAAAAGCGTTTCCAAATTTAAGTCTTTCAGGTCATTTATCCAAATTTCGCAAGAGGTTTCAAATATGGATGATAGATGATTCGGCAAATTTGTATATATTTCTTTAACAAATCGCAAAAATATTTGAATCTAAAATAAAAAAAAGAAAAAGTTATTTAATACTATAGTTTTTAAATATGCAATATATGGATATGTGGATATATATATATTTTTATACCCTTGCAGAGGGTATTATAATTTTGGTCATAAGTGTGCAACGCAGTGAAGGAGACATCTCCGACCCTATAAAGTATATATATTCTTGATCAGGATCACCTCCTGAGTCGATATGAGCATGTCCGTCTGTCTGTTTCTACAAAAACTAGTCTCTCAGTTTTAAAGCTATCGAGTTGAAACTTTGCACACACCCTTCTTTCCTTTGCAGGCAGTACATAAGTCGGAACGGCCGGGATCGGTCGACTCTATCCTATAGATGCCATATAACTGATTGATCGGAAATGCCATAACTTCGTTGTTTTTCAAGTTAGAAGGATGGGACTTTCTATGGATTCCTCTTTGGACAAAATAATTCGATATGCCAAATTTCATAAGGATCGGCCGACTATATACGATCCGCTATCTATCTAATAATATAAGATGCGTGGCGCCACCAACGGACTGTAACTCAACTGCAAGGGTATATAAACTTCGGCTCCGCCCGAAGTTAGCTTTCCTTTCTTGTTATAAAATCTTTTATTTGATGACCGGTTCTTTATTTAAGGGGTTAGGTGGGTTTGGCAGCTTCAAAAAAATGGATTTTTTTTATTTTCTTATAAATTTTTACAGAATCTCGAGAATGTTCTCATACAGCCTTGAAAAGGTGGACGCTCGAGGTCAGGTATAGGCAGAGCACAAACTTTAAACGCGTTTTTCTCAAAACTATGTTTTCAAAGTCGGTTAACAAGTTTTCTCGGAAACTACTAAACCGATTGTTGAGCTATCAGCGTTTTGATAGCAACCGAATTAATAAAGACTCCACAATTCAATTTTAATAATTTTATTGGGTCAATTTAACCCCAAAACAACGGCAGCGGCCGATCCCAACAAAACCGAGTATACAAGTCATAAAACCTAAGAGCTTGCGCAGAAGCTCCACCAAAGCTCCCAAAGTGCATGCGCTACAAAAGAATAACAAAGCGCATGCGAATCTGGGAGAAACAAAGAATATAATACAGCTGATAACGGGCAATTAGTGGACCGCTGCGGCTAGTTACACTGGGAGAATTAAATTGAAATAATTATGTTATTTGATGCTGGCACAAGTCCCAACACCGATCTTGATCAAATTTTGCACAGACCTTTGAGATTAAGATTCTCGAGAACTTGAACGAAGGATTTTTTTTCGTTGATCACAACTATTTAAAAAAAAATATTTGGTCTTTTCAGTTCGGATGATTCTATCAGGAATTGTGCTGTCAACGCGAAAGCACCTTTTTTTCTAGGGGTCACCAGAAATTTCGACTCAATGGATGAATGTTCAATATTTCTTTCTGAAAACTTCAGGAATTGTTTTTCAAATATTTATATTTAAGCAACTTTAAAGGTGTAATACAATTTTTCATTCTTTATATAAAAAAAAAAATTATTGAAAATAGCCCTATTTTGGCCGAGTAAACCCACCTAACCCCATAAACTATCCATAGTTTATATTTACACACCTGGCCAAAATAATAAGTACACAGATATAGTGTTTATTTGTTTCGATATAACTCGATTTTTATGCAATGCACACCCGCCATTTTTTTTATATTGATAAGTTACAATGTTACACAATTTCTAAAACAAGAATGAAATATGGGAACCTCGTGGATTCAATACTAAGCTTAATTTTCTGCTGGGTGGGCGATTTTGGTCTGGTCAAAATAATAAGTACACCTGTGTATTTGATAAATTTTAAAGGATTAAAGCTAGATTCGAGTTAAGATATGTTGGTTTTTATTATTTCCTTGCATATTTAAGTATATCCCAGGAAAAAAAAATTCTATAGTTGGGCAAAAAAAAGAGTTGTACAACAGAAAAAAGAAAAATTGCTTTAATTCTGCAAAAGGAAGGATAAAATCTTCGGGAAATCGCTAAAAGACTTGGGCAGTCATTATTTTTGGTCCAGAATGCCCTAAAATTCAAGGTTCAATTCGAAACTCACGTTCGGAAGAAGAAATCCTGTCAAACGACTGACACCCGAATCCTAAGTCTTTGCTGCTCATCCATTGCTGCTCATATTGACCATGAAATATCGTCTAGATCAGTTCGTCGTAGACTTACTAATGCTGGCTTACAAGGACGCATCGCCAGAAAAGTTACTCTCCTTCGAGGGAATAAATTAAAGATGAGGAAACAGTTAGCCCAAAATCATTTGGCATGATCTGGAACAGAGGGTTCCAAAAAGTGGAATAATGTCCTATGGAGTGACGAAACAAAAATAAATCTATTTGGTAACGACTCCAGAAAGAATGTACGACTTGTTTCGTCGACCCAAAGGCATAGAATTCGACGCCCGGTACTCGAAATAGACGGAAGCGGAAACATTATGATTTGGGACTGTTTTTCTTGGCATGGAGTCGTCCCGATTTACGGATTACCGATACTATGACCCAATTTGGATATAAAATTATATTGTCTGACATAATGCTGAGGAAGACATGCCTTTGAGTTGGGTCTCTCTACAGGACAACGACCCAAAACACACATCAAAGCTGGTCAAAGCTTAGTTCACCGAAAACAAGGTGGACATTATGAAGTGGCCAAGTCAAACTGCAGACTTAAACCCAATAGATAACCTATGGGGAGAGCTTAATCGTCGGATTGGCACAAACACATTTCAAAATATAGAAGAATTGCAGCAAAGACAAGGTACGATAGTTGTTTGGAGACGTGCCGTAAATTGAATGCCCAGCATGCCGAAACGGATAACAAAAGTTATACAAAATATGGGGGGATATACTGGGTATTAGCATAAGATTACTATAAAAAGACAGTTTACGTTGGGCCGTCGATGCGATCAGTCGTGTGTCTCTTCCAAATCAAACTTCTAAGCGAGGCAAACTCAAGTGGCAAATATTCTAACTTACATACAGTTCTATAATTAGATTTGTTATCAGTTAGTGCACCAGCAGTGACAATCTTCTTGCTTACACTAGAAGCTTAAAACGAACAATGCGCGATCCACCAGACATATGGAAGGAAAAACCTTCTCCAACTAGCAAATTCCTAATCATATCAAGAACCGATGATTTAACCTTTAAAGGAGTCTCACCTTTCAACATAAAAAAAGTTATAGATATAACATGCGGAGGCGTAGTCGTCAGTTGTAGGAAACTACGTGACGGAAACCTTCTCCTACAAACGAAAGACAATAGACAAGCCGAAAAACTCCTAAAACTAACAACCATATTGGACATACCCGTAGCAGTTTCAGAACACAGAACCCTGAACTACTCAAAGGGTATAATATACTCAAATGATCTGCGAGGAATTGATGAAGAAGAGATCCTTGAAAACCTAAAAAGCCAAAAAGTGTCAGCCGTAAGAAAAATTATGAAGACCTTCACAGTAGAGCCGACAGAAACTAGACTTATAACTCTAACATTTGACAAGCTAGACCTCCCCGATCACATTTACATAGGATATGAAAGGGTCCAAGTTCGGCCTTATATACCATCCCCAATCCGTTGCAACAACTGCCTACGGCTAGGTCACCTCCAAAAATTCTGTAAGAACACAGAGACCTGCTTTATGTGCAGCCAACCTTCCCATATCGACATGACAATTGGAGAAAAATGCGAACGTGGACCTTGCTGCATCAACTGCACTGAAAAAAAGATGCCGGATAATAAACACCATCCCAGAGACAGAAATTGCCCAGTATTTCTTTCCCATAAGGAAGTGCAAGCCATCAAAACCCTCCAAAAAGTGGACAACAGAACGGCCTGGTCAATCTACAGGAAGAGACACCATCATGATGGGTCTCTATACGCATCGGTTGCAAGCTCAATGCAGCACAACACCTCCCAACAACAAAGATTGACACAGAACACGCCCCCGACAACAGCATCAACCTCTCACCACCCACCATCATCAGAAGACACTGGCAGACCCATTATAGGATACGACGACAAGGAAGATGAATCATTGCTAACGGACTCGAGTATTGAAAATAACAGAAAGGATAGTACAAACAGTAAAGTAAATATTCTCCCTAAAAATATAAGCAACAGAACTAAAAGAAATCTTATCAATAAAGAAAAAACAAACAGCACAATTATAACAAGGTCAAAGCTTAAAATATTGCAGAATTAACTAAATACTAAAGACTACAGATTAAATATAAATAAATCTAGACGTAAATATGACACTTAAGATATTACAATGGAACATTAATGGCTACACAAACAATTATAATGAACTGCTAATCCTAATCAAACTACACAATCCCAAAGTTATCTCCCTTCAGGAAACACACATAACCCTCTCCCAACAATTCCCCATCCCTGTCAATTTCAAAATGTACAACACAACGTCAATTATAGCAAAAGGTGGAGTCGCCTTATTGATCCACAAAGATGTCCAACATAAACCAATTCCGGTAGGACAAATTTTTGATGCCATAGCTTTAGAAATCTACTCCAAGCAAAAAGTTAACATCCTATCCACTTATATTCCACCTTCTCAAAAATTCACCACTTCAGATTTAGAAAACACTATTCCACAGTCATCAACACCTTCGCTGATCACTGGTGATTTTAACGGTTGGAATACTCTGTGGGGCTCCCCCAAGAGCAATCGCAGGGGTAGGATTCTCGGTGAATACATTTTAAAAAACAATTATATAATTCTAAACAATGGCCAGCCTACCCATTTCTCCACCCACAACTCTTACACCCACATCGATCTTGCCTTATGCTCTCCAAGCCTTAAAATTCACTGTGAGTTTAAAATAATGGACTCACCCCAGGGTAGCGACCATTTCCCTATAACAATCAACATATTTAACAAAGAAAAAAAGATATTTAATTACACAAGCAAATTTCTAACCAAAAAAGCAAATTGGGAAAAATTTGAAAATCTTACAAATTGTCTCCATAGCCAGATCCCTGTTTCAACAAACACAAACAAAGAACACAGCAACATAAACAAAATAATACTAAATAGCGCTTACAATAGCATCCCCCAATCCCATCCTCCAAAAACTCAATACAATGTCCCATGGTGGAACAAAAAATTAAATATCTTGAAAACTAAAAAAAACCGAGCATGGAGATTGTTTAATAGGGAAATGAATCAAGAAAACCTAATACAATATAAAAAATCCAACGCCCAGTTCAGAAGAGAAATTCGCCTCAGTAAGAAAGAAAGTTTGCACGCACTGACCTCCACCATTTCAAGCCAATCCAAAGCGGAATTAGTCTGGAATAACATCAGGCAATTCTGCGGAATTCACAAATCAACACACATTCATTGTATCCAAAATAACAATAAAAACTCAACGGTCACAAATTCAAAAGACATAGCTACAGCCTTTTCCAAACACTGGTCATCTAATTCAGAGGACCAAAACTTCTCCCAGTCATTTAGAGACGCCAAAAATAACACATACAGATCAGACACAAACTATCTACCCAACAAAACAGTCGACTTTATGGAACAAGACATTACGGACCTTGAATTTAATGCTGCTTTGAACAGTCTAAAGGGGAACACCCCAGGAAACGATAAAATAAACTATATAATGATAAAGCACATCGGAAAACCAGTTAAAAAAAGATTAATAAACTTTTTCAACTCAATCTTAAGTTCTTTTATCCCTCAGGCTTTTAAAATTAGCACCGTAGTCCCAATTCACAAAGCAGGCAAAGACAAAACGACAATAGAATCATACAGACCAATCTCCCTTAACCCATGCATTGCAAAAACGCTAGATAAAATAATTTCCAAACGACTGTGGTGGTTTGTTACCTCTAACAAACTTCTCAACAGCCGTCAAGTTGGATTTAAAAGAGGGAAGTCTGTGACAGACTGTCTACTATATGTAGACGCTATCATCAGCAGGACCCTTTCAGAAAAAAAACACGCCTCGGTCATAGCACTTGACTTCGAAAAAGCTTTCGAGAAGGTAGGACTTCACACCATAAAAAGCCAACTGAACCAATGGGGTTGCGGACCCAAGTTAACAAAATATGTAACACAATTCATGACAAGCCGTAAAATCAGAGTCAGAGTAAACCACAGTCAATCGCTAATCCAGCCACTCCACAACGGGATACCCCAGGGTTCCCCATTGTCGGTAATATTATTCCTTATAGCATTCAATAGCTTATCAGATACCATTAGCAGGCATAAAAATTTAAACTTCATTGCATATGCTGATGACTATAACATAATAATAGATCTCAAAAAAGAAAAGAACTTGCAAATCGACTTGAACCGCCTCTTTGAAGACATTAATAACTGGTGTAATACATCAGGAGCTTCATTGTCTATCACAAAATGCAAACATATGCATATTTGCAGAAAACAATGCTGCACTTGCCAAGTATCCACACAAACACATGTTATTGATTCAGTAAAAGAACTAAAAATATTAGGAGTATCCTTCGACTCAAAATATAGTTGGAAACCACACATCAATAATTTAACTAAATCTCTAACTAAATCGTCAAATATAATAAAATTCCTAGCAAACGATAAGTACAATTGTCAACCAACAACCCTAGTCCAAATCGTGAAAAGCTTATCCTTATCAAAAATAGATTTCGGCCTGCCACTATACGGACTAGCACCAAAAACACAAATAAAACCGATCAAATCTATACTCAACAACGCCCTTCGAACCGCGTTAGGAGCCTTCCGCTCAACACCTATTTATAATATCTACGTCGAATCCAATATTACCCCTCTTGAAACTAGAATACAGCACCTTCAAGCCAAATTATCAAAAACTATAATTCAATCAACAGACACTCCGCTGAAACCAATCCTTGACAAAATCCTAAAAAACAAAATAACAAAATACAGAAACTCAGCCATACAAAAGAGTATCATCTCCTGTAGCAACCTTGGCCTCCCGGTCAACCCAATAAAACCCACGCCAAAGTCAAATCCGCCATGGAATCTAAGTCCTGAATCAATAGACATAGCCTTAAGCAAATACAGAAAAGACCAAACAAATTTGTCAGTATTCATAAAAGAATTTTCAGACATAAAATCAAAAATGAACAACTTCACATTTATTTATACTGACGGATCCCTTTACAACCATATACCTGCATACGCCATAACCACCGAAACCACTGTCCTTAAAATGGCCATACTTCCGACCTACTCCTCAGTCTTTACTGCAGAAATAATCGCTATATTAGAAGCCATCGAGATAAGCCGCACAATAAAAGGAAAAATCTGCATCTGCTCCGACTCACTGTCTGCCTTAAATTCAATAAAAAACATTGACAACAACTCACATTACCCCACATTAATTAGAGAATCAATTACAAAGCTCTATCCAAAAATAAAAATCTTGTGGATTCCAAGCCACGTGGGAATCATAGGAAATGAATTTGCTGATAACGCCGCTAAATACGCAACTACAGCACCTTTGGTCACGACAAAAAATCTCAACCAGACCGATATAAACAAATACATAAAATCGAAGCTATCTAACAATTCACTAAACCTATTACAAAACACATCAAGCTGGTACCAAACTATTAACATAAATTATACTAACATCAATGATTACTCCAAAAACAAGGAAATCACCAGTCTATCAAGACGAGACCAAACTAAATTCATTAGATTACGTCTAGGGCATACAAGACTCACCCATCAGTATAGAATGCTGCAATCGACATCTAACACCTGCCAGTTTTGCAACCAAGTTGCAATGACTTTGAACCACATACTTAATGAATGCGTAGCATTTAATCCTGCCCGAAACCCCTTCCCAAATGGTAACCTCCATTCTGCCATTTCAAATCCTACAACCAGCAACATCCTGAGAATCCTAAATTTTCTTAAAAAAACAAAGACAATCAATCTTATCTAATAATTAAGCGTCCAACAACACAATAGAAATTAGAAAACTAATTTTCGAATTATATAGAATTGTGCAAAAACTTGAATTTCACATAGACTAATACAGACATTAGGATTAAGTAAATAACAAAAAATGTAACTACGAAAAACAAAAAATAAAATAAATGAGCCAGCCGAAAGCCTTAGTAGCTATGGCTGCAACGCCCCCCCCCTGTAGCTTTAGTTTTAACTTTAAGCTAACAGAATGTAAATAAATAAATAAATACTATAAAAAGAAAAAAATTGAGAAAATGTTTTTTATTTTTAAGTTAGAGGCTTTGAAGAATTGCTGTACTTATTTTTTTGACCAACCCTTTTTTATGTTTTTTAGGTTTAATCCACAATAAATTCTACAGATTTCGTGAAATATTCTTATGTTAAGTATTTTTATAATCAGCATTATGCCAGAAAACTAAAAAAATTAGAATTGGTTCGTTACGGTAATAAAAAAAAGATTTACGTGACATAAAAGAAATCTTATGAGCATGTACTTATTATTTTGGCCAGCAGTGTATATACTTTATAAGGTTGGAGATGTCTCCTTCATTGCGTTGCAGACTTTTGACCAAAATTATAATACCCTCTTCAAGGGTATAAATATGAGGGCGAATTAGCTGGATGTATACTAGAGATTGGTTTGGGCAAATTAAACGAGTTCGGAAAATATCTGTGGATGCCACTGGAAGCATTGGTCTGCCGATTGTAAAACCTAATGGCGATTCAAGCTACGTTTTTCCATACCATGTTTGTTATGGAAGGTGACGACGGAATATGTGCAGTATTTCAAATGCCATCGGCCAAGCGCGATACGGCCAACATCCAATTCTGTCTAATTCGGTTTACATATATCAAATTCGCGCATCTGTCCACCTGAAGTTGTGTGCGACTTTTCCTTGGTTTTGTTAAACGCTGTGAGTTTAAGCTTCAACGAATGTTCCCTCCATACATATATTTCGTCGCTTTGAAGCTTTGTCCTGCGAGTCGAGTCGAATTCCAAGATCATATATTCGGCTTGATATCGCCCACCTTCTAAAAATGATGTGCCGGAAAAAGGTATTCCAAAGAAATTTTCCCAACATCAAGGATTTTTACATAAGATGTATTGGAGTCGCAACAACCTGCGAAACCAAAAAAAGTTTTATTGCAGCCGGAAGGAAAAAATTAAGGAATTATGAATTTATAAAAATCTTTAAGGTCTAATCTAATCTTAAGGTCTAAATCTTTAAGGTGCAGCAAAACGCAGGACAAACGTTATAAAAAACAAATTTACATGGAATTATAATGTTCGATCGTCTGTATTGGTGGAGGCTTACCTCAAAAATTTAAAAAAATCCGACATGAAAATCTTCAATAGACCTGTGCGCGCATATTAACTTGTAACACAGCACATCCAATGCATCGAGGCAGTTTGCAAATTCAAGACAAAAAATTTAAAGCAAGATGTTGATAAACAAGATGATAAAATCTTTGCAGGTTATCTCCTAGAAAGCCTACAGGAAAATATTAACAAAAATTTCCAAATCTCGAAATGATACACAACCGACCCTATAGAAAGAAGAAGGACGCGATATTGCAAAATGGCAATGCACTTCGGCCCATATAATTGAAGAAAAATCAATCAATTAAAAAAAAAAAACACGTCCCGTTTGATTCATTAGTGAAAATTCTAGCGACTGCGTTTTTGGACAGCATCTATTACAAACGGACTATTGACGAGAACAAGAAAAAATTCAATAATATTATTTTCCTAAAAAAAGGCCATCGATGGATTAAGTGGGGAACTATATTGTGATAGAGGACGGATTCTTACAAAAATATTTTCGGAATATAACTCCGTTGTTTACGGCAAAGCGATTATCGGGACGTTTGTTAAAAAGGTCATGGAAGGAATATCGAGCCTGCAAAAGAAACGTTCATGAAAATGGCAACCAGAGCTATAATAACACAGGCCGACAATTTCTAACTTTTTTTTTCCTCCACGCATAATTTTACCTGCTCCATAACCTTTAGGCTCCCCTGAACCAAAGTCCAGAACAAACATAG
The DNA here is from genome assembly GCF_017639315.1 of Drosophila ananassae. Lineage (NCBI taxonomy): Eukaryota > Metazoa > Arthropoda > Insecta > Diptera > Drosophilidae > Drosophila > Drosophila ananassae. The sequence continues at coordinate 20,053,635 of NC_057929.1, read as the reverse complement.
GTTCTATCACCCACAGTTTCCGCGGTACACCTAAGAGAAGAAATCGATCAAATTTTACCTTATATTGAATTATGTAGGATGTGTAATGGCGATGACCATCATTGTTTCTAGTACATATCATTTTTGAAAAGTATGTGTACCAACTAAAATTAAAAAATGGTATCTAGCAGTTACCATATCTTTGGAATACTCATCCAAAGTTGAAATCTCAGATTTTCTAGATTTATTCTTGGTCTTCTATGATTTTTTCCCAAACATTTTTCTATGGAAGATTTTTATTTTCTTATTGAAATCAGTAGATCATACCATGTTTTAATTTTGGTATTAAGGAAAAACTCGAAACAATTTTATTGAATTTATTATAGGTGGTTAAACAATATTTTCTTCAATTAAAGCGAAAAAATGTACGGCAACAACGGTGGCAGATGTTTGAATTTAATAAAAGTCAATTTTTCTTGTATAAAAAGACTTTATATAATAATGGTTATACTCGTATATATAGGCTGGTTTATGACCTGCTAAAATATATTTTATGACGCTTTTTTTATTAGTTTATAAGGGCATAACATGGAAAATCTGGGAAATATCCTCATCTGGGACATCTTAATTGGTTACATCTTTGGGTTTTGAACCCTTTCCAGTTAGAAAAACCCAAAAAAATTTGCGGTACTATGCATTTCCCAAACCGATCCCTTTTTTCCAAACCGCATAATTATGCAATTGAAACTTTATGGTGTAGTGGTTTTATGTAGGTAGTACAAATTCCGTAAGATTTTTTCCTTTTTCTATTTTAAGTATTTTTTCAAACTACCGTAACTTTTTCTGTTACAGTTACGTGTGTGTAAATTTTCCGGGTTTCCCCATGACAGGTATAAGTTAAACAAGAAAGGAAAGCTAACTTCGGGCGGAGCCGAAGTTGATATACCCTTGCAGTTCAGTCGCAGTCCGCTAGGTGGCGCCACGCATCTTATATTATTAGATATATAGCAGATCGTATAAAGTCGGCCGATCCTTATGAAATTTAGATAATAATAATAATTCTCCTTGCAGAGGGTATTATAATTTTGGTCAAAAGTGTGCAACGCAGTGAAGGAGACATCTCCGACCCTATAAAGTATATATATTCTTGATCAGGATCACCTCCTGAGTCGATATGAGCATGTCCGTCTGTCTGTTTCTACGCAAACTAGTCTCTCAGTTTTAAAGCTATCGAGTTGAAACTTTGCACACACCCTTCTTTCCTTTGCAGGCAGTATATAAGTCGGAACGGCCGGGATCGGTCGACTATATATATAGCTGCCATATAACTGATTGATCGGAAATGCCATAACTTTGGTGTTTTTTAAGTTGGAGGGTTGACACTTTCAACACATGTTATATTTGACCAAAATATCTTGTGTACATTCAAATTAATTAAATTAAGGAGGTGATGGTTATTTATTCTCCGCTGTAGAGGGTGTCTTCAGTGATGATTATTTATTCTCCGCTGTAGAGGGTGTCTTCAGTGATGAGGATATTTCCAGTGTAGAATGATTTGGTATTCCTGGCGGTTGCCGAGGGTTCTTCCTTCTGATGAGGGTTTATGTTGGGAGTTACTAACTCCGTTATTACTGCCTTGAGGCTGAGTAACCAAGCAAGAGCAAATGAATTGAATATTACGGCTTGTGCCGGAGTTAATTGAAAGAGTTCTTTATTCTGAGAGACTCAAGTACAAACTGAAACTTAAAGCTAACAAAAAGCATTTCATAGCGGCCACGCAAATATGCAGTGTTCGCCGGCTATGCACGAGCATCCGGCCAGACGCTGTGTCAGCAGTTTGGCCAGAGCTAGTTCTTAAGCAACCGGACATTGCCGTCGCGCGGTTAACTTCAGTTAACTACTCCCCCTTCAAGAATGAGGCCGCCCTCGGCCGACCCTATTTGGGCGATCATCTCTTTTAGTTGGGCCGCGGTTCTTCGGGCCTGAGTGACCCGCCGATAGGCCAAGCCGATGCAAATCAAAGCGCAGCATATTGCTCCCGCTATGAACACCATCTGATATACTTGATGGTGGTTGATCTTCTCCCCGAACTCCCTGATGTGTTCCAAATTACGTTCACTCAGCCGGTGAAGGTAAGGAAGACTGAGGACGTGGCGTTCCATGGTGACGTTCAGGGAAGGTGAGCTGGCCACTCCTGGAGCCCTCTTCTGGGCTGTGTTATGGTTGACCAATCGGGTTTCGTTAATGGTGGCACCTTCTTCAAAGGTGACAAGGTACGTACCCCTTAATTGGGCACAGGTGCCATTATCCACACACACTCGAGCCGGGCTATCGTTTATGATTAGGATCCCCTCATCAACATAGGTGATGGGGTGTAAATCGCTTTGCTGGATCTCGCAATGTGCCGCGCCTCCAGCGTGGAGCTCTTGAGCGCATGATCTTCTTCGCGCCAACCGACAAAATGTAGCCCCTGCTGTCAAAGAGCAGTTTTCTACAGTGTGGATGTTGCCGTCGCATTCAGCAATAATATTGTCCTCCAGCCTGAGTATGGTGTCGTGATGTGACACCGGGAAAACGGTGATCTTGTTGCAGGCCGACTTGATCTTTGGAAACTTAATAATAAAGTGTAAGATGTTATTGGATTGTAATATCTTAACGGACGATACGGACAAAACATCCCTAATCGCGGTCTCGGTGGGCTTTTCCATCCACACACCTTCCAGGTCTGCATGATCTAAGATGCTAGGGCTAACGACGTTAACTTTGGCAAGAGCTACTGCCAGTATTAAACCCTGCAGCTCCATTGTTATCATCCTATTTCGAGTTAAAAGCATCTCGAATAGGTGCCCTGTATCAATTTGGGACTTTTTAGCCGACCCCAGAAGTTGATTGACGGTAGCGGAAATTTTATTAATTTGCATTTGTATTTTGTTATTGATATTGACCTGCCTATTGTTTGCATTTATTAATTCGAATTCTTTAAATTTAATTTTTTCGAAATCTTCCGCGTCCGGAGTTCCCGCCACTACCTTCAACGCGGTCCCTAGGAAGTCTAAGCTTCTTGCTACCCTATGATGGATGCTCAAAGAGTCGAGCAGGTCGCGCAGATGGGCGACATCAACAATCAAGAGTTTCTGCATATGAGACTGAGGGAACATGCTGGACATCCCGCTGGTTTCTTCTATGACGCGCCTATATTCCGAGAGATTTGCAGAATGTTTCACAAACGCAAATTCCTCCCAAACTAGAATTTGGCCATCAACGATGGGAATGTATTTAGTTTTAGAATAGTCCGTGACGCGTGCCGATGTTGTGGTCAAAAGGAAAATCAGGGCTATAGTTGTGAACCTGTAATTTGGAAGTGCTGTAAGTTTGTTGAAATTTGGGAAGCCCACCACCAAAGCGTGATTAAAATAATAAAAGCAAAACTTATGCCAAGTGGCTACAAAAAAGGTATGATAAGAAATTTAAAAATTATCAGGCGAGGGATAAAATAGTCACGCTCGGCCTACCTAAGGTTGTCTTTGTGGACCACCCTCCCCTTAATGAGGACTGTGGTCCCCATGTCCGCTTCAACGGTCTTTTCTTCACACAAAGGTGAGAGTTTGTTGCCCAGGCGTTTGTTAGACTTCACTAAGACTTTTTCGCCAACCTCGAACACTCTATTTTGTCGGGAAGCGTTTTCCCTGTTTCGGAGCTTGTCCTGGGCTATTTTAATCTTATCCTGTATTTCGTAATCTGGCCCATTTGATTGAGTCTGAACCACGTCAGCCGGCCTCTTGTCGATGACCGAATGGATAGATTTGTTATATTTGGTTGTAGCCAGTAGGATCAGCTCTACGGTATCGCTAATGCCTTTGTCGATTTTAAGGCATCTAGCAAGCTCTACCAGAGTGCTGTGGAAGCGTTCCACCTGTCCGTTTGAGACACTGTGGAGGGGCGGAGCATTTGAAATGCTAACGCTGAAATGGTTTTCCAGCATGGCCACGATGGTGTGCGAGTTCAACGATGGTTCGTTGTCGCAATATATGACCTTTGCCTTAGGGAAAATGTTCATCAGTTGTAGTAGCGCTGGTTTGAGGTCCTCTATGGATCTAGAGGGGACCGGTTGGACGACAGCAAATTTCGAGAATTTGTCAATGCACGTAAGGAAATACTTTTTATCCGTGGAGAAGATGTCTATGTGTAGCATTTCTCCTACATGAGATGGGATCGGTGTTTCGCCAAGCTCCTGTTTCTTTGGATGTCTGTCGTATTTAGCCTTGGCGCAAGTCCTGCAGGAATCGACTATTTCGTTCGCCATTTTGGTCATTTTTGGGAAGTAGTACTCGGAGAGTACCTGCTTCACGTTTTCTTGGGCAGACCTGTGAGCTCTGTTGTGCTCGACAGTGAGAATCTCCCGCCTCTCGCCCATTGCAAAAATATCCGTCACTCGGTTTTTGCAGTGCCAAAATTTGGTGGCAGGGAATTGCCGAACCAATTTGTCCTGTACCATTGCTAGCGTGTGCAAATCGCAATGGATGGCGTTTACGCCTTTAGGAACTATTACGTCCGCTAGCTCCTCCAGCAATGACTCCTCGCAAGTGAAGTCAATGTTATGCCGTCTCTTGTTTCCAAAGAGAACGAAGCTGCGTCTAGACGAAAAGCGAGCCTCTTCCAGAGTTATCTGGTTCTGGAAGCAATTGAGAGGCTTATCCGTGGATGGGATGGTGTGAGTTAGCGACAGCTCACTGTGGATTGTGGCCGCGCTTGAAAATGCCTCTTCCTCTTCTACAACGTTGAGTTGTTGCCTCGAGAGGGCATCTGCGACGAGGTTGTCTTTGCCAGGCATGTAATGAACCTTGGCCCCACACTCGTCGATGCGTTCTTTCCATCTTTTAATTTTCGTGTTTGGATTAGAATCCGAAACCGCGTAGGTTAGTGGTTGGTGGTCAGTGTAGACATTTATGTCTTTGACCCCATATAGGTAGTGACGAAGCTTTTCTAGAGCCCAAACTATGGCTAACAGCTCCCTTTCGTTGGTAGCGTAATTAACCTCTCTGTCCTTTAAGGTTCTAGAGATCATAGAAATGGGTCGTCCCTTTTGGGAAAGCACAGCGCCAATGCCGTACGCTGAGGCATCTGTCGTTAGATCAAATGGCAATTTATAATCGGGGTATCTGAGGATGACGTCCTCAGAGGCCAGGATGTTCCGAAGCTTTTCGAAGGCCTGCCGTTGTGGCTCGGTAAACTGTACCTGGATGTTTCTGGATCTGTATCTGCTGACATTTCCATGTTCCCCTTTTAGGATACTCGAAATGGGCCTAGCTATTGATGCAAAATCTTTAATAAAGCACCTATAGTAGCCAGCCAAGCCCATGAATGACCTTACTTCAAATACGTTTTTAGGCTCCGGGAATTCCTTGATGGCCCGGACCTTTTCTGGGTCTGTTCTAGTCCCTTCACTGGTGACTATAAACCCCAAAAAATTAACGCTTTCTTTGAAGAAGACCGATTTCTGCGCCGACACTCTCATGTTGGCGTCGTGCAGGCTCTTTAGTACCCAGTCTACGTGCCGTATGTGGGCGTTTTCGTCCTCTGAGAAGACGATGACATCATCGACATAGACATAGCAAAATTTGCCAATCTGCTCTCGCAGTATGTCGTCGATGGTTCTTTGGAAGATGCTGGCAGCATTCCTCAACCCGAATGGCAGTCGGCAGAACTCGTATTTTCCCCCGTTTACGGAAAAGGAAGTTTTTTCACGGTCACGTTCCGCCAGTGTAATCTGGTGGTAGCCAGACTTCAAATCGAGCGTTGTAAAGTACTTAGCCTTGCCCAAATTGCCTAGTATCATGGAGATAATTGGCATGGGGTAGCGATCCGGTATTGTTATAAGAAATTTGTACAAAAATGCTAAACCGTCAGCCAATCTTATTTAGGAATTTATTTATTTATTTTATTTTATTTTTCAAAAAAAGGTTAACGGAGTGCAGTTTTTAGTTATGAGTGTAACACATTTTCACTATTACTACCAATGCAGACTTGTTGAAAGGGTTGCGAATGAAAATGTCCACTTACATGTTTTCACGATGGGCGCCAATTAATTAAATTAAGGAGGTGATGGTTATTTATTCTCCGCTGTAGAGGGTGTCTTCAGTGATGATTATTTATTCTCCGCTGTAGAGGGTGTCTTCAGTGATGAGGATATTTCCAGTGTAGAATGATTTGGTATTCCTGGCGGTTGCCGAGGGTTCTTCCTTCTGATGAGGGTTTATGTTGGGAGTTACTAACTCCGTTATTACTGCCTTGAGGCTGAGTAACCAAGCAAGAGCAAATGAATTGAATATTACGGCTTGTGCCGGAGTTAATTGAAAGAGTTCTTTATTCTGAGAGACTCAAGTACAAACTGAAACTTAAAGCTAACAAAAAGCATTTCATAGCGGCCACGCAAATATGCAGTGTTCGCCGGCTATGCACGAGCATCCGGCCAGACGCTGTGTCAGCAGTTTGGCCAGAGCGAGTTCTTAAGCAACCGGACATTGCCGTCGCGCGGTTAACTTCAGTTAACTTTCATAAGGATCGGCCGACTATATCCTATAGCTGTCATAGAACGATCGAAATTGGCATAACTTTGTTGTTTTTTAAGTTAGAAAGATGGGATTTGGTACAGATTCAATTTTGGGAAAAAAAAATCTGATTTGTCGAATTTCATAAAGATTGGCCAACTATATCCTATAGCTGTCATATAACTGATTGATCGGAAATGCTACAACTTCGTTGTTTTTCAAGTTAGAAGCATGAGAGTTTCAATGGATTCCTCTTTTGGCAAAATAATTCGATATGCCAAATTTCATAAGGATCGGCCGACTATATACGATCCGCTATATATCTACAGTAGAACTCCAATTATCCGAACTCCGACTATCCGAATCGCCGATTATCCGAATCACAAGTCTGGACTTGACTTTTTTTAGCCTGTCGTTGTGCCTACACTGACTTCCCCCCGCGATTGTTTGTTTTGATTAGCCAGTGTGCTATTGACCTTGCTCGAGGACGGTACTCTTTCGCTACGGCTTACTTTTGTTTGTGCGTGTACAATACTGTATTATTGTTATACCATGGCTTCGAAAAGAAAACGAAAATCCGATTATCCGAATATTTGATTATCCGAATGGGTCCCGGTCCCCATTAATTCGGATAATTGGAGTTCTACTGTAATAATATAAGATGCGTGGCGCCACCTAGCGGACTGCGACTCAACTGCAAGGGTATATCAACTTCGGCTCCGCCCGAAGTTAGCTTTCCTTTCTTGTCTTATTATATATTAGTCTCTCAGTTTTGGAGCTATCGAGTTGAAACCGTTTTTTCCTTGCAGGTAGTATATACATAAGTCGGAACGGCCGGGATCGGTCGACTATATCCTATAGCTTCCATATAACTGATTGATCGGAAATGCCATTACTTTGGTGTTTCTTAAGTTAGAGGGTTGATACTTTCCACACATGTTATATTTGACCAAAATATCTTATGTACAAAATTTCATAAGGATCGGCCGACTATATCCTATAGCTGTCATAGAACGATCGGAATTGGCATAACTTTAACGTTTTTTAAGTTAGAAAGATGGGACTTGGTACAGATTACTCTTTGGGCAAAATAATTCAATATGCCAATTTTCATAAGGATCAGCCGACTATATACGATCCGCTATATATCTAATAATATAAGATGCGTGGTGCCACCTAGCGGACTGCGACTCAACTGCAAGGGTATATCAACTTCGGCTCCGCCCGAAGTTAGCTTTTCTTTCTTGTTTTTAGTTAAATTTTTAAGTTTTAAGGGATGCATTTTTTCTTGACTTTCGAATTGCACCTCTATGTTCCTACGCAAAGGGTCCATAGTACACTCCAGAGTAGATAATGCGTAGATAAGCGAGGGAGAAGAAGCACGCCAAGATCCCTTAACGCATAAAGAATGCCCAACTTAAGGGGGCAGGATGGTTTCAGAGGCGAAAAAAAAACAGATTTTTGCGATTGTTTTTTTTTTTCATTTCTAAGTGAATATATTTATTCAATTTTTTTACACCATAAATGGCTATATTTGGAGAGTATATAGGAATTTTTATTTTTAAAAAATAATTATTATTTATGACGTGACGGGCAGTCGGCCGGAGTCGCTCCAAAAAATTATTATCTTGCGGTGCGTAACAGCGGGCCTTACAGTGTTATCGGAAACAAAAAAATGAATTGATTTACTTAAAATATTAGTTTTGAAAAATATGCGATTTTGAATTTTTGGCGCGGTTGTAAAGTCGGAGGTACCATTTTTACACAAAAATTAGCCCATTATTGCCCGTAAAAATGGTAAAAAAAAAAAAATTTAAAAAAAAGCGTTCGTTCATCCGCAAGTATTTTTTGTATAAAAGATGTGTGATAAATTTTATTTAGATCCGAGAATTACTTTTTGAGTTACGTTACGCACCGACTTGAAAAAGTTGTTCTGAGAAAAACACGTCTAAAGTTTTAAAAGCAATTGAAAGTATATGGAGAGAAAGAAACTAGAAAATCGGTATCTCGCGAGCTTTAGTACGATCGGGATATTCCTGAGATAATGTTCTATTATATATTAAATTTTAGAAAAAAATTTTTTTTGAAGCCTCATCCTGACCCTTTAAGAGACCCAAAGTCGAGAAAGGTAAAGAATGCATAGAAACTTTGAAATGCCATAGATACTGAGCAGGTGCCGGTGCTGCTAAATATAAAATTGCCTTGATGGCTTGTTTTATTGTTGCTTCTTGGCCTAAAATTTATTTTTTACTAAGTATATTAAAATTATGAATAAGTTCGTATTCCTTTGCGCATATTTTAAGCCATTGCCACGCCAAGCGACAAAAATAATATAATTTACAATTTTATTTTAGCAAAGGGCATTTTATTTCTGGAGCAACTATAAATACGACAGGGGCTCATATTCCATTACCAGTTATAAATGTATCAGAATTAAAAGACGTACGTATGAAGTATAATTTTGGGCCCTAACTAAATAAACATTTTACAATCATGTAGGATCAATTATCAAATGAACAAGCCAAAACTTTTGCAAATGGATCTCAATGGGTTTATTCAGTAAATGTGGCAGAGTTTCGGAGTTTGGTAAAAACACTTGTTGGCGGAGTTAAAACCATAACATGGGGTTTTTTTAACTCTAAGGTATGTTTTCCAAATAAAATACATTTTATTAATATATGTTATGTTATATTGTGGTTTTTAAAGTTTCAGGTCTCTGACACTAACCTGCTAAACCACGAAAAGCTCTTTTCACCTGATATTTTATGTTCTTACATTGACTTGGTTTATTTTGCAATGGAGGCTTTGGATATTTATACCATTAATGTCAATCCAAGCCAACAAAGAACGTCTGGATTAATATCTAGAAGCAAAGAGGAAAAAGAGGTTTTGGAACATTTCAGCGGAATTGTAAGTGATGTTTAATTGTTAACTTATATTTGTCGTGCCTGATTGAATTTGAACATAAACATAAATTTATTTATATTTCAAACTAATCTTTATTATTTTACAGTAAACAATTGCACACTTAATTTTTTTTCGAATTAATTTTTAAGTATGTTACACACCTATATATATTATTCATTTTAAAATGCAACGGTGGCAACGGTGGCAAAATTCAAAACAGCGGCAACGGTTTTGTTCGATTACGCAAGCTTTGTTTGGCTTTCGTATTTCTTATAACTGTTGTCTTATATGCTCGGTGCATTATCGGGGTATGCATTGCTCCCTCTTCGAGCTTTGCGCATCGGCGCCCAGACTTCGTATATGCAACATAAACTTACTATCCCCTCATTTACAATGCATTGGCTGTAATGGACCGGAGAGCCGTTCACTTGGAACCCCTTATTTCGGACTACGGCCTTCGACCCCCGCTCCTTTAGGAATATCGTTGAATAAAAGGCATTTAATAGAAATTGCCGTAACAATTTCTATTGTATAGAAATTTCTCTATATATGTATAATATATATATAAAGTTATCCAAAAAGTCTTGCGGTATTTCCGATAGGTGTCTTTGCAAGCGCGTAGTTCCAGTTCTATTCGTCGCATCGGATTATGTTATACCATTTTGGAAATCTCTTTTCCCGCGCTACTACGATAAAGAATGCAACTCATGCTGCTAATAAAATTTGTACAGTTTATGAACCCAGTTTCCATTTCCACCGCACAACGATGGTTTCAACGTTTTCGCTCTGGTGCAGAGGTGGTCGAAGATGCGCCACGGTCCGGGAGGCCTGTCGCCGAAATTGATCGAAAGAGATCGGCATAGTAGCAGCTGTAGCATCGGCCAAGAGCTGGGCATGAGTCATCAAACCGTTACAAACCATTTGAAGAATATTGGGTTCAAAAAAAACTCGATGTATGGGTGACACACGACTTGACGCAAAAAAACATTTTTGACCGTATGGATGCATGAAAATCGCTTCTGAATGTCTGTGTGTTTGGTGGATTTGGCAGGGAATCATCCACTATGAGGTGCTCTCCTATGGCAAAACGCTCAATTCGGGCCTCTACTGCCAACAATAGGAAAGCGAGCTTCTATAAGAGGGAGATTATGAAGTTGGCATCTCGTTGGGAACTCGTCATCGAACAATTGAAAATTCAATAAAAATGCAGCACAACTATTTTGACAATTTTATATTTATCAACGCCAACGTTTAAATTCATTTTTTACTCTGTGACAATGGAACGTTATATTATTATTCGGGATTCCTGACCCACCCATTTTTATGTACATTTATGCAAACACCGTATGAAAAATTCTCCAGAAAGGTCAACCGCAATCAAAAAATTCAAAGTCAATGAAATTATGTTTATTCACATATTTTTTATGTCGTATTAAATTAAACTATTAAAAACAACATTTTTGTACAATCAATAAATAAATTTTATGTACTTTGAATAACTGTAAAATTAAAAAACCAAAATGAAAACCCAAACTACGATGGATGAAACTGTCGACAGTAGTTAAAATGTTATTGTTAAAAAGTTCATATTTTTAAGGGGGCATGCGCACTTGTAAATTTCAAAAACTTGAATTTTTTTTTTTGCATTTATTTAAAGTGCATATATTTAGAAATGTGTTCACAACATTTTGAAATGATCCGGTGAAAATTCATTGAGATACACATGTTTAAAGGTAGGGGCGGTCCGGTTTATGTAATAGTGAGTTGAAACTTTAAACACGTTTTTCTCAAAACTACGTTTTTGAAGTCGGTGACCACTCTTACTCGAAAACTAGTGTCCCGATTGTCTTGAAATGTAGCATGCTTATTTAATACATAATAATCTAGTACTTAATCGAAGGATTGATTTTTTTATGCAAAACTTTTTCTTTACAGCTGAAAAACTACCGCTTTCTTTAACGAAAAACGATTGTTCAACTTTGATAGGTTCGATAGGTGAATATTTTTTTTTTAATATCCATCGATTAAGTACTAGATAAGCTTTCAATAAATGTAAATCCGCTTAATTTTTTGAATTCAAACGATCCAGATTTTCACAGTCTTGGTCACCGCGACCCGTGTTTTTCAGACGGACGTCACTTCGACGGGGCATAGCTTTGAAACTGCTCAATATTTTCTACTTTTTTGTTTTTCAAATTTAAGTTAAAACAAGAAAGGAAAGCTAACTTCGGGCGGAGCCGAAGTTGATATACCCTTGCAGTTCAGTCGCAGTCCGCTAGGTGGCGCCACGCATTTTATATTATTAGATATGTAGCGGATCGTATATAGTCGACCGTTTCTTATGAAATTTGGCATATTGAATTATTTTTCCCAAAATAGAATCTGTACCAAATCCCATCTTTCTAATTTAAAAAACAACAAAGTTATGCCAATTTTGATCGTTCTATGACAGCTATAGGATATAGTCGGCCGATCCTTATGAAATTTTGTATACAAGATATTTGGGTCAAATATAACATGTGTGGAAAGTCCCAACCCTCTAACTTAAAAAACACCAAAGTTATGGCATTTTCGATCAATCAGTTATATGGCAGCTATAGGATATAGTCGACCGATCCCGGCCGTTCCGACTTATATACTACCTGCAAAGGAAAGAAGGGTGTGTGCAAAGTTTCAACTCGATAGCTTCAAAACTGAGAGACTAGTTTGCGTAGAAACCGACAGACAGACAGACAGACGGACAGACGGACATGCTCATATCAACTCAGGAGGTGATCCTGATCAAGAATATATATACTTTATAGGGTCGGAGATGTCTCCTTCACTGCGTTGCACACTTTTAACCAAAATTATAATACCCTCAGCAAGGGTATAATGATGTACTTTCACATAATAAAGCGATATTTCAAAAAAATTCAATAGTTTACGAGAAAAAAATTCGTAAAAAATGTCTATTTTTTGAAAGAATGATTGCAAAAAAAAAAGAAATTTTAGGAGAATGATTGCATTTCATTTTAGACAGCCCGACCCACCGCAGCAATAATGGAAGCTAACACGGCGGGAAATGCCATCCGAGACAGATGCAGAAAGGCCAGCACATTTGGCAAGCGAGACTCTTTCACAAATGGGATGGGATGGAATATCGAATTTCTTTGCCCAAAGTGGAATCTGTACAAAGTCCCATCTTTCTAAAGTTAACTTTCAACTTACCAAAAGTTGATAATTTCTACGGGACGCGGAGGGGAAAAAACGCTTAAAGCTCAAGTGTAATTGAAAACGACAATCCGGATCGGGCTGAGGGCTAGCGTGATGTGCACCACCAAGGAGATAAGGCATTAATTTAACTTTATGTGGTCTAGAAAGTCGGAATGTAAGCTGAAATGACGGAGGATTGATGCTTATGCAAATTCGCTGCTGGGATGGAAGCTCTTCTTTAATCGGCAGGAGACAGTGGCGGAGTCACATTCGGATTTGAAATAGACAAAATAAATTTACGTAAAAAACAAAAATTGGATTCCGATTTCAAACCAAACAATTCAATTCTAATAATTGTTTTTATACCCTTGCAGAGGGTATTATAAAATAATTTTGGTTAAAAGTGAGTAACGCAGTGAAGGAGACATCTTCGACTCTATAAAGTATATATACTGCTGAGTCGATAAAAGCATTATCCGTCGAGTTTATCCTACAGCTGCCAAAATTCATAAGAACCGGCCGATCTTATTCTATAGCAGCCTGCTTGATCGGAAATGGCATAACTGCTTGATCGGAAATGGCAAAAGAGAGATTCCATTTTGGCAAAGTAATCCGATCTAAAAAATCAAATTGTGGAGTACCGATCTACTCCACAAAGATCTATAAGGCCAACCATAATCTATAACTAGGACTATAATCTATAATTTATATAATTAACAATCGGAAATGACACAAACTTGGTATTTTTGAAGATAGAGGCTTAAGACTTTATCTAACAATTTTTTTTTTAGATAATTAATTTAATAATGAAGTTCTCATAAGGATCGGTCAACTAAATCCGATCCGATATGTATATATGTATAATAGGGTGGGTCGATTGAAAAATCGCTTAGGCACATATGATTTTTGGATTCTAGGGATCAAAATAAGAAACTTTGCTCAAAAGACCACACCTCTAAAATGAATTCTGATGTCCCTTGTTTTAACGTGTAGGAAAAATCCTGTTTTGACCCATTTAGAGTGCCCCAATCGAGTCCGAATGTATGAACGACCCACTAACTTTGGAGGGTCGACCCACCCATACAAGTGGTACCCCCCTGGGGCCCCCAAGGGACGAAAAGGAGGAGAAAAGGCGGTGGGCGGAGCAACAGGTTTTGAGTTATATTTTCATAGCATAGGTGCTGTGATTTTGTGATATTTTTGTAAGGGAAAATCCTTTTATGTATTGCATAAATTTATTAGCTTTTGCCAAATATTTTAAAAATTAAGGGTTTTTAAATAAAATAGTTTCTTTAATTTGTATACCCTTGCTGAGGGTATTATAATTTTAGTCTAAAGTGTGCAACGCATTGAACGAAACATCTCAGACCCTATAAATTAATTGTATTGTTGATCAGAATCACCTCCTGAGTCGATATAAGCATGCCCGTCCGTCCGTCTGACTTTCAACCTGTTTCTACGCAATCTAGTCTCTCAGTTTTAAAGCTATCGATTTAAAACTTTGCACACATCCTTCTTTTATTTGCAGATGCAAGATGGATGGCATTTGTACGGATTTCAATTTGGGCAAAGTCATCCAATATGCAAAATTTCATAAGGATCGGACGACTATATCCTATAGCTGCCATGTAACTGAACGATTGGAAATGGCACAATCTTGTTATTTTTAAAGATGCTTGGGGTTAATTTAAATATTTTTATTAGAAAGTAGAGTTGTTGGTGAAATTCAGAAAGGGGTCGGTCAATTATAACGATTAAGGGTCGGTCAATTATATACGATCTGATATATATATATATATAATATAATCTGCTACTTAACTGCAAGGGTGCATAAACTTCGGCATCGCCCGAATTTAGCTTTGCTTTCTTGTTCCATGTATTATTTTCTGAAAGAAGTAAACTTATCTTTAGAAACTTAATCTTTCTCCTCATGGGGAAAGAATCTTTAATTATTTCATATTTCATAAAAGAAAAATAAATTCGGACGCTGCCAATTAGGGAGGCATTTCTGAACTAACTATTACTCTACATTTGTTTTTTATTGACTCGTCCTTATAGGTAAACTGGGATTTTCAATTACTTAACCCGAATAACCCAATGTGTCTTGGGCACCTAGTTCGCGGTATATCCTGTCCCACCTTGGGCCCTTACATTTTTTACACTGTTTCAACAATTTTAACTGTAGGCAGATGACGCTAAGGTAAAGACCTTCAATATATCTGCCTATCTAGACTTCAATCAGTTTTGGAAAACTTTTTGTTCATGACTTTTTGAAAATATGACATTAAAAACTCCAATTTAATTGAAGAAAATATTGTTTAACCACCTATAATAAATTCAATAAAATTGTTTCGAGTTTTTCCTTAAACCCAAAATTAAAACATGGTATGATCTACTGATTTCAATAAGAAAATAAAAATCTTCCATAGAAAAATGTTTGGGAAAAAATCATAGAAGACCAAGAATAAATCTAGAAAATCGGAGATTTCAACTTTGGATGAGTATTCCAAAGATATGGTTACTGCTATATACCATTTTTATACCCTTGCAGAGGGTATTATAATTTTGGTCAAAAGTGTGCTACGCAGTGAAGGAGACATCTCCGACCCTATAAAGTATATATATTCTTGATCAGGATCATCTCCTGAGTCGATATGAGCATGTCCGTCTGTCCGTCTGTCTGTTTCTACGCAAACTAGTCTCTCAGTTTTAAAGCTATCGAGTTGAAACTTTGCACACACCCTTCTTTCCTTTGCAGGCAGTATATAAGTCGGAACGGCCGGGATCGGTCGACTATATATATAGCTGCCATATAACTGATTGATCGGAAATGCCATAACTTTGGTGTTTTTTAAGTTGGAGGGTTGAGACTTTCCACACATGTTATATTTGACCAAAATATCTTGTGTATAAAATTTCATAAGGATCGGCCGACTATATCCTATAGCTGTCATAGAACGATCGAAATTGGCATAACTTTGTTGTTTTTTAAGTTAGAAAGATGGGATTTGGTACAGATTCTATTTTGGGAAAAACAATCTGATTTGTCGAATTTCATAAGGATCGGCCAACTATATCCTATAGCTGTCATATAACTGATTGATCGGAAATGCTATAACTTCGTTGTTTTTCAAGTTAGAAGCATGGGAGTTTCAATGGATTCCTCTTTTGGCAAAATAATTCGATATGCCAAATTTCATAAGGATCCGCTATATATCTAATAATATAAGATGCGTGGCGCCACCTAGCGGACTGCGACTCAACTGCAAGGGTATATCAACTTCGGCTCCGCCCGAAGTTAGCTTTCCTTTCTTGTTTAATTTTAGTTGGTACACATACATTTCAAAAATGATATGTACTAGAAACAATCGAAATTACACTCCCTACATATTTCAATATATGGTAAAATTTGATCGATTTCTTCTCTTAGGTGTACCGCGGAAACTGTGGGTGATAGAACCTATCTTTGTTCTGGACTTTGATTCAGGGGAGCTTAAAG
Source organism: Drosophila ananassae (assembly GCF_017639315.1). NCBI lineage: Eukaryota > Metazoa > Arthropoda > Insecta > Diptera > Drosophilidae > Drosophila > Drosophila ananassae. The sequence continues at coordinate 20,037,507 of NC_057929.1, read as the reverse complement.
GTTATGGAGCAGGTAAAATTATGCGTGGAGATTTTTTGCTGTTGGCCTGTGTTATTGGTAAAAAGAAATTTTGGCGAATAATAAATTTTTACCACTTTTATAACACTTTGAACTCAGAGGTGACAAACATGTATACACGTGTGCTGGGCACTATATATACTTATGGGGTCGGAGATGGTTCTTCTCACTTTTACATACAATAACACGTATTCAATATCCCCTTATACTCTACGAGTACCGGTATAATTAAAACATGTAATGCTCTATTGATTTTCATAGTAAACAAAAAATCATCCTTAGAAGCAGTTACACGGTAAAAAAAATTAAAGTTTTAGGGTTAAATAGAACCCCAAAAAAAATATTGAAAATCTGAACTTATACTCGTCTATTTATTCGGTTTTATAATTAACTATTAATAGCATAACAGGGTTTTTGTAGCGTTTGTCCGGGGAATGTTTGATAGTGGAGCTGATCCTGTTGCTGTTATAGGAGACTTAGGACTTGCGACCTTGGACTTGTTATAGGACTTGGCCACCAAAGAGCGTTAGCGAATGACACCAAAACTACCTGGTGCTGTCGCGTTTGGGTGTCTGAGTGCCCTTAATAGAGGCTACTGAAGCATATCGGGATATGAAAAGTCGGTTGTAATTCACAGGACCCTTGCTATAGTTTGCAGAATGGTTATCTCCGCACTTTCAGATTGTTGAATCATCCTTATTTACTTTGCGGGATACTTTGTTTTCTGAGACTTCTGCGATTAATCAAATTGTCGTTCCATGTTGATATATTGGTCAATTTTAGTATGTGTTTAGTAAGCGTATTTTTGTGTAAAAAATTGTTTGTTTTTGTTTTAATTTTACTGCAAATTAATAAAATTAACTGCAAACAGAGAGAAGTTAGCGGAACGAATGAAAACATGACCGCTCGGATCGACTGTTCGACTCGAATTTAAGTTAAAACCCGTTTTTTTAGACCAGAAGGAATAGGGGTAAACAAAGCTTAGTTACATAACTTGGTTATGTTGTTACAGATGTATTTAAGAGGATACTAAATACTAAGAGGACACTAAGGATCATAAATATGGTTAAATCGCGTTGACAGCATATCTCCGAGTTGGATAATCAGAACAAAAAAATGACAGCAAAAAAAGAAAGCTAACTTCGGGCGGAGCCGAAGATGATATAGTCTATGATATAGAAGATGATATAGAGTTAAAAAGCAGTTTATATTTAGATATATATCGAATTGGATATCGAGGCTAGTAAATAAATTATCTGTATAAAGTTCCAACCTTCCATCTTAGGTTAGGTTAAGGCAGCGATGTGATGACCTAAAAATCCCCACATCTACTTGAGCCGCTAGGGCTCCTTGTGTTACTGCAAAGGCCAGGGATACAACAAACTATCTTCCTTTCTACCCGGAGTGTGCGTGGTCCCAACCAGCTCTCCTGATGAAGGCTACCAGGTCGCGCGGAGAGATCTTTGTGAGATCGCTGAGGTCTGCCAGTTCAGCGGATGCAAAGAGCTTTAGTCTGCTACGCCCAAAAGTCGGGCAATGGCATAGGCTCCTACAGTAGTAGTTGTGAGGCACTGAAAGACTGGGTGTGCGTCTATTAGCAAGTGCCCGGTAATTGTCTTTATGGAGGTTACTCCATTTTTTAAAGTACCTAAGAAGGTGCCTGAAGTCTAGGGTGTCGCTGATTGTGACTGTCTGTGATTCAGACCTCTGCCATGCGCTGCGTCCTCCTAAATTTTTCTTTGCATATGGAGTTATCCAGGACAGGCCACCAGACTACCGCCGTGTATAACCACCTGACTATCTTAGGGGTCTTCCTCATTTTAGGCCTGCTCATTGGCCGCTTTATTTGCCCTATCTACGGTGTTGAGATTCTAGTCCAGCTTCCTGTCTAGAGTTATTCCTTTGTAAACAGAACGAGCTCTGTCTTGGACGGATTAACTCCGAGCCCGTTTTTATGAGCCCATGCTGAGAACATCGTCCACGTACGATAATTCGCATACAAAAATTATGCAGGCTCCACCTTCTAGGGACAGCAGTAGCCCAGTCGTGCCTGGCGCTCGCCAAACCCGCATCCCGCGGTAGGAAATGAAGTGCGCGGCGCACTCCCATCTGCGGAAAACCATCATTCCGATTTACATTGGCGTGGCCGCTTTTCTCACCCAGCGGAGCGAGTATCAATATGCTTGGCGATCGGAAAAAGAAGGTGGTTCTCCCCTACTCGCAAGCTTACCGGTTAGGGGAGATCGGCGCGAAATCTCACCCAGGGAAATTCTGGTTGAATAAAAAAGCAAAAAGCTTTGCTTTCGGTTTCTTTTTTTGTTTTTCCCAACCAGGCCCATTGCTATTTTTACTAAATTCGAAGTGCGTTGTTTGTCATATTTATTTATTATTTACTAATCTTAAGGGGGCAGGATGGTTTCAGAGGCTGAAAAATAGCAGATGCGATTTTTTTTTATGTCTGAGTAAATATATCAATTCAATTTTTTTACACGATTAATGGCTATATTTCGATGATGAACGAAACCATTTTGAAAAATATGCGATTTTGAATTTTTTGGCGCGGTTGTAAAGTCGCAGGTACCATTTTTACATAAAAATCCGCCCATTATTGCCCGTAAAAATGGTAAAAAAAAAATTTTTTTTTAAAAAGCGTTCGTTCATCCGCAAATATTTATTATATTAAAGATGTGTGCAAAATTTTATTAAGATCCGAGCATTACTTTTTGAGTTACGTTACGCACCGACTTGAAAAAGTTGTTTTGAGAAAAACGCGTCTAAAGTTTTAAAAGCAATGGAAAGTATATGGAGAGAAAGAAACTAGAAAATCGGTATTTCAGCAAGTTTTAGTCCGATCGACATGAAACTTTCACAGGATATTCCTAAGATAATGTTCTATTATATAAAAAATTTCTGAAAAAAAATTTTTTTGAAGCCTCAAACCATCCTGCTCCCTTAATAAATAAAACTGAAAAGATAAAAAAAGAAATAACAAAAAGCTGAAAATAAATTAACAACAAAAACAAATTATTTAAGATTTTTACAAATAAAGATATTGAGACGTCCAAATTTCTAGTACAGCCAGAACTGAAAATATTTGTTTAATCAAATAACGTTTATTCATCATTATTAACATAATAAAATAGGAATAATTGAATGAACAGAGCAGTAAACTTACCATTTCACAATAATAAACCAATGCGACGCACTATGAACAACCCAATGTGACCGTTTCGATTTGGGTTGATTTAGCTTAAAAACGCTGCACAAAACGCACACTAATTACGCGGGATTATTTTTTTGCTGCCATCAGTTAAAGTAAAAAAAAAAAATTTCCTTTATAAATAACATTTTTCATTAAATATTGAGCTATGTTTAAATATTTTACTTCAATAAAATTATTATAGAACATAAATTTGTAAACTTAAATAATATACGTTAAATTTTTCATGAAATAATTTTTACTAAGTTAAAAGTCCCACGCATAAATTTTTCTAAGTCCCAAGCGAGACAAAAATTTTCTAAGTCCAGTTTTTTGAGAGCAAAATCTATGTTGAGAGAACAAATTTCCTCTCTCAACTCGGGATGGGTGAGAACAAGGTACGAAAGATGCCTGCCGGAATGCACCGAAACGCTGCTAGCACCGAAAAGTCAGACTGGGAGGTTGTTAACCGTCACGTTCCAGAATAGTGGGGAGAGCGGGGTGCCCCTCTTGACCTATGTATCTTCGAATAGAGACCCTCCATGATTTGCCTCGACCCTTCTGTTGATCAGGATTTGCCATATTTTGTGAACAAATCGATCGGGTATTCCAAGTAACGTCAGTGCGCCGATGATTGAGCATGGCAGGATGTTGTTAAAGGCATCTTTAATAGCTAAAAAGGCAATTAGTGCAAATTATTTGCTTTTGGCTTTTTCGGCGTGGTAATCTCATGTAGGGCTATCTCTGTGGATCGGTCCTTCCTATAAGCATGCTGTGCTATCATTTTGGTTTCTGGAAAGGGGGAGTGGGAGACTTAAGAGCCTCTCCATTGTCTTATGAAGGAAGAAGGACGAGAAACTTATAGGCCTATAGTCCTTGGGGATGCAGTGGGACTCTCCTAATTGGTTATGCAACCATTGTACAACCATTGTACACAACCACGTCTTTGGTACAATGCCAGAAGTGAAGACTGTGCTGAAGATCTTCTTTATCCATCGCCCTAGGTTAGCCCCGGCCATTAATAGCTGAGCCGGTAAAATGCCGTCCGGGCCCGGAGATTTGAAGCGTTTAAAACTCTTCATCGCCCATTTAAGATTCATATTACTGAGAAGAATACCTTCTAGCCCTGGAATCCTTGGCTACGCATCTCCTGTCCACGGATCAACCTGGGAAGTGTGCGTTGGTAAGAGGCTCAAGGGATTCATGGCTCCTGACGTAGTCCACCGCTCATCCGGAGTCTTAACATAGCCATCGTTGAGGGCCGTGTTTGAGAGGATTTTTGTTAGGTGAGAGGCCTTTGATGTCCCTTGGATATTGGTGCAGAAACTAGCCAGGCAGTTTTTTTTTCCTTTCGTAGTTCCTTGTGTACCGCCTGAGTTCAGCTTTATATGTCTCCCATGCATCCCATGATACGGTTCGTATCCCATGCATCGTATCGGCTAGCGCCGATGTCCACCAGGGTGGCTTTTTCGATCTTATGGTCCTTATGGTCCGCCATGGTACATGCCACTTTGTGCCCCAAGAGTTTCTTCCATGGCGTTAAGTCCCTCATAAATCTTAAGAATCCCTGAAGGTGGTTCCCCTAAGGATCTACCTAGCCTTCCTAGTATTGCAGACTGCTAGCTTAGTGAAGTTTTCGAAGTCAACCGCTATCTCGACGTAACGGTGGTCTAAAAAGAAGTGCTTACGAGGACCCTCCAGCTGGTGACAGCGTCAGCTAAGGAGTAGGGTTATGTCACGACTTCTCTTCTGTTCTTGACGATAAAGGTGGGCTCTGAGCCTCTGTTACCCACGAGGAGAGCTTAGGATGAAATCGAAGATTGACTCACTCCTCTAGTTCTTGTCAGTGCTTTCCCATTGAAGGAGAAGGGCGTTGACGACGCATGCTATTAGTAGGCCGATCTTTCTCCTTTCGCTGTCTTTTAAAAGCTGTCTGAGCAGCGTTTATCATATACCTCTAAAGCTGCTGCTACGTGGTCTTCTTTGCTGAAATTTGGTAGATGATAATTTTCTTTTTTCCGAGATTTGTTACATGGGCTGTGCAAAGCCTGATTTCTGACACCCCCAATCCAAGAATACTGGCTCGGTGGATCCAGGGTTCTTGGATGAGGGCCACATCAGCTCCACCTTCAGTGAGGTGGATCAGGAGGGCAGCGGATGCCTCCTTACTGTGGTGGAGATTGATCTGCAAGAGTGTCAGAGACATCCTTTAGATTCTACACAGTAACTTCCATCTCGGTGTCGGAGTGCAGCAGCGAGTCCTCCTCTTATAGATGTAGATTTGTAGACCTGCCATCTGCTCGAAACCGTTTTTGATACGGTTGCCGGCACCTTCAATGAACCTAGCGGTTTTCTTGTTGAGTGTGAGGAAAACCTGTTGCCGTAACCCCACTGCTTCCTCGTTCTTGGCGACCCCCAGTCCGCCGGGGGAAGTAGGGGGTTGCACATCCTCAGCATTACCTGGATTGTAGTAGGGTCCGCCGGTTTCGCTGTCAGCCATACTCCGGCCCTCGGTTTGATGGGGATCTTGTCCCAGTCTACTGCCTGTCCCAGCGATGAAATCGTTTGTAGAGGCTTACTGGCATCTTAGCACTCTATCAGCTTAATGCTACCTTGATACCACCGTAGCGTTTTCGCTATCGGGTGGAGGTCTTGAGCATTTACTCCATGAAGCACCCATGCAGCTCGTTCACCACCCTCCGCCAAAGCTCCCTGGAGATCAGGCCATACTTGGAGCCATTAAGTAGCTTTGGCGAAGTATCTATTAGCCGGTTGTGTCAGCACCTTCTTTTTCTTCGCTAGGGGCGCTCCACCTTCAGTCGACCTCTGCCTTGTCGCACTTTGTACGATTTCCTTGGCTCCTGTCGGCTTTTTGGGATCCAGCATTTTGGGACCCGCCCTTGCCGGCTAAAAATCGGGCAAGATCTCTCTTGCCCATTTGATAATTAAGGGGCCTGGTCCGGGTTGGATTCCGCAGACGGGTCCGCCCTCATAAGAATAAACGCCGCTCTCCTCTTTCTTACTTTCATAGCTGTATCTGATATTATAATATAAACTACAATTTTTAATATAATATAATACGAATTTAACCTGCAAGCGTTTATCAACTTCGGTTCCGCCCGAAGTTCTTTAGTTGTATTATTTAAAAAATGACAATTTCCATTATTCCAAAGCGAATGTAACCTCCTAAACCCTTCTCATTAAGCACAATTTATAGAACTGCATTTTTTTATTCAATAATAAAAAACTTTTTATTTTTCTTTTTTCCTCATATTTTACACAGTTTTTAATGATGCATTCCCAAAACTTTCAAGAGATATTTTCGACAACAATCAACTTTTTAGTCGAAAGGATCTATAAAAATCAGTCATTGCAAGTGATAGCCAATTCTTTTTTGGCTAACCCAACAACGTCACCACTATTTGCCACCGTTTTGGTTGAATATTTACTGGATAAAATGGAAGACATGGGATCTAATCTGGATCGCTCCAATTTATATCTTCGATTATTTAAATTGGTTTTTGGAAGTGTGAGCCTTTTTCCGGTTGAAAATGAACAAATGTTACGACCACATCTTCACAAAATAGTTACCCGTTCAATGGAGTTGGCTTTAATATCCGATGAGCCTTACAACTACTTTTTACTTTTAAGGGCATTGTTTAGGTCAATTGGTGGTGGTAGCCATGACCTACTTTATCAAGAATTTCTACCACTTTTACCAAATCTTTTGGAAGGACTAAATCGCCTTCAAAGTGGATTTCATAAACAACATATGCGCGATCTTTTTGTGGAACTTTGCTTAACTGTTCCAGTTCGTTTATCATCATTACTGCCTTATTTACCAATGTTAATGGATCCTTTGGTATCGGCATTAAATGGATCACCAACTTTAATAAGTCAGGTAAGTTACATTGAGACTAAATAATCAGTGCTAATAAAAAAATAAAAACACAGTCGGGCAGGTCTCACCCAAAGAAAAGTCTAGAAAAAACATCGGTTGTATACAGGTACATACAGATTTCGAAACGGCTTCACCTGTTCGTTAATGGGCGTTGTTCGGGCTCTAAAGGCGCGTAAGTTGGTCTCGTTGGCTGTTGGCTGTCTTGGGTTGGGATCCCCTCGCTGGTCTGAATCAGCTACTGGTCGTTTTTCGGGAGTAACTCACTTTTGGCAGAAGCAGCACGCTGAGGAGTTTTGGTTGATGTAAAACGGAAATGGTACTATAATTATGAGAAGAGTAAGTTTGTGTTCGCAGTAAATTTTTTTATTTAGAAAGTTCCAGACAAAGCTGCGAAAAAAAATAGCACCACCACCAGATAAAATTTTTCAGTAATCGCCATAATCATATTTTTAGCTTTATGAAAACGTTTTATACGTTTTTCAAAATTGAAGACCCTAAAGAAAATACAAATGAAAAAAAAACTAAATTTTCTTAAGTTATTTAACAAAATGTAGCTCCGCCCGAAGTTAGCTTCCCTTTCTTGTTTTTGTTGAAATAATTAAATTTGTAAAACACGTGCTTTAAGTCGGAAAATAGTGACCATTTTTGCGTGCATTCTTAAGATATCGAAAGTTGTGCTCTTTGTTGTCGTTACTTTTTCGGTCTTTTTTAACTATTCTCTATTTTTGTTAGTAAGAATGTTATACTATATACAAAAATTTTGCTTGAATAAAATAGCAACACCAATAACATTTTATTTTAATAATAATCGAAATGTGATGTATTATATATTATGTTATTATATTTTTCGCAACTGTAAGTTCCATGAGAAGTGGGTCTTACATACATAATTTCACCTGCTCTATAAACTTTAGGCGCCCCTGAATCAAAGTCCAAGACAAACATAAGTTCTACCACCCACGGTGATTGGAAATGCTATAACTTTGGTGTTTTGATCAAATTCATCAAATTTGAATTATGTAGGTCGTGTATTTACGTTGACCATCATTGTTTTTAGTAAATAGCTTTTTGGAAACATATGTGTACCAACTCAAATTTAAAAATGGCATCTAGTAGTTACTATATCTTTAGAATACTCATCCAAGTTGATATCTCCCATTTTCTAGATTTATTCTTGCGCTTCTATGATTTTTCCACAAACATTTTTGAAACTGTGAACTTACAAAATATGACTTAAAAAATCCACCTAGTTTTTAAATGAGTGTTTTTTTGGCTATAAAAATATAATTTCTTATAACTATGGTCCATATATAAAATTAAACATTGAGCGTCTAAAAATTCTCTTCTAAGAGCTTATACCACACTAACCCATGATTTTGGACCCCTTTTTCGTTATTTACTTATTTTGGACTAGGTTAAATTTATTTAATGGGTATAAAACTTGGATATGCAGTTAAACATAAATTTAAGAACACAAATAATTAATGGTTATATAGGTAAATCATTTGAAATTTAAAAAAAATGATAGCGATATGACTTCTGCTCTTAAACGTGTATCGCTGGAAAAGAACCCGTGATCTAGATCATTATTTGGGTAAGTCTCTAATGTCGATCGCGACATACGTACGCATTTGAACTGAAAAAATACATCTGCTTAGACTGTTTTTTATTTTTACAAAAGTGAGTCTTAAGCTCTTAACAAGCACTATTGGAAGTACAGGTGCAAATATAAATTTAGGAGCATTTTTTATTTTTTAAATATTCAAACAAAACTAGTTCCTCTTTCAAAAACCATTTTAAAGGATGATATCAACGAAACCTGATGATAAATTTGAGTGCAATCATATTCAAAATGTTATTTGTTAATTGATCCTAAATCTTTTTTGTTTCTGTGAAAAATTTTTTTTAAATTTAATTTTAATCACTGGCTCACGGGACACTTTCTTCCATCATATTCCATCACTTTAAATAATTAAAAGTGAATTGGATATTGTAAATTATATATAGCCAATTAAAAATCACCTTTTGAAAAATGAATACGCGTCAATATTTTTCAATTCTGATTTTTTTATTGTAAAGCTTAATTATTCCGGTTTAATGATGTAACACAACATCATTCATATGGCTGGCGTGGCAGTAGCCGATGCGATCAGACCAATTCTTGACGACATTCTCGAGCGTGTGGGGCTGTATCTGGCCAATAACTTCGCCGATTTCGGCTTTCAGGTCCTCAATTGTTTGTGGATTCTTGGCATAACACTTTTCCTTAACGGCACTCCAGAGATAATAGTCCAATGGCGTCAAATCGCAGGTACGAGGTGGCCAAGCGACCTCGGCTCGCCCGCTAATAACGCGTTCGCCGAACTTCTTGCGCAGATGATCGATTGTGGCATTGCTTGTGTGGCACGGTGCGCCATCCTGTTGAAACCAAATGTCTTCCACGTCCATTTGGTCGATAATAGGCCACAAAAAATCGGTTATCATGGCTCGGTAGCGCTCGCCATTGAACGTAGCGGCTCTTCCCGCACTGTCTTTGAAGAAAAACGGCCCATGGATACCACCAGCCCATAATCCGCACCAAACAGTCGCTCGTTCGGGATGCTTTGGTTTCTCCACATGAGTGTTTTTCGTTCCCCAGATACGGCAGTTTTGCTTATTAACATAGCCGCCAAGATGGAAATGCGCCTCGTCCGAAAAGTGATTTTTCGTCCAAATCCATCACCAGCGTCTTTGGAAGTAAAATTTTTCCATTTCCCAGCGTTGTTCGTTCGAGAAGCGTTCCATTTCTTGAACCGGAGTTGATATACTGAACAACTATCAATATGCGACTGACATATATATGTGGTGACGTTCTCGAAATATTTATTAGTTCAAAAAGTGGCCCACCCTGTATAGTTATTTTAAATTATAATATAGTTTTCAAGCTAAACAAAAACGTTTGGTTTGTCTAAATGTAGCACGCAACAAAAAAAGAAACTGATAATCTGATAAGAAATTCGCTATAATAGCTTTTGAGATAATAACTTTGAATTGAAAGACTTTGAACTTGAGAACTAGCTTTTGAGACTTTAAATTGAAATAATTCAAATTATGTTATAAGAAAATGTAAAATATTATTAAATTAGTTAAATTTAAATTATTTTTAATTTTCCCCTGAACCTGTTCCGATCAATTAGTTATGTATATGGCAGATAAAGGGTACTAAAACTCTTTTTTTTTTGGAAGGTCGGAGTATCATGGTTTAAAGTGTACATATGTTATATGCATATTTGGGATATTGCGGTTGAAATATGTTTGGAGTCCTCTCACTTAGTGCACTCGGCTATACACTTTTTTACAAAACAACTTATGTTTGGTCATTGAGATTTTTCAATGACGTTCCAAATAATAACACACAAGTTTTTTAATTGAAAACGGTTTAATATTGTCTATTTTTCAATTTTATGATGCTTATTCAATAAGATTTTTTTTTTTTTGTTAACTCTTCATTTATTTACAATCTGTTTTTATAAACACAATCTGTTTTATAATTAATATTAAATAACAGGAATAGCAGTTTTCCAGTGAACCCTATTATATACAACATCGTTTCTGTTAATTGAATTTATCTATCTGGGAGATCTAGTATGTGGTATCTTTTTAGTCGTCTTAATGATAAACTGTTATCTACTAGACTTAAGGCTAAATTATTTTCATGATTATGGAGTCTGTCGATATATTTATACCCTTGCAGAGGGTATTATAATTTTGGTCAAAAGTGTGCAACGCAGTGAAGGAGACATCTCCGACCCTATAAAGTATATATATTCTTGATCAGGATCACCTCCTGAGTTGATATGAGCATGTCCGTCTGTCCGTCTGTCTGTCTGTCGGTTTCTACGCAAACTAGTCTCTCAGTTTTAAAGCTATCGAGTTGAAGCTTTGCACACATCCTTCTTTCCTTTGCAGGCAGTATATAAGTCGGAACGGCCGGGATTGGTCGACTATATCCTATAGCTGTCATAGAACGATCGGAATTGGCATAACTTTGGTGTTTTTTAAGTTAGAAAAATGGGATTTGGTACAGATTCTATTTTGGGGAAAACAATCTGATCCGCCAATTTTCATAAGGATCGGCCGCCTATAAACGATCCGCTAAATATATAATAAAATAAGATGGGTGGCGCCACCTAGCGGACTGCGACTGAACTGCAAGGGTATATCAACTTCGGCTCCACCCGAAGTTAGCTTTCCTTTCTTGTTTATTGTTCAATTCTTTGATTTCTGTTACAACTTCTTCATATTTGACGCTTTTTATAGGTAAGCTCATTTGGCAGGGTGACTCAAGAAATTTTTCCACTTCGGTCTCTGTAATAGAATTATTAATATCGTTAGGCTGGAAGACAGATTGCAGATGTTGTGCAAATGCTTCCGCTTGTTTCCATTGCTATTACGAATATTCGTGTTTCTTTTAGCTGGCCTCTTTAGGTATTTAGTCGCCCTCCATAGGTTGTGTTCGTTGTTGCAGGAATTAGGATCTAAATTTCTCAGATACGCAGCTAGAGATTCATTGCGTAAGTTCGACAGAAGTTGACTAAGCTCAGATGCAGCCTTGTTGTATAGTCTTTTGTCAAGAGGGTAGTAAGTTTCTTGCCACCGTTTACGCAGTTTTCTTTTATTTTCTACTTTCTGTCGAATCTCGATAGACAGGTACAATTGGTTTGATTGTTGATGATTAAGAGCATGATCCGTGTTTGTATAGCTCGCTTTATGAATTGTGTTTGTAAAAAGCTCCACAGCATAGTCTATCTCCTCTCCTGTTTTTAACGAAATAACGAATATCTTGAATGCGTTAATGTCTGTAGAAGCTGAGATGACTGTGTAGGGCTTTTCCAACATATGCTATTGTGCTGTAAGTAGCTATTATTGGAGAATGATCTGAGTCAAGGTCAAAGCTTTCCATTACTCGCATATGTGATTGTGGAATTCCAGAGAATACTACGAAATCAATCAAGTCTGGGATTTTCCGACTATCAGATGGCCAGTATGTAGGCTCCGATCCCTTCGGGTTAGTCAGTCTGGAACCCCACCATGGATGTTTGGCATTGAAGTCGCCTCCTACAATAAACTTTGTGCCCAGTCCTTGGAAAAAGTTTTGAAAATCAAGCTCTTTTATTGTGAATCTGGCAGGGAGGTAAATCGCTGTTATTGATACATCCGCGTGCATACATTTTATCTTAATTGTGGCAGCCTGCATAGCGTTTTCCCTAGTACTGTCCATGATTTGAAGCTTAAGGCCCCGCTTGACAATAATTGCAGCACCCCCATGAGCTCTATCTGACGGATGATCAGCTCGTACTGTATCGTATTCAATAATTCTAAAATAAGATTTGCTAGTGAAGTGAGTTTCTGAGATAAGCATGACGTCAATTTCGTTTGTTTTTAAAAATAAGGATATTTCATTTACATGGTTGGAAAGCCCATTGGCATTCCATATTCCTAAGTTTAGGTTTATTTGCGTAGCTTGTTTACAAGTAACATTATCATATTAAGTAAATTATTCGTAAGTTCAAATTGTTTTTCCAGAAGCTGTTCTATTCTTTCTAGGGACGTGTTTGTGATACTTTTTCCTGCAGCAGCTTGAGCGTATGATTGGTAACACAGGCCGACAATTTCCAACTTTTTTTGTCCTCCACGCATAATTTTACCTTTATGTAAACATTACAGAAGTTGTAGATAGCCATGACTTTTTAAAAGTATGAGATTAAAAACTCCAATTTAATTGAAGAAAATATTGTTTAGCCACCTATATTAAATTCAATAAAATTATTTCGAGTTTTTCCTTAAATCCAAAATTAAAACATGGTATGATCTACTGATTTCAATAAGAAAATAAAAATCTTCCATAGAAAAATGTTTGGGGAAAAATCATAGAAGACCAAAAATTAATGTAGAAAATCTGAGATTTCAACTTTGGATGAGTATTTCAAAGATATGGTAACTGCTAGATACCATTTTTAATTTTAGTTGGTACACTTACATTTCAAAAATGATATGTACTAGAAACAATGATGGTCATCGCCATTACACGGCGAATTCAGTATATGGTAAAATTTGATCAATTTTTTCTCTTAGGTGTACCGCGGAAACGGTGGGTGATAGAACCTATGTTTGTTCTGGACTTTGGTTCAGGGGAGCTTAAAGGTTATGGAGCAGGTGAAATTATGCGTGGAGATTTTTTGCTGTTGGCCTGTGTAATCCTTGGGTTGTTGAGTCGAATTATTAGACGGAGCAAATGATTGAGTTGTAGTATAGTCATTTCCTTTATTGTCATCTTTGGTGTTTTTTAGGTGGTTGCGTCCGCTTACTATTTTTTTTGATATAAGTTTCTGATAAACTTTACACCTTTTGTAGCTAGCAGCATGATCTTCACTGCAGTTGGCACGTTTTGGTGGTTGTTCTTTGTTTTTTGGACAAATGTTACTGGGATGACTAAGAGAGCATTTTACACACCTGTGAGTTTTGGAACAGTATGACTTTGTGTGTCCAAATTCCTGGCAATGATAGCACTGTACTATTTCTTTGGTTTTATGGGGGGGGGGGGGGGTAACAACTGCGTTACCAATGTGTTTAATTTTGTATATATCTAAGTTCTTATTGTTGGGCTCAATTTCTAAGAAGAACAAGTTCAATGGGTCTTTGGTTACACGACTTTTAATGTTACTAATGTTTCTAACGGTGTGGCCTTTGGACTCCACATCTTGTTTGATTAAGTCGATATCCGTTAAGAAGTGCAAATTCTTAATAACTACTCTAAATGCCCTCTCATGTTTGAGCTGATATGTGTGAAATTTGACAAAATTTCCAGAAAGAGTTTTAACAAGTTTCCTGTATTCTTCAATAGACTTAACCATTATTCTTACTTGACCATCGCGTTGAACATTATAAAAGAAAAGCTCTTTTTTAATTTTTGTCTCGAGATAAGCTAGCATTCCTTTTATATTACTGACTTCAGATAAGAATATAGGTGGCGGCTTGGCAGATTCATCTAAGGTGTCTTCAGTTATCAAGTCCAGTGCTTCGCTTTCGTCTTCAATTCCATTATTTGGCGTGTTTTTGCCTAGGAAGGCGTATTGGTTGGAGTTCGCGCTGGGTGCATGGGCCAGGGAAATTTTTTTCTTTAGTAGGATCGGAGACACTTGGTTTTGCCTCGTGATTGCCTTCGGCTTCGGTCTTACTGTCTGCCAGCTCCAAGCCGATGTGTCGTCTTCGTCGTTGTTCATGTTAACAACAACGATTTTTTACTGCTTATCAGCAACCACTGTTTTGTTTAGTTTTTTGTTGTAAATCGAATAATAATAGCTTTAGCTTCCGCTTAACTTTTAGGCACGTCTTAACTCGGGGAGTGTTTGATCGCGACTGATTCAATAAGATGAGAGGTGAGAGTGCGCCTTAGAATAAAGCTGAGCGAAAGCTCGCTAACTTAATGGTCAAGATAAAGCGGAAATGGCCGAGCGACCGAGAAGAGTCGGCTTGCGACCAACAATAGCGATAAGAATAAATTAAGATAAGAGTAGTTATTATATTCAGTATGTGCTGCCTGACCCAACTTATTCTTAAATAAATAAAATAAATGGATAACAGGTTTATTCGATTTGTACTATAGGTATCCTGTTCGTCCGTAGAGCGTTATGCGGCAACTACGTCAAACTTGAACTCACGGGAGTAACGGTAGGACCCGGAGTCGTAGTCAAAGACCGTAAATAGTCTTGACTAAATTTACCTGGATTCTGCTTGCTGTGATCAGGCTGGAGTTGATGTGCTTGAAGTCCTGGGGTGGTTTTCCTCAAGTACCGGTGGTATGGTGGTTCGGCTGATTCCTTTTCGGCCGGTCCTACTGGCGGTCCGTTTCACGGGAGCAACACTCGAAGTAGGTTAGGTAACGCGGGGTCTACTGGTGGTCCGTTTCACAGGGAGCAACACTCGAAATAGACTGGTATGCCGCGGGATCTTCTCGTGGTCCGTTTCACGGTAGCAACACTCGAAGTGGTTAGGTAATGCGGGGTCTACTTGTGGTCCGTTTCACGGGAGCAACACTTGAAGTAGACTGGTATGCCGCGGATTCTACTTGTGGTCCGTTTACACAGGAGCCACTCGAAGTAGATTCGATGATGAAAGTTCTACTGCTGGTCCGTTTACACTGGAGCCACGCGAAGTAGATAGTTTTCAGAGAGTCCTACTTGTGAACCGTTTTACACAGGATCACTCGAAGTAGGTTGATTTTAAGTACCGTGGTTCAGTTCAGGCTGTGCGTTGTTGTTGGACCGTCTTAGTGAACCGATGTGTACCCTTGCGCTAGAAAATATTGTGGATCTTAAAACTAATTACTAAATTTCTAATGTTAATACAAAAAAAAATTTTGAATCATGTGGGTGAGATCTCTACCAACGATAATTCTATCCGACCTGTTGTCTCCTTCGCCTTGTTGCGCGCCCTCGTAACCATTCTCCTTGGGCATCCCATGAAGTACTACACCTTTTTTCTGGTTGGTCAGTGCGCATACAGGACCTTGGTCCTCACTTGACCTTGCTTCTTGCTCCCTTTCGGAGATGCATGTTACCCATGCCAGATAGGAGGTGACTTCTACTCCTTGAATTTCCTTGGTTACTGGCCCTTCCCCTCTGTGCTCTTCAGTTGTGAGTTGACAACCTTGGGCTTGTGGATTGGGGTCCGTCTGCGGCTCTCCTTGTTGATCTTGTCGTGGCTCGTTAGCTTCTTGTTGGTCCGCAATGAGTGGGGAACTATGTACTCTTCCGGATTTTACTATTTGCTCCTTGCCGATGCATGCAATCAAACTTTGTCGTGGCTCGTTAGCTTCCGGTGTCCAAGCCGTCGTATTACCGACGACTTGTTCTGCCGTGATATTAGGAGCTGATTCCGGTCGCACTTACCCCATCACAATCCATCCAAGCGCGGTATTTTTTAGTAGTGGATGTCCTTCTCCCAAATATGTCTGTTGTGGCCTCATAAGCTGGGAGATGATTTCGGCGCCCAACAACAGATCAATATTCTGGGGCTGCGTAAATTCAGGATCGGCTAAGCGCAACTGAGGTGAGATATTTCTTGGCGCTTGAATAGGGTGGGATGGTTGATTGGGCATTATTTCCGGTAGTACAACGACGTTGATTTGATCTTGGAAGTCAGTGGTTAATGATGATAGGGTCACCACAGCATTTTTTCCTAATCTTGTTGTTGTTCCTCCCAGTGCAGCGATGTTCAGGGTTGATGGCTCCAATTGTAGTCCAAGTGTGTCAGCCATCCTTCTGGTGATTATGTTAATCTGTGATCCAGAATCTAGGAGTGTGCGGCATTGCTGATGGGTTCCGGCTGGGCCATGTATTGCCACTTGGGCGGTTGGTAAAAGAACGGTGGGCTTATCTGTAAGCAGGGCTGTGGCTGAACACACCCATCGTGATGAACTGGATCGAAGTGGAGCCGCCGACGTATTTTTCTGCATTGTTACTTGACTGGTTGCCTGACGCTCAAGGTTTTCTAACATCTGCTTCAGAGATTGTCGATTGGTTGGATCGGTGACGGCTAGTTCTAGAGCTGACAGCGTGTGTGGATCCAATCTTTCCTCAATGATGTGTATCAAGATTGGGTCCCAGTTGTCTGTTGACACTTTGAGTGCGTCGAGAGTGGCGACCGTTCGGAGCACGGTATCATGTAAGCTGCGCAGCTGGTCCGCTGATCCATTTGTTCTGGGGTGTCCGAATAGCTTTTGAGTCGCGGATTTAATCAACAGCCGTTCATTGTGGTATCGATTCTTTAGTCGTTGCCATGCATCCTGTAACTGGTCTGTCCGCCAATCGACGTTGCGATTAGGTTTTGTGCTTCATCTGTTACATGATTCTCCAAATGACGGAATTTTACTGCATCACTGTAGTCTTGATCGTGGATGCATTCCGTAAAAATTTCGTAGAATCGTAGCCAATGCCGGTAGTCTCCGTCAAACTTTGGAATTTCTACTGGTGGTATTACAAACGGAGGTGCAATCGCGAGTTTTTGTGTTGATGCTGAAGTTGATTGCGATTCTTCGTTCAAAAACGAAAAGTATTCTGCTCGTACAACCTGAAATCTGTCATCGGTGTGTCCATCATTTTTTATGGCTGGTTCCAGGTCGATGAGATCATGGTATCCCGTGACGATTTCCTTCCATAGCTCCTTCATGTGTTGTCTGACGTGTGTGGACACTTCCCGTCCTTCGGTGCGGTTGCACAGAAAGTCTTCCATATCGTCTAATCGTCCTTCATGTCTTCGTTTTAATGATGTTAATCGAAGGTCTTCACCTTCGTTTCCTCGTGATGATTGTGCCTTTGGCTCCAGATTTTCGCCTGTTTTCCGGGGCCTTTGTGACGGGCCTGACACTGATGGGATTCCATCCGATAATATTGCTTCATATTTTTTCACAAGCTCTTCTAGCGCCTTGGCATTTGTGAAATACTCATTCTCAGGAGCTTGGCATCATTTTTTTTAAACTGGGTCCATGAGTGAGTGAGCTGTCTGAGTTTCTCCTCGAAGTATCCTCCCTTGAGTTTACGCTCTGCGGAGTCCTTAGTGAAGTTTCTTATTAGCCTTTGGATGGCTATGTTGCGGGGTCTACTTGTGGTCCGTTTGCACAGGAGCCACTCGAAGTAGATTCGATGATGAAAGTTCTACTGCTGGTCCGTTTACACTGGAGCCACGCGAAGTAGATAGCTTTCAGAGAGTCCTACTTGCGAACCGTTTTACACAGGATCACTCGAAGTAGGTTGATTTTAAGTGCCGTGGTTCAGACACTGAGTAACGAGACGATTCACTCTGATTTCGCAACTATCTTTAGATATAAGATATAAGAATTATACATCATTAAATCTAAGAAAGGTCAAAGTTCTGGACGTGCTAAAACTAAGGTTAATGCCAGGGTCACCCACCTTTGAGCCTGCTGACTCAGGGGTTGTTTGTTCACGTACTGCTTTCCACACGCATTTCGGCTTCGCTGGCTGGTTTCGGCTTGCCTCGGTCAGTCGGTCATTCTTCCCGCTGATCACGCTGATTCTGCTTCCGGAGCCATCGACTAGTGCCGAGTTAGTAGGTTGGGTATTGGCTTATGCTTAGAGTTACATTATTAATAGGCTAGTAGGTCTGATGCTTGTATATCGTGACCTGCTGATGCATCTTGATTGGGTAGTAGGTCTTGGCACTAAATGCCAACATATCCTATATACTAAACAGAAAGCTTCACAGCTAGCTGAACCAAATCGGTAACTCCACGTATAAGACTATATCTTTGCTTTGATAAGCTCAAAAGGAGGCTATTTGGCCGATACGAAGGAGGTTGAGATTTTTCCTTAACCCATTCCGCCGTTTTTGCGATACGTATATAGGCTTTCAGTTAGTCTTGAAAAACTTATTTGCACTTTTTCATATTTTTTAGGCAATAAAGAATGTCGTGACGTCATGTTGCGTGTACGCTCATATAAAGCGTCTACTCATCTAGAACACGCATAATATCTTGGCATTGAAATTAGTTAAACATTTTAGGTTATTTTTTATGTTCTCTAAAAGAAATGTTCTTTGTCACATATCATTGCTGCCGGCGTCCTTTCGTCAAGCCAAAAGGTTTGGAACACTTTCGTTTATTTGCCATTTAAAACTTCTGAATGAAATATCGGATTGGATTGTTGACGTAACAATTGATGCATATACAAGAGTGCAATATAAATAATGTCAGGTGATTAATGAATTAGTTCCATTTAAGTGCATTGAAAATTTTTTACGTTTGCTATAATTTCTCCCAACCAAAGTACTTTTGGGATGTTTTTTGTATAAAAACTATCTAATTACAACAATACCTTTCGATTGGTGTATAATTTATTCAGATATTCGGAGGCACACAGAAAATTTTTCATTCTTCGAGCATATTAAGGCATGCAATTTATCAACTCGTGAACTGTCGTCCACTGCAATAATTGAAATGGCCTTTTTTTATTTGAAAGTCTCAATAAGGAAGTATACCTATTTATTTGATCATTTCTGTAGTAGGTTAGTAGCGTAGATTGATTTATGTTGATGGGTCAGCTCATCTTGGGCTATCCCTCCAAGAGGCCAATAAAGCTGCAAAAATTAAAACAGCTCGTACAAGAAATTAAAAAATGATTTTTGGTCTCAATATTTTAATTATTGGAAACCATTGAGCAATTTTTTTAAATAAAAAAAAATTAAAAATTTATAATTTTATATTTATCATATCTACATTATCGCTTATATTGGTCGCAAGCCGACTCATTTTTCGGCCATTTGACTGCGAAGGGCCAAGGTTTCGCTCCGCCTATTGTCACTCTAGAATTTATCGTATCATGCAAAATCATCTGAATGCAATATAAATATCAATATAAAGTTTTAAATCTTTATAATAATCTAAATCTATAATCTAAATTTTAAATCTCGCTTTTAACATTGTCATTAAAAACAAGAAAGGAAAGCTAACTTCGGGCGGAGCCGAAGTTGATATACCCTTGCAGTTCAGTCGCAGTCCGCTAGGTGGCGCCACGCATCTTATATTATTAGATATATAGCGGATCGTATATAGTCGGCCGATCCTTATGAAATTTAGCATATAGAATTATTTTGCCCAAAAAGTAATCTGTACCAAGTCCCATCTTTCTAACTTAAAAAACACCAAAGTTATGCCAATTCCGATCGTTCTATGACAGCTATAGGATATAGTCGGCCGATCCTTATGAAATTTTGTACATAAGATATTTTGGTCAAACATAACATGTGTGAAGTCCCAACCCGCTAACTAAAAAACACCAAAGTTATGGCATTTCCGATCAATCAGTTATATGGCAGCTATAGGATATAGTCGCCCGATCCCGGCCGTTCCGACTTATATACTACCTGCAAGGAAAAAAAGTATGGGTGCAAAGTTTCAACTCGATAGCTCCAAAACTGAGAGACTAGTTTGCGTAGAAACCGACAGACAGACAGACAGACAGACAGACAGACAGACGGACAGACGGACATGCTCATATCAACTCAGGAGGTGATCATGATCAGGAATATATATACTTTATAGGGTCGGAGATGTCTCCTTCACTGCGTTGCACACTTTTGACCAAAATTATAATACCCTCTGCAAGGGTATAAATATGTATGACTAAACAATGATCCCACAAGTTTTTTCCCAGAAACAGAAAATGTTCAGTAAAAATGGTCGGACGTCAAGGAGGTCATCGGACCAATTTTTTTCGTTAGGATTAAGGTCAGATAACTAGGTAATTCAAATAAGTTCACAGGCTTTTTTCAGTGGTCGGTGGTAGGGAAGACATAGTATTGATATTGCTCTATGGACATAGTAAATTTATCTGACCATGCTCTGAAGCTCACATTTAGTACAAACCAGGGGCGCCCAGAGCCATTTCTTTGTTTCCTCCTTTGTTGTTGGATTGCTCTGTCATATGGGTAGAAGAAAGTCATATTCGTGTGCTGCTCCCAGCATAGACAAGGCAAATTAAAATAATGATTTTGCATAGCTTAACAACACTTAAAAAATTTTCAACACTTTTCTGCCTAGTGCGTGGACATTTTGTTGTTGGAATAGAAATAAAAAAAGAACTATCACACGTATGTACAGGGTGCTCGATCTTTTATGTCGGTATGTATACATGGAATTACTTTAAGAAAAAACAACCGATTTCTATAAGTAATGTATTTTTATTCAGTTTGGTTCCTTACAATTTTTTTGGGCTAGTTTTTGAAAACAATATCAATTAAGTGGCCACCTTTATTAGCAATTACAAAATGACTCCTTTTTTCTGCTTTGAAACGAAACTGTCGATGGAAATCGATATCGGTGGGTGTTGGCTCATTATGTCTGCCCGCAAATGCGTGAGAAAGGTCTAGATGGTTACTGGTTTCAACAAGACGGTGCACCATGCCACACTGCAAGCGCAACAATTGCATTTCTGCTACGAAAATTCCCGGGGCGTCTGGTGTCAAAAAGAGGCGACATTGATTGGCCACCCGATCACCTGATTTAACCCCCCCCGGACTTCTTTTTGTGGGGTTATCTGAAAAGTAAGGTTAACGCCAACCACCCTCAAACTATTGACGAGCTCAAGGCAAACATTCGTGCTGAAATCGACGCTTTAACACCCGAGATGCTAGGAAAGGTAATGGAAAACACAGAAAAAAGGAGTCATTTTGTAATTGCTAATAAAGGTGGCCACTTAATTGATATTGTTTTCAAAAACTAGCCCAAAAAAATTGTAAGGAACCAAACTGAATCGAAATACATTAGTTATAGAAATCGGTTGTTTTTTCTCAAAGTTATTCCATGTTTACATTCCGACATAAAAGGCAGAGCACCCTGTATTTGTGATTTTGTGCATCGGTATTGGATTTTGCTCTGTCAAAAGCAGTGCTTGGTCACCCCTAGTATAAACTGCTACCAATTCTCTGCTACCTTTTGTGTCATTGTTCTGATAAAGAACCCATATGAGTGACATATTAGATGATTCGATAAGGGTATTTTTATAAATACATATATTCAAAATAAACATCTAAAAAGAAATTCGAGAACCAGTAAGATTTAAAAAAGTGAATAAAATATCGTCTGCGGCGGATGCTTTTGTTTTCTTGCAGAGGACTTTATAATTTTAGCCAAAGTGTGCAACGCACTGAAAGAGACATATCTGACCTTATAAAGTATATGTATATTTTTCATCAGGATAAGCATGTCTGTCTGTTTTTGGGTTTTAATTTAATTCTTAGTAAGATCTGCCAACTATATCCAATATATCGGTGTACTCATGTGACATTTTACAGATGGAACGACGGATATACGACACAACTTTATTGATGGAAAGGTAGAAGTTTGGGACTTTTTTCATATTTTTTTTGCATATTGATTTTTTAATGAAATTCTCTCGGCCAATCCGATATATATCGTATAATATAAACTTTTACTGAACTGCAAGGGTATTTCAACTTCGGTTGCGCCCGATGTTACCTCTTCTTTAATGTTTATACCCTTGCAGGCGGTATTATGATTTTGGCCAAAAGTGTGCAACGCAGTGAAGGAGACATCTTCGACCCTATAAAGTATATACATATATTCTTGATCAGGATAACCTCCTGAGTAAGCATTGTCCGTCTGCCCGTTTGTCTGTCTGTCGGTATCTACGCAAACTAGTCTCTCAGTTTTAGAGCTATCGAATTGATACTTTGCAAACATCCTTCTTTTGTTTGCAGGTAGTATATAAGTCGGAACGGTCAGGATCGGTCGACTATATCCTATAGCTGTCATATAACTGATTGATCGGAAATGCTATAACTTCGTTGTTATTAAAGTTAGAAGCATGGGAGTTTCAATGGATTCCTCTTTTGGCAAAATAATTCGATTTGTCAAATTTCATAAGGATCGGCCAACTATATACTATCCGCTACATATCTAATAATATAAGATGCGTGGCGCCACCTAGCGGACTGCGACTCAACTGCAAGGGTATATAAACTTCGGCTCCGCCCGAAGTTAGCTTTCCTTTCTTGTTTAAGCTAGAATGATGGGACTTTCGGATTCCATTTTGGGCAATCTAATCTGTTCTGCTAAATTTCATAACGATTGGCTGACTATATCCTATAGCCGCCATATAACTGAACGATCGGAAATGGCACAACCTTAACTGCAAGGATATATCAACTTCGGCTCCGCCCGAAGTTAGCTTTCCTTTCTTGTTTTATAAGATTTTTAAAATTTTTTTAGGGACTCCGAACTTTGGAACTTTGCGTTGACAATTTGCAACCGGACTTTTTATATGATCACATTCAACCAGTAAGAGCTTCATTAATGCAAGCTCTTTGGAAAACTCTGAGGAACCAAGATAATGCAGCTTTAGTTGCCTTTCGAGTCCTTGGAAAATTTGGCGGTGGAAATCGCAAAATGATGGTGGAACCTCAAACATTACAATACAATCAGAATGAAAAACCATCCATATCGATAATAACATATTTTCAAGAATACGATGACCCAGTCGAATTTCCCGTTGATGAAGCCATTGAATCTGCCTTTAGAGCACTGGGATCAAACTCTACTGACCAGTTTTACAGACGGCAGAGTTGGGAAATAATCCGATGCTTTTTAGCAGCGTTTATAAGTTTGGATGATGAAAAACATACATTACTTAAACTTTTTACACATGTAGATTTTATTGAAAGTAATATTATAAATTCTTCTGTATTTCCACACAAAATTAAACATTTAAGAGTGCGGGAAACTCACCAAAAAGCTTTAATTGGAATGCTGGTTGCATCAGCAACGAAAGACTTACGGGATTCTGTGTGTCCAGTAATGGCTGCTGTTGTGAGACATTACACTATGGTAGCGATAGTACAACAAGCGGGACCATTTCCACAAAAGATTTATTCAGCTTCGATAGGAATAGACCCCATGGTACTAGTTGATGCTTTAGCCTCTTGCATGGGCCACGAAGAAAAAGAGTTATGTAAGCCTGGTATAGCCTGTATGGGTATTATTCTTGATACAGCCACCAATATAATGGGAAACAAAGAAAGAGCCTGTAAATTACCTATAATTCAATATTTGGCTGAAAAAATGATTTCTTTGTGTTACGATCGACCTTGGTATTCAAAAGTGGGCGGTTGCCAAGCAATTCAATTTTTATGTAAACATATGTCTCTTCGAGCTTTATACCAACATCTCTTTAATTTTTTAAAAGCTTTTATGTTTGTTTTGATGGATCTAGAAGGAGATGTATCAAATGGAGCGATAGAAATTACGAAAAATAATATGAAAACTATGTTGGAAATTTGTTTAAGTCCCTTAAATGAAGCAAATAGAAATGAAGATATAACTGATTTACAAACAAAAGCTACATATGAAGTTATTCATGAATTAGTTAGGCATATTACAAGTCCCAATACCATAGTTAGAGAAGAATCTATGATTCTCCTTAATCATATTGGAACCATTCAGTCAAAGACAGTATCTGAAGTGATGGATCCACATAAGGATGTTTTGGCAGATATAATACCACCAAAAAAACATTTGTTGAGGCACCAGCCTGCCAACGCACAAATCGGATTGATGGATGGAAATACTTTTTGCACTACGCTAGAACCGCGACTATTTACGATTGGTAAGTTTTTCTTGACTCAAAAAATGTATTAATTTTTGTATATATTGTATATGGTGATAAAACAGGGTCAGCCAAGAGAGTACTAATGCATGTGTGTGGTGTGTCTTTAAGAATATGGCAGAGAGAGTTATGTTTTTTGATTAATCGTTGTTACTGTAATGTTGGATAATGTCTCTGTAAAAAGCGGAAGCGCGTTCACGAGGGAACCCGTACAGTCTCTAGTGGCTACATGGCTGACCAGCACATCGAGGACCAACATATCGAAGGATTTGAGTGTTAAACTCCGCCCCGTATGGATGTGGGAAAAATTTTGCAAGTACAGTGGTTTGGCATTACGTATTGAAGGTTATAGTGAATTTCTTTTTTACTCAACTTTTTTATATTCATGGCCTTTTTATTTATCAAAACCCCTTATCTTATATCATTGATATAAGAGCAAAAGTTCAGCTCTTATATCATTAATTGTATTATATTCCTTTAATAACTATTTGTAGCCCTTTGTTACTTTTATCAATTTATTGTATTAATTCAATTTATCATCGTCGGGATATACGACCTGAATTTATGGTTTGATTTGTATTATCCCTTTTTATGAAAGTTTCATAGTATTTGTTGTTATTTGTAATAGCTGCCATATAACTGATTGATCGGAATTTAGAGTTAGAGGGTTAGGACTTTCCACCCATGTTATATTTTATCTCCCAAAATATCTTATCTAAAAAAATTTTAGAAGGATCGGCCTACTATATCCTATAGCTGTCGAAGAATTATCGGAAGTGGCATGTCTTTGGTGTTTTTAAAGTTAGAAAAATGGGACTTGGTATAGATTCCATTTTGGGAATAAAATAATCCGATTTGCCAAATTTCATAGGGATCGGCCGACTATATCCTATAGCCGCCATATAACTGAAATGGCACAGCCTTGCTAGTTTTAAAGGTGCTTGGGGCTGTTTCTAACATTTTTTGTAGAAAACTGATTTGATGATGGAACTTTCATAAGGATCAACTATATACGGTCCGATATATATATAATAATATAAGCTACCTAACTGCAAGGGTATATCAACTTCGGCTCCACCCTCTTTACTTTCTTGTTAAATTATATTTTTAACCATTTTATTAAAATTGGTCTGATGAATACATATAGGGTATTACGTGCTTGACCTAAGGTGCTTGAGCACTGAGCAGTGTAAATGAAACGTAGCCCTTTTTGAATTGCATGATTTTGGTTATTGGGATCAAGGGTAAGGGGGGTAGTATAATTTTTGCGTAAATCACTTCCTAAACTATCCAAGAATATGTCTCCAGATGAGATACAGATGAAATAGTGAGCAAGCGTCGCGCAGGTATACGAGCGGCCGGACCGCCAGGAGCCCGCTTGCTCCACCCCTTGATATATTATTATTATTATTATTCAAATGGACCTATGCGAATAGAAGCAAATCTGCGAGTGAGCGTAGTGGTATGCCACGAGAGCGCAAATTCCAAGCCAATCCATTTTTGAATGTTTTTTTCATCGGACGATGGAGAAGCTAATACGACCCGCAGTGAGCAGAAATTGGAATCTGCGACTACGGACGATGTTATAGTTTATCCGTCTCATTGTTACCGCATAATTGAGTTTGTGGCTGTATTTTTGGTAATATCGGAGTTAGTTATTTGCAATTTGTGTAAGAATAACGTTCGCCGAAAGCAGCCATCGAGGTTTAGGATTTAAAATTATTTTGTCGTGTCGCTGCAGTAAACGAGAAATCCAATCAGGACCGTTGATTCACACCAGTTTTTGGGTGTCGCACAAGAATGCATAAACTTTAAGGCTTAAAAAAATTCGCGTTTGATAAAATAGTGGAACATGTGTATACAGCATCGAAAACGATATTTGAAAGAGCGTGCACGAGTGCTGTCGATGAGGAAAAAGAACCAAATGTACAAAATGAAAGACCAGCTGACCATTTAAAATAATCCGATTTGCCAAATTTCATAAGGATCGGCCGACTGCCATATAACTGAACGATCGGAATTGGCATAACCTTGGTGTTTTTTAAGCTGGAATGATAGGACTTTCTACGGTTTCCATTTTAGGAATATAATCCGATCTGCTAAATTTTATAAGGATCGGTTGACTATATCCTATGGACGCCATATATGTGAACGATCGGAAATGGAACAACCTTAACTGCTAGGGCATATCAACTGCGGCTCCGCCCGAAGTTAGCTTTTCTTTCTTTTTTTTTTACCGGTTGTCGGCTGGTCAAATCCAGTAAGGTCATGGGCACCCCATTGCCCATAATTCATGATTTGGCTGGGTGTTTTGGGGACGCGGTGAACTATCACGGGAAGCGTCGGCGCTCCGTCCTAGAGAGGACAACCCACAGAATAACCAATGCAATGATTTGACTGCTGCCCTTTCCAGAACTTTTATTGAAGGCCCACATTTTAATGGGGAACGATGTTGGGCCAAGCAGCCATTAACAAAACCATTTAACAATAATCAAAATATGTTTAGCGGCAACGGTTGTTATCAGCATTTATTCTTTTCTGTCTGACACCCAGTTTCGCATGCGCTTTGTTGTTATTTGTAGCGCATGAGCTTTTGGGTAGAGCTTCTACGCCTAACCTCATTGTTATGCACTTGTATATTCGGCATTGATTTGAGCGGCTGCGTTTTTGGGGTTAAATTGACCCACAATGGAAATTCTGAACTAAAACTCGTCTATTTATTTGGCTGCTATTAAAGAATATTAATAACGTAATATCTGACATGTAACTGAACGATCGGAAATGGCACAACCTTACTATTTTTATAGATGCTGGAGGCTGTTTTAAACATTTATTAGAAAATGTATTTGATGGTGAAATACTTAACTACAAGGGTATATAAACATCTGCTGCGCCCAAAGTAAGCTTTCCTTTCATGTTTCTTTGCCTATTGCCAATGATTTGGCAATAACAGTAATGTATAATAAAGAAAACAAGATAGTTAGGATAACTTCGGGCGGAAACGAAGTTGATATATACTTGCAGTTAAGTAGCATTTTATATTATTAGAAGTGTATCGAATATACATCGATCCGATGTATATATAATAATTAAATAAAAAACCTCTTGACTAGGTAAAATAACGGTGGCGAACCCGCATGCCACGGCCAAAATATCTGATATCAATTTTGGTGACGAAAAAATACAATATACATATGTATAAAAAATTACATATGAAAAATATTCTTACCCGGCACGTGTTTATATGATTTATTGTTATTATTCTACGTGCCGAATTTGAAAAGGCAAAGGGTAATAACCGAGTGTTACCGTTTAACCATTATGGAGAAAAAAATCGATTACTAAAAATTTGTAATCGATATTTATTATTCGTTACTTTTACAGAACAAAAATAGTGGGAAAACTTAGATTTTTCGGCACTTTGGGCATTATAATTCAAGCGAGAATGATCCATAGATTACACAGATGTTTGTACGTATACACGTTAGAAGCTAAGGCATGCGTGTCGCCACCTAGCGCTCGTGTCGCTGGAAAAGCTCTCTTCTGGAGGAAAGAGGAAGCTGTAAATTTCTTGGGATTTTCTTTTCGGAGTGCAAACAATTGATGGCACTTTGCACTAGCGGCCAGTAAAAGCGCCAATAGCTGTTTGTGGATTGTTTGGGATTATTTTTTTGAAGTGCGGTCGCGACGGGGCACCATCGGTTTCTCTACTTATCGGACTATATCTAGAGTAAGCGACTTTTCCCAGATATGAAAGATATATAAAAAATTGCGTAATCTCAAGGGATATGTCCACATGCATAAATGAATATAATCATTAGATCCAAGTTTGAAAAACAAAAATCTTTTGAAGATTTTTTTCAGTATATTTTTTTTCTTACGATTTATAGTAGAAATTTGATCTTAAAAAAGTTAATAAGATATTTAAAAATCTTTTCTATCGAAGTATAGTATGTGAAGTTACGTGCATTGGTTGTAAACCTTAAGTAATTTAAAAAATCGTAGAACAAACGTTATTTGAAATTTAAGAGGGCAGGATGGTTTCAGAGTCTGAAAAAAAGCCGATTTTTGCGATTTTTTTTTTCATTTCTGAGTGAATATAATTATTAATTTTTTTTACACGATACATGGCTATATTTGGAGAGTATCTAGAAATTATTTTGTTAAGAAATAATTATTATTTATCCCGTAACGGGCAGTCGGCGGTGCGTAAAGTCTGGCCTTACAGTGTTATCGGAAATAAAAAAATTCAATTGATTTACTTAAAATATTAGTTTCTTGTGCGGATGAACGAAACCATTTTGAAAAATATGCGAAAAATATACACAAAAATTAGCCCATTATAGCCCGTTAAAATGGTAAAAAAAATTTAAAAAAAAAAAAAGTTTGTTCATCCGCAAGTATTTTTTGTATTAAAGATGTGTGAAAAATTTAATTTAGATCCGAGAATTACTTTTTGAGTTACGTTACGCACCGACTTGCAAAAGTTGTTTTGAGAAAAACGCGTCTAAAGTTTTAAAAGCAATTGAAAGTGTATGGATAGAAAGAAACTAAAAAATCGGTATCTCAGCAAATTTAGTCCGATCGACATAAAACAGGATATTCCTGAGATAATGTTCTATTATAATAAAAAAAATTTCTGAAAAAAAACGAACAAACTTAAATTTTTTCAAAATTAAAAAAAAAATAGAATAAGGCAAACGCAGTTGGTACTTTTTTTAAACATCTTCATTTGAAAGAAATGTCGCATCGGGACCAATGTCCCCACTATATCCAATTTAGTGAATCAAAAGTCTTTTACATTTAATTTAATTTAATTTAATTTTAATTTTAATTTTTTAATTTAATTTTATTTATTGAAGTAACAATTATCTGTTATTTATATATACAATTTTTAAAATTAATTAATTATAATTAAGAATTAGGAAAATTATTCAAAAGAAAAACAAACAATTTAGATTTTATTACATCAAGGGATAATTCAGGGGAAAATAAATGGGACAATAGATTATAATTTTTACAAATAACACGAAAAGGATCATGGTCCGCAAAATTTGATCTACAAATTGGTAACCAAAGGGGTCGGAAGGACCTTGTTGACCTATTTGGAACAGAAAATTTGATTTTTTCAAGTAAAAGATGAGAGTCAACTTGACCAAGAATGAGTTTATGAAGGAGCATGGCCCCAGCACAAGTACGACGTACCTGCAATGGTGGCAGGTCTAATAACTTTAGCCGACAACTATATGGTGGAAGAAGACCATCTGAGTCCCAGTTTAAATATTTTAAGGCAAATAAAAGAAACTGCTTTTGCACTGATTCAATACTTCTTTGATGAACCATATACTGCGGACTCCAAACGCATGAACAGTATTCAAGGATCGGACGAACCAAAGAGATATACAACGTTTTAGTGGTAAAGGGATCATCAAACTCTTTTGACCAGCGCTTGATAAATGCAAGTACTCCTCTGGCTTTATTAACTGTTAGAGAAATATGTTCATTAAACGACAGCTTGTGATCGAAAAGAACTCCAAGATCATTCATTAAGGAAACACGATCTAAAAAATGATTCCCAAGTGAGTACGAGATGACATGAGGCATGCTACGGTTAAACGTCATAACCTTGCATTTTGAGCAGTTTAGTGAGAGGAGATTATTAGAGCACCACAAGAATACTTCGTCAAGGTCAAACTGTAGATGTCTATGAAGAAAGTGGTCAGAGTAAGAAAAACAGAGCTTCACATCATCAGCATACATAAGTGCAGTAGCATAACTCACGACACTAGGCAAGTCGTTACCAAAGAGGATAAATAGAAGAGGTCCTAAGTGACTGCCTTGCGGAACACCAGATGTTACTTTTATAACTTGAGATGTGATGTTCTTGAACAAAACCCGCTGCGTACGATTAGATAGATATGAAGTCATCCACTTTATGATATTAGAAGGGAAACCCATAAGATAAAGTTTCTGGAGAAGGAGACGGTGATTAACAGAATCAAAAGCTTTGCTAAAATCGGTGTAAATAACATCGGTTTGCATTTGTTTGAGAAAACCCTTATGGACGATCGAAGTGAATTCTAGCAAATTGGTTGTTGTAGAACGATTTTTGACAAAACCATGCTGGGTGGAGGAAATTATGCTTTTGCAATGATGTTGCAGTTGCAATGTAACCATTTTCTCCAGCAGCTTGGGAATAGCAGAAAGTTTAGCAATACCACGGTAGTTATCAATGAGTATTTTAGAACCTTTCTTATGAAGTGGAATAATAAAAGATTCATTCCATCTCTTGGGAAGGCATGAAAGGTCCAAAGATAGATTGAATAGGGTAGTAAGAGCATAGGATATCGGAGCAGTACCTAAGAATACAGCTCGGGATAGCATAGGATATCGGAGCAGTACCTAAGAATACAGCTCGGGACGTTATCAGGACCAGCAGAAAAAGAGATATCCAAGGTTGAAAGAGCATTAGAAACATCAAGATGATTAAATTTAGACAAGTAGATATTGTTTATATACGGAATATTATAAGGGTATGTAGAATTTAAATTATAAGAATCGGACGAATAAGTTGATTGAAAGAATGATGCAAAGAGATTTGCAATACCATGATCTGAAGAATCAGAAATATTTTTATAAGATAGGGAAGGAGGAAAAAGACTGGATTTACGTTTCATATTGACAAACGAATAAAAGGAGCTCGGATCATTTCGGAAGTTAGCCTTACAATTTACAATGTAACGCTTATAAAGTTGATTATTAAGAAGAATAAACTGATTACGAATGTAAAGAAAGTTTGTCTGATGAAACAAAGATCCAGACTTAAGAAACATTTTGTAAGCTCTAGATTTCCTGTTCTTAAGACGAGAAAGGTGTTTGTTAAACCATGGCGGTTTCATTGATGAAGACGATGAAAGTACTGGAACAAATTTGTCCAACGCGTTGTGGATTACATCATAAAAAGAATCAGTAGCAGCATCAATAGAGTTAAAAGATGAAAGATATTCCCAGTCAATTCCGGCTAAATGATTGCGAAGAGCGTTGTAATCCGTTTTTCGGAAACATTTAGAACGATACTGAGCCTCATAGTTATGCATACTAGGGACATCAATTAACACCGAAACCAATAGTGTGGGATGGTGTACATCTTCAGGAAGCGATAGTGGTGAAGACCGATTTACAGTGACAGAGGATAT
Organism: Drosophila ananassae; assembly: GCF_017639315.1. Lineage (NCBI taxonomy): Eukaryota > Metazoa > Arthropoda > Insecta > Diptera > Drosophilidae > Drosophila > Drosophila ananassae. The sequence continues at coordinate 20,006,013 of NC_057929.1, read as the reverse complement.
TCTATTACAGAAAATAAGGTCTAGGGACCTGCTAAGTGTGTTAAGGATGGGGTTAATTTGGGAAAGAGCAATTTCAATTAGTTCATCAATGAAGTCGTTATGGCAGCTAGAATGCAAGGAATTGTCATCTTCACACGGGATCCAGGAGATTTGGGGAAGGTTGAAATCACCCATGATTAGGACGGAATCAGAGTCATTGACTAATGATAAAACGTACTTGATAGCATTAAGGTGATGAAAGTATACCGTATCATCAACCGATGGAGGTATATAAGAACAGGTCATGAAAATATGAGACGGACCAACAGTTATTTTTACTGCGATAAACTCGATTCCAAACTGATTCGGGAAAGTTATTAGTTCAGCCGAGTATTTAATACTAACAGCAATGAGGACACCACCACCAAAAGAAGGCCTATCCAATCGAAACACAGTGTAGTTTGGAACAAAAATTTCATAATCAGAGACAGAGGAATTAAGCCAGGTTTCAGTAAGTGCAATAGCATCAAATTCAAAAGAGGTTATTAATGCATTAATTGAGTGCAAAAAAGGAACCTGCAGGTTTTCCAACGATGGAGGATCCAAGACAATAGGTGGACCAAGAATCCTTGACGATTCCATTGGCTGACTTGGTGAATGGATCACTTCCACAGGCACAACCGTAGGCGATGAAGTATTAGGCCTTAAAAAAGTATCCGAATGAATCGCATGAGAAGCAAGAGTACCCAATAAATTGACCCCCATCGGGTTGTTGCTTGGAATTTTTCTCCTTGGAGATTCACTTAATAACTTGAGACCAAGGAATTGGGTCTCAAGTTTAAGGAATTGCTCATTAAGTGCCAAAAAATTGCTTATGGACATCTAGAAAGCCGTTTCTCGTCTGCTTCATGAAAGTCCGCATCTCAGACTCAATCTCTCTACAGGCAATACAAGAGCATGTCAGACCAATATTCTTTGTGATAAGATCGCTTATCCGTCCATTGTGCCCACCACCAGCACATTTAATATGTGAGCAGTTGTTGCAAAACCAGCAGGACAGATACGTGTCACCAATGATGGATCCTCCAAACTTGCATTTCTTAGCAGTGTAAATTAGACAGAGATTTGTCCACTGTAGTGAGAGCGAGAAGAGATAAATTAGAAATTTATGGTAGAGAGGCACGTTTGGATCAGGCACGTCGAAGTGAAGTCGTAACAAAAGAGATACGCCGTGACGAATAACCGCTTCAGATTAACAATGTAACGGGATTAATCGACCGGAGAATAGAACTCAGGAAGGGAATATATATATGAATATTCAAAAAGCGCAATTGAAGAATAATATTGTTTTTAAGAGGTGGTTCAATGAACTATGTAAGTCAAATATATAGGTTAGGTCATAGGAATTTAATATTATGTCACAAAAGACACAACTGTATACACAACAAAATCAGAGATACAAAAATACATAATAAAGAATATTTTCTAATGACCTAATATAAGGTTCTTCTTCTAGGTTATTACACGATAACTGTGAGTATAGACTTCGTTGTTTTTTTTACAAATGTGGAAGAGCTTACATTTGTTTGTGTCTAAGAATGATAAGAATAAGGACCGGAAGGCGATTATAATCAACACTACTGAGAGGGGCGAACCTTTTGGAATGCCATTATGGAGAGTATAAAATTTAGATAGGGTGTTGTTAACTCTTACTCAGACTGAACGGTTGATCATGAAAGCCTTTGCTAAATCATAAGTCTTTGGACCTATCCCACACCGGGAAAGTTGATCCAAAACTGTGTGCACCCTACATGATCGAATGCCCTTTCAAAATCAGTTGTCAGTATGGTTACATGATTTTTGGTAGAAGGTGCGTCAGATGCATAATGGTGAAGATGCCGAAGGGAATCAACAGTGATATACTGTCGTCTATCAGTGGAGACTGATAAGTTTATATTTTGTAATAAACCTTATTAGCCTTTTGACTAACATTTTTCTAGGGCCTTGCTTAGACAGGGGATTAATCGATTCTTAAAGATGTTATTTCCTGCGATGGGTTATTATGTTTTAGAATTGGGATAATGGCGGATTTCCCATGGGGTTAGGTAAATGTTCGCCTCGGGCGGGTGTGTTAAAAATTTCCAATGGGCGGAACTTAGCTTCAGACGTAGTTTTAGAATTGGGTATAAAATTCGATCATTATGGGAGTATTTCCTTTTGTATACTAAAGTGCGTATTCAAGCTCACTAAGGGAGAAGTAGGAGTCAAGATCTGTAGCGGAAATGGATAGGTTAGTAGGAGTGTATTCCTAAGACGGATTTCTTCCCAGGTTGCTAGAGGTTTTCTATTTGATGTGAATTTTTCAAAGGATTCACGTTTTGATATTTATACCCTTGCAGGTATAATTAATTTTGATCAAAAGTATGCAACGCAGTGAAGGACACATCTCCGACCCTATAAAGATTCTTGATCGGGATCTCCTCCTGAGTCGATATAAGCATTTTTGTTTATTCATGCGTATGTTTCTATGCAATCTAGACTCTCAAATTTAACGCTAACGACTTAAAACTTTGCACACATCCTTCTTTTTGTTGAGTCGGAATGGCCTGGATTGGTCGACTATATCATATAGCTGCCATATAATTGCTTGATCGGAAATGCCATAACTTTTGCTTTTTTTTACCCTTGCAGAGGGTATTATTATTTTGGTCAGTTTGCAATGCAGTGAAGGAGACATCTCTGACCCTATAAAGTATATATATTCTTGATCAGGATCACCTTCTGAGTCGATATAAGCATGTCCGTCTGTCTGTCTGTTTCTACGCAAACTAGTCTCTCAGTCTTAAAGCTATCGAGTTTAAACTTTGCACACACCCTTCTTTCCTTTGCAGGTAGTATATAAGTCGGAACGGCCAGGATCGGTCGACTATATCTTATAGCTGCCCGAAGTTAGCTTTCCTTTCTTGTTTTAAGTTAGAAAAATGGGACTTGGTACAGATTCTATTTTGGGCAACCTTATCCGATTAGCTGTCATACGACTGGTTGATCGAAATTGGCATAAGTTTGTTTTTTTTAAAGATGCTTGAAATTCTCATAATGATCGGCCAATTATATACGATCCGATATATATATAATAATATAAGCTAGTACCTAACTGCAAGGGTATATAAAATTCGGCTCTACCCAGAGTTAGCTTTCCTTTAGTACTTAAATAATGGATTAGCTTTGTAGGAAATCAGCGCAGCAGTGCTCCGACTTTGTTTGTAAGAATGCCAAAGGGATTGCTTTTTATGTCTCAGGTTTTGAAGCGTTTGGTTCCACCATGAAACAATACGCTGAATCAGATATGTTCTGGTTTGGGGGAAGCTGTGAATGAATGCCTGTAATAGTGGGATAGTGATCACTAACAGAGAGTCTTGAATTGATTCAGAGTCTTTAACATTAGCCGTGAAGGAGTTATGGGTGGAGTGATGTGAAGTTGAGCTATCACTAAGGATATATAGAAGATCTGTTTATGACTTCTTCAATTTGATACCCTCTAGAGTTATTTAAGGGTTACCCCCACATTGGACTCCATGCATGAAAATTGTCCAACATATAAGATGGGTTTGCTGTTTAAAGGTTATCGTTGACTGGTACGGATTGGGATGGGGGAAGCATTAAAATTACAGACATTGGATTGTGTTAGTATTTCAATACCAAGAGAGCAGGTATTGCTAATTATTGGGATTGGCATGTGTGAAATGCCTTTGCGAACAAGTATGCCAATTTAAGGCATAGGTATTAAGCACAATAGGTGCTTGGCATAGGTATTAGAGATAAAATTATAGAAATATTCAATAAATTGCTTTGGGGAAGCAATAATTGTCTGGCTGGAAATAATATGAGTTTCCTGCAGGCAAATAATATCCGGGTCGGTATCGTTTATCAATAGTTGTAGTTTGTGGTAACTGTAAAAAAAAAACATTCATGTTCCATTGTAGACTTGTAATAGACGTAAATGGGAAGAGAAAGTGGAAAAAAAATATATAACGTCTAGTGGGGATACTAAGGTAGTTAAGGATTGACGAAACTTTTGGTTGTAAAGTATTGGAGTTAGTTGTTAGAGAGGTTGGTTTGTTTTGAATAGAAGAGGTTGGGTTGTTAGATTCATGTTCAGAATGTATTTGTTTTAAAAGTTCAAGTATTATCAAATCTTCTCAAACTATTGCATAAAAGCCACCTGATTATCCCCAAAACTTGGATAGTGTTAACACACTAGCGCAAGAATTCACTAAAACCTGCCACAATTCCCTCAAAAAAGCATGCCCAAGAACAAATCAAAAAAAGCGAAATAGAGCCACAGAGCTAGCGACCCTCCAGACGGCAAGCAGAGCCCTGTTCAATAGGGCAAAAGCCGGAAACGAGGAGACACTTTGTACCGAATACAAGGTCTCTTTGGCCTTATATAAAAAGTCCATCCGCAAAGCAAAGCGCTCCTCATGGAACTCCGTCTGCTCAGACATCGAAATTACAGCCTAAGCTGCAAGGCTTAGGAGAATTCTATTCCAATCAGCTATCTCAAAAATGAAGACGGCACTTGGACCAAGACTAGTGAAGGATCTCTAGCCAAACTGCTAGAAACCCACTTTCCAGGTTGCACCCCGGAAGCGGACGCGCCCAATACAAAAGCCCCTCCCACAAACTTCAAACTAGACATTGACCAGAAAACTCTAAACTGGGTAATACACAGTTTCAAGCCCTATAAATCGGCAGGTCCCGACGAGATAATACCAGCACAAATCCAACAAGCAGGAGACATTGCCACCAACTGGCTCCTTAAAAGCTAGCTCCCCTAGCCAGAATCCCACGAATCATCTTCATACCTAAAGCGGGCAAACTATTATATTACACACGACCCCCACAGATTTCAGACCTATCAGTCTCTCATCCTTCCTGCTTAAGAGGCTAGTAGAGTCATAGGCCTATACCAAGATCAACTCTTAACCCAGCATGCGTACAAAAAGGGTAAATCCACCGAGACTGCCATCCACGCGCTCATTTACAAAGTAGAGAAAGTATTTTCTCAAAAGGAATACGCCCTGGTAGCCTTTCTGAACATAGAAGGAGCTTTCAACAACCTTCTCCCGAACACCATAACGAGCACCCTGAGGACTCTTGGGGTAGATGATATGGTGGGACTCATTGACCAGCTGCTTACCTGTAGACAGAGTTGCAAACAGACCTAGTTCGGTTCAGCAGTAAATACAAACCCTAGTCAGACCCATAAATAGTCCCCTAAGTAGACGCCTAAATATTCAGACCTTTACTACTGTACGGAGTGCTGGTATGGTGGCCAGCCCTCAAAAAGAAAAATCTTCTTAAGAAGCTGGAAAAAATCCAGCGTGTAGCAGCACTATGTATCAGCGGTGAACTACGATCCACCCCGAATGAAGGCCTAAATGCCATACTCAACGTACCAAATCCAGGACTAGCTAGTATTGAATAAGATAAAGTAGGAGCTATCAAGCTAAGGGAAACTCAGCAATGGAGCCACCTTTACAAGGGCCACTCCACCATTCTACTAAATGACCCACTCATTCCCAGCAGTACAGACTACTGTACTCCGGGAGATCAAATCCCAGGCCCAGAGAACGCTCTAATCTTCTGTACTGATGGCTAAAAACTAAACAATGAAGTAGTTGGAGCGATGTACTCCGAACAACTAGGCATTAAAGCCTCTCTCTTTCACTGCATCATATGGGCAGCGTAAGGGGAGCACTAAAATACCTAAACACACATAGCTTCACACTAAGAGGAGTCAATAATGCCGCAGCTGCAGGGACGAATAAGAAGAAACTGTCGAGAATCTTCTATGCCATTCTCCAGCCCTACTGTAGTGTTACCAGTAGGTATTGGATCAGTTGAGTGACATCCAGTTCTATGGCTCTTATGGTTTATGCCATAAAGAACTGGATGCCACGTAGAGTTAAAATACGACTTGTTCGGTTCTATGTCTTTATTTGAATGAATATTCTTCTTACGCTAAGGCTTGCTAGCTGCCTTCTCCGCGGATAAAGGGAACTTCGGATCCGGCCTACGGTATCACAAGGGACCGAATGCGGTCTAAGTGTGGTGGTCGCCTCCTCAGGAGGATTGATTTGTTTGATATGGGCTTGTGGTGATAGGGGACTATGGAATGGGAGGGACTATGGAAGGGGAACGAGAGTAATTCGTGGCTTCTTGGGAGCCGGTTTTAGGGGGAGGGGGAGTTTTCGCAATGCTTGGCTGTGTGCACGAGCAATTGGCAAGCTTCTATCTCATGGGGTTTTGTGTGTACTGGCGAGAGCAATGTCATATACGTGTGCAGCTCCCAGCATAGGCAAGGCAATTACAAGAAAAATTTTGCGTAGTTTAACAACACTTAACATAGTTTCAACACTTTTCTGCCTAGTGCGAAGGCATTTTGTTTTTGGATTACGGAAATCTTTTCACTGCACTGAAATCAATCACATGTCGTCAGTTTACATATTGCTAAAAAGCTAAATTCATTTTCAGATGGGAATTTTTTTAAAACAGTTTTCCAAAATGTTTAATTCAGCTATATATTTACAAAATTATGTATTTCATTGTTTAAAATCAGGAATGATTTATTTAATATTGATTTTAAAAGTATAATAATTTGGATGATAACTTACACCAGTATTCCGGCAGGCAATGTGCCTCTGGGTGGGCTCACACAGACTGGGATCACACCAGCTGAAGTCCTTGGCCAGGACCAACTGCACCATCAGCTGGAAAATGGCCACGCAGGCAGTCCAGGAAATGACCATCGAAGACATGATATCTTTTTCACTTTCAAAAATTAATAACTTTAAGGAGATCCCTTTGTCTATCACTTTTTAGTCGGCACTTTCAATCGATTCTTAGCCAATAGTCGTGGCGGTTTTTATTGAATGTTTCCGCTTGAATGATCACTAAACCGAGATCGGGAGCTGCGACTAAGACCCGGGGACTGGAACTGGGACCCGGACTGGGACTAAAATAAGAGAGCTTGTGCGGCAACCGACTTTTTATATACCAATGTATATGTCTCTCCGGCCAAGTTCTATTGCCAAGACCAGCCGGGTTAAGACAAGCCTTTCTAACACGTTTAGAAACGAAACGAAACGAATCGAAATGGCCAAGAACAAGTTTGCACAAAATAATGATAATAAATATAAATATTAATTTGAGGGCCAGCCGGCGAACAGCGGAGGATGAGCTGTCTTTTCATCCCGCTCTTGCTTAAGTTTCTAATTCTAATTCTATTTCTAATTCTTCGTGATTCCCAGATTGGGCAAAAAAATTAGAAGAGTTTGTTGTGCTAGTGGAGAGAGTGGCGGAGGTTCATTGTCGCCACGAGCTGGAGAAGCTATCGATCGATCTATGTGGACAACAGATCGGTTGACAGGCCATAAAATGTGCGCGTTTGATGTTAATGCGCTCGTTAAGAACTCCCTGCTACAAACCTACATAACTAAGCATATAAAAAAATATATACAGTTGCGAAAAAAAAAATAGCACCACTACATCACACTTCGATTGGGCTTTAAAAAAAATAGTAATAATGTTACCAATTTATTCAAATAAAACTTTTTTATGTAGAATGATATTCTTACTAAACAAAAAAAGAGTTATAGTTACTCAAATTCTTGTTTTAATATTTTTTTTTAATATTTTACTAAAAAAGATCGCAAAAGAAACGAAAATAAAAATAGCACCACTTTCCATCTCTAAAGAATTCACAAAGAAATGGTAACATTTCAGCGACTTAAAGCACGTGTTTTACAAATTTGTCTTCAATTTAATTATTTCAATTAAAAAAAAAAATTCAAATGGGTCGTGGAAAACACTGCACGGATGAAAAGCGTGACCTGATCAAAAAGTTGATCAAGGATGGAAAATCCTTTCGAGAAGTGGGTCGACTTGTTGGATGTTCAAATAAAATGATAAGGAACGCCATAACCTATAAGAAAAACCAGGAAACACGCGGTAGGAAGCCTTCTATGACCCCTCTAGAGGTCAAAAGGTTGGTTCGCCATAGCAAAAGGGAACCTTTCAAGCCTGCTACAGATCTAAAAAAGGACCTGAATATTGCTGCAACGGATCAAACAGTGCGCACATATCTCAGGCAACATAATCTGAAAGCCTGCAGCCCAAGAAAAGTCCCACTTTTAAATGCCAGGCATATTGCTAACCGTATTAAGTTTGCTAAGGAGCATAAAAATTGGACCCCCCAGCAATGGAGGAATATTTTATGGTCCGATGAGAGCAAGGTGGTCATGTATGGTGGTAAAGGATCCCGATCGTATGTCAGACGTCCGAAGAATTCAGAATACAAGCCCCAGTACACCACAAAGACTATAAAGCATGGAGGATGCTGCGTCATGGTATGGGCGTGCTTTTCATATAATGGAGTAGGTCCTATACACTGGATAAAATCTATAATGGATCAACACGTCTATGTGGATATTTTGCAATCTGTAATGTTACCCTTCGCAGAAGATGATATGCCTCTTATTTGGGTCTTCCAGCAGGATAATGACCCAAAACACACAAGCAAAAAGGCAAAGGAGTGGTTCCTCAACAATGCTGTACAAGTTTTGGAGTGGCCTGCGCAGTCGCCGGATCTAAATCCAATTGAAAATCTGTGGTCCGACGTTAAGAAGGCAGTTGCTGATAGCAAACCAACGACTATCGATTGCCTTTGGGGTGTTATTAAGGAGTCCTGGACTAATATACCCAAAAAACGCTGCCAGGACTTAGTAGATTCAATGCCAAGACGTTGTGCAGCTGTTTTAGCCAACAAAGGATGCGCTACCAAATACTAATCAACGCATATAGATATATTTTTAATATATCAATATTGTTTACTAATGAATCTCTAACGAATTAGTCATTATTAGCATTTAAAATCCATTTTTGAAAAGTGGTGCTATTATTTTTTTCGTTTAATTTTATAGACTTTAATAAATTTTGTTAAATAACTTAAGAACATCTAAAAAACTTATGTTTTTTCGTTAATTTCTATTATCTTGAGGGTCTTCGATTTTGAAAAAAGTATAAATCGATTTCCTAAAGTTAAAAATATGATTATGATGGCAATTGAAAAATTTTGTCTGGTGGTGGTGCTATTTTTTTTTTCACAGCTGTAATACCGTCTGGGCCCGGAGATTTGAAGGGTTTAAAGCTTTCTATTGCGCACTTAAGATTTCTGTCACTAAGTAGGTAGTTGAGTAGGCCCTGATGGCCCTGGCTACGCATCACCTGGGTTGTTTCTTCCGATGAGCAACCCCGGAAGTGTACGTTGATAAGGGTCTCCAGGGATTGCTGGCTTGAGGTCGTCCACCGCCCATCCGTGTTCTTAATATAACCTACGATGGGGGCTGTAGTAGAGAGAATCTTTCTTAGGCGGGCGGCCTCTGATGTCTCCTTGATGTTGGTGCAGAAATTGGTCCAGGCAACCCTCTTTACCTTTTGCAATTCCTTGTTATAATGCCTGAGTTCAGCTTTATAGGCCTCCCACGCCTCGTCTGTGTTGGTACGGTGCGCGTGGTTAAAGGCCCTACGTGCATTTTTCTTGAAGGGGGCTAACGACGAGGTCCTTCATGGAGGCTTCTTCGATCTGCTGCTACCTATTCTTTTCTTGGGGCAGGCCCTGTGGTATGCTTTTGCGCTCGTCGCAGTAAGCTTATCTACCATGGCGTTGAGCCCCTCGTAAGTCTCGATAATCTCTGAAGGTGGTTCACCTAAGGATCTATCTAGTATCTTTTTATAGAGCTCCCAGTTTGCCTTTCCAGGATTTCGAACTGCTTGCTTGGTGAAGTTTTCAAAATTTACGGCTCAATATAGCGGTGGTCTGAAAAGGAGTGTTTGTCTAGGACTCTGCAGCTGGTGATTGCATCAGCCAGGGAGTGCGAGAAGATGTGTAGGTTGCTCTTAAAGGATTATTTTTAAAAGCCCATCCTTTAATGTGGGGAGGATGGGTTAATCAGCCACAAACCTGGTGTCCGTGCCACATCTGGTGCCACATCCGTGCCACATCTGGTGTCCCTCAAGGAAGCCATCTTGGCCCATTACTATTCACTCTTTTTATAAATGACTTGCCCCCATCCATAACGAACGCGCTGGTACTAATGTACGCAGACGATGTTAAGCTTTGTCTGCAATATAAGTTCCCGTCTGCCCAAAACAGACTCCAGTCGGATCTTGACAATTTTCAAAAATGGTCCTTAGCTAATGACTTAGTACTTAACGGATCAAAATGCAAACTTATGTCTTTTTATCGTACTAGTCCTCACCAGGCTTCGTACAATCTCTCTGGGATTGCCTTAGAAAAATTAACTCAGGTTAATGATCTTGGTGTCCTCTTAGACATAAAACTTAAATTTTCCGACCATATTTCTTAAATGGTTAATAAGGCTAAAGGTGTTGTCGGTTTTATTAAAAGATGGGCAAAGGAATTTAACGACCCTTACATTACTAAAAGCTTATTTATATCCTTGGTCCGCCCGATACTGGAGTACGGTTCATGTGTCTGGTGTCCCCAATACGGTGTTCATCAAGACCGCATAGAATCCGTACAAAAAAACTTCTTATTATTTGCTCTTAGGGGACTTAACTGGGACGCAAATCTTCACCTACCTTCGTATAATAGTAGACTCCTACTAATAAACTTACCCTCCTTAAAAAACCGTAGAACAATGCTAGGTGTCGTTTTCCTACACAATTTTATTAATGGTGATGTAGATAGCCAGCACTTACTAACACGCTTACAGTTTAACGTTCCGAATAGAAGGACCAGAAACTTTAGTCCTTTATTCTTAAGCCATTGTAGATCGACATATGCACAGCATGATCCCATTAGGATTTTATGTTCGAACTACAATGGTCTGTATAATATTATTTCTCTTTCCTCCCAGTCAAATTTGAAAACCTCCATTTTAAATTACCTACAAGAACATACTAATTCTTCCTCGTTTTCTTTATAATCCTTCTATTTAAACTTATATACTATACTCATTATACTAACTCGAATTTATTCCCGCGATTCGAGCCGTACGTTATGCGGCAGGCGCCCCTCGGTCGGTTGGGCGGGAGGTGGGCTGTACGTATGCAGTGGGAACCGCGCGAAAAAAAAAAAAAAACAAAACATTTTCAAATGCATGCCAGGCGCATTAAAAGTGTCATTAAAGCTAGGGGTCTTTAGACAACGTACTAATATTTGGGATCAACCATGAAAAAGCACAAACGTGCAAAAGTGGTATCCACTGACCTTTTTTAAATAAAAAATAATATAAAATATAAACAACTTTTTATTTGAATATTTTTTTTTTTATGTGTAAGAAGAAATGAATAGATTACTGGCAAAATAATACATTTTTTTTAAATTTGAATAAGTTTGTATTAAAATTTTAATACATTTTTTCACTTTTATAACAACTCAGAAGTGACAAACATTTATCCACATGTGCTTGCCACGTATCTTATCTTTTGCTTTCTGCTGCTTCTCATACCTCCTGCAATTTTTAACTTAACTACCTTTCTCTGAAAAAAATTTTTTAATCCATTAAGGTCCACATGGTAACAAATGGTCAAATTTCACTTTTGACCAAAGTTATAATACTCTCTGGAAGGGTATAAAAACACCAAATTTGTGTCAGTTCAGTTATATGACCGCTATAGGACATAGTCGGCTTTAGGAAATACATTTATTTTTTACAGGGTTGGAGATGTATCGTTCACTGCCTTGCATTCCTTTGTCCAATATTATAATACAATACAATATTATAATTATACAATAATATAAGTTGATATATCCTTGCAGTCAAGTTAGGTAGGTTCAGGTTAGATACATATATGTACATTGGAAACATATTTATAATAATAAATAAATTGGAAAAAACATAAAGTATTGGTGAAACGCGAATAATAAAATATTTTTTTTAAATATTTGTTTTTCAGATTTGACAAACACCTATCACAAACTGTTTTTCCATGAACTGCTCACATTGAGTGAAGCTGAAGATGCCACTTTGGCAAAGTTGGACTGCTACAAAAACGTTACAAGTCTTATTCCTCTTAGGACCAGCGCGTTGCGTGCTCTAGCAGCTTGTCACTATATAAGTGATATAGGATACAAAGAAAAAATTATAAACATAATTTTTAAAGTTATGGAAAATGATAAATCAGAACTTCAGGAAACAGCGTACCTTTGTATGAAACAGTTTATTTCTGGTGTTACACTTGAAAAAGAAAAGGTAAAGTATTTGTTAAACTATTGCAAAATTAATGAAATTACTATGGAAGTACCTTTTTCTTCCTGCTATAATAATTGACCAATAATTACAGTGACCCAAACAACACAGGCCAACAGCAGAAAATCTCCACGCATAATTTTAGTTTCTCCATAACCTTTGGTCTGCCCTGAACAAAAGTCCGGAAAAGAAACAGATTAAAGATAGTTACGGTTTTACAATCTTCTTAGATGCATCGCGGAAAATTATAGTGATAAAAGTGCTTTGGTTTCTGGTAGTTTTGGTTACCGGTGCCTGAAGGTTCGAGGCGAGTGAATTTATAAGTGGATTTAAAGCAAAATTGGATATGTGGGCCTGTGTAATTTTCTACCTGTTTTAGCATAGAACCCCAAATTCTAAATATAGTTTTTTTAACGGTTCTATGACCCGGGGGAGCTTACGACCGAGAGGTTAAGTAGTAATTAAGTAGTAATGTTGATTATGTTAACTCGATCGAACGCTTGTCGCTCGCTCGATCGAACGCTTGTCGGTTTTGTCATATAATATATACAATTCAAAAAACGCCTTGAATAACGTCGGAACGCCTTAAAGGGCTATATTTTTTTCCTTCCTCAAAAATAGTTTAGCTATCATAAATAGGATAAGGTAAAAACATTTTTTTCACCTTTATTGAAATTAGTGTGGGAGAAATAATTGTTGCTAGTGTGTGAAGACACTAAATATAGCCAAAGAATTAAAAATTTTCTGTGTGCGTTCAATCTGAATGAGTGATATACCAAATGACATTTATTGTTTTCATTATGGATTTTGTTTTTATCTCTTTAGGCGACACGAGTGCTATGTTAATAATGTATGTACATACCTTTAAAGATAATTTCGTATTTTATCAGCTAAAAAATGTCCCCCGGCAGAAGATTTGTTACTTGAGATGCAGTACATAAGTAATTTAAGTTTATTGTTTTATTTTCAGATTCAATCTGCGATGCGACCACTTCTACTAAAACTAGGTGACCACAGAAATTTATCAATACCGGCAATAAAGCGGTTATCCTATTTTACGCAACTGTTCCCTCATATGTTTAATGAAAAACTTAGTGAGCAAATTTTACAACATTGTACCAAAATTATAGAAATATTTCTTGGAGACTACAAGAGCTCAAATTCGATTATTAATTTTTTTTCATCGTCGAGAGGTGGAGAATATGAGCAAAAAATTGTAACCCTAATCGAAATGTTTTGTCATATATCGGTATCACCAAAATATATTGAAAAGTTGTGTCAGCTCGTTTTAAAAACAGAATACGTTTTAATGATTGAAGCATCAAGTCCATATCGAGGAGCGCTGATTAAATTTCTTCTAAGGTTTCCTGCGGAAACTGTGGATTTATTTTTGACGGAATCCATTATAACAGATGCTCAATGGAATAGATTTTTTATATTCACCTTAAAGCACGAAAATGGAACGTCATTTCGAACGGTTATAAAAAATAATAAGTATAATATATTATTGAGTTATTTAAAATGCAGTTTGGAAATTCAAAAACCTCACAAATATGAACTACAACACCAATGTGTTTTAATTATTTTTACTTTAATGGAATTGGATGATCAGTGGATTCCAACGCGACAAGACATCGTAGATGTTTTAAAAACAACGTGGCAAAGCCATTTGTCCTCCACATGCGTTGACAACGTAGTTTGTGATTTATGGCATTTAATTGGAAAAATTCTTTTGCTATATTTTTCAAACAATACAAATGAAATTGATTTGCTATTTCAATTATTAAGGGCACTTTGTTTTCGATTTATACCTGATGTTCATTTCTTAAGAGATTTTTTACAAAACACAGTTGCTCAAAGCTATACAGTTAGCTGGAAACGAAATGCATTTTTCCACTTTGTTGAAAATTTTAATAATAATACAATCTCAGAAGAGTTAAAAGCAAAAATTATTACATCTGTAATAATTCCTTGTTTTACAGTAAGTTTTGATAAAGGTGAGGGAAATAAACTAATTGGCGCCCCTCCAACACCATATCAGGAAGATGAGAAAAATATTGTTTCTGTTTTTATTAATAAAGTATTTGACCCGGACAAACAATATGAGGATTCTGTTAGAATTGCTCTCCTACAACTGGCATGTTTATTGGTAGAGCGTGCCTCCCAGCATATACATGATGGAGATGCTAATAATAAAAGGCAAGGTAATAAGCTTAGACGATTGATGACCTTTGCTTGGCCTTGCCTACTAAGTAAAAACTCGGTTGACCCAACAGCAAGATATCATGGACACCTATTGCTTGCTCATATAATTGCTCGATTAGCAATTCATAAAAAGATCGTGTTGCAAGTATTTCATTCCTTGCTAAAAGGTCATGCTTTAGAGGCCCGGGCTATAGTCAAACAAGCTTTAGATGTTTTAACTCCAGCAATGCCCTTACGAATGGAAGACGGAAATACTATGCTGACACATTGGACCAAAAAAATTATAGTGGAAGAAGGTCATGCCATGCAACAATTATTTCATATTCTGCAACTTATAATACGTCATTATAAAGTAGGTGTTAGGTTTTTCTTGCTATAACAATATTAATAGCCTTAATTTATTTGTAGGTATATTTTCCTGTCAGACATCAACTGGTGCAACATTTGATTAATTATATGCAGCGCTTAGGATTCCCTCCGACAGCTTCTATTGAACATAAAAAGTTAGCTGTGGACTTAGCCGAGGTAATAATCAAGTGGGAACTTCATCGAATTAAAGAAGATGAACGAGAAACGAAAGTTTTATCTGAAGAAGAAAGTTCAATTAAACGATCTGGCATTGATTTGGCTGAGCAGCGAAAAAAGTCTTCCGATAGTATTCGAGAAACTGTTCCGCAAGGCAAGTAATATATGATAATGCATTTAATGCAAAATATTTTTATACCCTTGCAGAGGGTATTATAATTTTGGTCAAAAGTGTGCAACGCAGTGAAGGAGACATCTCCGACCCTATAAAGTATATATATTCTTGATCAGGATCACCTCCTGAGTCGATATAAGCATGTCCGTCTGTCCGTCTGTCCGTCTGTCCGTCTGTCTGTCTGTCTGTCTGTCTGTCTGTCCGTCTGTCTGTCTGTCCGTCTGTCTGTCTGTTTCTACGCAAACTAGTCTCTCAGTTTTAAAGCTATCGAGTTGAAACTTTGCACACACCCTTCTTTCCTTTGCAGGTAGTACATAAGTCGGAACGGCCGGGATCGGTCGACTATATCCTATAGCTGCCATATAACTGATTGATCGGAAATGGCATAACTTCGTTGTTTTTCAAGTTAGAAGGTTGGGACTTTCTATGGATTCTTATTTGGTCCAACTTATACGATCTGCCAAATTTCATAAAGATCGGTCGACTATATCCTATAGCTGCCATATAACTGATTGATCGGAAATGGCATAACTTCGTTGTTTTTCAAGTTAGAAGGATGGGATTTTCAATGTATGCTTCTTTGGTCAAAATAATTCGATATGCCAAATTTCATAAGGATCGGCCGACTATATACGATCCGCTGTATATCTAATAATATAGATGCGTGGCGCCACCTATCGGACTGCGACTGAACTGCAAGGGTATATAAACTTCGGCTCCGCCCGAAGTTAGCTTTCCTTTCTTGTTTTTTATATTACATAAACTCGACAATATCCATATATCCAATATCCATACTTATTAACAAAAACAAATACAAATTTTATTAATTAATTTTAAAATAAATAATTAACAAACTTGAATACCAAGAATACCCTTGTCATCGACATACAAGTTTCTACTGTGGCTTATACTTTAATAATATTTTTAAGAAATATGCACTACGCAACTTAATATACCTTTTCCGAGATTATTCTAATTTTGGTCGGAGATGTCTCCTTTACTGCGTTTCACACTTATGACCAAAATTGTAATACTCTCTGCAAGAGTATTACTCTCACCCCGTTAAGTATTGACTCAGTACTATTTTTATACCCTTGCAGAGGGTATTATAATTTTGGTCAAAGTGTGAGACACCTCCGACCCTATAAAGTATATATATTTTTGAGCAGGATCACCTCCAGAGTTGATATAAGCATGTCCGTCTGTCCCTAGTCTCTTAGTTTTAAAGCCATCGAGTTAAAACTGTGCACACATTCTTCTTTTGTTTGCTGGCAGTATATAAGTCGTCCTAGCCATAACTGAACGATCGGAAATGGCACAACCTTGCTTTTAAAAAATTGATTTGATGGTGAAAATCTCATAAGAATCGGCCAAATATATACGATCCGATATACATACACTGCTGGACAAAATAATAAGTACATGCTCATAAGATTTCTTCTATGTCACGTAAATCTTTTTTGATAACCGTAACGAACCAATTCTAATTTCTTTTAGTTTTCTGGCATAATGTTGATTATAAAAATACTTAACATAAGAATAATTCGCAACAGTTCGATTGCAGTCGTCGCATGCAGACGTGTTTTTTATTGTGCTCCGGGAAAAAATATTCAATAAAATCATAAAAGTGCAGTGACTGCTCTAAGAAATCTACAATAACGCGAAAAGACGCTTTTTGCGATGAAATCGCTAATGTTTATATTGATTAATTAATTAATTAATTAATATAAAACACAACACTTAAAACTCAAACTAAATCAACCTCGACTGCAATGAGTTCAAACGACGTTCGCACACAACGTCAACGTGAGCTAGACGAGAGACGGCTCTCAGTACAAAGAAACAACGCGTACTTCTCTTTTAAAGCAACCGAAAACCATGCAAGCTCCGATCAAGCTCGGTCAATTACCCCCAACTTGACCGAATTCTTAAACGTAGAGAGCGAGAGAGCGCGTTCCTGCTCCCCCTCGATACCATCGATGTCTCTGCAGCCAAAGAGTGCAGTAACTAGCACCTCAATTTCTTTGACAACGTCAACAGTAACAACAACAACAACCGCAACTGTATCGACAGCGCGTTTAACGACGTCATCAGCTAGCAGCGCAAATAGTAATACGTCCGCGCTGCCCGAAAACCAAAACAAAAACAAAAACAATGACTATATTAAGCCGGCTGTGCAGACTGGCATGGATCGCTACATCCAAATCAAAAGGAAGCTGAGCCCCCTGAATTCCAAACGCAAAATAACCCGTGGCAATGCTAGCCTAGTAGCAAAAGAAACGCCCATTAACTCAAACCGATTTAAAATCTTGGCAGACGCCGATGAGGTTGAGGCGGTCGAATCCACTGAAGTTGGGAAAAGGAAGCCAAAACCTCCGCCTATCTATATACGCGAAAAAAGTTCCAATGTTCTTGTCAACAAAATTATTGAGCTTATTGGTAAGGATAACTTCCACATAATACCCCTGTAAAGGGCAACATTCAAGAAACAAAAGTTCAAATGAAGTCTGAAGATAACTATAGAGTATTATCAAAATATCTTACCGAGAATAAAAAGAACTTTTACACGTACCAGCTAAAAAGCAGCAAGGGCCTGCAAGTCGTACTTAAGGGCATAGAGCCCGAAGTAACGCCTGCAGAGATAAAAAAGGCGCTACAGGAGAAGGGTTTTAGCGCCAAGACAGTCTTTAATATCCTTAACAGGGATAGAAAGCCGCAGCCACTCTTTAAGGTTGAGCTTGAACCAGAAACCAAGCTCCTGAAGAAATACAAAGTGCACCCAATATACAATCTTCAGTACCTGCTGCACCGCAGAATTACAGTTGAGGAACCGCACAAACGCAATGGCCCGGTACAGTGTGCGAACTGCCAGGAATATGGCCATACAAGGTCATACTGTAAACTGCGCCCGGTGTGTGTAGTTTGCGGAGAGCTTCATGACTCCGCACACTGCCCAGCGAGCAAAGATGACAGCAACTCGAAAAAGTGTGGCAACTGCGGTGGCAATCACACTGCTAATTATAGAGGATGCCCAGTCTATAAGGAGCTGAAAAGTCGCATCCACCAGAAAGGAATAGCTGCCCGCACCCAAAATGGACAGTTCACGGCGTCCAGATCAAACCCTGAAGTCTTCTTCTCGACTGCAGCCAGATCCTCACTAGGACCCATTAACGTTGACAAAAATGTGACATACGCAAGCGCCTTAAAATCAGGACCGGCGACACCTGCCTCAAGAAGCTCATTTCTGCAATCAGCATATCAAGAACCGAACACGGCTCAGCAACATCAACCAACAGAACAGCCAAAAAGCAACTTTGAAGCTATGATATGCAGCCTACAACAAAGCCTGACGGAATTTATGTCGTTTATGCGCACAACTATGCAAGATTTAATGCGAAACCAAAATCTATTGATTCAAATGCTGGTTTCACAACAATCCAAATAATGGCTTTCCTACGGATATCTACGTGGAACGCTAACGGCGTTTCGCAACATAAACTTGAGTTAGCTCAATTCCTACTCGACAATCACATCGATGTAATGCTGCTTTCGGAAACACACCTCACAAACAAATACAATTTTCAACTACGAGGATATTCATTCTACGGAACAAATCATCCAGATGGTAAAGCACATGGTGGGACTGGAATTCTAATCAGAAGCCGCATAAAGCACCATTATCAAAACAAATTTGCTAAAAACTACCTACAGGCCACATCTATAAATATACAACTAAATACTGGCAACCAACTTACACTAGCCGCCGTGTACTGCCCCCCTCGCTTCAATATAGCTGAAGATGAGTTTATGCAGTTTTTCAACACACTTGGAGACCACTTCATAGCAGCAGGAGACTACAATGCCAAGCACACACACTGGGGATCCCGTCTCGTGACTCCAAAAGGGAAGCAGCTCTATAATGCAATTATCAAAGCCAAGAACAAGCTCGACTATGTTTCTTCTGGCACACCAACATACTGGCCGGCAGACCCAAGGAAACTACCAGATTTAATAGACTTTGCGATTACCAAAAACATCCCTAAAAATCTGATAAGCGCCAATTGCCTATCGGATCTTTCATCTGATCACTCGCCTGTCCTGTTTATTCTACTGCGACATCCAGGAACATTGGAACAACCATTAAAATTGACCTCACAGAAAACCAATTGGGTTAAGTACAGAAAATATATCAGCTCACACATTGAGCTAAGTCCTCATCTCCACGATGAAGCCAACGTAGACAGCTTTGTTAATTCACTTGAGTCTGTACTCGTCTCTGCAGCTCGAGCCTCAACATCGCAAACTATAAATACACAAAGCAACAAAAAGACAAATCTACAAATCGAACAGCTCGTCCTCGAAAAGCGAGTGGCAATTCCACAGATCGCCATCTACTAAGCAAAGCTTTAGACATGCCTCACGTCAACTTACTAAAGCCCTACAGCAAGAAGAAGCTTATGTCCACCGCCGCTATATAGAGCAATTGTCAACTTCTAGTACAAAACACTCACTATGGAGAGCTCACCCAACTCTAAGCTCACCGAAAGAAACAGTGATGCCTATTAGAAATCCCACAGGCGGCTGGGCGCGCAGCGATGCAGACAGAGCCAGCACGTTTGCCAATCACCTCAAAAATATCTTCCAACCAAATCCGGCCACTAGTGCCTTTACTCTGCCGACTTTACCATATGAGCCTCAGCTTCAACATGAACCAATCGAGTTTCGCCCAAACGAAATCGCTAACATCATCAAAAACCAACTAAATCCGAAAAAATCACCAGGCTGCGACCTCATAACTCCCAAAATGATCATTGAGCTTCCATATTGCGCCGTCTGCACTATCACCCAGCTCTTCAATGCCATCGCAAAACTTGGCCACTTTCCAGCGAGATGGAAAAAGTCAATTATAATAATGATAGCAAAGCCGGGAAAAGACCACACAATTCCCACGTCGTATAGACCTATAAGTCTACTTTCATGCTTATCTAAACTCTTTGAGAAATGCATTCTGACTCGAATAAACACATACCTAAGGATCCAGGAAGGAATCCCGTCACATCAGTTTGGGTTTCGTGAAAAGCACGGTACAATTGAGCAGGTCAACCGGATAACAGCAGAAATTCGGAATGCATTCGAAAAACGCGAGTACTGTACCGCAATATTTCTAGATGTCTCTCAAGCATTTGATAGAGTCTGGCTAGAAGGTCTAATGTACAAAATCAAGACAATGCTCCCTTGTAATACCCACAAGCTTTTAGAGTCTTACCTGTACGACAGAAAATTTGCTGTGAGGTGCAACACTGATATATCTGACGAATTCACTGTTGGAGCTGGAGTTCCTCAAGGAAGCGTACTCGGACCAACATTATATGTTCTCTACACAGCAGACATCCCGACAAGCACACGATTAACAACATCTACGTTTGCTGATGATACAGCTATTCTTAGCCGCTCAAAATGCCCGATGCAAGCAACTGCGCAGCTAGCTCTTCATCTGGTGGATGTTGAAAAATGGCTATCAGACTGGCGAATTAAAGTAAACGAACAAAAATGCAAGCACGTTACGTTCACCTTGAATAGGCAAAACTGCCCGCCCCTTACGCTAAACAACACCCTACTCCCGCAAGCAAACGAGGTAACATATCTAGGAGTACACCTCGATAGAAGACTCACATGGCGTCGGCACATAGAAGCTAAAAGAACCCACCTAAAGCTAAAAGCCAGCAGCCTTCATTGGCTTATCAACGCTCGGTCTCCCCTTTGCCTTGAATATAAAGTCCTGCTGTATAACTCGGTACTTAAACCTATATGGATGTACGGCTCCCAGTTATGGGGGAATGCCAGCAATAGCAATATTGACATAGTCCAGCGAGCTCAGTCGAAGATCTTGAGAACAATCACCGGGGCACCTTGGTACGTTCGCAACGAAAACATACATCGCGACTTAAACATTCTTCCAGTCAAAGATGTGATCGCAGAACAGAAGGAAAAGTACTTTAGCAAGCTATTGTCGCACCCTAACCACCTGGCGAGAGGTCTAACAAGGTTGAGTAACCAATCACGACTTCGTCGGAATGACCTACCCACCCAGCGACCGTCTTGAGGAACGTGCAACCAGAATGCAGTCTTAGTCTACTGTTAGTTAAATGTTAATGTTAAGATTTGAAAACTTATTGTTAGTCTCAAAATTAAGAGAAGATCCAATAAATAAAAGCAAAGTTAAAAAAAAAAAAAAAACCATTAGTTAGAAGCCGAGTTCAAAGGAAGTCTTATGATCCAGATTTAAGGCAGGACCCTGCCTTAAAGGCCAAGTGGGAAGACTCCCTAACCGGAAAATGATGAGAGCCTACCAAATTAGGAGTCTACAACTCTAGAAATCGTGGACTTGGCTTTATCTGCGCATCTGCAAATCGGGTGGCCCGACGAAGATAATTTAATAGTCGATCCTGCATGCTCCTTAATCTTCGAGGAACGATCCAGTCTTGGAGACGTAGAATTAACCACAGATGAAGTATCAGTAATTTAGCTGAAGTCTTGCCAATCCTCTTATTCCGTATATATAGAGGCAGTTGTGGTGTCTCATATCACAAAAAGTCATCCCGGCCTTAACATATATATCTTAAACTGTAAAATCGCTACTAATTTTGCGGGTGCCAAGCTGAATTGTCCGTCTGTCTGTTTCTATGTGAATTTATCTGAGAGTTCTCAAAAGTATCGACTTCAAACTTTGCACCCAACCTTCTTTCCTTTGCACGCAGTATACAAGTCGGTCGGATCGGTCGGCTATATCCTATTTCTGGTATATAACTGAGAGAATCTGGCATATACAAAAGAGAATAATACAATAATATATAAAATATAATTTATATGAATATTAGGAAATATGGAAAAAAAACCTGGATCAACCATGTTTTGGAAACGTCAAAATAGTAGAATTTTTACCTTGTCACACTGCAAATGAAACAATGGATTATTTGCGACGAAATTTTAATAAACGTCTGATGCCGAAAAAAAGGCACTATCGACTGGCCACCGAGAAATCTCTATAAGAGCAAAGTTTATGCCTTTAATCCTCAAACCCCCGACGAGCTAAAGGACCGTATCCGGGCCGAAATGAGAGCCGTACCGATCGATATGCTCGAGAGAATGATGAGAAATGCGCAAAAAGAGCAGAATTTGCCGTGGTTTTTTAAATTAGTCCAAATGAATTGTATCTATCGATATTAAATAATACCACTAACCATACAACATATAGACTTCTCATTTCATACAACGAAAATGGACGCAAAAATTTCTTGCGACAGGCCCCCGGAGGCCCCAGAGAGAATCTTACTCTCATTCTTACGCTCATTTTTACGCTCATAATCTCATTTAACTTTTTTGGTTGTTCAGTCGCAGAGAGGCGCATCATCAAGAAGGTTCTTCTGCGGTTTAACCGATCTTTATATGTATGCGTGCTCACACATTCACACACACGGTTTCATGTGTGCGTTGGATTTCGTTTTGAAACCAGCTAAAATTTTTGATTTTTGTAACTTTACAGGCATGCTACCCTAAGAAAATGGGAGTTATCATTATTATATACCTGTGAAAAAATTTTATTATATTTTATATTATATATTTTTATATATCATACTTTTTATACATATTTAGGAATACGATTAGATGGCAGCAGTAAAATGCTTCACATATATATTTACGAAATTAGGTATTTATATATTTACGAACAATTAAAAATCATTGTACTTAGATAGAAACAGGGTATCTTTCAGTCGCTTTTATTTAAAACCCAAATTTTACTGTTGTTATTTTCAAACGGATGGTTCTTGCATACCCTACTGATGCCCACGGAAACAAAAAATCAGCTGTTTTTGTTTATTCTCACTCCACAAAAATCATCTATCAGAAGGGTATGGAACACCATCCGCTGGCAGAACTACAACAACTTAAAAGCAATCGACTGAAATATACCCTGTTTCTACCTTAATATATAAATTTTAATGCATTCGTTGACATATGCATATATATACATATGAAAAACATTTTACAGCTACCACTTAATCGTATTCCATAACAAATATAAAATATAGGTTGAAATATTAATATATAAAACCTATTTTTTTCATCATTAGCGTATAATGTATATCCCAATTTTCTTAGGGTAGCATGCCTGTAAAGTTACAAAAATCAAAAATTTTAGCTGGTTTCAAAACGAAATCCAACGCACACATGAAACCGTGTGTGTGAATGTGTGAGCACGCATACATATAAAGATCGGTTAAACCGCAGAAGAACCTTCTTGATGATGCGCCTCTCTGCGACTGAACAACCAAAAAAGTTAAATGAGATTATGAGCGTAAAAATGAGCGTAAGAATGAGAGTAAGATTCTCTCTGGGGCCTCCGGGGGCCTGTCGCAAGAAATTTTTGCGTCCATTTTCGTTGTATGAAATGAGAAGTCTATATGTTGTATGGTTAGTGATAATACTAACTTAGAAATGGGCAATGAATCGGCTCCTAAAATATGACGCACCCTGTTTAATAATATTTGTAATAATACGTGATTCATGTTATGTAAATTTATGTAAAGCGACTCATTACACTTCGTCACATGCAGATGTGTATTTATTGTGCTCCGGAAAAAAAGTGTACAATAGAATCATAAAAGTGCAGTGACTGGATAAAAAAAAAACTACAATAACGGGAAAAATATTGATATTGTATTGTAAATATTGTTATTGTAAATATAAATATTGAAAAATATGAAAATATTATGCCGGCAGTGCATCCAAATAAAAAGGAAGCAGAGCCCCCTAAATTATCAACGCGAATTAACCCGTGGCAATGCTTGCCTATTTTCAATAGAAACCATGAACTCGAAGCGATTTAAAATCTTTGCAGACGCACATGAGGTTGAGGCTGCCAAATCTACTGAAGTCGGGAAAAAGAAACCAAGTTCCAATGTTCTTATCCTCCAAATTATCGAGCTTATTGGCAAGGAAAACTTCCACACAAAACCCCTTTTAAAGGGCAACATTCAGGAAACAAAAGTTCATATGAAGTCTGAAGATAATTACAGATTATTATCAAAATATCTCACAAAGAATAAAAAGAACTTTACACGTATCAGCTAAAAAGCAGCAATAGCATGCAAGTCATAATTAAGGGCATAGAGTCCGACATAACAAAGGCGCTAAAAGAGAAGGGATATAGCGCTAGGACAGTCTTCAATATCCTTAACAGGGATAGAAAGCCTGCTCTTTAAGGTGGAGCTCGAACCACAAAAAAGCCCCTGAAGAAATGCGAAGTGCACCCTATATACAATCTTCAGTTTCTGCTGCACCGAAGAATTATAGTTGAGGAACCGCAGAAACGCAATGGCCCGGTACAATATGCGAACTGCCATGACACAAGGTCATACTGTAAACTGCGGCCGGGGTGTGGAAAGCTTCATGTCTGCAACTCGAAAAAATGCGACAACTGCCCTGGCAATCACACTGTCAACTATAGAGGTTGCCCAGTCTACAAGAAGCTGAAAAGTCGCATCCACCAGAGGAAAATTATTGCCCGCAACCAAAATAAACAGTTTGCAGCCACCAGATCAAACCCTGAAGTGACATTAAAGCCAAAAGAACACACCTAAAGCTAAAAGCCAGCAGCCTCCATAGGCTTATTAACGCTCGTTCTCCCCTTAGCCTTGAATATAAAGTCCGGCTGTATAACTCGGTACTAAAACCTATATGGATGTACGGCTCCCAGTTATGGGGGAATGCCAGCAATAACAATATGGCCAGCGATGTCAGTCGAAGATCTTGAGAACAATCACCGGGGCACCGTGGTACGTTCGCAACGAAAACATACATCGCGACTTAAACATTCTTCCAGTCAAAGATGTGATCGCAGAACAGAAGGAAAAGTACTTTAGCAAGCTATTGTCGCACCCTAACCACCTGGCGAGAGGTCTAACAAGGTTGAGTAACCAATCACGACTTCGTCGGAATGACCTACCCACCCAGCGACCGTCTTGAGGAACGTGCAACCAGAATGCAGTCTTAGTCTACTGTTAGTTAAATGTTAATGTTAAGATTTGAAAACTTATTGTTAGTCTCAAAATTAAGAGAAGATCCAATAAATAAAAGCAAAGTTTAAAAAAAAAAAAAAAAAAAAAAGAATAATTCACGAAATTTGTAGAATTTATGGTCGATTAAACCTAAAAAACATAAAAAAGGGTTGGTCAAAAAAATAAGTACAGCAATTCTTCAAAGCCTCTAACTTAAAAATAAAAAACATTTTCTCAATTTTTTTCTTTTTATAGTAATCTTATGCTAATACCCAGTATATCCCCCCATATTTTGTATAACTTTTGTTATCCGTTTCGGCATGCTGGGCATTTAATTTACGGCACGTCTCCAAACAACTCTCGTACCTTGTCTTTGCTGCAATTCTTCTATATTTTGAAATGTGTTTGTGCCAATCCGACGATTAAGCTCTCCCCATAGGTTATCTATTGGGTTTAAGTCTGCAGTTTGACTTGGCCACTTCATAATGTCCACCTTGTTTTCGGTGAACTAAGCTTTGACCAGCTTTGATGTGTGTTTTGGGTCGTTGTCCTGTAGAAAGACCCAACTCAAGGGCATGTCTTCCTCAGCATTATGTCAGACAATATAATTTTATATCCAAATTGGGTCATAGTATCGGTAATCCGTAAATCGGGACGACTCCATGCCAAGAAAAACAGTCCCAAATCATAATGTTTCCGCTTCCGTCTATTTCGAGTACCGGGCGTCGAATTCTATGCCTTTGGGTCGACGAAACAAGTCGTACATTCTTTCTGGAGTCGTTACCAAATAGATTTATTTTTGTTTCGTCGCTCCATAGGACATTATTCCACTTTTTGGAACCCTCTGTTCCAGAT
This sequence comes from Drosophila ananassae, assembly GCF_017639315.1. Taxonomy (NCBI): domain Eukaryota; kingdom Metazoa; phylum Arthropoda; class Insecta; order Diptera; family Drosophilidae; genus Drosophila; species Drosophila ananassae. The sequence goes on along the minus strand of NC_057929.1, from coordinate 19,979,938 downwards.
CATGCCAAATGATTTTGGGCTAACTGTTTCCTCATCTTTAATTTATTCCCTCGAAGGAGAGTAACTTTTCTGGCTATGTGTCCTTGTAAGCCAGCATTAGTAAGTCTTCGACGAACTGATCTAGACGATATTTCATGGTCAATATGAGCAGCAATGGATGAGCAGTAAAAACTTAGGATTCGGGTGTCGGTCGTTTGACAGGATTTCTTCTTCCGACCTCGAGTTTCGAATTGAATGTTGAATTTTAGGGCATTCTGGACCAAACAGAATGACTGCCCAAGTCTTTTAGCGATTTCCCGAAGATTTTATCCTTCCTTTTGCAGAATTAAAGCAATTTTTCTTTTTTCTGTTGTACAACTCTTTTTTTTGCCCAACTATAGAATTTTTTTTCCTGGGATATACTTAAATATGCTAGGAAATAATAAAAACCAACATATCTTAACTCGAATCTAGCTTTAATCCTTTAAAATTTATCAAATACACAGGGGTACTTATTATTTTGACCAGACCAAAATCGCCCACCCAGCAGAAAATTAAGCTTAGTATTGAATCCACGAGGTTCACATATTTCATTCTTGTTTTAGAAATTGTGTAACATTGTAACTTATCAATATAAAAAAAATGGCGGGTGTGCATTGCATAAAAATCGAGTTATATCGAAACAAATAAACACTATATCTTATTTTGGCCAGGTGTGTATATATAATAATATAAGCTTCTAACTAACTGCAGAGTATATCAAATTCGCCCGAAGTTACGCAGCAGTACCTATCCCCCACGAATCACCCCGGATTCATCCGTGATCCCCCCGGATCACCTCAGAATCCGCCCGGAAATCTAGAACAAGCGGCCCGGAATTTTGTACTGAAATTTTTGAAAATGTCCTCTCGGCCCGGAATTCGATTTCAGGCTTGAATCAGTCCAAGATCCGCCCGGATTTCGAATCACCCCTGATTCAGACCTGAATTTCAGGGCGGAATCAGCCCCCAAAAGAAAGCATGATTCCGCGCTGAAAATCGTGGCTAAATCAGGTCGCATATCTGACCCAAAATCAAAGAAAAAAAATGTCCCCTTACTATCTCCTAATTTGATAAACATTATTTTTAGTGTATTCCTTAAAAATTGCTGTTAATTTATGTTGTAAACTAAATTAATATGTTAAGTAACATTAAATTATTAATATTGAAAACTATATTTAATAATTACTCACCCTGAGATTCGAACCTTAGTGCTTTGTATACTAGACCGACATGCAAGCCTCTAAGCTATCAAGGAATCGCGCGTACTTTGTGACAGACTATAATATACCTCTACAAATTTGCTTGTTAAAAACAATCTCAATTATTAAGAATCTCCAATAAAAAAAAATTTTGAATATTACAGTTTATTTTGAAACTCGATATTAAAAAAAAATTTAAGTAAACAAAAATCAACTCATAATAAATAAGATTTTTCTGCTAGGAATCGAACCCACGACCTTACTATTAACAGGCACATACCTTAATCATTGAACCATGGGGTCAAAGTTTTCCGCGCAAAATATTTAGACTAAGAAAATATTAGTGATTAATAACTAATATCGAATATGCGTAATTTCGAACTCTAGGAGCAGCAGAGGGCCGGCAGACTTAATTCGCCTACTTTGGTTTCGAACGAAATTTGACATTACGGCCGGAAAAGGCGGTGCCAGAAATTTTAGGACTGCTGGCACAAAATTAAAACCTTCAGTGGCACTTTCTACGTCACGTGTACTGAAATGAAAATTCCGGTCTGTGAAAATTCAACTAATAAAAAACTTTCAATACCAATGAAATCAGTTCTTTTAAAGCACTTCTGTTGTGCTGGACTATTTTGACCAAAAGTTTCTAGAGAAAAGTTAATTAGACTGATACTGAATGAAAGCTTACGGTGGTGTGAATTCTCAGAGAGAATTATAATTATTGGAAAAGTTTTTTTTACAATGGAGGAACGGGGGTTAACAACGGGGTTAATTTGATAAAGGGCCAAGTATGTTAAGGCGTCAGTTAAATCATTTTGTGTGTTCCAAAACAAAGAGTTATCGTCATCATATGAGAGCCAAGATAAAGTCTCCCAGGGCTGATATATGAAAACGACTGTTAACTGAATTAATTCAAAAAAGATGAGAGAGATAAACAATATGCTCAGATGAAGGTGTATTAAAAGTATCTATCAAAATAACAAATGTCATGTCAAACTGTTCTATAATATCCCAAGCTTTATTTAAAGTTGACTTTTTTTATCATTTCACTTGATGGGTCTGTGAGCTGACAGCGCTGCTACGACACTTTAATATTTCTACAAAATATATATTATACCCTTGCAGAGGGTATTATAATTTTGGTCAAAAGTGAGCAACGCAGTGAAGGAGACATCTCAGACTCTATAAAGTATATATATTCTTGATCAGGATCACCTCCTGAGTAAGCATGTGCGTCTTTCCGTCTGTCTGTCGGTTTCTACGCAAACTAGTGTCTCAGTTTTGGAGCTATCGAGTTGATACTTTGCACTCATCCTTCTATTCCTTGCAGGTAGTATATACATAAGTCGGTACGGCCGGGATCGGTCGACTATATCCTATAGCTGCCATATAACTGATTGATCGGAAATGCCATAACTGTGGTGTCTTTTAAACCAACGGATTTGCAATCCGTAGGCAATATAATTCGACCTGCCAAATTTCATAAGGATCAGCCGACTATATCCTATAGACGACATATAACTGAACGATAACTGAACCTTAACTGCAAGAGTATATCAACTTCGGCTCCGACCGAAGTTAGCTTTCCTTTCTTGTTTTTAAAATTATTAACTTTCCTTATAATTTTTTGTTTGTTTTTTGCAGGTTCTGGTACTTATACCAAGTCTGAAGACATTCTTCGATCCATTGATAAGTCTTATTGTGATACTGTATTAAATTTTTTAATTCGTTTAGCTTGTCAGGTTAACGATCCTCAACCTGGAGTAATTTCACCTGGAGAAAGTCTATCTAGAAGGTACATCTAGAATTGGTTAAACTTTTTTTAAATTAAAAATTACCATATGCGCCTGAATTTCCATTTGCATTAAATGGGTTCTTCAGGAGATTCTGTTTTAATGTTTTCTGATCATCAAAACTGATCAGGTTATTTTGGGAAGTGCCAAATTTTGTTCTAAAAAATTTAAGGAACATCTTGTCTAGAAAAACCAAAAGAAATTAATTATAAAGTAAAGAAATTAATTTATAAAGTAAAAATAAAGTAAATAAACGTTTTTTTGAATTCAGCATTAAATTAATATGCCCTGTCATCAGGGTCCAAAAAGGGACCCTGTAAAAGTCGAATGGTATTATTATATTAAACATAAAATTTTACTTAACGTCTAAGTTTTTTTTGACCCTTTGTTTTAAAAAAAACATAGTTTATCTAATATATATAAATCTCGTGTCACAATGTTTGTCCTTAATGGACTCCTAAACCACTTAACCGATCAGCGTTGGATTTACACTATGTGCGGTCGGTGCTCGCGCACAGGGCGGCAAATTTCGGGGGGCGGCAAAATTTGAGGCATAAATAGAAAATTTATACTTGGATAATTTTTGGACAATTTTTGCGTATAGCCGTCGGTAATTCAGAGCGGCTACTGACCGATTTTAAGAGGTTGGGTTGTCTTTCGAGCAGAAATGTTTTTAAAACAATTTGATTCGATGTTTATCTATTCATTTGAGTTGATTATGTAAATTCTGTGAGTCATGAGTGACAGGCGAAAAAAATTAAGCGGCGCTGCTTTTAGAAAGCGCGCTTTAGATAAAGCCAACAAGGAGGAGGAAATTTTGTGCAAAACTCCAAAATTGCACAATTTTTTCATCAAAAAGAAAGACGAAAAACATATTGATGAGAGTTGCCTCGTCTCAGAGCAAAGTGGTATGTCATAACAATTATTGAAAAATCGGAGCATTGTTGAAAATAAAGTATCAACAATAAATGAATTCAACCAACGATATACATTTATTTAATCTGTTAATAATTATGTATATAGTTCACGGTTTCCCCGACATTTGATTCCTAAATCAATTTCAATTTCAATTAATAATAAGGGCGGCATTTTCTATAATGCACAGGGCGGCACTTTACATAAATCCGGCCCTGTAACCGATTATAATAAAATTCGCACACCATGTGCAGTTCGATCCAACTTGAGAGATAGTATAGTTTAAATCTCAAATTGTAGTCGCAATTTTAATCAATTGCTAATTATTTGTCTGTTATTATTTGACAGTCACAATTATTTGTTAACTCCAAATGATTCTATCAGATGGCGTGTCATATGTTACTTAGACTGAAGTGTCAATTAAATTGAAGATAATACACTGAATATGGCACCGAAAAAATCGAACCTCAACAACGCGAGCAGCAGAGATTCACGACGCAAACGTGTTGAAAGAGCTCAGCAATTACCACAACAAATCGAAACAATGAATGCAGCTCAAAGAATCAGGACTGCAGAAAGTCGTGCACAAGAATCTCAAGAACACCGTGACGAACGTCTGCAACAGAATATTACGAGAATAAGAGCGGCACGAGAACGAAACATAGATACAGTACGAGTACTAGATCTACGAAGGCAACGGATCAGCCGCTCATTAACACGTGCATCATTCGTTCGGCTTGCCTTTGAATATGCACCAGATATTAACTACTCAACGCATTCAAAAATAGCTATCGGTGGAATGGATAAAGTATGTCAATATTGTCAGGCATTGAAATTTCGGAATGAAGCAGCCGGCATGTGCTGCGCATCAGGCAAAGTTGTGCTGTCACCTCTACCCGCTCCGCCGGAGCCTTTATTATCCCTTCTTACTGGCAATTCAGATGATTCCAAATTATTTTTGCGTAAGATACGCAAATTTAATTCTTGCTTCCAAATGACGTCATTTGGGGCAACTAAAATTTTCGATCGTGCATCCGATGGACGTAATTTTGAAACTACATTCAAAATTCAAGGCCAGGTGTACCATAAAATCGGTTCACTGATGCCAATGCCTGATAACAATCCGAAATTTCTGCAAATTTATTTTATGGGCGATTGTGAAGAGCGCGTGACGACTCGGTGCCTGCATAATTTTATTGAACAAGCAGAGGAAAGAGAAATTGTGATATTATTGGAAAATTTTTTAAAAGATCTCAATCAACTAATTCAGTTGATCAAAAGAGTTTCGCCACGACTGCGAAATGACAATTATCAAATCGTCATAAAAGCCGACAAAGTACCATTAGGTAGATTCACATGGCAGAACATGCTGGTAGATTCAACGCTCCAACTGTTGATGAGGTTGCTGTTATCATGGTTGGTGATCCAGTTGACAAAAGATCTATAAAAATTACACGGCGAGACAACACTGTCAGTACGATTTCGGATTTACTCCGCTCATATGACGCACTACAATATCCATTGATATTTTGGCAAGGAGTTTTTTTATAAATACCATCTGTGTGAAAAAGCCACAGCAACGCGTGTCCGGGTCAGCTAGTATTCATATAAAACAATTTAATAAAAGGGAGAAGACTTACCAATTAAAACATTAGACTGATCATTGTAATAGGTACACTTAATTTGTTTTTAAGAAAACAAACAAAATTTTGTTGCTGTTTGTCAAAGTTTTGTTTACTTGTAATATGAAATGTAGCCACCAAAATTTTTTATCTTTATCTAGCATATTCTTAATAAATGTCTGATAGGTTTTCATTTGAACAATTTCTGGATACCCTAGACTATTTTCTGGCCTATTGGAAAATGGAAACTTTTAAATTCCTTTCTTACGTCTTCGCACAAGTTTTCTGTGGCATTTAGGTAATAGGTTATTTTAGGTGGGTCTTCATAAATAGGACTAAAAACTTTTGTTGGCTGAATGTAAATACTACAAAATGAATGACGAATTTTCATCATTATATTTAGATGTCATTATATTCTCCTGAACCTACACCATACAATTTAATTGGAACCTCACTCTGTGATGGATTTTTTGTTAAACTGGGGACAGAATACCTTTCTATTAAGGCGCTTTAATTACATTCTCATTCTTTCTAAAATAAATTTAATTTTGTTTTATTGATTCATTTTATGTATCTCCATTTACCGCACCATGGAACCTGGCGTAGTTTTTCAGATCCTGATTTTTTCAGAAAAGCATCATATCCTTGATCTGCATCAACCGAGTCAATATATGTTCACCATCTGTCCCTATGAACGCGTGGGAATGAATCTCTGAGACTATAAGAGGTAGATCTATAGGATTTTGGCAACTAGACTCCTATGGTATCTTCGCAGATTAAGTTTGTGTCAAAGAAGTTATAAGTGTTCTTTTTTTTTTTTAAAGTTTTTATGCCCAATCTAGTTCTGCCCAATCTAATGCTGCAGCCAAATCGGACCTTTTATACAGGAGTTATACTTTAAACCGGGATCATATAGTCTGGAAATTTTTTTTGTTAATTAACAGTTTAAAATGATGTGTATGTGCCATCATTTTTAATCTTCTTTCTTCTTGTTTTTTGCAAAAACTTATAAAATATCTAATATGCTTGTATTACAATAATTTCAGAATCCAGCCATTTTTTTGCTTATTCGAATTGACAGTTAATAAATCCAGGGGAGTGCTAGCTTGATTCGTCGTATCCTAGAATACTGCTCATGGAGTCCGCAATGCTTAGTTTATAAAAAGAGTATCGAATGTCTCCAAAATCAGTTTCTTTATTTGCATCAAATATATTTTAACTGGGATGCTGTTAATCGCCTTCCGTCATATCATTCTTGGTATAAACTATTTAATCTACCTCTATTGCAAGAGCATCATACTTGGGCTTTTTAGATTTCATTTGTCCGAAAATAATTATTTTTATGTCATGAATTGTCTTTAGATCTAATTAAATCTAATTAAATATAATAATTCCTAAATGACATATTATTGTTTATAATAATAAATAACACTGCCCTGAATGGGTCTTGCGAATAAGATGGGATATAGTGTTTTCGAAAGGTTTTTTCCTGCTGATCACGAATTCGGAGTCATCCCATAAGCCATCCCATTGATTGAGTCTAAAAGTTGATTCATTGAATATATTACTACGAAATATTAATCCACCAAAAATTAATGTGTAATAATACCAGATTGACGGTGAAAAATTTGTTGCCAAATTTTATTGAAGATACCATCTTAACTTGTAAATCGAAAGGAAAATTAACTATATTGACAACGAGTGAAGCGCCTTGTGGTGTGAATTTGGAGGAGTCATGTTTTTCACATGGTAACCTGTTTTACATTCAGCACCCCCAGCCGATTTTTTATTCATGCTCAAAATGGAAAAACAAAAATTATTGTTTATCCGATTGTTTTGGATTAAGTTTTTGATTGTCTCAAGTTAAGCTCAACCGCTTGAACAACAAATTACAATACAAAATAAAAAAATAATAATTTATCTTTAATTTCAAGTAAAAGTATTTCACTCAAAATTTAATTTTCTTGTTTTATATTTCTATTACAGGTGTATTATGCTTTTAAAAATGGCAATGCGACCAGAAATTTGGCCTCAACCTTTCGACATAAAATTAAACTGGCTTGATAAAGTTTTCGCATCAGTAGAAACACCTCATCACAATTTGAATAACATATGTACTGGAATAGACTTTTTAACATTTTTAACAACGATATTGAACTCTGAACAATTGGTGTCAATAATAAGACCAGTTCAACGTGGGCTTTCATTATGTATTATACATCAAAATACACGTATTGTTAGATTAATGCACATTTTCCTTACACGATTGATGGGAATTTTTCCTCCAGATGCGCAACATAAATATGATGATCTTGATGTCTTGTACAGCGCTATTAGTAAAATGATAACTGACAACTTAACATTCTATGAAAAAAGTCCCCAACCAAACGCATCTTCATTGTTCGGTACTTTAATGATATTGAAAGCATGTAGCACAAACAATCCCACCTATATCGACCGAATTTTAGTCCAATTTATAAGAGTTTTAAATCGTCTAACAAAAGATCATATCAATAATGTAAGTGGCAATAATGTAAATTCCCAACAAGCAGATTCTAATTCGTTGGCATTAGAACTCTTGGTACTTTCATTGGAATTAATAAAAAATCGAATATTCATAATGAGTGTTGAAATAAGAAAGCTATTCATTGGCACAATTTTAGTTAGCCTTATCGAAAAAAGTTCAGAAGTTAAAGTTATAAAATGCGTTATAAAAATGTTGGATGATTGGATTAAAACTAAAGAGTCAAATATTGTTTCGCATGTGCCATCTTTACGAGAGAAATCTGCATTGTTGGTTAAGCTAATGCAAAATGTAGAAAAGAAATTTTCCGATGAGAACGAACTCAACGTGCAATTTTTAGAAATAATAAATTTTATATACAGAGACGAAATTTTAAAACAAACTGAATTAACAAGCAAACTCGAAGGTGCATTTCTGAACGGATTACGTTTTCAAAATCCCCAAATACGATCAAAATTTTTTGAAATATTAGATGCGTCTATGCGTCGCAGACTTCATGATAGATTATTATATATAATTTGCTCTCAAGCATGGGATACAATTGGGTCTCATTATTGGATTAAGCAATGCATTGAACTGCTAATTTTAACTGCCAATACAAAGTCGCAAATCCAATGCTCAAATGACGCATATAAAATACCCAGTATAACTTCAGTTATTCCCGTCAATTCAACAGAAAGCCAAGGTAATTCATTTGTATCATTTCTATCATCCCAATCGGAATCTTTTGAAATTGTTCAAAGTGTTGATGATAAAGATGATGTGTTCGACATCGATTTAAAGCTAGAGTTTACTGCTGACCGACAAGAAGATAGCCACCAAATATTGCCGACTAGACGTGAAACTTTGCTGGAACTAGTTTACAAACAAGCTGAATTCTTAGAAGCTAATCGTAATATTAGAACGGATCAGATGCTTGTCGCCACATCTCAACTGTGCCACGTTGATAGTCAGTTGGCGCAAAGTATTTGGTTGTCTATATTTCCTCGCATTTGGAGTATTTTTACTGAAGATCAAAGGTATAACATTACGAAGGAAATTATACCATTTTTATCGTCAGGGACTAATGTCAATCAAAAGGACTGTTCCCCAAGTACACTAAATACCTTTGTTGAAAGTTTGACAAAATGCGTTCCACCGATATATATACCGCCAAACATACTGGCGTACTTAGGAAAATCTCATAATTTATGGCACAGGGCAATATTAGTAATGGAAGATATGGCGGTAGCTCAATCAAAGCATAATAAAGACAAAAATGAAGATATTGATTTAAACAGCATAGAATTGGATTCAGAACACTCAAGTAATATATTTGATGCACTTTCAAATATGTATTCTGCCATGCATGAGGAAGACCTATGGGCAGGACTTTGGCTCAAATTCGCACACTATCCGGAAACAAATATAGCAGTTTCTTATGAACAAATGGGATTTTTCGAAGAAGCTCAAGGAGCATATGATTTGGCAATGACAAAATTTAAGCAAGATTTAAACAACGGACTCGTTAATATGAATTTTAATAGCGAGTTGTTATTGTGGGAAAATCATTGGATGCGTTGTGCTAAGGAACTGAATCAGTGGGACATTTTGTTAGACTATGCTCAGACCAATAAAGATAAAAATATGTTTCTTATTCTTGAGAGTTCCTGGCGCGTACCTGATTGGAATTTAATGAAAACAGCTTTAGCAAAAACTGAACAATGCTATATGAAACAATATGGATTTAAGGTAAATCTTTACAAGGGATATTTGTGCCTTCTACACCCAGATGAGAGACAAACTGGAAGTGTCGAGCGATATGTCGAGATTGCATCGAGCTTGTGTATTAGAGAGTGGCGTCGGTTGCCCAATATTGTTTCCCATATTCATTTGCCGTATCTCCAAGCTTCACAACAAATAATGGAACTTCATGAAGCAAGTCAAATACACCAAGGACTCACTCAATCTCGTAATAATTCATTGCATGATATGAAAGCTATTGTAAAAACATGGCGAAATCGGCTACCAATAATTTCTGACGACTTATCACATTGGAGCGATATTTTTACTTGGCGACAGCATCATTATCAAATAATAACGCAACATTTGGAACAACAATCTGACCAAGGAAGCACGATGTTGGGAGTACATGCATCTGCACAAGCAATAATTTCTTTTGGGAAAATTGCCAGGAAGCACAATTTAACTGGTGTGTGCCAGGAAACTTTATCCAGGATATATACAATTCCATCGGTTCCTATTGTGGATTGCTTTCAGGTAATCATTTAAAAAATAATACATTTTTATATGAATTTTGAACACCTATCGAGTTTTTTCCGTTAATGGTGTTAAGGTATATTGTTCTCGTGTGAATATGTGTAACAGAGTAAATAGTATAAATAAGTATATATACTCTTGATCAGCATTAACAGTTGTCCAGTCGATATACAATTAATATGGGTAATTTATACCTAGAAATCAAAATTCAGGTTTTTACATGAATCATAAAAATTTATGTGTGAGTTATAGACTGGATTCAGAAGATATATGATCTAGAAGACTATTAAAGATAAAGATATTCGATTTGGAAAGGCCCTTTTCGCCCCTAAAAATAAATCTTTATGTAGCCCCAGTTCGAAAAGTTTTTTGAAAAATGTTGTCTAAATTATTCCATCACAGACAGACAGACAGACAGACATCTTTGTTTGAATGTAAGTTAGTCGACGTCTGATTCTGCTTTTACATCATTATTTAATGTTAATTATAAATATTTGATTTAAAAATTATTACCTCTAAATAACATTTTTCGTAACCAATGTTTTGTAGAAAATTCGGCAACAAGTAAAATGCTATCTCCAAATGCCGTCGACATCTGGAAGAAACGAGATAAATGAAGCCTTGGAAGTTATAGAGTCTACCAATTTAAAGTACTTCACAGGTGAAATGAATTCGGAATTTTATGCATTAAAAGGGCTGTTATTGTCGCAAATCGGACGAGCTGAAGAAGCAGGAAAATCATTTAGTGCAGCAGTCCAGCTTCATGATGGTCTTACTAAAGCTTGGGCTATGTGGGGAGATTATATGGAACAAATGTTCCTTAAAGAAAAACAAATACCATTAGCTACAAATGCGTTGATATGTTATTTGCATGCATGTCGTAACCAAAATGAAAGCAAAACACGAAAATACATTGCAAAAGTTTTATGGTTTTTATCATATGATAACCAAACTAACATTCTTATAAACACTTTGGAAAAATATGTATCTGGAATTCAACCGTCTTACTGGCTACCATGGATTCCTCAGTTATTATGCTGCTTGGAGCAATTCGATGGCGATGTAGTTTTGAATTTATTGAGTCAAGTAAGTATCAAAGAAAAAGGTTTATTTTGTCAAGATAATGCAGACGGTAAAATGATTTTATCAGATAGTAATATTGCCTAACAATGTACGAAACACTGTATTCGGTGTTTGAATTTGAAATTCAACCATGGATTACTCCGCCATTTTTCAACATTTTTATTTATTTTTTATTTTATAAGATGTTTGGAAGTTACTTAAAATGTACATAGACATGTTACCTATCTATGTCAAACCGCTTTAAAAAAATCGTTGAAAAAGCACATTTTTATAATAAGCACAGTATTATAATAAAAGACAGTATATTCATTTTTGCTACAATTTAAACATTAGCATCGTATCACTACACTACACACAGCCATTTGTTCGGCTTATTCGAAAATGAAAAATTTTAATTTTTTTTACGCTTTCACACAAGTTTACTTTGCCATTCTCTAATACACTAGTTCTTACACTAATAAAAGTTTATTTTTGGGTTTCGAAAATTGCACTAAAAATTTTAATGTTTCCTTTGGCTCATTATATTTTTTAACTACTCAAAGGAATTACAAATTTGCGTCAGTAAACGGTAGAATATAATGTGCCAATATGGATTTCTCCTCTTTATATATCATATCATGGTCAAGCTAAAAAAACCAGACCTACATTGTACAAAAGGAAAAACTACCACACAATTTTATTCACAATATCACATAATACGTGACCATTGAATGGATTTTAGGGAGTGGGAAGAGTTTTTTTAAGTGGAGTGAGCATAAACAAAAATAGCTGATTTAGCAGTAGGGTATGAAGCACCATCGTGACGGTGCATCGTATGAAGCGTAGAAGAACAACAACTTAAAGCAATCGGGGTTATAATAGTGACTCCGTATAAGTGACACCGACTAAAATATATATATCCTTACCTTATTATATTGATTTTTATTCATTCATAGACATATATGTATTCCATTACAATATATGTATAAATATAAATACCTAACTGGTACCTCTTAATCGTACTTCTAAACAAATATAAAATATTTGCTGATTTATTCAATAATATAGGATAACAATTTAAACAATTTACCCAATAACCAAAGCAATAATGAATACACCCATTTTCTAAGGGTAGCAAATCTGAAAATTTGGAAAAATTAAAAAGTTTGGGTGGTTTTAAAACGAAATCGAACGCACACACTTGAAACCATGTACACTGACGAGCAAAACTGTAACACGAGTTCATTGGTGCAACTTCAAAGGTCTGTAACTTTTTTTCTAATGCACGCATTTTAAAAATCTTAGTCTTGATTGGTTGTATCATATACTATTACTAAGCAAAATTGAAAGTCATTTGTTATCAGTTAAAGAAAATGACACGCCAAACTGTAAAAAAAATCAAATCGATTAGCACCAAGGGACCAACTCCGTTTGAGTTAATGCACCCCTAAACCATGATGGAACCGCCATCGTGCTTGACGGTTTGTCGCACATTCCTTTTTGACTGGATCGTAGGATCCTTAGTACAATACCAGGAGCAAATATTTTTGTTTCCAAGGTTATATGGTCAGATGAAACCAAAATTAATCGGTTCGAGTCAGATAGACGCTCCTAGTATAGTACTAAGGATCCTACGATTCAGTCACCACCATCCATCATAATGCTTGGTGCTAATCGATGGAATTATGCGAAAGGAGCAATATCTAGCCATATTGCAAGAAAATCTTCCAAAAGTTATTGGGAATATGGGTCTTTCTGTCGAAAAATGCGTTTTTCAGCAAAACAACGACCCGAAGCACACGTCCATATTAGTTAAAAATTGGATTTCAAAACAGAAATTTCTATTTATGAAGTGGCCATCACAATCTCCCGATATGAATCCAATAGAAAACTTGTGGAGTCACGTGAAATCGCAGCTGGCGAAGTATGCAGTTCCTCCAAGTGGAATGAAGGAGTTGTGGGAACGGACACAGGACATATGGAATGCTATTCCCCCGGAAATGGTACAACGGTATACCCAAAGTATACCCGATCGCATAGAAGAGTTGAAAAAATCCAAGGGGATGTAGACTCATTATTAAAAAATCATTAAAAAAAAATATTTGTTAAAAAAATAACTAGAGTGCAAAACTGTAACATTTGACTTTTTTTACAGTTTGGCGTGTCATTTTCTTTAAGTGATAACAAATGACTTTCAATTTTGCTTAGTAATAGTATATGATATAACCAATAAACCAAGACTAAGATTTTTAAAATGCGTGCATTAGAAAAAAAGTTACAGACCTCTAAAGTTGCACCAATGAACTCGTGTTACAGTTTTGCTCGACAGTGTATGTCAATGTATGAGCACGCATACATAAGACTTTCCACTGAACATAAGCTCGGACTTAAAAAAACCCGAAAACGTAATTAAAAATTATTTTGGCTAAAAGAATAGCCTAAATTCAATGCACTGTGGACGGGCTTGTATTCGCAGTTACAACGTTTCTTACAAGCATTTTTGTCTTGAGGTTGACTGCCCATTTCGTGTAATATTAAAAAGCTGGAACTGTATTAGATGAAATTTAATTAGTACCATATCATTGGTTGTCGTTGGTAAATCCGATTTACTAAGGATGAAGAAGGAAGTAAACTTTCATGCCTCAATATACGGTTTTTAATAGAGGTCATCAAAGTTTTCAAGCCAAGACTGTTTGCAAGACTTCAAACATTCGAAAGTGCTACCGATGCACTTGTTTTGCCATACACACAATTCGACCATTATGCAACCTATATACTTTGTGCAGAAGATCTTCACTGTTTGAATTGTAGAGGAATTCATACACTGACCACTTCAAAATCTGTTCTGTAGAAAACTAAAAACACTATGCCACTACTCCCACCCAAAAACCCCATCGCAGCAAATATTACTCACACTTAACCTCCTTAATTATCCAGCAAGAATCCCCGTGATGTCTTTTATGTCATAAACTGATTTTCCATATACATTGATTGTGATCTACTAATGTATCTACTAGACGTCTGCATGATTACATTCATAACATAAGTCTAACAGAGTACATTCGAATCGAATAGAATGAAGAGAGTGGAATGATGGAAATGATATGACATTGTATGAGTGTCGAATCGAATAGAATGAAGAGAGTGGAATGATGGAAATGAAATGACATTGTATGAGTGTAAGCTTGTGTTCCTCTCGTAATTTGAGACGTCAAACGAAATGAAAGAGAATGAACGAAACGAAAAGTGAAATGAGAAATTTGTCAATGTCATGTATACCCGAATCTTTCGAGTTGTTTCTTATGATTCGGGCACATTTCTTTCTGAGAGCTGCAGCAAAAAGACGGAAATATGGACAACTAACTTATAAAAGAAGCCGAGGAGCCTGTTTTTTTTCTAACTCAGAAAATATCAACAAAATAATGTTTTTGCATTACAATTTAAATTAGTTATAATTTATCGTTAATTTAGAAATAAATAAAAAAAAAACATATATATAAAGCCTTTTCGGACTCGAAGAAAATTCCCTGCATTTAATTTGTTTTTATTTTCTTTTATTTACATTTACAACTCGAATCATTCGAATGAAACGTCTCTGTTTTCAACGTTCTCAATTCACTCAATTCGTTTCCTTCTATCAAATGATTATGCAAATGAGTAAGCGTAAGAAACCCAACCCTCTCACATCATGTTGGCTTTGCTCTCAAATTCATTCAACTCATTTTTAGCATTGTGCATTTGAATGTGTGTTTTTTGCCACTCATGCAGATGTCTAGGATCTACTAATAATGAGGCTAATGTCATAAACTGATTTTCCATCTACATTGATTCTGATCTACAGTCTGAGACCGCTTTTGAGTTACAAGTGATCGAGGTTGTCACTGTATTGACAACTTAAGTGCTTCCCTTATAGCTATCACCTCTGACTGGAAGACGCTGCAGTGTATACCTAGTCCGAATATACTCCTCCCCTCCTACGGTATAGTTTAGTTGCAGCCGTCTTTTTAGAAGTTTAGTGCGTCTCTTGACCGATCTCCGACCGATCTTAGCCTGATTGCCGATTAGTTTGACCCTTGGGCTTCAGTTCCGTCGCGGATCCTTGATCCTTTTCCCACTTGCTCCTGACTTCTACTGTTTGGCTGATTCGATCACAGATCCTGGCGCTCTCGCTTTAAAACCCGCACTTGAGACGGTCGTACTTACCCATAGGGGGTCCTTCAGCCTATACTCCTAATTCCTCCAAGAAAACTTTCCCGCTTGAATGTCAGATTTGCTCCAGGGGCCCTCTTTATATAGTGCCTGAGGCGCCCGTTAATCCTTGCCAATCTCGCTTCTTGCCGTTAATCCTTCACTCCTCTGTTCTCGCCGTTAGCTTTCTCCAATTCCCGCCAAATTTCTATCAGCGGGCTTTCTTTATTTTGTTGTTGGCTCTAATTTGAACTTCTGAGTTAGCTGCTGAAGTTCTTGGTCGGTGTCGGAAGCCTCTCGGAGGCCAGTTCTTCATGTGTGTTGGTTGTTTTGGCTCCGCCGCTGGATTCTGATTTGTTGACCTTTAAGGTCATCAAACTGAATCTAAAGTTTAGCTCCCCGAGAACAGCCTCTAGGGGAGCTAACGATTCCTTCTTGGAGATAAGGATTTCTTGGTTTGATGGTCATTCCATCTCCTCTAACTTCGCCACATGCCAACTTCCGTGGTGGGAAGGTGCGGGTTGCACCTCTGTAGCATGATAAGAATCTGATTTAGCTCCTTAATAGAGATCGCGATCCAGATCCTCGCTTGAGGCCTAATCGCCAACTGACACTTCGCCCAGCTCGTCAACTGCAGCTTTATATAGCTGTCCGGACCAGTCGCCGTCGCAGTCTATGACCTTGACACTTCCCTAGAACCATCCCACGACTAAGCAGATCGGAAGAGGCCCTGGTTCCTTGGCCAAAATGTCAAAGCATTTTGTTGGTAGGGCTGCGTCTACTCACTTCAACTTCTCCCTCGTGATTTTGCCGTCAGGGTTGCCCTAGCCGATAATCACGAGCCGAATGCGACTTTTCGCAATCTTCGTTAAGGATCGTATTGGCTGTGTTCGTAGCCGCTTTTCCAAGGGACCTTCCGGCACATCCTGAGTTCGCTCCCGCTTGGGTTGGGGCTATGTCTCCTGATTCGGAGCTGTGTGTTTTAGCACTGTGCACATTTTAAGCCACGCCTATGCACATTTTAAGCCACTCCCGTGAGCTTTAGGATGTTGCTGCTATGGACCTGGTCTGCGGCTTTTTTTTTCACGTACTAGAAGTTCTTATGTCTGCCTTGTATGTAGAAATCTTTATTTCTTCCACCTTTTACGCATCTTCTACCATTTCCACCCATTTCTCCTTTTTGAATAATTCCAACAAGTATCCGACTATTGGCAATCTCTGCGAAGGACCACTATAGCTGGGTGCGCCCCCTCTTTTCAATAGCTCCTACAGCTTTCAAGTCCGGTCCTAGTCCATCAGACCTGTCCTATTAGTTTTGGAACAACAGGTGGGCTAACTCGAAAACATTACTGCATTCGTCCCCTAGGCAGAATCGCTGTTGTTCGGCATAATATATTAAGCAATTAGGATTGAACAAAAATTTTAAATCATAAAAGAATATTGAGGAACATAAAAGCATATACCTAGAGGTTTACACCACGAAAACTAGATATACCTAATTGAACATGTAAAAAACGGATTTTCTACAAGAGACTAAATTCATATTATTTGACTGTTGGGATAGGGCGTCAGTCAGGTGAACTGGCAAGTTGACTAAACGTTAAATTCTTTGTGGAGGCTAAAATTATGAGTGTTTTATAGCTAAGGTAGGACCTCTAATTAGCTAAAATAGGATCGCTAAGTAGCTAATTGGTAATGTAATGGTAAATGGTATTATACTTGTATGTACCCGTTAAAACCAATCACTGGTGAAACACACATGCGTGGCCATGAATCAGCCGTGGAAGCTAGAACAAGGCTGCTCTGAATTTTGTTCTGAAATTTTTAAAAATGTCCTCTCGGCCCTGAAAATGATATTTAGGCATGAACTACAACATTAGTCCTGTTTCTGAATCCGGCTGCAGAGTATTTATTACAAGAAACAAGACAAGAAAATGTTGGTGATGAATACCAATAGGCGTAACTAAGAATATTATCAGCAGCAGAGGGTCGGCAGAATTGTTTCGCATACTTTGTTTTCGAACAAAATTTGTTGTTACGGCCATGAAAGGCTTTAACATTAATTTCAGTAATGCAGGTTATTATTATAATTTTATTAGATGCTATGTTTGCTAATCCATGACAAATCCAGACCGGCGCAGACTATAATATACTCAGATTGAACGTTGTGCAGCAAATCAGGCTGGAATAGCGAAGAGTAATCGTCAGTACCCAGAACCACGGACGTTTCTGCCGTTCGGTAATCAGTCAGGATAATATTATTAAATTATTAATGAATTCGCACACCTGCAAAGTGTACCTCGATGCGAAAAACTTCTTTAGCATAGCCTTGTAAACGCGTTCGTCGCTAACGCCCAGGATAGAGAGGCCCATCGCAACGTCCAATGAGCTTCCGATGTGGCTCACACCAAAAAAAGCGTGAACCGATAACATCACGTCAAAATACTTTGACCCAACGTCAAACCGTAGATGTGTATGCGCGGTTTGCTTAGCAATGTGCTCCGACACGGTGTGATAAGAGTCTTGAATTATTGGATGCGAAAAAAACAATCATTGACATTGACAAATATACTTTGGACGCGACTGTCTACAGGAAGGCACAGCATTATATTGATTGGGCAGTACGAAGAAAACCAATCAGTCTGATCAGAGATAGACTCTCTGAACCAACCAAGCTTCCAGTCTCATGGTAGGGTGTTGTCTTCCTTCTCGATGACCAAGTCACCTTCTTTCAGATCCTACCTAGCTGTCTGCCATTTTCTGCTCTTTTGGAATTCTTTTATGTACTTAGTCTTCATCTCATCGTAAATAGTTTGGCAAAGACCTTAACTCATTGTCATAAGTAGTGTCGCGCACTTCGTAATCCAAAATTGTGTGTGGATATGACGAAGCCTGAACTGACTACCAGCGTCAAGGTTCCCTTATGGTGTACAATATGGTGTAAAAGAATGGCAGTGGTGCGGATGGAGCGAACAACGTTCGTCGTAGGATAGGTTAGGTTAGGTTAAGGCGGTGATGCTAGGGGAACATAGAAGACCCCCCCCGCTTCCACTTGAGCCGCTAGGGCTCCTTGTGCTACCGCTAGGGCAAGGGTTTCACCGAAGGGTTACCCCCCCTCCCCTTCCTGTCTACCAGGGTGCATATATGCCTAGATTTCCTGTGGCGGCCCGTGGTCCCAACCTGCTTTTTTTATGAAGGCAACCAGTCCACGGGGAGAAATCTCTGAGAGATCGTTGAGGTCCGAGAGTTCTGCGGACCCGAAGTGTTTGAGTCTGCTGCGACCGAGTGCCGGGCAGTGGCATAGGAGGTGCGTGACCGATTCCACCTCCTCTTCATCCCTGCAGCTCCTGCAATAATCATTGTGGGGGACTGCAAGCCTGGCCGCGTGTTCGCCTATCAGCCAGTGCCCAGTAATTGCCCCAATCGCTAAGCTGCAGTCTGGTCTGGTGAGACCAATAAGTCTCGCCGATCTTTTCTGAGAGCGTGTCGGCCAGATCAGACGTGAGGTTCTACAGGTCCGGAAATTATTCCATTTTCTATTGGCTACCAGGTCAAAAAACTCCCTGCACTGACTATCTCAGAAGATGCATATTGTACCCCGATTGCCTCTTAGTGCTGGGGATTCCAGTGCTTCCCTAATGGCTACTACTTCAGCCTGAAAAACACTGAAGTGGTCAGGGAGTCTGAAGGACTCCTGTTGAGCTATCAGAGTTTTGATAGCGACCGAATTAATAAAGACTCCACAATTCGATTTCAATTTTTTTTATTAGGTCAATTTAACCCCAAAACAACTACAGCGGCCGATCCCAACAATGCCGAATATACAAGTGCATAAAACCTAAGAGCTTGCGCAGAAGCTCCACCAAAGCTCCCAAAGTGCATGCGCTACAAAAGAACAACAAAGCGCATGCGAATTTGGGAGAAACAAAGAATATGGTACAGCTGATAACGGGCAATTAGTGGACCGCTGCGGCTAGTTACACTGAGAGAATTAAATAAAAATAATTATGTTATTTGATGCTGGTACAAGTCCCAACAACTCCTTTAGGCTCAAATGCTCACAAAAGTAACCGCCTCCCACCTGGCCGTTAAGTTTTGATCCATCTGTGTAGATATGAATGGAGCCCCCTGGTCCCGGTGTCCGGGCATCCCATTCCTCCCTCGAGGGGATGATGATTTTGTCGAGGGGATGATGTTCTTAGTCCCACTGCCTCTTCCACCTTGGCGACTCTCCAGTCCGCCGTGGGTGAGTGTGAGTGTGGGATTGCACATCTTGAGCATGGCCAGTATGGTAGCAGGGTCCGCCGGCTTCTCTGTCAGCCATACGCGGGACCCTCCGCCAAAGCTCCTTGGGGATCAGGCCATCTTTGGAGCCGTTGTCAACAACCCCATGATGGTCCTACCCTTAGTAACCTCGGCGAAGGATCTGTTGCTCTGTTGCGTCTGCACCTTTGTCTTCTTCGCTTGGAGGAACTCGACCCTGGAATCTTGCCCCCCCACACCGTTCGGTGGTCCCATAGTGGGCCCCGTTTTGGGGGTCGGTGCCTTGGCATCTCCCCCTACACCGGCGCAGCTCGCCTCCGGACGTTGTCCCTCAGTGGGGAGCTTCGCCATCCCAGCATCTCTTTGGCCTCTGTCTGCCTTGGAGATTGTCGGATCTCATTTCCGGACTGTCTTGGGGAGTTCCGTTCTCCACTATTTTTGTTTATATTTTTATTCAAGTTCATATTTGGACCCACGAGTAGGCGGGAAGGGGTTCGTCCATCATGACATAGCCCGCTTATCATGAAACTGAAGCCGCCTGATTGAAACTGAGGGGTCGGCCGGTCCTCCAGAGTCCGCATATTAACGTCCGTGTACCCCGGAAATGCATCCCTCGGCATATGCTGTTCCACCTTGGATTGGGATGATTTGAGGAAGGGAGTGTTCTTCTCACCGCCCGACTACGATTCGCTAGCGTCCTCTGCAGAGACGTGACCTTACCGGGACCTGTTACCAGCCGCCCTCACGTGGAGAGTATAGTCGCACTACCAGCGGTGTACACAGTTACGGCACATGAACTCATGCGTTTCTCCCCCTGTAGTACCCGTTGGCTGATGGCCAAGGATAAGAACCCGAATAATAAAATTAGATTGTTCATTTTTCGTAGTGTACATTGTTCATTTCTGTTGATTGTGTTCCATATATATAACACGTTGCTGAGAATGATTGCATTGCAAAACTTTTCATCTACCATAGTAAGATGTAAGATATGCGGAAAAAAACTTGTTTGGTACAGACGCTTCATTCTTTTGGCTTTAATTGTTTAATGGTTTGCATCAAAATATTCTGTTTCGTCTTTCGACACCTTAGCGGTCTCTTTCTTAAATTGAAATCTAATTGATCGACAGTAACGAGTCGATGATTGACGGGGATTATTCCAAATTATTGTGTTATCTTTTTGAGTAACCAGTTAGAGACGTACATAGGATGTTACAAATAAGCTTCTGTCATCTGAATCACCATTTGAAAACTTTTGTTTATACCCGCTATGCCCCGTACTTCCATCAAAGCCCCTTTTCCCAATTACAGTTACATTCTGAATCTTTATTTTCAGGAATAGTTTCAATAATGTTGATTTGAAGCTCTATTATACTAGATTCCTTATTGTCTAGTAAGCTCTGTAGTTCGACTTCCGCACCATACAAATACCATCAGGGTAACTGACGGTATCGACTGCAGTCGTTGGTAGTCCTTTAACAAATTGGGAACCCAGCTGAGTTCACGGTTGCTCGCAGCTAGTATGGATTCAGACTTTAAATAGTATTCGTGGCTCGTGGAACACGAAATGGCTGCACGACGATACTGTGGACATTCAGGATTTCCCTCCAGTCGATCTTAAGCATCGGCTTTGTAGGGATGCACAACTGGAATTGGCATCATTTTTCTGAGACTTCATTTGATCAGCTTCTTAACTTTAGTCCGAAATTTTTGAAATATGAATTTGATTTGGATTGCGAGTCTTTTGGAAATTTTGGTTCCTTCTGGCCCTGAATCTATCATGGCGCGGGCTGGAATTTTCTCGCTTTGTTAGCACGAGCGCGGTAGCTCTGGCTTGAAGTGGAAGGCCGCACATCGTATGTTGCCATAAGGATGGTGTTCAGTTACTAAGCGTTTTCGGTAGCTTTATTTTTTCTGTTCTCAATATTGGCATAAATAAAAACAACCACAGTTCGATTTAAATATGTTGATACAATTTAATTAATTGTTTTGGCGTTTCTACAAATGATTTATTTTCATATGTGACTGGGTAGGGTTGACGACCGAATTTGAATAATGAATGATGCTGCGGCTCAACCATTCATGCTGCGGAGCCACCGAGAGATCCCGCGAAACGCTAGCGCATGACGGCAGATGCAGGTGGCCGATCGAATGCACGAGAGCGGGCGACGAGAATAGAGCGGGCACAGCAAACATAAATATAAAGAACGGGACGTCACGAGCTCAATAAATTATTGCCGACCAATTTTCTTTCCCGCGGCTCATGAACGGTAATTCCTTTATGCCGAACCCGTTTGCCAAACTTAAGGACGTACGCAAAAACTCGCTAAAGAGCTGGAAAGGGGTTAACGTATTTGCATGTCGCCACGAGGTCTGTATATGGCGACTTCACCAACAAAATTGAAGGGTGAAGCTCTAACGCTGGCTTTTCGACTACTACCGTCACAGGTCAGTGCTCCTGTGTCTTTAACAGATAGAGCGGCGCCTGACACCACAACCTGGATCCGATCAACTCAGTAGGAATAGCTCCATGAGCCAAGATATCTGCTGGATTTTCCAACGTAGGCACATGTCGCCACTCCATGGAACTCGTCAGATTTTGGATGGTTGACACGCGGTTACCGACAAAAACATTACACTTGGAAGGCTCATCTCGAATCCACGATAACACGGTTGAAGAGTCGCACCAACAAAAATACTTTCCTCTGTAAGCTCCTAGACTGTGAACCTCTGCCATCATTCTCGCCAACAACTCAGCTCCAGCCAGCTCCAACTTCGGCACAGTTAACGTCTTAGGAGGCGATACTCGAGACTTCGCACATCGAAGGCGGCTCTCAGCCCCTGGGGACCTGGAAACTATGTAGACACATGCTCCGTAGGCTTCAATGCTGGCGTCACAAAATCCATGAATCTCCACGAGTGCTCCAAACGTAATGCCAGACGAGGAAATTCTGCACGTTGGGTGTGACTAAAGCTCCGGCACATCTCCTGCCACTCGGTGTAAAAACCCTGAGGTAAGCTTTCATCCCAAGAAAGATGCTCTTGGCACAGCTTCTGCAGGAATATTTTTGCCTTAGTAACAATTGGACCAACAAGGCCCAGAGGATCGAATAACTATTGATGATAGGACAGAATGTCGAGACGGCTCCGAAGTGGACTGAAGAGCAGAAAATGAAAGCAGCTGATGAGTGGAAGGATCCCAAGCAAATCCTAACGTTTTCGTGAAGTTTCAGCCGCCATCAAAAGTTAGATAAGACTCCCGATCCTCTTTAGGCACGCCGTCCAACACGCTAGGGATATCGGAGCACCATTTCCGCAGCTGAAATCCACCCTTGGACAAAAGCGCTGAAATCTGCCCTAAAATGCCAACAACCTCCTCCTTGGAGCTGCCACCAGAAATAAGAACATCGACGTAAAAATCTCGAAGCAAGATTTCGGATCTCACACAACGGTACATCTTGCAAATGTCGCGCAAGTTAGCGCTACCGGATGCGAACGAAAACTCAGCAGGATGTGAAAAAGCTTAGGTTGAATGACCGGCCCATCCATTAATATGTCATTCAGAGAATAACCGGAGATGGTAACAGCGGAACCGCCGAACACCACCCTAAGTTTCGTCGTGGGCTGTCCTTCTTTAGCACACAGTGATGTGGCAGAAAATATTTACAATCTCAATGCAACTCCGGCGGAACCAGGAACATTTGACCTAGGTTAGGATACTCCTTTATAAAGGCCAAATACTGAGCGGGCTGATGAAACAGTTTCCTCTCCAACGACTGGAAACGACGTAGAGCCTGTGAGTACGAATCACCCAATAAACCGGAGTTATGTTTAATTGGTAACCTGACTGTATAGGCACCACCTTTTGAACGCACGAAGTTTTTAACAAAGTGACTCTCGCAATTCAGTTCTTCCTTTGACGCCTTCACAATCGGATCGGTGCAGGTTTCCACTTCCCAAAACTGTCGAAAAAGTTGATCGAGCCGCTCATCTAAAGGCCCCTTTTGGCAGGTCATTCCCGACCGCTCAGCAGCCATGAGAACCTTGCCATTGTCAGGACCTCCGCCTCCACAAATAACCCAACCGAGTTTTTTGGATTGAGGGCAAACCAGGTGACAAATGAATTTGCCCGACACAAAGCAGCTCGTAAAATAATCCAGCTCCAATTAGCAAATCAACTCGCTGCGGCTAAAATCAAACCTTTTGTTTAGCAGCTCCAATGCGACGTCATAATTTTTGTCCGTGAGCTCCAACGATCGAACAGTCTCCAAGGCAGATTCACGAAGGCAGGACCGCACTCATTGAAGGTACTCGACCCGACTGATAAATGGATTTGTGTTCACCATGGTCGAGAACAGTGACCGAAATTCAAGTCACTCCGCGTAACCTCCACTAAAAGTGGGAAGTGGCAGTGGCGGCAAAGCCTGAAAGTTCTGCCAAACGATGCATCGAAAATGGTGGCAGAAGATGCGTTGATCAGCGTCGAACTCGCCGGCAACAAACTGAAGCGCCTCATACTCTCCTGATCCAGGATGAAGCGTGCCTCCCTCGCCGCATCGTTGAAGTTGACGCGCAGATGGTTCCTGAGTTCTGCAACATCCATCTCAGACAGCTCCTTGTGTGTGCTCTTGAAATCCGCAACGATTCCTTCCAATTCGCTGAGCCGTATATTTAACATCGCCTCAGGAAATGTCTCCACTGATTTCAAGGAGGATTAAAATCCTTGAAGATCTTCAAAAAGACAACTGCACTTTGATTCAGGAATACTTTCCTTCCAGGAGAGCCACAAAACATTTATTTTAGTTTGTTTATTTATTGTCAGCTTACCACTGTGCAACTTCTATATAACGCGGTAATATGTGTATGAGCGATTGTAGCACTCTGCAAACAGAGTATGTATGTCAACAGATGCAAATATTTCGCGCACAAATCCCAAACCGAATACTGTTTTTTAATTTGTTTATGTTTATATATTTTAAACCGCGCAGCTAAAATTTTCAATCGAAAATAATTTAACAAATTATTTTCTTATGCACAATCACGTCGGGGTTCATCAAGTGTTCAGTTACCGAGCGTTTTCGGGAGCTATATTCAACGTTCTAAATATTGGCTTTAGTTAAAACAAGCACAGTTCAATTTAGAGATATTTATTTGAAATGTTTTGGATTTGAACAAATGATATATGTATAGATGCGACTGCGAGGGGGTGAAGACCGAATTGGAATACAAACGCGGGAGCGCGGCTTAACGCCGCGAAGCAATCTGCGGAACGATCGAGAGAGCCCGGAGCCCGGAGAGCCCGGAGAGCGAGACAAACGCTAGTACATGACGTCAGATGCAGGTGGCTGATCGAATGCACGAGAGCGGGCGACGCGAACATAAGTATAAAGGAAATTCCAAACTTCTTTCCGGCGGCTGCTTGACCCGACATACTTCCCCCGTTGGAAGATGATCTTTCAACAACTTCATGAAGGGGCAGCAGGCACCATTTGTTGATTACCCGCCTTATAAATCCGGATGCCGTCCTCAGCAGCGCACCCGACACACTCTGTCGCCGTCGTCTTCATCCTCGATGCTACTGCAGCTGGGCGATGGCATCTCGGTAGCCATTTCGTTACCAAAGTCCAAGAGCGGCTTCACATCCACACTGGCTAGCATATGACCTATCACACTAGCCACCACTGTGCAGATCCCGGCAAGACGCTTCTCCATGTGCTGCTCGAAGTGACGACGGTGCCTGTAATATTTTTCCTTCTCGCTGAGCACTTTGCGGAGGCGCTTATTCTTTGGCTCGGAAACAAACCTGCGATGAGACTCCACCTTCACCGGCTCCGTCTGAGGCTGGACGAGCAACTCTGACTGCTCAGCTGCCATGAGGACCTTACCATCGTCAGGGCCTCCGCCTCCTTAAACAATCCAACCAAGCCGAGTTTTTTGGATGGAGGGCAAACCAGGCGACAGATGAATTTGCCCCACGCAAAGCAGCTCTATAAATAATCCAGCTCCAATTAGCAAATCAACTGGCTGAGGCTGTTGAAAATGAGGATCCGCTAGCTCTACATTATCGGGAATTTTCCAAGAGCTGACGTCCAATGCAAAATTGGGCTGAAGGTCCGTGATGTTGGAGGCTACGAACGCAGTTAATTGCACAGAAAACCCATCTGTAGAGAACCCTGCGCCTCCTATACCGGATACAGTCACCGGAGTCCTTATCTTCCGCAGCTGCAGATGGTTCGCCATCCTTGAGGTGACTAGATGCACCTGCGAGCCAGAATTGAGCAGGGCTCGGCAGGGCAGTAGATCTCTGGAGCGGTTCCTAACCAGAATATTGGCAGTGGCTAGCTGCACCACTTCGCCAAACCGATCCTTAGCGACGAGAGAATTGACGGCGGCGGACGCTGAACCAGAAACAGCGACGCTAGATGTGGGAACCGCAGGAGAGGGGTTTTGGTCTTGAGCTGGCGAATTGCCACCAAAATGTAGCAGATTATGATGCCTGCATTGCAATGCCGTGATAGGTGCCCAGATCCAAGGCACTTACGGCATAAATCCAATCCAAAGCGACAAGCTTAAAAACCTTGGACAGGAGTTTATAACGTGAGAATGGCCATCACAGATCATGCATGCGGAAGAGTTTGTGATCACAAATGCAGAGTTACCTGGATGAAAGGGTCTACGTCGTCCTACCGCAAAGTTTGGTGCATGTGATGTCGTCGGCAAATCCATGCTCTCCAAAGTCCGGCATCTTTGCTCAAAAAAACTGGCGATGGACTCCAACGTTGGAATGGAATCCAAGGAAACCGAGTCGGCTTACATTTCCTTCCACTTAGACTGCGTGGCATCATCAACCTTCTGCAACAGCACTTGGATTATGATGGAACTGGCAATCTGCTTCGTCGTGCCCATGCTTGCCAGGGCTCGCATATGCGAATTAAATTTGTTCGAAAGCTCGCGAAGCCTCGTCGCCGATGCGGATTCTACGGCCCTCAGATTCATTATCTCATTAACATGAGCTTGAAAAAGGAGCCTGCGATTACTAAACTTTTTGTTTAGCAGCTCTAATGCGACGTCATAATTTTTGTCCGTGAGCTCCAACGATCGAACAGTCTCCAAGGCAGATTCACGAAGGCAGGACCGCAACCGTTGAAGCTTCTCGACCCGACAGATGAATGGGTTTGTGTCCACCATGGTCGAGAACAGTGACCGAAATTCAAGCCACTCCGCGTAACCTCCACTAAAAGTGGGAAGTGGCAGTGGCGGCAAAGCCTGAAAGGTTCTGCCAAACGATGCATCGAAATTGGTGGCAGAAGATGCGTTGATCAGCGACGAACTCGCCGGCAACAAAATGAAGCGCCTCATAAGCGCGTGCCTCCCTTGCCGCATCGTTGAAGATGCCGCGCAGATCGTTCCTGAGTTCTGCAACATCCATCTCGAACAGCTCCTTGTGTGTGCTCTAAAAATCCGCAACGATTCCCTCCAATTCGCTGAGCCGCACATTTAACATCGCCTCCGGAAGCGTCTTCACTGATTTTAAAGAGGACGACAACCCTTAAGGATCCTCAAAAAGGACAGCCGCCTTTGGCTCAGGAATACTTTCCTTCCCGGAGAGGCACAATCGAAAAACGGATATGTATGAGCGATTGTAGCACTCTGCAAACAGCGTATGTATGTATGCCAACAGATGCTAAAATTTTTCGCACAAATCACAAACCGAATAATGTTTTTTAATTTGTTTATGTTTATATGTTTTAAGCCGCACAGCTCAAATTTTCAACGGAAAATAATTTAACAACTTATTTTCCTATGCACAATCACGTCGGGGTTCAACAAGTGTTCAGTTACCGAGCGTTTTCGGGAGCTATATTCAACGTTATAAATATTGGCTTTAGTAAAAACAAGCACAGTTCAATTTAAAGATATTCATACAATTTATTTGAAATTTTTTGTGTTTATACAAATGATACATGTATAGATGCGACTGCGAGGGGGTGAAGGCCGAATTAGAATACAACCGCGGAGCGATCTGCGGAGCGATCGAGAGAGCCCGGAAGAGAGCGAGACCAACGCTAGTGCATGACGGCAGATGCAGGTGGCCGATCGAATGCACGAGAGCGGGCGACACAAACATAAGTATAAAAGAATGTGACATCACGAACTCAATAAATTATTGCCGGCCAAACTTCTTTCCGGGGGCTGCTTGACCCGACAGAACTCTTATATCAAAACTCCGGCACAAGCCGTAAAAGTCAATTCATTTGTAAAATTGGGTACTTAGCCTCAAGGGCAGTAACAACGGAGTTAGTAACTTCCAGCAAGAAGGAAGAACCCCCTAGGCAACCGCTAGGGACAACCACATTACCCGTACTTGAGGACATCGTCATCAGCAGCGGACCAATAACTACTACTACTACCTAACTTAATTAACTTGTACATATGTGACTGCGAAGGGGTTGAAGACCTAATTAAAATAAAGACGCGGGAGCGCGGCTATACGCTTGATGCTGCGGAGCGACCGAGAGATACCGCGAGAGAGCAAGACAATCGCTAGAGCATGACGGCAGATGCAGGTGGCCGATCGAATGCACGGGAACGGGCGACGCGAACATAAATATAAAAGAAAGTGGCCAAACTTCTTTCCGGCGCACAGTGATCAAGTTGAACACGATTGTCACGTAAAATAAGTAATTTGTGCTGTCCAATATGTAATATAATATAATATATAATATAATATATATATATAATATATAATATAATATATATAATATATATTAACAATATATATTTTATAATATATAAGGCCTGAAAGTCTTTAAAGTGTTTGGTATTGAAATTTAATACTTTCAGATTATTGCATATTATATGTGCATATCATTTGTATCTCATTTTTTTGTATATTGTCCATACTCTTTTATATACTAAGACTATTCTAATTCACCAAAAATATCCAAATTCGGTTAAGAGGCTTTTGCAATATACTCATCAAATGCTTAACAACTTTTTGTAGTAGGACTTGTAGAGCTATAAAATTACCTACAAGTACCTCCAAAGTATGGTATGTTTTTTTTGGTTTATTATACTGTTTTTAAAAAGATATGTAAGTTTCAGCTGCGTATATTTACAATTTAAGATTATATTTGATATAATGTCTGATAACACAGGCCAACAGCAAAAAATCTCCACGCATAATTTTACCTGCTCCATAACCTTTAGGCTCCCCTGAACCAAAGTCCAGAACAAACATAGGTTCTATCACCCACCGTTTAAAACTGTTCTATATTCACCATCTAAACCTGTTTCTATATTCAAAACGTATCTATTGCAGGTTCAGCTTGTTTAGTAAAGCTTTACAGAAGTTGTAGATAGCCATGACTTTTTGAAAATATGAGATTAAAAACTCCAATTTAAATGAAGAAAATATTGTTTAACCACCTATGATAAATTCAATAAAATTATTTCGAGTTATCCCTTAAATCCAAAAATGGGATAACTCGAGTTATCCCAAAAAAGGGATATTTCGAGTTATCCCTTAAATTTTCTTTTCCGTGGAGGAAAAAAAAAGTGGGAAATTGTCGGCCTGTGTAATTTTGGAAAATTTTTAAATTTTTATTTCCATTTATTTTTTATTATATTTTAAAAATTTATTTATAAATGGAAATAATTCCATTCAAGTATTCAATTTACATTAATTTACATAATTTTACACTAATTAAGTATTAAATCAAATGAAAGCTAATTAATTTATCTATACATGTTTTTCTCAAAACTTTTAGATTCGGTTAGTAGTTTTGACGATATAAGCCGACAAACTTAAAAAATTTTAATAATTTCCGTTCACTCACAAGTGAAGAAACAAATTAAAAAAAAAAATTTTTTTAATTTTTGAAATTTGACGCCTTTTTTTGATGTATTAAATTTCAAGTAAATCCGATCACTTTTTCAAAAAATTCCATATTTCCAATTCCAGTCCCCCATATTAGATCCGCCATTTTGAATTTTTTAAGTCCGACATTGGATTCGTGATCAGCGACCCCAAGAACTCCCAAGAAGTGACAAATTTTGTGTCAATGCATGGAGACTTGGGGAAGTTATTTAATTTTTTCCGCACTTCAGTACAAGTTAAACCACTGTGCGGCGGCTGCTTCACCCGACATACTCCCCCCGTTGGAAGATGAGCTTTCAACAGCATCATGAGGCAGCAGGCACAATTTGTTGACTGCCCGCCTTGTAGCTCCGGAAATCGTACTCAGCAGCGCCATCCGACACACTCCGTCATCTCCGACGACCATTTCCTTCACCCTCGCCAGGGGCCACTTCATTGGAGGCAAGTTTTCGTCCTTCACCAGCACGATGTCATTTACTGCTATGCCTTGACCAGGGATGCTCCTTTTAAATCGTTGCATCAGAGTTATATTGTACACCGAGCCCACGACCTTGTAAAAATGATTCCCATTTCTTGTAAAAATAAATAATTATTTTTCTAAGCACAATCACGTCGGGGTTCACCAAATGTTCAATTACTGAGCGTTTTCGGTAGCTTTATTTTTTCTGTTCTAAATATTGCATTTAATAAAAACAACCACAGTTCGATTTAAAGATGTTGTTACAATTTATTTAATTGTTTTGACGTTTCTACAAATTATATATTTACATATGTGACTGAGTAGGGTTGACGACCGATTTAGAATGATGACGCGGGAGCGCGGCTCAACGGTTGATGCTGCGGAGCGACCGAGAGATTCCGCGAGAGAGCGAGACAAACGCTAGCGCATGACGACAGATGCAGGTGGCCGATCGAATGCACGAGAACGGGCGACGAGAATAGAGCGGGAGACGCGAACATAAATATAAAGAAAGTGACGTCACGAGTTCAATAAATTATTGCCGGCCAAACTTCTTTCCGGCGGCTGCTTGACCCGACAGAAGGAGTTTAGCTCACGTCATGTCGGAAATTCCGACTTTTCCGAATTTGTATAGGCTTTGAATATTTAAATATGTAGTAATATAATATTAAACTTGTATGTAGTAGTATAATGTTATTAAATTCAATGTGTGCTACAGCGTGAAAAATCCAGACCGGCGCCGACATTCACCTTATGAATTATAATAGTTATAGTAAATGCCAAGCCAATTGGAAATTTTTGACTTCATCCGATTTGTAAGAGTTTGGGGACATTCACACATACAAATCTTTAATATTAATATTTAAATTAAAAATATGTGATTTTCTGACTCTCATGATAACTTTTCGTTGGTATATTTAAAATAAAATGGTAAAATTCTTTTTTTTATTAATTTTAATGCAGATTGGACGTCTTTATCCCCAAGCAGTTTATTTTCCAATACGGACCTTATATTTGACTTTAAAAATAGAACAGCGTGAGAAGCATAAAACCGCTGAACAAGCAGGAAAAATTACCAATTCGGTGAGTACTTCCATAAAATTTTTGTAAAATCTGACAGCCCTAAAATATTTACAAGCACATTTAAAAATGGAGAAATTTTTATACCCTTGCAGAGGGTATTATAATTTTCGTCAAAAGTGTGCAACGCAGTGAAGGAGACATCTCCGACCCTATAAAGTATATATATTCTTGATCAGGATCACCTCCTGAGTCAATATAAGCATGTCCGCGTGTCTGTCGGTTTCTACGCAGACTAGTCTCTCAGTTTTAAGTTAGTAGACCAATGGGTTCAAAAAATCGAATTTTTTTTCTACATTTTTTGAAAGAACCACATTTCAAAAACATGCTCTTAAATTTTCAGACCAAAATGTAGAATATTTTCAAAGTCATTGGCAAAACAAGAGAGCGCGCCGTAGTGAGTATGAAAGCGTGTCGAAACTTTGAACGCGTTTTTCTCGAAACCAGGTTTTTGAAATTTCGGGGAAGCACTGACTCAAAACTATTCAACCGATTTGGCTTGAAATTTAACCAGTTATTCTACATACACATATCTAAATACCTAACCTTCAAAACATTTAAATTTCTAATAATAAATTGATTTTTTCAAACATTTTATCAACGGAAAAAATTCGATTTTGAGTACCTTTTTTTCAAAACTCCAACATTTATAAAATTTCTCACCTTCTATGTATATTATTGGTTAGTTCATTAGAATAGGGTCTACATAATAATAATTTCTTTGATTTTTTAATTTCTGATGACTATGGAAGGCTGTGTGCTTCCCCGAAACAGCTCACCATTCTTTCGTGACCTCTGCTTCAACAGAAAATACTGTTAATAATTTAAAGTATAATTGAGTCAACTAAATTTTTTTGTACCCTAGAAATTATTTAAATAAACATGTAAAAGTTACAAGACGATTGCATTTTATTTTCTTGTTAAAAAAAATTTCAAAAAATCGTCCAAATTTGGGCCGTCACATTGGTCTACTACCTTAAAGCTATCGAGTTGAAACTTTGCACACTTCCTTCTTTTTTTTAGCAGGTAGTACATAAGTCGGAACGGCCGGGATCGGCCGTCTATATCCTATAGCTGCCATATAACTGATTGATCGGAAATGCCATAACTTTGGTGTTAGGTTAGAGGGTTGGGACTTTCCACACATATTATGTTTGACCAAAATATCTTGTGTACAAAATTTCATAAGGATCGGCCGACTATATCTTGTAGCTGTAATAGAATGATCGGATTTGGCATAACTTTGGTATTTTTTAAGTTAGCCAGATGGGGCTTGGTACAGATTCTATTTTGGGCAAATATTCAGATTTGCTGAATTTCATAAGGATCGGCCGACTATATCCTATAGCTGCCATATAACTGAAAGATCGGAATGGACATAACTTTGGTGTCTTTTAAGCTAGTTAGACAGATGGAACTTTCTACGGATTCTATTTTGGGCAATATAATTCGCCCTGCCAAATTTTATAAGGATCGGCCGACTATATCATATAGACGCCATATATCTGAACGATTGGAAATGGAACAACCTTAACTGCAAGGGTATATCAACTTCGGCTCCGCTCGAAGTTAGCTTTCCTTTTTTGTTATTATTAAAGTTGTTTTCTTACTTCACATTTTTTATCCTCGCAGAGGGTATTATAATTTTGATCGAAACGAAGTCTCCGACCTTAAAGAGTTTATTCTTGATCAGGATCACCTCCTCAGTCGATATAAGAACGTCCGTCAGTCTGTCTGTTTCTTCCCGTACTAGTCTCTCACTTTTGATGTTATCACCGTAAAATTTTACCCAAATCCTTCTTTTCTTTGCACCCAGTATATAAATTGGTTTGAACGAGATCGGTCGACTATATCATATAGCTGTTATGATTGATCGGAAATGGCATAACTTTCGTGTTTTTAAGCTAGAAGATTTTTTTATTCCATTTCCATTTTGGGCAAACTTATCAGATGCACAGTGGGTCCCTGCCAGCGAAGTTTTTTATTAACTCTAGAATAGAAATTTTAAAGAAACTTTGTATTTGCAGTTTTTAACCCAAAATCATCGCTCTACGCTCTAATAGCTGCACACGGAAAGACAGGAAGGGCTGTGGTCAAAATTTTTATTCGAAAATTATTTTGATGGTGACATTCTTATAAGGTCCGATATCGATCCGATATATATATCATAATATAAGCTGCTACCTAACTGCTATATCAACTTCGGCACCTCCCAAAGTTAACTTTCCTTTCGTGTTTTGATCTCGACCCAAAAATTTGTATTTTCTTCGGTCGCTACAAAACTGTCAGCGATTGAGCAGAGTCGAAAATATACTCAAAATTGCTTTTAAGTTAAGCATTGATTAGCTCAATAGACATAGGAGAGCGGTTTTCCGCTGACTCTTTGCTCAAATGGTTCCTAAATAAAATATATATATAATATATAATGGTTCCCATGTTCAAATGGATGCTTTTCAACATAAAGATCAACAAGTCTATATATAATTATTACCACACTGATGTGAGAAACCCTTAGCTACTAGTCTTATATCAGTATAGATTCCCGATGTCATCCCCTCTTCACAGTAACAACCCATTGCAGCCTATAGCGCAATAAGTCGTAGGAAGAATTTACTATCTTCCAAGTATCATATTTAAAATGAGCGTCGGTCTTCCAATCGAGCTTTTAAAATACCATTGCCTTGTGGTTCGTACAACGTCACGAATCCAGCATCCTCCAGTAAAGGTTATTAGATTGCTCGAAAAGTTTTGGATCGAAAAGGCTGTTTGAGAATAGCCAACCATTCGGTATTTCAAGCGCTCCAGTTGTTTGTAATAGATGGTAGAATTAAGCACCTAACCGTTAATCCCGGCTTGGCCGCTGTTTTGGACGGTTCATCGGACTTCAACTACGACCGTTTTCGCCTGATTTTTGTGTCAAATCATGCGGCACGGAAAAATCCAACTTTTTTTTTGTATCCAGCCTTCTACAGATGCTTTAAGGGGGGGTTAGGGTCTGAGCGAGCAAAAAAAGACACATTTTCATGTTTTTTTTTTGAGGATCTGGTAAACATCTATTTATTTAAACTATTTTTAGATTGAAGTATAACATTTGAAGAATGTTTTGTAAAATTTTCAGAAAAAAATAATAAGAACTACGGCAATGGCGACCATTATTAGCAGGCTTCTCGAAAAAAAGTTGCATTGCGGTGCCACTCATATATCGGTTGTAGATTATCTGAAATCAAAAAATCAAAGTTCTTTCGTTAGATAGACATTTTTCCCAGGTAACGCTGGGAGGGTTTATAGAAGTTTCGATTTTAAAATTTTTGGGAACACTTAGAAGTGAAAAACGTGATTTTTGAGGAAAAAAATCGGCTAATTTGTTATTTAAAAAATAGAAATTTAAACAAATTTCTATTTGTTCAAAAGGATCGATTCAGTAGTTTTGAAGTTATGATTGGCACCGACTTTGTAAAAGTGAGTTTTGGGAAAAACGCTTTGAAGTTTTTCTGACCGTTGGCCTGCCTCGGAGATGGTGTTGCTAAAATCGTTGTATCTTTGTTAGTAATGCACCTATCCATCTAAAATTGGGACACAGTATTCTTGAAAGGTTCTTTAATAGGAAAATCAAAAAAAAACATCGAAAAAAAAAATTTTTAAAACCCTAACCCCCCCTTAAAACTGTTTGGTTTAAGACAGACAGAAAACTGTTTGGTTTCTATCTATTCGGAAATGTCACGATGTCAGCTCGATGGTTTTTATGATTTGATAGGTATTCGTGGTCAAAGGTCTTCCGCCGGGTGGATTATCCATGATGTCGTTTTCACTGGCTATGAATATTTCACCGCGTGTCAGACTAATGGTTGGACTAATGGTCGGACTAACACCACTAATCTCACGGAATGTTTCTTTAGCGGATTTACCTTTTAGGAAGAAAATCTTTTTTAATTTCGGTGTTAGTGAACTCCATGTTTACACATGTATAACGTTTCAACGCAAAACAAAACTTGTCATAAATAGAGCGTTTTTTAGGTTATGTCAACACCCTTCAATCGATATATAGTCTTCCTCTATTAATAGTTTTTAAAGCGGCCGAATAAGTAGACGAGGTTCAGTTCAAATTTCAATATTTTATGTTGGTGTTCAATTTAACCCTAAAACCGCAATGCAACATGAGTTAGTGTGCAGCAGCTCTACAAAAAAGCTCCCAAAAGCGCATGCGCTAGAAATACCACTACAGCGCATGCGAACGGGGGAGAAAAAAACAAAAATGCTGATTGTAGTTTCAGTTGGTACAAAGGGTACGGACGGTTGATTAGCCTGCCGGATGAATTTGAGGGGGTTTGAACTAATGGTTCTGGTGGTATCACATGGAGCGATGTCACAGAGGGCATATTGGACAATTGCTCGCTTATACTGAGAAATTTGAAAGCCGAATTTTTCCCAGGTCCAACCCTTTGGGAAGCCAGAGATATGAGCGGCTGCCTAATTGTCGGCTGAGTAGGCAGAAGATTTACTTAATTTCTAACTCAATTTCTAAGCGCATTTCCTACTTTTGGGACTTATTTAGCAGCCAGCCCTTAGGGTATATACCATATACATATATAAGCGGTTGCCAAATTGTCGGCTGAGTAGGCTGAAGATCATAGGCTACAAGTACATCACTAACATCGGATTTCTTACGCTTTGCAGACTCATTTAGCAGCTGAAGACTTCTTAACTGTGAATCAAGCGCCCAAAGTTGGTTATTGATCGATTGAACGATCTCATTTTGTCCTGAACAGCACGAAAACCGTTACAGCAAAAATGGAGCCCATACCTACTAGAAATGGCATCCGAAACTGAGGCATTATTTTTACTGTGGCAGCAGTGGATGGTAGGCTGGGATGAAGAAATTGTCTTTTTACAAGACATAACAGCACAGACAAGCTTGATTAAATAATTGTTATTATTATTTTTTTTTTTAATGGGAGCTTAATGAGAGCGATTAGTGAAAGTTAGTAACAAGTGTAAAATAATTGAGATAAGAATCTTTATTGAACGAAATTAGAAGTAAAGCAAACAAGAAAAAGAAGCAAAGCAGAGCTTGCAAGAATATTAACAAATTTATAAGTTACCTCCAAATATACCAATACCAATATAATCGGTTTACATATTTTATATAAATAATTAAAGTGTTTAATAATGTATAAGTATTTAATTAACAAAAACCGTCCGTTCGCTTTGAGATAAAGAGAGCCATTTATGCTAGTAAATCCGGACTTTCTGGGTTTTGTTTTGCAACGGTTCCTTCTCTGGTTGTCGCGTGTCGTTTTGCACATTTGCGTCGTATAGCTTTGCTTTGTTGGTAAGGGATCAATTACTCTGCTCTATTACTCTATATTTGATTATCCCTTGAGTTTCTTACTATTGTCACTATGGAGCCGAAGTTTATATACCCTTGCAGTTGAGTCGCAGTCCGCTAGGTGGCGACACGCATCTTATATTGTTAGATATATAGCGGATCGTATATAGTCGGACAATCCTTATGAAATTTAACACATCGAATTATTTTGCCCAAAGAAGAATACATGGAAACTCCCATCCTCCTAATTTGAAAAACAACGAAGTTATAGCATTTCCGATCAATCAGTTATATGGCAGCTATAGGATATAGACGACCGATCCTTATAAAATTTGGCGGATCGTTTAAGTTTGGTCAAAAGTGAGCAACGCAGTGAAGGAGACATCTCCGACCCTATAAAGTATATATATTCTTGATCAGGATTGCCTCCTTAGTCGATATGAGCATGTCCGTCTGTCTGTCTCTCCGTCTGTCTGTCGGTTTCTACGCCAACTAGTCTTTCAGTTTTAAAGCTATAGAGTTGAAACTTTGCACACACCCTTCTTTCTGTTGCAGGCAGTATATAAGTCGGAACGGCCGGGATCGGTCGACTATATCCTATAGCTGCCATATAACTGATTGATCGGAAATGCTATAACTTCGTTGTTTTTCAAGTTAGAAGGATGGGAGTTTCAATGGATTCTTCTTTGGGCAAAATAATTCGATGTGTTAAATTTCATAAGGATTGTCCGACTATATACGATCCACTATATATCTAACAATATAAGATGCGTGTCGCCACCTAGTGGACTGCGACTCAACTGCAAGGGTATATAAACTTCGGCTCCGCCCGAAGATAGCTTTCCTTTCTTGTTTTTTCCTATCTTTAATTTAAGCCACATCATTTTTTGACATCTGCAACCCACCACACTTTCCTGTTTTTACCACACACAGCGCACAACATACTAATCAGAGCCATACATTACCTAATAGTTCTATTATAATAATACAATCTAATGGTAACGAAAAAACTTTGGGGGTAAAATTCGGGGATATTACAAAAAATTTAATTTCTTTAAAATCTTTATTATTTTGTTTTAGAGTTTGGAAGCATCAAATTGTGGAAGAGGAAATCATGGAAACCCTTCATCGGTAAATCCCATTAAAGCAACGCCTCCCATGTGGCGATGCTCCAAGGTTATGCAACTGCAACGAGAAGTTCATCCCACGATTTTAAGTTCTTTAGAAGGAATAGTGGACCAAATGGTTTGGTTTCGAGAAAGCTGGACTGAGGAAGTTCTTCGACAACTGCGTCAAGGCCTAATAAAATGCTATGCGATTGCATTTGAGAACAGAAATACAGTTATTCAAGCCACTATCACCCCTCATACCTTACATTTTGTTAAAAAGCTCGGATCCACATTTGGCATTGGAATAGAGAATGTACCAGGATCTGTGACATCATCAATATCTAATTCTGCAGCTTCAGAATCTCTTGCACGGCGAGCGCAAGTTACATTTCAGGATCCGGTTTTCCAAAAAATGAAAGAGCAATTCACCAGTGACTTTGATTTTTCTAAGCCAGGAGCTATGAAACTGCACAATTTAATATCAAAATTAAAAACATGGATAAAAGTTTTGGAAACAAAAGTTAAGAAACTACCAACATCATTTTTAATCGAAGACAAGTGCAGATTTTTATCAAATTTTAGTCAAAAAACAGCTGAAGTGGAACTTCCCGGAGAATTACTAATACCATCGTCTTCTCATTATTATGTAAGAATCGCCAGATTCATGCCAAGAGTGGAAATTGTACAAAAAAATAATACCGCTGCAAGACGGTTATATATCAGAGGCACGAACGGAAAAATATACCCTTATCTAGTTGTTTTAGATTCCGGTTTGGGCGATGCTCGTCGAGAAGAACGAGTATTGCAATTAAAAAGAATGTTAAACTATTATTTGGAAAAACAAAAAGAAACAAGCCGTCGATTTTTAAATATAACAGTACCCCGTGTAGTACCCATATCCCCCCAAATGCGTCTGGCTGAAGACAACCCCAACAGCGCTTCATTACTAAAAATTTTTAAAAAATGTTGCCAAAAATTGCCAAAAAATGCAGACTATGATACGCCTGTCGTTAAATACTATGAACGTCTTTCTGAAGTTCAGGCTCGAGGATCCCAAACTACACATTCAATATTAAGGGAAATATTTACCGAAATTCAAAGGGAAATGGTACCTAAAACATTACTTAAACTTTGGGCCCTAAAAACGTTTTTTGCGGCTACTGACTTTTGGCATTTCCGAAAAATAGTAAGTATACTTTTAACCAAAAATGTTTACATTTATAAAGCGTATGTAGGTCAGTTAGGTCGGTAGGTAAATCAGTTAAAGTTGGGCTGAAAGATGTTAGATTGGGTGTGATCGTAATGCCGGGTGTGACTATTTGTAATATCAAATATTTTAGACGTGGCATACGGATTCGTCACCGGTATTTTACCACGTCAAGAATTTTATTTTTCATTAGTTTTTTTTTTTGTTGTATATGTAGATCGTTAATATTAAAACTTTATTTTTGTAATTTTGGACTGCTTTTCATTTTTTTAATTTTATTTAAATAATGACTTAAGTAAGAATTTATAAGAAAATAAAATAACCCTTTCCCTAACAGCTAATTCACACAGCCGGAAAGAATCTTTCAAATATAAATACAAAACTCAGGGGGTCGAGTGCCTCACTGCAATCAAGAGTTGTTCGTGTCCCTGATTGTGTTGGATCTCCTTGCCGGAGTGCGAATGTAAATGTACTAATCATGGCAATCATGGAAATCAAGGATTAAAAGTCCTTCACTACTTCGAAAACCCCCCAAAAAAGGGAAAGGAATGATACGGGTGGGCAAACTTAGCAACCTTTTCCACCTCCAGAAAAAAAACACTTACCCTAGAGCAATGGCAATGCAATGCTACAAAAATAGCGATAATCGCACGTAAATCATCCCAAGAAGATGCACTAAACGGCGAAGGTGTATGGGATACAATACAAGTTCTAAATAAATGTACCTGGATTCTGCCAGGGACTGATCGGGTTGACCAGGCGCTCGCTGTGATCAGGCTGGAGTTGATGTGAGATACTTAAAGTCCTGGGTTGGTTCTCCTCAAGTACAAATTGTACGGGGTTTCGCCTGATTCCGTATCGTCCGATCCTACTTGTGCGTCCGTTTGACGGGAGCAAAACTCGAAGTAGGTTGGAAAACGCGGTTCCTACTTATGGTCCGTTTCACGTGAGCAACACTCGAAGTAGGTTGGGTTACACGGGTTCTACTTGTGGTCCGTTTCACGGGAGCAACACTCGAAGTAGATTAGATACCGAAGGTCTTCTTGTGGTCCGTTATACACAGGAGCCCTTCGAAGTAGGTTCGATGACGAAAGTTCTATTTGTGGTCCGTTTACACAGGTGCCACTCGAAGTACAGTGGATCGCAGCTTATTTCGTGCAGGTGAATAAAAAATGTTTAAGTTGTTATTGCAGCTAAACTAATAGGGAGATTTTAAAAATTTAAACGCAATATTTTCATTTGGGATATTAACATATTTAATTTATTTAACCAAATTAACAGTCAATTTTAAGGCCGCAGCTTATTTCGTGCAGCATATTTATATACCAAAAAAGAAAGGAAAGCTAACTTCGGGCGGAGCCGAAGTTGATATACCCTTGCAGTTCAGTCGCAGTCCGCTAGGTGGCGCCACGCATCTTATATTATTAGATATATAGCGGATCGTAAATAGTCGGCCGATCCTTATGAAATTTGACAGATCGGATTGTTTTTCCCAAAATAGAATCTGTACCAAATCCCATCTTTCTAACTTAAAACACCAAAGTTATGCCAATTTCGATCGTTGTATGACAGCTATAGGATATAGTCGGCCGATCCTTATAAAATTTTGTACATAAGATATTTTGGTCAAACATAACATGTGTGGAAAGTCCCAACCCCCTAACTTAAAAAACACCAAAGTTATGGCATTTCCGATCAATCAGTTATATGGCAGCTATAGGATATAGTTGGCCGATCCCGGCCGTTCCGACTTATGTACTGCCTGCAACAGAAAGAAGGGTGTGTGCAAAGTTTCAACTCTATAGCTTTAAAACTGAGAGACTAGTTTGCGTAGAAACAGACAGACAGACAGACGGACAGACGGACAGACGAACATGCTCATATCGATTCAGGAGGTGATCCTGATCAAGAATATATATACTTTATAGGGTCGGAGATGTCTCCTTCACTGCGTTGCACACTTTCGACCAAAATTATAATACCCTCTGCAAGGGTATAAAAATGAGAGAACTGCAGTACAGAAATTCATGTCACTGCCTTTTTTAAAAATAATGAAGACAAACGAAATTTTTTTAAAGAAACTCATTGTCGCGCCCACAGAGGACTAGACGAAAACTACAAACAAATAACTAGAATTTACTTTACTTACTACTAAAAATGATACGAAAATTGAAAGGCATATAAAAAAAATTGTTCAATCCTTAACCAAAACAAAAATTGCAGACATCGTACAGAAATTCTCATTGGCGAATCGCCTATACCTCCTAAGAAGGTAATGCAAATCTGCCAAAATTTCTTAAGAAACGGTCGACTATATCCTATAGCTTCCATCTAACTGAAAGATCGGAAATGGCACAACACTGCTAATTTTTAAGATTCTTTGGGCTGTTTCAAAAAATTGTATTAGAAAATGCATATTATGGTAAAATTTTTAGAAATAATATTGTTTAGTTACCGAGCGATTTCGGGAGCTTTATGTTTGTGTTCTCAATAAAGGCCTTAATAATAACAAGCACAGTTCGATTTATAGATATTGATACAATTTATTTAATTGTTTTGGGGTTTCTACAATTGATATATGTGACTGAGTAGGGTTGACGACCGAATTAGAATAATGACGCGGGAGCGCGGCTCAACGCTTGATGCTGCGGAGCGACCGAAAGATCCCGCGAGAGAGCGAGACAAACGCTAGCGCATGACGGTAGATGCAGGTGGCCGATCGAATGCACGAGAGCGGGCAACGAGAATAGAGCGGGAGACGCGAACATAAATATAAAGAAAGTAACGTCACGAATTCAATAAATTATTGCTGGCCAAACTTCTTTCCGGCGGCTGCTTGACCCGACATACTCCCCCCGTTGGAAGATGGGCTTTCAACAGCATCATGAACAATTGTTGACTGCCCGCCTTGTAGCTCCGGACGCCGCCGTCAGCAGCGCCACCCTGACACACTCCGTCAACACCGACGACCATTTCCATTAGCCTCGCCTGGGGCCACTTCATTGGAGGCAAGTTTTTATGTCATTTACTGCTATGCCTTGACCAAGGATGCGCCATTTGGATCGTTGCTACAACAGGGTTAAATACTTTTCCTACCATCTGGACCAGAA
This sequence comes from Drosophila ananassae, assembly GCF_017639315.1. NCBI lineage: Eukaryota > Metazoa > Arthropoda > Insecta > Diptera > Drosophilidae > Drosophila > Drosophila ananassae. The sequence continues at coordinate 19,937,924 of NC_057929.1, read as the reverse complement.
ACGCTGCTGAAGAAAGACGACGCGTTGTCAAGCATCTAGCCGATTTATTTTAAGTTTTGTCAGGTCTGGCTCACTGAAACTAGAAGGAGGCCCTCCGTGCAAAAAATGATAAGCCTCTAATTCATCACTGCAGCAATATTGTAGACCAGCGTCTGCAAATCGTCGGCCTTTAGTACAGCCGAGCCCACGACCCTGTAAAAATGATACTTGGCGGTCTTAACAGCAGCTTCCCACAAGCCGCCAAAGTGGGGAGAACGGGGAGGGATAAACTTCCACTCAATGGACTCTGGAAGGCAAAAATCCAAGACATCTCTCTGGTGCTCGTTGCTAAGAAATAGTCTCTTTAATTCGCTCAACTGATTTTTGGCTCCAACGAAAGCGAATTAAAGAGACTATTTCTTAGCAACGAGCACCAGAGAGCTGTCTTGGATTTTTGCCTTTGGCAACTGATTTTTGGCTTCTTCTTGATTGAAATAAACCTCCGCAGTGCATGCAGAAAGGCGGCGGTGGACAGATCCCTCCTCTAAACTGACCAGCTCTAAATGGACGGCCTTTGTCGTGAAACAAATGAAGACGCTAATGTAACATTTTATGGGAGCCTTGTTGCGCACCTCCGACTTAAAGAAGAAAGGACCGCAAAAATCGAAGCCGGTTACGTCGAAGACGTAACTCTCCCGAAGACGTCCACTCTCTTCTTCGGAAGATCGCCCATTACATGCTCCAACAAACGAGGTTTCGTCCGAAAGCATCTCAGACATTTATTTACAAGCTAAGGATTATGCTTCGCGTTACCGGATGGCTCCTGGGAAAAATTACTGGGTGACTACCATCGTAATCCAAGGATGAATTCTTGAGAGGCCCATCTACTTGAAGCAATCCAAACTGATCCAAAAAAGGGGATAACGAAGCCAGCGAACTGGAAGAGGCAACCATTCCCTTTGTCTGCAACGTCCTTATTTCATCACCCAAATGAGCGCGCTGAACTGCCCACAAAAGCATGCGAGCCCCGCCTTGAGATCATGAACGGTAATTCTTTTAAGCCGAACTCGACTGCCAAACTTATAGACGTACGCAAACACTCGCTGAAGAGCTGGAAAGGAGGCTTTATTGATGGCGTCACAAAATCCTCCTGTGTCTTTAACAGATAGGGCGGCCCCTGGCACCATAACCTGGATCCGATCAACGCATTAGGAAGGGCTCCACAAGACAAGATATCTGCTGGATTTTCCAACGTAGGCTCATATCGCCACTCCATGGAACTCGTCAGATTTTGGATGGTTGGCACGCGGTTAGCGACAAAAACATTAAACCTGGCAGGCTCGTCTCGAATCCACGATAACACGGTTGAAGAGTCGCACCAACAAAAATACTTTCCTCTGTAAGCACCTAGATTGTGAACCTCTGCCATCATTCTCGCCAACAACTCAGCTCCAGCCAGCTCCAACTTCGGCACAGTTAACGTCTTAGGAGGCGATACTCGAGACTTCGCACATCGAAGGCGGCTCTCAGCCCCTGGGGACCTGGAAACTATGTAGACACATGCTCCGTAGGCTTCAATGCTGGCGTCACAAAATCCATGAATCTCCACGAGTGCTCCAAACGTAATTCCAGACGAGGAAATTCTGCACGTTGGGTGTGACTAAAGCTCCGGCACATCTCCTGCCACTCGGTGTAAAAACCCTGAGGTAAGCTTTCATCCCAAGAAAGATGCTCTTGGCACAGCTTCTGCAGGAATATTTTTGCCTTAGTAACAATTGGACCAACAAGGCCCAGAGGATCGAATAACTATTGATGATAGGACAGAATGTCGAGACGGCTCCGAAGTGGACTGAAGAGCAGAAAATGAAAGCAGCTGATGAGTGGAAGGATCCCAAGCAAATCCTAACGTTTTCGTGAAGTTTCAGCCGCCATCAAAAGTTAGATAAGACTCCCGATCCTCTTTAGGCACGCCGTCCAACACGCTAGGGATATTGGAGCACCATTTCCGCAGCTGAAATCCACCCTTGGACAAAAGCGCTGAAATCTGCCCTAAAATGCCAACAACCTCCTCCTTGGAGCTGCCACCAGAAATAAGAACATCGACGTAAAAATCTCGAAGCAAGATTTCGGATCTCACACAACGGTACATCTTGCAAATGTCGCGCAAGTTAGCGCTACCGGATGCGAACGAAAACTCAGCAGGATGTGAAAAAGCTTAGGTTGAATGACCGGCCCATCCATTAATATGTCATTCAGAGAATAACCGGAGATGGTAACAGCGGAACCGCCGAACACCACCCTAAGTTTCGTCGTGGGCTGTCCTTCTTTAGCACACAGTGATGTGGCAGAAAATATTTACAATCTCAATGCAACTCCGGCGGAACCAGGAACATTTGACCTAGGTTAGGATACTCCTTTATAAAGGCCAAATACTGAGCGGGCTGATGAAACAGTTTCCTCTCCAACGACTGGAAACGACGTAGAGCCTGTGAGTACGAATCACCCAATAAACCGGAGTTATGTTTAATTGGTAACCTGACTGTATAGGCACCACCTTTTAAACGCACGAAGTTTTTAACAAAGTGACTCTCGCAATTCAGTTCTTCCTTTGACGCCTTCACAATCGGATCGGTGCAGGTTTCCACTTCCCAAAACTGTCGAAAAAGTTGATCGAGCCGCTCATCTAAAGGCCCCTTTTGGCAGGTCATTCCCGACCGCTCAGCAGCCATGAGAACCTTGCCATTGTCAGGACCTCCGCCTCCACAAATAACCCAACCGAGTTTTTTGGATTGAGGGCAAACCAGGTGACAAATGAATTTTCCCGACACAAAGCAGCTCGTAAAATAATCCAGCTCCAATTAGCAAATCAACTCGCTGCGGCTGGTGAAAATGAGGATCTGCTAGCTTTACATTGGCGGGAATTTTCCAAGAGCTGACGTCCAATGCAAAATTGGGCTGAAGGTCAGTGATTTTGGAGGCTACGATCTCAGTTACTTGCGCCGAGTAGTCAGAGCATTGGGATTGCAAGCTAACTTGCACAGAAAACCCATCGGTAAAAAACCCTGCGTCACCTATACCGGATACAGAAACAGGAGACCTTATCTTCCGCAGCTGCAGCTGGTTCGCCATCCTTGAGGTGACTAGGTGCATCTGCGAACCAGAATCGAGCAGCGCTGGTCAGGGCAGTAGAACTCCGGAGCGGTTTCTGACCAAGATATTGGCAGTGGCTAGCAGCATCAAATCATCAAAACGATCCTTGGCTACAAGAGAATAGATCAATCTCCTGATTGATCGAAAATGCTATAATTTTGTTGTTTTTTAAGTTAGGAAAGTGAAGGAAATGGTCTGAGAAAGATAAAATCACTAAATAATATAAATATAGTATATATAGTATTTTATAATATTATAATATATGTATATATAGTATAATATATAGTATTTTATTATATTTCTGAGTACACCTAACTAATGCACAGTACTATTGTACTAGAAATGAATGAATTCATGCAGATGTCTAAATTTAATCTATAGTTCTCACTGAAGATATTACGCTTTGGAACTTGAAGGCCATAAATATTGTACCGCTATCAATCGTGCTCGAAAGCTCCAGTCACAATATATATTTATAGATTAAATTTATCCCCAAATCAGAGGCCGCTCAGAAAGTGCATTTAATCATTTTGGACGCAGAAGCTCTTACGATGCTCCTTTATATGTAATTCTTTCGATTCTCTTTCGATTTCAGATCTCCTATATGTAATAATAATTAACTTTTTTTTTATTTATTTTTAGCTTACGCTGCAATTGGCCTTGGCTTATCTTTGTGAGCATGCGCTAAATTTAACACGCCTTAACACCGATATGATTTACCTTCACCAGGATTCCGGACTTATGAATGTTTCCTATTTTAAGTTTGATGTAAATGATGATAAAGGTCAGCTTAATCAACGTCGCCCCGTACCGTTTCGTCTGACCCCAAATATTGATGAATTTATTACACCTATTGGAATAACGGGGCCCCTATCTGCAGCAATTGTAGCTACAGCGCGATGTTTTATTCAACCAAATTATAAGCTTTGTTCTATACTACAAACTATTTTAAGAGATGAATTTATAGCCTTGCAGAAAAAAGGATTGAGAGAACCTAAGTTGGCAGATGGAATAGAAGACCGCTACTGTGAAGCAAATTCTATGGACCGAACTGTAAACGTAGTTAATTCTGCCGTGGATATAATAATGGCACGATTCAATAAAATTTCATATTTTGATAGCATTGAAAATAAAAAAATATCAATGCTTATACAATCTGCAACAAACATCGATAATCTGTGTCGAATGGACCCGGCTTGGCATCCTTGGCTGTAATTAATATATACCTAAGTATGTCGTGTACATATATTAATAAAAAAAAATAAACAGTTTCAAAAGAAAAAATTAATTAACATAATTTATTAATTTATTTAAAAATTAGACCAGTTTTTAGTGTTTCTTTTAAATAATATTCGGTGCCACCTAGTGGCTAGACAGAAAATGGGTATGTTGTGCCAGCAGAGCTGGTTTCTTCTTTTTTCTTTGATGTTCAGTTTACATCTAGCCAAAGATTATACAATACATAGATCGGACATCAGGTCCCAAGACGGTCCGAATTTTCTGTGGAGCTTGTTGATGAGATGGTTCGCAACGTGCAAACGAATATATTTTTAGAGCTTTTTTATATGTATGTAAAGAAAAATGTTTGCCTTTGTATGTACAGCTATGTTCATTAAAATAGCAGTGCAACCGAATCGAAAATATATAACTGTTTTATTGTAATTTTTCAAGTCTCTTCCTGAACTTTAAATATTTTTCTAATAAATTGAAAATAGAGATTGAGAAAACCCAAAAACGTAATTAGATTTAGTCATTTTTTGTCTTTTATTCATATATATTTGCACCAATTCATGAACTTTTTATTTTAATACGGGGACTGTGCTGGCCATACTCTACTACCATACATACTCGTCTCGTCTTGGCTAAACCATTTCTTGACCAGTTTTCATGTGTGTTAGGGATCATTGTCCTGCTGAAATATCTATTTTGAGGGCATATCCTCCGCAGAACAGGGCAGGATGACGTTTTTTTTATACATCTACATAAACGTGCTGGCCCATGATCCCATCGGACATATTTATGGGGCCCACACCGCAAGGCGAGAAGCACCAATCTTACTAAGATTGTACCTACCCTTAAGTGTACCCTTAAGTGTGTTTAGTGTTTAGTTTGGGTGTTATTCGGTGTTTGGAGATGTACTGACATATTATATTAAACCTATTTCGACAAATAACACTTGTTTGAACTCATCTGTCAACAGATATTTCGGCAGTGGTCAATCCAAGTGGATTGTGATTTTTGGCCGAACGACCTTATGTGTTCAATTATTGTGGCCAAGAGTGTAAAGATGCTGGTTCAATAAATTATTTTTGAAAGTTCAAATCCGTGCTGTATGAGAAATTTGTAATTTTATTTTTTTTTGAGAATTGACATACCGAGCGTTTTCAGGAGCTTTATTTAATGTTCTAAATATTGCCTTTATTAAAAACAAGCAAAGTCGATTTATAAGCATTAACACAATATTTAATTGTTTTGGGTTTATACAAATGATATATGTAAGTTAACTGAAGTTAACCGCGCAAAGGCAATGTCCGATTACTTAAGAGCTGGCTCTGGCCAAACTGCTGACACAGCGTCTGGCCGGATGCCCGTGCATATCCGGCGAAAACTGCATATTTGCGTGGCCGCTATGAAATATATTTTTTTAGCTTTAAGTTTCAGTTTATGTTTGAGCTTCATACATTAAGGGGTTATATACAGTCAGGATTTTCAAAAAATCGATTTTTTTTTTTTGCATTTTCTTAAAGAATATATATTTCTCTGTTGTGAAAAAAATTTTTATGAAGATTCGAGAAATATTTCCCAAGTTACAGACAAAACTAGAAAAAATTTTTAACTCAATGTAAACTGTTTGTGAAACTTTAAAATCGTTTTTCTCAAAACTATGTTTCTCAAATCGGTGAACACGATTTCTCGAAAACCACTGAACCGATTTAGCTCTAATTTTCACACAAAATTAATAACTACTTTTTGCTGTCTTTAATCGAAGATCTTTTAAATAAAATTAAAATTATAATTTAAATCAACATTTGAAGTCGATTTTTTTTCCATAAAAATGACCTTTTTTTTGGGAAGCTGCCATTTTGTCAAAAAGTGATATTTTTTTAATTCCTTCGATTAAGGACTACATTTTTTAATATACTAAAAGAATCTTTTTGAATTTTTGATTTGAGATGATTCTGCAAATAGTTATTATGTTCACCGCGAGACACTTTTTTTTCGAAGACCATTGGGAGATAAGCTGCAGAGGCCAAAGGAAATAATATTTTTACAGATATAATATATTTTTTTAAACTTTAAAATATGTAAAATAACATAGAAAAAATTCAACTTTAATAAATAAATATTTCCTTGAAAAAAAAAAATACCCAAAAACTGCATTTTTTTGACCGCCTGACTGTATATAACCCCTTAAAGAACTCTTATATCAAAACTCCGGCACAAGCCGTAAAAGTCAATTCATTTGTAAAATTGGTTACTTAGCCTCAAGGGCAGTAACAACGGAGTTAGTAACCATAATTTCCAGCAAGAAGGATGAACATCTAGGCAACCGCCAGGGACAACCACATTACCCGTACTTGAGGACATCGTCATCAGCAACGGGCCAATAACTACTACTACTACCTAACTTAATTAACTGGCGCCCATCGTTAAATCATGTAAGTGATCACTTTCACCCATAAATCCTTCACGTCTGCATTAGTTTTTTTAAATAAAAAACTGCCAGCTAAAAAACTGCAGCCCCTTTAACTTGTTTTACATTAGTTAATTTCCATTAATTGGCTGACGGTTTAGCATTGTATTTTTATATAATTTTTTTATAAACCATTTTCTGGGACATATGTATTTACTTCCCAATATTGTTTGCATTTTTTTTTTTTTCTGTATGAATAAATACACATTTTTTTAAAACAACACAAAGTTGCAGAATACGAAAGAGTCACTAACTCAAAAATTTAATTTCCAATCCAAAATAATTCATATAATTGGATGCATTTAATTCAGCTTTTATATGTCTCTTTTGTTACACAAGAATTCTTTGTATTAGCTGCGCAGTGTTGGTTATTTATTTTTCTTTTCCGTTTTGTTTCCCCACTTCATTTTCGGGAATACGATACGGTCGCGCATGCAGTGTGTTGCACTTTATTTTTATTTTTCTTTGTTATGACAAACGCAGGAGGCTGAGTTTCCCAGTCGGACTTTTCGGTGCTAGCAGCGTTTCGGTGCATTCCGGCAGGCATCTTTCGTACCTTGTTCTCACCCACCCCGAGTTGAGAGAGGAAATTTGTTCTCTCAACATAGATTTTGCTCTCAAAAAACTGGACTTAGAAAATTTTCGTCTCGCTTGGGACTTAGAAAAATTTATGCGTGGGACTTTTAACTTAGAAAAAATTATTTCATGAAAAATTTAACGTATATTATTTAAGTTTACCAATTTATGTTCCATAATAATTTTATTGAAGTACAAAATTTAAACATAGCTCAATATTTAATGAAAAATATTATTCATATAAGGAATTTATTTTTTACATTAACTGAGGGCAGTGTGCGTTTTGTGCAGCGTTTTTATGCTAAATCAACCCAAATCGAAACGGTCACATAGGGTTGTTCATAGTGAGTCGCATTGGTTTATTATTGTGAAATGGTAAGTTTACTGCTCTGTTCATTCAATTATTCCTATTTTATTGTGTTGATAATGATGAATAAACGTTATTTTATTAAACAAATATTTTCAGTTCTGGCTTTACTAGAAATTTGGACGTCTCAATATCTTTATTTGTAAGAATCTTAAATAATTAGTTTTTCTTTTTAATTTATTTTCAGCTTTTTGTTATTTCTTTTTATATCTTTTCAGTTTTATGTATTAAGATTAATAAATAATAAAAATAATGAATAATAAATAAATATGACAAACAACGCATTTCGAATTTAGTAAAAATCAATGGGCATGGTTGGGAAAAACAAAAAGAAAAACCAAAAGCAAGGGAAATTTTTTTTCAACCAGAATTTCCCTGGGTGAGATTTCACGCCGATCTCCCCTAGCCGGTAAGCTTGCGGGTAGGGAAGACCCGCCTTCTTTTTCCGATCGCCAAGCATATTGATACTCGCTCCGCTGGGTGAGAAAATCGGCCACGCCAATGTAAATCGGAATGATGGTTTTCCGCAGATGGGAGTGCGCCGCGCACTCCATTTCCTACCGCGGGATGCGCGTTTGGCGAGCGCCAGGCACGACTGGGTGCGCAGTCGCGGGCCACTTCGTTCCCCGCTTTCTCTTATAACAATCGAGCGCAGCCGTGGAGGCCCGCCCGGGACCGTTACGTTCCACGGTGATTCCTCCTTCTCCTTCTTTCGTGCGCGACGCTGTGCTGGTTCCTCTGCCCCCGCTGCTGCCCCCGCATGCCGTCCGTGCTCGACGCCTTTCTTCTCTTCCGTTCTTTCTAAACACCGACGCGCTGGCCCATCCGACGCCGCCGTGCTAGCTTGCCTGTTCCGCCCCCGCTGCTGCCCCTCTTGCCACCTGTCTTGGCGTGTGGGAGATCTAATCTCCTCACACTTCCCCCTTCTTCGGGAACGACATGTCCGTCTGTCTGTTTCTACGCAAACTAGTCTCTCAGTTATAGAGCTACCGAGTTGAAACTTTGAGTTGAACTGAAACTGAGTTGAATCCTTCTTTCCTTTGCAGGCAGTATATAAGTCGGAACGGCCGGGATGGGTCGACTATAACCTATAGCTGCCATATAACTGATTGACCGGAAATGCGATAACTTTGGTGTTTTTTAAGTTAGAGGGTTGGTACTTTCCATGTTATGTTTGACCAAAATATCTTATGTACAAAATTTCATAAGGATCGGCCGACTATATCCTATAGCTGTCATAGAACGATCGAAATTGGCCTAACTTTGGTGTTTTTTAAGTAAGAAATTACCATATTTCAATATATGGTAAAATTTGATCGATTTCTTCTCTTAGGTGTACCGCGGAAACTGTGGGTGATAGAACCTATCTTTGTTCTGGACTTTGATTCAGGGGAGCTTAAAGGTTATGGAGCAGGTAAAATTATGCGTGGAGATTTTTTGCTGTTGGCCTGTGTTATTGGTAAAAAGAAATTTTGGCGAATAATAAATTTTTACCACTTTTATAACACTTTGAACTCAGAGGTGACAAACAAACACATTATAACAAACATATAGTCTATGATATAGAAGATGATATAGAGTTAAAAAGCAGTTTATATTTAGATATATATCGATATCGAGGCTAGTAAATAAATTATCTGTATAAAGTTCCAACCTTCCATCTTAGGTTAGGTTAAGGCAGCGATGTGATGACCTAAAAATCCCCACATCTACTTGAGCCGCTAGGGCTCCTTGTGTTACTGCAAAGGCCAGGGATACAACAAACTATCTTCCTTTCTACCCGGAGTGTGCGTGGTCCCAACCAGCTCTCCTGATGAAGGCTACCAGGTCGCGCGGAGAGATCTTTGTGAGATCGCTGAGGTCTGCCAGTTCAGCGGATGCAAAGAGCTTTAGTCTGCTACGCCCAAAAGTCGGGCAATGGCATAGGCTCCTACAGTAGTAGTTGTGAGGCACTGAAAGACTGGGTGTGCGTCTATTAGCAAGTGCCCGGTAATTGTCTTTATGGAGGTTACTCCATTTTTTAAAGTACCTAAGAAGGTGCCTGAAGTCTAGGGTGTCGCTGATTGTGACTGTCTGTGATTCAGACCTCTGCCATGCGCTGCGTCCTCCTAAATTTTTCTTTGCATATGGAGTTATCCAGGACAGGCCACCAGACTACCGCCGTGTATAACCACCTGACTATCTTAGGGGTCTTCCTCATTTTAGGCCTGCTCATTGGCCGCTTTATTTGCCCTATCTACGGTGTTGAGATTCTAGTCCAGCTTCCTGTCTAGAGTTATTCCTTTGTAAACAGAACGAGCTCTGTCTTGGACGGATTAACTCCGAGCCCGTTTTTATGAGCCCATGCTGAGAACATCGTCCACGTACGATAATTCGCATACAAAAATTATGCAGGCTCCACCTTCTAGGGACAGCAGTAGCCCAGTCGTGCCTGGCGCTCGCCAAACCCGCATCCCGCGGTAGGAAATGAAGTGCGCGGCGCACTCCCATCTGCGGAAAACCATCATTCCGATTTACATTGGCGTGGCCGCTTTTCTCACCCAGCGGAGCGAGTATCAATATGCTTGGCGATCGGAAAAAGAAGGTGGTTCTCCCCTACTCGCAAGCTTACCGGTTAGGGGAGATCGGCGCGAAATCTCACCCAGGGAAATTCTGGTTGAATAAAAAAGCAAAAAGCTTTGCTTTCGGTTTCTTTTTTTGTTTTTCCCAACCAGGCCCATTGCTATTTTTACTAAATTCGAAGTGCGTTGTTTGTCATATTTATTTATTATTTACTAATCTTAAGGGGGCAGGATGGTTTCAGAGGCTGAAAAATAGCAGATGCGATTTTTTTTTATGTCTGAGTAAATATATCAATTCAATTTTTTTACACGATTAATGGCTATATTTCGATGATGAACGAAACCATTTTGAAAAATATGCGATTTTTTGGCGCGGTTGTAAAGTCGCAGGTACCATTTTTACATAAAAATCCGCCCATTATTGCCCGTAAAAATGGTAAAAAAAAATTTTTTTTTTAAAAAGCGTTCGTTCATCCGCAAATATTTATTATATTAAAGATGTGTGCAAAATTTTATTAAGATCCGAGCATTACTTTTTGAGTTACGTTACGCACCGACTTGAAAAAGTTGTTTTGAGAAAAACGCATCTAAAGTTTTAAAAGCAATGGAAAGTATATGGAGAGAAAGAAACTAGAAAATCGGTATTTCAGCAAGTTTTAGTCCGATCGACATGAAACTTTCACAGGATATTCCTAAGATAATGTTCTATTATATAAAAAATTTCTGAAAAAAAATTTTTTTGAAGCCTCAAACCATCCTGCTCCCTTAATAAATAAAACTGAAAAGATAAAAAAAGAAATAACAAAAAGCTGAAAATAAATTAACAACAAAAACAAATTATTTAAGATTTTTACAAATAAAGATATTGAGACGTCCAAATTTCTAGTACAGCCAGAACTGAAAATATTTGTTTAATCAAATAACGTTTATTCATCATTATTAACATAATAAAATAGGAATAATTGAATGAACAGAGCAGTAAACTTACCATTTCACAATAATAAACCAATGCGACGCACTATGAACAACCCAATGTGACCGTTTCGATTTGGGTTGATTTAGCTTAAAAACGCTGCACAAAACGCACACTAATTACGCGGGATTATTTTTTTGCTGCCATCAGTTAAAGTAAAAAAAAAAATTTCCTTTATAAATAACATTTTTCATTAAATATTGAGCTATGTTTAAATATTTTACTTCAATAAAATTATTATAGAACATAAATTTGTAAACTTAAATAATATACGTTAAATTTTTCATGAAATAATTTTTACTAAGTTAAAAGTCCCACGCATAAATTTTTCTAAGTCCCAAGCGAGACGAAAGTCCAGTTTTTTGAGAGCAAAATCTATGTTGAGAGAACAAATTTCCTCTCTCAACTCGGGGTGGGTGAGAACAAGGTACGAAAGATGCCTGCCGGAATGCACCCAAATGCTGCTAGCACCGAAAAGTCCGACTGGGAAAGCAATAGTGCAGTTCGACGAGACCGCACACATAACTAAAACGACGGCTTAGCCCCCGCGGCCCCCTCACCATCCCAATTGCCTCTGTGGGCATGCAATTCGAGCATGAATTTATTTTTTTTTCGGACGGTTTTATACAAAGCTACAGCTCCACATGAGCAATCCCTTCCAACGATATAGAAGCGCAAGACAATTCTCCTGTGATTCCAAAAAGCGCAGACGCTAGAGCACTCATGCACGCGGAAATGGCTTTCAGCATGAAACAAATGACAGCCACTATACAGGCGGCCATTCAACATGCCGCGCAAGCGGAAGCTCCCAAAATCAAAGCATTTGAACCCATAGAAATTAGGGACAAGTGCCTTCAAATGCCTGAACGAATTTACGGGAGCACAGGACGCATACGTTTCCTGGCGGCAAGCGGCAGTAGCCGCATATTATATTTTTAGGAACTACGTAAATAGCTCGCGCCATTATCAGTCCGTTATCATTATTAGGAGTAAAATAAGAGGCCCTGCCGATGCCGTGCTATCCTCGTTTGGCCCTGTGCTGAATTTCAACTCGATTATAAATCGACTCGGCTTTGCGTACAGTGATAAGCGTCAGATTCACGTAATCGAGCAGGAGATGGGTACCCTCAGGCAGGGAAATATGACCCTCCTTCAATACTATGACGAGGTCGAGAAAAAACTGACCTTGCTCACCAACAAAGCCACCATGTCGTACGAAGCCTCGGCGGCAAAGGTTTTGTGTGACAAATTCCGGGACGACGCACTTCGAGTATTTATCTCGGGTCTCAAGCGCAGCCTTTCGGATGTCCTTTTTTCGGCAAAGCCGAAAGATATGCCTTCAGCCCTCGCTTTGGCACAAGAAGTAGAATCTAACCACGAGAGATACTCCTTCGCGGCTTCGTTTGCCAGAAGCCACGAGGACAAGGATAAAAAACACTATCCACTATGGAACTATGGAAGCACCCCCGAACCCATGGATGTTGATCCATCACTGTCCAGGATGCTTAAGCCATCCCAAGCCCCGGCATACCAAAACAGGAAACCGGCCGAGTCCGATCGATCGGGCCCATACAAAAGGCATAGGGTTAACCACGTCGTACAGGGCGCAGGCGAATCCGGGGTAAAATATACCGCCGCAGCTTTAGACGCGACTCAAGGAATTGACGTCATTAATTTTTTAGGGGAAAGTCCCTGCTACCCGTCATCAAACGAAGAGTAGCGGGGCTAGAAATGAAGCTTTTAATAAACACGGGCGCGTCAAAAAATTTCATCCGTCCATACGAAGGGTTGAAAGACGTTCGCCCCATAGATTCGCCGTTTTCGGTACATTCTATCCATGGTGTTTCCACAATCACAAAAAAATGCTTCGTATCCCTATTCAACTTGAAGGCTTCATCTTACCAGATTTGTCCTTCTTTGACGCCATCATCGGTCTTGACCTGTTAAAAAACAGACAGGGGCATCGCTTTGTCTTGCTTCCGGCCACCTCAAATGGGGCTCCGAAGTAGAAAAGCTAGAATTCCAAGCATGCCCCAACGTAAATTTTACTGAAGTGGACTGCTCCAGTGCACCACCTTCAGTCAGAAAAGCATTTTCAAAAATGCTAAGCGACAGGAAAAATGCCTTCGCGAACCCAAATAAGACATAACCTTACAACACGTCAGTGGTTGCCACCGTTAGGATCGCTACGCCATGCCAATTATCTCTATGATACTAGGGAATTTAGGCAAGGCCAAATACTACACAACGCTCGATTTGAAGTCTGGCTACCATCAAATTACACTGTGAAAAAACTTCCTTTCCCGTAAACGGGGGAAAATACGAGTTTCGCCGACTGCAATTCGGGTTGATGAATGTTGCCAGCATCTTCCAAAGAACCATCGACGACATACTGCAAGAGCAGATTGGCAAATTTTGCTATGTCTATGTCGATGATGTCATCGTTTTCTCAGAAGACGAAAACGCCCACATACGGAACGTAGACTGGGTTCTAAAGAGCTTGCACGACGCCAACATGAGAGTGTCAGCGCAGAAATCGGTCTTCTTAAAAAAAAGCGTTAACTTTTTGGGGTTTATAGTCACCAGCGAAGGGACTAGAACAGACCCAGAAAAGGTCCGGTCCATCAAGGAATTCCCGGAACCTAATAACGTATTTGAAGTAAGGTCATTCATGGGCCTGGCTAGCTACAAAGACATAAATGTCTACACTGACCACCAACCGCTGACCTACGCGGATTCTAATCCGAATACAAAAATTAAAAGATGCCAAGGTTCATTACATGCCTGGCAAAGACAACCTCGTTGTAGATGCCCTCTCGAGGCAGCAACTCAACGCTGTAGAAGAGGAAGAGGCATTTTCAAGCGCGGCCACAATTCACAGTGAGCTGTCTCTAACCCACACCATCCCATCCACGGACAAGCCTCTCAATTGCTTCCAAAACCAGATAACTCTGGAGGAAGCCCGCTTTTCATCAAAACGCAGCTTTGTTCTCTTTGGAAACAAGAGACTCCATAACATTGACTTCACTTGCGAGGAGTCATTGCTGGAAGAGCTCGCGGACGTAATAGTTCCTAAAGGCGTAAACGCCATTCATTGCGATTTTCCCACGCTAGCAATGATACAAGACAAATTGGTTCGTCAATTTCCTGCCAATTTTTGGCACTGCAAAAACCGAGTAACGGATATTTTTGCGACTGACGAGAGGCGGGAGATTCTCACTGTCGAGTACAACAGAGCTCACAGATCTGCCCAAGAAAACGTGAAGCAGGTACTCTCCGAGTACTACTTCCCGAAAATGACCGAAATGGCGAACGAAATAGTCGATTCTTGCAGGACTTGCGCCAAGGCTAAATACGACAGACATCCACAGAAACAGGAACTTGGCGAAACGCCAATTCCATCTCATGTAGGAGAAATGCTACACATAGACATCTTCTCCACGGATAAAAAGTATTTCCTTACGTGCATCGACAAATTCTCGAAATTTTCCGTCATCCACGGACCGACGGACAAGTGGAACGCTGCCACAGCCTAAAAACTCTCAACTTTGTATAAAGAAAAAACCGTTGAAGCGGACATGGGGACCACAGTCCTCATTAAGGGGAGGATGGTCCACAAAGACAACCTTAGGTTGGGTTATCCCTATACTATATATTAGGGTGTAATACTGGCAGTTTCACTTGCCAAAGTTAATGTTGTTAGCCCTAGCATCTTAGGGTTAGCATCTTAGGGCCTTCATGCAGACCTGAAAGGTGTGTGGATGGAAGAGCCCACCGAGACCACAATTAGGGATGTTTTGTCCGTATCGTCCGTTAAGATCTTACAATCCAATAACATCTTACACTTTATTATTAAGTTTTCAAAAATTAAGTCTGCCTGCAACAAGATCACCGTTTTCCCGGTGTCACATCACGACACCATACTCAGGCTGGAGGACAACGTTATTGCTGAATGCGACGGCAGTATCCACACGGTAGAAAACTGCTCTTTGAGAGCAGACAGCAACAAAATGTAGCCCTTTGTCGGCTGGTGCGAAGAAGATCATGCGCTCAAGAGCTCCACACTGGAGGCACGGCGCATTGCGAGATCCAGCAAAGCGATTTACACGCCATCACCTCGAGTGTGTGTGGATAATGGCACCTCTGCCCATGTAAGGGGCACGTATCTCGTCACCTTTGAAGAAGGTGCCATCGTCAATGAAACCCAATTGGTCAATCATGACATAGCCCATAAGAGGGCTCCAGGAGTGGCCAGCCCGAATTCCCTGAACGTCACTATGGAACGTAACGTTCTCAGTCTTCCTTACCTTCACCGGCTGACGGAACGTAACCTGAAACACATCAAGGAGTTAGGGGAGAAGATCAACCATCATTAAATATATCAGATGGTGTTGATTTGCATCGGCTTGGCCTATCGGCGGGTCACTCAGGCCCGAAGAACCGCGGCCCAACTAAAGGAATTGATCGCCCAAATAGGGTCGGCCGGGGGCGGCCTCATTCTTGAAGGGGGAGTAGTTAACTGAAGTTAACCGCGCAATGGCAATGTTCGATTACTTCAGAGCTCACTCTGGCCAAACTGCTGACACAGCGTCTGGCCGGATGCCCGTGCATATCCGGCGAACACTGCATATTTGCGTAGCTGCTATGAAATATATTTTGTTAGCTTTAAGTTTCAGTTTATGTTTGAGCTTCATACAATAAAGAGCTTGTTCAGTTACCGAGCGTTTTCGGGAGCTATATTCAACGTTCTAAATATTGGCTTTAGTTAAAACAAGCACAGTTCAATTTAGAGATATTTATTTGAAATGTTTTGGATTTGAACAAATGATATATGTATAGATGCGACTGCGAGGGGGTGAAGACCGAATTGGAATACAAACGCGGGAGCGCGGCTTAACGCCGCGAAGCAATCTGCGGAACGATCGAGAGAGCCCGGAGCCCGGAGAGCCCGGAGAGCGAGACAAACGCTAGTACATGACGTCAGATGCAGGTGGCTGATCGAATGCACGAGAGCGGGCGACGCGAACATAAGTATAAAGGAAATTCCAAACTTCTTTCCGGCGGCTGCTTGACCCGACATACTTCCCCCGTTGGAAGATGATCTTTCAACAACTTCATGAAGGGGCAGCAGGCACCATTTGTTGATTACCCGCCTTATAAATCCGGATGCCGTCCTCAGCAGCGCACCCGACACACTCTGTCGCCGTCGTCTTCATCCTCGATGCTACTGCAGCTGGGCGATGGCATCTCGGTAGCCATTTCGTTGCCAAAGTCCAAGAGCGGCTTCACATCCACACTGGCTAGCATATGACCTATCACACTAGCCACCACTGTGCAGATCCCGGCAAGACGCTTCTCCATGTGCTGCTCGAAGTGACGACGGTGCCTGTAATATTTTTCCTTCTCGCTGAGCACTTTGCGGAGGCGCTTATTCTTTGGCTCGGAAACAAACCTGCGATGAGACTCCACCTTCACCGGCTCCGTCTGAGGCTGGACGAGCAACTCTGACTGCTCAGCTGCCATGAGGACCTTACCATCGTCAGGGCCTCCGCCTCCTTAAACAATCCAACCAAGCCGAGTTTTTTGGATGGAGGGCAAACCAGGCGACAGATGAATTTGCCCCACGCAAAGCAGCTCTATAAATAATCCAGCTCCAATTAGCAAATCAACTGGCTGAGGCTGTTGAAAATGAGGATCCGCTAGCTCTACATTATCGGGAATTTTCCAAGAGCTGACGTCCAATGCAAAATTGGGCTGAAGGTCCGTGATGTTGGAGGCTACGAACGCAGTTAATTGCACAGAAAACCCATCTGTAGAGAACCCTGCGCCTCCTATACCGGATACAGTCACCGGAGTCCTTATCTTCCGCAGCTGCAGATGGTTCGCCATCCTTGAGGTGACTAGATGCACCTGCGAGCCAGAATTGAGCAGGGCTCGGCAGGGCAGTAGATCTCTGGAGCGGTTCCTAACCAGAATATTGGCAGTAGCTAGCTGCACCACTTCGCCAAACCGATCCTTAGCGACGAGAGAATTGACGGCGGCGGACGCTGAACCAGAAACAGCGACGCTAGATGTGGGAACCGCAGGAGAGGGGTTTTGGTCTTGAGCTGGCGAATTGCCACCAAAATGTAGCAGATTATGATGCCTGCATTGCAATGCCGTGATAGGTGCCCAGATCCAAGGCACTTACGGCATAAATCCAATCCAAAGCGACAAGCTTAAAAACCTTGGACAGGAGTTTATAACGTGAGAATGGCCATCACAGATCATGCATGCGGAAGAGTTTGTGATCACAAATGCAGAGTTACCTGGATGAAAGGGTCTACGTCGTCCTACCGCAAAGTTTGGTGCATGTGATGTCGTCGGCAAATCCATGCTCTCCAAAGTCCGGCATCTTTGCTCAAAAAAACTGGCGATGGACTCCAACGTTGGAATGGAATCCAAGGAAACCGAGTCGGCTTACATTTCCTTCCACTTAGACTGCGTGGCATCATCAACCTTCTGCAACAGCACTTGGATTATGATGGAACTGGCAATCTGCTTCGTCGTGCCCATGCTTGCCAGGGCTCGCATATGCGAATTAAATTTGTTCGAAAGCTCGCGCAGCCTCGTCGCCGATGCGGATTCTACGGCCCTCAGATTCATTATCTCATTAACATGAGCTTGAAAAAGGAGCCTGCGATTACTAAACTTTTTGTTTAGCAGCTCTAATGCGACGTCATAATTTTTGTCCGTGAGCTCCAACGATCGAACAGTCTCCAAGGCAGATTCACGAAGGCAGGACCGCAACCGTTGAAGCTTCTCGACCCGACAGATGAATGGGTTTGTGTCCACCATGGTCGAGAACAGTGACCGAAATTCAAGCCACTCCGCGTAACCTCCACTAAAAGTGGGAAGTGGCAGTGGCGGCAAAGCCTGAAAGGTTCTGCCAAACGATGCATCGAAATTGGTGGCAGAAGATGCGTTGATCAGCGACGAACTCGCCGGCAACAAACTGAAGCGCCTCATAAGCGCGTGCCTCCCTTGCCGCATCGTTGAAGATGACGCGCAGATCGTTCCTGAGTTCTGCAACATCCATCTCGAACAGCTCCTTGTGTGTGCTCTAAAAATCCGCAACGATTCCCTCCAATTCGCTGAGCCGCACATTTAACATCGCCTCCGGAAGCGTCTTCACTGATTTTAAAGAGGACGACAACCCTTAAAGATCCTCAAAAACGACAGCCGCCTTTGGCTCAGGAATACTTTCCTTCCCGGAGAGGCACAATCGAAAAACGGATATGTATGAGCGATTGTAGCACTCTGCAAACAGCGTATGTATGTATGCCAACAGATGCTAATATTTTTCGCACAAATCACAAACCGAATAATGTTTTTTAATTTGTTTATGTTTATATGTTTTAAGCCGCACAGCTCAAATTTTCAACGGAAAATAATTTAACAACTTATTTTCCTATGCACAATCACGTCGGGGTTCAACAAGTGTTCAGTTACCGAGAGTTTTCGGGAGCTATATTCAACGTTATAAATATTGGCTTTAGTAAAAACAAGCACAGTTCAATTTGGAGATATTCATACAATTTATTTGAAATTTTTTGTGTTTATACAAATGATACATGTATAGATGCGACTGCGAGGGGGTGAAGGCCGAATTAGAATACAACCGCGGAGCGATCTGCGGAGCGATCGAGAGAGCCCGGAAGAGAGCGAGACCAACGCTAGTGCATGACGGCAGATGCAGGTGGCCGATCGAATGCACGAGAGCGGGCGACACAAACATAAGTATAAAAGAATGTGACATCACGAACTCAATAAATTATTGCCGGCCAAACTTCTTTCCGGGGGCTGCTTGACCCGACAGAACTCTTATATCAAAACTCCGGCACAAGCCGTAAAAGTCAATTCATTTGTAAAATTGGGTACTTAGCCTCAAGGGCAGTAACAACGGAGTTAGTAACTTCCAGCAAGAAGGAAGAACCCCCTAGGCAACCGCTAGGGACAACCACATTACCCGTACTTGAGGACATCGTCATCAGCAGCGGACCAATAACTACTACTACTACCTAACTTAATTAACTTGTACATATGTGACTGCGAAGGGGTTGAAGACCTAATTAAAATAAAGACGCGGGAGCGCGGCTCTACGCTTGATGCTGCGGAGCGACCGAGAGATACCGCGAGAGAGCAAGACAATCGCTAGAGCATGACGGCAGATGCAGGTGGCCGATCGAATGCACGGGAACGGGCGACGCGAACATAAATATAAAAGAAAGTGGCCAAACTTCTTTCCGGCGCACAGTGATCAAGTTGAACACGATTGTCACGTAAAATAAGTAATCTGTGCTGTCCAATATGTAATATAATATAATATATAATATAATATATATATATAATATATAATATAATATATATAATATATATTTTATAATATATAAGGCCTGAAAGTCTTTAAAGTGTTTGGTATTGAAATTTAATACTTTCAGATTATTGCATATTATATGTGCATATCATTTGTATCTCATTTTTTTGTATATTGTCCATACTCTTTTATATACTAAGACTATTCTAATTCACCAAAAATATCCAAATTCGGTTAAGAGGCTTTTGCAATATACTCATCAAATGCTTAACAACTTTTTGTAGTAGGACTTGTAGAGCTATAAAATTACCTACAAGTACCTCCAAAGTATGGTATGTTTTTTTTGGTTTATTATACTGTTTTTAAAAAGATATGTAAGTTTCAGCTGCGTATATTTACAATTTAAGATTATATTTGATATAATGTCTGATAACACAGGCCAACAGCAAAAAATCTCCACGCATAATTTTACCTGCTCCATAACCTTTAGGCTCCCCTGAACCAAAGTCCAGAACAAACATAGGTTCTATCACCCACCGTTTAAAACTGTTCTATATTCACCATCTAAACCTGTTTCTATATTCAAAACGTATCTATTGCAGGTTCAGCTTGTTTAGTAAAGCTTTACAGAAGTTGTAGATAGCCATGACTTTTTGAAAATATGAGATTAAAAACTCCAATTTAAATGAAGAAAATATTGTTTAACCACCTATGATAAATTCAATAAAATTATTTCGAGTTATCCCTTAAATCCAAAAATGGGATAACTCGAGTTATCCCAAAAAAGGGATATTTCGAGTTATCCCTTAAATTTTCTTTTCCGTGGAGGAAAAAAAAAGTGGGAAATTGTCGGCCTGTGTAATTTTGGAAAATTTTTAAATTTTTATTTCCATATAAATGGAAATAATTCCATTCAAGTATTCAATTTACATTAATTTACATAATTTTACACTAATTAAGTATTAAATCAAATGAAAGCTAATTAATTTATCTATACATGTTTTTCTCAAAACTTTTAGATTCGGTTAGTAGTTTTGACGATATAAGCCGACAAACTTAAAAAATTTTAATAATTTCCGTTCACTCACAAGTGAAGAAACAAATTAAAAAAAAAAATTTTTTTAATTTTTGAAATTTGACGCCTTTCTTTGATGTATTAAATTTCAAGTAAATCCGATCACTTTTTCAAAAAATTCCATATTTCCAATTCCGGTCCGCCATATTGGATCCGCCATTTTGAATTTTTTAAATCCGACATTAGATTCGTGATCAAGAACGTGACCCCAAGAACTCCCAAGTGACAAATTTTGTGTCAATGCATTGGGACTTGGGGAAGTTTTTTAATTTTTTCCGCACTTCAGTACAAGTTAAACCACTGTGCGGCGGCTGCTTCACCCGACATACTCCCCCCGTTGGAAGATGAGCTTTCAACAGCATCATGAGGCAGCAGGCACAATTTGTTGACTGCCCGCCTTGTAGCTCCGGAAATCGTACTCAGCAGCGCCATCCGACACACTCCGTCATCTCCGACGACCATTTCCTTCACCCTCGCCAGGGGCCACTTCATTGGAGGCAAGTTTTCGTCCTTCACCAGCACGATGGACTCTGGAAGGCAAAAATCCAAGACAGCAAAAATCCAAGACAACTAAGAAATAGTCTATTTTATTCGCTCAACTGATTTTTGGCTCCAATGAAATTGTCGGTGGCGTTGTCGGACCAGATCTGTCGAGGCTTCTTCCTTATAGAAATAAACCTCCTCAGTGCATGCAGAAAGGCGGCCTTGGACAGATCCCTCACGAGCTCTAAATGGACGGCCTTTGTCGTGAAACAAATGAGAGATAAGACATCAGTTGGAATTTTCAAGGTGGCACTCCATGGAATTTTTCAAGTAAGCGTAAGCGGCAAAAACGTTAGACCTGGCAGGCTCATCTCGAATCAAGGATAACACAAAATACTATCCTTTGTAAGCGCCTAGACTGTTAACCTCTGCCATCATTCTCGCCAACAAGTCAGCTCCAGCCAGCTCTAACTTCGGTACAGTTAACGTCTTAAAACTTCGAACATAGAAGGCGGTCTTCAGCCCCTGGCGACCTGGTAACTATGTTGAAACATGCTCCGTAGGCTTTAATGCTGGCGTCACAAAATCCATGAATCTCCACGAGTGCTCCAAACGTAATGCCAGCCGAGGAAATTTTGCACGTTGGGTGTGTCTGAAGCTCCGGCAGATCTCCTGCCACTCGGTGTAAATACCCTGAGGTAAGCTTTGATCCCACGAAATATGCTCTCGGCACAGCTTCTGCAAGAATATTTTTGCCCTAGGAACAACTGGACCAACAAGACCCAGAGGATCGAATAACCGCGCTATTGATGATAGGACAGAATGTCGAGTCGGCTTCCAAGTGGATTGAAGAGCAGAAAACGAAAGCAGCAGCTGATCAGTGGAAGGATCCCAAGCCAATCCTAACGTTTTCGTAAGTTGCTGACGTCATCAAAAGTTAGATAAGACTCCCGATTCTTTAGGCACGCCGTCCAACATGGTAGGGATATTGGAGCATCCAGAAATAAGCTCATCGACGTAAAAATCTCGAAGCAAGATTTCAGATCCCACTGGAAAGTCTTCCACTTCGCCCTTAGCCAATTGGTGCATCGCTCGCACAGATAGATAGGACGCAGACTTTGTTCCATATGTAACAATGTCCAATTTATATGTTTGCAGCTCCTCCAGAGGGGAGTCTCGCCATCCTCACACAACGGTACATCTTACAAATGTCGCCAATCAGCGCTACCGAATGTGAACGAAAACTCGACAGGATGTGAAAAGGCTTAGGTTGAATGACCGGCCCATCCATTAAGATGTCATTCAAAGAATAACCAGAGGAGTAACAACGGAACCGTCAAACAGAACTCTAAGTTTCGTCGTGGTGCTGTCCTTCTTTAGCACGCAGTGATGTGGCAGAAAATATTTGCAATCTCGAAGCAACTCCGGCGGAACCAGGGACTTATGACATAGGTTAAGATACTCCTTTATTTAGGCCGAATACTTAGCGCGCATGAGGCTGATGAGACAGTTTCCTCTCCAACGACTGGAAACAACGTAGAGCCTGTGAGTACGAATCATCCAATAAACCGGAGTTATATTTAATTGGAAACCTGATTGTATTGGCACCACCTTCTAACCGCACAAAGTTCTTAACAAAGTGTCTCTCGCAATCCAGTTCTACCTTTGACGCCTTCACAATCGGATCGGTGCAGGTTTCCACATCCTAGAACTGACGAAGAAGTTGATCCATCTGCTCATCTAAAGGGCCTTTTGGGCAGATCAGTCCCGATCGCTTAGCAGCCATGAGAACCTTGCTATTGTCGGGACCTCCGCCTCCACAAACAACCCGACTAAGCGGGAATTTTCCAAAAGTTGACGTCCAATGCATAATTGGGCTGAAGGTCAGTGATGTTGGAGGCTACGATCGCAGTAACGTGCTCCGAGTAGTCAGAAAATTGGGATTGCAAGCAGACTTGCACAGTAAACCCATCTGTAGAGAAGCCTGCGTCACCTATACCGGATACAGACACCGGAGACCTCATTTTTCGCAGCTGGTTC
Source organism: Drosophila ananassae (assembly GCF_017639315.1). Classification (NCBI taxonomy): domain Eukaryota; kingdom Metazoa; phylum Arthropoda; class Insecta; order Diptera; family Drosophilidae; genus Drosophila; species Drosophila ananassae. The sequence goes on along the minus strand of NC_057929.1, from coordinate 19,914,670 downwards.
GCCAGCCTTGACGTGACTAGATGCACCAGCGAGCCAGAATAGAGAAGAGCTCGGTAGGGCAGTATAACTCCGGAGCGGTTCCTGACCAGTATATTGGCAGTGGCTAGCAAAACCCCATCACCAAAACGATCCTTGGCGACAACAGAATTGACGGGGTCGGACGCTGAACCAGAAACAGCGTCGCTAGATGCGGAAACCTGGGGGTGTTGGTCTTGAGCTGACGAATTGCCACCAAAATGCAGCAGACTATGATGCCTGCGACCACACGCACGGCACCCTGACGCATTGCCGAGATATGTGCCCAAATTCAAGGCACTTACGGCATAAATCCAATCGTCTTACTTCGTCTAAACGATCTTCAGGCGACAAGCTTATTATGTGAGAATGGCCATCACAGATCACAATGCCGAGATATGTGCCCAAATTCAAGGCACTTACGGCATAAATCCAATCGTCTTACTTCGTCTAAACGATCTTCACGCGACAAGCTTATTATGTGAGAATGGCCATCACAGATCATGCATGCGGAAGAGTTGTAATCAAAAATGCAGAGTTCCCTCAATAAAAAGGTGTACGCAGTCCTACCGCAAGGTTTGGTGGATATGATGCCGTCGGAAAGCCTGAAAGGCATCAAAATTGGTGCCAAAGGTAGCGTTGATCAGCGTTGAATTGGCCGGCAACAAACTGATGCGCCGCATAATCTCCTGGTCCAGGATGAATCGTGCCTACCTCGCCGCATCGTTGAAGTTGACGCGCAGATCGCTCCTGAGTGTTTTCGGGAGCTTTATTTAATGTTCTAAATATTGGCTTTAGTAAAAACAAGCACAGTTCGATGTATAATAACACAGGCCAACAGCAAAAAATTTCCATGCATAATTTCACCTGCTCCATAACCTTTAAGCTCCCCTTAATCAAAGTCCAGAACAAACATAGGTTCTATCACCCACAGTTTCCGCGGTACACCTAAGAGAAGAAATCGATCAAATTTTACCATATATTGAATTATGTAGGCCGTGTAATGGCGATGACCATCATTAATTCTAGTACATATCATTTTTGAAATGTATGTGTACCAACTAAAATTAAAAAATGGTATCTAGCAGTTACCATATCTTTGGAATACTCATCCAAAGTTGAAATCTCAGATTTTCTACATTAATTTTTGGTCTTCTATGATTTTTCCCCAAAAATTTTCTATGTAAGCTTTTTATTTTATTATTGAAATCAGTAGATCATACTATGTTTTAATTTTGGGTTTAAGGAAAAACTCGAAATAATTTTATTGAATTTATTATAGGTGGTTAAACAATATTTTCTTCAATTAAAGCGAAAAAATGTACGGCAACAACGGTGGCAGATGTTTGAATTTAATAAAAGTCAATTTTTCTTGTATAAAAAGATTTTATATAATAATGGTTATACTCGTATATATAGGCTGGTTTATGACCTGCTAAAATATATTTTATGACGCTTTTTTTATTAGTTTATAAGGGCATAACATGGAAAATCTGGGAAATATCCTCATCTGGGACATCTTAATTGGTTACATCTTTGGGTTTTAAAGAGTAAATATTTCAGCCAAAATCCTTTAGTTTTAACTTTAAGCAAACAGATTGTAAATAAACAAAATAATGAAGGAGTACATAAAATAGACGATATTGCTGATCTCTTTGCTATTTCGAATTTTGGTGGTCTTTATGGAAATATATATAATTTGCTACAACTAAAAAACCTTTTAAGTATAATATTATATTAATCAATTAAAATTTATAAAAATATTTAGATGTCTCGAGCTTGATTTGAACTCGTTTCACACCACAGAACAGTCCACTCGACCACTCGGCTATTCCTTACTTGTTTTCGCGCGACAAATTTCCCAAACTTAAGTGGTCGAACCCCCACGTTCCAGTGAGTTCCAGTGCTAGAACCCGCTATATATGTACTGTATAATCTTTGATTTCCACATCCACATGAGCCGCTAAGGCTCCTTGTGTTACCGCAAAGGCCAGGGATACAACCAAGTATCCCGCTCTTCCTGCCTACCCGGAGTGCTTATATGCCTATCCTTCGTAAGGCAGCGCAATTGCCTGTTGAGGGCGATGAGTCTCGCCGATATTTTCCCACAGCGAGTGGGCCAGATCGAACGCGAGGTTCTACAGGTCCGAAGAAGATTCTTAACAGTTGCCAGGTCGAAAAACTCTGAATTTAAGCCTGCAAGTATCTAAGGGGGTGCCCACAAGTTCTTTCTCCAGAAGGAAAGGGTTGGTAGTCCCTGTCCTTGGTAGTTCATCCGCGTCACAATTTCCCTCGTGATCCCTATGGGTACCCATGGGGATCATAGGGATGGCGACTTTGTAGTTTATGGTGGGTTGATCGACGGGAATACAGTAGTCTGTACCTCCCTCTAGCATGAAGTGGTGTAGGTCCAGCCTGGTGTGACCAAAACTAGTCCGGATCCATAGGTTCACCTCACGCAGTCTTCTTGCCGCTAGTGTGGCAATCTTAATCCCCATTAGTTCCACTGGTATTAGGTTTAGGATGAAGTCTAGGGCGTCGCTGAGCGTAGTGCACAGACTGCCTGTGATGCAGACCTCCGCCATGCGTATAACCACCTGACTATCTTAGGGGTCTTGCTCATTTTATGCCTACCGCTTTGCGGCAGGTATAGAGCGCAATTGCCGCCTTATTTGCCTTATCTAAGTCGAGATTCCAGTCCAGTTTCCAGTCTAGAGTTATGCCTAGGTATTTCGCACTACCTAGAGAGTTAGAGATTCCCCTAGGAGCATCGGAATCTTAATAATTGGTATATTGGTAACATGGTAATACTTGGATATTTCCTGGTAAACAGAATGAGCTCTTTCTTGGATGGATTAACTCCGAGCCCGTTCTTATATGCCCATGATGAGAGCACTTCCAGCTTCTTTGCCATAAGGAGATAGCAACATCGTCCGTGTACGCAATAATTTTTCAGGCTTCACCCTCTAGGGACAGTAGGTTGTTAACCGCCACGATCCAGTTTAGTGAGGAGAGCATACTTTTTGCGGGGTGCCCCTCTTGACGTATCTTCGAAAAGACACTCCTCCTAGATTTGCCTCGACACTTCTGTTGATCAGGATCTGACGAATTAGATGAACAGATCGATCGTCTGTTCCAAGTCCCGTCAGTGCGTCGATGATTGAGCATAGAAGGTTGTTGTTAAAGGAACCTTCAATGGATAAAAAGGCAATTAGTGCAAATTATTTGCTTTTTGTTTTTTTGGCGATCATGGTAATCTCGTGTAAGGCTGTCTCTGTGGATCCTATAAGCATGCTGTGAGCATGAGATATAATTTGGGTTTATGAAAAGGTGGTGGCCTCTCCATTGTCTTAAGAAGGAAGAACGAGACACTTATAGGTCTATAGTCCTTGGGGGTGCAGTGGGACACTTCCGATAGGGTATGAAAACAACTATTGTACGCAGCCACGCCTTTAGCACAATGCCAGAAGTGAAAACTGTGCTGAAGATCTACTTCATCCATCGCCCTAGGTTAGCCCCGGCCATTGCAGCTATTGCTGAGCCGGTAAAATGCCTTCCGGGCCCGGAGATTTGAAGGGTTTAAAAATATTTATCACCCATTTTTCTATTGGTCTTATATGTCTCCTATGCATCGTCCTTATTGGTACCATAGGCGTTGTTAAAGGCCCTACGTGCGTTCTTCTTGAATTAGTATATTTTTACCTGCTCCATAGCATAATTTTACCTGCTCCATAACCTTTAGGCTTCCCTGAACAAAGTCCAGAACAAACATAGGTTCTATCACCCACAGTGTCCACGGTACAGAAGAGAAGACATTGATCAAATTTTACCATATATTGAATTATGTAGGCCGTGTAATGGCGATGACCATCATTGTTTCTAGTACATATAATTTTTGAAATGTAATGTGTACCAACTAAAATTAAAAAATGGTATCCTGCGGTTACCATATCTTTGGAATACTCATCCAAAGTTGAAATCTCAGATTTTTGGTCTTCTATGATTTTTCCCCAAACATTTTTCTATGGAAGATTTTTATTTTTTTTATTGAAATCAGTAGATCATACCATTTTTTAATTTTGGATTTAAGGAAAAACTCGAAATAATTTTGTTGAATTTATTGTAGGTGGTTAAACAATATTTTCTTCAATTAAATTGGAGTTTTTAATGTCATATTTTCAAAAAGTCATGGCTATCTACAACTTCTGTAAAGCTTTACTAAACAAGCTGAACCTGCAAAAGATACGTTTCGAACAAAGAAACAGTTGAAGCATCGGTTTAAAAACAAATAAAAACCGAACGATGCCGCTACCGCCAGTAAGATAAAGAATATAGATGATCGAAATGATTATAAAGAAACAAAGTACGCTGCTCACACACGACAAAAAATAAACGTATTTAAATATAATATATCAAGCATATTTAGGCATGTCTGCTGTACATATGCATAACAAACTATTTAAAAACCCTACCTTTAAATATTTTAATAGAGGCAACTTTAAACATTAAACTTTTTAATTTTAATTTGCTCTTAACTAAAAATGTCAACCAACAAGTCTATTAGGGTAACCTTTGAAAGTTTTCCATCCTTCAATTGCATCAAAACCCAATATCAATAAATTGCCTCGTGCAAAAATATATTAATAATATAGAATTTTATCGTTTATAAATTCTAGCCAATAGGAGGGAAATAGTTCTTACGGCAGTATCAAAGTGCAGAGTTTTTTTCAAAATTATAAAAAAACTCTCTACTTGGCGATTTAATCATGTTTATGACAGAATGAAAAACGATCAATTCTAAAACAAAAGAATTAAAAGAAAATTTTTACGATCTTTAATATACAGGTTTAAGGAAAGATTTAACAGTAAAGATTGGTCTCACGCAATCTGGAAACTCTATTGTAAGCAAGAGTGTAAGTAAGGGAAAGCTAACTTTACACGAAGCCGAAATTTATATACCCCCGCAGTTAGGTAGCAGCTTATATTATTATATATATCGGATCGTATTGTGATGAGATTTCTGAAAAGAATGGATTAACGGCGGGATTCAAAACAAGAAGTATTAATGGTGGAAAGCGAGGTTAAGGAGGATTAAAAGAGGGCGCCATTGGCGCTATATAAGGCGGGCCACTGGAGCCAATAAGGCCGAGTCTTCTAGGGAAGCTGGAAGTGTTGACTTGGAGGACCGCCTTTTAAGAGTCATATTCAAGCAGGAAAGTTTCCTTAGAGGAATTAAGAGTAATATGCTGAAGGACCCCCGTGGGTAAGTCCGGTGCGAGAATTAGATCTAGTGCGAAAGGATCTGTGATACGACTCAAAGAACCCCCCATGGGTAAGTCCCGCGGCTGTACGCGAGTCCAACGCGAGTATAGAAAAAGGAGCGAGTGCGGAAGGATCCGTGATCATTGGCGTAATTGAAACACAGGGTAAAACGAGTCGGGTTGGTAGATTTCCCGGACACGGTAGATATCCTGGTGTCAGAGCAGTAGAGATGGACCGGTCTGGCTTACTCCTTATCGGACCTGATCGCAACGACCTGCGGTGCGAGGGGTGAACAGCTCAGCAATTCAAGCCCAAATAAAGACCAATCAGGGACACCCCGGTTAAGTCAGAAGACTCCTGATCCAGGCTCGCTGGGGCGTCCGCACAGTGATCCCTTGGCGACGAGTGGCGAACGCAACCAAGGGTTCTGTGACAGCAGCACAAAGGAGGAGCAGCGTATGCCCCGCAGCTGGAGCACTTGAGTCCAAAGGAAGCCCTTAGTCGAACCAGCGCCAGGCACCAAGACCACATATCGCGTGCATTTGAGGAAAAAACACAGAGGTCGTACGGTTTAGACATAAACACGATTCCGCGAGCGATGCCATAATTACTCCAGGTAATGCTGGGACACAATGAACGATGATAAATGGCCAACGTTGAGGAGGATGAAGAGGATTTTCCAGTCCTTTTTCCTGCTAAAAGGATATTGAAAAGTTTGCGGAAAAGGTTCGGCAGCGGAAACAGCAGCGAGCGGAACCTTTCAAGGAATACATGGAGGACCTTTAATCTCTTATGAAGCCATAAGGTAAGTCCACGAAGGAGGTCATAGAAAGGCTCGTTGAGAACTGCATGCCCCGTAGGCAAATGTTCATAACGCTTTATGCATTCGCATCTCTAGAAGAGAGTCCAAGGTAGCAACAGCTGATTCAGCTATGGACTGTAAGCCCAAGGCAGCAACAGCCGAATCAGCTATGGGCAGCAACTCCTAGGCAAGGACATGTGGACAACCCAGCGCAGGCATGCCACAGTTCTGCAGGATGTGCAGCGCAACAGGAATAAGGAGCACAGAGTGCTGCCAACGAGCGGGAAACGCGAAGCGACACAGGGGCAACGGCTAGATTAATATTGGAAAAGTTAGCGGAGAGCCCGAAAATCTCCGGAGAACAACCAGCAACGAATTGATTGGTGAAGTTGGCCAATGGGAGCCACACGGTGACTCGAACGATACCAGACGAGGAAAGCTTGGGTGACAAGGAAAGAAAATTGAACCTGCTGGTGATGCCCGGCGTGGGAGACAGCGCGGTGCTAGGATGGGATTTCCTCGCAGGATTTGGCTGGACAGTGATATGCACGGGCCACGATACCGAGAAGGGAAAGATGGAGTGACTGCCTGGAGAATAGTCTGTACTGCCTCTACAGTACCAGAGAAAGTTATGTACCAGTGGAAGGTGATGCCGTTTGATTTGCACGCAACTTTGGCAACGTTACAAAGGGCTTTGGACCAGGTCATAGTCCCGGATATGACATCATCGTGATCGGACGCACAAGAAAGTAGCATATGGCGAACTTAAAGGAAGTGTTCCGGAGACTGAAGTCGGCAAGCTTGAGGATAAACATGGAGAAGTGTCATTTCTTCGGGGAAGAGCCGCTTTACCTGGGCCACCGAATAACAAACCAGGGAATCGGCATGAATCCTGGAAAGGTTGCCGCGATAACGGAGCTCCTAACAATCGTGAAGGGAGTCAGTTCACTGGGATGGCGTCGCAAAGAGCGCTCATAGGCCAAAAATAAAAAAAGTCATAACAAGAAAAATGTAGTAAACGTAAACAAATCGCTTCAAAATTGTCCGAAATTCTTTGTGGCATACTAGGTTTGTCTGAAAAATTGACCGTTCTTTCTAAAATGGAATTGAAGTTGAGTGCAGGTGTTCATTTCACAGTGCATCTCGCGCGCATCGCGAATTTTTCAGAACAAAACCGAACTTTGAAGTAGTCAGATTATTTGTAATGGATTTTTAAGTTGAAGGTATTTTCTAAAATTTGATATATTATAAAAAAATGTACTTGTTAAACTTTATTTGTTATATTAATTTGAAAAAATAAATTTTTTTGTTCTATATTTTAAACGTCTTTTTTATGTTTAGCTAAAGTTTTAGTAGTGACCCCACAAAAATCCACAATTAAGTTGTATACCAATGTGTTTGCCTGGCTCTTAAGGAAATAAATGTGTACATTTTTTTTGCAGAAATTTGAAGATGTGATTAAAATCGTGAAAATTCTAACACCCTCTTAACTTTTTGAGGGTCAGTTTTGCACTACAAAAATTTGTTTTCGCTCGTGTGATTGTTGTTCTTTTGCTTTGTCTTCGTCTTTTGAGTTTGTTTTTATTAATAGTTTTTCATTTATTAAAAGTTTTGATTTAATTTTTGGTTCTTCTTATAAGTGTGTATTCTCACGTTTATATGTTTTATGGTGTAGCGAAGAGGGTAGCGCCATTGAAAGGCGAACAAAATTGATTGAAGGTTTAGAAGCAAATATTATTAAAAACGGCTGTATGCGCCCCATCAACATCGAAAAATCCTGACCGCGGATGACCCAAAGCAAATTTTAAAGAAGCGTCTGAAAATTGCTGATCTGTCAAAAACAGAAGAATCTATTGCTACTATATTACGCTCATGCAATTCATCTAAACAGAATTTACAGAATTTAATCTTGTTGAAGTCTTATCACTCTTTCTTGATATAAATATGAGTAAACATCAATTTTTGCTTATTCGTAGTTTTGTTATTAGTAAAATATCTTTCAACTTAATACCAAGTTACGTAAAATTTCTGGCAGGGATTACGGATGGGGATTATTTAGGGATTACAATTTAACCAACGTTTGTATTAAAATGTCAAATATTTAATTTAGTATTGGAAACAAAAATAATTTAATGAAAAGTCCCTCCATCCGTTTGTATGGAAGCTATAAGATACGATTTTTTTACAGTGTGTTTAGAATATTTTTATAGATTTTTGGACAAAATTTCATTGCGATATCACTACTAGAAATATTTTTGGCCGCGGCTCCATACAAGCCCAACCACAGTGCGTCGTGATATCGGCGTTCGCCAGACTTCGCCGGAGTTGCGAAGTCATTAAACGATCTCCTGCGGAAAGGGATAAAATGGGAATGGACGGCCAGGCACCAAGAGGCGTTTGAAAATCTGAAGTCACTGATGGCAGAGGATCCAGTGCTGGCATGCACAGATTTCTAAAAGAGATTCGTACTGCAAACGAACGCTAGCGACTACCTGACCCAGGACTGCTTACGCCAGTCGCACGCTTGTCGGAGCAGAGAAAAATTACTCGGCGACTGAGAAGAAGTGCCTATCCATAATTTGGCCAATTAGGCAAATGAGAACCTACCTGGAGGGATATTAATCGACGTGATCACAGATCACATGGCACAGAAATGCTTGAACAGTATAGAGAGCCCATTGGAAGGATTGTGAGATGGGTTTTTGGAACAGCAACAGTACGACTATGTAATCAGCAAGAGGAAAGTGATTATGACCATGACGTGATAGTTGACCTTTTCTCGAAGTGGACGCAGGTTGTTCCATTCCGGGGTAAGGGTTGCCAAGAGTGATCGTGACAGATAATGGTTCATTGAGGTGCTCGGAGTTCGGAATCAATTTTCCGAACCAAACACGCCGCAAGAAAATCCAACGTGTAAGGTCGACGGTACAAAACGACGTGTAAGGTCGGAGAGGAAGTCAGTCGACGACGGAAGAAGACCGGGAGCATCGTTTGACGGGGTCCACGTCACCCGAAAAATATACATCAAATATTAAACACATAAAAAAACCGTAAGGGGAAAAAATATGTTATATAAAAACAAGAAAGGAAAGCTAACTTCGGGCGGAGCCAAAGTTTATATACCCTTGCAGTTGAGTTGCAGTCCGCTAGGTGGCACCACGCATCACTGTGGACACATTTTAGTCCCCAGATAAAATATTTTTATATATTCGCATTCTAGAGCTGAATACGCGTCGATTGGTACCTCAATCGACCCGATCCGACATTTCATTCAGAAGTTATTCGGAAAAATTTCGATTTTTTCTTCTTCTTCAAAATGAAGCCAGTTTGCGTCGGTTTGTCTCTTTGCACTATTTTTTCCTTAAAAATCCTGAAAAAAATTGGAAAATGTTTGTTACTATCATATGAGCAACTTTTGTTCTACAACTTTTTGAAATACCTTAAGCTTACGTCAAAAAATTAAAAAAACTTTGTTAATGAAAAAATTCATAACTTTATAATTAAGAAAGATATTAAAAAGAGCTTTATACCGTTGAAATGGTTTTTTAAATATCAATTTCACTTTCTTTGAGACCAAACGTCTATATAGTACACAAAAAAAAATACACTGAAAATAAACTTTTTTTTAAGAAAAAAAAATTATTTTTCAAAATTTAGTCGACTGATCCTTTTTATATTGCACGTGTAGATAGCTTTTGAGATGACACAACTTTTGATATATCGCTCATATCTGGCAAAATCCGTTAACTCAAGATATAGTCCTGTAAGTGCAGCTACCCATTTTGTACAGCCTCCTGTGAAGCTTGCATTTACTTATACATGTGTGTATATTTGATTGGCAACTTTGCTTTTTGGAGTCTGCATATATTTGGTCAATACCCTAAAAAATATGGAGTATATCTTTTCAGATTTTAGTTTATTTATTTCAAAATAAAATCCAAATAAAAAAGTAAAACGTAAACATTGACTCAACTTGGACTCGAACCCAGGCCCTCCGTGTTAGGAACCACGACGCTCTCCACTCGGCTAACCTCGAACTTTGTTGCTTCATGGCAACTTTTGATGTAATTCTGCTTTGTGTTTCAGTGTCTCATGTCCTAATGAGACGACTCACAAGATTGGTACTTTAACCGACCCGGTCCGACATTTCTTACAGAAGTTATTCAAGAAATGAAGTATAACTTTGTTTTTTTTTTTATAAGTTAGAAGGATGGGACTTAGTACAGATTGCATTTTGGGAAATCTTATCGGATTTGAAAAATTTTATTAGGATAATTGGCTTAACTTTGTTGTTTTTGAAGCTAGAATGATGGGACTGGTTAGGCTTTCCGTTTTGGGCAATCTAATCCTATGTTCATAAGAATCGGCCAACTATATCCTATACCTGCCATATAACTGAACGATCGGAAATGGCATAACCTTTCTATTTTTAAAGATGCTTGGGGCTGTTTCCAATATTTTTATTAGAAATTTTGTTGATGGTGAAATTCTCATAAGGATCGGACAACTATATAGGATCCGATATATATAATAATAATATAAGCTTCTGCTTAACTTAACTTAAAGGGTATATCAACTTCGGCTCCGCTTGAAGTTAGCTTTCCTTTCTTGTTTTTTTTTAATAATTTATTATATAGTGGAACTCTCATAAGGATAGGCTTCTCATCTGTTAATTTGTTAAAATAATTTGGTTTCCCACAAGTACGAAACAATTTTGGATTTTGAATACATTTTTGGGCAAATTTTTAATTAAAATTTGTAAACTAACCCAATTCCAAAACCTTTGTAAATTAAAAATACGTATAACTTCAGAGCCACTGAAGCTATCGAAAAATTCTGTACGTCTTTAGAAAGGTTTTTAATTATTCCACCTTCTTGAATGTCAAAATCTATAGAGTTAAAAAAAAAAGAGTTTTGATGTTTATCCTTACAATTAAAGTATTGCTAACTGTGTGAATCGCCTGTCCAGAGGTTACTTCCATATATATATATTCTATATATTATGCGTTCTGTTTTAAATAACACAGGCCAACAGCAAAAATCTCCACGCATAATTTCACCTGCTCCATAATCTTTAAGCTCCCCTGAATCAATCAATCCCCTTGGTCAATGAAGGAGAGACAGGAGTGAATGAAGGTGAAAAATGATTTACAACAATAATTTACAACATTTATACAAAAATGATTTTTACTTATTTATTCTAGGTATATAAATCTAAAATTATGCGTGGAGGAAAAAAAAGTTGGAAACTGTCGGCCTGTGAAACTTACAATTTCAAAATCATCTGTCTATTTCTTCAAATAAGAGATAATAAGAGAGAGAGAGAGAGGGAGGAGAAATGGTTATATCCTCTCACTCTACGAAGGAGAAGAAGACGGAGAGCCGTTTAACATTACATTATGGTTTTTCTCGGCTAGCCCTCCTCCGCCAAACTCATACCGCGCCATACGGAATTTAGTTCCAATCATTTAAAACAATATAATAATAAACAAAAAAACAATTGAAAGAAAAGAGTAGTTACACTGACAACAAATATTAGATATGTATATAAAATAATTGTTAAATATTAAAATATAAGAAATAAACATATAAAATAACTTTAAAAAAGAGGGAAAATATAAATAACATTAAAAAAAAGAAGGAATAAAAAAAGTAGATAATCTAAGCAAAAAAAAAAACATTTTGTTGGGCCATGCAGCCACAAACAAAACCATTTAAAAACAAGAAAGGAAAGCTAACTTCGGGCGGAGCCGAAGTTGATATACCCTTGCAGAATTTTCTATAAAGTTAAATATTCATATGGTAAATTTTTTCATATTATCATCCATTTAAAAAAAACATATTTAACCCATTCAGCCCATTCACACTCAAAGAGTAGTGTTTCACGTGACAAATTCAAAATATTGATATCGAATAATGGGATTTTGTGGGACTAACAATCATAAAATTTAAATGAATTTCATTTTGGGTCTACAGCCCTTAAGAGCCCTTTTAGGTATAGGGGTTTTTATTTGTCCATGGGATTTATCCCTTGCTTTAATGAACACCTGCAAGGGTCATTACAAGGACACGTGCAAGGGATAAATTGCACAACAGGTATCTCAGGTACGAACTTTGGCACCTATAATAACAGGTAATACCCTATTTCTGATTGGTCGAGTCGGAAATAAATTGATCCTAAAAATTGTGACGGCAAATATTTATAACCCCAAAATTACAGAACAGGTAGATCAGGTAGATATAAAACATGGTTTTTATTACCTTTTTAAAAACTAATGAAATTGCGTAACCCTCAAGGGTTAAGGTCAATTTTTTATTATTTTGGGTATTACCTAACTTGGCTATATATTGGCACATCCACTAATCCGCAGATCAGTCAAAGACAAAAATTTATTGAGTGACGACGTTACTCTGCCAGAAAGCAGTGAGAAGTATTTTTTTAAAAAGTGTGTGTTAAAAAGTATTTTTTTAAAAAGTGAGTGTGAAAAAAGTATTTTTTTAAGTGCAAAAATAAGTGTGAGAAAAGTATCTCTATAAATGGAAAATATAGTGCATAGTGCATTTAAAAATAGTTTTCAAATTAATTTTGAAACAAAAAATTTGGTAAGTCAATCACCCAACTTTCATCTTAACAATTCTTATTTGCTATTATTTCTTATTTTCCAAATAATTAACTTCTATAATTTTCCATTTTCATAATTATTTATAATTTTTCAACTAGCACCAAAAAAAGATGCCACGTATATCACAATTGTCACAGGAGCAAGGCCGACAAGCTGCTTTAAATAGAAGCAGGGCTCGCTACGAACAAAATGCATCCCAAATAAGGGTTCGGAATTCTGAACACATCGCCAATGTTCGCGCCAATAACCCGGAACTGCGGGAGGAAAGTCGGGCACGGGAAGCCACAGCGCGCGCCACTTGGAGGCGAAGTGAAAGAATCCGTAACATTGAGCGAATTCGGGATGCTGAAGGACATGCTCATCGCCGACAGGACCCCGAGGAGCGCCGACGAGAGCAGGTGCAAGATACTGCTCATCATGCCACTCGGAGGACCGATCCGGAGTTCCGAAGTCGCGAACGGATTCGGGATATGGAGGCACGTGCCAATCGCCGAGAGGACCCCCAGGAGCGCCGACGAGAGCAGGTGCAAGATACTGCTCATCATGCCACTCGGAGGACCGATCTGGAGTACCGAATTCCCGAACGGATTCGGGATATGGAGGCACGTGCGACTCGTCGAGAGGACCCCGAGGAGCGCCGACGAGAGCAGGTGCAAAACACTGCTGACCATGCCGCTCTGAGGACCATTCCGGACCATCGAATTCCCGAACGGATTCGGGATATGGAGGCGCGCGCGACCCGCCGAGAGGACCCCGAGGAGCGACGACGAGAGCAGGTGCGAAACACTGCTGACCATGCCGCTCGGAGGACCATCGAATTCCGGAACGTATTCGGGATATGGAGGCACGCGCAACACGCCGAGAGGACCCCGAGGAGCGACGACGAGAGCAGGTGCAAAATACTGCTGACCATGCCGCTCGGAGGACCATCGAATTCCCGAACGGATTCGGGATATGGAGGCGCGCGCGACCCGCCGAGAGGACCCCGAGGAGCGACGACGAGAGCAGGTGCAAAACACTGCTGACCATGCCGCTCGGAGGACCATCGAATTCCGGAACGTATTCGGGATATGGAGGCACGCGCAACACGCCGAGAGGACCCCGAGGAGCGACGACGAGAGCAGGTGCAAAATACTGCTGACCATGCCGCTCGGAGGACTGACCCGGAGTACCGAATTCCTGAACGGATTCGGGACGCCGCAGCGCGCGCTTATCATCGGCAGGACTCGGAGGAACATGCAAGGGAACAGGAGAGAAATACTGAGGAGCACCGACAACGACGAAGGAATCCGGAATAGAGGCAGCGAGAACGGGAAATGGACGCCAATAACAGGAGAGCAACCAGGAGAAATCCCAGCCCTTTCTGAGGATGAGATGGAACAGGAACGGGAACTACAGCGTCATAGGATTCGATCATCGGCGAGGGATCTTTATCACAGGAACATAAAGGAAGGACCAACGGAAATTTGTGTCTGCTGTGGAGGAACGTGGTTCCGTTCGCAGGTAAGTGGATTATACATCCTTGCTATCTCCTCTAAATTTCCCCTCCTAAACGTTGGCAACGCTTTCTATTTGTCGAGAAAATTTCCCAGTCCGTCCGGCAAATATAATTTTTGCATCACCTGCCGTCGTGCCGTCTCTTTAGGCAAACTCCCATCACTCTGCCTTTCGAATGGTTTCGACTTTCCCGAAATCCCCGAGTGCTTAAATGGACTCACCTGCCTCGAAGAGCGCCTGATTTCACCGAGAATCCCTTTCATGAGGATTATTTCTCTCGGCTATGAAAGGCAATGCGGTATCCGAGGCGCTGTGGTGAACGTTCCAACTTCAGTTCCTGACATTGTGACTGCGCTTCCGCGCTCTTTCGACTCTACTCATGTCATCCAAGTCCATTTAAAAAGGAGGCTAGAGTACGCTCACAATTTCATGACTGAAACTATTCGACCCGCTCGGGTCCTTGAAGCTGTACGGTACTTAGTGAATACCGAGCTCTACAGAAAGCACAACATTTCACTTAACGAGTCATGGCTAGCACAACTTCAAGGAAGTAATGAAATTCCTTTTATTGCGGATGAATCTGATCGCGAAGCGGTAGAGCAACTTCTTCAGCAGCAGCACCAATCCCAAAATGCTGTAGAGCTCGAGGAAAATTTAAATCCCGGAGGCCATGAAACATTATTGGAAAATAATGATACTGCAATTCAACGCATTGCATTGGCACCGGGAGAAGGCCGCCGCCCAACAAGCTTAACGCTTGACGAAGAGGCAGAGGAACTTTCATTTCCAACTATTTCTTGCGGAGAAATATTTAAAGGAAATGCAACCTATGCAAAAAAAGCCAGATCCCAAATCCGTTTTTACGACCGTCGTTGCGCTGTGGTTCCTAAAGTTTTATATATGTATAAATTTTACGAAATGCAGCGTATACAAAATTCAATTTCCATTGCTTTACGCAAAAAATCCAGAGCAGTTACCGCTGGTAATCTGCGAGATGAGTCTTTTGTACACAGACTTGTGCAACATGATGATGGCTACCACATCCTCAAAGGCTTACGGTCTGCACCAGCTCATTGGGAGGCTGAGAAAAAGAAAGTAATCGCCATGATTCGACAATTCGGGTTGCCAACATTCTTTATTACTCTTTCCGCTGCTGAAACTAAGTGGAATTAACTTTTAGTTATCCTTTCTCTTCTATTGGACAATAGGGTTATAAGCGAGGAAGAAGCGGCAGCTCTTTCCAGCTCCGAAAAGGCTCGGTTAATCCGATCCGATCCAGTGACGTGCTCTCGATACTTCGATTACAGGTTGCGACAATTAATGAAATTGTTTAAAACCGATATATTTGGGGAATTCAATCTTTCCCATTTTTATTGGAGAATCGAATTTCAGCACAGAGGATCTCCGCATTCTCATGGCATGTACTGGCTTGCTGGTGCTCCTAAGCTCGACGACACCGAAAATACCGAGCAAGTAATAAACTTTATCGATAGGTTTATTACCACAAATGGAGACGATCCTGAACTACAAGAAGTAATTCAGTATCAACGTCACAAGCACAGTTCATCTTGCCTAAGAGAGTTACGCGGACAGGAGTTTTGCCGATTCAATATGCCACACCCTCCTATGCCCGAAACTCTAGTTTTGCATCCGATAGAAGAAAACGAAGTAAATGTTGAAGAACATAAAACTTTGTACAAAAAAATTAAGGAAACTTTAAGAACCATTCCTAATGAAGACGCAGCTTTATTTAATAATTTTGAATATTTTCTGTCCCACCTTGATACTAATTTTGAAGCCTACAAATTAGCTATACGTTCCAGCTTGAAAAAGCCACAAATTTTTCTTCGCAGACAATTTTCCGACCGACTGCTCAATGCTTATAATAGAGATATTCTAGGCTTACACAGAGCTAATATGGATATTCAATTTATCCTAGATGCCTACGCCTGTTGTAGTTATATCATTAACTACATAAACAAATCAAACAGAGGCGTTTCGCAGTTGCTCCGTGAAGCCATGGCAGAAATAAGCCATGGGAATATATCTATTAAAAGGAAATTGCAGCACCTAGGGAACAAGTTTATTAACGCTACAGAAATATCAGCCCAAGAAGCTTCATACAATATTTTGGGCCTGCATATGTCGGAGGCAAGTGAAGGTACAATTTTTATAAACACTTGCCATCCAGACAAACGAGTTCGATTGGCTCGCTCAAATGAAGAATTAGAGCGACTTCTAAACAACTCGGTGGATATTTTTGAGCGTAATATTCTTGACCGATATGTGCAAAGGCATGAGCAGCTGGAAGGAATTTGTTTAGCAGATTTTGCAGCTTGGTATACATTCCATAAGCGCAATACACGATCTGCCGCTAATCATGGTGAGGACTATGATGAAGCAAATGATTTGGAGGTTGATGTTGAAGACGAAGTTGCTGAGCAAAACTATCCACTGATGGATGGGTCTGGTTACGTTAAGAAACGTAAGCATCCCTTGATTCTTAGATGGGTTCGCTTTAGCATTAACTCTTCACCATCGGATTATTTCCGAGAGCATTTAATGCTTTTCTATCCTTGGCAAAATGAAGAAGCTGAACTTTTTTCCAACGACGTTGAAAACACATTCAGAACTAATCATGAATCTATTAGGATCATGAAAAGAAACTATGATGTGTTTGATGATATGGAGTTAGAAAGAGTTCTTGAAGATTTGCAAGAGGATAGAGGGGATAATAATCCCATTTTGGAAGAACCTGCCTCCCAATTTTTAGACGAAGAATTTAGAGCTTTAGCAGTGCCTAATATAGAGCGGAACGTAAATATTCTTCAGGATGACAATGCAACAAATAATCCTGAAGAAGATGGCGAACTTCAATTAATTAGACTCCCCCCGTTAGTTTCCACTGATGACCTTTGCTCGCTAACTCGGACCCTCAACTACAAACAAAGACAATATTATGCACACGTAATGCATAATGTTGTTTGTAAAAATATATTTTACGAATATGTTGGTGGAGGGGCCGGTGTTGGGAAAAGCAGACTGATTTCAACCATATATCAGTCTGTGACTTGGCGAGCCAATAAGCTTCCTGGTGCTACGGATTCGGCAAAGGTTTTATTATGTGCTCCAACTGGAAAAGCTGCTTTTGGAATTGGAGGATTAACTCTTCATTCAGTGTTTTCTCTTCCAATTAATCAGGCCTCAGGTCCTTTAAGACCTTTGAGCAATGATAGTTTAAATACAATTCATTGCAAATTGATAGATCTCCAATTAATTATAATTGATGAAATTTCCATGGTTGGCTCAAAAATGCTTTCATTTTTGGATCAAAGGCTTCGTCAAATTTTCCGATGCCCAGACTTATGTTTTGGGGGAAAATCAATTATAGTTTTTGGAGACCTAAAGCAGCTTTCCCCAGTTGGAGACAGTTGGATATTTTCGGAGAGGACGAATAATCCTTATAGCGTTTTAGCAGGAAATAGCCTATGGAGCAACTTTAAGTATTTTGAGGTCACTGAAATAATGCGCCAAAGAGGCGATCATGCATTTGCACAAGCCTTAAATAATTTATCTGAGGCTTGTATGACAATTGCAGACATAGAGCTTCTAAAACAAAGAGTTGTTTCACCCAGCGAAGTTCCAGATGATGCCATTCATTTATTTTCTTCTAACGAAGAAGTAAACCATTTCAATTCCATTAAATTAGCACAAATTGGGACGGAAGAGTTGGTTTCCACTGCATTTGATACAGTGAAAACTGCGAACATATCTGCACGAAACAGAGAAAATACGTTAAGATATGCTCAAAATATGAAAACCTCTGAAACTCAGGGGTTACCATATGTTCTTCATCTCAAAACAACTGCTAAATATATGGTTACCGTTAATATTGACACAAATGACGGACTTGTAAATGGAGCAACTGGTCAGCTAAAGCAAATTGACCATTGCGTAATTAATGGCTCAAATTTAATAACGCGACTTTGGATTAATTTTTTCGAGCCCATGGTTGGTGCTATCGCTAGATCAAAAGTTCGAAATAGTCCAGATCCCGAATGGACTCCTATAGTAAAAGCCTCTCGAGTTTTTCAGTGTGGAAGATCAGAGCATGCTTCTGTTGACAGAAAACAATTCCCAATCGTTCCTGCTGAGGCTATTACCATCCATAAAAGCCAAGGAGCAACATATAGCAAAGTCGCGGTGCATCTTAAAAGAGGCATTAAACGAGCTTCGCTATATGTTGGATGCAGTAGAGCCACTAGCGCATCGGGACTTTTCCTTTTAGGCGACTTTGTTGCTCCAACAAGATTTGGAGCTTTAAATGTCCAAGCCGAACTGCAAAATTTAAGAGAGGAAAAGTTCTTGACTACGCATTACGATTTTGTGGTTAACAGAAACGAAGCAAACTGTCTATATTACCATAATGTTGAGTCTCTTCGAAGCCATCGCGAAGATATTTTTAACGACCCTATTATTTGTTGTTTGTTATATACTCTTCCCAGCGAAGATTTCTCTTTGCAAGATTTCGACATTATAAAAAGAATTGATAGCAATCGATTAAATGGTTCTGGGAAAAATGGAATAATTATTTATGCCAAGCAAAACATTTCTGAAAATGTAATGTTTTTGTTTGAGACAATTAAGTCTTTAAATCCTAGAACCATATATCAATCGATTGCTTTTAAATATATTGATACATCTTTTATTGTTGTTTATAGGAATCCTGCGTATCCTATAACACAATTTCGAAATGAAGTTATGGCGGATGTAGAAAGAATACGCAGATTAGAAAATAATAGCAAATTGGTAATATTAGGAGATTTTAATATATGCAGATCCAGAAGCACTGATCAACTTGAAGAGGCTTTAAGTGAACATAACCTTAGTCCAATCAATAATATTGCAACTACAAAACATTTAACGCAAATTGATTGGATATTTGCTGAAAATGAGCTGAGGAATGCTGTAGCTATTATATACAAAACAATCTACAGTCATCATGATGGAATTTTCTTAAGTTATTAATTTATTTAATTAATTTATTTATTATATTAATTGTTATTATTCATTTATTTATTAAATTCATTAACATAAATTGTATATATTTATAAAAATTAGTAATATGCTTGTATATTTCGATAAATTATTTATTTAATAAAAAAGTGCAATATAGATGTAGTTATTTATTTCCCTCTCGTGGATTGAGACCTTGTCGTGGTGAGGGGGCTGAGTATGTGAGGATTCATAATAAACATCACGGAAACCAGCATCAATCCTTTGTTTTAATTAGTTTATAAAATATACTATATATTCATCAAATTTATAAAAGAATAGTTAAAGTTTAACTTTTGAATATGGCAGCAGCAACAATATATAGTCGGCCGATATATATGCCATTTGTAATATGTTAGTTACGAGCTACGATATTTTGGCCAAAAATAAAATTGGAGAAATGTCCCAAACCTCCAACTTAAAAAAAAATAACACAAAAAAAAAAAAATGTTATAGCATTTTCGATCGTTTAGTTGTATGGCAGCTATCGGATATAGTCAGCCGATCTTTACGAAACTTGGCAGATCAAATAAGACTCCCCAAAATGAAATCCGTAGCAAGTCCCATCATTCTAGCCTTAAAAACAACAAAGTTATGCCAATTCCGATCGTTCAGTTATATGACAGCTATATAATATAGTCGGCCGATCCTTATGAAATTTGGCAAATCAGATT
This sequence comes from Drosophila ananassae, assembly GCF_017639315.1. Lineage (NCBI taxonomy): Eukaryota > Metazoa > Arthropoda > Insecta > Diptera > Drosophilidae > Drosophila > Drosophila ananassae. The sequence continues at coordinate 19,894,742 of NC_057929.1, read as the reverse complement.
ACTTTGCTATAAATAAAACCTGTACCAAGTCTCATCTTTCTAACTTAAAAAACATCAAAGTTATGCCAATTCCGATCGATCTATGACAGCTATAGGATATAGTCGGCCGATCCTTATGAAATTTTGTAGACAAGATGTTTTGGGCAAATATAACATGTGTGGAAAGTTTCAACCCTCCAACTTAAAAAACACCAATGTTATGGCATTTCCGATCAAACAGTTATATGGCAGCTATAGGTTATAGTCGGCCGATCCCGGCCGTTCCGACTTATATACTACCAGCAAGGAAAAAAAGGATGTGTGCAAAGTTTCAACTCGATAACTCCAAAACTGAGAGACTAGTTTGCGTAGAAACCGACAGACAGACAGACAGACGGACAGACGGACAGACGGACAGACGGACAGACGGACAGACGGACATGCTCATATCGACTCGGGAGGTGATCCTGATCAAGAATATATATACTTTAAAGGGTCGGAGATGTCTCCTTCACTGCGTTGCACACTTTTGACCAAAATTATAATACCCTCTGCAAGGGTATAATAATCGTATTAATTTAGGTGCAGCGGTTGTTATCAACATTTATTATTGTCTGACTCTCTCCCAGTTTCGCATGCACTTTGTTGTTATTTGTAGCGCACGCACTTTTACGAATTTTTGTAGAGCTTCTGCGCCTAAGCTCTTTGTTATGTAGTTGTATTTTTGGCATCGATTTGAGCGGCTGCGGTTTAAGGTTTAAATTGAACCCCAAATACCCTGAACTCTGAAACTCGTCTATTTATTCGACTGCTATTAAAAACTATTCAAAGCATAACAAATTTTACAACAAGAAAACGGCGGGAAAACAAAAAAACTGACACCTTTAAAAAAAAAAATTAAGGAGAAAGAAAACCACAAACCTGGGAACGACCCTAATGTCCCGAAGAAGGGGGAGGTTAATAGGTTTATCCACACAGAGAAGAAAAAAAACAAAGAAAAGAAAAAGGGAACCAGAAATTAAAGAAGCTGGAACCGCGCAAAGACAGATGGCTGAAGCGGGGGCAAAGGGGGTAGCGAGGCCGCGCACGGAAGTAGGATATGGCGGAGACGACGTGGAACGTAACGGTTCCGGACGGGCCAGAGCGGCTATGCTCGAAAGGAGCAGGAGAAAGGGGAGACAGCGTGGAATGTAACGGCCCACAGAAGTGGCTGTGTTTAGAAAGCTCGTAAGAGGAGAAAATCGGTCAAACGGGGCAAGGCTGAAGGACCCTCCGGGGTAAGACCGAAAGTCTCAAGTGCGCGAATTAGATCGAGTGCGAAAGAATCTGTGATCCGTGGCTCAAGGACCCCCTTAGGTCGGCGACAAATCCTGCAGAGCGTATGCATGTTGGTGTTTGGCGACGAGTGGTGAACGCAACCGGGAGTGAGTCCTGTGGGGGAAGAGGGCCCTTCGTGTTCTGATCCTGCCAGGGTTCAAGAAAGAACATCCTGTCCGGCGTATTCCTGGGAGCTGTACCGATTGGCGTCTAACACGGATCAGTTGCCGGCCATGGCGTAAGGGCGAGAACGAGTGAGCCAGGAGCGGATATGCGGTCAAAGGACATCGATGGCGACGACGGCAGTAAAGGAACAAGGGAAGCAGCGACAACCAGGAGCAGGCACGCCACGGAAGCAGATCGACGGCAGCAACAACAACAATCCTTATGAGAATTTCAAATCAAATTAAATCAATTTTCTAATAAAAATGTTGGAAAAAGCTTGAAGCATCTTTGAATATGGCACGGTTGTGCCATTTCCGATCATTCAGTTTCATGGCAGCTATAGGATATAATCGGCCGATCCTTAAAAAAATTAGGCAGATCGGATTAGGTTGCCCAAAATGGAATTCGTAGAAAGTCCTCCCATCCATCTAGCTTAAAAAACAACAAAGTGATGCGAATTACGATCATTCAGTTATAAGAAAGTTATTGGGTATAGTCGGTCGATCCAGAATGAAGTGTTAGAACAAGTATAGATAGAATGTGTATATATTAAAGTTATTTCGGTGCCTTTTTGTGAATTTAATGAACTTATCATCAATATATCTCACAAAAGAAATATATTTGTGAACTCATCGCTGTAGAAGTCTTTAAATTAAAAATAATTGGCTCTACACTTTACAAAGTCAAAAACCAATAGCAACAGGAGCAATGGCCATAGCTATTATTATCTGTTATTTTAAATTTTAAATTAATTACAATTAAGATTCTAATAGGTGTTCTATCAATGTACATTTAATTTCATCTAGAGATAATTCAGGTCATAATAAATGCGAAAATGTGTATATATATTAGACTCTATATTAGACTCTAAATATTGTATTAGAAATATAATAAAAATGGACAAAATATTTCAATCATAGCAAAGGAAAGTGGAAACCAACGTCCAACGGAGGTGGTAACTCTATTAACCAAAAGAATAATACCTTAAATATACAATATTTGGTATTTTGAACGCACGGCGGAATACGAACAGGAACCCTTAGGATGTTTAAATATATATAGAACCCTCAGTTTAAATATTTTTATCAGAAGAAGATACCTAGAGGCCTCATCGTCTTGAGACCTAGTAATATCAGTCAATCAATAAGAATCCTCATCTCCCTCATTAAGTATTAATGAGGTAGTAATACCATCACGTTGCGAAGTAATTCGCCAAATAAACATAACGATCTGAAACTATCCGAAATAACCATGAATAAATAAATAAAGAATGTTCCACTTGAACAATAAAAAATAATGACAGATTTATACCGCATTTCAGTGGACGAACTAAAAGAAATTATTAAAAAACAAGAAAGGAAAGCTAACTTCGGGGGGAGCCGAAGTTTATATACCCTTGCAGTTGAATCGCAGTCCGCTAGGTGGCGCCACGCATCTTATATTATTAGATGTATAGCGGATCCCATATAGTCGGCCGATTCTTACGAAATTTGGCAAATCAGATTATTTTGTCCAATATATAATCTGTACCAAGTCCCATCTTTCTAACTTAAAAAACAACAAAGTTATGCCAATTCCGATCGTTCTATGACAGCTATAGGATATAGTCGGCCGATCCTTATGAAATTTTGTACACAAGATGTTTTGGTCAAATATAGCATGTGGAAAGTCTCAACCCTCTAACTTAAAAAACTCCAAAGTTATGACATTTCCGATCAATCAGGTTTATGGCAGCTATAGAATATAGTCGACCGATCCCGGCCGTTCCGACTTATGTTTTACCTGCAAGTAAAAAAAGGATGTGTGCAAAGTTTCAACTCGATAGCTTTAAAACTGAGAGACTAGTTTGCGTAGAAACCGACAGACAGACAGACAGACAGACAGACAGACAGACAGACGGACAGACGGACAGACGGACAAACGGACAAACGGACAGACGGACAGACGGACATGCTCATATCGACTCAGGAGGTGATCCTGATCAAGAATATATATACTTTATAGGGTCGGAGATGTCTCCTTCACTGCGTTGCACTCTTTTGACCAAAATTATAATACCCTCTGCAAGGGTATAAATATTCGAAATGTTTAAGGGGATGCCACCGCACAGACAACGTTTCACATGCCTCCAGCGAATGATTTAAAATTGTAATCTTTTATCTTTTTTCAAACTTAAATGTTGAATGATTTTATTGTAATAATGCACAGAAAGTTTTATAATACTGATTGCTGAAGTCTAGTCGTTGAGTTCGATAAGCTGTAAATTACCTCTATGGGTAATTAAATTCGGGCAGCATTAGTAGGATGGAAAGCATTTTTATTAATTTTCATATAATTACCTTACAAAATTGTTGAATGCAATTAAAAACAATATTTTTAAGTAATTTTTACTCACAAAATTATTTTAAATAAAACAACGACAAAGAACGGCTTTGATAAAAGAAAATATATTTGAGTCTTTTGTTTCCGACATTGTTTATTTTTAAATTAAATTCTAAGGTTTTTTTGACTAAGAAAATATTTTAAAGTTGAGATGAATCATCTACGATAGTATCGCTTAATTCTTAAGCAGAATTAAACTTAAATATATATTTTTTTCTATCGACAAGTAAATATTACATTTTTTTATAACCAATTTTTTTTTTATAAATTTCAAAAACTGCATACTTTGCTGCTGTATATATTTTGAACCGCAGTGATTGTTAGTTGTAGATAAGTCCTTTCCATCGAAAAAAAAACGTTTAATTTGTTCGAAATTGAGCTCTGCATATGAGAGAGCCACAAATGCGTTGATTTCTCTACTAACACAAGACCTGCATTTATTTTGAATTGAAGGGGCAATTGCCTGCATTGCCGGGGCATTGGCGGGGCATTGCACCGTCACACAAATTCAAAGATGTTTTTCGCGCGGTTGCCGCTGCATACGCTCACCTCCCACCCAACCGACCGAGGGGGCTGCCGCATAACGTACGAGTCGCGAGGATAGATTCGAGATAGTAAGGGTAGTAAGTATCACAAGAAAGAGTGTTGCCAAGATAACGCGTCAAGGTTAAAAGGTTTTCAGTTATACGTAGAGAATGCTGATGAGATATGGTAGAGACCATTGTAGTCCGAACATTATACGCTAAAAGAATCGTGTTGGGCATATGTCGAACTACAATGGCTAAGGAGTAGAGGACGAATGTTTCAATTCCTTCTACTAGGAACTTTAAAATGCGTATTATGCGTATTAGTAATGGTTAGTGATGGTAAGTTGATTAATAAAAGTCTTCTATGGTAAGAGTGAAGGTGAAGATTTGCATCCCAATGAAGTCCTCTAAGAGCGAAAATTATAAAGTTATTTTCTATGTGATTCTCGTGATCAATGGTACTCCGTATTGAGGATTCCAGACACACGATCCATACTCAAGAATCGGCCCAATGAAGTATATAACGTTTTTGTTATGTAGGGGTCATTAAATTCTTTTGACCATATTTTAATAAAACAAAGCACACCCATTGCTTTATTGGATATATGGTCGCTAAATTTAAGTCCGTTGAGCTTGAGGTTACCAGTTTTGAAATTTATCCTAATTGGATTGAAGTCTAGATTGGGCAATAGTGAATCTATACCAGTGGTAGGCGAAATGCACACATGTAAGCATTTAAATGTGTGTGTAAGCATCGAAAAGATGCCAAGATGGCTTCCATGGGGTACACCAGATGTGACGCGCCCTTAACGTGAGGTAACATTTTCAAAGAAGACACGTTGGGTTCTTCCAGATAAATAGCTCTAAATCCAGATAAGATAAGTTGGGAAGCAGTAAAGTCGGTGAATTATCAACATTAGACCACATGAGTTCTGGGATATAAAAGTCACCAGAGCTACCAGCTGGTCACAATGAGACCGAAGATAAGAAACGAATCGATGAGCGGACAAATGTTATCAGAATGTGAGCGGTTCGGATGAAGGAGATATATACGAACGGGTAACATATAAAGATTGACCGGACAAAATGATTTGTAATGATTGTATATACGTATGTGTGTTTTATTCTCACTTTAAGCTTTTGGTAAGCGGGAACAAGCGTGCTGGTTATGTGGTCAAGCAGTGGGGAATATGCTGACACTTGCATGTACATTCGGGGCATTGCTAAGTTATTATATTTCTAGATATTTGCCTTTGAATTTTTGCTTCTTTTTATACAAAAATATACTGTATATACATTTTGTATAACATATACATATGGTACAGTGGGCATTCGCAATATGCATATTACAGGTTTCGGTAAAAACTATGAAATGGGATGTAAAAGACAGACTATCAGAATAGAGCCTATCAGAAGCTTACTTCGTAGGCCCTTACAATTCGGATAGAAGATTGATAGATAATTTTAGTTTTTCGAATAAATGTTGGCAGCTTGACTCCAACAGGCTTCGATTGTTTTCCTAACCGTACTCGGCTGATACGAATTTTTGTTACTGTTCCTGCTAATGAGGGAAATGAGCGGATGTATCATTGCGGTCGGATCAAGCTGTGCTGCGATCTCTGGAGCTGAAACTTCCCTAGAAGCGGATTTTTTCGTTTAGGAAATTTATTTAAAAGGTAAAGGCTGTTGAATCAAGTCGCACAGAGATGATTTTTCGGAAACCCGTTGGTTCACTCTTGGTGTGTCACATAAAGGATTGCATTTCATCTTCACAAGCACGACGGGAAATGGCATCAAAGACAGTTGCCGTAAGGTCAGCACATTTGGCATGTGAGACACTTTCACACAGCCAACAAATGAAGCTGAGGCTTCGCCCGGGGCGATAATATCGTCTTATTGCACCATTTTAATAAGCAGAGTACGCTATATTTCTTTATTATTTTATAATTATTATACCCTTGCAGAGCGTATTATGATTTTGGTCAAAAGTGTGCAACGCAGTGAAGAAGACATCTCCGCCCCTATAAAGTATTTATATTCTTGATTATGATCACCTGCCGAGTCGATATAAGCATGTCCGTCTGTCAGTTTTAGAGCTATCGAGTTGAAATTTTGCACACATACTTCTTTTGTTTGCAGGGAGTATATAAGTCGGAACGGCCGGGATCGGTTGACTATATCCTATAGCTTCTATATAACTGATTGATCGGAAATGCCGTAACTTTGGTGTTTTTTAAGGCAGAGGGTTGGAACTTTTCATACATGGTATATTTGGAACATATCTTAATTACAAAATTTCATAAGGATCGGCCGACTATATATAACTATATATATACAATATAACTATAAAACTATAACTGAACGATCGGAAATGGCACAACCTTGCTATTTTTAAAGATGCTTGGGGCTGTTACCAACATTTTTATTAGAAAATTGATTTGATGATGAAATTCTCATAAGGATCGGCCAAATATATACGATACGATGTACGATCTAACTGCTAGGGATCAACTTCGGCTCAGTCTGAAGAGAGCTTTCCTATCTTGTTTTTGTAATTGCTCAGTTACCCAGAGTTTTCGGGAGCTTCATTTAATGTTCCAAACCTAGGCTTCAATGAAAAACACAACCCTTTAGGTTTCTATGTTTTACTACAATTTATTTAAATGATTGGGTATTGTATATAGAACATATGACATATGTATGTGACTGCGTAGGGTTGACGATCGAATTAGAATAATAGACGCGGGAACGCGGCTCAACGCTTGATGCTGCGGAACGACCGAGAGATGCCGGGAGAGAGTGAGATAACGATAGCGCATGACGGCAAATACAGGTGGCCGATCAAATGAACGACAGCGGGCGACGCCCGGCAATAATTACCTGAATTTGAATTTGAAAAAATTCATTAAATTATTGCCGGCCAATCTTTCCTGCGGCTGCTTAACCCGACAATAATAATATTTGCATTACAATAAATAATATAATATTATAATAAATAATAATATAATAAATAAATATTTTATTTTAACGAATTTTAATGAACTGCTGACCTGTAACAAGCAACCCTCTACCCTCTCCAGCCGAAGCCCTCAGCAACAAAATCGACATCAACAGTTACGTTACCGTCACAGAATCAAGCAGTAGTGCACCAACAACATACATATAATACATTTTTAAAATATGTATTTTGTTATGCTATTAATAGTTTTTTCCGAATAAATAGACGCAGCCGAATTAATAGACTCGTTTTAATCAGATTTTCAATACTTTTATTTGGGTTCTATTTAACCCTAATCTATGCTGCTCCAATCAATTCCAAATCACAACAACCGAAACCCAAGAGCTTGCGCAGAAGCTCTACCAAAGCTTCCTAAAGGGCATACGCTACAAATAACAAGCGCTTGCGAAACTGGGAGACAAAACAGAGAAGAATACATGCTGATAACAACATCTGCAGCTAAGCATTTTATAATTATTTTAAATGCATTTTTTGGAGGCTGCTTGGCCCAACATCCTCCCCCCAGTGGTTATTCCGTGGGTTGTCCTCCCTAGCATAGCGCGCCGACACACCCGGTGATAGTTCACCGCATCCAGAGAACACCCAGCCAAATCGAGAATTCTGAGCAATGGGGAGGCCGTGATCTAATTGGATTTGGCCAGCCAACAATAGGTCAATGAATAAGCTGGCTCCAATCAGATGTTCACCCTCTGCGTTTTGTGGAAGTTGGGGTCAGCTGGATCCATACTGCCCAGAATTTTCCAGCCCGAAGCATCAATGTCATGGCTAGGCTGATAGTCCGTAATATGTGAAGCTAAATTTTTCACTGAATACGTGCAAAGGCGGGACTTCAAGCACACATTAACCGATGCTCCATCCGTTTCAAACCCAGCGCCGCCGAAACCGGCCACCGTTATAGAGCATTTGGAGCGGCAAAGCTGAAGTTCATTCGCCAGCCACGATGAGATGAGGTGCACTTGTGAACCAAAATCCAATAAAACTTGGCAAGGCAGGAAGGCTCCAATTCGACCACGAACGAGTACATTGGCTGTTGGCAGGAGCACTAGCTCAGCATTGCGATCCTGGTTCACAACAGGGTTGACAAACAAAACAGCGAGCCAGACGCCGTTCCTCTATTGGCAAAGCACTAAACTTTGAACAAGAAAGAAGCTCGTGTGCGAAATACCACACATGGCGCATAGAGCACGACTGGCGTTAATAACCATGCACGAAGATCGGTTATTCGAAGGTCTACCTCTGCCCACTTAGTTAGAAGTGGCAGAGTGTCTTCTCACTTGGATTTTGTGGCAGGATCCAACTTATGCAGGATAATCCAGATACTCTGGTATAATCTGGTAACTCATGAGAGCCCGCATATGCCCATTGAACCGATCCGATAGCTCCCGCAAAGTAGCGACAGACCCTGGCTAGAAAACACGAAGCTGCAGGATCTTTTTAATGTGAGACTAAAAATATTAAACCGCGATTGCACAATAGGTCAAGGGCCATATCGTAGTTCGTGTCAGTAATTTCCAGAGCTTTCACCGTATCCAAGGCTGACTCGCGCAGGCATGAAATGAGCCACCGGAGCTTTTCCATTTTCGTTAGGTGAGGATGGCTGTCAATCGTGGTCTAAAAAGGGCGCAGAAATCCGGCCACTCGTCATAGCCGCCGCTGAATGTTGGCATCGGCAACGGTGGCAAGGAGGGGCTGGCTTGTATGGCATTGGCGATACACTGGCACCGTCGAGAAGTGTGGAGTGGGCAGCGATTCTCATGGAGCGCTTGGCAACCTCCACCTGAATGTGCACTTGCACATCAGTCGCAAGCTGCGAGAATCTCCAATACAGATCACACCCGATCTCGCTAAAATTAAGCTCCTTCAGTCCGCGTCGCAGCCTTCACCTTATGATGCAGCGCCTGCATCTCCTGGCAGGTCACCTCTGCTCTTCTCCGCAGCATCCTTTCCCGGGTTGCGGCAGCAGCTCCAAAAGTCTCAGATCCAGACTCCATTATTCAATAAAAATGCAACTTGTAACAACAACAACAAGGGCGTTTTCTTGGCACTTTTAATGCTGATCACAATAATCAACCGGGATGAGATCACGTCGGGGTCACCAAATGTTTCAAATCAGATTTTCAATACTTTTATGTGGGTTCAATTTAACCCTAATCTATGCTGCTCCAATCAATTCCAAATCACAACAACCAACCCAAGAGCTTGCGCAGAAACTCTACCAAAGCTTGCTAAAACTCATACGCTACAAATAACAAGCGCATGCGAAACTGGGAGACAAAACAGAGAAGACTACATGCTGATAACAACAGCTGCAGCTAAGCATTTTATGATTATTTTAAATGCATTTTTTGGTGGCTGCTCGGCTTAACATATTTAAAAAACAACTTTTTTAATTTAAAAAACAAGAAAGGAAAGCTAACTTCGGGCGGAGCCGAAGTTGATATACCCTTGCAGTTCAGTCGCAGTCCGCTAGGTGGCGCCACGCATCTTATATTATTAGATATATAGAAGATCGTATATAGTCGGCCGATCCTTATGAAAATTGGCAGATCAGATTGTTTTTCCCAAAATAGAATCTGTACTAAATCCCATCTTTCTAACTTAAAAAACACCAAAGTTGTGCCAATTTCGATCGTTCTATGACAGCTATAGGATATAGTCGGCCGATCCTTATGAAATTTTGTACATAAGATATTTTGGTCAAACATAACATGTGTGGGTTGGGACTTTCCACACATCTAACTTAATCTCTCATCTCTAACTTAAAAAACACCAAAGTTATGGCATTTCCGATCAATCAGTTATATGGCAACTATAGGATATAGTCGACCGATCCCGGCCGTTCCGACTTATGTACTGCCTGCAACAGAAAGAAGGGTGTGTGCAAAGTTTCAACTCGATAGCTTTAAAACTGAGAGACTAGTTTGCGTAGAAACAGACAGACAGACAGACAAACGGACAGACGGACATGCTCATATCGACTCAGGAGGTGATCCTGATCAAGAATATATATACTTTATAGGGTCGGAGATGTCTCCTTCACTGCGTTGCACACTTTTGACCAAAATTATAATACCCTCTGCAAGGGTATAACAAGGACAAAAAACCTTAACTAGTCTCAAAGAGTGAGCTAGAGACAGAGTGTAAGAAACCAGCTAAAAAGGAAGCTGGTTCATCCTATAAATAATGTGTAATACCTGTTGCACCAAAGAATCAAAAAACCTCACAATCGAAAGGGTCCCATTCAATGCACTAACTATCAGGAGGATAAATACACCAGAGTGTACCTCACTCAGTTTTCGCAGCTAGTGGATATTCTTATAACACCGAAAACTGTCCCCTTAAAAACTATTATCCAAGTTCCAAAAAAATGCGGAAACTGTGGAGGTAACCAAACTGCTAACTACAGAGGCTGCTCGTACACAAGGAGTTTAGGAGTCAAATGCGGCAGCAGTACGTTCTCAAAACACACAAAATAGTTTCGTAGAATCACTAACCATACAACAATTACATACATACAATTTCTTGCGACAGGCCCCAGAGAGAATCTTACTCTCATTCTTAAGCTAATTCTTCTGCGTGTGCGCTTATCAGCCAGTGCCCGGTTGTTGAGGGCGATGAGTGGTTTTTTCCTAGAGCGAGTGGGCCAGATCGTACGAGAGGTTTTTGAGATCCCTCCATTTCATAAGAGCTGCCAGATCGAAAATCTCCCTGCTTTTGAGACTGCAAGTTGATACGCAAATGCCTACTAGTTCTTTCTCCGAAATAAAATTGTTGGTAGTCCCTGTCTTTGCTAATTCGTCTGCGGCGCAATTTTCCACGTGGTTCCTGTGACCGGGTACCCAAATGAGGCGGATGTCATGCTGCTCCGCCTTCTCGTTAAGAGATCTGCGGCAGTCATTAACTATCATAGAGTTGGATGACAACCCTATTAGGTGAACAGATCGATCGTCTATTCCAAGTCCCGTCAGTGCAAAGACCGAGCATAGATTGAGCATGAAACGATGTTTTTAAAGGCTTATTTGGGTTTATAGTAAGGTGGAAATGGAGACCTAAGATCCTCTCTACTGTCTTAATAAGGAAAGTGTCAATGCCAGTGGTAAAGACTATTCTGAAGATTTTCTAGATTCATTGCATTAAGTTAGAATTCTGGATCCAAAGATTTTGAAAGATTTGAAATCCGAAGATATGAAACTATTTATCGCCCAGTTAAGATTCATATTGCTTAGGAGGTATTCTAGTTAGCTCCGGTATCCATGCATTTGCATATTCTGGGTTGTCCTTTCCACGAAGAAACCTGGGAAGTGAGCCTTAAGGAATTCCTGGCTAAACGTAGTCCACTGCCCATCCGCAGTTTTTATATAGCCTACGTAGGAGCCTGTATCTTTCTCAGGCGACACGCCTGTGATATCCTGTGGATGTTAAAGCAGAATGTGGCCCAGGCAACCCTCTTTGCCTTTCGCAGTTCCTTGTTGTACCGCCTAAGTTCAGCTTAATAAGCCTCCCATGCATGGTCTGAGTTCATTCTATAAGCGAAGTTAAAGGACTTACGGGCATTTTTATTGAAATGCGATAGCGTCGAAGACCACCATATTGGCCCACAGTGAGCGTATTTACCATGGGGACAAGACCTCCGACCGTCTTGACATTCCCTGTAGGTGGTTCCCTTAAGTATCTATTTAGTGTATTTTTATAGAGCTCCCAGTTTACCTTCCTAGGATTGCTTAAAGGCACTATAAGAGTATCAACTCTCTGGAGGTTCTGGCCTACCCCAAGACAGTTTACTATAGAGTTGGACGACGGCTTAACACCTGTTCATTTAATGCAATCGTTAAAATATGTAACACAACCCAGACTTTTGAATTGTTAATTTATAATTTTTACGTTTTGAAATATTTCTATTAAATTACCACCTAAGCAATGTCCACGTCTACAATTTTTAATCTATCCATATATATATAAATGTGGTGTTCATATCTCCGACATCTATACATTTAAAAAGTACTGAAATATTAAAGCTCAAATTTTGACAAACTATAGAGTCAGGATTGGGCTTGGTTTTTATCTCATTTTCAAGGTAATTATATACTCCCGAAGGCGAATAAAATTTTTTTATAACAATTCTCTATGCACCGACCGCAGTAGGCTTTTCATATTTAAAAATATTATTGACAGTTTTTGCCCTGAAGTTTCAGGCACAAACGAAATAATGTCTCCCAAAAAATCGAGTTTGGGTCGTCGTACTCGCAACGCAGTAACAATGAGAAGGAAGGTTTCTAATAGGACTGAGCAACAGTACGAATTGATGCAAGAGACGGATCGATTGAATTCCGTGCACAGATAACAGTATATCAGCAATACAATCGTCTTGCATGACGATATGATCCAGCCGTTGATTATAGCTCCAGTCGCCATGTCGTCATTAGTCAGATGAGCAATAATAATGTAACTTCAGTTCTGGAGGGAAAATCAAATTACCTTAACTTGAAACACCACCACTTCGAACTTTGCTTGCTGGAACCACTGCTGAATTGAAGCATATCCTATCAAAAATTAGGAAATATAATTCTTGCTTCCAAATCACGTCATTTGGTGCGTAAATTGTAACTGATTAATTCATACCAACTTTGAAAATCATAATGAAAATCTATCACAAAGCTGGCGCCCTGCTCCCGTTCCCAGACAGTGAACATACATTTATTCAAATGTACTTCAGCTTCAGGTAGGGGAAAAGTACTGCGAGCATGTAAACTCATTGTTTGGGATGGCACACCAAAAAGTACCATGGCACACAAAAAAGCACAAGCACAAAAAAGTGTCTGTCCTGTTCTTCATTTCTTTAACGTCCACCAACAATACGCCACAGAGCCACGTGACAGGGTAGCTAGTTAGCTATAAATATTTAACTTTCATTTTAATAAAGTCAGTCACAGACAAACATATTCTGAGCTCATTTCTCTCTTCCACATCCAATTCGTTCAAGGGCAAGCTACTGCAACAAACCAGCAATCGCTTTATGTACCCTTTGCTTAACGTAATCATTACAGATTAACATATGTGGTAAATATACTGCAGACCCAAGAAACTGCCTGACCTAATCGAAATTGCTATGACTAAAAATATTCCATGCCACCTAATAACCGCCAAATTGCTCCCGGATCTCTCATCGGAGTGGTCAGATGAGAGACTAGTAATAGTAATGCTTGTCCTCGAAATAGCCCTCTGGAATCATTAATCCCCACAGACTGACATATTCAAAACGATCTGGCTGAAATAAAAGAAGTATGTGAACTCACACGTTAATTTAGACCCAAAAATTAACCAAGGATATATAGGTAGATAAAGGATATATAAATTTGTAAATCCGCACCCTACTAATCAATTAATAAAGCTTTTTTTTAAGAGAAAGACCCCTGCGAAGGGCAGTTAAAACCAGCAGATCGCTAGCATCTAAGAAACCCTTCACGGAAGCTTCACGCAACCTTTCCGAGGACTTAAAATATGACGCTGAAAGTACTTAGCTCGAGTATATAGAAAAGCGATCAGTGGCCATCCTCTGTGGAAATCCCTCCCAAATTTGAGCGAAACATTTAGAGGTAATCCGCCAACTCTTAAACGGGATATTTCCCTTGTGGTCTTTATTTGTTGAATGTTCTTCTGGTCTGTCTTAAATTTTATTTACTCGCGGCTGCGCTACCTAAAAAGCTCGGCAGCGATCAGTCGCAGCTATATTCATATACTATATATTCATGCTCGTATATAAGGCTGGTAGCATCTGGAGCGCAAGGCTGTAGTATGCATGGCTCACTTGTGTGCGCTGTCAAGTCATAAGAATATGCTGGCGCTTCCCATAAGTGGACATATATGTGGGATCATATATCCACTGTTCATTTGGCCGGTGCATTATATTTATGTAATAACACTGTAGTACAAACACCATCATCGAACAGACCAATAAGTCTGCTACCTTGTCTATCAAAACATATCGAGAAATGGCTTCTATTTCGCATAACACCACACAGAGCTCAAAACAATTTACCGGCATATCAATGTGTGTTTCGTGAAAGTCAGGTCACAATCAAGCACCGCCGTGTATTCGAGAATAATGCAGTGTGATATTTCTCGACGTTTCCCAAGCGTTTATCAGAGTCTGGCTAAATGACTTCATGTATAAAATCAAAACCCTACTGCCAGAGTTTACTTATCCGCTCAAAATGCCCGTCTCGGTCATTAGAAAAACTATCGCATCACTAGTTTTAGTCGAGAGGTGACTGGAGTATTACGATTACCGAAGGAAAGTATAAAATTAACTATCACTCTGACTCTGACTAAACCATTTTTCCTTAAGGAATTCTTAATCTCGCCTGCGTTTAGACTACCAGGTCCTGCTTTAAAACACCATCCTTAAGCTTATATCCATGTAGATGTGTAAGAAAACATCTACAATTTGAAAATTTCAGGCACTTGGGTACTTCATTTCAGGGCATACAATTAAGATTTGATAATTTATTGTTGGTATCGAAAAGAGATGATTCAATAAATTGCAGCATTAAAAAAATAAATTTAATCTCAACTTGATTGATATTAGACAGCAGCATGGGATTTGCTAAATTAAATACAGTTTAATGTCAGTTTTATAAAAAAAAAATGTTTAGAATCTAAATTTTTTTTTTTTAATTTCTTAATTCAAATTTAAGTAAATTTTTAAAGAAACAGAGCTGATTATTGTAGGACTATTGTTTAACTATTGTATTGTTTAAATTGGAAAGGAAATATTTTGGATCAGAGGACTATAGGTTTTAATAGCATTTTGCTCATAAATTGCATTTGACATACGAATTTTAGTTTTCTGAGAGTGAATGTTGTGAAATATTGTGTTTCAATAAGTTTGAAAGTCAATAATTTTATAAATTTGAAAATCCTGGAATTCTGAACGTTATTTACAGGTACCAGAAAACGCTCGGTAACCTAATAGAATCTGGGACTCCACGAATTCTGTAGCCACGGTAGTGTTTTACGTCAAAGCGCTGTCGTCATGTTTAAGGAATTGTAGAGGATGCGCCAGCCTTTAAATACAATGATGGACAATTTAGATGTAATGCTAAGCGTTCTTCTAGATAAACTGGAAAGACTAGTGGTTTTTAAGATCTTGGCGGGCTAGAACTCGCAGAGCGCAGAAGCGAGTTTCGTATCAACTTCAATGATTGGCAAAGGATGTGATGCCATTGACAAGGAGGTAATCCCTAACTAAATTTTTTTGCGCGGCCACTTGCTAGTAGTGATTGTGAACACTACCGTAAATTTGGTTCAAACAAGGTGTTGCTATGTGTACCAGCCCCATTGCCAGTTTTTACATTTAGTGGGGACCACGCCGAATGACTGGATGTCCGGTCGATGTTCCCAGCTCTACAATGCCTGATCAAAACGTATATCGGTTAGGTTGAAAAACTTCAGCGCCTACGCTCCTTTTTGAGTGGGGCTGTATCGGAATTGTCTGCTCACTGGAACTAACAGCAATTATGATGTGGCTTTTGAATTCCTAAATAGGAGGTTAAGAAACTCAGAATTTGATATCTGTCAGAGGTTTATTTGACAGATATGATTGTCAGCTTTATGACTCCGTTTGACGAATGTGCAGAACATCGCTAGTACGCTCAAAAAATCGGCGGACGCGATATCGCACTGGAGCTTTGCAAGAAAAAGTAAAAGCTCCCACCCCCATTTTGGTGGTCACCTTGCCTTTGCCACTAAGTGTTTTAGTGATTTTTTTTGGTTTTTGTGGGCTAAGCATTCCTTTTACTTGTACATATCCATAGATCCCAGTCTGTACATGTGTAAAATTCGGGGACCAATTTTGTTCGGAGTTGGTGGATTTTTTAGTGGTAGGTTAAACGGGCAATGTGAACTGCACGAATGGGTTACTGATGCTCTGCTTGAGCATAAAACTGCTGGGAACAGTGACCAAGCTCTAACGGTTACTTTTGTTACTTCCTAAGATGTAAGCATCATATTGCGCAGAAGACAGCTGTAACGCTTTAAAGCGTTTTTACTAGCGCCAAATTTAAAAAAAAATCCATGGCTCGATTTCTGTTTTCCCGAAAGAACAGTAAGCTCTGGTTCGATGAACGTGGAAGTGCGCTTCCACTTAGAAATTGGGACGGAGCAACCACAGGTTGTAGTAGTAGTCTGAAGGGACTTTAAAAGGAAATAAAAGAAGCAAACAAGTATAAGGAAAAGATGACTGCAGTATTTGGTTCAATAAGCCGTTAAGTAAAAATCATTACAGCCGTTCATTAGAGTGGTCATATTACACATTGTTATTTTGGGCACTTAGATTTTAATAGGCGGCGCTATTAAACCTCAGTGGGTGGCAACACAAATGGTGGTAACGCCATTGATGAATAGTGTTAGTAAGCTGGTTAGAGAGAAGCGACGCTATAAGTTTAATCCGTAAGCTCGTTAATAAAGTGCAACTAATCTTATTCGTAACCTAAAGTGGTGAACCCGCTGACCCAAGGACCAATTCAACATCGGCACTGGCCTTCTCATTATCAAAACACGCAAGAACCATAAGTGCGTATGTTGCTGTCGATGCATCGTTACAATTATCGTACCGCCAAGGGGCCAGGCGACATTACTGACGGCCAATTCTTCGACCCAAGCGACGATCTGACGCCCGAAAACTTTAAGGTTCAACTGGATGGCATGGAGAACAATACGCACCAAATCAGCGCAACTATCATGAAACGCACTAATTCGCCAATACAACGCGTTGATTTTTCAAAGTTCAACAAGTCTAACCCTGAATTATGATTCATGCAACTGAAACGTTCATTCAGCTTTAAAAATGTAAACTCTGATGACGGCAAATTCACACAGTAGCCGTGTATTTGGAGGATGATATTGTGCAAGAGATCGGGGATATAATTCTATCGCCCCCAGGAAATCAACACAACAGGCTTAATATCAAAAGAGACATTGGTCCGCTTGAGGCGACTTGCCTGGGTAACAAACCAACCGTACCTGCGCTTTTCATGAACGAGATGCCATCAACTATTTGGCCACTCTTAGAAAAAGATTTAAGTACGCTCTCCAAAACAGCCTCGTTGGAGGCAAGGCGGGCAACATAGCAAGTTGAGTCCGTTGTGAACCGCATTCGCGTGTAGATGTGTGTTTATTGTGCTCCGGAAACAATAAAATCATAAAATCGCATAAAATAATGCAAGCTCTGATCAAGCGCAGTTAATTACCCCGAACTCGACCGAATTCTTATGACCTACGCTCATCAACAGCACTGCAATCTCTTTGACAAGGTCAACCGTAACAACAAAACCAACCGCAACTGTATCGACAACGCGCCTAACGACAACTTCAGCTAGCAGCGCAAATAAGTTTGCCGCTTTGCTGCTCAAAAAACAGAAACAATAAAAATGAATATGTTAGGCCGGCTCTTCAGAATGGTATGGGTCGGTACATCCAAATAAAAAGGAAGCAGAGCCCCCCAAAATCTCATCGCAAAATAAACCTTGGTAATGCTAGCCTAGCTTCAATAGAAACTCTCATGAACTCGAACTGATTTAAAATCTTGCCAGACGCGCTTCAGTTTGAGGCGGCGAATCTACTGAAGTCGAGAAAAGGAAGCCAAAGCCTCCGACTATTTATATACGAGAAAAAAATTTACAAAATTTACAATTGTAATACAAAAAGAGATCGGGGGAGATTATATAAGGTAAAGTGTCTGATTGCACTCAACTTGGTGAATGCCAGCATGATCCTTATCACTGCTCTCCCCAAGCCGACGCACTACCTCCACGTGGTTCTCCCTGGATTGTCACTCAACACCCGTTGTTTGACAAACTAAAGCGCGCGACGAGAGTCCTAGCTCTTCAAACTAGGTTGTGGCGTAGGACTTGAAATCCACCCACGGAAAACAAATCTTCAGTGAATGTAGCAGATGAAGCCTCGGAACGGAACCCATCTAAAGTTGACGACCATGGCACACGTAAAAAGGACAATGATTTGAGAGTATGCACTTGGAATGTACGCACATTGTACAGACCAGGTGCTGCTCAACAGCTAGCAGATACCCTCAATAAATGTAGGGCTGACATCACTGCTATCCAGGAAATGCGATGGCTAGGACAAGGTTGCCTTAGGAAGAAGAACTGCGACATTTACTACAGCTGCCATCCAGAACGGCATGAATTTGGCTGTGGCTTTGTTGTAGGCGCCAGACTGCGGCGCCGGGTCTCTCACTTTCTGCCAATAAACGAGAGACTTGCAACGATCCGAATTACTGCCAAATTCTTCAACATCAGCCTGATATGTGCGCATGCCCCAACCGAAGAAAAGGACGATGTCACCAAGGATGCTTTCTATGCGGAGCTCGACCGGGCTTACGGACGCTGTCCTTCCCATGACATTAAGATCCTCCTTGGGGATTTTAATGCCAAGGTAGGGCGAGAAGACATCTTTGGTGCCACCGTCGGGCAATTTAGTCTACACGAGACCACCTCGAGCAATGGTCTCAGATTAATAGGCTTTGCCGCAGCGCATAATATGGTAGTTCGTAGTACTGGGTTTCGTCATTTGGACATACACAAGGCATCATGGCTCTCTCCTGATCGACTGACCAGAAATCAGATCGATCATGTTGTGATCGATGCAAGGCATGCATCTAACGTACTCGACGTGCGATCCTGTCGGGGTCCCAACATCGACTCCGACCATTATCTTGTTGCAGCTAAGATTCGCACACGGCTATGTGTTGCGAAGGTTGCACGTCGAGGACTGTTGAGAAAGCTGGACATCGGGAAGCTGCAATCACAACGGACAAGGGATGCATTCTCCACTCAAGTCACAGGCCTACTGAGCCGAGCAACTCCAACACCTGAAGACATCAGCAATATGTGGGCACTCATATCCCACTCCCTGCGAACTTCTGCAGAAGAGGTCATCGGATTCCAACGTACCCCAAAGAGGAATCCATGGTACGACCAGGAGTGTCGCGACGCAACAGCTGCAAAAGACGCCGCCTACGGAAGAACACTGCAAGCTGGGGCCACAAGGGCTGTTGTCGAGGTCTACAGGTCAAGGAGGAGAGATGAGAAACGCCTCTTCAGACGCAAGAAGAGAGAACAGGAGAGGCGTGAGTGTGAGAGCATTGAGAGCAGCAGAGACCGGAATGAAGCTCGTAACTTCTACCAGAGGGTTAAGCGTCTGACCCAAGGTTTTAAGACTGGAGGAGTTGCGTGCAAGGACGATGACGGAAACCTAATCACAGATGCAGAGATTGTGCTGAGGTTATGGAGGGATCACTTCTCAAGTCTATTAGCTGGCTCTGGCCATGATGACTATGGAGAGTATGATCCACAAACCCCAATCTATGGTACTGATGTGGACGTACCGACCCCAAGCCATGCCGAAGTCAAGGATGCAATCCAACGACTTAAAAACAATAAATCCGCAGGTGCTGACGGCCTGCCGGCTGAATTGTTTAAGGCTGCTGGTGATATGTTGGTAGGGAGCATGCACAAACTAATCAGCAAGATATGGCTTACGGAGAGCATGCCCGACGATTGGAACCACAGCATGATCTGTCCTATCCTGAAGAAGGGTGATGCCACATTGCGCACCAATTACCGTGGCATTAGTCTTCTTCCAGTCGCATACAAGGTCCTTACGAGCGTACTGTGTGAAAACCTGAAACCCCATGCCGAAGCACTGATTGGACCTTATCAGTGCGGGTTCAGGCCTGGCAAATCCACTATTGACCAGATTTTCACCTTGCGCCAAATCCTGGAGAAGTCCTGCGAAAATCAGATCGACACATATCACCTCTTCGTCGATTACAAGGCAGCATTCGATAGTCCCCGGCGAGATCGCCTATATGCCGCCATGTCTGAGCTTGGTATACCAGCAAAGCTAATACGGCTTTGCATGATGACATTGAGCAACACCATCAGCTCTGTCAGGGTAGGAAATGACCAATCTGAAACCTTTTATACCAAGTGTGGTCTCAGACAAGGCGACTCGCTGTCTTGTATGCTCTTCAACATTCTAATGGAGAGTATTATAAGGAAGGCTGGTGTGCATCGGACGGGCACTATTCTAACAAACAGATGTGTCCAACTCCTTGGCTACGCTGATGATATTGATATCATTGGCCGAACCAAGCGTGATGTTACAGCAGCCTTCGGGGCTATTGAAAAAGAGTCAGCTAAAGTAGGACTGGCAGTTAACATGGATAAGACAAAGTTTATGGTGTGCTCTAGCAGGGAATCGCGGCGTCTTGATTCCCAGCTATCTGCAGGAAGCCATAGCTTTGAGTCCGTGAAGGAATTCATTTACCTTGGATCTGCAATATCTAGCACAAATGATGTCAGCCTGGAGATTAAGCGGAGAATCACACTTGCCAACAGGTGCTACTTTGGGCTCAGTAGGCACTTTAACAGTAGAGCTCTCTCTCGACCGACAAAAATAACACTCTACAGGACGCTCATTCTTCCAGTACTCTTATATGGTGCGGAGTGCTGGACAGTGGTGCAATCCGATGCAGCTGCTCTTGGAGTGTTCGAGAGAAAGATTCTCCGCAAAATCTTTGGTCCAATCTGCGTTGGCGATGCTTATCGCACCAGATGGAACCACGAGCTGTATGAGCTGTACGGGGATGTTGATATAGTAAGTCGAGTCAAAATTCAAAGACTCCGCTGGCTGGGTCACATCGCCCGTATGGAAGAAGACGCTCCGGCTCGTAAGGTATTTGATGCGGTAATCGTCGGAAAACGGAGGAGAGGACGACCCCGGATACGTTGGCAGGACCAGGTGATGGAAGCCCTGTCTACATCTGGTGTTACCAACTGGCGAGCGCGGGCCCAGGACAGGAAAGCGTGGAGGCAGATTGTGCAACAGGCTGTGACCCGATAGGGTTGTGATGGCCATTTATTATTATTATTAATACAAAAAGAATTACAATTGAGGAACCACTCAAGCGCAATGCCCCGGTACAATATGCGAAGGCGCAAGGTTAACTGCGCCCGGTGTATGTAGTGTGTGGAGAGCTTCATGACTCCGCACACTGCCCAGCGAGCAAAAATGCAAGACTATGCAAGATTTAATGAGAAACCAAAATCTACTGATTCAAATCCTGGTTCCACAACAATCCAAATAATGACTTCCCTCCGGATATCTACGTGAAACGCTAACGGCGTTTCACAGCACCCCTATCATGAAAAATTTGCTAAAAACTACATACAGGCCACATCTATAAATATACAACTAAATAATGGCAACCACACTAGCCGCCGTATACTGCCCCCCTCGCTTCACAAAAGCTGAAGATGAGTTTATACAGTTTTTCAACTCATTAGGAGACCACTTCGTAGCAGCAGGAGACTACAATGCCAAGCACACACTCTGGGGATCTCATAACTCCAAAAGGAAAGCAGCTCTTTAATGCAATTATCAAAGCCAAGACCAAGCCACACCAACATAATAGCCGGCAGACCCAAAGAAACTACCCGACTTAATAGACTTTGCGATTACCAATTCTTTGAAAAATGCATATTGACTTAGATAAACATACCTAAGAATCCAGAAAGGAATCCCGTCACATCTATTTGGGGTTCGTGAAAAGCACGAAACAATTGAGCAGGTCAACCGGATAACATCAGAAATTCGGACCGCGTTTGAAAAACGCCATATTTTTAGACTGTCTGTCAAGCATTTGATATGGCCTGGCTGGAAGGTCTAATGTACAAGATCAAGAGAATGCTCCCCTACAACACCCACAAGCTTTTTGAGTCTTACCTTTACGACTGAAAATTTGATATTAAGTGCAACACTGCTACAACTGATTTAGCTATAGGAATTTAGCTATATACAGAATGGCGAATTAACGTGAACGAACAAAAATGCAACCTTAAACAGGCAAAACTGCCGGTCGCTTACGTTAAACAGCACTCCATCCCGGCAAACAAACGAAGTGACATATCTAGAAGTACACCTCGACAGAAGACTCACATGGTGCCGGCACATTGAAGCCAAAAGAACACACCGTAAGTTAAAAGCCAGCAGCCTACATTGGCTACTGAAACATATGGGCCGCTCAACCAGAATGCAGGCTTAGGTTACTGCTAGTTAAATTTTAATGTTAAGCGTCTGCGGACCCTGATGAACACGCGTTCATCAACATCTGCGTTCAGTACTAGCCATACTTTGAGAGAACGGCTTAAGCATCAACGCTAGTGAGTCACAGATCGCAAAGCACTAAGTGGAATCCATCGAATCGACTCGAACGGTAGAGTAGAACTGTAGAAGTTAGATTTGCTGGAAACTGAATTAAGGTCATTACCACCTACAAACAACCGGATACCGTCTGTGAATTAAGTCGATTCCTTAGAATAGTAAACTACTATCGTTGGTGCTTCCGCAATGCGTCTGGAAGCACCTTCAAGTGAAAACTGTAAAGGGATTAAAAAATAGCAATAGAAATATAGAATAATCATCGTCTATTCCAAGTCATGTCAGTTCGTTGTTGATTGAGCACGACAGGATGTTGTTCAAGGCTTATTTGGGTTTATAATAAGGTGAAGATAGAGGCTTAAGAGCCTCTCCATTGTCTTAAGAAGGAAAAATTTATTAGTCAATAGTTCTTGGGGATGCAGTGAGAGCGTTTCCCTGTCTTGTGTTTAAAAACAACCTTCGTACGCAGCCACGCTACTGACACAATACCAGTAGTGAAGACTGTTCTGCAGATTTTCTAGATTCATTCCCTTAAGTTAGCTCCGGCCATTGTTAGTTGGGCCGGAAAAATGAAGTCTGGGTGCGGAGATTTGAAAGGCCAGTTTATCACCCAGTTAAGATTCATATTACTTAGGAGGTATTGTAGTGAGGTCCGGTATCCATGTATTCGCATATCCTAGGTTATCCTTTCCACGGAGCAACCTGGGAAGTGTGCGTTGATAACAGCCTCAAGGAATTACTGGCTAAACGTAGTCCACTGCCCATCCGCAGTCTTTATATAGCCGATGTCGGGGCCTGTATTTGAATGATCTTTCCCAGGCGAAACGCCTGTGATGTTCTCTGGATGTTGCAGCAGAAAGTGGTTCAGAGACCTCTCTTTCCCTTTAGCTTAGTAAGCCTCCCATGTCTAGTCTGTGTTCGTTCTATAAGCAAAGGCCCTACGGGCATTTTTCTTGAAATGCGGTAGCGTCAAAGTCCACCATGGTGGCTTGCCACAGTGAGCGTATTTACCATGGCGTCAAGACCTCGAATATCTCGATACTCGATACAGTAGGTTCTCCTAAGTAAATAGAGTGTCTTTTTATAGATCTCCCAGTTCGCCTTCTAGAATTGCGTAAAGGCACCTACCCCAAGACAGGTTACTATTGAGTTGGGCGACGACTGAACACCGGTTGGACTTTGCAGTCAACAACGAGACTTTAATACCTTCTGCAGATTTGCAACGAATATATACGCAGGCTTCATAGGCTTTGGTCGATGTGTCAGAAAAGATATGAATTTGAATTGGTGACATCGGCTCACTCATCACAAATGAACATTACAAACCGGTGCTCGGTATTGAGATATCTTCTAACTGTGACGAGGTAAGCTGAATTTGGATTCCAAATGCAGTGAAATCGACTCATCCCAATCTAGCTTATTAAGCCACAGTTCCTGCAACAGAGTCTTTCCTTTAATAAGGATTCCGCTTAGACGCCCTTTGACCCATAACTGAAGTATCATTTTCGAACCCAATCGATTCCTAATGCTTTAGTCAGCTCTGAGTCCGAAAGTGTTATTGGCTTAACGGTGCTTTCGGATGCAGTAACTTCACGCGAGTTTGAAAACCACTTACTCAATTCAAACCCTCCGTTATGAAGAACCTGACTTAGCACCTGTTAACATGTCGTCGAAGTAAAAGTCAAACCCCATTATATTTTGCAGCTCGAGGGAATGTATTTTTCGCGGATTCACTCAACCTCTTCAAACACCTTATGACCCGGAATGGGGCGGGTGCAATGTCATATGCACAATAAAGCTTGAGTAGTAGCAAAAACATCAATGCTTGCAGGGGATATATGACCTAGAGATTCGTATTCTTCCATAAATTCCAAATACATTTTCTTTAAGTTGGGATCTCGAGATAATCTTCTCTTCAGCGGCATGAGTTGCCCAAAACGCTTGGATCCGACTTAAATAGAAGTTTAACTTCAAATCGACCTGAAGGCAGTATTTTAGTAGTTTTAAGATAATGTTCCTCACACAACGCCTGTTCTGGCGACAACATCTTTTTAGCAGATGAAACTTCTTTCAATGGCCAGAATTTTTTCAGATTTTTACCTATTGACGCTAGTATTTCTTCTTGGCAATTAAGGCTAAAGACCGGCTGTTGAGGAACTGAGGAAGTTGCCATATATTTTCCCGCCATTATCGATCCGGGCCTTGCTTTATTTGACCAACGGACAACAGTTCGAAAAATGACTCAGCTCCAATTAGCATATCTATCCGCTGAGGTTTGTAAAAATATGGGTCTGCTAATGGCAAGTTCTTTGATAGGGTCCAATCTTTCACGTTCACTGACTGGTCAGGTTGATAGTTGACCAAAAGTCGAACGGAAACTCGCTACCATTGACTTTCCAAACAGAGCTTTTCGACCGGTCACTGTTCTTTTTGGACCCACGTGGTTCTTATCCTCCTTATTTTTTCATCGTGCTTAAATAGTCTTCATTCCATTCTTTACAACAATTAACAAACGTATAAATACCAATAAGCTACATCATGGGCCCAGGGCCTCCAAACCTGCGCGACAATCCCACCATCAAAAAAAAAAAAGACAACCCCAAAAACTGAATATTGCATTCCCGGAACTTCCAACTACCTCAGTTGATAATCCAAGATATATAACAACCGCCTCCATCAATACAGAAAAGACCATTTCTCAATTCTCATGCTTCGCCGTCCACCGCGCCCTTAAAATGATCTCCAAAAACATAGTTACCATTTCGAACCTCAGAGACGGAAATTTACTAATGCTAGTTAAATCTCAAGCAGATGCTGATAAGTTTATTAATACTACCGAGCTCACCGGTATATGCAAAGTTCAATGAAAGCTCCACCAGACACTCAACTTTGTGAAAGAGACAGTCTATGCCCCGTACCTCAGCGACATCTCCGAAAAAGAAGTCGTCGATGAACTTAAAACACAAAAGGTTACGGAAGTTTATAAATTTATGAAATCCTACGATGGTGTTTCCAAGCCCAGCGGAGTTATCCTAATAACCTTCGAGATCTATAACCTGCCATCTAAAATCGATATTTCTGACGGCTCCGCTACCCATCATTCTACTCACAGCTCATTCACGGCTATTGATCTAACATTAGCCTCCGCATCGTTGTTCCCTTTCTGTAAGTGGTCCGTACAAGACTCTCTTTACGGAAGCGATCACAATCCTTTAAAGACAAAGATCCAATTTCGAACTAATCCCATTAACATACCGCCATCCCCTAAATTTAAAATAGATAAAGCCAATTGGGATCTGTATCGTGCCAAATGCAGGGATAACTTTAATTTCCCTGCAACACACGACTTAAATCTGTTTGCCGCCAAAATAATAAAAGGAATCAAAACCTCAGCCAATTTAGCAATCCCTCAAACCAAACCCCCTTTACATCAGAGAAATGTTCCTTGTTGGAGCAAAACTCTGCAGGATTTAAGGTAACAAAAGCAATCTCTTTGGCACGCATACAAACAAACTCAGAGCACCGCAGCTCTAATTGCTTACAGAAAATCTAACGCTCTTCTCAAATACAATTCTAAAATAGCAAAACAGGAATCCTATGAAAGATTCACTTCTAATATAACCCCTCTATCATCGACCAAGAAAACTTGGGCTGACCTAAATAGGTAATTCTCCAAATAACCTCAGGACAATAAAATATAACAACGAGGATCTACACCACTCCGTAGACAGTGGCGATGCATTTGGGAACTTTTGGTCGGACTACTCTACGAGAATTTCTCCCACCAATACAAGACCCGTAAAGAAGCAAATCTCTTTCAGGAATACACCCCCACCAAATTGTTGACCGCCTCTACAGACCTTGACTTAAATTTTTCCCTTAGTGAGCTTGAATATGCACTTCAGCATGCGAAAGGGAAAACACCCGGTATAGACCGAATTTCATACCCAATGCTGAGACAGTTGCCATCCGAGGCCAAACACCGCCTATTAGAGATGTATAACGCTATGCTCGCTAGGGGTACCTACCCTCATGTGTGGAAATCCGCCGTAATTATCCCTATCCTAAAACCTAACAAACCAACACCTATATATAACATCATTTAGACCTATTTCTCTACTCCCATGTTTAAGCAAGACCTTAGAATAAATGCTAGCCAAAAGGTTAATGTGGTTCATTACGAAACATAAACTTATCAGCCCCCACCAAACGGCTTTTAGGCAACAGCATAGCACTATTGATTCCCTCCTGCATCTCCACCATTACGCATCGGATGCCCTTTCTACCAAAAATCATGTTACTATATTGGCAACTGATTTTGAAAGGGCTTTCGATCGCGTAGGGATGCATACAGTATTGGATCAACTTTCCCGGTGGGAGGTAGGTCAAAAGACCTTCAACTTAGCGAAGGCTTTCATGATCAACCGTTCTATCCGAGTAAGAGTTAACAACACTCTATCTAAATTCTATACTCTCCACAATGGGATCCCACAAGGATCGCCCCTCTCTGTGGTATTGTTCATGATCGCCTTCCAGTCCTTAAACAACATAATATTAAGACATAAGCAAATTAAACTGGCAATTTATGCAGAATATGCCATAATTTTGTAGCAAATGTAAGAATACTACTGCACTAAATAATAAGTTTAAAGAAGTCCTTAATGAAATCCAAATCTGGGGTAACACCTCCGGTGCTACTCTTGCTGTAAATAAATGTAAAGTTTTTCATATTTGTAAAAAACAGAGCTGTACATACCCACCATTATCGCACAATGACATAGATATAGAACGCGTTTCTTCTCTTAAGATACTTGGCCTGACATTTGATAAACGACTCACATTTAAACAACACTGTAGCGAACTTAGGATTAAACTTATTCAGAGACTAAACATTATAAAATTCTTAACATCTAAGCGATCCCTCATCCACCGGACCACACTTATACAAGCAACAAGATCTCTGTTCTTGTCCATTATCGATTATGGACTCCCCATCTACGGCTGGTGCGCGCCATCGAACTTAAGAAAAATCTTACCTCGTTACCATTCGGCCGTCAGACGTAGCATTGGCGCATTTCCAACGACCCCAACTAAATGCATCCTAGCCGAAGCAGGATTGCCGGACATTACAACCAGAGTCACGCAAATTACCTTTAAATGAATACCAAAACTCATGTGCTCCACTAACTCTATTCTGCTGAAGGACTATGAAGTTGCCTCTAAGCACCGTAGGAAATTCAAAGCCCAATCTACGATTCAAAGATGTATAACATTTACCAAGAGACACAACATAGGATCGCCTTATCGTTGGAACAAAGTCATTCCATCCCCTCCGTGGAAAATACGCTCCACCGCCATTGACACTACACTTCATGATTTTCAAAAATCAAGGACCCCAATCACAACGTTTAGGCAGATGTTCGAGGAAGTTACCCATAAATACTCCAATAGGAAATGGCTTTACACCGATGGTTCAAAGTCCGATGCCACAACCACCTTTGCAGTGGTCGACCAAAACAGTTTAATTGTTTCTTGGGGTCGACTACCTCACCACTTCTCAGTTTTTGCTGCGGAAGCTGTAGCTATTATTAAGACAATCAAATTTGCTCTCGAACTTAAAGAAAGCTATATTATCTGCAGTGATAGTCTGTCCACCCTGCAAGGAGTACAAAACTTCTACAACAACAATAACCTTTTAACCGAAATTCGTCACCTCTGCATCAAGAACATTAGCAAAATTAAACTGTTATGGGTCCCTGCCCATATAGGAATAACTGGGAACGAGATGGCCGACAAGGCTGCAAAACTAGCCGGACGGGCTCCGTGCCATACAATCATACCTGGAGTACAACAGGACATCTGGAAAAACATCAAAAACATTTTGCGGGACATCGAACTGGAAGACTGGTCGTTGTTTAACCACTGGTATAAACAATTTAACCCTGACAAGAAGACATCAAGTTCCCTACTTCGCTCAACGGAAGGGAATGCGCCATTCTAGATTACAAACTGTACACACAAATCTCACGCATAAGCACATCCTTAACGGGGAAAGTCGGCTAAGCTGCCCTAATTGCGGAGAAGAACTATCAGTAAAACATCTACTGGATACCTGTGGACACTACCAAAACAGCAGAACAAACCTATTCGGTCTCACCGCGCAATCAAATCTATTATCTGACCTCACAGCTGCCAACTCCAAACTATTACTATCTTTCCTACGGAATTGTAAAATTACACACCTAATTTAACTCTCCTTTTAAGTATAACCATTTCTTCAAATGTTAAATCTCAAATACATAAGTAAACAAACTGTTATCAATTGTCGAGTCGATGGCCATAGTAGCTAGTTACTCCTTCCTCTAAATTAGTTATTATATTATAAATTCGATTTATGTATTATAGCTAATATTGAAATAAATAAATAAATAAATTTTAATTTCGATAAGATGCGAAAACAAAAATAATTAATTAATTAAATATATATTACTTTTATTATACAATTTTTCTTTTCATATTATATATTTAAAAATTTAATTTATTTAATTTATATAAATTATTAAAATTTTATATAATTTATATAAATTTTTTATATTAATATAATAAAAAAAATTATTAATTTAAAAAATCGAAAAAGAAAAATTCTTGTACACTCGATGCAGGTGCAGGGCATGGGGATGGCGATGAATCCTTTCAGCTGCAGCTAGTTTCCAGATGAATAAAAGTCTTAAGGGGGTTTGAACTAATCAACTCTATCAGGCCAATTGGTCGCGTACTCTGCCTGCTGAGAAAACCTATGCAATTTGGCGGTAACAGTAATGTCGGCGCCAGAAAAGGGAACTAGCGGCCCATTGAGCTCAGGCAAAAAGCGATTCTGCAAAAAAAAGCTCGGCCATAATATACTGACCCTGGCACCCGCGAAGCAAAGTTTTGTTCCGCGAAACGTCCCCATTAAGTATATATATTCTTGATCACGATCAGCTCCTGAGTCGATATAATGTCCGTCTGTCTATCTGTCCGGCTGTCTGTCTCTAAGCAAAATAGTTTCTCAGTTTTAAAGCTATCGAGTTGACACTTTGCACACATCCTTCTTTTTTTGCAGGCAGTATATAAATCGGAACTGCCGGTATCGGTATCGGTCGATTTATAGCTGCCATATGACTGATTGATAGGAAATGCCATAACTTTGGTGTTTTTAAACTAGAGGGTTGGCACAAATTTTATATTTCGTTAAACTATTTTATCTACAATCTTATCTACATTTTATAAGAATCTATACCGATTATAATCGGTATATAAATATATTCTATAGCTGTCATAAAATGATCGGAATGGGCATAACTTTGTTGTTTTTAAGCTAGATAGATTAAACTTTCTACGGATTCCATTATGGAATTGAGTTTGCCATGTAACTGAACGATCCGAAATGGCTCAAACTTGCTATTTTTAAAGATTCTTGGCTGTTTCCAACATTTCTATTAACAAAATTGATTTGATGGTAAATCCAATATCTAATATATATAAATCTCGTGTCACAATGTTTGTCCTTAATGGACTCCTAAACCACTTAACCGATTATAATAAAATTCGCACACCATGTGCAGTTCGATCCAACTTGAGAGATAGGATAGTTTAAATCTCAAATTGTAGTCGCAATTTTAATCAATTGCTAATTATTTTTCTGTTATTATTTGACAGTCACAATTATTTGTTAACTCCAAATGATTCTATCAGATGGCGTGTCATATGTTACTTAGACTGAAGTGTCAATTAAATTGAAGATAATACACTGAATATGGCACCGAAAAAATCGAACCGCAACAACGCGAGCAGCAGAGATTCACGACGCAAACGTATTGAAAGAGCTCAGCAATGACCACAACAAATCGAAACAATGAATGCAGCTCAAAGAATCAGGACTGCAGAAAGTCGTGCACAAGAATCTCAAGAACACCGTGACGAACGTCTGCAACAGAATATTACGAGAATAAGAGCGGCACGAGAACGAAACATAGATACAGTACGAGTACTAGATCTACGAAGGCAACGGATCAGCCGCTCATTAACACGTGCATCATTCGTTCGGCTTGCCTTTGAATATGCACCAGATATTAACTACTCAACGCATTCAAAAATAGCTATCGGTGGAATGGATAAAGTATGTCAATATTGTCAGGCATTGAAATTTCGGAATGAAGCAGCCGGCATGTGCTGCGCATCAGGCAAAGTTGTGCTGTCACCTCTACCCGCTCCGCCGGAGCCTTTATTATCCCTTCTTACTGGCAATTCAGATGATTCCAAATTATTTTTGCGTAAGATACGCAAATTTAATTCTTGCTTCCAAATGACGTCATTTGGGGCAACTAAAATTTTCGATCGTGCATCCGATGGACGTAATTTTGAAACTACATTCAAAATTCAAGGCCAGGTGTACCATAAAATCGGTTCACTGATGCCAATGCCTGATAACAATCCGAAATTTCTGCAAATTTATTTTATGGGCGATTGTGAAGAGCGCGTGACGACTCGGTGCCTGCATAATTTTATTGAACAAGCAGAGGAAAGAGAAATTGTGATATTATTGGAAAATTTTTTAAAAGATCTCAATCAACTAATTCAGTTGATCAAAAGAGTTTCGCCACGACTGCGAAATGACAATTATCAAATCGTCATAAAAGCCGACAAAGTACCATTAGGTAGATTCACATGGCAGAACATGCTGGTAGATTCAACGCTCCAACTGTTGATGAGGTTGCTGTTATCATGGTTGGTGATCCAGTTGACAAAAGATCTATAAAAATTACACGGCGAGACAACACTGTCAGTACGATTTCGGATTTACACCGCTCATATGACGCACTACAATATCCATTGATATTTTGGCAAGGAGTTTTTTTATAAATACCATCTGTGTGAAAAAGCCACAGCAACGCGTGTCCGGGTCAGCTAGTATATATAATATATATAATAATAAAGGCTGCTACCTAATTTCAAGGGTATATAAACAAAAACAAGAAAGGAAAGCTAACTTCGGGCGGAGCCGAAGATGATATACCTGTCGGGTTAGGCAGCAGTCACGGCATAAATTGAATCTATATAAATGTAACATATATATATAAATGTAATAATTATAGTTTAGCATATAATTATTTTCTCATCGCTGTTGTTAGTCGCAAGCCGACTCTTCTCGGCCGCTCGGCTTTATTTTATCTTTGTCATTAAGTTAACGAGCTTTCGCCCGACCTATGCTAAAAGGCGGGCCCACTTGTACACTCTATCTCAGTGCATACCCATTTTAAATCGGAGCTTTCTGGCGCCGTTCTAAGACGGTTTGAAACAGATAATTCCCTTTTTTGATATTTTGGAAAAAGGGAAAAAGTCATTGAAAAGGCTCAATGACCAAACATTGGTGACCCCGACGTGATCTAATTAATTATACATTATAATTAATAAAATAAATAAAACAATTCCACGAGCATTAAACAGTGCGAACATACCCGTTTCAGTTTTTGCGCGGTGTATTAACATATGTATGTGCATTTTTGAACCTAAACGGCACACAGTGCATCAGTGAATTAATTATTTTAACAATTTTTTTTAACAATTATTTTGTATTTATACATAAATCATTTAATAATATAAATAAATACAATATATACAATTGTTATCCGGTCCGCCAACTTACATACATACATACGTTCCACTTCCAATTGCACTTAAGTGCATTCGACTCACACAGCGTTCATATATATATATACATTCCACAACTCAGTGTACGGTTCTGAGCGCACAGTGGGATAAATCGTGTTCGCTGCGCTCAAATATAATTAAATATAAAAAAATAAACAAGAACTATAAATTTGGCGCCAAAATTAATTTATAGTGGCGATGAACTCCAGCGGCGCCGTCACAGGAGAATCCACTCCATTTCGGAGTGCGATTTTAAAATGCAAGGCAAAGTGTATCCTCCAGGATTTGAAGAGGATCCAAGGCTCCCTGCAGCCAATGTCAAAGGTGGCGGATGCTATGCTTCATGTGCGTCACGGCCAGCTGGTCGCGATGTACGAGGATTTTAAGGCCATCCACGGGGAGCTTGAAGAGTTAGACATTGCTGAGATAAGCAGTGACTTGCGATGGACAGTTTCTAAGCTTGTAGCTACGATGCATGCCGAAATCGAAATCATTGCGCTCTGTTCGAATTGCTGCCCATTCCACCCTTGCCAGCGAAGTTTCCAGTATCCAGGTGGAACCAGCACTCAGTCGGAGTTTTCAAGCCTTGCCTCCTCTGCCTCTTCCTACTTTCAGCGGAGGATATTCAGAGTGGGCTGAATTCGGTTTTTTCGACGATCGTAGGCTGCAATCCTTATATAAGTAATGTGGAAAAGTCTCAGAGGTTGCGATCTTGTCTTCGGGACTCCGCTTTAGAGGCAGTCCGTTCCTTGGAAATCTCCGAGGAGAATTATGATGGCGCAGTGCAGCTTTTGGAGAATCGATTTAATAACCGTCGGTTGATATTTCAGGCTCATGTGAACGAGATTCTGTGCCTCAATCTATTGGAAGGTGACTCAGTGCCAGCGCTTCGAGGGCTGTCCGATAAGTTCAATGCCCATATGCGAGCCTTAAAAAATTTGGGGACGACAGTTCAGATCGCCGGCTGCATCATTGTCCAGGTACTTCTTCAAAGGTTGGATCCAGCTACTCAGGCCAAGTGGGAGGAAGGTCAAAATGCCTCGAACTCGGATCTCATCCCTGCTTGGGAGTCGATGGCAGAGTTTTTGGAACAGCGTTGCAGGACTTTGGAGGCTATGGATGTGGCCTTGGCCGCTTACGCGCCGGGCACTCAGGTGGGAAGACGTGGAGTCGCAAATAACAGTAGAGCGTCCTTTATTATTACTAATTCACCTGCCTCTGCTTGTATATTATGCGGTGGGTGCTCCCATGTAGTTTCTGCATGCCCAAGATTTTTGTCATTGCCCCCTGAGATCCGCCTTGGCGAGGCTAGGCGACTAGGTCTATGTCGGAAATGTCTCCAAACTGGCCATAACCTGCGTGAGTGCCACGCTGATAATTGTCGCAGTTGTGGGAGGAGGCATCACAGTCTGTTGCATTTTTTGGAGTTACAGTCTTCCAGCAGCCAGCCTTCTGCTGTGCCGTCTACATCAGCCGCAGCCTAGTGCGCCGAGCCAATAGGCGTTTCACCATCCACGGCTAATGCACTAGTTGCCCAGGGTCGCAGCGGTGCGATAGCCTCACTGGCCACAGCGAACATTCTCATTCGGAGTCGTTCTGTGGTTTTTGTTCCATGCCGGGCTCTTTTGGATTCTGGATCGCAGGTGCACCTGATTACGTCCCGACTGGATAGTCAGCTGCAGCTTTGTAGACGCAAATCATACGTGGCAGTGTCGGGCACTGGCGACACTGGCTTCGCGACAGACGGATTCTCTGTTGATGTGCTCCTACGATCCTATTGCTCTGAATATTCGGCCCTCGTCAACGCTGTAATCGCCACCAACATCACGGACCTCCAGCTTGGATGTCTCCAGCTGGAATATTCCGTCAAACCTCACTTTGGCTGATCCCCAGTTCTTTCGTCCGCAGCGGATCGATTTACTTATCGGAGCCAGTCTATTCTATGATCTGCTGTGTGTTGGTAAAATCCAGCTTTCAGCTGGCCTACCGGTGCTGCAGAAAACCCGGCTTGGATGGGTTGTGTGTGGCGGTGGTTCACATTTGCAGAGAAAGTCTTTCGTAGCCACAGCCCGCAAGGACGTTGAGAAGAGAAGAGAAGAGTTGGATGAGCGCTTAGAGTGTCTGGTCCGTAAATATTGGGAAATCGAAGACTGCTCCGAGCCCAAAACGGATAATAAAGAAAATGTTCTAGTGAGTCTTCGTATCATTATTGAACTGCATAAACACTTTCGTCCATCATTTAATCCAGAGGTATGTAGATTATATTTGTATATTACCTATTAACTCTTTTAATAGTTTACTTATATACAAGAAAAACAAAAACTCCATAACATTTTCATTTGTTGCCTGTTAATTTGCATATAAGAAGAATCCTATAGTCACAAATGATTAAAATTTTTTTAAATATACAGTTGCAAAAAAAAAATGTATATTCAATAAATTTTGTTCTAAGTAAAAAAATGTAGTTTCTGCTTACATTTTTTACAAATCGAATTATTATACCCTTGCAGAGGGTATTATAATTTGGGTCAAAAGGGTGCAACGCAGTGAATGAGACAGCTCCGACCCTATACAGTATATATTGTCTTAATCAGGATCACCTCCTGAGGCGATATAAGCGTGTCCGTCTGTCTGTCGGTTTCTACGCAAACTAGTCTCTCAATTTAAAGCTATCCAGTTGAAACTTTGCACACATCCTTCTTTTCCTTGCAGGTAAAACATAAGTCGGAACGGCCGGGATCGGTCGACTATATCCTATAGCTGCCCTATAACTGATTGATCGGAAATGCCTTAACTTTGGTGTTTTTTAAGTTAGAGGGTTGAGACTTTCCACACATATTATATTTAACCAAAATATATTATGTACAAAATTTCATATTGAGACTTTCCACACATATTATATTTAACCAAAATATCTTATGTACAAAATTTCGAATCGCGATTTCAGGATCGGCTGACTATATCTTATAGCTGTCATAGAACGATCGGAATTGGCATAACTTTGGTGTTTTTTAAGTTAGAAAGATGGTACAGATTCTTTTTTTGACAAAATAATCTGATTTGCCAAATTTCATAAGGATCGGCCGACTATATCCTATAGCTGCCATATAACTGAAAGACCGGAATTGGGATAACTTTGCTGTTATTAAGTTAGAAAGATGGGACTGTACAGATTCCATTTTGGGCAATATAATCTTATTGTCCAAATTTCATAGGGATCGGCCAACTATATCCAATAGCCGCCATATAACTGAAATGGATCTGAACTGAATGGATCGGAAATGGCACTTAGTGCCACCGAAGTAGAACATCTCTCCAACAAAAGAAATTCTCTTAAGCTTAGGTGAGATCATTTGTCAGGGGAACATTGTTTCTAAAACACGATCCATCCTGGGGCAACCATCCATTGAAGGAAAAAACTAAGTATGTTTTTCGGTTTATCGTTAATTCGAAAATACGAGTGGACACTAATAAAGTGCTATTGTAAATTAGAGAAACTGTTCCTCTCGAATAGTGAAACAATTTTTTTATAATAACTTTTTTAAAATTTTGAACAATTGCTCGAAAAGTTGTATTCAATTTACGAAGGCACTATATTAGAGCCCATTCAAATTTTTGAATCGTCTGCATCCACGTAGCCATGTTAGACATTTTCGATACTCTCTATATACCTCAGATGGCGTTTCACCCCAGCGTCGTGATCCTTGTGGGCATCGATGTTTCGTTGTTCAACATCTTCGCAAGATTTAGCCTTGTAGCCAAAAATTCCCAGTTGGGAGAATAACTGGCTTAATACCCGACACCCGACCAAGACTGCAACGGTGCCTTCTTATCCAGTGTTCTCCATATTTCCAAGGGTGTAACGCAAAAAATTGTCTATAAATGGCCAACTGCTATGGCCAGTTGCTACCGTGTACATAGAGTCACCCAAATCTGTTTTTATCAGTTTTACCGGCTCGGTTCCTCTACAATTTTTATTAGTTGAAAAAAATTGTACAAGTTAACTAAGTCAACCGGGCGACGGCAACGACCGATCGTCCGAAAGCTAGCTCCGGCCAAATTGCTGACCCAGCATCTGGCCGGAAGCTCGTGCATAGCCGGCAAGCACTGCCCATTGGAGTGGCCGCTATGAGTCTCACTTTTGTTAGTTCTTAAGTTCAGTTCTGCGTTTGCATTTATGAAATAAAGAGCCATCGCTCCTACATTGAAACTCCGACGATCCGTCGTAAAACACTTATCATTACAAATCTGACTGAGTCTCTAGGCCAGCAGATAAAGAGGGACAGTCATCCCTCCAACATAATCTTCCTAATTGATATTCTACGGCCAGCCGGCTTGAAGTCATCAAAGGGCCTATTGTCCCAATCATCACCTTTCCATATCTTGTTAATTGGAGTGCAAATTGTCGACGGCGGTACTTAACACTTAACCACATCTTATTAATTGGCGCCAAACATCTTAAAGTACCCACTGTAACAAATTTGGGAAACATGTAAGTGAGCACCTCCAACTATATGCTTTCCTATATCTGCATTAGTTTAGCTTCAAACTAAATGAAATAAATCGCTGCCGGAATAATTTCTGCATATCCACTTTAATATTTTTGTGTTAACTTTGTATTAAATAAAAATTTATTAACTCATTATTTGATTGACAATTTAATGGTGAATTATATGTGCGATAATAGTATTTGTTTTATGCTGTCTGTGTATTGTTTAATTCTGCCGTTTGGTTATTATTCGTTGTGTCTCTTTGCTTAAACCCTAAATTCTTAGTATTCATAATTGGTCTTGACCTGTTAAAACAGGCAGGGGCATCTCTTTGTCAAGTTTCCGGCCACCTCAAATGGGGCTCCGAAGTAGAAAAGTTAGAGTTCCAATCGTGCCCCGACGTCAATTTTACCAACATTGATTGCTCGGACGCGCCGCCTCTAGTTAAAGAGGCCTTTATCAAAATGCTTGGCAAACGAAAGAAAGCCTTCGCAAACCCCGACGAGGCCCTGCCTTACAACACGTCGGTGGTAGCTACCATCAGGACGGTAAGCGAGGAGCCCATTTATGCCAAATTTTACCCATACCCAAGGGGGGCTGCAGATTTTGTCAACAGCGAAATCCAAGAGTTGCTAAAAAATGGCATAATACAAAAGTCAAAGTCCCCCTACATGACTCAATATGGGTAGTAGACAAAAAGGGCACTGACGATGCGGGCAACCGAAAAATGCGACTCGTGTTGGACTTTCGCAAATTGAACAAGAGGACGATACCCAATCGCTATCCCATGCCAAATATCTCTATGATACTAGGGAATTTAGGCAAAGCCAAATACTTCACGGCACTTGATCTGAAGTCAGGCTACCACCAGATCACTCTGGCAGAGCGTGACCGCGAAAAGACTTCCTTTTCGGTTAACGGGAAAAGTACGAGTTTCGCCGGCTTCCGTTTGCTTTGAAGAATGCTGCCAGCATCTTCCAAAGAACCATCGAGAGCAGATTGGCAAATTTTGCTATGTCTATGTTGATGATGTCATCGTTTTTTCAGAGGACGAAAACGCCCACATACGGCATGTGGATTGGGTTCTTAAGAGCCTGCTCGACGCCAACATGAGGGTGTCAGCACAAAAATTGCGTTTCTTTAAAAAGAACGTTAGTTTCTTGGGCTTTATTGTCACTTATAAAGGTACCACAACAGACCCAGAAAAAACCAAGGCCATACAGGAATTCCCCGAACCCAAAAATGTATTCGAGGTGAGATCGTTCCTTGGCCTGGCCAGTTATTACCGATGCTTCATCAAAGTTTCGCATCAATAGCTAGGCCCATATCTGAAATACTTAAAGGGGAGCATGGAAGTGTCAGTAGGCACAGATCCAGGAATATCCAGGTGCAATTTAGCGAGCGATCCATTGCGATTTGCACACGCTAACAATGGTACAGGACAAATTGGTTCGTCAATTTCCTGCCACCAAATTTTGGCACTACAAAAACCGGGTAACGGATATTTTTGCAATTGACGAGAGGCGGGAGATTCTCACTGTCGAGCACAACAGAGCTCACAGGTCTGCCCAAGAAAACGTGAAGCAGGTACTCTCCGAGTACTACTTCCCGAAAATGGCTAAACTAGCCAGCGAAATAGTCGCTAATTGTAGGACATGCGCTAAGGCGAAGTATGACAGACACAACAAGAAGCATGAGCTTGGCGAGACACCACTCCCATCTCATGTAGGAGAAATGCTACACATAAACATTTTCTCCACGGACAAAAATCATTTCCTTACGTGCATTGACAAATTCTCGAAATTTGCCATGGTCCAACCAATTTCTCTAGAACCATAAAGGACCTGAAACCGGCATTACTACTGCTGTTGAATGTTTTCCCTAAAACCAAGGTCATATATTGCGACAACGAACCATCGTTAAAATCGCACACCATTTTGACCATGGTGGAAAACCATTTCGGCGTTAACGTTTCAAACGCACCGCCCCTCCACAGTACCTCAAACGGAGAAGTGGAGCGCTTCCACAGCACTCTGGTGGAGCTCGCCAGATGCCTTAAAATTGATAAAGGCATCAGTGACACCGTCGAGCTAATCTTACTGGCCACAGCCAGGTACAATAAATCTATCCATTCGGTCATCGACAAGAGGCCGGCCGACGTGATACAAACAGGATAAGATTAAGATGTATGAGATTCAGGATAAGATTAGGATTGCCCAAGATAAGCTCAGGAACAGGGAAAATACTTCCCGAC
Organism: Drosophila ananassae; assembly: GCF_017639315.1. Taxonomy (NCBI): domain Eukaryota; kingdom Metazoa; phylum Arthropoda; class Insecta; order Diptera; family Drosophilidae; genus Drosophila; species Drosophila ananassae. Next base: position 19,855,679 of record NC_057929.1, on the reverse strand, counting down.
AAAACAGGTTGTTCGAAGTTGGCGAAAAAGTCCTAGTAAAATCCAACAGGCGACTAGGCAACAAACTCTCTCCATTTTGTGAAGAGAAAGTTGTAGAAGCGGACATGGGGACCACAGTCCTCATTAAGGGGAGGGTGGTCCACAAGGACAACCTTAGGTAGACGAGGCATGGTCATGTTGACTTGATTCGTCTGATAATTTTTACCACCTTTTTTCACATTTTTTATTCCTAGCCACTTGGCATAAGTTTTTTTATTTTTTATTTGTCATTATCATTGTTTTTACTTAGGCTATTCTACGCTTTATTTTATATGCTTGGTGGTGGGCTTCTTAAATGTTGCAAAGTACTACAATGAATCCGAAAATTACAGGTTCACTATTTAACCTCTGTTATTCCTTTTGACCCTAACATTGACACACGTCACGGACTACTCGCAGGCCAAATACATTCCCATCATGTTCGAATATTAGTATGGGAAGAATTTGCATTCGTAAGACACTCGGCAAATCTCTCAGAATACAGGCGCGTGGTGGAAGAGACTAATAACATGATTCACATAATTCCCCAGTCACACATGCAGAAACTTTTGAGCGTAGATGTCGCTCACCTGCGTGACCTGCTCGAGTCACTGAGCATCCACCATAGAGTAGCTAGGAGTTAAGACTTCTTGGGAGCGGCGTTAAAAGTAGTGGCGGGAACGCCAGACGCGGATTTTGAAAAAATCAGACTTACCGAATTCCAGCTCATTAATGCAAACAAAAGATAAGTCAATATTAACAGTAAAGTACAGGAACAGAATAACATTACCAGCACAGTCAATCAAATTCTGAGGTCGGCTAAAGAATCCCAAATTGATACGGGACACCTATACGAGATGTTATTATCTCGGAATAGGATGATTACAATGGAGCTGCAGAATTTATTGCTTGCAATAGCGCTCGCCAAAATCAATATAGTTAGTCCTAGCATACTAGATCATGCAGACCTGGAAAGTATATGGATAGAGGAGCCCACAGATACCCCCATCAAAGATATATTGTCCGTTGCGTCCGTTAAAGTTTTACAATCCACTAACATTATTCATTTCATTATTAAGTTTCCTTAAATTAAGTCAGCTTAGGGCCGTCAGCCAACGGGTACTACAGGGGGAGAAACGCATGATTTCATGTGCCGTAACTGTGTACACCGCTGGTAGTGCGACTATACTCTCCACGTGAGGGCGGCTGGTAACAGGTCCCGGTAAGGTCATGTCTCTGCCGAGGACGCTGGCGAATCGAAGTCGGACGGGGAGAAGAACACTCCCTTCCTCAAATCACCCCAATCCAAGGTGGAACAGCATATGCCGAGGGATGCATGTCCGGGGGGGTGCACGGACGTTAATATGCGGACTCTGGGGGACCGGCCGACCCCTCAGTTTCAATCAGGCTTATCATGATAAGCGGGCTATGTCATGATGGACGAACCCCTCCCCGGCTACTCGTGGGTCCAAACATGAATTCTAGAAACAACACAAACAAAAATAGTGGAGAACGGAACTCCCCAAGAAAGTCCGTAAATGGGATCATGGATCCGTCAATCTCCAAGGCAGATAAAGGCCAAAGAGATGCTGGAATGGCGAAGCTCCCCACTGAGAGACAACGTCCGGAGGCGAGCTGCGCCGGTGTAGGGGGAGATGCCAAGGCACCGACCCCCAAAACGGGGCCCACTATGGGACCACCGAACGGTGTGGGGGGCAAGACCTCAGGGTCGAGCTCCCCTCGCACCGGCAGCATCCCTAAGGAAGGCCCCGGTCCGGCGACTGCTGGCCCCTTGCAGCGGAAGGGCTCCTACAAGGATAGGAGGAGAGCGGCCTTCATTCTCATGAGGGCAGACCCATCGGCGGAATCCAACCCCGACCAGGCTGAGATCATAAAGTGGGCGAGGGAAATCCTGCCTAACTTTCAGCCAGCAAAAGCGGGTGTGAGACTGGATCCGAAGAAGCCGACAGAAGTAGGCGACTCTGCCAAGGATAGAGCACAAAGTGCGAAGAGGCAGAGGTCGACGGACGGTGGAGCGCCCCTAGCAAAGAAAAAAAAGGTGCAGACGCAACAGAGTAACAGATCCTTCGCAGAGGTTACTAAGGGCAGGACCATCATTGGGGTCGTTGACAACGGCTCCAAAGATGGCCTGATTCCCAAGGAGCTTTGGCAGAGGGTGGTGAACGAGCTGCATGGGCGCTTCATGGAGGAGATGCTCAAGAATGGAGGACCTCCACCGGACTGCGAAGACGCAGGGTGGTACCAAGATAGCATCAAGGTGATAGCGTGCCAAGATGCGAGGTCTGTAAGCCTCTACAAGCGCATGATTGCGTCGCTTGGAGAGGTTTACCCAGGAGCCAGTCTGGAGGCGGTGGACTGGGACAAGATCCACCGCCAGCAAACCGAGGGCCCGCGTATGCCTGACAGAGAAGCCGGCGGACCCTGCTACCATACTGGCCATGCTAAAAATGTGCAATCCCACACTCCCTACGGCGGACTGGAGAGTCGCCAAGGTGGAGGAAGCAGTGGGACTAAGAAGGCAGGTCGTCCTCACTCTAAATGAGGAGACTGCTAGGATCCTGGAGGATGCTGGTAGCCGTATTAAGTACGGGTTCGAGCACGTAGCAGTGAGGATCTACAAGTCGGATGCAAAGAGTAAGCCAGGAGGCATCGACTTGGAGACAGACGCAAAAGAGTTAGACTTGGGGGAACCGACAGACGTGGAGGAGGGTGACGTGGCAAGGGCTCTTGGGGGCGTCGGCATGGAGGAGGACTCACTGCTAGGCTCCGACACCGAGGCTGAGGTAACTGTGGTGGAAAATCTAAAGGATGTCTCTGACATTCCTGCAGATAAATCTCCATCACAGTAAGGTGGCATCCGCCGCCCTCCTGCTCCATCTCGCAGAGAGTGGAGCTGACGTGGCCCTCATCCAAGAACCCTGGATCCATGGAGACATATCATACCCAAGGCGGGCAAACCATCCCACTGCACCCCTAAGGACTACAGACCTATAAGTCTTTCATCCTTCCTCCCTAAGACTATGGAAAGACTCCTTCGTAGGGAAATACCCGCAAACGCTATGCGACCTAATGACAGGGAAGCTCAAAGTTCTGTCGGCCTGGGCGCAAAGGAACGGGCTGGGAGTCAATCCGTCCAAGACAGAGCTCGTGCTGTTCACCAGGAAGTACAAGATACCAAATCTAAGGGTTCCGAAACTTCTAGGGGAATCACTAGTTCTTAGCGATAGTGCGAAGTACCTAGGCATCACTCTAGACAGGAAACTGGACTGGAAGCTAAACACCGCAGATATGACTAAGAAAGCGGCAATAGCACTCTATACCTGCCGCAAGGCGGTAGGCCTGAAATGGGGAATGTCCCCCAAGATAGTCAGATGGTTATACACAGCGATCATCAGACTAATCTTATTCTATGGAGTTGTGGTCTGGTGGCCAGCCCTGGACAATTCCTAATGCAGGGACAGGTTCAGGAAGACACAGCGCATGGCGGAAGTCTGTATAACAGGCAGTCTACGCACTACGCCTAGCGACGCCCTAGATATCATCCTTGACCTACTACCAGTAGAACTGATGGGGGTAAAGATAGCCACACTGGCGGCAATAAGACTGCGAGAGGCGAATCTATGGAGCAGGAATAGTTTTGGTCATACCAGACTGAACCTACATCACTTCATGCCTGAGGGGGGCACGGACTACTGTGTGCCCATCGTCCAACCCACCAATAACACAGGCCGACAATTTCCAACTTTTTTTTTCCTCCACGCATAATTTTACCTGCTCCATAATCTTTAGGCTCCCCTGAACCAAAGTCCAGAACAAACATAGGTTCTATCACCCACCGTTTCCGCGGTACACCTAAGAGAAGAAATTGATTAAATTTTACCATATATTGAATTATGTAGGCCGTGAAATGGCTACGACCATCATTGTTTCCAGTACATATCATTTTTGAAATGTATGTGTACCAACTAAAATTAAAAAATGGTATCTAGCAGTTACCATATCTTTGGAATACTCATCCAAAGTTGAAATCTCAGATTTTGTACGTTAATTTTTGCTCTTCTATGATTTTTCCCCAAACATTTTTCTATGGAAGATTTTTATTTTCTTATTGAAATCAGTAGATCATACCATGATTTAATTTTGGATTTAAGGAAAAACTCGAAATAATTTTATTGAATTTAATATAGGTGGTTCAACAATATTTTCTTCAATTAAATTGGAGTTTTTAACCTCATATTTTCAAAAAGTCATGGCTCCCTTCAGAAGAACACTCCCTTCCTCAAATCACCCCAATCCAAGGTGGAACAGCATATGCCGAGGGATGCATGTCCGGGGGGGTGCACGGACGTTAATATGCGGACTCTGGGGGACCGGCCGACCCCTCAGTTTCAATCAGGCTTATCATGATAAGCGGGCTATGTCATGATGGACGAACCCCACCCCGGCTACTCGTGGGTCCAAACATGAATTCTAGAAACAACACAAACAAAAATAGTGGAGAACGGAACTCCCCAAGAAAGTCCGTAAATGGGATCATGGATCCGTCAATCTCCAAGGCAGATAAAGGCCAAAGAGATGCTGGGATGGCGAAGCTCCCCACTGAGGGACAACGTCCGGAGGCGAGCTGCGCCGGTGTAGGGGGAGATGCCAAGGCACCGACCCCCAAAACGGGGCCCACTATGGGACCACCGAACGGTGTGGGGGGCAAGACCTCAGGGTCGAGCTCCCCTCGCACCGGCGGCATCCCTAAGGAAGGCCCCGGTCCGGCGACTGCTGGCCCCTTGCAGCGGAAGGGCTCCTACAAGGATAGGAGGAGAGCGGCCTTCATTCTCATGAGGGCAGGCCCATCGGCGGAATCCAACCCCGACCAGGCTGAGATCATAAAGTGGGCGAGGGAAATCCTGCCTAACTTTCAGCCAGCAAAAGCGGGTGTGAGACTGGATCCGAAGAAGCCGACAGAAGTAGGCGACTCTGCCAAGGATAGAGCACAAAGTGCGAAGAGGCAGAGGTCGACGGACGGTGGAGCGCCCCTAGCAAAGAAAAAAAAGGTGCAGACGCAACAGAGTAACAGATCCTTCGCAGAGGTTACTAAGGGCAGGACCATCATTGGGGTCGTTGACAACGGCTCCAAAGATGGCCTGATTCCCAAGGAGCTTTGGCAGAGGGTGGTGAACGAGCTGCATGGGCGCTTCATGGAGGAGATGCTCAAGAACGGAGGACCTCCACCGGACTGCGAAGACGCAGGGTGGTACCAAGATAGCATCAAGGTGATAGCGTGCCAAGATGCGAGGTCTGTAAGCCTCTACAAGCGCATGATTGCGTCGCTTGGAGAGGTTTACCCAGGAGCCAGTCTGGAGGCGGTGGACTGGGACAAGATCCACCGCCAGCAAACCGAGGGCCCGCGTATGCCTGACAGAGAAGCCGGCGGACCCTGCTACCATACTGGCCATGCTAAAAATGTGCAATCCCACACTCCCTACGGCGGACTGGAGAGTCGCCAAGGTGGAGGAAGCAGTGGGACTAAGAAGGCAGGTCGTCCTCACTCTAAATGAGGAGACTGCTAGGATCCTGGAGCATGCTGGTAGCCGTATTAAGTACGGGTTCGGGGCACGTAGCAGTGAGGATCTACAAGTCGGATGCGAAGAGTAAGCCAGGAGGCATCGACTTGGAGACAGACGCAAAAGAGTTAGACTTGGGGGAACCGACAGACGTGGAGGAGGACATTCTGGAAGGGTACACCTCAGAGGAGAGTGACGTGGCAAGGGCTCTTGGGGGCGTCGGCATGGAGGAGGACTCACTGCTAGGCTCCGACACCGAGGCTGAGGTAACTGTGGTGGAAAATCTAAAGGATGTCTCTGACATTCCTGCAGATAAATCTCCATCACAGTAAGGTGGCATCCGCCGCCCCCTGCTCCATCTCGCAGAGAGTGGAGCTGACGTGGCCCTCATCCAAGAACCCTGGATCCATGGAGACAGGATTCTCGGTTTGGGGGCGTCGGATTTCAGGCTGTACACAGCCGATGTAACAGGTAAAAAGCGACCATGCATTCTCGCAAAAAAGAGCCTTAACATTTTCTTGCTACCAAATTTCAGCAATGAAGATCATGTAGCCGCATCGATAGAAGGCCAAGGCGGCCATCTAAGAATATGCTCCGCATATATGGGTCATGACCAAACAGGACCCCCACCGCACTCGCTACTTAGGCGGCTAGTGGAAGACAGCGAGAGGAGAAAAATCGACCTACTAAAAGGATGCGATGCCAACGCTCATCATAGTCAGTGGGGAAGCACGGACACAAATGAGAGTGGTGAGCCAATCTTCGATTTTATCCTCAGCTCTAAGCTTCTAGTGGGTAACAGAGGTTCAGAACCCACCTTCAGAATGCAATCACCAGCTGGAGAATCCTAGACAAACACTCCTTTTCAGATCACCGCTACATTGAGGTAGTCGTAAATTTTGTAAACGTCACCAAGCAAGCAGTTCGAAACCCTAGGAAGGCAAACTGGGAGCTCTATAAAAAGATACTCGAGAGATCCCTAGGTGAACCACCTTCAGAGACTATCGAGTCCTACGAGGGCCTTAACGCCATGGTAGGCAAGCTTACTGCGAAGAGCGCAAAAGCATACCATAAGGCCTGCCCCAAGAAAAGATTAGGTAGCAGCAGATCGAAGAAGCCTCCATGGTGGACCTCGTCGCTAGCCCCCTTCAAGAAAAATGCACGTAGGGCCTTTAACCACGCGCACCGTACCAACACAGACGACGCGTGGGAGGCCTATAAAGCTGAACTCAGGCTTTGCGTAAGGCAAAGAGGGTTGCCTGGACCAATTTCTGCACCAATATCCAGGAGACATCAGAGGCCGCCCGCCTAAGAAAGATTCTCTCTACTACAGCCCCCATCGTAGGCTATATATATATATATATAGGCTATATATAATTAAGAACACGGATGGGCGGTGGACAACCTCAAGCCAGGAATCCCTGGAGACCCTTGTCAATGCACACTTCCCGGGTTGCTCATCGGAAGAAACAACCCAGGTGATGCGTAGCCAGGGCCATCAGGGCCTACTCAACTACCTACTTAGTGACAGAAATCTTAAGTGGGCAATAGAAAGCTTTAAACCCTTCAAATCTCCAGGCCCAGACGATATTATACCGGCTCAGTTATCCAGGGCCGGTATTAACCCAAGGAAATGGATCAAGAAAATCTTCAGTACAGTCTTCACTACTGGTATGGTATCAAAGGCGTGGCTGTGCACGAAGGTTGTATTCATACCCAAGGCGGGCAAACCATCCCACTGCACCCCTAAGGACTACAGACCTATAAGTCTTTCATCCTTCCTCCCTAAGACTATGGAAAGACTCCTTCGTAGGGAAATACCCGCAAACGCTATGCGACCTAATGACAGGGAAGCTCAAAGTTCTGTCGGCCTGGGCGCAAAGGAACGGGCTGGGAGTCAATCCGTCCAAGACAGAGCTCGTGCTGTTCACCAGGAAGTACAAGATACCAAATCTAAGGGTTCCGAAACTTCTAGGGGAATCACTAGTTCTTAGCGATAGTGCGAAGTACCTAGGCATCACTCTAGACAGGAAACTGGACTGGAAGCTAAACACCGCAGATAGGACTAAGAAAGCGGCAATAGCACTCTATACCTGCCGCAAGGCGGTAGGCCTGAAATGGGGAATGTCCCCCAAGATAGTCAGATGGTTATACACAGCGATCATCAGACCAATCTTATTCTATGGAGTTGTGGTCTGGTGGCCAGCCCTGGACAATTCCTAATGCAGGGACAGGTTCAGGAAGACGCAGCGCATGGCGGAAGTCTGTATAACAGGCAGTCTACGCACTACGCCTAGCGACGCCCTAGATATCATCCTTGACCTACTACCAGTAGAACTGATGGGGGTAAAGATAGCCACACTGGCGGCAATAAGACTGCGAGAGGCGAATCTATGGAGCAGGAATAGTTTTGGTCATACCAGACTGAACCTACATCACTTCATGCCTGAGGGGGGCACGGACTACTGTGTGCCCATCGTCCAACCCACCAATAACACAGGCCGACAATTTCCAACTTTTTTTTTCCTCCACGCATAATTTTACCTGCTCCATAATCTTTAGGCTCCCCTGAACCAAAGTCCAGAACAAACATAGGTTCTATCACCCACCGTTTCCGCGGTACACCTAAGAGAAGAAATTGATCAAATTTTACCATATATTGAATTATGTAGGCCGTGTAATGGCTATGACCATCATTGTTTCCAGTACATATCATTTTTGAAATGTATGTGTACCAACTAAAATTAAAAAATGGTATCTAGCAGTTACCATATCTTTGGAATACTCATCCAAAGTTGAAATCTCAGATTTTGTACGTTAATTTCACTGTGCGACAAAAAAAAAAAAACGAAATACACTTGGGAAACGAGATAGTGTAGGTTGTTAATCTGGTCGAAGAGAACTCCAAAATATTTTTTTTATATTTTTGGAACCCTCCAATTTTTATTTATTTAAAAAATCCCGTTTTTCAGGACCTTTTTGCGCTTAAAAATTCCTGAACGCGTTTTTTTTCAACCGATTTCAAAATTTTCGGTGTTTTTCAATAGTTAAATGTTGTAGCTTTTGAAAAAAAACTATATCTTCGATTTTGGTGAACAAAAAGGACAAAATTTTTACACCTGAAACTGAAGTTTTCGACTTTTAATCGTGTTTTTCGGATTTTGATGCCAGTTTTTCGGTATAATTTACAAAAATTCGGCCATTTTTGATACATATCAATGTTGCCTCATTCATTCTGAATAAAACGAGACAAATTTCATCAAAAAATTATGAAAATTGGTGAAGTTATAACGCTTTTCCCAACAAAAGTCAACTCAACCTAGCGAGCGCTTCGGAGGAACAATGTGTATAAAAATAAGAATATATTGCTTTCTTCTGACAAAAATTCTGTCATTAATGCCACATATAAATATTGTCTCATTAATACTGAATAAAACGAGACAAATTTTATTAAAAAATAATACAAATTGTTGAAGTTATAACGCTTTTCCCAAAAAAAGGCAATAAAACCATGGGAGCACTATAAGAAGAAGAGCATATTCCTTTCTTAACACACTGTTACTCCGGAGCGTACGCAAGGTTGAATTGACTTTTTTTGGGAAAAGCGTTATAACTTCACCAATTTTCATAATTTTTTGATGAAATTTGTCTCGTTTTATTCAGAATGAATGAGGCAACATTGATATGTATCAAAAATGGCCGAATTTTTGTAAGTTATACCGAAAAACTGGCATCAAAATCCGAAAAACACGATTAAAAGTCGAAAACTTCAGTTTCAGGTGTAAAAATTTTGTCCTTTTTGTTCACCAAAATCGAAGATATAGTTTTTTTTCAAAAGCTACAACATTTAACTATTGAAAAACACCGAAAATTTTGAAATCGGTTGAAAAAAACGCGTTCAGGAATTTTTAAGCGCAAAAAGGTCCTGAAAAACGGTTTTTTTTAAATAAATAAAAATTGGAGGGTTCCAAAAATATAAAAAAAATATTTGGGAGTTCTCTTCGACCAGATTAACAACCTACACTATCTCGTTTCACAAGTGTTTTTTCACTGTCGCACCGTGTTTTTGCTCTTCTATGATTTTTCCCCAAACATTTTTCTATGGAAGATTTTTATTTTCTTATTGAAATCAGTAGATCAAACCATGATTTAATTTTGGATTTAAGGAAAAACTCGAAATAATTTTATTGAATTTAATATAGGTGGTTCAACAATATTTTCTTCAATTAAATTGGAGTTTTTAACCTCATATTTTCAAAAAGTCATGGCTATCTAAAACTGTTTCTATATTCAAAACGTATCTATTGCAGGTTCAGCTTGTTTAGTAAAGCTTTACAGAAGTTGTAGATAGCCATGACTTTTTGAAAATATGAGATTAAAAACTCCAATTTAATTAAAGAAAATATTGTTGAACCACCTATATTAAATTCAATAAAATTATTTCGAGTTTTTCCTTAAATCCAAAATTAAAACATGGTATGATCTACTGATTTCAATAAGAAAATAAAAATCTTAAATAGAAAAATGTTTGGAGAAAAATCATAGAAAACCAAAAATTAATGTGGAAAATCTGAGATTTCAACTTTGGATGAGTATTCTAAAGATATGCTAACTGCTAGATACCATTTTTTAATTTTAGTTGGTACACATACATTTCAAAAATGATATGTACTAGAAACAATGATGGTCATCGCCATTTCACGGCCTACATAATTCAATATATGGTAAAATTTGATCAATTTCTTCTCTTAGGTGTACCGCGGAAACGGTGGGTGATGGAACCTATGTTTGTTCTGGACTTTGGTTCAGGGGAGCCTAAAGGTTATGGAGCAGGTAAAATTATGCGTGGAGATTTTTTGCTGTTGGCCTGTGTAATTACAGAATCATCATCCCCTCGAGGGAGGAATGGGACGCCCGGACACCCGGACCGGAGGGCTCCATTCACATCTACACAGATGGATCAAAACTTAACGGCCAGGTGGGAGGCGGTTACTTTTGTGAACATTTGAGCCTAAAGGAGCCCTTCAGACTCCCTGACCACTGCAGTGTTTTCCAGGCTGAAGTAGTAGCCATTAGGGAAGCACTGGAATCCCTAGCACTAAGGGGCAATCGGGATACAATATGCATCTTCTCCGACAGTCAAGCAGCCCTCAAGGCACTAGACGGATTCTCGTTCAACTCCAGGACAGTCAATGACTGTCGCAGATCTCTCAACGAGATGGCTGAACAGCATGACATCTACCTTATTTGGGTTCCCGGTCACAGGGATCACGAGGGAAACTGCGCTGCAGACGAACTAGTTAGGGCAGGGACTACCTACCCTCTCCTACCGCAGAAAGAATTAGTAGGCATACCCTTGGCTACTTGCAGGCTAAAGTGCAGGGAGTTTTTTGACCTGGCAGCCAACGGGAAATGGGGAAACCTCCAGACCTGCATAACCTCTCGTCTAATCTGGCCGACACGCTCCAGAAAAGATCAGCGAGACTTATTGCTCTCACCAGACCAGACTGCAGCCTAGCGATTGGGGCAATAACTGGGCACTGACTGATAGGTGAACACGCGGCCAGGCTTGCAGTCCCCCACAATGATTATTGCAGGAGCTGCAGGGATGAAGAGGAGGTGGAATCGGTCACGCACCTCCTATGCCACTGCCCGGCACTCGGTCGCAGCAGACACTTCGGGTCCGCAGAACACTCGGATCTCAACGATCTCTCAGAGATTTCTCTCCGTGGACTGGTTGCCTTCATAAAAAAAGCAGGTTGGGACCACGGGCCGCCACAGGAAATCTAGGCATATATGCACCCTGGTAGACAGGAAGGGGAGGGGGGGAACATTTCGGTGAAACCCTTGCTCTAGCGGTAGCACAAGGAGCTCTAGCAGCTCATGTGGAAGCGGGGGGTCTTCTATGTTCCCCTAGCATCACCGCCCTAACCTAACCTAACCTATACATCTTTGCGATGGATCCTGTAAGAGCAACATACATATTCCCATGCGATGCGCAGCTTTCTTAAGAAGTCTACTTAGTGGTATCCTTCCCATCTAGGCATCGTGGAGGACCAAATAGGCATATCAACATGTTCAATACCTTTGACCAGGCATTGCTCTCCCCAATAGACCAATTTTTGGGATAGAATTTTCGCAACGAATTTTCCCTGCGCCTCGTCCTCCGGCAAGCCGAAGCTTCCAAGTAGGACACTACCAAGCCAAGGAAGGCAGTGACTTAACCGGATTTGGCCAACTGACCGGAGGTCGAAGAACAGGCTCCAATCAGCAAGTCTACTTGCTGCGGTCTGAGAATGTTGGGATCAACCAGAACCAAGTTGGCTGAAGCTGGGCAGACCTTCTGTAATATGAACAGCTATAACCTCCTTAAAGCAAACATAAATAGAGGCTCCATCCGGTAATATCTGTTACAACTGTCTGAAAGCAACTTATTTTAGTCAGGGGAGGATGGGCGTCAATGGTTGTTTGAACTAGAGAGCGAAAATCAGGCCACTCGGCATAGGCGCCGCTAAAAGTTGGCATCGGCAACGGGGGCAAAGTCAAAAACATGCAGGTAATCTCTGCTCGTTTTTGTAGCATTTTCTCTATGCGGCGGCAACAAAGACTCCACCAACTAGGTACGGCTGTAGACTCCATTGTTACGTAACTCGGGCAGGGTTCAAGGACGTCAAAAAAAAAACTAAATTCCACGCGGCCTTTTATTTTCCGAAAAGGCACGAAACTTTGAAATATCGCAACAAAAACGGGTAAAATAACGCTGAGGCCAAAAAAATTTATCGCCACAGCTTTGTGATAGCGGCCGAATTAAAATATTTCAAGTCGAAAATCAATATTTATTAATGGGATCAGTTTTAATCCCAAATAATCCAAACCAAATAAAAGTTGAAGTTTTGACACCCCATCGAACCTTTTTCTGTTATTTGAATTATATAATTTCAATCAATATAAATTTAAAAGAAGAAGTTGAATTGGGGAATACACTGATTAGCAGCCGTTGGGAAAATACATTATTGATAACTGGCTATTTTGCATAGGGTGTCGCTCCAGGGTGAACTGCTGGGTACCCGAATACCAATTGCCTCATATAAACATCAACTTAGCGAAGCCAACAAAAGAAAGAAACAAGCTTTTAGGAATCCGTTCCAAACCGTCCCCCCAACTCTCGCCCAATATATCAAAGAAAAGAAAAGCGTAACTACTAATAATGTAGACAGAATCCGCATCAAATGCGAATTAATTCACCCCACAACGACAACTGCCGCAACTGCAGGAACGAAGAAAAAATTTACCAAAGCTTCAGGGTGGGGAAACTGTTAGACTATAAGTCCACCTGCGAAAAAGTGAACCTGAAGGTATAACAATGTTAAATTTAAGTTCATCTGGTTTAAATAATATTGAGAAACGCATTCTTTATTGACATCACTTCTGCAAAAGGGTTACGAAGTAATAAGGGGTAATTCTGCAGTAAGGGGCAAAAGGGTAATGCTGTATGGAAATTATGTATGCAAACTTTATTTTTCAAAAATTTTAAATAACTTCTTAAAATGATCCTAATGGTAGTTGGCATAGGCCAAGAAACAACCACCTTGACGTGGGATCAAATATTTGTTCTAGGATTGAGGTTAGACAACGGTCAGGTCGCTTCAACACGTTCACAGACTTTTCTCTAATCTAGTAAGAACCAGCTCAGCTGGGATTCCATCTAAAATTTCCGGTTGGCTTACCAACTTTGGCACCTTATCTCAAATAAGAAAAGAACGGCAAGCTTACTTCGGGCGTACCCGAAATGGATATACCTTTGCAGTTAGGTAGCAGCTTATATCACAGCTGACGGTAGCCCGCTAGGTGGCGACACGCATACCCTGCGTGTAGCAGGCGCGTAAAGACACTATATATAGTCGAAGAATTAAAAATTTTCTGTGTGCGTTCAATCTGAATGAGTGATATACCAAATGAAATGTTTTGTTTTCTATTAGATTTATTCGTTTCTGAGCTTCATTAGCGACTGACTTCAATAAAATATAATAGACTGCACGCAGGCAGACGAACTTAGAAACATAAGTAAGCGACAATTAGTTTCCAGTTAAGTACATAACCATCCACATAGTGCGTTGTACACTCATGTATAAATTTATAATTCCAACACTCCTTCTCAACGCATTATGTCTTCATTACAAAAGTCCTAGTAAACTAATACATTTCTCATGTTTTACTCTATTCAAATTCTTTGTTAATACATCAGCAATCATATTCTCAGTAGATACATATTCAATATTTATAATTTTACTTTTATACATATCCCTGACATGATGATACTTAATATCAATGTGTTTGCTTCTCGCATGGAACTTTGGATTTTTGGCTAAACATTGTGCACTTTGGTTGTCGCTAAAGACCTGTAACGTTTTAATGCCACCAAACCCCATTTCGGTAATCAGCTTCTTGATGTACATTGCCTCTTTAGCAGCGCCAGACAACGCAATATATTCTGCTTCGGTGCTGCTTAGTGCCACTACGCTCTGCTTCTTCGATTCCCAACTGAAAGCAGCGCCTGCAGCAAAGAACGCCCATCCAGTGTACGACTTCCGATCTGTCGAGTCGCCTGCCCAATCAGCATCCACGTAACAATGGATATCACGACCTGTGCGTTTGAAACAAAGTTGTAGCTCCGATGTGCCTCTCAGGTATCTCAGTATACGCTTAGCAGCTGCCTCGTGCTCCCCATGCGGACTTGCATTTCGCTGAGCCAGTTTTACTGTAGAGTGTAGGATATCTGGCCGGGTAGTCATTGCCAGATACATAAGCGATCCAATAAGGGATTGGTACTTGACTTGGTCCACTTGGCTGCATCCTTCATTGTCACATTTGATTTGATGACCAACTTCTAGGGGTATACTATTAGGCTTACAGTCTTGCATTTTATACTCACTAAGAAGTGTCTCAATATAGTTTGTGACCAATCCTTACTCCACCAGTGTCACCCTCTCGCTCAATTTCCATACCCAGGAAATGTTTCAATGTGCCACTGTCGACCACATCAAACGACTGTGAGATTAGCACCTTGATCTCATTCAGGTCATCTTTGCTCGAACTGGATATGATCAAGTCGTCAACGTACACAACTACAATTCCCATGATGCCTTGCGTATGTACAAACATGGCTCACTCGGACACGGAGTAAAACCAATCTTCAATAGAACGGCATTGAGCTGCTCATTCCATTCTCGCCCACTCTGCTTAAGGCCGTACAACGATTTGTGAAGCTTCAGGACCCGTTTTGGAAACTGTTTGTCAACAAAGCCTTCAGGCTGCCGCATATATACCTCGTCTTGCAAGTAACTGTTGAGGTATGCTGACGAAACGTCCATCTGATGCAGAAACATTTTATATTCCACGGCCAGGGCGATGAAAAGTCTAATTGTTGAATATCTAGCAACTGGAGAAAAAGTTTCGAAATAATTAATACCTAGGCGCTGTGCGCACCCTTTAGCAACCAGTCGTGATTTAAACGTCTCGACGTTGCCAAACTTGTCTCGTTTAACTGCAAATACCCATTTGCATCCAATGGTCTTCTGGCCTTCGGGTAAGTCAACTAATGACCACGTACCATTGGCTTTCAAACTATTCATCTCCTTCTGAATCGATGCCTTCTATTTGTCTCCATGCTCTGAGCTTAGTGCCATGCTGTAACTACTCGGTACTGAGACATCCTCAGTTGTCAGGATATTTAGCATGGTATATTGCTTCTTCGGGCGTCCAGGTAGCCCAGTGAGTATCATCTTTGGTCGTCCTGGTCCTTTTCTAGCCTCAACATCTTGAGGTTGCTGTTCCGTAGACGATAAAATGCTAGAACTCACCTCAGGTTCTACTTGCAAACACTCATCAACTGGAGTTTCACATTGGAGTTCAACGATCTGATATTCAGACACCTTAGCCAAATCCTTTTTGGTAAAATCGTCTTCAATAAAAATTACGTCACGGGCTGTGATGACTCTTCTTTTCTCAAAATTATATAAGCGGTATGCCTTTGACAATTCTGCATATCCTACCAAAATATGCTCTTCACCCTTTGGAGAAAATTTCCTCCTTCGCATCTTGTTAAGAACAATGGTCTTCGCACCGAAAACTCGCAAGTGCCCTACGCAAGGTTTTCTGCCAGTCCATACTTCAAAAGGGGTCATACCATGTAAAGTTGACGTCTCTGCGCGATTTCTCAAGTAGGATGCAGTCTTGATAGCTTCTGCCCAGAAACTTTCATTGAGTCCAGCCTGTACCACCATACTACGCGCCATTTCAACCAAGGTTCTGTTTGCGCGCTCAGCTACACCATTCTGTTGCGGTGTGTATGGCACTGATAATTGTCTCTCAATTCCATTGTTAATCAAAAACTGCTCGAATGCCCCACTCAAGTACTCTCGGCCGTTATCGCTTCTCAAGACTTTCAACCTTTTACCGGTTTGATTCTCAGCAAGTGTCTTAAATTCTTTAAATTTTTCTAAAATCGCATCCCGTGATTTTAAAAGTACACAAACACATATCTAGATTTATCATCAATAAATGTTGCAAAATATCGTGCACCTCCAATAGATGCTTGATTAACCGGACCACATATGTCTGTGTGCACCAAACCGAGAATGTCTTTTGCGCGGCTCTCACTGGCCTTTGGAAATTTCTTTCCGCTGATTTTGCATTTCGCACATATTTCACACATATCATGGTTCTCAAAGTTCGACTTTAGGCCGTTCACCATATGTTCCTTAACCATTTTGTTAAGGCTCCCGAAATTTAAATGTCCAAATCTACTGTGCCATAATTGTGGTGTCGTCACCCGCGTAATATTAAAACACTTATTATTTTCGCTTTCAAATATAAACAAACCGTTTTGTCTCTTGGCAGTCAATATAACCGTGCCGTCGTTCTCAATTACACTTGCGTTATCTCTTGTAAATGTAACATTAAGTCCATTGTCAATCGCTTTTGACACCGACATAAAATTACACTGCAGGTGTTTCACGTACAGCACATCCATTAATGTAATACCGAAAGATTACACGTACACTGCCACGGCCTTCTGACTCAACAAATTTATTGTCAGCTAAGAGTATACGCTTTTTATGTTCTTTAAAGTTAGTAAACCCCGATTTTTCACAACATAAATGAGCTGTGGCCCCACTGTCCAAACACCACATCTTCCGACTAATTTCGTTCGGCTGCTCACTTAGACAAACGCTGGAGTATGATTTCTCACTTCTCCCATTCTCCGTTTCTTTCTTAGAGTCATTTCGTTTTTTGCAGTTTGCAGCTTTGTGACTCTAACGGCTTTCTCGCATTCGATTGGCGCCCGAAATTTTTTCTGTTCTTTGTGTTATCTCTGGTTTTCTCATTTACGGTGCCCGCTGAATATGTAGTTTTTTCAACGGCTTCTTCATACACCTCGATTCCTTTATGCCGTTTACCTTCTTCTAGAAGCTTCGACTTCACTTGTTCATTCGATTGGCGCCCGAAATTTTTTCTGTTCTTTGTGTTATCTCTGGTTTTCTCATTTACGGTGCCCGCTGAATATGCAGTTTTTTCAACGGCTTCTTCATACACCTCGATTCCTTTATGCCGTTCACCTTCTTCTAGAAGCTTCGACTTCACTTGTTCAAAAGAAGGCAGTTTATCACGCGTCTGCATAGCAACAACGAAAAGTTCGAATGATTTGGGCAAACTCGATAGAATCATTATTACTTTCACTGGATCAGATAGCACAATATCCAATTCACACAGTTTATTACATATCTCAACAAATTCGTTGACGAATTGTAACACACTCCCGCCTTGTTGCAATTTTAGCCCTAACAATCTTCTATAAAGTTGAAATTGTTGGACAGGGCCATCCGGCATATGCAACTCTTTTAGTTTAGTCCACATTTCGCGGGAGGTCATACACTTTTTCACTTGTGTCATTTGCGCCCCCGTCATGTTCATTACTATGTATGCTCGAGCCTTTTTATCAGTTTTAATCCATTTGACTAAATCGGCACCGTCTTCTGGTTTAACCAGATCACCACTGACCACATCCCAGAGGTCTGACGCTATCAGGAAACTCTCCATGGTCATGCACCATACATCATAGTTACTTTCATTTAATTTTTCAATTGGCCACGATACACTCATTTTTGCAAATTCGAGTCACTTTTCGGAATGTTCAGAAATTTTAGGTTACACGCAATTTATACGCACTCTGGGCCCATAACCTATTAGATTTATTCGTTTCTGAGCTTCATTAGCGACTGACTTCAATAAAATATAATAGACTGCACGCAGGCAGACGAACTTAAAAACATAAGTAAGCGACAATTAGTTTACAGTTAAGTACATAACCATCCACATAGTGCGTTGTACACTCATGTATAAATTTATAATTCCAACATTTTCCTTAGAGGGATTTTATCCAAACGTTAGCCAAAAGTAGTTCGGGTTGGTAAAAAAATTGCGGAAATGTCAGTCTTTCCTCTGACTTTGCCGTATCCCGACGTGTTTTTTGCGATTGCTCTCATCTTATTACCTACATATATCTACATATATCTTCGATACGAGACTCCTCTTTTCGCGTATCATTGTCTGAGATAATTGACTTACATAGTTCATTATCCACACACTTCTTAAAAATAATATTATTCTTCAATATTATTTCTGCCGTGCCCTGCGAATATTCATATATAATATATATATTCCTGAGTCTATTCTCCGATCGAGTAATCCCGTTATATCATTGTTACTCTGAAGCGGTTATTCGTAACATTCGTATCTCTTTTGTTACGTATTCTCTTCGACGTGCCTGATCCGAACGTGCCTCTCTACCACTGAACTCTTTGAACTCTACCATTGAACTCTTCTCGCTCTCACTACAGTGGACAAATCTCAGTAAATAATGAGTCTAATTTGCACTGCTAAGAAATGCGAGTTTGGAGGATCCATCACTGGAGATTCGTATCTTTCCTGCTGGCTTTGCAACAACTGCTCACATATTAAATGTGCTGGTGGTGGGCATAATGGACGGATAAGCGATCTCATCACTAAGAATATTGGTCTGACATGGTCTTGTATTGCCTGCAGAGAGATTGAGTCTGAGATGCGGACCTTCATGAAGCAGACGAGAAACGGTTTTCTTGATGTCCGTAAGCAGTTTGCTGCACTTAATGAGCAATTCCTTACACTTGAGACCCAATTTCTTGGTCTCAAGTTACTAAGTGAATCTCCAAGGAGAAAAATTCCGAATAATAACCCGATGGCGGTCAATCTATTGGGCACTCCTGCTTCTCATGTGATTCATTCGGATAAATTCTTAACTCCTAATACTTCATCGCCTCCTGTTGTTCCTGTGGAATTGATCCATTCACCAAGTCTGCCAATGGAATCGTCAATGAGTCTTGTTCCACCTATTGTCCTGGATCCTCCATCGTTGGAAAACATCCAGGTTCCTGTGGCTCCGTCACCTAGGCCTCTCACTGGTGTAGCGCCTGAGTTAAAATCCTCTGGGCTTTCGCTGAGAGCTGTTGCACCTCGTAAAGCCATATTCGTATCCCGCCTCATGCCGGATGCCACTGTGGATGATGTCAGGAGTCACCTCTTAAAACATCTTAAGGTAGCTCCTAATGATTTAGCGGTCTTTAAGTTTAATTTTAAACATAAGCGTAACATATCCTCTTTCAAAATTGTAATTCCTGAATCCTACTTTGAAAAAGCACTTGATCCGTCAGCCTGGCCCGAGCACAGTATTATTCACGAATTTTTAGCTAAAGACCCTCTGAATCACAACTTTGCCGATTGCTGCTACCAAAACGTCCGAAGTATTCTGGGTAAACTGAGCCAATTTTTTACTAAGAGTGCTTCTTTTGAATTTGATGCTATTGCACTTACTGAAACCTGGCTTAATTCCTCTGTCTCTGATTATGAAATTTTTGTTCCAAACTACACTGTGTTTCGATTGGATAGGCCTTCTTTTGGTGGTGGTGTCCTCATTGCTGTTAGTATTAAATACTCGGCTGAACTAATAACTTTCCCGAATCAGTTTGGAATCGAGTTTATCGCAGTAAAAATAACTGTTGGTCCGTCTCATATTTTCATGACCTGTTCTTATATACCTCCATCGGTTGATGATACGGTATACTTTCATCACCTTAATGCTATCAAGTACGTTTTATCATTAGTCAATGACTCTGATTCCGTCCTAATCATGGGTGATTTCAACCTTCCCCAAATCTCCTGGATCCCGTGTGAAGATGACAATTCCTTGCATTCTAGCTGCCATAACGACTTCATTGATGAACTAATTGAAATTGCTCTTTCCCAAATTAACCCCATCCTTAACACACTTAGCAGGTCCCTAGACCTTATTTTCTGTAATAGAATATCCTCTGTCACTGTAAATCGGTCTTCACCACTATCGCTTCCTGAAGATGTACACCATCCCACACTATTGGTTTCGGTGTTAATTGATGTCCCTAGTATGCATAACTATGAGGCTCAGTATCGTTCTAAATGTTTCCGAAAAACGGATTACAACGCTCTTCGCAATCATTTAGCCGGAATTGACTGGGAATATCTTTCATCTTTTAACTCTATTGATGCTGCTACTGATTCTTTTTATGATGTAATCCACAACGCGTTGGACAAATTTGTTCCAGTACTTTCATCGTCTTCATCAACGAAACCGCCATGGTTTAACAAACACCTTTCTCGTCTTAAGAACAGGAAATCTAGAGCTTACAAAATGTTTCTTAAGTCTGGATCTTTGTTTCATCAGACAAACTTTCTTTACATTCGTAATCAGTTTATTCTTCTTAATAATCAACTTTA
Organism: Drosophila ananassae; assembly: GCF_017639315.1. Classification (NCBI taxonomy): domain Eukaryota; kingdom Metazoa; phylum Arthropoda; class Insecta; order Diptera; family Drosophilidae; genus Drosophila; species Drosophila ananassae. Next base: position 19,835,235 of record NC_057929.1, on the reverse strand, counting down.
TAAGCGTTACATTGTAAATTGTAAGGCTAACTTCCGAAATGATCCGAGCTCCTTTTATTCGTTTGTCAATATGAAACGTAAATCCAGTCTTTTTCCTCCTTCCCTATCTTATAAAAATATTTCTGATTCTTCAGATCATGGTATTGCAAATCTCTTTGCATCATTCTTTCAATCAACTTATTCGTCCGATTCTTATAATTTAAATTCTACATACCCTTATAATATTCCGTATATAAACAATATCTACTTGTCTAAATTTAATCATCTTGATGTTTCTAATGCTCTTTCAACCTTGGATATCTCTTTTTCTGCTGGTCCTGATAACGTCCCGAGCTGTATTCTTAGGTACTGCTCCGATATCCTATGCTATCCCGAGCTGTATTCTTAGGTACTGCTCCGATATCCTATGCTCTTACTACCCTATTCAATCTATCTTTGGACCTTTCATGCCTTCCCAAGAGATGGAATGAATCTTTTATTATTCCACTTCATAAGAAAGGTTCTAAAATACTCATTGATAACTACCGTGGTATTGCTAAACTTTCTGCTATTCCCAAGCTGCTGGAGAAAATGGTTACATTGCAACTGCAACATCATTGCAAAAGCATAATTTCCTCCACCCAGCATGGTTTTGTCAAAAATCGTTCTACAACAACCAATTTGCTAGAATTCACTTCGATCGTCCATAAGGGTTTTCTCAAACAAATGCAAACCGATGTTATTTACACCGATTTTAGCAAAGCTTTTGATTCTGTTAATCACCGTCTCCTTCTCCAGAAACTTTATCTTATGGGTTTCCCTTCTAATATCATAAAGTGGATGACTTCATATCTATCTAATCGTACGCAGCGGGTTTTGTTCAAGAACATCACATCTCAAGTTATAAAAGTAACATCTGGTGTTCCGCAAGGCAGTCACTTAGGACCTCTTCTATTTATCCTCTTTGGTAACGACTTGCCTAGTGTCGTGAGTTATGCTACTGCACTTATGTATGCTGATGATGTGAAGCTCTGTTTTTCTTACTCTGACCACTTTCTTCATAGACATCTACAGTTTGACCTTGACGAAGTATTCTTGTGGTGCTCTAATAATCTCCTCTCACTAAACTGCTCAAAATGCAAGGTTATGACGTTTAACCGTAGCATGCCTCATGTCATCTCGTACTCACTTGGGAATCATTTTTTAGATCGTGTTTCCTTAATGAATGATCTTGGAGTTCTTTTCGATCACAAGCTGTCGTTTAATGAACATATTTCTCTAACAGTTAATAAAGCCAGAGGAGTACTTGCATTTATCAAGCGCTGGTCAAAAGAGTTTGATGATCCCTTTACCACTAAAACGTTGTATATCTCTTTGGTTCGTCCGATCCTTGAATACTGTTCATGCGTTTGGAGTCCGCAGTATATGGTTCATCAAAGAAGTATTGAATGCAAAAGCAGTTTCTTTTATTTGCCTTAAAATATTTAAACTGGGACTCAGATGGTCTTCTTCCACCATATAGTTGTCGGCTAAAGTTATTAGACCTGCCACCATTGCAGGTACGTCGTACTTGTGCTGGGGCCATGCTCCTTCATAAACTCATTCTTGGTCAAGTTGACTCTCATCTTTTACTTGAAAAAATCAAATTTTCTGTTCCAAATAGGTCAACAAGGTCCTTCCGACCCCTTTGGTTACCAATTTGTAGATCAAATTTTGCGGACCATGATCCTTTTCGTGTTATTTGTAAAAATTATAATCTATTGTCCCATTTATTTTCCCCTGAATTATCCCTTGATGTAATAAAATCTAAATTGTTTGTTTTTCTTTTGAATAATTTTCCTAATTCTTAATTATAATTAATTAATTTTAAAAATTGTATATATAAATAACAGATAATTGTTACTTCAATAAATAAAATTAAATTAAAAAATTAAAATTAAAATTAAATTAAATTAAATTAAATGTAAAAGACTTTTGATTCACTAAATTGGATATAGTGGGGACATTGGTCCCGATGCGACATTTCTTTCAAATGAAGATGTTTAAAAAAAGTACCAACTGCGTTTGCCTTATTCTATTTTTTTTTTAATTTTGAAAAAATTTAAGTTTGTTCGTTTTTTTTCAGAAATTTTTTTTATTATAATAGAACATTATCTCAGGAATATCCTGTTTTATGTCGATCGGACTAAATTTGCTGAGATACCGATTTTTTAGTTTCTTTCTATCCATACACTTTCAATTGCTTTTAAAACTTTAGACGCGTTTTTCTCAAAACAACTTTTGCAAGTCGGTGCGTAACGTAACTCAAAAAGTAATTCTCGGATCTAAATTAAATTTTTCACACATCTTTAATACAAAAAATACTTGCGGATGAACAAACTTTTTTTTTTTTTTAATTTTTTTTACCATTTTAACGGGCTATAATGGGCTAATTTTTGTGTATATTTTTCGCATATTTTTCAAAATGGTTTCGTTCATCCGCACAAGAAACTAATATTTTAAGTAAATCAATTGAATTTTTTTATTTCCGATAACACTGTAAGGCCAGACTTTACGCACCGCCGACTGCCCGTTACGGGATAAATAATAATTATTTCTTAACAAAATAATTTCTAGATACTCTCCAAATATAGCCATGTATCGTGTAAAAAAAATTAATAATTATATTCACTCAGAAATGAAAAAAAAAATCGCAAAAATCGGCTTTTTTCAGACTCTGAAACCATCCTGCCCTCTTAAATTTCAAATAACGTTTGTTCTACGATTTTTTAAATTACTTAAGGTTTACAACCAATGCACGTAACTTCACATACTATACTTCGATAGAAAAGATTTTTAAATATCTTATTAACTTTTTTAAGATCAAATTTCTACTATAAATCGTAAGAAAAAAAATATACTGAAAAAAATCTTCAAAAGATTTTTGTTTTTCAAACTTGGATCTAATGATTATATTCATTTATGCATGTGGACATATCCCTTGAGATTACGCAATTTTTTATATATCTTTCATATCTGGGAAAAGTCGCTTACTCTAGATATAGTCCGATAAGTAGAGAAACCGATGGTGCCCCGTCGCGACCGCACTTCAAAAAAATAATCCCAAACAATCCACAAACAGCTATTGGCGCTTTTACTGGCCGCTAGTGCAAAGTGCCATCAATTGTTTGCACTCCGAAAAGAAAATCCCAAGAAATTTACAGCTTCCTCTTTCCTCCAGAAGAGAGCTTTTCCAGCGACACGAGCGCTAGGTGGCGACACGCATGCCTTAGCTTCTAACGTGTATACGTACAAACATCTGTGTAATCTATGGATCATTCTCGCTTGAATTATAATGCCCAAAGTGCCGAAAAATCTAAGTTTTCCCACTATTTTTGTTCTGTAAAAGTAACGAATAATAAATATCGATTACAAATTTTTAGTAATCGATTTTTTTCTCCATAATGGTTAAACGGTAACACTCGGTTATTACCCTTTGCCTTTTCAAATTCGGCACGTAGAATAATAACAATAAATCATATAAACACGTGCCGGGTAAGAATATTTTTCATATGTAATTTTTTATACATATGTATATTGTATTTTTTCGTCACCAAAATTGATATCAGATATTTTGGCCGTGGCATGCGGGTTCGCCACCGTTATTTTACCTAGTCAAGAGGTTTTTTATTTAATTATTATATATACATCGGATCGATGTATATTCGATACACTTCTAATAATATAAAATGCTACTTAACTGCAAGTATATATCAACTTCGTTTCCGCCCGAAGTTATCCTAACTATCTTGTTTTCTTTATTATACATTACTGTTATTGCCAAATCATTGGCAATAGGCAAAGAAACATGAAAGGAAAGCTTACTTTGGGCGCAGCAGATGTTTATATACCCTTGTAGTTAAGTATTTCACCATCAAATACATTTTCTAATAAATGTTTAAAACAGCCTCCAGCATCTATAAAAATAGTAAGGTTGTGCCATTTCCGATCGTTCAGTTACATGTCAGATATTACGTTATTAATATTCTTTAATAGCAGCCAAATAAATAGACGAGTTTTAGTTCAGAATTTCCATTGTGGGTCAATTTAACCCCAAAAACGCAGCCGCTCAAATCAATGCCAAATATACAAGTGCATAACAATGAGGTTAGGCGTAGAAGCTCTACCCAAAAGCTCATGCGCTACAAATAACAACAAAGCGCATGCGAAACTGGGTGTCAGACAGAAAAGAATAAATGCTGATAACAACCGTTGCCGCTAAACATATTTTGATTATTGTTAAATGGTTTTGTTAATGGCTGCTTGGCCCAACATCGTTCCCCATTAAAATGTGGGCCTTCAATAAAAGTTCTGGAAAGGGCAGCAGTCAAATCATTGCATTGGTTATTCTGTGGGTTGTCCTCTCTAGGACGGAGCGCCGACGCTTCCCGTGATAGTTCACCGCGTCCCCAAAACACCCAGCCAAATCATGAATTATGGGCAATGGGGTGCCCATGACCTTACTGGATTTGACCAGCCGACAACCGGTAAAAAAAAAAGAAAGAAAAGCTAACTTCGGGCGGAGCCGCAGTTGATATGCCCTTGCAGTTAAGGTTGTTCCATTTCCGATCGTTCACATATATGGCGTCCATAGGATATAGTCAACCGATCCTTATAAAATTTAGCAGATCGGATTATATTCCTAAAATGGAAACCGTAGAAAGTCCTATCATTCCAGCTTAAAAAACACCAAGGTTATGCCAATTCCGATCGTTCAGTTATATGGCAGTCGGCCGATCCTTATGAAATTTGGCAAATCGGATTATTTTAAATGGTCAGCTGGTCTTTCATTTTGTACATTTGGTTATTTTTCCTCATCGACAGCACTCGTGCACGCTCTTTCAAATATCGTTTTCGATGCTGTATACACATGTTCCACTATTTTATCAAACGCGAATTTTTTTAAGCCTTAAAGTTTATGCATTCTTGTGCGACACCCAAAAGCTGGTGTGAATCAACGGTCCTGATTGGATTTCTCGTTTACTGCAGCGACACGACAAAATAATTTTAAATCCTAAACCTCGATGGCTGCTTTCGGCGAACGTTATTCTTACACAAATTGCAAATAACTAACTCCGATATTACCAAAAATACAGCCACAAACTCAATTATGCGGTAACAATGAGACGGATAAACTATAACATCGTCCGTAGTCGCAGATTCCAATTTCTGCTCACTGCGGGTCGTATTAGCTTCTCCATCGTCCGATGAAAAAAACATTCAAAAATGGATTGGCTTGGAATTTGCGCTCTAGTGGCATACCACTACGCTCACTCGCAGATTTGCTTCTATTCGCATAGGTCCATTTGAATAATAATAATAATAATATATCAAGGGGTGGAGCAAGCGGGCTCCTGGCGGTCCGGCCGCTCGTATACCTGCGCGACGCTTGCTCACTATTTCATCTGTATCTCATCTGGAGACATATTCTTGGATAGTTTAGGAAGTGATTTACGCAAAAATTATACTACCCCCTTACCCTTGATCCCAATAACCAAAATCATGCAATTCAAAAAGGGCTACGTTTCATTTACACTGCTCAGTGCTCAAGCACCTTAGGTCAAGCACGTAATACCCTATATGTATTCATCAGACCAATTTTAATAAAATGGTTAAAAATATAATTTAACAAGAAAGTAAAGAGGGTGGAGCCGAAGTTGATATACCCTTGCAGTTAGGTAGCTTATATTATTATATATATATCGGACCGTATATAGTTGATCCTTATGAAAGTTCCATCATCAAATCAGTTTTCTACAAAAAATGTTAGAAACAGCCCCAAGCACCTTTAAAACTAGCAAGGCTGTGCCATTTCAGTTATATGGCGGCTATAGGATATAGTCGGCCGATCCTTATGAAATTTGGCAAATCGGAGTATTTTATTCCCAAAATGGAATCTATACCAAGTCCCATTTTTCTAACTTTAAAAACACCAAAGTTATGCCAATTTCGATAATTCTTCGACAGCTATAGGATATAGTCGGCCGATCCTTCTAAAATTTTTTTAGATAAGATATTTTGGGAGATAAAATATAACATGGGTGGAAAGTCCTAACCCTCTAACTCTAAAAAAACACCAAAGTTATGGCATTTCCGATCAATCAGTTATATGGCAGCTATTACAAATAATAACAAATTCTATGAAACTTTCATAAAAAGGGATAATACAAATCAAACCATAAATTCAGGTCGTATATCCCGACGATGATAAATTGAATTAATACAATAAATTGATAAAAGTAACAAAGGGCTACAAATAGTTATTAAAGGAATATAATACAATTAATGATATAAGAGCTGAACTTTTGCTCTTATATCAATGATATAAGATAAGGGGTTTTGATAAATAAAAAGGCCATGAATATAAAAAAGGCTCGGTTCCCCTACAGTTTTTATTAGTTGAAAAAAATTGTACAAGTTAACTAAGTCAACCGGGCGACGGCAACGACCGATCGTCCGAAAGCTAGCTCCGGCCAAATTGCTGACCCAGCGTCTGGCCGGAAGCTCGTGCATAGCCGGCAAGCACTGCTTATTGGAGTGGCCGCTATGAGTCTCACTTTTGTTAGTTCTTAAGTTCAGTTCTGCGTTTGCATTTATGAAATAAAGAGCCATCGCTCCTACATTGAAACTCCGACGATCCGTCGTAAAACACTTATCATTACAAATCTGACTGAGTCTCTAGGCCAGCAGATAAAGAGGGACAGTCATCCCTCCAACATAATCTTCCTAATTGATATTCTACGGCCAGCCGGCTAGAAGTCATCAAAGGGCCTGTTGTCGCAATCATCACCTTTCCATATCTTGTTAATTGGAGTGGAAATTGTCGACGGCGGTTCATCACTTAACCACATCATATTAATTTACATATCGGGGAACAAGATACACATGTCATGTTTTTTGGAAAAAAAACAGGTTCGTAATGTGGTGATATCGCAATGAAATTTTGGTCAAAAATTTACAAAAATATTCTAAACACACTGTAAAACAAGAAAGGAAAGCTAACTTTGAGCGGAGCCGAAGTTGATATACCCTTGCAGCTGTGCCATTTCAGATCGTTCAGTTATATGGCGACTATTGGATATAGTTGGCTATTTTTCCTGGAAAATGGAATCTGTACCAAGTCCCATCTTTCTAACTTAAAAAACAGCAAAGTTATGCCAATTCCGATCGTCCCGTTACATGGCAGCTATAGGATATAGTCGGCCGATCCTTACAAAATTCGGAAAATCAGATTATTTTGTCCAAAATAGAATCTGTATCAAGTCTCATCTTTCTAACTTAAAAACAACAAAGTTATGCCAATTCCGATCGTTCTATGACAGCTATAGGATATAGTCGTTCACCAGAGTTTGAAACTTAACGTTATCTGCCTAGACAGCTACTTTTGCGGTGGAAAGAACGTTATAATTTTAATTAATTGCTGCACAGACAGCTAGAGCCTGAAGGTTTCTATATTCTAGGTGCAACAAGGTATGATGCTTTTTGTCGCACTTAAAGACATTTCTTTTTTTTTTTTTTGTTTTTGTACCCAATTTAACCGACTTCGCGTAGAACTCATTACATTTACATACAAAAAAAGTTGGCGCTTTGCAATAGTAGCAAGCTTCTTGCTTTCCAGACGTACTGAAAGCGCACGCAAGAATCTTGGGCTCTCTTTTGGATGATCGTCTTTTCTGAGCTCAAGACTTTGATTTTTTGCTCTAAGAATTTTAGCATTGTTTGTTAAGGCTGTATTTTTACTGAGTTTACTGAGTGTGGTAGAAGTCACTACTCGTTCCTCATTGTTTACGATTAATGTCCTGGTTTACGGCCACTTTGCATTTTATCATTATAGTTAATGACCTATTTTTGATGTGATTTTAATTTAATATTCAATACTATGGCATCAAATAATAATACAAAACATGCTGTTGGCACCTAGACCTTGTATAAGGTTGCCAATTCTGTGGTTCACCGAGAAACCTAAGGTAGGTAGGCTGCCCTGAGCGTAACTGACCGATCGACATACATACGCAATATATGCAGATACCTTTTAACCAATTTTGTCCGTTATCTAGGGGGAAATCAGTATGAATCAGTAAAAAATAAGTATGTATTCAACAAAACAACAACCAAAAAGGTATCAATATTTGTATCATTACCGCAGTGCACCATTCGGGCCCCCTTCGACACCAAATATCCCAAGCGTTCTATCCTATAACCTTGCATAGGACAATCCACGTAAAGATCAGTCAGTCTTAGATTTATTACTAAAATGTAATAAATATAGTTTGTCTTATCTTTGTTGATCTTATCGCTATTGGTGGTCGCAAGGTGACTCTTCTCGGCCGCTCGGCATCAACGGGATTTATCTTTAGCATTAAACTAGCGAGGTTTCGCTCAGATTTTAAGGCGGGCACTTTTATCTCATTGCATATGCATCATAAATTGGATCTATTTATCTCGCTCCATTGCATATGCTCGCAAAATAAACAATATTATAACGTTTTAAAAATACACATTTTCCTGTGAATATTTTAAACGTCATTAAAAAAAACTCAATAACCGAACATTGGTGACTCCGACATTATCTAATTACACAGGCCGACAATTTCTAACTTTTTTTTCCTCTACGCATAATTTTACCTGCTCCATAACCTTTAAGCTCCCCTGAACCAATGTCCAGAACAAACATAGGTTCTATCACTCACAGTTTCCGCGGTACACCTAAGAGAAGAAATTGATCAAATTTTACCATATATTTAATTGTGTAGTCCGTGTAATGGCGATGACCATCAATGTTTCTAGTTTGTGTACCAACTAAAAATAAAAAATGGTATCTAGCAGTTACCATATCTTTGGAATACTCATCCAAAGTGAGTAAAATCTCAGATTTTCTACATTAATTTTTGGTCTTCTATGATTTTTCCCCAAACATTTTCCTATGGAAGATTTTTATTTTCTTATGGAAATCGGTAGATCATAACATGTTTTAATTTTGGATTTAAGGGAAAACTCGAAATAATTTTATTGAATTTATTATAGGTGGTTAAAAAATATTTTCGTCAATTAAATTGGAGTTTTTAATATCATATTTTTTAAAAAAGTCTTGGCTATCTAAAACTGTTTCTATGTTCAAAATGTAATTATTACAGGTTCAGCTGATTAAGTAAAGCTTTACAGAAATTTTAGATAGCCATGACTTTTTTAAAATATGAGATTATGCGTGGAGATTTTTTGCTGTTGGCCTGTGTTATTAACATAACAATTTCACGAACATAAAATAGCACCAATGCGAATATATGTGGCTTAGTTTTTCGCAGTGTGATTAAACATATATATGAACATTTGCAATAAACTGCATACAGTGCTATTTTAAAATGTAGGGCAAAGGGTATCCTCCAGGATTTTAAGAAGATCCAAGGAGCCTCCACGTGCTTCATGGCCAGTTGGTCGCCATGTACGAGGACTTCAAGGCCATCCGCGGGGAGCTTGAAGAATTGGATATTTCAGAGATCAGTAGGGATTTGAGATAGACCACGTCTGAACTTGTAGCGTCGATGCATGCCGAAATCGAGCACGACACGTGGCTGCGCTCTGCTCGAATTGGCCATTCCACCCTTACCAGCGGAGTTTCCAGCATTAAGGCGGTCGCAGCGTTCGTTCGGAACTTCCAAACCTTGCTTCCTCTTCCCCTCCCTACTTTCAGCGGAGGGGATATTTGGAGTGGGCTGAGTTTCACTCGGCTTTCTCATTAATTGAGGCTGCAATCCTCACATAAGTAAGGTGGAAAAGCTGCAGATGTTGCGATCTTATCTTCGGGACTCAGCCTTACATGCAGTTCGTTCTTTGGAAATCTCCGAGGAGAATTATGATGTCGCGTTGCATTTCTTGGAACAACGATTTAAAAACCGTCGGTTAATTTTTCCGGCTCATGTGAACGGGATTCTGGGCTTTCATATAAATTCAATGCCCACATGCGAACTTTGAAAAATTAGGGGACGACAATTCAGATTGCCAGCAGCATCATTGTCCAAGTGCTCCTTTAAGGGTTGGACCCAGCTACCCAGGCCAAGTGGGAGGAAGTGATGCCTCGAACTCGGACCTAGTCCCTACTTGGGTCGATGCAGCGATGCAGGATTCTAGAGGCCATGGATGTGGCCATGTGCCAGGCACTAATATGTGAAGACGTAGAGTCGCAAATTGGATCGGATATTGGATCGTTCTTTATCTTCACCTTCCCCTGCCATTGTATATTATTTGGTGGGTGGTCCCATGTAACGTCTGCATGCCCCAAAATTCAACATCACAGCCTGTTGCTTTTTTTTAATTACAGTCATCCAGTAGACAGCCTTCAGTTATGCCGTCTACGTCAGCCACAGCCGAGAGCGCCGAGCCAATGTTCGGAGTAGCGCTGGAGTTTTTGTTCCTTTCGAGCTCTATTGGATTCAGGATCGCAAGTGCATGTGATTACTTCCCGACTGGCTAGTCACCTGCTGCTTCGAGACGCAAATCTTACATAGCAATGTCAGGAATTGGCGAAACTGGCTTCGCGACAGACGGATTCTCTGTCGATGTGCTCCTACGGTCCCATAAATCCGAATATTCGGCCATTGTCAACGCTGTCATCGTCCCCAACATCACGGATCTCCAGCCTAGTTTCAGCTTGGATGTCTCCAGCTGGAATATTACGGCCAACCTCACTATAGTCGATCCCAAGTGTTTCCGGCCGCAACGTTTTGATTTCCTCAGACTATGCTCTAAGGCGGGCACTCTCACCTTTAATCCCATTGCATACGCATCATAAATCTGATCTATTTGTCTCGCTCCATTTCCTAATGCTCTTTGGCAAGAAGAATGATCTCGTCCCCGGCCGAGATGGAGTGTATAAGTTGCATCTAGAACTACCAAGCTTTGCCTATTGCCCCTTAAGGATGAAGTTGAACGTCAGGCCTTAATTGGCAGCAGCCAAGGCATAGATTTATCACTAAAATATAATAAGTATAGTTTGTCTTATCTTTATTTATCTAATCGCTATTGTTGGTCGCAAACCGATTCCTTAGCATTAAAAGCTAAAGAGCTTTCGCTCAGACTATGCTCTAAGGCGAACAATCTCGCACTTCATCTGATTGCATTCGCATAATAAATCGGAACTATTTGTCTCGCTCCATTTAAAAATAAACAATATTATAACGTTTTAAAGATACACAATTTCGTGTTATTTTTTGGAACGTCATTGAAAAATCTCAATGACCAAACAAAGTCAATATCTTGAAAAACAAAAAAGTTATCCAAATCGTTCCTATGGCAGCTATAGATACAGTTTTCCGATATGACAAATTTTTAAACTTTATCTTGAAAGCAATTTAGAGCAATTTATCTTGAAAGCATAAAATGCATAGAAGCAGAGAGACTATTGGATGTGCTTAATTTTCATTATCTCATCGTCATCATGTAGAATTATATACTTTACTTTATCTATATGCTCTCTATAGAGTTCGGAGGGTCTGAGATAAATTCTCAAGTTCAAAAACATCTTGACAAAAATTATACACCCTAGAAGGTTATTATAAACAAATTAAAGAACTTCCTTGCCAGGATTTGGACCCTCTACATACAAGATAAGTGTGAAATCTGAATCTGAATAAATTTAAAAGGGTATAATAATATCAACTGCGTCTAGAATTAGCTTTTTTTCTCGTTTTTCGATACAATTGTTCAATAAAAAAAAAAATCTGTAACATAGTCACATTGACATCAGTATTTTTATTACATCTTACCGTGTGTGAAATCCTTCCGTGTGTTTCATTTTCAGTGTCTACAAATTGTAGACAAAATAAATATTTCTATAATATTAAAAGTATATGTAAAAAGCAATTATTATAATATTAAAAATTATATCAAATAATATAATACAAAAACTTACAATTTTTTTTTAATAAGAAGGAAGCAAACTTTTATAAAGAGTTCCTAATTTAATTGTTCCAAATCATTGAAACAAAGTCGGTTCATTTTTTATCAATGATCGAAAACAAGTCGAATAAATAAACAATTTACCCCACACTGGTTTACCCCACTGGTTATAATATTTATTGTCTCTGAAAAATTAATTTAAATTTTTATTCGGAGAAACATGAGTTCAGATATAGACTCTGATTATTCATTCCGCCGAAATTTACGTCAAAGGCAAAGAAAAAAAGGAGATTGTATTGATGATGCGATAACCGATTTGGAGAAGAATAAACGCAAAGGAAAAAGAAAAGGCCTATATTATGGAAAATACAGCGCTTATGACGAGTATGGAAATATAAGAAGCAATGGATTAGATGTTTGTAAGATATTAAACATGATTTCCATTAAACATTATTACTACCAGTTATTTTCATAAGTTTAAAAAGAACCATATAGTATTCAAATCAAATACTATTCAACGAAAACTTTTAATATTAAATATTGCAGAACTTTATTCAACAAAAAAATGTGTACTTGAAATGCGGACTGCATTTTCTGTGTGCAAAGCCCATATGTTCAGTATTTCCTCCTGGGTCGTTATATGCATATGTCGGAGATTCCTTCAAAGTTTCCATTTTCCAGCACAATTGCACAGCAAGTTCTGTTCGTTGCTAGAGACGCTTCCCAACTGCACTGCGTAACACAGAGTTCTCTCTAATTTCATCATTTCTGCAAAGTCTAAGCTCAAATATATGTTTTAAAATATCGTATAATCTTCGGTTCACCTGTAAGGTGAGAAGAAAGGTAAGCGGGCCTGAAGGCACGCTTGGGGCTTTGAGTGGAAAAAAAAACATTTTCAAGTAATGAATATTTATTTTATTTTTTCTTACGGTATTCTACAAAACAGTTTTTATTCGCTGTGCAGCATAAATGAAGACTGCATTTCGTGCATATGCATTGCATTTTTAAATTTTTACAGTGATTGCAACTTCTTTTTCCACTGTTCCGATCCAACCAATGTGGGAAATGGTTTAGGTATAATATCAATTAGGTGATACAAAATACGTGTTGCGGCATCCCTAGTTTTTGCATTTTACTCATGCACAATTTGCGGACAATCAATTGAAATGCCTTTAGCCTTTTAGCCTTTCTGTCAAAGCGATAAGCCTTTGCAGTTCTTTCACGAGGGTTTGTTTTTTTCGAATGTAACTCCAGAGTACATTGGTTATATCTACACCATAGGAGGACACAACGTACTCAGTCGAAAAACTTTGCAATACGGGATACGGTTTCCTCGCACCGTGCCAAGGCTATAAATACCTATCGCTCTTAGATAAACCATCAAAAGCAAAGATGTAAAAAATTATCAAAGTAATTTATGTCATTCTTAAATCTTTCTACGTTTTGTGTTAAAAGCGATTCAATGTTGGCTGAAGCACCAAGTTACCACATTATCACCTGCACCGCTGTAGATCTCAAATCGGTATGCGTATACAAATGAATCGCCCAATACAAATAGTTATACCGGACCCGGTTTGCCATTTTCTATAATATTTCTAATTCTTTTAAGTAAAATCACTCCATAAACAGAAACAAACACATAAATTGCAATGAATTGTGAGGTATATAAGCTGGCAACAAAAGTTGTCTTGGATCCCCAAACGGGCCTCAAGGCACGTATCGCTCTTTCGCTGTCACAACGCATGCTTTTTATATATTTGTAAATCTTCAACTTAATTTTAAAAGTAAATAAACTTACCTCTCAAGAAAAAAATTATGAGCTGGATAGGTTTTATAAATTTGCTACTATTCGACAACATACCGCCGACCAAATTTTATGCGCGAAACAACATATGCTTTATGTATTCCTAAGCATAAGTGCCGTTAAGAGCTTCGGAGATCTTTAAAGCTGTGATTTATAATTAATTATGCTTTTTATCAACCGCCAAAAATTATTTAAACGATTAAAAAGCTGTTAGTTTTTTTGTTAGGACCAAAAACGTAATACGTGCCTTCAGGCAGGCTTACGTCTTAGAGGGTTAAGAACTTTGCCGAATAATCAGCTAATACGCGAAGACAGAGACGGCATGATGAAAAATGCGTCTGACAATAAAAAAAGAGATTCATAAAGCTTTGGTCGACCATTCAGAACATTTAATAGCATGGCGGCAGAAGTCTCAATTCCAACAAAGCGTTGTATAAACAGCTCCTTGAACTGCGCCCAAGTGATGCCGGCAAAGCAAATTTAGGAAAGCCACTATGATGCGCAGCCTTCTAGTGCCTTGCTTGCTACCCTCGAGCACGTTATCCGCACTGTTGAACACCAAGAGGAAGCATCCGCTCCAGCACTGTCAGGATTGAATTTTGGAAAAGTCACATATGACGCTTTTCCATGGGTTGGCGGTGCCCTTGGTGTCTGCATGTTTTTGATGATCTCCAGTAGGTTGCGGTTTTGCAGCTCCAACGCCGACAAATACGGATCGGTGGCACGATGAGTAGGCAAAGCAAATCCCACTTCTGATGTCGGAGAATTCTCCAAAGTAAACTTTTTCCAGCACAATTGCACAGCAAGTTCTGTTCGTTGCTAGAGACGCTTCCCAACTGCACTAATTTCATCATTTCTGCAAAGTCTATTGCCCTCTCTGTTTCTTGCATTCAGTCCGCGCTCTACGATCAGACCATGCTCAGCAGCAGAGTGTGTCCCTTTGGCGACAATGTGTCGCCGCACCAAAGCTGTACGCACACGTACAATGGGCAAACTAGCCATTCTACGACACATACAAGAAAGCACTTCTTGTTTTCGTCGGCAGAATGGCAATGAATTTCATCTGCGAAGACAATTTTCTTATTAAGCAGCCATGAATTATTATTAATAATCTGGAATTCAAAAGTTATTTGAAGAGGCATTTTAGTTATTGCTACTATAAATACATATATACAATTTATTTTTATTGATATACCTATTTTTATACCCATTCATTAAAAATGTTAGTATAATTTTTTTTTTGAGGCAGTCATTAACTGAGTTGGATGAGAAGCCGTCAATTGCCTTAAGTGCCGCCTGACCCTGATAGCTATGAATTCCCTGATAGTGCTTCCCTGATAGCTATGACTTCGGCTTGGACAACACTACCTTTATTTAAAAGTCAGAAGAACTCGCTGAGACAAAAATGCTCGCAGTAGGAACAACCTCCCATCTGGACTAAGAGCGAGAGTTTCCCATAAGAGTTTCGGAAGCCTCAAATTTGGTATTTTATACTTGACTCCAAAAGTACTCCCAGCGTTTGTAGAAATTTTACACCAAAGGCAATCGTCCAGGCAACATCGTTCGCAATCGCAATTACTCTGCAGCCGCCATCATCTAAGGATCGCAGTAAGCCTCTTTCTGGGGTGCCTCTAATGACGTATCTCTGAATAGACGATCCTCCTAATGTCGCCTCGACACTCCTGTTGACCAGGATCTGTCGTATTAGGTGACCGGATCTATTGTCTTCTCCTAGTCTCGTCAGTGCATCGGTAACTGATGTTGTTAAAACTGTTGTTAATTCTTTTATTAGATTACATTAAAAAATCCGGTGCTTTTATATTTATATACAAATTTTTATATTATTCAAATATCCGTATCGCTTCGCGTGTGCAGTGAAATATTTGGAGGTAAAATAATACATTTATTAATCTTCCAAGCATACCTCTGCTCTGTTTCTTTTTCTGTGTTGCTCTATTGTCGCTCAATAGAGATTCTTATCTCTATTCTTAACTGATTACAGTAAGAATACCCCTTTTCGGTTCCCTGGTACAGTGGTTCAAGGTACCTAAATATAAAAAAAATTTTTGTTTTTATAAATTTACAACCAAAAATCATGACATATAAACTTGTCTGTGCTATTGTCTTGTAATAATACAATCTTTTCATCCCAGCCCACCGTCCACTGCTAGCTCTGTGAGAACGTTATGCACGCTAAGTGTGCCGAGTTTTCGACATCAGTTTCGGCTATTTCACGTAGGTCTGGTCTCCAATTTTGATGTGACTGTTGTCGTGCTGTTCAAGAGGAAATAAGATCGCTCATGAGGCAGACTAACAACGGATTCAAGGAGTTGATTAGTGGTTTTCGTAAAATCAACGACCAACTCTGTACGCTCTATATACAGTTTAGTAGTCTTCAACTACTAAATGAGTCTCCAAAGCATAAGAAATCCTCTTTTAGTGATGTGCTTGTGGCGAATAATCTTCAGCCTGCTCAGCCAAAAACTATGCAGCCGCTTATATCGCTGGCCAATTGTTTTTCAAAATCGAGTTTCATGTCGATCGGACTAAAGATCGCTGAGATACCGATTTTTTAGTTACTTTCTCTCCATATCCTTTTAATTGCTTTTAAAACTTTCGACGCGTTTTTCTCAAAACACCTTTTTCAAGTCGGCATGGGCAATAATGAGCTGATTTTTATGTAAAAATGGTACCTCCGACTTTACAACCGCGCCAAAAATTGAAAATCGCATATTTTTCAAAATGGTTTCGTTCACCCGCACAACAAACTAATATTTTAAGTAAATCAATTCAATTTTTTTTATTTCCGATAACACTGTAAGGGCAGACTTTACGCACCGCAAGATAATAATTTTTTGAAGCGACTCCGTCCGACTGCCCGTCACGGGATAAGTAATAATTATTTCTTAAAAATAAAAATTCCTAGATACTCTCCAAATATAGCCATTTATCGTGTAAAAAAATTGAATAAATATATTCACTCAGAAATGATTAAAATAATCGCAAAAATCTGTTTTTTTTTCAGCCTCTGAAACCATCCTGCCCCCTTATGCTCCGAAGTTTTTTCAAGAAAGTACACCACTTTTAGACGTGATAGAACACTGCGAAGGGAAGGAGCAGTTTTAATTTCTTTTGACTCCAAATTTGCTTCTGAAGACGTAAAATCACAAGAGTTTGGTGACATAGAATTTATTTGCATTAAAATTATTTTGTCCAGTCAATCTTTATAAGTTACCTGTTCCTACATACCACCTTCGTACGAACCGCCTACATACTGGCAACATTTGTCCCTTACACGATCCCTTTCTTATCTTCTTATAAGTAAACTCAGTCTTTTGACATTCCCAACTTATCTTATCTGGATTTCGAGCTACTTATCTGGAAGAACCCAACGTGTTTTCTTTAAAGATGTAACCTCGCGTTTAGTCCGCGCCACATCTGGGGTGCCCCAAGGAAGCCATCTTGGACCCCTACTTTTTACACTGTTCATTAACGACTTGCCCCTTGCCTTAACTAATTCACTTGTACTTATGTACGCGGATGTTGTTAAGCTATGCCTTCAGTATAAATTCACTAGCGCCCAGTCTAGACTTCAATCCGATTTGGATAAACTTTAAAATTGGTGTTGAGCAAATAACATAAAGCTTAATGGGTTAAATGTAAACTCATGTCTTTTTACCGATCTAGTCCTCACCAGGCTAAACTAAAATTTACCGACCATATATCTACCATGGTTAATAAATATATGGGTGTGCTTGGTTTTATTAAAAGATGGTCAAAAGAATTTAATGACCCGCACATAACTAAAACGTTATATACATCATTTGTCTGTCTGGGCGATAAATAGTTTCATATCTTCGGATTTCAAATCTTTCAAAATCTTTGGATCCAGAATTCTAACTTAATGCAATGAATCTAGAAAATCTTCAGAATAGTCTTTACCACTGGCATTGACACTTTCCTTATTAAGACAGTAGAGAGGATCTTAAGTCTCCATTTCCACCTTACTATAAACCCAAATAAGCCTTTAAAAACATCGTTTCATGCTCAATCTATGCTCGGTCTTTGCACTGACGGGACTTGGAATAGACGATCGATCTGTTCACCTAATAGGGTTGTCATCCAACTCTATGATAGTTAATGACTGCCGCAGATCTCTTAACGAGAAGGCGGAGCAGCATGACATCCGCCTCATTTGGGTACCCGGTCACAGGAACCACGTGGAAAATTGCGCCGCAGACGAATTAGCAAAGACAGGGACTACCAACAATTTTATTTCGGAGAAAGAACTAGTAGGCATTTGCGTATCAACTTGCAGTCTCAAAAGCAGGGAGATTTTCGATCTGGCAGCTCTTATGAAATGGAGGGACCTCAAAAACCTCTCGTACGATCTGGCCCACTCGCTCTAGGAAAAAACCACTCATCGCCCTCAACAACCGGGCACTGGCTGATAAGCGCACACGCAGAAGAATTAGCTTAAGAATGAGAGTAAGATTCTCTCTGGGGCCTGTCGCAAGAAATTGTATGTATGTAATTGTTGTATGGTTAGTGATTCTACGAAACTATTTTGTGTGTTTTGAGAACGTACTGCTGCCGCATTTGACTCCTAAACTCCTTGTGTACGAGCAGCCTCTGTAGTTAGCAGTTTGGTTACCTCCACAGTTTCCGCATTTTTTTGGAACTTGGATAATAGTTTTTAAGGGGACAGTTTTCGGTGTTATAAGAATATCCACTAGCTGCGAAAACTGAGTGAGGTACACTCTGGTGTATTTATCCTCCTGATAGTTAGTGCATTGAATGGGACCCTTTCGATTGTGAGGTTTTTTGATTCTTTGGTGCAACAGGTATTACACATTATTTATAGGATGAACCAGCTTCCTTTTTAGCTGGTTTCTTACACTCTGTCTCTAGCTCACTCTTTGAGACTAGTTAAGGTTTTTTGTCCTTGTTATACCCTTGCAGAGGGTATTATAATTTTGGTCAAAAGTGTGCAACGCAGTGAAGGAGACATCTCCGACCCTATAAAGTATATATATTCTTGATCAGGATCACCTCCTGAGTCGATATGAGCATGTCCGTCTGTCCGTTTGTCTGTCTGTCTGTCTGTTTCTACGCAAACTAGTCTCTCAGTTTTAAAGCTATCGAGTTGAAACTTTGCACACACCCTTCTTTCTGTTGCAGGCAGTACATAAGTCGGAACGGCCGGGATCGGTCGACTATATCCTATAGTTGCCATATAACTGATTGATCGGAAATGCCATAACTTTGGTGTTTTTTAAGTTAGAGATGAGAGATTAAGTTAGATGTGTGGAAAGTCCCAACCCACACATGTTATGTTTGACCAAAATATCTTATGTACAAAATTTCATAAGGATCGGCCGACTATATCCTATAGCTGTCATAGAACGATCGAAATTGGCACAACTTTGGTGTTTTTTAAGTTAGAAAGATGGGATTTAGTACAGATTCTATTTTGGGAAAAACAATCTGATCTGCCAATTTTCATAAGGATCGGCCGACTATATACGATCTTCTATATATCTAATAATATAAGATGCGTGGCGCCACCTAGCGGACTGCGACTGAACTGCAAGGGTATATTAACTTCGGCTCCGCCCGAAGTTAGCTTTCCTTTCTTGTTTTTTAAATTAAAAAAGTTGTTTTTTAAATATGTTAAGCCGAGCAGCCACCAAAAAATGCATTTAAAATAATCATAAAATGCTTAGCTGCAGCTGTTGTTATCAGCATGTAGTCTTCTCTGTTTTGTCTCCCAGTTTCGCATGCGCTTGTTATTTGTAGCGTATGAGTTTTAGCAAGCTTTGGTAGAGTTTCTGCGCAAGCTCTTGGGTTGGTTGTTGTGATTTGGAATTGATTGGAGCAGCATAGATTAGGGTTAAATTGAACCCACATAAAAGTATTGAAAATCTGATTTGAATCATTTGGTGACCCCGACGTGATCTCATCCCGGTTGATTATTGTGATCAGCATTAAAAGTGCCAAGAAAACGCCCTTGCTGTTGTTGTTACAAGTTGCATTTTTATTGAATAATGGAGTCTGGAGCTGAGACTTTTGGAGCTGCTTCCGCAACCCGGGAAAGGATGCTGCGGAGAAGAGCAGAGGTGACCTGCCAGGAGATGCAGGCGCTGCATCATAAGGTGAAGGCTGCGACGCGGACTGGAGGAGCTTAATTTTAGCGAGATCGGGTGTGATCTGTATTGGAGATTCTCGCAGCTTGCGACTGATGTGCAAGTGCACATTCAGGTGGAGGTTGCCAAGCGCTCCATGAGAATCGCTGCCCACTCCACACTTCTCGACGGTGCCAGTGTATCGCCAATGCCATACAAGCCAGCCCCTCCTTGCCACCGTTGCCGATGCCAACATTCAGCGGCGGCTATGACGAGTGGCCGGATTTCTGCGCCCTTTTTAGACCACGATTGACAGCCATTCTCACCTAACGAAAATGGAAAAGCTCCGGTGGCTCATTTCATGCCTGCGCGAGTCAGCCTTGGATACGGTGAAAGCTCTGGAAATTACTGACACGAACTACGATATGGCCCTTGACCTATTGTGCAATCGCGGTTTAATATTTTTAGTCTCACATTAATAAGATCCTGCAGCTTCGTGTTTTCTAGCCAGGGTCTGTCGCTACTTTGCGGGAGCTATCGGATCGGTTCAATGGGCAAATGCGGGCTCTCATGAGTTACCAGATTATACCAGAGTATCTGGATTATCCTGCATAAGTTGGATCCTGCCACAAAATCCAAGTGAGAAGACACTCTGCCACTTCTAACTAAGTGGGCAGAGGTAGACCTTCGAATAACCGATCTTCGTGCATGGTTATTAACGCCAGTCGTGCTCTATGCGCCATGTGTGGTATTTCGCACACGAGCTTCTTTCTTGTTCAAAGTTTAGTGCTTTGCCAATAGAGGAACGGCGTCTGGCTCGCTGTTTTGTTTGTCAACCCTGTTGTGAACCAGGATCGCAATGCTGAGCTAGTGCTCCTGCCAACAGCCAATGTACTCGTTCGTGGTCGAATTGGAGCCTTCCTGCCTTGCCAAGTTTTATTGGATTTTGGTTCACAAGTGCACCTCATCTCATCGTGGCTGGCGAATGAACTTCAGCTTTGCCGCTCCAAATGCTCTATAACGGTGGCCGGTTTCGGCGGCGCTGGGTTTGAAACGGATGGAGCATCGGTTAATGTGTGCTTGAAGTCCCGCCTTTGCACGTATTCAGTGAAAAATTTAGCTTCACATATTACGGACTATCAGCCTAGCCATGACATTGATGCTTCGGGCTGGAAAATTCTGGGCAGTATGGATCCAGCTGACCCCAACTTCCACAAAACGCAGAGGGTGAACCTTCTGATTGGAGCCAGCTTATTCATTGACCTATTGTTGGCTGGCCAAATCCAATTAGATCACGGGCTCCCCATTGCTCAGAATACTCGATTTGGCTGGGTGTTCTCTGGACGCGGTGAACTATCACCGGGTGTGTCGGCGCGCTATGCTAGGGAGGACAACCCACGGAATAACCACTGGGGGGAGGATGTTGGGCCAAGCAGCCTCCAAAAAATGCATTTAAAATAATTATAAAATGCTTAGCTGCAGATGTTGTTATCAGCATGTATTCTTCTCTGTTTTGTCTCCCAGTTTCGCAAGCGCTTGTTATTTGTAGCGTATGCCCTTTAGGAAGCTTTGGTAGAGCTTCTGCGCAAGCTCTTGGGTTTCGGTTGTTGTGATTTGGAATTGATTGGAGCAGCATAGATTAGGGTTAAATAGAACCCAAATAAAAGTATTGAAAATCTGATTTAAAACGCGTCTATTTATTCGGCTGCGTCTATTTATTCGGAAAAAACTATTAATAGCATAACAAAATACATATTTTAAAAATGTATTATATGTATGTTGTTGGTGCACTACTGCTTGATTCTGTGACGGTAACGTAACTGTTGATGTCGATTTTGTTGCTGAGGGCTTCGGCTGGAGAGGGTAGAGGGTTGCTTGTTACAGGTCAGCAGTTCATTATGTGGGGTATGCGAGGGTTCGGGTGCTGGATAAAAAGAACGCGCTCTCTCCGATTGCACTGAGAGGGTGATAGATGTTTTCTTGTTGTTATTAGCAGTTAATTTTATTGTAACTTAACTATTATTTATTTCTGATTGCGGGTGCGCACTCTTACTTATTTTTGCTTTCTATTATTGTCTATTGTTGGGCTACAATTCGGTATTAGCTAACGTATTTCCGCGAGATGGGGCTTAAAATTATTGTGAGGCTGTTTTTTACAGCTAATCAGAAATGAATAATGATATTTAAGTCGGTGTCATATTTGGGAGAACATTTTATCGAGCTAGAAAAATTTTAAATCCAAACATAGTCTTCTCTTTTTCTTTAACTGCTTTTTCACATATTTACAGCTAATCTTCGGCAATTAACTTTTTTTGTAATTATGTAATGTTTGCTATTATGTTTGTACTTATTTGTTAACACTTGTGCTCTTCCGTAGGTCTTTCCTCTTTACTAACTCTCGCCTTTATTTACTCTTTGTTAACCGTATTGATGCAGTGGTTGCACGCTAATTTGTAGTAGAATATATATTAAAATATAATATATTAAAATATAAATATATATAATAAATAAAATATTTATTTATTATATTATTATTTATTATACTATTATATTATTTATTGTAATGCAAATATTATTATTGTCGGGTCAAGCAGCCGCAGGAAAGTTTGGCCGGCAATAATTTAATGAATTTTTTCAAATTCAAATTCAGGTAATTATTGCCGGGCGTCGCCCGCTGTCGTTCATTTGATCGGCCACCTGTATTTGCCGTCATGCGCTATCGTTATCTCACTCTCTCCCGGCATCTCTCGGTCGTTCCGCAGCATCAAGCGTTGAGCCGCGTTCCCGCGTCTATTATTCTAATTCGATCGTCAACCCTACGCAGTCACATACATATGTCATATGTTCTATATACAATACCCAATCATTTAAATAAATTGTAGTAAAACATAGAAACCTAAAGGGTTGTGTTTTTCATTGAAGCCTAGATTTGGAACATTAAATGAAGCTCCCGAAAACGCTGGGTAACTGAGCAATTACAAAAACAAGATAGGAAAGCTCACTTCAGACTGAGCCGAAGTTGATCCCTTGCAGTTAGATCGTACATCGTATCGTATATATTTGGCCGATCCTTATGAGAATTTCATCATCAAATCAATTTTCTAATAAAAATGTTGGTAACAGCCCCAAGCATCTTTAAAAATAGCAAGGTTGTGCCATTTCCGATCGTTCAGTTATAGTTTTATAGTTATATTGTATATATATAGTTATATATAGTCGGCCGATCCTTATGAAATTTTGTACTTAAGATATGTTCCAAATATACCATGTATGAAAAGTTCCAACCCTCTGCCTTAAAAAACACCAAAGTTACGGCATTTCCGATCAATCAGTTATATAGAAGCTATAGGATATAGTCGACCGATCCCGGCCGTTCCGACTTATATACTCCCTGCAAACAAAAGAAGGATGTGTGCAAAATTTCAACTCGATAGCTCTAAAACTGACAGACGGACATGCTTATATCGACTCGGCAGGTGATCATAATCAAGAATATAAATACTTTATAGGGGCGGAGATGTCTTCTTCACTGCGTTGCACACTTTTGACCAAAATCATAATACGCTCTGCAAGGGTATAATAATTATAAAATAATAAAGAAATATAGCGTACTCTGCTTATTAAAATGGTGCAATAAGACGATATTATCGCCCCGGGCGAAGCCTCAGCTTCATTTGTTGGCTGTGTGAAAGTGTCTCACATGCCAAATGTGCTGGCCTTACGGCAACTGTCTTTGATGCCATTTCCCGTCGTGCTTGTGAAGATGAAATGCAATCCTTTATGTGACACACCAAGAGTGAACCAACGGGTTTCCGAAAAATCATCTCTGTGCGACTTGATTCAACAGCCTTTAGCTTTTAAATAAATTTCCTAAACGAAAAAATCCGCTTCTAGGGAAGTTTCAGCTCCAGAGATCGCAGCACAGCTTGATCCGACCGCAATGATACATCCGCTCATTTCCCTCATTAGCAGGAACAGTAACAAAAATTCGTATCAGCCGAGTACGGTTAGGAAAACAATCGAAGCCTGTTGGAGTCAAGCTGCCAACATTTATTCGAAAAACTAAAATTATCTATCAATCTTCTATCCGAATTGTAAGGGCCTACGAAGTAAGCTTCTGATAGGCTCTATTCTGATAGTCTGTCTTTTACATCCCATTTCATAGTTTTTACCGAAACCTGTAATATGCATATTGCGAATGCCCACTGTACCATATGTATATGTTATACAAAATGTATATACAGTATATTTTTGTATAAAAAGAAGCAAAAATTCAAAGGCAAATATCTAGAAATATAATAACTTAGCAATGCCCCGAATGTACATGCAAGTGTCAGCATATTCCCCACTGCTTGACCACATAACCAGCACGCTTGTTCCCGCAATTTTGTTACAATTTTGAAAGAGGATATTTTACGCTTATGTTTAAAATTAAACTTAAAGACCGCTAAATCATTAGGAGCTACCTTAAGATGTTTTAAGAGGTGACTCCTGACATCACCCACAGTGGCATCCGGCATGAGGCGGGATACGAATATGGCTTTACGAGGTGCAACAGCTCTCAGCGAAAGCCCAGAGGATTTTAACTCAGGCGCCACACCAGTGAGAGGCCTAGGTGACGGAGCCACAGGAACCTGGAGGTTTTCCAACGATGGAGGATCCAGAACAATAGGTGGCACAAGACTCATTGACGATTCCATTGGCAGACTTGGTGAATGGATCACTTCCACAGGAACAATAGGAGGCGATGAAGTATTAGGAGTTAAGAATTTATCCGAATGAATCACATGAGAAGCAGGAGTGCCCAATAGATTGACCGCCATCGGGTTATTATTCGGAATTTTTCTCCTTGGAGATTCACTTAGTAACTTGAGACCAAGAAATTGGGTCTCAAGTGTAAGGAATTGCTCATTAAGTGCAGCAAACTGCTTACGGACATCAAGAAAACCGTTTCTCGTCTGCTTCATGAAGGTCCGCATCTCAGACTCGATCTCTCTGCAGGCAATACAAGACCATGTCAGACCAATATTCTTAGTTATAAGATCGCTTATCCGTCCATTGTGCCCACCACCAGCACATTTAATATGTGAGCAGTTGTTGCAAAGCCAGCAGGAAAGATACGAATCTCCAGTGATGGATCCTCCAAACTCGCATTTCTTAGCAGTGCAAATTAGACTCATTATTTACAGAGATTTGTCCACTGTAGTGAGAGCGGGAAGAGTTCAATGGTAGAGTTCAAAGAGTTCAGTGGTAGAGAGGCACGTTCAGATCAGGCACGTCGAAGAGAATACGTAACAAAAGAGATACGAATGCTACGAATAACCGCTTCAGAGTAACAATGATATAACGGGATTACTCGATCGGAGAATAGACTCAGGAATATATATATTATATATGAATATTCGCAGGGCACGGCAGAAATAATATTGAAGAATAATATTATTTTCAAGAAGTGTGTGGATAATGAACTATGTAAGTCAATTATCTCAGACAATGATACACGAAAAGAGGAGTCTCGTATCAAAGATATATGTAGATATATGTAGGTAATGAGATGAGAGCAATCGCAAAAAACACGTCGGGATACGGCAAAGTCAGAGGAAAGACTGCAATCATTACACATAAATCATTATACATATACAATCATTACAAATCATTTTGTCCGGTCAATCTTTATATGTTACCCGTTCGTATATATCTCCTTCATCCGAACCGCTCACATTCTGATAACATTTGTCCGCTCATCGATTCGTTTCTTATCTTCGGTCTCATTGTGACCAGCTGGTAGCTCTGGTGACTTTTATATCCCAGAACTCATGTGGTCTAATGTTGATAATTCACCGACTTTACTGCTTCCCAACTTATCTTATCTGGATTTAGAGCTATTTATCTGGAAGAACCCAACGTGTCTTCTTTGAAAATGTTACCTCACGTTAAGGGCGCGTCACATCTGGTGTACCCCATGGAAGCCATCTTGGGTAAGTAAGAGATTATTTGGACTCTCTTGAGAGCCCAAGCTTAAAAAACAAATGCTGTGTTTTTCGATGCTTACACACACATTTAAATGCTTACATGTGTGCATTTCGCCTACCACTGGTATAGATTCACTATTGCCCAATCTAGACTTCAATCCAATTAGGATAAATTTCAAAACTGGTAACCTCAAGCTCAACGGACTTAAATTTAGCGACCATATATCCAATAAAGCAATGGGTGTGCTTTGTTTTATTAAAATATGGTCAAAAGAATTTAATGACCCCTACATAACAAAAACGTTATATACTTCATTGGGCCGATTCTTGAGTATGGATCGTGTGTCTGGAATCCTCAATACGGAGTACCATTGATCACGAGAATCACATAGAAAATAACTTTATAATTTTCGCTCTTAGAGGACTTCATTGGGATGCAAATCTTCACCTTCACTCTTACCATAGAAGACTTTTATTAATCAACTTACCATCACTAACCATTACTAATACGCATAATACACATTTTAAAGTTCCTAGTAGAAGGAATTGAAACATTCGTCCTCTACTCCTTAGCCATTGTAGTTCGACATATGCCCAACACGATTCTTTTAGCGTATAATGTTCGGACTACAATGGTCTCTACCATATCTCATCAGCATTCTCTACGTATAACTGAAAACCTTTTAACCTTGACGCGTTATCTTGGCAACACTCTTTCTTGTGATACTTACTACCCTTACTATCTCGAATCTATCCTCGCGACTCGTACGTTATGCGGCAGCCCCCTCGGTCGGTTGGGCGGGAGGTGAGCGTATGCAGCGGCAACCGCGCGAAAACCATCTTTGAATTTGAGTGACGGTGCAATGCCCCGGCAATGCGGTGGAATTGCTTGTTTGTAAAAAAAAATTAAAATTTGTGAAAAAAAATTCTTTCTATTTTGGAGTTTCTGATCAATTTTCTAGTTATTGCTGATTTAATAAACGATAATATTTATACATACGTTATTTTGAGTCATTCAGATTTTAATTATCGAACTTCATTATTTACTTTTGACCGAAAGTTGCATAAGCGTTATAACTGATGTTCCGAAACGCACTTAAATATTTTTGAAACCTGGCTTAATTTATTAGTTTTTACAGACCTTTAAGAACATTTTGAAAAACCATATTTTGGTTAAAAAATCTGCGAGTAAGAACTTTTAAACATTTTATTATTTTTCGTTCCAGGTGACTGTATGAATGAAGAGTGTGAAGGTTGTTGGTACGAATGCCGCATTTGTGGATCTCTGAGGTGCGGCCCTCAATGTCGAACAAATCGAAAGTTTTTTTATGAAGGCATTATTTACGATGGAAAAGACTTATCTATAATTAATAAATACTGCGGTTCAAAATAAATGCAGGTCTTGTGTTAGTAGAGAAAACAACGCATTTGTGGCTCTCTCAGGTGCAGAGCTCAATTTCGAACAAATTAAACGTTTTTTTTTATAAAGGCATTATATACGATGGAAAGGCCTTATCCCTAACTAACAAATACTGCGGTTCAAAATATATACAGTAGCAAAGTATGCAGTTTTTGAAATTTATAAAAAAGAATTGGTTTTAACATATTTAATTATCGATAGAATAAAAATTATATGTAAGTTTAATTGAGCTTAAGAATTAAGTTTTTAAGAGCGATACTATCGTAGATGATTCATCTCAACTTTAAATTTTTTTCTAATAAAAAAAACCTGAGAATTTAATTTAAAAATAAACAATGTCGGAAACAAAAGGTTCAAATACATTTTCTATTATCAAAGCCGTTCTATGTCGTTTTATTTAAAATAGTTTTTATAAATAAAACAAATACAAATTTGTGTTTGAAAAAAGCTAAAAGATTACAATTTTTAATCATTCGCTAAAGCAGAGCTTGCAAATAACTGTCAACCGTTTCTCGTTGTCTGCAAATAAAGAAAAAAAAAAAAGACTCAGAGAGCAACCGTTTCATGGGTTCTTGAAGGAGCTCGCTCGCGCTTAGACCGAAACCGTTTTTTTCTATTCTGTTTTGTTTCGGTTGTTCCAAGACCGTTTTGTCGTGTTCGGTGCAGCAAAAAGTCTTTTGCGTATGTATTGGTTTACATTAACACGCATAGGCAAGCAAATCTTTAAACGTTTAATTGCAATCGTGAATTGAGTGTGTGAAGTTTTTGTTTTCTGTTTGGTAGCATTATGTTGTATGGAATATGGAATCTAAATGAAACTTGTTAACAAAAATATTTGAAAATAAAATTAAATTGTTCCTTTTATTTCTTTGCATATGTATTGGTATACATTCACAAGCGTTCGTTTTGCACACGAAATACATTAATTGCAACAACAACGAAAGTAAATGTGAAGACCGTTTGCGTTGAGTTTTTCGGTCAATCGGTTTTTTGCTGACCTCTTTGTGCGAGCGTTTCTCGAAATAAAAAGAGCTTAACGAAAACGCTCAACAGGAAACAGAAATAAAGATAGCAAAAGTCTCTTGCTCAGAGCGAGAGCGAAAGAGTATGAACTTTTTCGGTTGTGCTCGCAACGAGAGCACAAGAAAAAAAACGGTCGACAGTTATTTGCAAGCTATGCGCTAAAGGCATCTGAAACGTTGTCTGGGCGGTGGCATCCCCTTAAACATTTCGAATATTTTCATTTTGATTTTGATCTTGACCCTGCTTTGATCAGACCCTCACAGAAACTATTTTTCGCATATTTGCGAACTTAGACTTCCCCTTAATAGAAGAAAGCAGAAGCTGATTAGAGAAAGGTTGCCACACCAGTCCCAAGGTTTTCTTTACCAAAATTTGAATAAAACTCCCGATCTTTCTCAAGCACACCATATGCTAAGGATGCTTGGGCGCGTCTTGTCACATGTTGTTGTTCAACAACGTCAGATGTCGGATGCGGATATGCATTGGATGTTTGGGATAGTCATTAAAATGCCGTAGGTTTTGTCATGGTGCTCTTCTTCGGTCCCAAAAAATGATGATGCAGAAAATATTTGCTACCTTGATCCATCTTCTTCGTGACCTGCACGAAGTTGACTTAATGTAACAGCACAGGTAATGTAATCGACCGATTTAGGCGGCCTCCATAGACTTCCTCCAGGCGGCCTCCATAGACTTCCCACCCGATTGATGAAATTTCAGGAGATAGATGAATAAGCATCTGTCTATCTATCTGTCGGTTTCTAAGCAAAATAGTCTCATAGTTTTAAAGCTATCGACTTGGAACTTTGCACACATCCGTTATATCCTAAAGCTGCCATATAACTAATTGTTTGGAAATGCCATAACTTTTTAAGATGCTTGGGGCTGTTTCCAAAATTTCTATTAAAAAATAGGGGTATATCAATTTCGGCTGTGCCCGAGCTTATATTATTAAATGTATACTAGCTGACCCGGACACGCGTTGCTGTGGCTTTTTCACACAGATGGTATTTGTAAAAAAATATGGTGATCTTATTTGACTTTCTACTACTATAACCCTTTAGTACAATGAAATTAATTACAAACAAAGACGAAAATGTGGATGTTGGTATACAAATTTACTGGACTGAGATTCGAAGGGGAAGTACGTTGAACACAATTAAATAAAATGTTCTTACACTTGATATTAAGTTCAATCAATAGGTGCAAAATAAAAATTTATCAGATTTATTATTTCCATTTAAATTTATAACAAATAAAGTATATTAATGTATAATAAAGTAAATAAGTCTTGAAGACAGTCTTAAACTTTTAAACATTAATGTCTATTTTTTTGACTTATAAATACTTTCAATTTAATTTGACACCAATCGGTGCACAATGTTTTTGGTTAACCTGACTTTACCTAACACAAATAGATTCGACGGTTTCCCAACATGTGAACACGCAACATACATATAGTGGCCCATGAGAAAAACATGGATTTTTCAAATCTAAAACACAAATGGACATTGTTTGACGTTGAGATTTCTTTATAGACATGGCGAAAGCTAAACGAATTGGAAACTGTAGCCTTTTGAAGGGTATGGTATCTGATGGTATCATCGGAATACGTGGCAGCAGGACCACTTTTCCTTTAAACTTCCCAGCCAAAATGGTTGCTTCAATAATGTTTCCGGTGATCTTTTTGATGACCAATCGCGTACCGTTACATAATTGATGTGGATTCAAATTACAGAGGAGAATAATAGGGGAACCAATCTTTAATCGAAGTTTATGTGGTCGCTTTCCCGGGATATCTAATGAATTTAAAAATTCAATTGGAAAATTTACACTTTCATTTTCATCAACAACAGTATCGATTGATTTAAAAGACATCAGATCGCCTGGTAACAACTGTTATATATGGAAGTTAATTTCGTCAACATCAACGTTTTTGGCTGCCAAAATCGCCTGTTGACTAAGCCATTCATGATTCAAATAATTATTCTGTATATCCGGGAAAATACTCTGAATCAATTCATTTGTATCCTGAACAACAGTGTAAAAATTGTCGGGTAGCTTAATGCATTGCGTATTTGGTTGCTGTTTACCGTTCCCAATATCTAGTTATAATATGAATTAAATTTACACTTCAGTCTAAGTAACACGTGGCCGGCTATGCTAACACCAAAAATTTAAAAAGTGGAAATAATTGAATTATACGGTATTTCGATGAACATCTTCGATGAATCATCTGAATTGCCAGTAAGAAGGGATAATAAAGGCTCCGGCGGAGCGGGTAGACGTGACAGCACAACTTTTCCTGATGCGCAGCATTTGCCGGCTGCTTCATTCCGAAATATCAATGCCTGACAATATTGACATTCTTTATCCATTCCACCGATAGCAATTTTTAAGTGCGCTGAGTAGTTAATATCTGGTGCATATTCAAAGGCAAGCCGAACGAATGATGCACATGTTAATGAGCGGCTGATCCGTTGCCTCCGTCGATCTAGTACTCGTACTGTAGCTATGTTTCGTTCTCGTGCCGCTCTTATTCTCGTAATATTCTGTTGCAGACGTTCGTAACGGTGTTCTTGAGATTCTTGTGCACGACTTTCTGCAGTCCTAATTCTTTGAGCTGCATTTATTGTTTCGATTTGTTATTGCTGAGCTCTTTCAACACGTTTGCGTCGTGACCCTTTGCTGCTCGCGTTGTTGAGGTTTTTCGGAGCTTCGAACGCCATCTGTTAGAATCATTTGAAGTTAACAAATAATAGTGACTGTCAAATAATAACAGACAAATAATTAGCAATAAATTAAAATTGCGACTATAATTTGAGATTTAAACTATCCTATCTCCCAAGTTATCGAACTGCATATGGTGTGCGAATTTTATTATAATCGGTTAAGTGGTTTAGGATTGAAGACAAACATTGTGACACGAGATTTATATATATCTTTATAAAATCTTGCATGCGCTGGTCTTATTTGCTTAGGTTTCTTTTTATTGCTAAATAATTGCTAAAGAATTGCTAAATAAAATATCAATCAATCGAACTACCGAACTGAGCGGACCTTGATTGCCCGAGCTCCGGGAAAACTGCAACATAATTAATAAAACAATTAACAATATAAGGGAAAAGGCGCTTACCCACAATTTATTAAAAGCAATAGACAACCTTTTTATAATAGTTGTGATGTGCTAAAACAAAAACTTGTGCCTTGTTTCAAATAAATAAGTGCCACGCAATGGTCTCATTGAACATCGATTAAAAGAACGAGCGCAGAAGCTCAGCGAACTAAATAAACGGCTTCTACTCTTACTTTTCAACCCGCGATACCGAAATGGAAAAATCGGCGATTAAGAGCAACCCGGCTTTACTGACCGCTGAAAGCCAAAGGGCACGGTTTTGCTTACCCGCAAAACCAAAAAAAACCCAAGCCCCCTCCAATCTATATCAGGGAGAAGAACCCGAGTGCCCTGGTCAACCGAATTGCGGCGTTGATCGGGAACGGTGACAACTTTCATGTTGTCCCGCTTATCAAAGGGAACATCCTCAAAACAAAGGTGCAAACTAAGACTAAAGAGCACTTCCGTATCGTGTCCGAATATTTGAACAATGATCGGATAAGCTCTTAAACGTACCAGCTGAAAAGCAGCAAGGGCATACAAGTGGTAGTAAAGGGAATCGAACCCGATGTTACCGCCGCGAAAATAAAAACCGCCCTTAAAGAAAAAGGTTTCGCCGCCAAGAACGTTAGTAACATTCTAAATAAACATAAAAAGCCATTGCATCAAAAGCTACGCCAGACGTCTTCTCCTCCAACAGTTTTTCCTATGCCGATGCTCTACGATCTGGAATGGAAAATCCAAATCAGCCTAACTCACACAGCGCTCAACAGGCCCCGGAACAGCCACATAGCAAAACGGAAACTATGATGCTTACCCTCCAACAAAGTGGGATGGAGCTTATGTCATTCATGAAAACGACCTTGCAAACACTTCAAAACCAGAACATGGTAATACAGCTGCTCGTAGCACAACAGTCTAAATAATCTATGCAGACTCTACGAATATCAACGTGGAACGCCAATGGTGTCTCACGGCATAAACTAGAATTGTCACGATTCTTGATCGATGCTACTGATGGAAACGCATCTTACAAGCAAATACAATTTTCAAATAAGAGGCTATACAATATACTGAACAGATCATCCAGATGAGAAACCCACGGCGGAACTGGAGTTTTAATCAGAGAACGCTTAAAACATTATTTTCACAAAAGGTTTGCAACAAACTTCCTGCAGGCCACATCGATACAAATTCAGTCAAGAAACGGAAGCCTTTCAATCGCTGCCGTTTACTGCCCTCCTCGTTTCTCAATCTCGGAAGGACAATTTATAGACTTCTACAATTCACTTGGAGATCGTTTTATAGCCACAGGAGACTTCAACGCCAAACACACGCACTTGGGATCACGTCTAGTGACTCTCAGAGGAAGCCAATTGTACAATGCAATTAAAAATGTGAAAAATAAACTGGACTATTCCCCTGGAAGTCTCACATACTGGCCAACCGACCAACGCAAGCTCCAAGACCTTATTGATTTTGCGGTGACAAAAAACATTGCAATCTTATAAGTACCAAAGCAGTCTCGGACTTATCATCAGATCACTCGGTTGTGCTTTAAACGCTTCTTCAAATCCCAGAAATAACTGAACACCCCCTTAGCCTGACATCGCCAAAAACGAACTGGCTTAAATACAAAAAGTACGTGAGTGGCCACATAGAACTCGTCCCGGAGTTTAACATGAAATCGGACATCGATTACACTACGAGCGCCCTGGAAGAAGTACTCGTTGCGGCAGCTAAAATCTCTACTCCTCAAGGAAAGGAAGTAGACCGAAACACATACTACAAATCCAATCAGCAAATGGAACAGCTCGTGCGAGAAAAGAGGCGCACGCGTCGTGATTGGCAAAACAGCAGATCACCAACTTCAAAGCAACGCCTTAAGAAAGCAACCGTACCGCACTTTAGGTTAGGTTAGGTTAGACTGCTGGCGGTTTCCCCCTATAGAGGCAACCCCCACACCACACGACCGTATTCGGCAACTTTTGATACAATAGGCCGGATCTAATTCCTCTTATTCGCAGAAAGGACTTATGGTCTAGCAGTTTTCCCACCCTGAGTCTTTGGTAAATTTTTCGATCCTGTTTGGATTTGTTTTTGATATCATTGTTCTTGAGAATCCTATCACCTGGGTGTAAAATTCTGAGAGACTGCAAGGCTGGGCAGTGGCCTAGAAGATGCTTCCACTAGCCAGGGCACATTGGTTGGGCTTGTATAGAGCCGCGGCCATAAATACTTTTCGTTGAGATATCAATATGAAATTTTTTTTCAAAAAAATTTCTTCCGAGTATGTTGCAGCCGGCATTTCTTTATTTCTTTGTTGTTGGACTCTGCAGCTTCTTCTGATAACTCTCCATTTGACAGCAACGCATGCTCTATCACTTTTGCACCGTGAATTAAAATTTTATGCACTCTTGCTGGAAGATAGTACCATGGATATATTTTTATCAACTGCTTAGCGGTATCCAACGCATAGGTTTCGAATTTTTGAGAATTAGTAGCATATCCGGATGCTAAGGCTTGCAATATCGTTGCGCAGCGGGTTATTACTTCTTCATCAATGCCTGTAATTTCAGATGCCAAGCTCGGGTTACCAAAAAATTTCCTGGCACTGTTTCCATCGTTGGAAGTTCCCCTGCCTCCGTCTCTAGGCTTATCAACAATTATTCCCATTTTATCGCGAAACTGCGCTTGTACTCGTTCTTTTCTTTGCAGTACATTAAGCATTTGTTCTGCTGATCTCGCTTGCCACATTTTTGTCTCCAATTTTTACGAAATGTGCAAAAAGTACTCAAAAAAGCATATGTAGGAAAGAAGTGGTGCTAAGCCAAATTTATAATACTTTTTGTCAGCTTTTTTTGTAAGACATTTTTCTAAATCATTCATTTCGGTGGGCCTTTCACCGCATATAAAGCATTTCATAGACAACGTATTGTTTAACGCGTTGCACACTTTACCATCTACCATAGTAAGTTGCAGGCTATGATTTATAAGTAATTTTTTATTAGGACTTTCAAATTCGGTTGGCTTTAGGTTATCTATTTTATTTTTGAAGTGCAGCTCTTCTTCAACGGATAGTGTGGCTGTCTCCTTTTTAAATTGAAGTCTGATTATATTAGATGATGGTCTAGGATTTTTCCATATTATTTTTGAGTTACTTACAGATATAAGCTGAAGTGGGACGTATGATGTTACAAATAGACATCTATCATCGTCATTGCAGTTTCAAAAAACTTTTTCTTATATTCACTGTGCCCTGTACTGCCATCAAAGCCTCAATTTCCCATTAATGTTAGTGTGTTCTCCGTGCCATCAAGAAAATTTTCAATTATAGTTTTTTGGAGCTCTAAAATGCTTAAAGCTGTGTTGTCTAGTAGACTCTGCAGCTCAACTTCTGCATACGTTCTTGCTACAGTTATATATCTGGATATCTTAAGGTCTTAAATTTGAGAATTTTCTCATAGCTTGGCAATATATTTCATAAAGTTTCACTATTTATAAATTCACGAATAAGCAAATATTGATTGAAAAGCGATACGACCTTTTCCATATTTGGTTCGGATGACTTTGGGATCGGTTGAAAATAGGATGACCGTAAAACAGAAGCTGCAGACTCATCATGTTTTTCTAGCAGAGCTATCCGACGACGTTTTGTCATTTTTGAGGACCCAGAAAAATCAATTTTAGGTCGTCCACGTTCAGCACTTGCAATCCTTTGTTGATGTGGCTCAATTATAATTGTTTCAATAGTGTTCAGCCAATTAGATTGATGTTTAACAATTGAATTCTTAAAACGATTTCATTTGGACCAAAAAGCACAAATTTTTTTGCAAATGTAACTAATGCAATTATTACGTTTTGTTATGTCAACTGCGTAGCCTTTGTGTTTAATGCTTTCTTCTATTACACTAGTAACTCTCCGATTTTTTTCTGCATTAACGCCCTCTTCTTTGCACCAAATATCAAAGACGTGAAAATTCGCACTTACAAGAAGCACCTATTAAAAATGAAAACATAAAAATAAGCGAAAAAATAGTATGCGAAATTATCGACAGACACAAATGACGAAAAGAAAAGAAACATAACAAAAGCAAAGGAAGAGCAGCAGATTGCTTCGAGAATTTGACCTTGAATATAGTAAGACAGCTTGAGTTTATTAATGAGTATGTACACATCGGCAAAAATCGGCAGCTGAACCTAACAAATTTATTACCTGAAAACATTGGTAAACGCACTCATATCACCCCCACACCACACGACCGTATTCGGCAACTTTTGATACAATAGGCCGGATCTAATTCCTCTTATTCGCAGAAAGGACTTATGGTCTAGCAGTTTTCCCACCCTGAGTCTTTGGTAAATTTTTCGATCCTGTTTGGATTTGTTTTTGATATCATTGTTCTTGAGAATCCTATCACCTGGGTGTAAAATTCTGAGAGACTGCAAGGCTGGGCAGTGGCCTAGAAGATGCTTCCACTAGCCAGGGCACATTGGTTGGGCTTGTATAGAGCCGCGGCCATAAATACTTTTCGTTGAGATATCAATATGAAATTTTTTTTCAAAAATCGAAAAAAATATTTGTAATATATAGTAAAAAAATTGGATACATCGGACGACTGTATCCTAAGTTTGGCAGTAGTATTATATGGCAACGGTACTCAAAAATACTTGCTTACTTACCAGTGGAATTACAGTGCTAAAATTTCATTATTATGCATCCAATTTATTTGTATTTAAATTATTTAGAGTATAAAAATGTAACTCCTCTCCCCCTTCCCACAAGCTTTTCAAAATATAATGAAATGAGGTTCTAAAGTTCCTTTTATGATATGTATATAAGAATAAATGTATTTATATCATTCAAAATAAAATTTAATTGAATGCTAATTGGAGTGAAATAAATATTAACAAATATCTTCTAATAAATCAAATTTTCTGGGAAAAAAATTAGATTTGTCTCTTTTTGGTAGTTTCTTTTGACTTGTTAAGAAAGGGCTTGAACGCAAAAGAAGTGTATTAATTAAGTCTGTATTTGTCAATATGCGAGACATCTTCCGAGTATGTTGCAGCCGGCATTTCTTTATTTCTTTGTTGTTGGACTCTGCAGCTTCTTCTGATAACTCTCCATTTGACAGCAACGCATGCTCTATCACTTTTGCACCGTGAATTAAAATTTTATGCACTGTTGCTGGAAGA
This sequence comes from Drosophila ananassae, assembly GCF_017639315.1. Taxonomy (NCBI): domain Eukaryota; kingdom Metazoa; phylum Arthropoda; class Insecta; order Diptera; family Drosophilidae; genus Drosophila; species Drosophila ananassae. The sequence goes on along the minus strand of NC_057929.1, from coordinate 19,798,670 downwards.
TAGTACCATGGATATATTTTTATCAACTGCTTAGCGGTATCCAACGCATAGGTTTCGAATTTTTGAGAATTAGTAGCATATCCGGATGCTAAGGCTTGCAATATCGTTGCGCAGCGGGTTATTACTTCTTCATCAATGCCTGTAATTTCAGATGCCAAGCTCGGGTTACCAAAAAATTTCCTGGCACTGTTTCCATCGTTGGAAGTTCCCCTGCCTCCGTCTCTAGGCTTATCAACAATTATTCCCATTTTATCGCGAAACTGCGCTTGTACTCGTTCTTTTCTTTGCAGTACATTAAGCATTTGTTCTGCTGATCTCGCTTGCCACATTTTTGTCTCCAATTTTTACGAAATGTGCAAAAAGTACTCAAAAAAGCATATGTAGGAAAGAAGTGGTGCTAAGCCAAATTTATAATACTTTTTGTCAGCTTTTTTTGTAAGACATTTTTCTAAATCATTCATTTCGGTGGGCCTTTCACCGCATATAAAGCATTTCATAGACAACGTATTGTTTAACGCGTTGCACACTTTACCATCTACCATAGTAAGTTGCAGGCTATGATTTATAAGTAATTTTTTATTAGGACTTTCAAATTCGGTTGGCTTTAGGTTATCTATTTTATTTTTGAAGTGCAGCTCTTCTTCAACGGATAGTGTGGCTGTCTCCTTTTTAAATTGAAGTCTGATTATATTAGATGATGGTCTAGGATTTTTCCATATTATTTTTGAGTTACTTACAGATATAAGCTGAAGTGGGACGTATGATGTTACAAATAGACATCTATCATCGTCATTGCAGTTTCAAAAAACTTTTTCTTATATTCACTGTGCCCTGTACTGCCATCAAAGCCTCAATTTCCCATTAATGTTAGTGTGTTCTCCGTGCCATCAAGAAAATTTTCAGTTATAGTTTTTTGGAGCTCTAAAATGCTTAAAGCTGTGTTGTCTAGTAGACTCTGCAGCTCAACTTCTGCATACGTTCTTGCTACAGTTATATATCTGGATATCTTAAGGTCTTAAATTTGAGAATTTTCTCATAGCTTGGCAATATATTTCATAAAGTTTCACTATTTATAAATTCACGAATAAGCAAATATTGATTGAAAAGCGATACGACCTTTTCCATATTTGGTTCGGATGACTTTGGGATCGGTTGAAAATAGGATGACCGTAAAACAGAAGCTGCAGACTCATCATGTTTTTCTAGCAGAGCTATCCGACGACGTTTTGTCATTTTTGAGGACCCAGAAAAATCAATTTTAGGTCGTCCACGTTCAGCACTTGCAATCCTTTGTTGATGTGGCTCAATTATAATTGTTTCAATAGTGTTCAGCCAATTAGATTGATGTTTAACAATTGAATTCTTAAAACGATTTCATTTGGACCAAAAAGCACAAATTTTTTTGCAAATGTAACTAATGCAATTATTACGTTTTGTTATGTCAACTGCGTAGCCTTTGTGTTTAATGCTTTCTTCTATTACACTAGTAACTCTCCGATTTTTTTCTGCATTAACGCCCTCTTCTTTGCACCAAATATCAAAGACGTGAAAATTCGCACTTACAAGAAGCACCTATTAAAAATGAAAACATAAAAATAAGCGAAAAAATAGTATGCGAAATTATCGACAGACACAAATGACGAAAAGAAAAGAAACATAACAAAAGCAAAGGAAGAGCAGCAGATTGCTTCGAGAATTTGACCTTGAATATAGTAAGACAGCTTGAGTTTATTAATGAGTATGTACACATCGGCAAAAATCGGCAGCTGAACCTAACAAATTTATTACCTGAAAACATTGGTAAACGCACTCATATCACCCCCACACCACACGACCGTATTCGGCAACTTTTGATACAATAGGCCGGATCTAATTCCTCTTATTCGCAGAAAGGACTTATGGTCTAGCAGTTTTCCCACCCTGAGTCTTTGGTAAATTTTTCGATCCTGTTTGGATTTGTTTTTGATATCATTGTTCTTGAGAATCCTATCACCTGGGTGTAAAATTCTGAGAGACTGCAAGGCTGGGCAGTGGCCTAGAAGATGCTTCCACTAGCCAGGGCACATTGGTTGGGCTTGTATAGAGCCGCGGCCATAAATACTTTTCGTTGAGATATCAATATGAAATTTTTTTTCAAAAATCGAAAAAAATATTTGTAATATATAGTAAAAAAATTGGATACATCGGACGACTGTATCCTAAGTTTGGCAGTAGTATTATATGGCAACGGTACTCAAAAATACTTGCTTACTTACCAGTGGAATTACAGTGCTAAAATTTCATTATTATGCATCCAATTTATTTGTATTTAAATTATTTAGAGTATAAAAATGTAACTCCTCTCCCCCTTCCCACAAGCTTTTCAAAATATAATGAAATGAGGTTCTAAAGTTCCTTTTATGATATGTATATAAGAATAAATGTATTTATATCATTAAAAATAAAATTTAATTGAATGCTAATTGGAGTGAAATAAATATTAACAAATATCTTCTAATAAATCAAATGTTCTGGGAAAAAAATTAGATTTGTCTCTTTTTGGTAGTTTCTTTTGACTTGTTAAGAAAGGGCTTGAACGCAAAAGAAGTGTATTAATTAAGTCTGTATTTGTCAATATGCGAGACATCTTCCGAGTATGTTGCAGCCGGCATTTCTTTATTTCTTTGTTGTTGGACTCTGCAGCTTCTTCTGATAACTCTCCATTTGACAGCAACGCATGCTCTATCACTTTTGCACCGTGAATTAAAATTTTATGCACTGTTGCTGGAAGATAGTACCATGGATATATTTTTATCAACTGCTTAGCGGTATCCAACGCATAGGTTTCGAATTTTTGAGAATTAGTAGCATATCCGGATGCTAAGGCTTGCAATATCGTTGCGCAGCGGGTTATTACTTCTTCATCAATGCCTGTAATTTCAGATGCCAAGCTCGGGTTACCAAAAAATTTCCTGGCACTGTTTCCATCGTTGGAAGTTCCCCTGCCTCCGTCTCTAGGCTTATCAACAATTATTCCCATTTTATCGCGAAACTGCGCTTGTACTCGTTCTTTTCTTTGCAGTACATTAAGCATTTGTTCTTCTGATCTCGCTTGCCACATTTTTGTCTCCAATTTTTACGAAATGTGCAAAAAGTACTCAAAAAAGCATATGTAGGAAAGAAGTGGTGCTAAGCCAAATTTATAATACTTTTTGTCAGCTTTTTTTGTAAGACATTTTTCTAAATCATTCATTTCGGTGGGCCTTTCACCGCATATAAAGCATTTCATAGACAACGTATTGTTTAACGCGTTGCACACTTTACCATCTACCATAGTAAGTTGCAGGCTATGATTTATAAGTAATTTTTTATTAGGACTTTCAAATTCGGTTGGCTTTAGGTTATCTATTTTATTTTTGAAGTACAGCTCTTCTTCAACGGATAGTGTGGCTGTCTCCTTTTTAAATTGAAGTCTGATTATATTAGATGATGGTCTAGGATTTTTCCATATTATTTTTGAGTTACTTACAGATATAAGCTGAAGTGGGACGTATGATGTTACAAATAGACATCTATCATCGTCATTGCAGTTTCAAAAAACTTTTTCTTATATTCACTGTGCCCTGTACTGCCATCAAAGCCTCAATTTCCCATTAATGTTAGTGTGTTCTCCGTGCCATCAAGAAAATTTTCAGTTATAGTTTTTTGGAGCTCTAAAATGCTTAAAGCTGTGTTGTCTAGTAGACTCTGCAGCTCAACTTCTGCATACGTTCTTGCTACAGTTATATATCTGGATATCTTAAGGTCTTAAATTTGAGAATTTTCTCATAGCTTGGCAATATATTTCATAAAGTTTCACTATTTATAAATTCACGAATAAGCAAATATTGATTGAAAAGCGATACGACCTTTTCCATATTTGGTTCGGATGACTTTGGGATCGGTTGAAAATAGGATGACCGTAAAACAGAAGCTGCAGACTCATCATGTTTTTCTAGCAGAGCTATCCGACGACGTTTTGTCATTTTTGAGGACCCAGAAAAATCAATTTTAGGTCGTCCACGTTCAGCACTTGCAATCCTTTGTTGATGTGGCTCAATTATAATTGTTTCAATAGTGTTCAGCCAATTAGATTGATGTTTAACAATTGAATTCTTAAAACGATTTCATTTGGACCAAAAAGCACAAATTTTTTTGCAAATGTAACTAATGCAATTATTACGTTTTGTTATGTCAACTGCGTAGCCTTTGTGTTTAATGCTTTCTTCTATTACACTAGTAACTCTCCGATTTTTTTCTGCATTAACGCCCTCTTCTTTGCACCAAATATCAAAGACGTGAAAATTCGCACTTACAAGAAGCACCTATTAAAAATGAAAACATAAAAATAAGCGAAAAAATAGTATGCGAAATTATCGACAGACACAAATGACGAAAAGAAAAGAAACATAACAAAAGCAAAGGAAGAGCAGCAGATTGCTTCGAGAATTTGACCTTGAATATAGTAAGACAGCTTGAGTTTATTAATGAGTATGTACACATTGGCAAAAATCGGCAGCTGAACCTAACAAATTTATTACCTGAAAACATTGGTAAACGCACTCATATCACTAATAAAGGGGGAACCGGGGGGCAATATATCTAAAAGTTCATTAGATATGTTAATGGTAATTGAGTTTTCTACAACTTTAATTTTATTAATTTTTCGATTCATTGAAAATTTCAGTCGGTAGAGGCTCGAACATGCCAAAAAATTGCACTTTTTTGAGTAAATTCAACTGCAAAAATGTACATATCGTCGTACAAAAAATATATATTGTGTAAATCACTCTATTTGAGCATTTTTACTATTCGAACGTTTTTCTCATTCTCATTCAATGTTATGTATTTTGCTTGCATATAAACTCTACTAAATAGCATTTGTATATATTATGCATTGTATATTATGTATATTGTATATTATCATACACTTTTCCAACCTTATATTTTAAAGATGATTATTATTTATTATCAAGATTATTTAAGTTGTTTTTAATGGATCCAGCTGGGTATAAAAAGACCTAACAAAACAAAGGATGAGCAATAGTTTAGTTGGTGCCAGAGATTGTGCATTTCTTGCGTTAAATTTTATCCGTAAGGTTTTGAAAAATGAGTAGAAGAAAACGCGAGTTCGCCTGCGTAAACGATCCGAACGGTTTTTGCAATGTTTGCGGTGAACATATAGACCGTAAAAATATACGATCATTTACTAATGACTTACGACAAAAGTACTTTCATTACTTCAAAATTGAGCCGAATCTTAACGATCCGTGGACTCCACAGAGTGTATGTGCCACATGCCAATCAATTCTTAACAAATGGGCTTGCGGAGAAAGGTATGTACCTGTCACTTTTCTTTATATCTTCGTCATAAGAAAAGACTAGTGGGATTGCTATATATTAAACGTTATTCACGTCCATTTCAGTCGTATTTCTGCGGTAGCATTATCAGTGGTTTTGGAAAAATTGCCAAGTGGAAGTATGCCCGAGTGAGCTCAGTGACGTTTTCAGCACGGGTTTTTAGCTCCAGGAGTAAAAACAACGATCTACCGGAATCGCCACGAAACATACGCGAAGTATTTCACGAAAAAGAACCTGATTTGCTATTGCAATGAGGTTTGCGGTTTGTTCCAAGAGCTCAATTAAGAGAATAATCCTGACGAATGGCGACTGTTCATCGATGGGTGAAAAACTAGTTTGAAAGTAGTTCTCTTGCACAACGGCAACGAAAAACCTTCTTGTATCTTTTTTGTAAGAATTTAAAATGAAAAATTAATTATTTATTATAAATAAATGATAAATAAATATATAATGGATAATACATAATACAAATGTTATTTAATAGAGTTTATATACAAGCAAAATACATAACATTGAATTAGAAAAAACGTTCGAATAGTAAAAATGCTCAAATTGAGTAAATCACTCAATTTGAGCAATTTTTTGACATGTTTGAGCCTCTACCGCCTGATATTTGCAACGAATCGAAAAATTAATAAAATGATATAGCAATGTTGTAGCAAACTCAATTAACATTAAAATAAGTGCTCATTCGGCACTAAAATCGGTTCATTAGAACGCGAGATATACCAAAAATAATCTGCACATCATATGCAAAAAACTTTAAAAAATTTATGAAAGTCATTTTCGTGTTTAGTAGACCAACATACATCAGAAAATCATAATGATTAACGAAAGGCATTTTGAGTGTAAACTAGTATTTTCTGTTCTGCCGATTTTTTGAATTATGGCCTATGAGCGCAACCACTGTGCAGTGCCCCGTGATGACTCTTATCTTATTTCCCAAGTAATTGGGATGTTCTTTTTTTTTGGGATTTTGGGCCGGAGAGGGGACGAAGTCCCAGCAGAGCGAGTTTTTTCTCTTGTTGGCCTCCCTGAGTTAAAGTAAAGTTCACCCTGGAGCGGTGTTGTGGTCCCTATGCGAGCCAATTCGTTTGCTATGCATTTGCCTGTGATGTCCGTTTATCATGGACCCAGATGAGGCTTATGTCATTCTGGCTTGCCATCTCGTGGAGAGATAACCTGGAGTCTGAGACTGTTTTGGAGTTGCTGGTGATAGAGCGGATCGATTTAATAGCCGCTTGGCTGTCACTATATATGTTGACTTCTCTTTGTGTAAAGTTGCCTATGTTTAGGTATTTTGGTGCTTCCCTTATAGCTATCACCTAGGCCTGAGAGACGCTGCAGTGATTGGGTAGTCTAAAAGAGGCCGTGATTCCTAGTTGTTCGAAGTATATTCCTTCTTCTACTCTATTATTTAGTTTGAAGCGATCGTTAGCTTAGCGGGTTCTTTGGGCCTGGGAATTGGTTCATCTATTCATCTTTATTAGGAATGAGGGTCTGAAAGGGTGTTTGTGGATACTCCCTGGAAGTGCAGTAGTCTGTACTATTGGGAATAAGTGGGTCGTTTAGTAGAGTGGTAGAGTGGCGCTCGTGTTGAAGGCGCTCCATTGCTGTGCTTACCTTAGCCTTATTGCCGCTACCTTATATTGCTCTATTTCAGCTAGTCCTGTGTTTGATATGCTAAGTATGGCATTTAGGGCTTCGATTGGGATTGATCGTAGTGCGCTACTGATGCATAGTGTTACTGCTTGCTGGATTTATTTTCAACTTCAACGCCCTTACGTTTTTCTTTTTAAGGGCTGGCAACCATACCAGTACTCCATACAGTAGGATGACTGTGGCGGTGTAGATCCAGTTTACTATATAGAGCGACATGTCCCTTTTGAGTCCTATGCCTTTTTGGCAGGTAAAGGTTATTTTTGACCTTTTTGAGAAGAAATTCTATGTTAGAGTTCCAGTTCAGATTCCTATCCAATATTAGCCCTAGGTATTTGGCACTATTGCTGAAGGAGAGCCTTCGGTTGTTTAGTCTTGGGGGGACGAGGGGCGAGATTTTGTATTTCCTGCTGAATAGAACTTGCCCTGTTTTCTGCGAATTTACTCCCAGGCCATTACATTACTGCTTGTCCATTCGGCTAAGGTTTGTAATTTCGTGCTCATGAGATCGCAGAGCGTCTGTGGAGATTTTCCTGTGAACAGGATTGCAACGTAATCCGTCTCCCTTATCCATCTTACAAACAATCGAGCTGACAGAAAGGGGAGAGGACTCCTCCTTGTGGTGTGCCTCTGCTTACGGTCCTTGTTAGAGAAGATGTGCCTAGTGAGGACGTCACTGTTCTGCAGGTTAACAGCTGATCAATGAGCCCCACCAAGTGGTAATCGACCCTAAGAGTCATCAAAGCGCTGGTTATGGTGTTCGGGAAAACGTTATTGAAGGCCCTTTCTATATTTGGACAGGCTACCAGGGTACTATTTTGGCAAGGAGTATGTGGAGGGCAATCCCGGTTGATGTACCTATTTTGTAAGCATGTTGTGCGTTACAAATTTGGGTGGAACTAAGTGTGCATCTTAGGTGGAAGCCTATGACCCTTTCTATCATCTTAAGCAGAAAGGATGATTGGCTTAAGCAAAAAGGATTGGTCTGAAATCTTTTGGGGTCGTATGCGATGGCTTGCCAGCATTGGGTATGAAGACGATCCGCGATTTGAGCCACTGTTTGAAGGATCTGGTAAAGATATTTTAGAGCGGATTTGTGGCAAAGTCTCTGCTTGTTGAATTTGTGCTGGTATTATCACAATACGCCATCGTCTGGACCGGCTAATTTATAAGGCTTGAAACTGAGTATTGCCCAGTCTAGGATTTTCTGATCAATATCCAGTTTGAAGTTTGTGGGATGCGCACATGTATTGGGCGGAGCGTGCGGTGTAGCAGTGTATCTAAAGATTCCTTACTTGTACTGGTCCAAGTGCCATCTTCATCTTGAGATAGCCTAGAGTTGTGGCTGATTGGGATAGGATTTTCCTAAGCCTCTCAGCTTGAGTTGTGTTTTCGTAGTACATTTTCGGATGGCCGTTTTGAAAAAGACCAAAGAGGCCTTGTATTCGGTCCAGAGTATCTCCTCGCATCCGGCTTTAGCCCTTTTGAAGCATTTTGCTCCTTGGGCTGCCTCTACCCATATCCATTTATTTTTTGGAACCTTTACCGTCGAGGTTACCCCTGTCGATAACCCCGAGCAGGATGCAGCTTTTCACAACCTCCGCGAAGAACCGATTCGGCTGTGTGCGCAGCTGCTTTGCCATGGGTTCTACCGGCACATCCTGGAATCGCTACCTTTTGGGATGTGATTTTATCTCCTGTTTCAGAGCTAGTGGTCTTGGCGTCTTGCCAGATTCTGGAAGGAACCCTTTAACACATTCCACCTTCTTAAGCCACTCCGCGGAAGTTCTGGCCGATGTGGCCTTTCCATAACGACGCAGTATCTGTCCTGCAGTATTTTTTTCGGAATATGTTAATCTGTTGGTTCACTACTCTTTCCCGCACCGGTAGGAAGCATCATGGCACATAAGCCGGGAGATACAGCCATGGTGGCGGAAGGTAGGCCACCCTTAGTTTGGGGCGAGGTCCATCCTGACCCTGCCTAGTTTGCTTGGCCGGACGGATGGGTTTTTAGGGAGATCCTGATTCCTTGTTTATGTTCTGCGTAATTTGTTCCATTTGCGGTTCCACGAGATGCCCCGCAACGCCCGGGTAAGGCATCTTAGAACAGGGGGTCTCCAGGGACCTTGAACCCTCCGTTTGAGACTAGGCAGAGTTAATATCCCAGGCCCCCAGCCTGTCTGACTCTCGGCACGGGTCGAGTGACACCTTAGTCCGTCCCGGGGTGAGATGGTGTTTTAGGGTGGGAGGTGGGTAGGTACCTTAATGTAGGAGAGGGGAAGTGTGTGAGGCTACTTTATAGAGTCGGCAACACAAGGCGGATGTGACCGGGCGAGGGCGATCCGCGAGGAGAGTCCTGCTACGGGATCCTTCGCTTTATTCACAGCTAACCTGAAGAATAATTTCTCTCTTTATCTTAAAGCGGACAGACGTGTTTTTTTGTGCTCACTACGTTTTTCTAAATTTGTAATAAGCTTACCATAAACATTCGGTGTTTATTCATATACACAAAAAAAAATAAAAAAAAAATTTGCAGTTGTTAGATCCGTATTGCTCCCGTTGTGCAGTGATAGTTTGGAGGTAAACTAATAATTTGATTAATATTCCCTCCAAATATAGCCCTGCTCTGTTTCTTCATCTCTTACGGTGTTGCTTCTATTCAGTTCCTCAATATCCTCAATTCAAGGTTCCTCAATAATAAAAAAAAATAATATTAATAAATTAATTATTTAATTTTTAATAATCTTTAATAATTAATTATGGAATTTAAACTTGACTGTGCGCTGAAGTCTTGTATAAGACAATCTCGTCTTCCCAGCTTACCATTCAGCTGGCTTTGTGAAAACGTTTTACACGCTAAGTGTGCCGGGTTCACGGCCTCAGTTTCGGATGCTATTTCAAGTAGGTCTGGTCTTCACTTTTGGTGTGACGGTTGTCGTGCTATTCAGCACGAAATGAGATCGTTCATGAGGCAGACTAACAACGGATTCAAGGAGTTGATTAGTGGTTTTCGTAAAATCAATGACCAACTCTGTGCGCTCTATATACAGTTTAGTAGTCTTCAACTACTAAATAAGTCTCCAAAGCATAAGAAATCCTCTTTTAGTGATGTGCTTGTGCGAATAATCTTCAATTGTCCGATATGGCCTCTGTGGCATTGCTTCAAGTGATCCCAGACCCAATAATTCAAACCCCCGTAACAGTCACCAAACAGGGTAATCAACCGTCCAGACCCCCGGTACGTACTGATGCCGTAGTATTAGTTACGACGGCACCAAAACCCTTGCAGGTGATCTCACCATCGAAACACATTTTTGTTTCCCGGCTTGCCCCTGATACTTCTGAGATTGATATCTCGGCTTACATCAAAGCCACAAAAAAGTTGACATAAAGGTGGTGGACATTACAAAATTTAAATATTCATACACCAGGCACACATCATCTTTCAAAATACGTGTGCCCTTGCAGATGTTTAAGACGATTTGTTCCGCCAGCTTTTGGCCAGAGAATATTTTCGTCCAAGAACTTCAGCCAAGTACGGTGAAAAAAAAAAACCAATCCTGTGATGTAAAACTCCCACATGTTACAGCCACTGACTCAGTTGTAGCGGTGGTCTGAAGGGACATTAAAAGAAACCGAAAATTAAAAAAAGATAGGTAAAAGATGACTTCAATATTTAAATCGAGTAGCCGATAAATACAACTCATTGCAGCGTTTAAAGTGGACAGATTACGTTCTGATATTTTAGGACGCTTAGATTTTAACAATAGGTGGCGCTAGAAAACTTAGTTATTACCGGTTAAGCTCAGAGATTTGTCTACCCTGACGGGGTATTGATCAGGGAAGATTAGCGGGTTGTGCTAAAATATGGAGGATGATTTAGATCGGGGACATTTCCGCTGCAGTTGGCTTTAAAAGCTCGGAGGCGTGCAGTTTCGCTCTCTTTTCTTGTGTGCGCAGTCGTAAGTGACAGTCGAGTCTACGCTTATTTAAAATCGGAGATAAATTCCAGATCAAATACAACTGCGGTTAGTTGTCTGTCCGGCTGAAATTAACACCCATGGAAATTATTTCTATTCCTCTAATAAGCGTATCAATAGTCTAAATTTAATGGGAGCTTAATGCACAAGCTTGCGAGCAGTAACCTAAATGGAATAGCGAAAACCCGAACTTTTAACTCTATTTAGTTTCCGAGATAAATAAAACATTCCGTAAATTCAGACCTGGAAACAAATGCTACATTTTTGTAGAAAGGGCATTGACCAGGATCAGTTTAAGTTGTTATTATCTCCCTCTAGGAATTTCGAGAAGATTAGAGGATAGTCCTCTAAATAGGAATTCGAACCTCTTGTAACTTTTGCGAAGAAAATTAGTAAACGAAAATAAAACCTGCGACAGGCGTGGCATTAAGCTTGAGTTCAGTTAAGATATCTTTTATATTTCCTGAGAATTTTGGTTCTGGTTTTGTAAGTAGAAATAGGCGTTAGGGAAATATCTAGGAGAAAAATTTAAAATGGGTTTGGACCGATCCCCTGAAAAAATAGCTTCGGGAGAAAGCTCAAAGCATGTGTGTTCCATTTGCAAGGCTGAGATCGAAACGGCAGCCGAGTCCTCAAGAACAACTTGTAATCACGAGTTCCATAGGCGGTGTATAGATTCCCATTTTCAAAAAAGCAGACTCTGTCCAATTTGCAAATACCAATGTGGGCCATCTGGGAGTAAGGCGCCGGATGCACGCGAAACCCGGTCAAGATCTCGTATGCAACAATCGGGCAGAGATTTACTCACTCTAGAAAATACTTCCTTTAACCGGAATAGGACAGGACCGACTGTAGCATCACCAAGGTCACAACATAGTAGTTAGTGAGTTGGAGCAAAGACCCGATAAAGGAACCGGTGTATTCAGGAACCGGTGTAACAGTGGACAACTTTATATACAGAGTTGAAGCCCTTACTCATCAAACTTTGGAAGGGAATTTCGGGATACTATGCCGGAATGCAAATATCTTGTTTGAAGGCAAAGCTAATGAATTTTATTGGAGGTTCCACAAGTCTGATGGTGTAGTTCGTTGGGACAGATTATGCGAGGCTCTGCGAATGCAATTTAGGCAAGGAATAGATGACGGCGATATCCAATGAGGAGTTGATACGTAACCGAAAGCAAAAACCCAATGAAAGCTTTGATTGTTTTTTTGACAGTTTATCAGTGTTAACAGATCAGCTCGAACAACCGTGGGGTACGGCGAAGTTAGTCCGAGTAGTCAACAATAATTTGAGACCGGAGATCCGGCACGAAATCTTAAACGTGGAAGTTAGCTACGTCTCAGATTTAAGAGAGATATGTAGTGGGAATCCTTTCTTGAAGACGTGAGGCGTACTCATGGTTACGGCAAAAGTAATCCTTTTAAAAAGGACGTTTCTGAGATAGTACCTGTTGATGAGGGAAAGCCCACTGAGTCCGATGAGGAAGAGGCTCAAAAAACTTCAAAGGCAGCTCTACGAAGCCGAAGTACAGACCGAAGACTTCCAGTGCTCGACCCAATCAATCAACGATGACCGAATAGGAAATGAGGCATCCATAAAGGCTTCAATAAATAGACCGGACGTACGAACAAACCCGGATTTGGCTTTGTTACATAGGAAGATAGTTGAAATTTCTGAAATAAAAATTTCGACAAGTAATAGTAGCAAACCTATACAACCCCCGAAGACTCGAAGCGCTGCTAGAATGAAATCATTTTGGCACAATATTCGAAAATTTCGTCAAGGCATTAAGTATGTATGTGAACTTCAGATGACTTCTCGAGATTCTCGACCGTTTCTGCCAGTAAAATTTCTAAATCGCACCGTCTTCGGGTTGCTGGATTCAGGAGCATATCCTGTGTAGGAGGGAGTTTAGCCAAAGAAATAGTTGCCAGTCAAATGGTTTATAAGCCCCTTAAGCAAAAGGGGAGCACGGCTGATGGAACTGTCCAACGGGTATTAGGGTTAATGAAGGTTGAGTTAGAATTTGAAAACGTAGCGAAGACCTTTACGATTTGTATTGTACCATCTTTGAAACAAGATTTGTATTTAGGGGTGGACTTTTGGAAAACTTACAATCTATTTCCAAAACACTTAAAGATAGCGGAAGTGGAGAAAGTCCCGATTTGTTACGACAAGGGTAATGATGGTAATGAACACGATTTAACAGACATTCAAAGAGCCAGATTGGATATTGTGGTAAATTGTTTTCCATCATTTGCTCGAGAGGGCTTGGGGAGAACCAATTTAATACACCATGAAATTGACGTAGGTGACGCCAAACCGATAAAGCAGCGACACTTTCCGGTAAGGTTTTCATCTACTTAGATGACCTTTTAGTGGCTTCATCCAGTTTCGAGAGGCATTTGGACGTATTAAGTGAGATATCTCTGCACCTAAAGCGGGCTGGTCTAACAATTAATGTGGGGAAGAGCCATTTTTGCATGAAGAGTGTTCGATATTTAGGTCATATTATTGAAGAGGGAGGTATTAGGACGGATCCCGAGAAAATATTTGCTATCAGCAGCTTTCCAGCACCTAAAAACCTTCGCAGTTTGAGGAGATTCATGAGTTTATGCGGATGGTATCGCAAGTTTGTTCCCAATTTCACTTCTCTGGCTTCTCCTCTTACAAATTTGATGACGACTAAGAAACGGTTCGTCCTGACCGAAGAGGCTGTTAAAGCATTTAACGAGCTAAAACGCTGTCTGTGTGAGGCTCTGGTGTTAAGCAGTCCTAACTTTTCTGAACCTTTTGCTATACACTGTGACGCCAGTAAAACTGGAGTAGGCGCGGTGCTTGTACAAAATTCGGAGGAGGGAGATGAACGTCCAATCGCATTCATATCAAAGAAGGTAAATAAGGCTCAGCGTAATTATACGGTAACGGAGCAAGAATGTCTGGCGGCAATAGTGGCACTTTGAAATTTTACAGCATACGTGGAAGGGCATGAATTTAAGGTCATAACGGATCACGCATTCTTAAAGTGGCTCATGTCTAACACGGACCTTAGTACTCGTTTAGCTCGGTGGGCATTATCTCTACAAAAATATCGGTTCACCATAGAGCACCGAAAGGGTTCGCAGAACGTTTTGTCCTGGTTAAACGAGAATGAAATATCTGCAATCGACTTGCGGGAGGGATTATTGGTTGACATGAAATCGGACTGTTTCCAATCCTTGGAGTATGTGGATTTACTGAAGCTTGGGATGGAAAACAGAAATAATTTTCCTGATCTAAAGGTGGAAGATGGGTATCTCTTCGGTAAAGCAGAACATCTCACGGGTGTTCAGGTCCACGATGAGTATGCTTGGAAATTATGGGTTCCGAAGACTTTAGTTCCCGAAGTTCTTAGGAAAGCACACGACAACCCCCTTGCTTCTCATGGAGGCATTCATAAAACGATTGAAACAATCCGGAGGTATTATTTCTGGCCTGGTTTAGTAATTGACGTCAAAGCCTACATTAATTGCTGTGATGTATGTAAGACCACAAAGGCACCTAATCACACCTTAAGACCGCCTATGGGAAAAGCCCCTAAAACTCTACGGTTTTTCCAACAGTATTTCCAATACATAGATTTCCTGGGTTCTTATCCACGGTCAAGAAGTGAGCATATTGGAATTTTTATCGTCCTTGATCATTTTTCTAAATACATGTTTTTGAGACCAGTGCGAAAGATCAACGCAGAAGTGGTGATTAAATTCCGCAATTCCGCTCAGAGGCATTTCGCAGGTTGACCGACAAATACGATATCAGTCACTCCTTTACGGCATTTCATTTGCCACAGGCCAACGCTTCCGAAAGGGTTAATCGTTCAGTCATTTCCGGAATCCGATCCTATTTGCGACCAGATCAAAAGGACTGGGACGAACACATCAATCATATAAAAGATATAACATACGTGCTAGGCAAGTTGATTTAAAAGAAGGGCAAGAAGTTTATAGGCGGAATAACGTCAATAACGTCCCTTCAGCTTGGTTTTCAGTCTAGGGTACGCTGGATATACCCTAGCCTGAATGTAGCGGGGGAGCTTTGTAGCGGTGGTCTGAAGAAACTTTAAAAGAAACCGAAAATTAAAAAAAGATAGGTAAAAGATGACTTCAATATTTGAATCGAGTAGCCGATAAATACAACTCATTGCAGCGTTTAAAGTGGACAGATTACGTTCTGATATTTTGGGACGCTTAGATTTTAACAATAGGTGGCGCTAGAAAACTTAGTTATTACCGGTTAAGCTCAGAGATTTGTCTACCCTGACGGGGTATTGATCAGGGAAGATTAGCGGGTTGTGCTAAAATATGGAGGATGATTTAGATCGGGGACATTTCCGCTGCAGCTGGCTTTAAAAGCTCGGAGGCGTGTAGTTTCGCTCTCTTGTCTTGTGTGCGACAGTCGAGTCTACGCTTATTTAAAATCGAGTTCTAACCTCGTGGGAAAAATAAAGTGCTGAAAAGTGGAAAATAGTGAAAAGGAAATTTTACTTGCGCCAGGAGCATTTTCTGCGAGTAACCCGGACTGTTTCATTTAGCGGGAGCTATCTGCCGTTTGGCCAGCCAAATTCAACCCTATTCAGAGGGGCCAGATCTGCGGGTATGTAACCAACCAAGCCCTCTTAATCCCAAATTATAATTCAAAAAATCTGTTGAGGGTCTAACAAAATTGGCCGAATGAGATGAGTTGACGTCGCTCCCGAAACCCTTGTATATCTTCCCGAGCTTCGGCTTATTTTCTTTTCTCATTTTTCTTTAGTCATTTAAGTCCGAAATAGTTTCGATTCAAAACCATAAGGATCATGTTTTCGAATTTCTCTCAGTGTATATAAATGCCCGTATGCAAGCTTAAAGCTTTTATATGCAAGAAGTAGTCTCCAGAAACATCTTACGATAAGGAATCTCTTTGAGCAGACAACACATATTTTAATGCCTATTTTTGGAGATTTGGCCGCTTTTAGGTCAGTTACAGTTTTCAGCCCTCGGAAGATCGATTTTTCTACGCTGGATCAGGAGTAAATACTGTGAGTCATTTTGTGCATGCTTTTTACAATATCCTAAATTCTCCCCTGAATGGAAAAATTTTCTTTTGATAATTTTTATAATAATCTGCCAAATAATGTAGCATACCTGGTCGTCAATGAATTTGCAAAAATTAAATAACGTAAATTTATTACAAAGCTATAAGCTTGAACTAAAAGTGAATAATTTAGCATTCAAATTGCGTTTGATGAAATATCTAAGTCTCTTCAAGATGTAACTTTCTAATGCCGAAGCAATGTTTGTAAACTTTAAGATAGCTTTTTAAAATCTTTTCTCGAATCTTATACACATTAGCAAGTCAGAAGAAAACTGAATCGAAGACAGTTATGAAGAATTTTCTACTTTTATATAAAAATTGTTTTGTTAAATTTATCGGAGTATTTTAGTACATTTATCATTATGTTAGCATGTAAGTTTATCTGCAAAAATTAAACCCTGTTAATTTTGAATCATGAAAATGAACTAAACCTTATTCATCTGAACTCAGCTAATTACCTGCGGTCGTAGGATAAAGGGGTCATCAGAGCCAGTCTCAAGGATGATGATCATAGGTTGGGAGGGCAATTGGGGGCCACATCTACACCAGTGGTTCCGCCTAGTTTACGTCTTTGCGCTCTCGTCCTTCTCTATCCACCTCTATAAAATTTGATCTTCTATATACTTTACCGGTTCTATCTTGCAATTCCTATGTCGCTAGCACGCTCAATTCTTGACTTAAGAGTATTAATATGTAACCTGTGCGATCCGTCCGAAACAAAATCTCCACCCCCCAAGCCGACGAGCGAGAGCCGGACTCTATAGCGTGCCCTTTTCATTACACACACCGTTACACGTTACACACTTTCAAGAAACTTATGTCTTCACTAACACTCACCTATCAGAATACTAAAGGGTTACGTAGTAAACTTCCCAAACTGAATTCTGATAGTTCTTTCTTTGCATCTCATATTATTGTATTAACAGAAACCTGGATAAAGCCGGAGATCTTAAGCTCCGAAGTTTTTCCTAGTAGGTACACCACTTTTAGATGTGATAGAACTCAGCGAAGGGGAGGAGGAATGTTAATTTCTGTACGCTCCAAATTCGCTTCTGAAGGGGTAAAATCACAAGAGTTTGGTGACATTGAATTTCTTTGCACCAAAATCACTTTGTCCGATCAATTTTTGTATGTTACCTGTTCTTGCATACCACCTTCGTCCGAACCGCCAACATACTGGCAACATTTGTCCGCTATTCGTTTGGTTTTCGATCGACTGTCTGATGGACCCCAGTTGATCTGGGTGACTATAATATCCCAAAACTTATGTGGTCAAATGTTGAAAATTCACCGTCTTTACAGCTTAACTCCCATCACGACTTCCCTGCTGGCATATTTGACATGTCACTTGGAAGAATTAACCACGTTAGAAAATTTTTAGGTCGGCTGTTGGACTTATGTTTCGTTTCTGATCCTGATGGAATTACTCTTTCCAGAACTTTGCCCCTTTCTTACCTTGAGGACCCATATCAACCCACTCTTGAGGTTTCAATCGAAAAAATTGCTTAATTGACCATAAGTCTACACTTAAATCACTACACTTGAATTAAAGTTCGTTTCTTCCGTAAGGCTGACTTTATGAAATTAAATAAGTTAATTTCGGAATTTGATTGGTCTGATTTACTGGCATGCGAGGATATAAAAATCGCATTACAAATATTTTATTACACTTTGAACATTTTCGACGTTTGCGTGCCGTGGAAATATCCGTCCGCTTCAACGACTCCGCCTTGGTATACCAGGCACCTTATAAATTAAAATTTAAGTGACTTTAAAATTTTTTTTTTTTTTTCATACTTTTATCTTTTATTTGTTGGATCTTCTCTTATTAAGAGACTAACAACAATTTTAAAAATCTTAATCTAATTCATAATTAGTTTATCTTTGTAAACATCTCTACTATGGCGCCTCCAATGTCAACGGGCTGGAAGGGATTGTTGTCTAACTTGGCTTAGCGATCTGGCTAGAGGATTTTGGTGCGTGGAGAATTTCCTTTTGTATTTTTCCTGGAGTTGAGAAATTTCGACATTGACGAGAGGTCTACCTAGGTCTACCTAGGATACCTAGGATACAAGATGGTCAAAAGAATTTAATGACCCGTACATAACTAAAAGGTTATATACATAATTGGTCCGTCCGATTCTTGAGTATGGATCGTGTGTCTGGAGTCCTCAATATGGAGTACACCAAGATCACATAGAATCTGTACAAAAAAACTTCCTGACTTTCGCTCTTAGGGGACTTAATTGGGATGCAAATCATTACCTCCCCTCTTATCTTAGTAGACTTTTACTAATCAACTTACCATCATTAACAAACCGTAGAACGATGCTGGGTGTCATGTATCTATATAATCGTATTTATGGAAATATAGACAGCCAGCATCTACTAACACGCGTTAATTTTAACGTTCCTAGTAGAAGGACTAAAAATGTTCGTCCTCTACTCCTCAGCCATTGTGGTTCGACATATGGGAATACATGATTAACAGCATGGTTTAAAAACGACCTCCAGCAGTTTAAACAAATACTTATGTGGTGCACTTGAAGCACTTAAGAAAAGGTGTAGAAAATAAATTCCTAATAACAAAAATCTACCTAGGAAGGGTGGTCAGGACCTCCCGCATTTACTTAAGCCGCTATTGCTGCTTGTGCTACCGCTTGCGCAAGGGATCTATTTATGGTTCTCTCCGTTCCTTTCTGCTGGTGTGTCTATATGTATATTAAGGGACATTTATTTCATGGATCTATTCCTAGAACGAAAAGGAAAGGCGTGAGTGTTCTTTTTTGTTTAAGGATTAGGGTAACTGCCCTCTGCGAGCATCACTGGTTTCATTTACCGGGGATCCTACCGTTCGTATCGCCGCTTCGTTTCGAGATTCACAAAACGCACCCCGAGGGCCGGTGATCCTTGTCCACCTCCGTGGATCGTATTTGATTCGTTTGGGAATTGCACATTAGGATGGACGACTATGCGCTACTTTCTACTATGGGTTGGCGGGACCACTTGGATGACAATTAGTTTCTTACCACTTGGTCAGCTCGAGCTTGACTTCTTATAGCAGCCAAGGTCTATTAACCAATTTTTATCTAGTTAAACGGATTCCGTATAAAAGGGGAACACGTCTCAGAATAAAATGCATCTTAAATAACAATCAAACAGAGTTCGTTACTCAGTACCATAAGTTAACCCCAGTCCCCAGCTTGTCCCGACTGCCGCCGGAAAGCTCTCGTGCATCTGCCGTCATGCGCTATCGTTGTCTCGCTCTCTCGCGGTACCTCTCGGTCGCCCCGCAGCATCAAGCGTTGAGCCGCTCCGTCATGCGCTATCTCGCTCTCTCGAGCTAACTTTCGGTCGCTCCGCAGCATCAAGCGTTTATTATTCCAATTCGGTCGTCAACCCATCGCAGTCACATACATATGTCATATGTTCTATATATAAACCAAATCATACATAGAAATCTAAAGGACCTTGTTTTATCAAAGCTTACATTTGGAACATTAAATAAAGCTCCGGAAACGCTCGGTAACTGAACATTGGTGAACCCCGACGTGATTTTGCTTAGGAAAATAATTTGTTGAACTATTTTCCATTGAAAATTTGAGCTGCGCAGCTTAAAATATAGAAACATAATCAAATAAACAAATAAACCATTAAAAACATTATTCGGATTGTGATTTGTGTGCGCAATATTAACATCTGTTTACATACATACATACGCTGCTTGCAGAATGCTACAATCGCTCATATATATAATGGGGTAATTTATATAGAAGTTTCACAGTGGGTCGTGAGCTGACAATAAATAAACGAACTAAAATAATATTTTTGTTGCGAAATTGAACCTGGCCAAAGATTGAGCCAAAGTGCAGTTGAGGACCTTTAAGGATTGCTGTCCTCTTTGAAACCAGTGGAAACATTTCCTGAGGCGATGATAAATGTGCGGCTTAGCAAATTGGAAGGCATCGTCGCGGATTTCAAGAGCACACACAAGTAGCTGTCCGAGCTGGATGTTGCAGAACTCAGGAGCGATCTGCGCGTCAAATTCAACGATGCGACAAGGGAGGCATGATTTTTCCTGGACCAGAAGATTATGCAGCGCTCCAGTTTGTTGCCGACAAGTTCGAAACTGATCAACGATAATTCTGCCACCGACGATTGATTTGCCGACGACATCACATGCACCATACTTTGCGTAGGAACGTACGAAGTAGACCCTTTCATCTAGGTAACTCTGCATTTATGATTACAAACTCTTCCGCATGCATTTTGCTGCATTTTGGTGGCAATTCGCAAGCTCATGTCCAAAACACCTCTCCTGAGGTTTCGGCATCTAGTGACGCTGTGTCTCGGTCAGCGTCCGACGCAGTCAATTCTCTTGTCGCTAAGGATCGTTTTGGTGATGTGGTGCTGCTAGCCACTGCCAATATTCTGGTTAGTAACCGCTCCGGAGTTCTACTGCCCTGCCGAGCGCTGCTCGATTCTGGCTCGCAGGTGCATCTAGTCATTACAAGGATCGCGAACCAGCTGCAGCTGCGGAAAATAAGGTCTCCGGTGACTGTGTCAAGTATAGGTGGCGCGGGGTTCTCTAAAGATGGGATTTCAGCGCAAGTAAATGCTCTGTGCTCTGACTACTCGGCGCAATTAACTGCGATCGTAGCTTTTAACAACACTGACCTTCAGCCCAATTTTTGGACGTCAGCTCTTGGAAAATTCCCGCCAATGTTAAGCTAGCGGATCAGCCTCAGCCAATTGATTAGCTAATTGGAACTGGATTATTTTACTAGCTGCTTTGTGTGGGGTAAATTCATGTGTCTGCCTGACGACCGAAGCCGCTGAAGGTGGAGTCTAATCGCTGTTGTGTTTCCAAGCCAAAGAAGAAGCGCTTCCGCAAGGGGCTCAGCAAGAAGGAGAAGTATTGCACACACCGTCGACACTTCGAGAAGCGTAGGGAGAAGCGTCTGGCCGGGATCTGCCCAGTGGCGGCTAGTGTGATAGGTCATATATTACCCAGTGTGGATGCGAAGCCGTTCTTGGACTTTGGCAGCGAAATGGCTACCGAGATGCCATTGCCCAGCTGCAGTGACATCGAGGTTGAATACGACGATGACGAAGTGTGTAGGGTACGCTGCTGAGGACCGCGTTTGGAGCTACAAAGCGGACAGTCGAATTGTGGATGCTGCCCCTTCATAAAGCTGTTGAAAGCTCATCTTCCAACGGGGGGAGTATGTCGGGTCAAGCTGCCGCCGGAAAATTTGGCCGGCAATAATTTATTGAATTAATTTATCTTCTCTTTTATCTTTATGTCTCTATTTCCATCGCCTGCTCTCGTACATTCGATCGGCCACCTGCATCTGCCGTTATGCGCTATCGTTGTCTCTCGGTCGCTCCGCAGCATCAAGGGTTGAGCCGCGCTCCCGCGTTTATTATTCTATGTCGGTCGTCAACCCTACGCAGTTACATACATATGTCATATGTTCTATATATAAACCAAATCATTTAAATAAATTGTAATCATACATCGAAATCTAAAGGTCCTTGTTTTATTAATGCCTAGATTTAAAACATTAAATAAAGCTCCCGAAAACGCTAGGTAATTGAACACCCAGAAAATTTATATTTTACAAAGACAAAGACGCTCGCAGACCTCTTAACGAAATACGTATAGAATTCTTATAGAATACCATCAGGAGCAGGACCTTCACAGAGTTCCTCCAATTCAAGCGAAATCTTGAAACCTCTATCAAGAGCTAGTGAACAATTTCTCAGAGAGGACCAAAAGGTCAGTTCACTAAATCAATGGCACGAGGGACGACTTGACGATTTCGAGTACTTCTTATGCAACCGAATTGATGGAAGACAATTTTCCAAGCACAACCTATGAAGGAAATATGGAAAAATATTGTTTCTGGATATCACGACATTATCAACCTGGATCCAAATTTAAAAAAGAGGATCGATTTTAAGTAGTGCGAACGGAATACTTCACATTTCTGGCCGAAGACACATATCGAAGAGCGGAATCTACATTTAGACAAAAAGCCACCTCTCCGTGCGTGATGCCTCTAGTCTCTAAGTTCCATAAGTTTAATGGTGTAATATGCAAGCAATAATGCAATAGCATTCCCTAGCAATATAATAAGCAAAAAGTCAGAGGCAAAACTCAGGTTAAAACATAATTGCTAGGGAATGCCTCAGACTGTACATATGAAGTGCAAGAGTCAGCATACATGCATATACTGCATATACATGCATAAACACACAAACCATGTATAATTAATAAAGTATTACCGCTGCCGGGAGACTCTAATAAAAAATAGAATAAGAAATCGTTATGAAAAATGATTCAAACTAATAATAAAAAAAAAAGAACTTGGATACATGTACTCATTATTCAAAAACCTGCAAGGAATCACCACATGGCGAACGTGACAGGGGTCCTAAAGAAGCTAGGTCATCAAGAAGCATTGAAAACAGAGCATTTAGAATAAGGCCTAGGACATCAGGAAGCATTGAACCTAGAGCATCAGGAATAGCTACCATTGAACAGAGGAAACAAAACAAAAAAATATAAGTGAGTAGAGTGATGAAGAGTGTGACAAAAATTAAAAATTAAAATTGACTTTTTATTAGAAAACAAAAATACGATCCGCCCACCAGACAAAATATTTTTTTTTTGTATATATAATGCACTGTTATGCATTAAAAATTAGAATTTATATACATTTTTTAAAATTGAGCGGAAACCTTTCTGCCCAATTAGAGTGCGACCTGTAAAGCCACACAAATGCAAGGCAGGAAATGATGTACAACATTTTTAAAATAATTTTTCAAATAAATTTAAAAAAATTAAAAGTTTGGGGATCGAGTCTGCTACGCCCAAGTGCCGGTCAGTGGCATAAGAGGTGAGTAACTGTTTCCTCTTCCTCCTCGTCCCTGCAACTCCTGCAGTATTCGTTGTGGGGTACTGACAGACGTGCTGCGTGTGCGCCTATCAGCCAGTGCCTGGTAATTGTCTTTACCGCTAGGCTACAATCTGTCCTGTTTAGAGCAATAAGTCTCGCCGATCTTTTCCCACCAGGGTTTCCTTGCCAGGTCAAAAAACTCCCTCCCGAGAGGGTTTGTAGACCCTGCCCTTTGTGGTTCAACCGCGGCGCAGTTTCCCTCATGACCCATATGACCGGGTACCTATATGAGGTCATACTGCTCCGCCATCTCGTTAAGAGACCTGCAACAGTTGTTGACTGTCCTAGAGTTGGATGAGAAGCCTTTAAGTGCTGCTTGACTATCCGAAAAGATACAAATGGTTTTTTGGTTGCCCGTAAGTGCCGGGGATATAAGTGCCTCTTAAATGGCTATTACTTCAGCCAGGAAGACACTGCAATGGTCGGGAAGTCTGAATAACTCATTTAGACACAGACGTTAACAAAAGAAACCACACAGCGTTTGCGCGAATTTCCCTACAAAGGCCATAGCAACATCGTCTCCGTACGCAATGATTTTACAGCCGCCATCCTCTAAGGACCGCTGTAGGTTGTTAATCACCACGTTCCATAGTAATGGGGAGAGTACGCCTCATTGCGGGGCGCCCCTCTTGACATATCTTCGAATAGACGATCCTCCAAGATTCGCCCCGACACTCCTGTTGACCAGGATCTGCCAGCCACGGATCGATCGTCTATTCCAAGTCCCAACAGTGCGTCGATGATTAAGCATGGCAGGATGTTGTTAAAGGCATCTTCGACCCTGCCTTGGGTATAAAAACAACCTTTGTACGCAGTCACGCCTCTGACACCATGCCAAAAGTGAAGACTGCGTTGAAGATCTTTTTAATCTATCGCCCTAGATTAGCTCCGGCCATTAATAGCTGAGCCGGTAAAATGCCGTCCGGGCCCATTTCAGATTCCTTATACTGAGGAGGTATTCAACCGAGTCCTGGAATCCTTGGCTACGCATCTACTGGGTTGTCCTGTCCTCGGAGCAACCTGGTTGGTAAGAGCCTCAAGGGACTCCTGGCCCATCGCCCATCCGGAGTCTTAATATAGCCTACGTTGGAGGCCGTGTTTAAGAAGATCTTTCTTAGACGAGAAGCCTCTGATGTCCCTGGATATTGGTGCAGAAATTATCCCAGGCAGCTCCTTTTGCCTTTCGCAGTTCTTTGTTGTGCCGCCTAAGTTCAGCCTTATATGTCTCCCATGCCTCGTCCGTATTGGTGCCATTTTTCTTGAAGGGTGTTAGCGCCGAGGTCCACCAAAATGACTTTTTCAATCTGATGCTGCCCATTCTCTTTACAGGACAGGCCTTATGGTACGCCTTGTTACATGCCAGTGTCAGTGTTTCTACCATGGCGTTAAATCTCTCATAAGTCTCAACAATCCTTGAAGGTGGTTGCCCTAAGGATCTATGTAGAATATTTTTATTCAGATCCCAGTTAACCTTCCTAGGATTGCGTACAGCTATCTTAGTGAAGTTTTCGAAGTTTACCGCTATCTCGACGTAGCGATGGTCCGAAAAGGAATGCTTATCAAGGACCCTCCTCTTGGTGACTGGGTCCTAAGGAGTACGAGAAGAGGGTTATGTTAACGACTTCTCTCCTGTTCTTGACGATAAAGTGGGCTCTGAGGCTCAGTTTCTCACTAGAAGTTTGGACCTGAGGATGAAATCGAATATTGACTCATCTCTCTCGTTTGTGTCAGGATTTCGCCATTGACGGTGATGGGCGTTAGCGTCGCATCCTATTAGTAGGCCGATCTTTCTCCTTTCGCTGTCTTGTACAAGCCGTCTGAGCAGCATGTTTGGGGGTCCAAACATGGTCCAAACATGTCTGAGCAGCATGGGGGAGGTCCAACGTGGTCGTGGTCCATATACACCGAGCATATTCTAGAGGGCCGCCTTTGCCCTCTATAGCTGCGGCAACGTCTTTGTAACTGAAATTTGGAAGTGAAGCAGGAGGGCAGCGGATGCCTCCTTACTGTTTTTGAGATTTATTCTTTAAATTCTCCACCACAGTAAACACACCCACCCTCCGCCAAAGCTCCTTGGAGCTCAGACCATCCTTGGAGCCATTATCAATGTCACCAATGATGGTCCCTTGGTTACTTCAGCGAAGGATCTGTTCCCCTGTTGTGTCTGCACCTTCTTTTTCTTAGCTAGTGGCGCTCCACCTTCGGTCGACCTCTGCTTTTCGCACACGGCGCGATCTCCTTGGCAGAGACGCCCTTATCAGCATGAAGGTCGCTCTTCTCCTATCCTTGCAGGAGCCCTTCCGCTGTATGAAGAGGTTCGCAGCCGGCCAGTACCCTGATTTTAGCTGCCGCAACGAGCACTTCTTCCAGGGCGCTCGTAGTGTAATCGATGTCCGATTCCATGTTAAACTCCGGGGCGAGTTCTATGTGGGCACTCATGTACTTTTTGTATTTAAGCCAGTTCGTTTTTGGCTATGTCAGGTCGCTCAATGTCGCTCTTCTCCTATCCTTGCAGGAGCCCTTCCGCTGTATGAAGAGGTTCGCAGCCGGGCCGGGGCTTTCCTTGGGGACCGCCGGCTTGTGAAGGGTTCCAATGATTTTTGATTTTGAAGTTTATTTTAAATTCATATTTTGAATCCACGAGTAGGCGGGGAGGGGTTCCTCCGCTTATCATGATGAGCCTAGTTGAAACTGAGGGGTCGGCCGGTCCCCTCAAGTCCGCACATTACTGTCCGTGCACCGTCTGGACATGCATCTCGCGGCATATGCAGTTCCACCATGGATTGGTGAGATTGGCATCCTCGGCAGAGATATGGCCTTAACGGGACCTGTTAACAGCCGCCGTTATTACCCTGTAGTACCCTTTGGCTTACGGTCTCAAAGTCGATAACATCAATCTAATATTAATAGCAATACTAATTGCTATAATTTGTATTATTGTTTATTGTTCAAGTTATATAAGTATCACAATAGATTTATTAAGGGGACAGGATGGTTTGAGACTTAAAAAAATTTTTTTTTCTCACATTTTCAGATATACA
Source organism: Drosophila ananassae (assembly GCF_017639315.1). NCBI lineage: Eukaryota > Metazoa > Arthropoda > Insecta > Diptera > Drosophilidae > Drosophila > Drosophila ananassae. The sequence goes on along the minus strand of NC_057929.1, from coordinate 19,772,530 downwards.
CAACATAACATATCTCAGGAATATCCTAGGAAAGTTTCATGTCGATCGGACTAAAACTTGCTGAGATACCGATTTTCTAGTTACTTTCTCTCCATATACTTTCAATTGCTTTTAAAACTTAAGACGCGTTTTTCTCAAAACAAAGTTTTCAAGTCAGTGCGTAACGTAACTCAAAAAGTAATGCTTTGATATAAATAAAATTCTTTTATCTTCTTTATTTATACACATTATTACACATCTTTTATACAATAAATACTTGCGGATGAACGAACGCATTAATTAAAAAAAAATTTTTTTTAACATTTTTACCGGCAATAATGGGCTAATTTTTATGTAAAAATGGTACCCCCGACTTTACAACCGCGGCAAAAATTCAAAATCGCATGTATTTAAATATTGGTTCGTTCATTGTTTGAAAAATGCTTGCTAACTCGCATAATATCGCATCTGGAAGCTTGCAACCTGGCACACCACCTCCGAAGAAACCACGGAACCATCAAGCAAGTGAACAGATTAACATCCGAAATACGCTCTGTATTCGAACAGCGAGAATACTGTAGCGCTATTTTGCTCAACGTCTCTCAAGCTTTCGACCGAGTTTTGCTTAATGGTTTCATGTACAAAATTAAAACGTATTTGCTAACATAGACCCACAAGGTACTGGAATCATACCTCTACATTAGGGTTTTCTCAGTGAGTTGCAACGCACCTAATTCGGGCGACTACATCATTGAAGCTGGAGTTCCACAAGGAAGCGCACTCGGTCAACGTTCGCCGACCATACCGATATCCATAAACATCCTTAAACAGAAGTGTAAACATGTAACGTTTACTCTTAATAGACAAACATGCCCTCCGCTTTCACTAAACGGTATGCAGATGGAATACAAGAAGGTGCACCTAAAACTGAAAGCCAGCAGCCTCCACTGGATCATAAACTCACTCTCGCCACTGTGCCAGGACTACAAGCTACTACTCTACAATTCAGTCCTAAAGTCAATCTGGACGTATGGCTCCCAGCTGTGGGGAAACGCGAGCAGCAGCAACATAGACATCATACAGCGCGCACAATCAAAAATCTTGAGAACTATCACTGGGGCACCTTGGTATGTTCGCAACGAAAACATCCACCGGGATCTGGGCATCCTCGCATTGAAAGACGAAATTTAGAAGCAAAAAGAGTCCTACAAAGAAAAAGTGTCTTCGCACGCAAATCCCCTCGCTCAGGGATTGACTCGGGTTCGGGATCCCGCCTGCGACGCAACGACCTTCCAACAGTCAACATGACTGTTAGTAAAGTTAAAAATATAAGATTTATCCCGTGACGGCCAGTGTAAGTCTGGCCTTACAGTGTTATCGGAAATAAAAAAATTGAATTGATTTACTTAAAATATTAGTTTCTTGTGCGGAAACAAACAAGAAAGAAGGCTTATTGTTCTGTATGATGACGGAGTTGTGTGGTCTTTTCCAGGCTTCGGTATCATTATAATGATAGATTTCTTCCACTTTTTTGGGAAATAGCCAAGATTAATGATACCATTAAATAGTTTGAACACGACCTATATAACGCAATTTGGAAGTTTGATCAGCATCTTTGGCGTCAGTAGGTCACCACCGGGAGCCTTTTTTGGTTTTAGCCCTCTTATGACTTTTTCACTTTCGTTCGGCCGGAATGAAGGTGCAGTTGGCTGAGGGGTAGCCTCTGGCTGAATGAGTGGCAGGAAGAATAAATTTGAGGCAGGGTTTGGCTGGAAGACACTTTGTAGCTTTGTAGGAGATGTGTAGCGAATGTTTCAGCTCGGTCTTCGTCGCTGCGAGCCCAACATCCCTAAAAGCTTCTTATCGGGATGGTCGTTTCGATTGGGGCGCTAAGATTTGGATGGGCCCTCCACAGAGGATACTTTGTGCTTGTTGGTAAAAGAATCTGGATGTACCTCAGCTGTGCATTTTCTTCCTGTTGGTGAAGAGCCTGGTCAAGTGATTGTGTTGCTTCCTTAAGGCGTTGCTTTGAAGCTGGTGATATGCTGTTTTGCCAATCACGACGCGTGCGCCTCTTTTCTCGCACGAGCTGTTCGATTTACTAATTAGATTTGTGTTATTTGTTTCGGTCTACTTCCTTTCCTTGAAGAGTAGAGATTTTAGCTGCCGCAACTGTGGGGGTGTTCAGTTATTTCTGGGCTTTAAAGAAGCGTTAAAAGCACAGGCGAGTGGTCTGATGATAAGTCCGAGACTTCTTTGGCACTTATTAGATTGCAAGGTATGTTTTTTGTCACCGTAAAATCAATAAGGTCTGGGAGCTTCCGTGGGTCGGTTGGCCAGTATGTGGGACTTCCAGGGGAAACATAGACCAGTTTATTTCTCACATTTATAATAGCATTGTACAATTGCATTCCTCTGGGAGTCACTAGATGTGATCACCAGTGCGGGAGTCACCAGTGCATATGTTTGTCGTTGCAGTTTGCATGGTCGTTTTCATGAATGACATAAGTTCCATCATACTTTGTTGGAGAGTAAGCATCATAGTTTCCGTTTTGCTATGTGGCTGTTCTGGGGCCTGTTGAGCGCTGTGTGAGTTAGGCTGATTTGGATTTTCCATTCCCGATCGTAGAGCATCGGCATAGGAAAAGCCGTTGGGCGGTGTTTAGGGGACCAAATGAGGACCTCGCAGCTTTGGCGAAGAAGACGTCTTGCGTAGCTTTTGTTGCAATGTACGCATTCTGTGGATTTTGGTTGCGCGTTGCGGTCGCTTGACGCATGCGACTCTTCAACTCCTTGAACACCATACATCCTCTATAGTTTGCCGTATGGTTGCCTCCGCAGTTTCCACATTTCTTCGCGGTACGGTCCTTGTTTGTAGTGCAGTAAGTCGAGTTGTGGGTGTCCCCGCAGACTACACAGACAGCCCGAAGTGTGCAATATGCAGTATGAGTGGGTCCATACTCTTGGCAGATAGTGCATTGCACTGGACCGTAGCATTTATGTGGCTCTTCAACTGTGATTCTCCGATGCAAAATATATTGCAGCTTGTAGATTGGGTGAACTTCGTTCTTCTTCAGCGACCTGCTTTCTGGCTCGAGCTCGACCGATTGAAGAGGGGTTGTGGCTTTTTATCTTTATTTAGAATGTTAATAACGTTCTTGGCCGCGAAGCCCTTTTTTAAAAATAAAAATTCTTAAAAATAAAAATTCCTAGATACTCACCAAATATAGCCATTTATCGTGTAAAAAAATTTAATAATTATTGTCGGGTCAAGCAGTCGCCGGAAAGAAGTTTGGCCGGCAATAATTTATCGACTTCGTGACGTCACTTTCTTTTATATTTATACAGCGTAATTCGGTCGTCAACCCTACTCAGTCACATATGTAAATATATCATTTGTAGAAACGCCAAAACAATTAAATAAATTATATCAATATCTATAAATCGAACTGTGCTTGTTTTTATTAAAGGCAATAGAACAAAAAAATAAAGCTACCGAAAACGCTCAGTAACTAAACAATTATATTCACTCAGAAATAAAAAAAAAAATCACAAAAATCAGGAAAATGATCTGGATAAGATCTGATTTATAAAAAGCGCAATGAATTGTCATAAAAAAAATTTAAAAAATAATAATAATATATATATTATTATATATTATATATATATATTAGGGTGGGTCGATTGATAAATCGCTTAGGCACATATGATTTTCGGATTCTAGGGATCAAAATAAGAAACTTCGCTCAAGAGACCATACCTCTAAAAAGAATTCTGATGTCCCTTGTTTTAACGTGTAGGAAAAATCCTGTTTTGACCCATTTAGAGTTCCCCAATTGAGTCCAAATGTATGAACGACCCACTAACTTTGGAGGGTCGACCCACCCATACAAGTGGTACCCCCCTGGGGCCCCCATGGGCCAAAACAGGATTTTTTGGAATTTGACCTTGGGTACCTACACGTTAAAACGAGGGACATCAGAATTCATTTTAGAGGTATGGTTTTTTGAGCAAAGTTTCTTATTTTGATCCCTAGAATCCGAAAATCATATGTGCCTAGGCGATTTTTTTGACCCCCTACAAATCGAACCGCCTTAATATATATATATATATATGTACGAAAGCCTTGTTTCTTTCTAAGACACAAAAGCAGAAATAGTTAATAGAAATAAATCCGATCCGAGAGGATCCGATTTTTTCAAACAACGTATATTTTCCCTTCTTTCGGTCAAAATGGTGTGTTATTGGATCTTCTTAAGGTCAAGCCCATGTATTCGCCAGGCCCTGATGGAGTACCAGGCTGTGTTTTAAAAAACTGCGCAAAGGTTCGGTGCAAACCGCTCCTTAAACTCTTTAATCTATCGCTGGAAACTTCGATCTTTCCCCTTATGTGAAAGGAATCTTCAATTATTCCGCTGCATAAAAAAAGAAAAATATCCTTTAATATCCTCTATAATATTATAGAGACATCTCTAAAATTCAGCAATTCCATAGATTTTTGAAAAACTTATCACTTCACATTTGCAACACCTATGTAGTTCAATAATAACTCTGTGCCAGCATGGCTTCATGAAGCGCCGCTCTACCACTACCAACTTATTGGAGCTAACATCTTTTGTTACGGATAGGTTCCGGAATGGTTTAAAAAAAAGACGTATTTACACTGACAACAGTAAAGCCTTTGACTCTGTTAACCATTGGGTTCTTATAAGTAAAGGCTCTTATAAGTGAGTCTTTTGCGATTCCCAACTGATATCCTTATCTGGATTTCGAGCTACTTATCTGGAAGAACCCAATGTGTCTTCTTTAAAGATGATACCTCGCGTTTAGTTCGCGCCACATTTGGAGTGCCCCAAGACTTGCCTCTGTTCAATTGGATAAATTTCAAAATTGGTCTTGACCAAATAACCTAAAGCTTAATGTCATATAAATTCATGTCATTTTATCGATCTAGTCTTCACCAGGCTATGTACTTTCTCTATGGGAATGCCTTAGAACGATTAACTCAGGTTAACGATATGGGTGTCCTATTAGATTTGAAACTAAAATTTACCGACCATATATCTACCATGGTTAATAATGCTATGGGTGTGCTTGGTTTTATTAAAAGATGGTCAAGTGAATTTAATGACCCGTACATAACGAAAATATTATTTTCATCATTGGTCCGTCCGATTCCGATGAGTATAGATCGTGTGTCTGGAGTCCTCAATACGGAGTCTTGGTGTACTCACATAGAATCTGTACAAAAAAAACTTCCTGACTTTCGCTCTTAGGGGATTTAATTGGGATGCAAATCTTTACCTCCCCTCTTATCGTAGTAAACTTTTACTAATCATCTTACCATCATTAACAAACCGTAGAACGATGCCAGGTGTCATGTTTCTATATAAGCTTATTTATGGAAATGTAGACACGCTTAAAATTTAAAGTTCCTAGTAGAATGACTAGAAACTTTCGTCCTCTACTCCTCAGCCATTGTAGTTCGACATATGCCCAACACGATCCGTTTAGGGTATTATGTTCGGACTACAATGGTCTCTACCACATCTTGTCACTTTGCTCCACTAACAATCTTAAATCGCTTATATTAACAGCCTTATCTGTGCAACACTTTTCCTCGTGATATCTTACTCCTACTCTTCTCTTAAACTATCTCGGATCTATCCCCGCGATTCGAGCCTTACGTTACGCGGTAGCGTCCCTCGGTCGGTTACATGGAAGGTGCATGCAGTGGGAACCGCGCGTAAACGCCGAAATAGTAGAGCCGTCAGTCTCAGAATATAATAGCCCCCCTCTTTAAGTACCCAAAAAATCCCTTCCGAACAGGGCAAAAAAAATGGAGATTAGTTTTTGACTATCGGAAAATTAATAAAAAGCTATTATCCGACAAATTTCCATTCCCAAGAATTGATGACATATTGTATCAACTAGGCAGAGCTAAAAATTTTTCATACCTTGTCCTAATGTCGGGATTTTATCAAATAGATCTTGACGAAAATTCAAGAAATATAACGTCCTTTTCATCAAAAAATGGCGCCTACCGCTTCACGCGGTTTCCATTTGGTCTAAAAATTGCTCCCAAATATTTATAGAGGTTGATGACCCTCAGAATTCAAATTCTCGGGACTGGAGTCTTCACAAGCATTCCTTTATATATTCCTCCTATAACTTAATAGTTATTGATTGTCCCGAAAATCATATGCTTAAAACTTAACCGAACTTTTTAACAAATGCACTATGGTCCAGATTCCGTTTTTTTGGCATGTTGGGCTAAACAGCCACCAGATAAGCTAATTAGAATATTGATAATTTGTTTAGCTGCAGCGGTACTTAATCTTCTCTTTTTTTTCCAGATTCGCATGCACTTTGTTGTGATTTGTAGCGCATGCGCTTTTGGGAGCTTCGAAAGAGCTTCTGCGTCAAAGCGGTCCTTCCTCTTGCATATTTTTAGAGTTGTTGACGGGCCGTTTTTTTTGTTTTATTGCACGGAATTAGCTCTCAATAAATTGAATATATAAATTAAACCTCGTCTCGAATATATAAATTAAAATTCGGCCGCTATCAAAACGCTGAAAGCTCAACATGGCATAATGTCGAAAAATTGAGCTACATGGTTCAAACATTTTATTCGCACATTTTATTGTTATGGCATTAATAACACAGGCCGACAATTTCCAACTTTTTTTTTCCTCCACGCATAATTTTACCTGCTCCATAATCTTTAGGCTCCCCTGAACCAAAGTCCAGAACAAACATAGGTTCTATCACCCACCGTTTCCGCGGTACACCTAAGAGAAGAAATTGATCAAATTTTACCATATATTGAATTATGTAGGCCGTGTAATGGCTATGACCATCATTGTTTCCAGTACATTTCATTTTTGAAATGTATGTGTACCAACTAAAATTAAAAAATGGTATCTAGCAGTTACCATATCTTTGGAATACTCATCCAAAGTTGAAATCTCAGATTTTCTACGTTAAGTTTTGGTCTTCTATGATTTTTCCCCAAACATTTTTCTATGGAATATTTTTATTTTCTTATTGAAATCAGTAGATCATACCATGTTTTAATTTTGGATGTAAGGAAAAACTCGAAATAATTTTATTGAATTTAATATAGGTGGTTCAACAATATTTTCTTCAATTAAATTGGAGTTTTTAATCTCATATTTTCAAAAAGTCATGGCTATCTACAACTGTTTCTATATTCAAAACGTATCTATTGCAGGTTCAGCTTGTTTAGTAAAGCTTTACAGAAGTTGTAGATAGCCATGACTTTTTGAAAATATGAGATTAAAAACTCCAATTTAATTAAAGAAAATATTGTTGAACCACCTATATTAAATTCAATAAAATTATTTCGAGTTTTTCCTTACATCCAAAATTAAAACATGGTATGATCTACTGATTTCAATAAGAAAATAAAAATCTTCCATAGAAAAATGTTTGGGGAAAAATCATAGAAGACCAAAACTTAACGTAGAAAATCTGAGATTTCAACTTTGGATGAGTATTCCAAAGATATGGTAACTGCTAGATACCATTTTTTAATTTTAGTTGGTACACATACATTTCAAAAATGAAATGTACTGGAAACAATGATGGTCGTAGCCATTTCACGGCCTACATAATTCAATATATGGTAAAATTTGATCAATTTCTTCTCTTAGGTGTACCGCGGAAACGGTGGGTGATAGAACCTATGTTTGTTCTGGACTTTGGTTCAGGGGAGCCTAAAGGTTATGGAGCAGGTAAAATTATGCGTGGAGATTTTTTGCTGTTGGCCTGTGTAATTTGTGTAAAAAAAATTGTTCCAGTTCGACTACGCCCACGCTTGCCTCCCCTGCAAACTGATTGATAGTAGATTTGAAATTCATGTAAGAAAAGGTTGGACGTCCCATTTGCTGTGGTATTTTGGAGGTTTCATTAATAGTTATTGATATTTTAGACGGCAACCATACAGTATGCTTAGACATGAACCGTTCAAGCATGTAGTTACATTTGGGAAGATATTTATGAATGTAACTATTAAAATTACTGATTTTTATACCCTTGCAGAGGGTATTATAATTTTGGTCAAAAGTGTGCAACGCAGTGAAGGAGACATCTCCGACCCTATAAAGTATGTATATTCTTGATCATGATCACCTCCTGAATCGATATGAGCATGTCCCTCTGGCTGTCTGTCTGTCGGTTTCTACGCAAACTAGTCTCTCAGTTTTGGAGCTATCGAGTTGAAACTTTGCACACATCCTTTTATTCCTTGCAGGTAGTATATAAGTCGGAACGGCCGGGATCGGTCGACTATATCCTATAGCTGCCATATAACTGATTGATCGGAAATGCCATAACATTGGTGTTTTTTAAGTTGGAGGGTTGAGACTTTCCACACATGTTATATTTCTAATATAAATAATCTTATTTGACAATTTTCATAGGGATTTGGCCGATTTCATAGGGATTGGCCAACTATATCCAATAGCCGCCATATAAATGAACGATCAGAAATGGCACAACTGCAAGGGTATATAACTGAACGATCAGAAATGGCACAACTGCAAGGGTATATCAACTTCGGCTCCGCCCGAAGTTCTCCTTGCTTTCTTGTTTTGTTTATTTCCTTCATTATCTTGGCTTCCACAGTGCTTTTATTAATTTTGGTGTATATCCACTCCGATACACATTGAATTTTTCGATTGTTGCTGCGCCATATTTCGAAAAGTTAGCTGTGACTAAACTCATACGTGCCTATATATTACCAAAATGTGAGAAAAGGGAGACGATCGGAGATGAGTTTTTGGTTTGTGCCAAAACAGCTTATTAATTATATTCCACGAAACACGGAGAGCGCATGTTAGTTTTCTAAAAAATACACATAAATTGGACATTACGCAATACTAAATCCTTAGAACTACACATAAAATAACAATATACATTAAATAGTGCATACCTTGAAGATTACTTTCCATAATTTAGTTGAATTTTTACCAATTTAACGCGTGTGACACAACATAAAGCATATCAGTTAGTTTTCGTCAAAACACCGAATTTGTCAAATTATTTTAGTACTTTTAAAAACAAAGAACAAAAATACATCATAGATGATGCTAGAAAGAGTAGGTACCGATAAGAAACAGCCTATAAAAGAGCTAGAATTATGTTAGAAGAAAATAAGAAAAGAAATAAAGAGTTGTATGACCGTACAACTAAAAAAATAGATATAACAATTGGAGATTGTTTTATTGAAAAATGAACCAGAACACAAGCTAGACTTTAAATATTCTGGACCATAAAAGGGTGAGAGTATACAAGAAAATGTAAACAATAATTTCAAATAATAAAAATAAGAAATAGACAGTACATAAGGATAGAGTAAAAATTTATAATTCCTAATTATTAGTATAGCCATACTAAACAAAAAATAAATAAATAAAAAAATTAAAAAATAAATAATTATTTTTCGTCCGTAGAGCGTTGTGCGGCAACTACGTGGAATTTGAACTCGTGGGCATAGTCAAAGAACGTATAAAAGTTCTGACTAAATGTACCTGGATTCTGCACGGGACTGATCGGGTTGACCCTGGCTGGAGTTGATTTGAGATACTTGAAGTCCTGGGTTGGCTCTCCTTGAGAACAAATGGTACGGGGTTTCGGCTGATTCCGTATCGGCCGATCCTACTTATAGTCCGTTTCACGGGAGCAACACTCGAAGTAGGTTGGGTAACGCGGGTTCTACTTGTGGTCCGTTTCACGGTAGCAACACTCGAAGTAAATTAGATACCATAGGCCTACTTGTGGTCCGTTTTTATTTATCCTTATTTCAGAAGAACAATTCTTATATAAGATTCTAAATGTAACGGATAGTTGCAGTGCTGAGGTGGCATCGTTGCGGATATCGGGTGAGAATAGGGTTGCACGCGGTGTCCGGCCAGATCTCGACGGTTGGTTGGGTTCTGTAAAACTTCCTTCTCTCTCCCTGATGCTGCCTCGGTAATCACAAATTATGTCAATTAGTCTCCTCCGAACGGTGAACACCAGGATCCCTTGGGGGTACTCGAGAAAGCAGGCCCTGATATCTCTAAATCACATGTTCCCTAATAATTCAATATTTTCTCACTTGCTAGGCTTATCGATAACTTATCACTATAGATTTATAAACTTAATGTACCTATTTCGGCTGGGTATGCGTCAGTGCGAATAACCCCATCACTTATAATTCTAAAAGCTAAACGAGCTGTACTACAAACACCGCGTACGGAAGTGGACCATATCCAGTCTTCATTCCCAAAACGCCTTCTTCATTCGTTCCATATTGCGACACCGCTCGCGTCAACTGCGCACGCTAATACCAAAGACTCAATACTAATGTGACTAAATAATATCGTGTAAGCTTTTTTTTTGGCACTGGCCATAGTGAGCCGACTCAACACTGTAACGAGGATCGAGCGCGGGTCACTAACGCCAATCTCTTCCGGATTCAATTGGACTCCAACTCCGAGGATCCTCTCTCTTTTCTCTCAGCGCGAACTAAATGTTAGGGAAACGCTTCTCCCTCTCAAGGACGTTACGGAGGTAATGGTAACTATCTAGCTGGTGAAGCCCCTTGGGCCGAAGCTCTGAAAACGTGGCAAAGTATTGATCGGAGAATTCCGCATCACTTCAGCATCACTTACTCACTTGTTTTTTTCCATGATGAGCTATCGAAGCGCTTCCACGTGCTCGAGGCTGGAAAGGAAAAAATATATCGGGATGACCCTCGCCTATCCCCTAAACAACGCCAATGCAAATCACATCGGCAGCAGCAGTGCTCTAGCCCAAATATCTCCGGACACTACTTCTTCTTTTCCTTCATTCGGAACCGCAACTAGTCAGAAGACCCCTTTGGTCTCCTATGTACAACGGAGCGCAAGTACTTCAAGCGCGATGATCCCTCAGCCGGTAATCTTTCGCTCTAGCACTTTCTGAATTCCTTGTTGCCTTTTACTAACCGACTGAACTTCCTCACTTTGTGGTGAAAACGCCAAAGAATGCTGCTCCCACGCGGTTTTCTAACCTACGCATTTTACTTATTGCCAGATCGTCAGAACCCGCAATGAAATAGCTAAATAGGGTCCTACTAGTCCTACCGCCACCCGGGTTGCCAGCTCGGCCGACCTATCGCCGACGTTACAAAATGCCCCCTTCTCAAGAGCTAGAACAGGGCATCAAACGATCCTGTTTAGCCAAACCACGGAGGCGAGAACTACTGCTTCAAATCTTTGGCATGATAGGTACCTATCGCTCGCCCTTGCATGTCCTCTAGCTCGTAGGTAGCCTTTCCCGTTCTCCTCCGAATTCTAGCTTTAACATACCTAGACACAAGCTTCGCATTGACACAAGCTTGAAGTTTCTCCTGAAGATCTCTTGACTCTCTCGATATGACACCTCTATGGAACGCACATTATAAAGCTTTTAATTTTTTTCCGTTTTCCTCGCTAAGGCCTTCTGAGCTTGAGCGCGACGAGTCCTCCTTGGATAGCCTGATCGGAGATTCACCCATGCCAGAGTGGAGCGAGGTCCTCAAAGCACAGCAGATCTTGCTGAGATGCTCATCCCAATTTCTTTGGTCTGAATTTGCATACGACCTTATGGCTGCAATAACGGACCTGTTCACTCTTTCCGACGCATTGGCCTGCGGTGAATAGACCGCCGTGAAAACGTACGTCACCCTATTCTCCCGTATTAGCTGCCTTAATATTTCTCCCTTGAATTGCGTTCCATTACACAGTGCAACAGTGACTCTGAACTTTTAAAGTGACATAGTAGGAATTGTTTATCTGGTCGAGTATAACACAAAACCGAGCATGAAATATTTTTAACACCCTAAAAATCTTGATTTATTGTTAAAAACCCGGTTTCGGAACTTTTTTGCTTCGTGTCAGTTTCTTGTGTACAAATTTTGTCCTTTTTGTTTAAAAAATCGAAGATCTATTTTTTTTTCAAAAGCTACATCCTTAAACTATTGAAAAACACCAGCAATTTTGAAATCGGCTTAAAAAACTCGTTCAGGAATTTTTAACCGCAAAAAAGAGCCGAAAACCGGTTTATTAACAAATAATTACGATTTTTAGGATGTTAAAAATATTTTATACATAGCTTGCAAATAACTGTTAACCGATTCGAGCGGTCTCAAAATAAGTGTTTGTCACTGAGACTTTGAGCAAAAAGTCTGAGAGCAACCGATTTAGTTGCTCGTATACAAATTTTGCTCGCGCTCAGTCAAAGCACACTTTTTTCTGTTTTCGTTTGGTCTGCTCATTCTAGGACCGTTTGCTTGCGTTCGACGATTCAAAAAGTCTTTTGTGCATGTATGTGTGTATGTGAAGTTTAGTGGGCTCAACTTGTCAATTTGCTTTGTAAATCTCTCGTGTAAACAGTGATTCATCAAATTTATTGAAAATGGGACGAGAACTCAATAAAAAAGTGCATCAATTTTTTATATTTAACAAAATGGACAACAAAGTTGTCCAAAGTTTAGTTGTTAAGCTTAACTCAAAATAAATAAATTTAAAACGAAACTATTCATTTTTTAATTAAAATAATCAATATATTAGTTTGAAATTGGAAAATTCACGTTTAAAATTTTAATAAGTTTTTTCGTCAAATTTCATGTACCCTTTGCCACTGTGCAGCGAAACGAAAACAAATTATTGAAAAGACATTTTGCGCTGACTTTTTCAGTCAATCGGTCTTTTACTGAGTCTCTCTGTGCGAGTGTCACTCAAATCTCTCATTGAGCGATGTTCGGTAGATGAGAGTTTCATGATTTGCTCATCGTAATTCGTTCAACAGAAAACCGAAACAAAACAAAACAAAGCCTGCTGCTCAGAGAGGAACCGAAACGGCATGCTTTGTTTCGGTTGCTCTCGCAAACAGAGCGTAAGCAAAAAAACGGTTAACAGTTATTTGCAAGCTATGATTTTATACAAAGTTTTGTATTATACTCGACCAGATAAACAATTCTTACTATGTCACTTTAATAGTTCATTCCCTTTTGTTTTTTTTGTAGCACTGTGTTATCTGGGAACACAGTCTCCGGAACTCCGTACGTGTGGAACAACTCGTGTCTCATGTATTTCACCACTACATCCGCCGAAAGCTTTTTCACTGCCTTAAGGAATACAAATTTGGTGTAATAATCTAACGCGATGAATATCCCCATATTACCACTCTTGGACCTCGGATACGGCACCAGAAAATCCACATACCTATATACTCTTTTACTTCATTAACTAATCCTGGCCAGAAGTACATTTGACGAATCCTTTCCAGCGTCTTACGGACTCTGTGGGCTGCTGTGGGACTGTCATGGGCCTCTTTAAGTATCTCGGGGATCATTTCCTTTGGCACCTCTAACATCCATGGGAAATTCTCTGCTAGCTCTAATCCCCGGACTGGTTTCGTCCGCCGGAAAACCTTGCCATCCATGACTTTCAAATCTAGTACCGTCCCACCATTGCCTTCGACCGTATCCCTAAGGACTTGTACTCCTCCGTCTTAAAGAGTGGGGATTCATAATCCATTCCCACCCCAGCAACTACTTTCTCATCTAACTCTCCTTCGTATGCCGTAGAAATCGCATCCGGAACCACATGCAGTTTGCCCTTTCGATGCTCAATATGAAACTTGTAGACCTGCAGTTTCGTAGCCCATCGCCCCAGCCGAGATCTCAAATCTGGCTGCGCCATGAGCCATCCTAGCGAGATTTTAGGAGAGAACGTCTTCCTAAAATCTGGACTGTGCAGAACCGGAGCCTAACACATCGCCTTCTTGAGACTTGTAAAAGCCTTTAGACTTTTACATCGTACAACGACACTTGGGCCTCACCAAATCGGTCAGTGGTGCTGCTATGTCCGCGTGATTACTATAGAATTTGCTATACCATCCAGTCATGCCCAGAAAACTCCGCAACGCCTTAAACGTCCGCGTAATTTACCATCGCTTCTATCTTCTCGGGGCCTGTCCTTAAAACGCCCTTTCCGATCACATGACCCAAATACTTAACAGAACGCATGCAAAAGTGGCTCTTCTTAATATTCAGGATTAGCCCTGCTTTTTGAATGTGCCCTGCCTTCATAGTCAGAACCGCCAGATGCGACTCAAAGGTATCGGAGACGACCAGCAAATCATCCAAATACACGAATACCTTCCAGAATCACTCTGTTCATGAGTCGAGTAATGGTCTGCGATGGGTCTTGCGACTCCTCGATCACTCCTAGCCTCATCATCCTCTCGACCTCTCCCTAGAGCAGCTTCTCTACTGCTGGAGAAACCGGGAAATGCCTCTGTTTGACCGCTTTTGTGTCCCCGAAGTCAAAACTGTGGCTAATCAAATGAGTCTTGTAACGTGCAACGTTTGTAGGGGCAGTGAAAGGACCTGTGCTCGCGGGCACGCTAAAAGGGTCCGGCTCTAGCTCGTCGGCTTGGAGGGTGGTGGTCTTGCTGGGACAGGTCCTTCAGAAGTTACAACGTAGGATAATAGTAATTTGGCAGTATAAGAAAGGTTGCATGCTGCGACAGAGAGAAGTGTATAATCTCCGCTAGAGATCAGAGCCGGTGTTCACGATCATCGAATTAAAAAAAAAAGAAAATTTGGAACAGGACAGAAATTTGATTCGAGAGAATCGTTGAAGGAGCACTGCTGTTGGTGTGTCCTTATTTTTCCCCGACCCTACCTTGGCCACAGGCAGAAGAGTGTCACTCTCGTGGCCCCTTGGCGTTGGTGGCTGTAGACGTGAATTATGGTTTAAGATTTTTATTAATTTTTTTTTTATTGTTTAGAAATTTTTCATTAGTATTTTTATTCTCTGTTCACTCTAAGTTTTAATCACTTTCTTCTTCCTCTTTTCTCTTAATCAAGATAGAAAAAAATTTTTTTTTTTTTTTATCACGTTTACATTTTAATGCGACTCAATAATAATCGAAACTCTGTTTAATACCACTGTGCCTTGCTTTTCTTTTTCTTTCACTACAATCAATGACAAACAAAACTTCACTTATTGCCTTCTTTTCTCTTCTTTTCCGACACACACCTTCTTCTGATCATTTCTGCACTTCTCTTCTTCTTTTTCTTTTTCTTCTTCTTTAGGGCACTGGATCTCAATAAATCAAAAATAAAATAGGAAAATAATATAACTCACTAATTAATAATACTGGCTTAAATTTTATTGAATATTTTGCTTGATTTTTCTTTTTTTTCTACATTTTTCTCTTTTTTTCTTCATTAAACTTCATATTTCTTCAATTTTCATTCCCAGTGAGATCCACTTAACAATAGCGTTAACTTAAACTTCTAAAAATTTTCAATTCAATTCTCTTTTCTTTTTCTGCACATTTGTTTCAACATTAACCGTTTCAATTTTTCAATTCTTCTCTACTAATCTTTCATGATTTCGGCTTTTGCCTCTTCACCACGTGGTCAAGCGGCCAAGCGGCAGCGTCTCTCGCGTCTCCATGACGCAACTGAAGCTGATGTGCTCACCCATACCATACCATGCCACCCAACAAAAAATTACACAGGGAGATACTCTGAGACAGGGAGAAAAGAATCTGAGAGATACACAGAGGGGGCGTTTTGTAATACCACCCAAAACTAGGCCTATTCAATATCTCCATACCATATCATCTTAGAAAACGTATCTATTGAACCAACTGTGAGACTAGTTGCCATTCAAAAATAGAAAATTTAAGATTAACAGGCCGTTTTTTACATATTTTATAGTTACAAATTAATAGAATTAATAGAAAATTAATAATCAACAGTCTGTTTTTTAGATATTTTAAAACATAATACAGAGTTAAAACATTAATTCTAATTTAATTTTATAATGAAATTCAATTGGAAGACTACCATGACTTTATAAAATTATTTTTACCATCAATATCCCTAAAAATATATACCTTAAAAGCCAGACTATCTATTTTTTAGTTGCAACTATTATTATCCATTACATATTAAGTTTGAAAAATATACATACTTCTATAAAATCTAATAATATTTATATTATTTCTCTTCCAAAACTAGGTCGATGACCAAATGAAGCTGCTGCAGCACTCATGGTCGGATAAGCTGGTCCTGGATCACCTGCACCATCGCATCCACAACGGCCTGCCGGATGAGACGCAGCTGAATAATGGCCAGGTCTTCAATCTGCTGAGCCTGGGACTGTTGGGAGTTCCCCAGCTGGCCGATTACTTCAACGAGCTGCAGAACAAGCTGCAAGACCTGAAGTTCGATATGGGCGACTATGTCTGCATGAAATTCCTAATCCTCTTGAATCCAGGTAGGTCCATAAAGAGGGATTATCAAGAAGGAAAATTATATAATATTTGTCTAACTTTTTGAAGATGTGCGGGGTATTGTTAACCGGAAGACCGTCTCCGATGGACATGATAATGTCCAGGCTGCTATGCTGGATTACACCCTCACATGTTATCCGTCAGTTACTGTAAGTAAACTATTTAATTCTACTTTTAAATTATATTAATATTTTCTCTCTACTCTTTTTTTTAGGAAAAATTCCGTAGGCTAGTTATTATCCTACCAGAAATCCATGCCATGGCCGCCCGAGGCGAGGAGCACCTGTACACCAAGCACGTCGCCGGCAGTGCACCCACCCAGACCCTGCTCATGGAGATGCTGCACGCCAAGCGCAAGGTGTAGAATCCGGCGGAAGACGGAGAAATGGAATACTTAATCATTTATGAAGTGTAAATAACAGGGGCGAGAGCAGGATGCCCCTTCAGTATAGGGGGCAGCCAGAATATGGAAGTTGAGATGCTATGCGAACGGAGGAGGATAAAATTCTATATAATGTATATGGAAATGCATCATCACTACTACCACCAACACCAGCAACTATCACACCTATCTACACACAAAGAAACACACACCACACACCACACTACACACACAACACACACACATTTGTTGAAACAATTGTTAATTATTATTACGTTTACGGCTAGGTCTAGTTTATGTTTAACTAATGTTTAATTAATTTGTCTTAAATTAATTCGTGTTTTATTTGTAGTCCCCGATAAAGCAATTTTTAAAACACATTGAACCTAAACGAGAATATAAATGTAGGCGTATGATATGAATAATTCTATAAATAATATGGATGGCAAGGAGGAACCCAACTTTCTTTAGGTGTTACAACAAACAAAACAAACAAACAAAAAAACAAAACAAAACAAAAGAAGCATAAGAAATTTTATTTTTATATACCTATACACGATACTTATGGATACAAATCTATATATATTTTTATGTAAATTGGCGTAATTTTAAAGTGTCCTACAACTTTTTAACTAGTATTTGGTTTAAACTATAGTTTTTCTTTCAAATTTATATTTCGTTTCAACTTGTAGATCGATTCTTGTAATTTTTGCGCCAAGTGTCTTGCATAGTATTTGCGTCAAATCTAACGACAAAAAGGATAAATACATAAATAAAATTTACAAAGCAAACAAAAAAAAAAAAAAAAACAATTAAGAAAATCCATACAAAGAAATAAAAACAAAGCAAATTTAGGTGTTCATGGTATGAATGTATGTTCTTCTTTTCCACAAAACTTCATTTGCTTCCAACTTTTCCGATTCAAAAGTGTTTCCCTCGAGAGGTGCTCTTCGGAGTTGGGGGAAATCATGGGCCCCGTATGTCGGGTTCTTCTTCTCGCCAAATTCCTAGCGCCTCTCCTCCGGCGATGATCACGTGTTCCACTTCGGCTCCACGCACTCGCGGCTTGTTGCGATCCCGCGGTTCCGTTTCTTTCGAGGCGGAAAGAAACTTGCAGTTCGCACTTGCACGGCCGCGTGCCACTTGCAATCTGGCGCGAACCGAAAAAGAGTTAAAAAATGTTCGCTCTCCTCAACACGTCCGACTTGCGGTAGGTCCAAACTTCAAAAGAAGGTCTGCCCTCTCCCGCGCCATTTCCTGTCCCTTTTAGACTGACCAGTCTTTATCCACTTTTGATCAGCTGGCCGATGATTTGCCTAAGTGGTAACTCTTGCCAAAAATGGGATATTTTTTGTTGTTTATTTTTTCGCGGGTTAAGTTCGAATTTTATTCTTTGCTTTTTTCTCTTTATGCCTACGTCGCTTCAGACGCCGTTACAGTCTGGCCCAAACCTAACCTGGCGAATGATGGAAATAATTCTACAACCGTCAACAACTCCTGACTAACGGAAACTTCACCGACCCCGAACTTCAACTCCTCCAGAAATCAATACCTAGATACAAGTCCTGGCTCAGAGTGGGAACATGTACGTTTTGCATTGATCTTTGAATTTCCCCTCAGTCGTCAACTGACCCCCTGATCTACCACTTGCTGTCGTTGCCCATCGGCAGCGCTTCTTGTGACTTTTTTCGCAAAAAATCCCTTCGATATAGCTAACTACTGCCCCTGTATCCTGTAGTCCCAGAATTTTCTCTCCTAACAATCTGACCTCGGCAAAAGGACGTTTGTTTGAGGTCTTATACCTTATCGTTTCTATCGTCTTCATCGACTGCCAATGCAGTATTTAACCTATTAGTGTTCCTTGACTTATTCTTACATTCTACATTAACCTTGCTACACTCTTCTTTGAGCTCGTTTCCTACTTGTCCTTGTTCAAACCTGACGGAACGCGCTGAGATGGACGATCCGGCGAATTCGGACTTTACATATTTAGGACACGATGCACCCTCCGCACCCAAAACAGAAAACTTTCCGCTTGCCCGCCACAGCAGATAAGAGCCACTGCCGGCTGCCGTGAATCGTTCTAGTGTCAAAACCCTTTCTACAGCGCTCCTTCCGATCTCTTATCGCTTCGCGTATGTCCTCATCCAACCTATTATGCCTGAAGTGTTTCCTGAGCGCGTTGCACAAATCACTCCACCTCATTCCTCTATTTACCTTGTGAAAGCGCCAGTAAAATTTCCCAGCTTTTCCATCTCTGCATTCCCACAGAGTGTTGAAAAGTTACTATCCAGCGTCTGGTGGGTCAAAGCTTCTACGCGATGGATGAAATTATCGATGGTCATCCCGTACGCTAAACCGAATTTTCCAACTATTTAGGATCTGTTCTACTCTCTCTGGTCTATACCCAATGTTGTGATCTGATCCCGGGGCTCCCCATCATTGCCGTAGATCCCACTGGAAGGGTGAATCTGCCCTGCGAGTCAGTTGACTTGCACGTCGGACATGACAACTTCGATTTAGAGTGTGTTGTTAAAAACGCTTTGTGGATCTCGTTTGTGGCTCTGCCGGTTGCCATTTCTTTTTTATATAGTGTGCGGACGGGCACCTTCACGGGTGTCGCTGCCCCCTTCTCTGCCTCTGCCGGGTTCATCCTTTCTTTCTTTATTGCTTAACCTGAAAAATACTCGCTTTTCAAACACCAAAATTCTAAAACCGAACTTCGCCTTCGTTTTTAGTCTGCCTACCGCTATTGCTCGCTGCCTACCGTTCTTCTTCTTTCACCATTTTTCATTGCTTCTCACCTAGCAGTGTTCTGGAGTCCGCTCGTACAAAACTCCCCTTTCCAGCTCTTTGTCGCCCGTCCTGCTAATTCCCAGGCACGCAATTCAATAGCTGAAACAAGCGTCCTTCTTCTCTCCAAGGGGATCTAGCTGCCAATCTACAGACTTCGTCAGATATCAATTCGCTGACTGATACTGCTTTTCCAAGCGACCGTCCCTTCATTCTTGTAGCAACATGCTATCCGCTACTCGTGGTCAGTTGGGTCCTATTCCCTCCTGAAGTCCTATGCGAAAAGCCGTGCTGCTAAACTCTACTCGAAACTATCGCTCTGGCTGCCGTGGCACTGTGGTCTACTTTCCCTTCTGAGTGTAGAATTCCAAGCGCTACCTGCGCCACTGCTGAAGGTTATGGTCTGGTTACTGCCATGTTACTGTAACCAGCCGAAAAGACTTGTCCGCAAAACATGGCTGCGTCTAGCCATGCCAAAAACATGGCCACTGAGTTGGGAGCCAGATAAATTTATGATTATTATCATTATAACTTTAACGAATAGTTGCAGTGCTGAGGTGGCATCGTGGGGGATATCGGGTGAGAAATAGGGTTGCATGCGGTGTCCGGCCAGATCTCGTCGGCTAATGGTTAGGTTCTGTAAACTCCCTTCTCTCTTCCTGATGCTGCCTCGATAATCACAAATTATGTCAACATTGATGCGTGCACAACCTCACGGACTGCGTAGGTCAAACGTAGTCTCCTCCGAACGGTGAACACCAGGATCCCTTGGGGGTACTCAAGAAAGCCCATGGGATGAGCTAGCGACAAGGCGGTGCCAAATTAAACGAGGCGAATTATCTTTTCTTACTTGATATTAATTCCCATATTTATTTCTTGAAGAAGGTCCTTATATCTCTAAAAGACATGTTACCCTGGTTTTCTAAGTATCCTAATAATTCAATATATTCTCTCTTGCTAGGCTTATCGATAACTTATCACTATAGATTTATAAACTTAATGTGTACTTATTTTGGCTCGGTATGCGGGAGTGCGATTATCCCCATTACTTATAATTCTAATAGCTAAACGAGCTCTACTACAAACTCCGCGTACGGAAGTGGGCTATACCCAATGTTCATTCCCAAAACGCCTTCTTCACTCGTTCTATATTGCGAGTCCGTTCACGTCCGTTCACGCACGCTAATACCAAAGACTCAATACTAATGTGACTAAATAATATCGTGTAAGCTTTTTTTTTGGCACTGGCCATAGAGAGCCGACTCATCACCGTAAAACGGCTCGATATCAATCAAAAGCGCGGGTCACTAACGCCAATCTCTTCCAGATTCAATTGGGATCCAACTCCGGGGATCCTCTCTCTTTTCTCTCAGCGCGAGAAATTTTAGGGAAACGCTTCTCCCTCTCAAGGATATTATGGAGGGGGCCGAAGCTCGGAAAACGTGGCAAAGTATTGATCGGAGAATTCCGCATCACTTCAGCTAGCTTGGCATGGATCAAAGATTACTCACTTGTTTTTTTATCCGCGACGAGCTGTCAAAGCGCTTCTACGTGCTCGAGTCTGGAAAGGAAAAAATATATCGGGTTGACTGTCGCCTATCCCCTAACCAACGCCAATGCAAATCACATCGCCAGCAGCAGTGCTCTACCTCAAATATCTCTGGACACTACTTCCTCTTTTTCTTCATTCGGATCTGTTAGGCCACTATTTTACTATTTGCTCCTTGACGATGCATGCAATCAAACTTTGTTCCGATGCGATTTCACCGATACCCTTTCGTGTCTCGTTAGCTTCCGGTGCCCAAGCCCCCGTATTGAAGACGACTTGTTCTGCCTTGATATCAGGAGCTGATTCCGGTCGCACTTACCCCATCACAATCCATCCAAGGGCGGTATTTTTGAGTAGTGGCTGTCCTTCTCTCAAATATGCATGTTGTGGTCTCATAAGCTGGGAGACGATTTCGGCGCCCAACAACATGTCAATATTCTGGGGCTGCTTAAATTCAGGATCGGCTAAGCGCAACTGAGATGAGATATTTCTTGGCGCTTGAATATGGTGGTATGGTTGGTTGGGAAATATTTCCGGTAGTAGAACGAAGTTGATTTGTTTTTCGAAATCAATGGTAAATGATGATAGGGTACCACAGCCCTTTTTCGTGATCTTTTAGTTGTTCCTCCCAGTGCAGCGATGTTCAGGGTTGAAGGCTCCAATGGTAGTCCCAGTGTGTCAGCTCTGGTGATTGTGTTAATCTGTGATCCAGAACCTAGGAGTGTGCGGCATTGCTGAGAGGGTCCGGCTGGTCCATGTATTGCCACTTGGGCGGTTGGTAACAGAACTGTGGGCTTATCTATAAATAGGGCTGTGGCTGAAAACACCACTCGTGATGAACTGGATCGAAGTGGAGCGGTCGACGTATTTTTCTGCATTGTTACTTGACTGGTTGCCTAACGCTCAAGGTTTTCTAACATGTCCTTCCGGGATTGTCGATTGGTTGGATCGATGATGGCTACTTCTAGAGATGACAGCGTGTGTGGGTGCAATCTTTCCTCAATGATGTGTATCAAGATTGGCTCCCAGTTGTCTGTTGACACTTTGAGTGTATTGAGAGTGGCGACCGATCGGAGCACGGTATCATGTAAGCTGCGCAGCTCCGCTGATCGATTTGTATTGGGGTGTCCGAAAAGCTCTTGGATCGCGGATTTAATCAACAGCCGTTCATTTTGGTATCGATTCCTTAGTCGTTGCCAGGTATCCTGGTAACTGGTCTGTCCGCCAATTGACGTTGAGATTAGGTTTTTTGCTTCACCTGTTACATGATTCTCCAAATGACGGAATTTTACTGCATCGCTGTAGTCTTGTATGTGGATGCATTCCGTAAAAATTTCGTAGAATCGTAGCCAATGTCGGTAGTCTCCGTCAAACTTTGGAATTTCTACTGGTGGCATTACCAACGGCGGTGCGATCGCAGGTTTTTGTGTTGATGCTGAAGTCGATTGCGATTATTCGCTCAGAAACGAAAAGTATTCTGTTCGTACAACTTAAAATCTGTCATTTTTTATGGTCGGTTCCAGGTCGATGAGATCAATGTATCCCGTGACAATTTCCTTCCATAGCTCCTTCATGTGTTGTGTGATGTGAGTGGACACTTCCTGTCTTTCGGTGCGGTTGCACAGCAAGTCTTCGTTTTAATGATGTTAAACGAAGGTCATCTCCTTTATTTCCTCGTGATTATTGTGCCTTTGGCTCGAGACTTTCGCCTGTTTTCCGGGGCCTTTGTGACGGGCCTGACCGTGGTGGGATTCCATCCGAAAATATGGCTTCATATTTTTTTAAAACTCTTCTAGCGCTTTGACTTTTGTGAAATACTCATTTTCCGGACTTAGTGCTAGCTCATGGAGCTTATCATCATTTTTTTTAAGCTGGGTCCATGAGTGAGTGAGCTGTTTGAGTCTCTTCTCCAAGTATCCTTTGTTGCGTTTCCGCTCTGCGGAGTCCTTAGTGAAGTTTCCTATTAGCCTTTGGATGGCTATATGGTTGCTTTCAAATTGCTCATCAATGACCATTTGGATTACGGGGTCTGATTCTGATCCCATGGTTGCGGTGTAAGTTTTTTTTTTTTGGAGATGAACTGCCGTGTGGCTTGTGTTCAGGAGCCAAGGATCACATCGGGGTCACCAAATGTTCGTCCGTAGAGCGTTGTGCAGCCACTACGTCGAATTTGAACTCACGGGCATTTCTGACTAAAAAAGTACCTAAAGTTCTGACTAAATGTAGCTGGATTCTGCAAAAGACTGTCCAGGTTGACCAGGCGCTTGCTGTGATCAGACTAGAGTTGATGTGAGATATTTGAAGCCCTGGGTTGGTTCTCCTCAAGTACAAGTGGTACGAGGTTTCGGCTGATTCCGTATCGGCAGATCCTACTTGTGGTCTGTTTCACGGGAGCAACACTCGAAGTAGATTGGATAACGCGGTTCCTACTTGTGGCCCGTTTCACGGGAGCAACACTCGAGGTGGTTGGGTAACACGGGTTCTACTTGTGGTCCGTTTCACGGGAGCAACACTCGAAGTAGAGTAGAACCGAATGCCTACATGCTACACTCGAAGTAGGTTTGTTTTAAGAGAGTCCTACTTGTGGTCCGTTTTACACAAGATCACTCGAAGTTAGTATGTTTTAAGTGCCGTACCTTGACACTGAGTAACGAATCGATCTACTCTGTATTCGCAACTATCTTTATTTCAAAAAATCAATTCTTATATAAGATGCTAAATTGTACAAA
Organism: Drosophila ananassae; assembly: GCF_017639315.1. Classification (NCBI taxonomy): domain Eukaryota; kingdom Metazoa; phylum Arthropoda; class Insecta; order Diptera; family Drosophilidae; genus Drosophila; species Drosophila ananassae. The sequence continues at coordinate 19,748,754 of NC_057929.1, read as the reverse complement.
ACTAAGTCTAGGAAAGGTCAATTTTTTGGACGTTTGAATGCCAATGTTAATGCCAGTGTCACCCACCTCTGAGTCTGCTGACACAGATGCTGACACTATTTATTTATTTATTAACTGTTAGTCTACAGGAGCCGTCTACTAGTGCTAGGTTATAACCTATAATTATTAGGTATATATAATAAAAGAAAAATATTAATAAATTTATAAACATTTTATTGTATGATTCGAATCAAATACTAAATATTTTATTCAAAACTAAATATTATAGTTTTTGTCAAGATGATGATAGTTTTTTATTTATTCTTTTAGTGAGAGCTGCATAGAGAGAGCAAAGAAATATAAAAAACAGTTAATTTTTTTTCATTATAAAAATATGCTTTTAATTAAAAAAAACCTATAAACATATATCATTTATCAAATAACTTCATTTATATTACGTTATTTCTCAAAAGGAGGGAGATGTAATATGCTTATAGCTAATACCCACTGTACCCATTGTATTTCTGTGGGAACTTAAACACAAAATCAGAGGCAAAACTCTGAACTTTTTTTTTAATAAAGAAAAAAAAGAACTCATTATTCAAAAACCTGTAAGGAATCACCACAGTGAATTTTATTTACAATGGCTGCGATTTCACTACATTTTAACAAAACTATTTTACAGTCAAGACTGTAGCGATTCAGACAAGTTCCGTCAATTAGAAAATCATGCCTCAGGAGAAGCACGGAATTTGGTTTCATCAACTATTTACGGAATATCTGTAGTGTGTCTGGTCCAACTATGTATCCGTTGTTGAAGAAAATTTTGAAACTTCTAAAACGATAGACATTTATCGTTAAAGAGAAAATAGGCGTAACAAGGTGTTTAAACTCCATAGAGGACAGCAGACAATGTTGCCAGTCCGAAACATGTACAAGAAAGCTCTGGTTCAAAGAATTTACAAGAAAAGGAATTCATTATAATAATATCAACGTTATAGCAAGAATGTTAGGAAAAGGAATAGAGAAGCCACCAATTCTTGAAAGGTCATCTCCTCAATCCACAATGGAAACACAAAAAAATGGAAATGGTTTGAGCAAAGCACTACCAAAACCGGGAGTGTAGACTCGAGCGCCATAATCCGACGCCGCAACGAAATTGACGAACGGTAAAGAAAATCAATGGAAAAATTGGGGGAAAATTCATAGTGTGCTTCCATAGAAAAAGCAAATATTCAGCTAGAAAAGCTATCAATCAATTTCGTCTAGCGGACACTCTTAAAAAACTAAACATCAACGATATGCTAGAAATAAAAAAAGTGGGTTATGGACGTTGCCAAATCGCATTTAGCTCGCCAGATATAGCCAATTCCACCCTAGATCACAATTACAAGCTAGAGGAAAATGGATACTTAGCGAAAATTTGCTCACACTCTATTTGACAAACGGGAATTATCTATAGAGTCCCTACTAACTTCTCAGAGGAGTAAATTCTTCAAAATATAAACTCTGAAATCGCAATTCTAGAAGTCTCAAGAGTTATGAAAAAGGATCCAAAAGAGAATTGTCAGCTCATTCCAACAAACGGAGTCGTTTTAAGGGCATAAAATCCCGAAAGAAATCAGTTTTATGTATTCAAAGGTGGAAGTTCCGCCTTTCATATACTTCATTCAATGCTTTAGGTGTTTTTGTTTCGGACACACAGCTCTGCACTGCAAAGGTCAAGAGAAATGCGGCCAATGCGGGGGAAAACAACCCAAGGAGGAACATTGCCAAGAAATGGAATGCGCCAACTGCGGGAACAGTCATTCTGCTGCAAGCAGGGAGTGTCCAGCTAGAATCAAGGCATATGAGATCCAAACAATAACAGTATTAAAAAACTTATCTATGCATGAGTTAAAACTTAAACATCCCTAGCTCTTCAAATGGGCATACCCCAACCCAGAAGACCGTACTTTATTTCCAAAACCGGCCTGGTAAATGTCAAGTAGCACACCCAACTCCAACTCAGAATCCCAGAAGAATAAATACCACTCCTATACTAGAATTTCAAAACCAACATCCCCCACCCCCAACCCGTCTAGTCTAGCACAAAATACGCTAGGCGCACTGGGGAAAAAACTCCCAGACTCAAACTCTTTCCGCACGAACTTAAGGGGTTAGGTGGGTTTGCGGGGTCAAAAAATGCCCTTTTTCAAAAATTTTTTTTTATATAAAGAATACAATTTTTTATTGGAACTTTTAGGTTTCTTAAATATACATATTTAAAGAAGAATTTCTGAAATTTTGAGAAAAAAATATTTAACAGTTAGCCATTGAGACGCCATTTTCCATGACTCCTGGCAAAAAAGGTGCTTTCGCGTTGACAGCACAATTCCTCACAAAATCATCTGAAATGAAAAAACTAAATATTTTCGTTTAGTACAGACCTAAAACTAGAAACTGAAAGAAGGAAAAAAAAACAAGTAAAAATTGGATTTTTGGGACACCTTTTTGCAATAAAATTTAAATTTTGGTGAAATTTTTCGAAAATTTTTTTTTAAATAGTTGTAATCAACGAAAAATAAAATCCTTCGTTCAAGTTCTAGATAATCGTATCTCGAAGGCCTGTGCAAAATTTTATCAAGATCGGTTGAGCAGTTTCCGAGAAATCTTGACTGCGAAAATCTGCGAAAGTTTTATTCGAATCGACCTGAAAATTTGGAATTTGATTCTTAGGATTCTGTAAAATTTAATAAAAAAATAAAAAAAAACGATTTTTTTTTGCCGCCAAACCCACCTAAGTCCTTAAGAGACTTTATTAACACGCTAAAAACGCAGAAATTGAGGTCTCACAAATAGAACTACTTAATAGCCAACCATCACAAAAATAATGAAAACCCTACAACTAAATATAAAAAGCATCAACAACTCAAACAACAAACACCTTCTCAATATGTATCTGACAAACAACTACGACGATATTGCCATCATCTCAGAGACCTGGGTTAAAGACAGCTCGGACTTTAGCATGCTGGGGTTTAAATTCTACGGAAAACCACGAAGCGAAGGGTACGGGGGTGTCGGTACGATAACCAACCTACCGATTAACGCAATCATATTTAGTCTTTACACTGCCCATTCAACTTCTAAAGACAATCTCAAACATGGCCTAAGGGCAATTTTCGCCCACGAAGCGTCGCAGTCAAACCAAATCCATCATAGGAGGCGACCTGCACGCCAAATCACTTGCATTGGGTAACTCCACAAACGATAGAAAGGGACACACAACAGACCACGAGGCACAGGATGCTGGCTTCATCTGCCTTAACTACGGATCTCCTACCTTCTCATTAAACCCATCCCAGTTCTCCGTGCTGGACGTCACGTTTACAAATCAGAACATCTCAAATCTTCTTTGGAGTTGCCCCAAGTCAAAAGTCATAAATAGCAATCATTACCCAATAATCGAATAGAACATCCCCAACATTAAAAAGCAATAACAAATATAATCCACAGCAGAGTAATACACGATTTTCACAAAGCTGATTTCAATAGAAAAAAAAAATTCCTGGATAACATAGTTTATATCCCAGAAAACTCCAAATAAGTCCCAAAAAAAATGGTGGTGTGAAGAAGAAGAGACGCTCTTTCGACTTCGCAACGCAGCCAGACAGAAATTTTACACAACAAAAAGAATAGAAGCCGCAACCAAAACCAGAGAAGCGGAGAAAAATCTGCAATAGTACATCAGAAAAAACGTAAGCTGAATTTTCATCAATTCATTCAAGAATTCTCAGACAGCGCCACAATTTGGAGCACTCTAGCCAACCTTAAAAAATATAAACAACCAAAAAATGTAGGCAATACTTGGTCTGAAGAAGAAAATGAACACTTTCTACAAACAGTAAAGAACGCCACGATAAACTCGACTGTTCCGGGCAAAAATCCGCCAACAATCGAGGACAACATCCTTACACTAGAATATAATACAAAGAATTCCATAGATTTTAAAATTTTCAACCATTATCTAGATTATAGAAACCCAGTCTCAACAAGGGGTCTCGACCAAATATCATACAGAATGATACAAAAATTACCTCCTGCTAAATTAAGAGAACTATGTATAATAGGGCGGTTCGATTTGTAGGGGGTAAAAAAAATCGATTAGGCACATATGATTTTTGGATTCTAGGGATCAAAATAAGAAACTTTGCTCAAGAGACCATACCTCTAAAATGAATTCTGATGTCCCTCGTTTTAACGTGAAGGAAAAATCTTGTTTTGACCCATTTAGAGTGCCCCAATCGAATCCAAATGTATGAACGACCCCCACTAACTTTGGAGGGTCGACCCACCCATGCTTGTGGTACCCCCCTAGGATCCCACAGGAGGGATTCTCCCTTACAAAAATATCACAAAATCACAGCATCTAAAAGTATGCTATGAAAATGTAACTCAAAACCTGTTGCTCCGCCCACCGCCTCTCCTCCTTTTCGTCCCTTGGTGGCCCCAGGGGGGTACCAAAGGGGGGTATGGGTGGGTATGGGTTCCAAGTCACTGCAAAATAAAAAGAAACAACTTCGTGGACCAGGCAGCTAAAAATGCTCCCCTCCAAGGAGTATAAGGAACACCACATCAGCTATCCACAATGAGATCCAAAAATGGGAGAGAGAGTATGGCAACTTCGCATCCAGCAAGCCCAGAGGATATTGCAACGTCTTCCCAATCTTACTGAACAAGTCGTGGTTTTCCTAGCCATCATATAAACTAGACCTAAAAAACATCAGAATATTAAATCGAATAGTAAGTGGAAACTGTTTTAAAAAAGCAACCCGTGCAAAAATGAAAGTTGTAAACAACATCACATGTAAAACCTGCGATAGTATCGAAAACGCATCTCATATAATCCTCAGCTATTCTAAAAACAATGCTACCAACCGTAATTTTCCAACACTTTTAAAATATAATATTATACACACTCGTGTCCTAAGACGGGAAAACATCGACAAGTAGAACATAACCGACTTTCTCATTAAAATTAATATTTAAATCTGATCAATGTCAAACAAACTCTAGGTTATCGTTTTCCTTGCACTAAGAGCGGCTAAATAATCTCACGACTACCTAAGACGTCGCGGAAACTTAAAACACAAAAAAAAAATTTGATTAAAAAATTGCAATGGCAAAGCAACATGTGAAAGGAAAAAAGCACAAATATTTCCGTTAGCTTGCTGATCAACTAGTAAATTCTCTGGGCACTACGTGGGAGAGCGCGCAACAGGGCGAAGGAAACCATCGGAAACGTAGAACAGTTTTCGGGTTACACATATAATAATCGTAATTTTTATAATCGTAATATATAATAACATTATATATCTATTTGAAGCTCTCAGCTACAACCAACAAACAATGCCACCCACATTTATGACAGCTACGACAGCAACCCGAATCGCGCCTGCATCCTTAGCGATCTAGCCTAGGACCGCGCACAGGACAATCCAAATTTTTGATTCTGACTTCGGGAACGACCAGTTATCCCGCAAGTAGTGGAGGAGGCCGGCTCTAAGTCAGGGGTGCCCAGTCCTATTGCTCTCGATCCTACGTTGGATATCACTTCCATATGGGAAAAGCAAAATCATATACGTGTACTGCTCCCAGCATAGGCAGAGACAAATTACAAGAACAATTTTGCATAGTTTTCCTATTGAATGAGGAATTTGCTGCCTCTGTCGCCGAACTGAGCAACAACACTTGGATAGTCTCAATGTTTTTCGGGCTAATGCGAAGTCATTTTGTTGCTGGATTGCCGAAAACCTTTTACTGCAAGAAATCACTGAAATCACTCATGTGTAGCTAGTTTACATATTGCTAAGAAGCTAAAATCATTTTTACATAATAAGTTTATTAAAACCGTTTGGTAAAATAAGTTATTTTAATTTTTTAATTTGGAAAATTGTTGGGCTAAGCAGCCACCAGATAAGAATATTGGAATATTTAGATATTAGAATATTGATAGAATATTGATAACACAGTGTTACAAAAATGACAAAAGTGAATGAACTTTTGAAGTGACATAGTAGGAATTGTTCATTGGGTCGAGTATATCACAAAACCATTTTTGAAATATTTCTAACACCCTCAAAATCTTGATTTATGGTTAAAAAACCGTTTTTCGGGACTTGTTTGCGCTTAAAAATTCCAGAACGCGTTTTTTTCAACCGATTTCAAAAGTTTTGGTGTTTTTTAATAGTGAAATGTTGTAGCTTTTTAAAAAACAATATATCTTTGATTTTGTTAAACAAAAAGAACAAAATTTTTACATCTGAAACTGAAGTTTTCGACTTTTGTTCGTGTTTTTCGGATTTTGATGCCAGTTTTTCGGTACAACTTACAAAAATTCTGTCATTTTTGCCACATATCAATGTTGTCTCATTAATTCTGAATAAAATGAGACAAATTTCATCAAAAAATAATGAAAATTGGTGAAGTTATAACGCTTTTCCCAAAAAAAGTCAATTCAACCTAGCGAGCGCTCCGGAGTAACAATGTGTATAAGAATAAGAGTATATTGCTTTCTTCTGACAAAAATTCTGTCATTTATGCCACATATTAATATTGTCTCATTAATAATGAATAAAACGAGACAAATTTCATTAAAAAATAATAAAAATTGTTGAAGTTATAACGCTTTTCCCAAAAAAAGTCAATAAAACCATGGGAGCACTATAAGAAGAAGAGCATATTCCTGTCTTCTACACACAGGTACTCCGGAGTGCACGCAAGGTTGAATTGACTTTTTTTGGGAAAAGCGTTATAACTTCACCAATTTTCATGACTTTTTGATGAAATTTGTCTCGTTTTATTCAGAATTAATAAGACAACATTGCTATGTGTCAAAAATGACAGAATTTTTGTAAGTTGTACCGAAAAACTGGCATCAAAATCCGAAAAACACGAACAAAAGTCGAAAACTTCAGTTTCAGGTGTAAAAATTTTGTTCTTTTGGTTTAACAAAATCGAAGATGTATATTTTTTTCAAAAGCTACAACATTTCACTATTAAAAAACACCAAAACTTTTCAAATCGGTTGAAAAAACCGCGTTCTGGAATTTTTAAGCGCAAACAAGTCCCGAAAAACGGTTTTTTAACCATAAATCAAGATTTTGAGGGTGTTAGAAATATTTCAAAAATGGTTTTGTGATATAATCGACCCAGTGAACAATTCCTACTATGTCACTTCAAAAGTTCAGAATCACTGTTACACTGTGTAATTTGTTTAGCTGCAGCGGCATTTAATCTTCTCAGTTGTCTCCCAGTTTTGCATGCACTTTGTTGTCATTTGTAGCGCATGCGCTTTTGTGAGCTTTGGAAGCGCTTCTGCGCCAAAGCTTTTGATCTTCTTGCATATTTTGGAGTTTTTATTGACGGGCCGCTATTTTGTTATACTGCGCGGAATTAGCTCTCAATAAATTATAAGCCGGTATTGAAATTGTTTTTATTCGGATGCTATCAAAAATTTGGTAGCGCTACAAAAATATTCGAATAGATTTCAGCGATACGATACGAAATAAATTTCGCACAGACGTATTTGTGATTTTGTGCACCGGTATTGGAGCTTGCTCTGTCATAAGCAGTTCTTTTGTTCCAAGTCATGTACTGAAATCGACAAAAACTGTTTTTCAACTATGAGCAAATACGTGCAGAAATCTACATAGGAGTAACTCCTAAAGCAGCCATGGCCTGACCTCGAGCCTTTTCACCTTTTCAAGACTGTAAATCGACTCAAAATTTGGGAGAATATTCTCAACCCCATATGGGGTTAGGTGGGTTTGGCTTTTTTTTTTTTTTGTATAAAATTCTAAAGAATCTTGAAAATATTCTCCCAAATGTTCAAGTCAATTCGAATAAAAGTTTCGGAGATACAGTCCTGAAAAGGTGGACGCTAGAGGTCTGGTATAGACAGAGCGCAAACTTTAAGCACGTTTTTCTCGGTTTTTGTCGGTTGTCAAGATTTCTCGGAAACTCAACCGATCTTTAAAAATTTTGCACAGGCCTTCGAGAAACGATTATGTAGAACTTGAACGAAGGATTTATATTTCGTTGATAACAACTATTAAAAAAAAAGGTTCCAAACATTTTACCAAAATTTTAAATTTTTTTAAAAAAGGTGTTCCAAAAATCCAGTGTTTACTTGTTTTTTTTCCTTCGTTCAGTTTCTAGTTTTAGGTCTGTACTAAACGAAAATATTTAATCTTTTCATTTTCGATGAGATGATGATTCTGTCAAGAATTGTGCTGTCAACGCGAAAGCACATTTTTTCCCAGGGGTCATGGGAAATAACGTCTCAATGGCTGCCTCTTTAATATTTTTTTCTGAAAATTTCACAAAATTCTTCTTAATATGTATATTTAAGAAATCTAAAAGTTTCAATAAAATTTTTCATTCTTTATATAAAAAATTTTTTTTTTAAATAGTCAATTTTTTGGCCGCGCAAACCCACCTAACCCCTTAAACTGAGAACGACAGGTCACGTAGATGAAGAACTTTAGTCGTTGTGAGTTCAAAATTTTATTTAATTTTTTTTATTTCTCAATTTTATTTTTATATTTTTGATTTAAGTTTCTTATATTTATTTAAAAAAGCGTCATGATAATGGGATAATTACGGTCCACCACTTAAAACGGATAAAATTTAAGTTTTTTTTCCCCTCCCCCCAGTCCTGCGCATATTAAAAGTGTTTTTGAGACACTATCAAAATCCGCGGCCTCGATCGCAAAATTTGTCTTTAAATGCGACTGCAAAAATGGAAGCGATATTTTTAAGTAAAATTTAAATTTGTATTTGTAATAATACTTAATACGGATGGAGACGATGCCCTTTGCCCTGCGGGCGCCACGAGCTCCTGATTCACTTGTTAAAGCTGTCTCGCCCAATATAATTAGCTCTGAAATCTGTGAGAATACACATTTCACCTTGCACATTTTGGAAAAAACTTTTACAATTGTTTTTAGATCTGGAACAGGTTTTAATTGAATAGCTTCTTTTGTCTTTTGCGTCTCTCCAAAAAATGACCAAAATATATATATACATAGTATTACATACTTATATTCTATTTAAAAAAATCAAACCAAATTATAATAATTAAATTTAACACCATGTTATGACCAACTCCTGGTCCGACGGTCCGCCAATCGGCATGGGTCTGACTCCGGCTAGCTCATCCAGGGCCGCGGTTTCCCTGACCCTTCCCATACAGACCGCTAACAATAATAATCATCCAACATATACTAAACAGCACATGTTAGACGTTTCACAACACTAAATTCCCCACAACATTTAAATTCAAATCTTAAACTACCGAGACAAACAAACTTCTAACACTCATCCTCACCTGACCAACATGGGATCTCTATCCTACTCCTGCTGACATGGAGTAGTTGGGCCTGCCCTCCCTTCCGTAGCGGAACGCTGGCCATTACTTGCGTCCGCCCCTATTTCTTTCCTCTCAATTTTCTCGCAATTATCATAATATTATAACAAACTCACTTTCCTCCCGGGTTTATATCCCTACCTAAGAGAGCCCTACCCTACCTATCCCTACCTGCTCTCTTTAAGACGCAGGGACTACCGCCAAAACAAAAAGGAAATTTATTTAATATTCTTGGGAAATTGTCAACCGTTAGCTCCAACGGCCGCGAATGGAATTACATTTACATTTTACATTTAAATGTACAAATAAAAAGAAAAAAATAAATATATATAAAATAAAAAAACAAACCAGAATACAAAAAATACGGAATAATTAAAGAACAATGAAATACATATACACCAACACAAAAATAAATGGGTATTAAATTTAAATAATAAATAATTATAAAAAATAGAAATAAATAATCAATAGCGCAAAACGGTTCTCTTCTAATATATTTCGAAATCTCTGTCGGATTTCCAACCACGATTGGCTATCTTCCAGGCTTCTTTCCTTCGTGGGTGGATTCCGGCCCCGAAAAAAAGGGGCAATTCTCCGGACTATGGCCAACCAGTCATACATAGAAAAAAGGAGCCTCCTAGCCTGCGGTCCGTTCTCGGTGGGTCATATCAACACTTTCAGCCGCCCTTCGCAATCACATTCAGTTCCGGCTTCAATCCTTAGCAAGGCGCAAAAAAAAAACCGCGGCGCCAAAATCAATAGGAAAAAAAAGGGGGGATCAAACGACCGTTAGGTTTCTTGATTTTTGAGACTTTTTTAAATCCCCCATAAAAAAAAAACGCCAGGCCTAGTTTTTTTTTTTACGGCCTGGCTTCTTCCCCTGGAGATGCGAGTCTGGTCGGTCCTGGAATGAAGAAGCCCATTAATTACGCCACAAAACATGAGAAAGTTCCTTTTTTTTTCTTGTCTTCCTCTTTTTTTTTATTTTATATGTCTACGACCGCACCGCTTGACCACTGCTTTTCAAATCACCTTCTCTGCCATCTTTACCTGGCATGGTCATTCGGATCGGACCGTTGTTCCAGACCCGATCCGAACCAGGTCATCAACCCTCTTATCCCAAAATTTCCCTGCTCGTAACTAGGTGGCAGCCCTGCGACCCTTTTCCTTCCCTAGGTGGCAACCCTGCGACCCTTTTCCTTCCCTAGGTGACAGCCCTGCTCCGATTGTTTACATCGGCCACAACAAAAAAAATAAATGTACTCACCAAAATTAAAAAAAAATGTTTTTTATCTAGTTCCTTTTTTCATTTTTGTTTGTGCTTTCCAATCACAATGAAAAATTTATATGCATAAAAATTGTATATTTTTATTATATTATATTTTTTATGAAATATTACATTTTATTATTACAAAATACTTAAAATGTTACACTTCGAATTTGGTCAGTTTGATTATTTGCATGTTTATTATTTTGATGTACTAAAGTAATTGTCTTTAAAATGTTAATAATCGTCGGGCAATGATCAAGGTTTTAATAAATGTCCGAATACAGATACAAAAGAAAGTGAAAAATGGAACTAAAAGTGAAATATAGAAGTGTCTTTAAACTCTCTTTTCTGAGACCTAGAGCTGGGGAAAATCGATTCTCGGTACATCGATTCTTTTCGATTTAAAAAAAAAAAAAACTACGATTAAATCGAAAAAAAAAAAAAACAATTTTTTTTTCAGTGAGATCAAATCTTATAAATTGTGAAAAATAAACTGAACTATGAACTTAAAAAGCTAAAAAACAAAAATAAGAACAAGAAAAAAAATAAATAAAAATAATGGTTTTAAAAATAAGCAAAGCATTTAAATTTCTTTTAGCCATTGGTTTTTGCTTGCAAAAATTAGCTTATCAACCGTTTTTGGTTTGAGAGGCGCGTTTTTCACTGACTATGCATCAGGCCCTACTGAATATGCGCTCGCACTCAGTTGAGCACTCAGGTATGCATAGGTAGTGCTGGGCACATCCTTTAAGGGTGTTCATTTCAGTGGCGTTAATCTGACAACAAATTAAATGTTATAACAATTTCTTCAAATTTAAAAAAAATGTGCAAACCTTCCAATAGTCCAGCGGATCGATTCCCTGAAATCCGAATGGATGCATCGGACTAAAAAAAAAGAATCAATGTAATCGATGTTGACATCGATTTTTCCCCAGCTCTACTGAGACCGGTTTTGTACATTTTGGGCTTTGAGCATATACATATGAACTGTTTACTAGCGTTGTTTTAATTTAAGCCAAAAATTCAAATCGACAAAATCAGTTTTTCAACTAAGAGAGTGAGTGAGGCAAATATGTAAAAAACTGTTTTTGACACGGTTTGTTCGCCACTGTGTACTCAAAATAAAAGGCCCTTTAGATCGTTTTACAGGTCCCTAGCAACGTCATCCTTTGACAGGGTCGTGAAAGATTTATGCAACGCTGCCAGCTTTTTGATAACTTTAATCAATAGGGGTTCACGATTAAATTTCAATCTTTATTTGGGGTTAATTCCGTTCAACAAATCAAGGTAGCGGCCGGTCAATATCAACTCCAAAATACAAGTGCCTAACTAACAGCTTGAGCTCTACCAAAGCTCCCAAAGTGCATGCGCTACAAATAATAACTAATTGTAACTGTCTAATTTTATGACCGTTGTACGTTCGCTTCAAAAAATTCGTCCACACTGAAACGAATAAACTGTGTTGCTCGTCAAACATGTTTTTCGTTGTAAGCTTGACTATCGTATAATTCCGTTTTGACATTTATATGCGTGACGCTAACTAGACTTACCTAAGGGTGGAAAATATGGAATACGGGGAAACTATTCAAAACGATATTTTATTTTTCCTCAAATCACATAGAAGTGTTTTAATTCCAGGTTCGCTTCTGTTTTTACAGAAATGATTGTTATAGGAATAATAATAACAAAAACTTTTAAACCGTGACATTTTGTTTTTATAAATGGTCTAAATTTGGAAAATATTTGTTGAGGAACAAATTGTTATTAGTTGCTTATTTTATACATATACCGTCGGCAACAATATGGCTTCCTCATCTGAGTTTGAGAAAACGATGGTTGTAAATATTGGAAATTTTGAAAAGATACAAAATTTTCTTAATGATAAAGAAAAATACAAGGAAATTTTAGAAAACAGCGAAAACTTCAATACCCGGTTATGTATTGAACGGCGACTTCGCATGCCTTTTCTGGACCCTCAAACTGGAGTAGCGCAAACACACTGTGCCCTTTTTATGAAAAAAAAACAGCGCATGCCAGGATTTCGCCATGGTCAGATATATACGTACCCGTCCTCGCGATGGCGAAAACCAAAACGCCAATATTTGCTTAACTCCAATCAGAGCTATCGAGCTTATCAGTATCGGGAGCCCCATCAACACATTCACCATCAACACCAGCATCACCACCACCATGCATCAGCACCTGTCGCTGTTGGCACTCGTGATGTCCATCAAATGGAAAGCGCAGGTAAACAATTTATTTTATACATTAAAGATGGTTACAACTAAGGTGGTTGTGATATTGCTTCAAATTGTTTTTATTCACATTCATACATACATGTATGTATGTCATGTTACAATGTACTTACAAAAGAATCAATAATTCATTTTAATTTTAAACGGAGCAATAACTTATTTACAATTTAATAATATGTATATGTTACATTAAATAATAATTTTCAGTGATCGTGGCTGCTGATGGAAATTCCATGGGAGCGTCCGGGGACAATGACAGTAAGGATTCTCATGCAAATGCGGAAAAAGAATGGTTCCATGACGAAATGGATGTATCACATTATCATCATGGTGATGATTATGAAGATGATTTCGATTCCGATAATGATTTTGACGAGTCCTACACCAGCAGGGGGAAACGCAAGCGAGGGACTCGGCCACGGCGGTCCAATTCACATGCTGAAAGTACACCAAAACGTGGTCGCAAAGGTGGTGGTAAATAAAAATAATTATCGCTCTTTTTAAATAAATGATTATTTCTGATAATTTTATTTTATGTTCAGGCAATCGTCGTAGAAATGCCATCGAAGGAGAATCCGATCGCAGACGTCGCGGATGTGGAAATGGTGCTAACACTTCTGCAGCTGCTGCAGCGGCAGCTGCTGCCGTAGCTCATGCTGCAAGCACTGCAGCAGCAGCAGCTGCCGCCACAGGTCTTTATGCAACGCATTCCAATTCTGCCTCACCTATTCCGCCAAACGATGAAACTTCCCAATCGGCACTAGTCATTCCAGCCTCATCATACGAAAAGGCGTCGAGCGATGCTGGGGCTTCAAATGACTCTATTCCATTAGCAACTATGGCTGGAATAACAGGTTTGAACTTAGCTGGATCAGCAAATGTTGCTTGCACCCCTCCTATGTATTCAACAAATAATAACGCTTCAACCACGGGTGCTAGCCCAAAAAAGGTCAAAACACGAATTGAGCGTGAAGTTGCTCAACCATCTCCCTATTGCGACTTTTGTCTTGGTGACCAACGTGAAAACAAAAAAACTAGTATGCCCGAAGAGCTCGTTTCATGCTCAGACTGTGGCCGCTCTGGTCATCCATCATGCCTTCAGTTTACAGCAAATATGATAATATCAGTCAAACGCTATCGATGGCAGTGTATTGAATGCAAATACTGTTCTATTTGTGGAACCTCAGACAATGATGACCAGTTACTTTTCTGCGATGATTGCGACAGAGGTTATCATATGTATTGTCTTTCGCCACCACTTATTACACCACCTGAAGGTTCGTGGAGTTGTAAATTATGCATAGACGAGTTCCATAAGAACAAATTTGAAAAAAATTAATAGTCATCATTATAACGTACCGTAAATTCTTGTTTTGGAAAGTGTTTTTAACTTAAAAATAATGAGCGCAATGAGCGAACTCTACTTGTGTAAAATAATTTTGTTTTTAAGTATTCCATGTAGCTACTAAGTAATGTGGCTATGAATTCTTATTCTCACAGCCTGGCTTATAAATTGTATCCGATTATAAGATACAGCGTAGTTGACCCATATTTAAGGTCACGATTATCATAGACATTATATCCTTTACCTATATGCTATCTAGGTATAGAGTTTGTATGAATCGTTACTTTTGCTTTTGCACACTTTTGGCAAATAACGCCTTCATGCAAGTAGGTATAAATTGAAGTCGAAGTGCAAAAATCTTTCAGAATTGCCTATTTTAAGATTATAATTAAAGCCTCATTGCAAAAAATTCCATATTTCGGTTTCAATACATTTCTGAAAATCGACCAATAACACCCGATACATTTTCTGCGATTGTATAAAAAAAGACTTAGCGATACCATTAAATAAAAAAAATACATGATAGCAATAAATAATACCGAAATAATAAAATAATTTATTTTCAGAAGCTCCTTTAGTTGATTAAGCCTTTTTTTTCGTGAAATCGAATCTTTAGCTTTGGTTACGAAGATAATCGAACTTTTGGTATTATTTATATAATATAAAGATTCCCAATAAAATATTTAAGATAATATAAAAATTCGAAGACTATCAAAAAAATATATTTTTTTTATTTATCCTCGTCGTTAATCTGACTGCCGTTTCCGGACGCGTTTCTTCGATTGCTCTCATCAGATTGCCTATATCTTTGATCTTTAATACAAGCTTCTTTCTTTCGCGACAAGCTAAAATACATTGAACTATACACTTCTTAAATACAATATTATTCTTCAATATTATTTCCGCCGCACTTTAAGAATATTTATATATATTATATGTTCCTGAGTTCTATTTTCTGGACGTTTAATTCGTTACATCGTTGTTACTCTGAAGCGGTTATTCGTCACTGCGTCCAGCATATCTCTTTTGTTACGTCTTCTCTGCGATGTGCCTAATCCGAACGTGCATTTCTACCATAGAGTTAGAGTTTTTAGATAGCTAAAATCTTTTTGCTCTCACTACAGTGGACAAATGTCCGTCATTAATGAGTTTAATTTGCATTGCTAAAAAATGCTAGTTTGGAAAATCCATTACTGGTGACTCTTACCAGCCCTGCTGTCTTTGAAATAACTGTTTACATATTAAATGTGCTTGTGGTGGACACAATGGACGGATAAGTGATCTTATCACATCAGAGATTGAGACTGAGATGCGGACCTTCATGTAGCAGACGAGAAATGGTTTGCTAGATGTCCGTAAGTAATTTTCTGCACTTAATGAGCAATTCCTTACACTTGAGACTCAATTTCTTGGTCTTAAGTTATTAAGTGAATCTCCAAGGAGAAAAATTCCCAACAACAACCTGCTGGCGGTCAATTTATTGGGTACACCTGCTTCTCATGCGATACATTCAGACACAATTTTAACGCCTTATACATCATCGCCTACTGATGTTCCTGTGGAAGTGATCCGTTCACCAATGGAATCGTCAAGGAGTCTTGGTCCTCCTACCCTCGAGAAACCTCAATCGTTGGAAAACCTGCAAGTTCCTGTTGTACCGGCTCCTAGGCTTCCTACTGGTGTGGCGCCTGAAATTAGATCTTCTGGGCTTTCTGGACTGGCTTTCATTTGTATTCCGCCTTATGCCGAATGCCACTGTGGATGATGTCAGGAGTACTCTCATAAACCATCTTAAGGTAGCACCTAATAAATTAACGGTTTTTAAGTTTAACTTTAAACATAAGCGTATTTAAAAACCTTAAAAATAGTAAGTCACTTATCAGATCTCTAGACCGAACTTTATTTAATATGATATTCTCAGGGCCTGTAATTCGGTCTTCACCATTATCGCTTCCTGAGGACTTACACTATAAGGCAGTCTCGTACTAAATGTTTCCGAAAAACGGATTATAATGCTCTTCGAAATCATTTGGCTGGAGTTGACTGGGAGTATCTTTCATCTTCCCAACTTTCATATTCCCAACGCGTTGGACAATGTTTTCCTGAAGTCTCATCGTCATCATCAACGAAACCGCCTTGATTTATTAAACACCTTTCTAGTCTTAAAAACTTAAGAAATCAAGAGCTTACAAAATGTTTCTTAAGTCTGGATCTTTTTTTCATCAGACAAACTTTCTTTACTTTCCAACCAGTTTATCTCTCTTAATAATCAAATTTATAAACGTTACATCGCGATTTGTAAGGTAAACTTCCGAAATGATCCGAGCTGCTTCTATTTTTCAATGTAAAACGTAAATCCAGTTTTTTCCTCCCTCCCTAACTTATAAAAATATGTCCGATTTGCTGCATTTTTTCAATCAACCTATTCGTCCGATTCATATGATTTAAATTCTACATACCCTTATAAATTTCCGAAAATAAACAATGTTTACTTGTCCAAATGTCATTATCTTGATGTTTCTAATGCCATGGATTTTCAACATCAAGATTTAACATTAATTTCAACCATGGATATCTCATTTTCTGCTGGTCCTGATAATCTCCCGAGCTGTATTCTCAGGTATTGCTCCGATATCCTATGATATCTTCTTACTACCCTATTACTACTACTTTCATTTCACATCACAAGTTATAAACGTTACATGTCCGATTTGCTGCATTTTTTCAATAATTTTCTGCTGGTCCTGATAATCTCCCGAGCTGTATTCTCAGGTATTGCTCCGATATCCTATGATATCTTCTTACCCTATTCTATTACTACTACTTTCATTTCACATCACAAGTTATAAACATTACATGTCCGATTTGCTGCATTTTTTCAAACAACCTATTCGTCCGATTCATATGATTTAAATTCTACATACCCGTATAAAATTCCGAAAATAAACAATATTTACTTGTCCAAATGTCATTATCCGCAAGGCGGTCACTTAGGACCTCTTCTATTTATCCTTTTTGTTATCGACCTACCTAGTGTTGTAAGCTATGCTACTACACTTATGTATGCTAATGATGTCAAGCTCTGTTTTTCTTTCTCTGACCACTTCCTTCATAGACAACTGAAATTTGACCTTGTCTTCTTGTGGTGCTGTAACAATCTCCTTTCACTAAACTGCTAAAAGAGCAGGGTTATGATGTTTAATCGTAGCTTGCCTCATGTCATCTCGTATTCACTTGAGAATTAATGTTGGCACCTAGTGCCACGACCTACTACCCTATATTCACACTTAGTAATCTGATATAATCAATGGTCATCAGCATTTCGCAAATCACAATAATCAGACCCACTAACCTATTAGCATACCTAGTAATAATTAACAATAAGCATGAAACAATATCCAACCCAATAACATAGCACTAGTAGACGGCCGCACAACGCTCTATTTAAAATGTTTTGGCTTTATACAAAGTGATATAGGGATAGATGCGACTGCGAGGGGGTGAAGACCGAATTAGAATACAAACTCGGGAGCGCGGCTCAACGCTTGATGCTGCGGAGCGATCGAGAGAGCCCGGGAGAGAGCGAGGCATCTGCATGACGGCAGATGCAGGTGGCCGATCGAATGCACGAGAGCGGGCGATGCGAACATAAGTATAAAAGAAAGTGACGTCACGAACTCAATAAATTATTGCCGGCCAAACTTCTTTCCGGCGGCTGCTTGACAAATGGTCTTGAAGTTCTTTTCGACCACAAGCTGTCGTTTAATGAACTTATTTCTGTAACAGTCAATAAAGCCAGATGAGTATTTGCTTTTACAAATCGCTGGTCAAAAGAGTTTGATGATTCCTTCACCACTAAAACACTGTATGTCTCTTTAATTCGACTGATCCTTGAATACTGTACATGCGTTTGGAGTCCGTAGTACATGGTTCATCATAGAAGTATTGAATCTGTGAAAAAGCAGTTTCTTTTATTTAATTTTAAAATATTTAAACTGGGACTCACATCGTCGCCTTCCACCATATCGTTGTCGGCTAAAATTATTAGACCTACCACCATTGCAGGTGGTTTGTACTTGTGCTCGGGTCATGCTCCTCTATAGGATCATTTTTGGTCGAGTTGATTCAAAATTTTTACTGGAAAAAATACTATTTTCAGTTTCCAACAGGTTAACCAAGTCCTACCGACCCCTTTAGTTACCAATTTCCTTTTCGTATTATTTATAAAAATTATAACCTATTGTCGCATTTATTGTCCGTCTGTCTGTTTCTACGCAAACTTGTCGCTCTGTTTGAAATTCAGTTGAAACTTTGCACACATCCTTCTTTTATTTGCAGGCAGTGTATAAGTCGGAACGGCTATATCCCATGGCTGCCATATAACGGATTGATCGCAAATACCATAACTTTGGTGTTTTTTAAGTAAGAGGGTTGGGACTTTACACACATTATATTTGGCCATATCTTATGTACAAAATTTCATAAGGATCGGCCTTCTTTATCCAATAGCTGTCGTAGACCGATCGGAATTGGCATAACTTTGGTGTTTTTTAAGTTAGAAAGATGGGACTTAACAGACTTATTATACCCTTGCAGAGGGTATTATAATTTTGGTCAAAAGTGTGCAACGCAGTGAAGGAGACATCTTCGACCCTATAAAGTATATATATTCTTGATCAGGATCACCTCCTGAGTCGATATGAGCATGTCCGTCTGTCCATCTGTCTGTTTCTACGCAAACTAGTCTCTCAGTTTTAGAGCTATCGAGTTGAAACTTTGCACACATCTTTCTTTCCTTTGCAGGCAGTATATAAGTCGGAACGGCCGGGATCGGTCGACTATATCCTATAGCTGCCATATAACTGATTGATCGGAAATGCCATAACTTGGTGTTTTTTAAGTTAGAAAGATGGGATTTGGTACAGATTCTATTTTGGGAAAAACAATCAGATCTGCCAATTTTCATAAGGATCGGCCGACTTTAAACGATCCGCTATATATCTAATAAAATTAGATGGGTGGCGCCACCTAGCGGACTGCGACTGAACTGCAAGGGTATATCAACTTCGGCTCCGCCCGAAGTTACCTTTCCTTTCTTGTTTTTTTTTAATTTTGTACAAGTCGTTTGCTTGGCTCATATATCTTTTTTTCAAACATTTATTGTCAAGTTTGTATATTTATAAAAGCAATTGGCACACAGTATGACAACAATTATTAATAGCAGAATATTTAAAAATTCCAAATCAATGTTATTTGGACTCAATGTCCAATGTTATTGTTACTCAACTTTATTTATTACGTTAGTAGTGGAATCCACTGACTTAACGTCTACTATAGCCATTATTGTTGTTGTAAAATTATGATTATAGTTATAGTTATATAGATGGGCCGTCAGCCAACGGGTACTACGGTGGGAGAAACGCATGAGTTCATGTGCCGTATCTGTGTACACCTCTGGTAGTGCTACTATACTCTTCACGTGAGGGCGGCTGGTAACAGGTCCCGGTAAGGTCATGTCACTGCCGAGGACGCTGGCGAATCGTAGCCGGGCGGGGAGAAGAACACTTCCTTCCTCAAATCACCCCAATCCAAGGTGGAACAGCATATGCCGAGGGATGCATGTCCGGGGGGGTGCACGGACGTTAATATGCGGACTCTGGGGGACCGGCCGACCCCTCAGTTTCAATCAGGCTTATCATGATAAGCGGGCTATGTCATGATGGACGAACCCCTCCCCGGCTACTCGTGGGTCCAAACATGAATTCTAGAAACAACACAAACAAAAATAGTGGAGAACGGAACTCCCCAAGAAAGTCCGTAAATGGGATCATGGATCCGTCAATCTCCAAGGCAGATAAAGGCCAAAGAGATGCTGGGATGGCGAAGCTCCCCACTGAGGGGCAACGTCCGGAGGCGAGCTGCGCCGGTGTAGGGGGAGATGCCAAGGCACCGACCCCCAAAACGGGGCCCACTATGGGAACACCGAACTGTGTGGGGGGCAAGACCTCAGGGTCGAGCTCCCCTCGCACCGGCGGCATCCCTAAGGAAGGCCCCGGTCCGGCGACTGCTGGCCCCTTGCAGCGGAAGGGCTCCTACAAGGATAGGAGGAGAGCGGCCTTCATTCTCATGAGGGCAGACCCATCGGCGGAATCCAACCCCGACCAGGCTGAGATCATAAAGTGGGCGAGGGAAATCCTGCCTAACTTTCAGCCAGCAAAAGCGGGTGTGAGACTGGATCCGAAGAAGCCGACAGAAGTAGGCGACTCTGCCAAGGATAAAGCACAAAGTGCGAAGAGGCAGAGGTCGACGGACGGTGGAGCGCCCCTAGCAAAGAAAAAAAAGGTGCAGACGCAACAGAGTAACAGATCCTTCGCAGAGGTTACTAAGGGCAGGACCATCATTGGGGTCGTTGACAACGGCTCCAAAGATGGCCTGATTCCCAAGAAGCTTTGGCAGAGGGTGGTGAACGAGCTGCATGGGCGCTTCATGGAGGAGATGCTCAAGAACGGAGGACCTCCACCGAACTGCGAAGACGCAGGGTGGTACCAAGATAGCATCAAGGTGATAGCGTGCCAAGATGCGAGGTCTGTAAGCCTCTACAAGCGCATGATTGCGTCGCTTGGAGAGGTTTACCCAGGAGCCAGTCTGGAGGCGGTGGACTGGGACAAGATCCACCGCCAGCAAACCGAGGGCCCGCGTATGCCTGACAGAGAAGCCGGCGGACCCTGCTACCATACTGGCCATGCTAAAAATGTGCAATCCCACACTCCCTACGGCGGACTGGAGAGTCGCCAAGGTGGAGGAAGCAGTGGGACTAAGAAGGCAGGTCGTCCTCACTCTAAATGAGGAGACTGCTAGGATCCTGGAGGATGCTGGTAGCCGTATTAAGTACGGGTTCGAGCACGTAGCAGTGAGGATCTACAAGTCGGATGCGAAGAGTAAGCCAGGAGGCATCTTGGAGACTTGGAGACAGACGCAAAAGAGCTAGACTTGGGGGAACCGACCGAAGAGGTCCGCCCAGAAGGAATGTCAGACGTGGAGGAGGACATTCTGGAAGGGTACACCTCAGAGGAGAGTGACCTGGCAAGGGCCCTTGGGGGCGTCGGCATGGAGGAGGACTCACTGCTAGGCTCCGACACCGAGGCTGAGCATTCTCGCAAAAAAGAGCCTTAACATTTTCTTGCTACCAAATTTCAGCAATGAAGATCATGTAGCCGCATCGATAGAAGGCCAAGGCGGCCATCTAAGAATATGCTCCGCATATATGGGTCATGACCAAACAAGACCCCCACCGCACTCGCTACTTAGGCGGCTAGTGGAAGACAGCGAGAGGAGAAAAATCGACCTACTAATAGGATGCGATGCCAACGCTCATCATAGTCAGTGGGGAAGCACGGACACAAATGAGAGTGGTGAGTCAATCTTCGATTTTATCCTCAGCTCTAAGCTTCTAGTGGGTAACAGAGGTTCAGAACCCACCTTCGTCGTCAAGAACAGGAGAGAGGTTCTTGACATAACACTATTCTCGAACTCCCTGGCTGATGCAATCACCAGATGGAGAGTCCTAGACAAACACTCCTTTTCAGATCACCGCTACATTGAGGTAGTCGTAAATTTTGTAAACGTCACCAAGCAAGCAGTTCGAAACCCTAGGAAGGCAAACTGGGAGCTCTATAAAAAGATACTCGAGAGATCCCTAGGTGAACCACCTTCAGAGACTATCGAGTCCTACGAGGGCCTTAACGCCATGGTAGGGAAGCTTACTGCGACGAGCGCAAAAGCATACCATAGGGCCTGCCCCAAGAAAAGATTAGGTAGCAGCAGATCGAAGAAGCCTCCATGGTGGACCTCGTCGCTAGCCCCCTTTAAGAAAAATGCACGTAGGGCCTTTAACCACGCGCACCGTACCAACACAGACGACGCGTGGGAGGCCTATAAAGCTGAACTCAGGCGGTATAACAAAGAATTGCGTAAGGCAAAGAGGGTTGCCTGGGCCAATTTCTGCCCCAATATCCAGGAGACATCAGAGGCCGCCCGCCTAAGAAAGATTCTCTCTACTACAGCCCCCATCGTAGGCTATATTAAGAACACGGATGGGCAGTGGACAACCTCAAGCCAGGAATCCCTGGAGACCCATGTTAATGCACACTTCCCGGGTTGCTCATCGGAAGAAACAACCCAGGTGATGCATAGCCAGGGCCATCAGGGCCTACTCAACTACCTACTTAGTGACAGAAATCTTAAGTGGGCAATAGAAAGCTTTAAACCCTTCAAATCTCCGGGCCCACACGGTATTATACCGGCTCAGTTATCCAGGGCCGGTATTAACCTAAGGAAATGGATCAAGAAAATCTTCAGTACAGTCTTCACTACTGGTATGGTACCAAAGGCATGGCTGTGCACGAAGGTTGTATTCATACCCAAGGCGGGCAAACCATCCCACTGCACCCCTAAGGACTACAGACCTATAAGTCTTTCATCCTTCCTCCTTAAGACTATGGAAAGACTCCTGAGTCTCCATCTCCAACTAACCATTAACCCAAGGGACATCTCATGCTCTCAGCATGCTTACAAAAGGGGCCGATCAACAGAAACAGCCCTGCACGAAATCACTATGATCGCTGAGCGAGCGATCAACTTTAAGGAATACGCACTTGTTGCTTTCCTAGACATAGAAGGGGCCTTCAACAACATCTTGCCGTGCTCAATCATTGATGCACTGACGGGACTTGGAATAGACGACCGATCAATTGACCTAATACGGCAGATCCTGGTCAACAGGAGTGTCGACGCTACTCTTGGAGGTTCGACTATTCGAAGATACGTCAAGAGGGGCACCCCGCAAGGAGGTGTACTCTCACCACTACTCTGGAACGTGGCGGTTAATAGCCTACTACGATCCTTGGAGGGTGGCGGCTGTAAGATCATTGCGTACGCGGACGATGTTGCTATCGCCTTCGTAGGGAAATACCCGCAAACGCTATGCGACCTAATGACAGGGAAGCTCAAAGTTCAGTCGGCCTGGGCGCAAAGGAACGGGCTGGGAGTCAATCCGTCCAAGACAGAGCTCGTGCTGTTCACCAGGAAGTACAAGATACCAAATCTAAGGCTTCCGAAACTTCTAGGGGAATCACTAGTTCTTAGCGATAGTGCGAAGTACCTAGGCATCATTCTAGACAGGAAACTGGACTGGAAGCTAAACACCGCAGATAGGACTAAGAAAGCGGCAATAGCACTCTATACCTGCCGCAAAGCGGTAGGCCTGAAATGGGGAATGTCCCCCAAGATAGTCAGATGGTTATACACAGCGATCATCAGACCAATCTTATTCTATGGAGTTGTGGTCTGGTGGCCTGCCCTGGACAACTCCTTATGCAGGGACAGGTTCAGGAAGTCGCAGCGCATGGCGGAAGTCTGTATAACAGGCAGTCTACGCACTACGCCTAGCGACGCCCTAGATATCATCCTTGACCTACTACCAGTAGAACTGATGGGGGTAAAGATAGCCACACTGGCGGCAATAAGACTGCGAGAGGCGAATCTATGGAGCAGGAATAGTTTTGGTCATACCAGACTGAACCTACATTACTTCATGCCTGAGGGGGGCACGGACTACTGCGTGCCCATCGTCCAACCCACCAATAATTACAGAATCATTATCCCCTCGAGGGAGGAATGGGACGCCCGGACACCGGGACCGGAGGGCTCCATTCACATCTACACAGATGGATCAAAACTTAATGGCCAGGTGGGAGGCGGTTACTTTTGTGAACATTTGAGCCTAAAGGAGTCCTTCAGACTCCCTGACCACTGCAGTGTTTTCTGAAGTGTTTTCTGTTTTCTGGCTGAAGTAGTAGCCATTAGGGAAGCACTGGAATCCCCAGCACTAAGGGGCAATCGGGATACAATATGCATCTTCTCCGACAGTCAAGCAGCCAGTCAACTGCGCTGCAGACGAACTATCTAGGGCAGGGACTACCTACCCTCTCCTACCGCAGAAAGAATTAGTAGGCATACCCTTGGCTACTTGCAGGCTAAATTGCAGGGAGTTTTTTGACCTGGCAGCCAACAGGAAATGGGGAAACCTCCAGACCTGCATAACCTCTCGTCTAATCTGGCCGACACGCTCCAGAAAAGATCAGCGAGACTTATTGCTCTCACCAGACCAGACTGCAGCCTAGCGATTGGGGCAATAACTGGGCACTGACTGATAGGTGAACACGCGGCCAGGCATGCAGTCCCCCACAATGACTATTTCAGGAGCTGCAGGATTGAAGAGGAGGTAGAGCACTTCGGTGAAACCTTTGCCCTAGCGGTTGCACAAGGAGCCCTAGCGGCTCAAGTGGAAACCGGGGGGTCTTCTATGTCCCCCAAGCATCACCGCCCTAACGCCTTTCTTTCTTATATATTTTGGTTTCTTTTACATTTATCCTTCCCTTTGTTTCGCATAGCATTACGGGCTACACTTCTAAACGAGCGGAAATGGTTCCGCACGCTTTTACAAACATTTTGTCCTATATTATATGTACTATATGTTTGTATGTATAATTTATATAATATATATAAGTACAGGCATGCTCCGGTAATCTGAACGTTGTCTTCTGCGACAGCTGGTCGTCGCCAATTGGCTTCACTGACGCTTCACTGACGCTTCTTAGGCGAAAAAGGCGGTTTGCCCCTCGCTGTTGATCTGCTGCAGATGTCCGGGGCCTATTGGCTCAGGCGGGGCCGGTGCCGGTCTTCGCACTGGTCTTGGGCTTCAGGCGCAATTGCATGCCGCAGTGTAGATTGGTCCGGGCCAGTCAGCTGGGCACGTCTTTACAAGTGCCGGTATCTTTTATGTGAGTGAGTTGCAGCAATTGGTCGTCTCTCTGTGAGTTTTGTTTTTAAAAAATCAAACTCGGCCTACAATCGACCACGCCGGAGACGGTGTAAATAACAGCCACTTAATGTGTGCTATTATTTTGTTCACCTTATTTTGAACACCTCCGCGTCTTCCCATTGCGTGCACTCAACTCACTCAGTTATTTCTATTCTCCGTTTTCCTCGCATGTTGGTTGTGCTGTTGCTGGTTTTGCTGGAACATCATCTTATCGGTCATCCTGCGCAGGACACGTTTTCTTGTTAGACTACTTTTGTGCTAGCTGCTGCTGTTATTGTTGTTCATTGATTTGGTTGATTGATTATGCGTTCATTTTTTCTTCAGGTTCTTTTGAACCGAAGTCACGGTCGCCACTTAGAATTAAAAAGGATGTGACTTATCCAGTTTTATGGCTCTTATGGTTATGCCATGTAGAATTAAAAAGGATGTGACTTATCCAGTTCCGTGTCTTTATTCGAATGTATCATTGTTTTCTTACACTAAGGCTTGCTAGCTGCCGGCGCAGCGGCAGAGCAGCCGTTTTATATAGTTTATATATAAGTAGAGTTATAGTATGTAGAAACGGGCAGAGAGTCCTAGATTCTGGATCACAGATTACCATAATACCCAATCAACCATCCCACCCTATTCAAGCGCCAAGAAATATCTCACCTCAGTTGCGCCGATCCTGACCCGTTGTTGGACGCTGAAATCGTCTTCCAGCTTATGAGGCCACAACAGGCATATTTGGGAGAAGGACAGCCATTACTAAAAAATACCACGCTTGGATGGATTGTGATGGGGTCAGTGCGACCGGAATCAGCTCCTGATATCAAGGAAGAACAAGTCGTCTGTAATACGGCGGCTTGGCCACCGGGAGCTAGCGAGCCACGAAAGGGTATCGGTGAAATCGCATCGGAACATGGTTTGATTGCATGCATCGGCAAGGAGCAAATAGTAAAACCTGGAAGATTACATATTTCCCCACTCATGGCGGATCAACAAGGAGAGCCGCAGACGGATCCTGAACCACAAGCCCAAGTTTGGCAACTCACAACTGAAGAGCACAGAGTGCAAGGGCCAGTAAACAATGGAATTCAAGGAGTTGAACTCACCTCCAATTCTAAAGTATGTAGGGAGGAGACACATCACCCGGCATGGGTAACAGGCATCTCAGAAAGGGAGCAAGAAGCAAGGTCAAGTGAGGACCAAGGTCCTGTATGCGCACTGACCAACCAGAAAAAAGGTGTAGTACTACATGGGATGCCTAAGGAGAATGATTACGAGAGCGCGCAACAAGGCGAAGGAGACAACAGGCCGGATAAAAATATCGTTGGTATCTTATCAATGTTGGAGATCTCACCCACATGATGCAATTTTTTTTGGTATTAACATTAGATTTTTACACAATATTTTCAAGTGCAATGGTACACAATAAGCATAGTAGACGGCGCCAGAAGCGGAAATCAGCAGTATAAGCGGGAAGAATGAACGACTGGCCGAAGCAAGCAAAGCCAGCTAGCTAAGCCGAAATGCATGAACAAGCAATGCATAAACAAGCAACTTGAGTCAGCAGACTCAGAGGTGGGTGACACTGGCATTAACACGTTCATAACATTGACCTTTCCGAGACTTGGTTATGTATAATTTAGTATCTTATATAAGAATTGAATAAAGATAATTGCGAATACAGAGTAGATCGGTTCGTTACTCAGTGTCAAGGTACGGCACTTAAAACCAACGTACTTCTAGTGATCCTGTGTAAAACGGACCACAAGTAGGACTCTCTTAAAACTATCTACTTCGAGTGGCTCATGTGTAAACGGGCCACAATTAGAACTTTCGTCATGGAACCTACTTCGAGTGGCTTAGTAGCTGATAAGCTCCAACGGTACCACGGTTGAATTACGATAGAAGCATAGGTAATTTCGGAAGCGTGGGCCAAGGGTACAGAAGGTAGACTTTTAGTCGAAGATAAGCAGTCGATCGAGACACATTGAAATAAAGAATCATCAACTCTTTCTTATCGCCCAACTTTTTATGCACGTGCGAAAAGTCGCGAGTAACTTCCAACCACAACTGGCCGAGACTCCATCGAGTTTCCTCAAGCGGTTGCTCGCAGAATGCAGCTGCCCTTCGCCAGCGCTCGCGTGAAAGGAGTACAACCGGGATCCCGGATCTTTGCATCCTTGGAAGCCGCACCCACTACACTGGAACCGGCAAAAGATACTAATCGTCGCCCAGCTAGTTGTAACACCCCTATTGGGGGTCTATAGCAATGCTGAGCTAGTGCTCCTGCCAACAGCCAATGTACTCGTTCGTGGTCGATCTGGAGCCTTCTTGCCTTGCCGAGTTTTATTGGATTCCGGTTCACAAGTGCACCTCATCTCGTCTCGGCTGGCGAATGAACTTCAGCTTGGCCGTTCCAAATGCTCCACAACGGTGGCCGGTTTCGGCGGCGCCAGGTTTGAAACGGATGGAGCATCCGTTAATGTGTGCTTGAAATCCCGCCTTAGCACGTATTCAGTGGAAATTGAGGCTGTTGTAGCTTCACATATAACGGACTATCAGCCTAGCCAGGACATAGATGCTTCGCGCTGGAAGATTCCTGGCAATATGGATCTAGCTGACCCCAACTTCCACAAAACGCAGCGAGTGGACCTGTTGATTGGAGCCAGCTTATTCTTTGACCTATTGTCGGCTGGCCAAATCCGATTAGGTCACGGGCTCCCCATTGCTCAGAATACTCGATTTGGCTGGGTGTTTTCTGGACGCGGTGAACTATCACGGGATGTGTCGGCGCTCTATGCTAGGGAAGACAACCCACGGAAAAACCACTGCAATGATGTGACTGCTGCCCCTTCCAACAGTGTTATTGAAGGCCCACCCTTCAATGTGGGGAGGATGTTGGGCCAAGCAGCCACCAAAAAATGAATTTAAAATAATCAAAAATTGCTAGGCTGCAGCTGTTGTTATCAGCATGCATTCTTCTCTGTTTTGTCTCCCAGTTTCACATGCGCTTTATTGTTATTTGTAGCGTATGCACTTTGGGAGCTTTGGTGGAGCTTCTGCGCAAGCTCTTAGGTTTTAGGCACTTGTTTTTTGAATATTATTGAATAATATATTGAATATTAAAATTGAACCTTGTCTTGTTAATTCGGCCGCTATCAAAACGCTGATAGCTCAACATTGGTGACCCCGGCGTGATTTCATCCCGGTTGATTATTGTGATCAGCATTAAAAGTCCCAAGAAAACGCCCTTGTTCTTGTTGTTACAAGAGAAGAGCAGAGGTGACCTGCCAGGAGATGGAGGCGCTACTTCATAAGGTGAAGGCTGCGGCGCGGACTGAGGATTCTTCCATTATGGCGCTGGAGTCAGTGGAGAAGCGTTTGCGTGAGCGGTTTACCGCGCTTCAAGAAGAGTTGGAGGAGCTTAATTTTAGCGAGATCGGGAGTGATCTGTATTGGAGATTCTCGCAGCTGGCGACTGATGTGCAAGTGGAAATTCAGGTGGAGGTTGCCAAGCGCTCCATGAGAATCGCTGCCCACTCCACACTTCTCGACGGTGCCAGTGTATCGCCAATGCCATACAAGCCAGCCCCCTCCTTGCCACCGTTGCCGATGCCAACATTCAGCGGCGGCTATGCCGAGTGGCCGGATTTCTGCGCCCTTTTTAAGACCACGATTGACAGCCATCCCCACCTAACGAAAACGGAGAAGCTCCGGTGGCTCATTTCATGCCTGCGCGAGTCAGCCTTGGATACGGTGAGAGCTCTGGAAATTACTGACGCGAACTACGATGTGGCCCTTGACCTATTGCGCAATCGTTTTAGTAATCGGCGTTTAATATTTCAGTCTCACATTAATGAGATCCTGCAGCTTCGTGTGGTCGAGTCAGGGTCTGTTGCTACTTTGCGGGAGCTATCGGATCGGTTCAATAGGCATATGCGTGCTCTTATGGGTTCCGGATCAGCTGCCGAGATCCAAGGATGTTTGCTTATCCAGATTATGTTGCAGAAGTTGGATCCTGCCACAAAGGCCAAGTGGAAAGACACTCTCGCCGGAAGCAACGACAGCCTTCCGTCTTGGGAGTCCATGGCACGATTCTTGGAGTACAGGTGCCGGACTCATGAATGCGTAGACTTTTCTTTGGCGGCTTATCCACCAGCTAACCAAGTGGGCCGAGGTAGATCTTCGAATAACCGATCTTCGTGCATGGTTATTAACGCCCGTCCTGCTCTATGCGCCCTGTGTGGTATTTCGGTGCACGAGCTTCCTTCTTGTTCAAAGTTGCGGCGTCTGGCTCGCTGTTTTGTTTGTCTGGAGGATGGCCATCTCACTCGCTTCCCGCTGCTCGACGTGCAAGCATCGTCATCATATTTTGTTGCACCCTCGCGGGAAGATTTCACCTGCACGAGTCTCCCGTCCCATCGGTTCTGTTTCTGTTGCGAACCCATCCCGCTCAATCAACCCTGTTATGAACCAGGATCGCAATGCTGAGCTAGTGCTCCTGCCAACAGCCAATGTACTCGTTCGTGGTCGATCTGGAGCCTTCTTGCCTTGCCGAGTTTTATTGGATTCCGGTTCACAAGTGCACCTCATCTCGTGTCGGCTGGCGAATGAACTTCAGCTTGGCCGTTCCAAATGCTCCACAACGGTGGCCGGTTTCGGCGGCGCTGGGTTTGAAACGGATGGAGCATCCGTTAATGTGTGCTTGAAGTCCCGCCTTAGCACGTATTCAGTGGAAATTGAGGCTGTTGTAGCTTCACATATAACGGACTATCAACCTAGCCAGGACATAGATGCTTCGCGCTGGAAGATTCCTGGCAATACGGATCTAGCTGACCCTATCTTCACCAAAACGCAGCGAGTGGACCTGTTGATTGGAGCCAGCTTATTCTTTGACCTATTGTCGGCTGGTCAAATCCAATTAGGTCACGGGCTCCCCATCGCCCAGAATACTCGATTTGGCTGGGTGATTTCTGGACGCGGTGAACTACCACGGAATAACCACTGGAATGATGTGACTGCTGCCCCTTCCAACAGTGTTATTGAAGGCCCACCCTTCAATGGGGGGAGGATATTGGGCCAAGCAGCCACCAAAAAGTGCATTTAAAATAATCATAAAATGCTTAGCTGCATCTGTTGTTGTCAGCGTGTATTCTTCTCTGTTTTGTCTCCCAGTTTCGCATGCGCTTTATTGGTATTTGTAGCGCATGCACTTTGGGAGCTTTGGTTGAGCTTCTGCGCAAGCTCTTAGGTTTTTATGCACTTGTAATTCGGCATTGTTTTGGTTCGGCCGCGGAATTTGTTTTGGGGTTAAATTGAACCACAATAAATTGAATTATAAAATTGAACCTTGTCTATTAATTCGGCTGCTATCAAAACGCTGATAGCTCAACAGTTATTTTCAAACGGATGGTTCTTGCATGTACCCATAGAAACAAAAAATCAGCTGTTTTTGTTTATTCTCACTCCACAAAAACCATCCAACAGAAGGGTATGGAACACCATCCGCTTGCAGAACTACAACAACTTAAAATCAATCGACTGAAATATACCCTGTTTCTACCTTAATATATAGATTTTAATTCATTCGTTGACATATATGTATATATGAAAAACATTTTACAGTTACCACTTTATCGTATTCCATAAAAAATATAAAATATAAGCTTAAATTAAAATATAAAACATATTATTTTCATCATTAGCGTATAATGTATACCCAAAATTTCTTAGGGTTAGTTACAAGTTACAAAAATCAAAAAAAAAAAAAGCTTATTAAAGACAATATAGAAATTCCAACACCAGTCCCTGTGCAGTCTCCTTTTCATGTAAACTCTATTCATAACTGTAATACAATTGAGAAAAAATGTTAACCGAATAGCTTTGGAATAATTAGCCCTTTTTTTATCCTACTAGCAAAGGCAGGCTCTTACATTGACCTCGAAAGAAAGCTTATAATCGTCAATGGGGGGCTCTGAGGCAATTCAGTTTCACAGGTGCGCGGAAGTTAATTTAACGAACGT
Organism: Drosophila ananassae; assembly: GCF_017639315.1. Lineage (NCBI taxonomy): Eukaryota > Metazoa > Arthropoda > Insecta > Diptera > Drosophilidae > Drosophila > Drosophila ananassae. The sequence continues at coordinate 19,717,600 of NC_057929.1, read as the reverse complement.
CAATGACATAATTTCCCACATGCGGAGTTTAAGCACTCAAAACATTTAACCTTAACTCTTAACTCGCAGAAGTTGATAGAGAAAAGATAAGATAGAGAAAATACCCACACGTGTAGGTGAGATGTTACACATTTATATTTTCGCAACAGCCGGGAAAATTTTGCTTACGGCAGTTGAAAAAAGCCGGCTTTTGTTTCTGCTACGATCTTTGCTGGAAGGGCAATACGGAATATATGTGGTTAGCGTTGCTTAGCAATTCAAACGGGCAGATGATATTGTCCAATTATTTCTCCAAACAGCCCTTGAATATAATAGAACGTATCACCCTGTAACTAAGAAAAAACCAATTGAAGCTGATTATGCCAGCCTTGACCTCGCTCCGGACATAATTCGAAAACTTACGAAAGCACAGCAGGAGCAGCTGTGTAGAATAGGAATAATAGGGTTTTTGAGGTAGGCGACATGATTCTTGTAAAATCCAACAGACGTTTAGGAGACAAAACTACCTCACTATACGTAGAGAACGTAGTCGAAGATCTGGGGACCACGGTTCTTGTAAAAGGAAGGGTGGTTCACAAGGACAATATAAAATAGAGCTCTAAGTTATATAGACGCGAGACTAGACACTTCTTTCGAGACTAGACACTTCTTTCGAGACTAGACTTGTTGATAAATTTTAAGATTGCCTTAGCCATTGTAAAATAAGAACTTAAAGTATAAAATTATTTGAACACTTAGAGGCGAGAAAAATAATGTTTAATATCATCGAATTCGAATCGAATCAGAAATATGCTTGTAAAATACATAAAGATATCAGAAACTGCATGATTATATTGTGACATTATATGTTTTCCTTCAAATTACACGCCACAGTTTTTCGCAATTTTCACGCTGAAGGGAAAAGACATCTATTTTTTGTAATGTTCGCGATGAATTGGTTTCTACAAATCGTATCAAAACAAAAAGTTCTCAGAGCTATAAATTTTAAATATACCTAGTTCTGGTGAAATCGAATGATCATGAAATATTTCGTTGCTCAATGCAGCTTGATAGTTTAGCACAGTCGAATCTTCCTTTTGCAATGACCCTCTGGCTGCATTATTTACCAAAAAAAGCAAGCGAAGCCTGCACCCCATATGTACTCCCAACATCATAAAATGAAAAAAAACAAGAAAGGAAAGCTAACTTCGGGCGGAGCCGAAGTTGATATACCCTTGCAGTTCAGTCGCAGTCCGCTAGGTGGCGCCACCCATCTTATTTTATTAGATATATAGCGGATCGTTTATAGTCGGCCGATCCTTATGAAAATTGGCAGATCAGATTGTTTTCCCCAAAATAGAATCTGTACCAAATCCCATCTTTCTAACTTAAAAAACACCAAAGTTATGCCAATTTCGATCGTTCTATGACAGCTATAGGATATAGTCGGCCGATCCTTATGAAATTTTGTACATAAGATATTTTGGTCAAATATAACATGTGTAGAAACTCCCAACCCTCTAACTTAAAAAACACCAAAGTTATGGCATTTCCGATCAATCAGTTATATGGCAGCTATAGGATATAGTCGACCTATCCCGGCCGTTCCGACTTATATACAGCCTGCAAAGGAAAGAAGGGTGTGTGCAAAGTTTCAACTCGATAGCTTTAAAACTGAGAGACTAGTTTGCGTAGAAACAGACAGACGGACAGACGGACAGACGGACATGCTCATATCGACTCAGGAGGTGATCCTGATCAAGAATATATATACTTTATAGGGTCGGAGATGTCTCCTTCACTGCGTTGCACACTTTTGACCAAAATTATAATACCCTCTGCAAGGGTATAATGAGGATCGGCCTAACAATGGGCCAAGACTGGCCGCCGATTAGGACGCATCGGCCGAGCGTCGGAATACATGAAGGTTAAAAATTTATGTGTCACTGATCCGGCTCAGTGTAAAATGACACCACTCGGTGTCAGGACTGCGCTTACTACAAGAGTTTAAATAAAGAAATCTTGCCGGACATAGTTGAACTACACATTTAAAAATTTCTTTGGACCATTCTCTTTTTCGCATTTGGTCATCTTAGACGAGACCTCTTTTCTGTACAAAGAGTCCTAGGGAATAGCCAAGGACGTCCGTATTTAAAAGAAGGGAGTAGTTAACAATTATAGTTATTTTATTATAGACAAGCAACCACAACTGGACGAGACTCCGTCGAGTCTCCTGAAACGGTTGAACGCAGACTGCTGCATAATTCAATATATGGTAAAATTTGATAAATTTCTTTTCTTAGGTGTACCGCGGAAACTTTGGGTAATAAAACCTATGTTTGTTCTGGACTTTGGTTCAGGGGACCCTAAAGGAAATTGACGGCCTGTGTAATCGGACCGGAAAGACCGATCTGTATTTTTGAGGTGCAAACCGACGCGAATTTAAGATTATTTTATAACAAACATCGGGTCCTACGGTCCGCCAATGGCCTCATCCCATTGGCGGCCGTGGTTCCCCTTGACGCTTTCCTTGACTCTCTGCGGTATGACACTGTAGATATCCGACGCAGTCGGATAGGTTGCGTTTGCCAACCCGAAGGGCATTACTACGAAATGGTACAACGGACGTCCCGGGACCATAAAAGCCAAGGAACTAGAGGAAGAATACAGAATTTGAATCCCCAAAGCGTGTGAAGCCAAGGCAGTTGCTCGAGGCAGAGAAAGATAGGTTCCCGGATGTCCTGGTGTCTTCGTTTTCAAAAGAACGGAGTGCAGAAGCACGGCAGAGTTAGAGGAGAACTCCTGGAAATTGCGGCTAAATTCGGCACTGATAGCCTGTCCTTTAATCCCCCCCAATAAGCTCCTGCGTTTGCCGCCGTCGGAAAGGGTCGCGTTGATCAGGGACGCGGTAAGAAGAAACGTACACGGGGCGCATGAAACAAGGGCCATAAGCTATAATAGGAAAACGCGGATGGTTTGGTTTCGATCTGGCCAGGAAGTCTCCCGAAGAAATTTTGTCATAAGCGATTTTGGAAAGAATTTTAATGCCAAGTTCGCACGGAAGTTCTTAAAATGCAGAATCCGAAGGGGACCACATGTATGAGGTTGAAAATCGGAATTTCACATAAAGGACGACCAACGAGGATGTGCCTGAAAGAGAAGGAAAAGCATGAATCAGGCACCTAGCCGATAAGGTGGTACTTGCGGGACGGGAAGACGCCGTCAGATGGATGGAACCAAGCGTGGTGGCGGCGTCAAGAGTCAGAAACAAGGAGTAGATAGGGCTGAAGATCGGGTCCAGATTGGCCTCCTGAGTATGGGTCTGATCCAATGAAGAAGAGGGGATTGTCCATTTTTCCCATCATCATTTGACGCTCAAAATCGTAAAATGCTAAAGAGGGTTTTGTGGCCGAAAATCCAGCCCAAGGAGCAGTAAAGGATAAATTGAAAACCCAGCTTTGGAAGCAAAGTTATAGGATGAAGAAATTTAGATTTATTTTAATACGTATTTGTTTATCTGAAATGTTTGAATAGAAGCAAAGGGTACATAAACCGATTGCTGGGTTGTTGCCGCAACTTGCACTTGAACAAATTGGACATGGAGAAATTACTGAGTTCAGAGTAGATTTGTCTGAGACTGATTTTATTCATATAAAGGTTCAATATTTATAGCTAATTCGATACATAGATATTGCTTAAGTGGTAAATTAATGGAATATAGCAAAAAATATAAAAATGATAAATTAACAATTTTAAAAAGTGTAATTCTGCAATATTTTGTCGGTTGCATGAACTTGTAATGTCAGCAGTCCTTGCTGCTTTTCAGTTTGTTGTTTCTGTAGTGTTTGGTCTTTTTTAATGTTCATCGTTTTATGTAGGTTTTTTGACCTAATATTTTCTTTATTATATATTTATTGTACTTGTGTCTTTGTTATGTGTAAATCGTGTTCTTGTGACCTAAATATTAAATGCTTATGACTTAACATTCTCCCGGCCGTTGAACAGGTGTTCAACCGTCGTCCAGCTCTATAGTAAATTGTCTTGGGGTAGGTTCGGGAATTGAACTTCTTGTAGTCCCTCTAAGCTTTGGCGCCCAAATCGACCGTCTGTGTCGCATGATGAGAATGCCTATCAGTATCAGTATGATGACGGAAATGGCAAATGCTGTGTATGACATAGTTGTCTGGTGGTCCAGTTGGTATGGTGCATCTTTTCTTTGTAGATCGGCTAACCGATGTTGTAGGATCTCTAATTCTGTGTCGTCTATACTTGGTGATTGGGCCCTTAACCCGAATTCTGATGGTTCCTCTATGGGCTTTAGGGGCTCGGAGATATTTCCGAATCGACTGAACGAAGTTTGTACTTCAGTGGTCATAGTGCCGAATGTGGTCAAACTTATATTGAAATTGCGTGCTGTGCAACCAATGGGCAATTTCAGTATACCAGTCGCCTTTATGTTGACTGTTGATGAAACTCCACTGCATACTGCCTGAAGTTCCATGGAGTCCTTGGTCGCGAAGATCCATTGGTTAGATTGGTGAGTTTTTAACCACACCATGCTAGAGTGCACAGGATTTCTGTGACATTCTGTTCCAGTCTTGTTATTAAATAACTGGAATTCGCATCTACTGTCAACATTGTATGCCGTTAAGTGATTGACCAAAGTTATGGCATTTCCGATCAATCAGTTATATGGCAGCTATAGGATATAGTCGACCGATCCCGGCCGTTCCGACTTATATACAGCCTGCAAAGGAAAGAAGGGTGTGTGCAAAGTTTCAACTCGATAGCTTTAAAACTGAGAGACTAGTTTGCGTAGAAACAGACAGACGGACAGACGGACAGACGGACATGCTCATATCGACTCAGGAGGTGATCCTGATCAAGAATATATATACTTTATAGGGTCGGAGATGTCTCCTTCACTGCGTTGCACACTTTTGACCAAAATTATAATACCCTCTGCAAGGGTATAATGAGGATCGGCCTAACAATGGGCCAAGACTGGCCGCCGATTAGGACGCATCGGCCGAGCGTCGGAATACATGAAGGTTAAAAATTTATGTGTCACTGATCCGGCTCAGTGTAAAATGACACCACTCGGTGTCAGGACTGCGCTTACTACAAGAGTTTAAATAAAGAAATCTTGCCGGACATAGTTGAACTACACATTTAAAAATTTCTTTGGACCATTCTCTTTTTCGCATTTGGTCATCTTAGACGAGACCTCTTTTCTGTACAAAGAGTCCTAGGGAATAGCCAAGGACGTCCGTATTTAAAAGAAGGGAGTAGTTAACAATTATAGTTATTTTATTATAGACAAGCAACCACAACTGGACGAGACTCCGTCGAGTCTCCTGAAACGGTTGAACGCAGACTGCTGCATAATTCAATATATGGTAAAATTTGATAAATTTCTTTTCTTAGGTGTACCGCGGAAACTTTGGGTAATAAAACCTATGTTTGTTCTGGACTTTGGTTCAGGGGACCCTAAAGGAAATTGACGGCCTGTGTAATCGGACCGGAAAGACCGATCTGTATTTTTGAGGTGCAAACCGACGCGAATTTAAGATTATTTTATAACAAACATCGGGTCCTACGGTCCGCCAATGGCCTCATCCCATTGGCGGCCGTGGTTCCCCTTGACGCTTTCCTTGACTCTCTGCGGTATGACACTGTAGATATCCGACGCAGTCGGATAGGTTGCGTTTGCCAACCCGAAGGGCATTACTACGAAATGGTACAACGGACGTCCCGGGACCATAAAAGCCAAGGAACTAGAGGAAGAATACAGAATTTGAATCCCCAAAGCGTGTGAAGCCAAGGCAGTTGCTCGAGGCAGAGAAAGATAGGTTCCCGGATGTCCTGGTGTCTTCGTTTTCAAAAGAACGGAGTGCAGAAGCACGGCAGAGTTAGAGGAGAACTCCTGGAAATTGCGGCTAAATTCGGCACTGATAGCCTGTCCTTTAATCCCCCCCAATAAGCTCCTGCGTTTGCCGCCGTCGGAAAGGGTCGCGTTGATCAGGGACGCGGTAAGAAGAAACGTACACGGGGCGCATGAAACAAGGGCCATAAGCTATAATAGGAAAACGCGGATGGTTTGGTTTCGATCTGGCCAGGAAGTCTTCCGAAGAAATTTTGTCATAAGCGATTTTGGAAAGAATTTTAATGCCAAGTTCGCACGGAAGTTCTTAAAATGCAGAATCCGAAGGGGACCACATGTATGAGGTTGAAAATCGGAATTTCACATAAAGGACGACCAACGAGGATGTGCCTGAAAGAGAAGGAAAAGCATGAATCAGGCACCTAGCCGATAAGGTGGTACTTGCGGGACGGGAAGACGCCGTCAGATGGATGGAACCAAGCGTGGTGGCGGCGTCAAGAGTCAGAAACAAGGAGTAGATAGGGCTGAAGATCGGGTCCAGATTGGCCTCCTGAGTATGGGTCTGATCCAATGAAGAAGAGGGGATTGTCCATTTTTCCCATCATCATTTGACGCTCAAAATCGTAAAATGCTAAAGAGGGTTTTGTGGCCGAAAATCCAGCCCAAGGAGCAGTAAAGGATAAATTGAAAACCCAGCTTTGGAAGCAAAGTTATAGGATGAAGAAATTTAGATTTATTTTAATACGTATTTGTTTATCTGAAATGTTTGAATAGAAGCAAAGGGTACATAAACCGATTGCTGGGTTGTTGCCGCAACTTGCACTTGAACAAATTGGACATGGAGAAATTACTGAGTTCAGAGTAGATTTGTCTGAGACTGATTTTATTCATATAAAGGTTCAATATTTATAGCTAATTCGATACATAGATATTGCTTAAGTGGTAAATTAATGGAATATAGCAAAAAATATAAAAATGATAAATTAACAATTTTAAAAAGTGTAATTCTGCAATATTTTGTCGGTTGCATGAACTTGTAATGTCAGCAGTCCTTGCTGCTTTTCAGTTTGTTGTTTCTGTAGTGTTTGGTCTTTTTTAATGTTCATCGTTTTATGTAGGTTTTTTGACCTAATATTTTCTTTATTATATATTTATTGTACTTGTGTCTTTGTTATGTGTAAATCGTGTTCTTGTGACCTAAATATTAAATGCTTATGACTTAACATTCTCCCGGCCGTTGAACAGGTGTTCAACCGTCGTCCAGCTCTATAGTAAATTGTCTTGGGGTAGGTTCGGGAATTGAACTTCTTGTAGTCCCTCTAAGCTTTGGCGCCCAAATCGACCGTCTGTGTCGCATGATGAGAATGCCTATCAGTATCAGTATGATGACGGAAATGGCAAATGCTGTGTATGACATAGTTGTCTGGTGGTCCAGTTGGTATGGTGCATCTTTTCTTTGTAGATCGGCTAACCGATGTTGTAGGATCTCTAATTCTGTGTCGTCTATACTTGGTGATTGGGCCCTTAACCCGAATTCTGATGGTTCCTCTATGGGCTTTAGGGGCTCGGAGATATTTCCGAATCGACTGAACGAAGTTTGTACTTCAGTGGTCATAGTGCCGAATGTGGTCAAACTTATATTGAAATTGCGTGCTGTGCAACCAATGGGCAATTTCAGTATACCAGTCGCCTTTATGTTGACTGTTGATGAAACTCCACTGCATACTGCCTGAAGTTCCATGGAGTCCTTGGTCGCGAAGATCCATTGGTTAGATTGGTGAGTTTTTAACCACACCATGCTAGAGTGCACAGGATTTCTGTGACATTCTGTTCCAGTCTTGTTATTAAATAACTGGAATTCGCATCTACTGTCAACATTGTATGCCGTTAAGTGATTGAAACAAATATGCTGGTCAATTTTTATAGAAGTGCATCTTTTGAATTCGTCTTCACTAAACCCAATAAAGCGATCTCTATGGGCATTGACAGCTATGATCGGTGTCTGAAGATTGTACAGCGTCCAACCTTTCGATTCCCATATTGGAATGGGCACGATGCTGAAGACATCCAATAATTCTGACAACACCAATGGTATTGTGATTCGAAAAATGGCGTGAGTATCAGTCGTACTGCCTTGCGCATACATTATTTTGTATAGCTGAACAACATCCGTTGTGGCTACTGGCAAGATCTGGTCGGGTGGTAAATGATCCCGCATTTGGTCGAGCTGGTCTCGTAACTGTGTAGGTGATATTAAAATTGGACTGATTGTTTTGTGGCGAGCATCAGTCAATACATTAGTTATCTCACTCTGCATTCGCTGTAAACCATTTGCAAGTAGATTCAATTGTGTCGTGAGGATCATAAACGCTTGCTCTAAATGTGCGCCTTGGTACTGTCCTCGTTGCTTATTTATGAGGGTCATCTGCTGTTCCAAAGATCGTAAGCGGTTGTTGGTAGCCAACCTTCCCTTTCGCACCAAATTAATGGTGGAGTCAACAATGGACGTCTGGTTCTGAAGCAGCTGTAGGAGGAAGTTCTCATTACCCTTCACCTTAGTGATAGTTTTGACCATCTCTTCTGCGTATGTGGAATCGAGTACACCGAATAATGAATTGGCCATAGTTCCAACAACATTAAACGGTGATCTACGTTGCCGAGAGTGATGCATCAGGTTATTTCCTGCCTCAAGTTCTGCAATTATATGTTTAAAATGTTCTAGGATGGAACTGCATGCTGCTACGTTGGTCAATTCCTGGCATTTGTGTGCGAGTTCCGTTACTCCACCTGAAAGTACCTTCATATCATTCCAGTAGGGATCCAAGTCGTAGTATACTATCATCGTCCATTCTGACACTACCATTCTCGTGGTTCCCAACCGTTCGTAGAATATTCCTGGCTTATTACTGAACTCCGTTACCTTAATTGGCGTTGCCATGGCTAGTGGAAGTAACAACATAAGCGCTAGAATCACAGGCATTGATGAGAGTGTTTCCTTTTTGCGTTGTACAGGCGGCTCATCAGACTGGTCCGCCTTGAGGGTGTCGTCTAATGGGTGCTTGTTGTTGATTTCTTCTGGGAACAATGGCGCTAGCCGAGTCACTGGTCTCTTGAATACTCCAGATGACGTTTTGATATCCACTACCCGAACGAGGTTGTCCGGTCCGGGATATGTTTTGAGAACTCTTCCCATAGGCCAGCTCATTACAGGCACGTTGTCCTCTTTTATAAGGACTAACAATCCCTCTTTAATATTCGGAGATGCATGCTTCCATTTGTGTCGATTCTGAAGTTCTTGCAGGTACTCACATGACCATTGTTTCCAAAAGGCGTGCTTCAGTCGTGATACCAGTTCCCATCTTTTTACTAATGGTTTGCCGCCCGGAATGATGTTGGTATCAGGAGGAGCAGTTAGTGGTTCTCCAATCAGGAAGTGTCCTGGCGTTAAAGCTGATTCGTCAGTGGGGTCTGATGACATGGGAGTAATCGGCCGTGAATTGAGGATCGCTTCAACTTCAACGACCACAGTGTTGAGTTCTTCAAACGTCAAAGACGCCGTGGCTGTAATTGATACTAGCAGCCGTTTTGCGGATTTCACCGCAGCTTCCCATAGGCCACCGAAGGATGGTGCTCGTGGGGGAATGAATTTGAAGTTTATTTCTCTTTTGTTGCAATGCTGAACTATGGAGTCCTGCGCATTGGTTGAGAAGATGCTGGTTTCGAGCTCTTTTAATTTATTGTTGGCTCCAATAAAATTTGTTGCATTATCGCAATGGATTGTCTGGCACTTCCCTCGACGTCCAAGAAACCGGCGGAGAGCGGCCAAAAAGGCGTCTGTTGTGAGGTCGCTTACCAACTCCAAATGAATTGCTTTCGTGGCGAAGCAACAGAACACTGCGATATAGGCCTTGTCGGGACGTTTTCCTCGAACCTTGTGATGAATCCATATGGGGCCGCAGTAATCTACTCCAGAGTTAAAGAAGGGCCGAGCCTGTGTGACTCTCTCGCTCGGTAGATTTCCCATGATTTGACTCATTAATTTGGGCTTGACTCTGGTACATCGCACGCAGTTATGTAGAATGCTTCTTGCCATTGTTTTGTCATTGATGATCCAATACTGTTGCCTAGCAATGGCGCGCAAGGCTTGGGCACCGCAATGCATGTTGGTCTCATGTAGTTCTCTTAAGATCATTTTTACAATTGTGTCATTGTAGGGGAGCAGAACTGGATGTTTTGCGTCTTCGGATAGGTTTGAATGTTCGAGTCTGCCTCCTACTCGAATTAACCCATCAGATCCAACGATGGGAGCCAATGATACAAGAGAACTCTTTTTGTCCACTGTTTTGTACCGTTTGAGCTGGTTACGCTCTGCGTTAAATTCGATTTGCTGAATCGTGCGCAGGATAATAATGCGTGCCTGGCTTAGCTCCTCCAGACATAGCGCCTTCGTTGGCGCTCTATTAGACTTATAACAGAACCGCAGCATGTACGCAACAATTCGTTGTAATTTGTAGAAGGAGTTACTGTGCCTACAGTTGTATATCTCCCCTCTGAATATGTCTTTAGCGGCCGCCATGCTGGCGAATTTCGTTTTTTGTTCTAAGTTCGTCGAAATAATGGCTGGCATCTTTGTCCAGCTTTCCTTTGATCCATATAGGAACAGGGGTCCATAAAACCACATACTGTTGCTCGAGAGTTTGCTAGCTGTTGTTCCTCTGGACAAGACGTCGGCTGCATTGTTGGCGGATGATACGTGACGCCATTGACACTGCTCCGTCACTTCTTGAATTTTAGCTATCCGATTTGCCACAAACGTATGGTAAGTGGAAGCTGTTGCATTGATCCACCCTAACACGACGGATGAATCAGTCCAAAAGAACCCCGCAACCGTGTCTAGCGACAAGCGTAAATCTTGTCTGACTCTGTGCGTTAGTTCTGCGCCTAGGACTGCTGCGCACAACTCTAGTCTGGGCAAGGATTGCTTTGCTGTGGGTGCTACTCTGGACTTGGAACATAGCAGTCTCACCGAGGTTTGCTTATTTTTATACGTTGCTCGGACGTATATTGCTGCGCCATAGGCCTTTTCTGAGGCGTCCACAAAAGTGTGTAGTTCTTGCGTGACTGGAACCTTTCCGTCAAATATGTGTCTTGGAATTTGCAATTTATTTAGACTTTGCAGGTCAGAACGATATGTTTTCCAGTCTGACTGAAGTTCTAAAGGCAATTCATCATCCCAAGCCATTTTTGATTCCCAGAGGTGTTGCATGAATATCTTTGCCTTTACGACCACTGGCGCAAACAAACCTAATGGGTCAAAGATTTGTGACAACTCAGAGCACACCACTCGCTTTGTGATGACCAGCGCTTCGCTTTGCTGCGTTCGTCCGCAAAGTTTGTCTTTATTGGGCATCCATATGAGACCGAGTGTTTTAACACTGTATTGGTCCAAGGTTTCACCCAACTTAACATCGCTCACAGTATCCTCTTTTGGTATTCCTTGTAGTAGTTCTGCATTATTTGAACACCACTTTCGTAATTTGAAACCGTGTGGTAGCAATATTTTATTCAATTCACTTTGGATTTGAACTGCTTCTGCCACTGAGTCAGCACCTGTCAAGCAATCGTCTACGTAAAAATCATTTTCAAGCGCCGCAGACCCCAATGGGTAGTTGTCCCGTGACCGGATTGCTAAATGATTTAGGCATTTCGTGGCTAAAAACGGAGCTGTTTTGGTTCCATACGTGACGGTTTTAAGTCTATAGTACTTAAGATCCTCGGATGGATCATTTCTCCAGACTATAAGCTGATGGAACTGATTATCTGGATTGATCCATACTTGCCGGTACATTTTTTCTATGTCCGCCGCGAACACATACTTGTGTATTCTGAAGCGTAGTAGTATGGCCATTAGCTCGCTCTGAACAGTGGGTCCTGTATGTAATATGTCGTTTAAAGATTTCCCACTTGATGTTTTGCATGAAGCATCGAACACCACTCGTAGCTTTGTGCTGCTGCTGTCAGGCTTCAGAACACAGTGATGTGGTATGAAGTAGTGATTGTTGGGTACATGTGTTGTTGGAACAAACTTCATATGTTCCAAGGCTTCATATTCTTTCATGAACTCAGAATAACCTTTCCGAACATCACCGGTTAATCGTCGCTCTAATGCTAAAAACCTTTTGATCGCAATTTCTTTCGACTCCCCCAGGGCTGAAGGGTGCTCGGCGAACGGCAATTTCACAATAAATCGTCCGTCTTCTGCTCTCTTCAGAGTTTCTAAAGTGTTTCTCACAATGTGCCTCTGACGGAGATCGATGTTTCGTCTGGTTTTCCAAATTATCTAGCTTCCAAAACCTTTCAATCCGTGCGTCAGTTTCTTCACCGACACCGACACCACAGGCTATGGCTGATTGAGTTTTAGATTTAACTCTGCCTGCTACAATCCATCCGAGTTTCGTGTTTTGTAGCATGGCACCATCTCTTCCGACCTTCTGCTGATTTGGAAGGAGAAGCGAGTAATAGTGCTCGGTGCCGATTAGTAGATCTATCCTTCCAGGTTTATCAAACTGGGGATCCGCTAATGGACACTCATTGGGTATCTTTAACGCACAATGTGTTAGTGGTTGAGCTGGTTGGTCAGCTGTGGGGAAGCACAAACGCTTCTATGCGCTGGCTGAAATCCCCGTGAAGAGAGCTAACGAGAATAGTTACTCTTGCTCTGCTCATTCTTGGTTGTCCTCCAATGCCTTCGATCCGGAGCTTTGTATCGTGGCGCTTTAGTGACAACATTGATGCTAATCGTTCAGTGATCAAATTAATCTGGGATCCTGAATCTAGCAGGGCACGAAATTTCGCTACTTGCCCGTTCTCTGTCTGGACCGCTACCTTTGCTGTTGCAAGAAGATTGTAATTCTTGTAAGCCGCGGCACCGACAGTTGGGGAATGAAGGTTTGTGACCTCCAGGTGCAACAGGGTGTGGTGTTTTTTGTCGCACTTGAAACAACTTCTTCCTTTACATTCCTTTGATTTGTGGTCGGTTTTGAAACAGTTGACACACATTTTTTGTTTTTGTACCCAATTCAATCTTTCGGATGCTGTTTTTTGCGCAGAACTCCTCACATTTATATAACGCGTGATTTGGAGCCTTGCAATAGTAGCATAATGACTGTTTATCTGACGTGCTGGACGCACACGCTAGATTTTTCGGCTCTCTTTTAAATGCTGCCGTTGGCTTTCCTGAGCTCAAGACCCTGATTCTTTGCTCTAAGAATTCCAGCATTACTTGTAGCGGCTGGATCTCTACTGAATTACCAACTGTCTGCTCAAATAGACTTCTATTAGTCATGTCAAGCTTGTCGGTCAGCAACACCACCAAAAATGCATCCCATGTGGATACATTGATGCCTAGTCCCTTTAATGACGCAAGGGTTTCCAGAGTTGTTATATACAGCTCCTGTATTGATTTGGCACTGTCAGAGACCGGGCTCTGATGAAGTAGCCGACGAATAACTGTATTCGCGATGAGCCGAGGATTGTCATATGACCCAACTATTATGCGCCATGCATGTAAGTAGTTGTCCTCATTTAGCTCGATGTGGCGTATTAATCTCTCCGCATTTCCCGAGAGAGCGGATTTTAGGTACCACATTTTCTTCACTGATGGCATGTTAGTATCATGAACCATACAGGAAAATAAATCATGGAATTGTTTCCATTTCATTGCATCCCCATCAAATTTTGGAATGTTTATCCGGGGCATTTGCACATCAATGCTATTTGTAGTAGGTATAACCTTTGCCATAAGTGCATTCTGCACCTCTGCTTGCAGTTGTAGGTATGCCTGCTTGTTATATCCACTGTCTATCGGGTTTTCGAATTCCTCGTAGACTGTCAAGTGGATCTCTTGGACCTGAGCCCATAAAGTTTTTAGTAAGTCTCCTGGGCCTCCCCCGGATGCCTTAAACTCTCGTAAGGCACCGCTTACGGACTCTAAAAGTTCTCCTTGGCGTCGACATAATCCGGCTAATCGTTTATCCATGGGAACTACGAGTGGAGATTGCTCTTGAACTTGATTTTCTACTTGTTCTTGAGCCTCTTCCTGGTGACTTGTGCCTTGCATCAGCTTGTCACGGCTGCTTTCGAAAGTTGCCGCATATTTCATGCAACTGGTCCGGAGGTCCTCAGCATACTTGATGTAGCTTTCGGTCCTGGCCGTTCCTTGAATTTTTTCATCATTTTCGCCGAACCTTTCCCAAGCCTCTTCGAGAATGTATAGCTTTGTTTGGAAATATGATGCCTTTTGTTTTCGATTCGGCCCATCCTTTTTATAATTCCGGATGCATCTTGCGATCTCCTGCCCAATTTCTTGCTGGGCATCTAGGAGGCCTTGAGCGCTCGCCTCTTCAACGGCTGGCTCTATAATAATTTTGGGGGCAATATTTTCCCTGTCCATATTTTCGTTCTTCGTTTCTGACCGTTGGTAGTGATTTATTTGCTATTAGTAGCTGGATGCGCTCCAACTCGCAACCGAGAGTGGTCGAAGAAACTGAACCCTTTTTTATGAACTGAGGGAGGTGTGGGGCCCTTAATCTACCGATTAAAGGGACAGCGTCACACTGCTGTGAAGATCCTGTTGCTCTCTTAGCAGGAGTCTTCCTGATATCTTTATTGTGGAACGATAGAAATCACTATTCGTTCCTTTTTGACTTTTGTTCGAAAAGTGATCCTGGGCTTGCAGGATCACGTCGGGGTCACCAAAATGTTTATCTGAAATGTTTGAATAGAAGCAAAGGGTACATAAACCGATTGCTGGGTTGTTGCCGCAACTTGCACTTGAACAAATTGGACATGGAGAAATTACTGAGTTCAGAGTAGATTTGTCTGAGACTGATTTTATTCATATAAAGGTTCAATATTTATAGCTAATTCGATACATAGATATTGCTTAAGTGGTAAATTAATGGAATATAGCAAAAAATATAAAAATGATAAATTAACAATTTTAAAAAGTGTAATTCTGCAATATTTTGTCGGTTGCATGAACTTGTAATGTCAGCAGTCCTTGCTGCTTTTCAGTTTGTTGTTTCTGTAGTGTTTGGTCTTTTTTAATGTTCATCGTTTTATGTAGGTTTTTTGACCTAATATTTTCTTTATTATATATTTATTGTACTTGTGTCTTTGTTATGTGTAAATCGTGTTCTTGTGACCTAAATATTAAATGCTTATGACTTAACAGTATTTATGTGTTTTGTGTTAAATTTTTTTGTTTGTTTACTTATTCTGTTTTATTTAATTTTAATATTTATTTATCTAACAATTTAAAAAAAATATATAAAGAATTTAAAGAATATTGTTTGCAACATATATGATAAATTTTATTTGGCGGTTGTAATAATGGGAAATTAGGAGTAGGGGATTGGGGGGCATCAAAATAGGGGCGGAGCGTTCCCGTCCTTAGGGGCGGAGCTAAGGACGGGAGGGTAGGCTCAAGTACTGCAAGTCGTCTGAAGTAGGACGTAGGATCCGTGATGAATAGTGTAAAGGGTATGTGTTTCAGGTTGTCCTTTAAATAAATGTTACAGCTTAAATTTGAATGTAGTTCAAGTGATAGTGTTATGTCCAACATGTAATATTCCGTTTATGTATGAATTTTTGTTATTAGCGGCCTACTGGGAAGGGTCAGGGAAACCACGGCTCTGTTCCGGAGCCAGACCCATGCTGATTGGCCGACCGTAGGATCCGATGTTGATCATAACAATTTAAATGTCAATAAAGAAATTCGTTAATCTGACTTGCCTTTTCCGGACGTGTATCTTCGATTTCTCTCATCAGATTGCCTGTTTCTTTGATCTTTGATACAAGCTTCCTTTTTTCGCAACTCGTTTAACTCGTTACATCGTTGTTACTCTGAAGCGGTTATTCGTCACGGCGTCCAGCTTTACACGCAAAACTCTTTTCTTAGGTCTTCTCTGCGACATGCCTGATCCGAACGTGCCTCTTTACCACAGAGTTTCTAACTAAACTCTTCTCACTCTTGCTGACAGTGGACAAATCTCCGACACTCCGTTGCACTGCTAAAAAAATGCAAGTTTGGAGGACCCATTACTGCTGACTCTTACCTGTCTTGCTGGATTTGCAATAACTGCTCACATATTAAATGTGCTGGTGGATAAGTGGTGAAGGAATGGTTTTCTAGATGTCCGTAAGTAATTTTCTGCATTTAATGAGCAATTCCTTACACTTGAGGCTCAATTTCTTGGTCTTAAGTTATTAAGTGAATCTCCAAGGAGAAAAAATCCGAACAACAACCTGCTGGCGGTCAATTTATTGAGTACTCCTGCTTCTCATGCGATACATTTTTAACGCCTAGTACATCATCGCCCACTGATATTCCTGTGGAAATCACGGTGCCTTGGTCCATCTATTGTCTTGGATCCGATCCTCCATCGTTGGAAAACTTGCAAGTTCCTGTTGTACCGTCTCCTAGGCTTCCTACTGGTGTGGCGCCTGAATTTAGATCTTCTCGGCTTACGCTTAGAGATGATTCACACCGTAAAGCCATATTTTTATCCCGCCCTATGCCGGATCCCACTGTGGATGATGTCAGGAGTCACCTCATAAACCATCTTAAGGTAGCTCCTAATGAATTAACCGTTTTTAAGTTTAACTTTAAACATAAGCGTAGCATATATCCTTTCCTTAAAAAATCCTACCATGAAAACAGACTTGATGGTCTGAGCCTGGTCTGAGGACAGTATTATTCATGAATTTTTAGCCAAAGACCCTCTAAATCCCAGCTATGCCGATTCTACTCCAATAAACTGAATAATATTGAATTTTCTTTCTTCTTTTGATTTTAATGCTTTTGTACTTACTGAAACCTGGCTTAATTCCTCTTTCTCTGATTATAAAATTTTTGTTCCGAAGTACACTGTGTTTTTAGTTTCACCGAAATTTCACCCGAAAAAAATCAAACTCCCAATCTAATGAATAACCTTTTCAATTGATTTTGGTAAATATTTTTGATAAAATCCATCTAACTAAAATATAATACCTTTCGATAACTTAATCATTTATTCAATTCGACGTACACAGAAAATTAAAACTTTTTTATATATATATACGGCTTATATATATACTCGAAATACATACGGCTGTAAGACCCAATAACTATAAAACCTTTAACCCTTTATAGCCCATGATCATATAATTTAAAGATTCTTAGGAATATGATAGGTTTCAACAAATAAAAAAACACGTATTTTTCAGAAATTTAAAAAAAAAATATTTTTTTTTACGTATTTATTTGACATTTTAAGGTATGTGACATTCCTGTAACATTGAGTTATACTACAAAAAATGAACTTATGTTTTATGGAAGGAACTGAAGCAATTATTTTGTTTATTGTAACATAAGGCTACTCCGCATTTTTCGCAAAGTGTTTGTGACACACCAGTACACTTGGGGAATTTGCATCGAACCCATTTTTCCACCCAAACCGGGCACATGTTGCGCTGGCCCCTTGTGTTTTTTCGCTTGAATTTCATTTTCAATTAACCTTCGGTGCTTGATATTAGCTTTCAAGCCAAGCTTACATAAAGTCTCACCGATCTCAAGCCGAAAATCTGCTGAAGACATTTGTCTGTCGGCGCAGTTTTTTGCCTACCTTACACTTCGATATAATAGCCAAGAATTTGCCATAGTTAGGTCTAATAAGTGATAGAACATTCGAATCTGCCATCTGTTACTTCGTGTCAAAATTTTGTACCTCCCCACTATACTATCAATCAAATCCACGCCTCCCATATGCCGATTATACTCTCCGACGACATGAGGGCGTTCAAAGTTGATGTACTTCTTATTGGCCTTACCGTAACGTCTGACTTGGGCCTTTGGCAATTCACCAGCAAAAGATGATAGGAGCTTTACAACTTTGTTTTCTTTCCATATAACGTTTGACACATAGATTCCTTCCATATTCGCCACATATTCAAAGGAAAATCCACGATCTTTTTTCATTACTTCCTTGTCAGCGGGTAGTTTGCAATCTGGAATGCGATTGCGTCGTACTGTCCCAAGACTCAATATACCCTCTTTTGCTAAGTATTCCAGCAATGCCAACGAAGTGAAGTAGTTATCAAAATAAAGCTGATAATTCTGATGTCTTGGTATGTCCCGCGCCATTCGGACTACGACATTTGACGATGCTCTTAAATCTGGTTCTTCGGACAGCACAACATTTTCAGCTCCACTTTCAGGTTCAATTTTATAGGCGAAACCTGAGACTCCACCTAGTATTCACTTACCCGTAGAATTCGGCGAAAACAAAACAATTTTACATACGTTTAGTATTTTTTTATGAATTTCAAACTTTCAGCGCGGTTACACTTGTAACTTTTACCAACGTACGAAATTCAAACTCGATAAAGTGAATAAATTACCCAATCTATGATTTTTGTTTGATACTAAATGTTCGGTGTGGTCTGTTACAATACAGTAACACTGATTTAAATGAACTTATATTATTTAGCGTACATATTAGAGGAACGGATGGGGTTTGTTACAGGAATGTCACAAGAGCCTATAAAGGGTTAAAATTAAAATTAGATAAAAAATTTAAGGTTTAGTTTAACATTTTTAGGGAACGTTGGCATAGATCAGCGGTTATCAGCCAATACATTAATATGATTTCAATTTATTAATATTAGTAACAAATAGCCGAAAGTTGAATGCAAACGTGATGTTTCGCTCGTTACTGTGTATATATGGCAGATCTTGGGCTGAGAATTTTCCTTTGCTCCTGGAATAGGGCCCTGCCTAGCACTGGTATAGATGATACCAAAGATTCTGGAGAATTTAAGTTTATTTATTTGCGAAGATTTGTTGGCTACCTTTTAAATTTAGATTTTAAGCAACCTTTGGTCTTTCCTGATCCGATAGTCATTGAAAATAAATCCTATATTTAAACATTTTTACAAAACAATTTCATTTAAAAATACACACATATTTACCGTAGGTTTATCTAGAATGATGTTTGGATATATATTTCGTAATGCATTCACCACGGCCACATTGCGATGTATAATGAAATTAAATATTTTATAATTTGGGTGAAACTCAATAATATGCACTATGAATCATACACCATTATAATTACGTTAAGATAAACCGGAATGTAGTAAGTTTTTAAGCTGAACAACATTTTTTCAAACAAAATTTCATTATTTGACAAAAACAATGGAAAACTTTTAAGAAACAAAAAAGATTAACAATTTAATTAAACCATTTAATACTATCGACTGCTAGTGCCGGTCACAATAATACACAACTAGCAATTGGGCTTCACACTGATACTATCAAAAGTGGAAGCATTTTAATTAGCAGTTACTCTGCTATTCATATAGAATTGTTGGGCCGAAAGTAACAGTGTCAGTACATAGATGCAAGCTGCAATCCAGCAGTTATAGGCGTTCTGAAAATAGTGTTCAAAGTAAGTTTTTACTTAACATATGATCGAATTATAAACATAATTTTCTATTTTGCGGCCCTATAAAAGCTTCGCTCCCTTAGTGAATTATGTTGATTTACGTTATCCAACTATAATGTTAATTATTTTTAAAAAATAAATTATGTATACTGATATATGTATGTATATGCAAACCTCACATACATACACTTGGCCCTCGCCTTAACAAAAATGTTCAAATTTGATCTGTTTTTATTAACGTTTTTTACAATTGTTCAAAATTGACAAAAGTAATTATGTATATGCCTGTAACCGTGTAAGACCGATTTCGTGCTAAATGAGTCCGTTAAAAAACTTTATTTCCAAGTTATTTAAATTGTACTTATTTTCTACATTCTAATAATAATTTCGCAATCAGATCCATCAATTTATTCGCTGATTAGGATGGAATGAAATTTGGTGGTTGAATTTCACCGTTTTACCGATTTTTGAATACTACTTATGCTTATGCAAATGAAAACTTTATAAACCCTATCGTTTCCATTAAAAATAATTAAAATTTCTTTTTATTTTACAAAAAAATGGAAAACCCACTAAATAAGAGCTTCGACATACCTGATTGTAGGCTCTGTTTGCAGCTGTATAAAACTCGTCCAAAGTATGGTATTCCTCTTCAAGAGGTAAATCCTCTATAAGAGCCACACTATTGATATAGAAAAATAGGCCCATCAGCACCTAACAAGAAAGAAAAAAATTGTTTAGAAAATATGTATATGTAGGGTAACGAAAAACCTTGTGACTTTTTTATGAATTACTCACCAATTGAACAATGCCCCACACTGAAATAATCAGACCACAGAGGGATAATTTTGGACCACAGATTTTCATAGTGCCGCTTTTTATTGGTTTCCTCAAAAAAGAAAGTAAATTAATAAATTGTCAGCCGCTGAATTCTCGCCTTAGCTGAAAAATCTAAATCTCAAACTTGTCAGGTGAATATATCATGTGACAAAATTCTGTGTGGCTGTTGTGTATAAATACCAAATACCAATGCTTTTAAAATGAAAAAAAATCTGTAAAATACTGTGGCTAATGATATGTCGAATCGTGCAACGTGCAATAAAAAATAATTAATTACGAATAAGGAACAACATATGTATGTATGTTGCTTCAAAAACTTAATTGAATTGTGTTTAACTCTTAGACATTAAAAAAAATAAATAAAACATAAAAGATGATAATTCCTGAAATTTATCATGAAAAGCAAGTAATGCAGCTATGTGCGTTACATACCCTTAATAACCTTTTTCAAGGTAAGCAATTGTAAATGTAAAACAAATTTTACAAGCTTTGCAATTGTACATTTAAAAAAAGATATTGAAGTTAAAATATTACGAATAGACAACGACTCATTCACGATACACGATACATTCACCGGTGGTCTCGTAGCAGTTTTGTATTCTTACTTGATGCTATAGTTAGTTTTACTCTTTTAGAGAGTATTATACTTTATTTCAAGTGTTTAACGAAGGAATCTCTATTCTCATAAATTATTTACATACAATGTAAACACATATAGAAAAAAACAATATCTGACTGCGTTGGTCAGGATACCAGATATAAATATATTTACCTTTGTAGTTTCGTCACCAAAATTGATACAGATAGTTTGGATATTATTAATTTTGCAGAGGTTTGTATTAAATGACCCTATATAATGTAATATGAAGTGAACATGACTTGTTTCTACCCTGGGCTCAAGACCTTAAAACACTCGGCCAAACAAGCTTTGATGATTACTGCGCCCAAAAGGGGTTTCACGGTTTCAAAAAAAAAAAATTGTGTCTTATTGAATTCTATAACATCTCTAGAATATTTTCCTAAATGTCCTATTGCTCTAAAGTTGATCCGACTAATAGTTTCGGAGATACAGCCGTGAAAAGGTGGACGCTCGAAGTCAGGTATAGGCAGAGCGCAAACCTTTGAATGAAAAATATGTTTTCAAAATAGGTTGTCAAGATTTCTTGCAAACTCCCTCTAGAAATTTTCATCGAAATTCGAATTTCTTGTTGAATCCTTGAACTTCTTTGAAAACTTCTGTTATATGAAAATCTAATTTTCATTTTTTCTTTTATTTTTTTAAAAAAGACCGTTTTTTGCCCGAGGAAACCCATGCTTGGCAGGAAACTAGAAAGTATTTATCATAAAAAAACAACGGTTTTTTACTTTATGTGAAGCTTTTTTTTTAAAAAAATTTCAAAATTGGCTATGTTTTAAACCATTGTGTGCAGCGTAAGGAGCCGCACGCTCTACTCACTCTGCCACCAACGCCTACCTTTTGTTTTGTAGATAGATTTATCTGCGTGGGCATTATAAGAGTCTACACGCAAAATCTGGACCTGGATTAGATAATGAAGAATTGAAAAAAAAAATATAATTTAAGCAACTATCTCATTGCAGCCGAATAAATAGACGCGCTTCAAATCAGATTTTCAATACTTTTATTTGGTTTCAAATTTACCCTAATCTATGCTGCTCCAATCAATTCCAAAACACAACAAACGAAAATCAAGGGCTTGCGCAGGAGCTCTACCAAAGCTTCCCGAAGCGCATACCCCACAAATAACAATAAAGTGCTTGCGAAACTGGGCGACAAAACAGAGAAGAATGCATGCTGATAACAACAGCTGCAGCTAAGCATTTTATGATTATTTTAAATGCATTTTTTGGTGGCTGCTTGGCTTAACATCCTCCCCCCATTGAAGGATGGGCCTTCAATAACAATGTTGGAAGGGGCAGCAGTCACATCATTGCACTGGTTATTCCGTGGGTTGTCCTCCATCGCATAGCGCGCCGACACATCCCGTGATAGTTCACCGCGACCAGAAAACATCCAGCCAAATCGAGTATTCTGAGCAATGGGGAGCCCGTGACCTAACTGGATTTGGCCAGCCAACAATAGGTCAATGAATAAGCTGGCTCCAATCAGAAGGTCCACTCGCTGCGTTTTGTGGAAGTTGGGGTCAGCTAGACCCGTATTGCCAGGAATCTTCCAGCCCGAAGCATCTATGTCATGGCTAGGCTGATAGTCCGTAATATATGAAGCTACAACAGCCTGAATTTCCACTGAATACGTGCTAAGGCGGGACTTCAAGCACACATTAACACATGCTCCATCCGTTTCAAACCCAGCGCCGCCGAACCCGGCCACCGTTGTAAAGCATTTTGAGCGGCAAAGCTGAAGTTCACTCGCCAGGCGCGACGAGATGAGGTGCACTTGTGAATCGAAATCCAATAAAACTCGGCAAGGCAGAAAGGCACCAGATCAACCACGAACGAGTACATTGGCTGTTGGCAGGAGCACTAGCTCAGCATTGCGATCCTGGTTCACAACAGGGTTAATTGAGCGGGATGGGTTCGCAACAGAAACTGCACCGATGGGACGGGAGACTCGTGCGGGTGAAACCTGCCCGCGAGGGTGCAACAAAATATGATGACGGTGATTGCACGCCGAGCAGCGGAAAGCTGAGCATCCGCGAGCGAGATGGCCATCCTCTCGACAAACAAAACTACGAGCCAGATGCCGCACTTTGTCGTACCGTTCCTCAACTGGCAAAGCACTAAACTTTGAACAAGAAGGAAGCTCGTGCACCGAAATACCACACAGGGCGTATAGTGCAGGACGGTCGTTAATAACCTTGCACGAAGATCGGTTATTCGAAGATCTACCTCGGTTATCTGGTGGACACGCCGCCAAAGAAAAGTCGACGCATCCAAGAGTCCGGCACCTTTGCTCCAAGAATCGTGACATGGACTCCCAAGACGGAAGGCTCTCGTTGTTTCCGGCGAGAGTGTCTTTCCACTTGGCTTTTGTGGCAGGATCCAACATCTGGATAATCCGGATAAGCAAGCATCCTTGGATCTCGGCAGCTGATCCGGAACTCATCAGAGCCCGCATATGCCCATTAAACCGATCCGATAGCTCCCGCAAAGTACCAACAGACCCTGGCTCGACCACACGAAGCTGCAGGATCTCATTAATGTGAGATTGAAATATTAAACGCCGATTACTAAAACGATTGCGAAATAGGTCAAGGGCCACATCGTAGTTCGCGTCAGTAATTTCCAGAGCTCTCACCGTATCCAAGGCTGACTAGCGCAGGCATGAAATGAGCCACCGGAGCTTATCCATTTTCGTTAGGTGAGGATGGCTGTCATTCGTGGTCTTAAAAAGGGCGCAGAAATCCGAAGAAAACAGAAACAGAAAGTTGAGTACTTGTCTTATCGATTAGGAGAAATAATAAAATATATAAAATTTAATAAAGTTTTAATAAATTTTAACAGTAACTAAATTTAATTTACTCAAACTAAAATGTGCTAAAGTGGTGCTATTATTTTTTTCGCACACCCCGGCCACTACGATAATTCCAGAGCGAATTCCCTTAGCGACCCAAATAAATATAATAAAATTTAACTTCTGATTCTTGATTTAAACTATAAAAAACGGTGGATATGTATGTGCTTTCATAACTTCGCTTGCAGAGTAATTTTTCAATCTTCTTGTTCCGTCTATTTTCTCCTTAACAATAAATGTATGGGAAAGTTGCTCCGATGTGTCCTTTCTGACAATTCTTTTTAGCTCAGTAGCTTCCGGCTCCTGGGTCGTGGATATACGATTACGGATGACCTGTTCTGGTACCTACCGTGCCTTTTGTGGCCCTATAAACTGGTGATAATACTAACAGATGATAATACACAACAGATAAATCTTCTGGGGCTGCATAAATTCAGGATCTTATAGTAGTATCCCAAGTTTAAGATAGCTACAGGGTGCGCCATCTAGACAGGACCTATTGAAATGTTTAATAAATCCGCCATTTTTCAGCCTATTTTGACAAGCCAGCCAGATTCTGAAATGTCAGCCTATGCCATTTTAGACATGGATCGACTCACAGCAAAAAATCGGGCTGAAATTGTAGCGCTGTACATCGAAAGCAATCGTTCAATTGTGAAAACTGTGCGTGCCTCTCGTAAGAAATATGGGAGTGGCCTCCTCGTTCGCCGGATTTGACGGCACCGGACTTTTTTCTGTGGGGCTACTTAAAGAGTAAGGTGTATGTCAGCAAACCGAAGACTATTGAACAACTTAAAGCTAATATCAAAGCAGAAATTGCTGTTATTACGCCCGAAATGTTGCGAAATGCCCAAAAAGCTTTTTGTGTTTCTAATGAAGGCGGTCATTTGATCGATATTGTATTCTGAGTGAATTGTCAATAAATGGCATTCTATACCCTAAATGAATCTTGTTTATTTTCCAAAATGGGCTAAAAAATGGAAGAGTTATTCAACATTTCATTAGGTCCTGTCTAGATGGCGCACCCTGTATATTATACATAGAGCCGAAGAATTAAAAATCCTATCCTATGTGAATAAATGATAAACAAATCGTAAGAAATATAATATGTATATATAATTATTATATAATTTTTACCAAACAATTTAATTTTTAATTTTTTGATGATCGTAAAAAAAACAGAAAATTTTTTTGGTAGTTTGATTGCTAGGGAAAACTATATAACTATTATGACAAGGATAATAGTTAAGTTTAATTTTAAACATAAGCGTAGTATATCCTCTTTCAAAATTGTAATTCCCGAATCCTACTTTGAAAAATCACATGATCCGCTTTAAAAATAGCTGTTGAACCGACTCTTATTTTCATGACCTGTTCCTATAAACCTCCATCGGTTGAGGATACTGTATATTTACACCACCTCGAGGCTATTAAGTTCGTTCTATCATTAGTCAGTGACTCTGATTTTGTCCTAATTATGGGCGATTTCAACCTTCCCAAAATCTCCTGGATCCCGTGTGAAGATGACCATTCCTTGCATGCCAGTTGTCAAAACGAATTTATTGATGCATTAATTGAAATTGCTCTTTTCCAAATTAACCCCATCCTTAACACACTTAGCAGGTCTCTAGACCTTATTTTCTGTAATAGGTCTCTGTGACTGTAAATCGGTCTTCACCACTATCGCTTCCTGAGGACGTACACCATCCTGCACTACTGGTTTCGGTATTAATTGATGTTCCTAATATACATGCTAACTATAAGACTCAGTATCGTACTAAATGTTTCCGAAAAACGGATTATAATGCTCTTCGCAATCATTTAGCTGGATTTGACTGGGAATATCTTTCATCTTTTAACTCTATTGATGCTGCTACTGATTCTTTTTATGATGTAATCCACGATGCCTTGGACAAATTTGTTCCTGTAGTTTCATCGTCTTCATCAAGTAAACCGCCATGGTTTAATAAACACCTATCTCGTCTTAAGAACAGGAAATCTAGAGCTTACAAAATGTTTCTTAAGTCTGGATCTTTGTTTCATCAGATAAACTTTCTTTACATTCGCAACCAGTTGATTATTCTTAATAATCAACTTTATAAGCGTTACATCGTGAATTGTAAGGGAAACTTCCGAAATGATCCGAGCTCCTTTTATTCGTTTGTCAATATGAAACGTAAATCCAGTCTTTTTCCTTCTTCCCTTACTTATAAAAATATTTCTGATTCTTCAGAACAAGGTATTGCTAATCTCTTTGCTTCATTTTTTCAATCAACTTATTCGTCCGATTCTTATAATTTAAATTCTACATACCCTTATAAAATTCCGTATATTAACAATATTTGCTTGTCTAAATTTAATCATCTTGATGTTTTTAATGCTCTTTCAACTTTGGATATCTCATTTTCTGCTGGTCCCGATAATGTCCCGAGCTGTATTCTCAGGCACTGCTCCGATATCCTATGCTACCCTCTTACCATCCTATTCAATTTATCTGTGGGCCTTTCATGCCTTCCTAAGAGATGGAATGAATCTTTTATTATTCCACTTCATAAGAAAGGATCTAAAATACTTATAGATAATTGCTAAGCTTTCTGCTATTCCCAAGCTGCTGGAGAAATTGGTTACATTGCAACTGCAACATCATTGCAAAAGCATAATTTCCTCCTCCCAGCATGGTTTTCTCAAATATCGTTCTACAACAACCAATCTGCTAGAATTCACTTCGATCGTCCACAAGGGTTATCTAAAACGAATGCAAACCGTTGTAGTTTACACCGATTTTAGCAAAGCTTTCGATTCTGTTAATCATCGTCTCCTTCTCCGGAAACTTTATCTTATGGGTTTTCCTCCTAATATTATACAGTGGATGACTTCATATCTATCGAATCGTACGCAACGGGTTTTGTTCAGGAACATCACATCTCATGTTATAAAAGTAACATCTGGTGTTCCGCAAGGCAGTCACTTAGACCTCTTCTGTTTATCCTCTTTGTTAACGACTTACCTAGTGTCGTGAGCTATGCTTCTACACTTATGTATGCTGATGTCAAGCTCTGCTTTTCTTTCTCTGACCACTTCCTTCATAGACATCTGCAATTTGACCTTGATGAAGTATTCTTGTGGTGCTCTAATAATCTTCTCTCACTAAACTGCTCAAAGTGCAAGGTTATGACGTTTAATCGTAGCATGCCTCATGTCATCTCGTACTCACTTGGGAATCACTTTTTAGATCGTGTTTCCTTAATGAATGATCTTGGAGTTCTTTTCGAACACAAGCTGTCGCTTAATGAACATATTTCTGTAACAGTTAATAAAGCCAGAGGAGTGCTTGCTTTTATCAAGCGTTGGTCAAAAGAGGTTGATGATTCCTTCACCACTAAAACGTTGTATATCTCTTTGGTTTGACCGATCCTGGAATACTGTTCATGCGTTTGGAGTCCGCAGTATATGGTTCATCAAAAAAGTATTGAATCAGTGCAAAAGCAGTTTCTTTTATTTGCCTTAAAATATTTAAACTGGGACTAGATGATCTTCTTCCACCATATCTTTGTCGGCTAAAATTATTAGACCTACCACCATTGCAGGTACGTCGTACTTGTGCTGGGGCCATGCTCCTTCATAAAATTATTCTTGGTCAAGTTGACTCGAAACTTTTACTCGAAAAGATACTTTTCCCTGTTCCAAATAGGTCAACCAGGTCTCTCCGACCCCTTTGGTTACCAATTTGCAGATCTAATTTTGCGGATCATGATCCTTTTCGCGTTATCTGTAAAAACTATAACCTATTGTCACATATATTTTCGCCTGAATTATCCCTAGATGTAATAAAATCTAAATTGATTGTTTTTCTATTAGAATAATTTGCCTAATTCTTAATTATAATTAATTTTAATAATAATTGTATAAATAACAGTTAATTGTTATATTCAATAAATAAATGTGCGTATATAGCTCACGAAATGAAAGCCCTGGCGAGAAAAGACCGGACATACATGCTTGAGGGTAAAAAGGCATATCGCAATAAACCGCGCCAATAAGACAGAAAATATATAAGAGATGCGCTGGGCTCTGGGGCCGCACACGTTTATTCGAACGCAATTAATACAAACAACAATAAACAAAAGCACTTTTCCAACATTTCTTTTTTGGGAACCATTTTAGAAGCCCTATGTTTAATGCAAATGACTTCTTCTTTTGCTTTCACAATGATGAAACGTTATGTTACAGGTATGAATCTTTCATATGTGTACAAAAGGCTCGTGCTATAAATTGGTTATGATTCGGTTAGTAAACTATTGATTGGAGCATCACTCTTACCGCATTATGTCACATACCGAACATAAATCTCTAGTCCGCATAGATCGCATAGTCCGAACGTAATTCCCTAAAGACTCATTCTGGGAACATGCCGAACTACAATGGCTAAGAAATCAAATGTTGTAGTCCTACTAGGAAAATTACATTTTATGCGAGGTGCTGGTTATATTTTTATATTTTATATTTTATTGAAGTAACAATTATCTGTTATTTATATAGACAATTTTAAAATTAATTAATTATAATTAAGAATTAGAAAAATTATTCTAAAAGAAAAACAAACAATTTAGATTTTATTACATCAAGGGATAATTCAGGGGAAAATAAATGGGACAATAGATTATAATTTTTACAGATAACACGAAAAGGATCATGGTCCGCAAAATTTGATCTACAAATTGGTAACCAAAGGGGTCGGAAGGACCTGGTTGACCTATTTGGAACAGAAAATTTTATTTTTTCAAGTAAAAGATTAGAGTCAACTTGACCAAGAATGATTTTATGAAGGAGCATGGCCCCAGCACAAGTACGACGTACCTGCAATGGTGGCAGGTCTAATAACTTTAGCCGACAACGATATGGTGGAAGAAGACCATCTGAGTCCCTGTTTAAATATTTTAAGGCAAATAAAAGAAACTGCTTTTGCACTGATTCAATACTTCTTTGATGAACCATAAACTGCGGACTCCAAACGCATGAACAGTATTCAAGGATCGGACGAACCAAAGAGATATACAACGTTTTAGTGGTAAAGGGATCATCAAACTCTTTTGACCAGCGCTTGATAAATGCAAGTACTCCTCTGGCTTTATTAACTGTTAGAGAAATATGTTCATTAAACGACAGCTTGTGATCGAAAAGAACTCCAAGATCATTCATTAAGGAAACACGATCTAAAAAGTGATTCCCAAGTGAGTACGAGATGACATGAGGCGTGCTACGGTTAAACGTCATAATCTTGCATTTTGAGCAGTTTAGTGAAAGGAGATTATTAGAGCACCACAAGAATACTTCATCAAGGTCAAACTGTAGATGTCTATGAAGAAAGTGGTCAGAGTAAGAAAAACAGAGCTTCACATCATCAGCATACATAAGTGTAGAAGCATAGCTCACGACACTAGGAAGTCGTTAACAAAGAGGATAACAGAAGAGGTCCTAAGTGACTGCCTTGAGGAACACCAGATGTTACTTTTATAACATGAGATGTGATGTTCTTGAACAAAACCCGCTGCGAACGATTAGATAGATATGAAGTCATCCACTTTATGATATTAGGAGGGAAACCCATAAGATAAAGTTTCTGGAGAAGGAGACGGTGATTAACAGAATCGAAATCTTTGCTAAAATCGGTGTAAATAACATCGGTTTGCATTTGTTTGAGAAAACCCTTATGGACGATCGAAGTGAATTCTAGCAAATTGGTTGTTGTAGAACGATTTTTGACAAAACCATGCTGGGTGGAGGAAATTATGCTTTTGCAATGATGTTGCAGTTGCAATGTAACCATTTTCTCCAGCAGCTTGGGAATAGCAGAAAGTTTAGCAATACCACGGTAGTTATCAATGAGTATTTTAGAACCTTTCTTATGAAGTGGAATAATAAAAGATTCATTCCATCTCTTGGGAAGGCATGAAAGGTCCAAAGATAGATTGAATAGGGTAGTAAGAGGATAGCATAGGATATCGGAGCAGTACCTAAGAATACAGCTCGGGACGTTATCAGGACCAGCAGAAAAAGAGATATCCAAGGTTGAAAGAGCATTAGAAACATCAAGATGATTAAATTTAGACAAGTAGATATTGTTTATATACGGAATATTATAAGGGTATGTAGAATTTAAATTATAAAAATCGGACGAATAAGTTGATTGAAAGAATGATGCATAGAGATTTGCAATACCATGATCTGAAGAATCAGAAATATTTTTATAAGATAGGGAAGGAGGAAAAAGACTGGATTTACGTTTCATATTGACAAACGAATAAAAGGAGCTCGGATCATTTCGGAAGTTTGCCTTACAATTTACGATGTAACGCTTATAAAGTTGATTATTAAGAAGAATAAACTGGTTGCGAATGTAAAGAAAGTTTGTCTGATGAAACAAAGATCCAGACTTAAGAAACATTTTGTAAGCTCTAGATCTGTTCTTAAAACGAGAAAGGTGTTTGTTAAACCATGGCGGTTTCGTTGATGAAGACGATGAAAGTACTGGAACAAATTTGTCCAACTCGTTGTGGATTACATCATAAAAAGAATCAGTAGCAGCATCAATAGAGTTAAAAGATGAAAGATATTCCCAGTCAATTCCAGCTAAATGATTGCGAAGAGCGTTGTAATCCGTTTTTCGGAAACATTTAGAACGATACTGAGCCTCATAGTTATGAATATTAGGGACATCAATTAACACCGAAACCAATAGTGTGGGGTGGTGTACGTCTTCAGGAAGAGATAGTGGTGAAGACCGATTTACAGTGACAGAGGATATTCTATTACAGAAAATAAGGTCTAGGGACCTGCTAAGTGTGTTAAGGATGGGGTTAATTTGGGAAAGAGCAATTTCAATTAATTCATCAATGAAGTCGTTTTGACAACTGGCATGCAAGGAATTGTCATCTTGACACAGGATCCAGGAGATTTGGGGAAGGTTGAAATCACCCATGATTAGGACAAAATCAGAGTCATTGACTAATGATAAAACGAACTTGATAGCATTAAGGTGATGAAAGTATACCGTATCATCAACCGATGGAGGTATATAAGAACAGACGGACCAACAGTTATTTTTACTGCGATAAACTCGATTCCAAACTGATTCGGGAAAGTGATTAGTTCAGCTGAGTATTTAATGCTAACAGCAATGAGGACACCACCACCGAAAGATGGCCTATCCAATCGAAACACAGTGTAGTTTGGAACAAAAATTTCATAATCAGAGACAGAGGAATTAAGCCAGGTTTCAGTAAGTGCAATAGGATCAAATTCAAAAGAAGCACTCTTAGTAAAAAATTGGCTCAGTTTACCCAGAATACATCGAACGTTTTGGTAGCAGCAAGAAAAAACGTTATTACTCAGTTTTTTGGAGCTGAATCGGCAAAGTTGTGATTCAGAGGGTCTTTAGCTAAAAATTCGTGAATAATACTGTGCTCGGGCCAGGCTGAAGGATCAAGTGCTTTTTCAAAGTAGGATTCAGGAATTACAATTTTGAAAGAGGATATGCTACGCTTATGTTTAAAATTAAACTTAAAGACCGCTAAATCATTAGAAGCTACCCTATGATGTTTTAAGAGGTGACATCATCCACAGTGGCATCCGGCATGAGGCGGGATACAAATATGGCTTAACGAGGTGCAACAGCTCTCAGCGAAAGCCCAGAGGATTTTAACTCAGGCGCCACACCAGTGAGAGGCCTGGGTGACGGGGCCACAGGAACCTGCAGCTTTTCCAACGATGGAGGATCCAGGACAATAGGTGGAACAAGACACATTGACGATTCCATTGGCAGACTTGGTGAATGGATCACTTCCACAGGAACAACAAAAGGCGATGAAGTATTAGGAGTTAAGAATTTATCCGAATGAATCGCATGAGAAGCAGGAGTGCCCAATAGATTGACCGCCATCGGGTTATTGTTCGGAGTTTTTCTCCTTGGAGATTCACTTAGTAACTTGAGACCAAGAAATTGGGTCTCAAGTGTAAGGAATTGCTCATTAAGTGCAGAAAATTGCTTACGGACATCAAGAAAACCGTTTCTCGTCTGCTTCATGAAGGTCCGCATCTCAGACTCAATCTCTCTACAGTCAATACAAGACCATGTCAGACCAATATTCTTAGTGATGAGATCGCTTATCCGTCCATTGTGCCCACTACCAGCACATTTAATATGTGAGCAGTTGTTGCAAAGCCAGCAGGACAGATACGAGTCTCCAGTGATGGATCCTCCAAACTCGCATTTCTTAGCAGTGCAAATTAGACTCATTATTGACTGAGATTTGTCCACTGTAGTGAGAGCGAGAAGAGTTCAATGGTAGAGTTCAAAGAGTTCAGTGGTAGAGAGGCACTTTCGGATCAGGCACGTCGAAGAGAATACGTAACAAAAGAGATACGAATGTGACGAATAACCGCTTCAGAGTAACAATGATATAACGGGATTACTCGATCGGAGAATAGACTCAGGAATATATATATGAATATTCGCAGAGCACGGCAGAAGTAATATTGAAGAATAATATTATTTTTAAGAAGTGTGTGGATAATGAACTATGTAAGTCAATTATCTCCGACAATGATACGCGAAAAGAGGAGACTCATATCAAAGATATATGTAGGTAATAAGATGAGAGCAATCGCAAAAACACGCCGGGATACGGCAAAGTCAGACGAAAGACTTGACCTACATCACCATTAAATTCTTTGGACCATCTTTTAATAAAATCAAGCCTACCTTTTGCTTTTTCTCCCTTAAGAATATTTTTTTTTGGCACCTATTGCCAAGACCTATTACCCTATATTCACACTTAGTATTTTGATCCCATCAATATGCATCAGCATGTTATACATACCCACTAACCTATTGGCACACCTAGAAATCATTAGCAATAAGCATAAACAATATCCAACCTAATAACCCAGCACTAGTAGACGTCGTCAGAAGCAGAAATCAGCGGGAAAAATGACCGACTGACCGAAGCAAGCAAAAAATAAGCAATGCATAAACAAGCAATCTGAGTCAGCAGACTCAGAGGTGGGTTACCCTGGCAATAACATTAGTTTTAGCACGTCCATAACATTGACCTTCCTTAGATTTAATTATGTATAATTTAGCATCTTATATAAAAATTGTTCTTCTGAACTAAAGATAGTTGAGAATACAGAGTAGATCGGTTCGTTACTCAGTGTCAAAGTACGGCACTTTAAACCATCCTACTTTGAGTGATCCTGTGTAAAACGGCTCACAAGTAGGACTCTCTTAAAGCTATCTACTTCGCGTGGCTCCATGGTAAACTTACCATAGGTAGAGCTTCATTATCTAATCTACTTCGAGTGTTGCTCCCGTAAACGGACCACAAGTAGGATCGGCCGATACGGAATCAGCCAAAACCCTGTACCACCGTGTAGTTGAGGAGAACCAACCCAGGACTTCAAGTATCTCACATCAACTACAGCCTGATCACAGCAAGCACCTGGTCAACCCGATCAGTCCCTTGCAGAACCCAGGTAAATCTAGTCAGAACTTTTATACGTTTATTAACTATGACTCCCTGACCTACCGTTATGTCCGCTAGTTCAAATTCGACGTAGTGGCCGCACAACGCTCTACGGACGAACATTTGGTGACCTCGACGTAATCCTTTTCTATAGGATCACAACCTGAACACAAGCCGCAACGCAATTTAACTCATCGAAAGAAAACATAAAAAAAGGATACATCGCAACCATGGGATCAGAATCAGACCCCTTAATCCAAATGCTCAATGATGAGCAAATTGAAAGCAACATAGTCACCCAAAGAATAATAAGAAACTTCACTAAGGACTCCGCAGAGCGTAAACTCAAGGAAGAATACTTCGAGGAGAGACTGAAACAGCTCACTCACTCATGGATCCAGTTAAAAAAAAATAATGCCAAGCTCCATGAGCTAGCACTAATTCCTGCGAATGAGTATTTCACAAAGGCCAAAGCGCTAGAAGAGCTTGTGAAAAAATATGAAGCAATATTTTCGGATGGAATCCCATCAGTGTCAGGCGCGTCACAAAGGCCCCGAAAAACAGGCGAAAATCTCGAGCCAAAGGCACAATCAACACGAGGAAACGAAGGAGAAGACCTTCGATTAACATCATTAAAACGAAGACATGAAGGACGATTAGACGATATGGAAGACTTTCTGTGCAACCGCACCTAAGGACAGGAACTGTCCACACACGTCAGACAACACATGAAGGAGTTATTGAAGGAAATCTTCACGGAATACCATGATCTCATCGACCTGGAACCAGCCATAAAAAATGATGGACACACCGATGACAGATTTCAGGTGGTACGAGCAGAGTACTTTTCGTTTCTGAGCGAAGAATCGCAATCGACTTCAGCATCAACACAAAACCCAGCGATCGCACCTCCTTTTGTAATACCACCAGTAGAAATTCCAAAGTTTGACGGAGACTACCGACATTGGCTACGATTCCACGAAATTTTTACGGAATGCATCCACAATCAAGACTACAGCGATGCAGTAAAATTTCGTCATTTGGAGAATCATGTAACAGGTGAAGCAAATAACCTAATCTCAGCATAAATTGGCGGACAGTTACCAGGATGCCTGACAACGACTAAGGAATCGATACCAAAATGAACGGCTGTTGATTAAATCTGCGATCCAAGATCGCCACTCTCAACGCACTCAAGATGTCAACAGGCAATTGGGAGCCAATCTTGATACACATCATTGAGGAAAGATTGGACCCTCACACGCTGTCATCTCTAGATCTAGCCGTCACCGATCCAACCAATCGACAATCTCTGAAGCAGATGTTAGAAAACCTTGATCGTCAGGCAACCAGTCAAGTAACAATGCAAAAAACTATGTCGACCGCTCCACTTCGATCCAGTTCATCACGAGTGGTGAGTTCAGCCATAGCCCTGCTTACAGATAAGCCCACCGTTCTGTTACCAACCGCCCAAGTGGCAATACATGGACCAGCCGGAACCCCTCAGCAATGCCGCACACTCCTAGATTCTGGATCACAGATTAACATAATCACAAGAAGGATGGCTGACACTCTTGGACTACAATTGGAGCCATCAACCCTGAAAATCGCTGCACTGGGAGGAACAACTAAAAGATCACGAAAAAAGGCTGTGGTGATGATAGGCATCATTAACCACTGACTTCGAAGATCAAATCAATGTCGTTGTACTACCGGAAATAATGCCCAATCAACCATCCCACCCTATTCAAGCGCCAAGAAATATCTCACCTCAGTTGCGCTTAGCCGATCCTGAATTTACGCAGCCCCAGAATATTGATCTGTTGTTGGGCGTCGAACCCATCTCCCAGCTTATGAGGCCACAACAGGCATATTTGGGAGAAGGTCAGCCACTACTTAAAAATTCCGCGCTTGGATGGATTGTGATGGGTCGGTGAAGCAGAAATCAGCATTATCAGCGGGAAGAATGACCGACTGACAGAAGCAAGCAAAAACCAAGCAAAAAACAAGCAATGCATGAACAAGCAATCTGAGTCAGCAGACTCAGAGATGGGTGACACTGGCATTAACATTAGTTTTAGCACGTCCATAACATTGACCTTCCTTAGATTTAATCATGTATAATTTAGCACCTTATATAAAAATTGTTCTTCTGAAATAAAGATAGTTGCGAATACAGAGTAGATCAGTTCGTTACTCAGTGTCAAAGTACGGCACTTAAAACCATCCTACTTCGAGTGATCCTGTGTAAAACGGCTCACAAGTCTTCGCGTGGCTCCAGTCTGAAAGGACCATAAGTAGAACTTTCATCATCGAACCTACTTCGAGTGGCTCCTGTGTAAACGGACCACAGGTAAAGCTTCATTATCTAATTTACTTCGAGTGTTGATCCCGTGAAACGGACCTCAAGTAGAACCCGCGTTACCCAACCTATTTCGAGTGTTGCTCCTGTGTAAAACGGCCCACAAGTAGAAACCGCGTTATCCAACCTACTTCGAGTGTTGCTCCCGTGAAACGGACCACAAGTAGGATCGGCCGATACGGAATCAGCCGAAACCCCGTACCATCTGTACTTGAGGAGAACCAACCCAGGACTTTAAGTATCTCACATAATCTCCAGCCTGATCACAGCAAGCACCTGGTCAACCCGATCAGTCCATTGCAGAATCCAGGTACATTTAGTTAGAACTTTTATACGTTCTTTGACTACGGTTCCGAAACCTACCGTTATGCCCGCGAGTTCAAATTCAGTATAAATGACATCTAAGCCGTTTTGGAAACATTATAACAAAAGAAGCTCCAATAAGTTTGTAAGTGTGGAATGGTGGCTCATTAAGTCATGCTGGCATGGAGAAATTATTGAACTAAAAGGTGTTGTAAATGTGGAATAACCAATTTTTCAAAAGGTTCTTGAAGTCCAGACAGTTTTTAAATACCTCTAGCGTTTTTAAATACCTCTAGCAAAAGGTGTTGTAAATGTGGAATAACCAATTTTTCAAAAGGTTCTTGAAGTCCAGACAGTTTTTAAATACCTCTAGCGATTTTAAATACCTCTAGCATCATTGGAAGCGTCGGATCAGTAACCATTTATCTAGATCTGCAACAAAGCAAAAAGCCAGTAGCCGATTCACCATGAAGATATGAGTGAGTGGTGAGTGGTAAGGAATAAAGAGAGTGAATTATAAATATTAGACCACATGAGCTTTAAAATATTAAATTCACACAAAGCTTCCAGAAATGAATTGCAGCGAACAAAAGATGCCAAGATTTAGCTTATAGACGAAGCTGGTTTATATGAACAGATAATATATTAGGTTGTAAAAAAAGTCTTGCGGTATTTTCGCTAGTTGGCGCTGAATGCGCGTAGTTCTTGTTTTATTCGTCACATCAGGTTATACTATACCTTTTTGGAAAGCTCATTTCACGCGCTTACACGTGTTTGCTTGATTGTCTTTTCTTTTAAGTCGTTCGTGAGTTATAGCGTCGCAATCATGGAGCAAAATAAAGAGAAAATACGGCATATTTTACAGTACTACTACGATAAAGGCAAAAATGTATCTCAAGCCGCCAATAAAATTTGTGCAGTTTATGGACCCGATACAGTTTCCATTTCCACCGCACATCGATGGTTTCAACGTTTTCTTTCTAGTGTAGAGGTGGTCGAAGATGCGCCACGCTCCGGAAGGCCGTTGAAAATTGCGATAAAATCGCTGAATTGGTCATGAGCTGGGCATGAGTCATCAAACCGTTATAAACCATTTGAAGAAGCTTGGAGTCACTAAGAAGCTCGATGTATGGGTGCCACACGAATTGACGCAAAAAAACATCTTTGACCGTATCAACGCATGCGAATCGCTTCTAAATCGCAACAAAATCGTCCCGTTTTTGAAGAGTATGGTGACTGGCGATGAAAAGTGGGCGCAAACGGTCGTGGTCGAAAAGCGGTGAAGCTGCACAGTCGGTGGCAAAGCCTGGATTGACGGCCAGGAAGGTTCTTCTGTGTGTTTTGGTGAGATTGGCAGGGAATAATCCACTATGAGCTGCTCCCTATGGCCAAACGCCACCAGGACAACGCCAGGCCACACACATCTCTAGTGACGCGCCAGAAGCTCCGGGAGCTCGGATGGGAGGTTCTTTTGCATTCACCGTATAGTCCGGATCTCGCACCAAATGATTACCACCTGTGTCTGTCCATGTCGAACGCGCTTGGTAGTCTGAAGTTGGCCACAAGAGAGTCCTGTGAAAATTGGCTCTACGAGTTTTTTGCCAATAGGGAAGCGAGCTTTTATGAGAGGGGCATTATGTCGTTGGGAACGCGTCATCGAACAAAACGGCGCATATTTGACATAAATCGCATTATTGTAAAAAATTTTATAAACAATTGAAAATTTAATAAAAATACGGCAAGACTTTTTAGACAACCTAATATATAGATTGACCGGAAAAAATGATTTATTTATGCAAAGAAATTGTATGCCTCCAAACTTTTGTGATTTTACCTTCTAAGATGCGAAATTGGAGTCTAAAAAAAGTAGGACTTTTTCCCTTCTTAGAGGCCGATCACGTATAGAAATAGTGTACTTAATTCGAAATTAACAAACACTATAATGTGGGATGCAATAAAATACCTATCCGAATAAACGTAGTTTGCTACGTAACCCATTAGTATTCTGATAGGTAAGAAATACAAATTTTTATTAATTTTTCTCTTTTATCTTTTTTTTTTTTTTTTAGCAATGTATTAGCCTTGCCTAAGCCTTAGTAATGTATTATGTTAGCCTTGCCTAAGCCTAAGGTTATTGTCAAAATTCTGTGCAACTAAATATCTATCCCCGGATGTATTGCCCCTCGGTCGGTTGTGTGGGTAGAGGGCTGTACCTATGCAGCGGAAACCGCGCGAAAAAATAATAATATATGTTAAATTGACGAAATAATTAAGCAGGGTATTTTTTCCTGGGTGATCTTAGATGGGATTAAGTTAAGATTAATCTGACGCATCTGGGAAAGAACTTATACCTAGACAAAAGATTTCGTGGACTTTTATATCCACACTAGTGATGTCTGATATGGTATGATATATCGCAAATAAAGAATGCACAGTTTATAAATTCTTAATAGAATTTTCATATCAAACCAATTTTGTAGGCTTTTTAGGCGAATTTATAAAGTGGAAGCGAGTGCACGTAATTTTCGTAGTTGCATTATTTAAATTTTTACAGCCACCTTTTTTCTTTCGGTATTTCGTGAAGAGATAAAATAATCTCAGTGAACATTTGGCGCCCCGGGTGGACTGTAATTAATATTATTAAAAAACAAGAAAGGAAAGCTAACTTCGGGCGGAGCCGTAGTTGATTTACCCTTGCAGTTCAGTCGCAGCCCGCTAGGTGGCGCCACGCATCTTATATTATTATACCCTTGCAGAGGGTATTATAATTTTGGTCAAAAGTGTGCAACGCAGTGAAGTAGACCTCTCCGACCCTATAAAGTATATATATTCTTGATCAGGATCACCTCCTGAGTCGATATGAGCATGTCCGTCTGTCCGTCTGTCCGTCTGTCTGTTTCTACGCAAACTAGTCTCTCAGTTTTAAAGCTATCGAGTTGAAACTTTGCACACACCCTTCTTTCCTTTGCAGGCAGTATATAAGTCGGAACGGCCGGGATCGGTCGACTATATCCTATAGCTTCCATATAACTGATTGATCGGAAATGCCATAACTTTGGTGTTTTCGAATCTGTACCAAGTCCCATCTTTCTAACTTAAAAAACACCAAAGTTATGCCAATTTCGAACATTCTATGAAAGCTATAGGATATAGTTGGCCGATCCTTGTGAAATTTTGTACACAAGATATTTTGGTCAAATATAACATGTGTGGAAAGTCTCAACTCTCTAACTTAAAAAACACTTATACTAAAAAACACTTAAAAAACACCGTTCCGACTTATATACTACCTGCAAGGAAAAGAAGGATGTGTGCAAAGTTTCAACTCGATATCTCTAAAACTGAGAGACTAGTTTGCGTAGAAACCGACAAACAGACGGACAGACAGACAGACGGACAGACGGTCATGCTTATATCGACTCGGGAGGTGATCCTGATCAAGAATATATATACTTTATAGGGTCAGAGATGTCTCCTTCACTGCGTTGCACACTTTTGACCAAAATTATAATACCCTCTGCAAGGGTATAAAAAAACAACAAAAACGGTGACAGTGACACAAAAAATACATTGAAAATAAAAATAAAAAGTTGCCCGGTTGTGAACATTTAAAAATAATAAACAAAAAAAAAAAAAACAATTTAAAGTTCGCGTCGCGAAACAACATTTTTATCTGGAGTCATCGTCATCCCCATGTCCGGCACCTCTATCGACTGTCCTAGGGAAGTAGCCGCAGGATTAAAGGATCCAAAATCAGAACTGCAGGTATTTGTGCAAAAAATTGAAAGTCGTGAAAAGACAAAATAATATTCGTCTTGTGCTGGAATATTGCACCCTCCTTTCAATTCTTGGCGCATACGTACTTTAAAAATAGTAGAGCTAAAGTGAATAATAAAGTTATATATAAATTTTATTAAATATTGCCAATACATATGAACAATTGCCTTGCTCAACGCTTACAGATCCGTAGGGAGGAATTGTGCATCAACTTGCTTGGAATTGGTCAAACTAATTCACAAGTAAAGAAAAAGATACAAACCGTAGTGAAGTCGAGAGTCAATGGTAGCGAGTTTCCGTTCGACTTTTGGGTTTTGAAAACAATTTCAGGCTATCACCCTGACCAGTCAGTGAACGTGAAAGATTGGACCCTACCAAAAAACTTGCCATTAGCAGACCCATATTTTTACAAACCTCAGCGGATAGATATGCTAATTGGAGCTGAGTTATTTTTCGAACTGTTGTCCGTTGGCCAAATAAAGCAAGGTCCGAACCATCCCATCCTTCAAAAAACTCTCCTTGGGTGGATAGTATCGGGAAAATATCTGGCAAATTCCTCAACTCCTCAACAGCCGGTCTCTAGCCTGAATTGCCAAGAAGAAATATTAGAGTCAATAGACAAAAACTTGAAAAAATTCTGGTCGTTGGAAGAAGTTCCATCTTCTAAAAAGATGTTGTCGCCAGAACAAGAACTATGTGAGGAACATTATCGGAAGACTACAAGAATACTGCCTTCAGGTCGATTTGAAGTTAAACTTCCATTTAAGTCGGATCCAAGCGTTTTGGGCAACTCATTCGAGATAGCCAAACGCCAATTTCTGTCGAGAGAAGATTATCTCGAGATCCGAACTTAAAGAAAATGTATTTGGAATTTATGGAAGAATACGAATCCCTAGGCCATATGTCCCCTGCAAGCAATGACGTTCTTGCTTCTCCACACTACGTTATACTCCACTAGTGTGTCTTTCGGCCTCAAAGTACAACGACCAAACTACGAGTCCTTTATGATGCGTCCTGCAAGACATCCACACAGAAGTGTTTAAATGAGTTGCTGATGGTGGGTTCAACAATTCAGGAAGAGCTTTACTCAACTCCTCTTAGATTTCGGCTAAACAAATTCGCTCTGGTAGCCGACATAAAAAAGATGTATCGTCAAGTGATGGTAAATGAAGCAGATCGACGATACCAGTTGATAGTGTGGAGAAAAGACCCGTCTGAGTGCTTGAAATTGTGTAAGCTCAACACCGTTACTTATGGCACTGCACCGGCCCCTGCACTGCACTGTAGAATTAATGTAGAAGATGAAGTTGTGAATTGTATTGAAGTCTAGTATAAGTTAGCATAGGGCGGAGCGGGAGCGCAAGAAAGCTCACTTACGCTCTCCCGTGAATTCGCCCCGCTTCGCCGCAATAGATAAGCTAGGCTTAAGTGATTTTTTGAATATAATCAAATTTATAAAGTGGAAGCGTGTGAACGTAATTTTCGTAGTTGCATTATTTAAATTTTTACAGCCACCTTTTTTCTTTCGGTATTTCGTGAAGAGATAAAATAATATCAGGGAACAGCATCTATCTGCAGAAGCATATATGCAGAAGAATATTTCCGCTTACATTTCATATATTTGTTTGGAAATACGATTAAGTGGTAGCAATACATTTTTTTCCTATATGTATATATCTATGAATTAATTAAAATCTGTACACTAAGGTAGAAAAAGGGTATTAAACATCGATTGCTTTTAAGTTGTTGTAGTTCTACAAGCGGATGGTGCTTCCATACTCTCCTGATGGATGATTTTTAGTGGAGTGAGAATAACAAATAACCACATTCGGATATGGCAGGTTTTCAACTTATCTCAGTATCGTTTGCACTACTCCATGGTACAGTAGATTCGAATTGACCATGACTTTGCCTTCGCAAGTTGCCAGGCCCGGCTGGAGTAGTGGGTTGAGTGGGTAGCTAGACCCACTCGAGAAATCCCGAGTAGTAAAATTACCCACTCGAAATAATCGAATACCATATATCGTCAAAATCGGCTGATCAACGTCGCTCTTCTACATATTTATTCAAATATGACCGACGAGCTCGATCTGGAAAAACTCGTAAATGAGTTCATTTCGCGTAATTCAAAGCGTACTAGTGATTTTGCTGAGTGCAAAAAAATTTTTTTTTTGAAAATGACACGATTTTCATGTTTTTGTTTTCGTTTATGTAGAATCATCTCAACAAAAATAAATGTATCAAATTGATTTATTAATATAAACAACTATGAAAATTATCTCACAAAAATTTTTCTTGATCCACATACGCTTTGCTCTTTCTCTACTTCCCCAATCCCCAATATTTTGCTCCACATTTTTGGGGAAGTAGAACTCCTCCAAAAGTTGGATTTGAACTTCTTTTAGGCCTCTGCGCGCAGCGATTTTCTTTTGATGCCACGAGATTGGTTCTTCGTCGACAGGTTCATCTCTAGCCGCTGTGTTTTTCAAATGTAAATGTAACTATAACTAGAATCTCTTTCTCTTTTCATTGTCCGATACTTTCCTGAATACTTTTGAGAAAGAACATCTTTTTTAAGTTTACTTGAAGCTTGACCCGATTATT
The DNA here is from genome assembly GCF_017639315.1 of Drosophila ananassae. Taxonomy (NCBI): domain Eukaryota; kingdom Metazoa; phylum Arthropoda; class Insecta; order Diptera; family Drosophilidae; genus Drosophila; species Drosophila ananassae. The sequence continues at coordinate 19,675,347 of NC_057929.1, read as the reverse complement.
AATTACAAAACTTAGATTCTGCTAATGACTTTGGTCGTCGGCAGTAAACTATAATATCGGCAATAGTAAATTTTCTAGATGTGTCCGTCAATCATCCGCTGAAAAATCGCAGAAAGCGTTTTTTAAACTGAAGGGAAAACGGAAAAATTCGTATTAGGTAATTTGTATTCGGGTTGGAAAGGCGGTGTTGGGCCAAGCAGCCACAAAAAAATGAATTTAAAATAATCAAAAATTGCTAGGCTGCAGCTGTTGTTATCAGCATGTATTCTTCTTTGTTTTGTCTCCCAGTTTCGCATGCGCTTTATTGTTATTTGTAGCGTATGCACTTTGGGAGCTTTGGTGGAGCTTCTGCGCAAGCTCTTAGGTTTTAGGCACTTGTTTTTCGGCATTGTTTTGGATCGGCCGCGGAATTAGTTTTGGGGTTAAATTGACCCATAATAAATTGAATACTAAAATTGAACCTCGTCTTGTTAATTCGGCCGCTATCAAAATGCTGATAGCTCAACATTGGTGACCCCGACATGATTTCATCCCGGTTGACTATTGTGATCAGTATTAAAAGTCCCAAGAAAACGCCCTTGTTCTTGTTGTTACAAGTTGCATTTTAATCGAATAATGGAGTCTGGAGCTATGCGCCCTGTGTGGTATTTCGGTGCACGAGCTTCCTTCTTGTTCAAAGTTTAGTGCTTTGCCAATTGAGGAGCGGTACGACGAAGTGCGGCGCTGTTTTGTTTGGCTGGAAGATGGCCATGTCGCTCGCGGATGCTCAGCTTCCCGCTGCTCGACGTACAATCACCGTCATCATATTTTGTTGCACCCTCGCGGGCAGATTTCACCTGCACGAGTCTCCCGTCCCATCGATTTCGTTTCTGTTGCGAGCCCATCCCGCTCAATCAACCCTGTTATGAACCAGGATCGCAATGCTGAGCTAGTGCTCCTGCCAACAGTCAATGTACTCGTTCGTGGTCGATCTGGAGCCTTCTTGCCTTGCCGAGTTTTATTGGATTCCGGTTCACAAGTGCACCTCATCTCGTCGCGGCTGGCGAATGAACTTCAGCTTGGTCGCTCCAAATGCTCCACAACGGTGGCCGGTTTCGGCGGCGCTAGGTTTGAAACGGATGGAGCATCCGTTAATGTGTGCTTGAAATCCTGCCTTAGCACGTATTCAGTGGAAATTGAGGCTGTTGTAGCTTCACATATAACGGACTATCAGCCTAGCCAGGACATAGATGCTTCGGGCTGGAAGATTCCTGGCAATATGGATCTAGCTGACCCCAACTTCCAAAAAACGCAGCGAGTGGACCTGTTGATTGGAGCCAGCTTATTCTTTGACCTATTGTCGGCTGGTCAAATCCAATTAGGTCACGGGCTCCCCATCGCCCAGAATACTCGATTTGGCTGGGTAATTTCTGGACGCGGTGAACTACCACGGAATAACCACTGGAATGATGTGACTGCTGCCCCTTCCAACAGTGTTATTGAAGGCCCACCCTTCAATGGGGGGAGGATATTGGGCCAAGCAGCCACCAAAAAGTGCATTTAAAATAATCATAAAATGCTTAGCTGCATCTGTTGTTGTCAGCGTGTATTCTTCTCTGTTTTGTCTCCCAGTTTCACATGCGCTTTATTGTTATTTGTAGCGTATGCACTTTGGGAGCTTTGGTGGAGCTTCTGCGCAAGCTCTTAGGTTTTGGGCACTTGTTTTTTGAATATTATTGAATAATAAATTGAATATTAAAATTGAACCTTGTCTTGTTAATTCGCCCGCTATCAAAACGCTGATAGCTCAACATTGGTGACCCCGGCGTGATTTCATCCCCGGTCAACCGTGACCCCGGTTGATTATTGTGATCAGCATTAAAAGTCCCAAGAAAACGCCCTTGTTCTTGTTGTTACAAGTTGCATTTTAATCGAATAATGGAGTCTGGAGCTGAGACTATTGGAGCTGGGGCCGCAAACCGGGAAAGGATGCTGCGGAGACGAGCAGAGGTGACCTGCCAGGAGATGGAGGCGCTACTTCATAAAGTGAAGGCTGCAGCGCGGACTGAGGATTCTTCCATTATGGCGCTGGAGTCAGTGGAGAAGCGTTTGCGTGAGCGGTTTACCGCGCTTCAAGAAGAGTTGGAGGAGCTTAATTTTAGCGAGATCGGGAGTGATCTGTATTGGAGATTCTCGCAGCTGGCGACTGATGTGCAAGTGGAAATTCAGGTGGAGGTTGCCAAGCGCTCCATGAGAATCGCTGCCCACTCCACACTTCTCGACGGTGCCAGTGTATCGCCAATGCCATACAAGCCAGCCCCCTCCTTGCCACCGTTGCCGATGCCAACATTCAGCGGCGGCTATGCCGAGTGGCCGGATTTCTGCGCCCTATTTAAGACCACGATAGACAGCCATCCTCACCTAACGAAAATGGATAAGCTCCGGTGGCTCATTTCATGCCTGCGCGAGTCAGCCTTGGATACGGTGAGAGCTCTGGAAATTACTGACGCGAACTACGATGTGGCCCTTGACCTATTGCGCAATCGTTTTAGTAATCGGCGTTCGTGTGGTCGAGCCAGGGTATGTAGCTACTTTGCGAGAGCTGTCGGACCGGTTCAATGGGCATATGCGGGCTCTTATGAGTTCCGGATCAGCTGCCGAGATCCAAGGATGCTTGCTTATCCAGATTATCTTGCAGAAGTTGGATCCTGCCACAAAGGCCAAGTGGAAAGACACTCTCGCCGGAAGCAACGACAGCCTTCCGTCTTGGGAGTCCATGGCACGATTCTTGGAGCAAAGATGCCGGACTCTTGAATGCGTCGACTTCTCTTTGGCGGCGTATCCACCAGCTAACCAAGTGGGCCGAGGTAGATCTTCGAATAACCGATTTTCGTGCACGGTTATTAACGCCCGTCCTGCTCTATGCGCCCTGTGTGGTATTTCGGTGCACGAGCTTCCTTCTTGTTCAAAGTTGCGGCGTCTGGCTCGCTGTTTTGTTTGTCTGGAGGATGGTCATCTCACTCGCTTCCCGCTGCTCGACGTGCAAGCATCGTCATCATATTTTGTTGCACCCTCGCGGGAAGATTTCACCTGCACGAGTCTCCCGTCCCATCGGTTCTGTTTCTGTTGCGAACCCATCCCGCTCAATCAACCCTGTTATGAACCAGGATCGCAATGCTGAGCTAGTGCTCCTGCCAACAGCCAATGTACTCGTTCGTGGTCGATCTGGAGCCTTCTTGCCTTGCCGAGTTTTATTGGATTCCGGTTCACAAGTGCACCTCATCTCGTCGCGGCTGGCGAATGAACTTCAGCTTGGTCGCTCCAAATGCTCCACAACGGTGGCCGGTTTCGGCGGCGCTAGGTTTGAAACGGATGGAGCATCCGTTAATGTGTGCTTGAAGTCCCGCCTTAGCACGTATTCAGTGGAAATTGAGGCTGTTATAGCTTCACATATAACGGACTATCAGCCTAGCCAGGACATAGATGCTTCGGGCTGGAAGATTCCTGGCAATATGGATCTAGCTGACCCCAACTTCCACAAAACGCAGCGAGTGGACCTGTTGATTGGAGCCAGCTTATTCTTTGACCTATTGTCGGCAGGCCAAATCCGATTAGGTCACGGGCTCCCCATTGCTCAGAATACTCGATTTGGCTGGGTGTTTTCTGGACGCGGTGAACTATCACGGGATGTGTCGGCGCTCTATGCTAGGGAAGACAACCCACGAAAAAACCACTGCAATGATGTGACTGCTGCCCCTTCCAACAGTGTTATTGAAGGCCCACCCTTCAATGGGGGGAGGATGTTGGGCCAAGCAGCCACCAAAAAATGAATTTAAAATAATCAAAAATTGCTAGGCTGCAGTCGTTGTTACCAGCATGTATTCTTCTTTGTTTTATCTCCCAGTTTCGCATGCGCTTTGTTGTTATTTGTAGCGTATGCACTTTGGGAGCTTTGGTGGAGCTTCTGCGCAAGCTCTTAGGTTTGAGGCACTTGTTTTTCGGCATTGTTTTGGATCGGCCGCGGAATTAGTTTTGGGGTTAAATTGACCCATAATAAATTGAATACTAAAATTGAACCTCGTCTTGTTAATTCGGCCGCTATCAAAACGCTGATAGCTCAACTATTCAACTAGTCTTTGCAAATTCTCGATCCTTTATGTAGATCTGATGGAACCCGGATGTCAGATCAAGGGTGGTAAAATATATGTCCTTCCCAAGGCTGCGCAAAGTACAGTTTATGTCGGGTTTTGTGATAGGTGTCTGATATAGTAACCTCATTTGCTGCGTACCCTTTCCCAAATTCAGTCAGTGGGATAGGCTCTTTGGAATTCAGTTCAGGGTCGGTATACGCATGAAGGAGCAGTAGAATCACATTTTTCAATTTTAGCAAGCAAATCTTGATTTTAGGACAGTCATCATCCGGAACGTTGTACAAACATTGCGCCAGATCAGCCGCGTATCTTCTGTCTAATGTATAGACCGCTATATATGTCTGTGCCCTATTTTTCCACGATACGTACTTCCCGAACTCCCCTTTGAACGTGGTCAATTGCTTCGTCAATGTATACATAGTATACAGCGTATTGTACAATGTATATTTAAACATAGCACAAATCCAGCCGCAGACCCATTTCTAAATTGGTTAATTGCACCGAGTAACAAATTAGAGGTGGGCATGGGCTCGTGTTTTCGTCGTGGCACGCGTGGCCACGCGTGTTCGTGTTGAAAATTAAAATTTAACACGCGTGCGTGCGTTTTCGTGCCGACCTTCCAAAACACGACAAAACACGAAGCATTAAAAATTTTGTATTTTCTAGAAATTTCGAGAAAAAAAAAATTTTTTGTAATGTAAATATTATTTTTCGTGTTGGGCCGTATTGGCAAAATTTTTGGCCGTGCGTGTGCATGCGTGCTAAAAAAACTAAGCTGTCGTGTCGTGTTGGGCCGTGTCGAAAAATTCAGCCCATGCCCACCTCTATAAAAAATCAAACATGCTCGCAGTGTAACCATGGTGCGTAGTTAGTAATAACAAGAAAGGAGAGCTAACTTCGGGCGGAGCCGAAGTTTATATACCCTTGCAGTTGAAGCGCAGTCCGCTAGGTGGCGCCACGCATCTTATATTATTAGATATATATCGGATCGCATATAGTCGGCCGATCCTTATGAAATTTGGCAAATCACATTATTTTGTCCAAAATAGAATCTGTACCAAGTCCCATCTTTCTAACTTAAAAAACACCAAAGTTATGCCAATTCCGATCGTTCTATGACAGCTATAGGATATAGTCGGCCGATCCTTATGAAATTTTGTACACAAGATATTTTACATGTAAATATAACATGTGTGGAAAGTCTCAACCCTCTTACTTAAAAAACACCAAAGTTATAGCATTTCCGATCAATCAAGTTATATGGCAGCTAGCATCCTTCTTTCCTTTGCAGGCAGTACATAAGTCGGAACGGCCGGGATCGGTCGACTATATCCTATAGCTGCCATATAACTGATTGATCGGAAATGCCATAACTTTGGTGTTTTTTAAGTTAGAGGGTTGGGACTTTCTACACATGTTATATTTGACCAAACTATCTTATGTACAAAATTTCATAAGGATCGGCCGACTATATCCTATAGCTGTCATAGAACGCTCGAAATTGGTATAACTTTGGTGTTTTTTAATTTAGAAAGATGGGATTTGGTACAGATTCTATTTTGGGAAAAACAATTTGATATATCGAATTTCATAAGGATCCGCCGACTATATCCTATAGCTGCCATATAACTGATTGATCGGAACTCGCTATAACTTCGTTGTTTTTGAAGTTAGAAGGATGGGAGTTTCAATGGATTCCTCTTTTGGCAAAATAATTCGATATGCCAACTTTCATAAGGATCGGCCAACTATATACGATCCGCTATGTATCTAATAATATAAGATGCGTGGCGCCACCTAGCGGACTGCGCTTCAACTGCAAGGGTATATAAACTTCGGCTCCGCCCGAAGTTAGCTTTCCTTTCTTGTTTTAAGAAAACTTTAAGTAATTTAAAAATCTCTTACAAACTTTGCTTAAATTTTAGTAACAAACACACTCTAATTTTTTCAAATTTCAAAAGAAAAAATATGGCAAACGCGGACCGGACTTTTTGTCGGTGAAAAATTTTCATCTTCAGAAACATCTTCATTTTGCAAATTCTTTAATTTCCTGAATACCGTTTGAAAACTTTTGAAATGGTTGAGGTCCAAATCGACGCATATTTTCGAGCACAATCTGTGTATATGCTACACAAATTTCTCCTAAACCAAACTTTTGGCAAATGTTATGAAAAACATACCTTGCATTTTGTATGTCACTAATTCAAAACGCACACAGAAAATGTTTAATTCTTCGGCTATATGTAGTGCCTTCACGCGCTAGCTACAAGCTAGGGAATGCGTGTCGCCACATAGCCACCTAGTGATAACATAAATTGCTACTTAACTGCAAAGGTATGTCAATTTCGGATTCGGCCGAAGTTAGCTTTTCTTTCTTTTTTGTTCTATTTACATTTTATAATCTTACTAATATTTATTCGATTGTATTTATTATTATATTACAGGTAACAAATTATACAGTAAATCTGATCTTGACAATATTTGTAATAACTTAAGTCCCATCGGATGGATAAATCCACATCGATCCATTATTGGTCTTGGAAACTATGACGTAAACGTTATTATTGCTGCATTAAAATTAAAAAATTGCGATGTCGTTTGGTTTGACAAACGGAACGACCCGTCATGCATAAATCTTGATGGAATTGTTGGCTTCATTTTAAACATACCCTCTGATTGCAAAATTGGTAACTTAAAATTACCTTTACGAAGGCGACATTGGATTGCAGTTAGACGAGTGGGATATTATTATTATAATTTGGATTCTAAACTGCAAAACCCGGAAAAAATTGGTGATACTGACGATGTTTATACATTTTTAAGGGAGCAAATTCAACAGACTGACCAGAGAGAGTTATTTCTCGTGTTACCGGAAAAAAATAAACAATGATAAGTTAAACCTATTTTTGTAAAAAAATAAAGAACTAAACTTAATAATAACAAATAAAAAAAAAAACTTATTATTTCGGGTAAAATAGGGGAACTAACATGCAAGCACGAGTGCAGTTCACGAGTGATGTCTCTTCCGAGAGTGCTGGTAAAATTTGGGAAATTCGGTAAGGTACAACATTTCCTTTCTGAAATCATGCCAATCCAAGGCCTGCGATTGCTGAATTTCAGAGCAGGATGTCAGGTTGTGCGAGTTCCATTACTCAACTTCGGCAGAGAACTCCAAATATATAAGTTGTTGTGATTTAATGTGATATGTAAACCTGATATAGAAAGAGCAAAGCCATATATATGTATTGCTTCCATAGGCGGAGGCAAATTACAAGAAACATTTTTCGGGTTTTCTCATTCGCTGCCTTTATCGCCAAGCGAAGAAAAAACACTTGCAGTCTATGTTTTACGTGTTAATCAGAAGGCAGTTTGTTGTTGGATTGCTGAATACTTTTCACTTGAGAAATACATTCGGGTTTTTGTTAGTGGCAGAATGGTCTATCAAAATTATTCGACAATTTCACAGGCCTACAATTTCCAACTTTTTTTTCCTCCACGCATAATTTTACCTGCTCCATTACCTTTAGGCTCCCATTAACCAAAGTCAAGAACAAACATAGGTTCTATCACCAACAGTTTCCGCGGTACACCTAAGAAAAAAAATTAATCAAATTTTACCATATATTGAATTATGTAGGCCGTGTAATGGCGATGACCATACTTGTTTCTAGTACATATCATTTTTGAAATGTATGTGTACGAACTTAAATTAAACAAGTAAGGAAAGCTAACTTCGGGCGGAGCCGAAGTTTATATACCCTTGCAGTTGAGTCGCAGTCCGTTAGGTGGCGACACGCATCTTATATTATTAGATATATAGCAGATCGTATATAGTCGGCCGATCCTTATGAAAATTGGCATATCGAAACAATCTGAAACATTGAAACTCCTATCCTTCTAACTTGAAAAACAACGAAGTTATGGCATTTCCGATCAATCAGTTATATGGCAGCTATAGGATATAGACGGACGATCCCGGCCGTTCCGACTTATATACTGTCTACAAAGAAAAGAAGGGTGTGTGCAAAGTTTCAACTCGAAAGCATTAAAACTAGTTTGCGTAGGAACGGACAGACGGACATGCTCAAATAGACTCAGGAGGTGATCATGATCAAGAATATATATACTTTATAGGGTCAGAGATGTCTCCTTCAATGCGTTGCACACTTTTGACCAAAATTATAATACCCTCTGCAAGGGTATTGTTCAGTTAAAGAGCGTTTTCGGGAGTTATATTTAATGTTCGAAATATTGGTTTTAGTAAAAACAAGCACAGTTCAATTTCATACAATTTATTTAGAATTTTTTGTCTTTATACAAAGTTGTTTATGGATAGATGCTACTGTGAGGGGGTGAATACCGAATTAGAATACAAAACGGGAGCGCGGCTCAACGCTTGATGCTGCGGAGCGATCGAGAGAGCCCGGGAGAGAGCGAGACAAACGCTAGTGCATGACGGCAGATGCAGGTGGCCGATCGAATGCACCAGAGCGGGCGATGCGAACATAAGTACAAAAGAGAATGACGTCACGAACTCAATAAATTATTGCCGGCCAAACTTCTTTCCGGCGGCTGCTTGACCCGACAGGTAAAAATTGGGTAAAAACCCAATATTTTCGTCAATTTAATTGGAGTTTTTAATCTCATATTTTCAAAAAGTCATGGCTATCTACAATTTCTGTAAACCTTGTTAAACCAGCTGAACCTGCAATAGAGACATTTTTAACATGGAAACAGTTTTAGATAGTCATGACTTTTTCAAAGCATTCGCCGGTTAGAGGAGGTTATAAATGGTTTTAAGGGGTTAGGAAGGTGGGTTTGCGCGGCCAAAAAATTGAATACTTTCAATAATTTTTTTTTTATATAAAGAATAAAAAATTTTATTGCAACTTTCAAGATTCTTAAATATTTAGATATTTATACATATGCATATTTAAAGAAGAATTTGGGAAATTTTCAGAAAAAAATATTAAACCGTCAGCCATTGGGACGTTATTTCCCATGAACCGGGAAAAAAGGTGCTTTCGCGTTGACAGCACAATTCCTGTCAGAATCATCATCTCATCCGAAATGAAAAGACTAAATATTTTCTTTTAGTGCAGACCTAAAACTAGAAACTGAACGAAGGAAAAAAAAGCAAGTAAAAGCAAAGCAAAATTGGATTTTTGAAACACCTTTTTGAAAAAAATTTAAAATTTTGGTAACATTTTTGGAAATTTTTTTTTTAAATAGTTGTTATCAACGAAAAACAAGAAAGCTAAGCTAACTTCGGGCGGAGCCTAAGTTGATATACCCTCGCAGTTGTGCCATTTCCGATCGTTCAGTTATATGGCGGCTATTGGATATAGTTGGCCGATCCCTGTAAAATTTGGCAAATCTGATTATATTGCCCAAAATGGAATCCGTAAAAAGTCCCATCATTCTAGCTTAAAAGACACCAAAGTTATGCCAATCATTCCGATCATTCAGTTATATGGCAGCTATAGGATATAGTCGGCCGATCCTTATGAAATTTAGATTATTTTTTCAAAAATGGAATCTGTACCAAGTCCCATCCTTCTAACTTAAAAAACATCAAAGTTATGCCAATTCCGATCGATCTATGACAGCTATAGGATATAGTCTGCCGATCCTTATGAAATTTTGTAGACAAGATATTTTGGCCAAATATAAGATGTGTGGAATGTCTCAACCCTCCAACTTAAAAAACACCAATGTTATGGCATTTCCGATCAATCAGTTATATGGCAGCTATAGGATATAGTCGACCGATCCAGGCCGTTCCGACTTATATACTACCTGCAAGGAAAAAAAGGATGTGTGCAAAGTTTCAACTCGATAGCTCCCAAACTGAGAGACTAGTTTGCGTAAAAACCGACAGACAGACTGACAGACAGACAGTCGGACAAACTCCCGCAATTTCTCCCGAATCGTTAAAGTGTCTCATAAAGACTGTGTCATGGATTCATAGATCAATATTATCCATAAGAGATGTACAAAATTGCAAACTCAATCACTATTAATTTACTTTTGCGTAGACTGGATCCAGTGACCAGGCAAATATTAGAAAGCGTACTAAATTTAAGGAATTGCCGCTGTGGTCCGATTTAGAAAATGTATTAAATCGTAGGTACCAGCACATGTCCGCTGAAGACTGGCAAACCCCTGGTAGTAGTTCGTCACTTTTTGGCCCAGTGCACAGTGGTTGGCGTTGTACAGAGCCGCCATAAATATTGAGATATGTTGCGATATCGATTTCAAATTTTCCCCAAAAATCTAAGAAAAGATTTTAAACATATAGTAAAAAAAAAATTGGCTACATCATACGATTATTTTCTTTAGCTCACATAGTAAGGCGATGATGCGCAAAAATACTTCCAGTAAGGTTGAATTGCTTAAATTTCATTTTTGACACATTATGTGTTTGTGAAAAGGTAACTCCTCCCTTATACCAAAGCCATATACCCCCCTTTATATTTATTTATTTATATCTTCTTGGCAGTTTTCTTTGACCTGTTATAAAGAGGTCAGAAAGTTACAAGGCGCATCATTATGGCGCTGGAGTTAGTGGAGAAGCGTTAGTGTGAGCGGTTCACCGCGCTTCAAGAAGAGTTGGAGGAGCTTAATAATTTCAACGAGATCGGGAGTGAGCTGTATTGGAGATTCTCGCAGATGGCTTCTTAAACAGTCAAAATAACGATCACAATTCACTGAAAATTAGTATTAGTAGTATAGTCCGTTAGCTCGCCTTGCTGTAATGCTAAGGTTTGAGTTTGTTAAGTCAGCCTTCCTTTATCTACATTTTTTTCCGAAAAGGTCACTGTGGCGCAGTATAAATCGACTAGATGTCAAATTTGTGCGAGATCGCGCCACAAACTTCTGCACCATTCTTCTAGTATTGTGTCTTCTAGTAGATGTGACTAAAAATAACCTAGCGTTACCACCTACAAACGAAAATCCTCTTCCAACGCTAACGCATGATAGTCCTTCCATATCATATGGATGATATGCATGCTTTATCCATATAAAGGGTTTTCCTAGCGACGTTGATCGTAAGCGTTCAATAATGCCGAGCACATAATGGCCCGAGCATTACTTGACTCAGGATCACAAATGAATTTCATTACTGAAGATCTTGTTTAACGCATACAGATCCTTGGGATTGGTCAAGCTAATTACCAAGTAAAGAACAAAAATGTGAATGGGAGAATTAATGGTTGTGAGTTTCCGTTCGACTTGTGTGTTTTGAGAACAATTTCAGGCTGACTATTCAGTGAACGTGAAAGATTGGGCCCTACCAAAGAACTCACCATTAGCAGACCTTTATTTTTATAAACCTCAGCGGATAAATATGTTAATTGAAGCTGAGTTGGGCTTTTGAGCTTTTTTTTGCGTTGGTTTAAAAAAATCCTTGGATGGATAGTACCTGGAAAATAATTTGGCAAATTCCTCATCTCCTCAACCGCCAGTCTCTAGCCTGAGCAGCCAAAAAGAATTACTAGAATCAATAGACAGCTATTTGAAAATCTTCTGGTCGTTGGAAGAATTTCCATCTTCTAAAAAGATTTTGTCGCCTGAACAGGAGTGAGGAAAATTATTAACAGAAGAATACTAGAATAATGCCTTCAGGTCGATTTGAAGTCAGATTTCCATTTAAGTAGAATCCAAGCGTTTTGGGCAACTCATTCGAGATAGCCAAACGCAGTTTTTTGTCGCTTTAGAGAAGATTATCTCGAGATCCGAATTTAAAGAAAATGTATTAACTTAAATACGCTACGATTGAATTTAGTAAGTGGTTTTCAAACTCGCCTAAAGTTACTGCATCAGAGAGCACCGTTAAGCCAATAACACTTTTGACACAGATCTGACTAAAACATTGGGAATCGCTTTGATTACTAAAGCTTATGTATTTCAATTTGAAACTGATGCTTCAGTCATGGGTCAAGGGCGACTAAACGGAACATTCTTTCGATGGCATCAAAGCTAATTAACACCTTTGGCTTATTGAGCCCAATGTTTATAGGGAAAGGTCCTGTTGCAGGAACTATGGCTCAATAAGCTAGATTGGCCTGAGTCTATTTCGCTGCACTTTGAAACAGCGTGGAACAAAATACAGCTAGCCCTGTCGCAGTTAGAAGATATCTCAATACCAAAATTTATGATGAGCGAGTCGATGTCACCAACTCAAATTCTGAGGCATCGATAGGAGCCTGCGTTGCAAATCTACAGAAGGTATTAAAATTTCATTGTTGACTGCAAAGTCTAAAGTAGCGACGCTCAAGGCAAAGACGCCCCCCATTTTAAGGTATATGCCGCTCACCTTCTCGCAAATCTCTGCCACAAGATCAAGCCTCTTATCAAAGTACCGATCGAACGTGAATATTGGTCGGATTCAGAAGTTACTTCTCATTGGATTCGTTTCCATCCATCGTCCTTGTCAACATTCGTATCAAATAGAGTTGCTGAGATTTAAGAGTGTTCAGAGGATAGCACGTGGCGGCATTTAACAATTAAACAAAACCCGGCAGATAACGTGTCAAGAGGTGGAGACTTAAAGGAGATGGTGGAATTGATCTGGTTTACAGGTCCATCGATTTTAACGGAGCCGAAAGATAAGAGTCCAACGAGTCCCCGGTTTGATCTGTCACCACAACTTTTGCAGATGGAAGTAAAAAAGAATGTGGTCGGATTAACCGCAATGGTCTCCACCTCATATTTATTGGAAGTTGTTGGGCCAAGCAGCCACCAAAAAGTGCATTTAAAATAATCATAAAATGCTTAGCTGCAGCTGTTGTTGTCAGCGTGTATTCTTCTCTGTTTTGTCTCCCAGTTTCGCATGCGCTTTATTGGTATTTGTAGCGTATGCACTTTGGGAGCTTTGGTGGAGCTTCTGCGCAAGCTCTTAGGTTTTAGGCACTTGTAATTCGGCATTGTTTTGGTTCGGCCGCGGAATTTGTTTTGGGGTTAAATTGACCCACAATAAATTGAATTATAAAATTGAACCTTATCTCTTAATTCGGCCGCTATCAAAACGCTGATAGCTCAACATTGGTGACCCCGACGTGATTTCATCCCGGTTTATTATTGTGATCAGCATTAAAAGTGCCAAGAAAGTGCCCTTGTTGTTGTTGGTACAAGTTGCATTTTAATTGAAGAATGGAGTCTGGAGCTGAGACTATTGGAGCTGCTGCCGCAACCCGGGAAAGGATGCTGCGGAGAAGAGCAGAGGTGGCCTGCCAGGAAATGGAGGCGCTGCATCATAAGGTGAAGGCTGCGGCGCGGACTGAGGATTCTTCCATTATGGCGCTGGAGTCAGTGGAGAAGCGTTTGCGTGAGCGGTTTACCGCGCTTCAAGAGGAGTTGGAGGAGCTTAATTTTAGCGAGATCGGGAGTGATCTGTATTGGAGATTCTCGCAGCTGGCGACTGATGTGCAAGTAGAAATTCAGGTGGAGGTTGCCAAGCGCTCCATGAGAATCGCTGCCCACTCCACACTTCTCGACGGTGCCAGTGTATCGCCAATGCCATACAAGCCAGCCCCCTCCTTGCCACCGTTGCCGATGCCAACATTCAGCGGCGGCTATGCCGAGTGGCCGGATTTCTGCGCCCTTTTTAAGACCACGATTGACAGCCATCCCCACCTAACGAAAACGGAGAAGCTCCGGTGGCTCATTTCATGCCTGCGCGAGTCAGCCTTGGATACGGTGAGAGCTCTGGAAATTACTGACGCGAACTACGATGTGGCCCTTGACCTATTGCGCAATCGTTTTAGTAATCGGCGTTTAATATTTCAGTCTCACATTAATGAGATCCTGCAGCTTCGTGTGGTCGAGTCAGGGTCTGTTGCTACTTTGCGGGAGCTATCGGATCGGTTCAATAGGCATATGCGTGCTCTTATGAGTTCCGGATCAGCTGCCGAGATCCAAGGATGTTTGCTTATCCAGATTATCCTGCAGAAGTTGGATCCTGCCACAAAGGCCAAGTGGGAAGACACTCTCGCCGGAAGCAACAACAGCCTTCCGTCTTGGGAGTCCATGGCACGATTCTTGGAGCAAAGATGCCGGACTCTTGAATGCGTCGACTTCTCTTTGGCGGCGTATCCACCAGCTAACCAAGTGGGCCGAGGTAGATCTTCGAATAACCGATCTTCGTGCATGGTTATTAACGCCCGTCCTGCTTTATGCGCCCTGTGTGGTGTTTCGGTGCACGAGCTTCCTTCTTGTTCAAAGTTTAGTGCTTTGACAATAGAGGAACGGTACGACGAAGTGCGGCGACTGGCTCGCTGTTTTGTTTGTCTGGAGGATGGCCATCTCGTTCGCGGATGCTCAGCTTCCCACTGCTCGACGTGCAATCATCGTCATCATATTTTGTTGCACCCTCGCGGGCAGATTTCACCCGCACGAGTCTCCCGTCCCATCGGTGCCTGTTGCGCACTCATCCCGCTCAATCAACCCTGTTATAAACCAGGATCGCAATGCTGAGCTAGTGCTCTTGCCAACAGCCAATGTACTCGTTCGTGGTCGATCTGGAGCCTTCTTGCCTTGCCGAGTTTTATTGGATTCCGGTTCACAAGTGCACCTCATCTCGTCTCGGCTGGCGAATGAACTTCAGCTTGGCCGTTCCAAATGCTCCACAACGGTGGCCGGTTTCGGCGGCGCTGGGTTTGAAAGGGATGGAGCATCCGTTAATGTGTGCTTGAAGTCCCGCCTTAGCACGTATTCAGTGGAAATTGAGGCTACTGTAGCTTCACATATAACGGACTATCAACCTAGCCAGGACGTAGATGCTTCGGGCTGGAAGATTCCTGGCATTATGGATCTAGCTGACCCCAACTTCCACAAAACGCAGCGAGTGGACCTGTTGATTGGAGCCAGCTTATTCTTTGACCTATTGTCGGCTGGCCAAATCCGATTAGGTCACGGGCTCCCCATTGCTCAGAATACTCGATTTGGCTGGGTGTTTTCTGGACGCGGTGAACTATCACGGGATGTGTCGGCGCTCTATGCTAGGGAAGACAACCCACGGAAAAACCACTGCAATGATGTGACTGCTGCCCCTTCTAACAGTGTTATTGTAGGTCCACCCTTCAATGGGGGGAGGATGTTGGGCCAAGCAGCCACCAAAAAGTGCATTTAAAATAATCATAAAATGCTTAGCTGCAGCTGTTGTTGTCAGCGTGTATTCTTCTCTGTTTTGTCTCCCAGTTTCGCATGCGCTTTATTGGTATTTGTAGCGTATGCACTTTGGGAGCTTTGGTGGAGCTTCTGCGCAAGCTCTTAGGTTTTAGGCACTTGTAATTCGGCATTGTTTTGGTTCGGCCGCGGAATTTGTTTTGGGGTTAAATTGACCCACAATAAATTGAATTATAAAATTGAACCTTATCTCTTAATTCGGCCGCTATCAAAACGCTGATAGCTCAACATTGGTGACCCCGACGTGATTTCATCCCGGTTTATTATTGTGATCAGCATTAAAAGTGCCAAGAAAGTGCCCTTGTTGTTGTTGGTACAAGTTGCATTTTAATTGAAGAATTGAGTCTGGAGCTGAGACTATTGGAGCTGCTGCCGCAACCCGGGAAAGGATGCTGCGGAGAAGAGCATAGGTGGCCTGCCAGGAAATGGAGGCGCTGCATCATAAGGTGAAGGCTGCGGCGCGGACTGAGGATTCTTCCATTATGGCGCTGGAGTCAGTGGAGAAGCGTTTGCGTGAGCGGTTCACCGCGCTTCAAGAAGAGTTGGAGGAGCTTAATTTTAGCGAGATCGGGAGTGATCTGTATTGGAGATTCTCGCAGCTGGCGACTGATGTGCAAGTAGAAATTCAGGTGGAGGTTGCCAAGCGCTCCATGAGAATCGCTGCCCACTCCACACTTCTCGACGGTGCCAGTGTATCGCCAATGCCATACAAGCCAGCCCCCTCCTTGCCACCGTTGCCGATGCCAACATTCAGCGGCGGCTATGCCGAGTGGCCGGATTTCTGCGCCCTTTTTAAGACCACGATTGACAGCCATCCCCACCTAACGAAAACGGAGAAGCTCCGGTGGCTCATTTCATGCCTGCGCGAGTCAGCCTTGGATACGGTGAGAGCTCTGGAAATTACTGACGCGAACTACGATGTGGCCCTTGACCTATTGCGCAATCGTTTTAGTAATCGGCGTTTAATATTTCAGTCTCACATTAATGAGATCCTGCAGCTTCGTGTGGTCGAGTCAGGGTCTGTTGCTACTTTGCGGGAGCTATCGGATCGGTTCAATAGGCATATGCGTGCTCTTATGAGTTCCGGATCAGCTGCCGAGATCCAAGGATGTTTGCTTATCCAGATTATCCTGCAGAAGTTGGATCCTGCCACAAAGGCCAAGTGGGAAGACACTCTCGCCGGAAGCAACAACAGCCTTCCGTCTTGGGAGTCCATGGCACGATTCTTGGAGCAAAGATGCCGGACTCTTGAATGCGTCGACTTCTCTTTGGCGGCGTATCCACCAGCTAACCAAGTGGGCCGAGGTAGATCTTCGAATAACCGATCTTCGTGCATGGTTATTAACGCCCGTCCTGCTTTATGCGCCCTGTGTGGTGTTTCGGTGCACGAGCTTCCTTCTTGTTCAAAGTTTAGTGCTTTGACAATAGAGGAACGGTACGACGAAGTGCGGCGACTGGCTCGCTGTTTTGTTTGTCTGGAGGATGGCCATCTCGTTCGCGGATGCTCAGCTTCCCACTGCTCGACGTGCAATCATCGTCATCATATTTTGTTGCACCCTCGCGGGCAGATTTCACCCGCACGAGTCTCCCGTCCCATCGGTGCCTGTTGCGCACTCATCCCGCTCAATCAACCCTGTTATAAACCAGGATCGCAATGCTGAGCTAGTGCTCTTGCCAACAGCCAATGTACTCGTTCGTGGTCGATCTGGAGCCTTCTTGCCTTGCCGAGTTTTATTGGATTCCGGTTCACAAGTGCACCTCATCTCGTCTCGGCTGGCGAATGAACTTCAGCTTGGCCGTTCCAAATGCTCCACAACGGTGGCCGGTTTCGGCGGCGCTGGGTTTGAAAGGGATGGAGCATCCGTTAATGTGTGCTTGAAGTCCCGCCTTAGCACGTATTCAGTGGAAATTGAGGCTACTGTAGCTTCACATATAACGGACTATCAACCTAGCCAGGACATAGATGCTTCGGGCTGGAAGATTCCTGGCATTATGGATCTAGCTGACCCCAACTTCCACAAAACGCAGCGAGTGGACCTGTTGATTGGAGCCAGCTTATTCTTTGACCTATTGTCGGCTGGCCAAATCCGATTAGGTCACGGGCTCCCCATTGCTCAGAATACTCGATTTGGCTGGGTGTTTTCTGGACGCGGTGAACTATCACGGGATGTGTCGGCGCTCTATGCTAGGGAAGACAACCCACGGAAAAACCACTGCAATGATGTGACTGCTGCCCCTTCCAACAGTGTTATTGTAGGTCCACCCTTCAATGGGGGGAGGATGTTGGGCCAAGCAGCCACCAAAAAGTGCATTTAAAATAATCATAAAATGCTTAGCTGCAGCTGTTGTTGTCAGCGTGTATTCTTCTCTGTTTTGTCTCCCAGTTTCGCATGCGCTTTATTGGTATTTGTAGCGCATGCACTTTGGGAGCTTTGGTGGAGCTTCTGCGCAAGCTCTTAGGTTTTAGGCACTTGTAGTTCGGCATTGTTTTGGTTCGGCCGCGGAATTTGTTTTGGGGTTAAATTGACCCACAATAAATTGAATTATAAAATTGAACCTGATAGCTCAACAGAAGTTATAAAAGGATTTTTCTCTTACTTAAAACTGCTTCGAAGGTTCTTTTACATCTTTCTCATTATAGAAAAGTGTTCAAAATTAGTATTTACTTCTGTTAGTATACCTTCTCCTGTCGAATATAAAGAAGTCTTAAATAAAATGGTCGAAATAGTTCAAGAGCCAAGTATCAAGAGGAAATAAAAAACATTCAAAAAACCTGGTTGTTAGCCCAAGTCTACAGAAGCTAAATCCATTTGTCCATGAAGCTTCTCAGGCTGGGCTACATTTTCGTTGTTGCGGGTCGGTGGGCGACTAGCTAATACTCCTATATCATACGATGTCAAGTTTCCAGTATTGTTGACGAAGTGCTCTCAATTTGATCTGAGCTATGTCCAATACTTGCACGAGACGAATTTTCATGTGGGTCCACGAAGTAACTAAGGTCATGCAAATTCGCTTACGGATCGCCAAACTTTTTCAGAAATGTACTATTTACATATATCTGATCGAATATATATTTAAAATATACACCGTATTTTTATTGCCTATTCCGAAGAAAACTTACTTTTTTGGTTGTTTTTTAATTTACATTAGATAGTAAAACAATTTTACTATTCTACTTTTATTGGGTAGTATTTATAAATATATTACATATAACCATTTTGGTGCGAAGAATTTGTGAGATGTCCCTTAGAATGCTCCGATTAGGGCTACCGAATGGGTCGCAGGTTACGGATAGCGAACAATTAGGTAAGCTGTGAATAAACAGCCTTGGACATTAAGCGGGCATTCGTGCCATAAGCGGCGCCGACGATGCGCTTGTGTTGCCGCCTGTAACAAGTAGCCTTACACAATTCCGTTTCCGACACCACAGTATCCACGCACCTTCCATCCCAAAACACCATCTCACCCCGGTCCAAGGTGTCGCTCGGCCCGGGCCGGACGGCAAAATGAACCCTTTTCAATAGGGCTAAAGCCGGAAACGAGGAAAAAAACCTGTAGAAATCCAATAAGAACAAAATGACAAGACATTGTCACAAAATCGCTCACGAATATCTTTAGCAGATCCCTAACGCTAGGCAAACTTTCGCAACCTAGGCTCAAATCGCGAATCGTCTTTATACCCAAAGCGGGTAAGTTATCATATACGACCCCAAAAGATTTCGAACCAATCAGTCTGTCATCCTTCCTGCTTATGACGCTACAAAAAGTCATAGGCCTCCACCTAAGTTCCACATTTAGCCCGACCAAAATCCATCTGTCAGAAGGAAAATGTCTCGTAGCCTTTCTCCCAAACACCCCAACCGGCGTCCTAATTACACTTGAGGTAGATAACCACCTGGTGGGGCTCATTGATCAGCCGCTATCCTGCAGAACAGTGACGTCTTTACTAGTCACATCTTCTTTAACAAGGGCCGTCATCAGAGGCACACCACAATGATGAGTCCTCTCCCCTCTCCTTTGGAACATATGTAAGATGAAAGAGGGAAGCTGCAAGATAGAGGCATATGCGGATGACGTCGAAGTCTTGTTCACAGGAAAATACCCACAAACGCTAAGCGATCTTATGAGTGCTAGACTCCAAACCAAACCCTAGCCAAAGCAAAAGGCCTGGGAGTAAATGAAAATAGGGTTATTTCTATTCAGCAGGAAATACAAAATCTCGGCCCTCGTCCCCCCAAGACTAAACAACCAAAGGCTCTCCTTCAGCAACACCGCCAAGTACCTAGGTGTAATACAGGACAGGAAGCTGAACAATAACACAATCATAGAGGAAAGGTCAAAAGGGCTGCTATAGCCATTTTCACCAGCAAAAAAGCAATAGGACTCAAGTGAGGCATGTCTCCCGATATTGTAAGCTGGATCTACACCGTCAAATTTGTAATTCTTCGGCTACATATAGTGTCATCTCGCGCACGCTAAAGCATCGTGTCCTCGTGGACTGCCGTCCACAGTGATATACTTAAAAAGCAATGTTATTTCAATTTAAACATCATGTATTTAATATTAAATTTGTTTATTTATGTTTTAAATTAAGTTTTAAATTAGGTTTACAGTAAGACGATAAATTTTTGGCTTTCTACTCATCTAGTTAAAACTAATTTAAAACTATTTTATAATAAAATTCATTAATCATACTATATTTATTCGCCGTCTAGCACGAAAAGGAAAAAGCAATTTGACAATCCGAATCCTCTTTTATTATACATTTACATTAGACGTTGCGGAAAAGGGTAGTTTTTGTATGCATTTATATGACAATAAATAAAATTTCGTTTGAGAGAAGTAATTGCAACAAGTTAATATTAAATTATTCACTGCTAGTTTCCACTTAAAAGCTTTGACGACTTTCGGTTTATAGATTCCAAGTATGCAGCCGGGACCCAGCCTTCAGCATTTTCTTTTAAGAAAAACATTATTATGAACATTATCATTTTTAATTATATCAGTATTTTTTATATCCTTGCAGAGGGTATTATAATTTTGGTAAAATTGTACAGTGAAGAATACATCTGCGACTCTATAAAGTATATATATTTTTGAGCATGATCACAATGATAGAAATGGCACAGTCTTGAGAGTTTTAAAGATTTTAGGGGCTGTTGCCAACATTTTTATTAGGAAATTAATTTGATGGTGAAATTCTCAAAAGGATCGGCCAACAATATACGATCCGATATATGTTTAATACATGGTACGTTCCAAAGTAAACAGAACTTTAAGAAAAAAGACAGAACAAATATATTTTTCGGCAAAATCAACTTATTTTATTAAAAATAGTCTTCTTCTGCTTTAATACAGCTTTTTGCGCGGTCCAAAAGCATGTCGAACGAGTGCTTTAGCTCGTTGCCCGGTATGGCCACCAGTATGCTGGTGAAAGCCTTTTGAATGGCCTCTACGTCTGCATAACGCGCTCCTTTCATCGGGAAATGCATTTTTCCGAAAAGTTCGAAGTCGCAAGGTGCCATATCAGGTGAATACGGGGAGTGCTTGATGCTTAAAATGTGATTTTTGGTCAAATAGTCAGTCACAAGCGTCGATCGATGAGACGGCGCATTATCGTGCAACACACGCCAACTTCCATCTTCGCGATATTCGGGCCGAACACGTCGAATATGGCGCAAAACTTCAAACGCTTCAAAACTCCAAGGTAGAATACCGCTTTAACGTTTTGGCCGGGTGGAACAAATTCTTTGTGGACAATACCCTTGGAATCTTAAAAACAAATCAGCATTATCTTCACTTTTGACTTCTCCAGGCGCGATTTTTTGGGTTTTGGGTCGTCCGGCGCCTTCCATTCAGCACTCTGGCGTTTTGTTTCGGTATAATAGTGAAAACACCACGTTTCGTCACCAGTCACAATCTTGTTAAGGAAGGTCGTGTTTTTTTTGACTCTTTAATGATGTCCTTCGAATGTTGAATTCTGAGCAATTTTTGGATGTCAGTCAATTTGTGCGGAACAAACCGAGAACACACCTTTTGTAAGCCCAAATGTTCGGTCAAAATGTTATAAATCGATGTTTTGGAGAGGTTCAATTCTATTTCCATGAATTTCAATGATGATTTCGGCTGATTTTTTATGAATTCACGCACAGTTTCGATGGAATTTTCGGTGGTCACGGATTTTGGTTGGCCCACACATTCATCGTCATTTATGTCCTCACGACCGCTTTAAAACCGTTGAAGCCACTCGTGCACTGTGCTACGGGATAGGCAATTATCCCCATAAACTTGTTTCATCAATTGAAACGTTTCGGTAAAAGTTTTACCAAGTTTAAAACAAAATTGAATATTGTTTTTTTTTTTTGAAGCTCATTTTCGCACCAATGGCAAAAAAATACTGACACTTAAATCGCAATAACCTCACTTCCACCAGATGAAATGTCATGCAATTTTTACTGGAAGTCGATAACGGATAGCCGATTCTAACGCACAGTTGACATATAGATGGCACCACTAGAGGGCGCTTGATTCAAAAAGTCCTGTTTACTTTGGAACGCACCTTGTAATATAAGCTGCTACCTAACTGCAAGGATATACCATCTTCAGCTCTGCCCAAAAATAGCTTTCCTTTCTTTTTTATTTGTATATTTACCTGAAACTCGCACATACCACCAGCCAGCGCATCCGGTTTTTAAAAGTTCTATTGTATCGCCTTCATTCATCGAAACTTCAGAATGTCCCGCAGCTGTATAATCCGCAAGAGAAATAAATTTACCTCCCTGTTATAAAAGAAGAATATTTTTATAAATTTTTATAATATTATTTTATAATATTTTTATAAAATGTTGGTCAAGATTAAATTTTGATAATATATATATATTTTTAGTATTTGAATATGTCCCATATTCAAATGTTTGACATCACATTGGCTACAAATGTTTATGCAAATCAACACATCAAATCAAAATTAACACATTCTTCTTTTAATTTATTAGGCAGTTACAAATAAATATCATCGGATCCCCGTTCTATCATAAATCCATCCCTTTTTGGATATTATCGAGGATTTATTATTATTATCGGGGTGCGAAAGGATCCGTGCGATACCTTATCCATGACGCAGCTGCATTTTAACAGGGTAAGCGAGTCGAATTAGTAGCCATCTCTTGAAGCGTATAAACTAACCGCTCAGGCGTACGCATTACCGAATCTTAACTGCGACGATCAGGCGTGACCCTACAAAGCGAGGGGTAACCAACTCGATCCGTCACGAATCCGGCAGTGCGGTGCATGCGGCTTATGCATGCGGTGGAGCAGTGCAGAGCCGCGCAGGAACATCGAACTGAACCGGCTGATAGGCACCAGGCTGACCAGCCCATTCTTTCTGGCGTAGACCTGGAGAGTTCTGATATTGGCGACCGACTGATATTGGCGACTGGTGAGCGACGGAAGGACAAGCGGCGGATGAGCGACGGCGGAGCCGAGCAGGAGTAGCCCAAGAAACAGCGAGGATCCGGCGGTGAAGCAGAGTACTTAAATAATTCATAATCGATTCACTGTAAATAGTCAGGGCCTTTAAATAAAGGAGGCATGATTTGTAGTTAAGCTATTTCTATTATTTCTTGGCTTGGGCAGCCACGTCGAATCTATAAATTTCGTGGAACGAATCCACAAACTCTACCCGCGGAATTTCCTGCGAGCGAAGAGAACAAAAACCATTTGTGCCTGGATGGCGAAGTTGGTCTAAGAGACCAAGACGCGAAATGTAGCGGGGGACGCGCGGATTCCAGGAGAGGTACACCCAAAAGTCCACCCCAACCAGAGAGCGGTTAGCGGGTCCGAGCAGCTAATACAAAGTTTGACGGTACCAGATGTGAATATAGGAAGGAGCATGGAGCCACAATGACGGTCCCAGTGCAGGTGAACTATGAAAAGATGGCAAGGCAGATTCGGGATTGCTCATTCAGGTTCGACGGATCAGGAATTATTAGATTACTCGGAACGAGTGATATGGTCTGCAAAAACATTCGGTTTTTTTACGTAAACACAATCCCAAGGGAACAAGTCTCAAAAATGTGATTTTATTCCCCAACAATGTAAATTATTTTTGTATCTAACTGATTATGTTTATTTAGATTATTTTTGATTATATAAAAACAAAATAGAATTTTTTATACCATATTGACTGCGTAACCACTAATTTAACCAAAAATATGGTTGTGTAATTCGTAATCCTTTGACGAAAATGCGTCATAATATTTTGTTAGGATCTAATACTGTTTTAGACTTACTGTTAATTCACTTACCAAATGGTTTTGGCACACATCTGGTTTTGTTGAAACATAATACCGGAAATATCCTTCTGTCATAAATTTAAATCGCCTTTCAACCCATTTTCCAAATATGGTCACACACTGGATAGCATTTTTTTTTACCCTTGAGTTTCACAAGTTTTCCAATTCCTTCTAGGTATTCGTGCATATTTTTGAATGCGTAATTTTTTATACCTATATAGCTGTGTTTCGTCACAAAAATTGATATCAGAAATTTTGGGCATGGCAGGCGGCTCGTTTTTTACCGGTATTATAGCTCGTCAAAAAAGTTCGTTTTTTGTCCGCCTAACATCTAACGAATAAGGCTGAGTTTTTACTGTATGCTGTGCACGTCAAATTTAAATGGAATCTTTATAAATATCAGTTGACTCAATCTAACAAAAAACCGGTGTGCTGGATAGCTGGATGTTACAAAATTATTTTTATTATTAATTATTATTAAATATTGCAAATAGCCGAAGAAAAATTTTTAAAGCTACGCATTTTTTCTCTTGCTAGAAGCCTTCCAGAACTCGCAAAAACTGTCAATTATTTGATCATATTAGAATATTTTTTTAAAGACACTTAAGTTTCATAACATAATTTCCGACGAAAGTTGCGCATGTGGTACTTGCACAAGCACTCAAATATGGGGGAAAATTTTTTGATTTTATGATGAAACATAATTTATTTATATGACATATATTTTCATTCCAATTAAACCCTTCCGGAGGTTTTAGATTTCTATAACTTTTCAAAGCGTTAAAAAATAATTTAAGTTACTCTCTTTTGTGTGGTTTGGTTAAAAATATGTACATATATTGTAACTATTCAAAATATTACTTACCAATGAGGTACATTCGTCAAATGAATATTCGTCGTCACTATTTGAGTAGTCCGAGCTCCAACCGCCTTTTTCCGGATTGTCCTTCTCGTTTTTACTAGTATTTCTCACTTTTTCAGTATCAATACTGTAATTTTTGTTTCGGCTGCATGATTCTAAACATTCGTCTAAGCTTATGTGATTTATTGGGCCAAGATTAACATTGGCTGCATCCCAAGTTGTGGTTTTCATAAAGTCCCGATGACTAAAATTATATTGCTTGATTTTTTCTCCTTTTAGTTCTTCGAGTTGATTAAACAAGACCCGTTTGATTTCTGCAACCCATTTGATTTTAACATCGATCGATGGCGCTTGTAATATGTGTACTTCTTGACGTCCTTTAAGCCAAACTTCAAAACGTTTCGTATCACCACGTACAGACTCTGTTAAGCCAACTTCAGACATCTATGCACAAAAATGATACAGCCTAAATATATGACTTCCTTATTGAATCAAGATATACTAACCTTAATATGATGTTTAAATTGGTAAGTACTTTTGTTGTGACCCGGTTTTGTTAATTGTTTGCAAAAAAGCAACGATTTTTGATAAAGAAAAATATGCCGTTGACGCGGCTTGATCCGAATGCGAATGTCTTTTTTCGATTCTGTCCACACTTGAAACGCGTCTTGCATTAAGAGTTCACCTTGTTCAGCCAAATTAGTCTGTAATAATTTATTTAAAACTTATAATTTTTAATAATAAAAAAATGAAGTTAAATTTACCGGATATCCTGTAATAGCTACTTGGTGCATAGAGTCGTTAACACACTTTAGAACTATTAACATACAGTCAAGTGCCTTTTGAAGTTCCTTAGTACAGTTACCACTGTCGCTATAGCGAAGTAAGTCCTTTAAAAGTAATTGGTATTTGGTAATCCTTTGTACAGGCTTAAGTAAATATGCAGCAAGTGGAAGTTTATGACCCAGCCGTTTCTGGCAACCTAGCATGAAAAAATGCGGGTCCACCAGAGTTTCACGCAAATGTTCTGATTTCGGAATGTTTTGACAATAATATGAGTAGAGTCGGTAAAAAGTATCCCGCTAAAAATGAATTATTTTGCATTGACAAATGAAAAATATTTATAGATTTATATGCCTTACTCTTTGAACAAAACAAAGGGCTACCAGTTCAGTGGTTGAAATGCAGTTTTCAAGGTCCTTTAGAAAAACTTCGTTGTGAAATGAATACAATTCATTTAAGTTACCAAAAAGTATGTCTTCTTTTCCAAGAAGATTTACAGGTGCAAGATGCATGAACTCATCGGATGTCAGCTGGTCGCAATAACCCTAGAAAGATGGTAAGCTAATTAATTTCTATTTATATACGTGGATATAAGTGGATGAAATTTTATAGGTACTAAATGAACAACGTGCCTCCTACCGGTGCGGGAAAGGGCAGCGAACCTAAAGCGGCTAGTAAACTTGTCCAAAATGTATTCTTTTATGCTGAAAAAAGAACTGCGGTACAGATTTTTCGCAGCCATGGAAGAGCCCAAGACAAAGCTTCCGCGGAGTCGCTTAAGAAGGTGGAATGGGCTAAAGGTGTCCTATCAGAATATGGCAAGACGCCGAGACCGCCAGTTCCGAAGCTGGAGCCAAAATCACATCCCCAACGGGAGCGATCCCAAGATGTGCCGGGGGGACCCATGGCAAAGCGGTTGCGCACACAGCCGAAAAGGTTTTTCGTGGAGATTGCAAAAATCGATAAAGGTGGCTTTAGCTCCACCATAACCATAAGTAAAGGTTTATAAGTCGGACTCAAATAATGGAGCAAACGTAGCCACTACTCAAGAGGAACTGGCCTCAGAGAGGTTTCTGATGTCGAGGGCGGCCACAACACCAATGAAGCTGTCAGATGTCCTTACAGATTCTGCTGATAAAACTCCACCATTGTGAAGTCCTGGATTACAAGACAGTGAAAGGCTCAACATAGGATGTGATTCCAACGCTCACCATACACAATGAGCGAGCTCCAACACAACCGACCGCGGTGAGTCTCTTTTTAATTTTATTTTTAAAAAATCTTTTAATCTTATTAAACACTAATGCACCAAGCCACCAGACTCAAAAAGAAAAACGTCCTCCAGCGAGCAGCAGCACTATGGTGCACTACGATCCACCCCAAACAAAGCCCTATGTGCCATACTTACTAGGCATTAGAGCCTCTTTCAGACTACTCTATTGAGTAGAAGAATAGAATAGAATAGAAGGGGACACATGCTAGGCGATTTACCTCACCTCACAACGACTACTGCCGCAGCTGCAGGGACGAAGAAGAGGAAGTAACTGAGGAGCATCATCTATGCCACTACTTAGCCCTGCATTCACTTAGACTTCAACACCTACGTAAAAAGGTTCCTAAAAAAAAAGCTCATTACGATGTAAAATACTGGTGAAAAACAAGCATGCCACGGCTAAAATGTGTGATATTTATTTTGGTGACGATAAAATGCAATTAGCTATCCAACACTACAAGTTTAAAAATATTTTAAAGCGACACCTGTCTGTAATGCTCCAAATTAGAATCAAACATTTTTACCCGAATTTACATATGTAAAACCAAAAGACTTTTAGAAAATCTTACAAAAGAAATAATTAAAACTTGCATGTTGGCCTTTTAGAAATGTTACTATATATAAGAGCAGCTAGCTCTTCCAAACTCTCAATGGAGCATGCGCTACAAATTACAAGAAAAAAAGGCTGCGTATGATTCGATCGATTTAAGCCATTCATTGTACGATTTATGAAGCAAACCCTATAACAGCCTATACAACCTACTACAACAGGAGACAAGGATTTACAAAATGGAATGCTTTGCTAAAATCAGTCGGTCGGTTTGACTTTCTTGGTCAAGTTGACACTAATCTTTTACTTGAAAAAATCAAATTTTCTGTTCCAAATAGGTCAACCAGGTCCTTCCGACCCCTTTGGTTACCAATTTGTAGATCAAATTTTGCGGACCATGATCCTTTTCGTGTTATTTGTAAAAATTATAATCTATTGTCCCATTTAATATATTATCTCTTGATGTAATAAAATCTAAATTGTTTGTTTTTCTTTTGAATAATTTTCCTAATTCTTAATTATAATTAATTAATTTTAATTTTAATTTTAAAATTGTATATATTAATAACAGATAATTGTTACTTCAATAAATAAATAAAAAAAAAATAACAGAAATAAAACAAGAAAGGAAAGCTAACTTCGGGCGGTGCCAAAGATTATCTTCCCTTGCAGTTGAGTCGCAGTCCGCTAGGTGGCGAGACGCATCTTATTTTATTCGATATATAGCGGATCGTATATAGTCGGCCGATCCTTATGAAATTTGGCATATCGAATTATTTTGCCCAAAGAAGAATCCATTGAAACTCCAATCCTTCTAACTTGTAAAACAACAAAGTTATGGCATTTCTGATCAATATGGCAGCTATAAAATATAGACGGCCGATCCTTATGAAATTTGGCAGATCATATTAGTTTGCCCAAATTAGAATGCGTAGAAAGTTCCATCCTTCTATCTTGAAAAACGATGTTATTTCCGATCAATCAGTTTTATGGCGGCTATAGCATATAGGCGACCGATCCCGGCCGTTCCGACTTATATACTGCCTGCAAAGGAAAGAAGGGTGTGTGCAAAGTTTCAACTCGATAGCTTTAATACTAAGAGACTAGTTTGCGTAGAAACAGACAGACGACCAGACGGACATGCTCATATCGACTCAGGAGGTGATCCTGATCAAGAATATATATACTTTATAGGGTCGGAGATGTCTCCTTCACTGCGTTGCACACTTTTGATCAAAATTATAATACCTTCTGCAAGGGGATAAACATCAGATCGTGCAGGAAAAACAATTAAATAACACAGACATGTGCCAGGTGAGAATATTTTTAGTGCGTATTTTTTTATACCTTTATTGCATCTTTCCGTATCAGATTGGTATCAGATATTTTGGGTGAAGCATGCAATTTCGCCACCAGTATTTTCTGTCGTCTATATTTTTGTATACCCTTGCACAGGCCATATAACTGATTGATCGGAAACGCTATAACTTAGTTGTTTTTCAAGTTAGAAGGATGGGAGTTTCAATAGGGGTTCCTCTTTGGGCAAAATAATTCGATATGCCAAATTTCGGTGAACTATAATCGGTGAACTATATACGATCCACTATATATCTAATAATATAAGATGCGTGGCGCCAACAAGCGGACTCCGACTCAACTGCAAGGGTATATAAACTTAGGCTCCGCCCGAAGTTAGCTTTCCTTTCTTGTTTTTATTAGATAGCGTTTAACAAAGTTCGGAAGTATGCATAAAAGCAGAAGAACTAACTGATACAGCAAGGGTGGGTTCTTTTTTTATAATTTTAATATATAGTTAGAATAAATCTGTTTTATTACCGTTAAAATTGAACTTATTTCGTTTACATAGATCTTCTCCGTCTCCAAAAGTTCCGTTAATACGTGTCCTCGCTTAAGACGACGAGCCTCACAATCCTGAAATGTAATAAATACAATTTTATGCACGCTTAAATTTTTTATTAATCTGTATTTATTTATTTTTTTTATTATATTTGTATGTCTGTACAATTTTTTATAGTGCCGAAGTTTTACATATTTATAATTTATACTTGTATATATACTTTTAGCCACATTTAAAGACAGTTTCATATTTAAGAGGGCAGGATGGTTTCCGAGGCTAACAAAGAAGATTTTTTGCGGTTTTATTTTCATTTCTGAGTGAATATAATTATTCAATTTTTTGACACGATAAATGGCTATATTTGGAGAGTATCTAGAAATTTTTGTGTTAAGAAATAATTATTATTTATCCCGTGACGGGCAGTCGGCCGGAGTCGCTTCAAAAAATTATTAGCTTGCGGTGCGTAGTAACTTGCACTGTAAGTCTGCCTTACAGTGTTATCGGAAATAAAAAAGTTGAATTGATTTACTTAAAATATTTGTTTCTTGTGCGTATGAACGAAACCATTTTGAAAAATATGCGATTTTGAATTTTTGGTGCGGTTGTAAAGTCGGAGGTACCATTTTTACATAAAAACAAGAAAGGAAAGCTAACTTCGGGCGGAGCCGAAGTTTAAATACCCTTGCAGTTGAGTCGCAGTCCGCTATGTGGCGCCACGCATCTTATATTGTTAGATATATAGCGGATCGTATATAGTTGGGCGATCCTTATGAAATTTTGCATATCGAATTATTTAACCCAAAGAGGAATCCACTGAAACTCCCATCCCTCTAACTTGAAATACAACGAAGTTATGGCATTTCCGATCAATCAGTTATACGGCCGATCCTTACGAAATTTGGCATGCTCATATCGACTCAGGAGGTGATCCTGATCAAGAATTTATATACTTTATAGGGTCGGAGGTGAAGGAGACACTTCACTGCTTTGCACACTTTTGACCAAAATTTATTTATTTTTTTTTTTTCAATATTAGCTATAATACATAAATCGAATTTACAATATAATAACTAATTTAGAGGAAGGAGTAACTAGCTACTATGGCCTTCGACTCGTCAATTGATAACAGTTTGTGTACATTTGTATTTGGGATTTAACATTTGAAGAAATGGTTATGAGATAATTAAAAGGGGAGTTTAAATTAGGTGTGTAATTTTACAATTCCGTAGGAAAGATAGTAATAGTTTCGAGTTGGCAGCTGTGAGGTCAGATAATAAATTTGATGGCGGGGTGAGACCGAATAGGTTTGTTCTGCTGTTTTGGTAGTGTCCACAGGTATCCAGTAGATGCTTTACCGATAGTTCTTCTCCCCAATTAGGGCAGTTTAGCCGACTTTCCCCATTAAGGATGTGCTTATGCGTGAGATTTGTGTGTCCAGTTCTTAATCGTGTGAGAATGGCGCATTCCCTTCCGTTGAGCGAAGTAGGGAACTTGATATCTTCCTTGTCAGGGTTAAATTGTTTATACGACGACCAGTCTTCCAGTTCGATGTCCCGCAAAATGTTTTTGATGTTTTTCCAGATGTCCTGTTGTACTCCAGGTATGATTGTATGGCGCGGAGCCCGTCCGGCTAATTTTGCAGCCTTGTCGGCCATCTCGTTCCCAGTTATTCCTATATGGGCCGGGACCCATAACAGTTTAATTTTGCTAATGTTTTTGATGCAGAGGTGACGAATTTCGGATAAAAGGTTATTGTTATTGTAGAAGTTTTGTACTCCTTGCAGGGTGGACAGACTATCACTGCAGATGATATAGCTTTCTTTAAGTTCGAGAGCAAATTTGATTGCCTTAATAATAGCTACTGCTTCCGCAGCAAAAACTGAGAAGTGGTGAGGTAGTCGACCCCAAGAGACAATTAAACTGTGTTGGTCAACCACAGCAAAGGAGGTTGTGGCATCGGACTTTTAACCATCGGTGTAAAGCCATTTCCTATCGGAGTATTTATGGGTAACTTCTTCAAATATCTGCTTAAACGTTGTGATTGGGGTCCTTGATTTTTGAAAATCATGAAGTGTAGTGTCAATGGCGTTGGAGCGTATTTTCCACGGAAGGGATGGAATGACTTTGTTCCAACGATAAGGCGATCCTATATTGTGTCTCTTGGTAAAGGTTATACATCTTCGAATCGTAGATTGGACTTTGAATTTCCGACAAGTTGGGGTCGCTTGTATATGTGTGGTCCGGTGGATGAGAGATCGCTTAGATGTTAGGAATTTTATAATGTTTAGTCTCTTAATTAGTTTAATCCTAAGTTCGCTACAGTGTTGTTTAAATGTGAGTCGATTATCAAATGTCAGGCCAAGTATCTTAAGAGAAGAAACGCGTTCTATATCTATGTCATTGTGCGATAATGGTGGGTATGTACAGCTCTGATTTTTACAAATATGAAAAACTTTACATTTATTTACAGCAAGAGTCGCACCGGAGGTGTTACCCCAGATTTGGATTTCATTAAGGACTTCTTTAAACTTATTATTTAGTGCAGTAGTATTCTTGCATTTGCTAAAAATTATGGCATCGTCTGCATAAATTGCCAGTTTAATTTGCTTATGTCTTAATATTATGTTGTACAATACCACAGACAGGGGCGATCCTTGTGGGATCCCATTGTGGAGAGTATAGAATTTAGATAGAGTGTTGTTAACTCTTACTCGGATAGAACGGTTGATCATGAAAGCCTTCGCTAAGTTGATGGTCTTTTGACCTACCCCCCACCGGGAAAGTTGATCCAATACTGTATGCACCCCTACGCGATCGAAAGCTCTTTCAAAATCAGTTGCCAATATGGTAACATGATTTTTGGTAGAAAGGGCATCCGATGCGTAATGGTGGAGATGCAGGAGGGAATCAATAGTGCTATGCTGTTGCTTAAAAGCCGTTTGGTGGGGGCTGATAAGTTTATGTTTCGTAATGAACCACATTAACCTTTTGGCTAGCATTTTTTCTAAGGTCTTGCTTAAACATGGGAGTAGAGAAATAGGTCTAAATGATGTTATATATAGGTGTTGGTTTGTTAGGTTTTAGGATAGGGATAATTACGGCGGATTTCCACACATGAGGGTAGGTACCCCTAGCGAGCATAGCGTTATACATCTCTAATAGGCGGTATTTGGCCTCGTATGGCAACTGTTTCAGCATTGGGTATGAAATTCGGTCTATACCTGGTGTTTTCCCTTTCGCATGCTGATGTGCATATTCAAGCTTATTAAAGGAAAAATTTGAGTCAAGGTCTGTAGAGGCGGTCGACAATTTGGTGGGTGTGTCTTGTATTGGTGGGAGAAATTCTCGTCCTTAGAGTAGTCCGACCAAAAGTTCCCAAATGCATCGCTAATGTCTACGGAGAAGTGTAGATTCACGTTGTTATATTTTATTGTTCTGAGGTTATTTGGAGAATTACCTATTAAGGGGGCAGGATGGTTTGAGACTTAAAAAAAATTTTTTTTTCAGAAATTTTGTATATAATAGAACATTATCTTAGGAATATCCTGTGAAAGTTTCATGTCGATCGGACTAAAACTTGCTGAGATACCAATTTTCTAGTTTCTTTCTCTCCCTATACTTTCCATTGCTTTTAAAACTTTAGACGCTTTTTTCTCAAAACAAAACGTAACTCAAAAAGTAATGCTCGGATCTAAATAAAATTAGGCACACATCTTTAATACAATAAATACTTGCGGATGAACGAATGCTTTTTTTTTTAATTTTTTTTTTTACCATTTTTACGGGCAATAATGGGCGGATTTTTATGTAAAAATGGTACCTCCGACTTTACAACCGCGCCAAAAATTCAAAATCGCATATTTTTCAAAATGGTTTCGTTCATCCGCACAAGAAACTAATATTTTAAGTAAATCAATTCATTTTTTTTATTTCCGATAACACTGTAAGGCCAGACTTTACGCACCGCAAGAGACCAATTTTTGGAAGCGACTCCGGCCTACTGCCCGTCACGGGATAAATTATAATTATTTCTTAAAAATAAAAATTCCTAAATACTCTCCAAATAAAGTTATTAATCGTGTAAAAAAATTGAATTGATATATTTACTCAGACATAACAAAAAAAAATCGCAAAAATCTTCTATTTTTCAGCCTCTGAAACCATCCTGCCCCCTTAAGCAATTTAGGTCAGCCCAAGTTTTCTTGGTCGATGATAGAGGGGTTATATTAGAAGGGAATCTTTCATAGGATTCCCGTTTTGCTTTTTTAGAATTGTATTTGAAAAGAGCGTTAGCTTTTCTGTAAGCAATTAGAGCAGCGGTGCTCTGAGTTTGTTTGTATGCGTGCCAAAGAGATTGCTTTTGCTGCCTTAAATCCTGCAGAGTTTTGCTCCATCAAGGAACATTTCTCTGATGTAGAGGGGGTTTGGTTTGAGGGATTGCTAAATTGGCTGAGGCTTTGATTCCTTTTATTATTTTGGCGGCAAACAGATTTAAGTCGTGTGTTGCAGGGAAATTAAAGTTATCCCTGCATTTGGCACGATACAGATCCCAATTGGCTCCCAATTGGAAGGGGAGGGGGAAGGGTGTTTTTCGGGGCTTCTTCGGTGGAAGCAGTTTTAATTTTGTCATTTTTGTTTTGGTTTGCATTTTCGCTACGTTGATTTAATGTTTTGGCTACAGAAGAGTATGAGGCGGTATTAACCGAGTTATGTGATGTTGTTTTAAATATTGTTTTGGCCTCACGCATTTTCTAACTGTTTTTATTTTGAGTATTTCTCTTTATTCTTGGTACTTAGGGCATTGTCGAGAAGAGGCCGAATGCTCGCCAGAGCAATTGGCACAACAGATTTTGGTGCATTTACTTGGGGAATGTGGTGGTAGGGCACATTCGGAGCAGAGTGGGACTTGCATCTCATGGGGTTTGGAATGTACTCGCGGACTTTAACAGAGTGCCAAGAAATATCGATTTTAGATTGGAGGTTTTAGAGCTCGAAGGTTATTAGGATAACTCCGCTGGGCTTGGAAACACCATCGTAGGATTTCATAAATTTTATAAACTCCTGTAACCTTTTGTGTTTTAAGTTCATCGACGATTTCTTTTTCGGGAATGTCGCTGAGGTACGGGGCATAGACTGTCCCTTTCACAAAATTGAGTGCCTGGTGGAGCTTATACTGTACTTTGCATATACCGGTGAGCTCGGTAGTATTGATAAACTTATCAGCATCTGCTTGAGATTTAACTAGCATAAGAAAATTTCCGTCTCTGAGGTTCGAAATGGTAACTATGTTTTTGGAGATCATTTTAAGGGCGCGGTGGACGGCGAAGCATGAGAATTGAGAAATGGTCTTTTCTGTATTGATGGAGGCGATTGTTATATATCATGGATTATCAACTGAGGTAGTTGGAAGTTCCGGGAATGCAATATCCAGTTTTTGGGGTTGTCTTCTTTTTTTTGATGGTGGGCTGATGGCAAGCGGCGCAAACCGATTGTCGCCCAGGTTTGGAGGCCCTGGGCCCATGATGTGGCTTATTGGTATTTATATGTTAGTTGTTTGTTGAAAAGGATGGAATAAAGACTATTTAAAAAGCACGATGAAAAACATCGTTCGTTCATCCGCAAGTATTTATTGTATAAAAGATGTGTGAAAAATTGTATTTAGATCCGAGCATTACTTAAAAAAGTTGTTTTGAGAAAAACGCGTCTAAAGTTTTGAAAGCAATTAAAAGTATATGGAGAGAAAGTAACTAGTAAATCGGTATCTCAGCGAGCTTCCGTCCGATCGACATGAAACTTTCACAGGATATTCCAGAGATAATGTTCTATTAAATAAAATTTACGAAATTTATAAAATATGGCGTATTGAATTATATTGCCCAAAGGGGAATCCATTGAAACTCCAATGTTTCTAACTTGAAAAACAACCAAGTACCAAGCATTTCCGATCTATCAGTTATATGGCAGCTATAGGATAAAGTCGACCGATCCCGGCCGTTTCGACTTATATACTGCCTGCGAAGGAAAGAAGGATGTGTGCAAAGTTTCAACTCGATAGCTTTAAAACTGAGAGACTAGTTTGCGTAGAAACAGACAGACGGCCAGACGGATATGCTTATATCGACTCAGGAGGTGATCCTGATCAAGAATATATATACTTTATAGGGTCGGAGATGTCTCCTTCACTGCGTTGCACACTTTTGACCAAAATTATAATACCCTCTGCAAGGGTATAAAAATTGAATTGATTTATTAAAAATATTAGTTTCTTGTGTGGATGAACGAAGCAAAATTGAAAAATATGCGATTTTAAATTTTTTGCGTGGTTGTAAACTTGGTAAAAAAATGGTAAAAATAAAAATGTTGTTAAACAAATGCGATCCGCAAGTATTTCTTGTACAAAAGATGTGTGAAATATTTTATTTAGATCCGAGCATTACTTTTGAGTTACGTTACTCACCGACTCAAGTCAAAAGTGGTTTTGATAAAAACGCGTCTAAAGTTTTAAAAGCAATTGAAATAATATGGATAGAAAGTAACCAGAAAATCTCAGCGGTATCTCAGCGAGCTTTAGTCCTATCAACATGAAACTTTCACAGGATATTCCTGAGATAATGTTCTATTATATAAAAAATTTTTGAAAAATTTTTTGTTGAAGTCTCAAACCATCCTGCTCCCTTCATTACAAGAAGAACACCCTTGACAATATAAATAATAAAAATTTAAAAATAATCTTCCGCGTGTCTTTTTAATATTTTTATTTATATTAAACGTTATTGAAATAAATATTTTTATTTAAATAAATATGTTTAAATGTGTAATTCGTATATCCTTGCAAAAGGGTATTATAATTTTGTTCAAAAGTGTGCAACGCAGTCAAGCTGACATATCCCTCTAAAGCGTATATATTCTTGATCAGGATCGCCTCCTGACTCGATATATGCATTTCCGTCTGTAAGTTTCTAAGCACACTAGTCACTCAGTTTTGAAGCTATCGAATTCAAACTTGGCACATGTCCTTTTTATTCTACGCAGTATATAAGTCGAGCTGATTGATCGGAAATGCCATATCTTTGGTGTTTTTCGAGTTAGAAGGATAAGAATTTAGTTGGAAAAATCTTTGGATTCTATTTTAATCTCGATCAATCGATATTAACTTTCATAATCATCGGCCGACTAAATCCTACAGCTATATGTTTTTGAAGTTAGAAGGATGGGGATCCATAAAAAGCTATGGATTGTATTTTGGGGCAACTCATCGGATTGACCAAATTTCGTAAAGATCGGCTGACTATATCCATATGTCATATAACTGCACGATCGGAAATTCACAATTTTGCTATTTTTGAAGATGGAATGTGAAAGTCCGCTGTACTCTGGATCGACATCTCCATAAGTATAGTTAGTGATTAAAAAAAAAATTTGTTATGCACCATCCAATCAGGCTTAATATCCAATCATTTCCGGTTGATCAAAAAAAAAAGGGTCAATATAAGGTGAGTTCCAAAGTAAACAGGACTTTAAGAAAAAAGACAGAACAAATAGTTTTTTCGGCAAAATCAATTTATTTTATTCAAAATAGTCTGCTTTGCTTTAATACAGCTTTTTGCACGGTCCAAAAGCATTTCGAACGAGTGTTTTAGCTCGTTGCCCGGTATGGCCGCCAGTATACCGGTGCAAGCCTTTTGAATGGCCTCTACGACTGCATAACGCTTTTGACTTCTCCAGGCGCGATTTTTTGGGTTTCGACTCGTCCGGCGCCTTCCATTCAGCACTCTGGCGTTTCGTTTCGGGATCATATTGAAAACACCACGTTTCTTCACCAGTCACAATCTTGTAAAGGAAGTTCGGGTCTTTTTTTGCCTCTTTAATGATGTCCTTCGAATGTTGAATTTTGAGAAATTTTTGTATGTCAGTCAACTTGTGCGGAACAAACCGTGCACACACCTTTTGTAAGCCCAAATGTTCGCTCAAAATGCAATAAATCGATGTTTTGGAGATGTTCAATTCTATTTGCATGGATTTCAATGATGATTTAGGCTGATTTTTTATGAATTCACGCACAGTTTCGATGGAATTTTCGGTGATCGCGGATTTTGGGTGGCCCACACATTCATCGTCATTTATGTCCTCACGACCACTTTGAAAACGTTAAAACCACTTGTGCACTCTGCTACGGGATAGGCAATCATCCCCATAAACTTGTTTCATCAACTGAAACGTTTCGGTAAAAGTTTTACCAAGTTTAAAACAAAATTGAATATTGTTTTTTTTTTTTTGAAGCTCATTTTCGCACCGATGACAAAAACATACTGACACTTGAAACGCAATAACCTCACTTCCAATAGATGAAATGTCATGAAATTTTTACTGGAAGTCGATATCGGATAGCAGATTCGAACGCACCAGTTGACATGTAGATGGCGTCACTAAACTGCAAGATGGCAAAAAGTCCTGTTCACTTTGAAATGCACCTTGCATATGCGAAAAAACGCGGTAAAGGTTTAGCTAAAAATAAACATGGTATTTCGTCATGTTACCCACGTATTTATGGTTCTGTTTTGGTAATACTAAATTTTGAATTTAAATTCTGAGTTTGAGTTCAAGCATGTCTTCTGTGTACTTTGACCATGCGCATAATAACTATTCTTTTTGGCGCGAACTTAGCCTAAAATAAACTCAATAATACCATTACACTGCAGGTCTTTATATTTTTTATCAGGGCTGAAAATAACGGGTGGCAGCTAACATTTGATGACCCCGACGTGTCCCATTTCTTGCAGTTGCAATTCCAAGAATAGCCCGAATCAAACAAGGAAGACTGTAACGGTGTATATGGAATTAGTGGTCCATGTTGGTGAAACACAATCTTGCAGAAATCAGCAGCCGATTGTTTTGGAAGTATACCTGGTTGTCCACTGAGGTGTCTTTAGCGTGTCAGGCCAAGGGTTGTGCTCATTTGGCTGCACAGTCTATGTTGCTTGAGGGTATTCTTCCCGCAATGCTTGCCAAGTATTCTTCCCGCAATTGACGCAATCTGCGTCAATCCTTCACATTAGTGTGACCGCTTTTATACCTACCGCAGCGCCCTTACCAAAAGGGCGAAATTGGTCTGGGGCGAAATTAGTTGTAAAAGAAAATTACCCATGCTTATTTTCTTGCTTTTGATTTTTTTCTTACCTAATGCCCACTGATTAATTGTCATATTTATAAATATTATTTATAAATCTTATTTATATATATTTAACTAAATTTAAAAAAAATCTTAAAGTAAAAAGCATCCAATTGCATCTTCATTGAATTGACCAATCGTTTCTTATTCTTGAAGCCAGTAGAGCGAGGCTGATTTCCCTATAGACATCCAAATTCTGGAGGTAGTGCCAGAACTGAAAATATTTTTTTATAAAAAATGTTTGCTCATCATTATAAATTAAATAAAGTACGAATAATTAAATTAATACAGCAAAAAACTTACCCTTTATCTCGGCCAATGATTGGCAAATTAATGACAAATGTGTTAAAGTTATTACACCAATAAAACTTTTATAGACCATAAATTGTAAACACGATGAATGTTTTCTTAGCAAAAAGTCCACCGCAAACATTTTTTTGAAGACCCCAGCGAGGTGAAATTTTTCGAATCCATTTTTTTCAAAACAAAATCTTTTAAAATTGAGCAAATTTCCTCACTCAAATCGAGATGGGTAAACGCAAGCAACAAAGTGTTCCCGTCCAACGGTGCTAGCCGTTACTCGTTAATACAACCTTATTATTACATCGGCTACGCCTAAAATTGGCTTATAGTTTATTTTACCTGTTTGTTTTTCATTTGCACTTCCCCATGGTTTACGTTCGGTAACATCGATATAATATCTTCACATTCGGAAGATTTAGGTCTAGTCTTTATGTCGTCATTAATCTGAAACAAAGATATATGTCTATTGAATATGAATGTTGAAAAAAATAAACTTCACAAATACAATTATTAAATATTTCCGGACTTTCTGTATTTTTAATGCGATAAACACAATGTCTGTCTGTCTGTCTGTCTGTCTGTCTGTCTGTCTGTCTGTCTGTCTGTCTGTCTGTCTGTCTGTCTGTCTGTCTGTCTGTCTGTCTGTCTGTCTGTCTGTCTGTCTGTCTGTCTGTCTGTCTGTCTGTCTGTCTGTCTGTCTGTCTGTCTGTCTGTCTGTCTGTCTGTCTGTCTGTCTGTCTGTCTGTCTGTCTGTCTGTCTGTCTGTCTGTCTGTCTGTCTGTCTGTCTGTCTGTCTGTCTGTCTGTCTGTCTGTCTGTCTGTCTGTCTGTCTGTCTGTCTGTCTGTCTGTCTGTCTGTCTGTCTGTCTGTCTGTCTGTCTGTCTGTCTGTCTGTCTGTCTGTCTGTCTGTCTGTCTGTCTGTCTGTCTGTCTGTCTGTCTGTCTGTCTGTCTGTCTGTCTGTCTGTCTGTCTGTCTGTCTGTCTGTCTGTCTGTCTGTCTGTCTGTCTGTCTGTCTGTCTGTCTGTCTGTCTGTCTGTCTGTCTGTCTGTCTGTCTGTCTGTCTGTCTGTCTGTCTGTCTGTCTGTCTGTCTGTCTGTCTGTCTGTCTGTCTGTCTGTCTGTCTGTCTGTCTGTCTGTCTGTCTGTCTGTCTGTCTGTCTGTCTGTCTGTCTGTCTGTCTGTCTGTCTGTCTGTCTGTCTGTCTGTCTGTCTGTCTGTCTGTCTGTCTGTCTGTCTGTCTGTCTGTCTGTCTGTCTGTCTGTCTGTCTGTCTGTCTGTCTGTCTGTCTGTCTGTCTGTCTGTCTGTCTGTCTGTCTGTCTGTCTGTCTGTCTGTCTGTCTGTCTGTCTGTCTGTCTGTCTGTCTGTCTGTCTGTCTGTCTGTCTGTCTGTCTGTCTGTCTGTCTGTCTGTCTGTCTGTCTGTCTGTCTGTCTGTCTGTCTGTCTGTCTGTCTGTCTGTCTGTCTGTCTGTCTGTCTGTCTGTCTGTCTGTCTGTCTGTCTGTCTGTCTGTCTGTCTGTCTGTCTGTCTGTCTGTCTGTCTGTCTGTCTGTCTGTCTGTCTGTCTGTCTGTCTGTCTGTCTGTCTGTCTGTCTGTCTGTCTGTCTGTCTGTCTGTCTGTCTGTCTGTCTGTCTGTCTGTCTGTCTGTCTGTCTGTCTGTCTGTCTGTCTGTCTGTCTGTCTGTCTGTCTGTCTGTCTGTCTGTCTGTCTGTCTGTCTGTCTGTCTGTCTGTCTGTCTGTCTGTCTGTCTGTCTGTCTGTCTGTCTGTCTGTCTGTCTGTCTGTCTGTCTGTCTGTCTGTCTGTCTGTCTGTCTGTCTGTCTGTCTGTCTGTCTGTCTGTCTGTCTGTCTGTCTGTCTGTCTGTCTGTCTGTCTGTCTGTCTGTCTGTCTGTCTGTCTGTCTGTCTGTCTGTCTGTCTGTCTGTCTGTCTGTCTGTCTGTCTGTCTGTCTGTCTGTCTGTCTGTCTGTCTGTCTGTCTGTCTGTCTGTCTGTCTGTCTGTCTGTCTGTCTGTCTGTCTGTCTGTCTGTCTGTCTGTCTGTCTGTCTGTCTGTCTGTCTGTCTGTCTGTCTGTCTGTCTGTCTGTCTGTCTGTCTGTCTGTCTGTCTGTCTGTCTGTCTGTCTGTCTGTCTGTCTGTCTGTCTGTCTGTCTGTCTGTCTGTCTGTCTGTCTGTCTGTCTGTCTGTCTGTCTGTCTGTCTGTCTGTCTGTCTGTCTGTCTGTCTGTCTGTCTGTCTGTCTGTCTGTCTGTCTGTCTGTCTGTCTGTCTGTCTGTCTGTCTGTCTGTCTGTCTGTCTGTCTGTCTGTCTGTCTGTCTGTCTGTCTGTCTGTCTGTCTGTCTGTCTGTCTGTCTGTCTGTCTGTCTGTCTGTCTGTCTGTCTGTCTGTCTGTCTGTCTGTCTGTCTGTCTGTCTGTCTGTCTGTCTGTCTGTCTGTCTGTCTGTCTGTCTGTCTGTCTGTCTGTCTGTCTGTCTGTCTGTCTGTCTGTCTGTCTGTCTGTCTGTCTGTCTGTCTGTCTGTCTGTCTGTCTGTCTGTCTGTCTGTCTGTCTGTCTGTCTGTCTGTCTGTCTGTCTGTCTGTCTGTCTGTCTGTCTGTCTGTCTGTCTGTCTGTCTGTCTGTCTGTCTGTCTGTCTGTCTGTCTGTCTGTCTGTCTGTCTGTCTGTCTGTCTGTCTGTCTGTCTGTCTGTCTGTCTGTCTGTCTGTCTGTCTGTCTGTCTGTCTGTCTGTCTGTCTGTCTGTCTGTCTGTCTGTCTGTCTGTCTGTCTGTCTGTCTGTCTGTCTGTCTGTCTGTCTGTCTGTCTGTCTGTCTGTCTGTCTGTCTGTCTGTCTGTCTGTCTGTCTGTCTGTCTGTCTGTCTGTCTGTCTGTCTGTCTGTCTGTCTGTCTGTCTGTCTGTCTGTCTGTCTGTCTGTCTGTCTGTCTGTCTGTCTGTCTGTCTGTCTGTCTGTCTGTCTGTCTGTCTGTCTGTCTGTCTGTCTGTCTGTCTGTCTGTCTGTCTGTCTGTCTGTCTGTCTGTCTGTCTGTCTGTCTGTCTGTCTGTCTGTCTGTCTGTCTGTCTGTCTGTCTGTCTGTCTGTCTGTCTGTCTGTCTGTCTGTCTGTCTGTCTGTCTGTCTGTCTGTCTGTCTGTCTGTCTGTCTGTCTGTCTGTCTGTCTGTCTGTCTGTCTGTCTGTCTGTCTGTCTGTCTGTCTGTCTGTCTGTCTGTCTGTCTGTCTGTCTGTCTGTCTGTCTGTCTGTCTGTCTGTCTGTCTGTCTGTCTGTCTGTCTGTCTGTCTGTCTGTCTGTCTGTCTGTCTGTCTGTCTGTCTGTCTGTCTGTCTGTCTGTCTGTCTGTCTGTCTGTCTGTCTGTCTGTCTGTCTGTCTGTCTGTCTGTCTGTCTGTCTGTCTGTCTGTCTGTCTGTCTGTCTGTCTGTCTGTCTGTCTGTCTGTCTGTCTGTCTGTCTGTCTGTCTGTCTGTCTGTCTGTCTGTCTGTCTGTCTGTCTGTCTGTCTGTCTGTCTGTCTGTCTGTCTGTCTGTCTGTCTGTCTGTCTGTCTGTCTGTCTGTCTGTCTGTCTGTCTGTCTGTCTGTCTGTCTGTCTGTCTGTCTGTCTGTCTGTCTGTCTGTCTGTCTGTCTGTCTGTCTGTCTGTCTGTCTGTCTGTCTGTCTGTCTGTCTGTCTGTCTGTCTGTCTGTCTGTCTGTCTGTCTGTCTGTCTGTCTGTCTGTCTGTCTGTCTGTCTGTCTGTCTGTCTGTCTGTCTGTCTGTCTGTCTGTCTGTCTGTCTGTCTGTCTGTCTGTCTGTCTGTCTGTCTGTCTGTCTGTCTGTCTGTCTGTCTGTCTGTCTGTCTGTCTGTCTGTCTGTCTGTCTGTCTGTCTGTCTGTCTGTCTGTCTGTCTGTCTGTCTGTCTGTCTGTCTGTCTGTCTGTCTGTCTGTCTGTCTGTCTGTCTGTCTGTCTGTCTGTCTGTCTGTCTGTCTGTCTGTCTGTCTGTCTGTCTGTCTGTCTGTCTGTCTGTCTGTCTGTCTGTCTGTCTGTCTGTCTGTCTGTCTGTCTGTCTGTCTGTCTGTCTGTCTGTCTGTCTGTCTGTCTGTCTGTCTGTCTGTCTGTCTGTCTGTCTGTCTGTCTGTCTGTCTGTCTGTCTGTCTGTCTGTCTGTCCGGAACGGCCGGGATAGGTCGACTATATCCTATAGCTGCCATATAACTGATTCATCGGAAATGCCATAACTTTGGTGTTTTTTAGTTAGAGGGTTGGGACTTTCCACACATGTTATATTTGACCAAAATATCTTACGTACAAAATTTTATAAGGATGGGCCGTCTTTATCCTATAGCTGTCATAGAACGATCGGGATTGGCATAACTTTGGTGTTTTTTAAGTTAGAAAGATGGGATTGGTACAGATTACTCTTTGGGCAAAATAATTCAATATGCCAAATTTCATAAGGATCGGCCGACTATATACGATCCGCTATATATCTAATAATATAAGATGCGTGGCGCCACCTAGCGGACTGCGACTCAACTGCAAGGGTATATCAACTTCGGCTCCGCCCGAAGTTAGCTTTCCTTTCTTGTTTTGTGTGTTTTAGAATAAACAATTAAAATAATCAAATCCAGAAGGGTGGCAGAATGAAAAGTCTCATAAATTTATTTTGGTTTTTTAGTTATTATTATTATTATTATTATAAAAGATAGAAAAGTATACAAAACTATACTAACTTAATGATATAGCGCTGGCGCTAAATCAACATTTTATTTTTAGGGGCAAAAATCGTATAGCTCTATCTATCATAGTCTCTAAGATCCACGCGTTTATACAGACTGACGAACCTGTATCGACTCAGCTGTTGATGCTGATCAAGAACATATGTATATACAAGAACATATTCTTAGGGATCGGATATGATTTCGTCTCCCTGTTACATACATTCGCACGAATATAATATACCCTTCTTCTCTACGAGTACCGGGTGACGAAATAAAACAGATTTTAATACTAATACAACTAGCTAAGTAACTAACTATAATACTGAGTCTACGTTCAAAATCTTATATCTTTGAGTTTAAAGCAAACGTAATTTTTTGAATTTGATAATCAAATAAAAAAATAAAATATATATAAATATTTTAAATTCTCTAGCTACATGTACATTTGTGTATATATGAGTAGCCGTCTTAGGCATACTACAAATGCTATTCGTTGCGACCGTCCACTGTACTTTTTCGACGCACACCAGTAAGTAAATTGCCATCTCCTAAAAATTAAGTGTCACCAATTTTAAAGACCCGTTCTGACTTATAACTGACTGCAAAGTAAAGAAGGATGTGTGAAAAGTACCATCTGCAAGGGTATATGATATATATTTAAATTCCACCAGGCATCCCTGAAATTTTGTTACAAAACTACAAGAAAGGAAAGCTAACTTCGGGCGGAGCCGAAGTTGATATTCCCTTGAAGTTAAGCAGCAGCTTATATTACATATATATATCTGATCGTATATAGTTG
This sequence comes from Drosophila ananassae, assembly GCF_017639315.1. Lineage (NCBI taxonomy): Eukaryota > Metazoa > Arthropoda > Insecta > Diptera > Drosophilidae > Drosophila > Drosophila ananassae. The sequence goes on along the minus strand of NC_057929.1, from coordinate 19,631,457 downwards.
ACCTATGAGAATTTTACTATCAAATCAATTTTCTAATAAAAATGATTTGAAAACAGACAAAAGAATCTTTAAAAATAGCAAGGTTGTGTGGAATTTGGCACATTGAATTTGGATGCCCAAAGAATCTGCAGAAAGTTCCATGCATCTAATAAAATAAAAACCGAAAGTTATTGCATTTCCGATCTATCAGTTGTACGGCAGCTATATGATATAATCGATCGCTCCCGGCCGTTCTGTCTTATATACTGCCTGTAAACAAAACAAGGAGGTTTGCAAAGTTTCAAGTCGATAGCTCTAAAACTGCGAGACTACTTTGCGTTAAAACAGACAGACGGACATGCTTATATCGACTGAGGAGGTGATCCAGATAAAGAATCTAGAATCCAGAGGTGATCCAGATCCTTCACTGCGTTGCACACTTTTGACCAAAATTATAATATCCTCTTGAAGGGTTTTAAAATGTTTAGAAAAAGCAAAAAAAATTTAACGCGCTTTTCGAGATGTTTTCAAATATAAAATTTAATCATGTATAAAAAGACGGCGTAACCAATTACCTTATATATAATTCCTACTTTTGACTTTTTAGTGTTAGTATACTTCCTATTTTCATTTTGGTGCATCTGTTTTGATTCTTGTTGTTTAGGTAGAGATGTTATGCTTGTACTGCAGCACGAACAGTTATCCTCGTCACAGCTTGACAAGCTGCAACAAGTGCTGTAAGCAATTTCTGTAGAAAATTCATTGTAGGAGCTATTCCAAAAAACACCTTCGATAGTATTGCATTTTTTGTTGATAGAATTATGTGAATTACAATTGCCAAATTGAGAATAATATTTTATTTTACATTTCCGGCTACGGTGGTCAGAGGCGCATAGAGAAATATTGTCGTAATTTGATATATTAGATGATGAAGTACACAGTGACGTCTCTGGAAATTGGTCAAGAGAAGTTTCTTTGAAATGGTTAACACATTTTAAATCGTTGGTATCTTTACTGGTGTGTTTTGGAAACGATGGGTATGTCTCAATATTCTTAACCATCTGGTCATTGTCATCTAATAAAGACTCATTAATCCAACTGCTGGTAGAATATGTTTCCTCTTCTCTAACTTTCATATCATTGAGTTTTTTCTCTATATCTATATTACACTGTTTTGTTTTTTCTGTAACAGCTTGAATTAATTCATTCGTTGTCAATTTTCGTAAATCCTTTTTTGCAAAGTTTTGCAAGTCATTGGGATCTCCATGTGACTTTATTTGAGAAGAAATATTGAGGCTTTCGAAGTTATCTTTATCTCTCATAAGATGAATGTTTAGAAAATTATCTCGCTTCGTATTTTTTTGTTCCTTTTTTGTACAGTTATTAGGAGATAAACATCGGAAAGCAGGATTATCTTTTAAACATGTATTCTTATCGGTCGCACATTCATATGTAAAATCTGAAATGTTCTTACATCTGGGTTGATCATCGTACTCTAATTCCTGATCTTGTTTGATGTGCCAAGCTTTTTCATTCACCAAACTGTTTTTAATTAGAAGCGACTGCCTTTTTTTTTGAATATGAATACGATTAAGTTTAGGTATCTGTCGGAAGCATGGAAACCGCCAATGGGGGGCATAGGAAATAGTGTTGCTGGTGTCACAGGCACCTTTTGAATTTTGAAACATCCATTTTGGTGTGTGTTCACAGTTGTGAATTACTTGATTAGATTTATAATGGGATATAGGAATTGGAATTCTCGACTGTAAATTAGTCCTTGAAGATAAAAAGCTCTCCTCACTCTCAATGAGTGCAATACGGTCTGCACGAGATTTAATACCTTTATTTGTAAGAAAATTACTGTGATTGCATTCTCTATTTCGTGATTTCTTATAGTCAATATATGGGGATCTGCCCTCGCTAGAGTCTGAACCATAATCCGCAATATTACATGAACAATTGCTAGTAAATGTATGTTCTTGAGGCGAGTATTTTAGTAACGGGCTGTTTTTATTAACCGACTGCAAAAGTAATTGCCAAGATTGAACAGTTGGTGGGTTTTCGTATTTTTCTTGTATGAGTTTGGGTTCTATCGGTTGGCTTGTTACGTTTTTTCCCTTCAATCTTTTCAATTCATATGGTGGGCGGCGATACTCATCAAAACGACGGGGCGCCGCTAGGATGTTTTTTGGTTTATGCATAATAGCTTCTTTACACTGATGCACGTAATTAACCTTTAAAAGCTCCATTTGTGGTATATTAGCAATACTATTGATGGGAAGTTGGCGGTCAGTTGTGTTTTCGGTCCTAGATATCTCGGTTTTTAAAAGTTTTTCCGAATTAGATACATTTTCTGCCAGTTTTATGTGAGGCATGATAAAATCAAAACTAATTTTATAGTTTTTTTTTAAAACCTCTACCTAAGTTTAATAATGTTTACAATCACTAAATGTTGTAACTTTCATGCGATGTGGTTGATATTAGAGGTTATACCTCTATGAAATAATAGCATTTAATAGTTCTTTGTTTAACACGTTTTAAATTGCACTTTGTTTTTTATCACTGCTCAAGTTTAAAGAAAAAATTTAAATAGTATCCGACTTGAATAAACTGAAGAAGTCTAACAGCTTTCTAATTTAAAAGTGCTTCTGCTGCCTTCGTTCGTTTCAAACATACTGAGACGTCGCGCATCATGGTTGTGCCGACACAGAAGGAAAGGAGAAAGACCCATAGAAAGAAAGAGCAGTAGCTTAAAACCAGTCTTACAACAATTTTTTAGCTACTTGCCACCGGCAGGCAGGAAGGCAGGCTCCAATTAGATTTGACTCTTCCACCACACACTGCACTGCAAATAGTAAGTTGGAAGTGAGTTCGGCAGAGAAACGAGCTGCTGTGTTGCTGCAACATGTTGCTGGCAAAAACAGCCGGAATTCCAAATATAGAGCATCTTAACCGGTTCGCTCAATTATAATTAAAAATATGTATGTATTTTCATTCGTTACCGGTTCAGAGAGAGGGCTTGAAGAGGCCTTAGCAGATCCACTAGTTTTATTTAACAGGTTTGCTTTATCAATGTGTATGTGCTTCTAAGCGAGTTCGATGCCTCAGTTAACCGTTTTTTGGCCGTAATCTCTTTGATTGCCGCTTTCTCCTTTTAGATGTTCTCTATGCTACTCTTGTTCTGAGTCGTTTAGTGCCTTTTAATATTTCTTTCTTTAAACAAAAACATGGACATTTATTTAAAAAAAATACTTTTAAGATTTACACATGTATGTGTGTACATATTATGTAAATGTACAATGTGTATAATAAAAACTAATGTAGAGTACATCTGGTGAGCTGGCGATATATATACATAAATAAATGGTAAAATATATTTTTTTTAAGATCATTTTTTCATTTTTTTTTTCAAAAGTTTACAGTAGTAGGCCAAAAGTTCAAAAGAAAGTAAAACTTATAAAAACAATGGGCTGAGAAAAATCAGATTTTCATTAAGGGAACAAAAGGCGACAAGAGAAACTATCTCGTAGCAAATGTTCGTTATCACTAATTACATTCGTGGCGGAAAGTCGAAATCATTTCTCTGGCAATTACTATCGTTATGTACAAATTATTTTAGATAACTTTCTTTCAAACAAACCAATTTTTTTTTCTATTAAAAAAAAATGTAAAATTTGTATTTTAAAATATAATCTATCAAAAATTACTAGAGTAAAAAATATTTAGGGGAACTTCTAATGCCTTTTGGCAAAAAAATGCAGAATATATAAACGCATTTCCGCAAAAATATCGTATTTTACAATAGAAGCATTTTTTGCAGAAGATTGATAGAACCGCAATGGCAAAAAATCAAATCTTAAGTTTTTTGGCTGGTTTTATAAGATTTGATTTGTTTGTGGCACACATAGATACAAATATACACATTTAATAACAATTTTGATTTATGGATTTGTGTTCTGCCTCCAGGAAATAGAGCCCAATTTTTCAAATTGTAATAAAATATTAACATAAATATTATCTATATTATCTATTTTGATCCTTTTTGATACCAATGTCACAGATACTTTGTGACAAAAATATGATATAGCTTATATTAATATTATATATATCGGATCATATATAGTTGTCCGATCCTTAAGAGAATATCACCGTCGAATTAATTTTCTAATAAAGACGTTGGAAACAGCCCTATCCAAGCCAAGCATCTATAAAAATAGAAATGTTGTGCCATTTCAAATCGTTCAGTTATATGGCAGGTATAGAATATAGTCGGCCAATCCTTATGAAATTTGGCAAATCGGATTACTTGGATTACTACCCACAATGGAATCTGTACCAAGTCCCATCTTTCTAACTTAAAAATTACCAAATTTATGCCAGTTCCGAAGTTTATAGCTTTTTTTGTTTTTATACCCTTGCAGAGGGTATTATAATTTTAGTCAAAAGTGTGCAACGCAGTGAAGGAGATATCTCCGACCCTATAAAGTATACATATTCTTGATCAGGATCACCTCCTGAGTCGATATAAGCATGTCCGTCTGTCTGTCGGTTTCTACGCAAACTAGTCTCTCAGTTTTAGAGCTATCGAGTTGAAACTTTGCACACATCCTTCTTTCCTTTGCAGGTAGTACAAAGGTCGGAACGGCCGGGACCGGTCGACTATATCCTTTAGCTGCCATATAACTGATTGATCGGAAATGCCATAACTTTGGTGTTTTTTAAGTAAGAGGGTTGAGACTTTCCACACATGTTATATTTACATGTAAAATATCTTGTGCACAAAATTTCATAAGTATCGGCCGACTATATCCTATAGCAGTCATAGAACGATCGGAATTGGCATAACTTTGGGGTTTTTTAAGTTAGAAAGATTGGTACAGACTCTATTGTGGGCAAAATAATCTTATTTGCCAAATTTCATAGGGATCGGCCAACTACATCCAATAGCCGCCATATAACTGAACAAGGGGAAATGGCACAACTGCAAGGGTATATCAACTTCGGCTCCGCCCGAAGTTAGCTTTCCTTTCTTGTTTTTTTTTTTAAACCTTACCAACAATCTAACCTACAAAGACAGTTGGAAATAAAAGTTCCGTTTCTGCGCTTTATAAAAAAAATCATTGGGTTAACTTTTTCTTGCGATTTAAGAAACTAGATTCCTTGGCCAGAGTCCTTGGTGCGATAAAATGGAGAAATAACTAATGGATCGATCGAAGAAAATTCAATTGATTTTGGAATCATTGTGAAACGAATTTTATCGCTTTAAGACAATTTTATCGCCTCCGTTTACCAAAAAATCCATCAAAGGGTTACGCTCGAATAAAATAATGTGGTAGATTTTTTCTTTAGTAATGTTTAAGTCAAATTGTTTTTCAAGTTGAGCATAATCAAATGACATTTCAAAAGGACAAATTCATATTGGCAATAGAATTCTACCTTTTACTGAAGAAAATTTGTCCCTTCATTGAGTAGTTCAAGAATACTACTGTGAGCAAAAAGAAAGGTTAATTTTTTTGTAAATTGAAAAATATAGATATATTTTTCTATCCCCTTCAAATTAATTTTCTCCTGACAAAATACACTAATGCTAACGTTTTTTCAAAACCTCGAAACATGCTAAATAGTCCCTTTCCGTAATTGCATCAGCGGAATCTTCGATTCAGAGTTTAAAGGCGGGGCGGAGTAAAATGATTCCTAAGTATCCAAGCTAAGACGGTAATATTAACTTATAAGTGTTTGATGCCTTCAAGTATTAATAGTCTGTAATTTCATTAAGATATTCGTTTCTCTGTATAGTTCCGGAAGTCCGTTGTGCAATATTTATACGTTAATTTTATAAAACATGTGGTTTCTAAACCACCATATATATATGGTGTCTGTATATTTATAACCATGTTTTTGTTATATATTTTGTTTAAGTCATGAATAAATTTTTTGGTCATGGCTGCAGATAACCGAACCTCAGTACGGTGTCGACTTGTAAGCTTCGGCAGTCCTTCAGGCACCGATGCAGACCCATTCACCAAACGGAACAAATGAGGAGTGGAGCACGATACCAAAGCGATACAAGGGGGGGATCTAGTCAGCAATCCGTTTACTAGTGGAAGGAGGATATGGCCAAATCACGCAAGGAGCTTTACGTTCTAGTAACCCCAAAGCAGCTTTCGTGGGGCTCCGCATACAATCTGGCCATGCAGAAATTCCTAGCTTTTAGACCAGCCTGACCAACATTACTGTCGAGAACAGTTTTACATCTTATTTCCCATCAGCCTTCCCTGCAATAAGAGAGGATAGATAGAGCAATTTGGAATGAGACCCTGTTTGACTGTGTGACAATACGAAATCCTATTGTCGCACGCAATCAATCCAGAAAAAGCACCATGCACAGACGGAATCATGCAGAATCACATTCATAACTAAGGCCCTCGATCTATAACCGAGCTAGATTTCCTCCGTATTTAATACATTCATTCTGGAAGGAGAATTTCCCAAAATATGGAAAAAGTACTTTGTACTCGTCCCTAAAGGAAATAACCCACCAGAAGATCCTTTAGGTTAAAGGTCTAATGGACCCGATGGGCAAGTCCCTGGAAATAATTGTCTGTGACTGACTGAATCAAGAGATGTGCAGAGCAGACGGGCTCTCTGACCTCCAGTTCGGCTTTAAGAAAGCCCGCTCCACAAAACTGGCAATACAAGAGGTTACAGACTTGGCAAGACAGTCAATGGACGGCCGCTCTGGGCTCAATAACGCTCTGGGCCAAACGCTGGCTCTGGGGCAATAAAGAATATTGTCTTGTGTATTGTCAAATATGACATTAGACGTCAAAAACGCGTTCAACTCCGCAAGTTGGGAGAAAATCACAAAAAACCACTCCACAGGCTACGGTTTGGAATATTATGTGTGATGGAATCCTGATAATGACACTGCCGACAGGCAAACAAATTTTTGGCTTTGTAGAAGACGTGGGAATCGTCAAAGCCAAACATATTAGAGATATTGAGAGAAGGGCTAACACAAAAATTATGCATTAATAATTATTTAACCTCGGCTGCAATATTGGACGCAAGCCCCAGAGGCCTGAGAACGAAGGCGAAGACTTATCAGCAGGGTGGTTGGGGGTATTGGGGAACAGAACCTACTTGAAAAGCGGTCTACAAAACCTATGCGATAAGGATCAAATGCGCGTTTCGTACGGTCTCGCTAGATGAGTGGAAAGACATGTGAACAACAGCGAATCTGGTACGCAGTATGTTGGCCAACTCTGGAAACTGGAAGGTAGGGAACGAAATAAAGAATTCCGTACAGAATCAAAAAAATAACAAGAAGATGTACAATTTCTATGTTTAATTGATATCTTAAAAACAAGTGCCTGATTTTTAGAGTTACAGATATATATACTCGTAGCGTACAATACAAAACAAGTAAGGAAAGCTAACTTCGGGCGGAGCCGAAGTTTATATACCCTTGCAGTTGAAGCGCAGTCCGCTAGGTGGCGCCACGCATCTTATATTATTAGATACATAGCGGATCGTATATAGTTGGCCGATCCTTATGAAATTTGGCATCTCGAATTATTTTGCCAAAAGAGGAATCCATTGAAACTCCCATCCTTCTAACTTCAAAAACAACGAAGTTATAGCGAGTTCCGATCAATCAGTTATATGGCAGCTATAGGATATAGTCGGCGGATCCTTCGATATAAATGAAATTGAAATTCGATATATCAAATTGTTTTTCCCAAAATAGAATCTGTACCAAATCCCATCTTTCTAAATTAAAAAACACCAAAGTTATACCAATTTCGATCGTTCTATGACAGCTATAGGATATAGTCGGCCGATCCTTATGAAATTTTGTACATAAGATATTTTGGTCAAATATAACATGTGTAGAAAGTCCCAACCCTCTAACTTAAAAAACACCAAAGTTATGGCATTTCCGATCAATCAGTTATATGGCAGCTATAGGATATAGTCGACCGATCCCGGCCGTTCCGACTTATGTACTGCCTGCAAAGGAAAGAAGGATGTGTGCAAAGTTTCAACTCGATTCGATTGACTATATCTTATAGTTGCCATATAACTGATTGATCGGAAATGCTATAACTTTGTTGTTTTTCAAGTTAGAAGGATGGGAGTTTCAATGGGGGTTCCTCTTTGGGGAAAATAATTCGATATGCCAAATTTTATAAGGATCGGTGAACTATATACGATCCGCTATATATCTAATAATATAATAGGCGCCACCTAGCGGACTGCGACTCAACTGCAAGGGTATATAAACTTTGGCTCCGCCCGAAGTTAGCTTTCCTTTCTTGTTTTGTATAGAGTCGGCAGAACAAAATTTGTAAGCATTGCTATAAAAGTCTAATGCATTTTAAATAATAGATATTGAAATTGCACAAACGCTTATAACAGTAAAAAAATATTTTCCCAATATGTAATTAAAAGGCCGTGAAATATGCAAAAACGCGCGTTTTTTGGACATTTGATTTATGCACATTCAATGTCCAAAAAAGCTGATTGGCTTTTAATATTAACAAATCCAAAAACTTGTATTAGTATTTTGATTAGTAGAAGTGAAAAATAAGAAAAAATCAACTTAAACATTTTTTTGTCGCACAGTGTAATTGGCAGCGTCTTATTTTTTCCATTTGTATGCAGAGGAATAATGTAAAATTCCTTCCACAAAAGGGGAAAGATCGAAGTTTCCTCAGATAGATTAAAAAGTTTGAGGAGAAGTTTGCACAGTGCCTAGGCTCGGTTCTTTAGAATACAGCCCGATACAGCCGAGGCGTGCAAAAACACGGACTTAACACTAAGATACGACTTATTAAAACATAGTTGGTTGGCTGAGCCGAATAGGTAGAGATAGGTGAATCTTGTTTAAAAAAACTCTGCAAAGAGATCTACATTTTGTTGATCAGTGTTCGAAGATGAGTTTTAAAACGTTAGCAGAGGAGGAAAAGATTCATGTTTACGCTTAGTGCTCATAAAGTTATAAAACTGCTTCGGTTCCTGACTTTACTAAATCCGGCAGCGGCGAATGTAACTCCAATAACATTTGGCTCACAATAAAGTTAAACCGAGAGTGAAATGATATGGGTTAGAAAGAGGCAGAGTTCTGAAAAGAGTAATTCCATCAGGATCTGAAACGAAACACAAGTCTAGTAACCGACCTAACGAATTTAACGTAGTTAATTTGACCGAGTGACATGTCAAACATGCCCACGGGGAAGTCATGGTGAATAGCGTACAAGTGCTACCAGTAAGTGAGTATTTTGAACAGGTGGTATATAGGAACAGGTACATAGGTGGTATATAGGTAACGAATAAAGAATGACCGGTCAAGATGAGTTTAATGCAAAGAAAGTCTACGTCACCAAACTCATATGATTTTACTTTAGATGCGAACGTGTGGACTTCAAGTCCACAGAAATTAACATTCCTTCTCCCTTTCGCATAAGCATAAGATCACGTCTAAAACTTACTTTGGAAAACTTCGGAAAGACTTGCAAGGAAACAAATATCGAATGCAGTTTCGGAATTTTGCTACGTGGCGCCCGGAAGAATTCTGATAGGACGTAATTGTTTATGTTTACAACTAAGGAAGATGAGGTGGAGGGTTAGTCAGTGGCTGATACATGTAGAAGTTTCACTATGTAGGTTTAACGATTTTTTTTCCACACTGGAATTGGCTGATTTTCTTAGACGAAAATGTTCTCTGGCCAAAAACAGACGAAACAAATCGAATTGAACTTCCTCACGGGTACTCGTCAGTAGGTAACGGGGGTCGGGACGGTTGATTATCCTGTTGGGTGACTTAGGGGGGGTTGTATAAATGGGTCCGGTGGTATATTTTGAAGTAAAGCCACAGATGACATATCGGACAATTGCTCATTCATACTGAGATATTTGGAAGCGGAATTCTCCCCAAATCCATCCATTCGAGTAACCAGAGATATGAGCGGCTGCAAAATTGTCGGCTGAGCAGGCTGAACCTTATTCGCACAAGCACATCATTTAGCAGCTGAAGACTAAACTGTAAATCACGCGCACAGACTTCGTCATTAGACTGAACGACCTCATTTCGTCCTAAACAGAACGACAACCATCACAACAAAAGGTGTTTGGAAGTAAGGCCTTGAACCCGACATTCTTAGCGTGTACAACGTTTTCACAAAGCCAGCAGTATCAGATGGTAGGCTGATAAAATCGTCTTATTACTAGACTTAACAGAACAAACAAACTTGAATTCTATAATTATTATTTTTTTTAATATACCTTGAACCATTGTGCCAAAGAATCGAAAAATGGCGCTGTTCAAGCATTGAACACGATAAAAATTCCAAAGATAGAATGTCAAGAGATCGGACCCATGGGAATACGTGATTAAAGGCATGGTTTAAAAACGATCTCCTGCAGTCTAAACAAATACTTATATGGTGCACTGTAAGCACTTATGAATGGGTATCATGTGGGTAGCAATGGGTAGCATGTCAGCGTGCAGTCCGTTGATAATTAGTTTTAAATATATTTAAGATTTTCATGTATCTTTCTTGTAAGAGAATTTTATGGAATAAGAACAGGTTTGAAACGAAACTCATTGGAGTAACACCTAATTAATATAAGGGGCTCCTCTGAACAGGATCTTTAAAGAGCACTTTTAGTGAGAGTTAGTAACATGTTTTACTAACAAAAAAATAGAGAGAATAGAGATATTGAACGAAAATAGAAGTAACACAAAAAATATGTGAAAGCAGCGCAGAGCTATGCTTGCAATAATTAAAGAAATTTATTAACTTATCCCCAAATACACAACTGTACAGTCGAAGCGATACGGACTTTTGAATATATGAAATCCAGAGAACATATAAAATTAGTAATTTCCGGTTTGTTTACAATAATATTATAATAGAATTAATAAAAGAATTTATTAAAAACTCAGTTCGCTTTACGATAAAGAGGTTAAGTCCAATATTACCAGTGATGTATGAATATAAATATTTTTATTAAGATTTATTTTTGACAAATATATTAAGATTTTGTGCTTGTCTTGCAGGAGAATTTTTTTTTGAATAGACATTTGATAACATCTAGTCCTTTGGATAGTTCTATAGAAAGTTTCCATATGTTCGTTCCAATTGTAGTTTTTGGTTATAGTGATTTGAGGGACGTAACATTGCTTAGGTGGGAGTTCTTGGTTTGCATAGTGAAGTTACAGGATTTCTTTCTGAAAACATGCAATCGCACTTCTTGGTTGAAAAAGATGCACCAAAGTAGTTACACCATCAATTAATATCGTTTAGTAAAGGGTTCAACTTAAGGATGTTTTGTATTTCCAATATTTTCAGTGAATTGGATTTTTTTGTGTATAGCTAGTAGCTAAAGTGAAGGAGACATATCCAACCCTAAAAAGAATATATATTCTTGATCAGAATCACCTTTGCGAACATCCTTCTTTTATTTGCAGGCAGTGTATAAGTTGGAACGGCCGGGATCTAGACCCTATAGCTGCTTAATAGAGATAGGACTTTGTAGACTTTATTTTGGGCAAACTAAACCGATATGCCAAATTTAATATTCATACATCATCATACACAGCTCCACCCGAAGTTAGCGTTTCTTTATTGTTTTATTTGACATCTGTTTTTATACCCTTGCAGAGGGTATTATAATTTTGGTCAAAAGTGTGCAACGCAGTGAAGGAGATATCTCCGACCCTATAAAGTATATATATTCTTGATCAGGATCACCTCCTGAGTCGTCTGTCCGTCGGTCCGTCTGTCCGTCTGTCTGTTTCTACGCAAACTAGTCTCTCAGTTTTAAAGCTATCGAGTTGAAACTTTGCACACACCCTTCTTTCCTTTGCAGGCAGTATATAAGTCGGAACGGCCGGGATCGGTCGACTATATCCTATAGCTGCCATATAACTGATTGATCGGAAATGCCATAACTTTGGTGTTTTTTAAGTTGGAGGGTTGAGACTTTCCACACATATATGATTATATGATTAAGTCCTAAGATTACAAATCAACGTATATAATAAAAAAACAAGAAAGGAAAGCTAACTTCGGGCGGAGCCGAAGTTTATATACCCTTGCAGTTGAGTCGCATTCCGCTAGGTGGCGCCACGCATCTTATATTATTAGATATATATCGGATCGCATATAGTCGGCCGATCCTTATGAAATTTGGCAAATCACATTATTTTGTCCAAAATAGAATCTGTACCAAGTCCCATCTTTCTAACTTAAAAAACACCAAAGTTATGCCAATTCCGATCGTTCTATGACAGCTATAGGATATAGTCGGCCGATACTTATGAAATTTTGTGCACAAGATATTTTACATGTAAATATAACATGTGTGGAAAGTCTCAACCCTCTTACTTAAAAAACACCAAAGTTATAGCATTTCCGATCAATCAGTTATATGGCAGCTATAGGATATAGTCGACCGATCTCGGCCGCTCCGACTTATGTACTACCTGCAAGGAAAAGAAGGATGTGTGCAAATTTTCAACTCGATAGCTTTAAAACTGAGAGACTAGTTTGCGTAGAAACCGACAGACAGCCAGGCAGACAGACGGACATGCTTATATCGACTCAGGAGGTGATCCTGATCAAGAATATATATACTTTATAGGGTCGGAGATATCTCCTTCACTGCGTTGCACACTTTTGACCAAAATTATAATACCCTCTGCAAGGGTATAACAAGATGATATACGCTACTGCTGGTTACGACCACATAAGCCTAACCCCCTACCTTGAAATGTCTAGCGCAAAGATTCGGTATAAGAGTCGATAATGAACGCCTCTATAGGTTGGCCACTTAGCACAGCTAATTGATGGCCCATCCCATAGAACTAGACGCACTGCCTGGCACACAATTCAGAAAGCACGTGAACAAAATAATTGCACGCTACGCGCCAAAAAAGCAATCAGAATACACAAGAAGAGATACCAATATCATGAGAAAAACTATGAGATGATTCGTATTGCACGTTAAAGCTGGCCGCAGACTAGTAGAAGAGTTTCGGAAGTGAGGAAGAATGTATTGCACGGGGGACAACGCAGAGCAGAATCTGCAATAACACTTTCTATGGGTTGGGGGTGCTCTGTATTTGGGTGGCTGAGAAAGGATTACAAAATCCGTAAACTTAAAAGATTTACTCCATATTTTCAAGTTTATTCCACACATACATGCACAAGCTCAAAAAGAAAAAAATTCTCCATTAAATATACACATCCATGTGTAAACATATGTATGTGTACGTAACCCCAAGCTTCACAGGTGGCTGCACAAAATTGGTAGATCCACCATTGGGACTTTATCATGAGTTAACGAATCTTGCCAGATATAAGCGATATATCAAAAGTTATTTCATTTCAAAGGTTGTCTGAACGTGCAACATAAATAAGACCAAAAGAATCAATTTCGAAAAAAAACCTTTTTCTGAAAAAAAAAAATTCTTTTCAGTGAATTTTGTCAGGGGTTACATGGGCTTCCTCGGGCAAAAAACCGCCTTTTTTCAAAAATTTTTTTTTTCATATAAAAAATTTTATAAATTTTTAACGAAAAAAACCAAAATGGCGGTCATTAATACGCCATTTCCGGCAGTCCCTCGGAAAAAAGGTGCCTCCGCGTTGTCAGCAGAACTTCTTTCAGGATCATCAGAAATAAAAATTAAAAATACGTGTTTTAGAAAAAACAATAAACTAGATATTGAACCAGACGTTTTTATAAAATAATTCAAATTTCGATGAAAATTTCTTGACATTTTTTTTTTTAAATAGTTAAAACTTGTAAATTTAGGACAATATGCTATAGTTGTTATATAATAGATATTTATAGTGAAATATATTTTTAAAAAAACCTTTTCAACACTTTTTGATATCTTTATTGATTATGAAGTCATTCATATTTTAATTTACAAAGTTTTTTAATTTTTTAACGTATATTTAAGATAATTTAAAAAGTGGCTCAAACGAAATGCAGGTCGTCACCTCGTGGACTTCCGTCCACAGTGATGTATGATCGTTTGACTACCAATCGACTCATCTTTAGGAGAAGAATGTCTCAGACAGCTTAATTTAGTAGTTCAAAATTTTTTTACTTTCACCCTAATTTCTCGCAAAACAAACGACTTTTTGAAGATGTTTGGGCAAAAATTGTCTCATTAAAACAATATCTTTCGATTGGTTTACAATTCATTCAGATCGGATGCATACAGAAAATTTTTAACTTGTAACAGCTATATATAGCTATATTTAGAGTCGTTAAGCCATGCGGTTCGTCACCTCGTGGACTGCCGTCTATAGTGGTATTGGGAGGCATTGATGTAATTAAATTTGTGGCCTTTGGGTTCTTCTCTATTTCTTTCGTTTTTTGTCACTGTTATTGGTTTTTAACATAAGGTTTTTTAGGTCTAACGGGTTTTATTTTTATACCCTTGCAGAGGGTATTATAATTTTGGTCAAAAGTGTGCAACGCAGTGAAGGAGACATCTCCGACCCTATAAAGTATATATATTCTTGATCAGGATCACCTCCTGAGTCGATATAAGCTTGTCCGTCTGTCCGTCTGTCTGTCGGTTTCTACGCAAACTAGTCTCTCAGTTTTAGAGCTATCGAGTTGAAACTTTGCACACATCCTTATTTTCCTTGCAGGTAGTACATAAGTCGGAACGGCCGGGATCGGTCGACTATATCCTATAGCTGCCATATAACTGATTGATCGGAAATGCCATAACTTCGTTGTTTTTATAGAGTTTTTTATTTTTATTCGTAAAGATAGAGGGTTGGGACTTTCCACACATGTTATATTTGACCAACATATCTTATGTACAAAATTTCATAAGGATTGGCCGACTATATCCTATAGCCGTCATACAACGATCGGAATTGGCATAACTTTGGTGTTTTTTAAGTTAGAAAGATGGGACTTGGTACAGATTCTATTTTGGACAAAATAATCTGATTTGCCAAATTTCATAAGGATCGGCCGACTATATACGATCTTCTATATATCTAATAATATAATATGCGTTGCGCCACCTAGCGGACTGCGACTGAACTGCAAGGGTTCGGCTCCGCCCGAAGTTTGCTTTCCTTTCTTGTTTTGTGTAATATGAACAAAAAGTGTTAAAACACAAAAATTCCTAGGAAATGCCCTTAAGGGGGCAGGATGGTTTCAGAGGCTGAAAAATAGCAGATTTTTGCGATTTTTTTTTTATGTCTGAGTAATTATATCAATTCAATTTTACACGATTAATGGCTATATTTGGAGAGTATCTAGGAATTTTTATTTTTAAGAAATAATTATTATTTATCCCGTGACGGGCAGTCGTCCGAAGTCGCTTCCAAAAATTGGTCTGGCCTTACAGTGTTATCGGAAATAAAACAAGAAAGGAAAGCTAACTTCGGGCGGAGCCGAAGTTGATATACCCTTGCAGTTCAGTCGCAGTCCGCTAGGTGGCGCCACCCATCTTATTTTATTAGATATGTAGCGGATCGTATATAGTCGGCCGATTCTTATGAAATTTGGCATATTGAATTATTTTTCCCAAAATAGAATGTGTACCAAATCCCATCTTTCTAACTTAAAAAACACCAAAGTTATGCCAATTTCGATCGTTCTATGACAGCTATAGGATATAGTCGGCCGATCCTTATGAAATTTTTTAGACAAGATATTTTTGTTAAATATAACATGTATGGAAAGTCCCAACTCTCTAACTTAAAAAACACCAAAGTTATGGCATTTCCGATCAATCAGTTATATGGCAGCTATAGGATATAGTCGACCGATCCCGGCCGTTCCGACTTATATACTACCTGCAAAGGAAAGAAGGGTGTGTGCAAAGTTTCAACTCGATAGCTCCAAAACTGAGAGACTAGTTTGCGTAGAAACCGACAGACAGACAGACGGACAGACGGACAGACGGACAGACGGACATGCTCATATCGACTCAGGAGGTGATCCTGATCAAGAATATATATACTTTATAGGGTCGGAGATGTCTCCTTCACTGCGTTGCACACTTTTGACCAAAATTATAATACCCTCTGCAAGGGTATAAAAATTGAATTGATTTACTTAAAATATTAGTTTCTTGGGCGGATGAACGAAACCATTTTGAAAAATATGCGATTTTGAATTTTTGGCGCGGTTGTAAAATCGGAGGTACCATTTTTACATAAAAATCCGCCCATTATTGCCCGTAAAAATGGTAAAAAAAATTTTTTTTTTTTTTAAAAGTGTTTGTTCATCCACAAGTATTTATTATATTAAAGATGTGTGCAAAATTTTATTTAGATCCGAGCATTATTTTATGTTCCGATCATTATGTTTTGAGAAAAACGCGTCTAAAGTTTTAAAAGCAATGGAAAGTATATGGAGAGAAAATCGGTATCTCAGCAAGTTTTAGTCCGATCGACATGAAACTTTCACAGGATATTCCTAAGATAATGTTCTATTATATAAAAAATTTCTGAAAAATTTTTTTTTGTGAAGTCTCAAACCATCCTGCCCCCTTAAGATTAAACTAGATGCTCCGTTCTTGACAACAAGGGTAAATTGCTTTTAATTCAACGTCAGTAATGGATGGTGTAGAACGGAATTGGTTGCATGTCGATTTTCTAATTGCTTAATTAGGTTTGCAGAAAGAATATAGAATAGTTATAAATTGGTGTGTTTTGTCATTGGATATGACCATTTTGACAAGGTCAATATCCTTGACCGGTGACGCTCCTGCATGCCAAGCCCAAAATATCTGATATCAATTTTGGTGACGAAAAAAAAGCTATATAGATGCACAAAATTGCAAAAAAAAGTTTGTAAAGTCCCAAACTTCTATCTTAAAAAAATTCCAAAATTGTGACACTTTGGATCGATTGAATATAACATATTTTATTAAAAAACTAATATTTAATAAAATTTCCAATTTGGCTGAATTTTGTTTTGTAGTTTTAAATCTGTCATTGGTAAAATTTTAACTTTTGCGGTGAAAGGAGGCTCAAAAAATAATATAAAAAAAATCTCAAAGCGTTCAAAAATACTGCAAGTCAATATGGCAATAAGAATACAAAAATATATATAAACCCTCCTTAATTTTGCGTATTATTTACAAACTATATTGTATGTTTATATATAATCGTATATCTAAGCACATTTTCATATGTCCATGTACGATGAGGATGTTTTCTATGAACGTCGTTCTGTATGGATATAATCATAAGTCTAACTTAGTCGAAACACAATTAAAATACAAGAAAGGAGAGCTAACTTCGGGCGGAGCCGAAGTTTATATACCCTTGCAGTTGAGTCGCATTCCGCTAGGTGGCGCCACGCATATTATATTATTAGATATATATCGGATCGCATATAGTCGGCCGATCCTTATGAAATTTGGCAAATCACATTATTTTGTCCAAAATAGAATCTGTACCAAGTCCCATCTTTCTAACTTAAAAAACACCAAAGTTATGCCAATTCCGATCGATCTATGACAGCTATAGGATATAGTCGGCCGATCCTTATGAAATTTTGTACACAAGATATTTTACATGTGAATATAACATGTGTGGAAAGTCTCAACCCTCTTACTTAAAAAACACCAAAGTTATAGCATTTCCGATCAATCAGTTATATGGCAGCTATAGGATATAGTCGACCGATCTCGGCTGTTCCGACTTATGTACTACCTGCAAGGAAAAGAAGGATGTGTGCAAATTTTCAACTCGATAGCTTTAAAACTGAGAGACTAGTTTGCGTAGAAGCCGACAGACAGCCAGGCAGACAGACGGACATGCTTATATCGACTCAGGAGGTGATCCTGATCAAGAATATATATACTTTATAGGGTCGGAGATATCTCCTTCACTGCGTTGCACACTTTTGACCAAAATTATAATACCCTCTGCAAGGGTATAACAAGATGATATACGCTACTGCTGGTTACGACCACATAAGCCTAACCCCCTTCCTTGAAATGTCTAGCGCAAAGATTCGGTATAAGAGTCGATGATGAACGCCTCTATAGGTTGGCCACTTAGCACAGCTAATTGATGGCCCATCCCATAGAACTAGACGCACTGCCTGGCACACAATTCAGAAAGCACGTGAACAAAATAATTGCACGCTACGCGCCAAAAAAGCAATCAGAATACCCAAGAAGAGATACCAATATCGTGCGAAAAACTATGAGATGATTCGTATTGCACGTTAAAGCTGGCGGCAGACTAGTAGAAGAGTTTCGGAAGTGAGGAAGAATGTATTGCACGGGGGACAACGCAGAGCAGAATCTGCAATAACACTTTCTATGGGTTGGGGGTGCTCTGTATTTGGGTGGCTGAGAAAGGATTACAAAATCCGTAAACTTAAAAGATTTACTCCATATTTTCAAGTTTATTCCACACATACATGCACAAGCTGAAAAAGAAAAAAATTCTCCATTAAATATTCACATCCATGTGTAAACATATGTATGTGTACGTAACCCCAAGCTTCACAGGTGGCTGCACAAAATTGGTAGATCCACCATTGGGACTTTATCATGAGTTAACGAATCTTGCCAGATATAAGCGATATATCAAAAGTTATTTCATTTCAAAGGCTGTCTGAACGTGCAACAGAAATAAGATCAAAAGGACCAATTTCGAAAAAAAAACCTTTTTCTGAAAAAAAAAATTCTTTTCAGTGAATTTTGTCAGGGGTTACATGGGATTCCTCAGGCAAAAAAACGCCTTTTTTCAAAATTTTATAAATTTTTAACGAAAAAAACCAAAATGGCGGTCATTAATACGCCATTTCCGGCAGTCTCTCAGAAAAAAGGTGCCTCCGCGTTGTCAGCAGAACTTCTTTCAGGATCATCAGAAATAAAAATTAAAAATACGTGTTTTAGAAAAAACAATAAACTAGATATTGAACCAAACGTTTTTATAAAATAATTCAAATTTCGATGAAAATTTCTTGACAAAGTTTTTTAATTTTTTAACGTACATTTAAGATAATTTAAAAAGTGGCTCAAACGAAATGCAGGTCGTCACCTCGTGGACTTCCGTCCACAGTGATGTATGATCGTTTGACTACCAATCGACTCATCTTTAGGAGAAGAATGTCTCAGACAGCTTAATTTAGTAGTTCAAAATTTTTTTACTTTCGCCCTAATTTCTCGCAAAACAAACGACTTTTTGAAGATGTTTGGGCAAAAATTGTCTCATTAGAATAATATCTTTCGATTGGTTTACAATTCATTCAGATCGGATGCATACAGAAAATTTTTAACTTGTAACAGCTATATATAGCTATATTTCGAGTCGTTAAGCCATGCAGTTCGTCACCTCGTGGACTGCCGTCTATAGTGGTATTGGGAGGCATTGATGTAATTGTTTTTGTGGCCTTTGGGTTCTTATCTATTTCTTTCGTTTTTTGTCACTGTTATTGGTTTTTAACATGAGGTTTTTCGGGTCTAACGGGTTTTATTTTTTTGTGTAATATGAACAAAAAGTGTTAAAACACAAAAATTCCTAGGAAATGCCCTTAAGGGGGCAGGATGGTTTCAGAGGCTGAAAAATAGCAGATTTTTGCGATTTTTTTTTTTATGTCTGAGTAATTATATCAATTCAATTTTACACGATTAATGGCTATATTTGGAGAGTATCTAGGAATTTTTATTTTTAAGAAATAATTATTATTTATCCCGTGACGGGCAGTCGTCCGAAGTCGCTTCCAAAAATTGGTCTGGCCTTATAGTGTTATCGGAAATAAAAAAATTGAATTGATTTACTTAAAATATTAGTTTCTTGTGCGGATGAACGAAACCATTTTGAAAAATATGCGATTTTGAATTTTTGGCGCGGTTGTAAAATCGGAGGTACCATTTTTACATAAAAATCCGCCCATTATTGCCCGTAAAAATGGTAAAAAAAATTTTTTTTTTTTTAAAAAGCGTTCGTTCATCCGCAAGTATTTATTATATTAAAGATGTGTGCAAAATTTTATTTAGATCCGAGCATTATTTTATGTTCCGATCATTATGTTTTGAGAAAAACGCGTCTAAAGTTTTAAAAGCAATGGAAAGTATATGGAGAGAAAATCGGTATCTCAGCAAGTTTTAGTCCGATCGACATGAAACTTTCACAGGATATTCCTAAGATAATGTTCTATTATATAAAAAATTTCTGAAAAATTTTTTTTTGTGAAGTCTCAAACCATCCTGCCCCCTTAAGATTAAACTAGATGCTCCGTTCTTGACAACAAGGGTAAATTGCTTTTAATTCAACGTCAGTAATGGATGGTGTAGAACGAAATTGGTTGCATGTCGAATTTCTAATTGCTTAATTAGGTTTGCAGAAAGAATATAGAATAGTTATAAATTGGTGTGTTTTGTCATTGGATATGACCATTTTGACAAGGTCAATATCCTTGACCGGTGACGCTCCTGCATGCCAAGCCCAAAATATCTGATATCAATTTTGGTGACGAAAAAAAAGCTATATAGATGCACAAAATTGCAAAAAAATGTTTGTAAAGTCCCAAACTTCTATCTTAAAAAAATTCCAAAATTGTGACACTTTGGATCGATTGAATATAACATATTTTATTAAAAAACTAATATTTAATAAAATTTCCAATTTGGCTGAATTTTGTTTTGTAGTTTTAAATCTGTCATTGGTAAAATTTTAACTTTTGCGGTGAAAGGAGGCTCAAAAAATAATATAAAAAAAATCTCAAAGCGTTCAAAAATACTGCAAGTCAATATGGCAATAAGAATACAAAAATATATATAAATCCTCCTTAATTTTGCGTATTATTTACAAACTATATTGTATGTTTATATATAATCGTATATCTAAGCACATTTTCATATGTCCATGTACGATGAGGATGTTTTCTATGAACGTCGTTCTGTATGGATATAATCATAAGTCTAACTTAGTCGAAACACAATTAAAATACAAGAAAGGAGAGCTAACTTCGGGCGGAGCCGAAGTTTATATACCCTTGCAGTTGAGTCGCATTCCGCTAGGTGGCGCCACGCATATTATATTATTAGATATATATCGGATCGCATATAGTCGGCCGATCCTTATGAAATTTGGCAAATCACATTATTTTGTCCAAAATAGAATCTGTACCAAGTCCCATCTTTCTAACTTAAAAAACACCAAAGTTATGCCAATTCCGTTCGTTCTATGACAGCTATAGGATATAGTCGGCCGATCCTTATGAAATTTTGTACACAAGATATTTTACATGTAAATATAACATGTGTGGAAAGTCTCAACCCTCTTACTTAAAAAACACCAAAGTTATAGCATTTCCGATCAATCAGTTATATGGCAGCTATAGGATATAGTCGACCGATCTCGACCGTTCCGACTTATGTACTACCTGCAAGGAAAAGAAGGATGTGTGCAAATTTTCAACTCGATAGCTTTAAAACTGAGAGACTAGTTTGCGTAGAAACCGACAGACAGCCAGGCAGACAGACGGACATGCTTATATCGACTCAGGAGGTGATCCTGATCAAGAATATATATACTTTATAGGGTCGGAGATATCTCCTTCACTGCGTTGCACACTTTTGACCAAAATTATAATACCCTCTGCAAGGGTATAACAAGATGATATACGCTACTGCTGGTTACGACCACATAAGCCTAACCCCCTTCCTTGAAATTTCTAGCGCAAAGATTCGGTATAAGAGTCGATGATGAACGCCTCTATAGGTTGGCCACTTAGCACAGCTAATTGATGGCCCATCCCATAGAACTAGACGCACTGCCTGGCACACAATTCAGAAAGCACGTGAACAAAATAATTGCACGCTACGCGCCAAAAAAGCAATCAGAATACCCAAGAAGAGATACCAATATCGTGCGAAAAACTATGAGATGATTCGTATTGCACGTTAAAGCTGGCGGCAGACTAGTAGAAGAGTTTCGGAAGTGAGGAAGAATGTATTGCACGGGGGACAACGCAGAGCAGAATCTGCAATAACACTTTCTATGGGTTGGGGGTGCTCTGTATTTGGGTGGCTGAGAAAGGATTACAAAATCCGTAAACTTAAAAGATTTACTCCATATTTTCAAGTTTATTCCACACATACATGCACAAGCTGAAAAAGAAAAAAATTCTCCATTAAATATTCACATCCATGTGTAAACATATGTATGTGTACGTAACCCCAAGCTTCACAGGTGGCTGCACAAAATTGGTAGATCCACCATTGGGACTTTATCATGAGTTAACGAATCTTGCCAGATATAAGCGATATATCAAAAGTTATTTCATTTCAAAGGCTGTCTGAACGTGCAACAGAAATAAGATCAAAAGGACCAATTTCGAAAAAAAAACCTTTTTCTGAAAAAAAAAATTCTTTTCAGTGAATTTTGTCAGGGGTTACATGGGATTCCTCAGGCAAAAAAACGCCTTTTTTCAAAATTTTATAAATTTTTAACGAAAAAAACCAAAATGGCGGTCATTAATACGCCATTTCCGGCAGTCTCTCAGAAAAAAGGTGCCTCCGCGTTGTCAGCAGAACTTCTTTCAGGATCATCAGAAATAAAAATTAAAAATACGTGTTTTAGAAAAAACAATAAACTAGATATTGAACCAAACGTTTTTATAAAATAATTCAAATTTCGATGAAAATTTCTTGACAAAGTTTTTTAATTTTTTAACGTACATTTAAGATAATTTAAAAAGTGGCTCAAACGAAATGCAGGTCGTCACCTCGTGGACTTCCGTCCACAGTGATGTATGATCGTTTGACTACCAATCGACTCATCTTTAGGAGAAGAATGTCTCAGACAGCTTAATTTAGTAGTTCAAAATTTTTTTACTTTCGCCCTAATTTCTCGCAAAACAAACGACTTTTTGAAGATGTTTGGGCAAAAATTGTCTCATTAGAATAATATCTTTCGATTGGTTTACAATTCATTCAGATCGGATGCATACAGAAAATTTTTAACTTGTAACAGCTATATATAGCTATATTTCGAGTCGTTAAGCCATGCAGTTCGTCACCTCGTGGACTGCCGTCTATAGTGGTATTGGGAGGCATTGATGTAATTGTTTTTGTGGCCTTTGGGTTCTTATCTATTTCTTTCGTTTTTTGTCACTGTTATTGGTTTTTAACATGAGGTTTTTCGGGTCTAACGGGTTTTATTTTTTTGTGTAATATGAACAAAAAGTGTTAAAACACAAAAATTCCTAGGAAATGCCCTTAAGGGGGCAGGATGGTTTCAGAGGCTGAAAAATAGCAGATTTTTGCGATTTTTTTTTTTATGTCTGAGTAATTATATCAATTCAATTTTACACGATTAATGGCTATATTTGGAGAGTATCTAGGAATTTTTATTTTTAAGAAATAATTATTATTTATCCCGTGACGGGCAGTCGTCCGAAGTCGCTTCCAAAAATTGGTCTGGCCTTATAGTGTTATCGGAAATAAAAAAATTGAATTGATTTACTTAAAATATTAGTTTCTTGTGCGGATGAACGAAACCATTTTGAAAAATATGCGATTTTGAATTTTTGGCGCGGTTGTAAAATCGGAGGTACCATTTTTACATAAAAATCCGCCCATTATTGCCCGTAAAAATGGTAAAAAAAATTTTTTTTTTTTTAAAAGCGTTCGTTCATCCGCAAGTATTTATTATATTAAAGATGTGTGCAAAATTTTATTTAGATCCGAGCATTATTTTATGTTCCGATCATTATGTTTTGAGAAAAACGCGTCTAAAGTTTTAAAAGCAATGGAAAGTATATGGAGAGAAAATCGGTATCTCAGCAAGTTTTAGTCCGATCGACATGAAACTTTCACAGGATATTCCTAAGATAATGTTCTATTATATAAAAAATTTCTGAAAAATTTTTTTTTGTGAAGTCTCAAACCATCCTGCCCCCTTAAGATTAAACTAGATGCTCCGTTCTTGACAACAAGGGTAAATTGCTTTTAATTCAACGTCAGTAATGGATGGTGTAGAACGGAATTGGTTGCATGTCGATTTTCTAATTGCTTAATTAGGTTTGCAGAAAGAATATAGAATAGTTATAAATTGGTGTGTTTTGTCATTGGATATGACCATTTTGACAAGGTCAATATCCTTGACCGGTGACGCTCCTGCATGCCAAGCCCAAAATATCTGATATCAATTTTGGTGACGAAAAAAAAGCTATATAGATGCACAAAATTGCAAAAAAATGTTTGTAAAGTCCCAAACTTCTATCTTAAAAAAATTCCAAAGTTGTGACACTTTGGATCGATTGAATATAACATATTTTATTAAAAAACTAATATTTAATAAAATTTCCAATTTGGCTGAATTTTGTTTTGTAGTTTTAAATCTGTCATTGGTAAAATTTTAACTTTTGCGGTGAAAGGAGGCTCAAAAAATAATATAAAAAAAATCTCAAAGCGTTCAAAAATACTGCAAGTCAATATGGCAATAAGAATACAAAAATATATATAAATCCTCCTTAATTTTGCGTATTATTTACAAACTATATTGTATGTTTATATATAATCGTATATCTAAGCACATTTTCATATGTCCATGTACGATGAGGATGTTTTCTATGAACGTCGTTCTGTATGGATATAATCATAAGTCTAACTTAGTCGAAACACAATTAAAATACAAGAAAGGAGAGCTAACTTCGGGCGGAGCCGAAGTTTATATACCCTTGCAGTTGAGTCGCATTCCGCTAGGTGGCGCCACGCATATTATATTATTAGATATATATCGGATCGCATATAGTCGGCCGATCCTTATGAAATTTGGCAAATCACATTATTTTGTCCAAAATAGAATCTGTACCAAGTCCCATCTTTCTAACTTAAAAAACACCAAAGTTATGCCAATTCCGTTCGTTCTATGACAGCTATAGGATATAGTCGGCCGATCCTTATGAAATTTTGTACACAAGATATTTTACATGTAAATATAACATGTGTGGAAAGTCTCAACCCTCTTACTTAAAAAACACCAAAGTTATAGCATTTCCGATCAATCAGTTATATGGCAGCTATAGGATATAGTCGACCGATCTCGACCGTTCCGACTTATGTACTACCTGCAAGGAAAAGAAGGATGTGTGCAAATTTTCAACTCGATAGCTTTAAAACTGAGAGACTAGTTTGCGTAGAAACCGACAGACAGCCAGGCAGACAGACGGACATGCTTATATCGACTCAGGAGGTGATCCTGATCAAGAATATATATACTTTATAGGGTCGGAGATATCTCCTTCACTGCGTTGCACACTTTTGACCAAAATTATAATACCCTCTGCAAGGGTATAACAAGATGATATACGCTACTGCTGGTTACGACCACATAAGCCTAACCCCCTTCCTTGAAATTTCTAGCGCAAAGATTCGGTATAAGAGTCGATGATGAACGCCTCTATAGGTTGGCCACTTAGCACAGCTAATTGATGGCCCATCCCATAGAACTAGACGCACTGCCTGGCACACAATTCAGAAAGCACGTGAACAAAATAATTGCACGCTACGCGCCAAAAAAGCAATCAGAATACCCAAGAAGAGATACCAATATCGTGCGAAAAACTATGAGATGATTCGTATTGCACGTTAAAGCTGGCGGCAGACTAGTAGAAGAGTTTCGGAAGTGAGGAAGAATGTATTGCACGGGGGACAACGCAGAGCAGAATCTGCAATAACACTTTCTATGGGTTGGGGGTGCTCTGTATTTGGGTGGCTGAGAAAGGATTACAAAATCCGTAAACTTAAAAGATTTACTCCATATTTTCAAGTTTATTCCACACATACATGCACAAGCTGAAAAAGAAAAAAATTCTCCATTAAATATTCACATCCATGTGTAAACATATGTATGTGTACGTAACCCCAAGCTTCACAGGTGGCTGCACAAAATTGGTAGATCCACCATTGGGACTTTATCATGAGTTAACGAATCTTGCCAGATATAAGCGATATATCAAAAGTTATTTCATTTCAAAGGTTGTCTGAACGTGCAACATAAATAAGACCAAAAGAACCAATTTCGAAAAAAAACCTTATTCTGAAAAAACAATTCTTTTCAGTGAATTTTGTCAGGGGTTACATGGGATTCCTCGGGCAAAAAACCGACTTTTTTCAAAAATTTTTTTTTCATATAAAAAATTTTATAAATTTTTAACGAAAAAAACCGAAATTGCGGTCATTAATACGCCATTTCCGGCAGTCCCTCGGAAAAAAGGTGCCTCCGCGTTGTCAGCAGAACTTCTTTCAGGATCATCAGAAATAAAAATTAAAAATACGTGTTTTAGAAAAAACAATAAACTAGATATTGAACCAGACGTTTTTATAAAATAACTAGCTGACCCGGCAGACTTCGCACTGCCAGCTGTTGTTTTTTTCTTCTTTTCTTAACAAAACTTCTTTTGTGACTTTTTCTTGAAACTTCTTTTGTGATAAAATTTAAAATTTTTCAAACTTAAAAATATTATCTGATACAGTAAGAACTGACCAAATAAATTAAAATACAGAACTAATTACAATTTGTGACTCTGAAATTTTTTCGCGATCGCGATTCACTTTTGTTTAATTTCGAAACGCGACATTAGATCCCCCAAAGCGCACGCGACGAATAATTTGATTGGATTTGAACTTTGTGGAGCGGGAAAAATTGACCCTTTTTCGTTAGAAACACACCTAAATTGCTTTAAATTATAATCACATTGACCGATTATAATTTAATATGAACTGTATTGAATAGCAATAGATAAATAATAATAATTTTTAATCCCAGAAACTAAAGAGCGTAAAGGAGCTGGTGGTGGGACCATTTGTGGCAATTTTATTTTGCCTTTAGCACAACATAATCCAGTAAATTCACCAGTGTACTTTAACGCCTTACAATATTTACAAAGTGTTTTCATTTCCGCAATTGTTACTGTTTTGTCGGCACAATAATCAATTGCCGGATCATAGTGGAATGCAGCTCGTTCAAGAATCACAGAAGCACTGCGTCTGCGGATTCGCTCATTTTCATTATGTCTAGCTTGCTGTTGTTGTGTTTGATGTACACGAACTCCTTGCATTCTAAGCTTATCTCCTACATTGCACAGTGGTCGGGCTTGTATGGAACCGCGGCCATAAATACTTCTAGGTGTGCTATCGCTATGAAACTTTCACCACAAATCTAGAAAAGTATTATAAATATATTATAAAAAAAATTTACCAGATGGTACCACTATATCCTATAGCTTCCATATAACTGATTGATCGGAAATGCCGTAACTTTGGTGTTTTTTAAGTTAGAGGATTGAGACTTTCAACACATGGTATATTTGACCAAAATATCTATTATTTTTATTATTATTATATATTTCATGAGGATCGGCCGACTATATCCTATAGCTGCCATATAACTAATTGATCGGAAATGTCGTAACTTTGGTGTTTTTAAGGTTAGAGAGTTGGGACTCTCCACAGATGTTATATTTGGTCAAAATATCTAATCTACGAAATTTCATAAGGATCGGGTGACTATATCCTATAGCTGCCATATAACTGAACCATCGACAGTGGTTGGGCTTGTATGGTGCCGCGCCAAAAATATTTCTAGTGGCGATATCGCAATGAAATTTTTTCCAAAAATCTATAAAAGTATTCTAAACACACTGTAAAAAAATCGTATCGTATAGCTTTCATAAAATTATTTTTTTTCCAATACTAAAATTAAATATTTGACCTTTAAATACAAGCATTAAATTGTAATCCCTAAGAAGTTTTACGTAACTATTAAGTTGAGGGAAGTCTTACTATTAAAAAAACAAACTAAATATTGATGTTTACTTATATTTGTATAAAGAAAGAGTTATAAGACTTCATCAACATAAAATTCTATAAGCCCTCTTCGCTGCACCATACATTAAAAGCATATAAACGTGAGAAAACACACTTATAAGAAGAACTTAATAAAGTTTAAAGCAATGGAATAAACAAAAAATAACTCAAAACTATTATATGCAAATCCATTAATAAACACAAACTCAAAAGACGAAGGACAAAGCAACAGAACAACAACCCCACAAGCGAAAATAAATTTTTGTAGTGCAAAACTGACCCTTAAAAAGTTAAGAGGGTGTTAGAATTTTCACGATTGTAAGCACATCTGCAAATTTCTGCAAAAAAAAATTACACATTTATTACCTTTAGAGCCAGACGAACACATTAGTATATAACTTAATTGTGGCATTTCGTGGCATCACAACTAAAACTTTAACTAAACATGAAAAAGACGTTAAAAAAATAGACAAAAAACATGTATTTTTTCAAATTAATATAACAAGAACAGTTTAACATGTACGATTTTTTATAATATCTCAAATTTTAGAAAATACCTTAAACTTCAAAATCCATTACAAATATTTTAAATTTGGATACGTAATAAATGATCTGACCACTTCAAAGTTCGGTTTTGTTATGAAAAATTCGCGATGCGCGCAATCTGCGCTGTGAAAATAAACACCTTCACTCAACTTCAATTCTATTTTTAAGAAGAACGTTTAATTTTCCGGACAAACCTAGTTAGCCACAAAGAAGTTTGGACAATTTAGAAGCGATTTGTTTACTTTTCCTATATTTTTGTTGTTATGACTTTTTTTATTTTTGGCCTATGAGCGCAACCACTGTGCATTGTCACTCACTAAAGAACGCAATTCTGACATAGCAATACGACTATTTTCTTCTGTCTGTCTCTGGTCATCAGTGCGGCTAGCACGTGAGGTAGCTCTTCGCACATTTAATTGACTACGACGACCTAAGTCTTCTCGGCATCGTAAATTGTAATTAATCAAATTGAGAAAATTTCCCGCGAAATTTGAGAAGTAATAAAATTTCAAATAAAAATTGTTTTCAATTTTTTTCACAATTTTTCAGTGAACACAATATCGGTTTGTCACATAAAATTAACTGAGCAGAGAACAATGAGTAGCTGTCAAACAATGTATCACATACCGGCGCCTACTATTATTGTAGTCTCCATTTTGTTTAAAAAACGTTTGTATGGGAAATAGAAAAATGCTGTTTATGGATTTTCCCGGCAATCATTCCCGGTTGATCGTAGAAGGGTGAAAATTGAGGATTGTATGTATTTTTGTATGTTGTATCATAAAAAAAGAGAAATTAAAAATTTTGTTTAAAAAATAAAAATAAAAATTTAGGGGTGGGCTACCCCTAACATTTAGGGGGATGAAAAATAGATGTTGGCCGATTCTCATAGCTACCGGATAAGCACAAAAAATTTCATCAAAATCGGTCAAGCCATTTCGGAGGAGTATGGTAACGAAAACTGTGACACGAGAATTTTATATATTAGATTCCAATTTCGATGAAAATTTCTTGACAAAGTTTTTTAATTTTTTAACGTACATTTAAGATAATTTAAAAAGTGGCTCAAACGAAATGCAGGTCGTCACCTCGTGGACTTCCGTCCAGTGATGTATGATCGTTTGACTACCAATCGACTCATCTTTAGGAGAAGAATGTCTCAGACAGCTTAATTTAGTAGTTCAAAATTTTTTTACTTTCACCCTAATTTCTCGCAAAACAAACGACTTTTTGAAGATGTTTGGGCAAAAATTGTCTCATTAAAACAATATCTTTCGATTGGTTTACAATTCATTCAGATCGGATGCATACAGAAAATTTTTAATTTGTAACAGCTATATATAGCTATATTTAGAGTCGCTAAGCCATGCAGTTCGTCACCTCGTGGACTGCCGTCTATAGTGGTATTGGGAGGCATTGATGTAATTGTTTTTGTGGCCTTTGGGTTCTTATCTATTTCTTTCGTTTTTTGTCACTGTTATTGGTTTTTAACATGAGGTTTTTTGGGTCTAACGGGATTTATTTTTTTGTGTAATATGAACAAAAAGTGTTAAAACACAAAAATTCCTAGGAAATGCTCTTAAGGGGGCAGGATGGTTTCAGAGGCTGAAAAATAGCTGATTTTTGCGATTTTTTTTTTTATGTCTGAGTAATTATATTAATTCAATTTTTTTACACGATTAATGGCTTTATTTGGAGAGTATCTAGGAATTTTTATTTTTAATAATAATTTCGATTATTTTTCCTTGAATCCAAAATTAAAATATGGTATGATCTACTGATTTCAATAAGAAAATAAAAATCTTCCATAGAAAAATGTTTGGGAAAAAATCATAGAAGACCAAAATTTAATGTAGAAAATCGGAGATTTCAACTTTGGATGCGTATTCCTAAGATATGGTAACTGCTAGATACCATTTTTTAATTTTAGTTGGTACACATACATTTCAAAAATGATATGTACTAGAAACAATGATGGTCATCGCCATTACACGGCCTACATAATTCAATATATGCTAAAATTTGATCAATTTCTTCTCTTAGGTGTACCGCGGAAACTGTGGGTGATAGAACCTATGTTTGTTCTGGACTTTGGTTCAGGGGAGCCTAAAGGTTATGGAGCAGGTAAAATTATGCGTGGAGGAAAAAAAAAGTTGGAAATTTGGTCTGGTACAGTGTTATCGGAAATAAAAAAATTGAATTGATTTACTTAAAATATTAGTTTCTTGTGCGGATGAACGAAACCATTTTGAAAAATATGCGATTTTGAATTTTTGGCACGGTTGTAAAGTCGGAGGTACCATTTTTACATAAAAATCCGCCCATTATTGTCCGTAAAAATGGTAAAAAAAAATTTTTTTTAAAAAAGCGTTCGTTTATCCGCAAGTATTTATTATATTAAAGATGTTTGCAAAATTTTATTTAGATCCGAGCATTACTTTTTGAGTTACGTTACGCACCGACTTGAAAAAGTTGTTTTGAGAAAAACGCGTCTAAAGTTTTAAAAGCAATGGAAAGTATATGGAGAGAAAGAAACTAGAAAATCGGTATCTCAGCAAATTTTAGTCCGATCGACATGAAACTTTCACAGGATATTCCTAAGATAATGTTCTATTATATAAAAAATTTCTGAAAAATTTTTTTTTGTGAAGTCTCAAACCATCCTGCCCCCTTAAGATTAAACTAGATGCTCCGTTCTTGACAACAAGGGTAAATTGCTTTTAATTCAACGTCAGTAATGGATGGTGTAGAACGGAATTGGTTGCATGTCGAATTTCTAATTGCTTAATTAGGTTTGCAGAAAGAATATAGAATAGTTATAAATTGGTGTGTTTTGTCATTGGATATGACCATTTTAAAATAAACATCGGAAGGCTAATATTGAAAAGCTCAAAATGAATCCAAGTTTGTCGATTGTCTTAAATGCGATAAGTAATAAGTTTATATTTGTTTTAACGAACATTTCAAAAAATTTTTTATTTTGCAGTTAGCACCTATATAGATAAAACTACCTTGTGCATTTTTTGGAATGAACAATTTAATTTTCGTCTTCAACAAATAGAAGATCACACTAGTATCGTTAGCGTCAATATTAATTTATTAAAAACTAATTTTTATACGAATTACGTTGGGTTTGAATTTAAGAAAAAATGGCTTCTACATAACAATTTGGCTTGCGATGATTTATGTCTCATAATTACGTTAGCAATTGAAAAGACTCACTGCGAAGTAAATTTTTGTGAGACCTAGAGTCATGTACCACATATTAAAAATTTATTTTTATAATTAGACTTTTATTGTGTTTGGTAACGAAACAATACAATTCGTGAACTCATTTCACAAGGCATCGGTATACTCAATATGGAGATCATTACACAACAAATTTATTTTTGTCTTAGATACCTATGATTTCCAGGAGGAATGGTATGAAAATACTTTTTTTCAAGGTAATTATTGATCAAACCGTATTAAAGTATTCAATACTAAATGTTAATATTTTCAGATCAACCAAACATTCTATTTATTACACATCCTAGTAGTTCAACCAACGAAGTTTTCGACATAAGAACCAATAAATTTACAGGACCAAAATCGCTAAATCCAGCAAAACTTTATACATTAGATCGTTTTTTCCCCGCTCTTAATCGATTTCAAAATGCAAAGTCGCTTTTCCCAAGCAAACTAGCCAATTTGCAGGGCCGTGAAATAATTATTGCAGGATTTGACTACCCACCCTATACAATTATAAAACATGTAAGTTTGTTGTTTTATTAGGCGAATTTGTATGTTCAGTTCCAATGTCAATGAAGCATGATTCCTACAACGAACTGTTAGTCATTAACTTAAAAACTTAAAAAAAACGTAAAAAGTTTTAAACTTGAAAAAATAAAAAATGGATGCCAAGGAAAAAATCAAACTCAAACGTCAAAGGTACAACATACTTGAAAGTCGACTAAGAAATAGAAAATTACAATCTAGAGGCGCAAAACTTTACCAAGTGAACAAAGTCTATTGTACAAACCACAAATTAAAATTAAAAATTTCTGTGAAAAACCTTAAATTTTATGGAATATTGATAAAACGCTAAAACCATTATTCTTAATTCTAAACGTTATGTTTTTTAATTCAAAATAATTTTAAATCTACAGAACACCATTTCAAATGCCTATGACATAGGAACTCGTGACAAGTCAGACTTCTATAAAGTGTACATCGATGGTACAGAAACTCGCGTTGTCCTAAGTTTTTGTGAAAAATTTAACTGTACGGTTCAAATTAACACTTGTAAGTATTATTGTAAGTATTAAAGAGTTACAAAACAATTCCCTGCCAAAACTTGACAAACTTCTATTGGGATCTAGGATTCCAGGAAGGGAACTCGGGTAAGTTCGGTAGACCGGGCTAAAAAAAAGGATGTCGGTAAATAAAAATCCAGACAGAGTAAGCTATTGTATGATATAGGATAGGATTAGACCGACCCTTACACCTCTCACCCTTATAATAAGAGTTTTCAATCTCATATTTTCACAAAATTATGGCTATAAAGAAATTATTGCTTAACAAACTATAGTAAATTCAATAAAATTATCAATCCAAAATTAAACTTTGGATGAGTATACCAAAGATATGGTAACTGCTTAATGCCAGTGGTTCAGTGGAGCCTAAAGGTTATGCAGCAGTTGAAATTTTGCGTGTCGGAAAAAAAAATTGAACCATCGACCAAATTCTGATATGAATTAAAAAAAACAATTCAAACCATTTTATATTTATTGTTAATTTAAAAATTATACATTTATTATTAAATGTGTTATAAATCCATGCGAGTTATAATTCGGAAATAGCATAGCATATATTAATAATATATGTTAATAATATAACAAATGGTATAACATCACATTTAAAATTCATAGCTGATGCAGATGACTGGGGTACGGTGTATCCAAATATGTCTGGAAGCGGATCTTTGGGCATGGTGCTCAAACACAAAGCCGATATTTGTATTGGCGCAATGTATTCGTGGTATGAAGATTACAGACTTTTGGATCATTCTATGTACCTTGCCCGATCCGGAATAACATGCCTTGTTCCTGTACCTTTACGTCTTGCAAGTTGGTATCTTCCCCTGGAGCCATTTCAAGAAACTCTATGGTTCGCAGTTCTAGTATGCCTTACAATTGAAACCGTTGGATTGGTTTTAGCATATAAAAGCGAGCAGAAAATATTCGAGACAAATCACCATCGAAAAAGCTGGTGGAATTGTTGGAAATTCGGATTAGCTACTACATTCAAACTATTTATATCGCAATCAGGAAACAGCAATGCAATTTCATTTACGGTTCGAGTGCTACTCTTTGCATGTTTTCTTAACGATTTGATTATAACGAGTATATACGGTGGCGGTCTTGCCAGTATATTAACCATACCCAGTATGGATGAGGCTGCCGACACCGTACAACGGCTCCGCACACATAAATTACCTTGGGCGGCTAACTCGGAAGCTTGGGTTTCATCCATTCGTGGATCAACTGAGGTATGTAAATTATTTAAAAAAAAGGGGAACTATTTTTTACAGTGTACATTTACAGGAATTAGTAACGGATCTGTTAAAAAATTTTCACATATACAACGACAACCAGTTGCTCCGCTTTGCTCAAGAAAACCCGGTTCGCATAGGATTTACCGTTGAGCGTTTACCCTTTGGTATGAATCATTTTTTCCTTAAAAAACCTATGCTTACATAAAATAACTTTAGGTCACTTTGCCATCGGAAGTTATTTGGTACCAAAGGCCATTGATCAATTAGTAATCATGCAGGACGATCTATATTATCAGTATACTGTTGCATTTGTTCCCAGGCTTTGGCCCCTTCTTGATGCCTTTAACATGCACATATACAACTGGCACTCCTCTGGTTTAGATAAGTACTGGGAGCACCGAGTAGTAGCGACAAACCTAAATATGCAGATACAACAAAAAGTTGAAAGCACAATGACCCGTAGTCAAGATGACATTGGTCCTGTTACTTTGGGTATGTCAAACTTTGCTGGAATCATGCTTGTTTGGGTGTTAGGATCCGTTATGGCAGCAGTTGTCTTTGCTGCAGAGGTGATATCTAAAATGTACATAAATTTTTAGTTTTTCGAGTAAGATTTAAATATTTTACACATATATATATTGCATATTTATCTTACACATATATAAACAAATAAAAAAAAAATTTCCAAAAATAAATATATAGAAAACGATAGTGATAAATGTGTAATCTCGAAAATTTTACGTAATTTCCCCCGTAATCAGGGAAGAAATATGCTGGCTTAAGCCCATCCACTCCGTCAGCCAATGGGTACAGCTTGAGGACCAACGTGCGATCAATAGTTTGCCCTGGTAATTATCCTGATATGGTCATGTCTTTACCCAGGACACAGGAGAATTGTATTCTGGCGTGTTGAAACCCTCTTTTCTGGGTGGAACTGCATTTACTCAGGGATGTGTCCACCAAAACATAAGAAAGGAAAGCTAAAGCCAAAACTCAAGAAAGGAAAGCTAAGGAGAATTTCGCATCTTAAAAAACATCTTCTATCTGAAAAAAAACGTTGAAACAGACTGATAGATATGCTTATACCGACTCAGATCCAGATTTAGAATATATAATATATAATTTATGGGGTCGGAGATGTCTCCTTTACTGCGTAGCAGACTTTTGATGTTTTAACTTTGGCTTTAAGGGATAGTATAAAGCAATAAAATCGAAGTTTTTAATCATTTTCCTCAATACCTATAAAGACCGGAATAAAAAAAATGCTAGTGTATTGAAAACTAATATTATATACATTATTTATTATATACATTATTTATAGCGATATTTTGTGCGATTATTTTGATATTTTGTGGGCACTGCGGGTATTTATTCAATACTCATAGAACTCAAGGGTAAATTGTATTCGTGTAAATTAATGTTGCCAAAAAAAATTCAGTTGATCAATTTCTTCTCTTATGTGTACCGCGGAAACTGTGGGTGATAGAAACTATGTTTTTTCTGGACTTTGGTTCAGGGGAGCCGAAAGGTTATGGAGCAGGTAAAATTATGTGGGGAGGAAAAAAAAAGTTGTTTTAAAAATTACACAGGTCGGCCTGTGTAATTTTAAGAAGTTTTGGACTCCAAATTTATTGAAAATTGTCAAGTATTCTGAAATAGAAGAACGATTGCAACAAAAACCATTAAATACATTGTTAAATCAATTGTTTTATAAATTTAACGCACGTCTTTCGGATTTGGAATGCTTGTAGGAAATCAAAATATTTAATTTTATTCTTAAAAGCAAATCATAATTACAAATTACCAAGCGCAACAAGAGAAACAAGAAAGGAAAGCTAACTTCGGGCGGAGCCGAAGTTGATATACCCTTGCAGTTCAGTCGCAGTCCGCTAGGTGGCGCCACGCATTTTAAATTATTAGATATATAGCGGATCGTATATAGTCGGCCTTATGAAATTTGGCATATTGAATTATGTTGCCCAAACAGTAATCTGTACCAAGTCCCAGCTTTCTAACTTAAAAAACACCAAAGTTATGGCATTTCCGATCAATCAGTTATATGGCAGCTATAGGATATAGTCAACCGATCCCGGCCGTTCCGACTTATATACTACATACCTGCAAGGGAAAGAAGGGTGTGTGCAAAGTTTCAACTCGATAGCTCCAAAACTGAGAGACTAGTTTGCGTAGAAACCGACGGACAGACGGACAGACGGACATGCTCATATCGACTCAGGAGGTGATCCTGATCAAGAATATATATACTTTATAGGGTCGGAGATGTCTCCTTCACTGCGTTGCACACTTTTGACCAAAATTATAATACCCTCTGCAAGGGTATAAAAACATCATAAATGATGTCAATTTGGACATAAATAACATTATTTATGGAAAAACTAAGTCACGTGACAACATACATACAAGGGAGGTGTGTCTATTGGCGACCAACCCGGATCAGATCATAGCGAAAGGGATGGAAAGGCGACAAGGATCTATGCCGAAATGCCAGGCCGATTGATAGCATCGCATGGCGTAACAACAGCAGATTCGGCAAAGTAAAGGCCAAGTCATAAGCAAGAACCAGTCGGTAACCCAGTCGATAAAGATGTTCTGCAAGATATGTGGCGCGACAGAAGTGAGGAGCATAGAATGTTGCCAACAGATATCGCAAGGCAGCAGCCCCTTAATAGGCGGGTAGGAGAAGAGCAGCAGTTGTCGGCAGTCGTCAGGGTCAGAGCAGCAGACGTTAAGGTCATGATAGACACGGGAGCATCGGCAAGCTTTATCTCGGAAGAGTTACCGGAAAGCCCAGAAATCGCCGAAGGACGCATAGCGACATGAAGGCCAATGTCGACCGACATGGAAACGCGAACGTTACTCTAAGACAAGCGTTAGTTTCGGAGACAAGGTGAGGGGACTGAAACTGCTGGGGATGCCAGGACCATTTGATGCTAGGAAGAGATTTCCTCGGAGAATTCGGGAGGACAATTACATGCTTAGACCTCCGAATCACAATATGAAGAAAAGAAAGATGGAGTCAGGATGATAGGCTTTAAATTGCTTTAAATCCTTTTAACAGCACTACGTGAAGGTGAAAGAGATGATGGAGAAGGTGTCGAGCCGTCAAGTAGCAGTTACAACTGAAGTGGGCCAATGGGAGAAAGAGGTTCGGCTATAAAAAACTGCAGTAATCCAATGGCGTTCTTTTTGGACAATAAGGGGTCTCCAGAAGAAGAAGAAACAGTGATTTAATGGACCTAAGGAGAAAAGCTCAAAAAACACCAAACGCTTAAAATCACTGATTGCCTCACATACAGTCGACTATGTGGGAAGGAGGAACCAAAATCCAATAAATCTCCTGGGTTACAGGGAAAATTTTTAAAAAACTACCAGCTAATTATCCAAATTATTATTCCATATTTATATATAATATAATTGTATATAATAATTGTATGTTTTAGAAAATATTTTAATTTGCGCAATTACAAGGCCTACGTATATTAAATGATGGTAATATAATATTAGGTAGTGGTTTTTTGATAGCGGCCAAATTAAATAAATCCAATTACAAATTCAAAATTTATTATGGATGAGTTTAACCCCAAGAATAAACACAGCGGCTGGTCCAAACAATGCCTGTGCATTTGTGGATGGAACTGCTGATAACGGGCAATTAGTACTAATTACACAGTGTTACAAAAATGACAAAAGTGAATGAACTTTTGAAGTGACATAGTAGGAATTGTTCATTGGGTCGAGTATATCACAAAACCATTTTTGAAATATTTTTAACACCCTCAAAATCTTGATTTATGGTTAAAAAACCGTTTTTCGGGACTTGTTTGCGCTTAAAAATTCCTGAAGGCGTTTTTTTCAACCGATTTCAAAATTTTTGGTGTTTTTTAATAGTGAAATGTTGTAGCTTTTGAAAAAAAAATATATCTTCGATTTTGTTAAACAGAAAGAACAAAATTTTTACATCTGAAACTGAAGTTTTCGACTTTCGTTCGTGTTTTTCGGATTTTGATGCCAGTTTTTCGGTACAACTTAAAAAAATTCGGCCATTTTTGATACATATCAATGTTGTCTCATTCATTCTGAATAAAACGAGATAAATTTCGTCAAAAAATAATGCAAATTGGTGAAGTTATAACGCTTTTCCCAAAAAAAGTCAATTCAACCTAGCGAGCGCTCCGGAGTAACAATGTGTATAAGAATGCTTTCTTCTGACAAAAATTCTGTCATTTATGCCACATATTAATATTGTCTCATTAATACTGAATAAAACGAGACAAATTTCATTAAAAAAAAATACAAATTGTTGAAGTTATAACGCTTTTCCCAAAAAAAGTCAATAAAACCATGGGAGCACTATAAGAGGAAGAGCATATTCCTGCTTATACACACAGGTACTCCGGAGCGCTCGCTAGGTTGAATTGACTTTTTTTGGGAAAAGCGTTATAACTTCACCAATTTTCATTATTTTTTGATGAAATTTGTCTAATTTTATTCAGAATTAATGAGACAACATTGATATGTGGCAAAAATGACAGAATTTTTGTAAGTTGTACCAAAAAACTGGCATTAAAATCCGAAAAACACGAACGAAAGTCGAAAACTTCAGTTTCAGATGTAAAAATTTTGTTCTTTCTGTTTAACAAAATCGAAGATATATTTTTTTTCAAAAGCTACAACATTTCACTATTTAAAAACACCAAAAATTTTGAAATCGGTTGAAAAAAACGCCTTCAGGAATTTTTAAGCGCAAACAAGTCCCGAAAAAACGGTTTTTTAACCATAAATCAAGATTTTGAGGGTGTTAAAAATATTTCAAAAATGGTTTTGTGATATACTCGACCCAATGAACAATTCCTACTATGTCACTTCAAAAGTTCAGAATCACTGTTACACTGTGTTAGTGATAAATACAATATTCGATGCTGGCACAAGTCCCAACAGGTAGGTTTAGATAGGTACCTATAAGTTTTCTAGGGCTTGGTTGAGAAGGGGGTGCAATTATTGTCAAAGATTTGTCACTCTTTTTAATAAAAATAATAAAAATTGTATTTTATCAAAATTTCGATAATTTCGGATTTTGTTGACCTTTTATATTTAGGACATGGATATTGAAAAATTTTTGTTTCTGATTTACCTTGTTGGATTTACGACGCACAAAACTAGGAGCTCCTCCTTGGGGTTGTAATGGTACAGCTGGTTTCGGAGTAACTTGCTGAACAGGTCTTTGTGGTTTTAAAGTCAATTGTTTTAGACTGGCGATGCGCTTATCACACATTAATGAAACGTCATCAATACGCTGCAGAACCTAAAATATTAATTTAAGCTTACAAAATTTATCATGAAATAAATGTTTACTTCGGGGATCATAAAATAATATTATATTACCGCAACAGTATAGTATAGTAATAGCCTTGGTAATGAGTGTTTCTTAAAAGACATAATTACTATTGTTTAAGTATACTAGAGAGGATACTCATGGGTTGTTTCCTAGAAATATTGCACTGTTTTAGTTACTTTTAGCACATTTAAAGAAAGTTTTATTTTTAATTATTTCGCATGGAAAACAAATGATAGGTTGGCAGTTTTTATACCAAAGCTCTTGATTAGGTGTCTAATAAGGGCAAAAAAATTCAAAACAAGGAAAGCTAACTTCGGGTCGAGCCGAAGTTGATATACCCTTGCAGAGTATACCCTACCCTTACCACCATAATTTCACCTTAAGGCTTCCAATATATCTTTGGGCGGACCAGTTTAAGGTATGCTATAGTCTGCCGAAAAACATATTCAAAGTGCTGATGACATCAGGGTCGTCCCTGATGGTTAGGAAGTATAAATTCATCTCTATGAGTAACGGCCACTTCTAAAGATCCCCGTTGCAGTGGAAGACTATTGCGTATGGCTTGCCGGGTGGCTAGTTGAATGTGTGTTGTGTATCTGTAGACTAAAGAATCCCAGCTTTCAGCACGTTGGTGAAGTTTATTTGTAGTAGGAAATTATACTTTTCTCCTTTAAACCTTGGATACTCTTTTTCTCTACAAACTTGTTCTCTACGCTGCCGGCAATACCAATTAATGAACCGATTGGTAGCGCTTTTTCTTATTTCGCTTCTCTCGAACAGCACGGAGTGCTATTTACGAGTTTAAGGTTGTATTTGAAGTCTTTGCATGCATCCGTGGAGAGGCATAGCAATGGAGCACAGGTCAAGACAGTGAAAATCACTTAATTGAAAAGATATTCACAGTGAAAGTACATTATTTTAACTCAAATTTGAAAAAAAAAGTAGAAAATATTTAGGGGTTTCAAAGTTATGCCCCGTCGAAAAAGACGAGTTGCGGTGACCAACACTGTGAAAATCTGGATCGTCTAAAATCAAAAAATGAAACGGATTTACATTTATTAAAAGTTTATCTAGTACTTAATCGAAGGATATTAAAAAAAAAAAATATTTAACAAAATAGCGACCTATCAAAGTTGAAAAATCGTTTTTCGTTAAAAAAAAGCGGTAGTTTTTCAGCTGTAAAAAAAAATGTTTTGTATAAAAAAAATCAATCCTTCGATTAAGTACTAGATTATTATGTAATAAAAGAGCATGCTAAATTTCAAGACAATCGGGTCACTAGTTTTCGAGTAAGAGTGGTCACCGACTTTAAAAACGTAGTTTTGAGAAAATCGTGTTTAAAGTTTCAACTCACCATTACGCTTACCGGACGCCCCTCCCTTTCAACATATGTATCTCACTGAATTTCAAATTTTCATGTATCTCACCGGATCATTTCAAAGTTTTGTGGACACATTTCTAAATGTATATACTTTAAGAAAATGCCAAAAAACAACTTCGATTTTTTTAAAATTACAAGTGCTTATGCCCCCTTAAGAAGCCTCTTCAAAAGGGCACCTTCAGATGACACTCTTTGTTGCTACAATCACATCCAGGATCAAAATATTTCCTCTGTATGACAATTGCCACTCTGATCAATAATACTTTACAAAAAATGCAAATCTTGAGTCAATATAAGAATATAATCACATCATAAAACCTCCTAGCAAGGTAAAATACGGTGACGAAAAAATAATACAAGTTCGTCACCAAAATTGATATCAGATATTTTGAGCTTGGCATGCAGGTTCGTCATCGGTATTTTACCTCGTCAAGAGGTTTTTATATGATATCAGTGGAGAAATAAAAAGATTTTTGGTGTTTATCCGTACATTTAAGGTATTGCTAACTGTGTAAATCGCCTGTCCAGAGAAGGGTTACTTTATCTCAAAAAAATCCGAGCGTTCAAAAATACTGAAAGTCTGTATGGGAATCACAATAAAAATATATTTAAATCCTCTAAAAATTCCTCCACCAAACTTTTGATTTTATTTGTTCAAATAAAGTAAAAGTTGAGAGAATTATATCCATATTTTTATGGTTTATGGCACACATGCATGCACAAGCTCAAAATTAAATTCCTCTTCAAATATACACATCCATGTATGTACATATGTATGTGTAAGAAACACCAAGCTGCACAAAATTGGTAGCTCCACTTATATGTCTACAACATAAATAAAACATAAATACACAACATAAATAAAAACAAATGAGCCAATTTAAAAAAAAAATTTCTACTGTGTTTTATTTTGCCTACTATTAACAGATTTCGTATCAAAAAAAGTGATTATGGCCAGGATTGCCAAGAATAATAAAATAGTGCAAACAGACAAACAGAGGAACAAACTGCCATCATTTGGAAAAAGCTGTAAAAATCTAATTTTATGAATAACTTTTGAACGAAATTTCGGACCAATCGACGCGTCTTTAGGAGTAAAATTTAACATTTTTTTACAAAGCAAAATACAAATTTTTTTAACACCAAAATATTAAAATATCTAAGAAATTTATAACGTAATTAATTAATTAGAATAATTTTTTCTAATTTTTATAAATACCTGTGATACTAATGCTTTTGTCTCCGGAGTTGTGCTTTCTAAAATTATTTTTTTGAATTCACTTGGACTAGACAATTTGAATTCCGATGCAGAAGCAATAAAATCTTGAAGCTTTTCAAGATCAGTAAAAGCTGAGCATTTTTCAATTCGTTGTGAGGCTAATAACTCCACGCCATTGGCACACCATTCATTAGCCTATTAAAATACGATCAAATTTTTGATTAAAGTAAACTTATTCAACTTGTTCAACTAACCTTTTCGACTCTTTCCATAAGAACTCTATTTTT
The DNA here is from genome assembly GCF_017639315.1 of Drosophila ananassae. NCBI lineage: Eukaryota > Metazoa > Arthropoda > Insecta > Diptera > Drosophilidae > Drosophila > Drosophila ananassae. The sequence continues at coordinate 19,589,318 of NC_057929.1, read as the reverse complement.
TATAAGAGTATCTATTCTTTGGCTAAGTTGCGAATCAATCAAATCGCAAACTCGTTTAAGCTCGTCGCATTTTGGCTGCACAACCTCCCAAGGATACAGTCTTCGTGATCCAATCAGCTCCTGACCAACTGCTAAAACTTTATCTGCTCGTTCTATATTAATCCGAGTAACTTCACGAAGTTCTTTAGTTTCTTGAATCAGTATGGATATACGTTCTGTGTTTTCACCAACCTCAGTCAAATTGGAAATTATTTTTAAATGCCCATCAAATATATTCTGTTGTAAATTCAGAGAAAAATTATGCAGTCATTTTCGGAAATCGAACGATTTTTACCTGAAGTTCACGAAAATCTTGCTCAAACAAGCGCAAATGCAAACATTGCTGTAACCGGCTATGATGAGTATGCCAGAACTCATCAAATCGTCGTTCCGTTTCCTCCAGTTGAACGAGAAGTCTACGATAAACGCGATAATCATCATAATATTGAGGTTGTTTAAATTTATTATACCCTTGCAGAGGGTATTATAATTTTGGTCAAAAGTGTGCAACGCAGTGAAGGAGACATCTCCGACCCTCTAAAGTATATATATTCTTGATCAGGATCACCTCCTGAGTCGATATGAGCATGTCCGTCTGTGTTAAGTAGCAGCTTATATTATATATATATATATATATATATATATATATCGGATCGTATATAGTTGTCCGATTCTTATGAGATTTTCACCATTAAATCAATTTTCTAATAAAAATTTTGGAAACAGCCAAAAGCATCTTTAAAAATAACAAGGTTTTCCATTTTCGTTTAGTTATATGACAGCTATAGGATACAGTTGGCCGATGCCTAAGGTGGCAAATCGGATTACTTTGCACAAAATGGAATCCATAGAAACTCCCATCATTCTAGCTTAAAAACAGCAAAGTTTTGCCAATTCCGATTGATTTCTAAAAACTATAGGATATAGTCGGCCGATAAAAATTTTGTAAATAAGATATTTTGGCCAAATATAACGTATGTGGAAAGGGCATTTCCGATCAATTAGTTATATGGCAGCTCTAAAATATAGTCGACCGATCCCGTACATACCCGATCAGACTTACAGGAGAGAGCAAAATTGAGTACATGTTGAAAATTCGATCTTTAAGTGCTCATAACACATAAACGCGAAAGTAAATGCTAACGTCTTTTTTTTCTAAGATTAACCATTAAAGAAGCCGTTTACTAGATATAAATTAAAATCAGTAGCAACATGCATATACTCAGTTTAGAACCTGACGTGATTCGAACTGTATTGTTGCTTTTATTAAAGAAACCCCTGTAATAATAAGTCACCTTTCACCATCATAACTCAGAGAGCGACACGTCAAAGAAAGTTTCTTCATTGATCTTAGATTTTCTTTTTGTTTTAGTGATAAAATGAAAAAAACTTCGGCAGATCAAGACAATCAAAACATCGGCATAAGTGGTCGCCCTCGCCTTTTAAAGGACTCTGATGCTAGGCTCATGATGCAATGAATGAGGAAAAATAGAAATTTAGCCCCGAAAGAGGCTTCGACGGAAATCCAAAAAAATGTCAGTCGATGGACAGCCAGAAGGGCTTTAAAAAAAATGGGGTATAAGGCAGCCGTGAGAAAAATAAACCATCTATTTCCAAAAAGAATGCTAGGTGTTTACTGAGATTAGTTTACATCATACTTTGGAAAAAACTAAAGGTGGCTGTTTACTACAATTTTTAACAACGAGGAAAAATAATACACAAGCGTTCGACTCATCGTTATAATTCGCTATATTTTTACCAAAAGAACTTAAGCCTAGCTTATCTATTGCAGCGAAGCGGGGCGAATTCACGGGAGAGCGCAAGTGAGCTTTTCCTGCTAATTATACTAGACTTCAATACAATTCAAAACTTAATCTTCTACATTAATTCTGCACCGGCCCCGTTGAAGGCCATCAACAGGCTTCCACCACTGGCAACCTCGCCAGCTTGTGGACTGCTCTCCTGAAGACCGCTTCTGCACTAGTCCTGACGTCGGCGACCCGACCCTTCCGTCCGCTGTTCCACTGTTGGGGCGGCTGGTTGTCCTCGGCGACCAGGACCAGATCGCCCTTCCTGGCGTCCTCCTGCTCCCGCTGCCACTTCGACCGCGCCTGTAGGCCCAAGACGTACTCCCGGGATCATAGCTGCCAAAACGTTTGCTTGATTGGCGAGACAAGCCGTCATCACCGCAAGCACGTTAGACCCTGCTGGTCCGGGGTCCGCGGTGCTGGTGGGGCGGTGAGCGGCCCGCCTGTCAACAGGTGCCCGGGAGTCAACGCCTCGCCGTCGCTTGGGTCCTGACTGAGGGCGCCCAGGAGCCTCGAGTTCAGGACGGCCTCGACTCCAACGCGGACGGTCTGCAGCTCCTCTGCGGTCAACTTCGCGCTGCCCACCGCTCGTAGGAGTACGTGCTTTGCAGACTTCACACCTGCCTCCCACAGTCCGCTCATGTGCGGAGCCCGCGGCGGTTTTAACGCAAATACGCATCCTTTTTTTGATGCTTATTGTCGCAGTTCGTCCGTCTCGTCCTCGATTCGCTGCCGCAGTGCCGCGAAGTGGCGACTCGCTCCGACGAAGTTCGTCGCGTTGTCGCAGTGCACGATCTGCGGACATCCTCGGCGCCCAACGATCCATTGAAATGCCAATAAAAAGGAATCAGTTGATAAGTCAGATACAACTTCAACTTGAACTGCCTTGGACGCAAAACAAACAAAAAGGGCAATGTAAGACTTGTAGGGTGGTCTACCACGAATTCAACGTCGTTTCAACAGGGCCACAGAAATCCACAGATCTAAGGGTAAATCTCCCATGATTTGAGGCATCAGATGAGGCTTGCATTTAAAACAGCGTATTCATGACCGCACTATCTGACTGCAGACTTCCTGCGCGTTTACTATCCAAACGCGCTGTCGCAAGAGATTCACTAGTGCTCGTGGACCCACATGAAAATTCGACTCGTGCAAGTATCGGACGTAGCTCTGAACAAATTGAGAGCGCTTCGTCAACAATACTGGAAACTTGGCATCGTACGAAATAGGAGCATTAGCTAGTCGCCCCCCGACCCGCAACAACGAAAAGGTAAGCCCAGCCTGAGAGGTTTCATGGACAAACGGACTTAGCTTCTGTAGGCTTGGGCTAACAACAAGATTTTTTCGAATATTTTTTATTTCCTCTTGATACTCGTGCTCTTGGACTATCTGGACAATTTTATTAAAGGCTTCTTGATATTCGACAGGTGAAGGTATCAGAAGTAACTACTAATTTTTTACACTTCTTTATAAAGCGTACCATGTAAACGAACACTCGCAGCAGTTTTAAGTGAGAGGAAAATCAGTCCGACCGCATTCTTCTTTGCTTTATCTGCAAAATCTCTGGTGACGGATTAAACCGGGGGCTCGTTGGCCACTTATCTGGACGAATCCAAAGCAGACAAACTTCCGAATCTGACCAATATACACTTCGTTCGATCGGTGCTTTGATAAGAGGTTTTATTTTGCGACAGAGGTCCGCGAGAAGGTGAGCGGCACATAACTCAAGACGGGGGAGCGTCTTTGTCTTGAGCGGCGCAACTTTCGACTTTGCAGTCAACAATGAGACGTTACTACCTTCTGCAGATTTGCAACGGATATAGACGCAGGCTCCATAGGCTCTCATTGATGCGTCAGAGAAGGCATGAATTTCATTTGGTGACATTGGCTCACTCATCACAAATCTCGGTATTGAGATATCTTCTAACTGTGACAAGGCAAGATGAATTTTGTTCCACGCGGTTTCCAAGTGCAGTGGAATCGACTCATCCCAATCTAGCTTATTAAGCCAAAGTTCCTGCAACAGGATCTTTCCTTTAATAAGGATCGGGCTTAATAAGCCAAGGGGGTCGATAAGCTTTGATGTCACCGAATGAATATTCCGCTTAGTCGCCCTTTGACCCATGACTGACATATCAATTTCGAATTTAAACACGTCATCTTTAGGAACCCAAACGATTCCTAGTAACTTCAGGCGAGTTTGAAAACCACTTACTCAATTCAAACGCAGCGTTTTGAAGAACCTGAGTTACTTCAGACTTAATTGTCTTTAGCTCCTCCACGCAACCAGCACCCGTTAACATGTCGTCGACCTAAAAGTCAGACCCAATAACTTTAGCAGCTCAAGGGAATGTATTTTTCGCGGATTCACTCAACCTCTTCAAACACCTTATGGCAGGAATGGGGCTGGTGCAGTGCCATAAGTAACGGTGTTGAGCTTGCACAATTTCAAGGACTCATACGTCTTGAGTCCTCTCAGGGTCTTTTCTCCACACTATTAACTGGTATCGTCGATCTGCTTCGTTTACCATCACTTGACGATATATCCTTTTTATGTCGAAATCTAAGAAGAGTTGAGTAAAGCTCTTTGTGAATTGTCGGACCCACCATCAACAACTCATTTAAACACTTCTGTGTGGATGTCTTGCAGGACGCATCAAAAAAGACTCGTAGTTTGGTCGTTGCACTTTGAGGCCGTAAGACACACTGGTGGGGTATAACGTAGTGTGGAGAAGCAAGAACGTCATTGCAAATACATTTTCTTTAAGTTCGGATCTCGAGATAATCTTCTCTCGAGCGACAGAAATCGGCGTTTGGCTATCTCGAATGAGTTGCCCAAAACGCTTGGATCCGACTTAAATGGAAGTTTAACTTCAAATCGACCTGAAGGCAGTATTCTTGTAGTCTTCCGATAATGTTCCTCACATAGTTCTTGTTCTGGCGACAACATCTTTTTAGAAGATGGAACTTCTTCCAACGACCAGAATTTTTTCAAGTTTTTGTCTATTGACTCTAATATTTCTTCTTGGCAATTCAGGCTAGAGACCGGCTGTTGAGGAGTTGAGGAATTTGCCAGATATTTTCCCGATACTATCCACCCAAGGAGAGTTTTTTTAAGGATGGGATGGTTCGGACCTTGCTTTATTTGGCCAACGGACAACAGTTCGAAAAATGACTCAGCTCCAATTAGCATATCTATCCACTGAGGTTTGTAAAAATATGGGTCTGCTAATGGCAAGTTCTTTGGTAGGGTCCAATCTTTCACGTTCACTGACTGGTCAGGGTGATAGCCTGAAATTGTTTTCAAAACCCAAAAGTCGAACGAAAACTCGCTACCATTGACTCTCGACTTCACTACGGTTTGTATCTTTTTCTTTACTTGTGAATTAGTTTGACCAATTCCAAGCAAGTTTATGCACGATTCCTCCCTACGGATCTGTAAGCGTTGAGGAAGATCTTCTGTAATAAAATTCATTTGTGACCCTGAGTCAAGTAATGCTCGGGCCAAGATTTGCTCACCATTTTTTGTTCGAACGCTTACGATCGACGTTGCTAAAAAAACCCTTTGTACAGACGACGCATGCAAAGCATGAGAAGTAGAAGGGCCATCATTCGTTAACGCTGGAGGAGGATTTTGTGTGGGTGATGGTAACGCTAAGTTGGTTTCAGTCACTGCAAATCGGTGCAGAAGTTTATGATGCGATCTTGCACAGATTTGACACCTGGTCGATTTGCACTTCGCTACCGTGTGACCTTTTCGCAGACAATTCAAACATAGGAAGGCTGACTTAACAAACTCAAACCTTTGCATTACAGCAAGGCGAGCGAACGGACTGCACTGGGCCAAAAAATGGTTGTTAGCGTTACAATAACTGCAAGCTGGTTTGGCGTTGGAAGAAGAACAAGCCAACGAAGTTCTATTCAGTTGCTTGCTGAACCCAGTTTTTTCTTGTTTTGAGTTGCCAGTGTCTTCAGCGGACAGATGCTGGTATCTACGATTTAGTATTTTTTCGAAATCGGACCACAGCGGCAATTCCTCATAATCCAGTGACTCTTCCTATTTTTGCTTGGTCACTGGATCCACTCTACTCAAAACTAAATGGATAATCATTGAGTTTGCAATTTTGCAAATTCAAATTGCAGTTTGCAATTCTATGGATAATAGTGATCCATAAATTGATGACACAGTGTCGATGAGACACCTCAACGACGACGCTGACTTTGGTTCGCAAAGATGAGACATTCGTTATCATAAACTCTTTTTAGACTAGCGATAGCTTTGTCGTAATTACTCTCGGTGACCTGGAATGCCTTGACAGTTACTAAGGCTTCACCAGAGAGGCAAGAAGTTAAATGATTTAATTTCTCGATAACTGGAATGTTCACATCTTTGTCAACTAATGTCTCGAAAAAACTTATGAAATTTTTGAAATCCGAGTAATTTCCACTGAATTTTGGCAATGCCAAACTGGGAAGTCGAGCTCGAGTTGGGGCTGCAGAAATTGCAGTAGCTGGACGGGAGTCTTCAGCTGAATTAAAGGCATTACATAAGGACATAATCCTTGCCTTGGTAGTTATTCCTAATTCTTCCAACTCGGCTCCGAAATCATCCAATTCGTCTATTTGCTCGATCTGGTCTTGCAACTCATTTGCTTTAGAAATTGACTCATCTAAAACCTGAAGCCTGCACTCTAGATCGGTTTTGTTTAGAGGAAGTGATCCATCTTCCAAACCTTCCTCTAACCGGCGAATGCTTTTAACTTTGACATTTAATCTTCTTTTTAAATCATGAAGGGTCGTGGAATTAATTTTGGGTTTATTAGTCTCCATTCTGCAATTATTTATTTTCTAAAAAGAAGCGAATTCGATGCAATTTAAATATTTAAAAATTATTTAAAATTTAATAAATAAATAAAATTTTAATATGTGAATAAAATTAAATAAATTTTAATTTTAATTTTGTTAACAACGAAAACAATAATAACACGGTGCGACAGTGAAAAAACACTTGTGAAACGAGATAGTGTAGGTTGTTAATCTGGTCAAAGAGAACTCAAAAATATTTTTTTTATATTTTTGGAACCCTCCAATTTTTTTTTATTTAAAAAAAACCGTTTTTCGGGACTTTTTTGCGCTTAAAAATTCCTGAACGCGTTTTTTTCAACCGATTTCAAAATTTTCGGTGTTTTTCAATAGTTAAATGTTTTAGCTTTTGAAAAAAAAATATATCTTCGATTTTGTTGAACAAAAAGGACAAAATTTTTACACCTGAAACTAAAGTTTTCGACTTTTATTCGTGTTTTTCGGATTTTGATGCCAGTTTTTCGGTAAAACTTACTAAAATTCTGTCATGTTTGCCACATACCAATGTTGTCTCATTCATTCTGAATAAAACGAGACAAATTTCATCAAAAAATAATGAAAATTGGTGAAGTTATAACGCTTTTCCCAAAAAAAGTCAATTCAACCTTGCGTGCGCTCCGGAGTACTTGTGTGTATAAGCAGGAATATGCTCTTCCTCTTATAGTGCTCCCATGGTTTTATTGACTTTTTTTGGGAAAAGCGTTATAACTTCAACAATTTGTATTTTTTTTTAATGAAATTTGTCTCGTTTTATTCAGTATTAATGAGACAATATTAATATGTGGCATAAATGACAGAATTTTTGTCAGAAGAAAGCATTCTTATACACATTGTTACTCCGGAGCGCTCGCTAGGTTGAATTGACTTTTTTTGGGAAAAGCGTTATAACTTCACCAATTTGCATTATTTTTTGACGAAATTTATCTCGTTTTATTCAGAATGAATGAGACAACATTGATATGTATCAAAAATGGCCGAATTTTTTTAAGTTGTACCGAAAAACTGGCATCAAAATCCGAAAAACACGAACGAAAGTCGAAAACTTCAGTTTCAGATGTAAAAATTTTGTTCTTTCTGTTTAACAAAATCGAAGATATATTTTTTTTTCAAAAGCTACAACATTTCACTATTAAAAAACACCAAAAATTTTGAAATCGGTTGAAAAAAACGCCTTCAGGAATTTTTAAGCGCAAACAAGTCCCGAAAAACGGTTTTTTAACCATAAATCAAGATTTTGAGGGTGTTAAAAATATTTCAAAAATGGTTTTGTGATATACTCGACCCAATGAACAATTCCTACTATGTCACTTCAAAAGTTCAAAATCACTGTTACACTGTGTTATTTATGCACAAATATATAAAATAATTTTTTGGCTGCACTTGATATATTTTATTTGCAAATATTTACAATATCAAAAGCGAGGGGTAGGGGGCGACAGTGATTTTGGAATAATTTATGCGTCTTTATTTTTGTCCACAGGCAATTGTTCATATGTATTGGCAATATTTAATAAAATTTATAGGGATATTTCAAAAATTTAAACGCAATATTTTCGTTAGGGATATTAACATATTTAATAACTAAAAAATAAGTTCATAAACATAAAAACAAAAAATGTACATACCAAAAACCAAATTAACAGTCATTTTCGAGGCCGCACCTTATTTCGTGCACTTAATTAGGCTTAACATAAAACTCTTATTTTATAACTTAATATTTAGTATGTCCTCCCTTCTGGTTCTGGACAGCAGTCAGTCGGGTTCGCCATGAAAAAAAAATATTTTTTTGTCATTTCCACGGGAAATTTTCCCCATTCTTCCAACAGCTCCGTTTTTAAGTCATTTTTATTGGAAATCTTCCCTTTACGGATATCCTGGTCCAATATTTCTCACAATTTTTCTAAAACGTTTAAGTCTGGGGATTGGGCTGGTGTTATAACCACTTAAGAACAATTTCAGACGAGCCAAGTCTTCACAATGCTGGCTGAATGCTTCGGATCATTGTCCTGGTACTATCTAAATCTGTCCCGTATGCCCAAATTATCAGCACTTTGAAGCAGATTTTCCTTCAGGAGGTTTAAATACATTTTGGCATCCATAATGCCGTCGATGAAAACTAAGTTTCAGACTCCTGAGGCTGCCATACAGGCCCAAACCATAACATAACCTCCGCCATGCTTCGTCGTAGCTTTTAGGTGCTTATTGTCGAGCTCCGTTTTCGGTCGCCGCCAAAAGAATTGTCTCCCATCCGATCCAAACAGATTGAATTTGGATTCGTCCACAAATATAACGTCATCCCAAAAGGAAATGGGATGAAGGAGATGCTCCTTCGAACATTTTGACCGAGCTGCTATATTCTTCTTACTAATTAAGGGCTTCTTCCGTGCTACATGACCATTAAAGTTTTGATCGTGTAGCATGCGGCGCACCGTATCAGCACTGAACTTTTTCCCCATTTCTTGGGCAACTTAAGCCACAATTTTTGAGGCGGATAACTTCGGGCTCTCCTTAATTTTTAGAACTATCCGGCGCTCCTCGTGTTCGTAAAAAATTTTGTTTGTCGCATTTCGGCCCTTGTCCTCTATCCTATCCTTCCGAACAAATCGCTGGATGATATACTGTACAGTACTAGGACTTAAGGATACGATCTCATCAATGGCACGCCACTTTTGCCACGTTTGAAGTGGTGTAGGACGAGTTCTCGCTGCACTATTGTTGTACCTGGTGCCATTTCAGTTTTTCCCCTTAATCTTTTGCATTTAGAGTGATCAATCCCCGAGATGTAGATTATATAAATAGTTAAAGTTATATAATACTAAAAGACAAAAAAAAAATTGGGAGTTTGGCTTAAAATTCAATATTTTTGGTATATAAATATGCTGCACGAAATAAGCTGCGGCCTCGAAAATGACTGTTAATTTGGTTTTTGGTATGTAACTTTTTTGTTTTTATGTTTATGAACTTATTTTTTAGTTATTAAATATGTTAATATCCCTAACGAAAATATTGCGTTTAAATTTTTAAAATATCCCTATTCGTTTAACGGCAATAGCGACTTAAACATTTTTTATTCCCCTACAAGACGGCACAAGACGAATATTATTTTGTCTTTTCTCGACTTTCAATTTTTTGCACGAATACCTGCAGTTCTGATTTTGGATCCTTTAATCCTGCGGCTACTTCCCTAGGACAGTCGATGGAGGTGCAGGACCTGGGGATGACGATGACTCCAGTTGATAAAAATGTTGTTTCGCGACGCGAACTTTAAATTGTTTTTTTTGTTTATTGTTTTTTAAATGTTCAAAACACTACCGTCGCGAGCAACTTTTTATTTTTGTTTTCAATGTATTTTTTGTGTCACTGTCACTTTTTGCTTTATTTATAAATTATAGTAAACCAAGTCCACCCGGGGGCGCCAAAATGTTTACTGAGATTAGTTTACCTGACACTTTCGAAAAAACTAAAGGTAGCTATTTACCATAATTTTTAACAACGACGAAAAATAATACCCAAGCGTTCGACTCAACGTTATAATTCGCTATATTTTTACCAAAAGAACAGAATCTATTGCTGCGAAGCGGGGCGAATTCACGAGAGAGCGCAAGTGAGGTTTTCTTGCGCTCCAGCTTGCAATTCATAGATCCATATCGCTTTCGCGTGTGCAGTGATATATTTGGAGGTAAAATAATAAAGCCCTAAAAAATAATAAAGTGTCAAAAATGACAGAATTTTTGTAAGTTGTACCGAAAAACTGGCATTAAAATCCGAAAAACACGTACAAAAGTCGAAAACTTCAGTTTCAGGTGTAAAAATATTGTTCTTTTTGTTTAACAAAATCGAAGATGTATATTTTTTTCAAAAGCTACAACATTTCACTATTAAAAAACACCAAAAATTTTTAAATCGGTTGAAAAAAACGCGTCCAGGAATTTTTAAGCGCAAACAAGTCCCGAAAAACGGTTTTTTAACCATAAATCAAGATTTTGAGGGTGTTAGAAATATTTCAAAAATGGTTTTGTAATAGACTCGACCCAATAAACAATTCCTACTATGTCACTTCAAAAGTTCAAAATCACTGTTACACTGTGTTATTTATGCACAAATATATAAAATAATTTTTTGGCTGCACTTGATATATTTTATTTGCAAATATTTACAATATCAAAAGCGAGGGGTAGGGGGCGACAGTGATTTTGGAATAATTTATGCGTCTTTATTTTTGTCCACAGGCAATTGTTCATATGTATTGGCAATATTTAATAAAATTTATAGGGATATTTCAAAAATTTAAACGCAATATTTTCGTTAGGGATATTAACATATTTAATAACTAAAAAATAAGTTCATAAACATAAAAACAAAAAATGTACATACCAAAAACCAAATTAACAGTCATTTTCGAGGCCGCACCTTATTTCGTGCACTTAATTAGGCTTAACATAAAACTCTTATTTTATAACTTAATATTTAGTATGTCCTCCCTTCTGGTTCTGGACAGCAGTCAGTCGGGTTCGCCATGAAAAAAAAATATTTTTTTGTCATTTCCACGGGAAATTTTCCCCATTCTTCCAACAGCTCCGTTTTTAAGTCATTTTTATTGGAAATCTTCCCTTTACGGATATCCTGGTCCAATATTTCTCACAATTTTTCTAAAACGTTTAAGTCTGGGGATTGGGCTGGTGTTATAACCACTTAAGAACAATTTCAGACGAGCCAAGTCTTCACAATGCTGGCTGAATGCTTCGGATCATTGTCCTGGTACTATCTAAATCTGTCCCGCATGCCCAAATTATCAGCACTTTGAAGCAGATTTTCCTTCAGGAGGTTTAAATACATTTTGGCATCCATAATGCCGTCGATGAAAACTAAGTTTCAGACTCCTGAGGCTGCCATACAGGCCCAAACCATAACATAACCTCCGCCATGCTTCGTCGTAGCTTTTAGGTGCTTATTGTCGAGCTCCGTTTTCGGTCGCCGCCAAAAGAATTGTCTCCCATCCGATCCAAACAGATTGAATTTGGATTCGTCCACAAATATAACGTCATCCCAAAAGGAAATGGGATGAAGGAGATGCTCCTTCGAACATTTTGACCGAGCTGCTATATTCTTCTTACTAATTAAGGGCTTCTTCCGTGCTACATGACCATTAAAGTTTTGATCGTGTAGCATGCGGCGCACCGTATCAGCACTGAACTTTTTCCCCATTTCTTGGGCAACTTAAGCCACAATTTTTGAGGCGGATAACTTCGGGCTCTCCTTAATTTTTAGAACTATCCGGCGCTCCTCGTGTTCGTAAAAAATTTTGTTTGTCGCATTTCGGCCCTTGTCCTCTATCCTATCCTTCCGAACAAATCGCTGGATGATATACTGTACAGTACTAGGACTTAAGGATACGATCTCATCAATGGCACGCCACTTTTGCCACGTTTGAAGTGGTGTAGGACGAGTTCTCGCTGCACTATTGTTGTACCTGGTGCCATTTCAGTTTTTCCCCTTAATCTTTTGCATTTAGAGTGATCAATCCCCGAGATGTAGATTATATAAATAGTTAAAGTTATATAATACTAAAAGACAAAAAAAAAATTGGGAGTTTGGCTTAAAATTCAATATTTTTGGTATATAAATATGCTGCACGAAATAAGCTGCGGCCTCGAAAATGACTGTTAATTTGGTTTTTGGTATGTAACTTTTTGTTTTTATGTTTATGAACTTATTTTTTAGTTATTAAATATGTTAATATCCCTAACGAAAATATTGCGTTTAAATTTTTAAAATATCCCTATTCGTTTAACGGCAATAGCGACTTAAACATTTTTTATTCCCCTGCAAGACGGCACAAGACGAATATTATTTTGTCTTTTCTCGACTTTCAATTTTTTGCACGAATACCTGCAGTTCTGATTTTGGATCCTTTAATCCTGCGGCTACTTCCCTAGGGCAGTCGATGGAGGTGCAGGACCTGGGGATGACGATGACTCCAGTTGATAAAAATGTTGTTTCGCGACGCGAACTTTAAATTGTTTTTTTTGTTTATTGTTTTTTAAATGTTCAAAACACTACCGTCGCGAGCAACTTTTTATTTTTGTTTTCAATGTATTTTTTGTGTCACTGTCACTTTTTGCTTTATTTATAAATTATAGTAAACCAAGTCCACCCGGGGGCGCCAAAATGTTTACTGAGATTAGTTTACCTGACACTTTCGAAAAAACTAAAGGTAGCTATTTACCATAATTTTTAACAACGACGAAAAATAATACCCAAGCGTTCGACTCAACGTTATAATTCGCTATATTTTTACCAAAAGAACAGAATCTATTGCTGCGAAGCGGGGCGAATTCACGAGAGAGCGCAAGTGAGGTTTTCTTGCGCTCCAGCTTGCAATTCATAGATCCATATCGCTTTCGCGTGTGCAGTGATATATTTGGAGGTAAAATAATAAAGCCCTGCTCTGCTTCTTCATCTCTTACAGTGTTGCTTCTATTCTATTGCTCCTATTTCTCGCTAAATAGAGATTCTTATCTCTATTCTTTATTTTAATAATTATGGAATTTAGATTGGTCTGTGCGTTGAAGTCTTGTAATAAGACAATCTCGTCTTCCCAACCTACCATCCACTGCTGGCTTTGTGAAAACGTTTTACACGCTAAGTGTGCCGGGTTCACGGCCTCGGTTTCGGATGCAATCTCGCGTAGGTCTGGTCTCTTTTGCTGTGACGGTTGTCGTGCTGTTCAGGACGAAATGAGATCGTTCATGAGGCAGACTAAAAGCGGATTCAAGGAGTTGATTAGTGGTTTTCGTAAAATCAATGACCAACTCTGTGCGCTCGATACACAGTTTAGTAGTCTTCCGTAAGAAATCCTCTTTTAGTGATGTGCTTGTGGCGAATAATCTTCAGCCTGCTCAGCCGACAACTATGCAGCAGCTTATATCTCTGGCCACCCCAAGGGCCGGACCTGAGAAAAATTCGGCTTCCGAATATCTTAGGATTAATGAGCAATTGTCCGATATGTCCTCTGTGGCATCGCTTCAAGTGATCCCAGACCCAATAATTCAAACCCCTGTAATAGTCACCAAACAGGGCAATCAACCGCCCGGACCCTCGGTACGTACTGATGCCGCTGTACTAGTTGCGGCGGCACCAAAACCCTTGCAGGTGATCCCACCATCGAAACATATATTTGTTTCCCGGCTTGCCCCTGATACTTCTGAGATTGATATCTCGGCTTACATCAAAGCCAAAACAAAAGTCGACATAAAGGTGGTGGACATTACAAAATTTAAATATTCATACACCAGGCACACGTCATCTTTCAAAATACGTGGGCCCTTGCAGATGTTGAAGACGATTTGTTCCGCCAGCTTTTGGCCAGAGAATATTTTCGTCCAAGAACATCAGCCAAGTACGGTGAAAAAAAAAATGACCAAACCTGTGGGTGTAAAACTCCCACATGTTACGGCCACTGACCAACCTTCCACTTCATCTTCCTCAATTTTAAAAAACTAATGTCTTCTCTAACACTTACCTATCAGAATACAAGAGGGTTACGTAGTAAACTTCCCAAACTGTATTCTGATAGTTCTTTCTTTGCATCTCAAATTATTGTATTGAAATAAACTTGGTTAAAGCCGGAGATCTTAAGCTCCGAAGTTTTTCCTAGTAGGTACACCACTTTTAAATGAGATAGAACTCTGCGAAGGGGAGGAGGAGTGTTAATCTCTGTAGAATTCAAACTCACTTCTGAAGAAGTAAAATCACAAGAGTATGGTGACATTGAATTCCTTTGCATCAAAATCACTTTGTCCGATCAATCTTTGTATGTTACCTGTTCTTACATACCACCGTCCGAACCTCCAACATACTGGCAACATTTGTACGCTATTCGTTTGGTTTTCGATCGTCTGTCTGATGGTGACCAGCTGATAGCTCTGGGTGACTTTAATATCCCAGAACTTATAAGGTCAAATGTTAAAAATTCATCGTCTTTACAGCTTAACTCCCACCACGACTTCCCTGCGGGCATGTTCGACATGTCACTCGGGCAAATTAACCACGTTAGAAATTCTTTAGGTCGGCTGCTGGACTTATGAACTTTGCCTCTTTTTGACTCTGAGGACCCATATCATCCCACTCTTGAGCTTTCAATTGAAAACAACTCCTTAATTGACCTTAAGTCTACACTTAAATCTCATAAAGTTCGTTTCTTTCGTAAGGCTGACTTTATGAAATTAAATAAGTTAATTTCGGAATTTGATTGGTGTGATTTACTGGCATGCGATAATATAAACTTAGCATTACAAACATTTTATTTCACTTTAAACTCATTTTTTGACGCTTGTGTGCCGTGGAAATATCCGTCCGCTTCAGCGAATCCGCCTTGGTATACAAGGTATACAAGGTAGTATGAGTAGGCTTTTCAATAAACATAGATTATCTGGCTGTACAGTTAGTTATTCAAGATATGTACTTAGTAGCTCGGTCCAATTTCACCGTGCATAACGCAGAATGTTATAGGAGTTATATTCGCCGCTGCAGGATTCAGTTTACTCAGGATCCGAAGCAGTTTTATAACTTTGTAAACACTAAGCGTAAACATGTATCTTTTCCCCCACTGCTTACGTTAGAACTCTTATGCGAACACTGATCAGGCAACGGCCGATCTCTTTGCACAGTTTCTTCAAACTACGTATTCACCTAGCAGCAGCTCAGCTCAGCCTTACACTTATAATATCCAATCGGTTAATCTTATATTTTGCCCATCTTTCGATCAAAGTGGTGTGTTTTCGGATCTTCTTAAGGTCAAGCCCGTGAATTCGCCAGGCCTTGATGGAGTACCAGGCTGTGTTCTGAAGAACTGCGCCGAGGCTCTGTGCAAACCGCTCGTTAAACTCTTTAATCTATCGCTGGAAACTTCAATCTTTCCCCTTATGTGGAAGGAATCCTTCATTATTCCGCTGCATAAAAAGGGGAAAAAATCCGACGGTGCGAATTATAGAGGCATCTCTAAATTGTCAGCTATTCAAAAGCTTTTTGAAAAACTTATCACTTCACATTTGCAACACCTATGTAGTTCAATAATAACTCCGTGCCAGCATGGCTTCATGAAGCGCCGCTCCACCACTACCAACTTATTGGAGCTAACATCTTTTATCACGGATGGCTTCCGGAATGGCTTCCGGAATGGCTTCCAAACAGACGTCATATACACTGACTTCAGTAAAGCATTTGACTCTGTTAACCATTCGCTTCTTATAAGTAAACTCAGTCTTTTGGGGTTCCCAACTAATCTTCTTATCTAGATTTCGAGCTACTTATCAGGGAGAACCCAACGTGTTTTCTTTAAAGATGTTACCTCGCGTTTAGTCCGCGCCACATCTGGGGTGCCCCAAGGAAGCCATCTTGGACCCCTACTTTTGACACTGTTTATTAACGACTTGCCCCTTGCCTTAACTAATTCACTTTTACTTTTGTACGCGGATGATGTTAAGCTATGCATTCAGTATAAATTCACTAGCGCCCAGTCTAGATTTCAATCCGATTTGGATAAACTTCAAAATTGGTGTTTATCAAATAACCTAAAGCTTAATAGATCGAAATGTAAACTCATGTCTTTTTACCGATCTAGTCCTCACCAGGCTATGTACTTTCTCTATGGGAAGATCTAGGTGTCCTATTAGATTTGAAACTTAAATTTACCGACCATATATCTACCATGGTTAATAAAGCTATGGGTGTGCTTGGTAACTAAAACGCTGGTCCGTCCGATTCTTGGATTCTATGGAGTACACCAAGATCACATTGAATCTGTACAAAAAAACTTCCTTACTTTTGCGCTTAGGGGACTTAATTGGGTTGCAAATCTTTACCTCCCCTCTTATCGTAGTAGACTTTTACTAATCAACTTACCATCATTAACAAACCGTAGAACGATGCTGGGTGTCATGTTTCTATACAATCTTATTTATGGAAATATAGACAGCCAGCATTTACTAACACGCTGAAATTTTAACGTTCCTAGTAGAAGGACTAGAAACTTTCGTCCTCTACTCCTCAGCCATTGTAGTTCGACATATGCCCAACACGATCCGTTCAGGGTATTATGTTCGGACTACAACGGTCTCTACCACATCTTGACACCTTGCTCTACTAATAATCTTAAATCGCTTATATTAACCGCCTTATCTGTGCAACACTCTTCCTCGTGATATCTTTCTCCTACTTTTCGCTTAACTATCTCGGATCAATTCCTTCGCTTCGAGCCGTACGTCACGCGGCAGCGTCCCTCGGTCGGTTGGACGGGAGGTGGGCTGTACGTATGCAGTGGGAACCGCGCAAAAAAAGAAACATACTGCTAAAATCGGTAAAGGTTGGCTGAAAAATCAAGTTTTTACACTTATGGATTGGCCTGCTCAAAGGCCCGACCTCTATCCAATAGAAAACTTGTGGGCAATTGTGAAGCGACGGCTAGGACGATATGAGGCAGCCCCTAGCAATCTGGGCGAGCTTTGGAGTTGTATAGAAAACGAATGGAAAAAAATTCTAAAACAAATTATCCAAAATCTGATATAGAGCATGCCAAGGAGACTAAATAATGTCATTAAAAACCAGGGTCTTTGGACCAAGTATGAAAAATTTCTTGTTTCCTTTTTGTGTCATATCATTTTAGTCTGAGTATATGCATGTTGCTACTGATTTTAATTTATATCTAGTAAACGGCTTCTTTAATGGTTAAAATAAATATGCCATTTTGTTATGAATAAGATATATAATCTTAGAAAAAAAGGCGTTACCATTTACTTTCGCGTTTATGTGTTATGAGCACTTAAACATCAATTTTTCAACATGTACTCAATTTTGCTCCCTACTGTATATACTACCTGCATGGAAAAGAAGGATGTGTGGAAAGTTTCAACTCGATAGCTTTAAAACTGAGAGACTAGTTTGCATAATTATTATACCCTCTGCAAGGCTATAAAAATGAATAAATTCGTTGGTCCAGTGCGAGCACAAGATTTAATTAGTGTGTCAAGATTTTACTTTCGAACCTTTGGATGGCACTAACGTTACCGGTGCGCTCTGAAAACTCTTTAAATTCCTCGATCATTTTAATATTGTCCAAAAGCGATTCTCCATGTTTAGCTGCTATTAGTATCTCCTCCTAAAAAATAGAAAGCAAGTTTTAATCAATATATTTTTTTTATAAATGCTACCAAACACCTTCAAGCGATTATAGTCGTTGCCTTGAGATTCAATTAAAAATTGCGTAGCTTTTACCGAGTTGGGAAACTCGGTATCATGTATAGTTTTTATAAATATATCCAGTTCTGCGGAGACATGATGAGTAATGGATGAAAACTTTTCCAGGGACTGTCGATAAAAAAATAAAATTATAAATTATTTTTTTATTTAAGCGAATAATGACTAATCGGCTGAGTGACTGAATTGAATTATACTTATTTATAAGAAATATTAAAAAAATATAATTTTCTTTACACTTAAAAAATTGCTAAAGAAAAATATATTGATTGCTCTCAAATTAACTAAAACCTCAAATATACGGTGTTTTATATATCTCTGATATATAAAAAAAAGGTCTAAGGTGTAAATATTGTTCTGATCACGTGTTTGCAAACATTGTGGTCTGAAAAAATATGTTTTATATTTTTTTATAGACAGGTCTGACGGCCAATTCAGCAAATTTTGTATTGTCATAAAAATTTAAAAAATATTTTTTTGTAGGTAGCTACTTACAATTCGTTGTTGGATCCACTCATGATGTGAATATAATAAAACGCCTCCCATGTCTGGAGTTAACTGTTTCACGTTGACACATTCATGAAGATCAGAAAGCGCGGAGCAAATAACAAGTTCGAATCTATACTCGTCGTTGGAAAATTTTGAGCTTACTTCTGATATAGCTTTTTGGAACAAACCACTAGGTCGAAGTACATAAACCACATGAATAATTCCTGGAAAATAGACCTGAAATACAATGTTAAAAAATATTTAACATTTGTAATTTTAGTTCTTTTTGATAATACAGGCAGAAAAAATGTTGTTTTTTTTCTTGCGAACAAATGCCCAACATGGATGTTGGAACCTGTCCAACATCCTTGAATTAACCAAAGATTTAATTGAATAATTGTATCTTTAGTTGTAATGTAATGGTTTAATGGAATTGATCAAATTGTACCATACATTCGATTTTGTAAACCTTGTATTTGCATATACTAAAATTTTTTATTATATACTATGATAAAGAATGGGTTTCCTATGTAAGTCATTATCAGTCTATATCTGTGACATTGACATCAAAAAGGACCAAAACAAAAAAGAATATTTTGTGCACCTATTAATATGATCATATATGTTTCTTGTAATATAAAATGTCACTTGAGGGGGCAGGATTTTTTGAAACTTCAAAAAAAAACAAGAAAGGAAAGCTAACTTCGGGCGGAGCCGAAGCTTATATACCCTTGCAGTTGAGTCGCTGTCCGCTAGGTGGCGCCACGCATCTTATATTGTTAGATATATAGCGGATCGTATATAGTTGGCTGATCCTTATGAAATTTGGCATATCGAATTATTTAAGCCAAAGAGGCTTCCAGAAAGATCCACTGAAACTCCCATCCCTCTAACTTGAAAAACAACGAAGTTATGGCATTTCCGATCAATCAGTTATATAGCAGCTATAGGATATAGTCGACCGATCCCGGCCGTTCCGACCTATATACTGCCTGCAAAGGAAAGAAGGGTGTGTGCAAAGTTTCAACTCGATAGCTTTAAAACTAAGAGTCTAGTTTGCGTAGAAACGATAGACGGTCAGACGGACAGACTCAGGAGGTGATCCTGATCAAGAATATATATACTTTATAGGGTCGGAGATGTCTCCTTCACTGCGTTGCACACTTTTGACCAAAATTATAATACCCTCTGCAAGGGTATAAAAACAAAAAGGAAAGCTAACTTCGGGCGGAGCCGAAGTTGATATACCCTTGCAGTTAAGGTTGTACCATTTGCGATCGTTCAGTCATATGGCGGCTATAGAATATAGTCGGCAGACCCTTATAAAATTTGGCACAACAAATAAGATTGTCCAAAATGGAATCCTTAGAAAGTCCCATCTTTCTATCTTAAAAAACAAAGTTATGCCAATTCCAATCGTTCTATGACAGCTATAGGATATAGTTGGCCTATCCTTATGAAATTTTGTACATAAGATATTTTGCCCATGCGAAAATCCCAACCTTTTAACTTAAAAAACACCATAGTTATGGCATTTCCGATCAATCAGTTATATGGCCCCTGAGGGGCATATGAAATAGTCGACCGATCTCGGCCGTTCCAACTTATATACTACCTGCAACAAAAAGGATTACGTGTGCATAGTTTTAACTCGATAGCTCTAAAACTGAGAGACTAGTTTGCGTAGAAACCGACAGACTTACAGACAATCGGACATGCTCATATCGACTCAGGAGGTGATCCTGATCAAGAATATATATACTTTATAGGGTCGGAGATGTCTCCTTCACTGCGTTGCAGACTTTTGACCAAAATCATAAAACCCTCTGCAAGGGTATAATAATAGAACATTATATAAGAAATATCCTGTGAATTTTATGTTGATCGGACTAAAACTCGCTGAGATACCGATAATTTAGTTACTTTTTATCTATGCACTTTGAATTGCTTTTAAAACTCTAGACGCGTGTTTTTCAAAAAAACTTTTTCCAACTCGATGCGTAATGTAACTCAAAAAGTAATGCTCGGATCTAAATAAAATTTTTCACACATCTTTTATACAATAAATACTTGCGGATGGACGACCGCATTTATATTATTATTTTTACAGGTAATAATGGGCTGATTTTTATGTTAAAATGGTACCTCCAACAATTAAAAATCGCATATTTTTTAATATTACTTCGTTCATCCGTACAAGAATTTTAAAAAAATCAATTAATTTTTTTTATTTCCGATAACACTGGGAGGCCAGATTTTACGCACCGCACTTTTTTGAAGCGACTCCGACCGACTGCCGTCACGGGATAAATAAAATTTATTTCTTAACAAAAGTCTGCCTTTTTTTTAACAATCCTGCCCCCTTAACTGTGAAGGGGATATGAATTTCGGCTCCATCCGAATCAAACTTATGGTTATAGCTATATAATATAGATTTGCAAACTTTTTTAATGTTGATTTGTCTGTCTATAGCAACTTTAAACAACTTTTTAGAGACTGGTCTTGTCTACGCATTAAAACAAATAGCGGACCATTGATACACACTGAGCTCGATCGGTTTGTGAAAATAAAAAGAAAATTAAGCCCACACATACATATAAAAAAACACCAACGCTAGAAATTTTTTAATAATACATACTCAAAGAAAGATTCGCTATCCTCTGTATTCTAAACGTAAAACAAGACTTCAATCTGATAGGGAATGCTTTCAAATTAGTGTTTTGCAAATGACCGAGTTGGCATTCTCATGTCACGGTGTTAGTGTCTCTACTCCTCCGAAATGGCTAGACCGATTTTCGTGAAATTTTCTGGGCATATTCGTTAGGGCTGAGGATCAGACAACATCTATTTTCCAATTTGAAATTTGGTCTCCCGTGTTTGCCGGTCGATAATTTATCAACTACGAGTATCAATCGATCAGTTATCCCCGCTTCAGTTGTCATTCAGGTCTCCTCTCTTACTCACAATACATTTTTTAGCCATTTTGTATTGTGTACAATCGTAGCAGTGACGGTTATACGTATTACTGTCGCAATGCCAAGAAAAGGCAAAGGGGCCAATTTGAGACGTCGAACGGTCAAATCCACAACCCCGCGAGATATAAGAGCACGAAGATCAGGCGAACAAATCGAAAAAGATAATGCACATGCGCGTGTGAGCATGGCGCAGTTTCGTCAGAATCGCAATTAGAAAAGCACGCAGATTCATATTTAATCGACTTAGAGGAATTGACCAACAACGCCAACGAATTCATCGAGCACTTACATCAGGGGCATTTCTTCGACTAGCAGTACGAATGGTAACTTCGCAAAAACACTGCTGTTTTCTGATGTTCCACGATATTTTACATGGGCTCAATCAAAAAAAATGGATGCCCCGCAAGAGAGGGACACCAGTTGATGTGTGTCCCGGTTTATTCAAATCAAATACTTTGTGTCGTGTATATGCAGTCAATCCACTGCAGACTGAGTGTTTTTATCTGCGGCTGTTGTTGGTTAATGTCACCGGACCATTTTCATGCAAGATATACGTAAAATAGATGGAAAACAGTATCCAAAGTATCAAGACGCATGCCTTGCTCTAGGCTTGGTAGAAGACGGCAACCATTGAAACAATATGCTTGCTGAAGCTGGATTAAACTGTAGAGGATCACAAATTCGTCTACTATTCTATAGTACTCACTACAGGTTTCCCAGCCCGAGCACAAATGTTGTGGGATAACCACAAAGATTCAATGACTGATAATATATTGTACCGACATGGTAAAAGATGTAACGATCTAACGGTATTATTCAGCGATGCAATGTATAATAAAGCGTTGATTGCTTTCGAGGATCTTTGTTTTGCTGTTGTGAATTTACCCATCAGTCATTTCGGTGTGACATCACCGAATCGAAGTACATCTGATTTACTCAACACAGATATGAATCGTGAACTACAGTACGATACTGTAGAAATGACAGGCATTGTTAGTCGCAATGTTCCACTACTTAATGACAAACAAAAAATTAATTACGACCGCATTATACTCGAAGTTGCGGCAGGACAAGGAGGTTTCTTTTTTTTTTTGATGCACCAAAACATTCCTTATTTCGCTACTTCTTGCCGAGATACGATCAAAAAATTGCATCGCATTGGCCATTGCGTCTTTTTATGTAAATGTTTTTTGCGTCTTATTTGATGTAGGCAGAACAGCTCAAACAGCACTTAAGCTAATATTGAACATTCAAAATAATCCAGATGCATTGTGCAACATAAAAAAACAATCGTCTATGAGCATAGTGCTAAAAAATTGTAAAATAATTATTTGGGATGAATGCACTATGGCTCATAAACATTCGCTTGAGGCATTGGATAGGACATTGAGGGATATAAAAAATAATGATAAAATATTTGGCGGTTCTCTGTTACTCCTTTCAGGTAATTTCAGACAAACTCTTCCCGTTATTCTACGTTCTACTTATGCTGATGAAATCAATGCTTGCATAAAATCATCGCGACTGCGGCGTAATGTTGAAAAGGTACAACTGACGAAGAACATGCGCGTTCAAATGCTTCGGGATCCATCCGCTGAAACTTACTGTAAAAAACTTTTAGATATTGGCTATGGAAAAGTTGCTGTACATGAAAATACTGGATGTATAAAATTACAAACGGACTTCTGCACAATCGTCGACTCGCAAAAATATTTACAATTGAAGGTTGGAGCTCCGATCATTCTACTTCGTAAATTGAACCCACCACGGCTGTGTAATGGTACACGATTAGTAATTAAGAAATTAATGAAAAATATCATTAAAGCCAGCATTTTGAATGGAAAGTTTCGAGGCGAAAATGTGTTATTGTCACGAATTTCTATGATTCCTACAGATGTGCCAATTGAATTCAAACTGACACAATTTCCAATTTGATTGGCATTCGCTATGTCGATCAATACGTCACAAGGCCAAACATTATCTGTATGTGACTTAGATTTGGAAACACCATGCTTTTCCCATGGACAACTATATGTGGCATGTTCTCGCGTTTATTTGTGCTGGCTAAAGACGAACTAACCAAGAATATTGTGCACTCCATTGCGGTGAGAGAATAATCTTATTCTTATTGAACTAAAAAAAAATTTTCTAGAAAAAATATATATGGCAAAACAACGTTTGCTGGCTTTTCTTGTTATATATATAGAAAACATTTCTTTAAGCCTCTTTAAATCGATGTATGATAGTGAGCTTATTTATACAAAATAAAAAAGACTATTATTTGAGCAATGATGGAGAAAGAATTGACGATGCATTATACCATCTTGGAGATGCATATATCCAGATTAGTTTAGGAGTTGAGTTGAGCAAGATCTTGTAGTACAGTCACACAGATTATATAGCGTTTTTAATCATATACGCGAAAGGTATTAGAATTTTTTTAATCTATTAAATGATAGATTTCTTCTTCATTCATTCCTTAAAGAAAATTGTTTCAGCATTGAGCACTCATGGGGTAAACGTTTCGATCGGAGCGCTTTAATTTGGGTAAGGCATACAAAGGAGATTCTTTTTACTGGCGTACTCCTTAAGGTGTTGCTATGAAGATGGCGATCTGCTAATCTGCGAAGAACGTCGCATATGCCTCTTTCAATTTTTTTTTCTTTCCTCGTTGTGTAGAGATTATGGCTGCTGCAGTCTACATCCGATTTCATATTAAGCTGCGGGGCCATTTTTATATGCGAACTCACATACTTTTTGTATTAAAGACAGTTAATTCTATGCGATGTCAGCTTGAGGGGTGTTCAATCATTAACACAGGTGTTTTGTCTAAAGATAGATTCGATAAGGGATCCTTGCTTATTAGATTGCGTGATATGTTTTTTTGTCACCGCAAAATCGATGTCCAATTTGTTTCTGATAGTTATAATTGTATTGTACCATTTCCTTCCTTTAAGGTTAACGAGACGTAATCTTCAGTGGGTATGTTTGACATTGTATTTTTCTGCGGACATAAAACAACCCCCAAGCGAGTTTCAGAAATCCATGAATGGTCCTCAAAAGATTTCCCTTACCTGATTGTATTTTTTTAGATGTGGCCAAAAAGTAGTTATTGGCAAACCTGAGATGTAAGTGTTCTATGTGTTTTCTATAGTCAAGTCTCCAATCAAGAACCCTCTCTGGTTTAGTCGTGGGTTTTGTCGGCTGGATGATATGTACGTATAGCAGTACAAGTATATTTAAAGATAATACCGTGGGCACCATTGGAATTTCACAGTGTCGGTCATAGATTATGAATGACATGAATGAATTGTCACAAAATGCCAAGATATACCTCAGCAACAACAGGCGCCTCAGCAAAAGCAAATAACTGGGTCAATGTATGAGCCAGAAATCGAGGACCAACAGCAGCATCAAAAAATCTATATATAAAATATATAAATCTCTTCCTCTCTTTATCTTAAAGCGGACGGACGTGTTTTTTTTTGTGCGCACTACGTTTTTGTAAAATTTGTAATAAGCTTTCCATAAAAAATCGGTGTTTATTTCTTTTCATATATAAAAACAAATTGCAATTGTTAGATCCGTATCGCTTCGCGTGTGCAGTGCTCTGTTTCTTTATCTCCTACGGTGTTGCTTCTATTCTGTTGCTTCTACTCTCGCTCAATAGAGATTCTTATCTCTATTTCTTTGAATCTTACTAACTTGCACTAACTGCTCTCTTTAATCTCCCCCTTTCGTTTCCCTGGTACAGTGGTTCAAGGTTTCTTAATAATAAAATCAAATAATATTAACAAATTAATTATAAATTTTTTTAATAATTTTTAATAAATTAATTATTTAATTTTTAATAATTTTTAATAAATTATTTATTTAATTTTTAATAATTTTTAATAAATTAATTATTAAAATTTTTACTAATTATGGAATTTAAATTGGTCTGTGCATTGAAGTCTTGTAATAAGACAATCTCGTCTTCCCAGCCTACTGGGAAGCCATTGCTTTCCTAGCCATTGCTGGCTCTGTGAAAACGTTTTCCACGCTAAGTGTGCCGGGTTCACGGCCTCGGTTTCGGATGCAATCTCGCGTAGGTCTGGTCTCTTTTGCTGTGACGGTTGTCGTGCTGTTCAGGACGAAATGAGGTCGTTCATGAGGCAGACTAAAAGCGGATTCAAGGAGTTGATTAGTGGTTTTCGTAAAATCAATGACCAACTCTGTGCGCTCGATACACAGTTTAGTAGTCTTCTGAGAAAAATTCGGCTTCCGAATGTCTCGGAATTAATGAGCGATTTTCCGATATGTCTTCTGTGGCATCGCTTCAAGTGATCCCAGACCCAATAATTCAAACCCCTGTAACAGTCACCAAACAGGGTAATCAACTGTCCGGACCCTCGGTACGTACTGATGCCGCAGTATTAGTTACGGCGGCACCAAAACCCTTGCAGGTGATTCCACCATCGAAACATGTTTTTGTTTCCCGGCTTGTCCCTGATACTTCGGAAATTGATATCTCGGCTTACATCAAAGCCAAAGCAAAAGCCGACATAAAGGTGGTGGATATTACAAAATTCAAATATTCATACACCAGGTACACGTCATCTTTCAAAATACGTGTGCCTTTGCAGATGTTCAAGACGATTTGTTCCGCCAGCTTTTGGCCAGAGAACATTTTCGCCCAAGAACATAAGCCAAGTACGGTGAAAAAAAAGGAAACCAAACCTGTGGGTGTAAAACTCCCACATGTTACGGCCACTGATCAATCTTCCACCTCATCTTCCTCAATTTCAAAAAATTAATGTCTTCATTAACACTTACCTATCAGAATACTAGAGGGTTACGTAGTAAACTTCCCAAACTGTATTCTGATAGTTCTTTCTTTGCATCTCAAATTATTGTATTGACATAAACTTGGTTAAAGCCGGAGATCTTAGGCTCCGAAGTTTTTCCTAGTAGGTACACCACTTTTAGATCTGATAGAACTTTGCGAAGGGGAGGAGGAGTACTAATTTCTGTAGACTCCAAATTCGCTTCTGAAGAGGTAAAATCACAAGAGTTTGGTGACATTGAATTTCTTTGCATCGAAATCACTTTGTCCGATCAGTCTTTGTGTGTTACCTGCTCGTACATACCACCTTCGTCCGAACCGCCAACTTACTGGCAACATTTGTACGCTATTCGTTTGGTTTTCGATCGTCTGTCTGATGGTGACCAGCTGATAGCTCTGGGTGACTTTAATATCCCAGAACTTATGTGGTCAAATTTTGATAATTCACCGTCTTTACAGCTTAACTCCCACCATGACTTCCCTGAGGGCATGTTTGACATGTCACTCGGGAAAATTAACCACGTTAGAAATTCTTTAGGTCGGCTGTTGGACTTGTGTTTCGTTTCTGATCCTGATGGAATTACTCTTTCCAGAACTTTGCACCATTCTAACCCTGAGGATCCATATCATCCCACTCTTGAGGTTTCAATCGAAAATAATTACTTTATTCAGTTCAGCTCAGCCTTACACTTATAATACCCAATCAGCCAACCTTATATTTTGCCCATCTTTCGATCAAAGTGGTGTGTTATCGGATCTTTTTAAGGTCAAGCCAGTGTAATCGCCAGGCCCTGATGGAGTACCAGGCTGTGTTCTGAAGTACTGCGCCGAGGCTCTGTGCAAACCGCTCGTTAAACTCTTTAATCTATCGCTGGAAACTTCAATCTTTCCCCTTATGTGGAAGGAAACCTTCATTATTCAGCTGCATAAAAAAGGGAAAAAATCCGACGCTGCGAATTATAGAGGCATCTCTAAATTGTCAGCTATTCAAAAGCTTTTTGAAAAACTTATCACTTCACATTTGCAACACCTATGTAGTTCAATAATAACTCCGTGCCAGCATGGCTTCATGAAGCGCCGCTCCACCACTACCAACTTATTGGAGCTAACATCTTTTATCACGGATGGCTTCCGGAATGGCTTCCAAACAGACGTCATATACACTGACTTCGGTAAAGCATTTGACTCTGTTAACCATTCGCTTCTTATAAGTAAACTCAGTCTTTTGGGATTCCCAACTAATCTTCTTATCTGGATTTCGAGCTACTTATCAGGGAGAACCCAACGTGTTTTCTTTAAAGATGTAACCTCGCGTTTAGTCCGCGCCACATCTGGGGTGCCCCAAGGAAGCCATCTTGGACCCTTACTTTTTACACTGTTCATTAACGACTTGCCCCTTGCCTTAACTAATTCACTTGTACTTATGTACGCGGATGTTGTTAAGCTATGCCTTCAGTATAAATTCACTAGCGCCCAGTCTAGACTTCAATCCGATTTGGATAATCTTCAAAATTGGTGTTTATCAAATAACCTAAAGCTTAATGGATCGAAATGTAATCTCATGTCTTTTTACCGATCTAGTCCTCACCAGGCTATGTACTTTCTCTATGGGAACGCCTTAGAACGATTAACTTAGGTTAACGATCTAGGTGTCCTATTAGATTTGAAACTTAAATTTACCGACCATATATCTACCATGGTTAATAAAGCTATGGGTGTGCTTGGTTTTATTAAAAGATGGTCAAAAGAATTAAATGACCCGTACATAACTAAAACGTTATATACATCACTGGTCCGTCCGATTCTTGAGTATGGATCGTGTGTATGGAGTCCTCAATATGGAGTACACCAAGATCACATTGAATCTGTACAAAAAAACTTCCTTACTTTTGCTCTTAGGGGACTTAATTGGGATGCAAATCTTTACCTCCCCTCTTATCGTAGTAGACTTTTATTAATCAACTTACCATCATTAACAAACCGTAGAACGATGCTGGGTGTCATGTTTCTATATAATCTTATTTATGGAAACATAGACAGCCAGCATTTACTAACACGCTGAAATTTTAACGTTCCTAGTAGAAGGACTAGAAACTTTCGCCCTCTACTCCTCAGCCATTGTAGTGCGACATATGCCCAACACGATCCGTTCAGGGTATTATGTTCGGACTACAATGGTCTCTACCACATCGTGTCACTTTGTTCTACTAACAATCTTAAATCGCTTATATTAACCGCCTTATCTGTGCAACACTCTTCCTCGTGATATCTTTCTCCTAATCCTCGCTTATCTACCTCGGATCTATTCCCGCGATTTGAGCCGTAAGTTACGCGGCAGCGTCCATCGGTCGGTTGGACGGGAGGCTGTACGTATGCAGTGGGAACCGCGAAAAAAAAAAAAATAAATAACACAGGCCGACAATTTCCAACATTTTTTTTCCTCCACGCATAATTTTACCTGCTCCATAACCTTTAAGCTCACCTGAACCAAATTACAGAACAAACATAGGTTCTATCACCCACAGTTTCCGCGGTACACCTAAGAGAAGAAATTGATCAAATTTTACCATATATTGAATTATGTAGGCCGTGTAATGGCGATGTAAGTATCATTTTTGAAATGTATATGGATCAACTAAAATTAAAAAATGGTATCTGGCAGCAGTGGCGTAGATAGCTTTTTGATATGGTGGGGGGGGGGGGGGGGGGGGGGGGATATGACTCAGAATAATATCCTGTTTTTTTGTAAGTTTTATTTTACACTGCGATAATAATCCGCAATCTGCGATAATAATAATAATAATGCTGTACTGCACAGTCATCGCGTAAAAATGTGTTTCTTTTTCAATTTTGATTTCAATTTTGAAAAAGAAACACATCTTATAATTCTCAGACCCAAGGGGGGGGATTGATCCCCCCCTATCTACGCTACTGTCTGGCAGTTACCATATCTTTGGAATACTCATCCAAAGTTGAAATCTCAGATTTTCTACATTAATTTTTGGTCTTTTATGATTTTTTCCCAAACATTTTCCTATGGAATATTTTTATTTTCTTATTGAAATCAGTAGATCATACCATGTTTTAATTTTGGATTTAAGGAAAAACTTGAAATAATTTTATTGAATTTATTATAGTTGGTTAAACAATATTTTCGTCAATTAAATTGGAGTTTTTATACTAATAATATTTTCAAAATATGAGATCTAAAACTGTTTCTATCATACCATATTATTATTAAATTTTTTTTATAAAAGAAATATCATCGATACGATATTTTTAAATTTTCGACATCCCTATTTAGAAACCGTTAAACATGGATGTTTCCATACAGCGCAACAAGTTTTTCGACCAGAAATTTTCCTGATATAGATTGGAAGATGAGGAGTTTCCGCCTTAAACTACATTTACCTGCGATGAATGACTATGGCAATGTAGAACATCAATTGTATGGCAAGGGGGGAAAAACCTCTTATACATTCTTGTCACCTTCAACAAAAGTTCCAAATGTAACATGTATTATCTAAATAAATCAGGAAATGTGTCTTAAAAAAAACTGGGATATCTTCGCATACCATGAAGTGACAGAGAAAAATAAAATACGCTCTGCAAGGATACAAAAATAAAATATAATCGAGGCTTTGCTTACATACTAAACATCAAAAATTAAAATTCATGAACAACATTAGAGAAAATGTAGCTTGGTTGGGATCACTTATAAACCTGCTCTAAGGCAGCTAAATACCGGTTTATACATATATTGTATCGAATCCTTATGAAAACCGATCCTTATGAAAACTTCAGTACCAGTGAAGTTGAAAATGTACATATGTATCTTTAAAATCGCCATTGTATAACAAAACTATTTTTAACTCATATGCCTATAAAAATGTAGAAGTGATCAGTTGCCTAGTTATAGATGTATGTGGATATACAATATTACTTTAGAACTGCATTGAAAATCAGCTTTAAAACTGAGAGACTAGATCGCATTGAAAGGGTAGACGGAAATTTTTATATCCAGTCAGGATTCTACTAATTTTCTAATTAGTATTCTAATAATAAAAGTATTCCAACAATTAATACCTCTATAAAGAGTATTAAAATTTAATGTGTTTGTTGCATACAACTTAAGTTATGATTATCCCCTTTCATTTTCTATTTATTTAATCCATTCTTTCCTAATCCGAACAAAGTGAACGAGTTTTGTCAAAACTCAAAAGGGGACTGCATACATATATGTACATATGTATGTACATAACATATAACCTACCCGCCCCTATTGAAGTTGTTTGCTTGGATCGACATATATGTATAATGACGACGATATATCGTGATTAAACAAAAATTTTAGCCATAAATTTTGCACA
Organism: Drosophila ananassae; assembly: GCF_017639315.1. NCBI lineage: Eukaryota > Metazoa > Arthropoda > Insecta > Diptera > Drosophilidae > Drosophila > Drosophila ananassae. The sequence goes on along the minus strand of NC_057929.1, from coordinate 19,558,696 downwards.
AATACGCTTCCTTCTCTTCCAGAAAAATGTTATCCACATTCATATCATATTCTTATCCCCAAAAGGAGCAACAATAAAACAAAACCAAAAATGTAATACATTAACCAATAAAAATAAATAATACTACCGAAATTCTCTGCAAAACTGTCTTAACGGAAGTCCATCTGTCTTTTCGTCGATCCACAATTAAATGGAAGCCAAGATCAGCATCCTGTAATCTACATATATATGTGTGAGTTTAAATAGATGAACCATAGGATTAAATTATTACTTACGATGGCACTGATGTAATATACAAAATTAACTTTTGATAATCTTCTTCTTCCAAAAAATGAAAATTATTATTGTCCGGGAATATAATCAAAGGGCAGCCATCGATGGACCGTCCTCCAGTGATAATAACATACTGGGAATGCAATAACTCGGCCACATCCGATATATTTAATATACCATCGCCGCTCATTGCAGATTTGGGATTAATACTTGATGCAAGAGTGTTGAATTCTGCTGTTGGTTCTTGAGCATTGGAATTATTTGCTAAGAATGCATCTTCTGAATTAGGATTCAAATTTTTTGACTGATAATGTTTCGATGCATTTGGTAGGGATTCAAAAAATTCCGCCTGAATGGAAGTGTCGCTGCTTACTGAAATTTGGAAATCGACCAGGTTTCGGCTACGTATGTAGTTGTGTCTGACAAAATTTTAAATGTGATAGGCTGAATGAATCTGCATCCGTATCTGAAAATAATTATTCTTATTATTCACACATTTTTTAAAAATTTTTTATAAATTTTTAATTTATTATATAATATGAGTCTCTTGTAAACCTAAATAAGCATTTATGGTTTTTACATTTTCTATTGTTATTGCTTTTTTACCTTTGGAGTAGGGTTGTATATGTGATTTTTTTGATATTTTATCATATAGTTTTTGCCTAAATATCGAAAGCACGATTTTTTTAGTATTTTATCATTTGTTTTTCTTTATATATGGATCAGTAAGGAATAATTTTTTTTGGCCTAGAAAAAGATTCATAAATCAAATAATATTCACACTTTATCGAATTCCGTGATTTGGCTTTTCTTTGAGTTTGAAATAGCATTCACATAAGATTAACACAATTTACAAATACATTTTACATTTACATTTTACAGTCGATTTTAAAGGTTCTTGTATTTCGATTTAGTTTGTTTCGAAACATAAGGCCTTTTAGAGTAAGTTAGAATAGAATAAGAATGTTTGAGAAATGAGAGAAAGAATATAATGTTTTTGTAGGTTTAAAAAATGAAAAACTAAAATTATTCCATTATTTTTAAAGAAGCTAAACTCGATTGTTACAATACATCTATTGGCCAATGCTTACTTAACAAAAAATATTTCCTTTCTCTTAACTTCGGACCGCCCGACGTTTATGCACCCTTGTAGTGAGGTGACAGTTTATATTATAACTTAATTACATATATTTAGGATTAAATACATATATATTGGATATAGTTCGCCAGTCACACCACATCTTAATCAAAATTAAAAAAAAAGTTTGAAGTCGATAGCTATAAAAGGGACTAGTTTGCGTAGAAACAAGGTAATTCTGATCAAAAAGATACATACCTTTTAGGGTCGGACAGAAAGGGTCGTTGCACACTTTTGACCAAAATTATAATACCCTCTGCAAGGGACAAAGCGACAAAGAAAGCAAATGTTATGACCAACTCCTGGTCCTACGGTCCGCCAATCGGCATGGGTCTGGCTCCGGCAACCAGGGCCGTGGTTTCCCTGACCCTTCCCATACAGACCGCTAACAAAAAAAATAAACATCCAACATATACTAAACAGCACATGTTAGACGTTTCACAACACTAAATTCCACACAACATTTAAATTCAAATACTAACATACTGAGACAAACTCCTAACACTCATCCTCACAAGACTAACACGGGATCTCTGTCCTACTCCTGCTGACCTGGAGTAGTTGGGCCTGCCCTCCCTTCCGTAGCGGAACGCTGGCCATCTCGTGCGTCCGCCCCTATTTCTCTCCTCTCAATCCCCTCCTACTTTCCCATTATCCTATCCCTAACCCCCAACTTATCCTCTACTCAGTCTTCATTGTTCCTTTCACAATTTATTAATCAATTTTACAAATGATACTTAATTAGTTTTTATCCTTTATCTTTTTTTTTTTTCTCTTCTATTCCGACGCTTTGGTTTCGCTCATGGCTTAAATCCTCATCATTATCCTGATATTATAATAGAGTCACTTTCGCCCGGATTTATATCCCTACCTAAGAGAGCTCTCCTTAATACGTAGGGACTACCGCCAAAACCAAAAAGGAAATTTACCGAATATCTTTGGGAAATTGCCAACCGTTAGCTCCAACGGCCGCGATCGGAACTTACATTTATGTATAAAATAAAGGAACAAAATAAATATATATATATAAATAAAAAAAAACAAAACAGATTAAAAAGAAATAACGGAATATTTGAATGAAAATACATATACAACACAAGAAAATTAAATGAGTATAAAAAAAAAATAAATAATAAATAACTATCAATAACTAGAAACAAATAATCTACAAAGGCAAAAACGGTTCTCTCGGAAGATTTTAAAATCCCCGTCGGATTTCCAATCAGCTACTCTTCAGGCTTCTTTCCTTGTGGGCGGATTCCGGCCCCGAGAAGATAAGGCAATTCTCCGGATTACGGCCAACCCGTTATACGCATAGAAGGAAAGAGCCTCTTAGCCTGCGGTCCGTTCTCGGTGGGTCAAACCAACACCTGCAGCCGCACTTCACCAGCACATCTCAGGCCCGGCTTCTATTTTCCGCCAGGCGCCAAAGAAACTGCGGCGCCAAAAATCGATAGGAAAAAAGGGGGGGGGGATCAAATGACCGTTGATTCTTTGATTTTTTTATATCTTAAGTCCCCAAATAAATATGTGCCAGGCCTAGTTTCGTTTCCTTCCCGGCCTGGCTTCTTCCCCCGGAGATGCGAGTCTGGTCGGTCCTGGAAATGAAGAAGCCCATTAATTAAGGCTCTCCCTCCTGGACCGACCACTTACCTGATCTTCCTGCCGATCCTGCTTCCCGCTTTTTTCTCCTTCAGTTCCGGCGAAATTATATTTTTTCCGCGTCACCGCACATGAGAAAGCTCTTTCTCCTCTTTTTTTTTTTTTCTTCCTCTTTTTTTTTCTTATGTGCCTGCGACCGCACCGCTTGACCACTGCCTTTCAATTCACCTTCGATCTTTACCTGGCATGGTCATTCGGATCGGACCGTTGTTCCGGACCCGATCCGTCCCAGGTCATCACCCTCTTTTCAAAAATTTCCCTGCCCGGGACTAGGTGGCAGCCCTGTCGCCCTTTTCTTCCCTATGTGGCAGCCCTTTTCTTCCCTATGTGGCAGCCCTGCTCCGATTGTTTACATCGGCCACAACAGCCACATTAGCATTTTACGCTTATTAGCGTCAAATGACAATGGAAAGATGGACGATTCGGCTCTACTCTTTGGATCAGACCCATGCTCGGGAGGCGGCTCTGGACCCTATCTTCAGCGCCCAACGTGGGAGACGACCCCTCGGATTCTCGATGTCACTAGGCACTTAACTTCTCTCCGCCGGCGTCTTCCTGTCCCGCAAGTATCTCCATGTCTACAAGATGCCTGATTTATGTTTTCCTCTCTCTTCCAGGCACCTCTCCGCTGGTCGTTACCTCCTCCCTTTCTTCTTAGTGTCACTGCCTCAGATCCTTTACGTGGAATACTCCCGCGGTCTTTCCGTCCAGGTTCTCTAGCTCATACATATTTTCGCCGATCGGCCTTCGGATTCTGCATTTCACGAACTTCCTTGCGAATTTGGCATTGAAGCTCTTCCCAAAGTCGCTCAAGACGAAATTCCTCCGGAAGACTTCCTGGCCAGGCCGAAACCGAACCACTCGCGTCTTCCTGTTATAAGTTCTTGCACTTGCTTCATGTGCCCCGTGCAAGTTTCTCCTTACTGCGTCCCTGATCAAGGCGATCCTGTCCGACGGCGGCAAACACAGGAGCTCATTGTTCTCCAGTGCCTTTATCCTTCTAGCCACCTTATAGTCGGTTCCATCTGTGAACCTGTGCTGTCCAAACAGGGCAAAGTGCGGGGTTACCCCCGTCGCCGTATGCACTGACGTTCTCAAAGCTGCTTCGATTTCCGTCAGGTACAGGTCCCAATCTCGGTGGTCCTCGTCCAGGTATACCCTAATGGCGTTCAGTACCGACTGGTTCACCCTCTCTGCCGCATTCGACTGAGGGGAATACACTGCTGTCCTGACGTGGCGGATGTGGAATTCCTGTATCATTTCCTGGAATCGCTTTGCCACGAACTGTTTCCCATTGTCCGAGTGAATGGTCTCCGGCACTTCAAAGGTGTGAAACACCTCACCCACCAGGAACCTAACCACCTCTGCCGTCGTTGCTTCCTTCATGGCTTTCAGGAACACGAACTTGGAGAAATGGTCTACCACAATAAAGATATACGCGTGCCCTTTTCGAGATCTCGGATACTTCCCCAAGAAATCTATGTATAGCTTCTGGAATGGTCTGTAGGTTACAGTTTCGGCTCCTAGACCTGGCCGCGGGCCGCTATTCGTAGGCTTCGTCTCCTTACAAGTCCGACATTCCCTCACAAAAGCCCGAACCTGAGCCACCATTCCTGGCCAATAAAATCGCTGCCTTAAGCGATGCAGGGTCTTTGCCATCCCTCCATGAGCCTTATCGGGCGGGGAATGCGCCTGGTCTATCATGGCCGCGCTCAGTGAGGCCGGTACCCACAACTTCCAAGTGTTCTCCTCCAACTCCACCGCGCTTTTACATTCGGTCCTTTTGAACACGAAGCCATCCACAATCTTCACATCCGGAAACCTATCCTTTTCCGCCTCGAGCAACTGCTTTAATTCCATGTACTCTTGAGATTCAAATTCTGTGGTTTGGAATCCGAACATCCAGTCTTCCTCTGGTTCCTCAACGGCTTCCACCATTCTGGAGAGCGTGTCTGCCACCACGTTCTCCGATCCTTTGCAGTGCTCGATTGCCATCTGATATGGTTGCAGCTTGAACGACCACCTCGCTAACCTTCCGGCCAGGTTCTTGACGGACATGATCCATTGTAGGCTCGAATGATCCGTGATCAGCTTACACGGCATGAGCTCAATGTACGGACGAAAACGTTCCATCGCCAGTACGGCTGCCAAACATTCTTTCTCCGTCACGCTATAGTTGCGCTGCGCTGGGTTCAGTTTCTGCGAAAAGAAGGCTATGGGACGTTCGCTTTTGTCGTCTTCTATTTGGAACAGTACCGCTCCTACTCCGGTATCTGAAGCATCGCACTGTACATAAAACATCCTTTTAAAATCCGGATGTCTCAGAACCGGTGAAGCACTCAGCGCCTCCTTCAGCGTCCTTACGGACTTCTCCGCCTCCTCCGTCATCGCGAACTTGCCTTTTTTCAAGGTATCCGTGAGCGGCGCCGCCAGTTCTGCAAAGTTCCGTATGAATCTTCGATACCACCCTGCCATCCCGAGAAACCGTCGAACCTCCTTGGCACTTTTCGGCATCGTCACCTTCTTTATGGCCTCCACTTTCTCTGGGTCCGTCCTCACGATTCCTCCGCCGATCACATATCCCAGGTAACGCAGCTCCTTGAAGCAGAAGTGCGACTTCTTTAGGCCAATCGTTAGCCCTGCTGCCTTCAGGCTCCTGGATACCTCTTCCAGCATTTCCATGTGTTCCTGAAAATTTTCTGACACTACCAATAGGTCGTCCAGGTACACGAAGACGCTTTCCCTGAGCCTCTGCGGTATGACCTTGTCCATCAGCCGACACAGCCTTTGGGCTGCGTTTGTCAACCCGAATGGCATCACCACGAAATGGTACAACGGGCGTCCCGGGACCGTAAACGCCGTATACCTCTTGCTGGCTTCGTCCAGCTCTATCTGCCAGAACGCATGCTTAAGGTCCATACTAGAGATATACCTTGTCGTTTCTATGCGACTCAAGATCCCCTCGATGTTCTGCTGCGGATACGCGTCCTTGACCGTTATCTTGTTCAGCTTTCGGGCATCGAGGCAGAGGCGATTCTTTCCTGGCTTTCGGACTAACGTGATGGTGTTACTCCATGCACTGTCACTCTCCTCTATAACTCCCAGGCGTAGCATCTCATCTATTTCCTGGTAAATGAGTGTCTGCACCGCTGGTGATACCGGATAGTGCCGATCCTTGATTGGGGTGGCCCCTTCCGTCAGCTCGATGCTATGCTTCATGACCTCTATCCTTCCTAGACCGTTCTCCTCGAAATTCAGGAACGAGTTCTTTATCTTGTTTAGCTGTTTTGTTTCCTCTTCTCCCAGTTCATGCTGCTCATGGCCCTCCTTCTCTGTCCCTGTTCTGTTCGCTTTCTCTTCAGCCATTTCCACCTCGCATACTTCAAACAACTCCGTCGCGATTTCAAACTCCTGCCAGAAATTCACTCCTAGGTATAGTTCCTGCTCCAACGATGGACATAGATAGAATAGGATCTCTCGAGTCCTTTTTTTGTACTCCACTTGCATCTTCACTTTGCCCAAGATCTGCTGCTGCGATCCATTCGCCGTTCGGACCTTAGCATGCCATGGCTTCCATGGGATTTCAAAACGTTCCACCAATTCTCTGCAGCCTCTTCCAATTAGACTAATCGAAGCTCCGGAATCTAGTAGTCCTCTCATCATTCTCCCTGCTACCTTGACCATTGCGTATGGTCGTGGGTCTGTTTTGGGTCCTTCACGCGTCATGGACATCACCGAGCGGGTTACTTCCTGTCGTTCCTTTTTTCTCGCTTTGAAACGCTCGCGGATCTTCTTGACTCTTCTCGTAACCATCGTCATCCCTGCTAGCTGATTCTCTCGGAAGATTCTTTCCCTCGCCTCCTTGTACTGACGCACTCTCTCCTCCAAACTTCGATAAACTCTATCTGCCGCTCTATTTTCTATCGCTTCCTGGGTGTCTGATGATGGTACTCGTGCTTCTATCCTTAGCCTTCCTACTGCCTCTTCTGGACCTCGGGCTCTTTCATCGAACGCTGGTTGCCCTCCGACGCAACGTTCCGGTTGGCGTTTCCCGGCCTACAATTTGGACATTTGGGCGTTACGGTGTTTGCCAATCCACATTTGTAACAGAAAAGCCTACGCTGAGCTGCTTCACAATCCATGTAGACATGACCCTCCTGCTGACAGTTCCAACAGGTGATCACTTTTCTGGGTGCGCCGCTAGAGATCGCCGCCACCGTATCTCCTAGTTTGTCCGTCGCGTTCATTTCGGCTGGTCCTCCTGTCCAGTAGGGATGCACCTCTTCCAGTCTTCCAACTCGTTGCTCCTCCCGGGGCTTGAATCCGGCGCTCACGCGATGCCTATGTCCTGTTCCTCGCCCAAGATTTAGCACTCGTTCCACTTCCTTGCACTCATCGTGCAGGTGTTCTAGGGTGTAGACTCGCATTGGATAAATCCACTGCCTCATCGGTTCTAGGAGATTTCTTTTTGCCGTCTTGATGACCCAGTCGTTTTCCACTCCTGATTTCACCGAAGCTACCAGTCTACTTAGGGCCATAAAATACTCCTCCAGTGACTCCCCTTGCCGTTGCTTCCTCTCCGCGATATCCTGGATCCGATCGTAGTCGCCTCTATTGTCGCAATATCTGCGTTGCAGGGCTTCCTTTAACTCTCTCCAGTCTTGCGGCGGCTTGGTCCTTATTAGCAGCCAGTACCATTCGGATGCCTCTTCCGTCAACAACCGGTGGAAGTCTCGAAGCAGCTCAATCCACGGCATCCCATACTGTTTCTGAAGGTGTTCTACCCGGAACAGAAAATCTTCCGCCCTCATCGTTCCTGGACGACCTGAAAATTGGAAACCCCATTTGTCTATCGGAACATACTGCCGGCTCCTCTGTTGTGCTCCCTGTTCCTGCGGTACCATATATGTTCCCGCCATATTGGTGCTTCTGGGCCCGTCCATTTGCGATCCTTGGAAACTTCTATTCCTGCTCGAGCTCCGGTGCCTCCAATTATTCGGCGGTGGTGGAAACTCCCAATTACCATTTCGCTCCGCTCTTTGGCTGCTTTCCGCTAGTACCCGGTTCAGCAAGGCGTTCGTTCCGACCGTTCCTAATGCGTCTCCTTGGCTTCTGTTGTTTCCTGTCCCTGAACTTGGTGGGGCAAGGAACACCGTGGCTTTCTCTGTCTTTTGTATGTCTCCTTGTTGCTTTCCCGAATTAGGAGTACCGCCAGCTGAACCATTAGGCCGTGGATTCTCCACCTGGGTGGCCATGGAGGATTCTGATGACCTCGAGGAAGGAACTTTTCCGGAGTCCCGATCCAGCTTCCGGAGTATTTGTTCAAATCCCGTCCTCATGCACTGGTCGATCCTTCGATCCACCAGTTGGCTGAGATCTACCCTTAGCTGCTCTTGGGAGGTGTGAATGAGGGCCTGCATCTCTCGTCGATTGAAGGATGCATAGGCCTCTGCGTTTTCCAGGCTATACTGCTCCTGAATGGGATCTAATTGGACATGAGAGTACGTCCCGAATGGAGTTGATGCTTGTTCCATGCTGAGGTTCCTCGGGATTGCCCCCCTTTGTTGTGCGCTGAGTCGAGTGGTCTCTCTGCTTTGCTCGGTACCTCCCTGTGCTCCCCCCTCCATGTCCAAATCTCTTTCCCCTCCTTCGAGCATCGATAGGCTTGGTCCACCCATAGAGTCCTATTTTTATTTTACTCAAGTTCCAATACGAATAATCCAATCTATTTATATGCTAGCGCTGACTGACTATAATACTTAATTTCGATACTGGTCGGTACCACCAGAATGAGTCCCCGATAACCAAAATAAATAAATAAATAAATAAATAGATAAATAAATAGACAAATAAATAAATAAACAAAATGAATAAATAAACAAATTAAATAAATGAATAAATAAATAAATAATTGAGAAAAAAATATACAAATGAACACTATTACACCAAATAAACAAATGAATAAATAATTATACTATTAAATGTCGAAATAAATTGATAAATAATTACACAAACGCTCCCTCCTCAACTTTTGGACTAATAGACTTCTATAAAAAGTTATCTTCGTAACACAACTATATCTGGTTTCCTATCTGGGGGCTATAAGGAAGGATGTTTGGGGTTCCGGATTGAGGCTTTCCGTCTGAACCGTGTTTTCCTGGATCTCCGGGTGAGTGTTATTAGCGGCATTGTCGACTATACTAACCATCAATTTTATTGATGGTTAATAGTCAAGATGCCTTAAGATATACATATATATTTAATATTTTTGTTTTCTTTCTGTAGGGTTTTTTCTTCTGGTCCTTCTTGGAGCAACGCAAAGGCAATTTTGTGTTTAGCCGTTTGGGACTTCCGTTTTTGGTTCAGAACCCCTACAAATATAAAAAAAAATCTTTCTATCCTATTCTTCTATCAACGCATATGTATCCTTTGTAGTTTAAGACACAGCCGTTGTATTTTCTCCTTCTATTAATCTTATCCTTTTCCTATTCTTATCTATTTCTACTTTAAGTCCTATCTATTTATCACAGTACATATCACAGTTCATTCCTTGCTGCGCAAATCGGCCTTTGGTCTATTCAGGCCCGATGTCGCATATGGAATTCCAATTCAACTTTGATTTGTACTGCCATAAAATGGACTCTATTTCCTTGCTTCTTTCGCAGTCCAGAAACCTACTAATTGGGGACCTCTCGAGCGGTTCTCCATTTAGCTTTCTGGACCCACGAAAGTAGAGGTTCCTCTTGTGGAGGCTATAGCGTTGGTTTCAAAAATTGGGCGCCATCTTGTTATGACCAACTCCTGGTCCTACGGTCCGCCAATCGGCATGGGTCTGGCTCCGGCTAGCTCAACCAGGGCCGTGGTTTCCCTGACCATTCCCATACAGACCGCTAACAAAAAAAGTAAACATCCAACATATACTAAACAGCACATGTTAGACGTTTCACAACACTAAATTCCCCACAACATTTAAATCAAATACTAACATACTGAGACAAACTCCTAACACTCATCCTCACAAGACTAACACGGGATCTCTGTCCTACTCCTGCTGACCTGGAGTAGTTGGGCCTGCCCTCCCTTCCGTAGCGGAACGCTGGCCATCTCGTGCGTCCGCCCCTATTTCTCTCCTCTCAATCCCCTCCTACTTTCCCATTATCCTATCCCTAACCCCCAACTTATCCTCTACTCAGTCTTCATTGTTCCTTTCACAATTTATTAATCAATTTTACAAATGATACTTAATTAGTTTTTATCCTTTATCTTTTTTTTTTTCTCTTCTATTCCGACGCTTTGGTTTCGCTCATGGCTTAAATCCTCATCATTATCCTGATATTATAATAGAGTCACTTTCGCCCGGATTTATATCCCTACCTAAGAGAGCTCTCCTTAATACGTAGGGACTACCGCCAAAACCAAAAAGGAAATTTACCGAATATCTTTGGGAAATTGCCAACCGTTAGCTCCAACGGCCGCGATCGGAACTTACATTTATGTATAAAATAAAGGAACAAAATAAATATATATATATAAATAAAAAAAAACAAAACAGATTAAAAAGAAATAACGGAATATTTGAATGAAAATACATATACAACACAAGAAAATTAAATGAGTATAAAAAAAAAATAAATAATAAATAACTATCAATAACTAGAAACAAATAATCCACAAAGGCAAAAACGGTTCTCTCGGAAGATTTTAAAATCCCCGTCGGATTTCCAATCAGCTACTCTTCAGGCTTCTTTCCTTGTGGGCGGATTCCGGCCCCGAGAAGATAAGGCAATTCTCCGGATTACGGCCAACCCGTTATACGCATAGAAGGAAAGATCCTCTTAGCCTGCGGTCCGTTCTCGTTGGGTCAAACCAACACCTGCAGCCGCACTTCACCAGCACATCTCAGGCCCGGCTTCTATTTTCCGCCAGGCGCCAAAGAAACTGCGGCGCCAAAAATCGATAGGAAAAAAGGGGGGGGGGATCAAATGACCGTTGATTCTTTGATTTTTTTATATCTTAAGTCCCCAAATAAATATGTGCCAGGCCTAGTTTCGTTTCCTTCCCGGCCTGGCTTCTTCCCCCGGAGATGCGAGTCTGGTCGGTCCTGGAAATGAAGAAGCCCATTAATTAAGGCTCTCCCTCCTGGACCGACCACTTACCTGATCTTCCTGCCGATCCTGCTTCCCGCTTTTTTCTCCTTCAGTTCCGGCGAAATTATATTTTTTCCGCGTCACCACACATGAGAAAGCTCTTTCTCCTCTTTTTTTTTTTTTTTTCTTCCTCTTTTTTTTTCTTATGTGCCTGCGACCGCACCGCTTGACCACTGCCTTTCAATTCACCTTCGATCTTTACCTGGCATGGTCATTCGGATCGGACCGTTGTTCCGGACCCGATCCGTCCCAGGTCATCACCCTCTTTTCAAAAATTTCCCTGCCCGGGACTAGGTGGCAGCCCTGTCGCCCTTTTCTTCCCTATGTGGCAGCCCTGCTCCGATTGTTTACATCGGCCACAACACAAAAAACAACATTCTGTAACAATTTATGCTAAAAGATTTCGTTGAAGAGTATTTGGTGGACAATCGGATAAATTAATAATTAAGGTTCTAATAAAAATTACTAGTAGTAATAATGTTTAAGGGAAATAATTTTGGTAACAACGTTATTTTCAGAGCACATTCTAGTAGCAGAGAGTGGCTCCCTAACTCCACTAAAAACTGTCCGATTTGTATGAATTTAGGTTTATAGTTTTAAATTAGGCATTGGAATAGTTTGGCTTTTTAAACATCATGCAAGATTTCTAAAAAAGCTGATCGGCATAAGCATTTTAAATGTGATGCTATCTAAAACTGTTTCTATGTTCAAAACGTATCTATTGCAGGTTGAGCTTGTTTAATAAAGCTTTACAGAAATTGTAGATAGCCATGACTTTTTACAAAATATGAGATTAAATAAATTTAATAAATAAATAAAATAAATTTAATAAAACTATTTCGAGTTTTCCCTTAAATCCAAAATTAAAACATGATATGATCTACTGATTTCAATAAGAAAATAAAACTCTTCCATAGGAAAATGATTGGGTAAAAATCATAGAAGACAAAAAATTAATGTAGAACATCGAAGATTTCAACTTTGGATGAGTATTCCAAAGAAATGATCTGCTACAGATCATTTTTTAATTTTAGTTGGTACACATGCATTTCAAAAATGGTATGTACTAGAAACAATGATGGTCATCGCCACTACACGGCCTACATAATTCAATATATAATAAAAATTGATCAATTTCTTCTCTTAGGTGTACCGCGGAAACTGTGAGTGATAGAACCTATGTTTGTTCTGGACTTTGGTTCAGGGGAGCCTAAAGGTTATGGAGCAGGTAAAATTATGCGTGGAGGAAAAAAAAGTTGGAAATTGTCGGCCTGTGTAATTTGTATTAAGCTATTGTAAGCCATTGTAAAAAACATCTGCTTGTTTACATTTTGAGTTAGAAAATCACCAAATTGTAATGAACGGCAACTCAAAATGGCGAGTCAAACTACAAAGTCAAACCCTTACAAATATAATTGCCAAAAAGTTTGAAGGTATAGTCGATGATGGGGAATCCGAGGCGTTCAGCAATATGGCAGAATTCCACCAATAATATAAACAGATGGAACAAAGAGGGCAATGACGAAGAATTCAAGTTGAGATGCGAGGACCAGAAGCAGAAGTTAAATGGAAAAATAGCGTCTTTAGAAAACACAGCAGGAGTGCGACCTTAAGGTGTTTAAACACGCTCTAGATATAATGTAGTTCCGGGTGCATTTCCCCTCCCCTGGCTACGACAAATAGCGCACCAACTACAAGCACTCTGCAAAAGCAGCAGTGTCTCGGATCTTCCGATCTTGTTTTACGTGGCGTGTTCGACACTGAAGGGATTACAACCACGGCAATCGAACAAGGTTACTGAACATCAAAATTAAAAGCCTCGAGTCGATAGCTGATTACTACAGCAGAGTCCGATGCGCGATGTTCGGCGCTATGCGAGTTGGTGAAGAAAGCAACTAGGAGCGTCAAGAGAGCACTGCTGAACAGACTTGTTGAGAATGTAAAAAGCGCAGACTCTACAAACAACATGCGCTCTCTGTACCGGCTACTTTTTCAAATATATATGCAACTAGTGGACAAGAAATTGCATCCACACTTCAAAGAAATATGGAATATATGGGAGATATATGGGTGAGTAGACGAATTTCAGCAGCCTGAAAGACAGAAATCATTCTCAAACTGCGGATGAAAGGAGACCACAGTGACTGCAACAACTAGAATCACCATTCTGAATACTAACTACAAAATCTCAGCAACACTTCCAAATGTAAGCTTAATGGAGAAGAATAATCTAACACTACGAGCAAGCATATAGGTTTCAGACTAAACAAAACAAAAACCGAACATTCTGTGGAATGGCGGTCTTTGCTCTACGTCTTGTTCATTGACTTTTAGAAGGCGTTCGACTCACTGAATAGAGCAGCGATATAGCGGGCGCTTTGCATAGAAGGGAGCGCCAATCAACATCATAAACATTGAGCGATCTACATCATAAAGCGGATGCGAATCTTGGAGAATCAAAGAATATGGAACTGCTGATAACGGGCAACCGCTACGGCTAGATACACTGAGAAAACTAGTGATAACAAGATTTGATGCTGGCACTAGTCCCAACATCCTCCCCCCATTGAAAATTCAACAAAATCCTTAGGGGCATGGGACAGCTTCATCACATAATATTGCTGATGATCGCAAGGTCTATAACTCTCGGTTGCAGTCTTTCGTGTCCATCCAGGTCCAGAGAGCGCTTGAACCAGGAGCTAATAGAGTGGCGGGAAACGCCTTTCCGGGATTGCGCGGAGGCGCACCTTTCGATTGCTGCAGCAAACTCGTCGACAATTAAAACTTAATTATCGTCAGTACGGTTAAGGTCGATTGCAGGATCGGTAGCCTTAACGGCTGGAATAGCAGACACCTTGGCAGTTGCAGACGGCAGCAGCAGTGAAGCGGACGACCTTCCCCCATTGGAATGTTGAAGGTTAGGTCCAGAATGGAGTCAGACCTGGGCACTGACCTAATCGGCAGCGGTGACAATAAACAAAATCCCGGGCCAGATGAATGATTAGGAAAAGTAGCTTCAGATAATCCATCACAGGCAACACAGGGGAGCGGTGGATAGCGGAGGGATAAGATGCAATTGGCCACTTCGTGGTTAACCAGACTCGATTGGAAGTCGCGGTCCAGCGGGGAATCATGACTGCATGAGCGACGATTTTCCAACAGACCACCATGCACATTCATAGCCGCTATGGTTGGTTCTGTTATTGACGGAGCTGTGGGACCATTGGTGCCGTCGACACGAGTGGAGTGTTCGGGCACCCTCATGGAGTACCTTGCCATTCTCACCTGAATATCAACGCGCACATCATCGGCAAGCTCTGAGAACTTCCAGAATAACTCGCTCCCAACTTCAATAGAACTCAATCGCTCTAACTCATCCTGAAGTATGGTAAATTTCTTACGCAACAAAATTTCCATGGCTCCAGTATTATGATGGTCAAATCGTCCTTCTGCACTGCAGCCTTGACTTTATGCTGCAGGGCTTCCATCTCCTGGTAGGTCCACCTCTGCTCTTCGCCGCAAAAGCCTTTCCCTGCTCCAGACTTCATTATGTATGTTTTTGTGCAAGGTGCAAAGTAATGAAAACAACAGCAACAAGTTTTTCTTTACAAGTTTTCCTTTAAGCACTCTAATGATCACAAAATTAAACCGGGCGCGATCATGTCGGGGTCACCAAATGCTACGCTATCAGCGTTTTGATAGCGGACGAAATAAATAGACGAGGTTCAATTTCAATTTCAATATTTATTATGGGTCAATTTACAATTTGTGGGTCAATTTACAGCCGATTAACAAGTGCCTAAACTAAGAGCTTGAAGAAGCTCCACCAAAGCTCCCAAAGTGCATGCGCTACAAAGAACAACAAAGCGCATGCGAATCTGGGAGAATCAAAGATTATGGAACTGATGATAACGGGCAATTAGTGGACCGCTGCGGCTAGATAAACTGAGAGAACTAACTAGTGATAATTACAAGATTTGAGGCACAAGTCTCAACAGAGGCTTACAGACATTTTTCTTTATATGTAAAGGTAGTAACATCATTCGAATGCACCCTTTGGTATGAGGAGGTCGCATGGGCATCTATTGAGAGGCGAGCAATTTCGAAGAGAGAGTCGGGGATCAGTAGGATTGTAGAAGAAAAGTAATAGAAAAAGTACGATTCTGTCGCGTCAAAGGAAAAAACCCTTAAGTTAAAATAAGCTGAATATATAACCTTTGTCAGTTATAATAATAAACATTTATCATTTAATAAGAAACTCTTCATTAGGGGGTCGTCTGAACCAATGCGCAGTATGTAAAAAGTGAATGAAAAAAAATGGAGATTCGGGAAAAAGTTGAAGATGGCCTCACTGCCAAAAGTTGTGGTTCGGAAAACGCTGTGAAGTCCGAATTCTGATTCTTTTTCAAGGTTGAACTCTTCGCTCGTTGCTAATCGTCACAGTAGCCAAGAAGTTGCGCAGTTGAGATTCCGTCGTTAAGAGAGAGTAAGCCAGAGAGTGTGGAAGGTTGGACACTAGAAAGGCGTAAGAATCACAACCGGCAAAAACGAGAAGATCAGCTAGAGAGCGTAAGCAAAATGGAGACGCCGCTTAGCTTAGAAGGCGACAATGTAGCCGAAGAAGAAAAAGTAGTGGATGCAGGCGCAAAGCCTGCAATTGACGGGATTGTTGGCTTTAAAATTGGAGTGGGAAGCGAAACGAGAAACGCAAACAAGAATGCCAGCGAAAGCGTTTAAGAATGTTGTAAATGAAGTTTATGAAAGAAAAGCCGAGGCGTAAGAACTTTCTGAAGTATGTACAAGCCTTGCATCGGAGAACGTGTGCGACTATAGCGAGTTGAAGGATTCGTTGATGGATTCGTTCATCTCGCATAATTGTCCTAGCAGAGCGGGAGCCATGCACGTAGTTTCTAATCGAAACTGCCTTAAGATGATATACATAAATAACATTGCTGGGTTATGCTTGTTAGGGTTAATAATAAAACAGCACGTAACCCAAAAAATTAAAGGAGTTCCCATAAAAAGTAGTCAAAAAGTATTACGTGGCCTGGAAAATAAAGAAACTCAGCCGGTTGGATATTTTATCGCCGAAGTTAACGTCGACAACATAGACATGAGTCATGACGCATTATTGGGCTATGATTTCCATGATTGGGCCTCCTTCTGGCAATTTAACAATTATTTCAAAGCTGTCAGCGGAATCTGCGAAGTGATATCAACATGTATCAGGTGCAGAAGACACGTGCATGCGTCTATAGAATCATCTCCCTTTGAAATATCATTTGGAACAAAAATGCACAGTCGTCCAGAAGATCGTATGTTGTAACTATTAGACAGGGAGCAGAAAGTCTAGTTCGTAGATAAAATTAAGCATTCATCAGGAGCAGCAGGCTATAAGCGCAACTACGATATGAAGCGAAAAACAGAGCACGTGTACAGAGTTGGTGATTTGGTAGCCATCAAGAGGTCGCAATTCGTTACAGGGCACAAACTAGCCAGATCGCTTTTATGTCCTTACGAGGTAACAAACGTTAAGAAAACCTCAAGTTACAAAAATAAACATTTACCATTTAATAATAAACTCTACATATAAAATAATGCAACCTCGGTCATTTGCAAAACACTAATTTTGAAAGCTTTCCCCATCGGATTGAAGTATTGTGAATGATCATTGACCAACTTTGGTTCCGCAGTTTAATTTTTGTCGTTTAGAGTACAGAGGATAATTGTTTTTTGGGTGTGTATTTTTAAAAAATATCTAGTGTTGGTGGTTTTTGATATTTGTGGGCTTAATTTTCATTTTATTTTCACAAACCGATCAAGCTCAGTATGTATCAGTTTCTTTTAACCTGTAGACAACACCAGTTTCTGAAAAATATGCTGTTTTTAGGAAGGAATCATCTTCGACACTATAAAGTATTTGTATTCTTTATCCGAATGACGAAATAACAAAAGTAAAGTATGCCCGTCTGTTTATCTGTTTCTATGAATTGTACCCGAAGACTATAAAGCTACTAAGGACAGATTTTGCATAGAAGCTTTAATTGCTTGCAGACATATTAAATTTTAACATATTTCAGATCGAACAACTATATATATCAAATAAAAAACCTCTACTAACGCACATCAAACTCTCAAAATATTTCATAAGAACTGTTGTGACAAAAAATATACATAGGTGTACAAAATTATAAGTTAATAATATTATTACTACTCGGCACGTGTGTGTGTTTTTTTTTGTTTTTCTTGGACGTGAAGAAGAAGAATATTTTGTATATTATGTAAAATTTTGTACACCTATATGAAATTTTTTATTACAAAAATACCTTGCAGAGGGTATTATAATTTTGGTCAAAAGTGTGCAACGCAGTGAAGGAGACATCTCCGACCCTATAAAGTATATATATTCTTGATCAGGATCACCTCCTGAGTCGATATGAGCATGTCCGTCTGTCCGTCTGTCCGTTTCTACGCAAACTAGTCTCTCAGTTTTAAAGCTATCGAGTTGAAACTTTGCACACATCCTTCTTTCCTTTGCAGGCAGTATATAAGTCGGAACGGCCGGGATCGGTCGACTATATCCTATAGCTGCCATATAACTGATTGATCGGAAATGCCATAACTTTGGTGTTTTTTAAGATAGAGGATTGGGACGTTCCACACATGTTATATTTGACCAAAATATCTTGTGTACAAAATTTCATAAGGATCGGCCGACTATATCCTATAGCTGTCATAGAACGATCGGAATTGGCATATCTTTGGTGTTTTTTAAGTTAGAAAGATGGGATTTGGTACAGATTCTATTTTGGGGAAAACAATCTGATCTGCCAATTTTCATAAGGATCGGCCGACTATAAAAGATCCGCTATATATCTAATAAAATAAGATGGGTGGCGCCACCTAGCGGACTGCGACTGAACTGCAAGGGTATATAAACTTCGGCTCCGCCCGAAGTTAGCTTTCCTTTCTTGTTTTATTTATACATTTGTCGGTTCAGGCAACAGCTACGGCATAAATTGGCATATATATAAATGTAATAATTATAGTTTAGCATATAATCATTTTCTCATCGCTTTGTTAGTCGCCTCAAGCCGACTCTTCTCGGCCGCTCGGCTTTATTTTATCTTTGTTATTAAGTTAACGAGCTTTCGCCCGTCCTATGCTAAAAGGCGGCCTCACTTGTACTCTTTATCTCAGTGCATAAGCATTCTAAATCGGAGCTTTCTGTCACTCCATTTCATATGCGAATAAATAACGTTGTGAAACAAATAATTACTTTTTTATTATTTTGGATAAAAGCACTAACCATACAACATATAGACTTCTCATTTCATACAACGAAAATGGACGCAAAAATTTCTTGCGACAGGCTCCCGGAGGCCCCAGAGAGAATCTTACTCTCACTCTTACGCTCATTTTTACGCTCATAATCTCATTTAACTTTTTTGGTTGTTCAGTCGCAGAGAGGCGCATCATCAAGAAGGTTCTTCTCCGGTTAAACCGATCTTTATATGTATGCGTGCTCACACATTCACACACACGGTTTCATGTGTGCGTTGGATTTCGTTTTGAAACCATGGTTGCTGCAGCTAAAATTTTTGATTTTTGTAACTTTACAGGCATGCTACCCTAAGAAAATGGGAGTTATCATTATTATATACCTGTGAAAAAATTTTATTATATTTTATATTATATATTTTTATATATCATAATTTTTATACATATTTAGGAATACGATTAGATGGCAGCAGTAAAATGCTTCACATATATATTTACAAAATTACGTATTTATATATTTACGAACAATTAAAAATCATTGTACTTAGATAGAAACAGGGTATCTTTCAGTCGCTTTTATTTAAAACCCAAATTTCACTGTTGTTATTTTCAAACGGATGGTTCTTGCATACCCTACTGATGCCCACGGAAACAAAAAATCAGCTGTTTTTGTTTATTCTCACTCCACAAAAATCATCTATCAGAAGGGTATGGAACACCATCCGCTGGCAGAACTACAACAACTTAAAAGCAATCGACTGAAATATACCCTGTTTCTACCTTAATATATAAATTTTAATGCATTCGTTGACATATGCATATATATATGTGAAAAACATTTTACAGCAACCACTTAATCGTATTCCATAACAAATATAAAATATAGGTTGAAATATTAATATGTAAAACATATTTTTTTCATCATTAGCGTATAATGTATACCGCAATTTTCTTAGGGTAGCACGCCTGTAAAGTTACAAAAATCAAAAATTTTAGCTGGTTTCAAAACGAAATCCAACGCACACATGAAACCGTGTGTGTGAATGTGTGAGCACGCATACATATAAAGATCGGTTTAACCGCAGAAGAACCTTCTTGATGATGCGCCTCTCTGCGACTGAACAACCAAAAAAGTTCAATGAGATTATGAGCGTAAAAATGAGCGTAAGAATGAGAGTAAGATTCTCTCTGGGGCCTCCGGGGGCCTGTCGCAAGAAATTTTTGCGTCCATTTTTGTTGTATGAAATGAGAAGTCTATATGTTGTATGGTTAGTGATAAAAGTCATTGAAAAATCTCAATGACCAAACATTGGTGACCCCGACACGATTTAATTAATAAAATTAACAATTCCACGAGCATAAAACATTGCGAAAATACCTGTTTCAGTTTTGCGCGGTGTATCAACATATGTACATATGTGCATTTTTGAACAATTATTTTTTATTTATACATAAATCATTTAATAATATAAATAAATACAATACATACAATTGTTATCCAGTCCGCCAAAATACATACATACATACATAAATACGTTCCACTTGCAAGTGCATTCGACTCACACAAGCTTTCATATATATATACATTTCACAATTCAGTGTACGGTTCTGAGCGCACAGTGGGATAAATCGTGTTCGCTGCGCTCAAATATAATTAAATATTCGGTCTTTTCGACGATCGTAGGCTGCAATCTTTATATAAGTAAGGTAGAAAAATTTCAGAGGTTGCGATCTTGCCTTCGGGACTCCGCTTTAGAGACAGTCCGGTCTTTGGAAATCTCCGAGGAGAATTATGATGTCGCAGTGCAGCTTTTGGAGAATCGATTTAATAACCGTCGGTTGATATTTCAGGCTCATGTGAACGAGATTCTGGGCCTTAATCTATTGGAAGGTGACTCAGTGGCAGCGCTTCGAGGGCTGTCCGATAAGTTCAATGCCCATATGCGAGCCTTAAAATATTTGGGGACGACAGTTCAGATCGCCGGCTGCATCATTGTCCAGGTACTTCTTCAAAGGTTGGATCCAGCTACTCAGGCGAAGTGGGAGGAAGGTCAAAATGCCTCAAACTCGGATCTCATCCCTACTGCAACGAAACAGCGTTGCAGGACTTTGGAGGCTATGGATGTGGCCTTGGCCGCTTACGCGCCGGGCACTCAGGTGGGAAGACGTAGAGTCACAAATAACAGTTGAGCATCCTTTATTATTTCTAATTCACCTGCCTCTGCTTGTACATTATGCGGTGGGTGGTCCCATGTAGTTTCTGCATGCCCAAGATTTTTGTCATTGCCCCCTGAGAGCCGCCTTGGCGAGGCAAGGCGACTAGGTCTATGTCGGAAATGTCTCCAAACTGGCCATCACCTGCGTGAGTGCCTCGCTGATAATTGTCGCAGTTGTGGGAGAAGGCATCACAGTCTGTTGCATTTTTTGGAGTTACAGTCTTCCAGCAGCCAGCCTTCTGCTGTGCCGTCTACATCAGCCGTAGTCGAGTCCGCCGAGCCAATAGGCGCTTCACCATCCACGGCTAATGCACTAGTTGCCCAGGGTCGCAGCGGTGAGATAGCCTTACTGGCCACTGCGAACATTCTCATTCGGAGTCGTTCTGGGGTTTTTGTTCCATGCCGGGCTCTTTTGGATTCTGTATCGCAGGTGCACGTGATTACGTCCCGACTGGCTAGTCAGCTGCAGCTTCGTAGACGCAAATCGTACGTGGCAGTGTCGGGCATTGGCGACACTGGCTTCGCGACAGACGGATTCTCTGTTGATGTGCTCCTACGATCCTTTTGCTCTGAATATTCGGCTCTCGTCACGTTAGCTGATCCCCAGTTCTTTCGGCCGCAGCGGATCGATTTACTTATCGGAGCCAGTCTATTCTATGATCTGCTGTGTGTTGGTCAAATCCAGCTCTCAGCTGTCCTACCGGTGCTGCAGAAAAACCGGCTTGGATGGGTTGTGTGTGGCGGTGGTTCACATCTGGAGAGAAAGTCGTTCGTAGCCACAGCCCGCAAGGACGTTGTGAAGAGCCCAAGCCAGCTGGATGAGCGCTTAGAGTGTCTGCTCCGTAAATTTTGGGAAATACTGCTCCGAGCCCATTGTGAAGTGGACGAAAGAGGAATTGGATTGCGAGACGCATTTCGGGCAGAATTCTGCTCGGCTCGAGCCAGGCGCCTACTCGGTGAAGCTGCCGTTGAAGGTCAGCCCGGAGTTGCTAGGTGAATCGTACTCACGAGCCGTGCAGCGATTTCTCTCCCTCGAAAGGAAGCTTTGTCGTCAGCCTCAATTAAAGGATCAGTATGCTGCGTTCATAAATTAGTATTTAAATTTGGGCCATATGTCTCCAGTCCCGCCTAGTCCACGACCTGCCAGACAGTATTTCCTGCCACATCACTGCGTATTGAAGGAGGACAGCTCAACAACCAAGCTCAGGGTTGTTTTTGATGGTTCGGCTGCCACTACGTCTGGGTATTCATTCAATGACGTTTTGATGTCTGCTCCAGTTATCCAACCAAAGCTGCTGCACATTCTTCTAGGGTTTCGTTGCCATAGAGTGGCCATTACAGGAGATAATTGCAAAATGTACCCGAGGACAGCTATCTGCAGTGCATTCTTTGGCGGAATTCCACCCAGGATGAGTTGCAGGTTTTTAAACTGGATACGGTCACTTATGGGACAAAGCCGGCCTCATTTTTATCAATTCGAGCAATGCATCAGTTGGCAGAGGATGAGCAGTCTATGTTTCCAAAGGGTGCCGAAATTCTGCGTCGCCATTTTTATGTTGATGATCTATTTTCCGGAGGTGACTCCATAGAGGAGGCTACCAACATAATGCAGCAACCATCGGGGATCCTCGCCAAGGGCCAATTTCGGTTGAGAAAGTGGTGCTCCAATTTTTCTGGAGTGCTCTCTGACGTACCGGAAGAGGATCGAGAGTCGTTCCTAAGGTTTGATGATGGCAGCAACTTTTCGAAGACTCTTGGCCTAGTTTGGGATCCTTCTACTGATCGCTTGCTATTTTCGTTTGAAGGGCTTCAGTCACCCTCGAAGCCCACTAGGCGCATCATCCTGTCCTCAATCGCACGGCTTCATGATTCGATAGGGATTGTTGGACCTGTCATTACGAAGGCGAAGATCTTTCTTCAGAAGCTATGCCGTGAGAAGTTGTCCTGGGATGAAAGTCTACCTCAAGCTCTTCACTCCGATTGGGACATGATTTGTTCCAGCTTCGCCATGGCGCAGCGTGCTGAATTCCCTAGATGGTCACTATCATCACAGTCTGAAGTGGAGATTCATGGATTTTGTGCCGCCAGCATCGAGGCTTATGGTGCTTGCATTTATGTCGTATCAAAGGGTACAAGGTCAGAAAGTCATTTACTCTGCTCAAAGTCCCGAGTCGCTCCTCTAAAAACAGTTACGGTACCGAAACTGGAGTTATCTGGAGCAGAATTGCTGGCTCGGCTTATGTCGGAAGTAGCTCAGTTGAAGGTCGACGATGGGAGGTATTTCTGCTGGTGCGATTCTGCTGTGGCGCCGTCCTGGATTCGGGAGGAGCCCGCTTGTTTTAATGTTTTCGTCGCCAATCGAGTTTCAACAATCCAGGAATTGACCAGAACGATGGAATGGCGTTATGTTCCTACGTCTTTAAACCCGGCAGACATCCTCTCGCGTGGTGCTCTTCCCAAGGAGTAAGTGACTGACAACCTGTGGTCCCATGGTCATGCGTTTCTTCTTGGACTTCAAGACCAGTGGCCAGCAGCGGTTCAATCTGAAAAGCCCACTCTGGAGCTAAGGGCAAGGGTTCTGCTAATCAAATCCCCGTACGTTGACGTGACAGCTGGCTCCAAGTACGCCAACTCTTTTCCAGCACTGCAGCGAGTGTTCGCTTATGTACACAAGTTTTCACAGCGAGTCCGTCACAAGGGTGTCACTGCTAGCGACATCAAGGCTTGAACCCAACTACTATTGGGTCTGGTGCAGCGTGTGTATTTTTGGGATGACATAAAGGCGCTTCAGAATGGAAAGGAAATTTCGTCAGCCAGCATACTTGCCACATCCTCTCCTTTCTTAGACAAGTTTGGCCTGTTGCGTGTGGACGGTCGTTTAAGAAATTCTACATTGGATTTTGATAGTCGTCACCCAATTATATTGCCTAGAAGCCATCCAGTTACTCGGGCTATAATTGTTGATTTCCATGAGCGTAATCTACACACGGGGCCTCGTGCTCAGCTGGCTATTATTCGATCCCAATACTGGCCGATCGGGGGGAGGAAAACGGTGACGAAGGCATTGCACAAGTGTATCCGATGCTTCCGCACCAAGCCTCGGTTGGTGGAGCACATTATGGCTGATCTCCCGGAGCAAAGAGTCAGGGGTTGCCAGGTTTTCGGAGTGAATGGTGTGGATTTTTGCGGCCCATTTTACTATAAGCCAGAAGTTCGCAATAAAGCTCCCGTAAAATGTTACGTGAGTGTTTTCATTTGCTTTGCCACTAAAGTCGTGCACTTAGAGCTTGTAAAGGATCTATCCACATCTGCGTTTTTACATGCTTTAAAACGGTTTATATGCACTCGCAGAAAGCCTCAGCACATTTGGTCTGACAATGCGACCAATTTTGTTGGAGCTAAGAACGAGCTAAAGGAGCTGCTCCAACTCTTCATAAGCGATGAGCATCAACGTGCGCTTCTCGAGTTTTGCGCGATTGAGTCCATCAAGTGGCATTTATTCCTCCTCGATCTCCGCATTTTGGTGGACTCTGGAAAGCGGCTGTCAAAACCGCAAAGCATCATTTTTACCGGGCCGTTGGATCCTCAGTTCTTGGATTTGACGAGCTGCGAACTCTGCTCTGTCACATTGGTGCTGTCATAAACTCACGGCCTTTATTGTCTCTTTCAGAGGATCCTGCAGACCTTGAAGTCCTAACGCCATCCCATTTTTTAACTGGTGGCCCGTCAGTCAGTTTTATCGAGCCTGATGTCACAAAGCTGAATTTCAACCGTTTGGACAGCTGGCAGCGTGTGCCTTTCCTGCAGCAATCTTTCTGGGCCCAATGAAAGGAGGAGTATTTAAGCCTTCTTCAGCAGCGCTCCAAATGGCGTGCGTCCGGCCCTGCCTTGGCTATTAACGATTTGGTGCTAGTCAAGGACGAGAACCTACCCCCCATGAAGTGGCCGTTGGCTAGAATTCTGGATCTAGTCCCTGGTCGGGATGGAGTGCCTCGAGTGGCGGTGGATAGAACCGCTTCTGGAACTACCAAGCGCGCAGTGACCAATCTTTGCCTATTGCCCCTTAAGGATGAAGTTGAAGGACAGGCCTCAACTGGGGGGAGTATGTCCGGTCAGGCAGCAGCTACGGCATAAATTGGCATATATATAAATGTAATAATTATAGTTTAGCATATAATCATTTTCTCATCGCTTTGTTAGTCGCCTCAAGCCGACTCTTCTCGGCCGCTCGGCTTTATTTTATCTTTGTTATTAAGTTAACGAGCTTTCGCCCGTCCTATGCTAAAAGGCGGCCTCACTTGTACTCTTTATCTCAGTGCATACGCATTCTAAATCGGAGCTTTCTGTCACTCCATTTCATATGCGAATAAATAACGTTGTGAAACAAATAATTACTTTTTTATTATTTTGGATAAAAGTCATTGAAAAATCTCAATGACCAAACAACATTTTTGTTTTATTTTCTAAGAAAGAATAACGTAAGAATTAAACAATTTTAGAACAAAGGATGCTCAAATTTCAGTAACAAATTTCCCAAAAATTTTTTTATACAAATTTAAAATTTTATTTGAACAAACAATACACTAGAAAACTTTTTCATTTAGGAAATACTGAAAAAATCGTCTTTATTACATAACTTTTGAGTGAGAAGTCGGACGGTTGAGGTTTGACATGTATTCAAGATTAGAATGTAAATCAAAGGCAAACAAAATATCGGAAGGATCAAAGATAAGATAGATATATTTTTCACTAAATAAGGTTATTAAATTCTTGGGACTATTAATGTATAAAATGGTTGCTCACCCTTTGTTTAACCACTAACCATACAACATATAGACTTCTCATTTCATACAACGAAAATGGACGCAAAAATTTCTTGCGACAGGCCACCGGAGGCCCCAGAGAGAATCTTACTCTCATTCTTACGCTCATTTTTACGCTCATAATCTCATTGAACTTTTTTGGTTGTTCAGTCGCAGAGAGGCGCATCATCAAGAAGGTTCTTCCGCGGTTAAACCGATCTTTATATGTATGCGTGCTCACACATTCACACACACGGTTTCAAGTGTGTGCGTTCGACTTAGTTTTGAAGCCAGCAAAAATTTTTGATTTTTGTAACTTTTCAGGCATGCTACTCTAAGAAAATAGGAGTATGCAGCCAGTACTAGGTTATGCTCACGCACCAAGGGAACCACAATCTTCCAAAATTTGAAAGTTGTTGGAGACGTCGGCGGCGTATTAGTATACAGAATTAGGGAAGAACCAAAGGCTAGTGAAAATCTTCCAGAATTTGAAGTTTTTTGGAAATGACGGCGGCGTATTAGTATACAGAATGGGAGAACAACCAAAGGCTAGTGAAAACCCTGAAGATTGAAGCGAAAACGGCAGTTAAATCGCTAATAATTCATCCGAACAACGTACAAGCCGTAATGGAGCACATATGGAGCAACTAAATGCGAGATCTGCTCGAGGTTATCAGTAACCGTAAGCGGATGGTGCTGTCAACGAATCCATCAGTGAGTAACATTTTCATGTTCTATGTCGCCCTATACGAAAGGTGATCTTCATAAATGGGCAACACTACGATGAGGATAGGGATATTTAAGTTTTTTTTTCGATGGGGGACTATTTTCTTTCGCTAGGCAATAACGTTTTAGTTGACCGAATCGGGCATATATTGGCAGCCGGCTACGTATGACTACAGGGTTAAGTACCATCGGCAGCCGGATGACCAAGGAACGTGTTCCTACCATAAGGGAGGCTGCCTAGTCCAGAGTTTCGTTTGATTGCGTGTTTTTTTGGTCACACCAAAGTCACCTCAGAGTTCTGCGGTCTGTAGTCCTCAGGATAGCCCAATGGCTATCCTACATAATCCATTTTGTTTACCACTTTTATAATCTACACAAATCGCGAGCCTCATCGCGTACTGTAGTCTGCAGCTGCAAGAAGATTTGGAGGAATTTTCTTATTTATAGTTATAGCACCGTTACCATTCCAATTTATGTGTGAAATTTCTGTCGCGTCACCGCTCATCATCTGTAATGATGAGTGGTCCGCCGAGTGTATAAAGCGGCAGGGGAAGAGCTAGATAAAGTCTACGTGGGCGCCAAACTTGTTGCTTTGTTGCAATTTTGCCGAGGTGCAATCCGCATCTTCCCATTACGAACTGACGAGTGGCAAATGTGAAGAGTCGTCGGTGACAGCGAGTCATTGATGAATACCTCACCGACGACAAAGAGGCCGAAAGGTGGAGGGGAAACTATCAGATGTCTTTTTCTGCAGACGGATTCTGCAGATAAAGCTTCACTATTGTAAAGCAGCCTCAGCTGCGCTACTGCTTCAACTGGCTGAAGATGTAGCCGACATAGACCTAGTCCAGAATCCATGGCTAGCAGCAGGGTTTCTGGACTAGCGAACAGAGAGGGTGCAAGCAACTATTAAAAAGCTTAGTAAACTAGAGCCTGCATTTTAAATAAGAAGCATCTACCTATGCAACAGCTACGTCATGGCCTACGAGAGTCCGGAACCCCCAGACGAGTTAGGGGAGAGACTAGTACAAGACGGCGCTTAACATAGCCCTCATATTAGTCAAATACTTCAACGCTCACCAGCTCAATGGGAGAGCTCAAACACAAATGACTGCTGTGAATCTTTTTTTAATTTTCTACTCTTGTAGCTCTCTGGAAGGTCTAGGAGAAGCACTTCTTCTCTGACCATAGGTATATCATATATCCCTTAATCTTAAAAGCAGAAGACCAGAAGTTTTTCAATACCACAGAAAGGTCAACTGGGCCAAATATTACCAAATCCTGCCGAACACCATTGCGCCATAGCCACCAGACTATCTCCAAACCGTGGAAAATGTAAACACTCTGGTACAAGATATCACTCATGCCTGCAAAAATGCCCTCAGAGGGGAATGCCCAAAAACAAAACCAAACATGCGAAAAAGGCCACAATGGTGGTCTAAAGAACTAGCCACCCTACCTCCAGAAAGCAAGCTCTGTTAAATAGGGCCTCTGGACCGAATATAAGGCCATCCAAAAAGCGAAGCGCTCCCCACGGAGCGAGGCTTAGGAAAATCCAATCCCAATCAGATACAACTCTTGGCACAAAAAAAAAAATGGTACGTGGACCAGCAGAAGTGAGGAATCTCTAGCTACACTGGTGGACACCCACTTTTCAGGTTGCACCCCATAAGCGGATGCTGCGCTCATTGCAAATATCCCTCCTAAGAACTTCAAACTAGATATGGACCAGAAAATCCTACACTGGCCGGCCTGCCCAGACGAAGTACCTGCACAAATCGAACAAGTAGAGGACATTGCCATAAATTGGCTTTTAAATTAACAGATCGTTTAAGCTGTGTAAACTTCCGCAAACG
Organism: Drosophila ananassae; assembly: GCF_017639315.1. NCBI lineage: Eukaryota > Metazoa > Arthropoda > Insecta > Diptera > Drosophilidae > Drosophila > Drosophila ananassae. The sequence goes on along the minus strand of NC_057929.1, from coordinate 19,530,595 downwards.
TGGCTCAAATCACGGATCTTTTTCATACTCAAAGTGGACAAGCCATCACCTACGACTCCAAAAGATTTCACACCAATCAGTCTATCATCCTTCTTAAGACTAAACCACCAAAGGCTTCCTATCAGCAACAGTGCCAGGTACCTAGGGGTAATACTGTACATGAAGATAAACTGAAACCTAAACATAAAAGAAAGGTCAAAAAAGGCTGCTATAGCCCATTTCACCTGCATAAAAGCAATAGGATTCAAGTGGAGCATGTCACCCTATAAGCTGGATCTGCACCGCCATAGTCGGATCTATAATACTGTATGGAGTACTGGCCACCATGGCTAGTCCTCAAAAAGCGAGGAGCAGCTCTATGAATCAGTGCTGGAGCATCCCTATGCATCAGTTATGCATCACTACGATCCACCCCCTTAACCCACAAATAGAAAGGAATTGGGGGACCTAACCCCATCCCCAGAAAATGCACTAAGCTTCTACACTGATGGCACCAAACTAAACAATAGAGTAGAAGCATACTCCGAAACACTAGGCATTAGACCCTCTTTTAGACTAGCAAATCACTGCAGTGTCTCCCACAAAGAAAAGTCAACATATACAGTGACAGCCAAGCGGCTATTAAATCGATCCGCTCGGTCACCAGCAACTTAAAAACGGTCTCAGACTGTAGATCAGGGGTGCCCAGTTCCATTGCTCCTCCTTTTTTGTTTGATTCATAGGGCTTTGGGGATGGCTGCTCCCAGCATAGGTAAGGCAAATTACAAGAACAATTGTGCGTAGTTTAACAACATTTAACAAAGTTTCAACACCTTTTAGGCTATTGCGAAGGCATTTTGTTGTTAGATTACCGAAAACTTTTTACTGGAAGAAATTACTGAAATGAATCACATGTTTACAGCCAGCTTACATATAGCTAAAAATCTAAAATCATTTTCGGATGGGGATTTTGTTAAAACAGTTTGCTAAAATATGTTATTTGAATTATACATTTTTTTTTTTTCCTATTGAAAATGTTTTAATAATTTATTTGTGTAAAACGATACGAAATGAGAAAAAAAATCTCGCACAGATGTATTGGATGTGTTGGATCGGTATCGGTTTGCTCTGTTATAAGCGGTACTCTGCACGAGATATCTAATCAATATGATATAAGCCTCAGCTGGGTTCCCGGTCATAGGAACATCACAGGCTGCTCCAAATTGGGGAAACTGTTAGACCGTGAGTCCTTCTACGAAAAAGGGAATAAGATCTGGTTTATGGTATCACAAAAGACGATATAAGTGTACCGGATGCCTCTCTATAACTTGGATACTATAAAAACTACAGAATTGCGATTATGTACGGAGCCCAGAAGTGCATGCGGATCAAGCTTAACATTATTCAGATGGGACAACTATATCATAAAGCTGCTATAGGAGTGATCGGGTCAACTATCTTATTCTTCAATTTATATATAATATATATATATAATATAATATATATATATAATATATATATTATATATAATATATGTTGAGCTATCAGCGTTTTGATAGCGGCCGAATTAATAGACCAGGTTCAATTTTACAAATCAATTTATTATGGGTCAATTTAACCCCAAAACAAATTCCGCGGCCGGTCCAAAACAATGCCGAATTACAACAAACCCAAAACCAAGAGCTTGCGCAGAAGCTCAACCAAAGCTCCCCGAAGCGCATACGCTACAAATAACAATAAAGCGCATGCGAAACTGGGAGACAAAACAGAGACGAAAACATGCTGATAACAACAGCTGCAGCTTAGCATTTTATGATTATTTTAAATGCACCTTTTGGTGGCTGCTTGGCCCAACATCCTCCCCCCATTGAAGGGTGGGCCTTCAATAACACTGTTGGAAGGGGCAGCAGTCACATCATTCCAGTGGGTATTCCTTGGGTTGTCTTTCCTAGCATAGAGCGACGACACATCCCGTGATAGTTCACCGCGTCCAGAAATCACCCAGCCAAATCGCGTATTCTGGGCAATGGGAAGCCCGTGACCTAATTGGATTTGACCAGCCGACAATAGGTCAAAGAATAAGCTGGCTCCAATTAACAGGTCCACTCGCTGCGTTTTGTAGAAGTTAGGGTCAGCTAGATCCAAATTGCCAGGAATCTTCCAGCGCGAAGCTTCTATGTCCTGGCTAGGTTGATAGTCCGTTATATGTGAAGCTACAACAGCCTCAATTTCCACTGAGTAAGTGCTAAGGCGGGACTTCAAGCACACATTAACGGATGCTCCATCCGTATCAAACCCAGCGCCGCCGAAACCGGCCACCGTAGTGGAGCATTTGGAACGGCCAAGCTGAAGTTCATTCGCCAGCCGCGACGAGATGAAGTGCACTTGTGAGCCGGAATCCAATAAAACTCGGCAAGGCAAGAAGGCTCCAGATCGACCACGAACGAGTACATTGGCTGTTGGCAGGAGCACTAGCTCAGCATTGCGATCCTGGTTCATAACAGGGTTGATTGAGCGGGATGGGTGCGCAACAGTAACGGCACCGATGGGACGGGAGACTCGTGCGGGTGAAATCTGCCCGCGAGGGTGCAACAAAATATGGTGACGGTGATTGCACGTCGAGCAGCGGGAAGCTGAGCATCCGCGAGCGAGATGGCCATCCTCCAGACAAACAAAACAGCGAGCTAGACGCCGCACTTCGTCGTACCGTTCTTCAATTGTCAAAGCACTAAACTTTGAACAAGAAGGAAGCTCGTGCACCGAAATGCCACACAGGGCGCATAGAGCAGGACGGGCGTTAATAACCATGCACGAAGATCGGTTATTCCAAGATCTACCTCGGCCCACTTGGTTAGCTGGGGGAGACGCTTGTAGCAACGCCGGAATGCTGTCGTTGCTTCCGGCGAGAGTGTCTTCCCACTTGGCCTTTGTGGCAGGATCCAACTTCTGCAGGATAATCTGGATAAGGAAGCATCCTTGGATCTCGGCAGCTGATCCGGAACTCAGAAGAGCCCGCATATGCCCATTGAACCGATCCGATAGCTCCCGCAAAGTAGTAACAGATCCTGGCTCGACCACACGAAGCTGCAGGATCTCATTAATGTGAGACTGAAATATTAAACGCCGATTACTAAAACGATTGCGCAATAGGTCAAGGGCCACATCGTAGTTCGCGTCATTAATTTCCAGAGCTCTCACCGTATCCAAGGCTGACTCGCGCAGGCATGAAATGAGCCACCGGAGCTTTTCCATTTTCGTTAGGTGAGGATGGCTGTCGATCGTGGTCTTAAAAAGGGCGCAGAAATCCGGCCACTCGGCATAGCCGCCGCTGAATGTTGGCATCGGCAACGGTGGCAAGGAGGGGGCTGGCTTGTATGGCATTGGCGATACGCTGGCACCGTCGAGAAGTGTGGAGTGGGCAGCGATTCTAATGGAGCGCTTGGCAACCTCCACCTGAATTTCCACTTCCACATCAGTCGCCAGCTGCGAGAATTTCCAATACAGATCACTCCCGATCTCGCTAAAATTAAGCTCCTCCAACTCTTCTTGAAGCGCGGTGAACCGCTCACGCAAACGCTTCTCCACCGACTCCAGCGCCATAATGGAAGAATCCTCAGTCCGCGCCGCAGCCTTCACCTTATGATGCAGCGCCTCCATTTCTTGGCAGGCCACCTCTGCTCTTTTCCGCAGCATCCTTTCCCGGTTTGCGGCAGCAGCTCCAATAATCTCAGCTCCAGACTCCATTCTTCAATTAAAATGCAACTTGTAGCAACAACAACAAGGGCGTTTTCTTGGCACTTTTAATGCTGATAACAATAATAAACCGGGATGAAATCACGTCGGGGTCACCAATGTTGAGCTATCAGCGTTTTGATAGCGGCCGAATTAATAGACCAGGTTCAATTTTACAAATCAATTTATTATGGGTCAATTTAACCCCAAAACAAATTCCGCGGCCGGTCCAAAACAATGCCGAATTACAACAAACCCAAAACCAAGAGCTTGCGCAGAAGCTCAACCAAAGCTCCCCGAAGCGCATACGCTACAAATAACAATAAAGCGCATGCGAAACTGGGAGACAAAACAGAGACGAAAACATGCTGATAACAACAGCTGCAGCTTAGCATTTTATGATTATTTTAAATGCACCTTTTGGTGGCTGCTTGGCCCAACAATATATATATTATATATCTGAACTGGGTTATTATGTCTTGGCACTAGGTGCCAACATCTACTTTTTGAACACACACTGTTCAAGACATGCCAAGACATAATAACCCAGTTTAGATCACCTGGTCCATATTACAGATGCGAACACAGAGTGAATCGGTTCGTTACTCGTTACTCCTATACGAAATCCCTTGTAATGTCAGTACCATCTCGTAGTACTTATACCCAACCTATACGAAATCTCTCGTTATCTCAGTAACATCTCGTGGTACTTATACCTAACCAACGTCGTGTGTTGCTCTCATAAAACGGACCTATATCGGAGGACCGATACGTAACCACTGCTGAGTTTTTCTCCCACCAGAAGGATCGTCAGCAGGAATCACCGATACGAAATCAGCCGAATTCTTTACCACCAACCACCGCCACCTATACTCAAGGACAACCAACCAGGACTTCAAGTATCTCACATCAACCTCTGCCTGACCACAGCAAGCGACTGTTCAACTCGAGCAGACCCTTGAAGAACCCAGGTAAATTACGGCAGACCTTTATACGTTCTTTGACTACGACTCCAGGACCTTTTTTTGCTCCGAACCCTGTGGTACGTTGGATTCCAATCTTGAATTTGAATTCATATTTGAAGATGCCGTGCGGGCGAGGATGCCGCAGCCGCTCGGGCAGTCGCTTGAGCGCTACCAGCGTCGCTGTTGACGTCCGGCAGGCTAGGAAATATAGGGAGCACTCTATCTCCGTGGAGCTGGAAGCCGGAGAAGTGGACCAGCGAAGCTGAAGAAGGCAGCCACGGAGCTGACCTTCTCCTGCCCTGGAGAGCTGCCACCACTGCCATCGCTTATGTCGCCTCGCGCCGCCGTTGCTGCTGCACAGTGGGCTGTCCTGGCCGAGTTGTCCGTAACGCAGTATGCACCATTCAATAGGTGTCTACCACAGTGACTCGTTAAGACGAGCTGGTGGTAGCCCTGTTGTTCCGGGTGGCCGAGCTGGAGACCCGGCTCACCATGCCACCATCGATGATGACGACGCTACGCCCAACGCCGCTGAAAAAGAAGCGGCCCCTGTAGCCCCAGTTCCGGTCCGCCGTACTAAGGTGCGGGAGACTTGGTCCTGTGTGGTGAAGGGGGTCGACCCAAGACTCTCAGCAATGAAGGCGCACCAACCCTTGGAATCCGGGTGCACGAGGTCCGAGAGCTGAGGTGTGGCGGAGCCATCATCCGCACGCTGTCAGCCTCGGGGGCATTCAAAGTCGCGGCATCCAAAAAGTTCGCTGAGGTCGTACTTAGTGTGGAGTGGAACCAAGCCTCGCCTGATGGTCTTGAGTGTTGTGAATGAAAAACCTACAGGGACAAATGACCGTTACTGACTTCAATAAGTCGGACCACTTTGTTTCGAAGACGTGGACCGCAGCTGTGGGACCGCAGCATTACGAACGTAACTCTGAAAGACCTTGATGTCATGGTCTTTTTGGACATTGATCTTTTCTACATAAAGTGGTTTAGCTTCCGCAGCCGGTCCCGGGTCGGCCGTATGCCTGCCATCGCTGCGTAGGCTTCGACTACAAGGTCCAGGAGTGCTGCTTAAAGGTGAGTGTGGGCCGCCAGTGCGGACAGGGGGGCCATGTAGCAGCGAAGTGTACCACTCTGGTGGACTGCCGAAACAGCCGATTCAAAGGGGTACGGGGGATAGGGGGATAAGGGGATAGATCCGTACCTTCAGTACATGAATAGGGTATTACTCCTGCTGGATAACAATCCTGTCCTGACGCGTCTTCCCACCTCTTGTTTAGTAAGATGTCCAGGCAAACAGCTGGTCATTCAAACTATGATCGGGGTGAGACGCTGGCCGATTGGGTGATTACCCGGGATGCGCAGGTTCTGAACGAGCCTAGTGAGTGGTACACTTTAGACGGTCCGATGATACTTTTGTGTATAAGGCAGCTATGAGAATGTGTGCTTTTCAATGGAGTGTATTGGGGGGTCATGGCGTGAGTGATAACAATCCGAATAAGATTGTGGTGACCCATACCTTAGCCCTGGATGCGAATGTTGCGGTTAATGGGTGACGCTTTTATAGATCGAATTGGGCCCTTCATGGGCATTATGTGAGAGAAGCGACGGCACAAGTCCCGTTTAGCACCTTCTATGCTATGAATGAGGATGAGCAAGTTGCATGTCTGACTGGGTGGGTTACTAGTGCGAATGGTGCAATATTTGCGAGGCATCGCTAGGAGCGTGTTAGGAGCGTGAGTTAAAAGCCGAACAGCGGTCACTCCGGTCTCTTAGGATGCAATTCCAAAGGGCCAGAAGGACCAATGCAGAAGGCGTGGGCCAGCTTAGGGAACAGCCTAATACTTGGATTCACGAGTATAAAAATAGGGTTTTGACAGAGAGAGAGAAGATGGGTGGCGCATTTTCGTAGAACAAAATAAGCACGATCCTTGGGGTCGTGTTTACAAAGTTCTGCGGGAGAGTGGTAAGAATTGGGTGTGGGACAGGAGTGTGCGTGCCTAACAGGTTTGAGCCCAATTGCTTACAACCTGGAAGGACTGTGTGGAATGTCTATCGTGCGAATTCTTTCCTAGGGAGGATCGACAGCACTCAGTGGTAATGCTTTAGTGGACGGATCATCCCCCTAGTGGATGAGCTAGCTTGAGTGGACGTTCACCAAGCTGCGATCTGGGAAAGCGTCTGGAATGTATGGGTTTACGGGGAAATTTCTAAAAGTGTCTGGATGTCCATTCCAGACTACTTATATGAATTATTTGGCAAGTGAGTGTGATCCTAAATTCACCCGATAGGGTCTGAAGCAATCCGCGGTCCTTTCGGTGCATAAGCCTCGTTCCAGTTCTTGTAAAAGTTCTGGATTGAATGCTGGTGGAACGCCTGCAGGAGAATGTGGGGACAGATATCTGACAGGCAGTTTGGCTTTCGTGAAGGGAGGTGTATGGAGGACGCTTGAAGGAGCTTTCAGGACTCTGTGAGATCCAGCAATTCCAAGTTCGTCCTCAGTGTGTTTGTGGATTTTAAGGGGGCTTTTGATTACATTAGTTGGGCTAGTGTGATTCGGAGATTGAACGAGTGTGGGTGCCGGGACGTAGCTCATTGAAAGACTAACTTCTCGGGACGAAATGCATGTGGCTTAGGTTCTTATCCCAAGCACATGGGATTAAGACAACGTGGCAGTATATAAAGTATAGCTTCCCCAAATTAATTGTGTTGTATGCTTTTCTATGTTTTTAAATAAACAACTCAAAGAATCCAATAGGGAAGCAGAACCTAGCAGTAACTCTTCTAAAAATGGTCCGAAATGGACATAAACAGTTCTGCCATCTCAAAAAAAAAAGAAATTTGCTATTTAGCAAATAAAGAATAAAGAAAATTTAAGAATAAAGAAAAATAAAAGAAAACAAAAAGAAAATTAGAATTGACCAGCAAAGTTTAATTTGAAAGTTCACCTTACTTCGACCATTTCGGACGCGCAAACCATTTGTGGCAACAATGGACGCAACTACAAATACTGACGAAGGCATTGCCAAAGATCATCAAATGGTGTTAGACGACAGCCGAATGAAAATGAGAGAGATAGCAGGGGTTATTTGTAGAAAAACGGTCACATTTGCAGAATGTTCGCTTTAACCATGCGCCATACTTACGAGCTCTGGCCCGAACCACTTATTTTTGTTTGGTCATCTTAAAACTGCGCTCAGAGGACGAAGATTTTCATGAAATGAGAAGGCAATATCTTTAGTGATCAATTGTTCTGATGAGAAAAACGCCGAGTACAAATAACGTCAGCGCGTCCCAGGAGCATTGGGAATGGCAGTAAACTTTAAGTCAATTACAACTTCATACCTCCATGGTCCTCTCACTTTGGAGGACTTTGGGAAAGCACAAAGCCGCTAAGCAGCTATTAATTTGATGTTTCAGCGGGGTAACGCTTAAAAAAGCGTAAACGCAATATGAATAGCTAGCCACAGCCATTGAGACACAGAGACGTGTTGGAACAAGGTACCAAGGTCAGGAGTATGCTTCCACCAAAATTATTAATATTATGTCTTGAAAATTTTTCCCTTTTGTTCAAGAGTGCACTAGAAATTTTCTCCCTTATATAAATTGATGGGGTTTTGAATTGGGGATTGGGATCCATGTCCGGCTTTGACTGGCCATTATCGGCAAAGTCGTTCTCCGCCAAAAGAGCGTCAAGTCTCTGCGTCTCCAGAGCGTCAACATGTTTATTTTTTTTTTTGGAAAATTGAAATTATTGTTTTTGTACTATTTCTTGGTGGTCTAGTGTTAACAGATATGATGCCAATGTTGTTGTTGAGGGCTAACACTGGAGAGCGGGAGCGATGTGCTTGCTCGGGGGTTTGAGGTGTTTTTGCTTCAATTTTTATTACCTGTTTGAACAGGCGCGGAAGCAAGAACGAGCTATCTCCAGTTGCACTGAGAGAACGATCGATAATCTGTTATTGATTTTATGGAAAAGAAAGCAAAATATGTGTTTGATCGTTGGCTTCCACTCTCTCATCCAAGTGTTGTCTCAATGTTTGTGTTGAAGAAAATGAAGAGTCAATAAATAACAATTCAAAGGCGTTCTTTTTTGTCAAGCTGAGAAATATCCTTTGGTGCGAGGACGTAATTCTTTACTATCCAGACTGAAAAGAATAAAATAAAGGTGTTTTTAACATTACCCGTCTAGAGGCACTAGGTCTTGGGCACTAGAGGAATATATTTGGTAGAGCATTTAATCGGTTTTGCAACAAACCCAAGTATACTTCTGCTTCTTTTTACATATTTATTTCTATATATATTTGCAGTTAATTTTCTGCAATTATCTATTTCTAATTAACTATTAAAAATTGAGCTCTTCGGTAGCTCTATCCCCTTCACTAACTTTTGCCTCTATTTACTTTTCATTACCCGTGTATTGATACAGTGTTTGAAGGCTAATTTGTATTGGAAATTTATTTTCCTTTAAAAAAAATAATAATATTGAAATATCAAATTGTCTGCTCATATTGTGCAATAAGCCGTTTCCTTCGTCCCAGGCCAGCATATATTGATTGTTTGACAATTTGTAACATAGCAAATATGCCGACCTTACTGCAACTGTCTCTGATGCCATTTTCCGCTTCAGGATGATATGCGATCCTTTATGCGGCAGACCAAGTGTGGGTTTAAAGAATTAATCGTTGGTTTTAAAAAAAATTGTAATATAAATAAAAAAATTCTAAAGTTTAATCAATCTTACCTATCAGAATTGTAGTCTAGGGGGCTTACGAAGTAAGGAGGAGGAGTCTTAATCTCAATTGACTCCAATTTCGCTTTTGAAGAGATAAAGTTATCAGAGTTTGGTGATTTCGAATATATCTGCGCTAAAGTTATAATGAGCGCTCAATCGTAATTTATTATCTGTTCTTGCATTCCATCTTCCGAATTTCCTTCGTAAGAGGGTTCCTATATATATTTCTGGCCTAGGCCATACTAAGCGTTGCCTGGCGCCATCTGATGTTTTCATTGGGATGTTTGACATGTTTTAGCAGAAACGTGCTCAGAATGTTTTGACGTACGGCTATAATTTGTGTTGTTTACAGTTACTTGAAAAAATCAATTTGGCAGAAAATGGAATTAACTCGTATAAATTTCCGCTGCAATCATTTTTTACGGCTTTCGACGTGAATGAACATGACAAGAGTGCATTGATGAACTTAAATCTTTGTGTGGTGATGGAGCATCATCTTATAGCACTGTGGAAAACTGATATAATGAATTCAATCGGGGCTCGCTCGAAGACGAAGGTCGTGAAGGTCGTCCAAAAACAGTCGTTGTTCCAGAGTACATTGACAAGATCGTCATCTGACATACCGTGAGATAGAGGCATCCTTGGGCATTTCTTCCACCAGCATACATTCGATATTGCACTTAGCCGTAAAACAAATGTTTTCTCGTTGGATTTACAATCGCTCAAAAAAAAATCGCGCAAACAAAACAGCAATCGACCGTGTGGGTCTTCGAAGACGAGCCAAATCCAACGAAATTTGTTCGTGGAAGAAGCACTTCGAAGCAAATGGTGGCCTGTTTCTTCGGTAAAGCAGGTCATGTGGCGAATGTTCCGCTTGAGCAACGTAGGATGGTCAATTCTGAGTGGTACACCACAATTTGTTTGCCTGAAATCTTCGGAGAAATTCGAAAATCGAACAAGAGAAAACGGATCATTCTGCACCATGACTAAGCGAGCTCTCACACATCAGCTCAAACCAGCGCCTTTTTGACCGGCCAAAATGTCAAATTGATCATTCGCCATACAGCCCTGACTTGGTACCCAATGACTTCTTCTTATTCCGGCAAATCAAGAGAAAAATGCGTGGTCAACGATTTTCGACGCCAAAAGATGCTGTTGAAGCGTTCAAAATCCATGTTTTGGAGGTGTCTCAATCGGAGTGGACAAAGTGCTTCGACAATTCCTTTGAAAAACAATGCTTTGAAAAACAATAAAACCATTTTTAATCATAAATATTCGCATTTTTATTATTAGGCCAGAAATATATATAGCAACTCTCGTACTGGCAACATTTGTCTGACCTGCTGGTAATTCTAGATGACTTTAATTTACCATAACTCACTTTGTCAAATATCAAACTCATCTTTACCCATCATGATAACCCGGAGATCATGTTTTGAATGTCCCTTGGTCAAATCAACAATACAATCCCAATAAAATCCCAATCACAATAAAATCCCAAGTATAACAATAAAATATAATCAACAAAGCCTCTTAGATTATAGAAATATTATTAATTTGTGGCAAAGCCATTGAATGCATTTCACCTTTTTCTGGCTACAAACCATAATAATAGAATAACCATTTTCTTGTTAACGTAATATCGGAAAAATGCTTACCATTTAAATCCGATTTATTTTTTCTCAAATCATCTACGCTAATCATTTTTGTACGTAAGTAACTATAAAAAAGTGCTTAAAAAATGCACACACATATGTAAACATTGAAACTTTATCACGTCCATTTTGTTGTTTTTTAATTTTTATGTTTATAATTTTTTTGTTTTGTTCTTACATAATGTTATTTTTTGTACCCGCAAATCTAGTTCCATATGGTTTAGTTGCACAAAAATAAGAAAAAATTAATTGTTTATGGAAATATAAGCTTAAAGCAAAATATTATAATATTGTTTCGTAGATAGGCAATACTGATTTATTTACGCGCATGCTCCTAAACTTTATTGTTGGCATGTTATGCGAATATACCGCTAATACCAATAAATATAATCGAAATCGGGTTTAACCATACAGACTTCTTGTTTAAACTTCTTTGTTTTAGTTGTCAAGATTTCTCGCGAACTACTCAACCGATCTTAATGAAATTTTACACAGGTCTTCGAGATATCATTTACAAGGAATTGAACGAAGGATTTTTTTTGTTAATTATAACTATTAAAAACAAAATCGATAAATTTTCATTGAAATTTGAATTTTTTATAAAAACGCCTGTCAAAAATACAACTTTTATTTGTTTCCCCTTCGTTCAATACCTAGTTTTTTGTCTTTACTAAAACATGTATTTTTTTTTATTTCTGATGATTCTGAAAAAAGTTCTGCTGACAACGCCTGTGATATTTTTGTTCTTAAATTTCACAAAATGTTTATTATAATATGTATCTTTTAAATAATAAAAAGTTTTATGAAAATATTTCTGTTTTTATATGCAAAAAAATTATTGGAAAAAATACGTTTTTTCCCCGAGGTCACCCATGTAACTCCTTAAAAAACCAAGGGTGTCGTATTGCTTTACTGCTACCATAAAATTTTTACACACGTTTTAGAGACATTCTTCAGCTCAAGGTAAAAATACAACAATTTACAACAGAAAAAAAAACATATTTTGGGACCTTATGTGAGACTCTAGAAGATAACTTTTATATTTTAAATCTAAAAATAACTCATATTTTATTTTAAATAAATTTTTAGACGAAAAAAGTATTCAATATATGTAATTCCAAAAAAGTAAATCTCAGAAAAAAATATTTTTCACTCTTGGTAACTGTTTGTATTGAAGGAGCTAAAAAGTCAGTTGCGTCACGTAAATCTCTAACTTTAGTGCAACGAATATTATGTTTACAGTTTTAGTATTTTTTGGTTAAATGTTTGGTAAAAATGTATTTTCATCACTTGGCTACATTCTGCTGATGAATTAGGTTATTTGCTTTAAACGGAAATAAATTTAAGTAACTTGGATTTTTTGAAGTCGAAAAGAGCATGAGTGTTAACGATGAAAAAGCAGTGGACAGCGATGAAGATTATTGTATTGAGGGCGACTGTGATGCCAAAAGTAGCGAAAATAGCGACACCAGCTCTGACGAATCGGATGGATCAGAGGTGAAAGAAAAAAAAAATATTTCTTCGTTTATACATCAAGATGGAGAGGGTAGCAGCCCCACGTCTCGGAAGACCAGACAGGCGAAAGGCTCGAAACAAAAATTTAAAAACGATAAAGATGAACTTCACTCAGATGAAGAGGCTGATAAATCCAGATCTAATGCGCTTTGGGCCGATTTTCTTAATGACGTTGGGTCTACAACAGAAACCCAACAGAGAAACCCAACGGTAATCCAGAAAAAAATACCTGTAGAAACACGGTCGAGCGGACTACAAAAAAATGTGAACATGACTGAGGAGGGGCTGTCTAGTAAAAAGAATATAGAGAAAAGAGCAGTTAAACGACCCACAGGACTGGGTGGTGTCGGTTCTTTCATAAATATATTGGGTAAAAAGAAGAAAATGTCTGTGTTGGAAAAGTCGCAAATGGATTGGAATACGTTTAAAAGCGACGAAGGCATAGATGAAGAGTTACGTACACACAATAAGGGCAAGGAAGGGTAGGTTGATTTAAACTAAATTTTTTAACAATTATATTTAATAATTAAATTGTCGCTTTAGATATTTGGACCGCCAAGACTTTTTACAAAGGACAGATATGCGTCAGTTTGAAATTGAGAAGAGCTTGCGACAATCACGTCGGAAAAAATAATCATCTCTTAAAGACGAATTTATTTTCATCCATTTTGCTTAAGATAATATTTTATAGAATAATATAACTATAAATAAGCTAAGGATTAATATAAATTACAAATATTTATTCAGGGTCGATGGGAGAAAATCCATTTATGATACCGCAAACCAAAAAGGAGCTTTCGGTTTAATCCGACGTCTTCTGAATTCCGGACCCTGGTGAAAACGCCCTGGCAATTGTGTACTAGCATTGATTTGTCATATCCTTGCAGAGATCGGAAATGTCATACTTCGTGGTCAAAATGTATATAAAAAATTAGTTTCATTCTGAATTTCTTTAAAGGATCGGCCAACTATATCAGATAATTGCGATATATTTAAAGCTTACAGACTCAAAAATTACCCACATTTTTTACACGTGTGTAATGCCTCAAATTAGGTTTTTATGCTTATGTTTATGTTATGTACATTTGATTAGTCTCTCCTATTATTCAAATAACAACCCATATTTGGTACATTTTTTTTGGCCTGCAAATTAAGACTCGTTCGTATATCTAAACCCATCTTTTACAAAATGGATGTAAAAGATTGAATTTTGTTCATCTTTGGCTTCAACATATTCTTTTTTTTCCCAAGGGGTTTTGGGGAATCCAGTTCCCCTTTTTAAGATTCAACGTTTTTGACTTGGATACTTAGCGAAGCTTGGAGGAGATGAAGCTCTGGTGGCGGTGTTCATCCTCGGTGAGTAAACGGTTGCACAGACTATGTTTTTTCACTGCAAAGGAAATATTTCTCTTTAGCCAAGATCCTTTTAGGAATTAAAAAGGAGACTCACCATGAGGCGCTCCTCCTCCTCCTGTCGTAAAAGCTTTGGACAGCGGTGGAAGGAGAGTAAAAAAGATTAAGTTTGAATTGTTTGTCTCTAATTTTGTAAGATTAAGTTCAGTTAACCTAGTAAGATTACTTTTCAATTATTCAATTACTTTTCAATTTCAATTATTTTAAGCCCCATAATATTGAATTGAACAATTGAATTGAATTCAATTTCGAATTTTCCACTCTTCATCATTTTGCAACATATTAAGGGACAAAAAAATGTCATAATTTTGCAACACATTAATGAACAAAACCGTTTTAAAAAAATTTATTTTTAAAAAGAAAACAGACATTTCTCCATTTTTCCGGGGCTCATTTCCAAGGCTGAGGTCCCAAGTTGTTCATACTAAATTGGTATATCATTCATTTAGATCGGTTGCCTACAGAAAATTTTTAATTCTTCGGCTATATATAGTTTCCTCGCGCACGCCTAGGCATGCAAGTCGTCACCTCTGGTCCAACTATACAACTTTTTAACATTTTTGGTAAATTCTCCCACAGATGGATAAAGATATTTTTTTTCATTCATGTTGTGTTTTGTTCAGCCAAAACAATTTCGAACATTTTCAATAAACCGGCTCCAAAGTTAATTTGAGTGGAACCACAAAAATTTGTTCACACTGAAATAAACTGTTTTGCTTGTCAAACCTGTTTTTCGACTTGAGTTCCAGGGCTTTGAATTCAAAGTTATCGATGTGATGTCGATATGAAACACGGAGTGCCAGACTGTTTTTATATGAAAGTTTGGAATAAATTTGATTTAAATAAAATTATTAATAAACTCTTTTTTAAAAAATATCAATATGCGTACCGATTCAGATTTCAGCAGTCTGACAGATTGTTACGATAGTAGATTCAGATTAGCTGGCTGCTTGCAGTCAACTGCCCTACAATCGAAGAGTTTTGAATTTAAAAACGAAAAAAATTACATTAGACGAAGGAAAAATTGGCATCACTGGCTGAAACCGCAGTCTTCGTTTCAAGAGGTGGGGAAGAGCAACGAATATTAGAAAAAATATAAGTACAATTATAAGTATAACTATGTAAAGTATTTTGGAGATTTGTAAGTATTTGTTTGTTATTTACATTAGTGTTGGACGTCCGAGCGATTATTTAAACGTAACAGAAACAATCGAAAGCGGGTGCATACAACTTACAATTCGTTAAACAGCGCCAAGCGAACCAATCGTTAAACCGTGGAGAAACTTCGTCTATGCATCGTTTAAGCTTCAAAGAAAAGTGAAAAGTCGTGTTTTTTGGAGTCTCGCGGAAAGTTAAAATTTTGTTGAAGAAAATTGTTGCCAACTTAAATAATATTCTAGATTCCATAGTAAAAAAAATTCTGCAATCTTAATTTTCCGGACGAAAAAATAATGACATCTTAATTCTTTGGTGAAAAAAATTTTGTCAATTAAAAAAAAAAAAATTTCCCACTCGGAGGGGGAAATTTAATCGTGTTTTGAATAAAAATGACTCGGTTTTAATTTCCCCAATCCAAAATATAATATTAAATAATACGTCTGCATAGGTGAAAGTGTGTTAACGTCTTTGAATACAAAGAGCGAGTTGAATATATCACCTAAACAACTTTACTATAAAAAGCCTGCCTTAAAGCCAATCCAAGTCTATGCATATGCATAGAGGCCTTTAAGTTCAGTACTCGTACTACACTACAAAAGGTACTAGGTTTGGGTAAATCTTTAAATTTAAAAAATTTGTACACCTGATAACTCTCGATTGCTTACAAATTTGCCGTTTCAATATAAGGCGTGAGATAATTAAAAAAAAAAAACTTAAATTCATTTTACGATTGGAAACAAATTATATTGGAGCATAGATATTAAAATAAAAAAAATTGTTGAAGGAATATACAAATTGCTATAATACGACCTTTATTTTTATCTTATGAGTAAAAAGCTTGAAAATTAGTTTGAAAACAGAAACGCCCAACTTTCGGCAAGGTCAAATCAACGAAAAAATAATTACTACAGAGTAAACAAAAAAGCTTAAAAGGAAGCTGAAACAAAAGACTTAAGGTACGCACGCGTTCGCTCGTACAAATGGCATAATCTAATGTTAAAACGACTTAATGAAAAATGTATTGTATTCTTCTCACTAATTTTCGTCTACAATTTTACAAGTGCGGTTTTCTTTTTAAAATGTCAGGTAAAAAAGAATTTGTGTAATTTATGTATGTATGTATGTATTAATATATACGTTTAAAGTATTTAAGCTGATACTCTTGCCCAAGCTAATGTGTATTATACGTATTTTTCAGTAGTTAATTCACAAGTGACTGCTGTAATCTTTGTGCCGCGATCGTAATAATAATCGTAGTGTGCGATCATGTATTGCGTATTCCAGCCATACATATACATACATACGCACATATGTATGTATGTTCTTACATAAAAAAACAAACTAATTTCTTTGGCTCAAACTACAGTGGTGATTCGTAAATATACATATATATGTTCGATAATCGTCCTTTAGTGCTTATTTAAGATAGGAAAATCTTGCCGGTTTTGCCTCAATAGAGTAACTACCCTATAGGTTTCAACAGTATAAATACTGATAAAAAAAAAAGTACGGCTTAAATATTTTAAAATGGAGCTATACGGATCATAAAATGCTTTAAAATGGATCATAAAAATAGGTTTATTAATTTATTTATAAAAGGCTAAGTACATACATATACATATTAGGCATTTAATTTCAACACACTTTTAGGCGATTTTAACATGAAACAAATGGTTATACACGAACTAGATGGGTCGGTTGACTCACACCTTGATGCAAAAAGTCTGCTTTCACTTAAATTTATGAATATATGTATGTACATACATATGTACACAGGGTCAACTGTTCTTCAGACGAATCTGTGGTTTAGGTTAGATTGAGCACTGTTGCCCTCTCGCTTTGAGAAGTTTGCATGTCAAACCATCGTTAATGCATTTCGTCTAAGTAAAGACATAAAATTTGGTTTGTCTTAATTAGTTTTAAATGGGGAATTTATGTTGACGCATTAACAGTGATAGTTGAGAATAAGTTTCAAGCGTATTTAAACGTCGGCTCTGTCCAATGCTTGCCCTCCTTACGGCATTGGCTCAGCAAGTCGTTGCGTCGTTGCCTTTGGTGTGATATATGTATGTACATACTTACATATGTCCATATGTATCGTTTTCGAAAGCCGTATAGAGCATGCACTTTCATTTTCTTTTGGACGCATTGAACTTACATACACTTTTACATAATGCCGAAGTTACTAAACCAGCTTTTTCTAATGCGCATGCAACTACCATAACTAAGCTGCACAGGAGCATAGTCGTGTTCCTTTAAACAAAAGAAATAAATTATCTATCAGTTTCTATATACACAAAAGTAAAATAAGATTTTTCTGAAAGTTTAAGGGAGAAATAAAATGATCATATAAAAATATGCATCCAACATATAAAAAAAAACAGTATACAGTATGTATATATATAAAGTAGAAAATGAAGAATTTATATCAGAAAACGTAATAATTATAATTTTAAAAATACAAATTTAAAAAAAAAAATATTTTTCAGAAATATAAATTTGTATGTAGTTATTTATAATATAAAAAAAACCTATTGACGAGGTAAAATACCAGTGACGAACCTGCATGCGAAACCAAAAATATCTGATACAGTGGCGTCGCTAGCCTCGTTGGCGCTCGGGGCGAAAGACGCTTTTGCCGCCTTGTCATAGAACGATCGAAATTGGCATAACTTTGGTGGCATAACTTATGGTACAGATTCTATTTTGGTGAAAAAAATCTGATTTGTCGAATTTCATAAGGATCGGCCGACTATATCCTATAGGTGCCATATAACTGATTGATCCGAAATGCTATAACTTCGTTGTTTTTCAAGTTAGAAGGATAGGAGTTTCAATGTTTCAGATTTCTCTTTGGGCAAAATATTTCGATATGCCAATTTTCATAAGGATCGGCCGACTATATACGATCTGCTATATATCTAATAATATAAGATGAGTGTCGCCACCTAACGGACTGCGACTCAACTGCAAGGGTATATAAACTTCGGCTCCGCCCGAAGTTAGCTTTCCTTACTTGTTTAATTTAAGTTCGTACACATACATTTCAAAAATGATATGTACTAGAAACAAGTATGGTCATCGCCATTACACGGCCTACATAATTCAATATATGGTAAAATTTGATCAATTTTTTCTATTAGGTGTACCGAGGAAACTGTTGGTGATAGAACCTATGTTTGTTCTTAACTTTGGTTAATGGGAGCCTAAAGGTAATGGAGCAGGTAAAATTATGCGTGGAGGAAAAAAAAAAGTTGGAAATCGTCGGCCTGTGTAATAGAGCCTGAAAGTAGATGACAGAACGTGAAAATTTATGTAGCTCAACGTCGTTTGGTCGTTGTTATTTTGTCAAACCTACTTTCTTGGATAGTTATCTTGGATTTTTTTCCTGTTGGCCTGTGTAGTTAAATCTCAAATACTTTTCTTTTATTAGAAATTTCGTTGTTCTTACCAAAAGCGTCGAATTAATGTATCAGTGTGGACGTAACTTTCATGATTCCTAAAACTTCGCGGAGACTAAAGGAAACTTTCTCCTTAAAAAATGTGGCATTTCGGATTTCACTTAAAAACGAATTTAAAAGCACATACGAAATATTGCTGACATGCTCGTTTGACTCGTGCTTATTCCCACCTTCCTTTATAGTATTAAGTGATCAGAGTACGCAACGGTGATATCTGTTCATTATGCGTGATGGCTATAAACATGCTAACGAGAATATAAAAATAAATTCGACATTAACACATTTTTTGTTACAAATTTTTTTTGGGAAATACGTACTCATATATTATATTTCTTCCCATAGGTAGTATGGGATATTTTCTACTAAGTTAATACATATGTAAACAAGAAAGGAAAGCTTACTTCGAAGCGGAGCGGAGCCGAAGTTGATATACCCTTGCAGTCACGTAGCAATCACGTTATATTCTTACATATATATCGGATATATATATATATATCGTATATAGTTGCCGATCCATTCAATCAATTTTCTAATAAAAATGTTGGAATCAGCCCTTTAAGCATCTTTAAAAATAGCAAGGTTGTGCCATTTCCGATCGTTCTGTTATATGGCAGGTATAGGATATAGTCGGCCGATCCTTATGAAATTTGGCACTTCGAATTACTTTGCTCAAAATGGAATCTGTACCATCTTTCTATCTTAAAAAAATCAATCAGTTATACGGCAGCTGTAGGATCTGTCTATATGCTGCTATAAACAGACGGACAGACGGACATGCTCATATCGACTCAAGAGGTGATCATGATCATCATCATGATATTTTATAGGGTCGGAGGTATCTCCTTCACTGCGTTGCGCACTTTTGACGAAAATTATAATACCCTCTGCAATGGTATTAAAACTCGCCTCGTATAATTTTTAAAAGTTAATTATTATTTTTAAAAATATAATATGATTTTAATTTTCGTCGGATCAATAAAACCTTTTTTGCGATAATTGGTATGATTAAGCCTTGTAAAAGAATAATTGAATTGATTAAAAAATGTAAAAGCCTAAACCTTCCGAATTATAAGAACGGAATAGATTTCTCATGTCTTAAGTAGGAAGTTTGGAGACATGTTTTTTCTAGAACTATTATTTATTTTGATTTTGTTTTTTACAATTTTTCGCAGATTCTAACAAATTATTATATGTTAAAAAATTAACGATTTATCGATGTAATTATATATAGTAATTATAGTATAGGATACCTCGCTATAAAGTGTTTAAAATTTTCAATTTTTGCATAAAAAGGTATAGTTTTTTATACCTTAATGAACTATTAACTTAGGTTACGGATACGTCACTATATTTTTCAAATTAGCCTTAGTTTGAAATTCTGAACATATAACTAGCGGCAAGTTCTTCGGAAACGACAAGTAAAACTAATTGTATTAGTAAAGCTTTGTAGGTATATAAAGGGCATTTATTTTGTAAGTCTCTCACGGACCTACACTAAAAGCAAGGTCACTTTAACTTTACTGCTCACTGACTTTTCACTGACACTGTGCGTATATTTAAAATTCTTTAGTTAGTGACAAACAAAATAATTATAAATACATTATTTCATTTCGGGTCGCAAACTAAACGGTCCATTAAACGGCTTAAATACCTCGCGCATGGAGTTTAAAAATAAAACAAAATAAATAAATTCGTGAGGCTGCTCGTAGATGTGTTCCAATTACTGATCTGAAGTAGAAGAAAGAGGTTTATAAATTGTTATACAGCTATATTTGGTGTTTAACGAAGCTAATGTACTAAATAGTATTTAAAACGTTTTTGCAGCATCATGCATCGAATAGTAGTATTTATACTAATTATCTGTACCTGCTATGCACTAGCAGCGGACATATTAATGGCCACGCAAGGTTTGTATTTAAACAAGTAAAAAAAGAGGAAATTTAGGTGCATTCTATGTTTTCAGGTGGAACAAAGTCACACAAAATACCATTTTGGGAGCTGGCTAAAGGACTTATATCTAGGTTCGTATGACCAAATATTATAGATTTAGAAATTTAGGTATTTCATTTAGGTATTTCATACCTAATTTTCATTTAGGTACAATTAGAAAAAACTAGACCAATTTTTTTTTTACTTGTTATTAGTTTTTTTTTTAAAGTTTTTTTTTTTCACTTATTGTACCCTCTCAGATGGTAATACAAATTTTGTCAAAACTGCAAACTTTTTGGATGAAAATCATATTAAATTGATAATGCAATTCTCATAAGACCAATTATATCTGATATATATCCACTCTGATATATCCTTAAATATAATCTGTCATTGCAACTGTAGTGACCCGAAGATAGCTTCCCTTTCTTGTAGGACGAGGAAAATATAAATCATAAAAGATTAAAAATAATTATATAAAATTGCAGATATCAACATTTTATAGTTATTTCGAAATTACGTTAACTAGTTGATGAATTATTTTATTTGGTACATTTTCAATGTAAATTTTTCATGAAAAAAAAGTTTTTATTTACGTAATAAAGTCTCTTTGTTCGGTTATTATGGAGCTGGTGAAATTATTCTTTAATTTTTATTTCATATTTTTTCATTTAAGTTTTTTTGCTATTGCAGAGGTCACAACATTACTTTTCTAAACGGATTTCCAGCAGATTTTCATGTTGAAGGACTCCACGAGGTGACACCTGCTGGTCTCGTTGAATATATACAGAATTACACGAATTGGGACTTATTGGGTTCACGAATGGCTGGTGAGATGCCAATAAAACCTTGGGATGGACTACGATATGCCTTTGAAGTAAGTTTACTGTCATGCTTACGTTAAGCTTACGTTAGGATAGCCTCCACTGTGGAAAAATAATTTTTACAAAAGAAATATCAAATTTAATTGTATACCCTTGCAGAGGGTATTATAATTTTGCTCAAAAGTTTGCAACATAGTAAAGGAGACATCTCCGACCCTTTAAGGTATCGCAGCGGACAGCAGTCCGCGCGTGAGGGCGGACTCTATATAACAGAGGAATTAAAAATGATCTGTGAGCGTGCGGTCTGAATGAGTGATATACTAATTTTATCAAAACATTTGCCAAAATCCAAACGGCTTGAGAGAAATTTTATGTGAATATAGAACACTTTTGATTCCCCAAATTGGAGATAGTGGCGACATTGGTGTCACCAGACAAAATATTTTAATTCATTATAACATATATTATTAGAAATGTTTTTATTCCGCACGTGGAACAATAAAAATAAAAAATATAAACACGTGCCGAGTAGAATATGTTTGATGGCTAATTTTTTATACATATATTAAATTTTTTTATCACCAAAATTGATAGTGGATATTTTGGGCGTGCCGAGTTTGCCACCATTATTTTACCTCGTGAAGATTTTTTAATTGATAGATATTCTTTATTAGGATCACCTCCTAGGTCAATATACATATGTATGTCCATCTGTCTGTGGGTCGGTCTGCCTGTTTCTACGAACTAGTCTCTCCGTTTAAAAGCTAACAACATAGGGCCAAATTTCATAAGGTTTGGTCAACTATATCTTATAGCTGGCATGCAACTGAATGATCGGAAATGGCAAAACCTTGCTATTTTTAAAGACGCGATATCCTCTACCTTACTGCAAGGGTATATCAGGAAGAACTCTTCAGCATAATGAAGATTCTAAATCTTAGCTCTTAAAATCAAACAATTTTTGTTATTTATTAGTTACTCAGATTTGGAAATCAGCCAAGGGTTTGCAAAATCGTTTTAAACGTATTCGTTAATAATGTTTATAATTCGCACTCGTCAATTCTTAGAACCTATGGTTCTACCTATAAAACCTTTAAAAAAGTTTTTTTTTTAAATTTGTATGCCAAACTTTTCTATAGCTAATTTATAAATTTCAACCAAATCGGACCATTTTTAGAGAAGCTATAGACTTTTCATTTTGCTTCCCGACTAAATTGTTTGTTATTCCAAAACATACAAAAGTATGCAACAAACAATTTTTTTGATAATACATACTTTAAATGGTTAGTTAAATTTTTGGAGAAAAATATGAGTACCGGGTATCAGGTTTGGGATAGTAAAGGTAGAGACTTTCTATGGATTTTATTTTGGGCCAACACATCCGATCGACCAAATTTCATCGGACGACTATATTCTGTAGGTACCGATCGGAAATGGCATAATAAAACGATCAGAAACTACATATCTTTCGTATTAAAAAAAAGTTTGTGATTTGGCTAAACACATTAAACCTGTGTCACCGCTGAAATTTTTAAGCGTAATTACTTTCAGCTGAATCGAATTTAATCGAAATCAACTAAATTTCGTTTACTTTCACCAAAATTACTCCCAACTAATAGATTTTTTGCAAATGTTTGCACACTCACGCACACTAAGTTTCGTTACCTACGTGAACTGCCGTCCACAGTTATGTCTGCTTATGCCTGACCGTCAGTCCTTCTGTTCGTATGAAAGCGTGAAGGAATGGATCTATAAGATGTTGTACAATAAGTCTTATAATAGACATGCAGATCAAATCTAAAACACAAGACAAAACAAGACAATAAGAAACAAGTCAGAAAAGCTACATATCTTCGGGGGGAGCTGAAGTTAATATGCCTTTGCAGTTAAGTAGCCCCTTATATTATTAGATATACCTCCAATCGTATATAGTTGTCCGATCCTTAGGAGAATTTCACTATCAAATCAATTTTCTAATAAAAATGATGGAATAAGCCCCAAGTGTCTTTAAAAAAATCAAGGTTGTATCATTTCCGATCGTTCAGTTATATGATAGTTTCGTAAATTTGGGCTATGCCTAAGAAGGTCCCGCGCGAAAAAGTTTTGAAATTTTAATTGTTCCGTGCCGCTTTAAAGTTCAATTTTGATCGGTTTCGTATTTTTCTCTCAGCCCATTTGTCCACAAAGTGTTACCGATAACCAATTCGTTATAATTTCAAGTGAGGGTGGGAGAGGGCGTGGCAAAATTTTTACCCAAACTTCATCTGCGTGGGTACTATACGCGTCGAAGTGCCAAGTCTTATAGGTCGTCCATCCGCGCGTCCTAAAATACTGCAAGGCAATATGGGAACCATAAATGCGTATTCATATTTCATCTAAAAATCGGCTGATTTAGCAGGAACTATAGAAATAGTTTGACATCAAAACTTTTTTTTAATCATATAAAAAAACCTCTTGACGAGGTACTTTAGGTGACGAACCTGCATGCGAAACCCAAAATATCTGATATCAATTTTAGTGACGAAAATATGCTATATAGGAGTACAAAATTGCATATAAAAAATATTCTTGTTCGGCACGTGACTGAATTTTTTTTTTGTTTTTCTTGCACGTGCCGAACAAGAATATTTTTTACTAAAATTGATTCACTAAAATTGATATCAGATATTTTGGGTTTCGCATGCAGGTTCGTCAACGGTACTTTACCTCGTCAAGAGGTTTTTTATAAGATGTCAGTTGTTTTTTTGTATATATTGATCTTCGATTATTTAAAATAGAACCACTAACCATACAACATATAGACTTCTTATTTCATACAACGAAAATGGACGCAAAAATTTCTTGCGACAGGCCCCCGGAGGCCCCAGAGAGAATCTTACTCTCATTCTTACGCTCATTTTTACGCTCATAATCTCATTTAACTTTTTTGGTTGATAAGTCGCAGAGAGGCGCATCATCAAGAAGGTTCTTCCGCGGTTGAACCGATCTTTATATGTATGCGTGCTCACACATTCACACACACGTTTTCATGTGTGTGCGTTCGACTTCGTTTTGAAGCCAGCAAAAATTTTTGATTTTTGTAACTTTTCAGGCATGCTACCCTAAAAAAATGGGAGTATTCATTATTATTTAACTATGAAAAAATTGTATTATATATTTTAATATTTCATACTTTTTATACATATAATATTTAGGAATACGATTAGATTGCAGCTGTAAAATGCTTTAAATATATATAATCATTGTACTAAGATAGGAACAGGGTATCTCTCAGTCGCTTTGACTTAAAACACAAATTGTACTGTTGTTATTTTCAAACGGATGGTTTTTGTTACCCTACTGATGCCCACAGAAACAAAAAATCAGCTGTTTTTGTTTATTCTCCACAAAAATCATCCATCAGAAGGGAAATCCACCATCCGCTGGCAGAACTACAACAACTTAAAAGCAATCGACTGAAATATACCCTGTTTCTACCTTAATATATAGATTTTAATGCATTCGTTGACATATGCATATATATATGTGAAAAACATTTTACAGCTACCACTTAATCGTATTCAATAACAAATATAAAATATAGGTTGAAATATTCTCTGAAGTGCTCTGAAGTTTTACGTATTTTTAATTTACAAAGGTTTTGGAATTTGGTTAGTTTACAAATTTTAATTAAAAATTTGCCCAAAAATGTATTTAGAATCCAAAATTGTTTCGTAGTTATGGGAAACCAAATTGTTTTAACTAATTAACAGATCAGAGGCCTATCCTTATGAGAGTTTCGCTATATAATAAATTATAAAAAATCAAGAAAGGAAAGCTAACTTCGGGCGGAGCCGAAGTTTATATACCCTTGCAGTTGAGTCGCAGTCCGCTAGGTGGCGCCACGCATCTTATATTATTAGATATATAGCGGATTGTATATAGTTGGCCGATCCTTATGAAATTTGGCGTATCGAATTATTTAGCCAAAAGAGGAATCCATTGAAACTCCCATCCTTCTAACTTGAAAAACAACGTTAACTTGAAAAACAACGAAGTTATAGCATTTCGGATCAATCAGTTATATGGCACCTATAGGATATAGTCGGCAAATCCTTATGAAATTCGACAAATCAGATTTTTTTTACCAAAATAGAATCTGTACCATAAGTTATGCCACCAAAGTTATGCCAATTTCGATCGTTCTATGACAGCTATAGGATATAATCGGCGTGCGCGAGAAAACTCTATATATAGCCGAAGAATTACAAATTTTCTGTAGCCAACCGATGTAAATGAATTAAATACCAATCGAAAGGTATTGTTTTAATTTTTGTCCAAACATTTTTCAAAAGTTATTTGGTTTGGGAAAAATTAGGGAGAAAGTAAAAAAAATTAGAGTCACTAAATTGGGGCTGATGGAGACATTTTAGTCCATAATTTATATTCGCATTCTACTCTTAAATACGCGTCAATTGTTACCACATTCCGATCCGACATTTCTTTCAGAAGTTATTCAAGAAATTCGGTCTTTACAGCCTTTTTAAAGTGAAGGCAGTGTGTCTGTTTGGTTGTTTGTTTGCATTATTATACCCTTGCAGAGGGTATTATAATTTTGGTCAAAAGTGTGCAACGCAGTGAAGGAGACATCTCCGACCCTATAAAGTATATATATTCTTGATCAGGATCACCTCCTGAGTCGATATAAGCATGTCCGTCTGTCCGTCTGTCCGTCTGTCTGTTTCTACGCAAACTAGTCTCTCAGTTTTAAAGCTATCGAGTTGAAACTTTGCACACACCCTTCTTTCCTTTGCAGGCAGTATATAAGTCGAAACGGCCGGGATCGGTCGACTATATCCTATAGCTGCCATATAACTGATTGATCGGAAATGCCATAACTTTGGTGTTTTTTAAGTTGGAGGGTTGAGACTTTCCACACATGTTATATTTGACCGAAATATCTTGTGTACAAAATTTCATAAGGATCGGCCGACTATATCCTATAGCTGTCACAGAACGATCGAAATTGGCATAACTTTGTTTTTTTTTAAGTTAGAAAGATGGGATTTGGTACAGATTCTATTTTGGGAAAAACAATCTGATTTGTCGAATTTCATAAGGATCGGCCAACTATATCCTATAGCTGTCATATAACTGATTGATCGGAAATGCTATAACTTCGTTGTTTTTCAAGTTAGAAGGATGGGAGTTTCAATGGATTCCTCTTTTGGCAAAATAATTCGATATGCCAAATTTCATAAGGATCGGCCGACTATATACGATCCGCTATATATCTAATAATATAAGATGCGTGGCGCCACCTAGCGGACTGCAACTCAACTGCAAGGGTATATAAACTTCGGCTCCGCCCGAAGTTAGCTTTCCTTTCTTGTTTTTTTCTTGACAATCGTAAAAAAAATTGGAGATGTTTGTTACTATCATATGAGCAACTATTGTTCTTCAACTTTTTGAAATACCTTAAGCTTACGTTAAAAAAATAAAAAAACATTGTTTATTAAAATCTTCATTACTTTATAAACAAGAAAGATATTAAAACGTGCTTTACACCGTTGAAAAGGTTTTATAAATATCTAATTCACTTTCTTTAAGACCAAACGTCTTAATAGTAAACAAAAAAAAATTCACTGAAAAGAAATTTTTTTTTTTAGGAAAAAAAATATTTTTTAAAAATTGGCTCATTTGATATTATTTATATTGCACGCGGAGATAGCCCTGCAAGAACAACAAAAAACAAGAAAGGAAAGCTAACTTCGGGCGGAGCTGAAGTTGATATACCCTTGCAGTTGTGCCATTTCCGATCGTTCAGTTATATGGCGGCTATTGGATATAGTTAGCCGATCCCTATGAAATTTGGCAAATCAGATTATTTTACCCAATATGGAATCTGTACCTTTCTAACTTAAAAACAGCAAAGTTATGCCAATTCCGATTGTTCAGTTATATGGCTTCTAAAGGATATAGTCGGCCGATCCTTACGAAAATTGGAAATTAGATTATTTTGTCCAAAATATAATCTGTACCAAGTCCCATCTTTCTAACTTAAAAAACAACAAAGGTATGCCAGTTCCGATCGTACTATGACAGCTATAGG
Source organism: Drosophila ananassae (assembly GCF_017639315.1). NCBI lineage: Eukaryota > Metazoa > Arthropoda > Insecta > Diptera > Drosophilidae > Drosophila > Drosophila ananassae. The sequence continues at coordinate 19,503,141 of NC_057929.1, read as the reverse complement.
ATATAGTCGGCCGATCCTTATGAAATTTTGTACGTAAGATATTTTCAAATATAACATGTGTATAACCTCTAACTTAAATAACACTATAGTTATGGTATTTCCGATCAATCAGTTATATTGCAGCTATAGGATATAGTCGACCGATCCCGGCCGTTCCGACTTATGTACTACCTGCAAGAAAAAGAAGGATGTGTGCAAAGTTTCAACTCGATAGCTCTAAAACTGATAGACTAGTTTGCGTAGAAACCTACAGACAGACGGGCAGACAGACAGACGGACAGACAGACAGGCGGACAGACGGACATGCTTATATCGACTCAGGAGGTGATCCTGATCAAGAATATATGTATATAATATACTTTATAGGGTCGGAGATGTCTCCTTCAATGCGTTGCACACTTTTGACCAAAATTACCCTCTGCAAGGGTATAAAAATCAGGAACGTGCCGAATAAGAATATTTTTTATATGCAATTTTGTACACCTATATAGCATATTTTCGTCACTAAAATTGATATCAGATATTTTGGGTTTCGCACTTTACCTCGTCAAGAGGTTTTTTTATATTATTTAAAATAAACCTGCGCTTCAATCATAATTTTCGCTTCATTAAAAATCGTATAGTTATATCTTTTGTAGTCTCTGATCAAGAATATACGTACTTTATGGATTCGGAGTCACATACATTCATACGAATACAATATACCCTTGTACTCTACGTACTCTTGTATTCAAAATTTAATAAAACGACAAGAAACAAACGTAATTTGATTTTTATTTACAGTCGTGTGATGCTATGCTTGGAGATGCAGAGACTAAGGAGCTTGCGAACCGTAGTTTTGATATGGCCATATTAGATGGAGCTTTTCCAGAATGCCTTTTAGGTTTAGTGTATCAATACAAGATCCCATTCATGTACATAAACACAGTGGGGTTTTACACGGGCAGTCTCTCAGTTGCAGGAAATCCAGGAAGCTATGCCATAACCCCGAACTTTTATTCTCGGTTTACGGATACTATGAGCCTATACGAGAGAGCTATCAACACTGGAATGCAGGTTGGACAAAGTCTAATGCATATGGTAAAAAATCTTATTTGTCCGGATCTTACCAATTGTTAAAATATATTTTGGTTTAAAGTACGTTATGCGTCGAACACATCTGGTATTGCGGCACCACCTGGGCACCCATTTACCACATCCCTATGAAATTTCGCGAAATGTGAGCTTCATTCTTCAAAATGGACATGCTGTGGTATCCTATCCTAGAGCTTTCAATCCGAATGTGGCTGAAGTTGCATGTATTCATTGTAAACCACCTAAGAAGCTTCCCTGGGACTTGGAGGAATTTATTGGGGCGTCCGGGGCTTCTGGATTTATTTATGTTTCTATGGGATCGTCGGTAAAAGCAGCGAACATGCCGGAGACGCTTCGTCAAATGTTGGTAAAAACATTTTCTCGGTTGCCGTACCATATATTATGGAAGTATGAGGGCAGGGCCGCAGACATGCAGGATCTTACTTCAAATGTAAAGCTCTCAAGATGGCTACCACAGCAGGATATTCTTGGTCACCCAAAGCTTCGTGCATTTGTCACTCATGGAGGTCTGCTTAGCATGTTTGAAACTGTTTTCCATGGAGTGCCTGTTGTAACAATGCCAGTATTCTGTGACCATGATGTCAATTCAGCGAAAGCAGAGGTCGATGGTTATGCTGTAAAACTGGATCTTGAAACATTATCGGCGAACCAGCTTTATAAGTCCATTATGAAAGTGATTCATGATCCCCGTTATAGAAACGCAGCTCGATATAGGCAAAAGCTCTTGCTTGATCAGCGCTCAACCGCTCTAGAGACTGCAATTTATTGGACGGAATATGTCCTGCGTCACAAAGGAGCATTTCATTTACAGGCTCCTTCTCGAAATATGTCGTAAGTAAACATTTTTTCTCTTCTCTATAATGTAAATACACTCTTTTTATGTTTTAGTTGGTGGCAATACTATTTAATAGATGTAGTCGCGATGTATCTGCTGGCACTTTACAGTCTTATTCTATTACTTAAGCGCCTGGATTTTCGAACTGACAAGCTACGAAGCCTTCCTACATCTATGTCCTCTGCATCAGCAGAAGTAAAAAAAAAATTTAAAAAACCATAACGAAATTTGGTTTTGGAAATATTCTGGCAAATTTTAACATTTATGTATATGTTGATCTTAAAGGGGTTAGATGTGATTTTTACGTATTTGATAGAAAAAAATCGAATCCACCGTGGATTCTTTTTTTTAATATTAACACATAACAAGATAATTATGGGATAAAATTCAAATACGTAAACTTTTTACTGTTGTGACATAAAATAAGCAAACAGAAATTTTACCATGGATAATTGAAACCAAAGTATGCAAAACAAATTGTTAAATTAAATTTAATTACAATAAAGCATAACTTGTAAGTTTTATAAACCTAAAGATTTCTTTTTTTTATTTTCTTATCAAATTCGATTTTATCATAAATTACACAGGCCGACATAATCAATTTTGTTTTTTTCCTACACTCATAGAATTACTTGCTATATATTGGGCTCCCCTGAACATATATAATATATTAGGTTTCATCATTAACAGTTATCTCACACAGTTAAATAGAATAAAGTAGGACCCTATTGCATATAGGGTCGCGCCATTCCAAGTAGGCCATGAAAATTTTCTTATTTGAGAAAATAATTTCTTATTTATAGTTATTTTAAATTTTCTTATTTATTCAAGAAATCCCTTTTTTGGAGTAGGTACCTTCATGTTAAAAAAACTTTTTTAAATACAATGCAATAATATAAAGAAAATATGTAGTTATAAAAATAAATTTAGCCTCTCAAGAACATTACTCTAACGAATTATAACTTAATATTTTTAAATATTTTCCCCTTTTAAGTTAATGCTTAAACATTAAAATACCAAGCTGGACAATTTTCAAGGTCGGCTTTTGATCCCACCCATAAGATAGTTAATAGTTCTACGTAAACAAACAAGAAAAGAAAGCTAACTTGGGGCGGAGCCGAAGTTGATATACCCTTGCAATTAGTTAGCAGCCTATTTTATATATATTTATATATCGGATTGTATATAGTTGGCCTATCCTTATCAAAATTTCACCATCAAATCAATTTTCTAATAAAAATGTTGGAGCTTTTTTAAAAATAGCAAGGTTTAGTTACTTGGCAGTTATAGGATATAATTGGCCGATCCCTAAAAAAATTAAATTGAATGATATTAATTAAATATTATGAATTATAGATAAAATATGTTGGCCAAAACTAACATCAGTGGAATGTCCCAACCCTCTAACCTAAAAAAACACCAAAGTTATGGCATTTCCGATCAATCAGTTATATAACAGCTATTAGATATAGTAGATTGGATATATACTGCATGCAAATAAATGCGGGATGTGTGCAACGTTTTAAGTCGATAGCTTTAAAATTGAGAGACTAGATCGGTTTCGTTCTAGTATTAACGTCTTGGTATTCCGTTCCAAAATGGGTCGCGAAATGGCGAAAATATTCGCATTACGTTTTGATTAAACACTGGAATAATGTCAAAAAACATCACAAGCTTGATAACGTAATATATGTATGAACAATTCTTTGTATATTTTTATTATACCTGGTACTCGTTAAGTATGTTACAATAGCGTATTCTCAATAACGTATTAGTGTGAATGTGTGAATATAACAGGGAGAAGAAATAATCTTCAACTCCGTTCAAGTATATACATATATTCTTCATCAGCATAAAAAGCCGAGTCGATAGAGCCACGTCCGTATAAACGCGTTGATCTTAGAGACTATAACAGATAGAGCTATAAGATTTTGCACGAAAGCTTCTATGAATGAAGCGCAGGTCAAGTATCTTTCAAAATTTTTTTTTATATATCCATTTGTTGTGCAATATGCAATGCAGGTGAAAAAATTAAAAATATTTACAAAACATTACAATGATAATTACAATAAAAATATTCTGACATGTCCTATGTCTATAATTTTGGTTAAAAATGTGCAACGCAGTGAAGGAGACATCTCCGACCCATAGCCCCCATCCTTAGCAGCACGCAGTTTATAAGTCGGAACGGCCTGGGTCAGTCGACTATATCCTATAGCCGCCATATAACTGAACGATCGGAAATGGCAAAACCTTGCTATTTGTAAAGATGCTGTTTCCAACATTTTTATGTGGATTATGAAAATTGATTTAATAGTAAAATTCTCGTAAGGATCAGACCATTATATACGATGCGATATATCTAATAATATAAACTGCTATTTAACTGCAAGGGTTAACTTCTTTCTAGTTTTTTATATATATAGTATCTATGGTTTCTGTATCTGTATCTGTATCATTTAGTAATATGGTAGCTATAGGATATATAATAGGATAGTACGAATTAAAATTTAGAAAAGGTTTCGTTAATTTACTAATTTCATTTATTTTAAAAGTCAGTTTAAACAAGAAAGCTATCTTCGGGCGGAGCCGAAGTTGATTTACCCTTGCATTTAGGTCCGACTTATTATGTATATAATAATATAAGTATTATTCGGCACGCCCGAAGATAGCTTTCTTGTTTAAACTGACTTTTAAAATAAATGAAATTAGTAAATTAACGAAACCTTTTCTAAATTTTAATTCGTACTATCCTATTATATATCCTAATAGGATATATTATTATATCCTATTATTATATACTATATATTATTATATATAGAATTATATATCCTAATATAAGTATTATTATATATATATCGGACCGACAGTTTCACCGAAGGTTTCACCATCAAATTAGTTTCCTACAAAAAATGTTGGAAACAGGTCCAAGCATCTTTACAACTAGCAAGGTTGTGCCATTTCCGATCGTTCAGTTATATGGCGGCTATAGGATATAGTCGGCCGATCCTTATGAAATTTGGCAAATCAGATTATTTTGCACAAAATGGAATCTATACCAAGTCCAATCTTTCTACCTTATGGGGGCAGGATGGTTTCCGAGGCTGAAAAAAAAAAACAGATTTGGAGAGTATCTAGGAATTTTTTTGTTAAGAAATAATTATTACTTATCCCGTGACGGGCAGTCGGCCGGAGTCGCTTCAAAAAATTGTTATCTTACGGTGCGTAAAGTCTGGTCTTACAGTGTTATCGGAAATAAAAAATTGAATTGATTTACTTAAAATATTAGTTTCTTGTGCGGATGAACGAAGTCATATTGAAAAATATGCGATTTTTAATTTTTGGCGCGGTTGTAAAGTCGGAGGTACCATTTTAACATAAAAACCAGAAAGGAAAGCTAACTTCGGGCGGAGCCGAAGTGTATATACCCTTGCAGTTGAGTCACAGTTCGCTAGGTGGCGCCATGCATCTTATATTATTGGATATATAGAATATCGTATATAGTCGGCCGATCCTTATGAAATTTGGCAAATCAGATTATTTTGTCCGAAATAGAATCTGTACCAAGTCCCATCTTTCTAACTTAAAAAACACCAAAGTTATGCCAATTCCGATCGTTCAGTTATATGGCAGCAATAGGATATAGTCCGCCGATCCTTATGAAATTTGGCAAATCAAATTATTTTGTTCAATATAGAATCTGTACCAAGTCCCATCCTTCTAACTTAAAAAACACCAAAGTTATGGCATTTCCGATCAATCAGTTATATGGCAGCTATAGGATATAGTCGACCGATCCGGGCCGTTCCAACTTATATACTATCTGCAAGGAAAAGAAGGATGTGTGCAAAGTTTCAACTCGATAGCTTTAAAACTGAGAGACTAGTTTGCGTGGAAACAGACAGACAGACGGGCAGACAGACAGACGGACAGACGGACATGCTCATATCGACTCAGGAGGTGATCCTGATCAAGAATATATATACTTTATAGGGTCGGAGATGTCTCCTTAACTGCGTTGCACACTTTTGACCAATATTATAATAATACCCTCTGCAAGGGTATAAAAATAGAGTGTCTGAAACAGCGAAACCCATGTAACCAACTTTGTTTTTACGCCCCTGAAAAGGCGGTGATATGATTTTCAATACTGCTGAGATAGCAACATTATTTTCTTGGTGTTTTGGGGGTGTTATGAACATATATAGGGACGAGGATGATTCTACAATGCTTTAGAAACATGTGGCCGTAATAAATATATCCTGCAAGGTTAAAAAAAAAAAGTCACTAAAAAGATTTATTCCAAGTTGTATTACAAATGGCGGCTTATTCTAAATAATATTCGTTATATAGTGCTGAGCTCCTTAGTTTTAGTTACTTAAGTTCTGAACAATATGATCTTTTATTACGACGCTTAAAAATTATTTTGAGTAATTATATAACAGAAATGGGAGATACTAACAATATTTTAGGAACTCCGTCTGAAACTGGGCTGAAACTATTGAGCTTAAGGAGTATCCCTATACTCCTATAAAAACTAAAAAGATGAAGCTTGGTGGAAAATAATTTTTTTATTTGGCAATTTGTTAACTTTTGTCTCAAACTAAAATTTGTTGGGAAAGTTAAAATAGAAATACTCTTCATAAAATAATAAATTCAATCATTTTATGTTCATATGTTTGTTGTATGTTGTTGTCGTCTTCCCGCTCATTACGGCCAGCGGTTGGTTTGTCACATACATACATACATGTATGTACGTGTACGTACATAGACTGCCGTCCACAGTTCTAAGTCTTTACTCCATCCACTGGTAGACTCGTCCCATAGATACTTACAGTCGACAGATGTTTTCGCTAAATGAGGAATTTCATGCCTTAAACTCCTATTGTCTTCTGTACCCTGAAACCGTTTCCTCTTTATAAAATCCTAAGCCATTCAGATACATCTGTACATACATACATTTTGAACGTTTTTTCGTAGAAATAAATATCAAATTTCAAAATAAATCCACCTAATGTTTCTTTTTTTTTAATTTTTTTTCAAATGATTCTTAAAAAATTTCCAATACAAATATAAATATAACGATAATAATGCACTATATATAGAATATTTTCATGTAAATGATTGTAATATTTCAAATTTTTTTACAGAAGATAATGTCTGTATGGACATTAATGCAAAAGCAAATCCAATATTGTATCTTTCCTTCAAAATCTATTAAAAAAAATTTTAAAAAGACTGCAGACACAGATTTAAGAACATAATTGAGAAAAATTTATTCAACAGGAACATCAGTCTAATATTTTAAGAACGAATTGCCGTCCATTTTCTTATTTATATACTAGAGAGAGGTAAAGAATGAATGCCTTTTAGGGAAGAGAGTAGAAGAGCGAGCCAAAGGTTCTTATATGGCATCAAGGGTGAGTGTGCGAGGGTGTGCGTTTTTTCTTTACCGAGACACGCATAGTCGGAGCTAAATGCATCATCCGTTTTAAGTCAACACCATTATTCGAACTATGGTGGTGGTTGTACAGACGAACGATAGATTGGAACAGAAGTTGAAAAACCAGAATTCGATGAAGCCATAGATACGAAAACTACAAAAATACAAAACAGTTTTTGAAGATACGCACACTCGGAAGGTGACAGACGGAAATTTCAGAATAGCATTGAAATAGCGATATCAATGCTAAAGTGGCTTAAGCGGTTTTGCGGTTTATATAAAAATACATAAATATATCTACATGTGAAATAGTTGTGACGGTGCTCGTTGTCTATCTAACTACAAATTTTGATTATATAAATTTATTGTTCTTCACTACACCATGGATTTAAAGTCAATATCAAATATTGTGTTTGAAAACGGAACACTACTGGGATCAATGCCCGAATGTCAATCCAACAGGCATTGTGGAGCGTTTGTCATTCCTGAAATCGTAATAAGTTCCTGCCAAAGCAACAACAGCCTTCACAGAGTTCGCGAAGATAACAGAGTAAACATCAATTCAATTCATAGAAAACTTAGCACCTGCAGCGAGCAGAAAGTATGCACCGAACAGTGTATAGTAGGTTCTGGCACTGTAATTTCATCAAACGTGCTCAACGCAAGCCTGAGCTCAGGATCTGATTCTGTCTCTAAACACGAAAAATGTTCGGACGGGAGTACTATCACTGCCAAGGATACACGTTGCTCGGCGTCATCTGAAACTACCGTAATGGCCGCTCTGGAGATCGGATATCCTCCCCAATATAGTAACATCTACAGGGATCGTCGACAAAACCATGTGGATAGCACGGTATCTGTTAACACACCGGTGCAGCAAACGAGAAATATATCATCAGAAGAAGATCGTACAAATAGTATACAATATTTTCAGTACTGCCAACACCGACGTGGAATCGCGGAACAGAATCCACATCATGACCACAGGTAATCTAAATCAATTTAAATTTAAATTTATATTTATAAAAAATCTATTTGCAATTAAGAGAGCCGAAAAGTTGTTTTTCCAAGAACAATAATTATATAATATTTACATACATATATTTAAAATAATATTTAATAATCGTTTTTAATGATCAACTTTTTTAATAGATTTTTGGATATTTGTTCTATTAAAAAAATGCCTTCTCTCTTAATACTTTATTTAAATACCAACTATACTATAAAAAATAGCAAGAAAGCAAGACACTCCTGTTTAATGTACACTTTAAGGCCCATAAGGGCCTAGCATCTATTAGATACTACCACACCAGAAAAAGTCTATACTTTGCTAGAAGAGCACATACAGATTTGAAAAAGAATAATTTTACCTACCTGCTAAAAGGAATATCGATTCCTGCAGTAGAGTAGACCCTAGGTAGATAATAGTCATCGTGGCAAATATTAATCTCATTCCTTGGTATATTTTTAAATTTGCAGCAATATGATGAACGTAACTGTACCTTTATCCGGCAATTCTTTAGTGGCCGGTAGTCGCTTACTTAGTACCAATAGTACTAACATAACTGGGTCGTCCAACGAAGTCCCGATAGGAGGATGCAGTTTTCGAAAGTGGTTTTTACGTCCTTCTTTGCCGTTTGTGATTGGCGTCTTTGCACTTGGAGGAGTAGCATTCACTCTTGGTGGCATTGTGCTTGGAAGTACGGGTCTTTTGGAACACTCAACTCAATACTTAAGCGCGGCGCTATTAATGATTGGAATCGGAGTATCATTAATAGTCATTTCAGGTGCTATCTGGCGGTTAAGTCTTCTTGACGACGCAGATGATTGCAGCTGTTTTAGGCGTTTTGAAACTTGCCACAACTGCCACAACCCTCACTGCAATAATCGACAGGTTCGAGATGGATACATTTATACAGAATTTCAGCACCGACCCCCACCGCCTTCCTATCTAACTTCACTCAACGAGTACACTCTTGTTTACTACCCCAATGTCCATTCTATCGGAATAAGCACTCCACCCCCACTGTATCGTTCAACATACTCGCTCAAGTAAGCTTCTTAATATTTACATAGATTTGAAACATTTAACTAAATTATCTTTTAAAAAAGTTACAGCGTTTTAGGTCCAATGGTCCCACCTGCAGAAATATCTCAGTTGCAAAATAACACGTTATTTAAAGATGATCGGTCTTCGTCCAACGCCATCAAAAAAGTAAAATCAAGCGATCAGTTAACAAGCGCAGAAATCTCTGAAACTGGACTACTAATACAGGAGACTGAAGAATATACAACAAACAGAGATTATGCTTTTATTTAAATATAAAGTTCTAAGTTATGCAAATCTTGTATTTAAAATTCAAAGTATTTACTCAAATAGATAGTATCGACTAAATACTTCTAAAACAATAAACTTATTCACATAAATACGTAAAATGCTGATAATTTATGAAAGATTTGACCATATCGTCAAAATTGTAAGAAAAACTGAATAACATATAATAACTTTTTTAGTTATTATTTGTTTACTAATAAAAAATTTGCATACCTTGTACGTTTTGAAATTAACAAATCGTAGAACCGTAGTTTCTTAAATTTTTATAACAAACATATCCACATTTTTTTTAAATTTAAAAAAAAAAAAAAAGGCAATCGCGTATGGGACAATTTTAGTGATAAAAACTTGAAAAACTTTTTTCATTTGGGAAAGTTTTTAAAAATCGTTCTTCTTGAATAACTTTTAAAAGGCATGTCGGATGGTTGAGATACAAATCGACAAGTGTTTGGGAGCTGAAACGAAACGTGCCCAACTTGGTGAATCAAAAGTGCTATATATTCACACAAATTTCTCCCAAGCCGTTGGCTTTTGGAAAATGTTTGGATAAAATTGATCTAATGAAAACAATACCTTTCATTTTTAGTATATCACTCCTTCAGATCGAATGAACGCAGATAATTTTTAATTCTTCGGCTTGATTGAGTTTACATTAAGTTGTGACCTCAAATAAAAAAAAATGAAAGCATTTAGAAATTTTTACTAAAGTTAAAAATTTTGGAATTAAGCAAAGTCGTTCTGGATCGATTTCCAAAACTCCACTTACTTGGTTTAAGAAGAAACTCTTTTCTTTGAGGGTATTTGCATAGCATACGTACATCTAACCTCCCGCCCAACCAACCGAGGGGCTCTGTCATATAACGTACGGCTGAACGCGGGGATAGATCCGGGAGTAAAGGAAATTGATTACGATAGTGATTGTGATTTCGAAGAAGAGTGTTGCTCAAAAATGGTGTTTAAAATAGAAGATTTCAAGTTAGAAGTAGAGCTAAGTGATAAGTTGTTATAGAGACCATTTTAGTTCGAACATAATACCCTACAGGTATACTGGGCATATCATTACATAGATCATAACATTATCTAATGAAACAGTAATATTGTTCCCATTTTAAAATGGCACACACGACGCCCAATATTAACAACCTTATGTCACTATTGTGGCCGTTTTGATTTGGCTTAATTTAACACATAATGCCCAAAATGGTCATTTATTATTGATAGTTATTTATTCTGCCGTAAGAACATTTAAAAAAACAAATTTTTGATTGAAATAATAGTGCCTCAATAAAATTATTATAGAAAATTATTATTATAAAATTAAAATAATATAATATATCATATAAAACAAACCTCTTGACGAGGTAAAATACCGGTGCGAACCCGCATGTTAAGCCCAAAATATCTTATAACTATTTTGGTGACGAAAAAATGTTAGGTGTACAAAATTGCACAAAAAATATTCTTACGCTCATGTGCCTGATTTTTTTTTATTTATTTTTATACCCTTGCAGAGGGTATTATTATATTGGTCAAAAGTGTGCAATGCAGTGAAGGAAACATCACCGACCCTATAAAGTATATATATCCTTGATCAGAATCACCTTCTGAGTCGATACGCAAACCAGTCTCTAAGTTGTAATGCTATCGACCTAAAACTTTGCGCACACCCTTCTTTCTGTTGCAGGCAGTACATAAGTCGGAACGGCCGGGATCGGCCGACTATATCCTATAGCTGCCATATAACTGATTGATCGGAAATGCCATAACTTTGGTGTTTTTTAAGTTAGAGGGTTGGGACTTTCCACACATGTTATATTTGACCAAAATTTCATAAGGATCGGCCGACTATATCCTATAGCTGTCATAGAACGATCGGAATTGGCATAACTTTGGTGTTTTTTAAGTTAGAAAGATGGGACTTGTTACAGATTAATCTTTGGGCAAAATAATTCAATATGCCAAATTTCATAAGGATCGGCCGACTATATACGATCCGCTATATATCTAATAAAATAAGATGCGTGACGCCACCTAGCGGACTGCGACTCAACTGCAAGGGTATTTCAACTTCGGCTCCGCCCGAAGTTAGCTTTCCTTTCTTGTTTTGAACTAAAACAGTTTCTTACGATTAAATTTAATATTTTATATTTTAACTCTAATATTAAAAAATTAATCTATGTACAACGAGAAAAGCCGGTCAAGATTCCCAACTAAAACCGATATCCGGTTATTATGTATTCCACCCAAAGTTTACTTAACTTTGCAAAGTATAGATTCTCCAACAAAATTTGTTGTTGCATACTTTTATATGTTTTGGAATAAACAACTTAAAAAGAATAAAAAGTATATAACTCCTGTAAAAATGGTTCGATTTGGCCATTTTATATTAGAAGGTATGGGTATACACCCCATAAGGAATAGGTATTTTTGCCCATAGGCCAAAAAAAAAAATTACAAAATTATTTTAATCAAAATTTGACATTTAAAGGTCCAATCATTCATGGAAATTCAAGTTTCCAAAAAAAAAACAATCGCATCGCATCACTTGTTCATTTTAAAAGTATATTTGACAATTGGTATCACATTTCTAAAACAAAGAAGAAAATACGGCTATAGTCGAGTTTCCCTACTATATGATACCCCGCACTTATATTTTCCGGGCGCTTTTTAAAGGGACGCATGTGAAGAGAGTGTCAGAAAAAACTTCGTTCATTTGTGTACACTAAAAAAAAAACACAAACTCGCATATGAATTAATGCGATAATAAATTGTGTTAAATAAAAAAGGAAAAGTCCAGAATAGTGGCACATAAAATAGTATCTCACGTGTGAAGTCAGGTATAGTGTGAGTAATAGAGTGCTGACTATTCATAAAGTGAGGCAAAGGTCGGTGGCCCTTGCAACAGGAAGCACGTGCTAATCATCTGTGCTGTTAAAAGATTTAGAGAGCTGGTTTGTGTCCTGGGTCTGCGACTGCAATCTCAACTGCATTATGTTGTGTTCCAGAAATTTCTCAAGAAATCTTGTATGGCAGCCTTAGTGCAGGGCACAAGGGTTCTTTTGGTGTGTTAAACTTTAGTGCAGGGCTCTAATAGCATTGACCACGAATTGACTACAGCACGAAGATTGAAACTGCAGAAAAGACTATGGATAAATATGTAGAAACAAATTCATCTTGTCTTAGCAAGTCAAAGAAATGAAGAAGATTGCTAATCTAACGCCTGTTGAACTGCGAGCCGCACTAACCATTCCCATAACTCCGTAGGCACATGTTCAGTAACCACATCAACTGCTGGATGCAGCACTTATGCAGTCACTAGTACGACTATTGGAGGAGTATGCTTCATTTCATGCGTAATGAGCTTTACCAGTACCATCACATCCGAAAATGTGCATCCGAAATGAGTGTACAGGAAAAAACTTTTCAAGCCACGCCAAAATGGCAGACAACCCTCTTGAAGCGAAAGATGCCAACCCAGTTCCATAAAACGTCCGGAAGACGTTCAGGAAGTTCCCACATCAACCAACCGATTTTCATTGTCAATAAATGAGAAAGATCATCTAACAGATACTGAACTTGCCCTCGCTGAGGTATTAGCTGATGAAACAGACCAAAAGATGACTAATGTATGACCCAAACTCCCAAATGGAAAAGGAAATTTAAAGTGTCATAGGTGCTGAAAACTTTATGATTAACATGATTAAGGAACAACAAGGTAAAAGTCAATGCTTTCAGCCTTATCGTAGCCTTGTGCGTTTGTTAAAGGAGAAAAATGCAACGCAATTATCAGCTCAAAGAAGACAAAGCGTACCGAGTGATAGACACTTGGCTAACTCTACACCCATCCAGCTATTCAAAGAGAGCTTCAAGCAATGCAGAAACGAAGTCGTAAGTGTGTAAATCCACGACCTCGAAAATTTCGTTCCCAAAAGAAGAAGGGATCAGTCGAGGGATCTATTCCCAACAACTTATTTTTCATTGATCTGGCCGGTAGGGATATCAACAAAGAGGCGTTGAAAATTAAAACTATCGGACGTCAACTGGTATTGGTGGAAATACCAAAGAAAAAAATGGACATCGTCATAGATGTCAAGGTTTTGGACATACCAAAAATTAATGCATACGCCCGTATACATGCGGCAAGTGTGCTCAGGATTATCCTGCCGCACTTTGTAACATGTCAGCACCATCGACTGTCTCAGGCTTACATATACCAGATCCAACAAATAGCAAGCAGCCATAGAAGCCCTTGCAGCGAAGGTGGATACTCTCCAAGCCATTTTTAATGAACTGCAAGATACTAACCAACTCCTTAGACAACTATGCTTAAAATTTATTAGCTCTACAGTGACCTCCACAATCTAAGCCCGGAATTGATGCGCACTCAGAAGAATTGAAACAATTCCTTCAAAAACACAATCTCAACCTGATGCTAATCACCGAGACATGGCTTCAACCCAATAGACAAATCTTTATATCCGGCTACAACCTTCATAAAGCGGATCATCCTAGCAATAATCCCAGAGGAGGTGAAGCGATTTTAGTTAAACAGGATTTCTCGTACTTCCAACATGAGCCAATTCGACTGGATAAGATTCAAATGGCCACCATTCAAGTCACCACTAACAAAGGTGGTGGTGCTGCGTTGTACCTTCCCCCCAGCATCTCATGGACTATCGAGGACTTTAAAAATTTATTGAAAAACTTAGGAAACTCTTTTTAATCGTATAAGATTTTAATGCAATAAATATGTCCTAGAGTAATTTTAGAGCAGACGCGAGAGGCTCCTGCCTTTTAGTAGCTTTTCAAAATTCCCCAGCTAATTCTAGCGATTAAATTTACTCTGCTCCTCTTGCCACTCCAAGAAACACTTCTCAAAACCGACTGTCTGAATCCAATCTCCGACCTACGATCGTCACCTTGCTAATACTTAAGAGAAGACTACGAAGACAATTTTGTCGAACGAGCAACCCCGTTGTTAACAGAATATATCGGAGGATTTCCAATCAGTTGGCAAAACTACTTACTCAGCACAAGCAAAAGCAGACCGATCTCTTACTTGAAGGCATCTCATCGGATGATTCAACAAACCATTCACTATGGAAGAAATTCAAAAAACAGGTGTCCCCAAAGTTTCCCATGAGGAGAGATGATAATTCTTGGGACAGATCGCTAAGTGAGCACGCGGAAGCGATTGCTGACACGCTACCAAATTAATTTTCTTCAGTTTCCACTTGGAATGAGGTGCAGACCGCCCCGGGAAAATGCGTCGCCCAATACAAGCAATAACGGTTGAGGATGCTTCGCCCCACATTAAGTCGCTATAGTATAAGAAAACGCCAGGGGATGATGGACTAGAAAACTCGACATTGAAGGCACTACCTTTCAAAGCTGTCCTCTTCTTGATGCTAATTTTTAATGCCGTGTTGATGATCCATAAAGCTGGTAAAAGTCCAAACAAGGAGTCTGTAGGAGTTAGACTCCTACATATTTCGATTAAATAAATATTCAATAATTTAAAACCGTGCTATCAAAACTTGTTTTTTGACATTAACACATCCCGGGCTGCAACACTCTTTAAAAAAAAATCTTACTAAAACTCTCCGTATGTGATCTTTTGTTGCCGCGTACGTGTCTATTCATACATGAACGAAGAAGTTCCGCTACATTATCGCACCGCATACATAAAGACGTCGAAGTTAAGCGAGTAGTCACCGCTAAAAAACGAAGTATACCTACAAAACATATTAAACTTGCTGCGCAAATAACGCGAACGAAAAAATCCAGCTCAGTTCTATCTTGTCTTATAAGGCTGAAAACAGGCATAGCTCATCAGAGACAAGAAGCAAGAACATAAATAATAATCATGATATCCCGTGAATACAACCAAACAGTATGCAGTATATGCAAAAAGAGTAGTACCGGCAAAGACATTATATGGGTGCATTGCGAAATTTACATGACGTGTTACCACTTTGGCTGCGTTCGAGACGAGAACACCCAGAATACAAAAGAATGGAAATGCATCTCCTGCAGTAATCAACCACCTGATGCAACCTCGCTGACTGACGCCGACACAGCCGCTGCCCAAGGAGCCGTTTCGCAAGACCCAACCAACATTGCTCCAACAGCCGGACGCTCAACCGGTGCTGTGAAAAAACAGGACAAGCTAGATTATGGATTAGATAATTATGCGTAGATAACTATTCAATAGATAATGCGTTAGCAGTACAAAATATTTGTGCCACCATGGAAGCTTGCCATCTTAATGACCACCTAAACAACCTCTTGCTATTGAGAGGGTTAGTAGATAAACTGCCCAGCCATTACAAACTGACTTGGGCTATGCACCAAAAAGACTCAAGCGCTGCCATGATCAACTCGTTCATTTATAGACGAAAAACTCTTCAAAAGGCTAAACATCCAAGGTACTCCAGACCCGATCTGCATGCAGTGGACGAACCAAACAACAAGAAGGGAGAACGAATCCGTTTGCTTTAACATAAAAGTCTCTAGCATAGACACCAACAGACCATATTGGTTAAGCCACATACACAAAGTAAAAAATTTAGGATTACCGAACTCTGGTCATCAAGGAGTTAACCAATAAATACACTCACCTGAAACGATTACCGATTGCATAATATAATGGTGCTGAACCAATGTTGCTGTTTGGAACAGACAATTGAAATTTAGCCGTTCCCCGGAAA
The DNA here is from genome assembly GCF_017639315.1 of Drosophila ananassae. Classification (NCBI taxonomy): domain Eukaryota; kingdom Metazoa; phylum Arthropoda; class Insecta; order Diptera; family Drosophilidae; genus Drosophila; species Drosophila ananassae. Next base: position 19,486,723 of record NC_057929.1, on the reverse strand, counting down.
ATAAAAGAAGAAAGGTGGAATGATCTCATCGCATTCAAGTGCATGCTAGGCTGGGGTGTGCAGGGATCCGGAAAAGATAATAAACATTTTTCTATGCACCACTGTCAATGCAACTGGACTGAAATTGATAAGGCCGTTAAAGAAAGCTTCAACGTAGAATCCGTAATTCCAAGGACACTTCGCTCTAAAGATGATGAAGAAGATTTCAAAAACATGCAGGAAACGTGCCGTCATAAAGATACCGTAGTTCCTGAAAGCTACACAAACGCACTAAAACGTCTAAATTGTCTGAAAGCTAAAAATGAGAGAGAACCAGATCTAGGAAGAGGCTACGCCATCGAGTTAAAAAATGAGGAAGTCTATCACAACCATATCTGGTACCTTCCAATTTTCATAGCTCATAACCCCAACAAACCCAATAAGATTCGACTGGATGCGCTCCTTGTATAGCTCATTATGTCGGGGACAAAAATGCGGAGGACTACAAGATGCAGTATCCAAGAGCCTATGAAGCCATCACCCAAGTTCATTACGTCGACGATTATATAGACAGTCTAAACGACGAAGAGGAAGCTATTAAAGTGTCTAAGGCGGTCAAACAAATACATTCAGCTCGTGGTTTTCACATCAGAAACTGGACTTCCAATTCACCCGAAGTCTTAAACGCATTAAATGGAGAGTCAACCACAACGCAGCCTTTGTAGGCTGTAGACTTAGGAGATGCTGAGAAAGTCTTGGGTATGTTTTGGGATCCAACGAGTGATTCATTTAAATATGTGTTCAGATTCGCAAAGCTAAAAAGAAACGTACTAAGTGAGACGGCACGCCACACTAAAAGGAAAGCTCTGCAGGTTCTGATGTCAATTTATGACGCCTTAGGATTTTAGTCCTGTTATACTATTGGCCTTAAAATTCTTCTGCAAGATCAGGGGTTGGATGGGACGACGAATTACCGGAACCTTTACAGAGTTGCTGGACAAAATGGCTGAAAATACTATCACAAGCTAAGTCTGTACATATTCCACGACATTACTCACCATTGTTGCATACCGTCTATAGCGTCGAACTACATACCTCTGTCGATGCGAGCGAATACGGATATGCAGATGTGTGCTATCTTCGCGTGCTCAAATGATCTGACATCATGACAAATATAGTCATTACCAAAAGTAAAGTCGCTCCCTTGAACCCGCTCTCGATACCACGAATGGAACTGCTCGCCGCCGTCGTCGGCGTCCGCCTGGCTCATAAAACGGAACTCACACGGAACCTGATGGTACCTAAAGTAGGCGATTATAATAATTATTAAACGATCAGGCTAAAAAATAGAAAGAAAAGCTTCAAAATCACTAAAACGTACTAGTCTGGCACCTCCTAAGAGAGCGCAGAATTGCATGAGAAAGGGTACCAAGGGCTGAAACGAGTACACCTTAAAGATCTCCCAAGCAGACAAATGTAAATAGAAACTAATTTTAACAAGCCTTATATGTAGTAGTAGAAAAATCAATATCCCATTAATTTAAGTTGTTTTAAAATAACAAAATAATTAATAAATATAAAAATGTATAAAAAAAAACGAACTGGTTTGTGTCCTGGGCCTGCACACCAGTAAATATAGTCTGCATACTTTTAAGAGCTCCGGAAATTTTTCAAGACTATCTTATGAGGAATACTTTAGTGCAGGGCACTAAGTATTCACCACCTTAACAGCACCAAGATCGAAGCTACAGGTAGCTTGTAGAGTCGACTATAGAGAAATATGGAGAAACCATTTCGTCTTATCTTAGTAAGTCAAAGTTTTATTTATATATTTATATATTTATTTTTATTTTTTTTTTATTATTCAGTGAAGAATCTGTACAATATTAAATAAGTATTCTAACATCACATGAAAGGGAATGTAAAAAATTTATATTAAATCCTTATATATTATATTTATATTATATAAGGATTATGAAATCATAATATCTAACTTAGAGCCGCGCACGTACCAGGTTATGGATATGGTTATGGTTCTAAGCATTCGATTCGGTAACACCTGGATGCGTTGGTAATTGCGATTTGGCTGCGAACTCCTTCCTAGCTGCATTTGAGGGATATTAATTCTGAGCGTTTCCAGTGTGAAACCGACGTTTGTTTTTTTCTGCAGATTGATCAAAAAGATAATCCTGTAATCCATTAGCACCATCTCTATGGCAGCTGTAGTCTGTAAATGACTGCAATTTCATCTGCATATAATTGCTCGCAATAATTGCTTTGGAGGGAGCTACTATATGTTGACTGTTAGGACTGGGTATATCTGCAGTATACAACTAATAGCGCAACAGTCCAAGCTCCAAGGTCCAAGAAATTTATCCGAGTATGTATCTCTGACTTTGACTTGGAACTCTCGTCCTTCCAAATGTGACCTTAATAATCTATAGTATGGAGCAGGTAAAAGATTTTTAATTTTGAACACTTTAAGGCCTGCTGCATATTAATTATGAGTGCGTTGGCATACTTCTGATCGTCAAACGCCTGCAAGATTGTTGCACCAGTCTGTGGACCTGTGCCACGGTGCCGTGTCCTTCTCGAAAGCCAATTTGATTATCTGGCAGGATGTCGAAGTTTGATTAAAATGTCCAACATCAACCAACAGATTTTCATTGTTTGGAAATGGGGAAGAACATCTAGCTGAGGAACTTGGTGATGAATCTAACCAAGAGATGTCCAATGTATGACTCAAGTCTCATAAACTTGGAGTTTCCTGTAATTGGAAATGTATCAAATGTATACTTCATGAAGAAAAAAATTGAAAGTGTCATAGGTCCAGAAAAGTTTATGATTGAAGTTGGCAGGAACAACAAGGTGACCTGCTTCCAGCATTATCGCCTTAGCCTTGTGCGTTTGTTAAAGGAGAAAAATGCAACGCAATCATCAGCTCAAAGAAGACAAAGTGTACCAAGTGATAGTACGGCACTTGGCTGACTCCACACCCATCCAGCTAATCAAAGAGATCTTCAAGCAATGCGGAATCGAAGTCCTCAGTGTGTATAATGCACGTCCTCAAAAATTTCGTTCCCAAAAGAATGAGAGATCAGTCGAAGAAACTATTCCCAACCACTACTTTTTATTGATCTTGCACGCAGAGATATCAACAAAGAGGCGTTGAAAATTAAAAGTATCGAACGTCAACCAGTATTGCTGGAAATACCAAAAAAAAAAACTTTGCTCCGCACTTTGCAACATGCCCGCAGACGATCATCTCACCTGCATTAATTGTGGGAAGGATCATGCAGCTTGGTTTAGAGAGTGCCAAATTTATAAAACGCTTCTTCCACCTCAACTGTGGCTTCTAGTACGAAGTTTTTTCGAACAAAGATCGTTCACTGTAGTTTTGGATGTCGCTGAGTCCAACACCAAAGAAATCCGTGCAAGAGTCCCAAAGGGTAGCGCCTTGTCCCCACTTCTTTATACATTGATCACATATGACATGCCTACTAGTTGGAACTGCCAGAATTTAATAACAGCAAGTGCCTAGTGAGGAAAGATGCTTTTTCGCCACGAATACCTTGAAAGATTCGAACAATGGGCAACAAATTGGAACATTGGAATAAATCCCAAAAAAAGCGCCAATGTGGTCTACGCCCTGCGTCCACAAACTTGTCCTGGAATGCTTCTCCTGGGGCAACAACTGCCCCACATAGCAGGTTACAAATACTACTTAGAAGTGGCTCACCTTCCGAACACACATATTGTCTTTCACGAAAGCCATTTATGTTAAATTGAAAAAGTTAAGATGGCTTCTTAATAGTCAAAACAAATTATTCCTTAGAAATAAGCTATTATTATAAAAAGCAGTAATTGCTCCCTTATAGGTCTTCCGTTATGGGCTAATACGGCATTGCAGCCATGTTTAACTTGGATAAAATTTGAATTTTTACAAAACGCTGCCCATGATTACTAGAGCCCCATGGTATCTGCGCACCTCGAACCTGTAGAAGGACCTGACGGTACCCAAAGTAGGCGATGTACTAAACGATCAGGCTAAAAAGTATAAAGAAAAGCTTAAAAATCACTCAAACGTTCTAGCCTGGCACCTCCTAAGAGAGCGCAGAATTTCATGTTAAAGGGTACCAATCAGGCTGAAACGAGTGCACCCTAAAGATCTCCCAAGCAGACAAATGTAAATAGATCTAATTTTAACAAGCCTTATGTGTAACATAAAGTAATGTGTATATAGTAGTAGAAAAATCTATATCCCATTAATTTAAGTTATTTTTTTATTAAAACAATATTTAATAAAAATAAAAAAAAGTAAAAAAAAAATGTTTACAAAAAATTATAGTAAGGTAATAGCATACTTTTAGGTGCATTTCACGTTTTTTTGTAAAGAAAGAATTCAAATTTTTCCGAATACTTTTTATTAAGAGGTGATACAAATCTCAACGTTCTACTTTCATTAAAACGACACTGCTCCTTACACCCGGAACCACATTACAATAGGGAAGTAGAATTAAATCTATAACTGCTCTAAAAAAGTCAGATTTGGCTGTATAAAGAATAAATATACTATACAGGGTCGGAGATTTTTCCCTTTCCCGATTAATTACTTTAAAATTATTAATTTTCCCTTGTGTAAATATAACACTTAGATCCACAGGTACCTGCTCCAAATTGGTATCTTCATTTATTGCAATATTTATTCAGTAAGCGGATTATCACAGATACAAGTGATATATAAATACCATATACCATCAAACCGTGATCATTTTTTCATTACTTTTTATTTTTTTTTCTTATTGTTTTAAATCAAAATATATTTAAGTTCCATTATCATATATACAGTACTTATAAATTTATTAATACGACTTAAGCAGTTACGTAATTTATAAGCAACCGTAAATCAGACGCACGCAGCATTTCACATTCTTTATTAATATTAGTTGAATATTTGTTAGTGACAATGACGGCAACAACAAATACGTTCACTTTTTCATTTTTTGTTGCTGGTAAAACCAGAAATTCACATCCGCCTACGAAAATTAGTTGCTCTTGACTGAGAACCTATTTGTGCGTCATCGCCATTGTACGCGAGTGTTGTCTTTGTTTTGATGTGGGCCCTTAATATTACATTATGCAGTCTCCCTATGATTGGATCTTAGCATTTAACGATTAATATTCGAATATGTTTATATGTATTTCAGAGCAAAGCAGACATCAACATAACCGACATGAGTAGGCGCCATTTAAACTGGACGCACAATGGAGTGTTTGTCTGTCATTAATCGCAAACAAATATCATTTTAATTGTCTGCTGTCCAAATTTTAGATGTGTGGTAATTACTTCACCTTAGGTCACCACAGGCCATTTACCATTAAGCATCTGCGGCTGACGTCTCCAATCTTTGTATTTCTTCACATTGGTGTTGCTGCTGCATAACTTGAAGTGACGGTGGTGACGAACAACTTCCAACTTGTCTGAGGTGTCAGTACTTGTCAAAGTGAACGCAAACGACTGCGTAAGTCCTGATGCGTCCAGTTGCACCAAACCAGTATCAATTAGTGCGTTTATTTTTTTGTTATTGTTTCTGATTGCATTTTTTCTTGTAAATCTTTTCAAAGTGACATATTTAAGGCAAAAATAATCATTATTTTCTAAAAGAAAAAATAAAAATCAAGATAATCATTAATTTATGAAAAATCACTCATGATTATGTTTTATTTAATTTTTTTAAAATATCATTCGATTCAAAATTGCGGGTTCTTTATAAACATTTCGGCAAATTTGATTGCATATATGTTTAGATCAAGTATGCAGTTACAAATTAATACCACGACCTTATCCGAACGTCTACTCTCCACTGCAGCGAGCTTTGCTTAATTCTAAAAGCTCCTACAATAGTGGACCGACAGTATAGTGGTTCCGTCAATAACGAGTCTATTTTGCACATCCTAATTTGCATTGCAAAATGCGGATTTGATGGATCAATTCCAGGTGACTCCGGGTGACTAAATGAGCACAACGGACGGAGAAGCGACCTTTTTATAAAGAATATTGGCCTGACTTGCTCTTGCATTTCTTCTGAGATTCTTACTCTGAGGTGAAAACTTTTATAAAACAGACAAATAATGGTTTTCTTGATGTCCGCAAGCAAATGGGCACTTTATGAGCCAATCCTTGCACTTAAAACACATTTCCTTGGTTTTATGGTGTTAATAGACTTTTCGAGTCAAAACAAGAAAGGAAACCTAACTTCAAGCGAAAGTTTATATACCCTTATAGTTTGGTAGCAGCTTATATTATTATATATATATATCGGATCGTATATAGTGCCGATCCTTATGAGAATTTCACCATCAAATCAATTTTCCAATAAAAATGTGGCCATTTGTTTATGCCATTTCCGATTGTTCAGTTACATGACAGCTATAGGATATAGCCGGCCGATTCTTAAGGAATTTGGCAGGTCGGATTAGGTGACCCAAAATGGACAGGCAGATCGGTTTGGTTGCCCAAAATGGAATCCGTTGAAAGTCCCATCCATCTCAGCTTATAAAACACCAAAGTTATAGCATTTCATATGAATCAGTTATATGGCAGTTATAGGGTATAGGCGACCGATCCCGGCCATTCCGACTTATATACTGCCTTCAAACAAAAGAATGATGTGTGCAAAGTTTCACGTCAATAGCTTTAAAACTTAGAGACAAGCTTGCTTAGAAACAGATGGACCAAAATGATCAAGAATATATATACTTCATAGAGTAGGAGATTTCTTTTGATCAAAATTATAATACCCTCTGCATAGGTTTGAACATTCCAAGCAATAATCTGCTGGCGGTCAATTTATTGGTACCCCTACTTCCCACGTGGTACACACTGATAAATTTGTAACGCTAAAAAATAAATTATTTCAGTTGAGTGAAGCTGTTTTTGAGGCAAGTGATATGTTGATCTTCCCCGCAGTCTCTAGTATTGATTTATATAGTCCCTATATGCAATGAAATCCCATGTCACAGATTATAACGTAACGTGGTCACCTAAGATCTCTACTATTTTTCCTTTTTTTTAACGACTTACCTAGTTCCGTGAACTATGCTACTACACTTATATATGCTGATAATGTAAAAATTTTTACTTTCCTTCTCCAATAACTTCCTTCACAGACACTTGAAATTATACCTTAATAAAGTCTTTGTTTGGAGTTATAAAAATCTCCTCTTACTTAACTGCTTTAAGTGAAAGGTTATGAAATTTAGTCGCAGTTCTCCCTATTGATCGTTTTTGTTCAATAAATTTTTCCCTGAACTCATAGATGTGGGATTTTCCATGAATCCCTAGATTTAATTTCATCTAAAATATTGAAATCTCTTACTTTTTAGCTTAGTTAAAGTAATATTTTTATTTACCCAGACTAGTTGGTTGGTCATACTTTGTATATATAAAGATGGAATCTAAAAAACCCACTTTAGCCTATTCAGTGGCAGCATAAAATGACCGAGTATTACTCATACAAGTTTGTCATCTTGCTAGCACACAATAAAAAGGTTAATTATACCATAAAACAAAATAATACACCATCATCTGAAAGAATGCTGAGATGAACAGAAACCACTAATTAATTAGGCCGTCAAGGATAGACGTCTCGAAAACATTTTTGACGGAGCAACGCTCCACTACGAAACTTGACGTGGGTCGGGCATTGAAACTTTTAAGAGTTTTGCTGTAGCTTGAAGAATTCGCATATATGCGGATTTAAAACTAATAGATCAGTTTCTTATCAATCACACTTGATGTTGAACTGGTTTGAGCCCGCACACTCATACATGAGCATTATGTGTTTGCGGGAAGTCTCAAGATCGTAAAAAAACTGTGTCTATTTAAATGTCTAAATCATTAATTTGAATTAATTTGATTAAAAAACAAGAAAGGAAAGCCAACTTCGGGCGGAGCCGAAGTTTATATACCCTTGCAGTTGAGTCGCAGTCCGCTAGGTGGCGACACGCATCTTAGCATCTTATTATTAGATATATAGCTATATATATATATATATATATACCTTTACCTATACCTATATATTTATAGGGTCGGAGATGTTTCCTTCATTGCGTTTGACCAAAATTATAATACCCTCTGCAAGGGTATAAGAAACAAAATAACCGTGGGGCGAATTATTAACAATAACGGCATTTTATACTAGTTACTTCTCGAAGAGAATCCTTCTCTGTCCAGTATGCTTTTATGTTGTTAAAATGATAGCAAGGTTGTGCCATTTCCGATCGTTCAGTTTTATGGCAGCTATAGGATCAGATTATTTTGTCCAAAATAGAATCCCTTTTCATAAGGATCGGCCGACTATATCCTATAGCTGCCATATAACTACGATATAACGATAGGAATTGGCATAACTTTGGTGTTTTTTAAGCTAAAATGATCTGAATTTCTACGGATTCCATTTTGAGCAATCTAATCTGTTCTGCTAAATTTCATAACGATTGGCCGACTATATCCTATAGCCACCATAGACCTGAACGATGTCTATGGCACAACCTTAACTGCAAGGTTATATCAACTTTGGTTCCGCCGAAGTTAGCTTTCCTTTCTTGTTTTTAACTAATAAAGTTTTTTGTGTTACATGGGCTTCAAGGTTTAGAAAAATTTAATTTTTTTTTGTATTAAATATAGCATCTTTAGCAATAAATTTTGAAAAAAAATCAAAAGAAGCTGCGCTCCTGGTCTGGCTACCTTGTCACTCTAAAATTAGACGTTTTAACGCATTTTTTTTAAAACTATGTTTTTTTTACAAATGTGTAAAAATCGGTTGGGACGGATTTTTGAAATAGAATTGAAACGAAATACAATTAATTTAGTACTTAGTCATTTTGGTGTATCCAATTTGATTTTTAGGGTTCTTCACAAAAATTACAAAGGCTTAAACATTTATTAAATACATACGCATTTTCGTCCCTTGTATAGAGCATTGTGTGTATGCTCCCCTTGTATGAAACTTGTGGAATTGAGTGAATGAGACATCTCCGACCCTTGATCCGAATTTTAAAAGTAATTTATTTTCTATAAAAAAAAATATTGAAAATCTTCCATTTCTTCGCCGGTAAACCCACATAAAACCTTAAAAAAGAAAGAAAACGTAACTTCGAGCCGAAAAACCGAACCTAACTAACACTCGCTAAACGAAATGGGATAGAATGTTGAATATAGTCGACCGGTCCCGGGCAATCCAACTTATATACAATGGGCAAAGAGATTCGATAATAAGATTGAAAAAATCTTATTGAAGTAAAAATAGAAACAGGTCGCCAGGTCACATGGTCACATCGGGTAGTATGACCATGATCAAATTTTATTATTTATGTATATTATTATTGGCATAATCATAATATTCTATGTTAAGTGATAACTATGGTAAGAAGTCGTTACTTATGACTTCTAGAGTAGCCTTTTAGCGTGGCTATATAGTGGCTATATAAGTTGCAGCTTCGCCTCATGTTAGCCTTCCGTCTTGTATAGTTTGTTTTTATACAAATTAAAGTCAAACAAAGTGAAAATAATTCGTAAAGTATAAACCCTCTTAATAAATTTAATTATTTTAAGCACGGGAGCAATAATATAAGCACTTGAAAGTACGTACATATGTACGCACATTCCTCCGCTCCACATTTGTCGAAACATAAACTCGCACATATTATTTGCGAGGCATCGGCAAGCTGACATAATGGGTCGACTGAACGCCGGCAATTCAAAGAGGCGTCGGAGCAATTAGCATAATATAAATATTATTATTTTATCGATGTTTTTATTAAATTGTTAGAACTCTGCTGATTAATACCGAAACTGGTTATGCTTTGGTTGATTCCAAGGTTGCTAATTAATCAGAAATTAGTTATAAGTAATTACTAAACCGCCATTCTTAAGGCCCAAATTCCAAATGGTTGGTAGCTTTAAAGCGGGTCCCGAAGTACTTTAAATATTTTGAGACTCAGGATCGACAATAAATATCAAAAACAAGAAAGGAAAGCTAACTTCGGGCGGAGCCGAAGTTGATATACCCTTGCAGTTCAGTCGCAGTCCGCTAGGTGGCGCCACGCATCTTATATTATTAAATATATAGCGGATCGTATATAGTCGCCCGATCCTTATGAAATTTGGCATATTGAATTATTTTGCCCAAAGAGTAATCTGTACCAAGTCCCATCTTTGTAACTTAAAAAACACCAAAGTTATGCCAATTCCGATCGTTCTATGACAGCTATAGGATATAGTCGGCCGATCCTAATGAAATTTTGTACATAAGATATTTTCGTCAAATATAACATGTGTGGAAAGTCCCAACCCTCTATCTTAAAAAACAACGAAGTTATGGCATTTCCGATCAATCAGTTATATGGCAGCTATAGGATATAGTCGACCGATCCCGGCCGTTCCGACTTATATACTACCTGCAAAGGAAAGAAGGGTGTGTGCAAAGTTTCAACTCGATAGCTCCAAAACTGAGAGACTAGTTTGCGTAGAAACCGACAGACAGACAGACAGACAGACGGACAGACGGACAGACGGACATGCTCATATCAACTCAGGAGGTGATCCTGATCAAGAATATATATACTTTATAGGGTCGGAGATGTCTCCTTCACTGCGTTGCACACTTTTGACCAAAATTATAATACCCTCTGCAAGGGTATAATGAATTATAATAACATTAAGTTTTGGGAAATAACTTTCGTAAAAAAATCTATTTCTTTTATCTGTAACAGAAGAATCTGTATATTTTATTCGCTTGAATGTATAAATGTAAATTTTGACTTTTGTGAGTCCCACACCGATAAAATTTTTTTAAGATAATTTAAGATATACATATACTCCCTAGTCCAAAAAAGTCGAGTAAATACGTAAGATACAGGGCGGTAAGTCTCAGTGCTGGACTTCTCATATAGGCAGGTAAGGCGGGCGACCTGGGCTAATTTTTATACCCTTGCAGAGGGTATTATAATTTTGGTCAAAAGTGTGCAACGCAGTGAAGGAGACATCTCCGACCCTATAAAGTATATATATTCTTGATCAGGATCACCTCCTGAGTCGATATGAGCATGTCTGTCTGTCTGTCTGTCGGTTTCTACGCAAACTAGTCTCTCAGTTTTGGAGCTATCGAGTTGAAACTTTGCACACATCCTTCTTTTCCTTGCAGGTAGTATATAAGTCGGAACGGCCGGGATCGGTCGAGTATAGCCTATAGCTGCCTTATAACTGATTGATCGGAAATGCCATAACTTTGGTGTTTTTTAAGTTAGAGGGTTGGGACTTTACACACATGTTATGTTTGACCAAAATATCTTATGTACAAAATTTCATAAGGATCGGCCGACTATATCCTATAGCTGTCATAGAACGATCGAAATTGGCATAACTTTGGTGTTTTTCAAGTTAGAAAGTTTTTCAAGTGGGATTTGGTACAGATTCTATTTTGGGAAAAACAATCTGATCTGCCAATTTTCATAAGGATCGGCCGACTATATACGATCTGCTATATATCTAATAATATAAGATGCGTGGCGCCACCTAGCGGACTGCGACTGAACTGCAAGGGTATATCAACTCCGGCTCCGCCCGAAGTTAGCTTTCCTTTCTTGTTTATAATTTTCAAGTTCAAAACGAATAAAAAACTATTATCTAATCAAAAATAGGACTGAACCGTATTAATACCTTTCTTTTTTTTGATATAATCTGACGTGATAGTATATGATGCCATAATTTGATCAACAAATTCGGCACCGCAAAGGCACAATGAAAAACCTTAAGAATAAGAGATCTCAGACCCTATAAAATATATATATTCTTGACCAGCATCACATCCCAATTGATATAAGCATGACCGTCTCTCCGTCTGTCTGTTTTTACACTTAGAGAAAAGCCAAGAATTTCTTACTTAAAACGCACATGGAAGTCGACCAAGAACTTCTTTAACTTATTTTTAAGTCTTCTAAGACGTCTAAATGGAAAAATATCTAATGGATGAATCAAACAAAATTAAATTCATTTTTGAAAGAATGTGAAAGGAAAGTATATATGTATATTCTTGATCAGGATCACCTCCTGAGTCGATATGAGCATGTCCGTCTGTCTGTCTGTCGGTTTTTACGCAAACTAGTCTCTCAGTTTTGGAGCTATCGAGTTGAAACTTTGCACACATCCTTTTTTTCCTTGCAGGTAGTATATAAGTCGGAACTATCATGTCATGGCTATCTACAACTTCTTTAGCTTTACTTTACTAAAGCTTTACTAAACAAGCTGAACCTGCAATAGATACTTTTTGAATATAGAAACAGTTGTAGATAGCCATGACTTTTTGAAAATATGAGATTAAAAACTCCAATTTAATTGAAGAAAATATTGTTTAACCACCTATAATAAATTCAATAAAATTATTTCGAGTTTTTCCTTAAATCCAAAATTAAAACATGGTATGATCTACTGATTTCAATAAGAAAATAAAAATCTTCCATAGAAAAATGTTTGGGGAAAAATCATAGAAGACCAAAAATTAACGTAGAAAATCTGAGATTTCAACTTTGGATGAGTATTCCAAAGATATGGTAACTGCTAGATACCATTTTTTAATTTTAGTTGGTACACATACATTTCAAAAATGATATGTACTGGAAACAATGATGGTCATAGCCATTGCACGGCCTACATAATTCAATATATGGTAAAATTTGATCAATTTCTTCTCTTAGGTGTACCGCGGAAACGGTGGGTGATAGAACCTATGTTTGTTCTGGACTTTGGTTCAGGGGAGCCTAAAGGTTATGGAGCAGGTAAAATTATGCGAGGAGGAAAAAAAAAGTTGGAAATTGTCGGCCTGTGTTATTTATATAAGGCATTTTTTTTTTACATTAACTGAGGGCAGCAAAAAAATAATCCCGCGTAATTAGTGTGCGTTTTGTGCAGCGTTTTTATGCTAAATCAGCCCAAATCGAAACGGTCACATAGGGTTGTTCGTAGTCCGTCGCATTGGTTTATTATTGTGAAATGGTAAGTTTACTGCTCCGTTCATTCAATTATTTATATTTTATTGTGTTAATAATGATGAATAAACGTTATTTCATTAAACAAATATTTTCAGTTCTGGCTGTACTAGAAATTTGGACGTCTCAATATCTTTATTTGTAAAAATCTTAAATAATTTGTTTTTCTTCCTAATTTATTTTCAGCTTTTTGTTATTTTTTTTTTTATCTTTTCAGTTTTATTTATTAAGATTAATAAATAATAAATATAATGAATAATAAATAAATATGACAAACAACGCACTTCGAATTTAGTAAAAATCAATGGGCATGGTTGGGAAAAACAAAAACAAAAACCAAAAGCAAAGCAAAAAGCAAGGGAAATTTTTTTTAAACTTGCTAAATTTTTTTTAAAGAATTTCCCTGGGTGAGATTTCACGCCGATCTCCCCTAGCCGGTAAGCTTGCGGGTAGGGGAGACCTGCCTTCTTTTTCCGATCGCCAAGCATATTGATACTCGCTCCGCTGGGTGAGAAAAGCGGCCACGCCAATGTAAATCGGAATGATGGTTTTCCGCAGATGGGAGTGCGCCGCGCACTCCCATTTCCTACCGCGGGATGCGCGTTTGGCGAGCGCCAGGCACGACTGGGAAGCTAACTGCTCTGTTCATTCAATTATTCCTATTTTATTGTGTTGATAATGATGAATAAACGTTATTTTATTAAACAAATATTTTCAGTTCTGGCTGTACTAGAAATTTGGACGTCTCAATATCTTTATTTGTAAAAATCTTAAATAATTTGTTTTTCTTCCTAATTTATTTTCAGCTTTTTGTTATTTTTTTTTTTATCTTTTCAGTTTTATTTATTAAGATTAATAAATAATAAATATAATGAATAATAAATAAATATGACAAACAACGCACTTCGAATTTAGTAAAAATCAATGGGCATGGTTGGGAAAAACAAAAACAAAAACCAAAAGCAAAGCAAAAAGCAAGGGAAATTTTTTTTAAACTTGCTAAATTTTTTTTAAAGAATTTCCCTGGGTGAGATTTCACGCCGATCTCCCCTAGCCGGTAAGCTTGCGGGTAGGGGAGAACAACCTTCTTTTTCCGATCGCCAAGCATATTGATACTCGCTCCGCTGGGTGAGAAAAGCGGCCACGCCAATGTAAATCGGAATGATGGTTCTCCGCAGATGGGAGTGCGCCGCGCACTCCTATTTCCTACCGCGGGATGCGCGTTTGGCGAGCGCCAGGCACGACTGGGATGTTATTTATATTTATATGCCAATTAAATTTAATAATTTTTTTAAATGAGAATTTAAGATTAAGATTGTTTCATACTTGCAAATTTGTAGCGCAAAAAAAATCTAGCAAAAAAATGTCAGTTAAATCGGATAAAATTTATTGGAGTTATAGACATTCTCATCCTCCTGATTCCCATACTGACATGCAGTATTTTTTCTATCCGATTTGGCATATAGGAGTCTATGGTACCCACGCAACTCAAATTTGTGTCATCATTGTGCCCCTTTAACCCTCAAAAATAAAATCGTGATGTAGCGACAGCTCAAAAAAGTTTTTTGAAAATATTTGAATGTCAAACTATTCCAATGCACAGTTTTTAACTAAAAAACAAAATTCAGTTATTTTGTCGAACAATTTTTTAAGGAGTTATAGACCTTTATTCTTTTATTTTATTCTTCTATAGAAAATTGTATTTGGCATTGATCTGTGTAATTTATAAAACTTTTAACTTTTAAGTTTAAAATAGTTACTTTCGAGTTATTTCACCCACATTTGAAATAACCTTTTTGTTAAAATTTCTTGTTTTGGATTCGATACGCTCTTCTCTTCTCTTGCTCGATTCAACAAGTCATGTTTTATTCACGCTGAATGTAGTTAAGTACATTATTATGATTACGCAAGCTTACCCTCGGCAATTGTACATATGTTGCGGTTTTACTAGGGCTATTTGTGCGCCATATAAACTTTGTGCTACACCGCAAATGTCCAGACATTTTACGGCAAAAATCAAAAATATTTAAAATACTTTAAATATTTCCTCCAAATTTAAAAAAACCCAAAAACATAAGTGGTAGACCATTAGATTAAACGTTTGAAAAATGTTTTATTTTCAAAAAAAGCCTTTTGAACTTTGATAAGTTTCCTGAGACGATGGATATCAGAATCAAGACCATTACTTTCCAAGGTATTACTTTCAGTAATTGATCCAATAAATTTTATCAGTACACATTTTCAGAGTGTATTGATTCATTTAAAAAAAAAATAACCTACGTTTACTGCTAGTTTCACAGATAACAATTGATATCATTATTGAAATTGTCATCGTTACTAGTGCATTCAACAAATAATTGGCATAAAAGGGATTTGGCTACGAAAAAGATACTTGTAACATATGTGGGCCTTGGCACCTTTTGGCAAAAATGCAGTATTTGCAAATTCCAATCAAATATAACTGCGAACGACAGTTCACGTGCATAGGTAAAAACACATACTAGTGTGCGCAAGGAATCTACTATACATAGTTAAAAAATTGCAAATGTTCTGTGAGTCCTTTAAATATATGATAGATTTTATTAATAAAACATAAATTAAATAAATACATTAAATGAATATCAATAAATTAAATTATACAAATTGCATTGTTTTAATAAGATAATTTTTTGAAAAATTTTGGTATAGTAAAAAAAGATTATGGTTCAATTATTTGGGTCTTGTAGAGACAATTAGTATTAGTATTAGAGCATTAGAGAAATTATTTCAAGTTTTTTTTTATCGATTTTGTATCGAGTTTTTTGGACCATTATTCATGTTATTTTTCAACGTTTGGATAAATTTGTATATTTCTATTTAACTATCTTTAAATTGACTGTAACTATTTTATTTATTATTTTAATTTAAACATTTTTTTGTCAAAACATAAAGTGCCAGTCTTTCCGAACACTTACAGTGAAAAATATGTACAACTTCCAAAATTCCTCTATATAAAACCACCAACTTTTCAAAAACGTTCAATTGTTCTGTTTTTTTTCTTAAAAAAAAACCTAACTTGTGATGGCATTACATGATTCCTTTTTCAAAATATTGTAATTCTATCTAAGTCGTATGACACTTCTCCGGATTCCAAGATCTATAGTTTCCAAGAGTGTACAAAAAAATAAAGCCTTTAACTCTTCGAGTGTCAAATATAAAAAAACACATAAAAGATATATTCAAATTTTGAATCTTTTATAAAATTCGGAATCAAAAAAAAGTAACTTTGACTTATTTTACTAACATTTAAAATGACTCTACCATGGAAACTTCTTGTTTGGGTTCGATATGGTCCTCTAATTCAACGAGTCATGCTTTATTCACGATGAATGTGGTAAAATGCTTAATGATGATTACCAAAGCTTATCGTCGACAATAATACATATTGTAAGTTGTGGTTTTTACTAGGTCAGTATGTGCTTTATATAAACCTTTAATACCGCTTACGTCCAGATATAGACTTTCGTTCAACACTCAAAATTATTATAAATGTCACATGTCAAGAAAAATAGTTTCTTTTTCAAAGAGAGCCGGTTAATGTACGATTTTTTTCCCTTTAAACCAAGTTTGGCATGAATGTCGGACATGTAATAGCCTACTAAAAGTGCCCATTTATTAAAAGAAGGCCATTGATAGTTCTTATCATCATACGTTTAGTTGTATATGCATGAATATAAATTGTTGAAATTGCTGTAATTTTTTTTAAGGAGTGTATGCCATAGTTTTAAATTATAAAAAAAATAACAGTGTTATTTTCAAAGATAAAAATTGACATAATTACAACAAATAGTTGGCATACGTTTGTACATAGCATATGTACATACTTTGGTGTAACTCGAAATGCAACCTGGCCCCTTTTGGTTAAAGAAAAAATGCCGGTTTTTTATTTATTTCTAGTAATTCAAATGTGATCCAATTGTACATATACATACATACATATATATATGAACATTTCCAGAAACGGAAAAAATTAAACTAACTTTTTTGAACATATATAAAATAATATTCCACATATATGTAATTCTGGTCCTAAGTTGCTTCTAAGAGTTAATTTCGATTTAATGAAAAATTTTGATACAGTATAAGGCTAAAAGGCCTCAATTAGTAGGTTTCCGCATTCACGACTTTAAATCGAAAAACATAAAATTTCCATTTTGTGAAATAGAATGCCACTAAGCTATTTACCCAGTCCAATTTCAAACTCAGAACTTGAAACTAAAATCAATTAGTAAGAACTCCAAAAATATCCCAAAACCATACTAATAAAATGTAAAGCCCATGGAATTCCCATAGCAAAAGCTGACAAATAATATCTTAGGTGTTTCTCTTCTCACAGATTCCTCTCCCCACAGAAACGCTAACGAAGCCGATGGAGAGCCCGTCTGCTAAGATGCTATTGCTGCTTCGGCTGCTGCTGCTGCCACTGTAGTTGTTGGCAGACCAGAGATCTTCTGCAGTGCCTCAGCCGAATCCAAAATAAGACAGAGAAGAGAGAGCGTTGGCTTTGACTCACCTGCGTCTTCGGGTGCTGAGCTGCGGCTACTGACGGCCGTCGCCGATGCCGCCTACATTGCTTGAGATGCTCTGATGCTGCTGGCGGCGACTGAGGCTGCGCAGCAACCGCAACAGGTCGCGCCAGCATTGCTGAGCAGATATAAAAACGACGATCACGGTAAAATATTCAATCAAATTCACAATCAAATCAAGTTGTTCGTTCGCGCTCGGGCTCAAGAAATTTTCGTTCTATTAATGTAAGAATCAGACAATGACTCGGGGTCTAATGTCCGTGTGTCAAAATAAGCGTCTTTACCGGCTGGTGGTTAAGTGAATATCACAAGGACATCTGTAAAACTGGATCTTGGTCTCCGACGGATTCCATCAATCCACAGATGCTGCAATGCCTGTGGCCCAATTGGGCTATAGGCTAATAGTAGGCAGGCCCAGTCGTAGCCTTTTGTGGTTGTAAATTAAATTCATTTGCGGTTGAGTGATTGATGGATAGTTTCATTGATTCTCCTCAACAGCTATTTCGGATTGCTTTTGGATGCCACTATTCCATTGTGTCTTACTAGGTCTAAATTTATTTTCTAGGGATGCGATTTTTACATTTTGTTGTTTTGTACGGTTGCTAAATTCGGCAAGTGGGAATTTTAATTGAAATTAATTTTTGCATACACCAGCAACAAACATATAGAGATACGTACATGTGTATTCTAAAAGATTATTTTTAATTATAAAAAAACATCGCGCCACGGGCATTTTAAGTCCAATTTGAAATTGTTCTGTTTATAAATATTATAATTAATTATTGTATTGCTTTCAAAACAAGTTTCGACCATACATTTTTTTTTTTTAATTTTGTGCTCGAGATCAATTTTTGTGCTTATTAGACTTAAAAATAGGACAAACTTTAAGACTACGAGTAAATGCAAAAACTCAATACTTTTAACAATCGATATTTTGCTTAATGGCCCGTTTTTTATCTCCTCCAAACTATGCCCATCAATATAAGTAGAAAGTGTGTCAATGGGAACCCTGAGGAAAAAATACAAATTATTATTTAAGACGCATATCTGTAGATTCTAAGCTCATGAAATAGAAAGTAGAAATTTAAAAAAATTTCTAATTTGCCAAGAAAAATTAATAGTCACTCACGCTGCCCGAGGAAGTCGAAAAATATTTTATGCAAATTTTGTGTGGGTAAAACACAGCAATTTGATTTTTTGTTTTATACATACATAGTAGTAAGGTATTCATTTTTATTTTTGGCATTGGATTGGAGCGGATTGCGGCTATTCATCTATTTTTAGCATTGAGTCACTCAGAACAAATCCAGCATTTCGACTTAAGCAGATATTTTCTTGATGGGCAGACTTTTAGAATGGCAAAGTTCTTCTATAAATTTTTGTGAGCCATAAATTACCGCTACTTTAAATGGCTTTTCAGATTTAAATTATATAATTTCTGCCACAACAGATTTATTTCAGTTGAACGACACAAGGGGAAAAGCGTGAAACATTTCAATGATTTTAATACCGGAACAGCTATTCAAAAAATGTGAAATATTTGGTTGTTTTAGAAGTAACCGATCTTAACAACTTTTTAGATCGGCTGGCCGAGTAGGAACAATGGGGCAGCAATGCTAAAAAAAATTCGAAAACGGTGGGAATCCCCACCAAAACTACGCTTAATAAGCACTCGTAATAAATGAGCAAAAAAATAAATATTTGAATATATGTATGTATGTATATGTATGTATGCAAGTAGTGTATCCACAGATACACTTAATGTATCTGCAAATACCCTAGATAACGAATCCCCCATAAAACCAGTATACCCTGCCATACCTATCAAATCGTATATAAACAACATTCCAGAGCCTACTGTGGGAATAATTCAAATAGGCTAGACACAAACCCTTTCCCATAGCATTATCATTGGCATCCAGACATAAACATAGACATAAACCATTCACACGCCTTTATCGACGACAGTAGACGTAAACATCAAACCCCTTTTGCTCCAAATTCATAAACAAGTGCCCATCCTGGGAACCTACATGTCAGCATAAAGCTCTGACCAATCAAAACTATTCAACCAAAGTCCATCTATGCTGCCAGCGTCGCTGTCACCGATAAAAGCTATAGTTATAAGAAAATTGAATTTGTAAAATCAGTTTTATAATCAACGATCAATCCAATAGGATATCTTTATAACTCATTCTTGAATTTAATAATAAAACTTATAAAATAAAAATCCTAATTTTTATTTTTTTATTTTAAATCGGGAATTAAAACATATAATTGGCGCAGTCGGTAGGATACAATTATCCTCGCGTGTTTTAAGTATCGAACTAAATACATCGCGAATTTATTGTATCCGCAAAACGAATCTATAAACATTTCTAAACATTAGTGAAATCACGAATGAGGATTTCTAGTGTGAAGTGCAACAAACAGTACATAAAAAATTTTAATACCAGGGAACTCAGCATTAGTCAAATCACGAATGAGGATTTCTAATGTCTATTTGAAATAAACAAATAAAATAAAATTATTAACATAATCAAGACAATTTAAAAAATAAAAAAACATATATATACCAAATTAAATAAATAAACTTTAAAATGCAATCTGAACAAGCATCCACATCAGCTGCAGCAAGGCACATCCTGTCTGACAGCAATATGAATCATTTCTTCATGCAACTAAAACAAATTGACAAATTTGATGGTGATACAATGTATTTAGCACTATTTATAAAAAGTGTTGATAACTTGATTACCCAATACAAAACAACATCGTCTACTCAGAATGAAATCATTCAAGGAGCTATCCTAAACCTCATCGTTGGACCTGCACGTACAATTCTTCTTAGGAATTCAACCCAGGACTGGAATGAATTAAGAACCTTACTCATCAGTGAATTCAACTCATCAAAACCCCCACATCTTATGATCATGGATTTACATAAAATTAAATATCAGAATAGTTTACGTAAGTTTATTGATGATTTAGACAAACAGACAAGTAAAATTTGTAATAAGTTAAGTCTGGATAATAATGCAGCAAACACTGTTATATTTTCAAGAATATTAGGTGATCATATAGCAGAAGTAATTCGTGAAAAATTACCATTACGAGTGTACATATCTATATGCAAATACGATATATCAACTCCAACTAAATTAAAACAAGCTGCTCAAGCTGTAGGTCTTTATGATGATGATGATATATATAATTTTTCCCGAAGTGTTGAAAATCGATATAATATACCAATGGTCTCCACATCTAATACTTCTAATACTAATAATTCTAATAATAATCAAAGGGACAGAAACCAAAATTTCAATCAGAATGTAGGAAACAATAGGAGTCAAAATTATAATAATCGTGGGACATATAATTATCAACAAAGACAAAATACTTTTGATTCAAATAGAAATTTTAATTCAAACTATAATAATAATTATAGATACTCTCAAAATCCTTCAGGTCAAAACTCTCCAAATTATAATCGATCTGTTAATGTTCCTCAAAAACAATCAGACCAACAGAATAGACCAGAACCAATGGAAATAGTTGAAAATTTTCAGACACAAGCCTCGGAAGAAACACAACAGCAATAAAAATAAAAATTGATAATAGACCATGCATTTGCCTTATTGACACAGGTTCCAGTATAAGTTTAATAAATGAAAATTTTTTAAAATATCCAATTAAAGAAAATAATATAAAAGTTCAAACAGTAGGAAATTCAGTCACTTTGAATAAATCCATTGAATTTATAATTCCAAAATTATTTAAATCAAAACAAAAATTTTTTGTCAAAGAATTTTCCAATCATTACGATTTTCTTTTAGGACGTAATATTTTAAACCTTACATCAGCCCAAATAGATTTTGGAAAGAATACTGTTAAACTAAATAATTACGAATTTCCAATGATCAATATAATAAAGGAACATAACAAAAATTATACAAACATGTTAGAGGATGAAGAACACATTTACGCATTGGAAACAGAATTAAAAACTAGTTATATTCGAGATGATCATCTCAACAGTGAGGAAAAATCGGCACTACATTCTCTAATGTCCAAATTCTTTGATATTCAGTATCATGAGGGTGACAATTTGACCTTCACAAATGAAATCAAACATAAAATAAAAACTAAACATGAAGATCCCATTTATAGAAGACCATATACTTATCCCTATATTTATGACAATGAAGTAGAAAACCAAATAGCAGATATGATTAAACAAGGTATTGTCCGCAAATCTAAATCTCCTTATTGTAGTCCTATAGTAATAGTACCCAAGAAAATGGATGCATCGGGCATTCCAAAATTTCGTATGGCTATTGATTACAGAGGACTTAACGAGATAACTATTGACGATAAATTCCCCATTCCCAATATGGATGAAATACTAGATAAGTTAGGAAAATGTCAATATTTTACAACGTTAGATCTGGCAAAGGGATTCCATCAAATTGAAATGGACCCAAGATCAATTCAAAAAACAGCCTTTTCCACCAAGAAAGGACACTATGAATATACTAGAATGCCTTTCGGTCTAAAAAATGCTCCTGCTACATTCCAGCGATGTATGAATAATATTCTTCACGATATAATAGGAACTCATTGCCTAGTATATTTAGATGATATTATTATATTTTCGACCTCCTTACAAGAACATATTCAGTCCCTTCAAAAAGTCTTCGTCCGATTAAGAAAATCCAATCTTAAACTTCAATTAGATAAATGCGAATTCATGAAAAGAGAAACAGAATTTTTAGGCCATATAATTACTACTGAAGGAATTAAAACAAACCCAAATAAAATTCAAGCTATTCACGATTTTAAAATTCCAAGTACTCCTAAACAAATTAAATCATTTATTGGTCTTTGTGGATTTTACCGAAAGTTTGTTAGAGAATTTGCAAAAATTGCTAAACCAATGACCCAGTGCCTTAAGAAGGGTTCAAAAATAAATGTCAAAGATAATAATTACGTTGAAGCATTTGAAAAATTAAAAACACTAATTACAAATGATCCAATCCTTAGATATCCAGATTTTGAAAAAACATTTGAATTAACTGCTGATGCTAGTAATTATGCTTTAGGAGCTGTCCTAGCTCAAGAAGGTAGACCAGTTTGCTATGCAAGTAGAACATTAAATGATCATGAAATAAATTATTCAACTATCGAAAAAGAGTTATTAGCCGTAGTCTGGGCAACTAAGTACTTCCGACCCTATCTATTTGGAAGAAAATTTAAAATTACATCCGATCATAAACCACTAGTTTGGTTACACAATATTAAAGAACCTAATATGAAATTACAAAAATGGAAAATATATCTTAGTCAATATGATTGTGGTATGAATTACATTAAAGGAAAGGAAAATTATGTAGCAGACGCCTTATCTAGGCTACCTAAAAAAGAATCAAATAATGAACAACTAGAAGAAACATTTCAAAACGAAGATGATTTACAAAGCACAGGAGCTACTATACATAGCGCCCAAGAAGATAATGGCAATTGTATTCAGATTACAGAGCGTCCAATTAATGTTTTCAGTCACCAATTAATATTTGAAAAGGGAAATGAAGATAGTAATGAATTAGTCCGGTATTTTAATAAAACAATTAATACAATAAAATATAGTAACATGACGGAACGTACAGCAAAAGATATTATTCTTAAATTTGTATGTGGACACAATTTTGTAATGTACATAAATAATGACGAAGATTTCGCAATATTTCAAAGGGCTTTCATGGAATTAATTAAACCAAATTTGGGAACAAAATTAATGAAAGCATCAGTAATACTTCCTAATATATCTACCTACGCAGATTTTCACGAGAAAGTAATTAATATTCATGAGAAAACTATTCATCAAGGTATTAAAAAAACATATGAAGATTTTAAAGCTAAATACTATTTTCCAGATGCACAAAAATTAATCCAAAATATAATTAATAAATGCGATATTTGTAATTTATGCAAGGCAGAACATAGAAAAGTAGCATTAACATTTGAAAAAACCCCTGAAAGTAAAAATATCCGTGAAAAATATGTAATTGACTATTATTTTATTGATCAAAGAAAATTTTTAACTTGTATTGATATCTATTCAAAATTTGTTTCAATTATAGAAACTCATACCACAGATTGGATCGAAAGTAAAAAAGCATTACTTAAAATATTTAATATGTTAGGTAAACCAAAAATAATAAAAATGGATCAAGATCCCGGATTAGTATGCAAATCATTACAAAATTGGTTAGAAAAAGAAAATATTGAGATCGAAATTACTAGTAGCAAGAATGGTATAGCTGATATAGAAAGAGTTCACAAAACAATTAATGAAAAATTACGAATCATAAATACACTTAATGATGCTGAAGACAAGCTCATGAATATCGAAAAAGCTACATATGTTTATAATCATGAAATAACACATGACACTACAGGTAGAACACCTGCTGAAATATTTATTTTCGGTATGAAACCTAATAAAAATGTCCAAAAAATAAAAGAATCAAAAATTGATAAAATTAATGAAAAACGGGAAGAGTATGAGGTAGATTTAAATTATGCAAAAGTTGAAAAAGATATGAAACGTAAGCCGAAACTTGTTAATCCATTTAAGAAAACAGGAAAAATTATACAAAAAGATGAAAAACACTGGCAGGAAATAAATAGGGGTCACAAAGTAATAAAACACAAAAGTAAATTTAAAAAACTTAAAAAACGCAATTTTTCTCGTTATTCCAGAAATGTTGAAAATTCTGACTCTGATATTGAAAGTGATAATAATAGTACCATGGACAACGTTACCATTAATAACGGCTCAACAAATTAGTATTGTCCCAATTACTTCAAAAAATGGCTATTTACTATTGAATACAGGAACTATAAAAATACCTCTTAATTACGAACACCACATGATAGAAATAAATCAAACAAAAATATTAAATACATACCAAGAATTTATAAAATATGAAAATTTATATAAAACAATTCCAGATATAGCATTAGCACTTAAACAATTAAAACATGAAATAAAAGGGATTATCCCATCAAATAGACAAAAACGGGGATTAGTAAATATTGTAGGATCAGCTCACAAATATTTGTTTGGTACACTAACAGAAGAAGATAAAAAAGAATTAGAAGTAAAATTAAATAATATAAAAGAAAATATGATAGAAAATTCAGAATTTAATGAAATCATTGGTATAATAAATAAACATACAGAAGACATAAATAAATTAATACGGGAAGAAGAGGAAAATGAAGCCTTGCACCTTTTTAGATACTCTTTACACATTTTTCTAGAATACATTGAAGATTTACAAATGGGGATTCAGTTAACAAGAATTGGAATATTTAATCCTAAAATATTAAAACATGAAGAGTTAGATGACATTAATGAAGAAAAATTATTATCAATAAAGACTTCAGCTTGGATATGCAGTCAAACCAAAAATACTTTTATTTTAGCCCATATACCAACATCTTTTAATGAAACTCAAAAATACAGAATAATTAAATATCCAGATAATTTAGGCCGCCAAATTGACATAAATGATAAATTTGAATATTTTATGAATAATAATAAAAGTGTTTATTATTTGGAAAATTCTGCAAATCCTTTAGTGGATGTAATGGATCAAAAATATTTAGTAACTGACCAATGTATTTCAAAGATCCTTACAAATCAATTAGCAATTTGTCAACACACTTTTATTTCAGAAAAAGAATTTATAAAATACATTGAACCAAATATTGTAATAACATATAATTTAAGTAAAACGCAAATTAACCAAAATTGTGAATTATTTAATAAAACAATTGAAGGAAATAATATTATACAATTAAGCCAATGTACACTTGAAATAAGAAATATCAAATTCACTACTTCAAAGAATATAAATGAATATAAAATAATATTGTCAAGTACCAATGTAACTCTACATGAACCAACACCAATTTTAAAAACTTAAAGAATCATTAATCAAACAACAAAAACAAGATATTGTCTACAAATGGATTGTATTTATAAGCCTAATACTTATAGTTGTAAGCATAACAATTTATATAATATTCACTTATAAGCGTTTAGCCAACCACAAAGAAATTGTTGTCGAATTCAACAAGGATGTTGAAATTTCTAAAGGAGGGGCGAGTAGTGTATCCACAGATACACTTAATGTATCTGCAAATACCCTAGATAACGAATCCCCCATAAAACCAGTATACCCTGCCATACCTATCAAATCGTATATAAACAACATTCCAGAGCCTACTGTGGGAATAATTCAAATAGGCTAGACACAAACCCTTTCCCATAGCATTATCATTGGCATCCAGACATAAACATAGACATAAACCATTCACACGCCTTTATCGACGACAGTAGACGTAAACATCAAACCCCTTTTGCTCCAAATTCATAAACAAGTGCCCATCCTGGGAACCTACATGTCAGCATAAAGCTCTGACCAATCAAAACTATTCAACCAAAGTCCATCTATGCTGCCAGCGTCGCTGTCACCGATAAAAGCTATAGTTATAAGAAAATTGAATTTGTAAAATCAGTTTTATAATCAACGATCAATCCAATAGGATATCTTTATAACTCATTCTTGAATTTAATAATAAAACTTATAAAATAAAAATCCTAATTTTTATTTTTTTATTTTAAATCGGGAATTAAAACATATAATTTGCATATAAATACATATGAGATAACAAGGATAAATTGGAATAATAGTCATTTTGCCTCGCTGTAAAAACAAATTATGTTTATCAGAAGTAAAGGGAAATAACATTTTTTGTTAAGCTCAAGGTTAAAAAAAAAGTGCGGCTTTGATTACTTGTGTAATATCAAATTATTTTGGTAATCAGCCATAGTTACAGGGTGCAATGAGTCTGAGTCTAATAAGTCCATTGATTGTATAGTTATTGTTTGACATTGTTAAACGCTTCCCTCCTTTT
Organism: Drosophila ananassae; assembly: GCF_017639315.1. Classification (NCBI taxonomy): domain Eukaryota; kingdom Metazoa; phylum Arthropoda; class Insecta; order Diptera; family Drosophilidae; genus Drosophila; species Drosophila ananassae. Next base: position 19,460,144 of record NC_057929.1, on the reverse strand, counting down.
TCATTTTTCATTTTTCAGTATTCAACATTCCAACTACACTAAAATGGGACGTTTTCGACAGCAGCCTACTATACTCCTAGTATTTTGTGTGCTGGCCCTGGGAAAATGTGACTATCAGGAAAATATGTTTCTCAATGGTCAATACCAAAGCGGCGTAAAGGAACTCCGGGAAACACATTTTTCGGTAAACCCCACGTCGAACGTTTTCCTCAAGCACGCCATTATTAGCCGACAAGCTTCGCCATTTCAAGGGCCTACCTATTTGCCCCCCAAGGAGTATTTAAAGTGTGCTCAGGGACAGCAGTGTGTTCGCCAAGGACAGTGCTTGAATGGCTTCTTTAGCCAGCAAGTGCCACGGATCCAAGTAAGTGTCATCCCTCGCATCCCCTTTTTAAGGACCCTTTGCGGCCTAATCGTATGTCCGGGAAATACAGTCTATTGCATAATACTTGCTGTGTATTGGTTTTACCCGTGGGCGAGAAACCAAATTAAGCTTGAACAGGCGCTTGACAAGCGAATCCCCAATCAAATCCGTCTACCTGTTGGCTACCAGAGCTCAAGCCCAAAACCCATAAAATGGAAAGCCCTTCTGCAGCGATAAAGCGAAAAATATTGCCGTTGTGGTTGTGCTTGATTAGTCCGCCTGATCTGCATTTCGGTGGTTGTTGTGTTTGTGATCACCAGTGTTGTTTGGCACAGTTACCGTTATTTTCCGGTTTGTCATTACCGAAGTTCGGAATACCAGCCCCACATACGTGCAGACCAGACAGCCAGTAATTTCGTAATCGCTTGAAATGAAATAAAAAACGAAGTTCATGTTTAATTGCCCCCGCCAAGTTCGCTCTTCTTCGGAAAGAAATTTATGTAAATCAATATAAAAGGCGATGCTAGTATAACCTTAAACTAATCTATCCATAAATAACTGAGACCACTCTGATCGTAGCAGATCCTATAGCCTCCTAATAAATTAACGAAATCAGTATTTCGAAATCAGTGACATTGTTAAATAAAAACGTTTTTTTTTGTAACAAGATCTTAGGTGTTTTTTTAACAAGGAAATACTTTGATTTTTTAAAATAACAGTTGAGAAAGTAATAGACTTTAAAAATAAAAATATTAAAAAAATTATTAATAAAAATGGTCATTATTACCATTTATTAGATAAATTAAATTGAAATAAATTAGATAAAACTGCTTCGTTCACAGTGCGTAAGCTGTTCTGTAAACTCAGCAAAAGAAATTAAGTAGCATATCTTCAAACAACAAATATTTTAATGGTAAATTTTGTCGTTTTTTTAAATCTAATTACCTTTAATATTCTTTAGCCAAATACACTCAATATTAGATTAAATGTATGTCTAAAAATAGCAAAGAAACTCTTTTTGAAAATTGAAGAAGCAGAACCCTAATATTAATGATCACAATGCTGTCAAGCAACACTGGAAATGGTTTTGACGATCTACGAAATTAGTACTCTAAAAGTATATCCGGGCTATTTTATACCCATTTGGCATGATCAACTGGTTCGGGCCAATACTCTCATCCGTCAAGGTCAGACTTGAGAACGAACCAACCACATTCAAATGGGTTTTCAATTCTTGCTCTTCTCTTTTGGGAGCCATAAACCCATACATACATAATTAAGAAGGACGGGACAGTTTAATTTGTAATACTCATGGTCTGATCTGACTGATGTATGGAGTGCCAGTTTTCGGTGTGAGCAGGTTATTTATTGCCTATGGCAATAGCTGTCTTTGGCAGCACTTCATTAGATTCTTATGCATTTCAAGATGATTCCGCCTCTGGCTTCTGTTGCACCTCTTGATCTCTGGCCTCAGACTGGCAAAGTTATTAATTTTCAATTGTTCGTTTGCTAAATGCCAGCTGACCAAGCGGCATTATTTGCCAAGCGAAAAAAATTAGTAAGCTCTACGCGAAGGTCTGACGTCGCGATGGCGGTAAAGTTCAATCCAACTGCAACTGCTTTGGGCATCTGACTGGTCACTTTTTAGCACATCATTTATGTAAGCACTTTGGCTGCACTTTGATGATCTTTTGACCATGACACCAGAAATCATTGGCCATGCAAATGGACACTGAGGCGTGAACATATATATTTATATATGCAATTGCAAGGATGTGCCACTCTTGGAAAGATTCCCGACGTTTTTTTCCCCGATTTTTATTCTATTTTGGCTCAAGTTAATTCGATTTCTTTCCTCCTTAGAACTGCGAACCGGAAACCGACACCTGCTGCACTTACCGACCTCCATTAACAACAACCACAACGACAACCACCGCACTACCGTTCGCATCCTGTGCTTTCGATTCGGACTGTGTGGCACCGGAGAATTGTCGCAGCGGCGAAATCATTGCCATCAATTACGTTAAGAAGCAAGGGGTAAGTGGCGCCTTGAAATAGCCGATGGCCGATAGCCAACGGCCATCAAGATCATCTGAGACGCTGTAGCACTAGCGCCGTGACTTGGGCAATTTAGAGTGGAGAAGATCGTAGCATATCACAACATCATTAGTACGCAGGGTTTCCCCATGAAATCGACGATGGTAGTGTAATACTAGCAAAGTAGCAACATAAAGTCAGCTTGACGTTGTACAAATGACGAGACAATCGCCTGAACAAAACGACCTCAGCAGCGTCGGTCGCCCAAATCAGACTCGACCGCAACTGTTGCTATGAATTTCACAAGCTCCGGCCGAATATGAGGAAACTCTCTTGAAAACAAATACACCATCTTAGCAACCAACGAAGCTCCAATAGCTTATTAGCACACAATTACTCACAATCCACCAAATGGCAAATTGTTCTCTGGCAATCGCGGATGGAGCATTGTGCATCGTGTGAGCTCCATTCGCTGCTGTCCGAACGGGTGAACTGTATACTACTGCAATTTTCAGAGCTTGTACCCTATAAACAATTAGTAATGACATTGCCATAGGACTCGAAATGTGAACATAAATTTAACTGTTTCTTTTTGGCATGTTGACTTGATAGCGTGGGGAAGACATCGACTTCGACTACTGTATTCACATATACAGTCTCCTCTTGCGAATTCCGTTGGTGTTAATGGTCAAAGAGCTAAATTCTTATTTGGCTTTAGTGAGTTATGGTATTACGTTCCTTATAGTCGATAGACTCGAATATAGTCGTCATTGCATATGCTTCGAAACTTTTTAATTTATTATTCATTTAAATCATCAAGCAGAATACGGAGGCTTAGTATATCATTTTTATTTACCATATTTATTATTGGCAGATTTTAAAATAATTTTAATCGTTACAACTAAATTTTTATATCCAACTGTCTTAATGCTATCAGTTTGTTCCATTTCACACCTGTAGTGAATATGGATACAAAAAACTCCCTTTCGGTGAGCATTCCGTATACGTCGTATACGTTTCTCCAATTTCCCTTTATTTAGTTATTTATAGTAGTCTCCTTGTGCACACTCTTTGGTAGCATTCGATGGCAAAATGGGAGTCTTCATATGCGTGGTAGAACGAGCGGCGACGAGGGCAGGTTGCGCGACTAAGAGATATCTCAGATTTTTACCAGGCATGCGCAGTTGCATAATTTGTTTACATGCAACGGCCAACCAAACGGGTCAGTTGCGTTCGCTGCTGCTGCCGCTGCATGCAACGCCTAAAAAAGTAAGAGCAGCAAGTGAAATATGCTGCACTACAACATCTGCAGTTCGAATTTAAGCGGTTACTTCTTCGAATTTAAGCGGCAATACCCGTTACATGATGACCGCATGCCCTTGTACGAGTGAAAAGAGTCAATTGAGCTGTTCGGAGTTCACCCAAGCTACTAAATTATTCATAAAATGGCTTCACAGGCCTGCAATTTTTCATTTAAATTAGACCACTCATAAAAACTTTTATGGGTGGGACTTCTCCTTAATTCTATTTAGGTTAACCTGCTTGTTGATAATGAAAAGCGGCACATTTAATGTAGTTTAGGCAGTAGTTCAACCTTGAATATGTTTCTAACTAAATATATTTTTTGACAGTAATTAACAGAAAGCCCCTTTCCTTGGTTAAATAAGTGTTTCTCACCATGACGTATTGAACTTGATAAGTTATGCAGGCACTTACGAAATGTCTTGGTATACTAAAAGTGCCTTGAGTGTATGAAATATAAAAAGCAACGTCTGGGTTATCAACTAGTTCGACGGAGCCGTTTTTTCTGCAAATAAGTCGATCTGCTGCTTTTATTGATGCTGCAAAAGTTTGGCGTATAGCCAGGACCGCATTAATTTTGCCCATAGATTGTTTCTGTATTTATTAATATCCCCTTATAAGCCAGAAATTAAATTACTTCCAAAAGAAAATCTTTGTACTGTAATCAGATTCGTTTTGTGTTGACTTAAAAAAATCTCTTATGGCGATTATATTTTTCTTACTTGTATATGCCTGCTAGAGGAGATATTTAATTTATAGTGATATAGTGCATGGGACTAGTTCTTTACATAAAGCAAAAATTATTATGCCTATTTATAAAAAATGGAATCTTGATCAGATATATACATGTTAATAAAGATGTTCTTGTCTCATCACCTCTGGTCTTGGACCATAAATTCTACAAACATTTGTGTAAACGATCATGTTCAGTCGTCGAGAGGTAAGTATCAATCTAGATTATGTGTAGTTTAAAACCGTCACGAAGCATTAGTTCAGATTTATGTCAGTCCGGTTATTTGGTTACAATGCGAAAGCTAAAAGTCTAAAACCGTAACCCATCAAAAAAGTTCGCTGAGTAAACAGAGCATAACGCGCGCCTCCATGGTTATTATATCGAGATGAACCTGAGAGGTAAACTCAAGGCCTAGGTCAAGCTCATGGCCAGTAAGGGAAGGGGGACAAGTCGTTGACTGAGCTTAAAGGTGATTCGTTCCATGCACGGCTGTGCAGAATCACTCTCTAGTGGATTTGGCTTCCCTTGTCTTAATGTGTATTTTATGATCATCATTTTTATTATTTTATTGATTTTAACTGCCGTGAAGCTATCATTACGGATCGTATGTGATCGTCTGTGAATTTGAAATCAATTAAATGTTGTGTTGTGGCGCCCTACCAGCTCAGAGTGTCTTCACCTTAATTTGTGTCTTGTGTAAGACTATGCCCATTTGTTGCATCTAGCTTGGTCGTAAATAAATGGTTTTAAAAACTGGCCCCTGTCACTGATGCATCGCAAGTAGCATAAACAAAAGACTTAAGCGCCAAACTTATGTCACAATTTCTGGCTGGCAGGTCAACCACAAGCAGCCACCTCAGGGCCGGTACTGACTTTAAGAAGCTACAACTTCTTGCTACTCAGATCAGCGGGGTTTGTTTCAGCGTAACAAGAATGGATTCAGCGTAAGATAGCACCCCGCATAACAACCAAATCAAAAATTGCTCAATTTATAGGCATATAAATTTTGGCTCTTCTGCCTACAAAAAAAAAAAGACTGGAGAATTTAGTGTTGTGACATGACGCATTAATGTTGCCGTAAAAATAATTTCATGTATGGTACATAACATTTATGTCGTAAATTCCTCTGTCCAAAACCGCATCTGCGCTTAACCTTTTCCTAAGCCAGCCGCATCGTACCTATTGGTATACTTGACATCGAAGTGTATGTTATGACCTATCACCGAAGCCACATAATGTAGCCTCTGTAGCTGCCTCCGCTGAACTTGGTAATGGCTCGAAAATATAATTTTTAAAAATGTATATGCACGTATAGTAATTTCAACATTATTAACAAATTGCACCAGACAATCTATGAGACATTAATAAAAAAAAACGATGAACAAGTTATCTTGTATGCCGAGCCACAACATTTATTAAAAGCATTTTTGAGTCTCCCCGCTGGTTGTTGATGGTGATTACATATTTTAGCTGTCGTTGGTACACAAGTAGCTTGTGGTTTTTGTTGGCAATATTATTATCTTGGGGTAAAATGATTGATCATAAGCTATGCAATGGCCAACGGCAATACCGATAAGGGGGAAGAGCGATTGGAGCGGCAGGGGCGAAGATTCAGGTTACGTAGGGATTGTGCCTTCTCCTTCGATCCTTTGTCATTGATCACAATTGTAGTCCATGTTCCGCCGTGCTTCCCAAGTAGTCGGTCATAATAACATCGCTTATTACATAAAATGTAATGCATGAGGCTTCCTAATGAGATGCCTTCATTAAGATAATGACGACTTGACATCTAATTACAGAAAACGACTACTCTCAGTTAAATTTTTTTTGTTCAACCGAGATTGTTCTTATGTCTAGATGAGGAATACAGAAAAACATTGTTTAATGTTACCTACAGGAGATAAGATATTAATTGAACTAAAATTTGAATATCATTTGACATAAATTTAAAGATATTAGTTGTAAAAATGATTTTTTAATGTACAAAATAATGAAAGAAGTAGTCGATGTTTCGCTTTTAAAAAAATACATTTTTATACCCTTGCCCTTATTTTTGTTATACCATTTTACCCTATTATAATATTGGTCCTATGTGTGCAACGCAGTGAAGGACACGTGTCCGACCCGAAGTATATATATTCTTTATCAAAATTACCTCCTGGGTCGATTAAAGCATGTCCATCTGTCCGTTCCATTTCATTTTGGGAAATTTTATCCGATCTGCCAAGTTTCTTAAGGATCGGCCGACATATATTCTATATATACATATATATCCTATAGCTGCCATGTAACTGAACGATCGGAAATGGCGTAGCCTTTGTATTTTTAAAGATGCTTGGGGCTGTTATTAGAAAATTGATTTGATGGTCAATTGATCATTGTTGAGGGTGACGAATTCCCATAAGGATCGCCCAACTATATACGATCCTATATATATATAATATAAGCTGCTACATAACTGCAAATGTAGATCAACTTCGGCTCCGTTCGAAGTTAGCTTTCCTTTATTGTTTTTTTTTTTAATTAGTTAGTCTTTTTTTATGTTAAAGGATTAGTGGGTTTATAAAGGTTATTAGTTTCAAAAGCAACCGATCAGGACAATGTACATATATCCGCTGTATGAAACCGCATGCACATGTGTATTTACATATGATATGTGATATATATGTATAATATCTAATATGTGCTAATGTATAAACTCTTTTGATTATATGTAACAATAAATTCTAAAAGCGTTTTGGAGTTGTTCTTGTTATCTTGTAAATCTTTGACTTTTATGTATTTCGATATCTTTATAGGTTTTACAAGAAATTTACAGGTACCCATTTACATAAAAAGGAAACAGTATTAAGTGTCATAAAAACTATGAATAAGATTCAGGATTTCCTAATTTTCCGATCCATTACTTAACACCTTAGGAATGACTCCGAGGTTCCGCCTCCGCACAATCATCCCGAGCCCAAGGCTGAGTCGGCCGAAAATGCAGCTCGGCACCCTTTCCGAGCTCCGTGTGAAACGATTTGAGTTCGCAAAGGTTTTATTCAATTCAATTCTTTTGTAGGCGACAAAGTTGATGATTATCTCGATAATTGCGTAAGCTGGCAGCCCTCAAATTAATTTAATGGAGACAAGGAAAATTGTTTGCTGTTTTAAAATATGTAAACAACTTAGCACATGAAATCATTTTCGCAGCTTGAGATAATGATTATAATGACCAAATCTATGAAAATATATTTAAATAAGTTTGATTGTCGCCTAAACTAATAAAACCTGTTAGTGGCGAGAAATATTCAAAACACGGCACTCATGTGTTTTAACATATACGGTCAGCTCTTGCTTATTATTCGGCATGATACCTTTGACCCGAACTTTTTTAAATCTTCAAATCTTAAATCTTCATATATATATGTACATAAAACTCTCTTAACAACTTCAGCAGCAAATAAGTAAATACTTAGTCATTGTTAGAAACTATTTTTGTTCGTCGTTATGTTTTCAATTTTATATTGAGTATTATTTCCGTGGGTGCAGTGCAGCCAACGTTGCCAACACCCCCACGTTTCTTGACAGTTTCAATGAACAAAAGTTGCATCCGACATGCACACATCTGCGATCTGACTTTGGCTGTGCATCCATATCCGCCGAATGTACCGGAGGGGCAACTGGGGAAATATTTTATTGAGTCCGCCTATGGTGTGTCACCCTAAAGCTACACTTTTTCGCTTACCATTCAAGCCAAGCGCTAAATCCATGACAGACAGAATTGGCCACATTAACGACCAGGTAGCAACACATGGGCAAACAAAATTGTTAGCTTCAGCGCTCGCCTGTAAAATGTTAATACGCTTGCTTGCACTTTTACTTGCCCGATGTCTTTGCATCCACGTTGTCAATAAAACTCGAATAACTACTCTTCTAATATCTGGCAATCCCCCCTTTTTCGCCTTTTCATGTAGCCCAACCGTTGCTACGAACCGGACGTTTGCTGCCGCATGCCATCGACCACACTAACAGAGGATGGATATATCTTTAACCTGCCCGAGAAAAACTTTCCGCTACCCACCAACCCAACAGTTCCCGCTGTTCGCACCACCCAGCCTGCGCGTCGCCCGCTGCCCACCACGGCACCTGTCACCAGGCCAACTAACGAATACCTACCGCCTGAGACTACTCGGCGCCCCGCCTACCAACCCTTACAAACTACTCAGCGTTCTGTTTACCAACCACCTCCCACAACACCTCGCGCTGTGACGCAGTCCCCACGCCCCCAACCGACTCAAGTCCAGCCTTTGGCAACACGTCGCCCCATCAACGGGTACCTTCCTCCAGTTTCGGTTAACGAAATTCCGCACCGTGAAAAACCAGACTACGAACAGGATCGTGTGCCCCAGCCCTCGAATGAGAAGCCAATCTATCGCGGGGAGGACCAGCTTTCGCCTCAAATCTTTCCAACACCTCAGACCGCAAACACTCCAAAACACTTCGCCAAATGCGCCTCGGCTCTAGTCTGCACCTCCGAAAATTACTGCAATGCCATCGGGGTACTTTCCGATACTCCAGTCGAGCTAACTCCTATGGAAGCTGCCTTCCGTGTTCCATTAACCGACTGCCTCCAGACCGAGACCGGAACGCCTGGCAAATGCTGCCGCGACCCGAATTACGTTGACCCTTGGCCGGTAAATTTGGCTGGCGTGTGCGCCACAAGAAACAAGCGGTATGATAACAATTATCTAGTTCTTTTATCGCATGCTTAATTTTTTTTTCTTTTTGAATGCAGCACCAAACCTACGGGAATAAAGGATCTGGATGCCAACTTCGCCGAAATCCCGTGGCAAGCTATGATTCTGCGCGAATCTAGCAAGACATTGCTTTGCGGCGGTGCTATAATCGGTGACGAATTTGTGCTGACTTCCGCTAACTGCGTCAACGGGTGAGCGATTAAAATTAAGCTCATAAAAACTATGGGGACTAATAATACTTTCCATCAGAATCCCAGTACCCGATATCCGCATCAAAGCTGGTGAGTGGGAACTGGGCAGTACCAACGAGCCGTTACCGTTCCAGTTGACTGGCGCCAAGAGCATCGACGTGCACCCATCCTACGACCCCTCCAGCAACGTCAATGATTTGGCTATTATCCGACTCGAGAAGCGCCTGGAGTTTGCGACTCATATTCAACCTATATGCATTAGCGACGAAGATCCTAAGCCATCGGAGCAATGCGTTACCTCAGGATGGGGAAAGCAGGCCTTATCAAGTAAGATTGCTTCAACAGTCAAAAAAACCACCGTCATACTCACACTTACCTTTTTCCTCTGACAGTCCATGAGGAAGGCGCCATCATGCATGTGACAGACACCACGGCCCAGGGCCGCAGTGATTGTGGAGCCGATGCAAGCAGCGTGTGCAGCGCCACAAAGTTCGACGCGTGCCAATTTGATGTGGGCAGCGCCCTCGCATGTGGCAGCGGATCCAATGTCCGACTAAAGGGTATCTTTGCCGGCGAGAGCTCTTGCGGGGATGGACAAACAGTGCGATTCGCTAAGCCCGACATCAAGTGGATTAACACAGCTTTCGCCGATCGCAATAAACCACTGCTGCTAAAACGTTTTTGAGCTCGAAGAGGTAAAGGCGTGAAGGAAGGGGAGATGACAAATCGGAGTAGTTTCGTTAAACCCTGTGAAATTCGTCCATCATTGCGGTTCTGCAAATCTTAGTCCCACAGTCTGCCATGCCCACACTATAGATATTTATTCACACAGCGCATAAAACAACCTGAGCAGATAAACGACCCTCTACATTTCCATGAAATATGTCTTCTTTCGGTATTCGCATTTCTCTTTTTTTTAAGAAACGTAACCCTTACATTGGAATTATTATAACAAGAATGGTAAACGATTACAATTTTATATTTTTAAAGCGAATGCTGGAAGAGGTATGATAGTTCGAATTCAATTGAAATTATTGCCACTTTTAAACAATTCTATGGGGATGAAATATACCTAATTATAAGCTTCTTCATTTTTTTATTATCAAAAGAAATTGAGATTATAATATTGTAGTTATACCGATCCAACTACCACCTTAAATACACACCATCATATCTCAACTGCAGCATCTACACATATTTTTACTCTTATTTAAAGATATTCCTATATCGTAAATCGTGTATATGCTTATATTTTAAAAATGTTGTCTAAATTTAGTCTATAATTTAATTTTTAAATAAATAAAAAATTGCTTAGATTTATAAAATAAAAGTGGTTAACATAGTTTGATTACTAAAGTCGTTGCCAAATATGCGATAAATTTAAGTTATCGTTTCATACTCAATAATTTGGCCATTACGTCAGATTTTTTTCAAGTGGAAATCAAATTTCCCTAACTACCCTGTTGTCCCGAACCAATCAAAGACTAAAGGGTACGGAGCAAATAAACTTATAAGTGACTGCAAAAAAATTAAAAAAATTAAAATTCAGTCATAAAAAAACATTTTATTTTAAAAATTTTTTTACAGAAAAAAAAATGTTCGAAAGAAACAGAGTCATACATCGCACAAGCGAACAAAGTACAAAAATAGTGTCATTTTCGACCAATTTTGAAAATTTCAATTTTTCAGATCGATTTTTGCCAAAAAAAAACAATTTTTTTTCTAAGGTTTCAATATTTGAGGGAAAAGATTTATTATTTACCAACAATTTAAGCCTAAGATTATCCAAATTGAGTAAGAAGTTTAAAAGTTATAGTAATATTAACATTTTAACACTTCATAAATTAGGTCGAAAAAAACATTTATCACTCAAATTTTTTCGTTTGTGATCAATTTTCTCTTCACGCACTTGCATCCAAAATGTTAATGTCAAAATGTTAATATTACAATAACTTTTAAACTTCTTACTCAATTTGGATAATCTTAGGCTTAAATTGTTGGTAAATAATAAATCTTTTCCCTCAAATATTGAAACCTTAGAAAAAAAATTGTTTTTTTTCGCAAAAATCGATCTGAAAAATTGAAATTTTCAAAATTGGTCGAAAATGACACTATTTTTGTACTTTGTTCGCTTGTGCATTACAGAGATTTGATTCAATCTGCACATATTATATATCCACGTAAACGTTACTTCAATACCTGTCAATCAATATCCTTTTTTTGTTTGTAAACAGTTTTTTTCATGAGATATTACCAAAAAACTGAAAAAGGACCTCAAAAACACGATTTTCAAAAATATCTCAAAAACGGTTCTTAAGAAAAATAAACGGATGTCATTTTCGTGTTCTCCGACCCCAAATTACTATAAAACAATCATCAATTTTAAGGTTCACTCGATTACATTTAAATTTGTAAACTAGTGTTATCGGTACATCTCATAATTATGGTATTTCCAATCGGTTGGATTGAAAAGAAGCAGGGGCGCACGCAGGGGGGGGGTTTTGAGGGGTTCGAACCCCCCCCGAAATTTTGAAAAAATTGCAAAATTAACGGGAAAATAAAAATATAAATTTCATATTCATTCAAAAATAGTTCTGGCAGATACCACGAGAGCGCCACTTACAAAATGAGTAACTATATTGACATATTGATAACCTATAAAATAATGTGACGTTTATTTAAGACCTGCCCAACAAAAATGTCTAATGCAAAGATAACATCATTTTTCAAACCAAAAATGCGCCAATTTTGGACCCTAATATTCCAAATACTCCATTTCCCGAACAAGTTCAAAATGAAAGTGAAAAGAAAAAATCTTTCCAAAGAGAATCCCATAAAAACTTTCATCGAAGCTTTGGACGTTTGCGATAAAACATTCTATCCAACGGTATACCGATTTCTTCAGATCGGTGCAACACTGCCAGTAACAGTGGCTTCGAGCGAACGGTCGTTCTCTACACTACGAAGATTGAAGACATATTTACGCAATAAGACTGGAGAGCAAAGATTGAATGGATTGGCGCTTCTGAACATTCACCGGGATCTGGAAGTAACCTTTGACGCAATATTGAGTATAATGGCCCAAAAACCAAGAACGATCGATATTACATTGTGAATTATTTATGAATAAATTATAAATATTCACATTCAAACTTAACTTACCTAACCCCCCCCCAAAAATATTTCCTGCGTGCGCCCCTGAAAAGAAGTAATGGCTTTCGAAATAAAGCTTATAAAATATGTAGTTGTAGTTGTTGTTTAGTTCATTGTTTAGAAAACATGATGAATTTTAATACTGAAAGAAGTAAATTTTTGGAATAACAATTATTTTTTTTAGATGTATTTTTTATCGAATATTCTGTTTAGACGATGACGACAATTCAAGATGCTGACGGAAGCTTAAACTAATATATTAAATTGTTTAATTCATTTTAAAACTTAACTATTTCATAGGGGGAGGGCCAGTTTGTTGAGTGGTGAATGTGATACGTTGCTCTTTTTCCCGTTTGTAGGTAATGTAGTATTTTGATTTTGTAAATCCCTCCAGGACAGGCTTAATTGATTAAATAAGTCGAAGGTTGTGTAGCGCGCCGCAGGGAAATAAGGTTTGTTTTATTTTTGTGGTTTTGAATTTTTTTTGGAATTGAGTTTCATTTTGATTGATTTTTTAAAATGTAGGATGTTTCCCTATACAAACAAGGAGCTTAAAAAGCTTCACTGATATATCTTAATATTTATAAATCTCGTGTCACAATGTTTGTCTTCAATCGACTCCTAAACCACTTAACCGATTATAATAAAATTCGCACACCATATGCAGTTCGATTGAACTTGAGAGCTAGGAAAGTTTAAATCTCAAATTATAGTCGCAATTTTAATTTATTTCTAATTACACAGTGTTGCAAAAAAAACAAAAGTGAATGAACTTTTGAAGTGATATAGTAGGAATTGTTTATTGGGTCGAGTATAGCACAAAACCATGTTTGAAATATTTGTAACACCCTCTAAATCTTGATTTATGGTTAAAAAACCGTTTTTTGGGATTTTTTTGCGTTTTTTTCAACCGATTTAGAAATTTTCGGTGTTTTTCAATAGTACTCGACCCAATAAACAATTCCTACTATGTCACTTCAAAAGTTCAGAATCACTGTTACATTGTGTTATTTGTCTGTTATTATTTGACAGTCACAATTATCTGTTAACTCCAAATGATTCTAACAGATAGACATCAACCCTTTCGACTGGGTTGAGTAAGTAATCAATAGATGGCGCTGCTATGGTAAATCTACGAATGTGTGTTATAACTTATAAGCTACATACATATTAATTTTTTTGTACTATAACGTTCAACCAAATAAGAACCTACAAAATATTCTTTGAATATTTCACAAAGAAGGTAAGGACTAAAAATGATAGCTCCGCCAAGAGTAGTAGTTTTGGAATTTATTTTATTTTTATGTTATTAAAAAAATTAGCAATTTTACGAAAAATGTTTTTGCACAATTTCGATAAATATTTACGCTAGGAATCTGATGAAATCTCATATCTGTCATAAGCAAAACCCCCCTCACTGAAGCTTATATTATTTTATATTATATATCGGATCGTATATAGTTGACCGATCTTATGAAAATGTCACTATCAAATCAATTTTATAATAAAAATGTTTAGAACAGTATCTTTAAGCATCTATAAAAATAGCACAGTTGTAGCATTTCCGACCGTTCAGTTATATGACTGCTATACGATAAAGTCGACCGATCCCGGCGGTTCCGACTTATATACTGCCTGCAAACAAAAGAAGGATGTGCCCAACGTTTCAACTCAAAAGCAGACGTACAGACAAACAGACGGACGGACATGCTTATATCGACTTAGGATGTGATCCTGATCTATATACTTTAAAATTATAATACTCTCTGCAAGGGTATAATGAGTCTAAAATGAATCCAACGAATATAAAAGCGACAAGATATGTACAAGTAGGCGCGTGTTAACACCAAATATGAACCAAATATAAAGAACAATAAGTTTTAAAGTCTATCATACATGCCAACTTTTATTTTCTTCTTTTGAAAATTTGGTTGGCGCGCCCTTTTAAAATATATAATATATGTATATATAACAAAAATTACTCACAGCTAACGAATTGAGATTTTCAATAGACCTTAAAATTTAAATACTCAGTTTAAACGTTTTTTTTTTGTTTTGGCTCAAAAACAATAAATGTGCCTAAATTCACCCTTCAAATATATTACTATACTTAAAAGGATTGCTTTCTGTTTTTTTTAATTTTTTATGGTTTGGAGGAGTGATTGCGGAAAAATCATAGTAACATTTGGACCTATATACATACTTGGTAAAATATGTAAAAATGATTACGATTCCTGATTTATTTATATTGATTTCTTTCATGAAAGTGTCCCGGAAATCCAACCCCAGAACTATTAAATATTAAAAATATTTCATTAATCTTTTAGCATGTCGTATAATAGAGCGTTTGTTTCTGCGCCTAATGAACCTTGTCTTTCAGTAATTAAGTTATCGAAATCAGAGTAAAACTCAAGAAGATTGTCTGAAATTGACTGTTCTTTAGTTTAAGAGAGTGAATGCCATTAAAATAATCAGAAAAAACTTTAAATTAAATTTATAAACCGGTCTATTCTTATACAGTAATACAAGTTTAAGAAAAAAAAACGAAATGCACCACTAATTAAGAATAATAAAATAGTGGATCTCCTGCTCTGCTTAGGTCGTAAGCATCCGAGATCACTGATCAGGACATTGCAGATATATATTTGAAAATGAATTCCAACGACTTATTCAGCACCTAAAATTTGGGATCACGTATAATACACATACACATACAATAATCGAATGGTTTCTCATTTTCCATACGGGTTAAACCCTTTTATTAGAACGCCCGATAAAGTGTCGGTGTGTACAAAACGGGGGGAAGTGTGTACAAAACGGGGCCGGGGCATCTACTCTTTTAAAGCACATCTACAGTGATGGTTTGAAAATAGAAGCTGAAACCATATATTTACTCAGGGAATGGTATTTTAATAGCTAATTCATATAAAAGTATAAAATATTGTAAGTGCACCATTGTGATGTGTCATCGGGCCCTGTATGTTCATGATTCTTTTTATTTTTTGGTTATAGTTTTCCCACTTCGTGTAAATAGGCCCCAAGCAATTTTGTCTGAAATAAATAACGGTATTTTAAACATTGATGACCAATCCCACTGATTTTTGAAAACTTACTCCTTCAATATAATTGTAAATATCAATTTTCTCGTTTTGAGAATGGGCCCCGTCGTCACAAGCACCCACTGGTACAAGGATTACATTTTTTCCAGTAGCTTCTTGCAATGTTAGAGTTACGGGAATGGAACCGCCCTCTCTAGTCATATCTGGCTCCACATTGAAAACATGCTTAATGGCCTTCTTTGCGGCTTCATAATGGGGGTGGTTCGGATCTTCAGTCCAAGGCTTGCCAGCCGAAAGCATAACAACCTAAAAGAATTTTGAAAACATCTACATCTTACTGAAAGAAATATATAAACATATGGTACCTTCATGCTGTTTGGAGACCCACGCTCAGCCCATTTATCATTTAAGTATTTGACAACACATTCCTCAATATGGTTCGGATCCTGATCGGGCACCAAACGAATTGAAAACTTTCCAATGACTTTTTTTGGAATAACGGTTTTTGCGCCTGGTTCATAAAAAGCTCCTTCGATGCCATGGACAGATAGGCTGGGATAACGCCATCTGGCCTGAAGTAACCTGATTTTGTCACCATTATGTGGTAGCTTATCAACGCCAATATCTTTCCTGGGGAGATTACGATTCGAGATTTATGACGATGACGTGAAGATAAGATTAACTTACTTGTATTCAGCCACTTCAAAGTCTATGTTCTCATATATGGATTGTTCATTCTTGAGCTGAGGTGCCACCTTAAATAATATAAAAAAATTCTTCAGTCTCAGAAATGGGGTGTTTTTCTTTAAATTCATACATCTCGATTTACACCGGGAATTAATATATTGGTGTCCTTGTCAACAAGAATACTAAGCAAGTAGCACAAATCCGGCATGGCCTCGTGGACAGTACCACCAAAAACACCGCTATGAAGATCCTTAGTGGCACACTCTACTTCTATTTGAAAGTATGCTAACCCACGCAGACCATAAGTCAGACAAGGGCGTTTTTTACCCAGCCAGTAGTTGTCGGAAATACAAACGTAGTCAACGTTAGCAAGAAAATCGTTTTTACGCTGCATTAATAAATCATCAAGGCCCTCGCTGCCACTCTCCTCCATGCCTTCGAACACAAACTTTACGTTGAGTGGGAGGGGAATGTTAAGCTTTTGGTAGGCCTCGATGGCATGAATCCAGCACAGAACAGGTCCTTTATCATCAGATGCGCCGCGACCAAACAATTTTCCATCAATTTCTGTGAGTTCAAAGGGATTGGTATTCCAGCCATCCTCTTTTAAAGCAGGCTGAACATCTAAATGTCCGTAGACGAGAACAGTCTTTTTGGAAGCATCTTTTCCCAGAGTTCCCAGCAGTACCTTCGGCAGGGGGATTACTTGACCACTCGGCAAAGTCTGCTTCCCAACATCAGCCAATTCAATTTCGGTGCCCAAAGCCTTAAGCTTTTCTGCAGTCCAGTCGACCATCTGATCAATTTCGCCGCGCTTATCTGGCCATGCAGAAACTGATTGTATTCCACAAGCTGTTTTCAAGGCATCTATGTAATCGTCCTTCTTGTTGTCGACAAAACTGAAAAGGCAATTGCGGTTATTACTACCGAGATATGTACGTGCGAAAGCTATATACAGTAACCGCAGGTGCTTTTATCTATTTAAATTGAAACAACTCATTCATGCTTTGCCACAAAGAAATCCATTAAGCTGCCAGATGATAAAATGCAAATCACCCACTGTAATCTATTTGTGGAGATGTATATTCTCTGCACTGTGTGTGTTTGGGTGTTGGCGCTTCCGTATGGAATATCTTTTCGCTCTAAATGAGTGCATATAGTGCCAGCCTGTACTTGACAAGACTGCCTCCCCTAGAAGGCTGTTATCAGAAGCCTCTATCACACTTTTCCCATATTTACCGGACTCAAGATACGCCCAGGAGAAAGTATACATATGTATGTATGTACATATGTACATATGGTTCATTCTTAGCAATCGTGAACTTACGCGAAGAGTTGCTGGAGTTCAGTGGGAAGCTCTGACATCTTTGAAGTTTTATGTTAAGAGCCGAACAAACCTAGTTAGACAATATTTAACACTACTATATTCTCTATGAGCGAATGCGCGCGCTTAAATATAAAAACATGTGATGATAAGAGGGGGAAGGTGGTCTGGTTGAGGGATTAGTGTGACCTACCTTGAGGGGCGAGATAGCCCGCATCGTTACAGTTGCCAGACTTGGAAAATTTCCATGTGGCTGTTACATGTTTGAAGTCCCTTTTTCCACCCGCCCCAAATTCCACTCCCTTTGGAAAATTTTTACTGCGTCCTACACTTTTAACAGGCTTGGCACACAATGCTATTTATAATTTTCAATTTCACCGATATTAAAAAAAGTTATCGAAATAAAAATACCAAAAGTAAAAGTTAAGGGCAAAGCCATCGACCCAACTATCGATTACTAGTTTTAAAAATACTTAATTTAACTTGAAAACTGCTAAGGCAACATCGCCATTCAAAGTGTCTTTAACTCGTAGTTGCTGTTTTTGCAATTAAAAAATAAAAGGCACAAGTTTTCGACTTGATTTCTCTCCGTTGCGCTTGGAGCTCATTCTGCGTTAGCCCGTAAGGTCATTATTTTCATATATAAGAAACTAAAGCATGTGGAGCCTGTTCATTCTGTGTTCTGGCTGACACCCTGAAGATAGCTGAAACTGTCATGTTTTCTTCTGCACCCTCCCAACTTCTGCGCTCCACCGGATTATAAATAGTGTTCCGTGCCTGTCTGTACCTGTGAGTGCCACTCCGATTAAGTTTGTGTTACTTCTCGCCGACATTGATGTCGTGCCAGCCAGCCGCAGCTTTGTGCAAGCGTGTGTGTGTCTGAGAAGACTTTGAAAAAGAGCAGGGCACATCAAATCAGCGAAACAACGGCGAATCGCCAGCAAAGCGGAACTGGAAAGCTGGATGACAATGCCGTTAGAGTAGCTCCCGTCTTCTGAGCCACTCATACAATCATGGATGGTAACAGTGTGCCTCTCTAACGTTGGCTCGCTGCACATGTTTCCTATATTTTGAAAATAATTGCCTCCATCGTTCAGCAGTCGATCCCCATCGTAGACATCGGTGCGGCGATGTCCAAATAGAGTGATCGTCGGGCCGGTCGTCATAGCAACCACTCTGCAATTGCATTACAGATTTGCATAAATGGAGACTAATTAGCCACCGCCCACATTGGGCATACCGATCTCTCCTCTAAAAGCTTCATTTTTTCGACATTGAATATTTTTACTTGAATTGCGGCGGTTTCAATTAGAGGATGCGATAACAATGTAGAAACAAAAAATAGGGAAAAAGCTGTATGAACGAGGATATCGCGGTTACAGTGGTGACAAAGTCATTACTTCCGGAAGTACACAATCAGTATTCCGTTTCTTCAATTTTTTTTTTTAAATTGAATTTGTAATGAGCTAAATTAGTCGACGGATGATTGAAATAGAAATATTTTCATCCCGCAGACAAAGTTCTCATGGATCGCAGTTTGGACTCCATTGGCAGCTGTTCACTTGATGTAGACGCGGACTCGTCTGACATATCAGGTACATGAGCAACGCTTAGCCTGCCTTAACCTGAATTTGATTGCCGCCCTTGTTACTCTTTGTTTCTTTGGCTGTTTTTTGTGTTGGTGTCCGACATTGTTTGTTTTTGAAAAACTTCTGTGCTCTTATCCATCATTCATTCATATTGCAGATACCAGTGGTAGCCTAAATTTTCCTACGCCGATCTCTGTAAGGGACATCACCCGCGACTTTACTAACAATCTAAAGGAGCGCTGCACTCTGCGGTCGCCACAGCAACCGCAACATACATATTCAGCTCTTCGGGATCCTAGGGCAGGCGTGGTGCGTATGGTGCTGTCTCCAGCAACGGTAGAATCCGGCCGTGGTTCAAATGCCGCAAGCGTTGATGTGGCCCCTGTGTGTGCCAACAACTCGCTTGAAGCCGTTACCGTGTCTGATGAGAAAAAACCCAGTTATCTCAACCTGGCGTGTTCTGTTAATGGTTACTCAAACCTTACCACCTACGACTCGAAGATCCGTCAGGATATTAACAAATCGCGAGAGGTTTCACCGATCCGCCCATCTACCAGTAGTTTACAATATTGCAAACGGAATACCTCTCTAGCGGCCCCAATTTTGCACAGCATGCCGCTCATAAAACTACCGTCTCCGACTAGCCAATGTTCTGCAAGTGACAGCAACAAGAATAGCAACGGAAACGGTTTGGAGAATGGAGCTAGTGCTGGACAACCCAATGGTAATGAAAGGGCACACCATGAATCCCCCAAAAGTTTCATAAAACAGCGAGTTGAACGACTTTACGGGCCAGGGGCATTGGCTCAAGGATTTTATAGCCCAAAAAAATCCTGCCCCTCTTCGTCACAGTCTACAATGCGAATAGCTAATCAAAAGTTCGAAAATGAGTCTGTGCAGGATTCTGAACTTGCTCTAAAATTTAAGCAACTTTCCCCCAGCAAGGATTATGGAGAGTTCAGAAGAAAACTTCAGAACAATTGCACGCAGTCTGGCACAGCTCGATCGACCGAATCGTCTGGTTCTTGTGGACAAAATGTCGATGTGGAATTGCCCGTATTTAGGCATCTAAGTTACGAGTTTAGAGCTCAGTTGCCAACTGTGTCGCCCAAAAGAACAACTCCTCGCTCCATCTCTGCTCTTAAGTTGCAGCCTGCAACTAATGAATCTCCAGACATTTCTACACAGGTGGATGTGGTGGATCACGAACCCTTAAAACCAGTGCAAATGATTTCCGAGGAATATGATAGCACAACCAAAATTATCCTTCCAACTTCCGGCAAGGACGGGAATTACTTTCTTAAAATACTCAAGGATGAGCAAGCTCGCCTGTTAGCGCTGGCCGCCCTCGCAGACAAATACTCGGATGCTTTGGTTGTAAGTAATACAAAATGAAAAATACAAAGTAATACAATAATAATCATGGATGATGCAGAATAATCCCGATATATCAGAGGACACATTCGGACTTCTCCGATCTGCGTCTGGAAAGGCCCGTCTTTTAGTATCACAGAAAATGAAGCAGTTTGAGGGTAAGAGAGTATATTTATAAAATGTATTGAAATTATATTTATTTTGTATAATCTTTTTAGGGCTTTGTCACAATAACCTAAATCGCTCGCCCGAGGACGAATTTCCCACGACAGCGGACGACCTACAGGGCTTTTGGGACATGGTTTATTTACAAGTCACTCATGTGGATAATATATTTTCCGATATTGAGCACCTAAAAGCTAATGATTGGAAGGTTAGATTATATGAATCATTGTGATACATGCATATAAAACTATTCCCTTACAGCGTAATATTGATTTGCAAAAGGAGGAAACCTCAATAAAAACGATAAAATCCGCAAAAACAGGAGCTTTAAAAGCAAAAACTGCTGGAACGAGTATTACTCAACCCGGATCAAAATTGGCACCAGCGAACTCGGCAGCAGCATTAAAGCGCGAGGCTCAAAGAAAGCAGCTGCTGGAAATGAAACGTCAGCGCCGAGAGGCAATGGCCGCGGCGGCCAAATTAACTGAAACCGTTTCTGATGGCGCAATTGAACTTTCAGATACAATAGGTGATAGTTCTCTAAACATCAAGAACATCAGCTAAATAATGCTCATTGGGAAAAGAAAGCGTGCTCTCTAGATGTAAATGTATGTTATTTGAACTCGCAAGCATAAACCACAGATAAATAACCTTAAATTTAAAAAAAAAAGCTTAGAAATTCTTAGTTGAATTAAATATTAACTAGTCCCAAATAAAATGCACATGGTGGAGCTTCATAATCTAACTTCATGCTTTACAAATTTAAATGAGTCACAAATTTTGAAGAACTCCGGCTGAAAAATATATTGATGCATAGGATATTTGTCATTAATATGTCAAAATGTTCATTAACGTTGCCTTATCTGCGACAAATTTACCGTTGCCAGTTAAATAATTAAAAATTGGTGCACTCTAACTGGAAATTTTTTTTAATTTTTGTGATCGAATTTATAAAAGACATTTATCCTTGTGTAATAATATTTAAGGTTAACAAAAAATTCAAATCAATATTTTAATATCTTTTTATACTCATTTTTTTAAATAACGAATATAAATTTACAAGGAAATATACAATTGTCTCATGTAGTTACTGCATTGAGGTGAAAAATAATATTGTTGAATCTACATCGGAAATGAACAAGTCATACTCATTAAATGTGTAACGTTTTCTAATAAAATTTTAATCACTTGATCCTACGTTGCTTTTTTAGGAAGCTGAAGTTGGAAAGTATTGCGTAAGCATTATCTACCAGTAAAAACTTGGTCTTAAAAAAATTTAAATCTTATTTTAATTAAATTATTATGGAGCTTCTATTTATTGTCACCAAAAATTTCGTAAGGATTCATTTTTTTTTAAGAAAATCCTTAAAGCCCTCTACCTTTTAACTTTGGTTTGGGACTTCAGGGGAGAAAAAGATATTAAAAACAAGAAAGGAAAGCTAACTTCGGGCGGAGCCGAAGTTTAAATACCCTTGCAGTTAAGTCGCAGTCCGCTAGGTGGCGCCACCCATCTTATATTATTAGATATATAGCGGATCGCATATAGTCGGCCGATCCTCATGAAATTTGGCAAATCAAATTCTTTTGTCCAAAATAGAATCTGTACCAAATCCCATCTTTCTAACTTAAAAAACACCAAAGTTATGCCAATTCCGATCGTTTTATGACAACTATAGGATATAGTCGGCCGATCCTTATAAAATTTTGTACACAAGATATGTTGGTCAAATATAACATGTGTGGAAAGTCTCAACCCTCTAACTTAAAAAACACCAAAGTTATAGCATTTCCGATCAATCAGTTATATGGCAGCTATAGGATATAGTCGGCCGATCCCGGCCGTTCCGACTTATATACTACCTGCAAGGAAAAAACGGATGTGTGCAAAGTTTCAACTCGATAGCTCCAAAACTGAGAGACTAGTTTGCGTAGAAACCGACAGACAGACAGACAGACGGACAGACGGACAGACAGACAGACGGACAGACGGACATGCTTATATCGACTCAGGAGGTGATCCTGATCAAGAATATATAACTTTATAGGGTCGGAGATGTCTCCTTCACTGCGTTGCACACTTTTGACCAAAATTATAATACCCTCTGCAAGGGTATAAAAAATACAATAAAATACAATTGTTGAGCGATCAGAGTTTTGATAGCGACCGAATTAAAGACGAGATTCGATAGTTTATATTCAATTTATTAAGCTAATTCCGCACAATAAAACAAATAGCGGCCCGTCAATAACAACTCCCAAAAAACAACAAGAAGAAGAACCGCTTTGGCGCAGAAGCTCTTCCAAAGCTCCCAAAAGCGCATGCGCTACAAAATGACAACAAAGTGCATGCGAATCTGGGAGACAAAAGAGAAGATTAAATGCCGCTGCAGATAAACAAATTATCAATATTCTAATTAGCCTATCTGGTGGCTGCTTAGTCCAACAACAATAATACATACAATACAAGAAAATGCAGAAAAATTTAATCTTAGACGGAAACATAACATTATATTATATGACAATTCCTATGAAATTTGGTAGATCAGATTATTTTGCACCAAATGGAATATGTATTAACTTAGAACATTATATTATCAAAAAAACCAAAGTTGTGTCATTTCCGATCCTAATGAAATTTGTTATATCGGATAAGTTGGCCCACAATCAATTCCACAGAAAGTCCCATCCCTCTAACTTAAAAAACACAAAAGGTATAGCATTTCCGATCAATTATATGACAGCTAGAGGATATAGTCGAACGATCCCCGAACGATATATACTGCAAAGAAAAGAAGGATGTGAAAAGAAGAATACTAATATAATACTAAACGTTAAGATCGTCTTATAATAATGCTGTTAAGATAGTTTCTTAACTATCTATCTGAACATCTTGTTCAAGTTCTGCAATATTTCGTGGGGTAAAATTCAACATCAAATTCAATTCAATAAGAATTCACCCTACATTTCACTGGAGAAAATAATTTTGATCCAATAACTTTCCAACAGTCGTTTGGTTTGGGAGGACTAGTACTAGTTTCAAACATTCAATCTGTAAGGTTGATTTTTAAATAAGATTCAAATAAAGCATATACGATTTTCAAAAAGGTTTGTGGCTTGGCTGCGTCACCATTGAAATTTTCAAGTGGAGTTTCTTAAAACTGAATTAATTAATTCAGCTAGCAATTTCTGTGGCACCCCTGATTAGTATTATTTTAAAGTATTTGCTTTTATCCCATTCTTCTTTAATATACGCATCGATTGGTATCTCAGCTATCCCGATTCGAGAACACTCCGGGAGAAGAAGATATTTAAAAAACATAATTTTCACAGTTTCCGGAATGAAAATAGTTGTTTATCTGTTCGATTTATTGCACTACCATTCTGCATTACGGTTGTTAGTTTCTGAAAGTTGTGAGACCGTTGTTC
Organism: Drosophila ananassae; assembly: GCF_017639315.1. Taxonomy (NCBI): domain Eukaryota; kingdom Metazoa; phylum Arthropoda; class Insecta; order Diptera; family Drosophilidae; genus Drosophila; species Drosophila ananassae. Next base: position 19,436,001 of record NC_057929.1, on the reverse strand, counting down.
TACATTTTTTTAATAAATAATTATTTAAATACTACTAATACTTACTTTTTTAATACGTTTAAATTTTTTTTTAAAATTTCATGTAACGAGTGTATTATACCCCTGCAGAGGGTATCATAATTTTGGTCAAAAGTGTGCAACGTAGTGAAGGAGTCATATCCGACCCTATATAGTATATATATTCCTGATCATGATCACCTCCTGAGTCGATATGAGCAGGTCCGTCTGTTTGTTTTTTTCTCCGCAAACTAGTCTCTCAGTTTTAGTGCTATCGAGTTGAAACTTTGCACACATCCTTCTTTTGTTTGTAAGCAGTAAGTCGGATCGGTAGACTATATCCTGTAGCTGCCATATAACTGATTGATCGGAACTGCCATAATTTTGGTGTCTTTTAAGTTAGAAATATGGGACTTGGTACAGATTCCATCCGATCTGCCAAATTTCATAAGAATCGGCCGGCTATATTTTATAGCTGCCATATAACTGAACGATGAGAAATGGCTCAACCTTGCTATTTTTAAAGAGGCTTGGGGCTGCTTCCAACATTTTTATTAAAAAATTGATTTGATGGTGAAATTCTCATGAAATTCGGCCAACTATATACGATCCGATATATATATAATAATATAAGCTGCTACCTAACTGCAAGGGTATATCAACTTCGGCTCGGCCCTAAGTTAGCTTCCTTTCTGGTTTTTGTATGCCTTGTATGGACTTTTAATATATCTTTCTTAACTTTTAATATATACATATATATTTTTTGGAGATTTGGTTGAATTTTGTTTTTTACCTGTAAAATAGGCATTAAAATAGTTTAGCATTAAAACTTATTCAAAAAACTTTTTTGAGCCAGCTCTCAAGATTTTATTTTTAGGGGTGAAAGGGGGCGTGGCAAAATTTTGACACAAACTTGTTCTGCGACAGCTCCTTCTAAAATAGTCTCTAAGATCCGCGAGCTATGTAAATATAGCAAGCCATTATGAGAATCAGAATATAAATGTCTATAACTCCTCTAAAAACTATAATTCGTTTCCTCCCCTTGTTTTTCAGATATAAATTAGCTATTGAAATGGTTTGGCATCAAAACTTTTTAAAAATTCGTTTTTGAAATGATAGGCGCCTGTCAAATATTTGAACGTGACAAACTTGGCCTGCGATTTATTCTCGGGAGTTTTCTGAGATCCATGCGTTCATACGAACTTGAGCTGTCTTTTGTTGCTGATCAAGAATATACATACTTAATGGGGTCGGAGATGACTGCTTATCCCTGTTACATACACACGAATAAAATATATATATAATTGTACTCTACCGGGCACCGGTTATAAATACAACATGGTCTACTATAAAATACGCTTCTATGGTCAACAGTGGCAGACATTTTATTTAGAAGCAGTTCAATAAATTAATTTTTTCAAGTTTTCGTGTAAAAAATATCCAGTACTCCTGTCTTCAACTCCAAGCCATTTCTTTCTATAATATACAAATTGAGTTTATAACGTAAATAACATTTCAAGAAATATATTCTTAAAACAACAATCTAAATTCGCTGAATTCGTTGGCTGAATTTTGTTTTGTAAATAAAAATGGGCCTTTGGGATATATTGACATCCTAAGATTATCAGCTGATATATATTATCATATTACATATACTACTTCATAAGCTCGAAGAATTATCTCGGACCTTGATATTAAAATGCCTTCAACATTTTCAAATAGTGCGAGCCATAATAATAAGAAACAATTTTAATTTTTAATCATTTTTATTTGGCTTCTATGGTAAGACTTATGGTTAATCTATTTTTAAGTACAATTTTTTTTTACTTGCTTCTTCGTTTATGATGATCATTGCACCTATCTTCGCCTTAACTCCAATTTAATGCATTCTAATCGTGCGATATAGGCGTTGCAAATAATATACCGAAAAACTACAATACGCGTTATTTGTTATTCACTTCTTTTGATAAACTAAATTCATCACTAACTATTACATTTTGGGCAATAAATATTAAATACATATATATATGTATATCCATTTTATTAAATGTTGATATACAAATGTTATATACACAAATAATCATGAGTAAGTTTTAAATAGCATTATTTTGTAACAATAACCTGTTTCTACGCAAGTTTTAGCTTGTACGACTATTTACAAATGAAAAGAATGGATTCAGAAATAACATGGGAGGCAAAGATTTATAGGCATCAATGATTCGTAGAACGTTTAAAAACCCAGTTTAAATGAGGATATGGCTAAGAAACGACTACAAAACAGCTTGTCTAAGAAAGATTTCTAGACGAGCTATACATATATTGATGCATATTTCATAATATGTGCTTTTTTGCAATCTAACCGAGTCCAACCGCTTCTGTTCAGCTTGTTTCTGGGCCAAATCCGGAGTCGGCACAGGGACTGAGCCGAGGCCCCCAGATTACATTCTCAACGCCTTTTTCTTTTAACTTGAACAGCTGTTAGTCGAGGTTGTGGGGCGGAGTACTGTTTGGACCTCCCAGTATAAAGGATGTGGGACTATGTACCGAAATGCTGTCAAGGTCTAGAACGCCATCCCCCTTCTCTAGGATCCCACTTCCATCCTGCTTCATCATCATACGACGCCATTTAGCGCGAGCGTTTTGAAACCAGACCTGCGAAATACGGTTGTCAGTAAGTAAAAACTATAAATTTATGGAAAAGATCGGCTAAGCCAAGAAATATTCACCTGTAGGACTCTCTTTGGTAATCCTGTTTTTTGCGATAGCTGCTTTAGATCCTTGGCGTCAGGGTTATGATTGATGGCGAAATACGACTTCATAGTTCGTAACTGGTGATGCTTAAAAGAGGTGCGCATTCGTTTTGTCCGCGATGAGGAGCTCATGTGGGATCCCCGGCCGAAGTCAACGTACTCCGTGTTAAGATCTGCAATCAAAATCCCAAAAGTCTTCATGTTATGTCGACTTCTTCACAGTCTTTTCATTTTTACGATTCGGGCCCATAAAAGTAGCATTTGCGTCAATACACCAATGGCGCCAAATTCCAGCTTAAGAGTATCTCAGCTGTGGTACAACCATTAAGAGTCCGACTGCATGCTGCCACTTTTATGTCTCGCATCGCATAAGATTTTATAACCTACCTATGTTCGCGGTGAAGGGCTCAATGTCCTTGGGCTTGCGCTTTCGTGGCCTTCCTTTCTGGCGCGCCGGTTGTGGCAGTCCGGTGATAACATGAGACGCGGGGACGAATATGCCCGTAGGAACAATGCTCCGGCTGGGATCCGAGTGCGGGCTTGAGGAGTCGTTATGTGGCGAGCCGAACTGCGTGTTGTACGGGTAGGAGGCACTCATGCTGGACGAGGCGGCGTCTCCCTCCCGGGCTATACTGTAGTGGGTCCTGTAAGGATAATTGGATTAGTTGCTTTTCTGGCGAACATTGGATAGGCCTTGAGAGTTACCTGCAGTATATAAGCGCATCAATGATGCCGTACTGATCGCCTTTTGTCAACGGCGTGTGGCATACCGTACAACAAAAGCAGTTTACATGAAATACCAGGTTCCGGGCGCGCATTACTAACTCGTTGGAGCTGATGGAGGCCAGGCACCGGGAGCAACGGCGAGTGCCAAAAAAACTAGAAAAAGAAATATGCCATTCGCATTAGCTCACTCAGAATTTGATTTCTTAAGACTAACTTTGCCAAATCATGTGTTATTATATTTTAAAATCAAGCCGATTGCATGCGGTTTTTAAATTCCCCCCACTGAATTACTAATCATACGTTTACTACAAATCCGGACGCACACAGTAGCAGTTCAAGATAATTGATGCTCCATGTTGAGCACGTTGCGACGGAAGGACGGTTCAAAAGGATACCAACACCTACTCATCGAAAATTTGTTGTAGTCATTGCGTGGAGATAATAGCCAGGAATAATGACTACTTTTGCTTTTCAACCAGAGGGGAATGCTGTTTTCTCTTTCGCAAAAGGTAGATGAGACATTACTAGATCCCATACCACCATTGGATAGGGCAGGGGTCTGAAACCCAGGGACACGCGTTTCTGACGACGCAGACGCAGACGACAAATAACACTTAATGTGCGAGACATGCCATTTCTTTGACATTAATCAAAATAATTGGCGCATTTGACTTTAGAAACAGACTCCCTCAGCAGACTCATTCTCACATTACCGAAAGCCCGAGCGGATCCTAGCAGAATCAACTAAAGGGGGCAAGCAGCAGGCACCAGGCCAATTTTAATTTCATACAAATATATCATATTCGTTCGGAGCAAACTTCAAGAGATATCCAAATCCCCATTCCAGAGTGTCGTTCAGCATCTGCATATCGTAGAATTTTGTAGGAAATTGTTTGGGATGTGACGCCGAGATTTTTGTCACATCGCCATGTCGCACATCTTGTCGCTACACCTCTTACCGAACTTTCGCTCAGGTTTCGTCTCGTCTTCAGTCTTTAGTTAGGCCCTACATATACATATAAGTTCTTCGTAGTAAGTTGTACGTATTAGTCTATATGCATGTATGTATGTATGTACGTTCAACGCGGCGCGTAGGTCGGAGGCCTCATAAATAATATTAAACATGAACTTTGAGGACAGCAACGTGGTCGCTGCTACCAACTCATAAAACTGCTCCAGACCTCTGTCTTAGCGGATTCATTCCGAGTCGCCTGCAATGCCCAGAAACGCCCCTGTGTTGCCTTAGGAATCCTACGAGCAAGGGAGAGGGCGCGAGAAAAATGAATTATGATTATTACCATGTAAAAGAGCAGGCGAAATGTCAAAGTGACAACGCCTAATATATGATTATGTTTTCGAGCACTCGAAATCTGATACTCTCACACACATTCTGGACACCGTCTCCCCGTTCCCGATACCGCATCTGTTTAAAAAATCCCCAGCGGCTCCAGTCTTGCTTCAGTCAACTCGGCAGCATTTTCAGTCCCCAACTCTAAGTACGGATTCTGAATTCGCAAGTGTCGACCGCTGAGTAGTAATTCAAAGAAAAACCATGTATCCCAAAAAAAAAAAACAGAAAATAATTATATTTTCCTATATAAATATTTTATATTTTATAATTTTTTTGTAGCATCATTAGTTCGAACACCGAAGATATATATCCAAAATAACCAGATATATATCCGAAGATTGGTCCAGAATTATCAACTCCTTTTAGCGTTGCTATATTTTCTGAAAAATTATCAAACAGGTCGCAAGTGATAAGAACATAATATAAAATCTTTACTTTATTCGATATGATATCTCACGAGCCCGAGGACATATGTAAAAAAAAAAAACAACATACATAATTTTAGTGGAGTCTGAAGGCTTTGAAGATCAGGGAATGCAGATAGTGGAGAAGATGCAAAAGCCTATGACCCGATAGCCACGTATTTAATGCGCTTTCTTGACAACCAGCGAAAAGCCGAGCGGATGGGCAGGTGCGCACTGATAGCGCTGCGAATCGTGGTCAAGTGCCCGTTGCTCCTCTCCGGCCAGTCGCGGCCACTCCATAAGCTGAAGAGTCAGACTGAAACGTCTGAAATCAGTACGGCTGCAATGGGGCGAAGGTTAGACCAAATAGCTGGCCAGCTTTGTTTTGAGGGCGGATGAGTTGAGAGGACGTGCGTTGAGCATGCTGAAGTGTAAACCGACGTGTGGCCCAACTGGGCGCCGCGGGAACTCATGCCCATGTTCGCATCGGGGGCACAGGGGTTCATTTAGTAACAAGGGTCGAGGAACAGGACGTGTTTTGTAACGTGAGAGCGTTTGTAAATGAAGTTTCAAGTGCCGCCCGCTGAGCTCTGGTCTTCCGATTACATATGTATAAGTACATCAGAAATAACAACAGCGGATTTCCCAGACGGCACGCCATCGTCGGTTTGCAGAGCAGTTCCTTCCGCCGGAGTTTGGTTGCTTTGCGTTGAGCAGCGTTTCCCTTTCATTGCATTCCTCACCTTGTTACTCTGTTGGCCGGCAACATTTTTTTCCAGGGTCTCACGAGAACGTTTACCCTGGGTCCTGAAACCCTGCCCCGCGAATTCGGATAGTGCCGGCGTCCCGTGGCGATAATTCGATGCTAGGGAATGCCCAAACTTATACAATAATTATACATATTTGTTTTGTAGTTTTTTGTTTTGACTACCGGTAAGTTTCATTGAGGCGATATTGTTTTGGATCGGTTAAATGCTTTGGAAAATTTGTTGTGTCTTCATAAGGTCATGAGCTAATGGCTTGAAATACCACAACCCCAAATCATAAACTAAGATTTCAAGATTTCTATTAACATTAACAAGAGCATTTGCATTTTTAAGCGTTCTTTAATAGAACTCTTCCGGTTTCCAAGAAACGTTAGCCCATGTCTAATGGATTTGAGACCATAATTTTATAGTTTAGCTGATTAGATTATCGCCCAGTTGTCTGACTTGCTCCGAGGAACGCTTTTCTCTCCTCCGCGTTACCATCAAGAGGCTCTCGCGCATAAATTCGGTGTAAAATGCTTTCTTAAGATGCCCATTAAACATTTTAATTATCGCGGTGCCCTGAATTTATATCGAGTCTTCAGGCCCTAGTCGTTCAAGTGTCCAGATAGCAGCAGAGGAAAGGTTATTTGACGCATTGTGCAGCCAAGCGAGCAACGTGAGAAGCGACGGAGCGAACGAGGAGGGGGCTAAGGCATCGAGGTTCGCAATGCAGAGTCTGTTTACTATAAACCTATAGTTTTGTTATATTTTCTCCAGGTGCTCAGCTTTCAATTGGGCCAATCTTGATTATTAACAGACATAATAATATGTACGAATCTCCGATCCAATTTTGTGTTTTTGCAGAAAAAAGTTGGAAGCTTCTGTTTTTGTTCAACTCATGCAATCTAAAAAATGTAATATGGAATGGCTGAATATATCCCAATGGTATATAACTAAACGATCAGTAAAAGCAGAACTTTTATGATTGTTCAAATAAAAGATATTTTTATATATTTTATTTCACAAAATGTGTCTGTTACTACAATGTCACTTTTACTTAAAAATAATACAAAATCGGACAATAGAAACCGACATTGACCTGAAAGGGTATAAACTTTACCTTATTTCAGTTCGAGAGAGTATGCGTATGTGTACGTTCTTATCGATTAATTTTCAAATGCGATTTTGCCCAGTTTTATGGAGGAACTCCAGACTCATATTATGAGTGGAGCCTACCGTTTGCAGCACTTTGAGGCGGCGAGTAAACATAAAAAGCAGCGTGAGATTGTTAGCTTCAGTCTGAGACTTTTGTCGATTTTTAAGTTCGTCATGAAGAGTTGGCTGTTGTGGTACTGCGCGGTCTTTGCACTTCTTTTATTTAATTAATTTTTTGTGTTTTATAATTCATCTCTTTCTGATGATGGACGATAAAAATATTTTATCGCCAGTCCCACGACTTCGGAAGAGCACTGTCAGTTGATTTTTGCTCAAGCTCTCACTGACCAAAAATAAATTGTGACGCTTCGACGATTTTTAAGCAGTAAGCATTTTATAGTACTCTTCAATAAAAATCTGTGTGTATTTTTCTACAACACTGTTAGTTTGTACCTTTCCGGAGGTAATTTTAGGTGACGACCTGCATGCCTTGGCGTGCGCGAGGAAATTCTATTTTAATTAAAGGGCTGATTTCTCAAGCTTTGAAAAAAACCCAAACTTTCTTAAGAAAAAGTCGTAACATTCCTGGCCACAAGGCGAAACAGGAAAAGATTTGTCTCGTTGCACTAATCAATTTAGGAAGACCTGATGCCATTTTACTTGTACAATGACATTAATCCAATTACTCCGCAACTCAACTACTTTTATTATTGTTGTTGGCAGGGCGAAACTGCAATAGCAAACTGCCTATTCTAGAAGGATAGGCTTATAGATCCATGTAAGCAAATATGTAAATATACTGCCCAGACATTAAGTTTTATCTGATTGCTTGAAAGTTAATTTCGCTTCAACTTTTTACTAGAAAAAACACATTCATCACTTAAGAAACACCAAAGTTGTAAAGTAACAACATGAAACGACTGCTATAGTCTAATCTTCGACACCCACCCCATTTTTTTCTAAAAATGTATTTCTATTTATTTATTTTTTTTACAGGACAAACTTAAATCTATAGTTTATCCGGACTCGGCTGATGATGCTAATCAAGAATATGCCCTGCATATGGCGACGGATATATATGACTTTAATATATGAATATGTTTTATATTTAATTCTGATTCAAGGATTTCCACAGCTTGCCAACTTCGGGCGCAGCCATTGTATATATAATATACCTTTAAGTTAGGTGCTGATCCTCATCAGGAATATACACACTTTATAGGGTGGGAGATGTCTTCTTCATACTTTTGACCAATTGTCTTTGCAATGAGGAGTTGGTTCTAAGAATATCAAAAAAATCTCGAATTAAGAGATTTGGCTTATTCATGTGTATTTCCAACAAAAAACGTGGCGAATATATATGTTCGATTATACCTATTCTAGTATAAATGTATTTCGTAAATATGAACAAAATGTTTGGATTATATCTGCATAATTAAAAACATTCCAAAGCTTTTTTTGTAAAGCTTATTGCATTGACTTTAGAAGAAAAGTTCATCACTAGGTAGTTGCCGCACGTAATTTATGTGATTCATGGCCTTTTGATATTTGGACACACGTAAGCTCCTCTTGTACGCTTTATTTTATTTTTGTTTATGATAACTCAAATGTGCGTCACTCTCTGTTTGACAAAACATGGATTTATTTTATTAGATGGAAATGACGCTTGCAGCGAATTCCAATTCACCCCGCGACCCGTACATAGGGCATAAATTCGGAGCTGCGCAGACACCGCCTCCCCTCTTGTCATATTTGACATCTTTGGTATAAATCAACGGGAAATGTGGGAACGGTGGGGGACGAGCCACTACGGGACCCAATGTGATTAATAACGCCGAGCATCAGTAGAGTCAGTAGAAGCAGGGCGGCCGCCATGGAAAAACCGCCGGAATGAAACGAAATGAAACATTACGGCGGAATGGATTGTGTATGACTTGACATGGTGACCGCCAAGCGCATCCCGCACCCCCATTTTCGGGCCGGGATCTGTCTGCGCGAGTGCCATCGGTGCCAGCAGTTCCAACGATTTCAACGGAGCGAAGCGATAGCGCCGATGGAGACGGGAATCTGCCCCGCCATTGCCGGCAGCCTCTCGCACCAGAAGGCGCAGATAGTACGACCCTGTTCCAGATCAAGGCACCATCGGAATGGGCCTCGGCCGGAGGCACTTGCTGACTCCCGATCCGACTATCATGCTGAGTATTTTGAAATATGAAGCGGTAATAAATGTCACAAGAATCATTTGGGAGGAAATGCGAGTGACGGGCGTGACTGGTATGGGATTTATGGCGCACCGAAAGTTAAAAAAGGCGCATTCAAAAGTTGAAAGTGGCTGAGAATGTAAAGGTTATTCGATTCCCTAACAGGTGCAGACATTTTCCTTGCCTATTGCATCCTCGCATCGATGGCCGGAACAAAATTCTCTTTTTTGTGAATTCACTGCTCCTGGCGCAGTAATTATTTAAAAGTTAACTGCACCCCGAAATTTTGATTAATTATAACCGGATCCAATGCATTTTGTTGCTCTCAGTGAAGAGTTTTCGCGTGATAGTTGCGGCGCGTGAAATCACATTGCTTATGCGGCAAACTCGACTGGTGGCTTGCGGGAATCACGGACTGACGAACGGCCGCGGCAAACCACCCAGGCGAAGAGTGTCAGCAAAGCTTCACATCTCAGACCTAAACTCATAGCCCAGCTAGCGTGCAGCGTTCTTAGGCGTATTGAGCGTTCTTGAGAATACGACGAAAAGCAAACAGCAGAACACACGCAGGGCCACTCAGGCTGGGGTGCTCCGATGGGCGGGCGGGCAAATTTACGGACGGCGGACGATCAAGGTACTGCCGTCTCCGTTGCGGTCTGCTTCTTCTTGCATTCCAATTCGCGATCGCGTTCACATTCGCACGAGCTCAGCCTTCGCACAGTGGTGCAAAACAATGCCAGGTAGCACATGCATAAATACTTCACTCGCGTGTTTAGAAATCATTTTCTAGTCAATGTCGTGGCATGCAGTTGCGGGTTTATCTGATTCATCAGGCCCATGGTTCGGTTTCTCAACAGTTTCTAAGATTCTGAAGGAGATTTCCGCCACCAATACTTCTCGAATAAAATTTTCTGAATGGAGCTGGTATTGGATTGGCGTTTGCTTACCTATAATAATCGTTTTTGCAATAAATGTTGCCGTCACGTGAATAGCAAGACGATTCCCGTTCCAGCGGTTGTCGGCAGGCGTAGCACTGCAAGCAACTAGCGTGCCATCGTTTTTCCACGGCGGAGAGGTAGAAGCGATCCTGTGAAAAGACCAAAATATAATTCGTCAATTCCAAATTTTAATTTTTCAGCACCTACAAAACTCGCCAAATCAACTAAGGAAGCCTTTTGGTATGCTTAGCTATTGATTGCACGAGAAGACATTAACATCTATGTGGGTACTCGTACCAAGTACATTGTATTTGTGTGATGTAAATAGCAGGAAGAGGGAATGATCTGCGACTCCATTAATATATATATATATATTCACTCGATCAGTATTAACAGCCGAGTCTGTCCGCCTGTGTGATCAGTGACTATAAGATAAAAAGCTATAAGAATTTGCTCCTATAATACCCAAGGAGTGAAAGTTTGTTTAGAATTTATGCCAGGGTCCCCTCCCGCCCCTTTTTATTGCGTTAGTTAGGAAAGAATTTGGGAAAAGCTAAACAATACCTATAGATATAGATATATAGGGGAAAAAAAATTCAACAAAATCGGCTGATTTTTAGTTATAGACATTACCCTTCTATACTGACTTTTTTCATTTTTGACCGCGTGTATCTCGGAGACTATAAGAGATACAGCTATGAGAATTAATTTGTCAAGGATACTTCAATTAAATATTTATAAAAAAGAAAGGGTGCGGGTGGAAGAAAAGAGCACCGAATGTAATATAGTCGGGAAACTCGAGGTTTTATCATTTCCGATCACTAAGTTATATTAGGCTATAGGAACTGCATTATTTTGCTCCAAATGAAATGTGTATTAAAATTATAAAATCAAAAACACCAAAGTTGTATCATTTCCTTATGAAATTTGGTAGATTAGTTAGTAGAGTAAGTCCCAATTCAATCAGTTATATGGCAGCTATAGGATATAGTCTACCGATCCCGACCGTTCCGACTTATATTCCGCTTGCAATTAAAAAAGGATGTGTGCAAAGTCAACTCATAGCTTTAAAACTGATACTAGTTTGGTTAGAACCAGAAAGACAGACGGGCCGACGGACATGCTTCTATCGACTCAGGAGATGATCCTGATCAAGAATATACATATTTAATTGGGTAGGAGATGATTCCTTCATTGCGCTGGATACTTTTGACCAAAATTATTATACCCTCTACAAGAGTATAAATATAAAGGCGGCCAAAATTAACATATACTGCAAGGCTATATTAAATATATGTATACCCGAATATAATCACGACGCAAACACTTACCTGTATTTGCCGGCCACATCCAGCACATTCATCGAGGTTTCGCGTTATTTTGCTATCGTTGGTGGACTCTGGACTACTGGGCGGCCCAAATGGTTCAGTTTTGAATGATATGCCCGACGTTGTCTCATCACTGATCTCCGTGCAGTCAGTGCGACTGCGACTGATCGAGAATTTGGCCGTGGAGTCTTCAAAAGTGGCTCGATCGGCGGTTTCATAACTAAGAAAAAGGCAAAAGCTTAGATATGTATTATCTACATTTTCGTTGGAGTGTGGAAAATACCTTCTGAATGACTCGGTGTTGTATGCATTGCCGAAAGGCTTTGTACTGTGATCACAAATATCTGGACACGAGGATGAGGAGCATGTGCGGAACAAAGGATGATTGGTACTTGCACCTGCAGCACTGCCACAGTGGTTGCTCCCTTGATGTGCTACAGGTGGTGTTGGACTTTTTTCCCTTGCGCCGGGCCCAAGAAATCTTGCGCTCTGCTGCTGCAATAATAAAAATTAAGAAAGTTGTTAAAAACGCCACTATTTTTTTTTACTATAAAATAAATGTAGTGGTAAAAACAAAAATCAAATAAAGGATGTGTGGACTAATAAATGGTGCATATAATTCTCAATGACAAAAGCGGCACAGCCAAAGGAAAGGCAAAAGTTCGTTTCAATTAGGAGCAGAATATTTTTGCGTAATTCCAAGAAAAAGATTCGCGACATTGAGAATTGTGAACATGTGAAGAAAATGCAGGAAGGAAACCAAAGTAGCTACTGTTGCAACAAAACTCATTCCATTCCATCCCACTTCACCTCTTCTCCCAGCATGCGCATCATGTCCCCAAGCTCATCCATTGAGGAGCACACTAATTTCCAGCTTTTTAAAGCAGCAGATCCCTTTATCCCCCGCGGGGATCCAGCCGTCGAGCCACTCTCCTCCACGGTGCATCAGTTTACTTATTTTTGATTAATTAGTAGAAAATAGATTACAACTGGTGCCTCTCCTTCTACTCCTTGCTACACACCAGTTCTTTCACTTCGCCAGCGAATATTGTGTAGATTTTGGGGAAAATATCATTTAATAAAATGAGATCCGAGCATAAGTCCATACCGTGCGGAAAAACGCTTATAATTGAAACTTACGCACAAGCTTATACTCGATATTAGTTCGAACTAAATTTTTGTTGAATGGCAAGCCTCGTTTCAGGTATCGCATACTTCTTGTGCAATGAAAACAACTTATGCAAATTAACATAAGTTAATGTCTTAGGCTTAGAAGTGCAACTGCAGAAATTTTATTTGTTTAAAATTGAACGAAATAAATCAGCTGGTAAACTAAATTGATTAGGAAGGGGTCTTATCATCAAGAAATGTATGGACATCGTATTACCTAGATAGTAATATTATGACCATTTAGATTGGAAGACTATTGAAGCATTTTTGAAGCAAGAACAAGAACAGTTAAAATAAACATGTATTAAGCAGATTATATTTAGGTACAATTTAGAGAGTGTACCCGAAATTGTTGTGCAGATTTACTTTTTATAAATATAAGTGGATAAAGCATTTGATTGTAACTTCGTGCAGAAATTAACTTAGGCACTTCAGGTAACTTCAGATTGTAAAAAACATTAGAATATATTATATACGTGCATACACACTTGTATACATTATAATATAACAAGAAAGGAAAGCTAACTTCGGGCGGAGCCGAAGTTTATATACCCTTGCAGTTCAGTTGCAGTCCGCTAGGTGGCGCCACGCATCTTATATTATTAGATATATAGCGGATCGTATATAGTTGGCCGATCCTTATGAAACTTGGAAAATCGAATTATTTTGCCAAAAGAGGAATCCATTGAAACTCCCATCCTTCTAACTTGAAAAACAACGAAGTTATAGCATTTCCGATCAATCAGTTATATGACAGCTATAGGATATAGTCGACCGATCCCGGCCGTTCCGACTTACATATATACTGCCTGCAAAGGAAAGAAGGGTGTGTGCAAAGTTTCAACTCGATAGCTTTAAAACTGAGAGACTAGTTTGCGTAGAAACAGACAGACGGACAGACGGACCGACGGACAGACGGACATGCTCATATCGACTCAGGAGGTGATCCTGATCAAGAATATATATACTTTATAGGGTCGGAGATGTCTCCTTCACTGCGTTGCACACTTTTGACCAAAATTATAATACCCTCTGCAAGGGTATAAAAACAAGACAAAGGGCAAGCTAACTGTACGCGGAGGCAAAGCTTATAGGTTCTTTTATTTAAATGGCGGTATGTATGGTAACATATTTCTTAGTAACGGACTTAGTAACTACCAAACCAATTTCTTATGAATCGAAATTTTAAAAAAGTTCATGCTTATATGTGCACAAGTATGAAAGTTATGATATATCCGGTCGTTTTGTGTGAAGAACATTCGTATTCTTCAAGGAATATTATTCTTCTTCATTAGATTTCAAATTTGATTTTCTAATCCAGATTTTTGAAGTTTAAAATTTTTTTACCCTTTACTTAATTCGTAATTACATGGGTATATTATATTCGTGTGAATATATGAGAAAGAATGATCTCCGACCCCACAAAGTAAGATATGTTACTCGTGATTAGAATTAATAGCCGAGTCGGACTATTTTTCGACGTTCAATAGTCTTTTTATTCTGCTTCCCTACTGGATTGATTGAGACGTAAAAAATTGTTTTAAATCTATAATTTTAAATGGTCATACAAGTGTGGGGGGAAACGGTGAGTACCGGGTATCATATATAAATTAAAATTGACTATAGTCTTGTTTATTGAAATAATATTAATGAATCGACTATTCAAATTGAAGACATATAAAAAAATTAATTGTTAGTCCTACGCTTTTTCTAAAAAATATAACAATTGTTTTATTCTTGATTTATTGAGAATCTGCGTATACATATGTATACTACTTCCTTTATATCAACACAATTATTGAAGAAAGGATGCCCTTACCAGTTTAATCGATTTGATTCCAAAGTGCAAACTTTTACTGCTAAATTTAATTTAAAAATGTATGTATGTTGTAAATTTATGTTGTGTGAAAATAATTGCAGCCAAAGTTTCATACTTTAAAATCAGAATTAATTTAATAGTAATCGAAGTGGCTTAGTACACAAGATCTAAGGGCTTTAATTTTCCTTGAAACGACTCTATTTATGAACTCGAGAATTGCACCAATCAAAATATTTAATTCTTTTCTGAAACTTAGTTTCTTTATTTGTGGTTATTATAGTTCATGATATAATTTTCTTTAAACAAAAAGTAGCCATCTATATACGATATACATCTTCTTATTTCGAAGATAAACAATTGTTTTACATTAAACTTACATTAAATCGGTAGTCCCAGGTAAAAACAAAAAAATTGTATTAATAATAATATCAAGAAAATGTTCTGTTTTATAAGCTTTAATTTAGGTAATTAAGAATCATATCACTCCAATTGGACCTTTATGATATAAGAGGAAGAAAATTTCCAAAATTCAAACGCTTAAAGAACCATCGATTTATGAATTATTATTTAAGTTTTAAATATAAATTTAATTAGGATTTGATGTTGTTATTATTTTGTTTGTGCAATCCTAAATATTACATTCAGGCGTGCCCCTGAAAAGTTAAGGTATCAATAATTGAAACAACATTTAGTTTAATCGAACATAAAGTATTGAAATTTTACTTGAACTCAATTAATTAAAAACAAAAACGGAAAGCTAGCTTTGGGCGGAGCCGAAGTTGATAAACCCAAGCAGTTAAGTGGCAGTTCATATTAAACAATATTCACTTATCGGATTGTATCGGCAAATATCTTATAACTATCCTAAAATATTCATTCTTATAAATGAATTTTGGAAAGGTGTAAAAATCGATCAATATTTTTAACTGTTCATTCCATTTTAAAAAAACAGTGGACAGATCCTACAGTACAGGACAATACGGATCCCATTGGAACATGAACCATTTATATGCTAAAAACAAGTTTTTTTTTTAATTATAAAGTTCACAATAAAAAAAAAATGTGCTGGCCTTTGCCAAAATATACTGATAGTGGGAATTTCAAATACATACATATATGTACATATACTCACATTTACATATTATCTTTTCATAGGAATTTAAAAAAATCGATGTTCCTTTTTTAGCGATAATACTGCAAAAAGTAATGTGACGACACAGAGTTCTGTGACCCAAGCGAATGGAAAAATCAAAGAATCTGACCAACAGAAGCAAACTAAATCTGAATTCTGGGAAATATGTATTGAATGGAACTGAGGAGGCTTTTCTTATCTATAGAGTGGAACTGCGGCTATGGCCTCTGCCCAGACATTACATTATCTTCGAGACAGGACAAACTTAGGCATGCGGAGGGCAGTTGTCTAATCTGGAATAAAACTGATAACTCACATTAACCCTGGCTGGAACGGTTATAAATAAAAAATTAATCAGCATTCTCATCCAAAGTAATGCGGAATTCTACCCAATCGTTTTAGTCAAACATTTTAAATTAAGGGGGAACTCACAGTCACAGAACTTACCCAATGCATCACAGGGCGCTCCTCGGTGCAGACGCCCATGTGCGTCTTTTGGGATGACACGAGGTCTATTTCCAAGGATGAGGTCAGTCGGGCGTCTTATGTTTACGGTAAGACGTTTTGCTTAGTCGGGTGCACCTTGTGCCACCTGAGAAAGACAATCCTGGGTAATCCTTTGTGCTTTGGTATTGGGATTTCCTTTATGCGGATTCAAAGTAACACTGGGAACACTGGTCGCTGCCTTATGAATACTACTGCCAATTGGCACTTGATTTACGATCGCGTCGGTTACCAAGAAGCATCTTATATCACGGAATTGGTCATTTTATGGGCACCTTTTTGGGGACTCGAGTTGGAGGCTGCATCGATATTATTTTATAAATATTTATTTTACCGATTCTTCTTTATTTTACTTCGTTTCAGAATCAAGGTAATTTAAGGAACATTAGGATCACACATAAGCACAACGGAACATTCACTGAAACACTTGACTCTGCAGCAGGTAGGATGATGGAGATGATTAGGTGTCCTCACTGTCCAAACGTACTGTCCAAAACGTAAACCGATATGAGCCGATTTTGGACGGCGAAAAAGAGCGGACAGCGGCAAGCGACTGAAAATGACACCGGTTGCAACGCCAGCGGCAGAGCAGGCAGAGATCCCAATAAATTTATTATGCCATTAATTTATGAGTCTGCACTCAGATCCAAATTGAGTGGTATTATTCTACTATTTTAGGGTCGGCATGCTGCATCAGTCTGGCTATTCGGACCTTTCCCAGGGTATTCTATGGCAATCCGAGATACTTGCTACTGATAAGGCTTACGAGGAGGTTTCGGCAACGATCGTCAACTCCTTTGAGGCGGTTGTCGCCGCCGACTGATAGCTCAATCCAAGTCCGCCGGTACGCTCCAATAGTCGCGGACGAATTCACACAATTAAGTCACAGACGCCCAAGCCTGGGGCTGCTCTTGCTGTTCACGTATTGCCGCTCACGTATTTATATGTACGACCCGAACTCGACTTCACTCGCATTCAATCCGCACCGGTCTGCTGAGACACGCGAAGACAACCACTCGGCAAAGCTGCGTAACTGGGAATGTTTGAATGTTTGCCAGAACCCGACCTAAGCGCCAGCAGCCGATACGTAAACCCTCCCCGTGGGCGCGTTTGTATTCGTGTTTGTGTATGCGCACACCTTTGGAACTGTGACTCTTGCTGCCCCGTTCCTACTCGCACTGGGGCGCGGGTGCTCTCTCTGTGGCAAATGGCGGCGTTCTCAGCTGATTGTGCCTGTATGCTGTGCTCGCTCTGACGCACAGTTACTGGCGCAAGAGGGCGTGGTATTACTCCCCCACCCACTCTCCTAACACGGAGGGGATTGGGTACGATGGCTGCTGCCAAAGATGAATAATGCAACGGCAGCACTCAACAGAAACAGAAGCAAAGCGGCAAATGTGGATAAGCAGCGGCGGAGGTGGTGGTCGGTATTTTTGGATGGAATAGAAATGGAAATGGATCTGGACTTGGAGTCGGATCTTGAGCCCGTGACAGAAATTTTGCACCGCTAAGATATGTATGTTCGTACAACATCTGTGTATTTATATATGCCTGTATGTACTTATGTATGCATAAGTGAACGATGTACGTCCTTCCAAGCAGTGCAGCGCACACGTAGACCCCACACTCGTTGCGGGCTCCATTTTTCCGTTTGTTAATATTGTTGCTGCTCCCTTTGACATTTTTGTTGCCTTGCTGATGCTTGGGGATGTGTACTACTACCTTATCCGGCACCGGCGACCACCGCCCACAGATGGTAACAGAAAGAAACTTTTAAGAAAATCGAGCAGGTTTTATTTATTCTCATTTTGCTGAGCCCTTTTTCTATTTTTTTGTTTACTTCTTCCTTTTGGCATTAAGGTTGATTCAAGCCGTCTCGCTTATCGTTTCGGTTCTGGCCGCTTTGAAATCTCTGACGAGACGGGGTTGATTCGAAGAAAGTCTATTGGGCGTAGGCGGAGAGTATGTGGGCGAATAATTTTTTTTTGGGAATATGGTATCCACACGACAATTTTTTATCATTTGATACAACAGAAATACATATAAAACAAAAGTCATCAGGGCAATTGCTTAATATTTAAACTAACCTATGTTTTAAAAGGCTTTTACAACTAAAAACCACGTATGTATGTATGTACAAAAAAAAAACAAATGAAAGGCTTAATAAATAGTTTTTTATAAGCTCTTGCATTGGTGCAAATATGGATTTTGGGTAATTTTTCATTTTTACGATATTTAAAAAATAGCACTCGCATGGGACACCAAACGGAAATGGCTTCTGAGGTCAACCAGTTCAAACGCCAATTTTATCGAATCCAGAGCAGTATTTAAATAAAACTAATTTTAAACTTTGATGCTTCTCAAAACTGGATATGATTTTTTTTTTTAATTCAATTTAAAGTAAATTGTGGCGTTGCACGATTTCCATGAACTTATTTGTTAAATATCTGTTAACTGAACAACTTTTTCACTGTTTTTGAATTTTACTCCTCTTGTAAACATCTTATAAGGAGATTTGGTATAAACTTATACTTGGTATAAACTTAAAACTGCAAAATGAAATGTTTGCGATGCGAAATCTTTAAATGAGTAGCTAAAGGATTTTAATTCAGTGGCGTAGATAGCTTTTTGATATGGGGGGGATATGACTCAGAATAATATCCTGTTTTTTTGTAAGTTTTATTTTACACTGCGATAATAATCCGCAATCTGCGATAATAATAATAATAATGCTGTACTGCACAGTCATCGCGTAAAAATGTGTTTCTTTTTCAATTTTGAGATTATATCATCTTATAATTCTCAGACCCAAGGGGGGGGATTGATCCCCCTGATCCCCCCCCCCCCCCCCCCCCCTATCTACGCTACTGTTTTAATTTTTCAATGCACGGTGCAATATTTCCAAGAAAAAACAACGGGTTCGTGCTATAAAACTATTGTATAAGGAAAGTTAAACATTTGCCTCGATTTTCGATGTTTCGATGATATTAAACATAATATTTTTCGGTTCCATTTTCTGGAAATGCCCATATGTACATATATACATATTCCATTAAATTCCATATATATGTACATTCCATTCAATTTTGCTTGCTTTTGCGTCAAATGTATGCACATATGTATACATCAGTATGCTAGGACCAGTTTACATTTACTGGACACTGCATTAAAACAATCCCAAAAAATTCAATTTCAGATTGAGTAACATTTCCTGAATAGATTAAGGGAGAACCTGGCATTAAAATCTTTGCCAAATTTAATGTTTTCATTTTTGACAAAAAATATAGTTGCTTGGGACTTTTCTTGATGGCTTTTGGAAAGTTTTAATAAGTTACTTATTATATAATATTTTATAATTTATTACCTGATTTTTTAGAAATACTTGCTCTTTAAAATTTTTATTTTATTTGGTATGAGTTTGGATCTGTATGTTACTTATTTTTGTACTAATATTTTGGACACTACAAGATGGAGTAACGGAGCTGTTATCCCACTTCAGCAGCTAAGTATACACATATGTATTAACATCTATGTGTACATATGACGTAAAGGTTCCCATATTCAGTCAGCACATATTCCCATATGGCTTATGCCATACTGGGCCAACTTGTCTTTTGGCTTCAATTTACGAATCCGCTTTTTGTTTGGCAATGCACTGAGGATTTTAATTTAGAGGTTCTCCCAAAATATTCACAGGTGGAAGGAAAGGATTGATTTTTAGTGTGTCCTTCAGTTGTTCATATTTTGTATTCGAAAGCATAGGACAGATTTTATTAAGTTTACCAAAGCCTAATATCGGATTTTCAAATTGACATAACTACCGTTCTGATTTACGCTCACTCCCACTGCAGCAGTTTTCGTTGTGTTCTTTGCAATGGTTTGTAGGGCATAAACACCCCACACCCTCGCCACACCAACCCACACTCCCCACTCCCCCACCCAATCAACCCACTCACTCGCACCCCTGTGCAATCCGGCCTTTGTCTCTCACCCTTCACTCCCGTCTGAACCTTTCTACGCACACAAAGCTGCTACAGCACCAACAAATAAAACAGCACACCGCACTCCAAGTGAAACGTAAACTTTGACAAGCATTCCCATGCGGAGGAGGGATTGGACAGAAGGCTGTGGGCACGGAAAAGAGACAAAGGGACAGAGAAGCACCATGGCTTACGTAGTGTTTCTGCGAAGTTTCAACGCGAAAATGTTTTTATGTTTCTTTATGCAAGGCGCTGGCAAAAGGATTTCTAACGTACCCCCAACACCCAACCGTTCACCTCTGTCGACTACTCCTTGCCACTTTCTACCATAGAAGCTAAATAGACAGAAAATTGTACACAATATTCTCAGTTTGCATTTTTCAATTCGTTGCCTAGCATCATTGACTGAAAGGCTGAAAGGCAAAGAACATGTGCGATGAGTGGCAGTGCCGCTTAGGCCCTGGTGCTCCAGACTCTTTCTCCCTGTAAAGGACCAGCTCAGTTAAAACGGGGTTGTTCTAATTTAAATGTTGGGATCAAAATGCTGTGCTTTCTGCATGTCACATTGGGGGTTGAATGGGCGGCGCACAGTGTCTTGTCGAAGCACGTTTTTTGGTTATCTAAGACTACCTGATTTCCGCGTAACTTTTTGGCGACCATCGAAAATAATAACTTCACCCGGTGTCCGGTCACTGTCAGAATGGCTTCGTTCCAAACCCATAAATGCTACCTATGCACTGAAAATCGACAATAGAATCGATAAGCCCACAGAGACTTACATATTTTTTATATACATATATCACAGAGACCAATTTGATGTAAAACAAGGAAGGAAAGCTAAATTCGTGCGGGACGGAAATTGATATAGCCTTGCAGTTAAGTAGCATTTTATAAAAATAATTATGTACATATATATTGGATCGTATATACTTGGCCGCTCCTTATGAGAATTATAAGAATATTTTAAAGGTCAATGCGTTGCTTTTGACAAAAATTTAGTACCCTCTGCAAGGGTATAAAAAAGATTCCATCACCATATGTACACATAATTCCATAATAGCTAACTAAGAACATTTTTGTTGATTGTGTATCTAGTTTCATTGGTCGAGATCATACCAGAGCACTTTTGACAAAAGTTCACTTTGCATGTAAAGTGTCAACTTAAATCTCATCCAGCTATAGCTAAGCACTTCTGTCCCCAGTGTACAATAAGAACAAAAATTAAAAGAAGCACATATGTATGTATGTGATACATATATATACTATGTACATATATACATATACTCCGTACTATTCTATGTACTAGGTATGTGCGTATATTGATGTTGATAGATTTCTAATTTTTATTAAAGAGTGTTAAGAGCATTCGACATCCAAGTTTTAAAACGTCAAAAAATTTGCTTCTTTAATGGAGTCCCTACAAAAATAATTGTTAAAACAGAAATAAAGGGAAAATCAAGTCATTCAAGCGAATCTTAACATCCTTATTAGTAGAAGTATGATTGTTGACAATCAGATCGGATAGTCGGAACTTTGATGTTTATCCATGAATTCACATCGAAAGTACTGCTAAGGGTCTTGGGTGTTTGAAAATAGTTAAAAATCATGGGAATGACTGTGAGGGAGATGATAGTCGCCCTTTTCCCAGCCCCCTGCACCCTCGATCCGCGTACTCTTGCGTGTAAAACATCTGAAGTGATTTGTAAACAAATTAAAGACGTGCACGTGTCAGTGTTGTTAATACTGGCTTTGCTCCGCCATGGTGGTTTAGCCTTTGGCCACTATAGGGATGCGTGTGCGCATTTGGCCGATACGGACTACAATGCTCTGTGCGTAACGAGCTTTGGGTCGTTGAGAATCGATGTTCCCTGATCCGGTCCAACTCATCATTTGCATTTAACGTTCATAAGCGCAATGCAATTATCAGTTGCGTAATCGGTGACCCGGTACCATGGGGAGAGAGTCGAAGTCGAGAGCCGTCAGATCGCAATCTAGGCTGCAGCCACTTGCCTTAACTTATGTCGCGCCACACTCCCAGCAAACCCTATAGCTTTTAATTAGTGCTGGGGCACAAAGGTTTTGGTTTTTCAATGATTTAATGTGAAGCATATTGTAAAAATCTTTCTAGCCGCGTTTCCTATATATGAAGTATATGGGTAGTTTCAAGTACAACAAAGATAGAAAAGCTTACTTTGAGCGTATCCGGTGCTTATATAGCCTTGCAGCTATATGTCCGATATTAATTTATACAGTTTTTAAGTTTATTTTCTTAAAAATTCCTTGAAAAATTCACTGAGTGGATATAAAAAAATTCATTGCTGAAACAGACAAAGTCATATGTCAACAGACAACGTCATATGTGTATCCTAACAAGCAAGAATAGAGGACTAAATAATACCCGATACTTTTCTCTTTCACACCAAGCTCTTCTAAGGTTATTATACCCGGTATTCGTAGAGTACAAGGGTATATTTTATTCGTATGAATGTATGAGTGTAGAATGCATAATGTATATATATTCTTGATCATCATTACAGTCAGTATAGCCATGTCCGTCTGTCCGTATGTATGCGTGGACGTCAGAGACTATAAGAGATAGAGGTATAAGATTTTTCATGAAGACTCCTGTGAATCAAGTTTGTTTTAAATTTTTGCCATGCCCCAAAAATATAATATTTTCGTATCGCCAGTTCACAAAAGTAATGGAAAAGTTTTGATGTCAAAATATTTATAAAGTTAATTTATATTTGGAAAGAAAAATTAGAAAAAAAAAGTTCAGTTGGCTGAAATCGGCCAACTTTTAGAGGAGATATGTATTTTTGAAAGGACTTTTTATTCTGCTTCCCTACAATATTGCTTGAGTTGTTTATTCAAAATCATACAAAACTATGCAACACAAACTTTTTTTGTGAGCATATACTTTGACTACGAAAGGTTAATTACAATTTGGTTGGAAAATATGAGTACCGGCTATCATGTAGTCGGGAAACTCAAATATAGTCGTCCATTCTTGTTAATCATTCAATTTTGTGAACATTGTATTTGAACCAATCAAGTGTACATTGTGAATCTTATTCATTTATGATTTGTTTCTTATATATTATATATATTTCTTTTAGATTAAATATAGATTCGTATATAAAAATCAGGTCGTTGATAGAATATAATAGAGGAAGGCCATATTTTAGCAAAAATTTAATAAGACGAAAATAGACCTCCTAACTATTCCTATACTGCAGGACCTTCTTAAGAAATTGTTTGTTAAGAAAAAAATGTTTTTTCTGTGTATTAGTTTTTACTTACTTTTTAGAGGATTGTTCGTATATAGACATTTTAGTCCCTTTCATGTATGGTATGATAGCTTTATTGGTTGTAAAGTTTTTCATGTTTATAATTTACATTTTGAAATTACTACGTACGGCAGTCTATGAGGGGACGTACCGTGCGAGGAGTCCACTACATATCACTGTGAACGGCAGTCCTCGAGGTGACGAACTGCATGCATTTTCTGTATGCATTCGATATGAATTAATTTTATACCAATCTACTTCTAAAGTCGCGTTGATTGGTACCTCAGCTAAGTTCAGAAGTTATTCGAGAAATTCGATTTTTACAGATTTTTCCAAATGAAGGCAGTTTGTCCCTCTGTTTATCTGTCTTTTTTATTCTTGGCAATCCTAAAAATTAGAGATGTTTGTTACTAAAATATAAGACAAATTTTTTTAAAACTTTTTAAAATACCTTAAGTTTACGTTAAAAAATTTTAAAAAAAGATTGTTCATGAAAAATGCGTAACTTCATAATCAATGATGATATCAAAATGTGCCTTACACCGATAAAAAGGTTTCAAATATCTATTTCACTCTCTTTGAGACCAAACGTCTTAATAGTAGACAACAAATCACTCTAAAACAAGAAAGAAAAGCTAACTTCGGGCGCAGTCGAAGTTGATATACCCTTGCAGTTAAGGTCCATTTCCGATCGTTCAGTTATATGTCGTCTTTAGGATATAGTCGGCCGATCCTTTTGAAATTTGGCACTTCGAATTATATTGCCCAAAATAGAATCCGTAGAAAGTCCCATCATTATAGATGGAATTTTTAGAGGATTTCTATTGTATATTTTCATTCTGATGCCCATATTACCTTGCTGAATTTTTCAACGCGTGGTATTTTTTTAAATTTTGAGATAGAGCTATCCGAATTGACACTTAGACTCCCACGATACCTAAGCATATCTAGTTTATTGCCAAATTTTGCCACGCCCCCTTTCACCGCCAATTTTAAAATATTTCCAATGACTAATTTATAACTACGAATAAAAATTTTGCAAAATCAGAAATATTATTTCATTATATTAGTTTATTTATAAAAAAACTATATTAGTTTTTAAATAAAAAATGTTAAAAAGTTGTTGAGAAATTTGAGGGAATTAAAAAGAAATTTAAAATTTTTATGAAATGGGAGCTATCATTGGTAACATGGGAGTTTTTTTTTTTGTCTGATTAATTTTACTAGTCCCTAATCCTAATCGATCGGTCGATCGGTGACTAAACTATCCCGATCAGACATTCTGGTCAGAATTAAAAAAAAAAACATTCCAGAGGGTAATAGACAAAAGTGTACAACTCAGTAAAGGACCCTCTAAACAATTCTATATAGCATTTTTTCGTCACTAAAATTGAAATCAGATATTTTGGGTTTGGCATGCAGGTTCGTCACCGGTATTTTACCTCGTCGAGATATTTTTTATATTATATACATATTACCGAAGAATTAAAAAAATGAAATTCCCATTTTTCTCACAATTGGAAACACAGCCTTAAATAGTGAGGAGGCAGCCTTTTCTGCCAAAAGGAAAACAATAAATAACGATTATTAATGTATAAATTTATCCGTTTTTCTACTTTTCTGTACGTTTATTGTGAAGATCTGTACATACCCTGTGAATTTCTGCGTTTATTTTTGACTGTTTGCATAATATCCAGAAGGAAAGATACTCGTCGGGTTGTGTGAAGAAATATGATCAAAGTATTTCACACCTGATACCGATACCATTGCTGTTAATCTAATGGACAAACTTGAAGCATCTGGCAAGTACGCCTCCGATGAATTGATCGCTGGATTACACTGTTGGAGCAACCACGACCCAACGGGCTTCTCGCATATCCGCAAACAAAAAATCGTTTAGAGCCCATTGGAAAACAAAACAAATCATGAGCAGCGATCCCTTTTCAGCTGCAATAGTTGACTCCCTGCCTACGCCATACTGCTTTCATTTACACTGACGAAAGTGACAGTGCAACCGTCCTTAACTCCAAATACATACATATGTATATTTGTTTCCTAAAATAAAATATAACCTTAAAGTTTTCAAATTTGGGTTATCATTTTTTACTCGCTATAGGCATTAGTTAATGGTTAAATTATTCAGTAAATTCTTTTGCGTGTATAGTCAACACAAACACATCGGACTTCATTTATGTGCGGGCTGATTAGCAGCCAACTCTTAAATGCCTTTTATGAACTCACAGTCGAATAAAATGAATCAAACACACAACGGTCAGACACAAGAACGGTTCTATGAAATCCGAAAATCTTATGAATCCTACTCCCAGGCTCTCAGCAGAGGTGCAGGAATTTTTACGCAGAACAATGTCAACATATCGCTTCCGCCTTTTAGCAAATACTTCGAACGACGAGAGAATAATAAAAATTACCACTTAATTGGACCAACCCAAAATTCAAGAGCCTAGGGCTCGAGGGACATAACGCAGAATATACACATGGGATGAGATAAAGATCTAATTTATAGCTGTTCCTATTCCTTGTGATCTCTGTATCCGCCAAGTCTACAGGTAGCGGACCCCTTCAGACCTAATGGAGTCAAATATTTTCGTATTTAATAAACGGGCTACCGAATTTCGCATTTCCTGCCTATTCAATTTCCACTGCTGCACGCCTATAATTTGGACAGCAATTTGACTAACGCATCAATGTCATTAATAAGAAAAAGAGCCACTGAGCCATAATTTGTGGAATGAGGACGACTACATATGTATGTACGTGACGGCATCTTCTGGAGAACCAAGCAAAGCCCTGTAAATTCCACGAAGTTTGGGAATAGGAAACGGTCAAAGAACCAAAGCAAAACCGGCAATGATCGTGCAGAATTGCGGTTCGAACTCCGGACAATCATTGAATTGACGGTTTAATTTAACGCTGACGCATGCAAAGTTCAAAACACAATCAGATGATACACAAAGGCGCATATACTGGAGCTTTAGCGATGGTCGGACTAAGCGGCGGGGAGCTCTTTTTGGAGTCCAAAACCAGTAGCCAGCTGAGCCATCAACTCCAATGCTTCAGGTTCACCCTATCTTCGAAGTGTTTCTATTTCCACCGGTTTGTGTCGGGGGCGAGGAAAGTGTCGTGCAATTGTTGCTCAGTAGCGTCTGACGTTGCCCATGACGTGGGCACAATTGTTACGGCTACTGATTTTGGCTCTTTGCGACCAGGCTTACACACGGGGGACAAATATCTTTGTTGGACCCCGAACCCCGTCTTTGTTGATTATTGTGCCCAACTTTATTCACACTTTCTTTTGGACAGACCCGCAGGGTTTATTGTGATTTACTTTCAATACTTTTCGAGTCCGCTTTATCGTAATAATCACAACAAAGTTGTATGACAAATACAATGTAATAACAAAACAGACGTCCGATGAGATCCGGACGCAGCTGGCTAGCTCCCAGCTAGAAAGTGTCCAATGACAGTATGACGTCAATAATTACCGGCAAGTAGACTCTGGGCACTGAAATCAAGCCACGAATGCACGTCGATTGGAGGTCATCTTCTTCCGATTGACACACTAATAGAGAAATTTTTTTAAGAATGAACCAAATAGTTAAACAAATAAACCGCAATTTTGAGCAGATCATAGATTATCGAGTTGCAATTTTCTGAACAACAATAATATTTTAGTTTTTTACATTATCAAATTATGCACTTACAAGAATTTAAGCAACAGGCCATTTTTGTTTGATATAAATATTTAAATGGTTCCCAATTGGAATCATTTTCATATTCCTGGCATATTTATATTGCCTCAGGAGGTGATGCTGATCAAGAACATATACATACATATTTATACCGTATATGGTCCGAGCTAAAATTTTGTACTACGTTACACTCACAAGGCTCCATGTACCCCCCAAAAAAATGTAACAGGTGTTCACAGGTAATAGCTAAATATTCAATTACCGATTAATAATATCAATATTGTCTCTGAAAAGTGTCTTTAAGGCCATTTTATAGCTACATTAAAAAAAAATTAATCCTGTTAATTTAAATATTCATTTTTGAACAAGTTGCTTCTTTTCAGTGTGGCTATATAGGCGCATTGAAACATCAAACACGAGTTGACGAAAAGCGAGTATGACTTTTATTTAATTTGGAGTAATGATTTCATCGCGCGCCGGGCAACCGATAAGAATCTACACCAGAGCGCCCACTACAAGTACAAATACAAAGCAGTCCTGGCAGGGCGAGCACTTGAAATAATCGCCTTAGGGTTGTTTTGGCAGCGGGTTCTGGCAGAACGGCTACCAGGACTGCTACCAGGAGGTTGTTCAGCCCACCATAAACGATCCCGTAATTTTCGCTGGGCGCGCGCTTGCGAGAGTCCTTTGTGAGAGGGCGAGGCAGCAACAGGAGCAGGCGCATGCAGAGGACAAAGGCCATTGTTGTCCATGTCGATTATTATCGCGGCAATGAGCAAAACTATTGCCGACACATGTATCCGTTTATTTGTCATGACTTTTCCCTTATCGACCGACCCTCGAGCACTCAGTACCGTCCCAAGCTGAAGACCAGACCAGAGCTACCCCTTGGTTAGGTTTGACATATTGTCTGCTAATCAGTTCCGCCGCAAAAGGTTCAGAGGTAGCCCAGTGAACTCCCTTAGTGCTCCCTCCGGAATACGGTGGCCTAAACGAGCAGTCGCCGTAGAGAAACGCCACATAATTTCAATTAGGGTTGTTTGGTTGCTAACTCCTTAGTTTTCAAATCTCAGCACCCACCCCACACTTGGAAAAATGTTTCTTACAGATTTAATTACTAGACTCATTCAACCTTCCATTTGCTTTTAAATAATTGCTGTTCGCCAAATCATATTTTGTAATTTTTCCCTGAAGGGAGTTCAAATTTATTTGTCATTTTATTTAATATTTTACTCAAACTTTACGTAAACTTATATATTAAAGTTTTTTAATTTGACAAGTGGGCTTAAAATCTAATCTTCTTTATTATAAAATAAATGTATGACGTCGCATGACTTTTTTCAGTGCAGCTATCACATTGCATAGGAGGGGATCGCACCACACCATCAAGAGCATCATCGCCGAAGCTGGAACCAACAGCACTGAACTCTTAATGAAGCAAATCAAGTGTTGACCACTTCATTATGCCATGAAAGTTGTAAACAAAACCGTTCGGCGACTCTCTTGGGAAGGGGGTTCAAAGGTACTATATGGCATTTTTTCGTTCCCCTGAAGTCAGCGAACAGAGGTCCTCCCCATTGCCTCGACCTATAGTAAGCAGACATCATTTTTTATGACAGCCCGTAAGAAATTTGAGCAAACCTTGGGGACACATAAAAGAAATTGCGGCAATTCCTATGTTGCAAGAACAAATAGCCACTCCGGAAAGCGATTGCATTCGCAGTAAAGACTGTGTCACAAATTAGTACTCAAGGGACCAAATTATTAAAAAAATATAAATATATATTTTTTTGTAAGTCTGTGCCGTTATAAATCGAAAAAAAGAACCTTATTAAAATATATGGACCGTATATATGCCGTAGCCTAACCTTCTACGTGAAAAACATCCGTTCCGTGGTTACAGCAAGGATGCAACTATATTATCCAAAACAATTAAACATTTTCTGTATGTATCCTATCCGAACAAAGTATACACCAATCGAAACCAAATTTTTAAATTGATAATTTTTTTAATAAATAAAAGTCATTCAGTTTGGGAGAAAATTGGATCAAATTGCAAAGATAATTGATTCACTACTTTAAAAAAAAAAACAATTTCATTATTCACATTCAACATTCCTATTCCCCTACACCGAACCGAAATTTCGTTTCGAAATTCTTCAAGAAATGCGATTTACAGGGTACATTACATTTATTGAATGCAATTTTTTTTTAGTTTGCCCATCTTTCGGTTTGCACTGTTTGATTATTTCCAATTCTGAGAAACTTTTTTTTTTACATTTTTTTTGAGTATCTTAAACTTAAAAATGCGAATCTAGGTAATTAAAATGACACCACTAGCACAAGCCACTCACTGACACTATCGCAATAAAAAACTTAATATGAAAAAATTGTCACAATTTTTTCAATGTTTTTAAGTTATCACTGTGAACGGCAGCCTACAAGCTGAGGAACTGCATGCCTTAGCGTGCGCGAGGAGACACTATATATAGACGAAGGATTAAAAATTGTACATATGTATGCGTTTGGTCTGAATGAATTAATTCCAATCGAAAAGTATCGTTTCAATTAGAAAATTTTTGGATTTTGTTCAAACATTTTCCGAAAGTAGCTTGGTTTGGGAGTTATTAGGATTAAAGTAAATAATGTTGATTCACTAAACTGGGGCTGGTGTAGGCATTTCAATCCAAAAATATAGAGATGTTATCTACCTAAAGACGCATTGATTGGTACTTCAACCGTCCCGATCCGACATTTCGTTCAGCAGTTATTAAAAAAATTCGTTTGTCTGCACTATTTGTATCTTGGCAATCCTGTAAAAAAATTTAGATATTGTTACTAAAATATGACCCATTTTTGTTTTACAATTTTTAAAAATACCTTAAGTTTACGTTAAAAAATTAACAACATTTTGTTAATTAAACAATTTATATCTTCTTAACCAATGAAGCTATCTAAACGGGATTTACTTCGTTTTATTTAGAGGAGTATAGACATTTTTTTTATGATACTAGACTACTATGAAGCTTGTGCAAAAATTTAGCCACGCCTTTTTCGCCCCCAAAAATAAAATTTTGATGCAGCGCCACCTTAGAAAAGTTTTTATCCAAATCAGATCATTTTTGAAGGAGGTATAGACTTTTTATTCTGCTTCGCATTAAAGCATTCTTCATTTGAATTTTTTATTCCAAATCATATAAAATTATGCAACAAAAAATGTTTTTGGGGAAACTATACTTTAAAAAGTTAAATAAACTTTGGGTGGAAAGTACCGGGTATCATATAGTCAGATATGTACATAGTCACTCGACTATAGACAGCCTTTCCTGTTTTACTTAGATTTATTTTTTAATATTAGAGTTTAAGTATAAAATATTATATCCAATCGTAAGGAATTTTTTTACTTAGATAACACAGCCCGAAAAGTTCCAATTTTTTTTCCTCCACGAAAAATTTGAGAAAGTTTTGAGAACAAGATTCTTTTTGAGGGTTAACATTGCTAAACGCTACGAAGAAATCGGTACTTATTTTCGAGCACCATTTGTATGAATTTGTTCAAAAAATATTATTTTTTTTAAACAATAAGTAATTTGAATTGTAAATTTATGCTTATATCGACTCAGGATGTAATCTTGATAAAGGATATATATACTTTATAGGGTCTGAGATGTTCACTTTCCTTTCGGTTCTTCTATACCAATTAAATTATTGCGTTATTTTATTTTATTAGTTAAATAAATAGGAACGCATGAAACGTGCCGCTACTAAAATTAACTTACCACCGACGTATTAATGAAAGGTTAGTGCGGATTTTTTCGTTGTGCATCGTAAGAGTTTCTTTTCCCTTAGCCATTCCAAACTCTGTCGGCACAGCTCAGGTCGTTTCGGCTCTTCCGCTCTAATGACCGTCTAATAGAAAAATTTGCTCGATGCCAACCGAGTTACTGGTGCGGCGCGTGTGGCTGGGTCCTGGGAGGGGTTACGGACCAGGGAATGGGCGTGGGAGGGAGTCCGTGGGCATAAGACTTTCTTTGACTTGACATGCACAAGGCCCTTACTTTGGATTTTCGTAATATACTTGTGTAATAGAATAAACGCCACACGGCCCGGTGTACCACTCCCTGTAAATATCCCAGTGCGAGTTCTCTTAATGGCGGCGTCGATGGGTGATAGATTCAGTGGGTGGTGGGGTGATGGGCTGCGGTGCGGCGAGACAGTGAGGTGGGCCATGCGGTGGGTACGTAGCATACGTCGTCGAGGGCACACGTGCGGCTTGTTCGCGTTGGAAAAATCTTTGCTTTGAGCACGTGCTCGGGATTTTACATAATGAAGAACCGAGAACTGCACAAACACGAGAGCACAGAATCCGGCCTGAGCCCTTGTACGTCAGTGTGTACAACATCGATGTCAGTTGGGCTATCATGGTTTTTTGTGCCAGCAGCTTATACTCTCTCACCCACCCAACCATTAGGTCCCCCACTGAGTCGGCAGCAGAGTCTGAACAACTGGGCGAGCCTGAACCACCTGAAATGGAACTCTCGACCAGAGCTTCTGTTTGCCTAAAAGATAGATTTTGACTTTTACAAATTTTCGCACAAGTCGAGCCGAGCCACAACCCTTAGGGCTCAGCATGTGACCGTATAATAGCCATGTCGGGGTGAAGTTGGGTCGCCAGCTCTGCCGCAGGCATTTCCACGCATTAAAGCACGCAGGCCGTGTCATTTGACACCACTTGGTAATCCGAAATGCCGCAGCAATCGGCGGGGATTCCGGACCCATCCCAAGAGCTCTCAATTCACAAACATATTTATTTTTAATGACGTAAATCTCAGTAGCAATAAGGTACAACTTTGTTTGGGTATAATAAACGTATGCACATAATCATGATTTGAAAAAATAACCGCCCACACTTTGGGTTGGGGGACTACCCAAATGGAAAAGGCTGAATGATCGAAAAGACATTGGCTATTCCAAGCAAGGTTAAATAAAAACATACCAAAGAATGTTGTATGCAAAGATGAGGCTAGTTTGCGTAAAAGACAGACAAAGACGGATCGACGGCATGTAATTTCGATTCAGTTATGGATAAGTAAGAATATATATACTTTAAAGTTTCTTCTCTGCGTTACACACTTTTTACCAAAATTATGATATGCTCTCTAGGATATACAAAATGGGAACAATAAACCCGATTTTTCGAGCGCAAAGAATGAAGTCCCATAAAATATTTATCAAAAAGAGTATCTACCAGTTTTACCCCCAATCCCCCGTTTTATTTACGCATAAAGTGATGGATATACATATGTACACATATTATGACTGAATTTGATGGTGAAATAAGTGGCGGACTAGGCACCTTCTAGCGAAAGGTTCCATGTCGCCTTGTCGACACCCTCTCACAAATTGAGCTACGCTACTTGAACCCTCAATTATGTGGCTATTGCTGCCAGAATCTAAACCCCGCACATGCAAAAGGCTCCGGCTCTTAAAATCCGACCCACCTCGACTCCTGCTTTGTAGAACAGTGCAACATATGTACATACATGTCTGCGTTTCGACATGCCTTTTGCTGCCGATTTGCACGCTATAATTGGAGGAGCGCCTTTGGGTTGCCTGGTGCTTACGATTGCACTGTTTGGCAGCTGATTAAATTAAAGTAATTCATTTAAAAGGCGTTTGAATGCGAACGCGGGTCCGCCAAGCCAAAACACTGATGGGAACCAGACTCTTGAATAAATATTTTATTCGTTCCTATCTGCAAATACAGGAATAATAACGTTGATCAAAGGTTTTTTTTATTGACCAACTTGAATGCTATTTCTAAGGTTTTGTAAAAATATCCGTGTTAACAGCCGTTCACGTAGGTGACGAACTGCACGCCTTAGTGTGGCTATTAAGCAGAGGTCCAATTCTACTTGGATTTTACTCTAAATTTCTTAATCTTATGATAAAAAAAAACAGAAAAATTTTTTAAATTACAAAATGAATAACTTTATAATCAATGATGCTATTTAAACATAATTTACGTCGTTAAAAAGTTTTTTTCTTATTTTTCTCCTGCTTTTTTCGTTTTTTTTTGTTTTTGCTTTATGTTTAAAGTAATACACTTAAAATAAATGTAATTTTTCACAACAAACATTTTTTGTTTTATTTGAAATTGGAAATGTAATTTAGTTTAATTTAATTAAGATAAAATAATGTAATTGAATAACTGTATTAAATAATTGTAAAATAAAGCATATTAATTTTTGTTTCAACTGAAAAGTATGCTGGTCATCCCCGAAAGGAACTGTTCATTTGTATAAAGAAAAAAATCGCCATAATTTCCTTCATGCAAAATTTCAAAAAATTTTATGTATGTTATGTTTGTTCTGAACTTTGGTTCAGAAGAGCATAAAGGTTATGGAGCAGGTAAAATTATGTGTGGAGATTTTTTGCTGTTGGCCTGTGACCATATTTTTGTTTTAAGAAACCTTTTCAATATCTTTTTTACGCCTCAATATAGGGTTTTCATGGAATTTTGGGGGTTCTACCAATGATAAAGATAAATTATTGGGTCCTCAAAAACTTCCATGTTTCCTTTTACTTATTATATTCTTTAACTACTCAATGAGAAAAGTTTAGAATTTCGTAGTTGTCATATTATGCATAGACAAAAAAAAAACAAAGGGGAAACAACTACCAGCCAATTCATTCTTTGATGAATTTTTTGGTAAACTAAGAATTCAACTTTTTTTTTATTGCGCTACAATTCCTTGTATCGCATCACATGAGTGATGAAATAAATGTTATTGTTTTCATTAGATTGATTATATTGGTTTGCTTGGCTTGGCAGGAATTTGCGTTAATGTAACACTTTTTATTAACCAAATTGGAGATAGTGAGAACCAGATTGTTCCAAGTGCCGAATAAGAATATATTTAATATGTAACTTTTATACATATGTATATTGCATTTTTTTCGTCACCAAAATTTATGTCAGATATTTTGGGCGTGACATGTAGGAACGCCATCGATCTTTTTACCTTGCCAAAATGTTTTTTTTATTTGATTAGAGTTTTAATATAAAATCGTAAGGAATTGTTTTATTTAGTCAATTTTTACCAAAAAGTTTTAGAAAAGTTATCACTGTGGACGGCAGTCCACTAGGTGACGAGCTGCATGCCTTGGCGTGCGTGAGGAGACTATATACAGCCGAAGAATAAACAATTTTCTGTAGGCATCCGATCTGAATGAAATATACACCAATCGAAAGGTATTGTTTTATTTAGATAATTTTTGCCCAAACATCTTTCAAAAGTCATTTGGTTTGGCAGAAAGTAAAAAAATTGTCCATTACTAAATTGGGATATTAGTCCACAGAATATTATTCCCATTCTACTCCCAAAGACGCATCGATTTTTCTATCGATGCACTATTTCGTAGGATAGTCTGACTGTCATATAACTGAAAGATCGGAATTGGAACAACCTTAACTGCAAGGGTACATCAACGTCGGCTCCGCCCGAAGTTAGCTTTCCTTTCTTGTTTTTTTTAGCTTGTGCATGTAAATCTTTTTAACTTTTA
The DNA here is from genome assembly GCF_017639315.1 of Drosophila ananassae. Taxonomy (NCBI): domain Eukaryota; kingdom Metazoa; phylum Arthropoda; class Insecta; order Diptera; family Drosophilidae; genus Drosophila; species Drosophila ananassae. The sequence continues at coordinate 19,401,231 of NC_057929.1, read as the reverse complement.
CTTTGTTTGAATAAATAATATCGAAAGTTTGGCGGAATAATTTTTAGAGGATTTGTACATAAAATATTTTTATTCTGATTTCCATATTGACTTGCAAAATTTTTGAACGCTCAGATTTTTATACCCTTGCAGAGGGTATTCTAATTGTGGTCAAAAGTGTGTAACGCAGTGAAGGAGTCATCTCCGACCCTATAAAGTATACATATTCTTCATCAGGATCACCTCCTGAGTTGATATGAGCATGTCCGTCTGTCCGTCTGTTTCTACGCAAACTAGTCTCTCAGTTTTAAAGCTATCGAGTTTAAATTTTGCCCACATCCTTCTTTTGTTTGCAGGCCGAGTCGAAAATTTTCCCGACGAAAAAATGCTATATAGGTGTACAATATTACTGTACTGTTTTTTTTTTTGTTTTTCTTGCACGTGACGAATATTTTTTAAGTGCAATTTTGTACACCTATATAGTATTTTTTCGTCACCAAAATTGATATCAGATATTTTTTTTGTTTCACATGCAGGTTCATCACCGGTATTTTACCTCGTCAAGAGGTTTTTATACCCTTGCAGAGGGTATTATAATTTTGGTCAAAAGTGTGCAACGCAGTGAAGGAGACATCTCCAACCCTATAAAGTATATATATTCTTGATCAGGATCACCTCCTGAGTCGATATGAGCGTGTCCGTCTGTCCGTCTGTCTGTCTGTCTGTCGGTTTCTACGCAAACTAGTCTCTCAGTTTTGGAGCTATCGAGTTGAAACTTTGCACACATCCTTTTTTTCCTTGCAGGTAGTATATAAGTCGGAACGGCCGGGATCGGTCGACTATATCCTTTAGCTGCCATATAACTGATTGATCGGAAATGCCATAACTTTGGTGTTTTTTAAGTTAGAGGGTTGGGATTTTATGCACATGTTATATTTGACCAAAATATCTTATGTACAAAATTTCATTAGGATCGGCCGACTATATCCTATAGCTGTCATAGAACGATCGGAATTGGCATAACTTTGGTGTTTTTTAAGTTACAAAGATGGGACTTGGTACAGATTACTCTTTGGGCAAAATAATTCAATATGCCAAATTTCATAAGGATCGGCCGACTATATACGATCCGCTATATATCTAATAATATAAGATGCGTGGCGCCACCTAGCGGACTACGACTGAACTGCAAGGGTATATCATATCGGCTCCGCCCGAAATTAGCTTTCCTTTCTTGTTTTATATGATTTGAAACATGGTTAACTGCGTGAATCGGCTGTCCAGAGCAGGGTGACTTTATTCTTTTATATATTTTGTGGCCTTTTTTAAATAAATTACAATCTATATATTTTTTTTTTGAGTACCAGGGTACATTTGTATTTAAAACTGTCCATTGCGGACAACCATTAAATTGTTTAACATCGACTTCACTTATCATTAGTAATGCATGTAGAACTAAGTAATACTAGACTAGAGTACTTTAGAGTATGTTAGCATAATGTAGTGAATCTATAGTGAAGTGAATCATAATGTAGTGAGTTAAGTGTGTTAGCAATAGTAAGTGGTGCATTAAATGTTGGAGCATAAGGCCGGTATTCTAGTTTAGTGTGTAGGAAAGAAATGACAATAAGTTGTGAATTTGTGAATTCTAAATTTGTCAATGTTAGGAAGTCCAGGCGAGGTATAGAGGAAGCGTACTCTGCAGTCTTCTGATCTGCTTACTGTTGTCCAGCAAGGCGATAGCCGAAAGATTTGGGTGGTTGTGGAGCCTCTGTAAGTAGCGCGCGCTGCTCATCTGAATCTCATCTCTCACCCATGGGAACTTCAGGACCTCGTGGATTGTATGGTTGTCGTGGAAGAGTTGGGCCCCAGTGGCGATTCTAAGGGCTCTATTTTCAAAAGTTTGGATGATCCGCACATTCGACGACCTCACAGTGCCCCAGAGTTGGATGCCATATGTCCAGATTGGACGTATTAAGGTCTTGTACACCAGTAGCTTTCGTACAATCTATATATGTAACGGAAAATTAAACAACACCAACCCCATTAAGTGTGTATATATATCAGTATATATCAGAGTCGATATAGCCATACTAATATAAAACACAGGCAAATCAAATTTTTAATCAAGGGGCGTGGCACCTCCCTTACGACTGGCCTATTTCGGTAGCAACAGTTTAGAAAGAATTTTAAAAAAGTTTTTTAAAAAGAATTTTGACGCCACACTATTCCTATTACTAATATATATATTGAGAAAAAAAGTGAAGCCAGTTAAATTTAATTGTGGGTAGAAGATTAGAGTATTATGCAGTCGGCAAACACGGCTGCAGCCGCCCTTTCTTGTTAGGTGTAAAACTGTGTGTATCGACCTCAGCTGACAGAAAAAGGATAATCCGACGAACAAATAATAGAGCGTCCTGGCAAGACGTGTCCCCTGTCATAGTGGACGATTTTAAATCGCATTTATATTTAAAAATTATATCTTCAAATGTCCCGATCCAGGTTAAAATCATTTTATCTCAGCAGCCCTACTTTTATGATTGAATTTTATTGTGATTTTTTTCCACTTATTCATTTAAAATATTAAAAATACAAAGAGGGTCCATAAAATATAAATGTAATATAAAGCATTTGAATTTGGAAAAGCCACTACACTAATAGGTTTTTCCGATTTCGCTCAAAGTATTTGTTTTCCAGAAAATTCACAGTTTTGGTCCTCTGAAACAAAGTCTAAAACAAACATGGGTTCCATCACCCACAGTTACCGCGGTACACCTAATTGATCAAATTTATGTAGGCCGTGTAATTGCGTTTTTATTACATATAACACAGTGTTACAAAAATGACAAAAGTGAATGAACTTTTGAAGTGACATAGTAGGAATTGTTCATTGGGTCAAGTATATCACAAAACCATTTTTGAAATATTTCTAACACCCTCAAAATCTTGATTTATGGTTAAAAAACCGTTTTTCGGGACTTGTTTGCGCTTAAAAATTCCAGAACGCGTTTTTTCAACCGATTTCAAAATTTTTGGTGTTTTTCAATAGTGAAATCTTGTAGCTTTTTAAAAAAAAATATATCTTTGATTTTGTTAAACAAAAAGAACAAAATTTTTACATCTGAAACTGAAGTTTTCGACTTTTGTTCGTGTTTTTCGGATTTTGATGCCAGTTTTTCGGTACAACTTACAAAAATTCTGTCATTTTTGCCACATATCAATGTTGTCTCATTAATTCTGAATAAAATGAGACAAATTTCATCAAAAAATAATGAAAATTGGTGAAGTTATAACGCTTTTCCCAAAAAAAGTCAATAAAACCATGGGAGCACTATAAGAAGAAGAGCATATTCCTGTCTTATACACACAGGTACTCCGGAGCGCACGCAAGGTTGAATTGACTTTTTTTGGGAAAGGCGTTATAACTTCACCAATTTTCATTATTTTTTGATGAAATTTGTCTCATTTTATAAAGAATTAATGAGACAACATTGATATGTAGCAAAAATGACAGAATTTTTGTAAGTTGTACCGAAAAACTGGCATCAAAATCCGAAAAACACGAACAAAAGTCGAAAACTTCAGTTTCAGGTGTAAAAATGTTGTTCTTTTTGTTTAACAAAATCGAAGATATATTTTTTTTTCAAAAGCTACAACATTTCACTATTAAAAAACACCAAAAATTTTGAAATCGGTTGAAAAAAACACGTTCAGGAATTTTTAAGCGCAAACAAGTCCCGAAAAACGGTTTTTTAACCATAAATCAAGATTTTGAGGGTGTTAGAAATATTTCAAAAATGGTTTTGTGATATACTCGACCCAATGAACAATTCCTACTATGTCACTTCAAAAGTTCAGAATCACTGTTACACTGTGTAATTTTTTAAATGTAAAAAAGTTAAAATCTGTAAAGCTTTATTGACCCAGCTGAACTTGCAAAAGATATGTTATGAACATAAAAACAGTTTTAGATAAACTTTTTTAAAATATGAGAATAAAAGCAGCTATTTAATATTTAAACATCCTTGTTGTCTTTGCACACAGTCTATAAGTCGAAACTGCCGCGATCGGTCGACTATATCCAAAAGCTGTCATTAATCTAATTGTTCGGAAATTACATAACTTTGGCTTCTAATTTTTTAAGATAGAAGATAGGGACTTTATACAGATTCCACTTTTGGGCAAACTAATCCGATCTACTGATCATAAGAATCTGCCGGAATTGATTGATCAGAAATGGCATATCTGTGGTGTTTTTAAAGCTACAAGATTCGGACTTTATATAGATTTCATTTTGAGCAAACTATCGAATGTATCAAATTTTATAAGGATCGGCTGGCTAACTATATCCTGCCATAGCTGCCATATAGGGCAGGGATCGGAAATAATAACACCTTGGTATATTTTAAGATCCTAAAGAAGAGCCAACTATCCGGGATATACACACATATTTATGTATGTATGTATTTATTAATATAAGCTGAAACTTAACTGTAAGGGTACTACACATATGTACATATACATATCAACTTAGGCACCGCCCAAAGTTAGCTTTCCTTTCTTGTTTTTATATTTTTTATGACCCAGATCTTACGCCCTTAAGAATATAAAGGGATGCAGAATGAGTTCCAGGGCTCAACTACATTTTTTTTTACGAAAAAGCGTCGATTTAACATCACCTGACGTTAAACTGCTTGTTAAAATCATATATTATTACAAAGATGTCCAAAATCAAACACCCAACACATTAATTTCATTCATTTAGCAAGCCTGTGAGTTACTATGGATGGATGCATTGTTGCCTATGGTTTTCTTTAAAGTAGGCTTAAACGTCATTTGTATTTACAGTTGGCAAGTTAAAACATCGAATTATAAAATAAACTCAAAAGCAGAGACTGTAAAGCGCTGCGTATGCGCAATATCTGGAATACGCGTCCTCTCTTTATTGATTTTCCGCACGTATTTTTTTTAATCCTAAGGTTTTTCCTGGCAAGCCGCTATCGAGGCATCGAAAGGGCGATTTTATGGCAGGGACATTCAGACTTTGCGAGACAAAAACAAAAAAGGAACCGAAGCAAAAAACACGGAAAGTGGCTGCGGGGCCAAAAGAAAAAAGCGGCATGAGCAGACGAGCCCAGGTTGGTTGCCCGCCTGGCCGCGTCCATCCATTGAAAACTAAGTTCTTGAGAAAATTGCAACCGCTTCTTCCTCCCTTCCCGCACAGCTTCCCACCCTGAACACTGTGAGCCGCGTCGCTGCGCAATAGCGTAACATAAACAGCAACATCACAGAGAGCGAGGCTGCAGCATAGTTACACCCAAGACTTGTGTAAGCACAGCTCTCGTGGCTGTCGTCGTCACCACGCCCCCATTATGCGATTGGTCCTTGCGGCATGTACAAAAGAATAAGCATAAGAATTTCGTGTGAAAAAATGATCGATATGAGAGCGACCGACGACACATTTAGTGGCGGTTGTTGGAACTTGGTATTTCACGATGCCAGGAACTGCTACTGTCGCCGTGGGCGAAGTGGGAAATACGTGTGCAAATGGCAAAAGTGCCCCACTGCCGTAGGTCACAGAGTTTATAGGGACCTATGAACTTGGCACGCAGGGAACAAAACCTGAGACCACACCTAGTTGCGTGTTATACCTATTGGCAAAAAGTGAAGGTGCCTGTGGCCTGGGCATCGTTTAAAAACTTCCTTTTTAGAAGAAGAGTAACCCCAATAGCTTTTCCTAAGGCCTTAGTACACCTGAAACCTATAGGGCGTGGGACGCCAAGCAACTCGCAGCTGGTCTTCGCGATCTTTTCGGAGCCATATCTTCAAAATGATTGGGCGAAGATTATTTACAAGGCCCTTGGATTATATGATAAGCATGTTCAATGTTCCCATTTCCGTTTTAATGTGTAATGAAATTATTCCTAAAACATTTCCTGTACTTTATTAATTGTGACAAAGGTCTTTTCAAGTGAACAATATTTTTATTAACAGCTTAAGTATTTTCGTATAATAAGACATATTTTTATAAACGTTCTATAAATAGACTTCTCTTAAATTACGCTACAAGAATATCGTTTTATACTGAAAATTTCATAAGGATCGGTTAACTATATTCATTATTTTCTATATATAATTTGTTTCTTTTTGACAATAAATTCGTTTATGGATATTTTTATACTCTTGCAGAAGGTATTATAATTTTGGTCAAAAGGGTACAACGCAGCGAAAGAGACTTCTCCGACCCTATAAAACATATTCTTGATCAGGAAGCATGTCCGTCTGTTAGTTTCTAAGCAAACTAGTATCTCAATTTAAAAGCTATCGTGTTCAAACTTTGCACACATCCCGTTTCCTTTGCACGCTGTATATATAAGTCGGAACGCCTGGGATCGGCCCCCAAAAAGGGAATACGTAGAAAGTCCCATCCTTTTAACGTAAAAACACCAAAGTTATGGCATTTCCAATCAATCAGTTATATGGCAGATATAGGATATAGTCAACCGATCCCTTCCTTTTCGACTTATGTATATACTGCGTAAATACATATATATAATTTGTGCAAAGTTTAAAGTCGAAAGCTTTAAAGCTGAGAGCCTCAGGAGGTGAAGCTGATCAAAAATATATACACTCTATTGGGTCGGAGATGTCTCCTTCACTGCGTTGCATACTTTTGTCCAAAATTATAATACCCAAGGGTATAAATATCAAATGATTTTGCCTGTTGATATACCCTTGCAGTATTGCAATGTTGGTTTATATTATAAGATAAAATTAGGATCGGAATAAATTAAAAATTGCAGCTTTAAAGAGATAAGCCATTAAGTAAGGATTAATCAAAAGAAATTACCTCATTGAACTTTAGAATCTGTTGTTCATATTAGTTTCAATAAATAAATTCTCGACTATAAGATACTAGGTACACAACTATTCCACCCATATTTTTTTTAAATTTAGAGACAAACTTGATCTGCATGACTACCATATGAGTCTATGGGCCAAATCTAACAGCTGTAAATTATATAGTGTCTGAGATCCACGTCTTCAAAAATACAACAAGCCAATATGGGAATCAGAATACAAATGTCTATAATTCCTCAAAATTTAGATTGAGCCGATTTGGCTCAAAATTTGTTTTCATGATGCAAATTAACCATGCAAATAGTTTGGCATAAAAACAGTATAGTATATCAAACTTTTTCAAATTTTTTTCCTGAACTAACGCAACAGAAATATGCCATTTTTGGGAGAGGTAGGGGGCGTGGAAAAATTTAATACAAAGTTCATTTGCGTTCGTATACAAATCTACATGCAAAATCTCCGCAATAGCTCCATTTTATGGTCCTGAGATCCACGCGTTTATTCAGTCGACAGACAGTCAAGGCTACATCGACTTGGATGTAGATTCTGATCAAGGGTCGGAGATGATTCATTCTTAATGTTACATACATTCACACGTACACCATATATTCTTAAACTCATCTAGTACCGGGTATTATTATGTAATTGTTTCAAATTTCAGTAAAAATTCGGATATAAAATTATTATTGTCACATGCTGAATATATCACGTCAAAGCTGAAGTACCAATTATTAATTAAAGTAGAATTGTTATTCAGAAACAAACTTTCCTTATCCGTTTGTTCTCATTTTGTGGTTTTTTACATGAAGATTTTTTCCCAAAGGTGAAAGTGAAACTTGTCGATGGTTCGCTTGGGCCACCCCAATTTTCAGTGGACGAAGGTTCCGCAATTATGGCGAATTTTGGCGAATGCCGTCGTCAGCAACAGGGCACCGCTTTGCTTGCTTGGGCTCTAGTTATTTGCTGGGCAGGTTGCTGGTTTTAATTAATTTTGAATACGTTTAATGAAGAAATGCGCATGCCTGTGACCTTGAGCCATTAGGCCTTGTTGGAAGAGTAATGAATGTACCATATACCTACATGCCCGGACCGGGCGGTCCGAACCCATCTCCGTGGCAAAGTGCGAGTTTGTGGCGAAACGAGTAATTACCACTTGAATTTTTCAAGAGCATTAGTCTCAGGCTCCGGCTCCGGTGCTGTCTCCGAACTGCACTCGTAAAATTAAATAGTTGGACTGGGGTTGGGTGGGGGTAGACCGACCAGGAACTGCGAAATCGCATCGGGCTACAGGCTACGAGGTCAACGAACTCCTAGGGATCGGTATATCGATTTAAGCCCATGTATGCATTAGCATGTGTACGGGGCTCGTACACTATTTGTTTATGGCAAATTGGAATGCCATGGAAATGTTTTCCCTACAGTGGGCGTGCGTGGGCTAGACGAGCTCTGTCCAAATTTAAACTTTCACATTATATGGAAACTCTAACATTGAAAGATATGAATAAAACATTTTCAAATGGACCAAATAAATTCCAGTCCGCATCCAAGCAAACAATGAGCTTCCCAAAACAAAGGAGTTATACTGAAAATCATAACAACAGCCAAGAAAACTAAAGCAGCCTCCAACTTGAACCCAATCGCATATCGAATATGGGCTGCGAATTCCAAAAAATATGGAGTGGGTTGGAATGAGACTGGTCCGAGTTTTTGTATCTGCAACTGTATCTGTATCTGTACGCTCAAGTCTGCATGGTGGGGCAAACAATGGTTGCTGAGGCCGTTGATGCTGTGTGAAGCTGACAGTGGTTAGGCCAGCGGCAGTATCGACAACCAATACACGGTTAACTCCCGGGCTTCCATGGCGATGCCATCCTCCGGCCTCCATTCTCCGCCTCGCCAGCCGCACCACACCACGACAAACACTCGCACAGTTCACGTTTTTGCACAGGCGCATTGCAAAAGAAATGGCGGCTTCTGACCCAGGTCTTGGCTTTTGTTCGCGCTTCTCCGAGTATCCATGTTCGGTGTACGGTGCTCGGGAGACGGCAACGACTGCTGCTGTCAAACGCGTAATATGCTGAGTCGCTGTCAATAGTTAGAAAAAATAAATACACACATGGAGTACTCGACGGGGGCTCGCATCCTGACTTGGACAGGGACACCGACCAACTCGTCAACGACCATTTTTAGCATGTATCTAATAAAAATGCAAGGAGTTGACTATTCAACTAAAATACTATCTGTATTACTGCAAATAATGCAATATACCCTTTGAATTAGTTTCTATAATTTATAGCCCCATGACCCAGTTTAGTTAACAAACTTCTTAAAAATATTAAATAAAGTAAATTGCATCAATTCCTTTTCATATATGTATAAGGCGCTTGTTCCGACCATTTAATCAAATTTATAATGAATAATTACAAATTTAAAGTAATGTCGCACAAACAACTACCAATTTTCTCTCAATTTGCAGGCTATGCATACAATTTCTGATTGCTACTTGAGCTGTACGAGTACTGCCTCATTGATTTGTAATTTGTAAATGGGACAATTTTTTTTTAAAAGCAGATTTTATCTCGTGTCCTATTTGAGTACCAGGTATATATACAGTCGATACATTTTCCGCTTGTTTTCTTCAAGGTTCCTATAAAAGAATTCGAACTAAATCTTCATCATACCAGTACAATTCAATGAGGAACTGCAAGACTAAAGAATAACAAGCTTCAGGACCAGCCGAATAAATGCAGAAATGTTGCCCATTCGCATCGACTTGCTTAGTGACGTTCAGGTAGCCATTCCTGCAGCGTCAGTGGCAGCAGCAGCAACAGCAGTAACTACAACAATGGCGTTGACTTACACCATCCGCATCAAGGCAGCTACATGAGTCCTACGCAAAAGCAACCAATCTACAAAGCCTAACGAAATACCTGCAGCGGCGGAAAGGGAAGACAGAGACAGCTCAGGCCGGGACTCTTGATTTTGAAGGCAGCTTAGCAATTGGATGCTGGAAACGTTGAGTCGCGTTGTCCGCAGTGCCCCTTGCAAAGATAGCAAATGATAAGGCCCAAAGAGCGTGCACAACAAAAAATGTGAGTCCCAGGCCTGATTTGTTTAAAAACTTTGAAGCTGAAAACTCAAAATTTAAAGGACAAATCATACATATTATATATTATATATTATGACACCCAAAATATTATCAGATAATATTATTTAGTTTCAAATACAAAGGAATCTTAACAGATGCCAGGTTATATCTGTAACACACATATGCCTGTAAGCATGAAATATATTTAAAAAAAAAAAAACTTTTTTCTGTGTAATATGCAGGCAAAGCCTCCTTCTTTGTCTGGCTTTAAAGCGGCAGCAATTCCACTGAAACACTGAAAGCTGAAAAAATTGTATCTGGCCTGGCTGGAGAGGCGTGGTGGTAGCTGCTTTGGCGTTCGGTGGCCATTATGTGCTGCTCCTTGGGGATCCAGTGCAAACATCAACACAAGCAGCCACGTCGATGGACGATTGACGATGGCTGGTGCTCAGGTAGATAAATTTATAAAACAAATCAAACGTCTGCAGCTCGGCGGATCTGAACCTGCAACTAAAGCTGCAAAAGGAAGAGGCTCTCCCCTACCCCCTATTCCTAACTGTCCTCTGGTGAATCTCCGACATGGTGCAGTGGCATGATTATCCTGGCCCTGCGCTGTTTTTTTCAGAAGTTTTACTGCCTTGTGGGGCTTATTCAGCTTTCAACGCCTCTCAATAAACACAAACGTTTCGTCTTCATAGAAAATGTCGTTCCAGGTCCTCGGAAATGTAATAATAATTCGAAACCACAAAATCCATAAAAGCCTTTGTATCTCGGTGACTATTGAATTCTTATGCATTAAAATATTTCATACCCTTGCTTGTCCTTGCTGGGATTGTCCCAAGAGGCTTGTAAAACCTAATATACCAGATTTAAAGCATAAGTTTAACAATGCTTTTAAACAATGGAGATTTGTTGTATTTTTTATTTACATTTTATTTAAAGGACTTGCTTCCGCTGGCTCTACTAAAGCTCATGTTTACACAGTTCTCAAGCCAAACCATACCAAACACCCGAGAAATGGTAAAATATTCGTTGTAACCTTAAACCATAATGTTGTAAGCGGAAGAAACAGAGGGTGTCAACTTGAAAGTATGAAACAGTTATATTTTAAAGTGTTTTGTTTGATAAAAAACACTTGATGCAAATATTGTAAATACATACTTTAGGGGACTTTTCAGTTTTCCCTTTAGGCCCCATTACTCATTAAGCTTGGTCCGTAAAATTTTGTAATCCAATAAATTTTCGGTGTCGATTTGAAATTTCATTTTAAAATAAGAAATTCGATTGGAACTTTGGGGTTTCATCTGCGGCAGCTTCGGTTCGTTTTTATCAAATCGCACATTGGGTCGCGGTTAAAAAACGGAAACATAAAAACTAAGCAGATCCCCAGCCTAAGAAGCAAACGAGGCTACCCGGGTATTGTTAACTTCAGCTGTATTGGAATCATTGATAGATTGGAATTTGGACCCAATTAGGAAATTTTTCAATACGAGACAACCAATATTGGCTGCTGTTCTGGCCCTTTCTGTTGAAAAATGCAAAATCCTCAGTGGCAAAGGCTTAAACACAACTGCAGCGACCATCGAAAAATAAAATATATTGTCATACTTGCGGTGAGAAAACTAATTGACGATGACAACCCTCCGCGACGTCGGCTTTCAATAAGCGATCCGCCTCGTGTGCTGTTTGTTAGGAACAAAATCTCTTATTTCTACGGACGCGGATGGAGATGACGAATGGGGCTATTTGGTCACTTTTTGTATCACATGCTACACGATGTTTTTACCCGTAAGTGGCTTTCGCTTCAGCTCTGGATTTGGCTTTAGCTCTGGTAAAGGCAGAGGCAGAGGCAGAGGCAAGAAAACCACAATCGTTTAAATTTATTTTTTCATTTGGGACTGTGCCAAGTACAAAAGGTGCCGCCGCTGTAACAGCCAATCATTTGGAATAGCATGTAATTATTGATTCGCAGATTCTTTGACGGATTGAGGCTCTGAATCAAAACTCGTTTAAAGGATCATTGCACCTTAGTCGACATGACTCTGATTGCTCAACTTAGAAGTAATATGTATCATATTTCGATACCCAGCATAATTTCGGCCGGCTATAACTTTATTTATGACTTTCGTCCGCAAGTAAGGGCGGATATAGTCAAGTTTCCCGACTTTTTGAAACCCGGTACTCATGTTTTCCCCCACACTTAATTAACCTTTCAAAATATTGATTCTCAAACAAATTTTGTTGCATACTTTTGTATGTTTTAAAATGTATCCAGTGGGGAAGAAGAATAACGGAATCTTTATATACTCCATCTTGAATATTCTCTCATTCTTAAGTTTTTTTCTAAATATATGTAAGGTATATTAACTATCTGTTGAAGAGATTTTGAGATGAAGAGAATAACTACAGCTTATGGCTCCTTTATATATAATGCCAGTAAAGTTTAAAACAGTTTAAGTTTACCACTTAATTATATATTTATTATTTAACTATTCCATAATTCGGAAAATGTCCCTCCTTGAACGGCAGCATGTGATTTCTTTGCATCTATAAATACTAAACTCTAAAAATAAACCCCTATAAATTTGTGAAATTTTATAGTTTTGAATAGAAGTTTCTTTGTTAAATTTTAGATTATTCAAATTTATTTTTATAATTTATAAATTTATTACTATAAGGTTATAGTCGGTCGTGGTCAACTATTGATTTAGATTAGAATTGCAACATTTTTTAAAAATATCTTTAAAAATAATGTGTTGAAAAAAATTATTGGAATTATAAGAATTAAATTGTATATTAAATTACCGTATAGGTTATGTCACCGTAAAATACTGCAAGAAATGAGCTGCCACATCTTTGAACTCCCAGTGGATGGTATTTTTCTCGATATTTTATTTTTTTTTACAGAAAATAATTTCAATGTAGTCGGGTCTTCAACCTTTTCTTATGACATGTATAACATGTAGAAACTGGCAAGAAAGACATGTATAATAATTTCTTCAGGTAAATTCTACATGTAAGTATGGAGTCGATAAGAGGACTAAAATACAGTAGAACTCCAATTATCCGAATTAATGGGGACCGGGACCCATTCGGATAATCAAATATTCGGATAATCGGATTTTCCTTTTCTTTTCGAAGCCATGGTATAAAAACAATACAGTATTGTACACGCACAAACAAAAGTAAGCCGTAGCGAAAGAGTAGCGTCCTCGAGCAAGGTCAATAGCACACTGGCTAATCAAAACAAACAATCCGGGGGGAAGTCAGTCTAGGCACAATGGCAGGTTAAGAAAAGTCAAGTCAAGACTTTTGATTCGGATAATCGGCGATTCGGATAATTGGAGTTCTACTGTAATACAACAATGACATTTGTACAATAAATGCGAGAAAATTGAATGTTTTTGTGTATTTTGAAAACAAAATTAAAATAGAAATAGGATTATAGTGTGAATTAAAAATAATGATATTAATTTCTTAACAACAACCGCTTTCACTTTCTAACTCTGTGAGCGTTTTCCAACACTTTAATTCTAGAGCTCTAGAATTGCATAACGATGCAAAATGAAGGTTCAGAAAATCGTAACGATGCAAAATGAAGGTCCAGAAAATCGTAACGAGAATTTTACGTGTGCAGAAATGTGGCAATTTACAATTTTGAATTAATAAGCAATTAAAACGAGGCTCATTTTAGGGAAAAATAAGGGAGTTTATAGTTTAAGATTTGATCGTTTATTAGTAAAACCAAATAGTTTGAAAATCAAATATTTTTCTGGATATTTTGTGGAAATCTACACTTAAATTAAAAAAAAGGTTTTTTTGCAATTATATTCAAACAAATAACGTAATAGTTAACATTTTTCTCTTACTTATTTATTAAAAACATTTAAAATTACATTTTTGCTGAATATAAGATAATTAAAAAAATGTCTTTAAGAAGAAGCTTCCAAAAATTAGATTTCATTTGAAATTCTCAAGTAAGTGAAATAGAATCGTTTTAGTCCTGCCTAGCAGGAAGGCATTGTGGAGGGACGATGCTTGACCAGCTTCTTGGAACAAAGACGTCCTCCGTTCTAGGCCTCGCTGATGACATGTCGTCGGCTCTCGGCGAAGCCAGCGCCACAGGAGAAACTGCAGGCGGACCAGCCCGACCACTCGGACAGGACACACTCCGAGTTGCAGGTGTGCAGGGAGTCGTTCTCGGTGAGGAAGTTGTTCCGGTTGCCCCGACAGCCACCGTAGTTGAAGGCATCACAGCTCTGGGACTGAGGATTGTAGGCGTAGCGCATATAGTTTCCACGGCATGGACCCGTGTCCGGAGATTGGACACAGATCTCTTGCAAAGACCAGCTCCCTCGCCATTGTCTCCAACTAGGGACTGTGAGTTGGCCAGATTTTCGCCCTCGACCTCATCACGATCTCACCCGGAGGTGGATCAGTCGGCGCACTCGGGTATCGCCGCCACGCACATCACCTTGCTGGTTAATTGGCGCCTGCAGGAACTCATCATCGCAGTTACGGGAAACAATCTTCTCACGACGGACTTATAACCTGGCCAACGGCACCATTTGGCGACTTTTTGGATCATAGAAAGGAGCCCGGGCGATCCTCAGGGTACATAGTAGTGATCCGGTACATTCGCTCCGGGGGCTAATAAAGCTAAAGTTAATAAAGCTAAAGAAAATAAATTTGTACTTACCATATAGGATATGCCACTATCAGTGCCTGCAATCCCATGGATAGAGATCGAAGTCCATTGACTCCTTCCAGCTACAATCCTCGGTACAGAGATCCACACCACTAATGCCAACCACCCAATCGGGAGAAGGACCAAACATGGACCCTAGCGACACCTTTGGATGCTTACGATCCACGCGGAACTTGGAAGAGGTATTCTGGATAACATGCGGATACCACAAGCCAGCGGCCTTGATCAGAGTTCGCAGTTTGGGGCCATTGGCTCATAGCTCTGTTTCCAGAGCAGATGATGACCCCACTCGGCCAGGGAACGGAATCCAGCGGTGGTTATGGTTATGTGGTTTTCACCCCAAAATAAAAAGTTGGATTCATGAGAGGCTCCAATTACATCCGAGGAATGAGTCAGCCAGATGGCGAAGGGATAGTCCTTGGGATGGGTTTCGTTCGAAAAAATTCCATCAAAAACAAACTGAAATTAAATAAGTTCAATCGAATTCATACATCCTGAAATTTACAAGGGGTACAAGGAAAATTTTGTTCTCAGGTTTTGATGCAGGATGGATCCGTTGAATGACATGCCATTTTACGGATCCAGGAGACTGCCGGTGTTTGATCTCGGCAATGGGTAGCCGGAAGCGTAGATTCCAGCAAACTTTCCACCGCTTTTTCCTGTGATCACTGTGCTGAATTCGCGTATAGGCCACAATTCCACCGTATAGAGTGGCCTGGTCGTGGGCCAGAATGTCCACCACCGGTCCATCTTTGTGTTCGCTAAAATGATAATTTTTTTTCGGTTTTTGATTTAAATGATCGGATAGTAACTTACTTCTGATCGAGAGCCTGCTACAGGGTCATCTTAGTGTAGTTTCTGCCAATCCGCATCATCTGCATACTGCCATCCTTTCCTCCCACCGCTACAGAACATCCCATAGATACACATCATTTTACAAATAGCATTTTAAATTTTAATTAATAATAATGTTTTAAAAAATTTACGTTGCTCTCAAGAATCAAGAATTATTACATTACACTGTGCGACAAAAAAAAAAAAACGAAATACACTTGGGAAACGAGATAGTGTAGGTTGTTAATCTGGTCGAAGAGAACTCAAAAATATTTTTTTTATATTTTTGGAACCCTCCAATTTTTTTTTATTTAAAAAAAAACCGTTTTTCGGGACTTTTTTGCGCTTAAAAATTCCTGAACGCGTTTTTTTCAACCGATTTCAAAATTTTCGGTGTTTTTCAATAGTTAAATGTTGTAGCTTTTGAAAAAAAATATATCTTCGATTTTGTTGAACAAAAAGGACAAAATTTTTACACCTGAAACTAAAGTTTTCGACTTTTATTCGTGTTTTTCGGATTTTGATGCCAGTTTTTCGGTAAAACTTACTAAAATTCTGTCATGTTTGCCACATATCAATGTTGTCTCATTCATTCTGAATAAAACGAGACAAATTTCATCAAAAAATAATGAAAATTGGTGAAGTTATAACGCTTTTCCCAAAAAAAGTCAATTCAACCTTGCGTGCGCTCCGGAGTACCTGTGTGTATAAGTCAGGAATATGCTCTTCTTCTTATAGTGCTCCCATGGTTTTATTGACTTTTTTTGGGAAAAGCGTTATAACTTCACCAATTTTCATTATTTTTTAATGAAATTTGTCTCGTTCTATTCAGTATTATTGAGACAATATTAATATGTGGCATAAATGACAAACTTTTTGTCAGAAGAAAGCAATATACTCTTATTTTTATACACATTGTTCCTCCGAAGCGCCCGCTAGGTTGAGTTGACTTTTTTTGGGAAAAGCGTTATAACTTCACCAATTTTCATTATTTTTTGATGAAATTTGTCTCGTTTTATTCAGAATGAATGAGACAACATTGATATGTGGCAAACATGACAGAATTTTAGTAAGTTTTACCGAAAAACTGGCATCAAAATCCGAAAAACACGAATAAAAGTCGAAAACTTTAGTTTCAGGTGTAAAAATTTTGTCCTTTTTGTTCAACAAAATCGAAGATATATTTTTTTTCAAAAGCTACAACATTTAACTATTGAAAAACACCGAAAATTTTGAAATCGGTTGAAAAAAACGCGTTCAGGAATTTTTAAGCGCAAAAAAGTCCCGAAAAACGGTTTTTTTTTAAATAAAAAAAAATTGGAGGGTTCCAAAAATATAAAAAAAATATTTTTGAGTTCTCTTCGACCAGATTAACAACCTACACTATCTCGTTTCTCAAGTGTTTTTTCACTGTCGCACCGTGTTATATTTAAAATCTGTTTTATTAAGTTATCACATTACATTAAGTTATTAAATCACTAAAAGCTTAATTATCATTAGAGTAATCTGTTGAGAAAAAATTTCATATTAATATAAATTTCATTATTTATATGTTTTTCTAACTTACCCAGAAATATAATCAAGGATCTCCTCCGAAACTTGATAAAAATTATCTACCGTATCCTCCGCCGTAGCCTCCGCCGTATCCTCCGTTGCTTTTTCCTCCTGGGTAGCTACATCCCTTTTTGGATTTTTCATGTTGCTCCAACGCTGCCGTAACTCCAGCATCTCCAACCGGCTTGTAAAGAACATCAGTCCAATTGCACTTGAACTTCTTGTGCTGTCCAAAGTTTGGAAGCACTTTTGTGAATGGACAATATGGGCAACTGTGGGTTTTAGGGGTATCTGCACACTTGGAGAAGTGTTCAGAATTCTGCCTTTGGGACACGCATTCTAAAAAGCAGAGTGGGCACTGCAATACGCCGTTAATCCACTTTTTCCCATTTGCATCGAAATGAGTCACCTCCTTCCATTTATAATCATATTGGACGCGGTAAGCGCGTTTCGCCTTTTTTAAAGGTGGCTCGCCGTCTGCCACCACCGGCTTCGGCGATACCAACACCGGATTCGGCTATGCCAACACCGGCTTCGGCGATCTGGCGCAACACCACCGGATCTGGCGCTGCCACCACCGAATCCGGCGCTGACACCACCGGCTTCGGCGATGCCACCACCGGCTTCGGCGCTGACACCACCGGCCGTCTTTGAGGGGCCACAACCAGCCGCCTTTGAGGGGCTGCGCGCTTAATTATTGTTTTTTTAATAATCATTGTCTGAAATAATAACTTTAGTATTTAGTATTTAAGCTAGAATGATGGGACTTTCTACGGATTCCAATACGGCAATATAATCCGATTTTCCGAATTTCATAAGCATCGGCCGACTATATCTTATAGCTGCCATATGACTGAACGATCGGAAATGGCACAACCTTGCTACTTTTAACAATGCTTGGGGCTGTTTTCAATTTTTTATTAAAAATTTTGTTGATGGTGAAATTTTGTTGATGGACAAGTATTTACGATCCGATATATATAATAATAATAAACTTATACTTACAAAATTATTTATTTTCCCATAAATTTTAACCATTTTTAACAATTGGTTGCGTTTGGATGGAAATCAGTGCAATTCATCCGTTTCGAAACCATGTGCATTTCGAGCGAGCTTTCTAACGGGACCTCAAAAGCTCCAGCAGCCAAAGAAGCTACCAGGGATGCAGACAATTTTCATTAATTTATTTAATAAATATTATTTTTAAAATTGGGGTTGGTTTTGGGTTGAGTTGGAATTTTTAATATTATTCAAATTTTATTTCAAATATATATGTAAAAAAGTTTTCGTGTCCCTGGTTGCAATTAAAAGTGGAATTATGTATCTCTCTCTTACTCTTGAACAGCTGATTCTTTATTTACCATTTACCCGCCATGGAGTTTGTAAGCAATTTAAAAATTTTCGAAAACGAAAATTTCTCCCATGCCTTCAAATTTTGGGTCGAGAAAAGGAAAATAGAATTGGAGAAAGGGATGGCGACCATGGGAAGTAACCTAAACTGCATTGTGGAAGCCGATGAACCATTTTTCATCGCTTTCGACGAATTTCATTTCAAATACATTCAAGTGAGCATAATAATAATAAAATGTTTCTTTTACAGAATGCTCCTGAAAGTTTCCATGGGTGCAAAATTTTTGCCATTGCGGCGTCCATTTTAAATGGACATTTGCAAATATTGCATTTAAGAGCTGTAAGTGTAATATGTACACAAACCAAATTAATTTATTAAAATAATTGTTCTTATTTTAAGATGTCGAATGGGATAGGGAAATTGGGGTCCGTCGCCATTAAGAAGAGCGTAGCAGAAGTTTTGAATTTAATAGAAAATTAGGTCATGTTGACGAAATTTTAACACACATATATCTCGATTTTTTATTTTCGAAAAATAATTGTGATTCATATTTAACAAAATTTAAAAAAGTAGTCGACGACACCGTTCCAGTGGATCTGAAGGATCGCTACAAAGACCAGGTTATTATTAATATAGCAAATTATTACATTACATTATAAAACTTACCTAATCTTTATAACGATCTTTTAATTCGTTTGGAACATTTTCTTCTACCACCAATCTTGAATAATTTTTGAAAACTTTTTCGTTTAGATCCAGAACTATTCAGATACCTTATTTTATGGCTATAGATCATACTTACATCTTCCTTCTGGTAGATGGATTTCCAAGGGTATGTACATATATATGATAGCTTTCTTATTTGTTTGACTTTCACACGTGTTTACTTCCCAAGTTACTGTTGCTTATACCTTCACCATAACGCAAACAGAAGATAAACAAGATCTGTACTTTTTATGTGACTTCTATTGCTTTTTTTATACTTTTGATGTGCAGTTTTAAGTGCTTACTTTCATTCATTAGTATCGTGATATTATTAACACGAGTCATTAAAACGGACCAGTTTAGGCTAAATTACTCAATAGTTCTACAGTAGCTAACAATACTGTTTACCCAAAAACTTAAGGCAAAGCCCCTGAAACAAGCCTCTCGTGTTAGTACGATCTTGGTTGCCCTTTGCGTATTCTAATGACTTAATAATTATTATCTGAGTCTCGTAAAATTCCTAATCTTCCTTTAGAAATAAGACGCTGGTAGACTCAAATGAAATATGATGCCCCATTCGGCGATGGTCCATTACCCAGCACGGTTTTTCCGACAAAAGCTTCCATAAGAAACAATCTTCGCATCAAAAGCGTCATGGAACAGAAGAAGACAAGAGGGCAGCCACTTGACAGAACACGGAGTATCACAGAGACCCCACTAATGGCACATAGAAAGCAACCTCGGGTACGATACTGGGAAATTTTCCTGGATTATTCACTCATTCCACATTTTGCAGCAAGAACTTCCTCAGTGGAGCTGGACCCTCAAGTGGGCGGCGATCGGTTCTTCGATTGGAGCTGCAGTTCCTGTGGGCTACTGTACAGGGGTGATGAATAGCCCCGCAGAGGTAAGTTCCGTAACATTAATTAAAACACAGGGAAAATAAATTTCAGTTCCAGTAGTTAGTTCCAAAACATACATTTTATAGAAATTAAGCGTGTGGTTAGAAGAGATGAGTACCGGGTATCATATAGTCTATAGGTATGATTGCCTCCTGGAAAAACCCAGTCGGGTTCCAATCTATAAACTCTACGATACAAAATAAAACTTCCGTTTCTTTACTTTATAATTTTGATTATCCCCCAGCTCATGCGCACCTGGTGCAAGGAAACATTGGCCTATCGGTACGATCTCCACCTAGGCGAATCCGGTATAGAACTTCTTTGGTCGGCAGCCGTATCACTGTTCCTTGTGGGAGGAGCCTTGGGATCCGTGACGGGGGCCACCATGGCCAATCGCTTTGGACGTCGGGGTTGCTTTCACATATGCGGCATCCTACTTGCCCTGGGGGCCGCCTGCTTTTATGCGTGCCGCCCATTACGATCGGTTGAACTATTGCTAGTCGGAAGACTGTTAGTTGGACTGGCTGGAGGTCTCGTTACAGCATTCATGTCCATGTGGCATAGTGAACTCGCAGCACTATCCCAGCGAAGCACTTTGGCACCGTTATGCCCCATGGGCTTGACGCTGGGCGTCGTTGTATCACAAATCTGTAGTCTACGGTCATTGCTCGGCGGCGTCGAGTACTGGCACCTGGGACTAGCTTTCTATGGCGTTCTGGTAGGGCTATTCTATGCTCCTTTTAAATGGTACCCGGAGAGCCCTAAATGGCTGTACATCGTAAAGGGCCGCAAAGAGGAGGCTCGGCAACAGCTGATGAAGCTCCGGGGATATGCCATGGACAGCCCCGCTTTGCAGGAAGAGTTGGACGACATGGAATCGGAAGCCACTTCTAAGGCAGCGGCAAGTGGCTTTCTGGATGTTATCCGAGATCCTAGCCTGCGCCTTCCCCTTATCATTGTCTGCGCCTTCCTTGGCGGGCAGCAATTATCAGGCATAAACGCGGTGGGTGGTTTTAGAAACAGGACTATGTATCCAAATTTCATTGACATTTCTTTCATTTCTTTGCGTTAGATCTTTTACTATTCAGTGTCTATATTTCGAAAAGCGGGTTTAACACCGCAGGCATCAGAGTGGGCCAATCTTGGGGCAGGTTCCCTTAATCTGGCCACTTCGATGGTGGGCCCGATCCTACTGGAAAGGGTGAATAGGAGGCCGTTGATGCTATTCTCCACCCTCCTATGCACCGTCTGCCTGTTCCTGTTCGCTATGTTGCTTTATTTTATCGTGAGTATGACGACAGACTTCTTAGATCTTTAGAGTTGAAGATTACACTCTGTTCTTGCAGGAAAGCGTTAGCTGGTTTGCCGTTGGTTGCATTGGGTGCATTTTCCTCTACATATTTTTCTTTCAGTTTGGTCTTGGACCCATGCCCTTTTTTATCGGAGCAGGTTGGTTGTCTGATCAAAAACTCTTAAATATAATACCATGTCTCTATTTACTCAACAGAATTATTCGAACAGGCGCCCCGACCCGCCGCTATGGCTTTAGGTAGCGTTGTCTACTGGTCTTGTAACTTCATCATAGGAATGGCCTTTCCCACGCTGCAGAACGCATGGGGAGCTCTGGTGTTTTTGCCGTTCTCAATCACATGTCTCTTTCTTTATGTTTTAACGAAGTACTATATGCCCGAAACTCGTGGCAAAAATCCCTCTGACGTAGCTCCACTTGTCGCTAATGGGTTCCGATCCAGAGTACGGGAGATCGCTCACCTTGCGAACCAATCTTAGACATTCTCATCCTCCACCTCCTCCACAAATCATAAAAGTCACTGTGACTTCTATCAAACGTAAAACTTCTAAAAGGAGATAGTCTAGGCTTTGAATTGGAAGGCCTGTTCACAAAAAAAATGCATCGATAAGGATAGATTCCGTTTAAATTAGACTAATTTATTTTCAGATAGACATTCTCGAATTCATCGAGTTTCTAGACTTGCTTTTAAAACTTTAGACGCGTTTTCCTCAAAACAACTTTTTCAAGTCGGTGCGTAACGTAGCTCAAAAAGTAATGAAATAAAATTTTTCACACATCTTTTATACAATAAATACTTGCAGATAAACGAACGCTTTTTTTTTTTTTTTTTAATTTTTTTTACCATTTTTAAGGGCAAAAATGGGCTGATTTTTATGTAAAAATGGTACCTCCGACTTTAAAACCGCGCCAAAAATTCAAAATCGCATATAAAATGGTTTCGTTCATCCCCACAAGAAACTAATATTTTAAGTAAATTAATTCCATTTTTTTATTTCCGATAACACTGTGAAGCCAGACTTTACGCACCGCAAGATAACAATTTTTTGAAGCGACTCCGGCCAACTGCCAGTCACGGGATAAATAATAATAAAAATAATAAAATTATTTCTTAACAAAAAAATTCGTAGATACTCTCCAAATATAGCCACGCATCGTGTAAAAGAATTGAATAATAATATTTCCTGCCGCCTGCTTTTATGCGTGCCGCCCATTACGATCGGTTGAACTATTGCTAGTCGGAAGACTGTTAGTTGGACTGGCTGGAGGTCTCGTTACAGCATTCATGTCCATGTGGCATAGTGAACTCGCAGCACTATCCCAGCGAAGCACTTTGGCACCGTTATGCCCCATGGGCTTGACGCTGGGCGTCGTTGTATCACAAATCTGTAGTCTACGGTCATTGCTCGGCGGCGTCGAGTACTGGCACCTGGGACTAGCTTTCTATGGCGTTCTGGTAGGGCTATTCTATGCTCCTTTTAAATGGTACCCGGAGAGCCCTAAATGGCTGTACATCGTAAAGGGCCGCAAAGAGGAGGCTCGGCAACAGCTGATGAAGCTCCGGGGATATGCCATGGACAGCCCCGCTTTGCAGGAAGAGTTGGACGACATGGAATCGGAAGCCACTTCTAAGGCAGCGGCAAGTGGCTTTCTGGATGTTATCCGAGATCCTAGCCTGCGCCTTCCCCTTATCATTGTCTGCGCCTTCCTTGGCGGGCAGCAATTATCAGGCATAAACGCGGTGGGTGGTTTTAGAAACAGGACTATGTATCCAAATTTCATTGACATTTCTTTCATTTCTTTGCGTTAGATCTTTTACTATTCAGTGTCTATATTTCGAAAAGCGGGTTTAACACCGCAGGCATCAGAGTGGGCCAATCTTGGGGCAGGTTCCCTTAATCTGGCCACTTCGATGGTGGGCCCGATCCTACTGGAAAGGGTGAATAGGAGGCCGTTGATGCTATTCTCCACCCTCCTATGCACCGTCTGCCTGTTCCTGTTCGCTATGTTGCTTTATTTTATCGTGAGTATGACGACAGACTTCTTAGATCTTTAGAGTTGAAGATTACACTCTGTTCTTGCAGGAAAGCGTTAGCTGGTTTGCCGTTGGTTGCATTGGGTGCATTTTCCTCTACATATTTTTCTTTCAGTTTGGTCTTGGACCCATGCCCTTTTTTATCGGAGCAGGTTGGTTGTCTGATCAAAAACTCTTAAATATAATACCATGTCTCTATTTACTCAACAGAATTATTCGAACAGGCGCCCCGACCCGCCGCTATGGCTTTAGGTAGCGTTGTCTACTGGTCTTGTAACTTCATCATAGGAATGGCCTTTCCCACGCTGCAGAACGCATGGGGAGCTCTGGTGTTTTTGCCGTTCTCAATCACATGTCTCTTTCTTTATGTTTTAACGAAGTACTATATGCCCGAAACTCGTGGCAAAAATCCCTCTGACGTAGCTCCACTTGTCGCTAATGGGTTCCGATCCAGAGTACGGGAGATCGCTCACCTTGCGAACCAATCTTAGACATTCTCATCCTCCACCTCCTCCACAAATCATAAAAGTCACTGTGACTTCTATCAAACGTAAAACTTCTAAAAGGAGATAGTCTAGGCTTTGAATTGGAAGGCCTGTTCACAAAAAAAATGCATCGATAAGGATAGATTCCGTTTAAATTAGACTAATTTATTTTCAGATAGACATTCTCGAATTCATCGAGTTTCTAGACTTGCTTTTAAAACTTTAGACGCGTTTTCCTCAAAACAACTTTTTCAAGTCGGTGCGTAACGTAGCTCAAAAAGTAATGAAATAAAATTTTTCACACATCTTTTATACAATAAATACTTGCAGATAAACGAACGCTTTTTTTTTTTTTTTTAATTTTTTTTACCATTTTTAAGGGCAAAAATGGGCTGATTTTTATGTAAAAATGGTACCTCCGACTTTAAAACCGCGCCAAAAATTCAAAATCGCATATAAAATGGTTTCGTTCATCCCCACAAGAAACTAATATTTTAAGTAAATTAATTCCATTTTTTTATTTCCGATAACACTGTGAAGCCAGACTTTACGCACCGCAAGATAACAATTTTTTGAAGCGACTCCGGCCAACTGCCAGTCACGGGATAAATAATAATAAAAATAATAAAATTATTTCTTAACAAAAAAATTCGTAGATACTCTCCAAATATAGCCACGCATCGTGTAAAAGAATTGAATAATAATATTCACTCAGAAATGAAAAAAAAAATCTCAAAAATCTGTTTTTTTTCGGCTTTTGAAACCATCCTGCCCCCTTAAAAGACACCAAAGTTATGCCAATTCCGATCGTTCAGTTATATGGCACCTATGGGATATAGTCAGCCAATCCTTATAAAATTCAGCAATTCAGATTATTTTTCTAAAAATGGAATCTGTACCAAGTCCCATCCTTCTAACTTAAAAAACAACAAAGTTATGCAAGATATAGTATATAGTCGGCCGATCCTTATGAAATTTTTTACATAAGATATTTTGGCAAATATACCATGTGTGGAAAGTCCCAACCCTCTAACTAAAAAACCACCAAAGTTATGGCATTTCCGATCAATCAGTTATATGGCAGCTATATGATATAGTCGACCGATCCCGGCCGTTCCGACTTATGTACTACCTGCAAGGAAAAGAAGGATGTGTGCAAAGTTTCAACTCGATAGCTTTAAAACTGAGAGACTAGTTTGCGTGGAAACCGACTGACAGACGGACATGCATGGACATTTGGGCACAACATGGGCATTCAAACATGGTTTTGTGATATACATACTCGGCCCAATAAACAATTCCTACTATGTCACTTCAAAAGTTCATTCACTTTGGTTTTTTTTGTAACACTGTGTAATACACCAATCAAAAGGTTATAGTTTAAATAGATCATTATACCCTTGCAGAGGGTATTATAATTTTGGTCAAAAGTGTGCAACGCAGTGAAGGAGACATCTCCGACCCTATAAAGTATATATATTCTTGTTCAGGATCACCTGCTGAGTCGATATGAGCATGTCCGTCTGTTGGAGCTATCGAATTGAAACTTTGCACACATTCTTTTTTTCCTTGCAGGTAGTATATAAGTCGGAACGGCCGGTATCGGTCGACTATATCCTATAGCTGCCATATAACTGATTGATCGGAAATGCCATAACTTTGGCGGTTGGGACTTTCCACACATGTTATATTTGACCAAAATATCTTATGTACAAAATTTTATAAGGATCGGCCGACTATATCCTATAGCTGTCATAGAACGATCGGAATTGGTAACTTTGGTGTTTTTTAAGTTAGAAAGATGGGACTTGGTACAGATTACTCTTTGGGCTGTCATAGAACGATCGGAATTGGTAACTTTGGTGTTTTTTAAGCTAGAAAGATGGAACTTGGTACAGATTACTCTTTGGGCAAAATAATTCAATATACCAAATTTCATAAGGATCGGCCGACTATATAGGATCCGCTATATATCTAATAACTCAACTGAAAGTTGATACTTCGGCTCAGCCCGAAGTTAGCTTTCCTTTCTTGTTTTTTGATGAAATTTGTCTCGTTTTATTCAGAATGAATGAGACAACATTGATATGTTGCAAAAATGACAGAATTTTTATAAGTTGTACCGAAAAACTGGCATCAAAATCCGAAAAACACGAATAAAAGTCAAAAACTTCAGTTTCAGGTGTAAAAATTTTGTCCTTTTTGTTTAAAAAATCGAAGATATATTTTTTTTCAAAAGCTGCAACATTTAACTATCAAAAACACCGAAAATTTTGAAATAGGATGAAAAAAACGCGTTCATGAATTTTTAAGCGCAAAAAAGTCACGAAAAACTGTTTTTTAACCATAAATCAAGATTTTGAGGGTGTTACAAATATTTCAAACATGGTTTTGTGATATACTCGACCCAATAAACAATTCCTACTACAGTAGAACTCGAATTATCCGAACTCCGACTATCCGAATCGGCGATTATCCGAATCACAAGTCTTGACTTGACTTTTTATACCCTTGCAGAGGGTATTATAATTTTGGTCAAAAGTGTGCAACGCAGTGAAGGAGACATCTCCGACCCTATAAAGTATATATATTCTTGATCAGGATCACCTCCTGAGTCGATATAAGCATGTCCGTCTGTCCGTCTGTCCGTCTGTCTGTCTGTCCGTCTGTCTGTCGGTTTCTACGCAAACTAGTCTCTCAGTTTTAGAGCTATCGAATTGAAACTTTGCACACATCCTTCTTTTCCTTGCAGGTAGTACATAAGTCGGAACGGCCGAGATCGGTCGACTATATCCTATAGCTGCCATATAACTGATTGATCGGAAATGCCATAACTTTGGTGTTTTTTAAGTTAGAGGGTTGGGACTTTCCACACATGTTATATTTGACCAAAATATCTTATGTACAAAATTTCATAAGGATCGGCCGACTATATCCTATAGCTGTCATACAACGATCGAAATTGGCATAACTTTGGTGTTTTTTAAGTTAGAAAGATGGGATTTAGTACAGATTCTATTTTGGAAAAACAATCTGATCTGCCAATTTTCATAAAGATCGGCCGACTATATACAATCCGCTATATATCTAATAATATAAGATGCGTGGCGCCACCTAGCGGACTTCGACTGAACTGCAAGGGTATATCAACTTCGACTCCGCCCGAAGTTAGCTTTCCTTTCTTGTTTTAACCTGCCGTTGTGCCTACACTGACTTCCCCCCGCGATTGTTTGTTTTGATTAGCCAGTGTGCTATTGACCTTGCTCGAGGACGCTACTCTTTCGCTACGGCTTACTTTTGTTTGTGCGTGTACAATACTGTATTGTTGTTATACCATGGCTTCGAAAAGAAAACGAAAATCCGAATATTTGATTATCCGAATGGGTCCCGGTCCCCATTAATTCGGATAATTGGAGTTCTACTGTATGTCACTTCAAAAGTTCAGAGTCACTGTTACACTGTGTTATTTATCCGGAACGGACGCCAACGCAAAATGTTTAATCTTCGGCTATACATATGTATACGCCAAGGCACGCGTTCGTCACCTCGTGGACTGCCGCCCGAAGTGATAGCAGTCACCTCTTAGTCTGCCGTCGACAGATATTTCAGAGCAGTTTCAAATTTAAACTGGAAAATTAATTAATTAACTGTTGCCCGGCACTATAATAGAGGGAAATGCATAAAATTTTTCCTCCATAGACCGTTTGCCTATTCTTGGTAAATGGATTCCCTTTTATACAAAGGCAGATTTACAACAATATAATTCCAAATTTTATTTCGTCCGTTTGGCCATTTATACGCTAATTGTTCTGAAAATATTAAATCCACTGTGGGCAGTGGACAACAGCACTCCCGGAAGCTGGGGGTGCCAGTGCAGTTCCTTAATCTCCTTTTGGCCCTGATGAATAAAAAGCAACTGCGGCGGCAGGTTGTTAATTTCATCCTCGTTTTGTGCCGAATCCTGGGTCTGGTCCAGATCTTTTTCGACGGCCAAGTCCCATAACGCTATCTGATCGTCCTCACCTCCCGAAGCCAGAACAGTCGCTTCCCTGGGACTCCACTCTACCGTCGTAATGTGACTTGTGTGGTGCTTAAACGTGGCGATGGGCTTCTGGCTCTTAAACTGGCGCAAATCCCAAATGTGTAAATATCCGTCATCACCCCCACTTACGATAAATGGATCCGAACGATTCCACGAAATTACATTAATGTCGCTCTCATGAGCGTCCTGACAGGTTAGCATGCATGCCTTCTGCGGAGCAGCACGGCAATCCCATATGCGGATAGACTTGTCCACGGAGCAAGAAGCTAAAACACTACGTTCGCTGGGACTCCACTGCAGATCTTCGACGGAATTCTTATGTCCCACCAATGGCCGCTGATCAACTTTCCAAGTGCCGCCTTCAAGGGGACTCCATATGTGAATATCTCGACGGCAGTCTCCAGTAGCCAGAACTCCCTCGGCAATAGGACTCCAGTCCACTGCGTAGCCCTCCTCTCTGTGCCCATTAAAAGAATACACCGGCCGTGTTGCGTTCTGATCAAACTGTTTAGCTAGTTGCTCATCCTCGACAGCCTGCATGGCTTGGGTCAAGTTCCAAATGTTGACCTTTCCAAGTTCACTCCAAGAAGCCGCATAAACTGTGTTTCCCAAACGACGGGCCCGCACACGGTTGACACATCCCTGGTGTTTGATTAGGGCGCAACTCATATGCGGCTTCTTGAGCTCAACGCTATCGACCACGTCATCCTGATCGTCTTCCAACTCGTCCTCTTCATCTTCATCGTCCTGTGTTTTTTGCAGATTGCTAAGCTTCATCACGATCAAGTTGTTAGTATGATTGTGGGCCGCCTGCGTACCAGCCACAACGTAAGCAGTCAATGGAAAAGATTCGCGACTCTCTCCAAGTTCGTCGGGGATAATGTCAAAACTTAAGCAGGGTGCTCCAGTCGAGGCCTGATGCAGCATCAAATAAGCGCTTTCATCGCAGACCAGCTCCTCGTCGTCAGCAAGAGTCTTTCCTGGCAAATATACTTCCCTGGGCTGCTTGGAGCTCGAAGCGGCATTTTCGTCATTTACATCACTATCGCTGTCCGACTCAACGTCACTCTCTGCGTCCTCAGGCTCGACCACCTCCATTTCAACATTTTCATTTTCGTTTTCCATTTCCTGGCTTTGAAATTTATTGTTCAAAATATACACGTGCAACTCTGCATGCACTGCATGTAGTGTTAAGCATAAAATCCATGATGGTATTTTCGAGGTATTACAAACGGTCACCTTAAGTTTGTTAAGTTATTAATCTCCTTAAAATAATATCGTGTCCCAGCAGAACATTTGCCATATTTTTTTTATTAAGATGCAGTTGTTTTTTTAAATTTCTCCTTACTAAACGTTGTTTTGTCATTCAATGTTAATCTTTTCTTATATTTTATTCAAAATAAAAAAATTTTAAAATCTGGTATTTCTTACTATAAGCACGGCTAATAAAAAGTCAATCTACAAAACTTCACTTGACAACCCTGCCCGTCCGAGGAATCTAGGAAAAACATTTCATACTTTCAGCAACGTGCAATACAAAAATACACACGATTCGAACTGGAAAGTACATTTCCCCAGATCAAAATGGTTAAGTCTTCGAATCCCCTAAACATATTGCGCAGCATTTATAATAATGAATTCCAATGGTAAGTAGATGAAGCCGGCCATTCTATGTATTTTACATAACCAAAATTTGTCTCTCGCTTTCCGTAGGATGCTGGTCAAGAGCTACGGTCTGTTTTTCTTGGGGGTGCGATTGGCCAAGGAGTTCGTGGGTGTGGAGCTGATGCCTGCACTGGGACCAGCCTAGTCATAGAACCAAAACTAAATTCGACACGTACAAATAGAGACGTTAAAGTTAACTAAGTATAATAAATAGACCATAAATATACAAGTGTTTTACGAATTAGTTCCTACTGATTATTAAGTCCTTAATCTTAGATTCATCTGAATCAATCTCTGTGATTAGGCTATCGGCGAGGACATTTGGTGTCATATCACGTTGAAGGAAATTAGCCACCAGCTTGCGACTGGGTACTGCTCCGCCGTGGGCTAGGATCTCTTTCCTATATTTCTCTCCAGCTTGTCGGTTGAAAGGATTCGCCTCGAAGTACGTCTGCCATATCCAGGAAGCGATAGTCTTTGAGACTAGATACGAGTAGTATTTTGCGCCGTAGCCGACCAGATGGGAGAATCGCAATTGCCATGCGGTGTTCTCCACGTAAGGCAGACCGTAGTACCGGCCCTGAACATTGCGTAATATTTCAGTTGTATTGAAACCAAGCTGCGGCGCTGCTGAATGATACTCTTGATCCAACGCCGAATAGAAAACCTGCAACTGTGTCTCGCTGGCAGCAAACAAATGTTTGGAGGCACAAAGACGACGCAACATGTTCTCTGGAATGGGTTCGTGGGTTTGAAAATGACGAGCAAAAGTGCGTAGAACACGCGGGTCGCCGGCAAAGTATTCCATGAGTACGCTAGGGACTTCCGCAAAGTCTGTGGAGCATCTTGTACCTGTTACATGCTGGTATTCTGTACGGGCTAGCATGGAGTGCATGGCATGACCCATTTCATGAAACAAGTTGTCCACTCGTGCTGGAGATAGAAGCGTGGGACCGCTCCAGCGGGGCTGTGGCAGTCCCAACATGACTACCACAATAGGCAGTTGATAGGTGCCATCTGGTAGACGTTTTCCACCTTGGATGGTGAAGTGGCAGTCCTGATTGGGCTTTCCTGCGCGTTCAAAAAAGTCACAGTAAATGTAACCCAAAAGTCCTTCCTCCTCGTGAACCACAGCCAGTTTATAGATGTCGTTATGCCAGGACTCGCCTGGCTCCATGTCAGTGTTTTGAAGGCGAACGCCATAAAGAGCTTGCAGGAGGTTATCCAGTCCGTCCATACAGCCCCCTAGCGAGAAGTAAGGGAGGAATTCGTTGGCCTGCTCCTCAAGTGATTGACGTCTCAACTGGGTGGTAAAGTAAGGCGTATCCCAGATTTCGACTAAATCGCCGATATCTCCGCCCTCACGGCGCTTCATTTCGGACATTAGGGCAAAGTCTGCGTCAGCACGTGGACGCAATTTGTCTGACAAAACATCAATAAATTCTTGAACCCTTTCGGGCCGCTCCATTGTGCTGCCATTAAGAGCGCGATGAGCGTAAGTGGCAAACCCACAGCTACGAGCAAGCTCATAACGGCACACAAGCAGATCTCTTAGCAAACTCTCCTGGGTTTCAGACGGCTGCAGGTAAAGCCGGTAAGCGGCTTCTCGCATTCGAACATTTTCTGCATTTGTACACAGTCCAGTTATGATGACATTTTCTCCAGAGGTGGGAAAACTAAATAAATACTTTTAGTTCAAGTACTGAACAATATTTAAAGCTCTTACTAGTTTCTAATCTCCTCTGGAACATAGCTTCGCGGGAGAATGCTAGGCTGTACTGCTCCGTTCATAAACTTTTGCCCCAGCTGTAGAATCGCGTCATTAAGCCTGACCACTCGAAGGCGTTCCTGTTCTGGAAGGTGAATACCGCACTGTTCAAAGTCAAATAGAAAAAGTCTCGCTACATGCTGGTCAACTTCGCTGGTGGACTGAGTATCCCCATGCTGCACGACGTTACTCAATGCTTGATAAAGAGGCTTATGCGTGTTAAGGCTCTCTACAACACCACAAATACTGATACAAGCTTCTTCGGCACACTGAGTGTACTTGCGCTTTGGATGTGCAATCCTCACAAATTCAGCCAAGTCGGCTACTTTGCACAGCGAGTCGGACAGTTCGTCGAAAATATCGACCATCTTTCGGCTCCGTTGCTGGGAGATGGCCTCCTCAATAAGTTCCTGTGTCCTGCTTTCCACGTTATCACGAAGCAAGTAAAAGCCTTCGGAGCTACGCAACTCAGGCAGTCGAAAGAGACCCTGCAAGGGAAATGCATAACCATTCGTGCTTTGTGGAAATTCCGCACCGCACTCACCACATCGTCGCGGGTAAAGTTAATCCGTTTGGTAGGCAGCGAATTAAAGGCCGTTGTCAACGGCGTCCATGTGGATACTGATCGATAAAGCTGCCACCGGCAGATGCTGTAACTCGCACTGCGACTCAGTTGTAACATGATACCTAATCACTTCAAAGGTGCTATGCTTGTTTACGTGGTATAACAGGTAATCAGCTGCGGAGCTCGCAGCTGTTGGCTTTCCAGGGCTGCTAATTTCAGCCAGAATTTTGAATGCGACATATGACTGGGGTTGAACCCATTCGTAAATAGCATTTTTTAATTCATATAATTCTAAATATAATTAAATGTTAAGTAAGTAGAAGTAAAAAAGTTGCAGCAGCCAATTTGTCTAATATTCAGAATTTGTGTATTTGTAATTTGATTGAAAAAATATATATCCAGGTATTAATATGTTAAATTCGTAGTTAACCAATAAAAACCAAAGTATTTTTTCGTTTACTTTTTATATAATATGTGATTCTTTTTTCGACTTGCAAAACAATGGTAACTAAAAAAATCCTTATTTATTCTAATTGAATTCCTTTTTTTGAAATCCTCATTCAAATTAAGCTAACTGGTCACATTAACAAATTTCATATCGATATACAGATAGACATATCTTTTTACCGATACGAATATGATTTTTAAAAGTTAGTTTGTATATTTTTGGTCCTTTGTTTGATTTAAATAACGAGTTTGGAAAGCAGCACCCCGTGGACACGGAAGTGGGCGGTGTGTACTTCTGCGATAACAATTCAAGACAGTTTTATTCGAATTCAAGTGCTTGAAAACGATTATGAAAAATTAATATTGTTGCAGCGAAAATACTCTCAGCGTTTGAACGATTAAAAGTTATATAGATCTTATCAGAACATACAAAAAGGAAATTTAACAGTTTGGTTGTAAATATTGTACTGTAAAACTTTTATTTTTCTATTATCTAAATTTAACAGGATTGGTGCTTAAATTGATGACCAACCTCCACGGAAAGCAACAATTCCTCCATATTCAGAGAGTACACGCGTTTTCGCACCATAGGTTCATGAGAGCATACTGACGCCTCAGAATCGACACTTCCAGGTGACCGCCACCGAGTGCATGGCATAATGCCCAGTGTCAAAGCGCCCACGGGCGCTCCGTCACTTTTTGAAAGTGTCATATCGCCCGCGGGCGCTAATTGGTACACTTTATTTGTTTCTAAGAAAAAAAATTTACCAATTTGTTGTAATAAGCAGGTGCAATTAATTTGGTTTGATTGATCCATTAAATATTTAACCATTTTATCGCTCCAAGGAAGCTAGCCTAATTTCACAGATCCCTAGATTCCATAATTTTATTTTGCGCATAAATAAGACCATTCTTTCTGATTGTCTTAGTAGATTTAATTTGTTGGTGAGGTTTACATGGTGGCATCAATATCTGCATTCCTAGTTAGTAATTAAATGGGTTTCAAAGCCTTATATGTTAAAATATTTCATATTCATAACTCATATTTTTAGCGTTAATCCCGCCGTCTAGAAGTTTTCTGATAAAGTTTTTATACAGTCCAAAGCACAATAAGGCTTTGTCTTCTTTACAATAAAAGTTTAATTCCATAAAAAAACAAGAAAGGAAAGCTAACTTCGGGCGGAGCCGAAGTTTATATACCCTTGCAGTTGAGTCGCAGTCCGCTAGGTGGCACCACGCATCTTATATTATTAGATATATAGCGGATCGTATATAGTTCACCGATCCTTATAAAATTTGGCATATCGAATTATTTTGCCCAAAGAGGAACCCCCATTGAAACTCCCATCCTTCTAACTTAAAAAAACAACGAAGTTATAGCATTTCCGATCAATCAGTTATATGGCAACTATAGAATATAGTCGGCCGATCCCGGCCGTTCCGACTTATATACTGCCTGCAAAGGAAAGAAGGATGTGTGCAAAGTTTCAACTCGATAGCTCTAAAACTAAGAGACTAGTTTGCGTAGAAACAGACAGACGGACAGACGGACATGCTTATATCGACTCAGGAGGTGATCGGAGGTCGGAGATGTCTCCTTCACTGCGTTGCACACTTTTGACCAAAATTATAATACCCTCTGCAAGGGTATAAAAAAATGTTTTTTTTTAACGAAACAGATGCTGTAAATATTTTTTAATTTTAGTTGGTACACATACATTTCAAAAATGATATTTACTGGAAACAATAATGGTCATAGCCATTACACGGCCTATATAATTCAATATATGGTAAAATTTGATCAATTTTTTCTCTTAGGTGTACCGCGGAAACTGTGGGTGATAGAACCTATGTT
Organism: Drosophila ananassae; assembly: GCF_017639315.1. Classification (NCBI taxonomy): domain Eukaryota; kingdom Metazoa; phylum Arthropoda; class Insecta; order Diptera; family Drosophilidae; genus Drosophila; species Drosophila ananassae. The sequence goes on along the minus strand of NC_057929.1, from coordinate 19,367,078 downwards.
TGTTCTGGACTTTGGTTCAGGGGAGCCTAAAGGTTATGGAGCAGGTAAAATTATGCGTGGAGGAAAAAAAAGTTGGAAATTGTCGGCCTGTGATATTATTTGGATCAATCTATACTTTTTGATGGCTCACAAATTCTGTAATCTTATGTATCTTATATACAAGGTGAAGTAAACAGAACTTCTTAAATAAAAACAGAACAAATGGTATTTTCGTCACCATCAATTTATTTTATTCAAAATAGTCTTTTGCTTCAACAGCTTTTTCCACCGTCCAAAAGCATATCGAACGAGTGTTTTAGTTCGTTGGCCTGTATGTCCTCCAGCTCAAGCCTTTTGTATGGGCTCTACGTCTGCATAATGTCCTCCATTTAAGGGGGGGTTAGGGTTTTAAAATTTTTTTTTTCGATTTTTTTTTTTTTTGATTTTCTTATTAAAGACCTTTCAAGAATACTGTGTCCAAATTTTAGATGGATAGGTGCATTATTAACAAAGATACAGCGATTTTAGCAACCCCACCTCCGATCCAGGCCAACGGTCAGAAAAACTTCAAAGCGTTTTTCCCAAAACTCACTTTTTCAAAGTCGGTGCCCACCGAAAAAACATGAAAATGTGTCTTTTTTTGCTCGCTCAGACCCAAACCCCCCCTTAAGGCAAATGCAGTTTTCCAGAAAGGATGTTATGTCGTGATATTCATTTGTGCACTCTGCTACGGGATAGACCATAAACTTGTTTCATTAATTGAACCGTTTCGGTAAAAGTGTTACCATTTTTAAAAGACTCTTTGTTTGAAGCTCATGTTCGCACCGATCAAATGCCATTAAATTGGACAATCACTCACAGGACAATCGCTGGATAAAAATATAGATAAGGCGTCACCAGGGTGCGTTGGATTCAGAAAGTCCGCTTTACTTTGGAACGTACTTTGTACGGTGCGTTTTGTTATTCATATATATTTTTCGCAGAGTTACATTAATTGACATCAAAAAGCACCAAAACAAGAGTATGTATATTAAAGCATTATTAATATGATCATGTAAATATAAATATAAGTTAAAATTATGAAATTTTTGTATCGTGTAATTATTTAATTAGAAAGCCTGTTTCTGTTCAAACTGTTGTGCAAACTATTTGTGTTCACCGCGCTTGTTATAAACTTTATGGGTTCTATTATTTTTGAAGATTGGAGATTTTTGGAACAATTTAGAAAGATCAGGAACAAAACGCGATTGGAGTCATATTTACATTCTTTTATTTACAATAAACAATAGCTGCTATTTTTTACAATTTGGCGATTGGCCCAGTATCGTCTAGAAATATATCCGTAGATAAAAGGTGAATGTTTTGAGGGTAGCAAGCATACTTTATAAGATCTTTTACACCAACGTCGGCAAGAACTTCGTCGTCAATAAAAAAATGTCCGGTGTAATCCCTTGCGTCCCGGCAGATTATCGCATAAGCCGCGTCTGCCATTATTTCGGGTTTACGGGAATAAAGGGCTCCTTCAGGTCCGTGGAGCATTTCCACCGCTGCTGTGTGGATTGTGGTACGTGGCCAGAGTGCATTCACAGCGACGCCCAGACTGCGGAATTCTTCTGACATGCCCAATACGCACATTGACATGCCGTACTTGGCGATGGTATACGCAGTATGGTTGGCAAACCAAAGCGGGTTTAAATTTAGGGGAGGCGATAGGTTTAGAATGTGCGGATTTTCACTTTTAAGTAAATACGGGAGACAGCACTTTGACCTGTTGAATTTAATTGTAGATAAGTGGATGGTCATACATAACAAGGTAGCACCTGAAATACTTACACTAGAAATGTACCCCTAGTGTTTATATTTTGCATAAGATCGTACCGCTTCATTTCTGTGTCCAAAGTGCCCGTTAAAGAAATGGCACTGGCATTATTAACCACGATATCGATGCCCCCAAACATGGCCACGGCGGCCTCCACTGCCTGAAGCACCTGTTGCTCATCACGCACGTCGACTATGCAAGGGAGCGCTCGACCTCCTGCCCTTTCGACTAAGAAGCACACAATGGTACAGGTACAAAAGTCAAATTCCAATGCTAGCACTCACTTTCGTTTGCAGCGGTGTAGATGGTGCCCTCCAGCTTGGAATGCGGCGCTGCAGTCTTTGCTGCGATAACTATGTTGGCTCCATCGCGAGCAGCTTTAAGTGCAATGGCTTTTCCGATTCCTCGGGACGCGCCTGTGATAAACAGAGTTTTCCCCCGTAGTTTTCTAGCAGTTCAAATTGATAGTTAAAAAGCTGCTTTAGAATTAAAAGTGAACTTACCCAGTATTTTTCATTTTAAGGTTGTTGTAGCGCCAAAGGTTCTGATTCAAATGATGGTCCAAAACCGTTTCTCACATAAACGAAAACGACAAGTGATAAGATAGTATTAATGATTAACTATATATATTCTTAAAGATAAACAGCTTTGAAAATCTTAATCGTAGTGTCGACAGTGCTACCAGATGCCGAATCGGAGTTTACTGCTATCCGATAGTACTTTAGGGGAAACTCTGGCAGCACTGTGCTATGTGCCATCGCTAACAGCGTGTTTTTCGTTTTCCGCCGAAATGGAAGCCGGTGTTTTTGGATTTATTTTGCTGCTTTTAGTAAAAGACATCGTTGTAAATGGAGCCAGGCTCAATCATCCGCGTGTTTTGCTGCCCATTTTCCAGGGAAAGGCCGTAAACTTTACCCTAGAGGTTGACGAGCAAAACTGTTACAAATGGTATGTAGGCGTCCCTTGTAGGCTTTTGTTTTTAAATTTCTCCATGAATTCTCAGGACTTCTTCGCGTCAGGACCTGATATCTGTGATGCCAGTTTACCATGGCTTTAGCGAATGTGCTTACCAAGCGGTGGTTACGGTGCGTACTAATGATCGTCGTCGCAACACTGCCATCGTCTTCGCTGAAGAAGAACAGACTGGGGAGACACTGCGCTGTGACGTGATAGTAGACGTAATAGCTAGCCTTAATGTTCGAACCGCTACCCGACAGCTGTACTTGGAGGAGGCTCCAGCCATGTTTGAGCTGCACGCATTCGATGAGCAGGGAAACGAATTTTTTACGCTAGAAGGCATTGAGTTCGTATGGGAGATATCAGAGCCGGGAGGTAACAAGCCCGCCGCTATGCGTCACCTCACTTTTACGGATAGTCCGTATCACACGGTGCCCCCTGCTCTAGAAAGTTTTGAAGCAAAAGGAATCATGGGATACATGATTCTTTTGGAAGGAATCAACACAGGTACCTCCAAGGTGACCATCAGCATGCCTCAAACTGATTACATTCACGTCCCACCTATCGAGGTGTATATAAGTGTGCTAGCCAACATTATTATCGAGCCATCTGAAGTCACAATCCTGGCTGGAGATTCAATAACATTTCGCATTATGCAGCTTAAAATGGATCGTTTGTACGATATTACTGATAGCCAGCAATATTATTTGGAGATAGAAGATGCTAATATAGCATACATGCGAGGTAGCAGTGCTACGGGAGGCGCATTGGGTCGAACTCAAGTCATACTACGGGACCGTAACATGGCAGACTTTGACAAGGCCACCAAGGGTCCCACTGCACTTTTAACAGTCGCAGAACCTAGCAGATTAGGCATAAGTTTGCTGCCACATCTTAACTGGATTACTGTGCAAGGAGAGCGGCACACGGTCGCATTGGACTTGTTTACTGCTGATGGACAGCAAATTACTTTAGGAACTAGTTACTCCATTGGCTCAGAACTGGACGAATCTATATTTACCGTCCGACAGCGTACCCGAAACGGTAGCCGCCTTTTTGGCGAAGCTACGAAGGAGGGTGTCAGCCAGGTGTATGGCTCATACAAAGACGTAAGTGGGCCCACTTCCAATATTTGTTAAATTGTTAGACTGTATTTTTTTTTTGTTTTTTTTTTTTCACCTTTTTTCAGCTTTCTATACAAGCGGAGCTGCAGATATATGAGAGCTTGAAACTCACACCATCGGTAGTTGTCCTTCCATATGATCCAAGCAGCATTAAACCATTAAAGTTGCAATTCCATGCATCAGGCGGCGACTACAACTATGCCTGGTTTTCAGGCAATCCACAAGTGCTACAAATTGACGCTCAAGGCTTAGCGACTGCTGAGATTCGTGACGTGCGACCATCATTTTTAACCCAGGAAATGTTTGAGGCTGGCAATAAACTGACTGCCCAGACCACAGTTAAAGTTACACTTGCAAAGAATCAAAAAATTGCACGCTTGGCCCAAATACACTTCCTTCCGCCTAAGCGCCTTGAGATCAAGAAGTACAATTTCGAAACGGCCATTGAGGACTATATATTCTTGCATGTAGCCATGTATACTCGGGTTAACCATTCTGATGTGCCATATACAAATTGTGACAACCTTCATTTCCAACTGGTCTTTAGCCATCCAATTTTACAACATGAGAATAATGGAGAAACGGCTGACCCAGCTTCAGATGTCTGCCATGTGCTCCGTTTACGTGCCACATCTGTGGGTAGCACCTCACTCCGTGTCTCGTATTTCTTCCAGGATAAGGAGCTGTACGACACTGTCGACCTTTATGTCTTTGAAAAACTATCGGTTCTGAATCCTGTGGAGAACGAAGTGGTACTTCCTGTTGGTTCGTCGCATAACGTACTATTCACGCACGGGCCAGAACACATTTTTACATTGGAGGCTAAGCTAACTAAGACCACAGTATTCGACAAAAATGTGATTAAAGTATCAGAGGTGGAGGAAACTCAGAACTTTGTGACCGCATTTACTGTATTATGCCATAAACTGGGAGAAGCAGAATTTATCTATCGAGTTCAAAACACCTTAATGAAGCCAAGCTTTGTTGCCTACACATCACAGCTTACCACCAAGGTTCGATGTGTACGCCCACGTTTTTTGAAGCTTCTTGCGCGCCAGCAACTCCTGGAATCTTGCCCTCTGGAACATCGTTCATCTTTCCTATACTTGAAAGACCACGGAAACAAATTCGAGATCGAAATCGAAGTCCAAGATGCCAAGAATCGAAGACTAATGAATATTAGCTCTCTTTTGATAGATTGGGAATTTGCCGCTGGCGATGAAAAGTATCAGAGAGATGGTATTGAACACACAGAAATATCGGAACTCAATTCTCTTCATGGTGTAATCCTTCCGAGTCGTGACATTCTTGTACTGACCATTGGCGAGATTGCATCTAATTTCCGTGTTAAAGGCACTGTAGCGCATTATAAGGATAAGCTTCTGTCTCAACTAGATATCACTGCAGAGCGACCACCATTTGGCGTTAAGGATGTGAGTTATTATGAGGTGGAGGCTATCAGAAATCCAAAATAATTATTATCTATTCTTTCATTAGCCAAAAACAGGGTTGACAAGCACACCTGTTATCGAGAACGAGGTCCGATTTCACACAATTAACAGAACTCTGCTGTCAAAGGATTTTGTGAGCATTTTTCTTGCCAAAGACTACAACGAGCGAATTCCCATAGCCCAAGGAAGTGGCCATTTTCACCTTGAGCTTTCCGAGCAGGGAATCGTGAAGGCAAACTACGATGCGCAATCCCGAATATTAGTTCTGACGCCGTTACATCTTGGCCATGTGCGTCTTCAGTTAACCGATAACTGCCTGACAAACGAAGCCAGTCACTTATCCATTTCCGTAGTTGGCATCGGAGCAATCAAGGTTATTAGCATGGAACGAGTAGAGCGCTCCGCTCGCATAGAAGCAATAGTCCGACTTTATGACACCAATGACAACCTGTTGTTGATTGATCACAGCAGACTGAGTATATACGATCTTTCGGAGTTGGTGATGGACCCAAGTGTGCTCAGTGTACGACTTGGAGACCAAGACCACTTAGGGACTGGAGAAATACGATATTTTATTCATGGAAATAACGTTGGAGACACTAAAGTTGTTTTTCAATCTGGCAACGGCGACCAGACGGTGCTAAGTGAACCGCTGAATGTTCAAGTTTTTTCTCCGATTCGACTGTATCCACGAGATTTCACTTTAGTGGTGGGAAGCAGTATTCAAATCAGTTACCAGGGTGGTCCGCAGCCAAATTCGAATGTAATATATTTTATCGAAAAGGAAAATGTTGCAAGTGAGTTGAAACATAAATTATTGCTCCATATTGTCCATGCTCTACATTAATGTTCTTTTCAGCTATGAGCTCGACTTCAGTAACTGCTCTACGCTTAGGATCCAGTCAGATTACTGGCAAATGCATTCAAAGGAACCCTGTCACAGGCAAAGACGAGGTCATATCCGAGGATACTGTGTCACTTCATGTCGTTTCCTTAAAAGCAATTCAAATCCGCGTGCCTCTTGTCCATATTCGAATTGGTGCAGTTATGCCGGCCACCATTTGGGGGATTCCCGATCTGTCGCCTATGGTGTTGGGAACTCTTCAAGGCATGCAGATTTCCTGGTCTGTCAACCAACGTGAGGTCGTAGAGATATTCAACGTCTTTTCGGAAGCAGGTAATTATTTTTCAACAATGGAAGCTAGAACTTTAATTTAGATACCTTGCACGGATACTGCATTAGAGAGAAGAGGTTTCGCTCTATGTTCACAACGTGCACGAATATTAACCTTTAAAAATGTTCTCCGATGAGCTTGCTTAGTCCAGTTTCTAAGCAGGAACAGATACGGAACATATAAAAAATCTAACTTTATTTTCTTTTATTTTTAATCAACTGCATAATTAGACCAACAGAAAAATATTCAATGGAAATTTTTAAATATTGATGATATTCGTTTTATCATTAATCAGTCTTGCAATTCTCGGCTCGAATGGAGTAATTTTTGTTAGGAATTTTCCAGTGATCTTTACATATGTTTAACTTTTTTAATTTAAATAAAAAAGGAAACTTTGACTGACTTATCAGTAAACTTGAAATTTGAATCTAAAAGAACCCATTTTTTTTTATCTGGGTTTCTCAGCTCAGTTTTCAAAGTATATTTATACGTATCTCTCTAAACTGCTAAATGAAACACTTTATTTTTGAATTCGATTTAGATTCCGACTAGAGAATGTCGGAGAAATATAAATAATTAAAACTGATTTGAAAAACGAAGCTATAGCAATCCCATTACCAATGTTCTTAAGCAATGTATTCACATTGTGTAGCGTTCATTTTTAAAGCCCTTGAATTCTAAACCCTCCATTGTTGCAAAAAAAATGAATTTTTAGGTATAAAAAAGAATCGATCTAAAAGTTTTAAACTATGAATTAGAAACTTAAGTTAAAAAAATATTAAGTAATGTTAAATAATGTGAACCTTTTTTTAATGGATATTTATTAACTATATAACTTTGATTATAGGGATCGAGTACAAAAATGAAGACTTAATTTCGGTTCGAATACGAGCCTTGAACTCTGGCAGGGTCACAGTCACGGCAAGCGTGTCTTTGGCAGATGGAACAAAGCTGCCTCCAGCACGGGTGGAGGTAATGGGTGAGTGAGCAATTGAGAAATTAGAATCCTAAATTAAAAACGCTATCGCAGTTTTCAAAAGACTGGAGCTGGTTGCACCCAAACCAATCAAAATAGACTCTATTTTGGCGGCACCGCGGAGTACGCTTCAGCTGAAAGCTAATATGGACGATGTGGTTTACAAGTTGGCTGGTCAAAGTAACAATATTGTTAGCATTTCGCCAAATGGCCTTTTGCACACAAAAGACACCCTCGGACGAGATCTGATTATTGTAAGTGACTCCTTTTTTGGATTGAAAAATGGATTATGTTGAAATTTGTTTTACTGCTTGATTCAAAGGCGAAAACAGTGGACCAAACGCTACCCATTGACATAGAAGTAAAAAACGTCGAATATATTTTGGTGTCGTTGATACCGGCTATCAAACTAAAAACAATTGACCACAAGGTTCCACGGGGCATGAACTTCATATTCAAGGTTTCGTTGCATGACAATCTGGGAACTGAGTTCTCAGAGACCATTGGGGATGGAAACGAGCTTTACTATGAGCTAGCCACCACAGACATGGTCGATGTGCAAATAAATAATAATTTTTCAATAGCGGTGAGTGTTCCTTACTTATTTCTTATATATCCAGTTCCTTTTACACTTGCCCACAGTCTTTTAAGTATTTTGAGCTTGATTCCTAAAAGTTTTAAATCAAAGCAAACAAAACTTTTGCGTGCCCTATGCATCAAATAAAAGACAGAGTTTTTATATATGTAATTTATATATATATAATATGTAATTTCGGCGGTATATATTTAATATTTGATAATATATGCAGCTACTTAATTTAATGGGTATATATGTAATTTCGAAGGAATCGATATACCCTTTAAATTAAGTAGCTGCATATATTATTAAATATATATCGGATCGTATATGGTTGGTCGATCCTTATGAGAATTTCATTAAATATCAAGCATAATAGGTTTTGTCATTTCCGATCGTTCAGTTATATTGCAGATATAGAATATATAGGCCGATCCTTAAGAAATTTGATAGATTTTATTATTTTTCTCCAAAAGGATTCATTTCAGATTAGTTTAATAATTACATTAAAAAAACTTAGAAAAGGATTTTATAATAGTTGAAGTTAACCTTTCCCTGACAGCCGATTCACATTTATCGACTATATTTTGATTTAGTGAGTTTTCTCAAATATAAGATATACCAAAAGTTCCGTCATGTAAAGGGATAACTCCAACGTAAACAAAATCGTTAGGGCAAAAAAAAAATTTATTAAATAAATTTACTTTTCAGTGAATTTTTATTTTAATAGTTAGAGGCTTGGTTTTAAAGAAAAACAAAATATGTTTGGAAAAATTCGTTGTTGAGATATCAATCGTACGTGTATTTGGGAGTGATGGGATTAAAGTTGCAAAAAGTGATATTTTATTCTTACTAAAAAACATACAATAATTCTATGCAAAAGTAACAACTTTAGAAGATATTTTTTAAAGATACTGGAAGCGTAACTTTATTATTTAACTTTCCATTTAATAGTACAACATTCGAACAAAATTGTTGATAATTTTGCGAGTTACAGAAAGTCTTTAGAGGCTCCTTGAAAAAAAGTTAATTTGTTCAGTATGCAGAACTGGGCACAGAATCATCCGAGTTAAAAATCCAAAATTAAAATGCATTTAAAACGAACCAGTTTCTCTAGTTTTTTGACGCTAGTCACTCGACGCTAGACGTCGAGTTTTTATACCCTTGCAGAGGGTATAATAATTTTAGTCAAAACTGTGCAACGCAGGGAAGGGCAGTGGAACGGTGCCTAAAAATCAGCTCCTGAGTCGATATGAGCATGTCCGTCGGGCGTCGGTCCGTCAGTATGTCTGGATCTACACGAACAAGTCTCCCAGTTTTAAAGCTCTCGAGTTCAAACCTTGCACACCTTATTCTTTTCTTTACACGCAGTATATAAGTCAGTACGGAATCGGTCTACTATATTCTATAGCTTCCATATAACTGATTGATCGGAAATGCTACAACTGTGCTGAATTTTTAGTCAGAGGGATGGTACTTTTTATAGATTTTTTGATCGGCTTGTTCCGGTCTACCAATTTTCACAAAGATCAGCCGACTATATTCTATAGCTGTCGCATAACTGAACGATCGGAATCCTCACAAGGATCGACCACCTATAGCCGATATTTGCGATTGATATCTTAGAATATAAGCTGTCACTTTACTGCAACTTCGGTTTCGTCCGAAATAAGCTTTCCTTTCTTTTAGATTTCCATGGCACTTAGAAGTCAAAAAACAGATTTTCATAAAAAAAATTGGATTGGCGTAATTGGTTTCTTTGAAATTAATAAAATTGAAATTATTCAAAATTAATAAATACATTTTTTGTAAATACCGACTTAGAAAATGAAACTTTTCTGGAGACCGCTTTCAAATTTTCGCTACAAAATTAAAGGAAGGTTTGCAGAGGGTATTATAATTTTGGTCAAAAGTGTGCAACGCAGTGAAGGAGACATCTCCGACCCTATAAAGTATATATATTCTTGATCAGGATCACCTCCTGAGTCGATATGAGCATGTCCGTTTGTCCGTCTGTCCGTTTCTACGCAAACTAGTCTCTCAGTTTTAAAGCTATCGAGTTGAAACTTTGCACACACCCTTCTTTCCTTTGCAGGCAGTATATAAGTCGGAACGGCCGGGATCGGTCGACTATATCCTATAGCTGCTATATAACTGATTGATCGGAAATGCCATAACTTCGTTGTTTTTCAAGTTAGAAGGATGGGACTTTCTATGCTTTCTAACTTGGGCAAACTAACGATCTGCCAAATTTCGTAGGGATCGGCCAACTATATACGATCCGCTATATATCTAATAATATAAGATGCGACTCAACTGCAAGGGTAAATAAACTTCGGCTCCGCCCGAAGTTAGCTTTCCTTTCTTGTTACTTTGTAAATTTTGCTCTAGTTCTGATTAAATATTTTGAAAAGAAACCCCTTAAAAATGAAATCGATGCATTCACGATGCATTGAAAAAAATGAAAACAATGCATTGTAACGAAACACTTATATTACTTACAGATAAACCTTTACCGGGAAACTAATAATGTGATTACCATCGGCCTTCGGGACTCGGCTGGAGTAAAACACGCGGAGGACTACATCAAACTGGCAGTGGTTGAGTCTAAGGCTATTTATCCCACAAAGGTGAGTTAACGAAGACTTTCAAAATTTTAAATTAGGTCTAGCCGTAACTCTATAGTTTTAAAAATGAAATTCCATTGGTAAAGTGTCTGGTTTTAGTATTAGGCTATGTGGGTTCCGTGGGGAAAACACGAAAGTCTATTGGTTTGTAAAGTACGATGATTAAATGTAATATAATATAATAATTCGTTAATACGTAATGCCATATGGGTAATTCTCTAATGTCGAACGCGTCATTCGTACGCATAACAACAGAAAATAAAACAAGCACATGTTTTTTTATTTTTACAAAAGTAAATCTTATAGCTCTTGATAAGTACATACTATAATTGGTGCAAATATAAATTTTGGATGACATTTTGCTTTTAAAATATTCAAACAAATCTAGGGCTGTCGCACGCGACACAGACAGAAGTTACTTTTTCAAAAACCATTTCAAACTCTGATTTCGGATTTTTTGAATGTCTCACGCGACAGTGAAAGAAACTGATAGTCTGATCAAAATTGGCAAAAATTACCAATAGCATCGTTTTTTTTTAATTTATGTTTTAATCTTTGGTTATCAGCCGATATTAAAAATAGTCAATGCATTAAAACTCTCTTTACGAAAACTATTTAAAACAAATCATGCCACTGAAATGTTGAAAATTGAACTTTCGCACTTTTAGACCTTAAAATATTTCAAAATGGGCTAAATTAAATGTAAAACATTATTAAATTACTTATATAAAACATACTTTTATTGAATTTAAATTTATTGGTTTTGGTTGATTTTTCCGGAGAATTACCCATAAGTGCTGTAATATGTATGAACAAAAATGTAATGATGACATGAAACAAACATTTTTTCCCTGACCACCAACAGACTATTTTCTCAGTGGGCGATGTTATTTGCTTCAGTTCACCTCTAATGCTTTCATCGATTTGGAGCAGTTCAAATGAGCAGATTGTGACGATAAACAAACACTCAGGTGAGTAGATGGTAACCGTTTTTGATCCCATTATGAGAAGAAAAACATTTTAAGACAAAAAAAGACTCAAGGTGATGTTGAGCCAATAATGGTTATATAACCTCTGTTTTTATTGTCTAATTGTCGTATATATTATCAACTGTACCATAAAGGTCATCATGAACCAAACGCTCAGTGTATTGGCGTCTTTTTAGCCCTTTGTTTTTAAATCAAAACATGTGCCACGAAATCCCAAAGCAATTTCCTGAAAATCAAATTTCGTTATAGCAAAAAAAGTGTTCGTACTAAAGAAACAGATTTCGTTAAGATAAGATTGGGGACTACATATATCCCTCATAGAATTTCTCATGCCAAATGGAAAAAAAATTGTAAAGATTCAACACTTCATTGCTTCAGCATTGGATTAGGAATAAGCTCGGCGCATTCAATCATTAAAGTGTTATTACGCTTGTTTCAGTTATTTGATTTAAAAATTTATCAAATGGTATTTCAAAAGTTGGTTAAGGCTTAACCAGCAGAAATCTATGATGAGTACTTTGTTTACTTTGGCGATAACATTTAATTTAAAAGGGCAAAAATAAAATAACGTTATCAACTATTCTAAATCGATTTTCTGGGTTACAGGCGTTGCACGCGTATTACAATATAGGCAAAGTGCTGGAGAAAAAATTATTATAACCACCGGAGACGCGGCCAGTCGAGGCGGATTTATAAAGTATGATTTGGAAATCCGAGAGTCAGATGTGGTATGTCAAAATGGAACTATTCTAACCTTGTGTTCCCCTTATCCACCAAAATTATTTGCAGATTCTTTTCGCCAAGTCACTGGACATATTCAGTGGATCAGAATATGTGGGACGACTGGTTCTTCGCAACCATGTGCAAGCTGATAAGTACAGCAACCTGGTGGGTATAACCCATAAAAACTATGCGTCCCAATCTATTCTTATAATACGCTTTCCGTCGACAGATTGCCCTTAACATGTCAAAGTGCGCCACACAATTGGAAAGCACGCCTGTGGATATTTTCACTTGTCGCTTGGGGGCTAAAAATGCACTCGGTCGCCAATTACTGAAGTTTTACAAAGTGGAGGCATGGTTCGATTCTACTTCTGGGCAGTATAGCTGTCGATTGGTGCTAGTGTCAAATTTCGTTGAACTGTTGGCCCTTGTCAAGACTAAAGATGTGTTCTTGGAGCTGGAGGTAGATCTCTAATACATATTTGCATTTTTATTTAACCACTCACCGTTTAGATTGCATAATTTTTAACAGGCTGCAACATCTGGCGGAATTGTTGACACAATGTCGTTGAAACTCGTGCCTGGAATTAAAGTGTCACCCGAAAGTATACGGATAGCTGACTTAAAGTCGCAGGAAATGCATATTAGTGGTCTAGATAAGGCACTGCACAAAGTTCAGGTAAGGTAATTTTCTTACAAGCGAAATTATGTTTTTAAGTAAATAGGGGATTAAATATAGCCATCAAATTCGAAAATGTATTTTTTTTTTTGCATAGAGGATGTTTAAAGCTTTTTCGCTTTGCGTATGTCCGAAGGCGTTAGTTACTTTTTAAAGTACAAAATTATGTACAACAAGCTCTGAGACTGCTTTGGCAGCTTCAAGGCAGAGAGCGTTCCACGAATTTTGCAAGTTTTTTTTAAAGACTATCCCTGCTGCCACCATTAGTCATTCGACCAAGAAGTAGATGTCCATTGTTAACATTGTTGCTAGCCCTCAAATATTTCCGCAAGTGGCATTGCATCATAAGCCTGCGGGGAGGGAGAGAGGCGCAGAACACTGAAGGGAAGCATGAGAATAATCAGACGGAGACATTATAACGCAATGTCAATGGAAGAATGCTGCAGGCAAGTCTTGTATTCTCTATATAGAACTTAGTTCACTGAAAAACAGAAAGCAGGCAGAAGTGTCGTTTGTGGTTGAAAAACGAAAAATGACAGCATTTTGCGTTACTTCCGTTTCCGGACACCTTGAGGCTTTATTTGGTTTGGCTTTCAGTAATATATTACCTGCCGCTGAAATTCTAATTATAGTTGGTTATAGTTGGGTGGTGATTTTAAATGTGGGCATTTCCGGAACATTCAATACCTAAAGCATTATGAGAGATATGTATATAAATGTATCTCAGTCAGTTAGTTTTGGTCCGAAATGGTCCTCTTAAACTCTATATTATTAAAAATACACGACTTCACAAGAAAGGAAAGCTAACTGCCGGCAGAACCAGAGTTAATATAACCGTGCAGTTAACTGACAATTCTACATTTAGCAAATATAGCAAATATCGTCTATATTTGATCGATCCTTGTGAGAATTTTTTTATAACATTAATTTCTTATAATCGGGGACTGCAAATAATGATTACACGGTGCGACAGTGAAAAAACACTTGTGAAACGAGATAGTGTAGGTTGTTAATCTGGTCGAAGAGAACTCAAAAATATTTTTTTTATATTTTTGGAACCCTCCAATTTTTATTTATTTAAAAAAAAACGTTTTTCGGGACTTTTTCGCGCTTAAAAATTCCTGAACGCGTTTTTTTCAACTGATTTCAAAATTTTCGGTGTTCTTCAATAGTTAAATGTTGTAGCTTTTGAAAAAAAAATATATCTTCGATTTTGTTGAACAAAAAGGACAAAATTTTTACACCTGAAACTGAAGTTTGTGACTTTTATTCGTGTTTTTCGGATTTTGATGCCAGTTTTTCGGTACAACTTACAAAAATTCGGCCATTTTTTATACATATCAAGGTTGCCTCATTCATTCTGAATAAAACGAGACAAATTTCATCAAAAAATTATTAAAATTGGTGAAGTTATAACGCTTTTCCCAAAAAAAGTCAATTCAACCTTGCGTGCGCTCCGGAGTAACAGTGTGTATAAGAAAGGAATATGCTCTTCTTCTTATAGTGCTCCCATGGTTTTATTGACTTTTTTTGGGAAAAGCGTTATAACTTCAACAATTTTTATTATTTTTTAATGAAATTTGTCTCGTTTTATTTAGTATTAATGAGACAATATTAATATGTGGCATAAATGACAGAATTTTTGTCAGAAGAAAGCAATATACTCTTATTTTTATACACATTGTTCCTCCGAAGCGCTCGCTAGGTTGAGTTGACTTTTTTTGGGAAAAGCGTTATAACTTCACCAATTTTCATAATTTTTTGATGAAATTTGTCTCGTTTTATTCAGAATGAATGAGGCAACATTGATATGTATAAAAAATGGCCGAATTTTTATAAGTTGTACCGAAAAACTGGCATCAAAATCCAAAAAACCCGAATAAAAGTCGAAAACTTCAGTTTCAGGTGTAAAAATTTTGTCCTTTTTGTTCAACAAAATCGAAGATATATTTTTTTTTCAAAAGCTACAACATTTAACTATTGACGGACACCGAAAATTTTGAAATCAGTTGAAAAAAACGCGTTCAGGAATTTTTAAGCGCAAAAAAGTCCCGAAAAACGGTTTTTTTAAATAAATAAAAATTGGAGGGTTCCAAAAATATAAAAAAAATATTTTTTAGTTCTCTTCGACCTACAACCTACACTATCTCGTTTCCCAAGTGTATTTCGTTTTTTTTTTTTGTCGCACAGTGTTATTGTTATGATGTTTTTTTTTATAACAAAATATTGACAATTTATTGATTTTTTTTGTGCTCAGAAATTAATTATTATTTTTAGTGCAAAAAATTAAAATCAAGAACAATGATTCTTTGAGCAAAAAAAAATTTTTTTAAAAATCATCAGTTTTGGAGCGAAAAAATAAAAATCAAGAATAATAATTTTTTCCCCTCAGAATTATAACCTTATTTAATATTTCAGTCAAATTATAATTACATGGTATAAGGAGGTATGCAATGAAAAATCTAAAATATTTAATAAATAGATCGTAATCTTAAATGTAGTACTTTTCTGAGCGAAAAAAAAAATCACAAATAATGATTACACAGGTTTTACCATATATTGAATTATGTAGGCCGTGAAATGGCGATGACTATCATTGTTTCTAGTTCATATCATTTTTGAAATGTATGTATACCAACTAACATTAAAAAATGGTATCTAGCAGTTACCATATCTTTGGAATACTCATCCAAAGTTGAAATCTCAGATTTTCTACATTAAATTTTGGTCTTCTATGAATTTTTCCCGAACATTTTTCGATGGAAGATTTTTATTTTCTTATTGAAACCAGTAGATCAGACCATGTTTTAATTTTGGATTTAAGGAAAAACTCAAAATAATTTTATTGAATTTATTATAGGTGGTTAAACAATATTTGCGTCAATTAAATTGGAGTTTTTAATCTCATATTTTCAAAAAGTCATGGCATTTGGGTCACATGAGTAAAAAAGAATCCCAAGATATTTCAATCTTTCACCTTAAAAAACACGAAAGGTATTCCATTTTCTTTCAAACACTTATATGGCAGCTGTAGGATATAGTCGACCGATCACGGCCGTTTCGACTTACATATATACTGCATGCAAAGAAAAGAAGTGTGTGCAATTTTTGAAGTGGTTAGCTTTAAATCTGGGAAAGTAGTTCGTGTAGGAACAGACAGACGGACTAGATTATATCGACTCAGGATCCTGATCAAAAAACATTGTAAACACAATGGTTTCGTCACCAAAGCTGATATCAGATATTTTGGGCGTGGCATTGGTTTTTATTTGAAAACTGCAAAAAGCAAATCCGCAACTGAATAAGTTTATGTAATGCTATGAATATACCTATGAATACCTTTGCTTCACAGCCAGCCCCATCGGTACCTCAACTTATCGGACTATATATTGAGTAAGCGACTTTTCCCAGATATGACATATATATTAAAAGTTGGGTTATCTTAAGGACTATCTCCACATTTAATATAAATAAGATCTTTAGAGCAAATATAATAAAAAAAAAAAAATGTCAATGTATTTATTTTTCCTTACGATTTAGACATTTATGTAACCTCAATTAATTTACTTAATTAGTAACAAACATACAAATTTTCAAACGCGGACGGGACTTTTTTAGTAGAAAAAATGGCAAACTTTTTCATTTGGGAAATTCTTTGAAAATCGTTTATCCTGAATAACTTTAGAAAAAAATGTCGAATGTGGATGGTTGAGGTACCAAGCGACGCGTATTTTGGAGAATTTGTGTATCTAAAAATATTGGTGTATTGGTATACATATATGGTGAATCAAAAGTGTTTTACATTAGCCAAATATTCTTGATCAGGATCACCTCCTGAGTCGATATAAGCATGTCCGTCTCTCTGTCGGTTTCTACGCAAACTAGTCTTTCAGTTTTAAAGCTATAGAGTTGAAACTTTGCACACATCCTTCTTTTCCTTGCAGGTAGTACCTAATAAGTAGGAACGGCCGGGATCGGTCGACTATATCCTATAGCTGCCAAATGCCATAACTTTGGAGTTTTTTAAGTTAGACTTGGGCCTTGGTAAAGATTCCATTTTGGGAAAAATAATCTAATTTGCCAAATTTAATAGGGATCGGCCAACTATATCCAATAGCCGCCATATAACTGAACGATCAAAAATGACACAACTGCAAGGGTATATCAACTTCGGCTCCGCCCGAAGTTAGCTTTCCTTTCTTTTTTTTAATACAAAGCCATCAGCATCAGCAAAATGGGTTTTAGAGTAAAAAAAATGTTGTATGAACTGGTCTGCAACATATCTAATGCAACAAAACCGTTTGTACAAAATTGAAACACTCTAAATATTTAAATCGACGGCACATCTTTATATACCCCCAATTTTATACTCCCATCTTTAATTACCCAATATAGAAAGGGCATTCAAATCTGAAGACTAACACAAATTAATTAAATAAGATTTATTTGAAAATCATATTAATACATTATAAATAATTACTTTATTTTATTGTGTTTATATCATTTTACAAAGGTAAAACCATCCGATCCCAAGTACTTTTCTATTGACCTCATAGAGCACGGGCATGGCGTGAGCAAGTTCCGACTTAAATTTTTCGATGACTTTCCGCTGGATGAGCATTTTTATGCACTGGTAATATCCCCGGAGACAGAACAACGAATTGAGGTAAGTTAATAATTTTGTAACATATTTGAATATAGGGAAGGTTATTGGCTCTTTTTTTTAAAGAAATTTTTTTCTTTTGGAAAATTTAGACGTTCAAACAAACTCAAATGCTCATGATTTTTTTTACATTAAATAAACTGAACACTTTTTGACATTTTTTGTGTTATAACCGGTAATTGTAAAGTTCACGAGGGTTTATTGTAATCGTAAAAATGTATATACATATGTATCAGGGAGAAACAATATCTACGACCCTGAAGTTCATAAAAAAATTGATGGAAAATATTGTACCTGTGGTACCTGTTTTATATTTTATATTGATAAATATGTGTTAGACGAAACTAATTAATAACTAATTAATAATGAATAAAATTAAAAGTTTATGACAAAGATACGATTAATTAAGAATTTATCCAAAAATTATAAATTTATTTATAGGTGCCAATAGTGGGCAGTACAATGATACAAAAATGCTCTGGAAGTTCGTATGGCGGACCAGTTATTTATCGATTGTTAGAGAACCTGGGATTTGTACTAACTACGACAGTGATTGTCATAATTTCTATATGGGGTAAGTTTTAACATTTATTTATTGTTATGGTTTTTACAAATTTTTTATTGCATCTTAAGTGGGCATGCGCAGTTGGAGTGCCAAAAAATAGACATTTTCCCCGAATTTTTTTCTCGTAAACTATTGAATTTTTTTGAAATATCGCATATACATAATTTTAACTTAAATTAAAAAAAAAAAAAAGTAGAAAATATTGAGCAGTTTCAAAGTTATGCCCCGTCGAAGGTGAGGTGCGTCTGAAAAACACGGGTCGAGGTGACCAAGACTGTGGAAATATGGATCGTCGGAAATCAAAAAATGAAACGGATTTACATTTATTGAAAGTTTATCTAGTACTTAATCGATGGATATTAAAAAAAAAAATTTGCGACAAAATGTCGACCTATCAAAGTTGAACAATCGTTTTTCGTTAAAAAAAGCGGTAGTTTTTCAGCTATAAAATAAAAAGTTTTGCATAAAAAAATCAATCCTTCGATTAAATACTAGATTATTATGTATTAAAGAAGCATGCTTAGTTTCAAGACAATCGGGTCTCTACTTTTCGAGTAAGAGTGGTCATCGACTTCAAAAACGTAGTTTTGAGAAAAACGTGTTTAAAGTTTCAACTCACTATTACATAAACCGGACGCCCCTATCTTTAAACATGTGTATCTCAATGAATTTTTACCGGATCATTTCAAAACTAAATATAAGGTTGTCAAATATCTCCCTTCCGCTTTTTTGCTCTTTATTCAATGCTTTATAAAAAGTGTTACAGTGATCGGATTTAGTTCAAATATGCGCCGTTTTGTTCGATAATCTGTTTCCATCTAGACGGCAACTTCATAATACCTCCCTCGTAGAAGCCCCCCTCCTTATTTGCGAAGAACTCGGACAGCCACTTTTCTTAAGCCTCTTTTGAGTTCAACTTTACACCACCAAGGGCGTTCGCCATGGACAGGAACAGGTTGTAATCACTTGGCGCTATGTCCGGGCTATATGGTGGATGCGATAAAACCTCCCATCCGAGCTCCCGTAGCTTCTGACGAGTCATCAACGAAGTGTGTGGTCTGGCGTTGTCCTGGTGGAACACTACACCCTTCCTGTTGGCCAATTCTGGACGCTTCTGGTCGATCGCCTGCTTCAAGCGGTCCAGTTGGTCGCAGTAGATGGTAGAGTTAAGCGTCTGGCCATATGGGAGCAGCTCATAGTGGATGATTCCCTTCCAATCCCACCAAACACACAGCAAAACCTTCCTGGCCGTCAATCCCGGCTTGGCCACTGTTTGGGACGATTCACCGGCCTTCGACCACGACCGTTTTCGCTTGATATTGTCGTATGTGATCCATTTTTCGTCGCCAGTCACCATCCGCTTCAAGAATGGGTCGTTCCGTTTCAGCAGCATATCGCAGGCGTTGATTCGGTCCAGAAGGTTTTTTTGCGTCAAATCATGCGGCACCCAAACATCAAGCTTTTTTTTGTATCCAGCCTTCTGCAGATGGTTTAAAATGGTTTGGTGACTAACTCCCATCTCCTGGGCGATGTCACGAGATACCAAATGCCGGTCTAACTCGATGTATTCCATGAAATTCAAAAGACAAAAAGGCGGGGAAGGGAGATATTTGACAACCTTATATCTTTTCACTTTAAGAAAATGCAAAAAAATAAATTCAATTTTTTGAAATTTACAAGTGCGCATGCCCCATTAAATTTTTGATCGCGCTTAATAGAAAATTAAATTTGAATCAGCGGTGCTATCCCTGGGTGCTATGGATTGTGTTTTGTTTTTTAATTCAACTACAAATTTATTGGTTTTAAGCTGTTTATACTTTTGTCGAGGGTCTTTTGATTTTGGTCAGAAGTGTGCAACGCATTGAAGGAGATATCTCCGACCCTATAAAGTAAATATATTCTTGATCACCTCCTGAGTCGATATAAGCATGTCAATCTGTCTGTTTGTTTATACGCAAACTAGTCTCTCAGTTTTAAAGCTATCGACTTCAAACTTTGTGCACAACCTTCTTTTTTTTGCAAGCAGTATATAAGTCGGGATCGGTTGACTCTATCCTGTAGCTGCCAACTATATGATCGGAATTGGCATAACTTTGGTGTTTAAGTTGTTTTTGCCAAAATATCTTATGTACCGAAAATCGAAAATGCCATAAATTTGATGTCTCCGAAAAAAGAAGCTTGAAACTTTTTCAAAATTCATATTAAAAGAAATTATTTTTAAAATTAACTCATTATAATAATTTCAGAATTTCGTTGTAAATCATATATTATAATATATTATAAAATAAAGTGTCACTTAACTGAAAGGGTTCGGCTTTGTCCGAAGCTTTCCTATTTCCTATAGGTTTAGTTTTGAAAAACTTTTCATTTTGAATCATATTTTTGATCAAAACGTTAAGTTGTTTTGCTACCCTTTTTCAAACTGATAAGAAGTTAGGATCGGCCTGAAATAATTTTCACGGTTTCTCAGCAGCGAATTTCCTAAAATCCTGAAACATCCCCCAAAAGCAGGAAACCCAAAAGAAGATGCCGCAACAGCAGAAACCTTTAAACAAATTAATCGGTCATCTCCGTACAAATTTGATTAATTGCATTTAGTATGCATATATCGAAATAGTTTTATTTAGCTTTTCCAATTCATTCATGCACTTATCGATTATCAACACATTTCTTTGTATGTATTACAGTGTATATGTCTTGCTTCCAAACGCAGGGAGTCACGCAAGTCAACTCTGAGGGTAAGTTTAATTAATAATTTTGGAGCACACCGCCTCGAGCTGGGGCTGAGTGCTATCGCTGCAACGGGTTTCGATGTTAGAGAAGGAGGCTGGACCGCCAGAAGCCACGCACAACTTTCGCCTACACTTCTGTATTAGTTTTAAGTTTTTAGTAATTTCTTGCATGAATACCATAAAGTTTTGGGCAACAGCGATGGAAACTTGGTCGATAAAGGCGAACTCTTTGCGCTATCATCATCAGTACTGTAGCATTTACAGAATTTCTTATTTATGACTTAAACTTTGATTTTTAACTTTATTGGGGTAGGTGCGGACGCGGTACTTTTCAATGACATAAACTACAGCAGTATGCTAACCATTAATGGTAATGCAATGCAAACCATTATCTCAATTCTTATGTTAGACTTTTGCTACTGAAATGTTTTATTTCGATATTAAATAAAAACCAAATTAACATTAAATATTCCAAATATTTCGCTTTCCTTATGTTTAGTATTCCAGAGCAAGAAATCGATGCCATCCTTCAGCGGCTCGCCCATATCAAAACTGAACGAAGATTCTTTCGCCAGTGAGTACCCATCCTGTTGTGCTTTTCGTTTTAATACCCATTTTTGTTGTAGACGCATCGAGTTCCCGCAACTATTCGCAAGAACGACGACGCAATTTTTCTGATTCACCAAACGACACTTATGTGTACGGCCATCCGCGGTTAAACTCCCCAAATAGATCAGGCAGCTCGCAACGCTTTAATTAACGGCTCGATGCAACTGGAAGCTGGCTACTGGGCTTCTAAAACGTACCTCAAGAATAGTTAAGGCTGTAAATAATTAAGTATGAGTTTCCTATTCATTTTGTATACTATCTTAGTACATTTTTTCAGTAACGTTTAGTAATTCATGTATCGTTATTATTATTAGATGGAAAAACTTTAACTGCCAATGCATATTTATACTCATATAATAAGGTCAGACTTAATTAAATCTAAATACTTTGTATTGTATTTTTCAAAAGAAGTATATAAGAACCATATTCGCTTTTGTCATGATGTTAATTTGTAATAAATAAAAAAGAAAATACAAGCAAACTATCAAACTATTATACCCTTATAGGGAGAAGTTATTTAATATGGTAAGTTGGAGTTATTCATATATTCATAAAGTTTATTCGTTTCATGACAATGTTGCACATTTAGTTGTAGCAATTATGGAAAGAGTATACCTTAAAGGATATATAAACTTAAACTATACTTAAAACTATGTATGTTTTATTTTTAGAATACCTTGACTATCCATTTGTAACGGTATTTTTAATTTTTAATAGTTTTTCTGCTCATAGAAGCCATGCTGGTCTGTTACCTCTACGATATTGTTTGATTTTTGAGTGCAGGTTGGTTTAATTATTATCAGAGGTATAATTAGCCTCAAAGCTACTTAAAGTTAGAACTGTTTACTAAAATTAAAAAGTTTAATTTTTTCCGATGATATGGTTCAGAGAAGTCTCCTACGATTTTTGTTATACACATTTCTAATTAGAAAGCATTAAGTGAAGTTTGCCATTAATTTTACATTTGCACATTTGAAGTGTACCACGCCACGATGGGGCACTTGTAAAAAGGAGGCGACGCTGGCTTTTATTAATTAGTTGAAGACTCCCAGATCAGGCAACTGGGTCAGTTTTTACTTCGCACTCTTTAGCTGAGTGAGCGCGCTAAGTCTGACAGGTCAATTGATTTATGAATATGACGATTATGGGTATATTGCGAATGATGAGTACGCATAATACAAACATACCTCTTCATCATTTTAACACACTTTGCCTGGTAATGAAATGGAAATTTCACGATTTCGGGTTTGGTTTCGTATCGCGTGTCTCTCCCAGCTCATAAATTACAAATAACTTAATCGTGTCCGAGCGTATTGAACTGTAAGGTCAGAGCCTGGTCGAGTCAAAAAAGCGAGAAAAAGGCCTGCGACCCTTGCCAAATCTCCATTTTCGCATCTTGAGAGGATTGGATTGAGCTCCAGTTGACGGGGCAGGGCAGCTGACAAATGCACAACTGGCCGGCCTCTCCCCTACCCGCTATACATACGTTGATTAAGATGCTTCGACTTGACTTCACTCATGTGTTAACGACCTGCTGCAGTGTGTGTGTGTTAGTCGGCAGGCGTGCTTGATTTGCTCATTTCCGGTTCATTGAAACCCAGCTGGGAGGAGTGCACCCACATATCATATAAGCAGGCTGCGAAGAAGACAGTTTGCCAGCGATATTCTAATCGGATTTGTGTGTATGTCCAATATATGAATTACTGCCGGAGTAGCGCCATGACAGCTCGGCACTCTCTTTGCGTCCCACTTGGCTATGAATTATTAAAATAACAATTAGCATCCAAGGTAATTATGAATAGTCAAACTAACCAAAGAATGTAATATTTCAATGTGCATAAATAAATATGGAACAACTGCGCCGGAACAATTTTAAATCAATTGCAACGACATACTTAGCTTAATGGTGTTTTTAAGTATGATTCTTTACCTTCAATTTAGTTTACACCATTAAACTACATAAACTATTCGGTCCTTGGCCAACGTTATCGCATCAACCACTAGAAAAATATAAAAATAATCTTATTCAATTGAACATTTGAAACTAAATAAGAATCCTTATTTTTTTATTGATTACTTTCAAGGATGGGCGGTAGCGGCTTTACCTTCTTATATTTTTTTTTAAGTGAACGCCCTTGCAGAGGTTATTATAATTTTGGTCAAAAGTGTGCAACGCAGTGAAGGAGACATCTCCGACCCTATAAAGTATATATATTCTTGATCAGGATCACCTCCTGAGTCGATATGAGCATGTCCGTCTGTCCGTTTCTACGCAAACTAGTCTCTCAGTTTTAAAGCTATCGAGTTGAAACTTTGCACACATCCTTCTTTCCTTTGCAGGCAGTATATAAGTCGGAACGGCTGGGATCGGTCGACTTTATCCTATAGCTGCCATATAACTGATTGATCGGAAATGCCATAACTTTGGTGTTTTTTAAGTTGGAGGGTTGAGACTTTTTACACATGTTATATTTGACCAAAATATCTTGTGTACAAAATTTCATAAGGATCGGACGACTATATCCTATAGCTGTCATAGAACGATCGAAATTGGCATAACTTTGTTGTTTTTTTGTTCCCAAGTTAGAAAGATGGGATTTGGTACAGATTCTATTTTGGGAAAAAAATCTGATTTGTCGAATTTCATAAGGATCGGCCAACTATATCCTATAGCTGTCATATAAATGATTGATCGGAAATGCTATAACTTCGTTGTTTTTCAAGTTAGAAGCAAGGGAGAAGCAAGGGAGTTTCAATGGATTCCTCTTTTGGCAAAATAATTCGATATGCCAAATTTCATAAGGATCGGCCGACTATATACGATCCGCTATATATCTAATAATATAAGATGCGTGGCGCCACCTAGCGGACTGCGACTCAACTGCAAGGGTATATCAACTTCGGCTCCGCCCGAAGTTAGCTTTCCTTTCTTGTTTTTTTATTAATTTAATAACAAATTTTAAAAAATATGTTTTTTTGCTTACATAAATAAATTAAAGCTTACTTAAAAAATCTTTGGAATAATCTTTATTTATATTTTTTTATCGAAAATTTCGAATATAACATCAAGATAACAAAATGAAACAATTTTTTTAGGAACACTAAATTTTTTGAGTCTCAGTATCTGTGCTGCAAGTAGCATACACCACATTTGTTGGACCAATTTTTCACTCATTCTTTGGCTTTAATTGAAACTAAATCCTAATAATAATTGCCATGAAATGGCTTTCTAAATGCTTAAATAATAGAAAATCACAAAATAATTTAGCGTGCGGCAGTTCGGAACTTTATGATGTGGATAATAATCTCTTTGGCCGATTACGTAGGTGGTCGTTCAATTTGGATGGTTGCATGCCGCACGTTGTATGGGTGACCGTAGACAAGTCTTTTGGCCGCTCGCATCACTTCGTTGTCACATTGTACATCTGAAAAAAATTAAAAGAGTTAGTATTTAAGAATAATAATTATTAAGAACAACAAATTTTAGAGATTTTAATTAGGAAAGGAAAAAATTTCTATATCCTTGCAGTTGAGGGATCTCCTTATTTTATAAGATTGAATCTAATTTATATCGTAAGAATCGAATGTAATTGGCCGATTCCTATGAGGATTTCTTTGTCAAAACATTTACCTATTCGACCTTTCATATAAGGCATAAGGCTGTTATAGAATATATATTCGGTAGCTCAGTCGGTATAGTCGGTCAAGTTGCAATAAGAAATAAAATAGTATCTTTTCCCCAATGGTAGATACTTCGGAAAATTTTATCAATGGGTTTTTAGTATTATCCTTTTATCATAATTTTAGATCTAAATCAGGCTAAAATGAATTCTTAAAAATTGAGTAAAAAACTTGAGTAGTTTTTATGAAAAATGTAAATTTAACAACCAACTCACCGGTGACAAGATGCGCCATCATAACAATGTGATTGCTAGTGTGTTGCCAAACATTTACATGATGAACCGACCTTAAAATGGGGGAAAAAATATATATATGTATATAAATTTTGGAGCCATTTGGGGTCGAAGCGAACGCTTACCTAACGCCCTCAATATTGCTCAGATCGCGTTCGAGACTTTTAATGCAAAAGTTTGGGGGCACGGCGTCTAGAAGAATGACCATTGATTCCCGAAACAGCTGCAATGTGGTCATAATCACAATAACCGAGAAGAGGAGCGTACAAAGGGGATCAAAATACTTTGCACTCGGCTGTATAAATCAGAATACTTTATTAGTAGTAACTTTATTAGTAATAATTATCCAGATGAGAGGGTATTTACGAAAAATTTAATTAAAACGGCTGCAAAAAAGACGCCCAAGCTCTGCACCAAATCGCCGATGACATGAATCATGGCCGCACGTAAGTTTAAATTCTTCTCTTCGTTGGCAAGATGCGGTTTAACTGACAAGCAAGGTGTCCTATGAAACAATTATAGACAATTACAATCTTAAACAAGAAAGGAAAGCTAACTTCGGGCGGAGCCGAAGTTGATATACCCTTGCAGTTCAGTCGCAGTCCGCTAGGTGGCGCCACGCATCTTATATTATTACATTTATAGAAGATCGTATATAGTCGGCCGATCCTTATGAAATTTGACAAATCAGATTATTTTGTCCAAAATAGAATCTGTACCAAGTCCCATCTTTCTAACTTAAAAAACACCAAAGTTATGCCAATTCCGATCGTTGTATGACAGCTATAGGATATAGTTGGCCGATCCTTATGAAATTTTGTACATAAGATATGTTGGACAAATATAACATGTGTGGAAAGTCCCAAGTCTCTATCTTAAAAAACAACGAAGTTATGGCATTTCCGATCAATCAGTTATATGGCAGCTATAGGATATAGTCGACCGATCCCGGCCGTTCCGACTTATGTACTACCTGCAGGAAAAAAGAAGGATGTGTGCAAAGTTTCAACTCGATAGCTCTAAAACTGAGAGACTAGTTTGCGTAGAAACCGACAGACAGACGGACCGACGGACAGACGGACAGACGGACATGCTTATATCGACTCAGGAGGTGATCCTGATCATGAATATATATACTTTATAGGGTCGGAGATGACTCCTTCACTGCGTTGCACACTTTTGACCAAAATTATAATACCCTCTGCAAGGGTATAAAAATAAATTTCTAAAATAACTTAATAAAGAATGTATAAAAAAAAAAAATTACCCGTCCGACATCAATGGTTTTGAATCACTTTGATTAAAAAAACGTTCATTGTGAGGCAATTCATTAGAAATATCGGAAGCCTCGCCGACAGCTGTTATCAAAGAGCTCTCGCTACCTGTCGGGGCAAGAGGATAAAAGTTCGATTGGGAGTCACTCCGAGTGTGGCTATGACTGTGGCCATGATTTGTTCCAGGACCAGAATTATGACTGTGTCCGTGCCCATGCCCAGGACTATGACTGTGGCCGTGACCGCCCATGAACCACGATCCGTGTAAAACAAATATCATTCTGTAAAAGGTTAGAAAAAAAAGATACAACATTTATCGGGTTAAATTTCTAATTCTTGGAGATATGAACATAAATCAATATTATAAGTTGGAAACAGTTTTATTTCAAATTATTTCAATAACAAGGTTATAAGGAATCCGTTTTCTACGCCGTTAAGTATATATGATTTGTATCAGCCAAGCCGATAAGGACATATACGTATACATATACATACGAGTCGATATAATCATGTCCGTCTGTCTGTTACTACAAAAACTAGTCTCTCAGTTTAAAAGCTATCGACTTCAAGCTTTGCGTACATCCTTCTTTTCTTTGCTCGCAGCAAAAAAATGTATAAACATAAAAAAAAAAGTTACATACCAAAAACCAAATGAACAGTCATTTTCAAGGCCGCAGCTTATTTCGTGCAGCATATTTATGTATGTATGTACATATATACCACAAATATTAAATTTTAAGCCAAACTCCCAATTTTTTTTTGGCTTCTTGGTATTATATAATTTTAACTATTTATATAATCTACATCTCGGGGATTGATCACACTAAATGCAAAAGATTAAGGGGAAAAACTGAAATGGCACCACGTACAACTATAGAGCAGCGAGAACTCGTCCTGCAACACTTTAAAAGTGGTAAACGTCAGCGTGCCATTGCTTAGATCGTATCCTTAAGTCGAATTTATCCCATAGCTGCCATATGAACGATCGGACTGGACGAACGAAACTTATGTACATATGTAGTTTTAGTTTATATAGTTTACTTATATAGTAGTAATATAAGATGCTACCTAACTGTAAGGGTATATAAACTTCGGCTCTGCCCGAAGTTAGCTTTCTTTTCTTGTTTTGTTTTAAACTTACACAATATTAATAGCGATTCCAATCCCAGATATTGTCATCATCACATTGATGTTTAAGTCGAAGTCTTGAGATATGATTCGCTGAATTGCCACCACTACGAGAAAAGTGGTCAGAAGCCAAATTCCAAGTATCGAAATAAGAGCGCCCAGAACTTCTGCAAGCCAAAGTTTTAAAAATTTTAAAATGGAGTTTCTCAAACCAAACCAAATGCAATGCAATGTGTTAACACAGGTAGAAATTATAACCGAAAAACATCTGAGTAGACCAGATTGATGGGAGTTGCGGGTGTGGTGCGACACTCATTAGCCGAGTGTCAATCTTAATTGAGCACTTACCGAAGCGTTTGTAACCAAAGGACATGCGCTTATCCGGTGGCCGGTCGCTTACCCAAACAGCGACCAGACCGATGACGAAACTAATGCAATCAGACGCCAAATGGGCTGCATCCGTCATGATGGCCAGGCTTCCGGCCGCGAGGCCGCCAAGGAATTCTATGATCTGCGGTCAGCATCAGTTGTGGGTTATTGTGAACAGAGCCATGAAATTTGTCATAATTAAATCAAGTGTGCATTAGAATTTGAACGCTGGAATTGATTAATTGCATCTTATTCTATCCAAAGCGGTACTTAACCGTATTTGTTAAAATTTGAGATGGACCTGATACACATGATTATAGTAATAGGTACACTTATCCATTTTAATAGTAATTAAAGAAAAAAAAATAAAATTAACTCTAACTTACTCAGTCAACACTTATATTTAATAAAATATTTTTTTTTGTCATATGGGATAATATAATAAACGATAGGATATAAAGTTAACCCAAATTTTTCCTAGAAAAATCAGAGGGAAAGCTAACTTTGGTCGGGAGCCCATCTGATGAAGAATATACATTTGTATGTATTTATATACATATACATATGGATACTTTTATAGGATCGGAGATCCTTTATTGTGATGCACACTTTTGACAAAAAGTAGAATACCCTTTGCAAGGATATAAAAAAATTGTATGTTATGTTAGTTTCACTTGTTTAATAAACTTGTGTACTTGTGTTAAACTTGTGAATTCATATACAAATGTATTTATTGTTAATTGTCTTTTAGTTTCTCTTATAATAATTTTGCACCCTCAATACTTTTAATTTCTGTTTTAGTTCTTTAACTGATAAATCTAAATTTTTTGGTTCTGATAAATTGTCTAGAATCTCAAATGTTCACTCAATGGATTGACAAATTTCCGTGGTAAGCTATTAAACATTTATGGATATGGATATGTACTGTATGTATGGATATGTATAAATATGGATATGTACTCTTTATATTGTATATATTTACTCTGTACAGCCGTTTATACGGCTGTCATCATGTATGCCGTATAAACGAACTGAATCTGTGCTATAAAATGACAAGCAAATTCTATAAAATTTTTATTTGAACCTTGAACTTTTCAAAATTAAAAAAATTAAATTAAGTTTCCTAGATCTTTTTTATGGCACGAAGAAATTTGATTCTTTATTGGTATTGGTAAGTTGGATTTGTACTTGGATCATAAAGTTGGTAGCACTAGCTGTATTCCCAGTGATTTAATAGGCTTCAACGACCCAAAAAAAAACCATGTAGAGGCCATTATTTTTTTTTTATGTTTTTTTGGACACCTAATTTTTATTTATGTATTTGCAACGAAATTATAATATATCTCCAAGAATATGGTATTGGCTCGACGTTATTTTCCATTTTAATTCAGTGTAAGAAACAATAAGGGCTTGTCTTCTATACAATAAAAGTATAGGACCATTAAAGAAAATTTTAAAATATATTAAAATGAAATATTTATCCTTTTCAAATGAGTTAAAAATAATATTTAGATACCAATTTTGATAGACGAATAACACGTTTTTTGGCTCAAAACAAATTAACGTACTTAAATGTATGTATATACATATGTACTCACCATGAATATAGAACATAACAAAATTGCGACCAGAATCTTTGTCTTTGCCTCCTGACTGGATTTGCTCTTTACATCTGGATCGAACCCCCTCTGTAGATATTGACACTTAAAACTCCCATGTTCCGTTCTTGATATCGGTAAAGTCACACGTTCCATGTCTAATTCCATTAACTCATTTTCACAGCCCTGAAAATATATTTTTAAAGATTTTAATTTAATTTTAAATTTACATATTTTAACCTTAGCCATGTAGTAGCCATGCCAAAAAAAGAGTATACCAAATAAATTAAATTTTGTGTTGGAGCTAGGTGAGTGCTTTTGATATGAGATATTCAAAGTTTTTATACACTTGCAGAGGGTATTATTAGAGTTTTTATATTATTGCAGAGAAGGAAACTAGAAAATCGGTATCTCAGCAAGTTTTAGTCCGATCGATATGAAACTTTTACAGGATATTCCTGAAATACTGTTCTATAATATAAAAAATTTTTGAAAAAAAAATTTTTTTTAAGTTTCAAACCATCCTGCCCCCATAAGCTAAGAAATCAAGCAAAATTAGGTAAATATTTATCCCTCCTTAGCGTCAATGATATCTTAAAGGAGTCGTGGTACCGTTTAATTAAATTTATAACTTAATAAGAATAATAAAAGTTTGTCCTGAACGGTACTTTTCTCTTTTGCTTCAAAGACACTCGAGGTTTTCAATAATATTTGAATCTGGACTTTGTTCAAAGTAGGATCGCCAACTTACTTTAAAACATTATCGTTCGGGTTTTATGACATGGGACATTATACTGGTATAGGATAAGTGATTAATCGAATAATCCGGCTTCGGGAGTGAAATGCATATTTTTTATGATATTGAATATTGACCTTGGTTGCTCGATAAGGTGACCAATTCCTCTAATCTATTATGCCTCTGTCATGTTTCATTTTTTTGGCAAACAGGTTGTCGTTTCTTACTTTGAATTTTTGAAATTCTGATTTAATATTAATTTTTATTGAATAAATGTATGTATATAAAAATACCGTTGCCTAGTTCAAATATTCCTTTGCAAAGCAAATGTTTTTATATATTTACATATTTTTATATTTAAAGAAATACTTTTACTTTTAATGACTTGCTGTCGGTATCCATAATATTCTCAGAACTGTACGAGCAATGAATGTAGTGTAGGATCTCATCAGGTTTTTTAAGTCATTTTGCTTTTTAAATTTATTAATTTGAGGAAAAAGATTGACACAAACTTTATTTGCGTGGTTAAATGTCTCATATCATGAGAAATTGTATTCCTATATATTTTATAGTCTGAGATTCACGCGTTTATACGGACAGACAGACGTACATGGCTATATCAACTGTTGAAGCTGATCAAGAATATATGTATGTGTGTACTCTATGCGGTTAATCCTTCGGGAATCTATTCTATGGGCTTTCATCACTGTATTCTTTAGTTGACCGATTACATTAATTTTCAAAGGAATTCTTATTCCCGACCAATAATGTAGATTTTTGAAGGTTCAGTCAAATGGAATTTGCCACTCACAAAAACAACCGCAAAGTGTTTGCATTCAACATTTAGGAAGTGCTTACCTGATTATTATCAACCAGCAGTGGCACTTCCCAGGTCTGTTCATCCGAGTGTCCGACTGCTCTTGGAACTATTGTTACCATGTTGATACTGTTGTTGTTGACCGTATTATCGTCATTACTGTATTTGTGGTAATTGTTCGGCGCGCGAGGGGATCGATTTTCAGAATTATCGTTATCAAAGCAATCGAAGTCATCTTCGTGAGTGGTTGGCGGACGGCCTCCGTCGAGTTTTTGGTACTTGGACATGTTCTTCAAATCTGTCTCGCCACGCCTTTTATTTTTAAATTATGACTTTGATTAATTCAAATATTGTGTGGGTTTGTGGGTTGAAGGAAGCGGCTGCTGATTTTGTGACCATAACTAGCAGGCATATGTCGGTCCGCCTTATGCGTGAAACATCTAGGGTCTGATAGAAAAAAAAGAATGAGTAAAAGAATGAGTTGATTTTTAAGTTGAACAATTATAACTTTTACAACAAATAATTTAATTGTAATGCTGATTTTATCGGTGTAGTTAAAAAAAATAATATTTGTATATATATTCTTGTTTTAAACAGCTGGTCTGTTTATAAAATGTTCATCTTCTAACTTTATTCGACATTTGGGGTTGTTGCAAAATAATCTTTTAAAATATAGCAAAACGAGGCAGTTATGACTGCTTAAATACTTTAGTTTAAATGCTGATTGGGTGCATGGATAGTATTTTCTTGAGTTAACTCTAGGCTTTTAAAGAGTTCACCCATCCTGCGGGTACACATATACATATATGTAATTTTTTTTTGTTAATTTTTAGATCTTTGGTAGGTTTTATTGATACGCAAACAATTTTATTATTTTTTAATTTTTGAACACCCAACGATTTTACTTTTAGTCCTTATCGGCGACAACTTCAAAGTATGCGTGTGTAAATAAAATGCTTGGGTTATTGAGGTTGTTTCCATTTTATCGTGTATTGCATGTACATGCGCACATCTATGTATGCATAGATGTACATATGTACGTCTCCTTGAAATTATGGTTCCGCTAGCGTGGGTACTTAGGTTGTGATAAGCCCGATCGCACTGAGCACGCCGACACCTTTAGAGGTGGAGAGGTTAAAACGCTCAATAAGTAAATTTTAGTTATTTGTACGCCTTGAATTCATTTACGAGAACGTAAATTAAGCAACTGGACCAATACCTTTTAGCATAATCAAGAACTGAAAGCTAACTTTGATATAGTTAGCTTATCCTAATGGTCTCAGGTCTATAAGTCTCAGACCAATTTCGTATAGTACAAAAAAAGGCGCAATCTATTTTCTGCACAATTATCAAATTTAACATTTTGGTGTTGAATGCCAGACAGGATACTGTCGGCTAATCGCGGCCGTTCTGACTTACTCACAAACATACTGCGTGAAAACGCTTTCAAGATATGTCCAAATTTGAAGTAAATAGTGGCGAGACTAGTTCGCGTAAATGATTAATTTGACTGAAGAGGTGATCCTGATCAAGAATATATAACGTATGTACATACCATAAACTTTATAGGGATTGCGGAGACATCGCAATCTGGTAGGTGGAAGCCTTTTTTTTTTAAATATGTAGCCTAATATCAAGCATGTAGTCTAATATCCTATACATATCATATGTATTAAATTGAATAACTAAAAAATGTCTGTTTTTCAAGCTTCAGATATTTGTTCTCATAAGGTTCATTTTAAAACTTTAAATGCTTTATTTTTTTTTTGACTTATCAATAATTGTTTTTGTCTTTTTAAAATGATAAAAAGTACGTGGAGCTGAGGGCTTTTGCCGGGATTTATACTTGACAGTTCTTTGATGTATTTTTTGTTCTTCTATTAGAATGGTTTATTTATGGACTGATGTAGTCCATTTCATTTATAGATATTTATTTTAGGCTTGGAAATGAACGAAAAAGATTTTTTAACTTATCCAATCACA
This sequence comes from Drosophila ananassae, assembly GCF_017639315.1. Lineage (NCBI taxonomy): Eukaryota > Metazoa > Arthropoda > Insecta > Diptera > Drosophilidae > Drosophila > Drosophila ananassae. Next base: position 19,333,614 of record NC_057929.1, on the reverse strand, counting down.
ATCCAGCTGTAATAACAATTATTTTAGCGACCGCATAAATAAAACAGAAGTAGATGAGCAAAACAAAAAGGCGGTGGGGCGCGTACATTGCCCTTATCAACAGGTTTGATTTTGCAAGTGCGGATCGCTTCCTCTCATCCGACGCTGCTGCTGCCACTGAGAGGCAGGGAAGAGCCGCTAGGCTAGCTTCAATTTTTAATTGAGACGCTCCATGGAATCGTATTAGCTCTTTGTTCGTAAAGCCCAAATTCCTAAAGCCTAGAGGTGTTTTTTACCACGGTGGTTCTTGATTACTTATGTACATATGCGTGTATGTAAACAAGGGATGCGTCAGGCATCGATGATATTTACAGTTGTAGTTGAGGTTTTCACTCCGGGTACTTTTCCGGATAGCCGGATCCGGGGTGTTTACACGCTCCGCATCGCCAAACTAATCAACCGCATTGATAAAACGCGTTGTTACGGAGCTACGATTACGCCCTGTCGCGCCGACTGATCGTTTGAATATGAATTGAAGGGAACTTCGGGCAGTGTAGGATTAGTGATACCATATAAAAATATCAGTATATCGATATTTTTTGTAAAAATAAAATGTTTTAATCGTTATATGCATTTTACCTAAATATCGAAACAGCCATTTTTAAAAAATATTTTTTTAAATTATATATATTTTCCGGCTTTATTAATGTTTTTGAATCGCACATTTTACATCTACATTATAAAGATACATTTTACATTCACCTTTCTATCTGTGAAAGAACGCTGTAAAATGATTATCGAAACATCGTATAATGGATGGTAGTTTTTATGGATATTTAAGTTCAAATGGATTGTGGATTGAAGCTCCTAAAATATTTATTCGACAAAGGGGCGTTCGTAACTTAATAAAGCCCTAATTGAAAATTTTTATTTTTGAATCTAAAAATAAAATAAAAGATTAAGAAAAAGCTCGACGCAGAAAAACATATATTTAAAAAAAAAAACATTTATATTAGTTGACACTTTTTTCTTCTGTAGTTTAAGGGTTCTTTTGGATTTGATGGATAATCTTAATGGATAATCTGATGAATAATCCACTTATAATCTTAATTTTACTTTTATATGTTATAAATAACAAATTTGTTGTTTTTGGTACCATGATTTAAGGAGCATGAATATTATTATAATATCAAACGTTTGAAAAGACCATCTTTATTATATATATGGTAAAACAGATGTCACTATACGATATATCGGCATGCAATTGTTAATGTGACCAGGTGGATTATTTCAAACCGAAAATTTTGTAGAGACAAATCTTTGAAAGTATTTTTATTTTTGGAAACGGGGGTTCAAACCATATATTTTTTATAAAATATAAGAAAAACACTATGTTGATAGGATTTTAATGATTTTTTAAGAAAATGTTCTATCTTTCCGGCATCAGCACCGTAAAATACGTACACACATGATCAAATAGGTTCACTTTTTAAACTTCTCAATTTTAAGCGATTTTTATCATCGCCAAGCGTTAAATATTATTTTATTTGGTTTAACGTCAATGTATAGCTACTCTGTGAAAAAATATGACTTAGGAAGCCCACCGGTGTCAGATATTTTACTTAATTTGTTATCCAACAAAACATTTAGATTGTTCAAAATAATAAGTACAGTTACAGTTTCTTTTAAATATAAAGGAAATTGTGAAATTATTATCCTTATGAAATTGTACATAAGATATTTTTATTTATTTTTGGATATTTATATTTGGAAAGTCCCAACCCTCTAACTTGAAAAAAACCAAAGTTATGGCATTTCCGATCAATCAGTCTGGCAGATATAGGACCGATCGTTCCGACTTATATACTGCCTGCAAAAGAAGGATCTGTTGAAGGTTTAAAGTCGATAACTGAGATAACTCTGAAACTGAGAGACTGGTTTGCGTAGAAACAGACAGACGGACATGCTCTATCGACTCAGGAGGTGATCCTGATCAAGTATATAGGGTCGGAGATGTATCCTTCCCTGCGTTGCACACTTATGACCAAAATTATAATACCCTCTGCAAGGGTATAAAAACGACTTTGTAAAAAACGACATCACCTTGCCAAAAATGCTCTTAACTACTCGATACGTGGCAAAATAAAAAAAAAACACATATGTAAATCAGCCAATGAAATATTTTGGCATCAAAACTTTTTAAAAAACTTTCCTATACTGGCGGCCTTGAATATGATGGGCGGGAAGAGCGTGGCAAAAAATTGTATATAACTGCCACTGCGTGGATTCAAAATTTACTGAAAAATTTACGCGTTCATACAGATCAATACGGATTGATGGATGGACTGAACAATATTTGATCAATGTAACCTTTTTAATTTCTTTTCTGAGCCTCCACATAGTTTTTTAATGGAATTTACGTGGTTTTTTTTAATTTTCTGCAGAACAATGTAGAATATTGTTTGCCAATATGCATTTGTCCTCCTTTCATTTTATGCTCCTGAAAAAACTTTATTGTTTTTTAAGCTAGATGGTTGGGATGGATCCTTTCTATGGATTCCATTTTGGTCAACTTAATCCGATCTGCCAAATTTCATAAGGATCGACCAAATATATCCTATAGCTGCCATGTAACTGAACGATCATAAATGGCACAACCTTGCTGAAATTCTCATATGGATCGGCCAACTATTTACGACTGATAGATATATAATAATAAAGGTCGGTCATATAGTCGCTGATTCTTTCTGAAATTTTGGCTGATCGGCTGAGTTGGCTCAGAATATAATCCGACTTCAGACTTTATAAATTCTGACTTTGTATTATAAAGTTTATAAACACCAAAGTTGTGTCATTTCCGATCGTTCATTTATATATGGAAGGTATATTGGTATATGGAAGCTAAAAGATACAGTCAGTCGATCCCGGCCGTTTTGACTAATATGTATACTGCGTGCAAAGGAAATAAAAAATGGGTGCAAATATTAAAGTCGATAGATATACTGTCTCTACAAACTGAGAAATTTGTTTGGGTAGAATCAGACAGAAATCTAACATTGAATCTAATAACATGCACACTATTGACCAAAATTATATAACACCCTCTGCAAGGGTATATAAAATTAGTTCTAAATGACTATAAAAAAGTACTGGCCGATGTTGCTATTCGTAAAATTGAGCAATTAAAAGAGCTAACAAGGCCGAAAATTGTATGCTTAATTAAATTTATTATCAGTTTTTCAGGATTGAGTTCGGATTCGGAATGTATCCAACGCTAAGTATGCTGTTAAACATCGAATCCAGAAACTGCAGCCTTTGTCGCATATAAATCGGATGGTTCTCTTATTCAGAAGGTATTGTTTTGAGTAAAATCAGGCAATTACAAAGACTTTAAAAAAAAAAAAATTAAAAATAAAATTAAAACTCGCATAGGATATTATGAAGCGATTGTTCATCATCCAAATCTCCCCTAGGACCATTTTTTCGAACACCAACCCGTATGTGCGGCATTATTTTAGCCTGACGGTTCGTTCCCTTAATTCTAATCACCTGCCATTAATTAAAATGCTAGCCAATCTGCCTGGCGACCTTGTTAAGCACTGATAGTACCAGTGAAAGCACATCACCTGCATTGTACCTGCTTGTAAAAAAGACATGTAACATATGCTCGCCGATCTTTATGGCAGTTCAAAGTAGTTCCGTAAGCTGTTAGGCAGCTTTATAATAAATATGTCGGTACATATAATTGTTCATATAAATATGCTACTTCCTTCGAAGAAAGGTTTCACAATCTAAAGTCGATAGCTTAAAAAATTTAGTTTGTGTAGAAACTGATAGACAAAAGCCTTGTAATGCCTTTTGAGGTGATCACGAATATGATCACGAATATGATCGCGAATATAGGAGGAACAAAATATATTATACTCAAATTAAAAATCAATTAAAGTTCATTGAAGCATTGCTTTGGTGTGCTGAGACAAGCAGCGCACAAATAGAGTTTCTTCCTAAAACTAAATTACCCGAAATATAATCTAAGCCGATGTAAAGAGACCTGCACCGACAACTGCTATTCTAATGCTAGACACGTCTCAAATGTGTGACCCTTGGATTCACATGGAAAAGATACTGCAGGATACACTGATGATTTAGACTGCCAACACTTGAACACAAGTAGAATATATAAAAAAAAATCAAAGTTTGTTTTTTTTTAAATGTATACTTTAATTTACTCAAAATATTCGAGTCAAATATCCTAAAAAATAACCTATTTCGAATTAAATTAGTTAAAACTTTTAATACTTTATTAAATAAAGGCTTTGGCGAAATTCTAAACAGTAGGTATTCTTGGGTCTCTCGAGACTAAGCTCTGACAGACTCTTCCCCTAGCAGTATTCTGGCAAACCAGAAAAATATTGGTTGCACGTGGCAAAAATCTCATCAACAGAAGACGCAACACGGCCGATGGCGAGCAGGACGAAATGTTGCCTAATAAAATTATGAACCACTTACCAAAAGTTGATAATTTCTACGGGACGCGGAGGGGAAAAAACGCTTAAAGCTCAAGTGTAATTGAAAACGACAATCCGGATCGGGCCGAGGGCTAGCGTGATGTGCACCACCAAGGAGAGAAGGCATTAATTTAACTTTATGTGGTCTAGAAAGTCGGAATGTAAGCTGAAATGACGGAGGATTGATGCTTATGCAAATTCGCTGCTGGGATGGAAGCTCTTCTTTAATCGGCAGGAGACAGTGGCGGAGTCACATTCGGATTTGAAATAGACAAAATAAATTTCACAGTTTACGTAAAAAACAAAAATTGGATTCCGATTTCAAACCAAACAATTCAATTCTAATAATTGTTTTTATAAAAGTGAGTAACGCAGTGATGGAGACATCTTCGACTCTATAAAGTATATATACTGCTGAGTCGATAAAAGCATTATCCGTCGAGTTTATCCTACAGCTGCCAAAATTCATAAGAACCGGCCGACCTTATTCTATAGCAGCCTGCTTGATCGGAAATGGCATAACTGCTTGATCGGAAATGGCAAAAGAGAGATTCCATTTTGGCAAACTAATCCGATCTCCAAAATCAAATTAGATCTACCGATCTACTCCACAAAGATCTATAAGGCCAACTATAATCTATAACTAGGACTATAATCTATAATTTATATAATTAACAATCGGAAATGACACAAACTTGGTATTTTTGAAGATAGAGGCTTAAGACTTTATCTAACAATTTTTTTTTTAGATAATTAATTTAATAATGAAGTTCTCATAAGGATCGGTCAACTAAATCCGATCCGATATGTATATATGTATAATAGGGTGGGTCGATTGAAAAATCGCTTAGGCACATATGATTTTTGGATTCTAGGGATCAAAATAAGAAACTTTGCTCAAGAGACCACACCTCTAAAATGAATTCTGATGTCCCTTGTTTTAACGTGTAGGAAAAATCCTGTTTTGACCCATTTAGAGTGCCCCAATCGAGTCCAAATGTATGAACGACCCACTAACTTTGGAGGGTCGACCCACCCATACAAGTGGTACCCCCTTGGGGCCCCCAAGGGACGAAAAGGAGGAGAAAAGGCGGTGGGCGGAGCAACAGGTTTTGAGTTACATTTTCATAGCATACTTTTTAGGTGCTGTGATTTTGTGATATTTTTGTAATAATATAAACAGCTAATTAACGAAAAAATCCGCATAACCTTCTTTAATTATGTCTATACTTTCTTCGCGAAATATTTTATTATTTTTTGATTTTGGTACTCTTTTTGTATTTCCGGCTTATATTGTATTTCTGTGAATGTATGCAACGGGGAGAAGAAATCGCCTCCGACCACATAAAGTATTTAACAGTTGAGTCGATATAGCTATGTCCGTCTTTCCGTATCAACGCGTATATCTCGAAGATTAGAGCTATAAGTATAATATAATAATTTATTAATGAATTTCAAACAACTGGAAAAAATTAATATACCCTAAAATGATTTAAAAACTGGCAAGTCATTTTTAATTTAGGTCTTTTAATTTTTTTTTTTATTTGCTGATGAAGCAAGCGTAATTTTAAAAAAGTCTCAGGAAGTCAAAGCATTCAATTATTCGGAAATTCAATTAAATCGGATATTTAGATGAGGGGTTATTTCGCATCCCTAGTGGATTGTCTCAGTTCATTTTTTCAGTTCACACAAATTTTTTTTTCAAAATCTATTTTGTTAAAGGTAGTTAAATTAAATAGAACCTCAGTGGCGTAGATAGCTTTTTGATATGGGGGGGGGGGGGGGGGGGATATGACTCAGAATAATATCCTGTTTTTTTATAATATCAAGTTTTATTTTACACTGCGATAATAATCCGCAATCTGCGATAATAATAATAATAATGCTGTACTGCACAGTCATCGCGTAAAAATGTGTTTCTTTTTCAATTTTGAGATTATATCATCTTATAATTCTCAGACCCAAGGGGGGGGATTGATCCCCCTGATCCCCCCCTATCTACGCTACTGTAGAACCTTATAAAGTGTGGTGAAAGAGAAGAGTGATAAATCGAACTCGTTTATGACAAAAGTTTTTTTAGAAAAGTACATAATGGAAAAATATAGTATTTAATTTTAGCGAAACATTAACCCTTTTGGTTATAATACTTGGTTACACACAAATTTTATAAAAAGTTGGCATTCACATCCTAATTTTGGTAAAAAGGGACAAACGATTCTTTTACGGAAATGCATTGAAATAGTCGGAAACCGGACAAAAACCGTCCTTTCTTGATTCGTTTTATATTTTTCCTTTTGTTCTTCTGCAAGATTTGTATTCCCCCAACTATGTAACCCAATTATCCTGTATCGCTCCATTTTTCCGTCTTAGTATATGGTTACATATGATAGTCAAACAAAAAAAATTGTTTTGCTGGCAGACATTAAATGCATGTAGAGCTTGGGTGGTCCCGGGTTTCAGGAACATCAAATCAGCGAGTGCCGCGCAAATGGCGAGTGATAGAGCCGCCAGCAGCAGCAACAAGGTCAGCTCAACTTACACCGCCTGGGGGTCCGGACTCAGGACTCCCTACTTGGACTGCGGAACGCGGAGATATAGAGGGGGTGAGGGGTTGGGCCCACTCTGCGAGTTTTAGTCATGCTGACAGGCGGCGGAAAGGACATTTGTAACGATAACGTTCGTTTCTATTTCAAAAACCCAGCGGCTTGTGTGTACGTTTGCTCGTCGTATGTGTGACCATTCATTTTGAGCGCGTTTAACATGAAAACTACATGGCAAAACAGATTTGATGCAGAAGCCAGCGGATCGCACACACAGAGGCACGCCCAGGGAAGGAGTGGTAGATAGTTCATGCCCGCGGGCCAACAATGAAACAGTTATGCTATAAATAAGTAAAATGGGGAGGGGGAATAACGGCAAACCGAATGTAATGGGAAAAGCGCAAATAGCGGGTCAGTGCGCACAAAATGCTCGCAATAATGATGATAGCGGACGGCGCGCACTGTAGTCCCACGGAATAGGATTTCAGAAAATCATATTTATATGTCATATGATAGGCACGTGTATTTAAGGAACAATAAAATAATTCAGAAGCAAGAAAAGACTTTCAGTGTTCGTACATTTTTTTATTTTGTTTCTCTGATCTGCTAAGAATTTCTGATATTTCTAAGAAGGTGTATTGTAAAAGGAATGCAATGGGGGAGGCCTCCTTTTAGAGGTCCCAATGAGTTTGGAATTTATGGGAAAAATTTAAAATTACAGAATGATTTAGTTCTGGGAATGTAACTTCGCTAGGCCACTGACGCATTGTCCTCTGCTGTTGCCGCCAGATGCAACGAAAACTGACGAAAGAGCGCAATAAAATGCTGATATTGCCCAAGCTGTACATCAAGGGGTGAAGCACGGATGCCGTCATGGTGTAGGGCGAAGGGAATTTTCTGTCTTTTCAGGCAACACAAAAAAAGAAAAGCGGTAAATTAAAAAAAAAATGCAGGAACTAAAAACTGTACACTTCAGAAAGAACCATTCTGCTGCCCCCAAAAGTTCTCGCTAACGCGAATGAATCGGTAAATTACTGGGCTCAGAATGATGAAATCATGAGAAGGCAATCACATAAACCACACCTGCAGCCATATCCCTAAAATGGTGTAAACTTAAAGGACATACATACGTATGTACATAAGTAGTATGCTGGTTGAATGAAGCTGGATAGCTGTATAATGTAGAAGCTGGATAATGTAAATAAAATGCCCTAATGTACAGATGTCATAAAAGTCCACCTGAGTGGATTGCATCACATGAATTATTTTAAAATAAATGGTATCGATACTCGTTTGTTTATGTTCGTAATATAAATAAAAGACAGAAACAATTATATTTTTTCTCCTAATTTAAAGTCGTCCTTAACTCTATCCAAAAAGCAAGACATTTTTACGATTATCACTAATAAATTTAGTTCTAAATGAAGATAAAATACTAAATTTATTTTATTCATTTTTCTTTTAAATTTTCAGTCGTTTGGGATAAAAATATCTCTTAAATATAGGTATTTATGTAGAATATTTATTGAGACGAAAAATGTCTCGAATAGTCAATACTGCGAAAAAGTAGGATTCTTTTAAAAATTCGGTCTGAGATTTTTGGGAGTTTATGCCAGCTATTTTGATATTGACGAAATGGAAGGTGGAAAAGGAAGCGAATCATCTGACAAGAGCTGCGACCGCAATACTCACATCCTCTGAGGCATTAATATTTAAAAGTCAGCTTTGAAACTTGTTTGACAGGCTGTCAGGACATGTTTACCAGCAAAGGGTAGCAGCGTTATCCAACTGACGGAAAATTGAAAACATGTGCTCTGCTCACAGCACTCTCATTCACATGACAGACAGTTTTGCCAGAACTTTTAAAAATAAAAACTACCCTGGGACTCAGGGATTGAAAGCGCGTTACCATTTAAAGAGCGTCTTTAAGTACTTTAAGGTTTTGTCAAGTTCTCACTTTTAGGCAGCCAAAAATCTGACACCGATTTAAATGAAACTGGCTTCATTTTGGCGCGTGTACGCTTCGGTGCCACAACAATGGCGCTTGCCTCCTTCCTCCCTGGATGGAGAAGTCTGAGGAGTGGATGGCATTTTAACAAGAACAAACGGTGTGTGACGGGTATGTGCGGTCCTATTTTGATGTTTTGCATAAATACATGAATACTTTTTCTTGCCAGCAATTTTAAATTAATTTTTTTGTGTCGCAAAAGTTGCTAGTCTTATGAGCGGTAGTCCGTTGCAACCTCCAGCAACCATAATATAGACATGACTGGCTTTCCCCGTTTGTGTTACAGCATGTGTCAGAGTGTGCGTCCATATATTTTATGCGAATTTTGATTCGCTCCTTATGTAGATGGATATATCCTCCTGGAATATCTAGTCCTACTCACACGTCCCACATGGGCATCACGGAGCACCACGAAAAGTTGTCATGAGATGTGATGAAGAATAAAACGAGAAAGTTACCCGAAAATATACACGCACAGTAAACATACTTTTAGACACATGAAGTGTTGACAATTTGTAATAAAAAAAAATCAAGTACAAAAGGCAACTTTTCCAAAGACTATCCGGCTTACAATTCCCCAGTTTTGGCTAGAGACAGATAGTTATAGAAAGCAATAAGATATAATGTATAAGACAACGTCCATAACTTTATTGACTCGGCTGGTGATCCTGACCAAAAAACTATAAATAATCTCTGTAACAGTATAAAAAGTAGTTTCACCGTTATTTTAAGAAAAACTCCTTTGATTTTTGCTCATCTGCCGTGAGAGCGTTGTAGTCGACCTCCACAAAATGACATCAAAATCCTAATATGCCGAGAAAATTAAGATCATTCCAAGTACTCTCAGGTTATTATCGTGCTATAAGTCTAGTTGGTTTCAATAATGAATCTCGAATCCCGTCAACGGCAAAAGCTGATCCACCATTTCAGAACACATCCGAAACAAGACGATCCTCCCATCTATCCCATAACATCATCAGGATCGGCCGACTATATCCGATAGCCGCTATATAACTGAAAGATCGGATATGGCACAACCTTAACTGCAAGGGTATATCAACTTCGGCTCCGCTCGAAGTTAGCTTTCCTTTCTTGTTTAAGGTATAATTTACTACCAGAAAGGTGTTAATTCAGCATGAAACACCGTACGTCCCAACATTCTCTCTTAAAGAGTTAAGAACAGTGGTCCTTATACGAGAAATAGTTTTACAAACCGTCTCAAAAGCGAATCAACTAGCTTGTCCCTTACCTAGGCGACACATCAATAGTCTCCAAAATACCGACGTACCGAAAATTATTTTGCTATGGTTGTGGTAAAGCCGATACTTACAAGCCATGTTATCAAACCTGTTATCAAGCCGTCCCCAACTGACCTCTATCTGCCTCTCAACAATTACTCGGTTTGGTTTTTCTAATTTGAATATTTGTGTTCTTGATTTAAGCTGACAATCGAAAAGTGGATAATTATGGATTAGAATTTTAATAGTTTGATATAAAAGTTCTACCTTTTATACTTTTCGCGTTGTTTATGCTGATCAAGTGATGAATTATTTCTTCCTGATTATTCTTTTACCGAAAATGATTCCTTCTCCCTGTTACATATATGTATACATAATTGTACATTTGCACGAATACCCTTGCAATTGTTGGTTGAGCCGCAGTTTGCTTTTTCATATTTTAAGATTATATGCTACTGGGGCAAACTATATGGTCAAAACTTTATTCACTAAAGCCACGCCTACACTTAGCCAATTGCAGGCAACCGTTTATCTCGTTAATTTCTGTATAGAATTTTAGTTTCTTCATTTAAGCGATCCTTGCCATGCAGCGCTTTCTCATTTATGGACATTTAGATGCAAAGTTTCTGGCATAAGAATGGCGTGCCAGATAATCGTAATTTTCATCTGCATTTCATTGTTTGGAATTGTGAGGAGGCGTGGCAGGCTGTAGTCTGGCTTCAGTTGGCGCCCTTTTACCTTGCGGACAGCTTTCAACGGGCTCGTTAGACTTATTTTTATATTTAAGCCGCTAAAAATGTAATGGAACCCCAACGGCTCCGAGGAGAAGAGAGATATCAGAGTAGGAGACAAAGTCTGGGTAACATAAAAGCTGCCGCCCGGCATTTCATTTGGCCATTTTACTGTCTGCCGCACTGTCGTCGTTTTCTGGCTTCTCTAGTGCATTATATTTTATTGGCCTTGGCCCTAGTATAATCTATAAACTACAAAGAACTTTTCTGACTTTTTGAAGAGAAGATACCAATCTTCTCTACTCCGTACATGATACCCCGTACCATCGTTAAAATTGACAGGGACATTTACACGAGTGGACAATTTACACTCTTTTACCATATCTAGATGATATAACAATATACATTAGGGCGTGCAATTTTTTATAACCGTCCAAAATCGATACCTAAAAAGTATTTGATACGTGGGGCTCTAAAATGCATTCTTATCATCCGCTGAAAAGAATAAATAAATCAATTTGTAAAATATTTTTTTAAAGTATTTTAAAAAAGTAACATATTCTAATAATACTGGTAACAATTTAATAATAAGTATTTGCTTTGTTAAAAAAACTTTACAATACAAATTTCAACTAATGGGGGTATTTCTGTAATTTTTTAAATGTATATACATAGATATGAGAATATATAAATATACAGTAGAACTCCAATTATCCGAATTAAAGGGGACCGGGACCCATTCGGATAATCAAATATTCGGATAATCGGATTTTCGTTTTCTTTTCGAAGCCATGGTATAAAAACAATACAGTATTGTACACGCACAAACAAACGTAAGCCATAGCGAAAGAGTAGCATCCTCGAGCAAGGTCAATAGCACACTGGCTAATCAAAACAAACAATCGCGGGGGGAAGTCAGTGTAGGCACAACTGCAAGTTAAGACAAGTCAAGTCAAGACTTTTGATTCGGATAATCGGCGATTCGGATAGTCGGAGTTCGGATAATTGGAGTTCTACTGTAATCTATTAGATAAATAAATTAGCGTTGAAAATAACAATTTTGTTGCATACTTTTGTATGTTTTGGAATAAAAAACCCAAATAATGCAAAAGAGAATCAGAATAAAATGTTTATAATATCTTTAAAAGTTGTGTGATTTTGCTGAATTTTTGTAGATATAAATAAGGTATTATGATATTTTTAGATAACCTTTTTTTTGACAAACTTTTCTGAAATGGACATAGCTATATCTAATCGGCTGTTGATGCTGATCAAGAATTTTTATAAGATTTTATACTATATTGTATTTGATAATTATTTCTCCCTGTTACATACATTCACACGAATCCAATATACCATTGTACTCAACGAGTAACGGGTATAGTAAGAAATAATTTACAATTGTAAAAAGTCTAAACAAGAAAGAAACGCTGTAGTCGAGTTTTCCGACTGTATGACCGTGTACCGTGTACTCTTTTACACCAAAATTTCGAAAGTTCTTCAGCTTCTTTTAATGGCTTCGTAATATTCGGAACAACCTATTTCTTAAAAATAAAAAAAAACAAGAAAGGAAAGCTAACTTCGGGCGGAGCCGAAGTTTATATACCCTTGCAGTTCAGTCGCAGTCCGCTAGGTGGCGCCACGCATCTTATATTATTAGATATGTAGCGGATCGTATATAGTCGGCCGATCCTTATGAAATTTGGCATATTGAATTATTTTTCCCAAAATAGAATCTGTACCAAATCCCATCTTTCTAACTTAAAAAACACCAAAGTTATGCCAATTTCGATCGTTCTATGACAGCTAAAGGATATAGTCGGCCGATCCTTATGAAATTTTGTACACAAGATATTTTGGTCAAATATAACATGTGTGGAAAGTCCCAACCCTCTAACTTAAAAAACACCAAAGTTATGGCATTTCCGATCAATCAGTTATATGGCAGCTATAGGATATAGTCGACCGATCCCGGCCGTTCCGACTTATATACTGCCTGCAAGGGAAAGAAGGTGTGTGCAAAGTTTCAACTCGATAGCTTTAAAACTGAGAGACTAGTTTGCGTAGAAACGGACAGACGGACATGCTCATATCGACTCAGGAGGTGATCCTGATCAAGAATATATATACTTTATAGGGTCGGAGATGTCTCCTTCACTGCGTTGCACACTTTTGACCAAAATTATAATACCCTCTGCAAGGGTATAACAAGAAAGGAAAGCTAAATTAAATTTATATAATTATATAATAATATATGTATCGGATCGTATATAGGTGGCCGACCCTTTGAGAGTTTCACCATCAAATCAATTTTCCAATAAAAATGTTAAAAATTCTTAAAAAATAGAAAGATTGTGCCATTTTCGATCGTTCAGTTATATGGCAGCTATAGGATATAGTCTGCGTTTTATAATCCCTTCATAAGTTCCTTTTTCATAATCCTTTCATAGTTAAAATCGTCTTTCTTCAGATGACCCGAAAGCAGCTTGCTTGTATAATATACTATTTTTATGATGACCAGAAAGTTACTAGTTTGTGTGTTAATAATCTCATTTTTTATTTTAAAATTATAATCTCATTCAAATTGACCTTTTTTGACCTAAGCTGGTTTTTTACAACTTGGCGCTGACATGAATGGCCAGTACACCATCGTCTTCTGAGCTGCCGATCGAGATATTAGCTCTGCCGTCAGATCCGACTGTAACGGTTTTGCCGGTGCAGGAGGAACCGTTTTTCATGCCTGAAATAACGTCACAGTAGGTACCGGCGGGGAGACCCGTCTGAAGGGAGCTATTGAGGTCGTAGTTATCGTTGTTGAAGGCTACGAAGCCCTTGCCACCACGGCTGAATGCGATCTGGTTGCTGCCATTGTCCCACCAGTTCTGGATTTCGTCAGAGCCAACGGTGTTTCGGAAGGCAACCATGTTGTAGATCTGGCGCCAACGGTGCTCGCACACCCAGCCACCGCTGCAAGAATTGTCGCTGTTGAAAACCGGAGACGCGATGTTGTGGCCGTCGGTAGTGGGTGGACCCTGGTCTGTGTCTGAAAATGAGAACGACGACATGACACGAGGAGTGCCAAAGGGATGGGCCAACATAAACGCAGAGGCCATCTTGTATTGCTTGGCCACCTTGTAGGTGAGCACATCGGCACCACCGGCCCCGTGACCGCGCTGGTTGTCATGATTGTCAACAAAGACGAGCGATCGGTCGGAGGCTGCGAAGCCCCAGGCGGTTCCCCAGTTGGTCAGATACTTCAGCTGGTTCTTGCCGCGGAAAACTTTACCGATAGAGTCGGAATGGCGGAACTCGGTAATGGCTCCCAAGCCGGTGTACTCAGACTTGCTAATGGCTTCGCCACCCATATCGATCACTTCCTGGACAATGTAGGCCTTGGCACCAGACTGGAAACCATGATCCGTGTTCAGGGTCTTGAGGCGGCCGTATATGGTGCCCAAGTCCGCAGGCCACATGTGTTTGGCGGCATCCACACGGAATCCAGCCACACCGAGGTCGATAAGGTGGTTCAGGAATTCGGCAACCTTCTCTTGAACATACGAATTTCCTTGGTTCAAATCGCGGAGACCCACCAGCTCGCAGTTACGCACTTGGTTAGCGTCGTTATAGTTGGAGATGGCACAGGTCGGATTGAAGTCTAGCGAAGAGTAGGGCACACCGGGGTAGCTCTTGCTGCTGGGACTGGCAGTGCTGCCACCAGTGCCATAAGTGCCACCATCGGCCGCCATGTGGTTAAAAACGACGTCCACGTAGATGCGGACTCCAGCGTTGTTACAACGTCTGACCATAGAGGCGAATTGTTCTTCATTTCCGGAACGAGTAACAAGTTTGTATGAGATGGGTTGGTAACGTTCCCACCAGGGACGACTATCCTTTACGGCATTTTCATTAACGGGTGATACCTGGAAACCAAATAAATTTGTTAAACTTCAGGGAAGCCTTTTAAAAAATATATCTTATGTACCTGGACACCGGCAAATCCGTTCGGGCCCAAGAAGTTTTCGCATTCAGATGCAATATCATCCCACTTCCACTCGAAGAGGTGCACCATACCGCTGCGGCCTGACGCATAGTTGGTATTGAATTGGGCGTTGGCCACCGCCAGGAGGGCGAGGCATACAAGGCTCTTGGTCAGACCCCTCATGGCTCAAGTTTTACTCTGAATCAAGGTATCACTTGGATGTGCTTTTTATAGGGCAGAGCCTAGAGAAACTAAAAAAATCTATGGACGTCATCGAGAGCGGCTTGGCAAGATGATTTATTTGTGATTGAAAATGGCAAGGTATGACGAGGTAGACGTTATGGGGGGGATCCGTCGGGGTCTATCGTGGTAAAGATAAGATACGCGTTCACTGGACACTATCTGGGGGGTTGCTTTGATTCCAGGCAAGTTTACGACGAGTGTCAGATAGATTGAATCTATTAGATTGTGCTTGCTTTTGCTCCAATGGCTATTAATTAATTAACTCGATTGAAGATATTTTGAATGGCGGACAGACTGAAGATCTTGTTATCTTTGACTAAAGCTCTATTCCTCACTTAGCAAACAAGTTAATTGAAGAGGCACGTTTGACAATTTATTGCCCTCTCAGAACTGTGATTAAATTCTGCAGGTAAACAAAAATATTTCTTTGCGAGGCTATATATTTGGTCATGTTATACGATGATTATCGGATCTTATTGGACCCAAGCGAGTTTCGGATTTTACACATATTAATTTTATATTTTTCCTTCTGTATATTTATATATAGAAGAATGTTTATATAAGCCGAATATATTTTTAGCATATTGAATATTGTATAGATATGAAATGTATGTATGTTTTGAAGACTGAATGTAGGGAATGTAGAAAACTGCAAGCCAATCAAGATTAATTCGTGGTATTGTGAAACCAAATTGTTAAAACAAATAAACAGATGAGGGGCCGAAATAATTTTCAAAAAACAAAATGTTGGTTGGTGCAATACATTTCCATCTACAGAAATGCCAAAGTTGTGGCATTTTCGATTTGCAATTATATGGCTAGTATAGGATATAAGCAACCAATCTTATCTGATACCTAAAAAGTATTTGATACGTGGGGCTCTAAAATGCATTCTTATCATCCGCTGAAAAGAATAAATAAATCAATGTGTAATATATTTTTTTAAAGTATTTTAAAAAAGTAACATATTCTAATAATACTGGTAACAATTTAATAATAAGTATTTGCTTTGTTAAAAAAACTTTACAATACAAATTTCAACTAATGGGGGTATTTCTGTAATTTTTTAAATGTATATACAAAGATATGAGAATATATAAATATAATCTATTAGATAAATAAATTAGCGTTGAAAATAACAATTTTGTTGCATACTTTTGTATGTTTTGGAATAAAGAACCCAAATAATGCAAAAGAGAATCAGAATAAAATGTTTATAATATCTTTAAAAGTTGTGTGATTTTGCTGAATTTTTGTAGATATAAATAAGGTATTATGATATTTTTAGATAACCTTTTTTTTGACAAACTTTTCTGAAATGGACATGGCTATATCTAATCGGCTGTTGATGCTGATCAAGAATTTTTATAAGATTTTATACTATAATTATAATTATAGTAATTATAATTAATTAATATTTAATTAATAATAGATTAATAGATAATTATTTCTCCCTGTTACATACATTCACACGAATCCAATATACCATTGTACTCAACGAGTAACGGGTATAGTAAGAAATAATTTACAATTGTAAAAAGTCTAAACAAGAAAGAAACGCTGTAGTCGAGTTTTCCGACTGTATGACCGTGTACCGTGTACTCTTTTACACCAAAATTTCGAAAGTTCTTCAGCTTCTTTTAATGGCTTCGTAATATTCGGAACAACCTATTTCTTAAAAATAAAAAAAAACAAGAAAGGAAAGCTAACTTCGGGCGGAGGCGAAGTTTATATAACCTTGCAGTTCAGTCGCAGTCCGCTAGGTGGCGCCACGCATCTTATATTATTAGATATGTAGCGGATCGTATATAGTCGGCCGATTCTTATGAAATTTGGCATATTGAATTATTTTTCCCAAAATAGAATCTGTACCAAATCCCATCTTTCTAACTTAAAAAACACCAAAGTTATGCCAATTTCGATCGTTCTATGACAGCTAAAGGATATAGTCGGCCGATCCTTATGAAATTTTGTACACAAGATATTTTGGTCAAATATAACATGTGTGGAAAGTCCCAACCCTCTAACTTAAAAAACACCAAAGTTATGGCATTTCCGATCAATCAGTTATATGGCAGCTATAGGATATAGTCGACCGATCCCGGCCGTTCCGACTTATATACTGCCTGCAAGGGAAAGAAGGTGTGTGCAAAGTTTCAACTCGATAGCTTTAAAACTGAGAGACTAGTTTGCGTAGAAACGGACAGACGGACATGCTCATATCGACTCAGGAGGTGATCCTGATCAAGAATATATATACTTTATAGGGTCGGAGATGTCTCCTTCACTGCGTTGCACACTTTTGACCAAAATTATAATACCCTCTGCAAGGGTATAACAAGAAAGGAAAGCTAAATTAAATTTATATAATTATATAATAATATATGTATCGGATCGTATATAGGTGGCCGACCCTTTGAGAGTTTCACCATCAAATCAATTTTCCAATAAAAATGTTAAAAATTCTTAAAAAATAGAAAGATTGTGCCATTTTCGATCGTTCAGTTATATGGCAGCTATAGGATATAGTCTGCGTTTTATAATCCCTTCATAAGTTCCTTTTTCATAATCCTTTCATAGTTAAAATCGTCTTTCTTCAGATGACCCGAAAGCAGCTTGCTTGTATAATATACTATTTTTATGATGACCAGAAAGTTACTAGTTTGTGTGTTAATAATCTCATTTTTTATTTTAAAATTATAATCTCATTCAAATTGACCTTTTTTGACCTAAGCTGGTTTTTTACAACTTGGCGCTGACATGAATGGCCAGTACACCATCGTCTTCTGAGCTGCCGATCGAGATATTAGCTCTGCCGTCAGATCCGACTGTAACGGTTTTGCCGGTGCAGGAGGAACCGTTTTTCATGCCTGAAATAACGTCACAGTAGGTACCGGCGGGGAGACCCGTCTGAAGGGAGCTATTGAGGTCGTAGTTATCGTTGTTGAAGGCTACGAAGCCCTTGCCACCACGGCTGAATGCGATCTGGTTGCTGCCATTGTCCCACCAGTTCTGGATTTCGTCAGAGCCAACGGTGTTTCGGAAGGCAACCATGTTGTAGATCTGGCGCCAACGGTGCTCGCACACCCAGCCACCGCTGCAAGAATTGTCGCTGTTGAAAACCGGAGACGCGATGTTGTGGCCGTCGGTAGTGGGTGGACCCTGGTCTGTGTCTGAAAATGAGAACGACGACATGACACGAGGAGTGCCAAAGGGATGGGCCAACATAAACGCAGAGGCCATCTTGTATTGCTTGGCCACCTTGTAGGTGAGCACATCGGCACCACCGGCCCCGTGACCGCGCTGGTTGTCATGATTGTCAACAAAGACGAGCGATCGGTCGGAGGCTGCGAAGCCCCAGGCGGTTCCCCAGTTGGTCAGATACTTCAGCTGGTTCTTGCCGCGGAAAACTTTACCGATAGAGTCGGAATGGCGGAACTCGGTAATGGCTCCCAAGCCGGTGTACTCAGACTTGCTAATGGCTTCGCCACCCATATCGATCACTTCCTGGACAATGTAGGCCTTGGCACCAGACTGGAAACCATGATCCGTGTTCAGGGTCTTGAGGCGGCCGTATATGGTGCCCAAGTCCGCAGGCCACATGTGTTTGGCGGCATCCACACGGAATCCAGCCACACCGAGGTCGATAAGGTGGTTCAGGAATTCGGCAACCTTCTCTTGAACATACGAATTTCCTTGGTTCAAATCGCGGAGACCCACCAGCTCGCAGTTACGCACTTGGTTAGCGTCGTTATAGTTGGAGATGGCACAGGTCGGATTGAAGTCTAGCGAAGAGTAGGGCACACCGGGGTAGCTCTTGCTGCTGGGACTGGCAGTGCTGCCACCAGTGCCATAAGTGCCACCATCGGCCGCCATGTGGTTAAAAACGACGTCCACGTAGATGCGGACTCCAGCGTTGTTACAACGTCTGACCATAGAGGCGAATTGTTCTTCATTTCCGGAACGAGTAACAAGTTTGTATGAGATGGGTTGGTAACGTTCCCACCAGGGACGACTATCCTTTACGGCATTTTCATTAACGGGTGATACCTGGAAACCAAATAAATTTGTTAAACTTCAGGGAAGCCTTTTAAAAAATATATCTTATGTACCTGGACACCGGCAAATCCGTTCGGGCCCAAGAAGTTTTCGCATTCAGATGCAATATCATCCCACTTCCACTCGAAGAGGTGCACCATACCGCTGCGGCCTGACGCATAGTTGGTATTGAATTGGGCGTTGGCCACCGCCAGGAGGGCGAGGCATACAAGGCTCTTGGTCAGACCCCTCATGGCTCAAGTTTTACTCTGAATCAAGGTATCACTTGGATGTGCTTTTTATAGGGCAGAGCCTAGAGAAACTAAAAAAATCTATGGACGTCATCGAGAGCGGCTTGGCAAGATGATTTATTTGTGATTGAAAATGGCAAGGTATGACGAGGTAGACGTTATGGGGGGGATCCGTCGGGGTCTATCGTGGTAAAGATAAGATACGCGTTCACTGGACACTATCTGGGGGGTTGCTTTGATTCCAGGCAAGTTTACGACGAGTGTCAGATAGATTGAATCTATTAGATTGTGCTTGCTTTTGCTCCAATGGCTATTAATTAATTAACTCGATTGAAGATATTTTGAATGGCGGACAGACTGAAGATCTTGTTATCTTTGACTAAAGCTCTATTCCTCACTTAGCAAACAAGTTAATTGAAGAGGCACGTTTGACAATTTCTTGCCCTCTCAGAACTGTGATTAAATTCTGCAGGTAAACAAAAATATTTCTTTGCGAGGCTATATATTTGGTCATGTTATACGATGATTATCGGATCTTATTGGACCCAAGCGAGTTTCGGATTTTACACATATAAATTTTATATTTTTCCTTCTGTATATTTATATATAGAAGAATGTTTATATAAGCCGAATATATTTTTAGCATATTGAATATTGTATAGATATGAAATGTATGTATGTTTTGAAGACTGAATGTAGGGAATGTAGAAAACTGCAAGCCAATCAAGATTAATTCGTGGTATTGTGAAACCAAATTGTTAAAACAAATAAACAGATGAGGGGCCGAAATAATTTTCAAAAAACAAAATGTTGGTTGGTGCAATACATTTCCATCTACAGAAATGCCAAAGTTGTGGCATTTTCGATTTGCAATTATATGGCTAGTATAGGATATAAGCAACCAATCTTATCTGATACCTAAAAAGTATTTGATACGTGGGGCTCTAAAATGCATTCTTATCATCCGCTGAAAAGAATAAATAAATCAATGTGTAATATATTTTTTTAAAGTATTTTAAAAAAGTAACATATTCTAATAATACTGGTAACAATTTAATAATAAGTATTTGCTTTGTTAAAAAAACTTTACAATACAAATTTCAACTAATGGGGGTATTTCTGTAATTTTTTAAATGTATATACAAAGATATGAGAATATATAAATATAATCTATTAGATAAATAAATTAGCGTTGAAAATAACAATTTTGTTGCATACTTTTGTATGTTTTGGAATAAAGAACCCAAATAATGCAAAAGAGAATCAGAATAAAATGTTTATAATATCTTTAAAAGTTGTGTGATTTTGCTGAATTTTTGTAGATATAAATAAGGTATTATGATATTTTTAGATAACCTTTTTTTTGACAAACTTTTCTGAAATGGACATGGCTATATCTAATCGGCTGTTGATGCTGATCAAGAATTTTTATAAGATTTTATACTATAATTATAATTATAGTAATTATAATTAATTAATATTTAATTAATAATAGATTAATAGATAATTATTTCTCCCTGTTACATACATTCACACGAATCCAATATACCATTGTACTCAACGAGTAACGGGTATAGTAAGAAATAATTTACAATTGTAAAAAGTCTAAACAAGAAAGAAACGCTGTAGTCGAGTTTTCCGACTGTATGACCGTGTACCGTGTACTCTTTTACACCAAAATTTCGAAAGTTCTTCAGCTTCTTTTAATGGCTTCGTAATATTCGGAACAACCTATTTCTTAAAAATAAAAAAAAACAAGAAAGGAAAGCTAACTTCGGGCGGAGGCGAAGTTTATATAACCTTGCAGTTCAGTCGCAGTCCGCTAGGTGGCGCCACGCATCTTATATTATTAGATATGTAGCGGATCGTATATAGTCGGCCGATTCTTATGAAATTTGGCATATTGAATTATTTTTCCCAAAATAGAATCTGTACCAAATCCCATCTTTCTAACTTAAAAAACACCAAAGTTATGCCAATTTCGATCGTTCTATGACAGCTAAAGGATATAGTCGGCCGATCCTTATGAAATTTTGTACACAAGATATTTTGGTCAAATATAACATGTGTGGAAAGTCCCAACCCTCTAACTTAAAAAACACCAAAGTTATGGCATTTCCGATCAATCAGTTATATGGCAGCTATAGGATATAGTCGACCGATCCCGGCCGTTCCGACTTATATACTGCCTGCAAGGGAAAGAAGGTGTGTGCAAAGTTTCAACTCGATAGCTTTAAAACTGAGAGACTAGTTTGCGTAGAAACGGACAGACGGACATGCTCATATCGACTCAGGAGGTGATCCTGATCAAGAATATATATACTTTATAGGGTCGGAGATGTCTCCTTCACTGCGTTGCACACTTTTGACCAAAATTATAATACCCTCTGCAAGGGTATAACAAGAAAGGAAAGCTAAATTAAATTTATATAATTATATAATAATATATGTATCGGATCGTATATAGGTGGCCGACCCTTTGAGAGTTTCACCATCAAATCAATTTTCCAATAAAAATGTTAAAAATTCTTAAAAAATAGAAAGATTGTGCCATTTTCGATCGTTCAGTTATATGGCAGCTATAGGATATAGTCTGCGTTTTATAATCCCTTCATAAGTTCCTTTTTCATAATCCTTTCATAGTTAAAATCGTCTTTCTTCAGATGACCCGAAAGCAGCTTGCTTGTATAATATACTATTTTTATGATGACCAGAAAGTTACTAGTTTGTGTGTTAATAATCTCATTTTTTATTTTAAAATTATAATCTCATTCAAATTGACCTTTTTTGACCTAAGCTGGTTTTTTACAACTTGGCGCTGACATGAATGGCCAGTACACCATCGTCTTCTGAGCTGCCGATCGAGATATTAGCTCTGCCGTCAGATCCGACTGTAACGGTTTTGCCGGTGCAGGAGGAACCGTTTTTCATGCCTGAAATAACGTCACAGTAGGTACCGGCGGGGAGACCCGTCTGAAGGGAGCTATTGAGGTCGTAGTTATCGTTGTTGAAGGCTACGAAGCCCTTGCCACCACGGCTGAATGCGATCTGGTTGCTGCCATTGTCCCACCAGTTCTGGATTTCGTCAGAGCCAACGGTGTTTCGGAAGGCAACCATGTTGTAGATCTGGCGCCAACGGTGCTCGCACACCCAGCCACCGCTGCAAGAATTGTCGCTGTTGAAAACCGGAGACGCGATGTTGTGGCCGTCGGTAGTGGGTGGACCCTGGTCTGTGTCTGAAAATGAGAACGACGACATGACACGAGGAGTGCCAAAGGGATGGGCCAACATAAACGCAGAGGCCATCTTGTATTGCTTGGCCACCTTGTAGGTGAGCACATCGGCACCACCGGCCCCGTGACCGCGCTGGTTGTCATGATTGTCAACAAAGACGAGCGATCGGTCGGAGGCTGCGAAGCCCCAGGCGGTTCCCCAGTTGGTCAGATACTTCAGCTGGTTCTTGCCGCGGAAAACTTTACCGATAGAGTCGGAATGGCGGAACTCGGTAATGGCTCCCAAGCCGGTGTACTCAGACTTGCTAATGGCTTCGCCACCCATATCGATCACTTCCTGGACAATGTAGGCCTTGGCACCAGACTGGAAACCATGATCCGTGTTCAGGGTCTTGAGGCGGCCGTATATGGTGCCCAAGTCCGCAGGCCACATGTGTTTGGCGGCATCCACACGGAATCCAGCCACACCGAGGTCGATAAGGTGGTTCAGGAATTCGGCAACCTTCTCTTGAACATACGAATTTCCTTGGTTCAAATCGCGGAGACCCACCAGCTCGCAGTTACGCACTTGGTTAGCGTCGTTATAGTTGGAGATGGCACAGGTCGGATTGAAGTCTAGCGAAGAGTAGGGCACACCGGGGTAGCTCTTGCTGCTGGGACTGGCAGTGCTGCCACCAGTGCCATAAGTGCCACCATCGGCCGCCATGTGGTTAAAAACGACGTCCACGTAGATGCGGACTCCAGCGTTGTTACAACGTCTGACCATAGAGGCGAATTGTTCTTCATTTCCGGAACGAGTAACAAGTTTGTATGAGATGGGTTGGTAACGTTCCCACCAGGGACGACTATCCTTTACGGCATTTTCATTAACGGGTGATACCTGGAAACCAAATAAATTTGTTAAACTTCAGGGAAGCCTTTTAAAAAATATATCTTATGTACCTGGACACCGGCAAATCCGTTCGGGCCCAAGAAGTTTTCGCATTCAGATGCAATATCATCCCACTTCCACTCGAAGAGGTGCACCATACCGCTGCGGCCTGACGCATAGTTGGTATTGAATTGGGCGTTGGCCACCGCCAGGAGGGCGAGGCATACAAGGCTCTTGGTCAGACCCCTCATGGCTCAAGTTTTACTCTGAATCAAGGTATCACTTGGATGTGCTTTTTATAGGGCAGAGCCTAGAGAAACTAAAAAAATCTATGGACGTCATCGAGAGCGGCTTGGCAAGATGATTTATTTGTGATTGAAAATGGCAAGGTATGACGAGGTAGACGTTATGGGGGGGATCCGTCGGGGTCTATCGTGGTAAAGATAAGATACGCGTTCACTGGACACTATCTGGGGGGTTGCTTTGATTCCAGGCAAGTTTACGACGAGTGTCAGATAGATTGAATCTATTAGATTGTGCTTGCTTTTGCTCCAATGGCTATTAATTAATTAACTCGATTGAAGATATTTTGAATGGCGGACAGACTGAAGATCTTGTTATCTTTGACTAAAGCTCTATTCCTCACTTAGCAAACAAGTTAATTGAAGAGGCACGTTTGACAATTTCTTGCCCTCTCAGAACTGTGATTAAATTCTGCAGGTAAACAAAAATATTTCTTTGCGAGGCTATATATTTGGTCATGTTATACGATGATTATCGGATCTTATTGGACCCAAGCGAGTTTCGGATTTTACACATATAAATTTTATATTTTTCCTTCTGTATATTTATATATAGAAGAATGTTTATATAAGCCGAATATATTTTTAGCATATTGAATATTGTATAGATATGAAATGTATGTATGTTTTGAAGACTGAATGTAGGGAATGTAGAAAACTGCAAGTCAATCAAGATTAATTCGTGGTATTGTGAAACCAAATTGTTAAAACAAATAAACAGATGAGGGGCCGAAATAATTTTCAAAAAACAAAATGTTGGTTGGTGCAATACATTTCCATCTACAGAAATGCCAAAGTTGTGGCATTTCTATCTATCTTAAAAAAATCCGAGCGTTCAAAAATACTGCAAGTCAATATGGGAGAAAAAGTAAAAATATATAAAAATTCTCCGCCAAATTTCGATTTTATTTATAATTAAAGTAAAAGTTGATAGGATTTACATACTCCATATTTTCAAGTTCATTGCAAATGCACAAGCTCAACAAAAAAAATTCCTTGTCAAATATACAAATCCATGTATGTACATATGGATGTGTATTTAACAAAGCTTCACAGGTGGCTGAAAAAAATTGGTAGCTTATAGGACTATATCTTGAGTTAACGAATTGTGCCAGATATAAGCGATATATCAAAAGTTTCTTCATCTCATGGTCTATCTTCACGAATGAATAAGCCAATTTTAAAACACAATTTTTTATTTTGAAAAAAAAAAATCCCCTTCAATGTATTTTTTTGTCTACTATTAAGGCGTTTGGTCTCAAAGAAAATGAAATTTATATTTAAAAAACCTTTTCAGCGGTGTAAGGAACGTTTTGATATCCTCATTGAATAAAATAATGCAAATAGAGGGACAAGAGCTTCACTTGGAAAGAGCTGTAAAAATCGAATTTCTTGAATAACTTCGGACCGAAAAACTGGAATAAGTTCGGATCGGATCAGTTGAGGTACCAATCAATGCTAATAAAATATTTTTTTTACTTTTAGCCTCCCCCCAAACCAAATAACTTTTGGAAAATGTTTGGACAAAAATTATCTAATTAAAACAAAACCTTTCGATTGGTATATAATTCATTTAGATCGGATGCATACAGAAAATTTGTCGGTTATATATAGAGTCTCTTTTCGCACCTACTTATATACCGCTCCTGAAAAGGGAGAAGAGTGTTTGTACACGTTGGTTCCAAAAACATGAGGTGATCCTGATCAAGAATATATATACTTTATAGGCTCGGAGATGTCTCCTTCACTGCGTTGCACACTTTTGACCAAAATTATAATACCCTCTGCATGGGTATAAAAAAGTTTACATAAACCAAAATTTAAACCAAAACCAAATAAACCTATAGTTCTCTATATAGTTGAAACATTGCGAAATTTATTTATCTTTCATCGGGAAATTTGAATGTAGCGTCCTTCCTTGTTTTAATTTTATTTGGTACATATACATGTATATGTCAAAATTATTATAAGCTAGAAAAAATTAGTATTCAAAATACCGAAAAACGCAAAATTTGTTCAAATACTTTTCATTTACAACGCGGAACCTGCGGGTAATAAAGCCTATATTTGTTCTAGACTTTGGTTTTGGGAAGCCTAATAGTAATGGAGCAGACACAACTATGCAAAGAATAAAAAAAACTTCGATTTTGTGGGTCCTTGTCATCAATTCTCTATGAATTCGTTATTATTTATGGTAGCCTTTGATTTTTTTGGGTAAAAGCATTTTAAATGTCCCCAATACGCCAACGAATTGGATTTCGTAAACCAAATAGAAGGATGCATCAAGGCAACCATTACCACAAACAGTATTTGGGCAATATAAAGGTTCCAGCATTTAATGACAAAATCTGACCTTCTGGCAACTTAATCAGCACACAAAACATGTACCACTGAATCGATGACGTGGATTCCGTCAAAAAATGTATAAATGTGGGCTACAGCCATTTGCATTTGATTTTCAAAATACGTATTTTGAAGCGGACCTGCCGAACAATTGCTGATTTATGACTATAATTTGGGACAATGGCCTGGACATAGTCAGCTCAATTACTTTTGACGTCTCTGCGACTTGACATAGAGCCATATGAAATCTAATGAAATTAGACGGCACAAATGTATTTGGATTGGCTTCAGGGAAATTGAACCTTACTGTTTTTTGTTTGCAGATTTGGCTGTTGGAAAATCCATCTACAAGAGTGAGAAAGTATGATTTTTTTGTTTGATTTTAAAGTATTCGAAGCTATATATATAAAGGTTATAGTTGTGCAAATATAGCGGCTGAGACTCACATAATTCCAATAAATAGGTATTATCCGCACTATTGGTCAAGTTTTGTGATGCTTTGATGTATTGAACTTAAATAGAGTGTTGTCACCCAAGTCATTGGTCTTGCTGATAAGTAGTTTTAGGTTCAAGTTTATGTCTCTTATGTTTTTGTATCAATAAAACCTTTAACAATAAAACAGTTTTTAAAATTACCTCATTGGATTTTCCTTCGCTCTTCTCTTAACACAGAGGGGAATAAAACTTTATTGGTATTTTCCATCCCTGAATTACGATTTGGATATCTTCAGATTAAACTTCCTTCATTCCACTGAGTTGGTGGGATCTTGGTCACGAAAAGGCCAACTGTCAAACTATTGAAAAATCTTCAAGCCAACTGTCATAAACGTTGACATCATTAAACCTTCTTACAACGTCCATCCACCCGCGAGAGCACTCTAGCCCCGAACTGTCAATTCACCCAACCATTCAGCAACCCGCCGTTCCTCCCCTCCACCAACTCTTCCGCCAAATGTACAGCAGCCTTAATAGCTGGACAGGGCGGGGTAGGAGACGTTGGTAAAATGTGCAAAAATTTCGCGCACTTCCGTTACATTTCGCATCCTTTCTGGCTGTTTATTTTTCGGTGGAGCTTCCTTTAGACAAACCGCAACGGAAGCACTGCCGTGCACTTTTCCGGTCCTACCTCCCAGTTCAAGGCACTTTTTATATTTCCCATGCCGTAACTGCACATTCCACCCAAGTTCGAGTAAAAAGCAAATGTTAAAGTGAATGGCTAAAATCGTTTGTCTGCGTTAAAGAAGAATGTAGTTCATAAAAATTTGATTTTATTTGTCCCTAAAACAGTTTTTTTTGGTACTATGCTCCTTGTGAAGGATCGTAAGTTTTAGAGGATTGATTCTTTAGGTTGCGAAGGTTTTTGAGCTTCGTTGACTGACTTCGTGAAAGCGTTAACGGGGAAGAATAAGGATGACAATGATAAAATTACATTATACAGTTTATTTGTCAGTAGCCGTAACTTAAAATCTTTCAACTTATCAGAAAAAAATATCTTTTTAAGTAAAGGTTTATGAGGATTTGGATATAAGAATAAAATTTCTCATTCATTAGAAATATAAATTACTCATATAATTTTTCACGACAGAATAAGATCACGACTTTTTTGATAAAGTCAAAGCGGTAAGATTGACGACGTCAAGCGTACTTTATTTATTTAGTTCAAGGAGTCAAGGATTAAAGGAAGTTATGGGAAAAATTTTAATGGTATTTAATGAAGTGCTTCAAATTTTGTAGGCTTTGGAGTGTCATATAAATCCAGCTAAAGCTATAAAAGCATATTTAATTGTTGCTCCCAAGACTGAAATCGAAGTCATTAAATTGTATTTCATGGCATTTTGTTAGTGCGGGAAGTAAGAGTGGCCACTGGGTGGCATGGAGGATGGGAAGTAGAGGATTCCGTGGTCGTTCTAGCATCTTAATTAATGGGCCACAACAAGTTAGTCGACAACCCCACATATACAAGATTAAACAAGAGTTAGAAATAGGGGAATGGGGTCAATAATGAATTAAAGTTCAATTGACCAGAACAGGCAATGGTCGTTACTTTCTCAAATAATCACTGTTACGGTCCGAAGGTTGTGAGGACTCTTCCCCGAACGAAATATTCTTGGAATTTTCCTCCTCAGTAGCTTTAGTAGTATCATCGGAATCATCCTCTAACAGGTCCTCGTAGAAATTGACGCCATGGAAATGCATTAGCATGACGATCATGCCCAACGCCAAGAATACTGACTCTATGATGTTGTCGCGCGCCACATCCATCTCAATGGTCCAAAGATACTCCTCCACCTTCGGATTGCAGCCGGGGCAATTCGGCTCGCTGCAACAAGAGCCACTGCTCCAAGTGCGATTGGCAGACGGGGTCTGGTAGTCGATCACTCCCACCATGCCACAGCAACTGAATTCGGCCTCGATCGTTCCCAGGGTTCTCTTCAGCCACATTTGGTAGACGAGCAACTGGGCGAAGTACTCGAATCTGTCGCGGTACATGAAGCGGGTCACCGCTATACTCACAGTGTAAAGGAGCACGGCAAGGCCGATCAGTATATACCCTCCATACTTAATGAGGCTAGGTAGCTTGGCCATCCAAATGCCAAGGATAGCTTCTGCTATGTAGGAAAGCATCGTCAGTCCGCGAATCCAGAACAGCCAACCACGAATCACCACTGGATATAAACGAATGTCGGGGAACATTGTCGACCTCAGGTAGAGGTGGCTGAACACGTCTAACATAAAGATCAGCCCTATCACAATTAGCACCACATTAATGTGCAGGACGCAGTCGCGCGACACCCGGCACCAGCGGCACCGCTTTGCCATCCTGCTGAGGGAGCGGTGAAAAATTGGATTCCCAGATTGTTTGCTTTGAAGTAAAACGACTCCAAACGACAAGAGATTCTATTGAAGTTGAAGTCGACCAAAGTCACAGGTCTGACTGTTTGTTGATTGTTTTGATGAGTGATTTGGCAAAGCTCAGGTGGATAATAGAACGTGACCGCCCTTTTTCGGCCGCCCTACGGCTGGTTGCCAGGGCTTCAAATGTAAATGAGTTTACTTCCCATGGAAATGAAATTTGGCACCTCTTGCGAGTAGAGCTTCCCATCGCGACTAGACGGGGGTAGATGCTAGCCGCAGTAATAATAAGACAGTAGTTCCATTTAAATGGAAGCTTATTTTAAGAGTTAAATACGGATCGGATATATATCTCAAATATTGGAAGTAGTTCGCGGAACCTAATGGGAATTTTTGTATCAAAAAAATTTGAATAAGAATTTTGATAAAAGTCCCAAGCCTGTAATTTTCCTTTTGTATTAGAAAACCACAGATAGAATCGTCGGAGATTTCTCCTTTACTGCGGTGCACAATTTTTGACCTAAATATTAAAATTTGTACCCCTGCAAGGGTATAAAAACCGTTTCTATTGCCTCCCACCTTCGCGCAAAGCATAGCTTAGTTAAAGTTGTCCGACTTTATATATTCGTATTATGTGACCCAGAGTCCTAATTTGTTAGTGTTGTGACACATTTGGAAGGTAAATAATATTAAATTATTTAAAATAACTCTAACTACGAGTAAGCTTAAGTATGAGGTCACTACGAGTCAATTATATGAGAACCTTGCTTAATATTTTTTTAACACACATTTTTTTTCATTATATTTTGGAAACTTTCTTGTAAATGAATACTTAAGTACGAAAAAATTTGTTTGCAAAAAAAAACAAGAAAGGAAAGCTAACTTCGGGCGGAGCCGAAGTTTATATACCCTTGCAGTTGAGTCGCAGTCCGCCAGGTGGCGACACGCATCATATATTATTAGATATATAGCGGATTGTATATAGTCGGCCGATCCTTATGAAAATTGGCATATCCAATTATTTTGCCAAAAGAGGAATCCATTGAAACTCCCATCCTTCTAACTTGAAAACAACGAAGGTATGGCATTTCCGATCAATCAGTTATGTATATGGTAGCTATAGGATATAGACGGCCGATCCTTATGAAATTTAACATCGGATAAGTTTGCCCAAATTAGAATGCATAGAAAGTCCCATCCTTCTAACTTGAACAACAACGAAGTTATGGAATTTCCGATCAATCAGTTATATGGCGGCTATAGGATATAGTCGACCGATCCCGTTCCGACTCATATACTGCCTGCAAAGGAAAGAAGGGTGTGTGCAAAGTTTCAACTCGATAGCTTTAAAACTGAGAGACGAGACTAGTTTGCGTAGAAACGGACAGACGGACATGCTTATATTGACTCAGGAGGTGATCCTGATCAAGAATATATATACTTTATAGGGTCGGAGATGTCTCCTTCACTGTGTTGCACACTTTTGACCAAAATTATAAAGCCCTCTGCAAGGGTATAATTAAACATGTAGGGACTCATATAAAAGTCACAGCAACAAAAGCCGTTTGAAAATATATTTTTAGATGACGACCTGCATGCCTAGGCGTGCGCGAGGAAACTCTATATATAGCCGAAGAATGAAAAATTTTCTGTAGGCAACCGATCTAAATGAATGATATACCAATCGAAAGGTATTGTTTCAATTAGATAATTTTTGTCGAAACATATTCCAAAAGTTATTTGGTTTGGGAGAAATTAGGGTGAAAGTAAAAAATTTTTTTATCACTAAAATGAGGCTGGTGGACACATTTTAGTCCGCAGATAGAATATTTTTATATATTCGCATTCTAGAGCTAAATACGCGTCGATTGGTACCTCAATCGACCCGATCCAACATTTCATTCAGAAGTTATTCGAAAAATTCGATTTTTTCTTCTTCTTCAAAATGAAGCCAGTTGTCGGTTTGTCGGTTTGTCTGTTTGCACTATTTTTATCTTAAAAATCCTGAAAAAATTGGAAAATGTTTGTTACTATCACATGAGCAACTTTTTTTCTACAACTTTTTGAAATACCTTAAGCTTACGTCAAAAAATTAAAAAAACTTTGTTAATGAAAAAATTCATAACTTTATAATTAAGAAAGATATTAAAAAGAGCTTTACACCGTTGAAAGGGGTTTTTAAATATCTATTTCACTTTCTTTGGGACCAAACGCCTATATAGTACACAAAAAAAAATACACTGAAAATAAACTTTTTTTTTAAGAAAAAAAATTATTGTTCAAAATTTGGTCGATTGATCCTTTTTATATTGCACGTGGAGATAGATTTTGAGATGACGCAACTTTTGATATATCGCTCATATCTGGCAAAATCCGTTAACTCAAGATATAGCCCTTTAAAGCAGCTACCCATTTTGTGCAGCCTCCTGTGAAGCTTGCATTTACTTATACATGTGTGTGTATTTGATTGGCAACTTTCCTTTTTGGAGTCTGCATATATTTGGTCAATACCCTAAAAAATATGGAGTATATTTTTTCAGATTTTAGTTTATTTATTTAAAAATAAAATCCAAATAAAAAAGGGCTTAAAAAGTAAAACGTAAACATTGACTCAAGTTGGACTCGAACCCAGGCCCTCCGTGTTAGGAACCACGACACTCTCCACTCGGCTAATGCTTGATGGAAACTTTTGATGTAATTCTACTTTGTGTTTCAGTCGATTCAGTTCGATTTTTACAGTTTTTTCAAAATGAAGCCAGTGGGTCTGTTTGTCTATATTTTTTTCTTTGCAATACTGAATAAAATTGGATATTTTTGTTAATGTCATATGACTCATATGATATGAGCAATTATTGTTCTACAACTTTTTGAAAAAGCTGTAAAAATCTAATTTCTTGAATAACTTCTGAAAGAAATGTCGGACGGGTCGGTTGAGGTACCAATCTTGAGGTCTCAAAGAAAAACAAGAAAAGAAAGCTAACTTCGGGCGAAGCCGAAGTTGATATACCCTTGCAGTTGTGCCATTTCCGATCGTTCAGTTATATGGCGGCTATTGGATATAGTTGGCCGATCCCTATGAAATTTGGCCAATAAGATTATTTTGCCCAAAATGGAATCTGTACCAAGTCCCATCTTTCTAACTTAAAAATCACCAAAGTTATGCCAATTCCGATCTTCTATGACAGCTATAGGATATAGTCGGCCTATCCTTATGAATTTTTGTACATAAGATATTTTTAAATATTTCAAAAATAAAATCCAAATAAAAAAGGGCTTAAAAAGTAAAACGTAAACATTGACTCAAACTAGGATTAGAACTCAGGCCCTCCCGTGTTAGAAACCACAACGCTCTCCACTCGGCTAATCTCGAACTTTGTTGCTTGACGGCAAATTTTGATGTAATTCTGCTTTATGTTTTAGTGTCTCATGTCTTAATGAGAAGAATGCCAAATTTTATGAGTAGAACGCTTTATATGCACTGAGCATATAATGCATATAAATAAATGCAGCCACCTCCGTTTTGGGCCAAATCATGGATTAAAAGCTAAAAAAAAAACCAGGCAAACCAACTCCGCCAATACTTTTTTAATATTTATTATTTTATATCGCACACCCAAAATAAATTGTTACATTCAACAATTGGTTTAAGTAGAAAAACTGGAAAAACGAAATTTCCATTTTTTTTAATTTTTTATCTTTGCGCATTTATTTTAGATATAATACATGTTTATTATATGATTGATCGGATATGCCATAACTTTTTTTTTTTTTTATAAGTTAGAAGGATGGGACTTAGTACAGATTGCATTTTGGGAAATCTTATCCGATTTGCAAAATTTTATTAGGATAATTGGCTTAACTTTGTTGTTTTTGAAGCTAGAATGATGGCACCGTTTCTATGGTTTCCGTTTTGGGCAATCTAATCCTATGTTTCATAAGAATCGGCCAACTATATCCTATAATTGCCGTATAACTGAATGATCGGAAATGGCACAACCTTTCTATTTTTAAAGATGCTTGGGGCTGTTTCCAATATTTTTATTAGAAATTTTGTTGATGGTGAAATTCTCATAAGGATCGGACCACTATAGGATCCGATATATATAATAAAAACATAAGCTTCTGCTTAACTGCAAGGGTATATCAACTTCGGCTCCGCTTGAAGTTAGCTTTCCTTTCTTGTTTTTTATACCCTTGCAGAGGATATTATAATTTTGGTCAAAAGTGTGCAACGCAGTGAAGGAGACATCTCCGACCCTATAAAGTATATATATTCTTGATCAGGATCATCTCCTGAGTCGATATGAGCATGTCCGTCTGTCCGTCTGTCTGTCGGTTTCTACGCAAACTAGTCTCTCAGTTTTGGAGCTATCGAGTTGAAACTTTGGACACATCCTTTTTTTCCTTGCAGGTATATAAGTCGGAACGGCCGGGATCGGTCGACTATATCCTATAGCTGCCATATAACTGATTGATCGGAAATGCCATAACTTTGGTGTTGTTTAAGTTAGAGGGTTGGGACTTTCCACACTTGTTATGTTTGACCAATATATCTTACGTACAAAATTTCATAAGGATCGGCCGACTATATCCTATAGCTGTCATGGAACGATCGGAATTGGCATAACTTTGGTGTTTTTTAAGTTAGAAAGATGGGACTTGGTACAGATTACTTTTTGGGCAAAATAATTCGATATGCCAAATTTCATAAGGATCGGGCGACTATATACGATCCGCTATATATCTAATAATAAAGGATGCGTGGCGCCACCTAGCGGACTGCGACTGAACTGCAAGGGTATATAAACTTCGGCTCCGCCCGAAGTTAGCTTTCCTTTCTTGTTTTTTAATAATTTATTATATAGTGGAGCTCTCATAATGATAGGCCTCTCATCTGTTAATTTGTTAAAATAATTTGGTTTCCCACAACTACGAAACAATTTTGGAT
The DNA here is from genome assembly GCF_017639315.1 of Drosophila ananassae. Classification (NCBI taxonomy): domain Eukaryota; kingdom Metazoa; phylum Arthropoda; class Insecta; order Diptera; family Drosophilidae; genus Drosophila; species Drosophila ananassae. Next base: position 19,299,549 of record NC_057929.1, on the reverse strand, counting down.
TTTAAATACATTTTTGGGCAAATTTTTAATTAAAATTTTTAAACTAACCAAATTCCAAAACCTTTGTAAATTAAAAATACGTATAACTTCAGAGCCACTGAATCTATTGAAAAATTCTTTACGTCTTTGGAAAGTTTTTTAATTATTCCACCTTCTTGAATGTCAAAATCTATAGAGTTAAAAAAAAATAGTTTTGATGTTTATCCTTACAATTAAAGGATTGCTAACTGTGTAAATCGCCTGTCCAGAGGTTACTTCCATATATGTATATATATTCTATATGTTATGCGTTCTATTTTAAAAATTTGAAGATCAATATATACAAAAAAACAACTGATATCATATAAAAAAACCTCTTGACGAGGTAAAGTACCGGTGACGAACCTGCATGCGAAACCCAAAATATCTGATATCAATTTTAGTGACGAAAATATGCTATATAGGTGTATAAAAATGCATATAAAAAATATTCTTGTTCGGCACGTGCAAGAAAAACAAAAAAAAATCAGTCACGTGCCGAACAAGAATATTTTTTATATGCATTTTTATACACCTATATAGCATATTTTCGTCACTAAAATTGATATCAGATATTTTGGGTTTCGCATGCAGGTTCGTCACCGGTACTTTACCTCGTCAAGAGGTTTTTTTATATGATTTTTAGACTTCAAAATTTATAACCATTTATTTCAGCTGATGCTAGCAGACTTTAAGCATTTAATTAAAAAGTTATTTAAGTGTGGGTCACTTCGCCTTTAAGATTGCGTTTAAGACTGTCAGAGTTTGCTAATTAAAAGGCCATGTAGCAGCTGAGACCCTTTTTGAAGGACAACATTATGATACCTTCGAAAGATCCCATCTAAGAGGTGTTTATTTAAATGCAAATAATCACAAATTGTATCAGTTTTTAGGAATTATTATGCAATGATATACCTTTGATTGCTTATCCAATTACTGCATTATTAAAAAATTAAATACTTTTCTCACTATCTGTGAACTGTTTCAGACTGTTGCCCGATGGATCATTAGTTATTTATGTGGAAGTGTAAACTTTTACACTTTTGGAAAGCATTACGCGTTGGTAGTTTTGTAAGCCGAATTGGGGTCGGCCTCGTGGCTTCGCTAAGATCCCTGCACTGCTTTAGCCCTAAACGGCAAAGAGAGTCGGAAAATCCTGTTGACAGACTGTGCCAGGAGTGGTAGGCCATGGTAACTTGGCCCTAATTGATTTATACCAACCTGCTTCTGTGGTTTATAAATTATCAAATTCTTCTATTGATGAGTTTATAATCACGCTACAATGCCCCTATAAAAGGCTCTATAGATAATCAAGGACCCATAGTTTCAACTTATAACTGAACCATGCGAAGGCTACGCACAATCTTTCCGGCTATGTATACGCGGTCCGCCGACATTCCGGCACGCTCCCGGGACGCAACTCTTTACTTGCTGCGATGCATCTTTCTGATGGGCGTGCGTAAGCCTCCGGCACGGTTCTTCCTGGCCTACTTGGCTTGGTCCTTCGCACTGAACCTTTGCTCCACTTTCTACCAGCCCATTGGCTTTTTAACAGGCTACATCAGCCATTTGTCGGAATTCTCACCGGGAGAGTTCCTAACCTCCCTGCAAGTGGCCTTCAATGCTTGGTCTTGCTCCACAAAGGTGCTGATTGTGTGGGTACTGGTAAAGAGATTCGATGAGGCCAACACCATTCTTGACGAGATGGATAAGCGACTGACGAAGGCCTCCGAGCGGCTGCAGGTTCATCGCGCCGTCTCAAACAGCAACCGCATATTCTTCTTCTTCATGACCGTGTACATGGTTTATGCAACGAACACGTTCCTCTCGGCGATTGCGATCGGCCGGCCACCATATCAGAACTACTATCCCTACCTAGACTGGCGTTCCAGCTACTGGCATCTGGGACTGCAGGCCGGCTTGGAGTACTTTGCCATGGCAGGCGCCTGCTTTCAGGACGTTTGCGTCGACTGCTACCCCGTAAACTTCATCCTAGTCCTGCGGGCCCACATGTCCATCTTTGCCGACCGCTTGCGTCACCTTGGCACGGATCCTATGGAAAACCAGGAGCAGCGCTACGAAAAACTAGTTCAGTGCATTCAAGATCACAAGGTTATCCTGCGGTGTGTAAAGAGCATTAAATACCTTATAACGTATACGGAAAATAACCTTTGTTGCTTGTTTTTCAGCTTTGTTGACTGCCTACGTCCCGTAATATCAGGGACTATCTTCGTGCAATTCCTAGTAGTGGGTCTGGTGCTGGGCTTCACCCTGATTAACATCGTGCTTTTTGCCAATTTGGGCTCTGCCATTGCCGCTCTCTCCTTCATGGCCGCTGTATTGCTAGAGACAACGCCGTTCTGTATCCTTTGCAATTACCTCACGGAGGACTGCCACAACTTGGCGAATGCTTTGTTTCAGTCTCATTGGATAGACGGCGAAATGCGGTACAAGAAGACGCTCATGTATTTCCTACAGAATCTGCAGCAGCCTATCACCTTCATGGCCATGAACGTGTTTCCGATATCCGTTGGAACAAACATCAGCGTAAGTTTTCGTTTTTCAAGCCGCCGTTAATTTAATTGCATGTTCTTTGCAGGTCACAAAGTTTTCATTCTCCGTCTTTACGCTTGTGAAGCAGATGAATATTGCTGAGAAGCTTTCCAAGTCAGAGGAGGATGAATAGACGAAAAGTAATATTACAGTCCTTCATTTACTGTACTTCACTACACTTTCCTGGTTTTGTAAGATAAATATTGTCAAAAAATTCCGTCATATTCTCTGTGAAAGTTTTCTATCTTTTCTAATATCTTTTCTAATTTTTTAATAATCTAATATCTTTTTTTAATAAATAATACTGCGTTTATATGTATGGTAAGAAATGTTCGTCTGTTCTGCCATCTATCCGTATAAACATGTGGACCTCGGAGACTATAAGAAATATAACAATGTCAATTTGCATGTAGACCCCGTATATTATCATTATCATAATTTGTTTTCAACTTCTTTTAGTAGTTTGGTTCGCCCTCATACACTCTACGCCCATTCCCTTTATAATAATTAACAAATGCTTATTTTTTACTATAATATAAAATATTATATTATTATTATTAATGTAAATTATATAATTATTATTATTAATATAAAATTTTATATAATATTTTTGGGTATTATAATTTTTTGTCATAAGTGTGCAACGCAGTGAAGGAGACATCTCCGACCCTATAAAGTATATATATTTTGGGTCAGGATCACCTCCTCGTCGATATAGGTGGTCATTTGATGGGCAATCGATTGCACCCTTTTTTTCCAAAAAATATCATTTTACCCGACCCAACTTCTTGTAGCTTATATCGATATAAGCATGTCCGTCTGTCTGTCTGTTTCTACGCAAACTAGTCTCTCAGTTTTAATGCTATCGAGTTGAAACTTTCTTTTGTTCTTTCGGGATCGGCCGACTATATCCTAAAGCCAAATATATACATATAAATGATTGATCGGAAATGCCATAACTTTGGTGTCTTTTAAGAAGGTTAGAACTTTCCACATGTTATATTTGGCCAAAATATCTTATCCACCAAATTTCATAAGGATCGGTCGACTATATCCTTTAGCTGTCATAAAACGATCGGAATTGGCTTAACTTTTGTGTTTTTTAAGTTTAAGGCAGTACAGGGATGCCAGAAGGAAACTGACTTGACCAATACCTGCTTGCAATATGTCTGGAGGCATACGATACCTAATATTAAATAATATGAAAGGTCATGTCAGTTAGGAAGCTTTTTATAACAAGGTAAAGCTGGCGTTGAAGCGTGTGCTGATGACACGGGAAATTTTTTTTTCTTTGTCTGATTCGAGAATGCGGCGAAGTTTTTTGAGCACCTTTCCAGGATCCAGGATTCCCGGGGGACACACGGAGATCCGACTAATGAATCGATAGCCATTCAGGTCTTAATAACACTTTCTTTTATGCACTGTTCAACAAAGTGACCAAAACAAAAAATGTGCTGTTTGGCACTTTCTTACAAAAACTCATCGTATAAAAACACCAAAGTTATGCCATTTAATACGATTACGTTACGAGAATGTGACAAAGTGCACACGAATTTTTCCCATTCCCACAAAAATTATTATTTAAAAAAAAAAAAATTATTTATTTACTATTACATATATAAATATATGATTATTCTTCCTTAAATTTGTCAGCTATGTTCATTTGCCTGGTGATAGTTATTACTGAAAAGGCGAACTTGGCCACCTGAAAATAAGAAAATAAATAATTTAACGCCAAACTGATTCTAAAAAGATTTTAGAGCAAATCAAAATCTCGCAAATAGGATTTGTTGTGCCTGGTTTGAATGAGCAAGAGTTGGGCATCTCAAAAAAATATCAAAATAATTGGTGCTACAGCAAATGGTCTTATAATCATTCAACGCTTAGGGCGGATGCAAAACTTTTATACAACGAGTTTTTGCAAGCACATTCTAGTTCTGATAAATATTCCTACACATCTATCACTTTTAGTCTTAGAAGGAATGCCATTTAATGTATAATACGACTGGTATAAGTCGTACATTGATAATTATTATTTATTTTTAAATTTTGATCAAATGTTAAAATATTAAATAAAACAATAACACAAGGTTTTGGTCGAGTTTTCCGACTATATGATACCCGGTACTTATCTTTTCCACCCGAACTCTATTTAACCTTTCAAAGTATAGATTCCTCAAAACAATTTTGTATTGCATTCTTTGGTGCGTTTTGAAATACAACAATCATGCACAACTCAACAATAAAATCCAGTGGGGAAGCAGAATGAAAAAACCTATAACTTCTCTAAAAATCGGCGAATTTAGCTGAAATTTGTTTTCCAGAAATAAATTCCAGAAATATCTTTTCATCAAAACTTTTGAAAAAAAAAATTTGATCAGACTTGATCTACGTGGGATTATAGAAGTCTACATGTAAAATCGCATAGCTCTATCTCTTATAGCCTCTATATAGATCCACGCGTTCATAAAGATAGAAGGTTAGATACACAGACGGACATGGTTATATCGACTCTGACATACATTCAAGTGTAAAGGCCGCGACCGCACTTTGAAAAAAATAATCCCAAGCAATTCACTGGCCGCATGTGCAAAACGCCAGTTTGCACTATTTTGGGCGTGGCATGTGGGTTCGCCATGGGTTATATTAACTCGTCAATTGGTTTTTTCATTTGATCTATATTTTTGATCAGGATGACTTCACCGATATAAGAATGTCCGTCTGTTTGGTTTACGCAACCTGGTTCCTCAGTTTTATATCTATTGAATTTCGATTTTTCATCCTTTTCATTGTACGCATTGCCTGTATGCACGAATAAATGTACCTGAAAACGTCTTAACCCTTAAATCCAAAATCAAAACATGGTATAATCTTCTGATATCAATAAGAAAAAAAATCTTCCACGGGAAAACGTTTGAGTATAAGTCATTGAAGCACTAAATGTGGATTTCAACTTCGGATAAGTATTCCAAAAGTATGGAATGAGTATGCCAATGCCATTTTTAGTGTGGTGCACATATATTTCTAAAATGCTATGTACTGAAAACAATGATGGTCAACGCAATTACACGGCCTACATAATTCAATATATGGTCAAATTTGATCGCTTTCTTCTCTTAGGTGTAGCGAGAAAACTGTGGGTGATGGAACCCATGTTTGTTTTGGACTTTGGTTCTGGTGAGCCTAAAGGTGTGGAGCATTTGAAATTTTTTGTGGAGGAAAAAGATGAAAATTTTCGGCCTGTGTTATTCTTCTATTTAAGACCTTATTTAAGCCATATTTGTGCCAAGTTTTAGCGTTGTTAGCTTTACTCTAAAGGTAAATAACATTGCAATAAAAGTTGCCTACTTCTGATTGTATTTAATGGTTACTAAATTTAAAGAAAAGTAAAAAGTCTTGAGTGTTTTCTTACGCTGATGTTGCTGCTCATTGATATCTGGAATATGCCTCCGGCTATGAAGACGATGGGTTGCTGAACGTTCTGGAGGAAATACAGCAGCGTAGTCTTATATGGTCGGTTGGCGTCCACCCAATTAGACTGAAATATTGCGTGGGTCAAAGCCTCACAGTCCTCCATGATCATGTTGCAAGTGTAGCAAAAGGGAAATGTCTGCAAAAGAATGGTGATTATGAACATGAAGGAGGCAATGCCTGTCCAAATGTCCGAAAAGAAGAATACGTTGATCAGCGTGAGGCCCAGCACGAGTCCTATAAGCAGGAACTGCGTGAATATGGTGCCGGATATGACGGGCTTGATGAGGGCACAGTACCTGCAATTACATAGTGACGTTTGGAAGATTTGACCTTAAAGCCTCAAAGTGGGACAACTTACTTTAGGATCAGCTTGTGGTCCATGACACATTTGACCAGCTCCTCGTAGTTCTCACTTTCACTGAGAGTCTCGTCGGTGCGGAGACGGCGGATGCGCTCCTTCAACATGTCCATGTGAGCACGCAGGATAAGAGTGTAGATCAGCGGGTAGGTGTCTGAAAGCTGGTCCTGCAGCACTGCCCCTGACATCACGATGTACTCCAGCGTGGAGGCCATCCAAAGCTTCGCTGTGCCATCGTGCCAATCAATGAACGGGTTGTAGAGCTGCCACGGAGGCCTTCCGCTGAGTACCGAGCTGAGGTAAGTGGAACCGGCATAGCCACAGTAAACGAAGGTGAAGATTAGAAAGGCGTGATTGCTGCGCGCCACCACGCGGTGGATCTTTTCGCGCTCTTCCATAGAAGTGCAGCGCAAGTCTAGCTGGTCAAGAAGGTCCTTTGCTTTAACCAATCGCCACAACATGGAGTAGGTTATTGCCACCTTTACTGAGGATCCATACGCGTTGATGCACACCTGCAGCGAGGTGAGGAACTCGCCCGGCGAGAAGGACTTGATCTGCGTCATGTAACTACCCAAAAAGCCCAGAGGCAAGTAGGTTGTGGACCACACAAACGTCATTAGTGTCCAGAAGAGGTACAGGTACCGCAGCACGCCTTCCTTGGGGGGTCGCCAGCCGATGAACTTCATGGCCCTGTACAAGTATATGCACCCGTCTCGAGATCGCATTTTCTCCGTGAGCGGAGCGGGATGAATGAGCTTGAAGACCATTCTGGTCTTTATTGGATGGTTTGGATAGTCCGATTGAAATTGTTGCTTTGGCTTGTACTGTCGGCTCCGTCGCGCTTATATAGACCAGCGGCGAGTCGAATTTGTGACATTTTCATAGATAAAGTTTCAACAAATTCTCAAAGTTTTTACTAAGTTTGAGGAACTTGATATTGTTTAATTATTCACTTGAGAATTTCTCTGCTGCGCTCCGTTATGTTTAATTAACAAAGTCGAGGCACGAAGTGCGGGCGCTCAAGGCGAACCGACGATTTTAGAGGTCTTGGTCTCCGAATTATGATACACCGCTTCTGAATGCCAAATTGCACCCTGGGTCGGGCGTTCCTCCATATGATGTCTTTCCTGTTTGCATAAATAATGCCAAAATTGTGCCAGATTGTCACATGGCTCTTGAATACAATCCAGGATTTTTGCACAAAGCTTTCAAAATAGAGTGTGAGTTTGCGAGTGCAAAGACATATTTTTACTCTTGCAGAGGGTATTATAATTTTGGTCAAAAGTATATAACGCTGTGAAAGAGACATCTCCGACCTTATAAAGTATATATATTCTTGATCAGGATCACCTCCTGAGTCGATATGAGCATGTCCGTCTGTCTGTTTCTAAGCAAACTAGTCTCTCGGTTTTAAAGCTATCGAATTAAAATTTTGCATACATCCTTCTTTTGTTTGCAGTATATAAGTCGGTACGGCCGGGATCGGTTGAATATATCCTATAGCTGCCATATAACTGATTGATCGGAAATGCAATAACTTTGGTGTTTTTTCAGTTAGAGGGTTGGGACTTTCCACACATGTTATATTTGGCCAAATCTTATTCGGAAATGGAACAACCTTAACTGCAAGGATATTTCAACTTTGGCTCCGCCCGAAGTTAGCTTTCCTTTCTTGTTTTTATTATATCTATCATTGGCTTGACCATGTTTTTACTTGATACCAGCTGAATATGTGACTTATTGAATACGTTTTTAAGTTTTTAAGTTTGGAGACACACATAATTATAAAACTCTTTGGTAAGTGAATCAGAAAGTTAACAGAAGTATTGGCTAATAGGCATGTATCATATGAAATGGTCTTGTGTATAACAAAAGAAATATACTTTATAGGGATGAAAATTTTTCCTTCATTGCGTTGCAAACATTTGACCAAAAGTATAATACCCTCTGCAAGGGTATAATAATATAAGATTATTTCATAAAACATACATTAATGAAAACTTTGTGTTAAACACAAAACATTATGGGCGCCTAGAATATAATGTCATATAGAAATGCACTCCAAAACCCATAAATCTTTGAATTTGCTGATGCATAGGTTTGCAAAATTGGAGATCATGTAACAGAACGATCAAAAATGGCGTAGCCTTGCTATATATATTAAAGATGTTTGGAGCTGTTTCCAACATTTTTTTTAGAAAATTAATCTGATTGAAACTTCCTATAAGGATCGACAAACTATATATATACAAATGTTAAAATATAAGCTGCTACCTAACTGCAAGGGTATATAAGTTTTATAAGTTATATCAGTTAGCTTTCCTTTCTTGTTTTTACTTTACATATTTTTATTTAGTAGTGATGGATATAAAAATGGTACGTTACTGAAATTGACATAGGGATCGTCAACTGACTTCTTATTTGTGCTATGTATCAGATCCAAAATATTATACATACAGCTCCGGCGACGGTCACCTGTCCTTTTTTGTTTTTTTTTGTTTGTTCGCAAGTAGAATAAACATTAGTCTGTTACTTGACTGTAGTCGATACAAAAGATCGAGGTTACCACAAAGGAACCCAGGCCCAAGACATGAAGGGAGCCCAAATGGCCACTAATCGTCGTTACGTTCATAAAGTTTACTCCTGTCGGATTGCTAAGCGGGTGGGCGCAAAGGTATGCATAATCAGCCTTAAAGCGAATGCTACTGGGGATGCCACATGGTATATTGTATGTTATATCGTCTCGTGACATCTACTTGCAGCTTTAATGAAAAATATGTTCGCAGAGTGTTATTAATATTGCTCAAAATGTCTGGCGTTTGACACATGTTTTGTTGCCACTGTCGCTTTAGCTGCTCATACCTTTTGGTATTGCTTCAACTGTGGCCTCCGTTTCAGATACATCAAAGGCTACGGAGTGCGAGTGGGAGTTGGAGTAGGATCTGGAGCTGAAACTCTGGCTACGTGTAAGTTGACATTTTTTCATTACAGAAACATTTCAATAGCAGGAGCATCCGCAGCCTCACCCATGGAAGCGACATCAGGGCGCAACAAAGAGTCCTGCCAAGCAGCTGCTCCTGCTACTGCTAAAAAGTACCTTTGTGTGCAGGATGTGTGCGCTGTGTCCATGGCGAGTTTGTGTTGCTGCGCTTGAGCAAGGGCAAGGATAATCTTTTGTTTGCTCCGACACGGCTCTCACACTTGAGAAGGCTGGCTCTTCGGGTCCGCCATTGTCGCCTCCCCGAAAGTCATTTGTACATCGCCCCAGCTATTTGTACAAAACACTCCGCCCCACTGGCCACTCTCCCACCTTCCCGTCAAGGTGAGATTTTACATCGTTCTGCTGACATGGCCGGCTTATATGTATGCTGACACGCCGTAGAATTTGAATAGAATTTATGCGCTGCAATAAGCCACGAGTGAGCCACAGGACCTTCTGATGAATTTTTCTGAAGCCGTCAATTTGATATGGTGACGTGTCCGTGGCAGAAATTTATGCGTCCTACGGTAGAGGTCCTGCCAAATCAATTACGCCATTAATTGCAATACTTTTCTAGACTCTGCCCTCGAAAATATATGCAAATTTTGGTAGGGACCACTAATTTGATGTGCGGTTTGCGACTTTTGGGTCATTTTCGAACCCAATCCCCCGTCTCGTGCTTAAATTACACGCCATGTCATTTATTATCGCTTGACGTATTTATTTTAATTAACGGAAATTAATGCCACGCTGCGCAGCTGTGCGAATATGTTTGCAGTTGCTTACACTCGTTTTCGGGCTTTTCGCTGCCAGCACAGCAAGCACCTGTCGAGTAGAGCCCCGAGTGGCACATCTCCGTATATCCCTGCTCCCGACATCCCTTTTCCCGATTAAACACGACGTACCTTTTCAGTCTGTCAGTCCTCTCGGAAGTAACGCACGTAGAAGTAGGCGGCTCGCACATTCTGCAGCATCATTACCGAGCACCAATCTGTTTTTGATACACACCTAATTAATGGAAATAAAAAAGTAAATTCCCCGGTCATTTAAACCCTCCTATCTCTTTATATTTACACCTTTCAATTTCTTTTCCAAAAAATTAGATAATTCTAATATTAAAACAAGAAAGGAAAGTTTACTTCAGGCGGAGCCGAAGTATATATACCCTTAGCAGCTTATATAATTATATATATATCTGATCGTATATAGTTGGCCGATGCATATGAGAATTTTACCATCAAATCAATTTTCAAATGAAAATTTTGGAAACTGCCCCATTTTCTATCTTTCAATTATATGGCTATAAGATCCTTTCCTTTCTTGTTATACCCTTCCAGAGGATATTATAATTTTGGTCAAAAGTGTGCAACGCAGTGAAGGAGACATCTCCGACCCTATAAAGTATATATATTCTTGATCAGGATCACCTCCTGAGTTGATATGAGCATGTCCGTCTGTTCGTCTGTCCGTCTGTCTATTTCTACGCAAACTAGTCTCTCAGTTTTAAAGCTATCAAGTTCAAACTTTGCACACATCCTTATTTCCTTTGCAGGCAGTATATAAGTCGGAACGGCCGGGATCGGTCGACTATATCCTATAGCTGCCATATAACTGATTGATCGGAAATGCCATAACTTTGGTGTTTTTTAAGTTAGAGGGTTGGGATTTTCCACACATGTTATGTTTGACCAAAATATCTTATGTTCAAAATTTCATAAGGATGGGCCGACTATATCCTATAGCTGTCATAGAACAATCGAAATTGGCATAACTTTGGTGTTTTTTAACTTAGAAAGATGGGATTTGGTACAGATTCTATTTTGGGAAAAACAATCGGATTTGCCAATTTTCATAAGGATCGGCCGACTATATACGATCCGCTATATATCTAATAATATAAGATGCGTGGCGCCACCTTGCGGACTGCGACTCAACTGCAAGGGTATATAAACTTCGGCTCCGTCCGAAGTTAGCTTTCCTTTCTTGTTTTTTCTTTTGAATACTCCTTCAAAGACACCTAATACATATTCAAGTTTATTCATTTATTGTTGCGCCTCTATGATGAAATCTGTCTGGAAGGCTTATATTTTTGTCCCCTTTTCAAAAAAAAGAGTAAATTTTAAAATAAAAATAAAACTGGTTAAATGGAATGATCAAGCAAAACAAAATTTTATAAAATACTAATATATGCCATTTTTTCACTTTATACCCTTCGAATTTACCGTTCGGCATTCTGGAAATGCATATGTTAAATAAACTTCTTAGTTTGTGACAAATATATGGGGCGTTATGAGCATAAAAACGTGTATATAACAAAAAAATAAGGCCTGAATATAAAAATGGTAACAAGCCATTTAGGATTAAATAAATTCCATCATTATTTTCTTCTATTCGGGGCCCTAAAAATGCATTTTGATGAGTTACTTCTGCTTGCAATGGAAAATGAAATTATAAAGAAAAGAATTCCCGAAGCGGCGGCGGAAGGAACAAAGGACGATTCCCAGCTCGCGTCGACATGGAGCAACATACATACGGAATCACACACAGGGACGAGAGCCGACCCGGGTCGTAAACGCCATTATTATTTTGTAAACATTGCGACTGAGCGAGTGCTCCAAATTGTTCGCTGACAAGGTCGTGAAAATACATAAAAAATGGGATAACATCCGCGTATGAAAAAACAACAGGCAGCACTAACGAAACGGCGGACTCTCACATACGGACAAAAAGACAAATAAACAAGCTAGACACCCTAGTGCAGCAACACACAAACTTTTAATTAATTTCTGTCTGTGCGACCCGGGAGTGTATGGACACATAGTACATACATACGTTAACATACATACGTTTAACTGATTGCCATGATACGGTTACAGGTCAGGGGGCGAGCGCTTTGTTTATTTGTATCTTGTGTGTTTATGAGCGAGGGGCGGGCTGCGGGTGCAGAATGAGGGAGCGGAAGTCCCTATCGGCGCACACAAACAGGAATAACACAAACATTTAGTGTCGCCTTGGTGCTAAAAATGGCTTGACCCAAATGTAATCAGGTAATTTGTTTTGTGATGTCAATATTTATACGGCTGCCACGCATATTTGAACTTAATAATGATTTGCTGAGTTATTGCACTCACATACTCTCCGCATGCCCCCATATATCCAACATAGGACGCAGGACAACAGAGCTCGGCGCCTGCTATGAATCAGGGATCCCCCGGAGTGGAAGGCATTGATTTGCCTTGGGACGCGGTCTGGTTGTTTGTTCTTTAAATATTGCATGCTCAGCCAGCCTAGACATTAACTTGGCCCAGACCCGGCCGGTCCCCCAACGCCCTCCTGTTGTTGCCTGTCATTCAAATAGTCAGCTTACTTTGGCTGCTTGACTGGCTGACAGCAAGTGAGAGTAGTGCAAAGAGCAAAGACCTAAATTGATTTAATAGTCCTACATTTCGTATTTTAGTCCGCATGGTCGCCCTCAATCCATACTTCTTTCCAGACCGCTAGGTATTTCTATTTCTTATGATTAAGGGCTTTGATGTCAACAAATCAGAACGTCACTTCTTTAGCTTCTATTTTGCCTAGTTCCAAAGTAAACTGTCAATAAATTTTTAAATTACTCAAAACAATTTGGGCATAATTATGAAGCTTGAAGACACATGGAAAACAATAAAAAATATATACATACATATAAACGAGTAAATACATATATATGGAAGAAATCGGCTGGAGAATTTTTTTACTTTAATTAGTTAATCTCTGTATTTTAAATAGCCTGATACCTTTTACATTAAGCCCGGCATTCGTTAAAGTGCATTTGGAGTACAAATGAGGTTATTTCTGTACATTTAAACACGACAGAAAACAGTTTCATGTTTAATGTTGAGTTTATCGGTAGATATAGTACATACTTGATTATGTAACAACCGATTCTTTTCGTGATCGGAAGTCGGATTCGGAACCTGACTTATGTATTTACTATTTAATATAGTCTGAATTTTTAAATTTATGTGAATTAATTAACATAATCTGCATTTTCCAATTTATGTGATTTTTTAAACTTTAATTCGAATACATTTTTTAAACATTTTTTGAAATAATACTTATAGCTTTCATATAACAAATTTCTCAAATAAACATAACAGATAACGGTACGATTGAAATTTAAAAAAAAATGGTTCCTAATAGCTTTATTTTGATATATTTCTGAAATGTTTTAAAAACATTATTTTGAAGTCTTAAAAGCGGACTTTTTAAAAAAACAAGAAAGGAAAGCTTACTTCGGGCGGAGCCGAAGTTGATATACCCTTGTAGTTGTGCCATTTCCGATCGTTCAGTTATATGGCGGCTATAGTTGGCCTATCCCTATGAAATTTGGCAAATAAGATTATTTTGTCCATAATAGAATCTGTACCAAGTCCCATCTTTCTATTTTTCTTTTCTTATATCTTTTCTTAATATCTTACATGTTATAAGATATTTTGGTCAAATATAAACATGTGTGTGTCCCAACCCTCTAATTTAAAAAACACCAAAGTTATGGCATTTCCGATCAATCAGTTATATGGCAGCTATAGGATATAGTCGACCGATCCGGGCCGTTCTTATGTACTACCTGCAAGAAAAAGAAGGATGTGTCCAAAGTTTCCATTCGATAGCTTTAAAACTGAGAGACTAGTTTGCGTAGAAACCAACAGACAGACGGACATGCTTATATCGACTCAGGTAATCCTGATTAAGAATATATATATTTTATAGGGTCGGAGATGTCTCCTTCACGGCGTTGCACACTTTTTACCAATATTATAATACCCTCTGCAAGGGTATAATAACAAAGTTATTCCAATTCCGATCGTCCAGTCATATGACAGTAGTCATATGACAGTAATAGGATATAGTCGGCCGATCCATATGAAATTTGGCAAATCGGAATTGGCATATCTTTGGTGTTTTTGCAGCTAGAGTAATGGGACTTGGTACAGGTTAAATTTTGGGTAAAGGCAGTATATATATGTAAGTCGGAACGGCCGGGATCGGTCGACTGTATCCTATAACTGATTGATCGGAAATGCCATAACTTTCTTGTTTTTTAAGCTAGTATGTACTAGTATAAGAATTATTATTTTTTTCCTTTTGTTATTGTTATTTTTGAAATGTTTTTATTTTACGCGCTGCCCAAAAAACATGTCCGAACTTGTCCGAAAAAAAGTGTTGTTCGGCGGCCCATCACCCATAAAGTGTTAATAGGGAATCTCCCGACCGATGCTGACGACAACAGTGACGGGCCGACAACAACCGTTGAAAGGGTCAGAAAGTATAAATCGAGATATTTGACCGTTAACCAAGTGGCTGAAAAACACGCGAGCCAGAAAAAGGAGAAAAACAAATGTTCGCGATGTTCATAGAGAGCGCGACTGACATTAATTCAATTTCGGCGACATAATTATCTCTTTGGGATGGCCGCTCCCTAATTACGGTTGCCAGTCGCCTATGCCACTTGGCACAATTGCGCTTTCAGCCGATTTGCCATTTTTTTTGCAATCGGCGAAGCTTCCTTTTAGCGACCACGGTGAACGTCCGGTACTCTTCCGCTACCCGCTTTACTCACCCTCCACCTGACTGTCCCCAACGCATCCATGCAAAAGCAATTTCCTGAACTCTTAACCGACGGACACAGTCACAGATACAAGGACAGAAATACATGCGTACACACACCCACTCACTCACAGATTAAGACGGCGGACGACTCGACACGCATTGGGTGACTCACGGCATCCTCAGCAGTCTAAAACCAATACCAATTCGTTTTCCCCACACAGTGGCACACACCGCAAGCCCACATACCCTATCGCCGCTCAAATTGCGCGCTGTAAGTAAGAAATCATTGAGGTTGGTCGGCACACTAATGGAAAGCGACAAGCGGCATGTGGGCAACGTTCTGGGTCTATCTTCCGCCCCCATTGCCCCATTCCCCAAAGGACGCTCCAACAACTCCCACCTACCCTCCCAGATGTTGACGAGCGATAGTTGTTGTCGCGTTGTCGTTGTAGATGTCAGGTCTGTGGTCGGAGTTTGCTGCACGTCGGGGTTTGGTTACCGCAAAAGTTTAGTTGCAAGTTGCGGCTCTGCCTGCGGCGGTCCGACCGACAGTCCGGTTCGATGGTCCGCCTGCCTGCTCATCTGCCCGCTGCTTCCGGTGACGATGCCGTGGCACTGATTTTTCTCACGCGCTCACCTGCGACTTGCAAGTGGCATTAGTGGCATGGTCATTGCGGCCTGAAGAAGGCGCGTCCCTCGTAGCCCTCCGCCCATGTACCATCCGCCAGCCACCCCTTTTTGGGGGCAGGATCCCTGGCACGTGACTTTTGGGAAAGCAAACTCCGTCCATCCTAAAATGTGTCACAACTCTGGAGTCTTTGAGCGAAGTCGCTGAAGTCGCAGTCGCTCGAAGAGCAACAAGAGGACAAAGAGCAGCTTCGTAGAAGAGAGCGCTCTTAGGATGGCTGCGCGTTGGAAGCGGGACCCGAACGCTGACGCGGCAAATGCATCGGCGTACGAAGGCGGTCCCGGAGGCGGAGTCGAGCGACTGACCTGAAAGCTGGCGGGAGCTTTCACTCAGCCGGGCACCGCGCAAGTGCGGGCGCTCTCTTCCAACGTAAGCCGCCGGGGACGACTGGGTCCTGGCCCACTGGAAGGGTGGCCACGCTGTCGTTACGGGTCGTCCTGTCGACAGTCCACTTCGTTTGCTCCTTGAAAGCTGTGCACGTTGCGGAAGCGACGGTATCGCTCCTTACTTCACGGAACGCTCTTGGCCCATACCACAAAAAAACAGGCCCGCTAAAACAAAGCAGGGAGACACCGTGGTACAACAATAACCAGCGAAGACCAAGCCAAGGCCAAGTGTGTGCTAGGGCTCAGGACAAGTCTGCCGGCGGCAAGTGCGTTTCAAATTTTTTTGAGATATGCCCCGGGGTGCTGGGAGGGCGCGCGAGTACCAAGTTCAAGACCGGCCGAAACGAGCACCACGTTGAGTGTTCCTCGCTCCTCTGGGTGAACGCAATTGTGCGCGTGAGAATTATAGTGTGGACGACGGAAAATCCGCCAGTGTCCGTGCAGCGTATAACGTCTCATCTTCTCCATCCCGCGGTGGGGCAAATGTGAACGCAACTAAAAAGTCAACAGTGATAAAAAGTGAAAGCGGAAACGGAAACGGAAACAGAAAGGCAGAGCGCCAAGGAACGAAGAACTGGCAGCGGCAGTGACAACTGTGAAATGTGCGGCTGCATTGTCGTTTTGTTAGCACTTTGACCCAGATCGCATCGCATCCGAGGTGTGCGGCTTATGTCTGGCAGTGGCCCATGCAACGGCGTGGCATGCATGACCGATAAGCCAGTTGTTGTCAGTGCCAAGTGAAAATCGCGGGTGCCGGCGGTCTGATAAATACATAGGGCATAAGCCAACTCAGATCAACTCCGTCATCTGTTCTTTGAAGGGAATTCTCGTTGGTCGCTCCTTGCATGTGAGTATGACACGTACTTAACTGGATTTCTGAATTTCACTTTCCGCCGCCTTGTGCCACTCGGCCTGTAAGTTGTTTCTAAGGGATTTGGAAGTCCGGGCTTTGGTTTATGTCCTGCGGCAAACACAAACTTTGCTGCTGTCAAACACACAGTCGAGCTTTGCTTCAAAACACATCATTTACGTCAGTTAAATGAAAGTAGCACAGGTAGCCTAGCAGCCCGGGGCGAAGTGAAATTCGAGTTTAAGCATCAAACTTAAACAAAGTTAGTTAAGAAGATTTCCAAGAATGGTATAGTTTGTCATTAAGCTAGACTCGATGTCAATAAATTTGCAACAAGGTTTTTAATGGAAATTTATTAATTTATTTTACTTTTGTCATGGATTTTACATTAAGAACAGCCTTTATATTTCTTAATTTGATAATGAAATTTTACAAATATATTTAAGAAAGTCTAGCGTGGAAGGGTACTACAAAAGTACCGGGTATCACATCATTGAGGATTTATTTTACGCATTTGGACATCAGTCAAAAGCTCAAAAAATGTTCTTTTTCTATTATTCTACTTCATGGAGGCACTTGCATTTTTAGATGGTACCCATAAAAATTATTATTATTATTTATGTATGAATTTAGGATTAAATTAGAATTTTTTAATTCCTCAAAATTCAATCTTTGGATCTTATCTGACATTAGTATTTTTGTATATATAAAACAAAAGGAAAAGGTTTAATTATTTATATATTTTTTATTAAAATAGTTATAGTAAAATATATAATATGTTCAAATATTAAAAATATAATACTTTTTAAGATATAGTGCGCTGGATGCGCTAAATATGTAAGATGCATTTGGTTTTAGACATTCGTAACATTTAAAAAGTTTAAAGTGTAAATAAAAGTTTAGATAAATCAAGATCCAAAAATTTGATTAATTTTAAAAACAACCTGAAAAGATCTTTAATTTCACATTTATTATAATTAAAACATGAGGGCAACTCTTATGGATAGAAATGAATGGAAATGGATGTATCTTATGGAGACACCAAAATAGATATAAAATAGATACAGAATAAATATCCTGTAAAAATTATCATATATTTCAATATGAATTCCTTGGGGACTTGGTTCCCTGGTTACTGGTGGGAGCACCGGTCACCGGATCAAGTTCGCTTGAAGGGAGCGCCGGTCAGAAATCAATTAAATGTATTTCCACCTAGACGTCAAATTAATGTGAATTTTATATTCGAGTTTCGAAATCGTACCAGCAAGCATGTAAATATGGACCAGAACACAATCGTGTTTAGGTGGCAGAACTTTGGGCATGGCAAGTCTAGCTCAATGTCGAACTGTTACCGGGCAGAGAGGCGGAACCAGGTGCAGGAGATAGTATCAGGAGCGCTTCATTACCTCCGGGCCTGACATGCGGAGTGCCGTGGGAGTATCGCCCCTCCTGTTGACTCTAGCCGGCTGTTGACATTAACTGCTGCTGACATGCCATCCATTCCTGTTGCGTGGCCTCCAATTGGCAGCTCCGTGTGGCGGCTAATGAGTATTTCAGTCGGAGAGTATGCGTAATGTGAGTTCCATACGCTCTGGCCCTTAACCCTCGGCCAAATGCCTGCCTTATTCTGGTCGAAAAGTCGAATTGGCACAGCAAACAAGCCTGGGCAAATATTTAAAACTGGTGCAGCACTACACTGTGTTACTTAGAACAAGCCATCTTACTCGAAAGATTTTTGTCTTCTCCAGCTTGATTTTATATTATTGTGCGCATGTGAGTATCTGTATCCGCACTTTCAAAGCTCCTGTTCGGCTTAGTTCGGCTTGGCTCTTAGTTATTTATGCAAAATATCCTCAAGCATAAAAGCAGTGGCAAATAAAAAACAAGCCTTATTTAAATAACGGATTACAAGTCAACAAGCACAATATGAGCTGAACCGAGGCTTGTGCTGATGCTGATGCTGCCGCAGCAAAAATGAAGACTGAAAAAGGAAATTGGAACATGCCCCGTTGGACGTCATGTAAGTTCGCCATTTAGTTATGATTCTTGGCCGAGGGTTCCCCGATTCACTGGTTTAGGGCAGACTGGCTGGCAGCCTGCTTCAGCTCTTGCTCCCGCTCTGCTCTGCTGCTCCTCTTGCGATTGTTAAACAGTCGGACGAACACCGTGTTCTGGGGAGATATGAATCTTGTTTTTGGCAAACATTTTACACAAATTATTATGAAAGAAAATTGGGTAACCCAATGTGATTCAATTTCTAGGAGCACAACTTAAAGGCACTGCGCCAATTGAACAGCCAGCACAATGACTGTAGACTGTAGCCAGAGAATATTATTTTCGATGCGTACTTTAATTCCAAATCGCCATGGAGTTCTTTCTACAAGCTTTCTTCTTACTCTCAAATCATTTGTATTCATTAGGCCCCGTTCATTGGCCCGTTCATTCGATGATGTCATTGTTAGTAAGTCAGCCTCGCACGTACATTCGCCCAGTTGTCCTCCTTCGCAAAACTCAGATGCTCCTTCGACAGGGTCGTTTGGCATTTGCATAGACCCCCGCTCAAAATTGAACGTGCGCCGTTTAATATTTTATTAAAGTATTATTGGATGCTTGCATCGCAATCAGAACGGAAAGAACTTTTAATTTCCATTTATTTTTGTGACTGGCAAGGCGGCTTATCTGCTTCCCATTGTGTGCAGCCCGCATTGTGCAACATTTTGCAGATAAATATTGGATGGCATGTTTAGTATATTCAGTTTGATTGCGACTTGCAAGCCGAATTTGCGGCAGAGCCCATTGTGTGTCAAATGCAAAGCCTTAAATTGCGAATTGGTGAAGCATGCCCGAGATCCTTAGTCAATTAAAAAGCCGCTTAGGCGATCAGATGCTACGTATTAAGTGTGGCTATATAAAATGAGGTTGGGTATCGTATTCAATATACATTTAATTATATTCTATTATGAGGTCTTAATAAAATAAAGATAATATAACATAAGCATTTCGGGCCAAAAATTTTGATTGATGACCACCCATCCAAGTTTCAGTTCGATCGGTTCCGAAGTCTTTCTAAATTATTGAAGCTATCGGCTAATTATGGAAAGAGCTTGTGTGCCATGTCGTGTTGTCAGTGATTTGGCCTTATGTGTCTCGGATGGGGACTGGGACGAGCTATGGGCATTCAATTACTTCGAAATGAATTATTAATAACTGTGTAAGCTGGCCTGCTAATGAGATGTTATTTGCCTCTCTTTTCGGGTCTACGATAATTTGGCTGTCGATGACCAGGGCAACTCATCTTGACACTTACATTTGCTAAGGCCGGAGCTTGCTCAAGCAATGGAAAATACCATTTGTTTAAATGCGCAAATATTTCTAACGTTTTTATTAGTCGAGCAGCAAGTAATTGCCCACAATTAGGCCTCTAATAGCACGACCACCCAGAGCCACTAGTGCTGCCTGGTACTGCCCCGGGTCCTAAGCACACACCCGAATGGTTCACGTCCTGGCCACCATATACTTTAGCCCTAAGCAAAGAGAGTGAATCAGGATCCTATTTTGGGCACCTTGGGGATTAGGATGTGTCCGACCACTGGCTGGCTGCTCGTTAACTAAGAATTACCCTGTGTCCTCCGTGTCCTTAGAATCACTGGATGTAGTATGTGTATCCTCACTTGATTTTGTTTTGGCCCTGCCACTGACACCAAAATACTATCGCTCTGCGACGGGAAACAACCTAATGAAAATTCGTAGTCCGGATTCGTTTGAGTAACTTCCGAATCTATTCGTTGGCTCAATTTTTTCAACATGTCCTTGTGCCTGTTTGTTTCGTTTGTTTTCCGCTCATCCAATTGTTGTACTGGACGTCAGAACCATTTCCATAAATAGATTTTGCGGAATTATACCGAATGTCGTGGAAACAATTGCCTACAAAGTCGGATTCTTCCACGCTTCATGCATGAAATGACAATATTTGTGGAAGAAATGAGGAATAGTAAAAAAATTTACATTTTTATATATATTATATATATAAATTTGATACACTTTTTTGTCTTAAAATGGGTTCTGTGACACAAAACTCATTGGCGCATTCACTACAGAAGCTTGAATTTTGAATAATAAATCTGGCCTACCTAACCTGCTTCCGGCTCTCTTGGTCCATTGGGCTCTTTTCGTATTTTCTAAGTGTGGAAACAAATAAAGCATGTAAGCATGACAGTAAAAAGAACTATGAAGTTTAATGAGAACGGCAGGAAGTTATGTTGAAAAATGTTCTCCAGTACTACGATATCAGGTCTCCGATGGTACAGATGAGCCAAATGAGTTGTGACTTTTGCTTGAAATTTCACAAAGGCAGCTGCGTAGTCGTTTTAGCGATCCTTAGTAATATTTCGGAAATAATAGGAAGCGAGGCTTGATGGAGTGGGTGAAAGAGGAAAGGGCAAGTACTTCGGGCCATTCACTGTCATGTGATAAGGCCTGAGATGCGGCGGGTACATACGTGCGAAGTTCTGCTGAGCCTCTATCAAATGTGTGCGTTGTGTCGAAACACTTTCGTAGCTCTCCTTTTCGCTTGCCGCTTGCCACTTGCCGCATGCCCCATGTAATGCGAGCTCATTACCATAAAAGCACTGCCATGTACACACACATAAGTGAGAGTTTATGCAAAAACAGACCGTGCCTCGTGTCAGTGTGTGTCTGCGAGCCGTCAATGGGAAAGCAACTTATAGATGTCTTCAATTTCAGTAATAGCACTTCGGGGCCTGAGGGAGTCCGTCGGTCCCGAAAGCGACTCCTTTGGCCAAAAGTTTTAACTGGTGGCTGGTGTGGATTTTAAAGTGAATTGCCAGCCTGCCACTCTGCCAGTCAGAGTATCGATCATATCGGCGCAGTCCGAGAAAGACCACCCCTGAATGGCTTGAGAAAAATTGCATATGGCTTTCCGTAGGGGCCGTTCCCATTAAGACATCAACGCACAAGAATGTTAGAGTCAATACATGTTGAGTGCCTGCAGGCTCCGGGCCGAGGTAGGTTAAGGGCGGGAGGGCTAAGGAATTTTCCTATGCAGAATCTAGTGCTACTCAGGGCACCCAGAAAAGTATCCCAGCTCCAGTTCAGGATGCCCGAGCACAACTTTGTGGATAAAAATGGTAGGACGAAATTTATTATTGAAGGTTTTTGGTCTGTAAAGTTCCATTTAACCCTTGGGTTTCAAATTTATGGATGTATGTACGAGTTACTTATTGAAAGAAATGAAAATGAAGTTCCCTTTAATAGTAACGCATCTAAACATACGGGTGACTGCATCTGTACATATATCGGCAACTTAAAATTTCGTCCGGAACGAAAGATCCAGCTCTGAATGAATTTTTGTTTATCCTTAAAGACTGAAAAGGAACTTTTCATTGATACCTTTAAGTACCAGGGAGCGTTGAAACAAAACTGAGTTGGAAGTATCCGAGGCTCTTGGCGTAAATATGAATGATGCTACAAAGCCCACAAGCAGACCAGAGAGAATTGTGTTTGGGTTGGTCAAACAAGGGTGCCGCCTAAGAAAAAAGTAAATTGAATTTGAATGTGGGGTAATCTTAAGTATGCAGCTTGGCCCCCTGTGCAGGCATGCAGAATGTCCTGGTTCTAGATCTGGTCTGGGGACTCCCGGTCGGTCGCTTTATTTACTGCTCGAATCGCAGCCATCATTTTTATCTCCACAGTAAGCGGCTCGTTTCTCCTGCCACTCCGCCCATATTTGCTGACCTAACAGCCTTCGCATGTGGTTTTCTTATGCCATTATCCTTTTATGCTGCGCTTTATTGGAAACTACTATCGAAACTTTGCGTTATGAGCTGTAACACGATTTGGAGCCGGGAGTGCTGTGGATGAGTTCTGATAGGTGTATTTCCTTTGGCCACTACGAAACGACTATATTTTATTACATATTTTTACTCCACTCGTTAGATTAATATCTTTTTTTTTATCAAAGTTTGGGAATTGGCGAGGCGCAGGCATATAGCAAACAAAAAAAAATGCAAATATTTTATATTATTTTTAAATATTGCGTAAATTATGATGGCCCAATTTTCATGTATCGACATAGAGTGTGTAGATGGAGAGTCTATGATTTTCTTTTTTCTCATCGGTACATTAGAAACATGTTTGTATTGAACGCTTTTTAAACACAGAATATTGAGATATTTTTTTCAACTTATGTCCTTAGAAAATCGTTAAGCCTTGGTTTCATAGACACCATTATTTCAGAATTCTTAGATTTTCTTACAGGCTTACTTACTTGCTTTGAAAAAGAAAATAGAGTTGCCTATGGTCTTAATAAGTGATAAGTGATTAGAGAAGTGATGCATTAAAATTAAATTTTAAATTATCTTAAACACAACCATGAGGACTTTTCAGGATATTTGGACCTTTAGGGCCAAAAAACCATTCCAGTTTCTGTTGGCGAACAATTCCATGTAAATCCTCGCCCAGCCCTGGGATCATATTTTGTGGCTTGGAGAGCGGAAATTAATTTCGTGCTTTATTGCAACTAATTCGATTATGAGTCGCACTCGCAGCGCCCCCTTGTAGCCACCGTTGAGCTCCGCTCACAAGCCCCCCACTGGGCTAACATCGGCACATACAGGCTCACACGTACAAATGCGTCGGTATTTGCTGACATTGTTGATTTGCATGAATGTTTATGCATAATTTATGACGCGGGAATTGCTGCCATTGTTTGTTAGCATGCGCCGCACCCGCCGATTATTTGTTTTTAAATATTGCGCACTAATTTAATTTATTGCTGCATTATGTTTTTTCGCTCCATGAGCCTGGATGCCTGAATTCAGTACCTGACAAGTCCTTTTTCTTGTCCTTGATGCTCCATGCAGATTTGAACCATCATTTGAAATAAAATGACACGACGGAAACTTGTTTTAAAGAGAAATGGCATCTATTACCCTTGTTTAGTAAAAATAAAAAAAAAATTTTTAAAAAACTTTGGGTGTAGCTTTGGAAAAATAGCTTCGCATAGTAGAATACAACATGAATATTAAACTATACATGATGTATAATGTATGATGAGGCACCAGTAACTGAAAACCTCATAGAAATGCTCCAAACAACATTGTAATCATTTGGAAAAGAGTTTTGCAATAGATCTTATCACGATCTTCATCGATTTTGCATCACGGCTCAATAGGAGGCGCCTCTTGGAGTGACAGTCGCCCATCCATTTATTCAGCAAATACACAAAGTGCCGAATATTCACCGTTTGCCCTGAACTGGAAGTGAGGAGGAGAGTTTGCAGTGCATGTCGGAGCTGCTCATTTAATGGTCTGGATCCGGGGGCGGTGTGGCATTTGCACGCTTCATTTGCCTTAAAGACCGAAAATAACCGCTGGCACTGTGTCCTTGCCTCCGACTAATCGAGTATACGCCCTGTGTGTGTGCTTTTATTTATAGAAACCCGAAATCAGTAGCGGCAATCGAATTTGTCTGCTGGATGGTCAGATCCAAGCAAAATTTAAAAATGGTGAAAGGTAAGTTGGGTTACCGTGGCTGGTGCGGTTCGACTGTTTGCTAGCTGTGTTCCACTTTTTTTTTATGTAAAACCCGGAGTGGTGAAAGTTTTGGCGGCAAAGTTGCTGCTAATTTGTCTGTGGCCCAGAGTTAGTTGCCGCACCTGCAGTTGGATTTAATTCCGAGTGTAAATGTTTGAGGGAGTTGAGATTAAAAAGTAAATAAGCAGGTTATCCCAATTAATATGAGCTGTGAAAAATGCAATGCCGTTGGCGTCTTTTATTGATTTTTAATTAGCATAAACACACAATAATTGATGCAATGTGCAAAAATCATCAGAGAAGGCGACATAATTATGTGGGGCTATCAGTTTCATCGGGCCGCCCGCGATGACAGAGCCCCACACAGACCGCCACACACCGGGTCCTTAAAGCATTAAAAATTTATTAAATTTTCCGTCAGTTGCTCATTTCAAATTGCTTTACGTGCCGTGGAAAGCAATAGCTCTCAGCAAATTAAATTGACTGCGCGGATGTGGGAAGGCTGACAGCGATTGAAGTGGCCTGGAGTGCAGGAGAGTGGGGTGAACAGGAGTGACGCGCTCTTTTAGATTATTATCGGATGAAAATTCCGTAAATTTAATTAATATTTCAAATATTTGCCACATTTGCTAATGGTAGTGACATTCGCATTTTGGTTTGCCACAGTCATCTCGGTGCGATAACCCCTGTCAAGCTCAAAGGATATCTGTGCAGGTAACTGATTTATCACTTGTCGGGAACGTCGAGGACAATGGGAGAACGCAACTCAAATAATTAAGAAAACAGAATTCCACCAGCCGGCAAACAACGGCCCCTTCACCTCGACCTCCAGCTTCATCTCTAATCGCACACACAAAAGGTCCTGCAAAATGAAAAGATTTTCCATATTTTCCTGCTCCTGCATTATTCTGCGTCAGTCATGTACGAAATGTATGTGGGGCCGAGCAGAGAAGCCCGGAAAAGCCAACAGAAGAGCGAGGGGAAGGCAGAGCAGCTTGCCAGGAGAAAATCCAAAGATTAAATTAAATTGTACATGTCCCTGTTTAAAACTAAGCAGTCTAAGTCGGAGCCCTGGTCTGGCAGCTGCTTGGCTCGTATGTCATATGGATGGTGGATATGGATGTAGAAGTGGAAGTGGATGCGGGATGAGAGATGTGGATATGTGTGGCAATGTCCCCAGAACTTGGCTAGGAGGAACGCTTGTGGGCCAACCGGTTGTGCCGCAATAAATCACAACATTTTCAGATGCTTACACAAATGCTTTTTTGATCCTTCATTTTCTGATCAAATACGTGACGTTAAATATGGCCGGATGAGGCTTAGGGGATGTCGGGTAACAAATCGCAGCCATGTTGAAAATTGAATGGAAACGCGACTGGCCGACTATTCGGCATTGGCCTTTTGACATTTAACCGAAATCCCAGCCTCAAATCAAACGTAGCCGGGGAATTGGTCCATCACAGTTCTGAGTTCTTCAGCTAAACTGCTCGACTCAATAGGTATCCTTGCGATTTGTATTGAATTGCATTAGTAGCAGTCATCCCGTAAGCAGGAACAGCAGCAGCTGGCATTGTAAACCCACTTTTATGACTGTCTGAAAATGATAGTCGCCTGGCCAATGCCACACCCCAGCTGTAGTCATTGCCTACAATGTTGCTGGGGGCTCTGGCTCTCGCTCTGGAAGTGGGTCTGGCACAGGGTCTGGGTCTGGGCCTGGGTATGTTTTATATGCTTGCTTACTTTTCAATTTACTACGCAACATTAAAACCTGCTTTACAGACACAAGCACGCCGGCCAAGATACGACTGTTGCCCGAGTCGCATGTGCTTCCTAAGTCGATGATTGGCGGAGATGAGGGGAATGGGGTGCCTATTGGGGAGCCAAAGGGTGGAATCACATTGTATTACTTACCATTTGATAAAATGTCAATTGTGACGCCAACCTACTGAAAACTACAATTTAAGCAAGAAATGGCCATAGGATGCGTTGCCAGCTTCTGATGTATTGAATTACTTTCGAATGCAATTGATGGTATCAATGGGTCGGGGGCCAAAGTTAAGCTTGGATTGGAATTTAATTTTCGGAATAGCATTCATTTGCATACAAAAGTAATAAATATGAGTAAAGATAAGGCCAGGCATGTAATAAATCTCCTCATCGAACAAGAAACTTGATATTTAAAAAGGCTAACGTATTTTTTGAAACTAATATTGGTCCAACCTACACGAGTATCTTTAAGTATAGTGTCTTTAAGACTATCTTCAATATTTAATTCGACTTTTGGGGTAAATGTTTGAAAGGAGTGGAGCCCACCTGACAACTGAGAATGTGTACGCTGTGTCGGAATATTTCCTGATACAAGTGTCCCTTTCGGCCGGTCAATATTGTCCCTGATCGCATTTCATTGTTAAACAAACACATTGTAAAAACCCACATGGTACCTGATATGCAACAAGCCGAAAATATTTCATTAAGCTGACAAGTTGCCGCATAAAATGGTTGGCCAAGCTAAGCCCACAGCTGCCAAATACAGCCGCTACGAAATTCCCTATTCCCACGAAACCCCTGCCATAGCTTTGGCACCCCAAAAATGAGAATACACACACAATTATAATTATTATGAAATTTGTGAAATGCCTGCCAAGCCGAAAACAACATCCGGCAACGCGCCAAGGACCCTTGTCTCCCTGCTGGTGGGTTTTCTCATTGGGAACCCTTCGAAGTTGCCAAATTTTCACTTTGCCTCGTAAAACACAACCGCGAGATTCTCGTGGAGGCCGAGCTACAATGTAAAAGTTTCAAAAAAGAAAGTCGGAGGAGCAGAAAAGTCATCCGGAAAAACAATTAAATAAAATTTCGATTTGTAGGAATTTGACTTAATTAGCCTACTGGGGGAGTCACCAAATGGTGATTAATAAGTTTGCTCTTAATTACGTGCCCAAGTGACAAAATTCCTGCCCGGTCAAAGCCAATCAATGAGAAAGAATCACAAGTTAAGGGGGGCGGAAAGATTAAAAATGCCCCACAAGCCAACTGTCGTTTCCGCAGCCTTTTTTTCAGTCGGGGAAAATTTGAATGAATTGGGTTTAGCGGGTGGCAGTTACCATTAGTGATTACCCCTCCTCGTATGCCAGGACCGTGGCATCGCAGTAATTTGTCTGTTCAAACTTTTTCGTGGTAACGTCGCTTCGCATTCGCGTTCGCATTTGCCTTTTTATTTGCATGTCATTTATTTTCTTAATGTTCGTAAATAAACAACCGCAATAGGGGGAGGGGCCAGCGGCTGGCATGGCTGGCTGGGACAAGAAGCCAGTTCCAGTTTCTTACGACCAACATTTAAGCGGCGACAAGTCAAAAGCTCCGCGCGAACAACTTCATCAATTTCAATTTCCACTTTACTCGGGGGGTGCCTTCGGCACCCAATAAGCAGGCGCGGTGCTTCCTGAAATGGGTCCTCGAAATATGGCCACAATTTATAAGTGATTCATCATTGTTTATTGGCTCCATCGATCCGCAAACAGCCAGTAACCGAACCGTGGCCAGGAATTATGGCCAACAATTTCGGCAGGCCATTGCCCAACGGTGTCAGCCGCGCCTCGGGGTCTTCATTACCAAACGTTTATCGAGCAGACTGCTCTTTGTTGGCGCCCGCCGGTCTATCTTTTTTCGAAATCACTGGAGAGTGATTTCGGCAGGTGCCTGTCGAACCGGCCTGATGTGAGACAGGGCACGGCATTGAACGTTTTTACTGGAATAGATAATCCCCATCCTTAAAAGATTCGAGACTCAAGAGCTTAGATTCCTACTGCCTTAATAATATAATATATGCCTTAATAAAAAAAAGTCTGCCTTCAAAATACATTTAATTTTACCCATGAAGTCCTATAGTTAAAGGCTTATTCATACACTGGCTTATTCATACATATTCATATACAATTGTGGCTTATAACTGGTGCTATAAATATGGCCGTTCATCGGAAAACATGAGTTTATAAGTGGAATTAAAAAATACCTTAGTAAACGCATCATAAAAACATATACATACTCCCACTTCTGGCACGAAGAAAATCTAATCTACAAGAACCAGCATGACAAGTTGCAAGACTCGCAGAGTTCAACAGTAATCCGCGGATCGGAATTCTAATCGAAACTAAAAGAGATATGTGTATATATATTGTAATCGCTAGAAGGACCAAAATCGCAATCGCTGGTGGAACGACAGTATTTAGACGCCACCTTGGGCTTGGCAAAGTTTGGAGCAGTGCAGAGCCAGCCGAAAATGCAAACTTGTGTTTATTAAGTCCCGAGTGCGTGTGCGAGCGAGTGTGTGCCAAATAAATTCCCCTGCACAATATAAAGTGCAAATTGTTTTGGCGCAATTTTCTGGTTGCCTGGGGCTGGCTCTGGGTCCTTTAAGTATTCTATGCCCTGCACAGCTGCAGCTTAGGACCCAAGAAATGTTAACAGTTCCTGGCGAGGGGCTGTTCTATTAAAATTTTCATTTAATTGAAAGCAATTAGTGTGGAAGGAGGAGCGTGGGGTGCTGCGATGGAATGGGGCCTTCTGCGAGGATGCCGCCGCTTCCCCTTGTTGATGTTTTGATTATTGTCAAAACGTTGGGAAACAGCTGCAATTTTCGGCACATAAACGGGCTCAACTGCGTAGCTTGTGGCTGTCCTGGCCGCAGCGCCATTCCATTTCCACCAGGCTCAAGTTGTGCGGACGATAATTTCCACGGCCACGTCCAGAACAGCAAGATTCCAGATAGCAGGCTCACGTTCAGAACAGGGCGGGCCGCTTAAAATTAATTTTCTTTCCGCCTGCAGCGCAAAATAAATCCGTACCTGGACTCGAAGGCTCCAGCTGCGTTAAGCTCGGGCGCTTTTTTTGCTTTTGTTGCGCCCAATTGCGGACATTTTCCCAATCGCGCTAAGCATTTTCGCCTACGGAGCCCGCAGATCTCCCCACTAGAAATTGATAGCGGCTGAGCACATCGCAATAACTTTTGATAGCCGACATTTTGTGGGGGGACGTCACGAGGAAAAAGGAAAACCTCGACCAAAAACCAGAAACCGACAGTCGAGAGTCAATGGGAACAGAATTGATACTGAAGCGTTGACAGCTGCGCTGCTTATTAAGCAGTTTTGCTGGCCTGCCCAGCCCCGGAGGCACTCCGCACTGAATTCGAGCAGGATGGCACTGGTTGGTACCAGGACAAACTGCAAACCACCAGCCGACTGACTAGTCATTAGTGGATTGGATTTGGTCGGATTGTGCCGAGCAGGTGCCGCGGAATGTCGAGGAAAACAAAAAATTGAACAATAAAGTATTATTTATGGGTTTCGTTTTCGATGACATTTTTTATTCTCCACGCAGAGCACTCTGTGGTCATAAAAAATTTAAATGGACTTGAATTAAATGCAGTCATTTCTGGATTTGTGGATTTCTGGCGAGCGTGTGTCGTCCAGCTACCGCTCACACAAAATCAGATTTTAATTCTTAATGTAGCCATCGATACGAACAAACATGGTCGTGACTGTCGCTTTGGGTTCGGGCTCGGAAGTGTCTGACCAACGGGCTTCTTCTTCAGTTGTTTTGTCTGCCCAATTTGACAGCTGAAATATGGGGAATATGCCCCAGGAGGCTCTGCAGAGGGAGCTGCGAGCGCACTTGAAATTTCGTAGAAATATTGCGGGACCCAAATTAAATTCCAGTGCCCGTCCAGCTCCACCTTCTGTGGGTCGGATGCAAAGCATACAATTTCAATAAAAATAGCCTTGGGTATAAATAAAAGTCAGTCACGCCCAGAAGCCCCCTGAATACGTGTTTGTTGTGATTTAAAATTTTACGGTCGTGCTTTTCAGCTGGGCTGGAAGTTATTTGCGGCATTGAATGTGTGACATCGGACTGGGCCGTAGTAATTCACCTCACTGGACGTGGTGGTCCTGGGGCTGCCGAGAACAAGGAAGAAGACAGTGTGTTTAATGATTGGCTAGAAAATTTGGAAGCTATGATGTCAAGAAAATTCCCTTGATCAACTTTAAGGTCGGGAAGCTCCAGGATTATGGTTCGCGAGCCATTGCGTAAACACACTATTATATCGCGATTTCCGAAGACGAGATCTGCCCGCGCATCGTTGTTTATTCCATTTCGACGCTTCAAAGCAGTGTCAAAATTAAAATTTTCTTCATTTTTGCCAACAATAACCAATACCAAGTAATCTCGAACTTATTAGTAATTTCTTTAGGCTTGTGATCTTAAAAATTGCGATGAAGTAAAGTATATATCTGCATAAATACGTTTTTTTTTATGTTAAGGTATGATAGAAATGATTAAATTTTGGGTTATCAGGACAAATGCTTCGAAGTTATTCACTCTTTCTTTGAACAATTCTTTTAATCATCACAAAATAAAAGGCAAAAGTGGCTTTTTATAATGAAACTTAAAATATGGGAATCTTTTTAATATTTTGTTTTAAAGAATATGTAGAACCTTATGCCTTGTTCGTGGACTCACTTCGCTTTCGTCACTGGTGTGGCCACTTCATTTACTAGCCGCAGTGCTACTGAAAAATATGAGGCTGAGGAACCTTAAACTGTTATGGAATTAGCCGGCTCTGCCCGCAAAGCAGTTAGTGGGTTAAAGTACACCAAGACATCCCGTAAATTAAGCGACAAATGTGCCAGGCTCGAGGCCGGAGGCCCGGCTTACCTCCTTTATTTCACATTAAGGCTTGGGAGTGGCAACGGCATAAATTATGACGCCATGCGGCGCGGCAACCTATGCGACGCGACACTAAACCGACTGATGAAACAGCGCCCACATCCTAGGCGAAGACGCTCAGCCACATCCTTCAGAACGGATTTTCCCCCACGGAAAATGTAGCTCCTCTTCAATTTCCCACACATGTCAATAAGATACCTTGGAGGAGAGTCTTGAAAATACAATTAAGTACACATAAATATGTGTTTCTGGCTTCATAAAAAGAAAGCCCTTCCAATAAACAAGTTTCTCTCTGTGTAGCAGATAAATAAATAAATTTATTCATGTCTTTCGTATTTGGTACTCCTGGCAAAGAACCTGCGTAAATTGTCATATTTGACTGCCGCTCGGGTTGTTGCAATAAAAACGCCAACCACAGGAAGGAAGCAAGATACGCAGAAGGCCGACAATATTCGCCATGAAGTGTTCACAAGGAAAGGCGCATACACATGCCCGTTCACAAACTGTGTTTCCAAAGTTTGGACTAATGTGGCTTTTTGTACGTATACGCATACATATTTCCGATAAATTAAATGTGGAACTTGGCATGGGGGAAGACATATATCATTACTCCACTCGCAAGAACCAAGAAAAAGATCGGTTGAATGCAAAAAATGTTGGAGCAAGTTTGATTTTCTTTACATTTTCTTCTTATTCATCGCATAATTTTTGCTTTCGCCCAACTTGCTGGAGCCATAAAATCGCATTAGACGACTCTTTCTCACCAACGCGTTTTGAAGATTCTCGAATCTACAAAGTGGCTCGAAGGACCGACAAATGCGAGCAACTGCAGTTGCTGCAACAATGAGGCCAAAGCGAAAGTTCAAAATGTTGACAAACAAAAAAATCCCAATTCCATTCGCACTAAGGGTACGAGCCCGGCCAAAAGTACAGTGCGCATCGGGGTGTGGACGGGTGGGGGCTTGGTTGTGTGCAGTGTAAATGTTGGCATTTTCGTTCAAGTGAACTGGCGAATGTGTGCATGTGTTCATGTGTGTCAATGCCGTAGCCGTCAAGTGAGCGTGAAACAAATGCATGCTATAAAATCTCAACAAAGCGCAATGCCAAAGGGCGCCTCTGGATCGTCGACGGGTAGGGGCTGGAGCTGCTTATTTATATTTACAGCATAAGCGGAGCAGCGAGTGCCAATGCCAAAGACACCACCCCACGCTCACCCACCCATGCAGGGCAGCGTTGTGTCGTTAAACTGTACAAACAATTCCGCGGAGCACGCCGGAGAGCCTTTCCGCGCAGGCAGTAAAAGTGTAAATGGGAAATTAGTAAGTGCACATTGTGAAGGAAACTAAATGGATGCTTCGATTCGGATACAGTACTGAAATAAGTTTTTATTCTATGCATTTAAATGCTTCTCGTGATAGTCTTTTTCAGAAACGCAGACAAACTCAGAAAAGGGGTTACACAGGCTTTCAGTCGAACTGTGTTTTTCTTTCGAATTTCTAGATATAATACTACCAACCTGTATTGTTGTTAGAAACCTTGTAGTGCATGATTTTGGAGATTCCTTAATAATACCTTGCTCAGATAGAAAGTTTCAGCTGCTTCATTGTTTTCGATTTCGCGATCATTTCAATAACCTCAGAATGCTTTGCGTAGCTGCCTACACGCTTATCTTCCCTTTGTTGAATTCAGAACTCGGCACCGCGCCAAACTAATCAAGACAAGCAGAGTCCTAGTTGAAAGCCATCCTGGAAGCAATGGAAGCAGATACGCCATCCCATATTCCGGCAAAAGTTTCCGTAGAAACAACGTTGTTATGCTGTTTCTAATATCGTGGTACCTGGTACCCGATACCCTAGCATCCACAGCCACGTCCACATCAACATCAACATCAGCGAAAAGGACAACAACATCCCCGGCAGGAGCCGTGTAATCACTTGTCGGAGGCAAAGCTCTAGCCATTGCAGCCCCAGCCCACTTCATGGTTTGCTTATTTGTAAACATTCAGCTGTTTTTGCCATTACCATGTGCTGCTCACATACAACAAATGCTGGTCGCGTCCTTTGTCTACTTGGGGAGGCCCGACTGACGGACCTTTTTCGAAAATATTTTGAGTCGCAGGATGCGCAATTTATCGAGCAGATAAAATCACCCGCCCTAGCCCGGCTCCTGGCATGTTGTCGCTCAAAATGCGAAATTTATATGAAAACTTATTCGCCTGCCACCCACTTGTGCAGGATTGGTGGTTGCGGTGGTTTCTTTAAGATCAAAGAACTGAAATAAATTAACATGAAATGTTGGAAGCGATAAAACACAGCCGATAAGAGGGTCACCGTCGGCCACTTTGGAGCAACTTTCATGGTTCCTTTGGGTAACTGCTGCTCTATACTCCCGACGCCAGAGCCCCGATTCGGCATGGCGATTTGCGTGGCATGTTATAATATGGAGCTGCAGGAAAATAGTCCAACGCCCGACGCTCACCCTACGTAGAAGTTTACCCCATCGCCCGTGCAATTGAATTATTGCATGCCACCGCTAATTCCGCATGTTTGCGCGTCCTGCAATTAGCCCAGCGCTCATTAATTGAAGTGCCTGCGACTGTCACGGGCAGTCCTGACAAAACAGCGCCATTCAAAACTGACCCACAACCTGTGCTGTATGCGATTCCGTGCAGAGCCGCTGCCTGCATTATTCATTGTGTTTATGGGGCCAAAGTGAATGTTTATCAAAGTGCTTGCAGAAACCAAAAGCCATGGCAGGCATGCGGTGGAGAAATCCGAATTAATGCGTACAAAGGCTGTTTAGTTCTGAGTCGAAGCTCTGCATGTTCCGTCTCAGCAGGTATAACCACTCGGTACTTCCAGCTGCCTGATATACCATGATATTATTGACATGATTGAAATTGATTTCACTATGGGCGGCGTATGG
This sequence comes from Drosophila ananassae, assembly GCF_017639315.1. Classification (NCBI taxonomy): domain Eukaryota; kingdom Metazoa; phylum Arthropoda; class Insecta; order Diptera; family Drosophilidae; genus Drosophila; species Drosophila ananassae. The sequence continues at coordinate 19,265,449 of NC_057929.1, read as the reverse complement.
CTGAATATACATATACCTCCTAATTTTCTAAGCTTTTGGTGAGGGAATACAAAAAGCAAATCATAATTTTCGATAAAAACAATGCGGAAATTGATTACCGCGACTGCTGGGTAGATACTAGAGGCAAAAGCATCGAAAAGGATATTTTCTCACCCTTGCCTGGAAACTGGCCACTCGATAGCATTACAATTTAGGTCAGGACCAAGAGCTGCGCATAATAAGCGTAAATATTTGCACATAATCATCCTTTGCCTTTGTTCGGCATACTCGTACTTGTGCATAATTTTGGGAGCCTTTCTGCAGCAGACACGAAAATGTTTAAATATTTATGAAATTATGATAAAGTTTCAACAAGTCATAAATCTGTGTTGATGTTTGACTTTTTATGCAAAATTTATTTCATTTGCATAAAAATGGCTGACAAAATATTTTCCCAGCCGACACACCCAAGAGGGTCGGGGTTCGGGTTGGTGTCGGGAACGGTGGTGTCCGTATAGCCGGGCAGTCGGCAGCCAGGTAAAAGAGCAGGAAGTGCCAGCTGAACAAAGATACACGAAATTCAAACAATAAACACTAACAAATACCCACAGCCCGCAGCACACACTTTTACACTTTTGGACACGCCCTGGTCCTGCCTGGTCCAGTCGCTGCGCCCCGCCACGGCCCCTTTAAGGCTGTCATAAACGTGAAGATTTTTCCAAAACTTTTCCCCATAATCAATCACGCTTCATTTATTGACACGCACAAAGGACGCGCCATTTGGCAGGCGGGCCTTGGCCGGCTTCGGGCTGCTCGTGCTGGCCTAAACTTTTGCATTTGCCAATTTTGCGAGGAGCTCGGGGCTCCTGATCATTGGCAGGAGAATGACCTACCTGAGCTGATTTATGTAGGCAAAGGCGGGGACTAAACAGGCGACATCAACACTCATCCGTCATGTGGGCCGCGGCTGCGATTGATAAATATTGACGAACCGAGACCCACCTTATGCGTATCAATTTGAACGGTGAAAGCCCAAAATTGTAGAACCGCTATTGGGGGACTAATTAGGGTAGTTGTGGAAAAAGTTTCTTGTCTTTTAGCTCTCTGCGCCGGGATTGATTGATGCAGTACTTCATTGCGATTAATTAGAAGAGGGCACTTTAAAAAATTAAAAAAATGGCTAAATTTTGTTTCTTGAAATCGAGGTTAAAATTGTTACCAAAAATGTATTAGTGAAATATAATCAGAGCCTTTAAATAATTTTGTAATATTAATTTTGAACAGTACACTTTTCGGGTTGAACCCAATTGTATCTATTTTAATTTTAAATATTGACTTTCTTAATTTTTTTAGCCTTAGTCTGATAATGGTGTATCGAAAAATAGAATAGTTGAAGGTGTCTCGATTGAAAATTGTATTCTAGATAAAGATCGTACAAGGGACTTATATAAAATTACACAGATTTGTTTATTTAAAGAGATCAATAATTGTTATGGATGGGTATGATAAATATTCCATGGTTTAAGGATTTTAAGAATTTTATGCTGGACTTGTTGGTTGGCCGAAAGGCAGTTGTGTATTAGGTTTGAGTGTCCTAATCTTCTTATGAATTTGATTTGACCAAGACATCGTTTGACACCATTTATTTGGGGTGGTGGTGTCGTTTTATAGCTTAAAATGAAATTAAAAAAACTCAATTCAATGTATTATAACGCCTAAGAGTGTAGAAAAATTACAATACGCTCAAAATTCTTTATTATTTATTTCCTTAATCATGCCAGTATACTCATGGTATACTCATGGTATTCTCAATCCAAGTAAAAAAATGATTTTATACTCCAGTGATTTTATTATGTACTGGACACTTGAATAATGTGTTCGCAATAATGGCAAGTCGGCAGATTTCCAACCACAGTAGGAGAGCGTGCCAAAGGTCTGGAAGAACGCGGTACGATGAAAGTGAAATTAAAAAGCCACATTTAATAACAGCGATGTCGCATTGCCAACTGTCACTTGGTGACAAAAGCAAAGGCTGCAAGCCGCAGGCAGATGCGGTTGCAAGCGCAGATGCAGCGATACAAATTCGCGATTAATGACTCTTCTGGAGAGCACACAAACAGGCGCAGGTGTGGGCCATGGAATCAGAACCACACCTACTGGGAGCGGAACCCTAAACCTGCACCGGAATTCCAATTATGAGAGTCTTTTAGTTTTGCAGCCGCATAATAATGTGCTGTGAGCCGCATGGAGGCCGTGACCGCGACCACTTCAATACCGTGCGTCAACCGTCAGACGGAGGCGAATGTCGGATATTTTTTTTAAGCGGATTACGCAATGAGTGAAGTTAGATTCGCCGGGCATCTCGCATGACAACTGACATCTCAACGCTGGCCCGCAGACCGGGAATTCGATTAATTTTTGATGAATCAATGTCAACTACTGCTGCAAATCTATAAACTGCCAGCAGGCTGCACCTCGCCGGAGCCACGCCCTTTTGAGTCCGCTACCAAGGATGATTCGATGTGTGGGTCCTTGAGCCCTTGGGTCCGGCGGATGGTAATGGGAAAATCGTGGAGAAGGAAGGTGAGGGGAAGGGGACGTTTATCCTTTTGCCGGGGACACGTAATTTCGCACACGCACTCGGATATCAGTAACAGGCTGGGCGGTAAGAGGGCGGGCGAAGCGAAGCGGAAACATGGCATAACACGGTCGGAGCCTGACACCCAAACAACGTGTCTTCTGCGAGTCTTTCGGTTCTGCTCCCACTGCGTCCGGGGAGCTGAAATTGGCATATCAACTCATATTTTCTTTCGCATCAAATGAAATTGTTATGCAGCCCCGGGAAAGCGGCGAAAAGTATGTTCGATATTTTTCAATCAAATTTCCGTAAATGTCACGTATACTCAACGCTGTACGACTTATTAATAATGCGGCAAGGCCCCAAGCACCTGCGAAGTGAGTGGAGCACGAGGGACGGAGGCGGAGGAGCGCCAGGGGGCAACTTGAGCAGGGAAAATATCAATGGCAGACACGCATCGGGTATACACACATAGTGGAATACGGTTTGCGCATTAAAGTTCATTCTTCAGTCGTTGCCAGCGTCTGTTGCCACATTTATGCCCATTAACCAACTTTGTGCCAAGAATTTTTGACATCTTTTTGCTGCCTCTGTGGCGGTCTCCTTCTCCGTGCTGGCCCTGAGCTGGTTCAGAGCTCCTGCTAAATTTTTGATGAACCCAAAATTGCCGATGACAGTGAACTGTGTGAATTTCCAGCAAAGGATAAGGTCGTGGCGAGAAGTCAGCGGTGGCGGCGGCAACGGTGGCAGTCGAAAATATTTGGACATATTTTGGAGAGTTGTTTATACACAGGAGCTAAATATTTAACAGCGCCGAGCAATTTTATTAATAAATATTTCATTCGGTCCGATGAATAATATATTCAAACGCAATTTCCACGGCCGGGTAGGTGGCATGCGGACGGGAATGATTTAGGTCTCCTGTCTTCGTCATTGAGGCACAAAATTAAAGTAATTTCTATCGGAATTAGGGAAATTTCTGATAAATTAGTCCTGCTCAGCTTTATTATGCGTGCTGTGAGAAATGAACAAAGCATATCAAGTACCCTCGAAGTCCCGGAGCCTTGTAGCTCGCAGAGCCCCAACGGAAATAAATTCTTGGCTCGCCGGAATGAGCAGTAAAACCAGGTTGTCGACTTTTTTGCTTCCTTGAAGGACTTCGGCACCTTTACATTTATTTATAGTTCGGGGCGTGGCTCGGAGTGCGAGTGGGTCAGTGTGAGGGTGAGTCCTTTGTAGCAGGTCCTTTGTTGCGGCCTCCTATATGTGTATGGCTCGTAAATAACGACGCCGAAGACACATGCCACTTTATGTCAATTATTTTGACAGCTAACAAGCGCAAATATGCGGCCAGGTCGACATTATTATCTCACATTTAACGCAGGGCTCAACGGACATGAGCAATGGGCAATGGGCACCGGGCGTCAAATAAAATCAAAGGAGCATTTATCGTTAAGGTCGTGGCCTTATTAATTTATTTGCCGTTCGGAACGAACTATGGCCCTAAGAGGAGTCTCTTTTTCCGAAAAAATAGAGTTCGTGTGTAACTTTGCCGATAACGATGGCCTTGTGGCTGTCGACGTTTGCAAAATTAATGATTGCCTCACCCAATCGGGCTCATCCGCAGGTGTGGGCGTACACTAATGGCGAACTGCAAGTCGGCTGGGACCCGTAACGAAGTTATGCCACGGCCCAGACCGGCGATCTTGACCGAAAGCCTAGCAGAAGAGTGAATGTCCCTCCTCTGCTGCCATGTCGATTGCCGTCGGCCGCTGGAGCTCAGGGGCTGTATCAAAAGGCGATTTAATGAAATTACGGTCAGTATTAATCAATGTCAAGGCTAATTGAGTATGAAAACAGGCAGAGCGTCCCACATAGGGGCCGGCGAATTCCCCTCAAATCAGTGTCAGTGCCGCGTCAGCATTCATTAGGCGGCAGCGGCAGGCGGGCGGGAAACGCAACCTGACATCTTAAAAGGGTTCACCTCCCGCCTGCGCTTCCCTTTTCTTTTCCCATCACGTGTGCCAACGCCCCATTCATGACACCTGGAGCTTTCAACGGGGCGGGGTGGAGTGCCATAATTTGTATTATTTTTGACGCGGACTGTTGCGTTTTCGCTCAAACTTGAACGCAAACTCAGGCCCGAGCGCTATTTGTTGCCCTCGGCTTCTGGAAGCGGGTTATTTGCGCGTACATCGTTTGTCAATCGTAAATTGTGAGTTGACAGGGACAAATGGCATTGGAAGTCGATTTTATTGGCTGGCGATTGTGGAAATGAAGTGAAGCCATTTGCTTGATTTATTTTTTGTTAGCTTGGCAGCAGCGGCAGGATGAGAGGCGGTGGCCGAAATTATGGCCGACAACAAGTTGAGAGCTGACCACCGAGCACACACCATTTTAATGCCTAATGCAATCAGAGCTGATGGCAGCTGCCAAAATAAACATGTGCCACATGCAAAATTAAATTGGGTGCAATGGGCAGCAGCTAGCAGCTGTCAGAGGCGTGGCAGGAGCGGTTTGCCATTAACTTATTGAATTTAAACCAATTCTGCAGCCGGCACTTAGCAGAGTACATACCCACGGCACCAAAACCAGAGCTCACAATTGCCCGTAAGCTTGATGTGTCTGTCCGTTGGGGTCGGAGTCCGGGTCTGCCTTCGAGAGCTGGACTAGCTGCCACGTCAACTGGCGAACCAATTTAATATGCCAGCTCACCCGACTCGACTAAATCAAGCTGTAGCCGCTGCTGCTGCTCCGCCCGGCCACTGAGACTGGTCACCTGTCAAGTGCATGTAGATAAATTTCGAGACTAATGGTGCCGAGCGCCGTGGACAGCCGCATGGAACCGCGGAGGATATGCAGCGGGGAAGGCTGAAGGCTGGAGGCTGACGGGCTGGGTCCGAGACTTCAGATGTGCTGGGAATAAGGAAGAAGTGCTGCCGGCAGCTGTTTAAACTGTTACAAAAACACAAGCCGTCAGGGCGGAGCGCAGTCGCTCCTCTCACCGTTAACTTAATTGAAAATCACAAAAATTGGTCATTCCGGCACAATGAGCAGGGCAACTTGGCAGCAGCAGCGCCCGGCTACAATAAATGCGGCCAAATGCACTTTGCAGGAAGGGAAAAAACAACGAGATTGGCAAATTCAATTCCGCTCCTTTAAGGGCTGAAGCTGAAAGCCTTTTCGCAAGGCGATGGGTTAAGTTAAGCAAAGTAAAGTTGGTCGAACCTGGCCAAAGCCAAGTCGCTTGAAGCACAGTGGGCAAAATCTCAATCGATACGAAGTGGTTCCTCAACAAAATCGTACATCATCCAAAAACTCTTCCATTAAATGGAACTCTAGGTAGTCAAGTCTTAAAAAATTGTACCGCAGTATTGAATTTTCCAAAATTTCTATATCAGCACAATATTTAATAATATTATAATCATATAAAAAAACCTCTTGACGAGGTAAAGTACCGGTGACGAACCTGCATGCGAAACCCAAAATATCTGATATCAATTTTAGTGACGAAAATATGCTATATAGGTGTACAAAATTGCATATAAAAAATATTCTTGTTCGGCACGTGACTGATTTTTTTTTTGTTTTTCTTGCACGTGCCGAACAAGAATATTTTTTATATGCAATTTTGTACACCTATATAGCATATTTTCGTCACTAAAATTGATATCAGATATTTTGGGTTTCGCATGCAGGTTTGTCACCGGTACTTTACCTCGTCAAGAGGTTTTTTTATATGATATCAGTTGTTTTTTTGTATATATTGATCTTCAATTATTTAAAACAGAACGCATAATATATAGAATATATATATATATGGAAGTAACCTCTGGACAGGCGATTCACACAGTTAGCAATACTTTAATTGTAAGGATAAACCTCAAAACTCATTTTTTTTTAACTCTATAGATTTTGACATTCAAGAAGGTGGAATAATTAAAAACCTTTCCAAAGACGTAAATAATTTTTCGATAGCTTCAGTGGCTCTGAAGTTACACGTATTTTTAATTTACAAAGGTTTTGGAATTTGGTTAGTTTAAAAATTTTAATTAAAAATTTGCCGAAAAATGTATTTAAAATCCAAATCCATGTATTGTTTCGTCGTTGTGGGAAACCAAATTATTTTAACAAATTAACAGAAAGGTTTGCCATTTCCGATCGTTCAGTTATATGGCAGGTATAGGATATAGTTGCCCGATTCTTATGAACATAGGATTAGATTGCCCAAAACGGAAACCGTACACAGTCCCATCATTCTAGCTTCAAAAACAACAAGGTTAAGAAAATTATCCTAATAAAATTTTGCAAATCGGATAAGATTTCCCAAAATGCAATCTGTACTAAGTCCCATCCTTCTAACTTATAAAAAAAAAAACAAAGTTATGGCATATCCGCTCAATCATATAATAAACATGTATTATATCTAAAATAAATGCGCAAAGATAAAAAAATAAAAAAAAATGGAAATTTCGTTTTTCCAGTTTTTCTAGTTAAACCAATTGTTGAATGTAACAATTTATTTTGGGTGTGCGATATAATATAATGAATATTAGAAAAGTATTGGCGGAGTTGGTTTGCCTGGTTTTTTTTTGCTTTTAATTCATGGTTTGGCCCAAAACGGTGGTGGCTACATTTATTTATATGCATTATATGCTCAGTGGGGGCATATGCATATAAAGCGTTCCACTCATAAAATTTTGCTTTCTTCGCATTAAGACATGAGACACTGAAACACAAAGCAGAATTACATCAAAATTTGCCGTCAAGCAACGAAGTTCGAAATTAGCCGAGGGGAGAGCGTTGTGGTTTCTAACACGGGAGGGCCTGTGATCTAATCCTAGTTAAGTCAATGTTTATGTTTTGCTTTTTTAAGCCCTTTTTTATTTGGATTTTATTTTTGAAATATTTAAAAATATCTTATGAACAAACTTTCATAAGGATGGGCCGACTATATCCTATAGCTGTCATAGAACGATCGGAATTGGCATAACTTTGGTGTTTTTTAAGTTAGAAAGATGGGACTTGGTACAGATTCCATTTTGGGAAAAATAATCTTATTGGCCAAATTTCATAGGGATCGGCCAACTATATCCAATAGCCGCCATATAACTGAACGATCGGAAATGGCACAACTGCAAGGGTATATCAACTTCGGCTTCGCCCGAAGTTAGCTTTCTTTTCTTTTTTTTCTTTGGGACCTCAAGATTGGTACCTCAACCGACCCGTCCGACATTTCTTTCAGAAGTTATTCCAGAAATTAGATTTTTACAGCTTTTTCAAAAAGTTGAACAATAATTGCTTATATCATATGAGTCATATGACATTAACAAAAATCTCCAATTTTATTCAGTATTGCAAAGAAAAAAATATAGACAAACAGACCCACTGGCTTCATTTTGAAAAAACTGTAAAAATCGAATTTCTTGAATAACACAGGCCAACAGCAAAAAATCTCCACGCATAATTTTACCTGCTCCATAACCTTTAGGCTCCCCTGAACCAAAGTCCAGAACAAACATAGGTTCTATCACCCACCGTTTCCGCGGTACACCTAAGAGAAGAAATTGATCAAATTTTACCATATATTGAATTATGTAGGCCGTGAAATGGCTATGACCATCATTGTTTCCAGTACATTTCATGTTTGAAATGTATGTGTACCAACTAAAATTAAAAAATGGTATCTAGCAGTTACCATATCTTTGGAATACTCATCCAAAGTTGAAATCTCAGATTTTCTACGTTAAGTTTTGGTCTTCTATGATTTTTCCCCAAACATTTTTCTATGGAAGATTTTTATTTTCTTATTGAAATCAGTAGATCATACCATGTTTTAATTTTGGATTTAAGGAAAAACTCGAAATAATTTTATTGAATTTAATATAGGTGGTTCAACAATATTTTCTTCAATTAAATTGGAGTTTTTAATCTCATATTTTCAAAAAGTCATGGCTATCTACAACTTCTGTAAAGCTTTACTAAACAAGCTGAACCTGCAATAGATACGTTTTGAATATAGAAACAGTTGTAGATAGCCATGACTTTTTGAAAATATGAGATTAAAAACTCCAATTTAATTGAAGAAAATATTGTTGAACCACCTATATTAAATTCAATAAAATTATTTCGAGTTTTTCCTTAAATCCAAAATTAAAACATGGTATGATCTACTGATTTCAATAAGAAAATAAAAATCTTCCATAGAAAAATGTTTGGGGAAAAATCATAGAAGACCAAAACTTAACGTAGAAAATCTGAGATTTCAACTTTGGATGAGTATTCCAAAGATATGGTAACTGCTAGATACCATTTTTTAATTTTAGTTGGTACACATACATTTCAAACATGAAATGTACTGGAAACAATGATGGTCATAGCCATTACACGGCCTACATAATTCAATATATGGTAAAATTTGATCAATTTCTTCTCTTAGGTGTACCGCGGAAACGGTGGGTGATAGAACCTATGTTTGTTCTGGACTTTGGTTCAGGGGAGCCTAAAGATTATGGAGCAGGTAAAATTATGCGTGGAGGAAAAAAAAAGTTGGAAATTGTCGGCCTGTGTAACTTCTGAAAGAAATGTCGGACCGGGTCGGTTGAAGTACCAATCTTCTGAGTCTTCTCATTAAGACATGAGACACTGAAACACAAAGTAGAATTACATCAAAAGTTGCCATCAAGCAACAAAGTTCGAGGTTAGCCGAGTGGAGAGCGTCGTGGTTCCTAACACGGAGGGCCTGGGTTCGAGTCCTAGTTGAGTCAATGTTTATGTTTTACTTTTTTAACCCTTTTTTATTTGTTTTTTATTATACCCTTGCAGAGGGTATTATAATTTTGGTCAAAAGTGTGCAACGCAGTGAAGGAGACATCTCCGACCCTATAAAGTATATATATTCTTGATCAGGATCACCTCCTGAGTCGATATGAGCATGTCCGTCTGTCCGTCTGTCCGTCTGTCCGTTTCTACGCAAACTAGTCTCTCAGTTTTAAAGCTATCGAGTTGAAACTTTGCACACACCCTTCTTTCCTTTGCAGGCAGTATATAAGTCGGAACGGCCGGGATCGGTCGACTATATCCTATAGCTGCCATATAACTGATTGATCGGAAATGCCATAACTTTGGTGTTTTTTAAGTTAGAGGGTTGGGACTTTCCACACATGTTATATGTGACCAAAATATTTTGTGTACAAAATTTCATAAGGATCGGCCGACTATATCCTATAGCTGTCATACAACGATCGGAATTGGCATAACTTTGGTGTTTTTTAAGTTAGAAAGATGGGACTTGGTACAAATTCTATTTTGGACAAAATAATCTGATTTGCCAAATTTCATAAGGATCGGCCGACTATATACGATCTTCTATATATCTAATAATATAAGATGCGTGGCGCCACCTAGCGGACTGCGACTGAACTGCAAGGGTATATCAACTTCGGCTCCGCCCGAAGTTAGCTTTCCTTTCTTGTTTTTAAATAAATAAACTAAAATCTGAAAAGATATACTCCATATTTTTTAGGGTATTGACCAAATATATGCAGACTCCAAAAAGCAAAGTTGCCAATCAAATACACACACATGTATAAGTAAATGCAAGCTTCACAGGAGGCTGTACAAAATGGGTAGCTGCACTTACAGGACTATATCTTGAGTTAACGGATTTTGCCAGATATGAGCGGTATATCAAAAGTTACGTCATCTCAAAAGCTATCTCCACGTGCAATATAAAAAGGATCAGTCGACCAAATTTTGAAAAATAATTTTTTTTCTTAAAAAAAAAGTTTATTTTCAGTGTATTTTTTTTTGTGTACCATATAGACATTTGGTCTCAAAGAAAGTGAAATTGATATTTAAAAAACCATTTCAACGGTGTAAAGCTCTTTTTAATATCTTTCTTAATTATAAAGTTATGAATTTTTTCATTAACAAAGTTTTTTTAATTTTTTGACGTAAGCTTAAGGTATTTCAAAAAGTTGTAGAACAATAGTTGCTCATATGATAGTAACAAACATTTTCCAATTTTTTTCAGGATTTTTAAGAAAAAAATAGTGCAAACAGACAAACCGACAAACCGACAACTGGCTTCATTTTGAAGAAGAAGAAAAAATCGAATTTTTCGAATAACTTCTGAATAAAATGTCGGATCGGGTCGATTGAGGTGCCAATCGACGCGTATTTAGCTCTAGAATGCGAATATATAAAAATATTCTATCTGGGGACTAAAATGTGTCCACCAGCTCCACTTTAGTGATAAAAATTTTTTTTACTTTCACCCTAATTTCTCCCAAACCAAATAACTTTTGGAATATGTTTCGACAAAAATTATCTAATTGAAACAATACCTTTCGATTGGTATATCATTCATTTAGATTGGTTGCCTACAGAAAATTTTTAATTCTTCGGCTATATATAGAGTTTCCTCGCGCACGCCTAGGCATGCAGGTCGTCACCTCGTGGACTTCCGTCCACAGTGATATAAATGCTTAGTTTTATATATCCACACAGATATGATAAGTAAAGATATATGACAAAACGTTCTGCTCTAAATAAATTTAAACTAGATTTGCCTGAAAGCTCAGTAATACTATATTATATGTACTATATTATATAACTATATGACTGTGAACGGCAGTCCTTGAGGTGACGACCTGCATGCCTTGGCGTGAGGCGTGAGGTGCGAGGAGACTCTATATATAGCTGAAGATATATTATACACTATATAACATATACCTGTAAAATATATTTATGGGTCTCTGTTATAAGTAAATGTTTATATATAACAATTTATTTTAAAATAACAGATAATTGTTACATTTAATAAATAATAAACCTAAGGTGTGTGTTTATATTCGATTATAAAAGGAAGGATTTTTTTAGTAGAAATATACTTTGATACAGCTTTCCGACTTAAATACACAAACCAATATTAAGCTCTCGAAGCAGAAGAATTCAGCTCGAAACCTGTGAAAAAAGAAACATTAAACCTGGACAAACAACGAGTTTTTTTTGAGTTTATGAATTCGAGAACAGGATGGCGGAAAAGCAAAACCGAGTCGAATAGTGGAAACCGATGTATGGACCATGATGCATCCAAGTGTGAATAATGCCATTAAAGGCAATTTTCGAAGCGACTCACATATTATAACGTGGTTGGAAAACAAGTTTATAAATAGACTTGGTTGAGGGGAGTTGGTGGGGGACGTAATGAATTCCCTCATATTTGAATAAATCCTGGAAGGACTAAGTCTTCGACCAATAATTTGGGGCAGGTATATTTGGCGGATAAGCCCCATAACATCAAATTGTGTGTTATAATTCACAAGCACTTATTTTTAAACCCCCCATTCGTATACATTTGGGTGTTGAATAAAAAGAAAAACATAAACTTGTCAGTCAACCGTAGGCTCGTAAATTACAAGAGTCTTTCTTATTCCTATTTGTATCCCATATCTCTGGTCCCGCTCGCGTGGAATCCCTCCTCATAAAGTTCAATAAACTTTGGGGAAATAGGCAACGGGTCTGTCAGGCACGAAATGCACTTATTTATGGGGCTCCTCTTATGAGGCTTTCACATCCACAGGGTCGAATAAATAGAAATAAAATAATCGCAGGCATTAAAAGGGGCTCGTTCACAATTCAAATGAAATTGCCCGTGAGGTCCGGGTCTTTGTGGGGCCAAGTATATGCTGTTTCTTTTTAAATAACACTCCACTCCAAGGTGTGCTCATGCACGAAAATTTCCACGGATACGGGCGGGTCGGGCAAAGGTCAGACTGGAATTGGGCTCATACAAGGATGGGGCCATTTGACCACTGAAAGTTTCGGTAAGGACATACGACCTCGCCATGTGTCTCATTTTGAATAAATTTAATTTGTCTGTGCTTGGGCGGGCTTAATAAATGGTCACTCCTTACCAGGAGTGCGGACGAGCGGATGGACAGTCTGCTGCTAGCACATATAGGGATTCTCGGAGGCATGACAGACATGCTCCAATAATTTCATTAGGACCGGAAGGGCGATCTGCATGAAGGGTAAAGTGGTTGGTTGGGACTTAGAGGGGCAGGGCCCGCAGCTAATTAGGCGTTTTAAATGTCAGTCGAGGCGGCTTAAAAGGGATAAAACAAAATCTTTTCACAACATTTTCCAAAGGCGTCCGGGCTTCCAGTTCCAAGCACAATATGGCCAAAACAAAACTCAATATGCTCATAATCAGATGAAGCCACCAAGCCGCCCATTAATTATGCATGTGTGTACGGCTTGCCTTCTGCAATGGGATGGAGGGGCGGTGAATAACGGGAGGGCCGGTCGGCATATGGACAGCCTAAGCCCACCAGCCGGAGGGGCTGGAGCTCAAAGTAGCCGCCATTTAATGAGACTAATTAAATAAACAAATGGCAGCGCGCATTTGCCCGTGTCCGCATTATAAGTGTATGTAACGCGAGAAAAGCAAAACGGGCTAAGGGATTTTTTGGCAGGATTGGGAAAGGATGCTTGGTGAAATGAATACATCTAGAAAACCTGGGACGAGCGCTTCGCGATGGCAAATTAATGGACTTTAATTTGTCAGTCGTGTCCGCTGTCCATCTTGGCCTTTCCGTTAATCGAATATTTAATTAGTTTTATGCCATCCCAAATCGGCTCGGAGATTAGCATAGGTCCGAGGGGCATTGTTCCCGCGGTCGGTAGAACAAAGGCGGGCTGAAAGCCAAAGTCAAAAGCATTTGCGAGATTTCTGATCGCTAAACAAACACACAGTTGGCGAAGTATGTTAAAGGTCGCCGCGACCCCGAGAACGACCTCAAATACAAGGCTGAGAACAAGAACTCAATTTCTTGAGTGCTTTCACGGCCCAGGCTGGTAGCCCAGATGGGTGGCGACTGCTGAAAGGAGGGGAACGAACCCTTCGACCCTTCAGTGGGCCCTTCTTTGATTTGGTTTGCTTTGCTTTATTACACTTAAATTGTTCAAGAGCTGGCATCGGCGTCCTGGGCCCACTGAAAAAAGGGGTTTAAATCATTCTGAAAATTTATTTTCATTAATTTTAATTTTCTGTAAAAGTTTTCGGCTCCACTCCTTTAGAGGCGGAGAATCCTGGAGAAGGGGAGCCGAGTCAAATAATTACTTTTTCGGATTGGACCGTCGTGTCCTTTTTTAATTATTTGGCTAAAGCTTTGTTGCTTTGGGTTCCATCGTCCAGATGAGCGGAGGAGCCACTTAATTCATTTATTTTTTCGCGAAAGATTCCAATAATTAATTGGAGCAGCATCGCAAGACGTATCTGTGTTCAATGTAGCCCAGTGGTTTGCATGCAGAAGTTGAGCCAGTGATTATGACCTTACGCCGGATTGATTGCACATCGCTCGACAAGGGCAGGATGCAGGAGCTGACTCACTCTCGGGCCCCTTAGGCCGACTCGGATTTAGAGTCGGATTCGTGTACTTTGGCTCCTTTGCCGACAATGGACTGCAAAGTGCTGACGTTGGAGCTGTCATGCCTGACTCATCAGTCGGCAATCAGCGCAACGCGACGGGTATTGCTATATGGGTGTGAGTCCTTCTATAGTTCTTTGAATATGTGTAGACAGCGGGGTTGAGATCCTGGGCAGAAATTTCTTTAAAATTGTGTTTTTTAATTTTCAAATACATTTAAGGAGGCAACTTTTAATCATTTCTCAATTTAATTTGTTCTTCTGTTTTAGGTAACGACCCTTTCTGACTGATTGGAAGGTAAGTAAATGGGATCAAGCCCGAGGCGGACTCATTATTCGATCGGTTTGTAGCCAGGCTAGCGTGTCGGGTAACCATCTAAATCATGCGTAAGCCCGAGACGGTGGCTTGACATATGAACATTAATTGTGATACTTTTAGTTGATGAACAAGGTAAACTAAACCCGATAGCATCGACTGAGGTCACAGCAGGGCAAAGGCAGGCAACGAGCACGGTGACAGGACAACACGACGAAGCGGCGAAAAGGACAATTTGCAAAGTGACGTCAAAACAATTACGAGCAGAAATACGCTTGATAATAAAATGAAGTGACCTGGTGGGCGAGCACTACCCTCTTTCCTGAAATGCTGAAACGTGTTCAAGTGTTGACTTTTATAAATTGTGCTCTCATTTTGCACGTTCTACCTTGAGCTCGTCCAAGTGCGAATGTTTTGGTGTGTGTTCCACCTTCACCTGGCTAGCAATTAAGGACGCCACACAGTTTGAATTTAAGCCATTTTAAATACCATTAAGCGGTACATCTGGCATCGAAACAAGAAGGGAGGACGTGGCCGAATACTGTTTACTCTCCAAGTTTTTTATAAATCTCAAAACTCAACTCCCATGGATTTTCCCCTTAATAAATTTTCTTTTTATCTATTGACTATTGGGGTTGGTTTAGACTTTAGGACCGTCCAGGTTTTTGGAGAAGGTATTCTATTTTTATACAAAAACAAGAAAGATTATATGTATTTTCGGTTTCTCAGTTAAAGATTTCGCGGTTCTGTTTTCTGCAATTCTACTTTTAACAAAAATACTTTTATACCGACAGGGATTTTAGTTTTGGTCAAATGTGTTCCACGCAATGAAGAAAGTATCTCCCATCGATTAAAATATACAGAAATCTCTTGTATTCTTGACCAGGATCACATCCTGAGTCAGTTTGGGCATTTCTGTCAGTCTATTTTTTTTTGGGCGAATTCGGTTTTCAGTTTTCAATCTATTCACTGCAAACTTTGCTCTCAGTGTATAATGGTCGAGATCAGCCGTCAAACATACATATTTATGTTCTGCTGAAACGATTGGAAATGTCAATTTTTTTTCTTTTTTTAATATAGATTGACACTTTCTACGGCATGACTATATTTTTGAGCGACCATATAATTGAACGACCATAAACGAAAAAGCTTCGTGATTCTCCCATAACGCGTGTCCAAAGTCTAGGACATATTCAAACACTCTTATTATTTTAAAATGGTCTTAAAAATTCCCGTTAGGGTCGGTCTATGCAGCCCTACATCCGATATCCATGTATGCATTCCTTATATATATATATAATATCGTACAATAGAGTCCGCTATTGACCTGCAAGGGTGTTTACCTAAAATAATCGCGAATAAAAGCAAAGTATGTAAAAAAAGTATATATGTAACAAACAAAAATAAAAGAATATAACCATAATATATGGGAGTATACTTTTGACTTTTATTTGTGACTATATCCACACGGCTGTTGATGCTGATCTGTAGTATACTAATGTGGTATAATAAATAACGAGTACCCTGTATAAAAACTGGAAAACTCAAAACTTCCAAGAATTATAATGTAAAAAAAATAAGCTTTCACCCAGGGTACTTTAAGTCTATTAGTTGGCTTTTTCCAACAAACAAGGCATCTCTGGCTCTTGAAGCGCTCGATTCCCAATCCCCCACTGCTAGGCAGCAGATTTATATTTGGCTTTTACGCTCGACTGCCTTCGAATGAGAAGTGCCTGCTTTAGTTTATCTCGCAGAGCTGAGCGTTAAAATAATTTCTGGATTTTCCAAGCCTCTTCTTGCCTCCTCCCCGCTCTTATATGGTACTTCTACCGCGGTTTTTTTACTGCTGGCAATGCGGTTTTTCACCCATTGCCGCAATTAATGCCAACAGATTAATTATACGCATGGTTGCACATTCTGCGATGGCGCGCTTGGATCTGGTCTGGCTTTGTATCTGTTTTTAAATTTATTTTTACACAAAAGCGGGAGACACTTAAAACCGGGAAAAAAGAGAAGCTGGCTCCTAATGAGTTGACATTAGGCGATACCCTGGTCAGCTCAGGAACCCTAATTTGGCCCGGCTTGGCTGGGCGGGGGCTGCGCACAATCAAGCCGTAAAGTGCCTTCTAGCCCCTTTCGCTGCCTCAACTTTGAGCATATTTTAAGCGACTGCAATTTCCCATTGATAGGTTCCGGGCAGCAGATGTGGCACGGATAACTTTGAGCTCGATGCTGAAAGAAGGGAGAGGGGTGTGCCATAAATCTTTTAGCGCAGAGGTTGGCACAACCGTCAGGCATCCCAGGGGCCAAAATGTCAACTTGGCCGTGGAGAACAAAGAAGTCAAAGACTCGAACTACTTTGAGGGGCTTCAATCAGGAGCTCGGCCTCCCTTTGGGATCGGGGACTCGTGTGAAGGACTCTTGGGTGCACGGGGACTCACCGTTCTCGGAGAACTGACTATGATTTATTTGCATTGTCCGTGCGGTTCAAGCGTATGATTTATGTGGCCCAAATTATTTATTAAAACAAATAAATAATCCGTATCATTAGAGACCGCTAGCACATTAATTGCATATTAAAGACCCTTGGGAAACCAGAGTGCCTCTTTCCGCCTGCTTGCCTCAATTCAACGCGCGGCAGGACCTGGTCGGCAAGGCGACAATTCTCGCCTTGGCCGTATTAAGCAATAAAAATGTTGTCAAGGGCATAAAATAAAAGTAGAGCTCTGGCAGGCTGGCTGGAGCGGAGCAAGTGCTTGCGGCAACATGGCATATTAAATATTATAAAAGACAATTTGCAAATCTGGCATAAAAACCACACGGCGAGGACCCAAAGCTCTTGCAAACACACTTGCCAACTGGCACGCACGTGGGTGGTTTACGTTCTTGGTCGGGTGTTTGCCGGCATTCATTAGCACCAAAAGGTCATAAACAAACACTGCCGAAACAAAGGCAAGCCCCAGCCCTTAAAACCCCTTCCCGGCCCGAATTTAGCCACAAAGAAAGCCCAAATGGCAGTCTCAAGTGCCTGTATCCTTAGGAGGGGATTGAACATTCAATTGCATATGCCAGGCGAGGTGACGATTGGGGGATGTGCCCGCTTTCTGCCTCGACTAGATAAGTTTGGGACACCACCCGGCAATTGTAATTAAAGAAGCCCCTTGGAGGACGCAGAAGGTAGTTTGCATTATACTTTTTATTGCAGGTTACATTCCGGGGGCAATGGCACACGATTAAAGCCTCAGTGATGTGGGAAACAATGGGTGAAAAATGGTCGGGCCAGGTCATATTCGTTTCAAATAAGCTCCTAAAGCCGCCATATTAACAGAAAGTAAAAAAGTGGGTTGGCTAATCAACTTATTATACCCTTGCAGAGGGTATTATAATTTTGGTCAAAAGTGTGCAACGCAGTGAAGGAGACATCTCCGACCCTATAAAGTATATATATTCTTGATCAGGATCACCTCCTGAGTCGATATAAGCATGTCCGTCTGTCCGTCTGTCCGTCTGTCCGTCTGTCTGTCTGTCTGTCTGTCCGTCTGTCTGTCTGTCCGTCTGTCTGTCTGTTTCTACGCAAACTAGTCTCTCAGTTTTAAAGCTATCGAGTTGAAACTTTGCACACACCCTTCTTTCCTTTGCAGGTAGTACATAAGTCGGAACGGCCGGGATCGGTCGACTATATCCTATAGCTGCCATATAACTGATTGATCGGAAATGGCATAACTTCGTTGTTTTTCAAGTTAGAAGGTTGGGACTTTCTATGGATTCTTATTTGGTCCAACTTATACGATCTGCCAAATTTCATAAAGATCGGTCGACTATATCCTATAGCTGCCATATAACTGATTGATCGGAAATGGCATAACTTCGTTGTTTTTCAAGTTAGAAGGATGGGATTTTCAATGTATGCTTCTTTGGTCAAAATAATTCGATATGCCAAATTTCATAAGGATCGGCCGACTATATACGATCCGCTGTATATCTAATAATATAGATGCGTGGCGCCACCTATCGGACTGCGACTGAACTGCAAGGGTATATAAACTTCGGCTCCGCCCGAAGTTAGCTTTCCTTTCTTGTTTTTATATTTGTATTCTACTTTTAATACACCTAAATAAAAGGGATACATTTTTAATAAACTATTCACCTCTTTTTATACCAATACATTTTATTTGAAAAAACTTATAAAACTCAAGCTATTTATTCATTTTGTGTTTCAATAACGCTTGTTACCTTTTTTAAATACTTACGGTTTGTTTCAAAGGAGGACTTCTTTCAAAATGTAAAACCTTTCAAAAATTGGATACAACTTCGTTCCTTAAACTTAAACTTTTCAGTGGTTATTTAAAATGTATAACCATTGGAATCGTGGTAAACCAGAAGGATTTGTTAGATAGGTATGCCGATATTGCATACCGATCACTTCATAATTTTCGAAGAATCTTCATCATGTCCCCTTCTTTGCTAGTTTATCGGATAGACAAATAACATATGTATTATTGCGCCTCAAAAAATGTTTTAAAAATTGCTTTATTATCGCTTAGGAAAGAAATCTTTTTTTGATCGCCCCACAACTGCTCGAAGATTTTTTTTGACGATATAACAGATACGTATACTTAGGTAATAGAACGGATTCGGCAATTTTGCTAGAACTCAATACATAGTTGGCCAACCCTTTTTGAGAATTTTATAATGAAACCAATTGTTTATAATCTTTGACATTCCGATCGTTCAGTAATATGGAAGCTAAAAGATATAGTCGCCCTACCCCATCTATTCCGACTTAAATACCGCGTGTGGAAAGTTTGAACTCGATAGTTTTAAACCAGTTAGAGACTAGTTTTACTGACATTTTTATTGCATACTTTTGAGTTTTTCTGAACAAAAAACTGAAAAAATCTAGAAGAAAAGGAGAAAAAGTATAAACTCTTCTAAAATCGTCAGTTTGGATGAATTTTGTTTTTTGGATTGGAATAGTTTGGCTGTAAAAATAGGGTATTTGTGGGGGCGTCAGAAGAAGTTCCAATACAAACTATAGGAATTGAAGGATTCTTCTGTTCTGTTGGCTCAAAATTTATTAATGGTAAATGTACTAGTAATTTAATGCAGAATCAACACTGGGAATTACGACACAATTTCCGGACCTAAAAGGAAGTAAATTGTGTTAAACCAAAGCTCAATTAAATTCGACATGATCAATCTCCCAGGATCCAGGTTCATGGGATAGTGGGTAAAATGAATTTTTAATAGCAATTTTTTCTCGCGTGCTTATTATTTATTGATGGACTACTGTTGCGGGGGCCCATTAATTTTTAAACACTTCAAAATTGTGCCTTATTGGCATGTGCATCTATGATTTATGGGTCCAGGGAGTCGACGTCAATCAGGCTGTGCATATATGTACAAAGTTGGCCGAACGTCCTCCGAAATGAGGCAATCAGAGCCGCCACAGCGCCATCCGCATCCACAGTCTCGCCAATGAGCATCCCCTCAGCTGTGAGCCGTGAGAGCTCCAATCAAACTTTTCCAATAAAGTCTTTAGCCTAAAGACAGTGGATAAATCAAGCCATCAGGCGCGTAAAAAGAAAAAGGGCTGTGCGTCTACAGTGAGCACTGTGCACGCAGCCCGCGGCATTATTTATGGAGTTTTTGCACTCGTTTAAAAACGAGGCTCTACGGAGGCATACGGAAGCGAAACGATGCGAAAGGAGGCAGGGAAATACGGCTAGGGGAATAAATCGAAAATTGGGCCTGGCCCAAGAAGTTTCCGACAAAAGTGCAAAGTTTAACTTTGTCGATTACACCTTGGAGACCCCGGTGCGTATACGTAACGTACATAATAATGGACAGACCGCCAAGGCGGAGCACATGGTGTTGTGTGTGCGGCAGAATGTGTAAATAGTTTGCTTTCGAATATCTTCGGATGCGGCGTTGTTAATAAAAAGAGCAGCAAGAAATGAAAAAAACTTTTACCCAATCCCGCATTTACACACATTTAAACACGGGTGGATACTTGTGTGAGGATACGTTGTTGGGCAAATTGACTTAATCTAAAATAAAAGTTTAGTGCTGAGCCGGACGCACACAAAGGAGCATTCAGGCGGACGGACTGCCTTTTTTTACAGCCGTGTTGGGGAATGGGAGCGTAAACGAGCTAGTTGGGCTTTCTAAGGCCCACGAAGGGCAGGCCGCATGTTAATTTCTCAGGAAAAGCACGATAAAATTGACTGCTTTTCGAAAACTATTTGAATTTCAGCAAAGGGTACTCGACCCATGTCTGCTTTCCATTGCCGAAAATCCCACAAATTGGAGGCGGAACAGTCCTAGCATAGATTGCGCTTTGTGGAGCTTACCTGCCGCCTACCACTTCTCGGAGTGGGGCATCTCCGAGTTGTATGAAGATAGTAGGAAAAAAGTTTTAATAGGAAAAATAAATCTATGAAAATGTTTAAAAAGGTAGAAAAATTAGGATGCTGCAGAATTTATCTGCTAGAACACTAGCCGATCTACATGCAGACCTTAAGCATAAGTAACTGAAAATTAAATGGCAATCCATTTGTTATCCTGCAGTGTTTGGGAAAATAACTAAAGCACACATATTCGGCATACATCTGCATAATGTGCGGCAATTACATTCAAAATATCATAAAAATAAGTGGAGATACGACCGGAAACTCATTCGCATTCAAATGTGGATATAAAATGCCAAGGAATAGCTCAAGTAGAATAATAAGAGCTGACCCGGGCTTTGGAGTCTGGGCCTGACCCTTACCCTCTCTTGAAGAGAAATAATTTCAGAAATACAAACAAACAAACTTTTATTGATAGTACTGAGTGGTTAAATAGAGTAAGAGTATGCTGTTTCCGTAATCACATTAAACAGAAGATAATTTTTATTTACTTTTTACATTCTGGCTAGCATGCCGCAATGTGGTTATTATTTAGCATGTTGCAAGTGGATAACGGGTATATCTATAGTCGGGACACCCTAGTCACAGTGCTCCGCCAACTGATATTATAGCTTTAACTTTCTGAGTTTCATTCCAGCATTATCTTCTGTTATTTACAGCCGGTTCTGGGCTAGGGAATTTAATATTTATGATAACGTTCTCCAAGTAGAGCACTAATTTTTCGCTTTTCACTTTCATTTGCATTTGAATAATTAGACACTTTTGGGCAGGACCGAGCTTTCTTTCGCATTATATTTCAGTGGTGGCGCCTGGTAATTAATTAAAATATTCAATGCCCAAGCAGTTGTTGTCGTTGACCTGGCCTTTGGACGTCGAGTTTATCTGTGGAGGAGACTCCTGGGATACGGAATCCCTTCAGCTATCTAAAATTCATCTCCCATTAGTTGGCTCGACTTGGTTCGGGATTTTTCTCCGGCGTTCTAGCTTTATAATTAAGAGAAAAGTTAATTTTTTGCTTTGGGAATGTTGTGCGACTCGACACCAGCCCCATTTTGTTGCTTTTTCCAGCGAAATAGTCGGAAACTCATTATTTTTAAATGGAACTCATCCTTTGTGTCGTTCCCACTTCTGAGCTATGTTCCCCTTTAATAGTGTGCTTGTCCATGTTCAGACTCTGATCCCAGTCGCAATTAACTGAAGAGAATAATTTTGCCGACAAGCGGAAACAAAATAATTTAGCGCCGTCCCGGCATCCTCAGGAATCCCAACTTGGCCGTGTTGCAATTGCAATGACGATGCGAATAAAAACAAAGGCATTGGAGACAGGACTATTCCTTGTATGAAAAAATACTTTTATGGGGCCCGGCCATCTTGTGCCCCAACCTGAAAAACATAATGTTTGTAAACAGCTCTCATAAAGTAATATTACTTTGGCTGCGAGAATCAAGGGTGGTCTTAAGTGACTACTGATAGTTTAACGCTGGCCAGGATCATCACGCATAAAGATAATTCAATTTTCGCAAGAGGCTTTGTCTAAAAATGAATGCTTTGTCTTTAAAGCAATTCATCGCTGCACTAAGACGGTAAGCGAAACGGAAATAGAAAAAATGAAGCGAGTTTATTCCTAGTAATGGCTGCCAAGGGAACTGCTTCCAATCTTTTTCCTGGTAAAACTCGGCAAGGACCTGTTAATGTAAATATTTGTAACTTATTTTTAATTCAAAAATTTTGAAAGTATACTCCCTCACTTTCTTTTTGAGTTAAATGACAAATCTGGCGACGAGCGCAACAGCTGCCAGGCTGATTGTACTGACACAAGTTATGTGGCACCTATCCAACCAAGGATGCGAGTGCGGCAGATGTGTTTGACGTTCGCCCCCATATGGCGGTGATGGTAGTTTCGCTCTCAATGTTCTGCTAACTCAACCTTTGTTTGTTCACCCGGGTAGGTCACCCGGTCACCCGCCAGAGCTCTCAGGGCAGAGGGGCTAGGCGGGTAATACGGGGCTTGCATAATCCTCCTTTGTGCATAGCCAATTAACCTGCATGCGTCCCGATGCAGTGCTGCTTTGATCGCAGATGTAGATGTCACACATCTTTGGCAGGGCTTTGTCTTCCCTTGGCAAATGCCAAGAAACATCCCCGGATAATGCCTGTCATAAAATGGTAAAATTTGTTTCGCTTGGGGAGCATTTGGCTCTGGCCTGCCAAATCCCTGCCCCATTGGCCCGGATATTAGTTCAATAGTCATGACTGTCCGACTGAACGCCAAATCCTCTGAGGTCAGCCAGAAGCTGACAAGGCAGGCCCACCACACCCACAAAGCACTAGCATGGCGCTTCTGGGACGCAGGCCAGGCGTGGTCCGTCCTATTTCTATTACTCGACGCATACTGGTAGGCGCGATTGGCAAACTTTGGGATTGGCTTGCATGGGGAGCCGGTTTCTATACATATGGGTTTCTACCGATTCAACCTCCATATTTTATGCCAACTCCACTCCATACACCCCGTATATTCCGGCTCCAATCGGTTTCCGCAAAACGTATGAGCACAAACACAATCTGAACGCGGATGGGTATAAAAATCCGTTTGCTGTTTTGCGGTTGTTGGCGAGTTCCTGCAAAGCGCCTTAGGAAAAATATTGGCGCTGGCATCGGCATCGGCTTTGGCTTTGGCGCCCCGGGCTATACAAAACCCAAAACCAAACACGTTTGGGGCCCATGTTTAACTGCACTTTTTGTTGCGAGTTTTATGTGGCTATCTATAGACGGCTCCAGGCCCGGGGCTCTGGGATGTGGCCTCTGGGCTATGGTTGTCTGTGCCACAATGGGCATTATTTTTTGGTCGTTGTTGCTTAGCTGTAAAAATCATTTTATGAGTTTGCATAAAATTTTGTGGTTTTCACGCCCATGTTTATTGCGATGCAGCATATGCTGCCATTGTCGGGGATGTTTCTCGTCTATTGATTTTATTTCAGGCACATCTCGGCTCAGCCGTTGCTTTGGTTGCTGGCGGTGCACGTCTTGCTGGGAGTTCGTTTCGCAAGAACCTAATTAAATTCCTCCGTCGTAGTTCACATGCGCCCATGCATCGATTTCGCATTCAACCAGAAACTGAGTGGTTGGACCAATAAACAGCTCACTAAATGATTTGACCCCCGGGCCAGCAGTCTCCTTTCGGCCGAGGCAGGTGTACAATTAGGTGCGCCGCCGTCACGCAATGGCCTCCATTGCCTTCACCATTATGGCCCCGCCTGGTCTAGCCACTTTTCCGTCCATTATAATGACACGAAATTTTAATAAGCATGCATTAAGAAGACCCAAAAGTTTGGTGTGTTTGTAATTACCGCTCAGACAGCAGGAAGCCGGCCCAAGTTATCTAAACGGGCTGGGTCCGGAATCCGGATCGGCTTGGATCGGGTCCGGCTCCGGGTAGGGGATTTTTCCAAATCTGGGCACGTTCCCGACGCCTGGCTAGCACAGTGGGGGTATAAAATGCCACTTAAATCGCAGTGAGAAGGGACGCCGGCCGAGGAAAACAATTAATACTGCGAATGCAACCATAACCTTTTGTATTTAGTGGCCCTCCAGACCGGGTCGATCCTCTGCCTTCCCCATTACACAATCGAATTCAAATCCTCATGCATGGCCGGGGTGGGGCTAGTGGCCTGCAGGTAAAATAAATTATTATTTATTACGGTCATTAGAGCTTAATGGCGGCAATGATGTCCACCACGCAATGGCCGGAGACCAGCAACCAGAGCTCCAGGGCCACGGACATCAGCCAACCGCGGACTTCCGCCGCTTAATCGAAAGCGAAGGAGAACCATTTTCTGCCGGACAACCTTTGTGCGGCGCGGCCCCTGATCCCGTACCCGGGCCGGGACCCTTTTTAATGGCAACCGGTTCACATAATGCGGCCTGCCCTGCGTCCTGCGTCGTGTCCTTGAAAGTACTCCGCTTTTCCGGCGTGGAACGAAACAGAATGGAGCGGAGCGAAGGGGACAACGAAAACAAAAAGGAGGCCCGAAATAAAGACAGAAGGAAAAGAAATCCGGCCTGGAAAACGTTTATCGTAAATTCAAGTCGTTATTATCTGGCCGGGAGGTGTCGGCGTGTGGAAATATTTATGCATTGCCAAAGTTGCGGCCCGGCCGTCATAAATATCACAGAGCCTCCGGGCTCATAAAGGCCCGAAATCAGGCTTCACTTGCCCTGACCTGCCCTGCCCTGCCACAATCGCAAGGGCTCAGAGAAAGGCATATTAATGGTGCTTGGGCTGACACATTGTAAATTCAAATGCATTTCTCACGCTCAGCAGAGTCCTGGCAGGAGCGGTCCCGAAACTTTTCCCAAAGCTTTCACCGCAAAGTGAGAGCAATCAATCAAAACGCATACCCACACTCACATCCATCCAGCCATGCACGTGGGAAGGTTTGGGGCCGAAATTAATTTCATGCATTCATGAAATACACGGGACGACAATTTGCATTAAACTGCGACCTAGGCCGGTGCGAAAACGAAAAATGGGTTTCGTCAACCCTAACATTATGGACTCCGCGTTAATCAAGAAGATAACTCTCGTACCTTAGGATCTTCAAAGCCACAATATAACTCACTACCAGTTGAAATTTTGGAGTTATTGAAAGGAGACTTAGAAACACCTCTGCATCTCTGGTAGAAGTAAAATATATGAAGCTTATAAAGAAAATCCGCTTACAAATCTACAGTCTAAATTTGTCTGTTATTTATTTATCTGCCATTTGAAATTGGCTATTGGCAATTGTCACAGCAGTTACCACCCCTTCTTTTTTCATCCTTTAGACGAAAATTTGATACAATTTTCCCCTAATTTCGAATTTTTAACTCTTATAGATTGCAGCTCGGAACCCCTCGCTAGAAGAATAAACAGATCACCGCCTCACCCATTTTGTGATAAGAATTTAATGTTTTTTCTGGAAGAATTCAGGCGCAGATACAATAAAAAGGCTTTGGGGCGTAGACATTTTTTGCTGCTCCACTAACCGACACTCCTGACAAGGAACACCAACGAGCGACTCCGGAGCAGCCCTACCTTTTGGAGATCTGGATGCATTTATGCTCCGCGTGTGTGTGTCGAGTTTATAATTTCTGACACAAAATTACATGCACTTTTTCCCACGCGCCACGGCGTATACGTAATTGCGCCTTTGGATGTGTGTGCTGGAGTCTTCTTTGCAGCGTTGCTTTGATAAATGCGCATAATTTCTGTAGTTTCTCCAGGAGCTGCGAGGAAACTTTTCGTTCAGGCTTTCCCCCAGGACTGGATGTCGGCGTGGGGGGTAGGGGTTGTGTGTTCGGTGTGTTTGTGAATGTAATAGTCTCGCTGCTGCGCTTTATTGTTCACTGCGCAGCGCTGGATATTATGCCGGCTGGCTGGCGCTGGTTCTTGGCTTTCTCGGGCGGAATGGCGGTTCAGGTGGGCCGAGTCGAGTTGTCTTGGCGCGAATTATGAAGACGATTACACGACTTTATAGGTGTGTCTGTGGACTGTACGTGTGGGGCATGCACTCTCGGGACGCTGGGCGTACCTGCGGGGCACCTGCACATTCTTATTTATGAGCAGCGAGGCGCTGCGACGCTGACTTAATGAAATACCTGTCAGGATTTATGTGCCGGTTGACTGGCGCAGGGTACACACAGCACACGTGAAAGCAGAAAGCGAAATTAATTTTGTATGAAAATGGTGCAGTCACGTTTTGTTAGTTAAGCTACATCAAGCTGTTTTAAACTGCATCCGAGCTGGCTGGTGAAATTGCCGAGATGCATTGATTTTGGCCCAGCAGGATGGCTCCAAAAGGTCTTTGGTCTAGCGACTAATGCGGAGATTATCCCTGATACCCTATCTATCCACTAGTTTTCCCGTCCTTGTAGTTTCCATGCATACAGTTCCCATGCAGGTGACATGCAACGTTTTTGTTGCTCAGCTTGCTGTTTGCGAAAAACGCTGCCAGTTGCTTTTATTGACCCGTGCCTAGCCCTGCCGACCGTTATCCTGCGTTTTTCCTGTAAATATTTCAACTGAAAAATTCATAAAGCCGTGCCAGACACCCACCCCCACTCCCGCAGCCCACTGCTATCTCCGCGCACTTGCATTTCTGTTTTGCCTTAATTGTTTAGAGAATAAATCACCGAACGTAGGAATAAGTTGACAACACCACATGAAATAAAAACGAGCGGGCGGCCCCGAAAATAGAGCACTGCCGTGTCGGGTGAGTCCTCTGTGAGCTGTGTGTGTTCTGGGTGTGTGCTGGTGGCGAGCGTGGAACGGAAACGGAACTAACAAAGCACAAAACGAAACAAAAATGGCGACGAAAAAAGCTAAGCCCCGCCACCGAAAAAGAAATTCGGAAAATGAAAATGGAAATGGAAAAGAAAAATAACCCACGAAGCGAACGGAAAGGCAAAATTGCCGAACTAAAACTTTGCTGCAGTCACGGCACACTGACAGAAACTACAAAGCTAAAAAAAAAATATAAAAAAAATAGAAACAAATGCTACACGAGGCATGGCATGGAGGTGGACACAACAACGGGGTGGAAAATGATGGGAAGAGTTTAATGTAGTGGCACACACATTCAGAAATACCCGGGCCATGGCTGGGAAAAGTTTCGTCGCTTTCCTGTAACAAGCGTGCAAAGCACAAAACAATTTATGAAAATTTGCACGATTTCTAAACTTAAATAAACACCGAGAATAGTTTTGTTTTTATTATGACTGCCACCCGCTTTCTTTGCCACAACTTTAGGGGCTGATGGCTGCCGGTGGTGCAGGGAGGATGATCGATTCCGTTTCCGACACGAACTGCTGGGAAAAGACATCTCGGATATTTGGCGTTTTACGAGTTTATCTCGGCTGGCGTAGTTTTAATTAAAGCCAAATGAGCGACGACCGGGCGGGCGCGGCGGAAGGGGCACGCCAGACAAATTGAAGCAACTGTCCTCGCAACACGCAACGTTACGGAATAATGCGAATGTGGCCAATGCACTTTTCAACGGTAAATTAACAAGTACAAAACTTGCAGTTATGGTCTCGCAGTGGGCTTAGTGGGGCGGTGTGCCAGGTGGTGGCGGGACAATGGGACAGAGGGCGCAGCGGGCTTAAATTGAAAAAGTTTGCAACTTGCAAGTTTCTTTCGCTTTTAAATGTTGTGAACAAGTTCCAGGAAAGGATTCAGTGCACCCCCGGGCAGAGAACGAAGTTTTCCCGCAGACGGCAAGCACTGCCATTGAGAGCTAACACCGGCGGTTCAAAAATATCACTTTCCGAGCTTCCCTTAAGAGGACTGTCTTCTCCTTCACTTGGTTACTTGGCATATAATACTTGGCATTCGCAAAGTCTTCATTTTCGCGAGGCCTAAACCAATAACCCTTATAACCCTTTAAGTATCTTGTTAAGCACCTAATATGTTCGCATGAAAAATTTTAAAATATTTTTTGGACATTGAAATATTAAATTGTTAATAACTAGCAATAAATAATAACGCAAATTGACATGGTCAGGAAGCAGCCAGAGAATAAATGAGCTTTTTATAGTGAATTCACATACTTCCTTTGTCATTAAACATGAATTTCGAAAGTATGCAGATTTTTGGATTGGACCCGACAATTGGCCACTTGTGAAGAGCAGAGAATGTAAATAAAAATAGTGTAAATTAAGGCCATTGAAGTGCGGCGTAGCGGAAACGGAAATGTGCGCAAAACAATTACCAGTCCAAGGGAGGCTGGAGGCGGGAGAGCATGCAACCCACTCGTATGCGCAGATACATGGCCATAGCAATGGGGCTACAATGTCGTCATCTAAAGGGCGAAATTTATATAATGTTTTTTTTATGCAGCCACTCAAGTGCAATCAAAATGCGTAACGTGCATTTTCATTTGAATGTGCCGGCAAGGAGGAAGTGGTAAGCGCTGCCATTGGTATGAGTTTGTGGTTGTGTGGGACTCGGACTGGGATTGGGATCGGGATTGGGATTGGGATAGCGAGGAGACCAGCAGTACTTTATCTGGCTGCAAGCATGGACGTTGCTATGGATTTTAGTCGCATTTGTATTGCAATACCACATAAATTCCCCAGTACTTGTGGCAAATACTAATTTTCAATCGGCCAGCCAAGTCGCAATAATTTTCCAATTTCCCCGCTTGCCACACTTATCGCCTTAATTTCGAATGCTCTAATTATAAAGCCGACCAATGCGGTCGCACGCCATTTAGTGCAACCACAATAATGGTTTAAGAGTTTCCTCCCAAAATCGAACCACTTTTGGTACATTCATGAATAGCAGCCCTTCTGGGAGACTTTTGGCAAATATATGTGAAGAGGTCCTCTAGTATATCCGTAACTCCCGAGCGTTGTGTATACATTTCAATTATATTGAATGTCCTGAATAATTTATTTGTGCATCCCAACGAGGTGAAATCATTCGCTAAACGTTGTTCTTGCCAAAAACTTAGTTTTCCATTGTGATGACACTAATGTCCAGAATAAAGAATCATAAATTATTCATCTAGTTGATTATTCAGCACTCTGTGGGGAAATTTGATTTTTTGCAGCCTTACATGAGATAATGCCAATATGAAAACTGGCTGAATAATATGATTTAATGTACATATGAATAGAGGAAAAATTGTTTAATTTGTTGATAGTAAATAATTATTTTTCCTTTCTCTTTATTGTCAGCATTGAAATTTTTAAATTAATTCTTTTTAAAAAAATTATTTTGAGGTAAAGAAGAACTTCGGCGCATGGCAAAGAAATCACACGAGTCCTTATCTTCATAGGAAACATCGCAAAGAGCTGCAGTATATCAGCAAAAATCTTCTTATTTTAGGTTCATCCAAAAATAGAGAAAATATGCCTTTATCGAAGTTAAGACGCTCGAGAATTCCGTCAAATTATCAATCAATTAACAGATATAGAATATGGTCTGACTCCGAAACAACAACAAGCATACGCCATGGTGGCTCTCTTGAGGTCGCAGTGATGTCAGGGCTTCGCGAAACCGCCGAATAAAAACTTGAACAATTTGCTGCCGCCCGCACTCGACTTCAATAATAATACAGGGTCCTTGGCAATACTTAATTATGCATGCTCCGATGGCTCCTGCGGAGTGTGGCGGAGCGGCAGCGGGTGTTGCAAGTGCCCGCATGGTGGCACGCAGTTACATTTCCGACAGAATGGCCAAGCGGCTGCAATAACAATACGGGCGGGATCATAGCGCCATCGCAGTGCATTATGCAGAATGCACGGCCAGAGGACTCGGGGATCCTGGGACTCGGGGGGCTGGAGCAGAGCGCCAGAGCTCAGAGCTCAGAGCAAGTCGGATGACAAGCCAAACAAAAGCTACAAAATGAAGTATGAGGTCAGCAGACGGGAGCCAAGCAGGAGCAAAGAAAAACAAAACAGAGCCGAGCCGAGCCGAGCACAAAAGAAAGCACATGATTGTCGCTTGAAACTTGAGCCTCAGCAACTAACCTCATGACATCAGCTTTTTGGTTTCCAACTTATTACAATTTCCATATAACCTCCAGAGCGCAGGGATAGGGGAGCACAAACAGGACGCAGGGCAGGACGACTGGGTGGCTGTGTATTTGTGTGCGCGGATTGCATACAAGTGCGCATATGTGTGTGCAGTGTGTGAATGGGGAGCAAAGGGCGGACAAAGGCAGTAACAGAGGGCGAACAGAAAGAGACACAAAAACAGTAACAGAAACAGAAACAGAGAGAGGCAAAGGCAGCATGAGGCAAGGCAAACGCCATGTCCTTCAGCACTTGCCCTCGCTAGAGCGAAGGCAAAGGCATTCGGAAAGGCAAAATGCTGTGGGGGTCTTTAAGTTTTATGGCACCATTGTGTCAAGATAATAATATGGACGTCTCTGTGTGTGTACGTGACTGCATTTAAGTGCATAGTTGTGTTGAACAGCACTCACACATACACTTACACTTGCACTTACACTTGGGCGAGGACTCGCACTCGCACTCGCACCGAGAACACAAATGCATAAACAAGAATTCCTCTGGCATGACATTTACTCTGCGAATTACTCTAAACTGCTGCACTTGCGATGCGATATGCGAGTCCGAAAAAGGCAAAATGGCAGCAAATAGCAAAATAGCAAATGGCAACTGGCAACTGGAAGCTGGAGCTGTGCCACCCTTATCAATTTAAATGAATTGTACACGAGTGTGTCATAAATTCGGGCCGCATGACATTTCCTAATGTTTGGCCATGAGAGCAAGCAGCAGACCAGCAGTGTTAATTAAAAAGCTCGCATTCTTGCGGGCTGCAGAGCGAAATCAAAACCAGAAAATCGCCATGCTCAGAAAACCACATAGTTTTGTAATTAAAATGAACGAACGCTTTGGCAATCCTGCGGCCGAATTTCAATTTTAATTTATGTGCACAACGCTTCGCAAAATTCGGATTCATTAGCGCTATTTGCACAGCGAGTTGAACAAACCCACGCTCACTCGCGCCGCCAGTCCCCACGATACCATCCAATTGAAGAGCTGGCTCCGGCCCAAGCCCCCAAAATATCGACATAAATATAAAAACTTATAAAATGTAAAGTCACAATAAAAAGCAGACGTAGAACAAAGAGCCGAGCTGCAGATAAAAATTATGACTGGCCACAAAACTTTGACCAAGTTGCCAGTGGCCATCTCTTTTTATGCATCTCAGCATAAAAATTTAAATAAACTCACTCACGCGTGCGGGCAAATAAATACAAATTTATGGAAAATCCCGCTCTGAGGTTATGTTCTAAGGTCGTTGGGTCCTGGCATCCTGTCCGTCCAGCCAATTGCTGAGCCATTACAGTGGCGTCTTCGGCGACCACTTTGCATAATCTTGAACAAACCAATTGTCCTGCTACCACTCTCGTCTCCCCAAAACCAAACCCACCCAGAAATACATAATGTGACGAATTTTCCTCGGCAATAAATAAATTTGTTTAAAATGGAAACGAATGGCAAGGGGGGCACATGCTGGGGTCATTGAACCAGAGACCTTCCATGAAGTCAATTACGCTTTTAATTAGCCCCAGTGTTAGTTTTTGTTTCTATAACGCATACTTATTTTCAGAAATTAGTTACTTTTTGCCACTCCGTCACTCATGCACTTTTCTATATTTATCTTGTTTCAGCTCGCTGAGCACCACGCTGAGAAAGAAAAGCCAATGGAGGACCGGAAAAGCGGAAGCGGAGACCGGAAAGCGGGAAAACAAGAGTCCTCAATGGACATTACGTTGGAAGCGATTCATCATTGCCACAACGCTACACCATTGTTCATGGCAACGCGAACAGCCACTATAGCAAATTGAATGTAATTTCATAAAAAGCGGGTGTTAATTTTTTGCCAGCCACACAATACAAGATAGATACAGCCAGACGAGGCTTAATGTGCTAACACGCATTGACATGAAAAATGATGGAGACCTCGTGTGAAGCTCCCTAGAGAAGAAAAGCCTAAAGAAAGAGCGCTCTGCGCCCAACGAATTGCATACGGCAGTATAAGGCGCCCGTGAAGCGGGGAGGGCGCATTGTGTTGCACAGGACAACAGGCGGGCGAAGGACATTAGACAGCAGACAACGCATTGACAGGCGACAGCGGAAAGGAAAAAAGTGCTCACATTGGACCAGCTTCATTTATCAGCGGCGCATCGCATCTAACAAGGACCTAGCATCTGGAAACTGGCAACTGGCAACTAGGAACTAGCAACCCCAGACAACAACAACAATAACAACAGTTTTTCCTTGCTGGCCCAGTGAGGCGTATATGGGCCGGAGATGCCGACATTGTTGCACGTTCATTCAAAAAGCCATTAACCCTAATAAGCAGCCACAACAACGAGTCGAACAATTCCACTGCCGCCCATCGATGTGCCCCATCAATTCAGGGATTTAAGCTCTAGGCGGTACAGCGGCCATAGGCGTAGACGGTGGGAGTAGTCGCAAAGTCGGATCGGAAAGGAAGAGAAAGAAGCCAAAGGAACCGTCAATGGTGCTGCCACGACTGCTGCTGCCCTTGCGGCGACCCATGCACCTCATGGAGCTGCGCATCCTGCTGCTGTGTCTGCCGACCCTGCTTCTTGCCACGACTCTCGAGCCAGGTGCGTTGAAAATCCCATTACCCTTCCTTTCGAGCACCCGTTTCCCTGTCACACTTTCGCTCTCACTATTTAATTAGGGGGCTTCCTCGGTCGAAGCGGCAGGCTTATTCGGGGAAGTACTATGTAAATTAAGTCGAAATTTATGCCGAGTGCTCAGTCAGTTCTTCAAAGTATGCAGCAGTTTATTTTAATATTAACACGGAGCCTACAAATCGTTGCAAAAACACCCCTAAGGCCGCAGGCCAACAATTAAAGTCTAAGGCCTAGACGCACGGCCAAAGCGGCCTAAAACTTTGGCCAATTTACGGATTTATTGTGCCACGAATTTTAATCATCAGGGATGGGCCAAGGCATCGGGCTCAATCCGAAAGCTTTCACCTGCGGACCAAACTTTGGCACGGAATACTTTGAATACGGCGGCAGGACTTGGTGGCAAGAACAATTAGCACATCTGACTGTTTGCCATTCATTTCGCAAATGGAATGCAGCCAAACGATGCCAAGTAAATACGAGGGGTAGGTCGGGTGGGTACTGGGCACTCGAATCCAAAGTGCAGCCAAGTAACTTTAGGCTTTCGGCGATTGCTTTGCAAACAGTTATTAATTTTTCATCCACACCGCATCGCTTGACCTTTCGCTAATTTACTTTAAATGGGCGTCGCTGCCGAACAGCGAAGCGAAGCAGCCAAGCCCAGAGCACTTGGTACGTCACGTATACGCATCGTTAGACTTCCAAAGTTATGGCCAACACGTAACATTCACAAATAATAAGGATAATGAAAAATACACAGGGGAAAGATTAGCACCGAGGGCGACCCACCTTGTTGATGGGCAATGGGCGATGGGGCCGTCGTCGTAGTTGCTGCCCTTGCGGCTTTGGTTTTAACTTGGGTCGTCGGCGGGGCACACCCCTGTCCCCTAAGCTTGCCGCTTTCTGTTGCTTTTTTCGCAGCTCGCCAAACGCGTTGCGCATAAATTATCCGACACGGCAAAGGCGACACCTTATCGAAACGAGAGGTCCGCTCATTACGCAGCCTCCTGAGGAAAGTGGGTGGCTGCGGGCACTTTGCAAGGGCCACGCCGTCGGCAAGGGGGAGGGTGAGAGGGTCGCAGTCAAAACCGTAGTCGAAAAACAAACGAAGCTCGCGTGACAGTGCAAAAATTGAAAATTTATTGCGACGCCTTGTGGCTTGAAAATCGTTGTCAGAAAAAACTTTGTAAATTGACTTTTAAAGTGCGGAAGGCGCTGGGGCGGAAAGTGTGTAAAGAGGGCGCGTGGATGTAAGCTCACCAGCTGGGAGAGACTGGCGGTTTCGGAAAAATTAAACTTTCAAGTTTCAGTGACGAAGCGCCTATTTTCATTCCCCACAAGATTTCATGCTTACTTTGCCAGCGAATAATTATCCTTGGCTCCAATGATATGTTTAAGACTGTCACTTACGTCAAAATGAGTCGAATCACACCGAATTTATTATTTTAGTGCCGGATATTTAAAGAAAACTAATCAATCTCAAAAACTTGTGCTGTCTGCTGCCAGACAGCGAATTCCCTTAGGGACTCGCACCTGCAGTTTATTTGAAAGTTTGTCCATGACACTAACAGAAAGTTCCCCAGCACACGACCTCTCTCTCGGAATTTTTAAGTTTCTTGTTGGGGAATATCAGTACAAACTACACACCTAATGCATTCATGAAGGCACGAGCTCCAGTACCACTATTTTGTTTTCTAGAAAGTTATCTGTTATTTAAGCTTATGTTTTCCATCCAACACTTCGTATTATATTTCCCAAATATCTCATCGCCATTCGACCATGCCAAAAGTTTTCTCAGACGCCTTTTGTGGCTTCTTCGCAGAGCGTCGTCGAAAAAATAAGTCTCCATGTCGACCAAGGCGAGCTTAGCCCTTCCAAGGGGCATAGCCGTGGCACATTGGCTGGGGCCCAAGGTCGCTAGAGGGAGAGACACACTCTTTGCTCTGCAAACAAACAAGGGGCAAAAGCTAGCATTTTCCAGAGATTTTCCATTTTTCTCGTGCGTTTCACCTCGTAACACGATTTCGCGTATCCTCGCACTCAAGTCTTAAGTGCAAATGAGTTGGAAGTGCTGAGTGGGTGGCTCCGAGTGGGGCACAAAAGTGAGGGTTTGTGGTGGGGTGTGGGTGTGCCTCAGTCAGCAGTATTGCAAATTTGCTTAGCGGTTTTCAAATTAAGCGTCTGGGGTGGGCGGAGGTGCGACCTCTGGCCTGTAGACGGGGACCGGGCGGGGGGTGTCTTTTGCGACCGCCAGGTCACGGAGCGCCTGGCAGGCTGCTTCAAAAGTGCTAAGCGCTCCGTCGGCCTAAGCAGATTTGGAGCTTAGCGCAGACATATTGGCAAGGCATTAAATATTAGGTATATGCCATGTAGACCTCAGTCAACGGAGACAGATAAATAATATTTTAAAACACGACAGGTCGCAGGAAGAAGCTCAGAAAAAACAATAGAAACACTAACAACAACCAATACTGGCGACAACAGGGACAATAACCAGTGTGTCGTGACTGCTGGCCATATAACTTAAGCGGTTGAGGGCGTGGGGCGAGAGATTGACAAGAAATATTTATTATTAATAATAAACATGCGAGCATGCCAGCCGCACTTGCTGACTTCATTATTTATCGCTTTTTAGCAGCGGGCGCTGGCAGGCGGGGGTAAATGAAATGAAAAATTCGGCAAACGAAAGGAAACTAAACGGAACGAAGGGAGTCTCATGTATTGCCAGTTTTTGCTACTTTTGTTGCGGCATCCGGTTAGCTCGGAGTCGGCGGGCGAGGGGTGTGTCCTTTTCTATCGCTTTTTGCGCAAGTTTTATTACAGTTGCCTACTTTCAGGCATAATATAATTCACACGCCTAAGCCGAAGGCAGCTGACATGCGCACGTACCGCCGAGTACAGGATGCGTTGAAATACGCGGCTCTAGCCGTTTTATTAGCAGTGCGTGTTCTTTCACTATTATCGTGTTTGGCCTTCACCACGGCCCGCCGCCCGCCGCCCGCCGCCCACAGCCCACCACCCACCGCCCATCACCCACTTTCTCCACCCCGCCTATTCCACCCACACTTGACCTCAGCCAAAGTCTCTGCCCGAGCATTTACATTCCCTTAAACATGCGCAATATATTTCCACTTGCCCCTAGCCCAGAGCTCGGCTGTGTGTGTTCGACTGTCATGCATACAAATGCAAAGATAACGCGTGTGGGTATGTATAATAATTTATGTTTGATGGCAAAGCCGACCTGACCTGTCATAAAGCCGCCACGAGAAGACTCGAGTCAAGTGGACTCGCCTTTGTGCTGCCGCTTCCATGCTGCTCCCGTCTCTGCTGGCTTTGCCTGGCTCATTCCACATAATTAATAGTGGGGCATTAGCAGGACCTTCTACGCCATGAGGCTGTGTGTGTACACCACCAGCGAGGACACTCGTAAACAGAACACTTCTGAGGCGAACGGCCCATTTTAAAATCAATGCATCGTGGCCCAAAGTATTTGACGTCAGTGCGGTCTCTGCCGACAAAAATAACATTGGCGCTGGAAAAGAAACCCGAAAATACATACACATGTCCTCGTATGTTCCCGATTGGAGTCCTGCATACGCATGCCTAAAGTATGAACTATAAAAATTTACGAGGCAATAAAACTGCGAGTTCGCTTCGCTGGGTTTTATAGTCGAATTCCAGAGGTGGGCGCACACCTCCATCTGCAGATCCTGCAGACAACATTATTACACATTTTGACTTGAACTGCGTCCCGCTTCTCCGCTCAGCAAATTGGAGGTCTCTAAGACACAACTTTTTTCACCTGACTGATTCCACACAATCGCCATTGAGGAGAGCCTGACGGCCCCACTTCTGCGTTCAAAGGGCAGCAACGACCAGTTTATAATTCCAAAACCTATTAAGGAGCTCCTCTAGCATTGTATTTCGGAGAAATAGATTGAGGTATATCCGCGTAGGATTGATTCGGCAGTTTTTTTTTATCAAAAGGCAGTCAGAAGTCAATAACCTGATACAAGACTAAGCATTGCGAGGTCCATCAAGTACCTGATGTATCATTTCAACAGGCCCAGATTGGAGATATCCTGGGGAAGAGTAGTATGCTATTTGGGATGGGATTAGCCCTCACCAAGCTCGGGGCCAATCTCATTCACTTGCCAGCAGCACACCCAGACACTCTGCTGATTGCACTCGAATCAGAACAATCGGAACTTTAACACAATTTGCGACTTACGCTCGTGGCTACTCTTTTCTGATTGCAGATCAAAAGTCAATACTAACAGATAACGACTGGAAGAAGCTATGGATGCGCGGCGGAGTGGGGGCAGACTCAAAATTGGATAATAATCTTGACTCAAGTGACAGTCCAATGTTCGAGGATAGCGAGGTAAGTCCCGATGACAGATTGACCTTCATAGCCCCCTGTTCCAAATGCAATAAGCTAGTGCCACGCCCGGTGCCGCTCTAAACTTCAGTCAATTGCAGTCGCAGATGAATAGTATGAGGGTGAAGGTAAGACGCAAGCCCAATCAATATGTTAATGATGCCGAAGGAGAATGCACCCTGCGAGGAAGAATCCAGAAATAACACCCAAGCGGCTTGGCGCTAATTACGCCCTAGAGAGAGTGTAAAGGACGAGCCTGGATCTAAACCGCGGCTAATTAATCTTTAGTGCTTATTTATAATTCATTCGCACTGGCTTCGAATCTAATTATCCAAATAGCAAGCTCACCAGGCCCCCAAACACTCACTTCTTTGCTGCGCGAAAGACTCGAATCCGACGCTGATTTATCAGGAACTGGAGCGACGGGGTGGCGGTGTTTTGCTGGGTTCGGAGCCAGTTTCGTTTGGAGCCCCGTTTACACACCCACCCCACACCTTACAATGAACTTTTAACTTTTTGTCTTGTGTGTTTTCTTCCCCTCCCTCTTTTCTTCTTTCGCAACAGCTGATGGCGCACAACACAACCGTCCAGTTGGGTGGCACCGCCTTCCTGGTCTGCAAGGTCTCCGGCGTGGACAGAGTGGGTGTAAATTGGGTTTGTTTTTGTCTCTCTAATTGTGCCTCGTCGAACCGCGAGGACACTCCCGCATTCTAGCAGTAGTTCAGTGCAGTTCACGGTGAACGCTAGCACCTCCTCCTCCTGCAGGTCCGACCCATTGGTTCCCACCAGCCGGCGGAGCCGCGAAATTCAATTCAGTTCAAGACCGCCAAATAGGACGGGACAGATCTGCTGGCGAGCACAACTGCTGCTGCAATGCAACATGCATATTTTATTTAAAACTTGTTCTGCTTTTTCCCGCACCCACACCCGCACCGCTCCCACTCTCACTCACACTACCACTCCCTCTCCATTGCCATTTCCGTTTCCGTTTGCGTTTTCGTTTTCATTTCATTTTCCTGTCTAATTATATGGCATTTTCATTTCGCTTATTGTTTTCTCGAATGCGGCACGCAAAAGTCTAATTTGTTGAGCAGCCAAGTACGAACAACAGCCGAACAAGAGCTTAATTTGTAGTTGAAAGCAAACGTTCGGCAGAATGACAATTTCAGGACACACTGTTTGACATTCGGTTTGGCTAACAAGCAATTAAGCACCACAACGGGCACACAATGCTTGATGGGACTCTCAATACATGGGCTAAAAAATGTCAATTAATTAGAAGGATACCCCCGAACATTCTTCTGAAACGTATCCCATGTGCGTAAGGAGCTTTTTTCAGAACATGCAGTTTGAAGTCTCATGAAATGCCCATTCACAACATTGACAAATAAATGATGATATCAAATGATGATATTCCACCAACAGATATATTGAAACATTTTTTTTAAATGTCTATCACTATTATTTCTCTTTTTATGAATTATGAATAATATGAATTTAAATTGAATCACCCGATACCCATTCAAATAAAATTCCTGGCAGTTCATATCTAATGCTTACTAAATATGGAGGCAATTAATTGACATTTAATCCTTTATAAATCGAACGCAGAAGTGCCATTCATACACTACAATGTGCGGGGTATCCTTCGTCGAGACTCATCAGTAGCTCGAAATCCCTTGACCCACATTATCCAGCCGCAGCTTCATTCGTTCCTGACTGCGCACCTGCTAGGCATTAAAAATAGTTTATCCGCGTGTAAGCCCAAGTTGTAATTCAATCCCCGCTGCACCCAGCCAACGCTTGGTGGTTTGGTGGCAAGCGACAGAGAGGGCAAAGAGGGCCGCATGTGAGCATTTTTTAATTACTTTTCGAGAAGCATTCGCATGTTTCGCTAATTGCATGAGCGGCTTTGTGCTGCCTACTTTGTAGTGCTATTAATTATCTGTGCGCATAATACTCGATTTCCAATTTGTTCGCTTTGTTAATAACACGGCTGGGTATTGGCTCTCGTCAACAGAATCAAATTTCTTGGATCCGCCGCCGGGACTGGCACATCCTGTCGTCGGGGGCCCAACTCTACACCAACGACGAGCGCTTCGCGATACTGCACACGCCCGGATCCAACATGTGGACCTTGCAGATAAAGTTTGTGCAGCGCCGGGATCACGGCATGTACGAGTGCCAGGTAAGTCCTCGGGAAGGGGCAGGAGGAAGCGGGTTCCCCTTCGGCCAGTGGGCGGATGTGGTGGAAGTCGGGAACAGGAACCGGGCGCAGATGGATGCGAGTCTCTGCGATGATGGCTCCATATTTTATGCATGCAGCGCAGTTGAAATAAACTAAAGTGCATTTGCATACGCTCTCGTTTTCCGCTCCTACCCCGTAACGACCGTATGTGGACAAAGTATTGAGGTTTTTACGGGAGGCACTGTGCTCCACGCTGATTTTGCGCCACGTCACGTCACGTCGCGTCGGTTCGCGTACCTGCGCATGATTTAATTGTAATATGCAAATTAAGTTTTATATGCAAAGGTTCGATTTAAGGTAACTGCCCGCGACTATTTGGTCAGCTGTCACAATCAGGAACTGTCGCATCCGCATCCGAGTCCGAGCAGGAGACCGAGCCCAGGTCCGAATCAGAAATCGTCTGGCTGACACTGACAAGCCCGGCCAGCCGAAATAGTGTAGCATTGGACCCAGGGTCCACCCAGGAACACGGTTGACTGGCTGACACACGGGTGCAGATAAGTCGGGCACTAACAAATTCGAGCGACGTTCCTTCCATCCTGCCAACTAATGCACAAGAAGCCGAAAGTCATGCGGATGCAAATATGGAAGGGGCGTGTTCCCGGCACGGAATGAAAAGGAAAACAGCTTAAGAGGGTCGGAGGAACGGAAGGGATAGAGAGGGGCAGAGACGGGGAAGACAACTAACCGAAAAGCAACAAAGTTAGACGCTGCTGAAATGGACACTTGACAGTAACTCTGTTTGTGCAGCAGCGCAAGTGCCACTCGGGCTGCTTTGACTGGATGGATAGGATGGCGGGTGGGGATGTACACAGGGCTGGGGGAACGGCAGGGTCGGGCGGTGAGCGGAGCGATTTCGGAAACGTAGCTTCAATTTCAAAATTGTTTGCATGCAATTTCAATATGAGAAGCCGCATGCCAGGGCAAACCAGTCAGTCATCGAGTCATGCTCAGAGTCAGTGGGTCGGGCATGTCCCCTCCGGACTCCGGTCTTCGGTCTCTGGACCCGGGACTACGTAGCAAACGAGAGCTGCATGCAAATATGCCGAAATGATTATTTCCTTCTCCATTGCTGCCATTGGGCAGCGGAACCGTAGAAGCTGCAATAGCAACTGCTGCCTGCCGGTTATTTTTGT
The DNA here is from genome assembly GCF_017639315.1 of Drosophila ananassae. Taxonomy (NCBI): domain Eukaryota; kingdom Metazoa; phylum Arthropoda; class Insecta; order Diptera; family Drosophilidae; genus Drosophila; species Drosophila ananassae. The sequence goes on along the minus strand of NC_057929.1, from coordinate 19,224,788 downwards.
GAGTAGGGGCGTCGTCAGCTCCTGCTCCTGCTCCCGCTCCGGCTCCCACTTCAGATAGAAACTATTCTGAACGTGTAGGAAGCGCTCCACTTATATAGAATCCGTTCGTTTTTGTTTCATTTTTGTGTGCCAAATTGAAATTGTTTGATTTGCATTTCAATGAGTGCAACATTTCTTGCACTCGCAACGATTTCCCAACACAGCCCGGCGGGGAAAGGTTTTTGCTTTGAGTTTACTGAAGCATTAAGACTCGAGTTGATTACGTATACCAATCGCACTCAATTGCCGTACTTGCTCTTTCCGCTCCATGGCTCCTCTCCTTTTCTCACCTTACACTCAAAATAAAACTTAACACCCAGGTTTCGACCCCGACTGGAATCATTTCGCACTTTGTGAATCTTCAAGTGGTTGTGCCGGAGGCCTTCATTCTGGGCTCTGGCGAGCTGCATGTCGACATGGGCTCAACAATCAATTTGGTTTGCATTATTGAAAAGGTAAGTTGTCCACGTGCCGCCTTTTTCGGCTCTCAGACGATTTCCCGCCCCCTTTCAGAGCCCCACACCACCCCAGTACGTGTACTGGCAGAAGAACGACCGTCTGATCAACTACGTTGACTCCCGACGAGACATCACCATTGAGACGACACCCGGGCCCCGAACGCAGAGCCGTCTGATCATCCGGGAGCCACAGATCACCGATTCTGGAAACTACACCTGTTCGGCCAGTAACACGGAGCCGGCCAGCATTTACGTCTTTGTCTCAAAAGGTGAGAAGGACGTACTCAAATATTATAATTTTTGCATTTATACAGATTTTTATTACAAAGGTAAAGAGTTAATAAAAATATGGTACGAAAATATGGAAAATACATTACGAAGTACACTCGAAAAATTTTAAGATTCAAATTCAATGATAAAGGTCGACAATTTCAAGACCATATTCTTTCTACCGTTGTTTTTTCACCAATTGTCTCCTATTTCCATGTAAACAAATAGGTTAAAAGCTCTTACATCTTTAAGTTTTTATATTTTTTTGCAAAAAGGGTGACACAAATTGAGTTTCTTGTGATGTTTGCATTTAAATGGACATGGTGCGAATTTTATAATGATGATAAGACGTGTAAATGAAAATATGCAAATGAGACGACGCCTGCAGATGCTGAAAATGAAAATGTGGAAACGGGAGGATAAAAGTGGGAGGGCAAGATGCACGGCCCGGCACGGGATGGCTTGGCTGTTGGCGCGCATAATTGCAATCGCACCCAACTAATTCTGGCACTAATTCAAATTCAAATTTACCCGCTGTCACTTTCAGGCGACAATATGGCGGCTATATCGCGACGCAAGACCTCCTCGGCCGATCGTCTGACGCATATATTTAGGTCAATGCTGGCGCCCTGCCTGCTGCTGAACACGGTTGTTGTGAGGTAAGTCGAAGGACGTACACTAATCCCGAGTGACAGAACTTGTATTTTTATCTATATATCTTGCAACAGACGCATCCTTCTGACCTAAACGGCGAGCGGCGAGCAATGAGCGGAAGTTGGCGACAAAGAAGTCCTATTTAAGCTATTTCAGTGTTAGACCTAAACAAACCAGACACAGAGTTAATAACTAAATAACCCGAGTCTAGGATAATTGCTAAGCTAAGCACTGGAGTGTAAAAATCAACGTAATCCAATCACAGTCGCATATGTGTGTAGCGTATGTATGCCTGGCATCCACTCGTACATCCAGACGTTTAGATAAGACCTAGTTTAGTTATAAATCACTTCCCATTGATTGTGTACAGTCTGTTTGAGGTTGAAGATTGGAGGTTGGAGACAAATATGTGAACTGTTTCTTTATTTGGTAATGCGTTGAATTAAGTCTAAGTTTTAGTTTAAGTTTAAGCTTAAGTTTGGGTTTGCCTTTATAACACGTGTAAGTGCAATGAATATCAAACATGTATCCTTTTTTGAGCCAGTTGAATGCTTTGCGTCCCCGAAAATGGCCTTTTGCATAAGTAGCCAATCAAAGTCCATTAAACGAGTTCTTTAACGAATGCAACATTCATTAAAAAGCCGTTATAACTGTTATTAGTTGCTAATTGAAAACTCATAGTATAAAGGACATCCGCTGCATAAGCGCAAGAAGAGCCCAGGGCAAGCAGCACGAATTATACTCCCTGACGAGAGTAAGAGGACGAAATCAACCCATTTTAATTAATTGTGTTATTAAGTTTGTAAATACATTTTACTGCAAACGGCAGCGCAAGCATACGTGCACACAAGGACAAACGCCGCATGCAGCAAAAATATAGTAATTCAAATTTTGTAAATAAAAAGGAAATCATTCAGCTACAACTACAACACCAGCAACCAAAAGACACACAACCGACTGAAAATGCGCAATATTATTAATCGGGATGAGAGGTTGCGGGCTTCGAGCATGCGGATGCTTTATGGACTTTCAACCTGTCAAAATCATTCAGTAATTAATTTGGAACACTCGGCGGATGTGAGTGCCGGACCAGCACGGCCGAGTGGGTTTTACTGACCACCCCATGTGCTTTACTGACGGCACTTCACTTGGCCAGCAAAGGACCCTTGTGCTCTGAAAGGAGTCTAAATCAACGAAATCCTTAAAGCCTCCGCATGTCGAGCTCCCATTCGTTTCTTCGTCATTCCTGGCAGGGCATGGCAGGGCGGGGAAGGAAGAAAGTTGAAATTTCAACACCTTCTTTTCGCATTCCTCTGCAAATCGCATTTCTTTCGTGCCTGTGCCAGCGGCTGCAACACCTCAATCAAGAAAAAGCATCTACGTAATGAATTATGTACAACTTTTCGACTGTTTACGGAACTCGACTCCACGGTTGACTCCCCGGGAGCTGGCCCGGGTGGTCGGCACATACGATAGAATACAATACAATATAGGAGATCACCTCCGCCTCTTATGGATGGTCAGATTTAAGCCAACATTCGTTCATAATCGGTACGTAATTTACAAGCAACAAACTGTTAAACAATACCACTTGAAGTTTGAATAGATTCCTTAGTGTAAACCGGAAATAAAACCAAAAATTAAGTAAATGTAGTTTACTGATTGTGAAACGTAATAAGAATATTGAAAATATCAAAATACTAACTGTGGATTCGTCTCCTTGATGTGTTGTATGTGTATGCGAATGCCCCAGGTCCTTTGGAATAAGTAATTAATTGGATTGAATTAAATGCAATGTTCTGAGCATTTAGTTGGTTCTCACTGTTAAGCATTTCCACTGTAAATATTTTGTATTACCATATTACCATATGTATATCGAACGGCCGGTAATGGCCGTTTGTTAATTATGAAGTCACATATGACAAATGAAATCTTATAATAGGTATTGTACTCTCTGTATGGACGAAGGCCATAGCGAAACCTAACGAAAAATCGATTTAAAATGATTAAAATGTTTTCAATGTAAATGCTCGTGCGCATTATTGTACAATTTCAACTTGCAAACATTTGACGAATATGAATTTAATAATAGTAAAATTACCAGTAAACCAAATAAAACATTGTGCTTACACACACACCCACTCACACCCGGAAAGGGGGAATAAAGGCGACAGGAGACACAACCAAACCAGCAAAGTATGGAAACCAATACGAATGCATTCGAATAAATCAAGTGATTATCATGGAAAATAAATGTAATTTAAACAATAACTATGTTTTGTCCCGGCTTATCCTTTTTACTATGTATGGTGGTGGGAGTGGGCGAGAAGCAGTGTTGGTAAGTTATCGAGCCATTGCCAATCAAGAAGGCCGCTCCGTCCGGTGGCCAAAAAACTTTTCGAAAAGTGCCAAATCGTTGCTATTGTAAAGGCTGCGCGTCAACACGCTATAATAAGACCCCATTGTTGGCACAACTCAGGACCCCCACCCCCACCCCCACCTCTACACACCACACACCCCGTACAGAATCGACTGCCTATTTGCCAAAGTTGCTAGCTTTTTCGAAACGGCGCGCCAATTATTTTTCGACATTTTCCTTAAGCCCGGCAGTTTACTTTCTGTCAGCATTTCATTCAGTGCCCTTCGCCTCTCATTTCGCCATTTTGCCGTTTCGCCAGCGAACATGTTGCACTTAAGTACACAGAAGCCCTCGGAGCCATGCCCGTCCTGCCTTAAATTCCACGCTGGAAGTTGGCTAAGTGTGTTTGAGAAATCAAATGCATTGAATGCTGCCACCAGGCCTGGCCCGAGCAGCAAACTTTTGTGGCCACCAAAGTTTTGCCAAATGAAATGAACCCGAGTAAATTTGCCATGCACAAGTGCCAGAGCAGCCCATGGCCAATGGTTTGGTGGGTTGCTTGGTCGGTGGCTCGTTGCCTCGGTGGGTCGATTGGGTGGCTTAAAAGTAAAACATTGAACTGCAAAAGTAATGGAGAATTTTCAACAAGAAATTATAGTGTACACACAAGCGAGAGACCCTGCCGAGGCCCCTCAAGATGTATTGAGTCGCAGCCGGAACCTTTTTGCACACTTCGCCAGAGCGGCAGTCAAATGGGCGAAATTGGCTGTTGACAGCCAAAGTTGAGTTGCCGAAAGACTTCGACGTTTGCTGAGTGAAAACTTTGCTATTTTTATTTTCGATTTGCCGTTTTGATTAAAAAGTTTCACGCGAAAACTCCAAGATCCAGGTCGCTCACAAAAACGCTGTATAATTCAGCCCCGGAATGTCACCTCTGCTGGAATGGAAATTGGCAAACACTCGTATCTTGCCTACCCACATCCCATATCCTTTCCATAACCACACAGCGCCGCAGGATGACAGCTGTTAAGCCGGGTCCTCCATGAGGCCTGTTTGCTTAAAAGCTCAAAATCAATTTATAGCCGAGTTATAAACATTTAAATTATCGAATTTTTCAACGCATTAACTTTAATGACATGACAGCGACCCCAAATGGCTCCCATTCCAATTCCGTCGCAGGAGCCAGAAATATAGAGTAAAGTAAAGCTTTTGGTAATACCTTTTATACAACTATTTTTCCTCGTTTACCAAATTAAGAACATAACAAAATTTAAAAATTTTCATTGTTTAGGACTTTTTATTCTTTTGCGGGGTAAATTAATTTTGTTCATTTTTCTAGATAATACATTAAAGGAATCATTCCCGACCACAGAAAGTATATATATTTATGATCAAGACATCGAGTTAATAAAAATAAAGCATGTCCGTCTGAAAAAAGTTGAATCGATCGGGACAATTTTCTATTTTTCAAAATTTTGATTTGCGCTTTCAAAACAAGTATGTCCATTAAGTTCTTTTTATAAAGATTTTGTTTGTCGAATTTAGCCATATTAAAAAAAATAATTATTCAAAATATATCGCCTATGAATATTTGAGGGATCAACTAAAACAATCCAGTAAGTTAGCAGAATCAAATGTCTATAACTTCTTTAATAATGGTCCGATATCGATGACTGAATTTAGCTATTGCTATTAGAGCTATTAGTCTGAATAGCTTGGCATCAAAACACATTAAAAACTGCTTTTAATACATATATATACCCTATATATAAAAGGATCAGAACCAGTCATATACGTCATAGACACATAGAAAAATAAAATGCATATAATGTGCGTATAAAGCAAAAATAATCTTGAAAATTTGGATTACATCTATGGCACTACATATATGCTGTACGGCACACAATCACAAGCAACGGAACTAAAGTTCAACAGAATCATTATTATGGTTTGTAGATCGGAGATAATCCAAATATTATTATTCTTCAGTTGTGTAGCAATTTTGCAATGGGTTGAAAAGTGAATTATATGGTAATTGGCATATCTTAAACCAAGAAGATTTGGCTGTAGTCAGCTCTATCTCATAAAGTCTCTGAAATCCCCACGGGTTAAAAAATAGAACAAGCCAGCCAGAACCACAATATAAATATCTAAAACTCCTCTAAATTTCAGATGATTTGGATGAAATTGGATTTCCAGATATAAATTAGGCATACAATTAGTTTGGAATCAAAGTAGTATATACCAAAATTTTTCAAAATTGTTTCTTCAATAGTAAAATAACGCTAAAAAATATGTCATTTTTTGTGGCGGTAGGGGACATGGCAAAAATTTGAAACAAACTAGATCTGCGTGCGATAGAAGCCTACATGCAAAATCTTATACTTCTATCTTATGCATATATCTTCTTCTATAATCTCTAATCGCATGATACAGACGGATATGCCAATATCGACTGGGCCTCTAGTCTACGAGTACCAGGTATAATTTTAATTTTATCTGATGGATTTTAAAAGAATCAAAAGCAACGCTTCGACCAAACGCTTCTTTCCCTATTACTTAAATCTGATACAATTAGTAACAGATTTGAGCATTTCTGGATAGAACAATAAAGAAATCGATCAAAATAGTGGTGTCTTTTGGAGGTAATATGGGAATAATTTGTAAACGTGGGAATCTTTACTTCTCTACGTAGCTCGTCCTTGTACGATTACAACACCCTCATAGACACTCCGTGAATACCGCGTAACAGCTTGCAATAACTGTAATCAACACACGTTCCACTCTCCCGTGGCAAGAACAAACAATCAAAGCGCAAAGCGGCAAAGCGACGAATGGGAAAATGGCGAAACAGAACGCAAAACAATCATTCAAATTGCGCATACAAGTGTGCACATACCTGGCAGAGTATTCCTCCGCCGCTGGCCCTCCGGCATTAAGCAGTCATGTTTTCCGCTGATGTTAGAAATTATTGTGCATTTGTGTAAATCCAAGCCACCCGCGAGTGCTGTTCTCACTGCGTTCCGCACTTACTCGTGCCAGTTGTAATTGATTGGAAAGCGACGGGGTGAGAACAGTTCGATCCGCCCAGGCCACCTAGCCTGTGCCTTTGCATTTGCCTTTGCCCTTGGCCTGCCAGCACTCTCCGCCAGCTCTCTGACGGCATCGGAATCTATAATAAATCCGCATCCGCGTCCGTATCGGTGCCTTTTGTGGCCCTGTGTCTTGCTAAGGCTCTAAATCAGTCCCGCCCGAGCCCTCTGCAATTGTTTAAAAGCTTTTGCAATATTGTTGGCCACAATGTGGCAAAAGTTTTGCGAGCAGAAAAATGCGCGTATCTCGTGTTTAGCACTTCATATTTATTACCTGGCGAGTGCACTCAAATCACATGCAGTCGTTGTAGAGGGGTCATCGGGCAGGACAGGGCAGACCGGAGTAGACCGAAGCGGAGTATGGCAAAGGGCGGTCGGAAGAGCTAAAGTGAGAGAGTGGATGTGCTGTAGCGTATCGTCCAACAGGGGCATCAGTTGGTCAGCAAAAGTTTAGCCTTCACTGTTTTGATAAGCATAATTGATGATGCAACCGTGCGGAGCATTGGGGGAAGAAACTGCACAACATAGGGCCGGGAGCCCAAGAAGCGGGAAAGTGCAAGCGGCAGGGGAAGGGTGGAGAAAGTCAGGGTCTGCGCCCCACATAAAGTACAACCGCAAGCCATTTATAGCACTGCCCATCCCGTAAAAAAAGAAATATTTGTTCACATATTTTATAGCACATTTGTGTATTGAGTGCAAGTGCTGAAAAAAATTATCATCGATGGCTTGCGCACCGTTCGATGCTGAGTGCATCATCACGTCCAAGCGGTATTTCACCCTAGCCACGGTCAAGCTCTCGCCCTTTATCGCTCCTCTGCCCCCGTGTCGGGGATGGCAAAATACTTCGATAGCAAAATACTTAGAATTTCAACGTAAAAATTGTTGCATTTAACCACCGTTGGTCTATAAATGAAGCAAAAACCATTATTTCTTGAGTAATTTGTTAAATTTTGATCGAAAAAATGTTTAAAGTTCATAAGTTTGGTTAATTATTTAACCGGTGATTAATTTATGTACAAAAATATTCCATTATTTTAGTAAACTGTGTACATTGTACACAACTAAGTACACAAATCTTATTTATTTGGTGACTTCAAGACGTTGAGTCAAGGATATCAAGGAAACTACCTGACATGTGCCTCTTCTTAGCACCGGTTATTGTAGTCACTTTCAATGATCAAGGCTTGCCAATTAAATACATTGGAGTACCAATTAAATTTGCATAGCACGCATGGAGTCAAAGTGCACATAAGCGACGAATTGGACAAAGTCTCCAAAAGCGTCTGACAACCCCGTAATCCTTGATCTGTCAGGTGCGGCAAGTGCCTTTCCCTACACTCATTATATAAAGGCCAGGATTTTAGATTTCCTGCTTTCCCAATTGGCCCCCCGTCCCCGACCAACCTCTTTGTCCTGACACGTGCTTGTTATGCCAACAAGCCACCGTAACTGAAGCACCCACTCGCCGGGAAGCCTTCACCATTTTGTACTTATAATTTGTTGCGGAGGAAATAATCAATAGCGCCGAAGGAAAAATCGGGGTGCCAGCCTTATTACAGCTGAATTCTGGATGAGCACGGGACCTGGACGTCCGTCTGGAGTCCCCGGGGTGTTTATTTTGGCATGCCTGTATGCAGGTTTTATAAATACTTAGCGACATGCAAGGGTGCCCATAGGGTTCTTCAGCAAAATGAAATATGCAAAAATACCAACACATGTGCAATACGTTTGGACGTGGACGTTTACAGTGTTCTGGGTTCACCTATACACCTACTAATACCCGGGCATGCAATGGCGTTTTGAATTTCCGTTTCCGGCTATTTTAATATTACAAGCGAAGGCATTTTGTGCTGAGCTCAGCAGGAGAAGAAAAAGCAGGTCCTCCGGCTGGAGCAGCAGCTGACGAAGAATTCAAGACGCAAGGATGTGGGAGAGCATAAAACAAATGCTTATGCAAGCAAAGCGACAACGAATTATGAAAACGAATATTACGACTCGGAACTCGGGAGTTGGAGCTCAGGACTCGGCAGTCGGGAACCGGGAGCTTCGCTCCTGTCGTGAATTCAAATTAATAGCCCTCGAGCCGTTTGTGTTTCATTTTTGAAATCGCATAAAATATTTCCACACGTAATCAACTCCATCTTCATCACGGCAAGCAGCGTCTCATTATTTCCCCTGTCCAATGAACACTGCAGTTCCACGTCCGCCTTTCGGGCAGTGCCTTTCACTGCGTCCTGGTTATGCTTTAATATTCTTGCAGAATTTATGTGTGTTTAACGGAAAATTCCACTTTGCCGTGATATCCGGCACCGAGACCGCGACCGTAAAATTAAGCAACTTAGTGCGGTCGGCAGCGTTGGTCTGCCGCAGCACTTGAAAAGTCCACCAGGAACAAAAAGTATTTTAAATTCATTGCCGGCCTGCTAACGTCGCGTTGCATTTACTGCGCTCAAGATTTATGGCCGACGGCTCCTCGTCTCACCGACTTAGTAAGTCCCACCAACTAGAGCTCCCAACCCGACTCGTTCACACTGCATTCTCGTATATGCCACTTTGCTGAGGTGTTAAATTTGCCATTTGCATAATTGATAAAACCGATGGCTGAAGACGAGGGCTTTCTGAGACATCGGAGTCGGGTAAAGTGCTTAGCATGCTGATTTCTGACCTATGACGGATGTCCGCATGTCATTCCTATTGCCGCGGCCCGGCCTCCTCTGCTCCTTGACTTCCGGTTTCTTGCCACATAATTCAGATTTGAGCCATTATGGGCCACTACTTCCGCTCGACCTGTGCACGTCAGCGTGCAAGGAGTCGTACTTCTGCGTCCTGTGCGCCGGGAGTGCATAAATTTTTAGGGCAACTGCCTCACGTAATAACTTCGAGAGAATCCGTGCCCTACCATTGAGCAGACTTCTTTTTCTATTTATTTAGCCTCGACCTGGCTGAGAAAGTCGGTGTGCGAGCCAAAGAAAAGTTGAATTAGCTTGAGCAAGTGACTATTTGCTCGAGCACAGTTCAGGTCCCGAACTACTATTTGAATAGGAAATAAAGCGGTTGACCCAGGATTTGAGGCCAAACAGTTGCTAGGGCCTCAACGTAGTTTCTTCTCAAGTGACTAACAAAGCGAAAAATCAAAAAAAAAATTCGAAAAATTTAAAGGGTGTCATACGCTTATTAAGTTTATCTTCACAAAACAGTTTTGTTTAGAAATTGGTTGTTATTACTCCCGAAGAAAATAAAAATATTCTTTAATTTTCAGGGCAATGCACCTTTCTGCATCTGCTTCGGGGGTTCCATTATTTGGAGCATAAAATGAACCGCAGCGACGATTACTTTGCAAAGCCATTCGAAAGCGCCCCGCTAATGAGACTAATTAACCAATCAACTGAGGGTGGTCAAGGAATTAAATGTCGGATTTGAGACCCCATAATGTGGCCGACGATTACAGAAGATGGGTCGTCGAATTTATACGCTCTTAACTGAAGTCGGGAATCGATTTACAAGGCACGAAAATGTGAGTTAAAGTTTAGTGGCAGTAGGACTCGGGAAGAGTACAATAAGCTAATTGGAATTAACAGGAATCAAAGGTTTAGTCTTGTTCTTTGCGGGCCCACAAGTGTGGGCAGCACACGCAGCTAAAACAAGAAAGGAAAGCTAACTTCGGGCGGAGCCGAAGTTGATATACCCTTGCAGTTCAGTCGCAGTCCGCTAGGTGGCGCCACCCATCTTATTTTATTAGATATATAGCGGATCGTTTATAGTCGGCCGATCCTTATGAAAATTGGCAGATCAGATTGTTTTCCCCAAAATAGAATCTGTACCAAATCCCATCTTTCTAACTTAAAAAACACCAAAGTTATGCCAATTTCGATCGTTCTATGACAGCTATAGGATATAGTCGGCCGATCCTTACGAAATTTTGTACATAAGATATTTTGGTCAAATATAACATGTGTAGAAACTCCCAACCCTCTAACTTAAAAAACACCAAAGTTATGGCATTTCCGATCAATCAGTTATATGGCAGCTATAGGATATAGTCGACCGATCCCGGCCGTTCCGACTTATATACTGCCTGCAAAGGAAAGAAGGGTGTGTGCAAAGTTTCAACTCGATAGCTTTAAAACTGAGAGACTAGTTTGCGTAGAAACAGACAGACGGACAGACGGACAGACGGACAGACGGACCGACGGACAGACGGACAGACGGACAGACGGACATGCTCATATCGACTCAGGAGGTAATCCTGATCAAGAATATATATACTTTATAGGGTCGGAGATGTCTCCTTCACTGCGTTGCACACTTTTGACCAAAATTATAATACCCTCTGCAAGGGTATAAAAATTTAAAATACTCCCAGTAAGAATATAAGAGGTTTTGGGGTAAATTAGGTAGGGAAAACCATAATCCCTAAAGAGTCGTCAACACAATTCATCATCTTGAGTTTCTGGAAGTTTATTTATGAGCCCGAAGGCGTCAAAATAAACTGGTGCGAGCTGCGGAAGAAAGCAAATTTTTGTCCGCAGCGCCAGTGGGTCGCGAGACATAAACTTGCTGGCCTAAATGGCACTATTCACTAGACGCCGTGATACCCAGTAATGGAGATGCCTTCAGCCATCGCTCTAGCCCCAAATCGTCATTCATTGTAGCCTGTTTTCCGTAGGAGGCTGCGAATGAAGACAGTGGACGGAGAAGGGGCCAAGGGCAGGGGCCCATTTGTCAGCGCGTGCCGACGCCATATAAACTTCACGCAAGCATCACTGGCCCGCGTTCTCTGCAAAAGTGAGAAATTACGCTGACGGCCCAAATGTATGCAATAAAAATTTTTCAACTCACGCACAGCAACTGAGGGACGCGTGCCTCAATGGCGGCCATCATGACGACTTCTACGACCAGGATGGAAAAATGACGGCCAGCTGATGGTAAGGGCCATTGGCTCTTGCGGGAGTTATTAATTTGGAGCTGGATTTGGCAACGCAAAGTGACGTTCTGTTGATGGTAAATGGATGCCCTATTTGGAAGAACACTCTAGGTTGAAAATGTACTGGAAAATTTATTTATTTTTATTATATACCATACTTTCATAAGGTATGAATGTATGATTAAGAAGTTTAAGGTATTTGTAATTTCAGTTAGCTACTATTTAGTTTTATGTTGTTCTTGGGTTAAAGATAAATGATACTCATAATCCTTGTATCTTTTTAATGGATAAGAGAAAAAATTAACTTACATGTGATTTTTCCTCTTGATTTATTTTTCATTGTGCTGCGTTGCACATCAATGTTGCAATCAGATACTTTCTTACTGCGTTCCTTTTCATCCTGGAGCACTGCGTCACTCTTAATCGAAACTGGCGCTGGAGAAATTAATTTTCAACTGATTGATTACAAGCGATTTAGTAAAATTTCCCCAACGGACCCGCCGGAGAATGGAGTGGAGCGGAATGGTCGCGAACGGAGATGTGAGGGCGACCATGGAAAGGGGCTAGGGACTCGGAATCGGACTCGATGTGGGACTCCGAGTTTGACTCGGTCTTGGAGTCCAGACTTCGGCTCAATCGCCCATTCCATTGTTGCGGGCTCTTGACGTCCCATTTGACTTTTAATGCCCGCTGGTCCGCAACCGGGAGCTGATTGAATGCCGCTTTTTGAGCAGGGCCAGTGCTCATTGAATATGCTCAGAATATCTCAGAGGCGAGCGAGAAAGCCGAGGGACACTAGACATCATCCGAATCGTCGTCGGCCCTTGCCCACACTCACATATGTCCTTAATGAAAAAAAATTCCGCGCTGCGCTTTTGTCTTCCTTCGTTTCCTGTTCCTGTTTCTGCTGTCACCTTTTGTTCAGCTCCGACGGCATTAATTTATTGTCTGGGGAGCAGCATCTATAAGCATTTATATCCCAAAGTTTGCCAAGTTCTTGTCAATTCATTCATTGAATACCCTTTATTGAGTTATTTCTTGGCGCGGCGCAACTTTATCTTAGCTCCTGCAGCCCGTTCTGCTCTTCCTGGCCCTCGTTTTTCATTTGACCCCACAATTTTAACTTTTCCCCGACTTCCCGACTTTCCGACTAAGAAATTAGCTTGCAAATTTTTTGGTAGTTTATGCACCGTAATAAAAGCCAGAGAAGTGAACAGAGAAAGTTTCGGAATTGCCATTCTTGGCAGATCCTTTATTTGCCAGGATTCTTGGCCATTATTAAAAATGCTTGACCGATGCCAAATTGAAATAATTGAGATACTGCCAAAGTACCAGCAGCTCGAAAGTATTCCAGCCAATGCCAAAATCTTTGTCCCTGACTTGGTCCTGACTTGACGTTCGACTTGGCAGCGTATTAATTACCGTCCTTCGATATCCCAGGAAGAATCTAAATAATGATCATAAAACAGAAATTAAATCCTGGCCCTGGTTGTCTATCATGTCCAATTTTATTGTCCTGATTGGCTTACGAATTATTCGGATGCTTGTAGAAATTTCTCTCCCGATGACATCAGGGTAGAAACATACACTCCGTTCAAGATTTTGTCTTAATTTGCTTTTCCATCAGATATTATTAATGTTTACTTTATTGCTTTTCGCAGACAACTCTTTTACTTCGGCCAGCAGCTTCAATAAAAGGGGAAAATTAAAAATTCATGCAGACCTGTCGGGCTCCTCGGTAAATTATTAAAAGCGAAAACAGTAACGAGCAGTTTAATTTACTTTGAGAGAGGACACCGGTTAATAGAATGATAACTTCCTCACCTAGGTATGCTTCGTCCCATTAAAAGGAACCAGCTGACTGCATTGAGTCCCCCATTTACATATGTAATCAAAAAGTTCAGAATTTTAAATTCCAAACTTCAGCATGCGTACCTGTATGCGATGCAGGTGAGTGACGTATCGTCTGGGAATACATTTGGTTAAGGCACATAAAGCGAGCTTTGTGTTTGCAACCTGGAGCCAAATATTTCGAAGTGCTTTGAGCAGCAATATACTCGCATTTATGCTCCAGTTATTACACACATCATGTGCACATGTGTGTATACGAGTAGTGTGTGCACTTTCCTGTGCGGATTGTTCATCTCTGATGGTGCATTGTAATACGAAATCCAGACTCTGTCAGAATTGGCTTTAAAGCCGAAAATAAAATATGATTTCGTTGGCTCGGTAACGAAGCAGGGTTGCACGCAGCCGGATTATTGCTGGGAATTTTATGTGAGCACAAACAAAATTTGCCGTCAAACTAGAACCCTTGTAAACTGTGCGAAAAATGCTTGCTTTATGCACCGTCTCTCATTTTCCATTTTCCATTTCTCGCATTTTCTCTGGGGTATGTCGTCAGTACCACCCAGAAGAATATGAATAAGTTTTGGCCTCGAACTGCGAAGGGAAAGAAATACAAATCGATTCCCAGAAAGACTGCGATCTGCATTACAGGTACAAGTCTTCCCTAATTGAGAGGCAGCATTGCGTATACGCCCCGATTTCAGGATGCTTGGCTTGGAACCCCTCACGTATTACTCTGCGGTCTGGAAAACTAAAGAAGAAAGGCAACATGAATGGATGACCAGCAGCACAGCCGAACACATCACAGCAACATTGAAGTGCTTGTAGTTAGCATCAATCTGGACAAACAAAGAACCCTGCTCACATCCGCCATTCAAAGACACGCCCCAGTAAGAGTGGATGAATGAGCGGGCACATGAGGGAAGGGTGTGATGGGCGGAGGCTGGGGAGAGCCAATTAAGTTTCTGTTTACCCAGGTAAAGGTGCATATTAAAGCAATGCAGCTTTGTGGTGAGGTCCTTTGAATCTGGCAGACAAATAGAAGGATGGAATCAAAAAATTAAGCAGTTGCAGCTACCTTTTGGGACGCGGGCAGTATTTATTTGGCACAGAGTGATGCGAAATGCAATAAACATGGCAATGGGTCCAGTTGCCATTTGCCATTACCCGAAGCATGCACTTTCATTTTTCGAGGGCAAAGAATAAGAATGCGCAGCTGAGTGCCTGGCTTTGTTGTCAATTTACGTCAACAGTTCCATTCAAGCCGCACACGGAGCCGGAGGCAGGAAGGGCGTGGTGGCAAGGGACCTCCCCTTCCCGCTTCAGATAGATACATACGTACATAGATAAAATTGAACTGGGATTTGGGGATTGCACAAAAGTAACTGAGCAAATTTTCGCAGATAGTTGAGCTCGAGGTCCTGCTCCTGCTCCTGCTGCCTATCGCTGCTCTACATGGCAAATAGAATACTGATACGGAGCATTGGCTGCGGATGCCGTCTAAAGTTAGCCCGGCTGGACTGACGTGGGCGCATTCTAAGGAGCAGGAGAGCCTCCGGTTCAAAGTTCACTCACCAGCCGAGGCAGCCCCATATCGCCAATTAAAACCGGGACTTCAAAAAGATTGGATTTATTAATACGAACTACCAACTAAGAGCATTACCCCCAACTGTAATGTTTAAAGCACTCCAAATTTGTGCAACTAGCGCTTTCTGATGTTTTAACACAAAACAACGCAGAATAATGCAAAGTGGGTCAAATTTTTAGAAAAACCTAGCTTTTAGCTAAAAATGTTTGGAGAAATTGGATGAAAGCCAAAAATATAGTTGAATCGAATTGGGTCCTACACATTTTAACCGAGAGACCTTAAAAAAATTCTGGCTCCTCCAATTGGCTCATTCTTGCAAGGTTCTAATCACATATTATATGTTTTTGATTAGATGGTTTCTCATAATTCCGAGTCCAACATCGGAAAGCAAACCTCACACAATGCTCTTGGCATTTTTGGAACTTTTATTCGTTTCCCACTAAAGCGTTATATTTATGATTTTTGTAAGATGCAAGGCCTGGGCGAGTTTAAAATGCCGAGTGCTTTGTCTAATACAACTAGCTTGGGAAAAAATTGATTAGTTAAGTTCCTCAAAAAGTCAAAAGAATTTATTCTTGATAATATAAATTTATTCCAGCAATATAATTTTACAGTAAAATAGATGAAGAGTTGTCCCGAAATGCTGATAGATGCTTGTATCTGAAAAAATCTTATTGACCCACAATAATACAAAATAGTCTTTTCACAAACGGGTATTTTATAGAGATTTTAAAATTTCGCTTTTCGTACAACGGACTGACAATTGTTTTGCTTTAATTTAGCGCTTTTATTGTTTGTTTTCACTTGGCGCTTGTCCGAATACAACCAATTCGAAATCAGCGTTTATACTGAGAAATTAAGCACAGAGCGATACTAATCCTATTTTAGTTTGATTGTTTGCTGTGAAATATTTCCCCATTTCCGATGCGATTTAATTTCATGACAAACATACATAAGCTCTTCATTCACTCCCATCAATACGATATTTGAAGTCTTTCAGGGGGTATTATAATTTCGCAGTGCCGTGGAGTCAAAGTCGACGACAGGATATAATGTAACATTATTTAAAAAAAAGTTTTGAAAAATTAAGAAATGGGAAAACTTAGGTCTTCAGCCAGATATACATTTGAAAGTATTTTTAAAGGGTGTCAAGATTTTTACTCCATCCATGAATAGTTAGATATATAGTATAGTGAAACAGACACTTGCATTTATATTAAAGCAAAAAACGGGTTAGCGGCCGGTTAAGTTTTTTTGGCCAAAACTGTGCATTTAATTCTTATTTTGGTTTATGGTTTGCCAATCAATGGTATTACTGACAATCTATTGAGCGATGTACATATGTAAACAATCAAACCGTAAGCCATGGAATCAAAACCGCACGCACTTGTGTTCCTTATCGGACGTTGCTATGGTATTTGAATTGGGAAGTATTGGTAAATAAGCGACGCAACGCCTTTTAGGAACAATTCCGTTTCCTCTTAAAAAATAAATTATTAAAGAAGTCTTTTGCGACGAAGTAACAATAGTTTCGGACCCGATTTAAAGATTTGGCCTTACCCTTCTTGCGTCCTTACCCGCCAACGCAACACTCTGAAATTCCATTGAATCAGAACAGTTTTTAAGGGTATTAAATATATATTCACTGAATGTCCGGCTATAGCTCAGCTGCCATGGAAAAAATTTCATTTTAAAAGAAGTAACTCCCACTGGGAGTACGACCACAAACAAGTGGTCTGGTCAGATACCCGGTTGGCATTTTTAATTTGTCTAAAATGAAAAGCGAAATTAATCACGCGCTCTCGGCTTTCCTTTCTAAGTTTCGGTATTATGCATTTTTTCAGGCACTTTTCATTTCTTGAATGTTTTAGTGTTGCTTCTCCGTATAATTTCGCTTTCAGTTTCTGCGAATCACGTGCACACATTTATTATGTGCATTTCGGGGCTTCTGTATCCACACCTCGTTACTATTTTGGCCGCGTATTTTCATGGAAGCTCATGACGGTGACAGCTCCCGGGCAACAGAAGGTGCAATATAGTCACAGTGTTGATATACATTCAAAATAAACCGATAGTTTATCAAAATTTGGATTAGATTCACTTCTCGAGGTGATACAAACACACGCGACTGCCGGTATTCGTTTTCTTTTCAAACCTAGTCTTACGTTGTCAAAATTATATTCTTTTTACGAAGACTCAAGTCGCATTGGTCCAGTATATCCCATAACCGCCATAAGCATGGATATCGAATTTGCCAAAACTTTCGATTTAATAAATTTTAACCAGAACTTGGATCTAAAAATTTAATTTTTCGAAAAATACACTAACTTTTATTAAGTACTTGAAAGTATCGTATCATTTAAGTTTTTGGTAATAGAAAAGAGATATGTAGAACGATTTTCGAAGAGACCAAGTTGATGTTTTAGCACGTCGATTAATTTATCAGGGGTATCAAGGGTACAGTCATATACACATACATACATCCCCCGAACATTTTAATTAGACTGCAAACGCAATCAGCCATTTCAGAACTAATGTTCAGACACGAGATGGGGAATAGCTGGATACAAATGACTTTTCCGCTAATCTTGTCAGCAGTCTCTAAATATACTTTAACTAAAACCGAAACACGTACTATGGATATGAAAGCAAACTCACATGTTTCACGCGTACTTAACATTAATTTCACTTTCTTCTGCATTGGCGTACAGACACCGAGAGAATGAACTTTAATGGGGGCACAGGGGGAGGGAATAAGTTTAATATCAACATAATTAGTCACGTAGTTGTTATGTTTGTTTTAATGTGACGACGGACGCGTTCATAATTTCCCATTATGAGTGTGTAGCACTCGCCGTTGCCGCAGCTGCAGATGTTATAAAATAGAAAAAAATACAGACAAGGAAGAAGTGACGGAGATTTCACACTGCCATTTGCCAATAAGTTCATATTAACAGTATTGCTCCACCGCGCGTTCATTAGGGTCAGCGGTTGTCAAATTGCAGCCCCGAATCCAAGTACTCAAGAACCCCGCTATCTTTTTGGGGCAATTTGCATTTAAATTACAATCATAATTATGGAAAGCCCCAGAACAGGGGAAGGTATCTACGATAACGTGGGACCCGTTTTCAGCTACATAGCCGCTAAATAGTTAGGGAACCAGTTATAGATGCAGATCCAGATACAACTATATCAGCCATCTGGGAGATTTATCACTGCCGAAGCAGAACTTTCACGAAAGTTCACAGACCACAGACTGACTGCTGCCAGCAAACAAAGCACTCGGACGTGAGTGGGCTACGTGAGGCGCATGCGCAGCCGACCCAACATAATGACAGTATAAGGTATAACCACAAAGTAGCTGAGCCCCACTGCTGCTTGAAGACATTTCCTTTCCTCAACGAGGTACTTCAGGTACTTTTTTCGCTTTAAAATTTAAAATTATATTTCACTCTTTAAAAAAATTCTATAATCCTCCTATATAGATATCTAGATCTCTAAAAAGCACGCGGATTTTAAAAAACTTCTCGGTATTTTGCAGCCATGCTGCAACAAAAAGAAATTAATGAAAAGCATCCGAGCAAGCCGTTTTAGCCGTGTCTGACGTATGTACAACCCGTACCTCATGCAAAGTCTTCATGCAAAATCGGGTAGCTCTGTCTCTGAAAATCGGCGAGATCCACTTCTTCATACGCACCAACAGACTCGGAAATCGACTCAGCTGTTGGTGCTGATCAAGAAACATCTACTTTATAGGACCGGAGGAGATTCCTTCTCCCTGTTAAATACACAAATACTATGTATGTTACTCTACGAGTACGAGAAATAATTTTTTTATGACATTTTTTATGAATTTTTTACATTTTTTTTATGAATATTTTTGAATATGTGTTATATGAAACTTTTATTTCTTGAATATTATTAATGTTTGAAATGTAAGCTATGCTCGACATACCCTTGGTACTTGTAATGATCTAGTAAACTGTTCTTGTATCTTGACAGATGCTAATTTTTTTTAGGACTAAAATTTAATTAGTTATAAAGGGAAGAGACAATTGGTATTGGACGCTGATTTCGGATGCACCTGAAAATGAAGCTGCCTCGTTGCCTACCGAAGGTTGAAACGGACGTGATAAATAGGGGCGTCACGTAATTTGTGTCGCTGGTCCGGGAGGCTTAGAATTATGCGAGACCCGTGAGGACTAAAAAATGTGGGCTGACCTTGCGCCAGAAATTGTTTTTTGAACACAGCTAGAAATTCTTTGAATGCAGGAACTTGGAGCAGAGCGGTGCAGCCTGCTGGTGATGGTTGCTTTGTGGCAATGCTTTCAAAAGGGCGAAAGCTGAATGCCATTCGGGCCATTTTCACCCACGGCAGCCTCGACTACATAGGTTCGAAAAATGAAGTTAAGCCAACGAAAGCCAATGCTCCACTGGCTGGGTATTTATCAAAAGGCTGCAATTGAAATGCCGGGCGCACATCTACCTTAGAAATCTGCTGGGCGCTCACAAAACATGAAATGCCACCGTCTAACTTGGCCAATTGAGTCACTTGAGGATCGTGCGCACAGGGGAATTCAAAGCTCGTCTGAAAAACTAAATCGCTCCAGTCAATTTTCATGGCAGGGCAGTGAGGGCCTTTAGATAGGGCGAAATTTAAGGCGGGCAGCGTGGGGAAAGACTCGCATTTGGACACTAAAGTAGTAAAATAATTTTCGTTAATCGAAAGTTGCGACGCACGTTTGACGGCATTTCTGGGGCCAAACCGTAGCGGCGGCCAACAAAACAAGCGGCAGAAAAAAGCCAAACGACACGCTGCGCTCATAAAAAGACAATAAAAAAGTGACATTTTGGCCAAAAGCTATTGGCATAAACTCAGCCAGGGAAAAGTTAACAAGCGCCGGCGATAAACGGGGCGGGTAGTGCGGGTGGAATGGCAGTGGAAGTGCCAGTGGCAGTGGAAGTGGAGGTGGGAGTCAAAATCAAATCACAGCCAAAGTGGAAAACAACAATGCCGAAGCAGCATTATTGACAATTTACGTGGACTTGACTCTGCCACTCGGACATTCCGCTCATCTTGATTTTTTTTCTGGCTACCCGCTGTTGCTCTTGGCCGTTGACTGTTGCCCCCGGTTGATGGCTGGATTTTGGTTACTGGGTGGGTGTTGGGGGCTAGTGTCTCTGTCCTCACGCAAAGTGCAAATAAATTGGAGTGCGTGTGGGATGGGTGTCTGTGAGGCGGCTAGGTGGCGGGGAAAGTGCTTTATAAGTGCCACTCCATCAAATCAAAACCAGCCGATTCAACAAAACGAGAGTAGTTTTTTTTATTTCTGACGCTATTAAATTTGATTTCCAAATGAAAACATAATTACACGGCCCAGTAAAAACGTCACGGCATTTCTATTATGCCAAAAACGAACACCAAGTAAGCCCGGAAACAATAATTCGGCTTGGCAAAATTTAATTATTTTTCGTTCATTAAATTGGAAACCAGAATCACCAACCGCACATTTATACCAAAACATAATTAAATTAATCAAGCTTTATTTCTAAAAAAATGTGTAACTTATGTGTTAGTTTTGTATCTTAAAATTAGAGACCGGAAATACTACCTCATACATCATTGGACTTTTAAGTCTGATTACTTAAGAATGGATTATTCTTAGAAATGATCAAAAATAATTTTTCTATTAGACAAAAATATGTAGGGATGTACCAATATAAATATATATAAATATATAAGTTAGATAATTATCGTTAACTGACATATTTTCTAAAAATAAAATAAAATTTGAATACCCTCAGCAAGGGTATTAACACATATCATATTTAGGCAGTTTGGAAGGACGGGTAACTTTACAATACAATACCGGTTACAATATTTTTAGATTTTTCCAAGCGAAACTGCTAGAGTATATGGTGTCCGGCTCCACGCGAAAGACAATTTTCCTTTCTCGTTTTTATTAATTTGGATTGTGTTTCTGGGTCAATTCCGCAGACGGAAGCCGCTTGACTAGAATAAACTTTTTCCGCTCTTGAGCTTGGCTTTGTAAACGCGAAGGCAAGTCCCACTGCCCGGACTCCGGACTGGCAAAAAGACAAGCCCGAAATACAAGCCCAGCCGTATTTTATGGGCCTTTGTTAGCTGCTTAACACTTTATTTATTATGTTTTCGCTGACTTTCTTTGTCAAGATATGTATTTTTCATAGACTTGTCTTTCTGTAGCCCATTGAATAGAGCTTGCTGACTTAAAGAAAATCGCAATGAAAGAGCAAACCTTTGAAAATACCAGATACGGTTTTAGCAATAATTAACTTTTCACTCTTTCGACTTGGCTTCGGTTTCTGCGTTCTGATAGAAGTCCACATTGAATGGGAACTACGAGTACGCCGTGGATAGAAGTAACCCACAAGAGATATACGATTCATCATTTGGATGACTTGACACTTCGTGATAAGGCATACATACATGAAATCTTTACCACAAACTATATATGGATGATCATGCTAAAATGTTTTTTTTTCAGGTTTTAAGTTTTCATTAATAGTTTTGGTACACCTTTAACTCAAAATATTAGGTTTTTTATGTCAATATAATATTTCAGGTTTCAAAATTAAAGCATCGAGAATTTTATCCCCTATACTCAGGGGCATGCATATCGATCAATTGACAAATATACACGAGTTTCAGTTGATATAAATAATTTCATTTACATATTGTAAGATCGTTTTCTCCGTAAACTAATACGGTTCACTAATACGGTTGAAATCTATTGGCTACACATTTGTGGTCTTGTGGTAAGTGGATAAGGTACATGTGTACTTGAATTCTACAAAAAGAGCTTTCTGAACGTGTATCATCAATATGGAAGACTAAGTATTTACAATTATTTGGGATTATTTACTTCTTAGACTTCCAGAGAATAATTTAATCTGTCACAATTAGTAAGCGATTGGCAAATAAACAAGAGTTTGGCTCCATTCTAGGCTGTCCTTAGTAACTCCTTAAGGGGGCAGGGTGGTTTCAGAGGCTGAAAAATAGCAGATTTTTGCGATTTGTTTTTTTTATGTCTGAGTAAATGTATCAATTCAATTTTTTTACACGATTAATGGCTATATTTGGAGAGTATCTAGGAATTTTTATTTTTAAGAAATAATTATAATTTATCCCGTGACGAGCAGTCGGCCGGAGTCGCTTCCAAAAATTGGTCTCTTGCGGTGCGTAAAGTCAGGCCTTACAGTGTTATCGGAAATCAAAAAATTGAATTGATTTACTTAAAATATTAGTTTCTTGTGCGGATGAACGAAACCATTTTGAAAAATATGCGATTTTGAATTTTTGGCGCGGTTCTAAAGTCGGAAGTACCATTTTTACGTAAAAATCCGCACATTATTGCCCGTAAAAATGGTAAAAAAAAATTTAAAAAAAAAAAGCGTTCGTTCATCCGCAAGTATTTATTGTATTAAAGATGTGTGCAAAATTTTATTTAGATCCGAGCATTACTTTTTGAGTTACGTTACGCACCGACTTGAAAAAGTTGTTTTGAGAAAAACGCGTCTAAAGTTTAAAAGCAATGGAAAGTATATGGAGAGAAAGAAACTAGAAAATCGGTATCTCAGCAAGTTTTAGTCCGATCGACATGAAACTTTCACAGGATATTCCTAAGATAATGTTCTATTATATAAACAATTTCTGGAAAAAATTTTTTTTTAAAGTCTCAAACCATCCTGCCCCTATAAGAAGTAATTACGTAACGGAAATAGTAACTTCTGAATAAATGAGCGTATCCATAATCAAGACACTCAACTCAACTCAACTGACTAGTTTTCTGTCATCTCCGACGCACCTCATACCACTTGTTATTGCTGTTTTTCCTGTTGACTTTGACTGCCCAAGTCTTGCATAATGCGCATAATGCCACTTGAACGTTAGGTAAATTTAATTGACGTCTGGCTTGATTGATTCTCTAGAGTCTGGAAGCCAAAACCAGGGCAACAGCGCTGAGAGCGGGCTGACTTTGTCTATTTTACTTTATCATTCCCACAGCAAACACAGCAGAACAATCAACTGACACCGCCCCCGCCCTCTGGTCGTCCTAATGACAGTGCACTTTTGACCGCCCTGCCACATAAATCAGTTGCAATTATGCTGAAAACCCAAAACTGAACTTAATTCTCAATTTTCAATGGTAATCAATTTTGTAATTGAAGATTCCTTCAGAGGTTTCCACCGCCTTCGCAGCAGTCACTGTAGCCGCTGCAGTCACCGGTGACCGGTGACCGTTTCGAAAATTTCGGTTCGATAGACAAATGGAATACTTGAAACTGTAAAGCCCTTCTCCTGCCTCGCCCAGACTCCGGCTCACAATCAGTCTTTTGTGTCGTTTTACAGTTCTATGCTTTTAATTCTTGTTTAAAATTGCATGCTCATCTCTTAAGTGGGCAGCTGCATTTAATTTTATTTATTCATGTTTACCCAGCCTCGCTACGTTCTTTCAACGTTCTTTCAACGTCCGCCGCTCAGCTGTCTTTTAAAAGCCAAGCGGTTGGACAGTTTTCCGTTTCGCTTTACTTTATCAAGAGGAAATTATGATTTTTATACCCTTGCAGAGGATATTATAATTTTGGTCAAAAGTGTGCAACGCAGTGAAGGAGACCTCTCCGACCCTATAAAGTATATATATTCTTGATCAGGATCACCTCCTGAGTCGATATGAGCATGTCCGTCTGTCCGTCTGTCCGTCTGTCCGTCTGTCCGTCGGTCCGTCTGTCCGTCTGTCCGTCTGTCTGTTTCTACGCAAACTAGTCTCTCAGTTTTAAAGCTATCGAGTTGAAACTCTGCACACACCCTTCTTTCCTTTGCAGGCAGTATATAAGTCGGAACGGCCGGGATCGGTCGACTATATCCTATAGCTGCCATATAACTGATTGATCGGAAATGCCATAACTTTGGTGTTTTTTAAGTTAGAGGGTTGGGAGTTTCTACACATGTTATATTTGACCAAAATATCTTATGTACAAAATTTCGTAAGGATCGGCCGACTATATCCTATAGCTGTCATAGAACGATCGAAATTGGCATAACTTTGGTGTTTTTTAAGTTAGAAAGATGGGATTTGGTAGAGATTCTATTTTGGGAAAAACAATCTGATTTGTCGAATTTCATAAGGATCGGCCAACTATATCCTATAGCTGCCATATAACTGATTGATCGGAAATGCTATAACTTCGTTGTTTTTCAAGTTAGAAGGATGGGAGTTTCAATGGATTCCTCTTTTGGCAAAATAATTCGATTTGCCAAGTTTCATAAGGATCGGCCAACTATATACGATCCGCTATATATCTAATAATATAAGATGCGTGGCGCCACCTAGCGGACTGCGACTCAACTGCAAGGGTATATAAACTTCGGCTCCGCCCGAAGTTAGCTTTCCTTTCTTGTTATTAGTTATACTGCTCGACAGCGAAGCGACTTCTCTGCTTGACTGCGCCCGGGCTACTCACTACTCACTGCTTTGTTTTGCCTTGCCCCGTTTAAGCCCCGTGCTTTTAGATCATTTCCAAATAATTGCAGTTGACAGCAAAGAATTTTTAAGTGGTGCTTTTAGATCGATTTTACCACCTTCTAGTGGTCCCCTAAACGTTCACAGGGTGTACGTGCCAATATTTTTTGAATAAGACTGAATCAATAGGATTGTTGGATAAATGTCGCGTAGTTATTTAAAAGGTGTATATCCGTTTTCAAATAATAAAAGCATTTATTGCATTCCGACATATGTATATGTAGAATATATGTAATCATCTATACACTTCTTAAAATCCCAAAAGGTATTTCTTTTAATTATGTTTACATTCAAGAAAATTTATTATTTTCCGCTGAATTTTCATTTGAATTTTCCGCTGAAAACAATTTCTTTTTTTTAAATTTGTAATTAATTGAAAATTTTGAAATACCATTTAATGCTTATTCAAATTGCTTTAATTTTCTTTCTTTATTTTATTTTATGCTTATATAATAAAAATCTCTTTCATATTTATAAAATCATAGGTCGGCAATTTCGAAATATGTTAAATTTTCAAATAAAATTTTCCTTGATTCTGATGGATTTTACTCCATTTTAAGTGTAAAATTTACACATTCATGCTGACCTATTCCGAAACCATAGTATGCCTTGAAAAAATCTTCTTGATCCGCAGCCATGTCCGTTTTAAGCATTTAATCCGTCTGTCCATCCGTCTTCAAGACTATCCGTCTGAGCCGTACCTGTATGAGCACTTGGATCCAAAGAATTACCAATAGAGATATTAGTATAGTATTAGTAGTATAGTATAGTAAATTGCATAAAGGCTACTAAACGTAATAATCCGTACGTTTTTGAATATCATTGTTTTCGAAAATTTGACATTTCATTAATCATACCATCCGCTGTACTAAACAACATGTTTTCTCTTGAAGAGAGTTTTGAAATATTAAAAACATATTTGGAAAGTCAGTGCTGTGTCGCCGAAACTGAACGGATTTTGAAAAGAAATATGGATCGTGATAAAGCAACCACCGAAGGAGCTAAACGGATTTGAGTTTTTTATTCCAAAACATAAAAAAGTATTTAACAAAAACGTTTGAGGATTTATACTTTGAAAGTTTAAATAAAGTTTGGGTGGAAAAGATTAGAACCGAGTATCAAACAATCGGGAAACGCGATCTTAACTGCCGTTGTATTGATTTAATATCGAAATTCTCTAACGCGTGGGCATACTATATCGAATTTAAAATATATATAATGGTATAAACTGGATATTACCTTGTAGCTTGCGCAAGAAATCGGCAAAAAATTCTTTTTTCTTACTACTTAGCTGTTTGGTCTTATGTAAATCTTAATAGATATAGAAAAAATATAGAAATTGTAAAACAAAAGTTGCTTAAATTTTAGTAACAAACATTTCCAAATCTAAATTTTTAAAGAGAAAATACACCAAACCCATAAACAGATAGACAAACAAAAAAATGTTTTATATATTATATTATAACTTTTGAACCCGTTTTTAATAAGCCAGAATCACCGAGAGATAGATGCCGACACATTGATAAAAGGCTTGACATTTTTTTCAAAATTTACAATTTACGAAACAGTTTTTTCTTTGCAGGATCGGCCTACAATGTAAATCCGATACTTAATAGGTATTAACACCATTAACACCTGTAAGGGTATATAAGCATCGACACCGCCCAAAGCTCCTTTTCGTTCTTGTTCTAATATAATTACGCCACTTTTTCAATGGGGATTTGAAAAGCGCAATAAAAGATTCTGAATACGTTGTAGGACTCCTTTGATGGATAAATTTTTCACATTACACCTCCGACTATTTAGAAAAGTCCAAAGTGTGTTAGATAAGTATTTATTTGAAGCAATTTAATAATTATGCGAACATTTTTTTTAAATTGTCGCAATAAAAACTAAATGAAGGAAATTTCGAGCATTTAATTCGGTGAATAAACAATTTTATTGTCACTGGGGATTTACGAGCGATTATTTAGCTGTTGCAGGCTTTTATTGACCAGCTTTAGTTGTGTCTGCCGTTGCGTTGTGCTTGTAGCATTTAATTTATAGATTAGGCTAACGCCAAATTTGATTTATTGGTTAAAAAGATATTGATCATTGTTGGCGTGGCCAGTGCTGCCTCCTGCCAGTGGCCATCATTACAATTATAGGCCCACCACCGACAACTGTTTTAGCATTTATGTAGGTTGTTGGTGGCTTGCCTAATAAATTTGAACGCTTAATTCATGAAAGGCAAACAAAGGCGGTCGGGAGGTGGGAGGGCCATAAATCATCTGCTAAGTTGCCACCAGCAACCCAACGAATTCGAGTTGAAACTCTTGAACAAAGTACGTATTAATTTGGGATGTAATCTGGCTCTAATTTCAAAAATATTCCAATTAAAATGAATGGCCCAATTCTACCTGCGTGCTACTTGCCAAATGTTAGCTACAATGTGTGTGTTTCCACCAATCAGATGCAGCAAGCCCCTGCCCCCACATTTCGTAAACCGAAAGTTTTTCAATACTCCGAACTCCGAACTGGTCTTAACCGCAGCTCCTTTCTCTCTCCGCGCTTCTGTTCTGCTACATTCAGGAGATTGCGGTTAAATATGCAACAACGGTCGCCGCACAAAAAACCGAAATCAGAAAGCGAAGCCAATGAGCCGAAACTGCAATGCCCTTCATTTAACTGCCTCTTATATATCCTCAGCAATCCCTCCAGCATGGCCATGCGACCACAGAACCTATCAGTATCGTGTCTCTATCTACGTCTCACTTTGTAAGGGCATCAGAATACAAAACTCCGCACGCGGATCTACTGCTACTGAAATGAGAATGTTCGAGAATCCGGTCCGAACACGCAACGGGTCATTCTCCAGCCGAAACGGTAAAATGCGTGCCTGCATCTGATTCTTCGGCAATGCGGGGGCCCAGATGGGTTCTCAGCGAAATCAAGGCTCATGGCGGCGGGTATTGGGAAACTTTTGCTTATTTAACTGTTATTTCTTTATGGCGACGAAAGAGTAAACCCAGGAGTACTGTGCTCCGCAGGGAATATACATATCAGGGAATATACGTATATGCTGTGCTCCAGGGAATAATAATCTGGTACGTTAAGTGAAAAAGGTGAACATTTTAGGTTCTAGACAAACAAGCAATTTACGATTTCTACCCAGCAAAAATTTGAGGAGCTAATTTGACAACTTTTTATTAATTAATAAATGCATATAAAATATATAGAATAGAATAAAATGTAGAAAAGTTAGATTTTGACTATATTTTAATTCTGTTTTGTTAAAAACTAAGACTATGGAGACACCTGTGCACCTTTTCTCTTTACAATTAGGGAAATCCGCCTGGGATAGATATCAATTATGGAATCTATAGCAATGCTGATCGCCGGAGTATTGAACACATCATCCGAGGCACTGGGCGGGGATCCAGCAGCAACAATTGTTAGCCTGATTATCAGCAGAAGCACTCCAACCGAGCTCTTCACTCCACTTCAGCTGTCTATCCCGGGTCTTGCTGTCAGTATTCCAGCATCTCCATTTGTCTGCACTCGAGTGGATTGGGCGTCGCCATGGGCATCGGGGTACTAAAGTGTGGCCCCGTCGGATCGAGTGCGTTTCATTGCTACTTCAGCGTGAATTTTTGCAGGAAATTAAATCCATTGAACGCCACAGATGGAAAGACGTCGGTTGCAGCCAGCCTTTGCTGTCGGTCGATGTTTAATCAGCATTTAACGTAAGCGGATTTATGTGGGAGCCACCACCAGCTGTAGCCAGCTCCCTTAACTTGGCTTTGGACTTTGGGTGATATACATACATATACATATATATACATAAATACATAGTACATGTGCGGACCTCCGCGTGCATTTCATTTGCACGTGGGTGGCACGCTTGCGATAAGCCCCGTATCCTGGTCACCTTGTCCCCACACGAGACACAGCTCCAATAATGCCTTCTATATCCGGCCTAACTGGACGGCTCCAGATGAGTAATTGACTCGTTATTTCGTGACGTGGTGAGAAGATTTAGGTTGCAATATCAGATAACCCCGGGCCAAATGGCCCGAGTGGCCCGCGTGGCCCGCCTGTGAATCGAAATCAAACCAAATCAATAATGCATTTTAGATGAACAGCGCTTTTAGTTGACGCCTCTTTGGCCAGAAATCCAATTATCAATCCATGCAAATGCGGCGGCGGGTCCGAGGGCAGCGGCGGTGTCAACATGTTATTATTGACAAATAGAAATGTCAAAATGAAAAATTAACTGAAAATCGATAGGGGAGGGCACTGGTGGGGCAAATCAGATGGCTGCAACCAGCGAGCGACAATTGAAAATGTCAAAATTCACGAGCACAAAAAAGTGTCGATGTAAAAGCCATCTTCACTCCTATTTTACACAAGAAAAAATGCGAATTCAAATTAGTTTCATGCACTTTGTGGCTATAGACCGTAACTCAGGCATCAGTTTCAGAGTGGATAAAATATTACCTGCCGACTACCGAGAATAATAATTTTCGATTCTGAATAACAGAACGCAATGACCGTAACAGCTCATAGAAAGGCTCGTAGAAAATAAGACTAATCTAGTTTTCCTATTATCCTGGTTAAACATACATATTATATCCAGTTTGTTTTAAAACAATATTAAATACTATTTTTTATTGGTAAGACCATAAAAGCGTGTACTGTACTTTTAATTATTTGTTAATTTATCGCAAAAATCACAATCAGAAACCATTAAAATTAGCTTGGTATTGATAGCTATTTAGATTAATTATTTCAACAGATAATTATCGTTTGAATTATCTTTTTAATAGTTAAAAATGGATTAATGAAAAGGTAAAACAGAAATGAATTGAAAAATCCTCTTTCCCTTGTTTTATAGTTTTATTAGGACTTTATTTTGTTTTCTTGCCTAATTGTTATTATGGTAAGGTCTAATAAAAAACCATTTAAACAAAATTTATATTGGGAACATACTTTTTTTTTTAAATATATTGTCTGAATTATTGTTTAAAAACCTACAAAATTGTTTACTTTAATTAAACAATAAACTATACTTTTCAATTCGTACGATTCGAAGACAATTTCTTTAAGTGAATCTGGAGTGCCTTGGAATTGCAAACTGGGCGTTTTGGGACTGCGCCCCCTTCGGCAAACCGGACCAGTCCATGCTGCATGTTGCACGAGTCGCGCAGGCGAAACGGTCAGCCGTATTGACACACCAACATCAACAGAAAAAGGCGCTCCGGCAGACACCAACAACAGCAACAGCAACTACCACTTTGGTGGCACTGCTGTCATCGATGGCCACCGATTGCCGACACTCAAACATCGCGACATTTGAATGTGAATGCCGCTGGTTCGGTTAGCATTCTGCACGTTGGCGTTGTTTTGCAGTGACCACTTGATAAATGATAAATTAATTGAGTATTGCCAAATGGCATAGTTTGGCCCATAGAATGGCCCCGTGTATGAATAAACAAAACAAAACACAGAATTCTGATATAAACAAGCCTCGTTGAGAAATAGAGAGGGGATTCAATTGGAAATATCGCGGAAACATGAAAACAAATACATATATGTATAAATTCAATAATTTAGTGAGGCAATTCAAAGCAAGAACTAGATATTATAAAAGGATCCTGATATTATTTTGAAATCTGATTCCAAGATTCTCAACAAGCATGTACAATGAATATAAACTTACGTTGAAGGTCTGCTTTAATTAATTAATATTACTATTGGTCTTACTTTCTTAAAGACAAGGACACACGTTCTCTGCTGCCTTGTTAATCATGAATCTAATCAAGAGTTGTGGCGACGGAACTTTTATTAAAAAAATGTCTGTCTTGACCAATTTTGGTATCTGTACATGCGACTAAAGTCTATTTACTAGACGTTCTGTGACAAACAAAATTTCTGGCATCACCAGTATATTGGAAATAGTTGATGAATAAGTCGAGTATTGAGAACTGAAGGAGTTCGTTAGTACAAATGTGAAACTTAGACTGGAAGTGAATTGGTCAGAAATGGAGAGTTGCTAAATAAAAACGTTGATAGACAAATATTGGCATAACACTTGATGTGTTAATAGTAATGCCAAAGAAACAAAATCTAAAGCACAAGCTGCATCATAGACTCTTCAAATTGTTAGATCCACACAGATACTCACTCACTTATGTGTTTGGCCAAATGCTGCAAATCCAACCAGAAGAAGCAAAAGCAACATCAACAGGAAGGGCAGCATCAGATGCTGAAGCGGCATGAGTAACCTGCTAAGTGTTGCTTATTTTCACTGAGAAAATAAAATCAACAGAAATGGTAAATTGTTTAATTGAATTTACCGCAGATGCGCTTAAGTGGCTAGTAATTTAGCAAAAGCATCCATTCGTTTTCCCATCTATACGTCTGGCGATGTATCTGTATCTGTTTCTGTAACGTGGCTTGCGTGCTCTCATCTTAATCTGTGTCTGTATTTGTCTCTGTATCTGTATCTGTATCTTAATTTGTATCTTTAAATCTGCCTGGGTCTGCGACTGTGTATCTGTATCCGTATCCGTAACGTATCTGCTAGGAGACGTGTCCGACCATCCAGCACATGGGCTTGATTGTTGTCGCAGTACAAATAGAGCAACAACGAGGCACAATGACAGCAGCTACTAAGATACATAAGCATGCCAGAGTTGCGGTGAAATGAAATGTGGCTTCCAGCTCAAGCCTTGCCAGTTGTGTGCATCTTGGAGCTGGTGTGTCGTTGGCCGTGTGTTCTTCTGTTCCTGTAACTATGCATTAAATTAAAAACGGCAAAGAAAGTGCTCCGCAGACGCCAGTTGCTGGTCGCTTGAATGGCAGCTGTTAGCTGTTAGCTGGTTCTAGATTTCTCCCAGGCCCAATTACGCTGGTGTGTGCGAGCGAGCTTTCTCAATTGGCCAGCTATATGGCCACATCGTTGCTCAATGCCCGATAATGCTGTTGATATTTAAGATGCCTGCAAGGGACACAACCTCTTGGCTGGATGTCAGAGTTCGGTGCGATTTGCATGACAAGAGTTACGCAATCTTGACTGCTTCGTAATTTTAACTAATTGGTTGGTTACACATAGTCTCCTTGGCATTTTCACACCGAGAAAAACAATAATGCTGAATAGATTTTTGTTTTGAAACAACTTTTTTCAAACTACTCATATAAAACAACAAAATCACAATTTAGAAAAACGAAAAAAATGAAATGAATCGTTAGATCGTAAAATAAGCTATATATTTATATCTATTGTATGTATATACATATTTGGGGAAAAACCTACACATCCCATTCTTAGAAGGAATGGTTCTGATTTAAGCACATCCTATTGAATCCTATTTGGGAAGGCATCTTAAAACGATGGCGGCGAATGTTACAAAATTCCTGCGGATGGGGTCTAGCTCCATGAGCATTTTCGAATGTTGGCCAAGGTTTCACCAGAACCCACCTTCCAATTCCACCTGACTGCCTCCGGTTGGGCCCGCCTGTTCGAATCGGTTCGACCCAACTGCCAACCCAACTACCAGGCGCAACTCCCATCGTCCGCCAGTCGTGAACAACTCTCTTGGCTAAGAGCGAAGCGGCGCAGGCGCGACCGGCAACCACTCTTTCCGATCACCAGACGGCGCTCTCTTCCTTACCCTCGCTCTCTCGCTCTTGCCGCTCTCGGGCTCGTCATCTTGACCATTTATGCTTCTGGGGGCTGGGGAGAGTGGGGCTCCTCAGTTCGAACTCCGCAGCGTCTACTTTTCTTTCGTGGCCAACTTCTTGGACTTTCATGGCTATATGCTTAAAAGTCTTTTGGAAGCGCCGACCCAGCGATCAGTTAGCTGCAAGCGCTTTTGGCGTCTGGTGCGGTGTAACGGAGAATCTAGTGCTAACATAAAAACGGAAAAAGCATCGACTGAAGGACTGAGGGAATACGGCCGTATTTGAATTCAGGCGTTTTCATTTGTGCGTCCATAAGTCGACTTAATTAAGTGACCAGTTCCGTTCAATAACAGTTGAGAGAAAACTCACAGACCGCATCGAAGTTGAATTGATTTGCGCGCAACCGAAAAGCAGTGTTGCATATGCAAAACGCGCGAAACGCAATTCGGTTCTTCCTCCCGGTTGCAGTGCCCGATTCGTCCTTGCTATTGCCGTGTTGCCGTACTGCTGTATTGCCGTATTGTTTATGGATTTGCTGTTTTTTGGAGCGGCGACTCTCCTCTAACACGTCAACAGGTAAGCCTGGATTCAGCCGGGATTAACTTTGCTTAAACTGTTGCAACAACTAAAGTGACAGATGACAACGGGGGCGTCGTGCGACGGGCTTCGGGCGTGGAGCGTGGATCGGGGCGCAAGGGTTGTGTCGGGACGCTCTCCTCCCTCCGCTTGGCGAAATCCCCGGCAGATCCTGGCTCGTCCTGGTCCGCAGTCGCATCCTGATGCAGTGGAGTGCAGACAAAGCGGATTACCATGGAATTGTTTAATGGCTTTAAAGCGCTTATCGCAGCGAAAGTGTCGTGTGTATGTGCCACTCCGCATATTCATATCCAAGGCATCGGCATTGGCATTGGTTGGCCAGCGTAATTGGCCAAGTAGATCGCAGAAGCCGCCCGAGAAAAGAACACAGGCTGGCAGGCGGAGAGTGCTGTGAAAACTTGTATTTAATTAAGGAATAGTGGTAGTGGCTCCGGCACTGGCACTGGCACTGGCTTTGGCTATAGCTGTGGCAGGCCAAACTCAGAGAAACCAAGCCAAAGAAAGAACAACAGCGGCAGCAACAACAAGTGCAGCAAAAACAAGTACCACACACACTGCCGCAGCACGGGAGCGAGCAAGACGGACTGCCAGCCACACACGTGTAACTGGAAACAAGTTGAATTTCCTCGACTACATTTGGTAAAGTTTACATGAGGCAACAACCAGAGACTCTGGGCCGGTCAGAGACGAGAGCTCTTTCCCGAGAACCCAGAATCCCAGCTTAGGCCGAAACGCTCCAAGACTTTATGGGCTGACTGGTGGCTGATGGCTGGTGGTGAAATGGCGAGATGGCGGGGAGGGCCTTGGAGGTTGTTAGACTGTGAGGCTGCGGGGCAATGTGATTTTAATGAACTGCTAAAACGGCATGCCAAAGCCAAAACAAACGTAAACAAACTTGACTCCCGCCTTAGATTGCATTATGGCTGCCACATGCAGCAGCAACAGTTGGGAGATCCCAGGTCCCAGAGCCCAGATCCCAGCAATCTGTGTAATATTAATGCAAGCATTAGCAGGCGCCGAGCCGAGGCGCCCCACACCCTAATCCCTCACCCAGGCCCCAGCCCTCTCCCAGCTACTAGCCGCCCGGAGTCCGTTTGTTGCTGGGCATTTGGCCCGGAGTTCGGCCTCAGCCTGGTTAGTGGCAACTTAAGCTGACAGCAACGCAGAGCGGCGAGCAGTTTGAGTTACTTTCTACCAGCATTCTTTGGCTAAGCCCCTCCGCCCTCCTCCTCTCATCTCACTCCTCACCACAGGCACTGGATGGCTGAGATTAGTGCAGTTACTGCAGTTGCATCCACAGTTGCCGTTGTTCTTATTGCGGTTTCTGTTACTGTTGCGGTAAATAAATAAAGCAGCGTGACTTCACGGTTCAACCTCATCCAGAGTCTCAGTCTCTGCCTCGGAGATGCTGTTCATGTTGCTGTTGCTTCAGCTCTGGCTTTGCTTTGCTTTGCGTTGGCTTTGGCTTTGGCTGTAGCCGTGGCAGAGTGGCAGCCAAGAGATTGCGTTGCAGCAACAGCTTCGTTGTCGGCTGACTGGTACAAATGGATTCGAAATTATAGATGCGTTCCACGCTGCCATTCAGCCCACTTCCTTCGAGCCAGGCCCGGCTAGAAAGCGTGAATTAACAAAGCCCCAAATTAGAGGCAGAATACATCATCCCATTGAGCAGATTGGGCCTGGACCGCACACGTAACTTGAAACGGGTCGGGAGCCGCTTACACTTAATAATGCCCATGTAATAACTTGTAAAATTCCGGGTTTTTGTTTTCAGCTAAAGTGTCCTGGATTCTGTTCAATAAGATTATGTGCCGCAGCTGATGAGACAAGACGGTCGTTGCATAAGCTGCTGATAAACTCGCACATAAGAAACTTATGGCGAGTAAGCACGCAAACGCCATTAAAAGCTGCTGCATTTTAATTAATCAAGTTAACAAACAGAGCTGTTGCAGTTGCGGCAGATGCATCATCTGTCGACAACAATGTGCGCCGCAAACTAATTACACGGCTCTTCGCGGCCAGGGGGAGGGTGCAACAACGGGCGGTAAGCCCAAAAACCCAAATCCCAATTGAAGCCGCCACACATCATCATTGTTCAAAGCTGCGGAGGTCTGGCTCCGCATATGCGATATTACAAATTAGATTTCTGTTTAATTTTGACAGCGAAACTTTAACGAAGCCAAAGATGCGATTAATACCAACTACTGGATACTGGATAGTACACATTATTATGCTAAGACTATTCGACAGTCTGGGCTTCTGGGCCAGTACTGCTGCTTAGATTGATTGGGCCATCCATGGTGTTACAAGCACTCTCAGAAATTGGAGGTGCCTGTGCTCCCCCGAAAGCTTGGCAAGCCAAATTATTCCAAAACTTCAATTAATTGGCAAGGCGGAAGAAGTTTCCTCAAGCAACTATAAACAAATGGAAGAAACAAAATCAAAGCTCCGGAGCCAAGACCACCCATCGCAATCGCATTGCCTGCGAAGACAAGTTTTGTGCCAGCCAAAGTTCCTCTAAAACGAACTGGAGTGTCCTCGTTACGTCTGCCCGGCGGAAGCAGCACTTAATAATAATTAAATAATTTTCGCCATTTATAGAGCCAGCACATAGAGCCAGCTTTTGAATAGGTTTGGCTTAGTCCTGCACTTGTATTTGCAGCGAGTCTATTTATCTTTCCCTTTCGTATTCCTCCGTCAGACTGTGTACATCTGCCAGAGTGTGCTGCACTAATAAATAAGATTGCTTTTAATTAACAAAAAAATTGTGGCTGCCATCGAGTTGGTAGCAAAAGTTGCTCAATTTGCTTGCCAGGCTAAGTCGATCTTGGCAGGAAGTTTGTGCGTTTAAGTCTTTAAGTCAAATGGTTGGAGAAACCGTGTCGTTGAGAATACTAGCATTAGTTTCCTCATTTGATTGATAGAAAATGAAACCATTAAGCCGGTGAAAATATAATTTCCCATTAGCATAGATATGCTACCTTTTAGCCCAAAGAGCTGAGAAGAGTTCATCGCTTAAAGCATCGTTGTTTGGCCTGAAATTCGAAAACAGAGTCCTTAGTCCGTCCATATTTAAAATGCTTTAATTCTTACTTTCCGACGTTTTCGGACTCCCTATCCCTGTTATTTCGCACATAACCCGATCGAATGAAAGTCGGTTCTCAACTGCCGGGAAAAAGGGAGACGTGCTAGGTAATTTGAAAGCATTTGAAAGTTTTTGACGCTGGTTGCCGTGTATTTGGCTTTGGCTTCGTCTTTTCACAAGACAGCTGCAGTTGGTTGCTGAGCGTTGGAGGCAGTGGAGAGGAGGTGCAAACTGCCGTAACTGCACAGGCTTCAACGTCATCACCTGACGTTGACTCGGGGACTCGGGGCCGTTACGAACACACTCGGCCGCTTTCTGGCACATGTCATGGGAACTAGAAGTGAGGCGGCCAAAGTTGGGAAACCGTGGGAGTGAAATACTTTACTTTGTTCGGGGCAAATTCATTAATAAGCTTTTTTGCATTCGCTCCTCTGCAGCTCAGTTCTCCGCACGGTTTCCCCACGGTTTTTAATTCAAAAATACAAGCTCGAATGCTCATATGTGAGTGGATGATCGGACGCAGGCAGGGGTTCTGCGAATCGCGTGTGCCACCGAGTCCTCCTTCTGATGGAAACGGAATCTGGGCCCAGACACGAGCACTTCCATTTGCCAACCAATAACAATTTCATTTGTCTAGTAGTGGAACGGAGTATGAATTATTCCATGCATATCTGTGTTAATATTATGCCAGTCGCAGTTGTCGGAGAGCTTAACCCTTTTCGGGGACCACACAGGAAGGGTCGGATGACTTTGAACTTTTGACACATTTGGCAGTCGGCTGTCATAGTTTGCCAGGGGTAATAGGTCACTTGGGAATTCATGTTTGCTTGGCTGATTTCGCCTTATGCTTTTCGGCTACATAAATTCTTTATGGTCGAAATTCGGAACTTGACCCTTGGCCATGTCATGGGAACTGGACAGGCGAACAGAGAGACAGATTGGGCTGCATTTTGTAATGTTTGCAGGCCCTTCTGAGGCTGGGACGACCTTCGATTGGGGAGTATTGGTGCTGGCCGTGTTATTACGTCTAATTAAGGGGCTTATTCAGTAGCAATGCCACAAGTCGCATCGAGACAATTGTGAATCAATGCGCGGACGCACAATTGTATGGCTGAATGCCGCAATTTATGTCGGATCACATTAGCGGGGAAAAAAGCGTAGCATATTTTTCCCATTATGATATTGCTTTGCAATGACACATTAAAAACAACAATTGCGCGTCCCAGTCCAGTAGCTTTGAACAGCATTTTGCCATTTCTTTATCAAAGTTTACGCAATCACTTTCACAAAATACAAATTGAATTGCCATTTCAGTTGCCGTTGCCATTGGCAGGACCAACGGGCGCGACAAAAAACTGAATCATAATGGAAACACGCAATTAATAATTGTGAAATTTCCATTCAACCTTGCAGAAATTGCAGCTATGTAGCATTTAAGGCCGCCATTGGGAAATACCCGGGACGCTTCAAAGATAGCACTCAGCTTATCAGGCATGATTAATTTGCCGACCCTTTGAGCGATCGCTTAGAACTGGCCATCCGACCATCTGACCATCTCATTCATGAGCTGGTCAATCAGCACTTAAGAGCTTTCCCTCGCGGATGCCAACAATATTCTCATATTCTCTTGCCGGCTACTGCCGGCAACGACCATAATCCATTAGAAAAAGTAGCAAATTATGATTTATTGCACTTGCTCCGAAGAAAGGAAAAATTCATGAAAGCCACAAAGTGGAGAAGCGCTGCAGAGAGTGCTCCGTAAAAGTAAGAGGAGCACGGACTCAGGACTCAGGGCTGAGAGATGGGGAAGGATGGAGGATTGGCCCATAAAAGCAAAAACTTCTAAGTAGTATACGAAAATGTAAAACTCTTGTAATGAGGGTGCACTCCTTCCACTCGGAGCCACTTGCAGCCACTCTACTTCCATATTTCTGCGGCCCGAAAGTATGGTTTCGGTGTATTAGGTAGCCGCCTTGAAGTCGTCGCTGCAATCGGGTGTGTAGAGCACCAATTATTGGCCGATGGGCCCTGAAAGAAGCCACGACACGACCTCAGAGGTCGTCATCCCAATTACACGCATGAGTAATGTGCGTGTTTCCAGCTTGTGCAATAGCACGCCTAATGAGCCACAATTGAGCCACCCCCTCTTCGACCGTACTCGATGAGTGGCATCTATATGACGAGTGGATGCAACCAGCTAAGCAGCCAACTAGCCAAATAGTCAAGTAGCCGTGCTTACCAAATTATGGCCCGGCTCACTCAGCCATTGATGCGTCAGCTGGGCCCCGGCTTAGTTAATAACTCTGACCGAAATACCAAAGACCAATATCCGAATCCAAAAAGTAAGTGTCATTAGCATATACTTAGCACAAGAACCAGTTTCCCCGGCTCTTTCCCCGGCT
Organism: Drosophila ananassae; assembly: GCF_017639315.1. Lineage (NCBI taxonomy): Eukaryota > Metazoa > Arthropoda > Insecta > Diptera > Drosophilidae > Drosophila > Drosophila ananassae. The sequence goes on along the minus strand of NC_057929.1, from coordinate 19,186,244 downwards.
CCTTCCCTGGGAAGGGGCATGGGGGAAATGTACAAAAGAAATGGAAAGAAAAGAGAGTAGTCTGACGGAAATGGGTCAAAAAGTTTCCCACTGATCGAGTTCGTTTTAATTAACACATCCGAACAGATGAGCAGATGGCAGCCATAGCAGCCATATTCGCACATGCAATCATAGATTTTTATGGCCAAGAGCCGGGACTTACGTGTAGATTACAGTTGCCTCCAAGCCGTCAAGAATGCAGCTCGAAACGGGCACAAATTGAATGGCTTAGAAACGGAAACCTACTCCGACTCTGACTCCGGCTGTGGCTGTGACTGTGACTCTTGGCTTTGAAATATCGGTGGCTGCGACGATGAATGGCACCTGGCGAAAGGCGCATAATAAACCATAATGACAAAATTACTATATTTAGTATGCTAAAAATCGGTCAAAGTGTCAGTAGGTTGTCCCCCCGACGATGATGATGATTTTTCTCCCGCTTTGGAGCTCTGGTGCCTATGTGCTTGGGTGCTTGGGTGCTTTGGCCAAAATCGTCTGCGCCAGCAAACATGATAGTGCAATTTTTGGAATTAAATTCTTTTCACCACAGCGACTCGCCAAACGATGAATCTGCGACTCTCGAGCAAGTGAAGAGGAGTGGATTGGAGTGATGGCTCTTCGCCGGCTCATCGTCGAGAGTGTAGGTCGCTACTGTGTCGCTCTCCTAGCCCGGTAACTTTCATTTTTGCCGCTGTAGAATATCAATACACAATGGCTATAAAAAGCGTATCGAACACATCAAAAGGTTATTGGCATATTTGTGTGTCTTGTCTTTTCGCAGCGCTTTGTTTGCTTCCCCATTCATCGCTTCGCATTCGTCGGACTGCCTTAAGTTGCCACACGCAACTCAAGTTGATGGTTCGACCCCCTCCACCGTGCGCTTCGCGGTTGTTTGTTGTGTGTAGTATGTAGTTTGTAGTGTATCTTTTGACGCGCTTTGAGAGAGTGGGCACTTGAGGTCCTAAGTGCCGCAATTAGCAACAGCTTAGGCGGCCACAAGCTACAAGCAAGTGCAAAGCCGATCAACATCCCCACTCTCCAGGTGCCCAAGGATGTGGCAGATGCAGATGCAGATACTCAAATACAGATACTGATTCCACGGGTGAGTGGCTGGGACTGAGACTGGGATAATTTTTGGTAACGTTATAAAAATTGAAAGCTACGCAACCAGGTGACCTACATCCACAGCATGCCAGACCCACTCCAACCACCGATTTGGATCCATGTCTGGCATGTTGCTGCCGTTTGGTTTTATTTCTTTTATTCTCGGTCTCGTTCTCGTTCCCTCTCTTGGCCAATGGTTATAAAATTATAGACCGCCGGATCTCCAAGAGCAACCGCTTTGGTCTGCTTTGATTTGTTTTTCTCTTCATTTCGCTTGGCCAAAATAAGCGATTCGGGCATTTCAACCCGCGTAATTTTGTCGTGATTTGTTTTTTCTGTCGCTGGTATTCGAGCAGAATTTAAATAAAACACTCAACGCTTTCACTTTAGTCACATTTTATTGCCTCCTACTCTTGCTGTCGGCTTCGGGTAATGGCTCTATCGCCTTACGGCCAGTCTCTCATTGAACTTCAATTAGCAACGGCTCATCATTATCATCCCATTTGCAGAGGCGCCTCCGCAAACGTTTTTTCTTTCCCCCCAATTGTCGATTTCGGCTTGGAAAGTGTAGCAATTAAAAATTAATTGCTTAGGCAGGCCACTCTCGAAAACGTCGAATGTGACACGTGCAAATCCAATTTATGAATTCAACTGAATGAATTCAACTTCTCAGAGTCAATATCTTTCATCTGTCCTTGTTTTGTGAAATTGGTTTTCGGTGTAAAAGGAGCAGCAAGGAGTTATCTGGGCCAAGCGCTTGGCTTCATTCACATTAGAATATTATTTACAAGCAAGATGTTTGTTGCTTAGGCGCCCAGATGAATATAATGGAAAATTAAAACGGCATGGCATGTATGGAATACAGATCCAATTTAGGCCTGAACTCGCTGAGGGGTATGGGTTATGCTACAAATAGCTAATGCCACTCCCCCCGGATTGACTAAAGCCCCTATCAGGCGCTTAAACATACCTTCATTTATTTATTTTCATATGAACACTCATGGTTGGACGGCAGCCCACTGCCCGGAGGGACAGGATCGGAAATATTGAGTTGCATGCCCCAGCGGACTGGCAGGTTGGGCCTTTGCAAATGCGAGTTTTAGTTGCCAAAATTTGAGGCATTTATTATTTCGAATGTCATCGACAAAAACAACATCCTGCCAGCTTATACTCACATCAAATGCAAATAAATGAAATAAATTCCACACATATATTTCCCATACACATATGTGTGTACATCGGGGGACTGCCAACAGCAGCAACATGCAGCAAAAACAATCAACAGGGCGCGCTGCCAAATGAAATGTTCGAGAAAATCAAACAATTTCGCCCATTGAGCTTTTAAGCCGCTAAAGGAAATGTGGCAGGGCCGGCGCATGTCATTTTTCAGATACTTTGATGTGCGACGGCCAAAATAATCGCAAAATGGTGGCTGTCATAGCTGCTGTCTCTCCCCGAACTTTGGTTTATTCAATCCACTCGTTGTTTGTACATAAATACCGACATTGTGTGCGGAATTCGCAGGGAAATTGCCAAATACCCATACATTTCGCCGAGTTTTGCCCGTCATCTAGTTTCGAACCGATAGGGATACACTATTCGGGTATACTTCGAGCCAAAATGGATCCATCATCTAAACTGGATAGTTTCAATCGAGTGTGTTCAAAATATTAGGAGCATCAATTCACATAACTCAAATACAGAACATTTTTTGAATATTTTTGCATTTATTGAATATTGAATATATTGAATATAATATTTAGATTTATTTTAGCAAATAATTACAACACTATTATTTTTCTACAGTTCCTGTTTTACTGCTCCACTCTTTTTTCAATAATAAAGGATGCTTTGTCGTTAGAATATCCATCAACCAGCATCCAATAGTCTGTAAGCAAAATTAACATATGTTAAATTTTTTTATTGAATTTATCTTCAATGCATGATAAATTGATTTAAATTCGCGAGGGCACTGCCTGTACTTCTCGCCTGCTTCAGATCGAAAATAATGCACCACGAAGTGACGGACAACATATGGCTGTATATATGCGGGCATATCGTATGGGGGAATACAAATGTATTGGCTCGGCCAGCACCATGTATCGAAAATCGAGCTAACCGAACCGAGCCGGTCCTGTGGCCCACTTACTGGGCACGGGAAAAGCCCATTTTCCGGAGCTAACTACGAAAAAACCTTTCTACTCGATTTGGCCGGAGCCAGCAGGCCAGAAAGCAGAAATAACAAAAGCTAAATGCGAGGGGAATTGTATGAGGAGAGCCCGCCGGGTCGCAAAGTTTATGCCAGTTGGTTGATTTCTGTAGCATTTCCGTTTTGTTTCATTTTAATTCTCGAGCTGCTCTTTGACCATTTTTGATGGCCATCCCACACAAACACACAAACAGACACACTGTGAGCTCAGAGAGGGCGAGGGAGCTGGGGGCTTACAGAACCAAATAAAATGCTCGACTATTGGCGGAAGTGCACCATAAGTTTATTTCTTGTTCGCCATTTTGTTTACATATTTTCGGGCGTGCAGCACGCTTTTGGGCGCTTGGCCATGTCGATTGCTTCCATTCCAGTTTGAGGCGACAAGTTTGTTTGTGTCTGTGTCTGTGTATGTGTGTGTGTGTGAGTGGCTTATTGGCCTTTATGCGCCATAATGTAACGGAAATTGACCAAGTTTTTAAAGACATAAATATTTAATGGGAAAACCGCCTCGCCCCATCGCCCCAACGCTGTTGCTCCCGAAACTCCCGCTAAATGTTCAATTTGCCGCCTTTGTGGCCCTTCAATCCCTTCCAGCTGCCAGGAGCCATTAATATTTTCAAACTATTTGCATAAATTAATGTGCGCACACAAACTGTTGCCAAAATATTGCTCCGTACTCTGTGCTATGTGCTCTCTGGCACCTCGTGGACCCCAGCCCAACTGGGCGTGGCACGCCGCATACGGCCCCAACCAGGCAGCATGTGGGTCAGCTCAGCCAGCTTAGCCGGCTCGGCTCGGCTCCGCTCCGCTCCTGGCTGGGAGCGAGTTTAATAGCGATTAAACCGCCTTTATTTAAATTCGAGTTAAGCATGCGCCAAAGTTCCGCATATGAATGCGAAATGAAACTGCATGTCGGCCTGAGGCGTATATAACTCCACCGAAAGTTTGTCTGCTCCGACGTAAATCGGGGTGGTGGTGCCCCTGCAGCCTTCGAGCTGGACCCTCACTTGCAATTATTATGGTGCGCGGGGGGGGGGGGAGGCGGTCGGGTGGAAAAGTGCAGCAGCTGCCCCGAATTCACAATATGTGGGGGCTAACTTATCCGAAGGGCGGAGATTGGGGCAAAGCACATAAATATGAAATTAGTTTAATCAGCTTTCGGTAAGCAGACTTTAATTGAAATTCCTTACAGGCAGTCGAGAAGAGTGATCTGCTCTGCTTTAATTCGAAGCAAAATAGTAGCAGTGGCTTTCGGGGCCGCCGGGATGGTGTGGCGCTCCAACTGGTAATTGAGTTTTAAGTAGCTGTTAGCGGTCCCGCACCCACTCCTTCCGCCTTTTAATGGCAAAGATGCGCAGCTACCGCCACGCATTGTTGCGAAAATTAACCTTGTACCTCGCTGATACTCGCTGTGCAGTTGGGCACTGAAGAAAACGGGCCACTAATTTGATTAAAAATCACTTTCAAAGGAATATTTTTTATCCATTTCTAGATTTGTCATATTTAATGACTTCGAATTTTGGAAATACTTCAAAGTTTTGTTATTTTGTTAACTATTTTTTAGTGTAAAAGGCTTTAAGAGCACAGGCACGAATAGAACGCTTCACGAACTCCGAGCTGCGAGTTAAAGTTGCTCCGAAAAGACAGCAGCGCTGCAAATCAAATTTGCACGAAAACCAAAGGTACTTTTTGAACGCATCTGGCGGACACCCGCGCCCCACTCACACCTACCTGCCGCAAGCCCGCACACACACACCCCGAGTGTGCGGGGGGCGAGCACACAAATACAGGGCCAAATTCGCACGTCGCTTATTTGGTAATTTGCGTGAGTGCGAAAATGCGTTTCGTGTTTGCCCAGCATGCCTGTATTAGTGCGTTGCCGCTGCAAAGTTCATAAACTCGAACAAACACACCTGGGCCGTAGCCTGAGCCGGAGCCTGCGCCCGCAAGATAGGCAAGTCACACCCCCACCCATGTGGCACACATGGAACACTGGATGCAATGTGTCCGTAATTGAGTTAGCCAGAGATTTTGGGAGAAACTTTAAGGCCCTGCGGTTAGACTGCAAGTTTCGGCGTGGACGCTACCCATGGCACCGGCCGTGGCACAATAAATTGCGATAATAAATGGGCCACCGTTTAACTGTGTCAACAGCCCCTCACTCGTCGCGCATCTCAAGCGCTGCAGCGCCGCTGCGACGGTTGCAAGCTGCCAGCTCTGGGTAAACAAGAGGCAAACTTGACGGCTGTGGCACTTGCAGCACCTGCAGCGCCTCCAGTTTCGCCCACACTGGCACTCGCACCTGCACCTGCACCTGAGCCAGCTCTGGCAACAGTCCCTGCATATAAAACGCTAAATAGCGGCTAATGGCCAAAAAGATGCAACCGAGTAGCCAAAATGCACCCCGGGCCAAGGCTCCCTCTGGTTCTGCTGTTGACGTTGTCATTGTGACGACAAAACGGTGGCTAGAATAACGGAAATTATGCAAAATAGGTAAAGCAGCTTTGGCCAAACTAAGCATCAACTGCAGGCGCAAATTTATGTGCCCGGAGGCGGGTGGTTGGTCCCTGCTCGCTGGGCAGCCTGCTCACTTCCTTTAGCTTAAAGCCCCAAATCGGTTTAAACGACAGTTTCTGAAGTGCAGATACAAAGTGCCCGGCAGTACCTCCAGTAATTAAATAATTCAATAAAGTATTTCTGTCGTAAAGTGAAGGCTGTAAGAGTGTATCGACGAATAAGTGCGTGGTACTTTAAATTTATGTAGACTCTCGAGGATATCGTAAAAATGCAAATCGCTCGGCATAAAATACCTTTTTTGGCTTAAACCAAGAATATATTTTTAAAAGAATTAAAGGAGGAAATCAAGATTTCAATTTAAAAGTATTTTTTAAGGAAAAATGAGCAAGAGTAACCCTTGAGCAATTGGGTCCTTTCAAAATTAAATTTAGTATAAGTTAATTTTCTCGAAAAGCTGTGCATTGTAAGGTTGCAGTAAATATTTACTTATTTAAATGGGTAGCCAAACATTTTATACTAGCTTGAATTTCTAATAAATTGTACTGGCATTAGACTTAACCATTCCGTGGGAAGTATTTCAAGGACTTACACCTTGTGGTGACGAGAGGTAATTGTCAATGTTGGCTGGGATCCCATAAACCAATGCATCCAATTAGGCCAATTCTGGGCCGTCTATTCTTGAAGTGGCTCACGGCTCACGGCTTGCCCCACAAATCTTCATAACTGTCTCCATTTGGCAGCCCAGCATTGGCCGTTTTCCCCCCTCGTACGTCGGTGCCACAGAGAGGAAGCCAAACCGGGCCCCTGGGTATTTGTCAAGGGAGTTTATCTCGGTCCGGGCCGAAACAGGACTGACAGCACATAGGATCTTATCTAAGGTGCCCGCTCCTAACTGCCGATGCCACCGTAGTTGGGGGACCCATCAAATCAGAGATAGGTCCGCAGCAGATTCGCATGAAAGCCACTGTACCCCGTTCGCGCCTCTGGCAGCAAAACACAGCCCGGTACAGTCAGCCCTCTGCACCGCGCTCCTTGCAGGTCAGATCTGCCCTGCGCTGGAATCCACCTTGGATGAGGGTGCTGATGGGCGGAGAGCAACTAGCAGGAGCATATTTTCCCACTAGGACTAGTGCTAGTGCTGGGCGAGTCGCTGGAGAATTTAAATTGCAATTGAATAATAGATTGAACTAGGTTTAGGCGAGGCCTAATGTAATTTTCGCCACTGGCTTACGGAAGCCCCTCGGTCAGGTTAATTAACATGATTAATGCACTAGAAGTAGCTGACTCACTGCGAGTCACTAATCAGTCCTAGACCAGGGATCCGAGACCAGGACCAGCTGGCAGGCCTGGCAATTACGCCAAACTGATAATACAAGGCCAGCCATTGTGCGAGTTATGGCTAAAAAAGACGCGGCCGAGCTCGCCGCAATGCGGGTGTCGTGCCGCGTGTGTGGTCCATCAGCATTCAGGGAATGATGCAGCATGGCGGAAAAAAACGATATGAAGGAAGCTTGGGATCGCCACGAGGATGGCCGTAAACAGCCATGGGAGGCACACACCCTCGAACACACGCCTAATCCATTCACATACGAGTAGGTACACACAGAGGCTGGCCACTAAAATTGACCAAAAGCAGAGCAGTTGAGCATAAAAGGATACGACGCCTTTTTTGAAGGGAGCAATGTAAAAGGATTTTGTGCACCTTTCAAAGTCCTTTTTTACAGTTTGTTGGGTATGTGCTGTACGGTCCTGGAATGAATGAATGCATGAATGCCTGATGATTGAATGTGCCCAAGATACAGGGCTGAGAAATGGGGGGAAGTCGAGGACTGGGGCGCCGCTTTAAAGGGTCAGTCTAATCAGCCCCGACCAGACGACAGGGTCGGAGACCCCCGACTCCCCCAACCTTTCCGGCACTTCCTTGTTTTGATTATAAATTGAAAAATTTGCTGCTGTGCAAAATTTGTACGAAATCAAAGTGTTTGCCAGGACACTAGCATTTCCATATGTCACAGCCCGGCGGGAGTGACCAGGCGCAAAGGTCAGCCATGTGGAATTGAAAGGCGTAGGGCCGTAAAAGACACGCTTGTTAGTCGGATAGCCCACTTCCAGATGCTGAAAGGGCACAGCAGTGATAGAGTGGGATTAATTACCCCTGGTACACTATTTTTTACTCTTCCAAGTTGCCCTGAAAGGAAAGTGGGATTATTATTCATAAATGTTGGCCCCTTTCTATTTTTAAAAGCCCAATATTCGCTCTTATCAGGACGGTGCGCCCAGTTAATGTTAAAACTGGGTTTCAGTCATTACATCCATACAAATTACAGCCATTTTAAGGTATAAATTACATATCAAGGACTGCGGATGCAATGTAATGTGCACCCGTAGACACTGTTGCAATATATTATAATCCTGGCAATTGCATAATGGATTAACAACGACCCGGTGTTGATGCCCCAGCCGGAGCTCGTTCTCTTTAATCCTTTATCAATGTGAAGTCGAGTAAATATGCCACCGCGTTGCAACAGAGGCCGACGCATATCTGCATTATTGTTTGCCGTTCTGCTCATTCCGAAATTCGAATCGATTTATTACATTTTTAAACAGCATTGCAGTTGCTGCTTCCGGGCCTCGGTGGTGTAATTAATAAACTGATACGGTTGCATGTCGTCACTAGGAGCAGGCACAGAGCCCGCGACAAATGCAAGTGCTTCTTGCCGCCGACACGCGCCATTTGACAAACTGCGGCAATCAGAAACCTGACTGTCGTCTAATGCCTGGCTCGAAACTTGAGGCGCCTCCAGCGAATATCGCGACCGGCAGTCTGCACTTCGCAAATCACGTATTCGCCGCGTGAAGGCCAGCTAGGTTTTGCTAATTAATGCCAAAGAGTTATATATTAAGTGGCATCAGCCGCGCCTTGGCACATGCCACGTGTCCTAATCCCGCTCACGCCCTGGCCCCATAACTTTGGTAGTTGGCGCAGCTGCAGAACGGCAGGACAGACGGACATGCAGACGGAGGGACTGACGGACAAACGGACAGCAGCGGCCGAAACGTGTCCGGACTGGAATCGAATCGTCGGCAGAGACATTCAATAGAGAAGGGCCAAGGCGATGACAATGGAACGAAGATTTTTGGCTTCGATGGGCGACACGTGCAAAGTGAAATAATCTGATGCGAAGCATTTATTGTTACTTTGCACAAACTTGGAAAACTATAAAGCCATCTTGGCAGCACCTCACCCCGGGTCGGGTCGGGTCGGATCGGGATTTTTCTGTGTTGAAGTGTGGTGGAAGTGTCAGTGGCAAGCATTCCACCTCAGCCATTGTGCCGGATATGTCGGGCGGAATTCATACTCAGCCCACCTACGCAGTACGTACGACTCCCGGCTTCTGCCGCTTCTGCCTGAAATCCGAGCCAAACAATAACAGGCTGGGGAAAGAATAATCGTCCAGATACGGAGAGGAAACTGAAAAGTTTCATAGCCAAATGAAGATTGGCATTGCGAGATACACACGTGATGGGAATGGAATATCGAAAATTATATTGAGCTCCTGCGGCGTGCAAAATCTTTACCAAAACAATATATGTCATGCACATGCCAGGACAGTAAATGGCCAATGAATCGACTAGCTCCGGCAGCCGCGGGATCGGAAAATAAAATGCACATTAGCCGGAGGCACACAGTCGTCAGATCCAGGAACCAGAAACAATAGTCAGCGATGTGCCCCGACTACGGGGTACCTGTTACACTGTGTGTCCTCCGTACAATAGAATAGTCTACCATATCTGCATAAGCTCTTTGAAAGCCTCGACTTTTCCTTTGGGCTTCAGAAAGTGCGAAGAATGCGAAACTTTAAAGACTAGCAGTCAGGGAAACGATGGGTACAAGAGGTTCTTAACAAATGCTCTAATCTGCACGAAATTGTGTTTTGGGGAAACCCAAGCCATGAAAATCGAAAAAATACTGACAGACTGACACACTTGATAGACCCTGATGGGAAAAGCTGGGAAAAATAATACTCAGCGCAAAAAACCATCTGCAAAAAAGTATTTGCAATTTTGATGATTTTTGTTTTCCAACAGACCAAATAATAAAACAATAAACCTTCATGTACACAAACGCTTAAAATGACGAATGCCAGATCAAGTCGGGCGTTCGTGTTCATAAAAAGGGACTGTGCCTTTTTGTGTGTGCGAGGGTGTGCATCAAGTGTGCCAAGCCTTTTAGGCCAAGAGCTGCAGCGCCGGAGTTGGCAAGGAGGAAGGAATCGTAATGTCGGCCAGGACGCAAGTCGCAAAAACAATGAAGGAACCGAGTGCGGGAGGGCTTTGTGTGGGGCTTGGAAGCAAAAGAGCAAATCGAAATAAATAAATAAAATCAAACGCTGTTTGAGAAGGAAAGTTTCAAACTAGGAAAGCGCCAGGCAGGAGCTCTGAAATTACATCTTATGAGTGTCTAGGGGCTGGGCCCACGGAGCGTATATGTAACGTACGTAGTCCGTATACATAACGGAAGCGGAAGCAGAGCGATAAACTTTTGTTAGCGCTGCGCACACCAATCCGCGAAGAGCACTCGCGGGAGCGTAAAAGTGCGAAAGTGCGAGCTCTGGAGTCCTGGCCCCTAGCAACCTCCTCTTCCGTCCTTCCGTCCAGGCTTCTCAAAGTCCTGGAACAGATTAAGGAAAGCAGCAGAACACTACCATGCGGAACGGAAGCAGCGTGTAAATGTTGGCCAACGCTTGACTGCGTTATCCTGGCCAGGGAGAGTCCAATGGAACAGAAATCAGGCTCAACAGATTGTTGGTCCGCAACTTGGCCCCCTTTGAGTAAGTTGAGGTCCTCGCATGGCCTTGATTAAACGCCCGGTGCCGAAACCCAATTTGCTTTAATTTCCGAAGAGCTAATGACAACTGATTGGGCAAAGTCCTCAGTGTTCGGCGCGAGCGGAGCGCAGTAAATCCAATAAAAAATCAATGGCTAAGAAGCCAAAAACAAACCGAAATAAGTTTTTCTTGCTGGAAAATCTTAATTTTTCACGATCCCACAAAACGTGACACATTTTCGTGGTGGCTGCAAACTCTTATAAACTTTTAGCACCCACACACCAAGTGACCTTTAAAAATATAAGTGGGAAGGGCTCATTTGCTGGTCGCTTGTCACTTTATTGTATCCTTATGGAGGATATTTCAATAAAGTCCACACTTTGGCATCTTCATTCGCGTTGAAATTCTTGTTCGGCAATTCCAGAGAATATAACCTGAAAGACCAATATTTTTGATTAAATTTTATGACCGGAGAATTCCCATATTTTCTCTCAGATTACTTTTAATTACAATGGCATCCAACTTTTTATTAATACTCCATAAACAGTCATCTACATAAAGGCTTACGAATAGAGGCCTAGATAGAGGCGAATTTAATGTAAACGTCTTTTGAAAATCCCTTAACAGTACTCCATCCACACAAGATCCTCTTCAGAGCTCGACATTTTGGTCGCTTTTAAAAAATACTATTAGACTTATCAGGTGAAGAAAAAATAGATTTCAGGCCGAAAGAGTATAAAAAACTGGTGCTTCAACATTGGTGCTTTGGGAAACTTTCCCCAATCTTTTTGTATTTTCTGTGGCCTTAAAACCAATTTCGGTTTGTATTTTCGTCACACGCAACTTGGCAAACATACATCTCAGTTTAGCTGTCCCGAACAGACTTAAGTGGATTTGGGGTTCCTCGAAGCCCAGGCGCAAATATTTTGATTGCGGCCAGAGTCCCTTGGCCAGTATTTAGCCTTCCCCTAGAACCCCCAGGAATAATTACCCTGGAGAAGATTTAAGTAATTGAAATGCGATTGGGATTCAATTGGATGGCAAAATAGCCAACTTATTTCTAGAGACAAACAGCACAATAATGCTGTGGAAACATTTATGTATGTTGTGGGAGGTAACTTAGGCTTTTTCGAAAGAAACAAAATTGATGTGCAAATTTCCCCAGACTTAGCATGTTGGTATTTCTGGAAACACCAGGGCTTTGTATTCTGGTCGCTTGGTGTTTTGTCATTTATAATGAAGTTTGGCATCCATGGCATATTTACCTGGAAATATATTTCCATTTAGCCAGCTGGCGCAAGTGTCCCCCTTCCAGAATTGGGGACGTGTTCTAAACGAAATCTGCCAGCCACATGCCTCAAAATGTCATTTTGGCTAATACACCTTTTGTCGTTTGATTTATTGTCCGGCCCTCCCCGTCTTATTTGCATGTGTTACACTTTGACCGCCTCTCCAAGGGGGAGTGAAAGTCCTCCACCCACTCCCACAGCCACTCCCACTCCCACTTGTATTGAAATGTCTGAGTGATTTGTTTAAACAAACGTCCAGTTGTGTGCGGTCTCATTTCTTCTCGTTTCGATTCGTTAGCCCGTCTCTACAACTGTCAGGTCCAATCTGGGTCCTGGAGCTGAAACTGGATTGAAGCCTGAACGAGCGCCCTTCTTCTGCCTAGTGCCGCCTTCCTACTTCTGCTGAGTCCTTTGTGACTTTGTGCGGATGTGTGTTTATGTTTGTCGTCCACTTGTCATGTCACTCAGCATCATTGTCGCCCAGACAATGGCAGTCCGACAATTTTCACTCGCACCTCACCGCAGTTAGCATCTCGGGACTAGGTCCACGGGCTACTGGCTACGTCTCCGGGACCCTGAAGAGGGAGCCCCTCTTCGAGGTCGGCATTTCATTTACATTTCAATGTCAGGACTTGCTCCACGTCCCACAACCCACGTCCTTTCGCAGGACCGCTGACAATCGAAATTTACCGTTGCAAATCAATTGCCATCTTACCGTCGGGACGAATCCTTTGTAGGACGCAAGGCTGTCGGGTGTACACATAAAAAAATAAATTACCATAAGGACGGCGAATATAAATGGAAATTTACGCATACCTAGATTCTCTAGTTGCACTCTAGATTCTCTTTTGGTTTTGGCTCTTTTCGAGAAAACTTCAAGGGAGTTCTGCAATTTTCCAATATTTCCACCTAGATAGTGCCGAGTTCAGCTCTTGAGATCCCCATTATGCTAAAATACTTTATGCCCTATTTATGTTGATTCCGCCGTGTTCCTGTTTCTGCTTTATGGCCAGAAAGTGAAGGGGAGAAAATCAAAAATGCAGACCCAAGTGTCAAGGACGTCAGCAGCCAGTGAGGCAGTCGGGCATCCAGCCAGCCAGAAAACATATTTTTATGGGCCGGAGTCGGTATTTATGCCCGATTTATACCACATTGGCCAGGAATCGTTTAGCTATTTGCTATGCCACTATATGGATTCGCATTGATGCCTGTGCCAGTGTGCGTACGTGACGGGACAAAATGGTCCGGGTTCGAAATGGGAAGCCCGGACCCGGGCCTCTCAGAGCGTGGGTGGTGGATTGCGGGTGGAGCGTGGAGGGTTCTAAGGTTGGAGTGTTTGAGTGCTGTGAGTGTGGCATGTGTGTGCGTATCTGTTAGCCAACATTTTGACAGCGCCGGCTTTAAGTTGTCAGCGCATTCTTCGGCTTTGCTGCTGTGTGTTGGCCATTGTGCTTATTAACATACTATGTATGTTGCTTGTTTGCTGCCTCCTCCGTGTCGCCCCATTGACAATTCATTTGTGTTATCACGCTCCCGCACACCCACACCCACACCCGCAGCAGGGTGTGTGCTCTACAACAAGGGCTTTGTGGCAGAACGCAGAACAAGCAAAAGTGTCAAAATTGCTGGGAAAAGTATTTGCACAGATTTCTGACGATAATACGCAATGACAGGCAAAAAGACACGAGGAAAACAAAAAGGAGTCTCAGCGAAGCGCCAACTTTATGTGGCGTCTTACCTTATGAACCCATAAACGCGAAAAAATCAATACTTGCTATACACACACGCCTTCCCGATTAAACTCTTTTCCCAGCAAGAGAGTATTGTGATGAGATTAGCGAAAATATCGCTAAAAGGAAATGCATTTAGACTGGGATGTATTGGGATCTGAGCTATGGCGGATATCCAGTTTCCCGCATGCAGGCAGCCATAATCCCCGAGAGCTCACTCAACTCGGAGGGCTTAGAGATGTCTGGTTGCATGTCCCTACTTAGGGCCAAATTGCCAAGCACTTTGCCAGGACTCTAAAAGCACGCTGCAACCAAAGACGCCGACCCAATGGCATTCGTGTCGACCGCCCCTGCTGCCCCCGCTCATCCCACCACCGCTGTAGCCCACATGTGGCCGCTCGTTATTATTAGCATAATTACAGGCGCATTAGCGAGCTGGGTTTCTGGCGCCTGGCAATTTGCCTGCCGCCTGATTATGACAGGGCCTAAAAGTACATAGCCTGCCCTGCCCCAGTGCAGCACCTGCAGTGCGGCTTTAAGCTGTTGAAAGTCCCTTAAAGGAGCCCCGCTTTGTGCAGATGTTCCGGCGCTGTTCTTTTAACTCTCGCATTTTCCGCCTTCATAAACATTGCATTAATTAGTTTTTTATTTCACTTTGCAGCTCTCGCTTGATGTTTACGCGGCTGCCTTCGACGTAAAGTACCGAACGGCCGCAGTGAGTCCAGCCAAAGGTCAAAGGAAGAGGAACAACGTTGCAGATTAGACGGAAGGCCGTGGAAAAACAATCTCCCCTGAGTGGCACGACTCCCTCGACTCACGCAAGGAAGAGCAAAGGCATCCCTGGGATGCGACTCCTCGCGCTGCCCGGCCTCTGGGCCTGGCTATACCTGACCGCCCCCCTCACTTTGGCCTATCCGAACAGCCCTCCGTCCCAGCCGCCCTTGGCCTCCTACGTGGACACCTCGAAAACGTCCAACCAGCAAAGCCTCCCAGCTCCTGTTCTCCTGCAGCCCGCATTCGTCTATGACGCCCACCCCCCAGAGGACACTGCTGCCCTTGCCGCGCCCTCTGAGTCTATAGATGGGGAACTCTCAAAAGGAGTCATCGGTTCCAGGTGGGTACACTCAATTCCTTACCTTGATTACAACTGACCCCGACTGGCCCGGGAATGCTGCAAGAAATAATGTTTCTATCTAGACATTCTAGCTCTTAAGTCTTAAAAGATTTTAAAATCAATTTCTAACCCCCCCGCGTTCTGGTTTTCCATATCTAACTTATTTAAAATAATTTAATTACCTCTCGGACAATTTAATCGGGCATCCGATTTGGCTCATAATTTATCAAACTTAAACGAATTATTTAAAATTTACTTTTATAAGAATTTGAATTTGTTGAAAATCACACAAAGACCAATACTGACAATTTGAGAACAAATAAATAAGCCAAATAAGTAAGTCGTGCAAAAAAATAAGTAAGTCAAACCGCAACCAAGCACGCTGAAGCCTATATATTAAGTCCGTTTTGATATTACATCTATAGCTTTAAGATCAAACCAGTTTCCAAGTACCTATGATAATATGTATATATGTATATTATCAGCTATACATTCCACTGATTCCTATTGCTGTGGCTATACTCCCCCAAGTCGCCGAAAATCAAACGAAAAATAATTATGAAATTTAACGTTAAAATATGATTTAATTCAATGCCTGCTGTTAACTAGGAGGAATATGTTTTCTGTGTATCCGAAGGACTCGCCGAATGACGGGAAGGCCTCTTTGTTTTCCGTGAACGCTTTACTTTAACTTTATTTCCCCGTTGCCGCTTTTCCATCCGCTCCCGTCGATGTTGTTGCTGGGGAAAATCTTTTGTTTGCACAGCTTTTTCGCAATTTTTGCCACTAATTGAAATAGAATTTCATGCTTAGCCGTAGCCGTCTCCGTTCTTGAGTGGAAAGCGTGGGTGGTTGGTCTGTCTGCCTCGCCTTAGTATTTTTAATTAATTTGCTCCGCGGCCGCAAAGCGTGCGGAGTGGGCAGCGAAGCGCTGCATACTTTGCGGCACGCGTTCGGCATCCCATTGAGGCGGTCGCCGTGGGCGGGTGGGGGAAAGGGGGTGGGATGTGCACCGGGCTTAGACAACAACGATTAAATTGAGTGCTCATTAACTTCAAATCAATGCTAATCAATTGGGTTTAAGTGCGGCGTTGGCCAAAACGGCGAGTGCCACGCCATCCATCCCACTAATCCCCCGAAGGGCAAAACACGTTGCAAACACAAACAGCGTGGCCCAATAAAAGTTTTTATTTTCCGCATTTTTTGCCGCCCTCCTTTCGCAGCTCTCCAGGCCCAAAGCCATCTGTTTGATATTGTTCCGGTGCAGTTTCGTATTAATTCTGCACATAAACAAATTCACAGCCAGAGGCCAATTGCGTCAGCTGCTGCTCCACCCTGCTGCCACCCCGGTTCCACGCCCCCATCGCTCTCGCCATCCCTTCAACGCAGCCACCCACCATTCCGGACCAGGATGGCGGGATGTTGCCTCGAAGATGATAATGATGCCGATGATGCCCTATCGACCTCTGACAACTGCAGTCACGCGAATCTGGCAAATTTTAATGAAACGTTGGAAGCGATGCATCGGTCTCTGAACAGCATTATACGTCAGATTAATATCTTCTGGTGCTTTATGGATTTTCACTTTAAAATAAAACAATTCATAGTGTTAAAGTCTGTATTGTATCGAGGGAGGTTTTAAGCCAGTAACTGAAAACCATGAAACGTTGGCATTCTTATTTTTGTTTCCTAGGTAAACTATCTTTTAAAACACACTGCATTATCTGAGTTGCTCCTAACCTACTTTGCCTGCATTGATTAATTGCATGAAATTTCTATTCAGTCACAGTGGCACAATTTTTATCCCTACCTGCAGCAAGTCATGCTCCATTCTTGGAAGAACTTAATGGGAGTTTTGGAAACAATGAGACATTCTTGGTAGGAATCATTCAGTGAGATAGAACTAGGTTCAGTAAAATAATTGATTTTTCAGGGCATTGTGTTAAGTGGCATACAAATTAGAATTCCAAGCGAATAATCGCCTAAGAAACTTGAATTGCAGGTAAAATAATTTTGATAAAATCTAATAGTTTACATCCTTACAAGCTTTTGTTCAATTGATAAGTTCTAGAACTCATTTTACCATCTTTTGATCATATTGACATTTGTTTTACATGTTTCAGCTCAACATCTTCAGTCTCTGTGGTTCTGGATGGCAACAAGCCACTGTTCACGGATGCCCTCGGTCACAAGGTTCCAAAGCCGCTGCCCTCGCTTCAGGTGGCCAGCCCCATCGACCTGCTTAACCCCGACCGCTATGAGTTTTACACCTTTGACGACCACGGTGAACTGGTGAAGCGTCTAATGACCATGCAGGAGATTCAGAGCATCGTGGCCAACGGCGACGGCGAGGGTCCGTCCATCATCCACCCGGCCCCGCTGTCCCCAACTACTAACCCTGATAAGAACGTCCAGGACATAGTTAACAGTGTCCAGAGTGTGTTGAACAAGGAGGTGGCCTCCAGCTCGACTAAAAATAGCTCTGGGGAATTATTGCCGCCTCTTTTGGATACGCCGGACGTCTCTTCGACCTGGTCCCTGATCCTACCCGCAATTTTCGGCAACACTGGAGGCGACATCTTCCCGCAGCAACGTCCGCAGCAGATTGTGATGACCCCCGAGTCGGAGCTGTTGGAAACGTCCACGAGGGCGACCCCATCGACTACCAGAGCCACGAAGAAGCCAAAACCGAAGCCATCCAAGCGTAAGCCTGGTAATGTCCGCAGACCCACCACCACAACCACCACTGAAATGATTCCACAGGTGGTGCAGGAGGAGCTCGACCCCATGGAGTCTGTCTATACGGGCATGCAACAGTACCAAAACATGGCTGCCAACGTAGACTTCGAGCTTCCCCACATCCAGCCGATCTATCAAAAACTTCCCACCAATAGTCCCGCCACAGGGCGGCCGGAAACCACAACGCGAAGGGTGTTCTTCAACAACCAAGAAATCATCCACACCCCCACTTCCTCCACAAGCGCGTCTTCTACTACAGAGAAGATCGTCTTCAACCACCAGCTGGCAAAGAAGCCCCCTAACGTGCAGCGCAAGCCCACCCAGCCCCACAGAACCAAGAAGCCGAGTGGTGCTGTGGTGGAATCATCATCTCACACGGGAGCCACTGGATCAAAGCAGAAAGTCAAGAAGAAGACGACAACCACGACCACAACAACCTCCACAACCCCAGCTCCAGAGCCAGTTACAGATCCAGCAACCCAGGCCCCCTCTGAAGAAGTTGAGGATCCTCCCGTTCCGACCACAACCACCCAAGCACCTCCATCGACCACCCCCAAAAAGAAGAGGCGCAAGCCGACACGGACCCCTGGCGCAGGATCCACGCAGAGTGGCAGCAAGCCAACGAAACCGAAGCGAAAGCCAACCCCCAAGCCGAAGCCACAAAACCAGCCGGTGAGTGAATCAGGTGCACCACAACAGGTCGGGGGGGCCCAAAAGCGACCCCACAAAAAACCGAAACCAACGACGACTACCACAACTACAGCCCCCGATCCGGAACCAGTGACACCCACTGCTTCTCCTGAGCCTGAAATACCTTCGCCTCCAGAGGCTCCCGTCTCGGAACCACATGCAGAGGAGAGTACAACGACCAGCTCTCCAGCCTCTGAGCCAGAGCCCCAACCTACCACTACAGTTGCCCCCACAACCACCTCGACGGAGGCGCCAACAACTACTGGTTCACCAAAGACTACTGCGATTCCTCCCGCTCTGCACCACCAAAAGTTGCATCAGAAGCCTGCTCTATCGACAAAGCGGCCGACCACTCTGCACCACAATCGCATCCACGGAAAGCCGGTGCACAGCACCACCACAGAGGAGAGCAGGCTGCCAGGTGAGCCGCAAACCGAGAGCTACGGATTAGTGAACGTCCTTAGCACCTCAACCAGTAGCACCACCCACCAGCCCCTCTATCCCGTGCCCAGCTACGGATCTGAATCCATCCCACATACGCCTGCGGTTCTTGCCGACGCCACCACGGACGTTTCTCAGCTGAAAAAGACGCCCTTACCGCTGCCGTCGCTGGCTCATTTACAGCAACAAGTGCATCCCAGCTCGCCTTCCCCCGCTCCTCAGCTTTCGCCTGCACAGATACTATCGATGGATCAGATTGTCCAGTCGCTCACCCAGGACCTTTCTGTCGCGGACAAATCGGACGGAGACTCTGCATTGGAGCCTGTGAAGTACGACAGTGCCGAGAACAAACAACAAATGGAGGAACTGGCCAACAAGAAGAAGATCTCTGTCGCCGCGAGCACAACTTTAGAAACAACACCCGACAGCTCTAGTTCGACCGGGCCTACTTCCACCCCCAAGCCCACAACTCACTTAACCAGCAATAAGCCCCTAATGTCCCACTATGGTGGGAGCACACTGGCCACAATGCTCTCTGAGGAAGAGGACCATACAGAGTCCACAGAGTCATCATTGGTCCAGAAGACGTCATCGGAAACCACGCTGAGCAGCTTTGAGGAGGAGGAGCCTACCCCCGTGGTCGTGATCACAGCGAGACCACAGTACGCTACATTCCCACCTCTTCCGAATGTCAATATGGAATCCAATCAGAGTTTGCTTGAAGCCGGATCTGAAACTGGGTATCCACACCAATGGGTAAGTTCTTGAGAAAAAAAAAAGAAATATTGCGAAATAACTTCTTTAATCGAAATAACTTCTTTAATCGGCGCTGGTTTCATATTTACTGGTTTCATATGAAATGTGAAAAAAAAAGAAAATGAAGAAATACTAATTAATTATTTCTGTCTGCAGGCCCAAGAAGAACCGGAGACCACAGAGCTTCCCGGAGAAACACATTTTCTTGGAACCACTCCCATGTCGGTTTTGGGCGAAGAGGAATCTGCCACCAACAAGCCTATTTTAGACTCCGAGACAGGGGTAGGCTACACTCCCCCTAACGAGCCAGTCTCAGAGACCAAAGAGCCGGACGAGCCAGCTATGGTCGTTACGGAACAGGCGCTACGTCTGCCCGTTTCCGAGAGTAGCACCGCAGCTGATTTCGATGCCGACAGTACGGAGGTGACGCCTATGGTCGCCGACCTGGTGCAGCAACTAAACCTGGAGGTGCTCAAGCCCATGGAGCAGATATCGATGTCTAACTTCCAAACGCAGGCAGCCACAGTAGCCTCCACCCTGGTGGATGGCACCAGCTCGCTCGGCTCCAACGTCCAGATGAACTCCAACGAGACCAAGGACGAACTGGAATTCCTTGTTTTGGACGTCATTCAACAAATCACCCAGGGAGACCAGTACCCGCCTGCGCCGAACGTGAAACCAGTGGACGATGGACATCGACTCACCAATTTTGCCCAACTGAACTCTTCGTTCCTTCTGCAACCGAAACCAGATAAAACCGAGGAACTGAACAAACTGACCCAGAAACCTGTCCACCATTCGCCGGATGAAAGTTCAACCACCGTCCCCTTAAAGCAGGAAGCATCTTATCTGGATACAAGCACTCAGTCAATTCCCATTCTCTCGCTATCGCAAATTTATGCGCAGCAACAGCAAGACGAAGATGAGGAACAGCAGATGTTTGCCAACGAAAGGCTGGAGGTTCAGCCAACTCAAGAGCCTGTAAGACAGGAGACCGCACCTGCCATAGAGGAGACATCCACCATAGCTGAGGCTACTACCGAAAGTCTAGAGCCAAACGAACAAACCACGGTCGTCGAGGAGGGTTCCGGCAGCGAGGAGTCCACAACAAGCTACGGGCAAATCCCCGACAGCTTCACGGAACGCGAAAGTGAAGAGCAAATGCCCGAGATGTTGACAAATGGTTACAGCGAGCAGCTGAAGTTGGAAAACAGCGATGACCAAGAGCCAACGCCGGAGTCGGAGCTCATTGTCACCACGGAAAAGACTGAGCCGGAAGAGCCTGGAACAAGCACTCAGCTTCTGGAGGGCGACACAGCAACGACGCCAACGCCGACAAATGTTTACAAGGATGCACAGGAAGAAGAGCAAATATCAACAACGGAGCAGCCGAAGAAGACAGAACAGCGGCAGGAAGTGCAAATAACAAGTGCGGAGGACAGCGCCACCAATGCTGCTGAACTGTTGCCACAGTATCAGTCGCTGGCCAGCAAGGAAGAGACTGCGGCAGTCACGGAAATACCCGGCGATACATCCTTGGTATCTTCCGACTCGGACATGTCGTTCAGCTCAGAACAGGTGACTGAAAAAATCGAAGTGAGCACGGTGAAGACCCAGGAACTGGACGACGAGTCGGCGGAGGAAATATCCGATGAACTGACGGCAACCATATCTGAAGAGCAAGAAACTGGAGACGCGACAGCGGAGTCAGCGACTGATGCACAGAAACTGCAACCGGATGATGAAGATCCATACGTCAAACTAGGAGAAACGACGGCCCCTGTGGTCCGTCCACTTAACCCGAGCTCCAAGGAACCAGAGGTCGATGACAAGAGTACGTCGGAGCAAGAAATGTCACCATCACCATTGGCCTCCTACGGCAATCCCCCGGCTCAGCAGGAAGACGAAGAGGACGAGGAGGACCAAAATGGTTATCAGGTGGCGCTTACTTTTCCTAGCAGCTCAACGACTACTACGACTACTAAACCCACGACCACAACGAGCACAACCCAGATGCCCTCTACAACCACCAAGCGTCTTCACACTTTAAAGCCCGTTTCATACTACGTCCAGCCCTCTCTCTTGGGCGGGTACAACCAGTTGGATGTGCAGCCTCCTAAGGTGCTTCCATACCATGCAAATAAAGCTGCACCAGCCCAGGCAATGGTGCCACCTAACGCACAGAGACCCACTCAACGGCCTGCTTCTCTAACCAACCTAATGGCAAGCTCCACTCAGTCCACCAGACCGCCAGTCAAATTGGACCCGAGCCCGGAATCCTCGCAGGGCCTCGAGGCCTCTACAGCCCACATGGACGATGATCTGAAATCGTTCGCCCGGCTATGCAACGAACTCGCGTTTAGCTATTGGAGGGCTATCACCTCGGAAAAGATCAGCTCCGCGCGGAGTCTGGTCATCTCGCCATTCGCACTCACCTCAATGCTTTCAATGGTATTCCTGGGGGCCAGGGGCACCACATCCGGAGAGATGAACGAGATCCTCAAGCTTGACGATATGGTCGCATTCAACCCACACCTGATTTTTAAGAACATAACCAGCTCTGTGGAGCAGGCCTCGGATAGCGACATTGCAACGGCTGCGTTCGTGAGGGAGATCTTCAGCGACCGAAGCAACGGAAAGATTCTGCCCTTCTTCAAGGAGAAGATCCAGCAACTGTACGCCGGACATGTGGAGGAGGTCAACTTCCACGTGGTCAATGATATTGTTCGCCGTCGCACTAACTTGTTGGTAAAGCGTCACACGATGGGCAAGGTGCTGGAGTACCTGCGCACCAACAGCGTTTGGGTCAACGGACCACTGGCCACTATATCGGCCAACTTATTCCAGACAGACTGCTCCCACGGATCAACGACTGAACGCGATGGAGAGATGTTCTTCCAGGTGCAGCCCACGGTGAGGCAACGCCGCCTCGTTCCAATTCCAGCCGTTCTATATCGGTCCGGTTTCACGGCGGGCTACGAACCGAAACTGGACGCAACAATAGTGGCCTTCGGGAAAGTCCAGGATACTGTGAGCACCATTTATGTGATGCCAGGCCATCAGAGCTCAATCTCGCCAATGGGCAATCTGGACCGTCTAGAGCGCAGTCTGGTGGAGATGGCTTTTGGGGAAACCCAGGCCTGGAGCAGGTTGCTGACTTCATTGATGGAGCGGCCTGGCATGGAGGTGCATTTGCCTCGGTTCTCCCACCGCTCCTTCGTGAACGCCTCACTAGGCTTGCAAAAGATGGGCCTGCGAGGGTTGTTTAAGTCGGAGTTTGCTGACCTGCGGGGCCTGACCGGCGCCGGAAACAAGGACATATACCTATCAGACATGATTCAGATCAACACATTTAGCACCTGTGGCGAGGACAAGATCTCTGACCATCACCACGTGGAGATGTATCCGGCACCCCCTCTGCGCAAGCGCAATAAGGACGTGGACATCCGCGACGACGAGGAGGATTCATCGGAGGCCGCCGTGGACTTTGGCTCGCTAGTGCAGGAGTCGGCTCTGGGGCGCGGCTTCTACGACGATCTTCTGGACCCCAAGTACCTGGAGCTGCCGCTGCCCCTTCGGCCGCGACAAGCGCGCGTCCCCGACGCCCCGCGGCTCCGGTTCGACAAGCCCTTCCTGTACTTCGTGCGCCACAACCCCACGGGTATGATCCTGTTCATGGGCCGCTTCAACCCTCGCCTGCTGCCTTGAGGATACGCTGGATGACGGTGGCCTTGTTAGATCTTTGAATGTGACTTAGTGAATTTATACCCTAACCTTAACTGCTAACCTAATTTGTAACAAATGCTTATTGCTGTGCCTTAATCCCGTGACCCCTCGAATCGGGTCCGGGATTGACGCGCAGCAAACGCGGGCATGTGCCAATGCCAGAGGACATCAGTTTCGAGTGGAAAGCTCCGCCTCGAGCATCTTGAATTTTTTAATTCAGTTAGCGTAAATTTGTTTCCAATGGTTCTGACTTGCATTTAATTCGCCGCACAATATATTGCATGCTTTATGGAAATGCATTTTTTACTCTGGCCTGTGCTGGCTGAAAAATCGCCCATAAGCGAAAAAATGTTGAATAAATACGCGGGAAACAAAAGCGAATGCAATGAAAAATTGAAAAATTAAATGCAAATGGAATCATGGAATGCGTCAATGTTTTGGCAACTGAACAAATGTAATTTAATAAAACAAACTTTACCAATACGCAAATGAAAAATTGTGTAAGCTATTATGTAAGCTTGAACAAAAAGTCTAAATAAATATACATAGATATTACAAGAAATGTTTTACTTAAACTTAAAGCATCAAATTGGCCTAATGGGGAAAGTAAGGTGTCACCCTGATATTCTCGCGTACAAATATTACAGATCAGTTTTGGCTATCGGTTTCGGTTTTCGGCTATATTCTGTTTCTGTAGAGAACCCATCGAAATATAAAAAAAAAAAAAAACACATGAGTATACATCCCAGACCAATTTGAAGTGAAAGTCTTACAAAGCCACCTTATCGTTTAACTTTAAAATTAAATATTTTAAATTAAATCTTTGGGATGTGGTGGCAATGAAATTTCTGTGAAAAAGGCATGTAATATACATATAGAATTATTTTAGTTTTATTTGATAAAATGAAATTAAATTTTAGAAGTAAACAAGAAAAAATTCAATTTTTTAGTGCTCTTACATTTGATCGACTATTACAAACCATTGAATGAACATTTTATTGTGGAAACCATTGCACCAGTCACCGCCGTTTAAACAGAGTTCATTTTCATATTTTACACAGTTAAGCGAGGGGACGTTCGCCAATCCCCGAGCCGTTTCCCATAAGGCCATGAAGCCATCAGCCACCCCCCAGCCAACTGCCCACATGGATAGCTGGGTGATGAATTCATAAATATAAATAAACCATTCATTCGAAATTCAGTCATGCGTTTGATGTGGCAGTTGCCTTTAATGCTGTTCCTGAGTGCCGGACTCGGATTCGAACCCACACCCAGCCTCGAGCCAGTCCCAGACCACATCGTGGTCTGTTCCACGGTGGCTCCTCTGATGGCTCTGGCTGTGCAAACGCTAAGCAAACGAGCAATCAAAATAATGACTGCAAATGCATACAACGAAAATAATTGCGGGTAATCCTCGGTTGCTAATTTGTGCCTTCTCCTTGCCCTGCTGATTATGTACACTGCAATATGTTTCTGATGCTGCCTTTGTTTGTCCACAAATTCGGCATGCTGCGCACTGGCAGCTTTCATAATTTATGGAAGCCGATTTGGAGTGGAATCATGCCTGTTCTCACTCAAATAAGCCAAAACAGGGTACGATACCTGGTAGTTATGGCCTCATTAATTGCATATTAGAGGCGCGAATTAATGGATGTCTGCACTCGTAATGCGTGGGTTTTGGTGCCTGAACCCAGAAAATGTCGCTTGTATGTTGGCCTTGTCTCGTCCCATAATCTATGCCTATGCCTAAGGGCCTCGCTAAGCCTCGCCAACTTTAAATTATGGATTTAGTGTTAATTACAGCGGGATTGGGAACTCGGTAGAATAGAAAATATAAAATTTTTAAAACCAGTTGCGATGTCATTGCGAAAAAGCTTCTAAATTGAAAAAATACAGCTTTTGTAAATCCACTTTTTGTAGAATTTGATCAACATTCGCTCTGATCAACAGCACTCGCTATTTTCGCTCTTTGTACATCTATGAATCTAAGACGCAACTACCATCATTAAATCCTCACTTCTGTTTTTTTAGTACCTATCTAATTGGTAGACATGTAACTGGCCTACATAGTATCGTTACTCTGTATAGTCCTGTATAAACTCACTAGTCGTGGGCCGCTCTCAAATTAATCATTGAATGGCAGAAATTGTTTGATGTTGTTTGCGGTCTATTTGAGAGGAAAAGCTCTAATGGTGGGTAAATGATTCCGAATAGGCACATCCAATTATGAATTGGCATGATGATGGACTGGCAGTCCTCCGTGTCAAATGAAATTACCCCGCTAGCTGCTAGCAAGGTGTAAACTACTAGACTTCGAGAATGAAAGCATGAACAGAAATAAAGAACATCGACAGCAACGCTCACAATTCAAACCGCAGCAGCGGAATGGCGACTATCTTAACACTAATTTCAAATGCAGACGCCGAACATGGAACAGAATGAACCATTCTACGATTTTGGAAAGATTAAAATAGGGTTTAGAGTGCTGGTAACGTACAGCTTCGCCCAATGGCCTCCCACACCACTCCCGTATCCAGCCCACCCACAAAACACCCGTATGAAGACATAAGTATCCGACGGGCATAGAAAAACGTTTGTGAACACTCGATACAAAAACGCAGAAATGCGGTGGCGGTAGGAAGGGGGTCGGGTATCGGGGCAAGTGATTTTGAGGCGCAAATAACGAAAACTTGTTTAGCAACCATTTTTGGGGAGTGCGGTCGGGGCATGTCCTTGTTCTTGTTGTTGAGCCTGCTGTTTTTACACCCCATTCCTTTCCCCGTCAGGCGCCATGCCAAAGAAGGAGCACACTGAAAAAAAAAACAACTTACGAGTCAGTCTCTTTATTTACTTCTATTTACCATTCTATTTATAATATACTGTGCCGCAATAAGGACTAACCTCTGATTTGGATAACTATTAAGTAAATTGAAATTTTCAAGCACAAATTTCTGTACATGCACTGCCGAGGACATGGACTGTTGGTTGAGCCCGGATTCTGGCTACTGGCAACATACCGAGATGCCGTTTTAAAACCATTTCATACATGTGTGTGTTTTTGTGTGAGCGAGCGGACACCCCATGGACACACACGTTGCATGTTTGCCGGCTTGTTGTCCCTTCAACCTCCATACGGGCTCCAAACCGACTAGTCCCATTCCCAGCCGGAATCTGCGGCAATATTTATCACACGTTAACCGGACGGCGCGTCCTGCTAATGATTTTGCGTTGAGGTAGATGCCTGCGCCCGCAATCCGGTCCCCAACACAATTGCCCTGCTGTCCCGCCTCTTATACGCCGGTTCGCCACTCGTCGGTGCCCCAATTTCGAGGCTCCCCGGACCAAAAGCATAATTCTCAAAATGTGTTACATAAATTTCTTGTCTTTGAATGCCGTCATGCGGTGCTGCTGGCAAACAGAAACGGCGCTTTCATTTTTCCTGCTTAAATTAATCCCAGGATGACTGCCTTGGCTTTACCTATTGTCGATGCGGTTGTGGCTCCGGCTTCCTGCGTAAAATTATCGTTCCCCAGTTGCACGAGATGGAAAATGTTTCTTGCCGCCTTCTCCGTATTTGCTTAGGGATGTGAAGAGACGTTGGAGCATTGATTTCCGAGTAGAAATCAGAGCCGGTAGGAAATCGAGTCGAATAAAATCAGATACAGTATACGCTTATATATATGCTACAGTATACGTATAAACAGGATGGACGTCTAAAATCGAGTTTACCGACTATATTATACTCGGTACTTATTTTTACCACCCCTCGCCCTTGGCGCTAAAGAAATATGCGTTTGTTAGCAGACAAGGAATTTTTTAAAAACTGAAATTACTTATCAATTTTTTTTAAATCTTCGCTAGATAATCGATAGACCACGAAATTGTTATATTTAACCAAAAAAAACTCCCAGAGTTTTTGTGCTTCATTTTGAAATTTCGAATTTACTAGTGAAGAAGGGACTCTATTTAATAAAATTAATTACTCATCAAACAAGCTGTCGGTCAAGGTAAAATTATCTTACAAGCTGAGCCTGAATAACATAAACGCTAACTATAGTTTAGACAGAAACATACATATAACTAAAATCTCTAATTGCTTTTAGATTGAATGGCCATTTCTCATTTCGGTGATACCCTTTCCATGACTTATTTTATTATTATTTCATTATGGTGTAGCAAAGCTTTGGTTCACTTTTGCAGTTGTGTAATTTAAATTAATTCTGTCGAATTCGAAACTTGTAATCCAGTGACACCGCCATGTCGCGACTTGTCCACAGAGCTCGAAACTTTTTGTATAATTTTTTAGTCGTTTTTATATTTGTTTGAAGCCCTAAAAAGTTGGACAACAGCGAATATATGGGAATTTAAATGGGAAAAGTTTCCATCATATTGAAATCAGCTCTATTTGTGGGGCGGTTCACAAAAAAGCTCATTAGCTGCGGAGAACTTCATAAATTAAATGAATTAAAGGTACACTCGCATATGTAAATGAAGCTCCCTCGTAATGACACAATTTTGCCTTGAATGGCTAATGAAGACGAGAAGGAGCAGGATAATGGAAACAGGAGCGAAATGTAATTTTAATAAGGCCAGCCCGGTGTCAGCAAAAGTAAGCACAGAGAAAGGATGTTCACTGTCGTAGAAAGAGTTATTCCGTGATTCTTGTTCTCTTATTGTACCGCCTTCCCCCACTTTAGTGACACTTTCGCAATTTCGGCAGGTGATTTGGCAAAAGCAGCAAAACATACCCCAGATAATGCACCGGAAAAAACAAAAGACGAAAAGTTTCCTCAGCCCCAACTGGTCTGATTTCAACTACGACTTCCTCTCTAAGACGGTGGCGCGAAAGCAAAAAGGATACAGCAGGACGAAAGGCCGCTGAAAAACATTTACAATGAGCTGGGATGGATAACAGCTGTTGACAAGTTGGAATAGCATTGTCCTGCAAAGCTTTGTCCGGCGTATTTTGCACAAAGGGCACTCCATGCGATTGTGGATCGCCGCACGGTCGGAAACTACTTTTCTCATTGCATAATAAGCAATCATAATAACAATAAAAATAATAAGAGAATAATAAGAATAATAAACAAATAAAATAATATACTTCTTGCTCGAAGCCCCAATTAGAATCTTTTTTCGAATAACTTTTAATAAAATCGGGTTTTTGGTAATAGTAATAGTTACGTAATGGTGCAGCTTATTGTTTGTTGTAACAGTGTACTTAGTATTTGTTTAGTCACAAGCAAAAACAAATCCGGAGCAATTTGGACATAGGTATCGACGTACTAACAAATAGCTAAATAAAGAAGGTCCATCATCCATCATCTTCACCGGAATAACAGTCCATAACCGCCTGCGATTGCCTGCGTAAATGAGAAGCCTATTCGACAGATTGTTTGAGAGGAGGCCAATTGCTCTTAGAAGAAACTTTTCACAACATTTATCGAGAATGCCACAGGAAGCCCTGCGTATAATTGTCAGAAAAATAAGATACTCACTCCCACGAACATGCGAAGAAATTCATAAATTTCATGTAGTGAAGGAGGTCAGAGATATACTTATGGGGTCAGAGATGATTCCTTGTTCCTTTTTTTATACATTCACATGGATGAAATGTGCTCTTGTGCTCTACGGTACTGGGTTTAAAAAAAGGATTTATATAATGAAATTTCTTAACTATATGATTTTCGGTTATCTATATTATGTTTTTGGAGTCAATTTAGAGATAAATTTAATTTTCCTATTTTATAAGGGTTCACAGAATTTTTTTTTCTAAAAACGAATTTAATATTCTTGGCTATCTAAAATTATCAACATAGGCATTCAGCCAAGTCGAAGTCAGGCCCTATATTGCCTAGATTATCACATTTTGAGAATGAGCTATGATTAAAAGACAAATACTATGATTATTAGAACTTAATGATTAACTTGATGATTAGAACTTAAAAACTTAAAACACATATCAATTCAGTTGGAAAACAGTACATTTCTCTTAACTTTGTAAGATCTGTGTTATTACTACTACAGTTTTAAAATGTTCTCCTAGACCAGTGGCTTCCAAACTTTTATTTCATTAACACAAATTTGCCACTACGTTTTATATTAAATTCCTATACTTCAAAAAAGATAGGAGATTGGTTAAACCTTACTAATAAAATTTTGTTTTGCAACAAACTAGTATAAAAAAAAATTAATAGTTACTTTGAATCACTGTTCTTGGAGTAGACACATAAGTACATAAGTTGGCCTTTTTAGGAAGTACACAAATACAAAATTTAGATTTTTTTAAGTAAAACTGGACCGATCCTCTTCGATTTTCGAACCCCCAGTCGATGAATCGACGCTCCCAATAAAACACTAAAACATATTATTCTTGAAGTTTTACTATATATGCGAGTTCCTTGGTTGACCCGACAATCGTGAATTTGTTCAAAATTTGGTAAAATTAAGGACAAAAGACAATCACGGATTTGAAAGGACTAACAGAGTGCCGTGGTTACTCTTACAGCTGAAAATGGTAAAAAATAGAGACCGTCAAGTAAAACTAATTTCAGCAGCTGAGAAAAACTTTCCGCAGGCAACTTTGACATGTGCCCGAAATACGATTCGGCCAAGTCCTTTAGCCTCAAGCTAAGCGGTTGCTTGTTATCTCCCGCCAGGACCTTTGCAGCAAGGCATCCAGAGGAGAGGAGCTAACGGAAGGAGAAGAAACGGCCATAGGACATAGCGTCGATGGCACAACTAAAGCAGATTAAAAAAGTTTTAGATTTCAGCCGGGCGGCGTATTAATTTATTTAAGACCCTTAAATTATATCCTTTGATGTAAAGCATACATTTCTTTGGCCAGCCGCCCGACTCCACCACGTCCCCAACACGACTCTTTTTCGCCGGTTATGCTTAGCCATCCACGCCCCCAGTTTGCTACTTTTGGCGTATGTAATTACATTTTTACCCCATTCGCCCACTCGAGTACAAGCTCCCGTTTCGAGGGAAAAAATGTAGCTGTCTAGCAATACGTGTGCAAAAAGCAGGCATACATACATATGTAGACGGGAATGTGTCGGGAAAAAACCTAGAAATTACACATGCAGCAGTTGCCGGCTTTTCGAGTGTATATCCTGAAGTTAAGATTTCGCTGATTCCCAAATACCCTCATTTCGTCTAAATTTTAATTTAATTTTCCGAAAAACTGAAAAAGGAAACTAATTAAAAATAATTGACTTTATTAAAACTTGTAGAAGCTTTGTAGAAAAAAGAAACATGTTTTTGAGTGCCCCCACACACTGCCATTTAGTTGAAGAATTAAGAAACTATTGTTGCAACTGTATTGAAGACTTTGCAATATGAAAAATTATTAAGGTTAAATACAAATACTATTAGCAGTAATTAGTTCAATATGGTGGGTCAGTTTTTACGAGGGCCAAGGCACTATACAAGACGACGGATGACCCCGTTAATAATCAATTATCTCCTGCCATCAAGTCGGACCTATTGTAGTTCAAACACCCCAATCCGGACACATGCACTCGTGGTAGGGTAAAGCGGACTGGGCCTCGACGGACGGACGGGCCAAGTCCGGCAGAGGCTGCCAGTCGCAGCGGTAATGTGCGCATATGTGTCCGGGTTCGGGTCCATGCCGCTGTCAGCTAGTGTGTGTGTGCGTCCGCCTCTGTATGAGTATGCAGTGTTACGGAAATAATGAAATTATTAACACTTGAACGATTTCCGGCTAAAAAACAAAAGCTTTGCAGCAGCAGCAGGGCCAAAAGCAGTAGCAGGGGTATAAGCAGGAGCAGCAGCATCAGCCACGGCAAGGCTGCAAGACAAAAAGCAAAAACTTGCGAAATACATTTAATGGACGAAAGAAGGCATATAAGCAGCCACAGAAAAGGGTGCTCCACTGTCAGAGGGGGAGCGGAGTGGCAGGACGGCAAGGCGGGAGATGAGAGGAGAGGTGGTGTTGTGGCAGCCGTCATAATTGCAGCCCAAACTTGGGCTACGAATTCTGGAGCCTAGAATAAAAAGGCAGTGGGCCAAGAACAGAGCCGGCGAGAAAAAAGCACCAAAGAAGAGCCAGAAACGGGAGTCGAGAACAAACGCTCCTCCATTTCACGCCAAGCAACAGACTGTGAATTTTTGAAGAAGTCATAATAGAGCCGTTGGCATATTTTCTATAAACGAATTGTGGGACTCCATAAATAACACAGAGTACACGTACACGTACCACGTCTGGTTGTGCAGACAAAACATCAGCGCTAGAAAAACGTTTCTTCATGAATGAGGTGTGAGACTACGTCGTTGTACACTCCGAGGCACTGGGTGGAATCTGGGTTGGAGCAGGCTGAGCCTTCTCGGATCCACCCACACGCCCAGTCTGTTTAACGCGCTTGCATGGATTTGAAGTTAAGTCGTGTAATTAAAAGACAGTTGCTTGGTTGGTTGGCTACTCGAATGACTGGCTAACATAACTTGTCTGATGAGCTGCCAGCCAGGACCTCATTCACACCCGGATCCCCTCCGCACCCAGCTTTCAGGCTAGCCAAGTGTGAGTGTTTAGGCCGCCATTAGGACGCCCTTATTCGGCCATTTGCAGTAGTGCAACCGAGAGTTGGCTTAACCCGGACAACCCAGGAGGGAGATCCAGCAATTCGTCCCAATCCCAGCTCCGCTGTCTTTCTCTGCCAATTTTTTTCCAGGCGAAGCACATGCGATTCACATGATGTGAATGGGGTGTAGGTACGTACTACATATGTACATGTATATGTAGATCTATCCTTTGGCGAAACATTCGAAACGAACGGAGCTTAAAAGGCGTCCTAACATGTTAAGCCAAACGTGTTTGAGTTTATGCTGGGTTAGTCAAAGACAAATTCCTTTTCTATTGCTTCTGCACAAATCTGGGGTTTTGTTCTTGGATAGCATGTGTGGCTTGGATAGCATGTGCGGCTGGGGGACCCGGCTCCGCAGACTCCGTGCGCTGTCCGCAGCGCACTCAGCGAGCACTGAGCTCGCCAATTACTGGCTGCGTCTCACATTTCTCATTAGGGACAGCAAGAAGTCCTGGGCTCAAAAAGGGGAGGGCCCAAAACTAAAAACAAATTATTCGTAAATTATATTAACTGCATAGGAAACCCTCCGGCGATGTCGACAACGACGAATTCGGTTGGCAATACAAACAACGCAACTTTTCAAATTATTTGTGCACACTCATTTTGTGTGCATTTTCCATAAATTTTCAACAGTTTTCTTCATTGCTTTTCCGAGCCCCCCGTCTCCCGCCGCCCATCTTATCCTTCCATTCTGCAAGCTTCCATTTCCATTTTATTTCTCGACTGCGCTTTCCCATTGGAGCAAACTTTCGGCTTCCGTTGGCAAGAGCATAAAAATGTTTCCTTGTTGTTTTTGAGTTCCCTGCCGTCCCCCGGCGCCCTCCCTCGCACGACTCCGCCCCGATAAACTGCACTTGCATTTGTTTATCTTTTTATCCAGCGACAATTTCGTAATGAATTTATTACAGAGCCATACCACACTGCCATACTACCATGCAGCCAAAGTGCCACACAGCAGTGAGTATGCAAAAGCGAGCAGCCAGAAACTTTAAGAAATAAACTTAAATTAACTCGCCATACCCTCGGAAGATGGCCAAACAAAAAATGAATATAATTATCCCCCTGAAAAATGATTATTTTTTAGACTTACATTAATAAAAAATATATACATAAATCTCTTTCAAACACCCACTTTATTTTTATATGCGTTACAGGTTTAGCTGCAATATTATCATTTTTGAATGCAATATTATCTCATCAAAATGAGATTGGCTATGGGTGTATCTCCTAATCATATCTGCCCACCCTTTATTCTTTTCAATAAAGTAATTCAACTATTTTCGTATTTAATTCAACTATTCTAACAGTGAAATTTGGTTATCGGCATCAATAGCTAATAAGGTCGATGATGATTTAATCTGTCTATTTTCCGCTGTGTAAAACATTCCTAAAATAAACAAAAATTTTCAAGACTTTTGAATACTTGAATAGTTACATAACTTACGTGTCAAAAAAGTATTTATCAGTACAAAACAATATTTATTTAGAGAAGCACAATGCATCGCCAACCCATGTCTGAAAAAATTACATTTATTTTCTATCAATCAAAAAAGATATAATTTTGTTAAGTTTACAATGTATACTAAAATCAATTATATTTACATTGTTCATATATTTGTATTTACATATATTAAAATATTCTTATGGTTCGTAACTCGTTAAAACTATCCACAAGCCACAATGTTAATACGGGCTATCAGTCTTTCTATATTTTATCAATCGCTTGAGAAGAAACTTTAGAAAGATACACATACACAAGCCTCTTCGACTTATATTATACTTTAAATAAAATACACGCTTATTTAAACAAAACATCGAACAATTTTCGCACACACCATTTGTTTCAACGAGACTAGGGGCTCCTCCGATTGACCGTGCGCTCCTGCAAGGACGGGTGTGTCAGCGCTTTTACACTTAATTAATTAATTGCAA
Source organism: Drosophila ananassae (assembly GCF_017639315.1). Taxonomy (NCBI): domain Eukaryota; kingdom Metazoa; phylum Arthropoda; class Insecta; order Diptera; family Drosophilidae; genus Drosophila; species Drosophila ananassae. Next base: position 19,152,520 of record NC_057929.1, on the reverse strand, counting down.
GTGAAAATCGAATAAAATGACATCCCAGCTGGGACAATAGACAATGTAATACAATACAATGTGCACAATACAATAGCGGAAAATAGTCATTGATATTGTCATTAAAAGCTAAATGAAGTGCAGTCGAATGCACTGCCAGACACTGAGCGCCCATTGCCCCTAGTCCCTGTGCCCCTTAGCCTCTTTGGGCTTCCTCCGCTCCTCTCCTCTACCGAAATGTCTTATTTTCCGCCAAGCACCCACAAGTCGCTTATGTACATCTGGCGTGAGCTTTATGAACTCCCGCGACAATGGCAATAACGACTGGCGCCGTAAGTGCAACAACACTCAGGCCAGCTGCTAGTGACTTTCTGTTTGCATCTCAGAGTACAGTCTGACCTCCTCCAGAACAACGGCTTTAGAATTATTATGGTATAAGAATGTAGTCTCTTGGCTATGTAAAAAGTGAAAATTCTGAATTTTGTCGGAGAAAAGATCGTCTGATTCCAAAAGTATCCATCTCACTATATTTATGAAGCAAATTTTGATAGCGACAATATCACAAAAAATATGGAATATTTGAGCTTTTTATTAGATGAACAGCAGTCAGAAGTTGCTCACTTATATAGCCCGCTGTGAGAAATATTACAAATTTTTTAAAAAGTAAGCCGAAAAATAATTTAACGTTTATACTATTTTGCTTTGTAAACAGTCCGGTGTGTGTATGTCAAAAAACCCAGTTTTTAAATTAAATGTCCCTAAAATCCCAAACGAAAATATGAACATTATAGTTCAATTAAATTTTCAAATTATTATTTAATCGTATCAATAAGTAAAACAAAAATTGGTATAAGACTTAATTTATGCACCGGAGTGTGCCAAAACAATTTATTTTCAATCGACTCAAAGTAAATTAATAAACAATTAATTTTTATATATGTGGTTCAATAGTATCAATAACAAGAAAGGAAAGCTAACTTCGGACGGAGCCGAAGCTTATATACCCTTGCAGTTGAATGCACAGAAAGTCCCATCCTTCAAACTTGAAAAAACACCAAAGTTATAGCATTTCCGATCAATCAGTTATATGGTAGCTATAGGATATAGTCGGCCGATCCTTATTAAATTTGATTGTTTTCCCCAAAATAGAATCTGTACCAAATCCCATCTTTCTAACTTAAAAAAAACCAAAGTTATGGCATTTCCGATCAATCAGTTATATGGCAGCTATAGGATATAGTCGGCCGATCCTTATTAAATTTGATTTTTTTTCCCAAAATAGAATCTGTACCAAATCCCATCTTTCTAACTTAAAAAAAACCAAAGTTATGGCATTTCCGATCAATCAGTTATATGGCAGCTATAGGATATAGTCGACCGATCCCGGCCGTTCCGACTTATATACTGCCTGCAAAGGAAAGAAGGATGTGTGCAAAGTTTCAACTCGATAGCTTTAAAACTGAGAGACTAGTTTGCGTAGAAACGGACAGACGGACATGCTCATATCGACTCAGGAGGTGATCCTGATCAAGAATATATATACTTTATAGGGTCGGAGATGTCTCCTTCACTGCGTTGCGCACTTTTGACCAACATTATAATACCCTCTGCAAGGGTATAAAAACCAGGTTCTGTAATCAAAGTTATATATAGAAATCATGAAATAATCATTATTTTCTAAGTTTTATGATTGAGTAAAAACAAAATAATGATTATTTTTATTCTTTTCACTGTGCAGGTCAGTCAGCGAGCTGACAAACCGCATGCCGTAACGAGGAAAGTCTATAAAAATGTATACAAAATAAAACACCATACAAAATTTGTCTAATTGGTCCATCTGATTACCTGTTTGTATTAATAATGACAAGTTAAGGATTTTTTTTATTGAAAAGAATTAAATCATCATTATACAATCCTTGATAAAAACATATCCAAATTTTGTAGCGTTGCATTTTTTACGTTTTGCAAGTACTTTGTAAAGAAACATCGAAATTTCGAGCTTTATACTAAATTACTAGCTTAAAATTGCTTTCCACATTTGCACAATCACACCGCCCCTAATATCAATGGCTGCCTCGGACAGAAGTGCCACTGTACTGACATCAGCCACAGCCCAACATGAATGTCCTTGTTCCCGTATATTCCGGCCCTACGCCGCAGCGTCGGCCTTAAATGACAGCAACTCCAATTGCTCAGCAGTCCCATTTCGGGGGAGGCTTGTTATCTGGCTGTTTACAGACCAAAGTCGGCCAGCCAGCTGCATAATTAATGGGGCTGTGTGCAGAAGGAGTGCAGATGAGTGCCTGCTGATTGATTTACCTGCACCTGTAGCAACAGGTTACCATTAGAGGCCAGGCAGCGCACACTTGATTAGCTTTAAGGACTCGCAGACCGACATTAAAAAGCAAACAGCCGTTTTGCAAATGACATGCTCCAAGAGTCCAAACCCAGAAACTAGTTGGCAGAGAAACTCGCCGGGCACGGCAAAAAATGGAGGGACTGGAGAAATGCAAAATTAATTACCAGAATGCAAATTAATTGCTGTCCGTTTTCTTGCTTGTAGCTTGGCAAGCGCATAAATCTCCTGTCTGGGCTCCAGCCAGCGAACATCGCTGACGATTGCCTTCGGGGGAGAATGTTGCAAGGCAATGGCAACGACAACGGAACAAAACGTATCAGCCAAAAGAAAGCTTTGACACCCCTCCTCCACCCACTCACACATGTATGGAAACACTGAGCGAATTAAACCACAGTGGTTAGCACTCGCATCAGGTTTTCAGTTTTGGAATCGGGCGCACGTATGAATGTTTGTACATGTTTTTCTCCCAGCCAATATTTACATTTTTCGCATATGTGCGTTCGAAATTTCATTCCCGCCAAACATTTTTCTATTTGAATCACTAAAAACAAAACCTTGAATAGCCCAGGGTTTTGGAAAAACAACTAAATGCATGACATCTTTAGCCGTCATAAAACGTTATGAAAAATGTATATTTCTCCGAGCGATGGACTATCAGAACAAGAACATATGTATGTTTGATGTTAAGTTTTAGAATCAAAATACATTCGTAAATGGTATGTCAAACAACTTTCAACGTATCAACTTTTATACAATTTGGAACAGTGTACCAACACAGAACTCACACTTGCATCGCAATGACAAACAAATTGCCTAACGCCGCAGCAGCAGCTGAAGCACCAACGAGGCAACCAAAAATCTAGTTGTGGCTGGCGGCCCAGTCTGCAGTCGTGACGGGCTTGCATGGCTAACGGGTGGAATGGCTAACTGAGTGGGCCGGGCCAGAGTGTGGGACAAAGGAGGCCAAATGAATTGCGTTGCCGAATATGCTGCACCACCACAACTCCACTGCCGACCAGCGTGTAGGCAAACCCGGACCCGGACCCGGACCCGGACTGCCAGTGGCAGTTCACATCCGCCGTCAACGCTAAAAGTGCCAGTTGGGTGAGGTTATTTACCAAAAACTTGAAAGGAATTAGCCGAACAAGTGTGATTTTTAAAAGCCACGAAAGCTCATAGGAAAGAACAGATAAAGAAAACGAATGGGATGGGATAACCTGTGGGCCGCCAATCCAGGGAGCACTTGAACGAAAGCCTCTTCTGAAACAGGATCAATTGATTTAAAGCTAAACCCAAGAACGAATGCAGAAGGCGATTCCATGGATTTAAAGAACAGGCGCCGCCTCTTGTTTCCTATTGTTAATTCGATTAATTGTAGTGTATAATGCAGATTAATTAATCTATTAATCTGTAATATACCGTATAATCTATGATGTGCTTCTCAGAATATTCTTTTATTCGTATAAGTTGTATATATATGTAGTTTACTTATTGACTATGATATAGAATAACTACATGGAAATGCAGAAGCTTATAAAGGATATTAATTCCTAACCAGTATGAGCAGCGAAGGTAATAGGGACATAACATATAAGTAGTGACGCCAGTGTGTCTTTCTGTAAGATATTGTTTCGTGAATATTTATGTACAGACACCATTTATATATTATATGATACCATGGATATAAATTTAACGCGGGTTCTTCAGAATAAATTCCACAAATCAAATTTTAACAATTCGATTTTGAGATTGATACCCGGAAATTCGGAAAAAATAGTTAGAAATATTCCGTTATACTTTAAATTATTCGACTTAAACCGTAACAGCTTCGGTTTATCGTTCCGAATGATTAGCGCTTTCGGAAGTTTTTAGACTTTAAGGGATTATTTTATTAAAAGTCACTGTGGACGGCAGTGAACGAGGTGACGAACTGCATTGCCTTGGCGTGTTTATTTTAGTTCACGAAAAGTAATTTTAAGCTTGCCTTTAAATTACAGACCCTTTGGCAGTTAACTAGGTAAACATCATATATTTATGCATATCTATATGATATGCCTATATATATTACAATTTATGGGAATAAAACATCTTTGGTCGCTCAGGCTATATGCGAAAATCAACATAGTGTTTAATATCAAATCGCTTTCGGGCTCTGAGAATCGACCTAATTTACTTCAAATTAACAGCTCCCCGGGTGATAGCAATTATGTTTACTAACCATTTATGGAGAAATTATGCCGAAAATACATTAATCAGTTTTGGGCCCCGTCAAGGGAGCAAAAGAACAAAGAGGTGTGAACCATTCTTGTGCGAACCGTGAAGCAGAACCGAGACACTCGACTCAAGTTGTTCTAACTTGTTTATCTTGTAAGATGGTTAATCCAGCTTAAAGCCAAAATTTTTCTCAAGTCTTTAGCTTGTATAAGTGGAGCTCTAAGCGAGAATTCTGAAGCACCCATACACAGAAGGAAGGACACGGTCTACGAACTGAAGATTAAGGCATTATGAGCTCAAATACGCACATATCCAAAGCTTATTATCATAATTAAATGGTGTGTTTTGGTTGTTGGCGCTCCCCGCTGTAATAACAACAACAATAACCAACGCAAAGACAAATAACACAAGCCGCAGCAAATTTAAATACACATGTCGCTGGCATTGCAGTTGTTATTCCAGCCTGGTTTTTGTTGCTCGGCACCGGCTCCCGGCTCTCGGCTATTTATGTGGCCTTATGCAGCAACAGCAGCGTAGTTGGTGCTGTTCGGCGCAAATTGTATTGCGGCCAATATGGTAAATTGCCTTGAATCTACCTTAAAACCATATTTCAGCACTAGATTACAGGAGCAGGCAGCGGCAGTTGTGTTGTTCCGCCAGCTACAATGCGGTAAGCCATTACCCCAAAATACTATCATAAAATTTCGCGCAAGCGTGTGTCTCGGCATTTTAACCGAAACGGTGTTTTGGCTGATGCCACTGCCATGGCGCCCTGCTCCTCCTATTGCTGCTGCGAAAAGCCACACAACAAACACACTCGCGTCCACATCCATCGCCAGTACATAAAGTGCACACATGCAAGTCAGGATTGTTGCCGGTGATGTTGTTAAGGGCTGCGGTTGCGCTTAAATGCGCCATTAAAGCAATGATAAAAAAAAACATACGAGTACTTTTGTTAGGGGTATGGGATTCACAGTGCTTAGATTTGACAATAAAATAAGCACTCAAAACAAAAGCTGCACAATGTAACGTTCTATCTATCACAATCTATGAGCGGGTCTGTCTGTCCGTCTGTCTGTTTCTACGCAAACTAGTGTACATATTTTTGATCAGGACTACCTCCTGAGTCCGTCTATGAGCATGTCTGTCTGTCCGTCTGTCTGTTTCTACGCAAACTAGTCTCTCAGTTTTAAAGCTATCGACTTGAAACTTTGCACACATTCTTCTTTTGTAGTAAGACAGTACTTAAGTCGGAAAGGCTGGGACTTTGGTGTTTTTAGTTAGAGGGTTAATATATCCAAAATATCTAATCTACAAAATTTCATAAGGATCTGCGGACTATATCATAGAACTGTCATAGAACGAGCGGAATCTGAATAACTTTGGTGTTTTTTCTTTCGACGGATTCCATTTTAAACAAGAAAGGAAAGCTAACTTCAGGCGGAGCCGAAGTTGATATACCCTTGCAGTTAAGGTTGTGCCATTTCCAATCGTTCAGTCATATGGCGGCTATAGGATATAGTAGGCCGACCCTTATGAAATTTGGCAGAACAAATAAGATTGCCCAAAATGGACCAAAAACACCAAAGATATGGCATTTCCGATCAATCAGTTATATGGCAGCTATAGGATATAGTCGACCGATCCCGGCCGTTCCGACTTATATACTGCCTGCAAAGGAAAGAAGGATGTGTGCAAAGTTTCAACTCGATGGCTTTAAAATAGAGAATCTAGTTTGCGTAGAAACGGACAGACGGACATGCTTATATCGACTCAGGAGGTGATCCTGAACAAGAATATATATACTTTATAGGGTCAGAGATGTCTTCTTCACTGCGTTGCACACTTTTGACAAAATTATAATACTCTCTGAAAGGGTATAAACTTAATCCGATCTGCGAAATCTCTAAGGATCGGCCGATGATATCTTCGGACAGAACGATCGGAAATGGCACAATCTTACCATTTTTTGGGGTTGTTTTCAACATTTTTATTTGAAAAATGATTCCATGTTGAAATTCCTATAAGGATCGGCCAACTATAAAAGATCCTATATATACATAAATAATAATGTAAGATGCTAATATCAGCTTTCCTTTCTTCTTTTTAATTAAAACTGTTGTATTAACGGTATTTACATATCGACTCGAGAGCTTCAAATCTGAGAGCCTAGTTGCGCCACATTTCTTAGTTTTTCACAAACTTGAAATCTAAAAATTAAACTATTTTTTTTTTCAATTTGATGGCACTGATTTTGACAACTATTATAGCTATTTATTATTTTTTCTAGCTATTGGGTTCTTTCAAAAGCCTTCCCAATCAATTCAAACATAAATTTTCATAATTTTTTCATAATGGTCTAAGCAACAGTGCTTTCAAAACTCCCTCAAATCCTCAAACTCCTTTCGACAGTTTTAATTGAACCATATGATCTATAAATCATAGCTGGAAGTTCTCTAATGCCACTCTCAATACATCAATTAAGACAGGAATTGTACCCATTTCACCACAAACTGTGTATTTTATGTTGCACTGGTGAGTATTAACATTTGTTTGCCTTTCCACAAGAGCATTGTGGCTTTGTCTGAGAGGAAAAACAGATTTTTTCGGAGGCATGCATCTTTGCAGTTGTTTGTTTGGGTGCTGGGATGGAGCGATGTAGGGAATCTGGCATGGAGGGCATGGAGGGCGCACATGCCTACGAAAACCGCTTTCGTTTCCGTTTCAAAACACAACTCGAAAATGGAGCACGATATTGCGAGTGCCCAGACATTGTTGTTGTCGGAGTCGGTGCCGTTGCTGTTGCTGATTTGATGTTGCTGTTGTTTGTGCTGTTGCATGCTGCCACCAGGTAGACACACACATGTAAAGTGGTAAAATGGTAAAAGCCCGGCAACATCGAAGGGAAGAGACGCCGAAAAAGATGACAATCAGGCCGGCGAGCAGACAGGCAAAAAATTCTATGAAAGTGAAATGGAGAATCGAGAATGGGAAATGCAAAATGCAGCAACACGGCCACACAGTTACCTGGGATCCGAGAGTTGAGAGCTGAGAAATAAACAGGAGCCAAGGATTTTTATTTTGTTTGTGCGTCGATGTTGTCCATGTCGTTTGCGATGGCGTTGGCGTTGCTGCTGTCATTGCCGTTGATTCCGCCTGTGGTTGTTGCAATGTGGCAGTGTCCCCCCCAGTGTCCCCCCTTTTGCTGTCATCGTGCAGGTGAAGTAAATTATGCGACTTGCAAAATCAATAAATCAACACGTTTACTGCTGTTAACGAGTTTGGGTGTGTACGGGGAATCAGGGAGTGCACTGAATAAATTTCAATCGTGTAGCGCAAAGATAAGATGTGGCTAAGGCTATAAACGCCCACGAATTACATTTAAACAAATTTCATAGAGACGACCAGCTCCACACACAACACACAACACACAGGCACGGGCACAGGCTGACGCTCTGGCAAAATACACACGCCAATGAATTGCAAATCCGGGCCTGGCATTCCGGGCGTTTGTTGCCGATGCTGTAAGTGCTTCACTGTCTATGCAACAGCTGCAATTCATTGCAAATGTGATTTTCCCTTTAGCAGCGAAAAGCGCGGAAAACTTGCTGAAATTTTCTGCACAATTTTCAAGCTCGTTGCCTTCGCCAAGCAATCCGGCGGCACTAACAAAACACACATATACCAAGTTCATACACAGAAACAAAAACTCGAGTCCGGCAGTCAAACTTTGAAAGAACTGTTTTCGTAATACTCCCAGGGAGGATACATGGCAGGTATAGAAAGTTAATCCTAAAAACAAGCAAGAAAAACATTATCTATACCCAATGAGATTTTAGAAATAAGCTTATTTTATGTACGAGTATTACAAAACTCCAGAATGGAACAGGAACCTTCCATTGTGTCGAAGCCAGGTCTTTATAAGGTAAACACGTTTTGGGTTGAAAATGTTATCTCATTTTTTGTTTGTGCACATTATATATATTCTTTCATTTACATGAGCTGTAGTGTGTGCTCGGCATTCCTTTGGTTGCTTTGGCACATTGCACATCTTGAGTGCTTTATTGTTACGTTCTAAAATTCAATGAATTCTAAAAATTCCCCAGCCCCACCTGGTTGTACGTTGGAGGTTGCTGGTTGCTGGATGCAGGTTGGCAACGATAGCGACAAGTCGACAATATTTGCAGCCAGACCATTAACAATAGCAAAGCATTTTCTTCCAACACGACTTGACTCGGCTCCGATCTACTGCACTCATCTGTGTAAGCCATATGGCCAAAGGTGGCAACAGCTCCAGCCCAGAAACAAGGTCATATGCATCCGGAAGGTGGTGGTGTGGAAGGAGGTGGGGGAGGGTGCTTTTGAGCCGAAACGGAGAAAAATGGATGCAGGGAAAGCTGAATTCAAATGTACAGCTGTGTTCATAGAAATAGCAGTGCGACAGGAGCAGCACTATAAAGCTCTTTTTTGCCATATTCCCTTTTGATAGTTGATGACTTGAACTTTCTTTTAGTAGAATGGAATATAGACATAAGAAAAGAAAAAAAATCCCGCCAGATTATCTCCATTTTTGGGTTTTATCGATAATTTTGGCCATGTGCACAACTTTTTGGCTGTTCACTGAAATAGCAGTTTTTGATTTTGTTTCCAGAAAAGTTACAAAATATTTTGTAATTTTGTAAAAAGTGAGTTTAATTAAGTTCATTATTGTAATTTTTATGGCAATACATTACAAATTTGAAAAAATTTTAATTTTAGTGGGTAGGGGACCTCACTGCTCTAAGGAAGAAAGGGAAAAGATTGTTTGGCTACGAAAGGAGGGTAAAACTTACAAGGAAATTCAAAACATTTTAAAATGTTCAGCCAAGATGGTTTCGAACGCCATAAATCATGATTCCAAGCCAGAAAAACGCGGTGCGAAACGCAAAACAACAATCATAGAGGACCGCCGTATAGTGCGCTTCAGCAAAGCGAATCCTTTCGCATCCTCTAGGGACATAAAAGCGGACCTGAGCTTGGAGATCAGTGATGTGACTATTCGCCGACCACTCTTAGACCAAAATTTGAGTGCACGAAGTCCTAGAAAGGTTCCATTGCTTGGTAAAAGACATATAAAAGCAAGGTTGGAGTTTGCCAAAAACCACTTGAACTGGCCAGTATCGAAATGGCGTAATATCCTGTGGACAGACGAGTCAAAACTTGTGCTTTTTGGAGGAAAAGGCTCTAGAGAGTATGTTCGTCGAGCCCCAAACACTGAATACCACCCAAACCATACGCTTAAAACCGTGAAGCACGGGGGCCTAAAAATCTTGGTTTGGGCATGTTTTTCTTATAGTGGCGTAGGTCCCATACACATGATAGAGGGAATCATGGATCAACGAGTATACGTAGATATACTAAAAAAAGTTATGCTGCCGTTTGCTGAGGAAGAGATTCCATTAAAATGGACATTCCAACAGGATAATGATCCAAAGCACACCAGCAAATTGGCCAAGGAGTGGTTCAATAAAGAAAAGATTGACGTAATGCCTTGGCCAGCACAATCTCCAGACTTAAATCCCATAGAAAATTTATGGGGGGACATCAAGCGGTATGTGTCCAAGAAATCTCCGACTTCTAAACCGCAGCTTTGGAAAGTTGTGCAGGAGGCATGGGGCCAGATTCCCCTTAAACGGTGTCAGGATCTGGTGGACTCAATGCCATGTCGGTGTGAGGCTGTAATAGCTAATAAGGGGTTTACAACCAAATATTAGGAACTAATAAATATTTTCTTTAATATAATTAAGTTATTTATAAGCTATTGAGAATTTTGTTTTATTTTTAATTTAACACTGCTATTTCAATGATCATCATAATGTATACTTATTTTTTTGTTATTAGCCATATTTTTTTAAATATTTAAGTATGTAGCTTGGAAAAAATTTTGATTTACTTAAAAATAAATACATTAAGCTGTTATAGATAAATTTTGTGTCAAATTTGTGTTTATAATAGTATTTTCCATTCTTGAACGTGCAGGTTGTAGGCACTGCTATTTCAATGAACACAGCTGTAAATGCAAATGAGAGTTCAAACAAAACGGTGTCAGAGACAACACTGATTAAAGCAGACAGACCATGAAGAATAATGTATTAAATACATATATTTTAAATATTCTAAAGCTGGCAAACTGTGCCAAAAACCAGGCAAAAGGACCTTTTCCGATTGCGAATCTTTCCATCCATATCAGTGCTTGCTTTGTGCATGTTTAATTTAAATTTTCAGTGGTTGTGATTCGAATATTGGGTTCTGCTTTCGTCGACAGCTACAAATTTAACTCAATTTAATTGTTTAATGAACAATAGTAATTGCACTCACTCTGACTCCGATTGGCAGCTTTAAAACAAAAGCTTTCAATTCGATTAGTTTTAAGGCACGTCATAGGTCAAGTTTGTCAATAGGTCAAGCACAACAATTCGTTTCATTTAAAAAGCCATTGAATTATATTAGCACCGTCATTTAACTAATCTTGATGCAAGCGACCAGGAATTTAATTAAATGCATAAAATAGAATCAATAAAGGAGATCCACAACAATGATATATCAAAACATTACATAATCTATGGTACAGTTTATAATTTAAAAGAAAGTCTAAGAAAACTCGAGGTGGAAGCTGGAAAAGGTTTCGCCACGCCCCATGAAAGGCTCTTGACCAATGTGTGCTTTTTGTCCGTTGATGGACATTTTGCCCATTTCACGGGCCCCGAAAAAACATCACTTAATGCACTCGATAAACATGAAAGCGCCCCGGGAGCCTGGCACAAAAGAAGCCGATGCATAAATTTCCGGTGCCTGTGGGGCAGGACAATAACATGCCAAGAGCAGAGGAGTGGGGCCAGGAGGCAGTGGGCTGTGGGCAGGAGCAGAGCCTGGAAGATGGGCCATAATTACGGAGCCGCCAGTATAGCAGAAACAGCTGCAAACGGATTGGATGGCGCCTGCGCTTATGCAATATTAATTAAGCGTGCACTCCGGAGAAGAATTCGGAAAAGCGAACGAACGAATTCCGGGTGTCACTGGCAGCTCTCAGCCGGAGAACACATGACATTGACTTATTGTGCCCCCAGGCCGACTGGCCAAAGTCTGAGCCGGACCCAAGCTGGCCAGAAAATGGAGTAGAAGCCAGGGCCAGAACTGGAGCTGACCATATTGTGTAGGCCACAAGCCGAATGTCTCTTTTGTGGCTGTTAATTTGCCGCTTTTGTTATGCCAGCCGGCTGCTGCCTGCCGCCTGCCTGGCTGTGCGGTTCTCAATTGAAAGCATGGGGCATAAATTAAATTTTAAGCAATCGCTGTGCTTGATGGCCCTTGATGTCCACTATCCGGGCCGGACAATGTCCTGAGAGGCGTTCTTCACTTGGTCTATTGTTGCACAAGTTGTTGTGGTCGTATCTGTTGCCGTTGCTGTTGCCCCTGCCTTTATCAGTAGCTCGATTATAATTCTGAAACGTGCTTACGGAAACACACTAACATGAATCTTATTAAATGCATGGAAACCAGGAATTTGTGCATAGTCCTGTTTAATTGGTAGGGCCGGAACAAAATTATCGTCCCTTCGCAGCAGTCAGCATTAGTTTTCCATAGTAACTACCTTTGATGTGGCATTAATGATATTGATTTGCGGTCAATGAGATGTAAGTATTAAAGCACTTCCAGAAGCAACAATACCCAATTAATTAAGGCAGTAGACAACATTACTGATTTCCTTAATACTTTTCTAATAGGCGGGGACAAAGTACATATAAACAATTATCGTTATTCCATTAACTCTACTCCTAAAATTAAATATCGTATCCTATTATTTAATTGTTTAATGCCAAATATATACTAGACCGGATTATATCCGTTTTATTGTTGATTAACAATTTTAAATCCGACACATGCTAATATAGTTTAATAGCCATCTTCCTGGTGATCTTGATCGAAATCGTAGACAAACTATTAGCTTTAGTGATCTCAAAAACATTCTCAAAACTTATATAATGTAGTATATCGTGTAGTATAAACACTCCCATACTTGAAGGTAACCACAATGTATAAGTACCAATGTATGTATGTAAGAATTTAATTAGAGCCAATGAGTTTCTGGGTTTAGTTACTCTGAGACTCGAAGTCCCCTCCCTGTCGTTACCAGGAAGAGGACATTTGTAACACAAAACATACTGCCTTTATTACTACTGCAAAATGTAAAAGAGCCTGATGTCTGTCTAATTAGCTGACAACAGTTGCTTATGGAACTTGTTTACATGCGGGAGAGTACATGTACGAACACCCGAATCTATTAAAATCCTGCGCCCATTTATGACTTTTCATTGGCGCAGCTTGAGGGTTGAGTCCCCAATTGAAGGGGGAGGAGAAAAGCCTGGACAAGGAAAGTGATTCGGCGATTCAAATGAATTTTTGTGCTCGCTCCGCAACGTTTTTAATTGAAAAACATTTTCGTTTTGGTTTCGGTTTTGGTTTTTGTCTGCGCCACAGAAACGCACCGCAGCCGCTTGCTGGCCGGGCCATAAGCCTCTTTAGGCTTCGAGCCCCTTCTGCCCACCCTGCTGGTGGCAAACACTGCCACCGCAAGACCACTCCGAATATGGCCATGCGACGTACTGTGCGCACGCGTTCGTGCATAAATTCCACCAAGTGTCCATTTTTCTGATTTGTGTGCAAAGTTTTTTCCTTGCTGTGTGCCTGTCCTGCCGCTTGCCGCTCTGCGTTGACTGACTGCCTCCGCTGGCGATTGCCCAGGACGAGGTCGGGGACGGGGAGAAGGATAAGCATATAGATGGGACCGAGCCTGGCTGGGGCTGGTGAGCGGGAGCCAAATCTTGTTGCTTGGCTGGAGGGTCCTGTGCCGTTCGCATGCAAATGCGGACAGAAATAGAAAATGAATTCATTCAAAGAAATAGTAAGAATTTTCTATTAAATTTCTGCGGCCAGAGAAGGAAATGCGTACAAACAAGAAATTAAAATACAAACGCGGGCGGAGGAACGCTTTGAGAATTTCTAATTAAAACGCAGAATTCCGGACCCAAAATGCGTTTAATCAGCGTTGGGCAGTTAAACATTTCTTTCCAATCCATACACCATGTACTTGTCCAGTAGCCAGTTGCGAATCCTATTTCTAATCAAGTTGTCTTGGACTCCTTTTTCTCCGCCTTTGACTTCAGGTCCATCTGGTTCTTGGACGTAGATTCCTGGTCATGGGGACTCAGGTAGTTCTCAGCGTCCCACGCCTGCAGGTCTGTCGTGCCCCAGATGAGGTACACCAGATTGCCGAAAAAGAACACCACGGCGGTCATGCCGAACACGATCTGCCACTGACTTCGAGACCCCTGAAAGTAAATTTAAATTATTACAAGAAAACAAAATGAAATCAAGAAGGGAAAGCTAACTTCGGACGGAGTCGAAGTTAACATACCCTTGCAGTTAGGTAGCAGCTTATATAATTATGTAGCTTATATAATTATATATATATCTGATCGTATATAGTTGGCCGATCCTTATGAGAATTTCACTATCAAACCATTTTTCTAATAAAAATGTTGGAAACAGCCCCAAGCATCTTTAAAAATAGCAAGATTGTGCCATTTCCGATCGTTCTGTCATATGGAAGCTATAGGATCATATAAAAAAACCTCTTGACGAGGTAAAGTACCGGTGACGAACCTGCATGCGAAGCCCAAAATATCTGATATCAATTTTAGTGACGAAAATATGCTATATAGGTGTACAAAATTGCATATAAAAAATATTCTTGTTCGGCACGTGACTGATTTTTTTTTGTTTTTCTTCAAGACGTTTGGTCTCAAAGAAAGTGAAATTGATATTTAAAAAACCATTTCAACGGTGTAAAGCTCTTTTCAATATCTTTCTTAATTATGAAGTTATGAATTTTTTCATTAACAAAGTTTTTTTAATTTTTTGACGTAAGCTTAAGGTATTTCAAAAAGTTGTAGAACAATAGTTGCTCATGTGATAGTAACAAACATTTTCCAATTTTTTTCAGGATTTTTAAGATAGTGCAAACAGACAAACCGACAAACCGACAACTGGCTTCATTTTGAAGAAGAAGAAAAAATCGAATTTTTCGAATAACTTCTGAATAAAATGTCGGATCGATTGAGGTACCAATCGACGCGTATTTAGCTCTAGAATGCGAATATATAAAAATCTGTGGACTAAAATGTGTCCACCAGCCCCACTTTAGTGATAAAAAATTTTTTTACTTTCACACTAATTTCTCCCAAACAAAATAACTTTTGGAATATGTTTCGACAAAAATTATCTAATTGAAACAATACCTTTCGATTGGTATATCATTCATTTAAATCGGTTGCCTACAGAAAATTTTTAATTCTTCGGCTATATATAGAGTTTCCTCGCGCACGCCTAGGCATGCAGGTCGTCACCTCGTGGACTTCCGTCCACAGTGATATAGTCGGGCGATCCTTATGAAATTTGGCAAATCGTATTAAGTTGTTTTTAATGGAATCTGTAGAAAGAAAAAACACCAACGTTATGCCAACTTCGATCGTTCTATGACAGCTCTAGAATATAGTCGGCCGATACTTGTAGTTTTGTAGATAAGATATTTTTGCCACATATAACGTGTATGGAAAGTTACAACCCTATTACTTAAAACACCCCAGAGTTTTGACATTTCCAGTCGATAGCTTTAATACTATAAGACTAGTTTGCGTAGTAACATACAAACGGACGGACAGACAGACGATCATGTCTCAGGAGGTAATCCTGATATATACTTTATAGGGTCGGAGATGTCTCCTTCACTGCGTTGAACACTGTTGATGACAATTATAATACCCTCTGCAAGGGTATCAAAAATATTTACCCTTCTATTTGCACAATCATGATAGTTGGCAGTTGTTCAGTAAAATGAATATTATGGAAAATAGTTATCTGATCTTTATGATAATTTCTGAACGGGAAAAGGATAAGGTAACTTTATAAGGTAGGGTACTTAGGGGCTAAATTAATACAAGTTTATCTTTTTCTATATTCATGTTCGATAAATAAATTTATATAACGCATCTTATGCAATAATTATTAAATTATTATAGGGCAAACGTACTGCTCTAAGACGGCGAATATGTATCATCAAGACTAGGAATAGAAGTTATAGCTTATAAAAACTCGCGAATAGTAAACCATTTAAAGCTCCAATAAAAATATTTCCTTCCTCAAAATTTAAAGACATAGCCTTATTATTCGAATAGGTTAATCGTCTCACCGTGTAACCGAAGATTTTATGAATATAAAAGAGATATGTGTATGAATACATGAGTTAATTACTCACCGGTTCTGTTACAATCACACCCACCAAGAGGGGCGTCAGAAGTGGAAATATGTTTCCGATTCCGTTCACAATAGCCATTAGCATGCCCGAGTGGTTGGGGGACATGTCGATAATCGTCAGAATGCTCCCGATGCCAGAACCGGCGTTCAATCCGGCGTTGATAGTCATCAAAGCGATCGCCAGGTTGGTCTGGCTCTTGTCTAAGAACCCGATGCCGATCAGCGCCGCTGCGGGTCCCCAGTAGGAGATCGTGTTGATGGATTTCCGCAGTGTTGTAAGCGACATCCAGCTCCGGGACAAGGCCAGGTCTGCGAAGGCCAGGTATACGTACGACATGCACCACATGGCCAGGAAGGGCAGCGCCGAATAGAGCGCATTGCTCTTGATGTCCATCTCCAGAACGCCATGCATATACGAGGGCGTTTGCAGCTGCATTGTGGAGTTGGCCCAACCCTGGGCGCTTCGAACAATCAATAGGGCGTAGAAGGGGGCACAGGTCCAAATGGCCCGCCACGGCACGGGAATCTTTTGGGCGTGGAATCCATCGGGCCTCTTCATCGATCGCTCGATATAATCCCGTTCCTGGGCGCCTATCAGTCGAGAGCTGGGCGCATTGTTGGAGCTAAGAAGCAACCAGAGCACGCACCACACTCCACACATTCCCGCCGACACGTAAAAAATTCCTGGCCAGCCCATGGAGCTGTTGGCGATTAAGCCACTGCTAGCCATGGCCAAAACTGATCCGCAGTCTGCTCCCGAGTAGGCAAAAACCCCCAGCCTGTTTCGGTCTTTGGGCGGCGACCATTTGGCAAGGTGCTCATGGATGCACGGAAAAATGAGGCCTTGAAACAATCCCTCTACTATCCTGATGACGCTGAAGGCCTGCCATCCGCCCCAGGCGACGCAGGGAGGCGTGATCCCGCTCAGAACCGCAGTTGCAAGAGTGGGAACAAGAAGGACCATTTTGGCACCGAAGCGGCGCACCAGAAAACCGGCCGGAAACTGAGTTATGATGTAGCCCCAGTAAAAACTGGACAGAACGTACGATGTCTCCACGCCGGTCCAGTTGTACTCCTAAATAGAAAAAAATGGTAGTTAAGAATAGAATTTTTATCTACAACATCACAGTATTATTTGTGGCTTATAGTGTAAAGTTTTGATTATCAGAAGAACAAAGAAGAAAATTTAAAACTAATTCAAGATTAGTCAAAGATCGTGTCGCTACCGCCTTTCGTTTTTAAATTATTTTATTAAGTGCATTTCACTGTTGCAAAAGCTTGAGTAGCATTAGCAGCTTGATATCCTTTACTACTTCCGGTAAGAAGCAGTTTCTACAAAGGAAGTCAGCTCTCCGAGGTGAAAACAGTAAATTAAAAAGGCTTTTCATGTAAAGCTGTGAAATATGAACACATATAAGAAATTTACAA
Source organism: Drosophila ananassae (assembly GCF_017639315.1). Taxonomy (NCBI): domain Eukaryota; kingdom Metazoa; phylum Arthropoda; class Insecta; order Diptera; family Drosophilidae; genus Drosophila; species Drosophila ananassae. The sequence goes on along the minus strand of NC_057929.1, from coordinate 19,135,188 downwards.
TCGAAAACTCGACCGAAAACTTTGTTTACTGGTATAACTCCATGATTTGATTCTGATTCGACCAATCCTACGATCCACAATTTTACAAACTAAACTCTGGGTAAATCTTTAACACAAATTAGGAATCGTTTTCTCCTTGAACTTCAAAATATCCTTTCGATTGAAGAAAGTTTCAATTTTTTCAAATTATCATGATCTGTCTATATAGCTAAGGCTATTGACTTAAATATTGCACACACCATTCTCTTCTTTGCACTCAGTATTTATGTAATTCGAACATATCGGCCAGGATTAGCTGTCATATAGTTGAAAAAGCAGAAATATTTTCTATATTATCCTATTAAATTGTATGTAAATGAACTGCCAAAAGCTCATACATTTTAATTCACCCTACTTGGACTTATTACACGTTTCAACCACTTTGCATATTGTTTACATATGTATTTTATTCTTAGTGGCTTATTTTAATATTTTTAAGGCTGTTATAGAAATTTTCTGGACTCTATAAAAATGTACCTGATACGTTTAAACTTTAAAGGCCAACGCTTCCGTGATTGCGTTTCATTGATTATGATATCAGATTGCGTTGTAAAAATAATCAAAAATCGATCAGAGCGATATACCATATAAATTATAGAGTTTTTATATTTTTGTAGGGGTGTGACTTGCTTTTTTAGACGGTTAGTGCTTAAGAAAAACTCAAAAATTTTTAAAACAATTTACTTGCAAATAAATATAATTAGCCTAATCCTAAAATACAAAGTAAATTTGATATTAAGATAATCCTTACTACTAGAAAATAGATCACTCACCGGAAATTTTGGATTGCTTGTGTCTGCATCCGTCATGGCCACCACGGCCACGCTGACACTGAGCCGCGCCACGTAATTCACAACTATGGCTAAAAAGAGGAGCATCGCCTGTAGGTGCCGGATGCCGATGACCGGACCTGTGGGTGAAATAGGCCAGTTAATACATTCTCATATACAGTGCGTATTATTGGCAGCAAATGTCTTAATATATGGGCGTCATATTTAAGGTTTTGCTAATTGGAGATGATTTATTTCCGTGAACCATGGAATTCTTGTCCGTATAATTTCTGGTCAACTCAGAAACCCTTCCAATACTAATTCTATAATGCAGTTTAAAGGAGTAAGTATAGTTACTCCAAAATTCGGGTTTTATAGAACTGAACTTCGCTGGTATTTGAAGTATTTGAAAACTGTGTAATAACTAAGGCTTTAGACTTCTTTGTAACAAGCCCAAGATTTTGTTACATTTTAAAGTTTTTTTTTTTTACCACATTGTTCACCTAAGCATAAACGATTGTAAACATTTCCTAAAAAGATGCATCATAAAATGGTAGAAAACTCCGGAAATGGCATTATCATATTCCCTCGAGTCCATCTTCGACCACAAAAACTATCTAAATATGTAATTTAACTTTAGCCATAACTTTGGTATTATTTAAATTAAAAGGATAGGACATTCCATGGATTCTACACCGATCTACCAAATTTCTTATAGATCGGGCAACTGTATCTGTGTTTTATTTAAATTCATATTATTAGAAATGGATTTTATAATAAATTTCTCACGAGGAATGACCAACTATACATATATCTAATATAAGCTGCAAGGGTGCTTCGCTTTAAATTAGTTTGGCTTTTCTTGTTTCATCTGGCAAAGTTAAAAAAAAAACACTAAAGGCTAACATTTTGCCGGAGCCGAAGTTGATATACCCTTGCAGTTAAGTAGATGCTTATATTATTAGATATATATCGGATCGTATATAATTATCCGATACTTATAAGAATTTCACTATCAAATATATTTTCCAAAAAAAATTTTGGAAACAGCCCCAAGCATCTTTAAAAATAGCAAGGTTGGGCCATTTCCAACCGTTCAATTACATGGCCACTATAGGGTATAGCCGGACGATCCTTATGAAATTTGGTAGTTCGGATCAGTTTGCCCAAACGTGAATATCCGTAGACATGATAGCTTTAAAACTGGGAGACTAGTTTGCGTAGAAACTTATCATATAAAAAAACTCTTGACGAGGTAAAATACCGGTGAGGTTCGTCACCATACGAAACCCAAAATATCTGATATAAATTTTGGTTATGAAAATATGCTATATAGGTGTACAAAATTGCATATAAAAAACATTCTTATTCGTCACGTGCCTGATTTTTTTTGTTTTTCTTGCGTGTTTGTTTTCTTAAAATTAAAAAATTGCAATTCTTCGCCTATACATAGACTCTTCTCGCGCATACCAAGGCATGCAGGTCGTCACCTCGTGGACTACCGTCCACAGTGATATCGACTACTTTATAAGGTCTCCTTCACTGCGTTGCACACTTTTAACCAAAAAAAGAATACCCTCTGAAAGGGTATAATATTGTGAAGTTGCCTCCAACTAAGTTCTTAGCTAGTTTATAAAATAGAGGAAATAGACTATGTATAAAATCTTGAACTCGGTCTATTGATCCATTTAATAATAGAAAGTTATGCAGACAAGCTGCGGAGCCCAAGCCAAGGAAAAACCGGCTAAAAATGAATTAATGACATGACGTCAGAAATGTGGAATGTGAAGTCGCGGGATATTTAGTGAACAATGCCGTTTATTGACCCAAATCAATAGCTTATCATAAGTGCACCTGAACGGATTAGAAACTCGGAAAAACTGCACTTCAATGTTTTTTTTATAAATATTTGAAAAATTTTCTTTCTTTAATGTTCAATATTAGATTCTTATTGTTACAAAAATTTCAAAATTTTTATTTATTTTAAACACTTTTGTTTTACATCTTTATATTTTATGCTTATAAAAAATATAAGCATTTTTTCCACATTTTTTTAAATCTTTTATTTGATTTGGCCTCAGATGTGCTTATTTTTCACCTTTCTGTTCGGCAGACATGTTTTAGTACATTAATATATTTCTGCGTATGCGTTTGTTTCTTGGCCTTTTGCGACTGGTTAGATTCGAAGTCACCGAACACTGGCCGATCCACCCGTTCCGATACCTGAAATACGTCTGAGCGTGTAATCTAAAGCTTACCCATCATATAGCGATTATGACGGCAATTAGACATTGAGATTGGGTCTCCGTTTTCTTTAATAAGTTTTATCAAGCTGTAGATTACACAACGCACAAGCTAGATGCTACCTGCCGCTTCTTACCTGGTAATTTCGACTTTTCTAGTGTTTTGTTTGACAGCCACTACAAAGTAAACATTAGCCATATAATGCAGACTCCAGACTTGTCCCAATCATTTTGTGCTAGTCACTTCTCCAGTGCCAGATTTGTGGGAAATTCTTTCTACAAGTCCCATGACTCGCAACCCGAACACTCTGTAAAAAACCAACGGGTTTTAAGCGGCTCTCAACATTATGTCGATATAAGATCAAAATTGTCATTACACGTAATTGAACCTGGGATTGCACGTAAACTTTGGTTTGTTCCAATAATTTACTGTCAACAATAAGCAAAAGTAACTGAGGTTCACTTGCTTGGTATAATTTATTAATAATGACTTTTAGAATTTATTAATATTAACAAAAAAATTATTATTACATTTTACAAATAATCAGTGCTAACCCAAATTAGTAAAGTAATTTGATTATCTCGTCATTGTGTGGTTTTCAAAAGTTTTTTCGTTAAAATTTTTCCAATCTTATAACTCCACATCCGATGAATCTTATTTAAATATGGTCAAAATTGTAATTCATTTTATTTTGTAACTATCCTAGAATACAATTGTTTCTCTAGATATGATGCTGAGGAGGTTGTTTTCCATCCTGAATAACCCTGTATTAAATGTGTACCACTTAGGCTGTGCCGCGGAGGCCTTCAAGAGAAACACGTCTAAGAGCGAATGCCTCCATTTTTCCACGCCATTTTTAACACTGTATTAATTTAATCAGTGTGCCACGCAGTGAAGAAGACATCTCCAATGCTAGGATGATCAAGATCACCTCCTGAGTCGATATATGAGTGTCCGTCAGTATGTTACATATGTTTTCTGCCTGTTTCTCAGTCTCTATTTTAAGGATATAAACTTTGAACTTTGCACCCATCCATATTTCCTTTGCACGTATATAAGTCGGATCAGTCGACTATAACCACTAACTATATAACATACAACATACAACATCTTGAATGGTTAGTGCTATAACCAATGGCTACGGTAAACTGATTCATTGGAAATGGCTTTCCAATTCTTAAGCTTTCCTACTTAAAAAATTTTTATACCCTTGCAGAGGGTATTATAATTTTGGTCAAAAGTGTGCAACGCAGTGAAGGAGACATCTCCGACCCTATAAAGTATATATATGTATTCTTGATCAGGATCACCTCCTGAGTCGATATAAGCATGTCCGTCTGTCCGTCTGTCCGTCTGTCCGTCGGTCCGTCTGTCCGTCTGTCTGTCGGTTTCTACGCAAACTAGTCTCTCAGTTTTAGAGTTATCGAGTTGAAACTTTGCACACATCCTTCTTTTCCTTGCAGGTAGTACATAAGTCGGCCGGGATCGGTCGACTATATCCTATAGCTGCCATATAACTGATTGATCGGAAATGCCATAACTTCGTTGTTTTTTAAGATAGAGGGTTGGGACTTTCCACACATGTTATATTTGACCAACATATCTTATGTACAAAATTTCATCGGCCGACTATATCCTATAGCTGTCATACAACGATCGGAATTGGCATAACTTTGGTTTTTTTTAAGTTAGAAAGATGGGACTTGGTACAGATTCTATTTTGGGGAAAACAATCTGATCTGCCAATTTTCATAAGGATCGGCCGACTATAAACGATCCGCTATATATCTAATAAAATAAGATGGGTGGCGCCACCTAGCGGACTGCGACTGAACTGCAAGGGTATATCAACTTCGGCTCCGCCCGAAGTTAGCTTTCCTTTCTTGTTATACCCTTGCAGAGGGTATTATAATTTTGGTCAAAAGTGTGCAACGCAGTGAAGGAGACATCTCCGAACCTATAAAGTATATATATTCTTGATCAGGATCACCTCCTGAGTCGATATGAGCATGTCCGTCTGTCCGTCGGTCCGTCTGTCCGTCTGTCTGTTTCTACGCAAACTAGTCTCTCAGTTTTAAAGCTATCGAGTTGAAACTTTGCACACACCCTTCTTTCCTTTGCAGGCAGTATATAAGTCGGAACAGCCGGGATCGGTCGACTATATCCTATAGCTGCCATATAACTGATTGATCGGAAATGCCATAACTTTGGTTGGGAGTTTCTACACATGTTATATTTGACCAAAATATCTTATGTACAAAATTTCGTAAGGATCGGCCGACTATATCCTATAGCTGTCATAGAACGATCGAAATTGGCATAACTTTGGTGTTTTTTAAGTTAGAAAGATGGGATTTGGTACAGATTCTATTTTGGGGAAAACAATTTGATCTGCCAATTTTCATAAGGATCGGACGACTATAAACGATCCGCTATATATCTAATAAAATAAGATGGGTGGCGCCACCTAGCGGACTGCGACTGAACTGCAAGGGTATATCAACATCGGCTCCGCCCGAAGTTAGCTTTCCTTTCTTGTTTTTTTGTAAATATTGATCTTCAATTATTTAAAATAGAACGCATAACATATAGAATATATATACATATATGGAAGTAACCTCTGGACAGGCGATTTACACAGTTAGCAATACTTTAATTGTAAGGATAAACATCAAAACCATTTTTTTTTAACTCTATAGATTCAAGAAGGTGGAATAATTAAAAACCTTTCAAAAGACGTAAAGAATTTTTCAATAGCTTCAGTGGCTCTGAAATTATACGTATTTTTAATTTACAAAGGTATTGGAATTTAGTTAGTTTAAAAATTTTAATTAAAAATTTGCCCAAAAATGTATTTAAAATCCAAAACTGTTTCGTAGTTGTGGGAAACCAAATTATTTTAACAAATTAACAGATGAGAGGCCTATCCTTATGAGAGTTCCACTATATAATAAATTATTAAAAAACAAGAAAGGAAAGCTAACTTCAAGCGGAGCCGAAGTTGATATACCCTTGCAGTTAAGCAGAAGCTTATGTTATTATTACATATATCGGATCCTATATAGTTGTCCGATCCTTATGAGAATTTCACCATCAACAAAATTTCTAATAAAAATATTGGAAACAGCCCCAAGCATCTTTAAAAATAGAAAGGTTGTGCCATTTCCGATCGTTCAGTTATATGGCAAGTATAGGATATAGTTGGCCGATTCTTATGAAACATAGGATTAGATTGCCCAAAACGGAAACCATAGATAGTCCCATCATTCTAGCTTCAAAAACAACAAAGTTAAGCCAATTATCCTAATAAAATTTTGCAAATCGGATAAGATTTCCCAAAATGCAATCTGTAGTAAGTCCCATCCTTCTAACTTATAAAAGAAAACAAAGTTATGGCATATCCGATCAATCATATAATAAACATGTATTATATCTAAAATAAATGCGCAAAGATAAAAAATTAAAAAAACTGGAAATTACGTTTTTCCAGTTTTTCTAGTTGAACCAATTGTTGAATGTAACAATTTATTTTGGGTGTGCGATATAAAATAATAAATATTAGATAAGTATTGGCGGAGTTGGTTTGCCTGGTTTTTTTTTAGCTTTTAATCCATGATTTGGCCCAAAACGGTGGTGGCTGCATTTATTTATATGCATTATATGCTCAGTGGGGGCATATGCATATAAAGCGTTCTACTCATAAAATTTTGCATTCTTCTCATTAAGACATGAGACACTGAAACATAAAGCAGAATTACATCAAAATTTGCCGTAAGTGAGGAAGTTTGAGATTAGCCGAATGAAGAGCGTAATGGTTTCTAACACGGGAAGGCCTGAGTTCTAATCCTAGTTGAGTCAATGTTTACGTTTTTCTTTTTAAGCCCTTTTTTATTTGGATTTTATTTTTGAAATATTTGAAAATATCTTATGTACAAACTTTCATAAGGATGGGCCGACTATATCCTATAGCTGTCATAGAACGATCGGAATTGGCATAACTTTGGTGTTTTTTAAGTTAGAAAGATGGGACTTGGTACCGATTCCATTTTGGGCAAAATAATCTTAATGGCCAAATTTCATAGGGATCGGCCAACTATATTCAATAGCCGCCATATAACTGAACGATCGGAAATGGCACAACTGCAAGGGTATATCAACTTCGGCTTCGCCCGAAGTCAGAGTTCCATGGCTGCTTATCGCTAGAGCCCCAAAAGATGAATATCCAATTGCTCATGAAAAATACCACAGCGATTAGTACAAAGACGGTCCATTGGGAGCGATCCGTCTAAAAAGTACAAGTTATAAATATAAACGGAATTTCCAGGGCAGAGTAAACTTCCACTTACCGGATCCGTAACAATAGCTCCAGTGACAAGGGGACCCCGCTGCGTCGGCAACTCGGCCACGTCACTGGAGATGCCCAATAGGACAGCTGCGTGGTTTGGGGACAAGTCGATGGCATTCGTGAAGCCTCCAATGTCGGAGCTTGCGTTCAAGCCCTTCTTGACGCACATCAGTACTACGACCAAGTCCGCATTACGCTGGACCAAGTATCCGATGCCGTTGAACACTGCTGCCGGCCCCAAGAGGACACAGAGTGGGCCCACTTTCTTAAAGGAGTTCTCCTCATGACAGCCACTTTGGCTTAGAACAGGTACAAATATGAAACCGCCACCTGGACTAGGTGGGGCAATGCTGTTCTCAGGCCATTATTTTCAATGGACATCACAAGCACACCGCTTAAATACGAAGGTATCTGCAGCTCTATCGTGGAGTCAACCAACTTTTGGTTTTGACCACCAAAGCTCGGAAAGTAACCGATCCTAGGATGTCTCTCCAGGGCACAGGCGGCGGACCCTGGGGACAGCGATGCTGCGGGCAAAGAGTTCGCTGGGTGTAGTCGCGTTCCGGGGCACTAATGCAGCTGGCAAGTACATCATACCAGGCCAACCGATAGGACTGCCCGCAATGATGCCACTGGCCAACGAGGCGAGTATCGTGCCATAGAAAATTCCGGAATAGGCTACCACGCCAAGAAGCTTTCGGTACGGGGGAAGAGACCTCTTTGCCAGGTGCTAATGGAGTCAGGGTATGCTCAGGCCCTGGAATAGGCCTTGGGACAAGCGAATGCCACAAAATGTCTTCCAATCGCCAGATTTGATGCCTACGGCCGTGGTAATAATCTAAAAAGAAATAATCTAGTATAAAATTAAATTAATAAGCTTCACCTTCACCATAAGATTAATCACAAGACGCAGTTATTAAACGTAGATTTACCTGAATACTTTCATTCCAAGCACGCCGATATTCAATCGTTTGTTGTACACGGCGGCCAGATTTAAAAACAGCAAGACCGTCTGCAGATGTCTGGAGTACCAAAAATAGGGTCTTTTTATCATTTATCATTATAAAATCAAATTGAAGATGGGGGTTTTTGTTAACAATTTCATTTAAAAAAAGTTAAATTTACCTTTTTCATTTGGTGGGCTAGAAACAGAACATTCCATATTAAAATCTCTTAACGGCTAAGAATATCTAAACGTTATTGGGCCAATCGGGTCAATTGGCCTAACTGAACGGTTTTTCCAAACACTTTGCTTTAAGTATGAAGTCTAATTAAAAAACAAGAAAGGAAATCTAACTTCAGGCAAAGCCGAAGTTGATATACCCTTGCAGTTGTGCCATTTCCGATCGTTCAGTTATATGGCAGCAATAGGATATAGTCGTCCGATTCTTATAAAATTTGGCAAATCAAATTATTTTGTCCAAAATCGAATCTGTACCAAGTCCCAGCTTTTTAACTAAAAAAAACCCCAAAGTTGTGGCATTTCAGATCAATCAGTTATATGGCAGCTATAGGATATAGTCGACCGATCGCGGCCGTTCAGACTTATGTACTACCTGCAAGAAAAAGAAGGATGTGTGCAAAGTTTCAACTCGATAGCTCTTAAACTGACCCTCTGCAAGGGTATAACAAGAAAGGAGCGCTAACTTCCGGCGGAGCCCAACTTGATATACCCTGGTAGTTAGGTAGCAGCTTATCTTATTATATATATATCGGATCGTAGATAGTTGGCCGATCCTTATGAGAATTTCACTATCAAATCAATTTTCTAATAAAAATGTTTAAAACAGCCCCAAGCATATAAGAAATAGTCGACCGATCCTTATGAAATTTGGCAGATCGAATTATTTTGTCCAAAATCGAATCTGTACCAAGTCCCAGCTTTTTAACTAAAAAAAACCCCAAAGTTGTGGCATTTCCCATCAGTCAGTTATATGGCAGCTACAGGTTGACTATAGACCGATCGCGGCCGTTCTGACTTACAAAGTCGAAAAGCTTTAAAACTGAGAGCCTATATCAAGAATATACATTACGTGGTCGGAAATTTCTCCTTATCTGCGTTGCACACTTTTGACTTATTCGTTTATAAAAAACTCCATCCAAATGTTTTTATACATTTATATATTTCATATATTTTAAAAGTGATTTTTAACAATTAATTTAAAAAGTACTCTTTATTTGTTATTTTTATACACCTGCAAAGGGATGATATTCTTGATCAGGATCATCTCCTGAGTCGTTATAAACATGTCCGTTTGTCTGTTTCTAAGCAAACTAGTCTCCAAGCCTTTCATTTGCACGCAGTATACATATAAGTCGAAACGGCCGTATAAGTAAACTATTAGCTATAGTTGCCATATGAGTAATCAATCGTAAACTTTTTTGTTTGGAAGATAGCAAGTTGGAACTTTCTCAAAGGGATCGGCCAACTATGTATGTCCGATACATATCCGATGCCAGTCTTGATATAACTCGTCACCTACTGGGTACATCCACTATAGCTCCGGGCAAAGCTAGCTTTCCCAGCTACCTATTTTTAGTAAACAGTATTTTTTTGAAGTTGACTCAAAAATTATATATTCAGCATAAATGATTTCAAATATTACTTTTAAAGTAATTCGATCCTTCCGTGTACCGATGCGAACAATTTTTTAATGATTACTCTTTATTAGAAGATCTTATGCATTATTTATCAGCTACCAAAATCCGTAGGCTACTGGCTACCGAAATTCATTTCTCGTAATTTTTTTCCCAGGATCATCCGTCCTCTTAGAATACACTTTTCTCTAAAAAAATGTCCTCTCTAATGAGTAATTTTTTGAGTCATTGGAGAGAGAGATCATAGTCTTATGATGAGAGTTCAGATTTAAATTTCAAACATTATTCTGAAACACATAATCAATTATCACAACAACCATCCAAATCTTTTCCCCTCATAACTGTCGGATCTATCCCAGCGATTTAAGCCGTACTGTGTACGAAGGCTCTATATTCCTACAGACCACGCAACTCCCAGACTTAACTTCCACACCTAACTCCCAGACGTAACCCCCAGATGTTTAATAAATAACTGTAAGGCTACTTAACGTTGACGTTTGACGTTGTTCCTACTGGTTCTCATGTGTTATAAATTAGTTTTGAAACCATTTTCGTCTTCATTTCTGTAAACCCCCAACTTAATTTGTTTAAATACTCTGGGAAAAAGAGTCTGATAATCACAATGGTAGTTTTTTGCTTGACTCCACCCGCTAACGATAAGTGAGGGATGTGTGTGCGGATGCACATACTGCTTATATCCACCATAAAAAATATTTACGAGTATAATGCTTTGAACAAGCTGCTATGGCAGAGACCAGGGAAAGGTTGCCGGGAAATGGGGCAGACAGCTTTTTGCTATGAGCAGCTGCAAAATAAATGTGAATTTCATGAAATAATGGCGCTAAAATACTTTGAGATGCAAAATGTAAAACGCCAACAACGATACCGACAAAAAGCATTCCCACCAACCCGCCCGAATGCAAGTAAATATAGATAAGGACGAGCTCGAGGACATGAGCAGATGCCAGAGGGATATGCGATGGAGTAAGCGTCGAGCGGCGGCCACAATCAAGTCAACAAGGGGCGGCGAATCTCCCCACACCCTCCCCCACACAAAACTTTGTAAATGGACAGTGTGTCAGTGCGCTTGGCGGGGTCTAAGGTCATTTTCAATTTGCATAAATCATGCGGGACGGTAAGGGCCGTCCCAGGAACCAGGACCTGGGGTAACCTTCTTCCTCTGCAGAATATGGCTTCTGGGTCGACCGTAATATATCGTTTCATCCGAAGATCGAAGAGCACCAATCCTTAGCCTTGGAAAGGATTAGCCAAGTGCTTCAGAATTTCAATCCTCAATGGAAGTCAAATCTTGTGCGTTTGTTTCTTTGTTCAATTGATTCGTATCATGATCTTATGCGAGGAATCTTACTTTACAGCTAATCCAGAAAGTCATGCATAGATTGCTTGACGATTTCTAAATAGTACATTATTGGTCTATGTGGTGAAGATTAAATACAAGGGCAGTCTGATATTTTAAGGTATGTTCAAACGAGACACAGGGGAAAAAAGAACAGACGTAAAACTATAATTTAAGCTGGGCTATATTGTCGCCATCTGTAAACCAGGTGAGTTTAGCTCCAAAAAAAATGCACGAAGTATATAGGGGACAAGTATACAGTACACCCTCCCACGGAATTCATAACACGGCAACAACGGCGGTCACAGGACGAAGGGGGAGCAAGACATCAGTTAACCGTGAACGTATAGTTAACCGCATGCAATTGCCAGGCCCGAGTCCTCGGGGCTTCGGAGCTCCGAGGATCCGAGTCACATAGCGTCGAGTCGGGCACTTTGATTTATAAGACTTTCATATGGCGGCGGCGAAACGGCCGCCTGTTTGAATCATTTGTGAATCATGTCGAGCCATTTCTGACTTTGATTTATATGCGGTGCATATGCATGGGAATGGCAGTAGATGGAGTGCCCACCACGCACCACACGTCAACCCATTGTGTCGCGCATGAACGCGCCGAACGACAGGGCCGGTCCGGGAAAACAGACAAATGCTGTGGAACGCAAAAAACCAGAATACCGAATTCCAAATGGGGAATGAAAATGGCATGGCACCGTGCCTTCCACACCCCCCACAAACACGCTACCGAAATTATATGTGTGTTTCGCCGAAATTGCATTGTCCTCTCGTTTTCAACCGAATACCCCTCGAATGGCATTTCCCGCATTGGGAGCCGCATTGTAGAATTTACGTAAAACCGCTTAATTGGGTCAAAATTATTTTGTTTATACGCGCTAAAGCGACCGCGGGCGATTTCACAAAGCGCTTCCCATGCGGTTGTTTGTTGGACCAATGAAGGAATCTACAATAAGTGTTAGGTATACTGTTCTAGCGTATTCTAACTAGTGTAGATAAATTTTAAAAATTGGAAAACAGCAATTAATTATTTGTAATCACATAATGTGAGGCGCTTGTTTTCTACACACTATCCCTTTGTGAACTAAGTTTCAGTTTAAGACTTTCTGTTTATATCTAAAAAGTAATAAACAAAATGCTAAGGCTGGAAATGTATGTTTACATAAACAATCATATTTATGTGGTGGATCCACTTCTGAAACATACATAACTCATGGAGTACTTTGTTCTTACTTGTTATACCCTTGCAGAGGGTATTATAATTTTGGTCAAAAGTGTGCAACGCAGTGAAGGAAACATCTCCGACCCTATAAAGTATATATATTCTTGATCAGGATCACCTCCTGAGTCGATATAAGCTTGTCCGTCTGTCCGTCTGTCTGTCGGTTTCTACGCAAACTAGTCTCTCAGTTTTGGAGCTATCGAGTTGAAACTTTGCACACACCCTTCTTTCCTTTGCAGGTAGTATATAAGTCGGAACGGCCGGAATCGGTTGACTATATCCTATAGCTGCCATATAACTGATTGATCGGAAATGCCATAACTTTGGTGTTTTTTAAGATAGAGGGTTGGGACTTTCCACACATGTTATACTTGACCAAAATATCTTATGTACAAAATTTCATAAGGATCGGCCGACTATATCCTATAGCTGTCATACAACGATCGGAATTGGCATAACTTTGGTGTTTTTTAAGTTAGAAAGCTGGGACTTGGTACAGATTACTGTTTGGGCAACATAATTCAATATGCCAAATTTCATAAGGATCGGCCGACTATATACGATCCGCTATATATCTAATAATTTAAAATGCGTGGCGCCACCTAGCGGACTGCGACTGAACTGCAAGGGTATATCAACTTCGGCTCCGCCCGAAGTTAGCTTTCCTTTCTTGTTTTTAAAACTAAATTTGAGTAACTTAATTTTATAAGACAAGAAATGAAACTTCTTATCCTTATAAGAATTTCACCCTCAAATCTATTGTCTAATAAAATTGTTGGAAACAGCCCCAAACTTATTCAAAAATAGCAAGGTTCGTTCAGTTACATGACAGTTACATGGTATGCAAATAACACGGTGCGACAGTGAAAAAACACTTGTGAAACGAGATAGTGTAGGTTGTTAATCTGGTCGAAGAGAACTCAAAAATATTTTTTTTATATTTTTTGAACCCTCCAATTTTTTTTTATTTAAAAAAAACCGTTTTTCGGGACTTTTTTGCGCTTAAAAATTCCTGAACGCGTTTTTTTCAACCGATTTCAAAATTTTCGGTGTTTTTCAATAGTTAAATGTTGTAGCTTTTGAAAAAAAAATATATCTTCGATTTTGTTGAACAAAAAGGACAAAATTTTTACACCTGAAACTAAAGTTTTCGACTTTTATTCGTGTTTTTTGGATTTTGATGCCAGTTTTTCGGTAAAACTTACTAAAATTCTGTCATGTTTGCCACATATCAATGTTGTCTTATTCATTCTGAATAAAACGAGACAAATTTCATCAAAAAATAATGAAAATTGGTGAAGTTATAACGCTTTTCCCAAAAAAAGTCAACTCAACCTAGCGGGCGCTTCGGAAGAACAATGTGTATAAAAATAAGAGTATATTGCTTTCTTCTGACAAAAAGTTTGTCATTTATGCCACATATTAATATTGTCTCAATAATACTGAATAGAACGAGACAAATTTCATTAAAAAATAATACAAATTGTTGAAGTTATAACGCTTTTCCCAAAAAAAGTCAATTCAACCTTGCGTACGCTCCGGAGTACCTGTGTGTATAAGTCAGGAATATGCTCTTCTTCTTATAGTGCTCCCATGGTTTTATTGACTTTTTTTGGGAAAAGCGTTATAACTTCAACAATTTGTATTATTTTTTAATGAAATTTGTCTCGTTCTATTCAGTATTATTGAGACAATATTAATATGTGGCATAAATGACAAACTTTTTGTCAGAAGAAAGCAATATACTCTTATTTTTATACACATTGTTCCTCCGAAGCGCCCGCTAGGTTGAGTTGACTTTTTTTGGGAAAAGCGTTATAACTTCACCAATTTTCATTATTTTTTGATGAAATTTGTCTCGTTTTATTCAGAATGAATAAGACAACATTGATATGTGGCAAACATGACAGAATTTTAGTAAGTTTTACCGAAAAACTGGCATCAAAATCCAAAAAACACGAATAAAAGTCGAAAACTTTAGTTTCAGGTGTAAAAATTTTGTCCTTTTTGTTCAACAAAATCGAAGATATATTTTTTTTTCAAAAGCTACAACATTTAACTATTGAAAAACACCGAAAATTTTGAAATCGGTTGAAAAAAACGCGTTCAGGAATTTTTAAGCGCAAAAAAGTCCCGAAAAACGTTTTTTTTTAAATAACAAAAAATTGGAGGGTTCCAAAAATATAAAAAAAAATATTTTTGAGTTCTCTTCGACCAGATTAACAACCTACACTATCTCGTTTCCCAAGTGTATTTAGTTTTTTTTTTTTTGTCGCACAGTGTAATTTGATACCCTGGAAGAGGGTACTATAATTTTGGTCAAGGAGGATACTATAATTTCTGTAAAGGAGACATCTAGAACGCTATATGGTATATATATATATTCTGGATCACGATCACCTCCTGATTCGATATCCGTCCGTACTTGCCTTTGGACACAGTGTATAAGTCGGAACGGTCGGGATTGCTTGAATATATCCTATATCTTTCATATAACTGATGTAACTTTATTATAAATGTCATAACGTTGCCGTTTTTTAAGTAATAGGGCTATCTTATAGATTCTATTTTGAGGCAATTCATCCGATTTACCAAATTTCACAAAGATCGGGCGTCTATATATTGATGTCATATTACTAAATGATCGGAAACTGCACAACCTTGGTGTTTTTGAAGATTGGTGAGGGCTTTTTTCAAAATTTGTATTGGAAGAATAATTAAATTCTGACAAATATCGGTCAACTAAACCCTATATTTGCTATATATGTATATCTTTTAATATAATCTGCCTATTAACCATAAGGGTGTATCAGCTTATATCCTTATCTTTGAAAAATTCACTTTTAATATACAACTTTTTCATATTTAATTAAAAACATATTTTTATTGTGCCTATCGTTAAATATTATAAAATTTTATATTTTTTTTCAATAAATTTATGTAACGTATCTAGGTATTTACAATTTTATTAAATAACGTTATTGCCTCCTTCACATACTTCTCCTTCTCAAGTAATTCAGATTTTAGAAGCGCCTTCAATTCCTGCAAATTAGGCATCGTGCGGCAGTCACGAACGTTGAGTAGGGTTCGAAATATTGTTTCCCATAACTGACGCTGGACGTAGCGTGGCAGGGCGGTCTTCGGCATCCAAACACCATTTGTATTTCGTTGCACCACCTCCATGTACCGGCCCAAGAGCAGCACATGCATAACGCCCACCAAGCCGAATAAATCAAGCTGATAAGTCCACGGGCGCTGCGTACGCATCTCAATACACTTAAACATCTCATCATGATGCACATAATTGAATGTCTGATTGGCGTGGAAGAGCCTGGTGTCGATGGCCACGCCGAAGTCAATCAGCTGCAGGCTGACCTCATTGGGATTCGAACCCAATCTGAAAAGCAGGGTTAGTGCTGCAATGGCAAGCTGTTAGCTAAAATACTTACGGCCTCATCAGCAGGAAGTTATCCGGCTTTATGTCTGCGTGAATAATGTCTATGGCGTGCAGATGGTCGATAATGTCGAGCAGCTGACAGCTCATGTGCATCACCACATATTCATCAAGATTTTTGTTGGTGGCATTCTTGACCTTGTTGCACACACCAATTAGAGATCCATACTCCGCATAGTCTGAAACGTACACACTCGAATTGTTGCCGACTAAAGCGTAATCAATATGTGCATATGCAGACATCTAGGCAACAAAAATATAATATTATTTTTTGCATAATTTTGGAACCTCGTAGGGACGACTTACCATTTGCTCACTGGTTAAACGACTGTGCACCTCAAGGCTGATGTAGAACTCCCAATAACTAGGAGGCCGCTCCTGTTTAAGGGCCACCTTCTTGCCGGAGTTAGTGTGGCGACCTACATAGACGGACCCGTAAGCGCCCTTGCCAATCATCTTTGAAACTTCGAACCGCTCATCATGTATCTCAATCTGTGTGTTGGGTTGCAACCTTTTAACGTGACCCACCAACTGACAGTGTGGAAGCTCTTCGATGTACATGTAGAAGTCAACGGACTTAAGAAACGAGGCAATGAGGTCCACATTAAAAGGGTTTACGTTAGTATCGGATATAGTTTCGTTCAGCATGGTCGCGTCCATAGTGCCTTTGGGGTGGATGTAATTGTCATCCTGATGTGTCTCCAATTTGGGCCGCGGCCAGGAATGGTGAGACTGCTTGGGAGTTAACGGAGGTGTCTTGTAATATATGCTCATTTCATCTTTAGGCGATGGCAGTGCCTTCGTTGCTTCGGCAGGCGGTGGCGGTGGTAGAAGCGTAGAATTCTTAATCATGCTAATGTTCGTAGCAAACATCTCAGTAGCTGCGTTCAGCTCGAAAAAATTGTCGATCTTTCCACTGTCTGAATCACGCTTTCCTGTTGATTCTTCTCGAGATCCTGACATGGACTGATCGCTAAACTTTGAGCACTTACTGTTGAATGTGGTAGTAGACACTGGAGGAGGCGGGCAGGTACTTAGTTCAATGCAATCCTTTATAAACGACGAGGTGATGTGGGAAGGGCCGATGGCGTCGGTTTCCTTTCGCAGAGATAACTCCAAGCGCGGCGACTTTCGCACGGACACTTGCGTTTCCGGTAGAGTGCAGTTTAAGGGAAGGCTAAGGTCTTTTGGAGTTGGTAGCTCTGGCTGAGTCTCATCGAGAAAAATCTCAAACTGCTTCTGCATGACTCCCACATTTGGCGTGGGTAGTGACATCGGTTGTGTTTCAGGAACAAACGACAAGTCATCTGTGATTTTGGCACTTTGATCCTTTTTGTTTCTAATGGATTTGCTAAAAATGTCCGGCGTAGCCTGGTCGCATGTGCGCTTGGTCGAGACTTGTGACAATGGAGAACCAAACGGATGCATCTTGGGCGGAGTTTTTCCGAAAAATCCACAAAGATCGCTCTCATTGTCTAGTGATGGAAGTTGGGGTGAAGGAGCCAGTGATTGGTGAAGAGAAATCTCCGGCAGTGCAGATGGAAGGCGGGGTAGCGTTTCTGTTTTATCCTCTTGAAAGCAAGAAAGCGGTCTGGGAATAGTCTCCGTCTTGTCCTCCTGAAAACGCAATGATTTTAGCATCGGTACGCTAGGTGCATTCGGCTCCCACAGCTCGCGTCGTGAAAAGTTTTCTCCAGGAAGGTCTTGCTCCTTGGCCGTAGAGAATTCCGGAACAGCGGGCTTCTGAAGACGAATAGGACCTGGTGTATATTCCGCACTTTTAGTGACTAAAGTCACTGCCCCGTGTGAACCAGGCGAAGATGAAGTTGAAGTTATGGTCGACTTGGTGGTTGCATTGGAGGTTGCAGAGCTCTGGGTACCGTGTTCGGAAGTCTCTAAAATAGTGGAAAGCTCTTTACGCAACTTGGGGGACTGAGGCTCCAAAGGAGACTCCGCGGAGGCAGCCAGTGCTCCATCATCAACCGTCGATAATTCTTTCAGCACGGTGCCAAACTGTCTTACCGGCGCCTGTTTTTGAGAACACTTGGGAGTGCTTACTGCCTGATTCTTTAGGAACATATTGAACATTTGAGTGGAGCATGTTTCATCCGCTTCAAAAAAGGGACCCGAAGGAGCTGGTTTTGTGTTTGGTTTTTGCTCCTCTGAGTCCTCGTAAATCTCTATTTTATTGGTAGGCGGTGCTGGCACAGCAAAGTTTTCCGCCGGCGGTGCGGCAGATTTTTGAGATGTCGGTTTGGCAACTGCAGGGGAAACCACCACCGGTGGCGGAGCATGACTTGTTTCTGCGGCGGGGTCAGCACAATCCTGCGTTATTTCTTCCATTACGTCAGACATATTACGCTGTGCAATAGACTTTTTAAGAGAAGTGGGGAAAAAACTTTTACGTCGGGGAATTTTATTTCCAGAGAGGCATACTGTCTCCTCCATGTCAACCTCGCCGTGCATAGTGTTGTTCCGTTTTTGCTGCCATTTTTTTGCCAGGAGTTCCTCCGGCTGATACTCCATTTTCTCCTCGTCGTCATATAACTTTTCAAACACGGTCTGCAAACCCGAAACCGGTGGTGGCTTCCAGTACTGATCCAATTCGTCGCGAGGTTGCGGCTTAGAAATTTTGGCGAAGTTTGGGTAGCAACGGACGCCCGTAAGTGCGCCTGTGCCCCAGTACTCATTTTGTCTTAAAACAAAGGCGTGCTTGGGATCGTGCCGGCTTAAATGCATGTAAGCGCGGTACTCTTCGGGGGAAAACTCCAAGTTGGGTCGTGGGTACAGGAGACACTTGTGGTAGGAGGGCACTCCGGTTGAGTTTGGCTCGTCCTCGATGGTGACTGGCGTCACCCAAGCTTCCTGCGGAATGCTTTTGGCCACGAAGTTCGGGGTAAATCTGAAGGGTTTCTCCAGGCGACGTTCGTAGTTTGTAATCGGTGGCAGCGATGGTTCATCTATGTGTATGTCAAAACCCAAATCTGGCGAGACGTTTCCTGCAAACATCTTACCGCTCTTGTGTGAATTGGAATGCGCCATGTTCCACGCCACCGTTTCTTTAACATTCTCTTGTCCGCGGGCCGCATCAATTATGGAACGCAGGGTCGACTTAGTTTCAACTTCGGCAACGGTCGGCAGCACATTGACATCAACATTCTCGTCGTTATAAACCTCCACATTGCGGCTAGCATTGCGCATGCGGCTTGTACTCGGAGCGTCAACCTGATAAAAAAAAAAATACAGTAATGTTTCATATTTCACGAACAATATTTAAAAACCTTAAAAATTACAAGCTTCCGCTTATCTTTACGCCTAAATCAATCCTTAGATTTTTCTGACAAGAAGATCCTTTTTCTCTTTAATTTGATAAATATATTTGTATAGCACACAAAAAATAAACATTTTATAAATACATCTGTATAAATCCAAACATTTTTATTAAGGAATTTAAACAAAACTCCACTCACCTGCACCACACCCGGCATTCCGCTTTTTACGGCAGCACCAGTGCGAACACTGCCTACAGTAACGGTGCTGGTGCTTCTTTTTCGGCGGCCATGCAACGATTGCAGTGCAAGCCGTCGCTCATTCAACTCCTGTGTGACTGCGCTGACCTCCTCGCCGTCGGTATAGAACATACGTTGGGACACCGTGAAGCCGAAATGTTGGTGGGCCTCACGCAAATCTTCTAACGGTTCGGCTCGACAGTCCATTCCGAGGCGGAAAATCTCGTCGGCTTTGCGCATGTTTCCACTAAGATCGTAGCTATATGCCCAGGCAATGTAAAAATCAGCCAGCATGGTTCCAATACCGTCGTTGTACATCTGCTGGTAGCACTGGATTTGGTCCTTTTCTTTTTCCATCTATGAGAGAAAAACGGAGTCAGAAAACTGGCCTTCGCAATTCAAATTCCTCAGACTTACAAACTTGATAAACAACTTAATGAAACGCCGATCCTGTCGGTAACGCTCGTCCTTCTCGAACTTGGTAAGGCATTGGTAGAGAGCTGCCTGTAAGCCAGAACCAGTGCCTCCTGCCGGATAGCTCTGTTCGATCCAGCATATGTACGAGTACCAAGGGTCCAGAGGGTCCTCCCCGGAATAAGAGCGTACCTTCTCCTCCCATTGCTTGCGCTGTGCCAATAGTTCCTGAGCCTGTCCTGAGTCCTGGCTGAGTGAAGCCTGCAACAGGCTTACGTTGCGACCGCTTGCCAACGGCTGTATATTCTCTTTAGCATTATCAAAGTCCATAGCAGTTTTAAGGATTAAACGGGGCTTCGAAAAACTACGCGCCGAAAAGAAATGCTAGGAATGGACCAAATTGATGGCGATAAATATATGGTGGTGGCCGATAAACCCTATATAAAAAATATCGATACTTAAGTCTCATTTATGGACCCCTTGAACAATTCGGTCAGAAAATAATTCGGTTTTTAAGTGAAAGGGTCTCACGCAGAGAAAACCGATATTGTTTGTTTAAATTTGATCAACATATTTAGTGACCGCTTGACTGAGAGTTTAAAAAATCAAATTCTTTTGGACATTTTGCTTCGTTTTGTTTGTTCCATTTTTTTGTTTGTATTTTCCACCAGTTTACAGTTTTTTTTTTTTTTAAGGTGTAAAAATGGGTTATACCATATCCTCCAAAATAAGTGCATACATTTTTAAAACTTGATGCAACTAAGAAAATTGTAAATGCAATGTTTGCGGATTAAAATAAACTACCTCGTCACCCTCTCTGAGTTTCGTGTGAATCGATTTAAAACCGTAAAGGTATTATTCAATTCAATTACCAGTGGTCGACAAAGTTAACGATTATCTCCTTTTTATCATCTATTTTTTGACTATTTCAATCAAAATCATAAAAATGTTTTTAAAATTAAAGTAAATTTTCCAGTAAATTGAACATTATATAACTAAATAGTTTATGTAAATCATAAAATATACGAACATAGATAAATAAAGAAACGTAAAATTTTATTAAAACACCCTTTTACATGAAAATTATTGGAAATAATGTTAGCTAATAATATACCGGTGGCGCACGTATCAGTGACGTGAATGGCGCATCGATATTTGATGGCACGCGTTTCTTCCTCCCTGGTATTCAATAACGGTTAATGACGCGCGCTGAAAGTTTTCTCCAAAGGGGTTTCAGAGTTTAAAAAAAAAAGCAAAAAATGAGCGACGAGGAATCATCAATCATCTGCATCGATTCGGACAGCGATTCTGACGCCACTGTAGTATTCGTGCCAAAGAATCGGCCCTCGAAAGGCAAGCGGGAAGCCGACAACCACCATTCCAGGACTCGACAAATGCAAATAGACATCCGTCCATTCTTTGGTGCTAGACAACTTAACCGTCTTCGGACAATTATTCTCGTTAAGTACAACGCCATCAAGGGCGCGTCAGAGAAGATTCAGAGTCTACTGAATGCCAATCCGAAGCTGTTGGATAGCGGCGTCGTGTCTTCCACAACGAACGCCTACATCAACGCGATATCCATGCGCTGGGAACTTGAAATACGCGAACTGCAGTTGGATCACGAGCGGCTGGCTACTGCCGTGGCAGACAGCAGCTTGCAGGCGCCGGGCGCCGACGCACTACTCGCAAAAATCAAGCGTATGCGGTGGTGCCACGTTTGCTCGAATCCTGCTCAAATATGCGACCCGAGCGGAGTCTTCTTCTGCAGTATTGATTGTCAGCTGGAACAAATTGACGCGTGATAGGCAACTCTGAGCTTCCATTTTTGACTAAAATTCTTTATTTATTAAGTCAACTTTATTACTCTGTATAAATTAAAATCTTAATTATCTACCCGCTGCAGTTTCCAATACTTGGTGAATACGCCCAAAGATTCACAGTTATGATTAATAACGTCCCCAGTTACCGCTTCCTCCAAAATTATTTCCGCCTCCGTTGCCATAACTACCTCCGCTGTAGTTTCCGCTGTTTCCATTGTTTCCTCCTCTATTGTCTCCATAGCCGCCAGCGCCACCTCCGCCGCCACCACCACCACCCATGTTGCCAAATCCTCCTCCGCCACCGCCCATGTTGCTATATCCACCTCCACCTCCCCCGCCTCCCATGTTACCATATCCTCCGTCCCTACCACCCGTATTACCATAGCCTCCTCCTCCTCCACCACCCATGTTACCATATCCTCCGTCATTGTTTCCATATCTTCCTCCAAAGTTGTTACCGCCGCCGCCTCCGTTGCCCCCAGAACCAAAGCTGCGTCCGCTGTTATTTCCTCGGTTTCCATAGCCGCTTGATCCTCTGTTCCCAAAACCTCCGGAATAGCGTCCACCACCACCACCACCTCCGTCGAAACGACCCCGTTTCGCAGGTCCACCACCGCCAGCGCTTGACTGCCGTGATTGATGCGGCAAAATACCCTCCTGGCGTTTTATGTTGAAGTCTCCAGCGCTCTTAATGCAAAGGTTTTTAACCACGTCTACTAATTGTGCGTAAGGTTCCTCCAGACTAAGCACGTCAGTCGGATTATCACAAGCGACCGTAATCAAGTCTTCTAACGCCGGCTTCAAGGCTCCAATTTTGGCAGCATGCTCTGGCTCCATATCGAAGTTGATCCAGTTGTCTACACGCACCAAGTTGTTGGCAGTTAGGTCGATCTTGCGCGATCCGAATAACATCACTTGAAGGGGCGATACCATCGAGAGCTGCTTGCAAGAGACGGCGCGGGTCCGAATTTTTTCGCCGAAGACAAAGAACGGGTACGGGAATGTGATAGCCAAGTTGCTGCAGTTTACCGAAGTCTTGTGCAACAACGCAGCCTTGGATTCTGTTGTCAAAACCTTGCGTTTATCCTTGTGCACGCAGATGTTGGGGTAGAGGCCCAAACAGAGCAGCGCCAGAGCAATGTCAAGCTGTGGATCGTCACCCGGAGCTTCGGCGTCCACGTGGTACGGCACCATACACTCTTCCGGAAAGCCGGCCTGCTGCAGCAAATCCAGCAACTGTTGCTTCGCGTCCCACATAACATTCATCGTCGACATCTGCAGTCCCTTCCAATCACAAAAGCGCGCTTCCTCCTGTTCGCCACGGTGCTTGGCCCGCTGCCACATTTGCGAAGCTACGATCATGGCCACATGGTCAGAGCACTTCCTTCCGCTCAAAGCCTTCTGGTGGTTGGCCAGGCGCCGCTGACCGATGTCTAAAGCAAAAACTTCCGAGAACGTGCTTGAATAGGAAGCCATGCTCGCAACAAGGTCGGCGCATCCAAACACGGCTCCCAGAACCATCATCTTTCCTAGTCGAGGCTCAATCGGTAGGCGGGCCAAAAGGCGGCCTAAAGGTGTCAACTCATCGTTCGCATCCAAGCAGCGCATTTCGCGCAGCAAAACTTCGGCTTCAATTACCGCGTCTACCGGCGGGGGCTCCAGAGCCTTTGACAAGAAGTGATGAATAGCCCCCAATCGCAGCAGCTTTACAGTGAGAGCCATCTCGTGCAGCGGGGTTCGGAACATCTCGGGAGTAAGATTTTCCTCAAGTGCGGCATAGCGAGCACGCGAGCAGAGTGTGAAACAGAAGCCTGGACGGACGCGGCCTGCACGTCCTTTGCGCTGCTCCAGGTTGGTTTTGCTAGCCCACACGGTGGCATAGCTTGTAAGGTTATTGTGGGAAGTGAAGAGCTTCATGCGAGCTTTACAAATGTCTACCACAAAGACGATGTCATCGATGGTGATCGAAGTCTCTGCAATGTTGGTAGAGAGGATGATTTTGGTGACGCCGTCAGGCACTTGCTCAAACACTTTGCGCTGATCGTCGCGAGGGATCTGGGAGTGGCACGGCAGAATGCGGTATTGAGACGAGTTACCGAATGTGTTGGAGCTTTGCAGAAACTTCATTAGCGCAAAGATAAGGTTCCAGCCGGGAAGGAAAACGAGAATAGCACCCGGTATGTTCTTCGATTTGATATGAACCAGTAGTGACTCCAAAAGCTCAAAGCTAACATCTGACTCTGACAACATGGCCATGGCGTTGCGTGTCTGCTGCGAATATTTGTCCTCGCAAACTTTATTGTAATTGGTCTCCGCCTCCTCTTTGTTCTCGGAAAGCTGCATCTGCTCTTCTTCCTCGGCTTCTTTGCGCTTCCGTCTGGACTCCGCGGAGGGCACGAAACTAGTCATCTGAAGAATGTCTTCCAAGAAGAACTGCTGCACAGGGAAAGCCCGACCGGGCACTTCCAATACCGGGCAGTTGCCAAAATACTTGGAGAAAAGCGATGTGTCTATTGTGGCTGACATCAGGATAACTAAAACGACAAAGAGTTTAACTTTCTTTAAGTAACGCTTTCAAACCCTTTCAGATATTACATTTTCTCAAAATTTTCAAAACGCAAAGAGGAAATTCCCGATCTACAACCTGAGGATTTCGCGGATATATCTTTAAATAATCATGTCCGCCAGTGCATTCGGACTAATATTCTGTCCATAAGGCTTCATTGGGGTTAACATTTTCTGTATTGAGCGATATTGAAGTGTGTTCCCATATAGGAACCTAATTTGACTGAACAGATTTAAAAAATAACTATTATCGGCAAGGATTCTGCAATTCGGACCAATAAAAGATCCAAAAAATAATCATCAAAAAATATTTAAAAAGAAACGGTTGGCCCGGAAAATAGGGAGTCCGGGGGTAAACCTATCTCGAAAGCTTCAAAATTGAGCTTCTAGTTTATACTTAAAGCTAGTCTATACTCGGTCTATACAGACGGACAAAAAGAAAAATCTGTTCATGTGGTAATCACGACCCGAGAAGACTTCACTACGTCTCACTTTTGGACAAAATTATAATACTCTGTGAAAGGGTATAGGTCCTACACTTACCATGCAAGTCTGGATAGGTGTCGACCATGTCACGGAGTATAACCAGCAGAAAATCGCTATTGACATCCCGCTCATGGATTTCGTCAACAATGATGTGCGAGACCCCTCGCAAGCCAGCTTCCAGCTTGCGCAGTAGCACTCCCACAGTACAGAAGAGAATTGCGCCGTAAGGTCTGGGAAAGACGGACTCAAAACGTACCGAGTAGCCAACGGTATCACCCAACTGCTCGCAACGTTCGCGGGCCACTCGCTCCGCTACAGATATGGCCGAGATTCGTCGCGGCTGCGTAACATAAATGTTGGCGTAGCCCCCCTGCCCCGAGGAGATGTAGTCATCCAGGATGTACTGGGCTATCTGGGTTGTCTTGCCGCACCCCGTGTTGCCTCGAATAATCACAACTGGGTTTTCGTTTATAGCACTGAGAATCTCAGAGCGCATGGCGGCGATTGGCAGCTTGTCACGGAACTCGAGAAACTGCCGATACTCTGCATCATTCAGACGGCGCTCGCGCAACGAGCGTTCGAAGTCCGCCGAAAGGTCATCAATGGTAACTGTGGCTAGTTCGCCTTCGTCAATGTTGCAGGCGTGCCAGGCGTTCCAATTCGGCATCGGAGGCGCCCAGGGTATAACCGAGCTTTCCTGGCGCTTCTCTCCCTGCTCTTGCCCCAAGTCCATGCGATTCGTGTTAACCTAAAATGAAATGTTTTTGTTATTAAGCCTAGCATCCTGATATGTATCTTGTTTGACCCTTATCCGCAAAGTATCGTATGTTGAAAAATATAAAGTTTACAGCTTTTCATTACAGAGTTTTGTAGAAAATTAACGGCAAAAATAGAACTGAATCTTTAATTTCCTTTGCAATAGACAAGATATTTTACAAGATTCACGATACTTGCGCGGAAATGCGTCGATGGAGGCAAAGTTTGTTCATCAATATTTACCAAAAATGGACGAGTAAAATTCAGAAAAAAATAGGAAAAATAGGTTTACTTACAATAAGGGAAATTGGTGCCGCATCCGGTTCGATTTTAATATTGCACGGATTCACGACTGGCATGTCCAGCACCCTAATAACATCGTCAATGCTTGCCACCAAGTGAGGGGCCAGGCTAACTGGGTAGGGCTTCAGCTCTTCGTCCTTCTTTTTCTTAAGGGTACCACTAAAGGCTTCAATCACCTTCAGGTGAAACAGCTGACGTACCAGTGACAGAGCGCACGACTTGCTGGCCGCCTTCTTATTAGAGCCGGTCTCGCGAGCAGTGACCTTTCGTTTGAGCGCCGGGACAAATATAGACAGCTCTGCCATGAAGCTCCTGAATAAGGTAGAAATTAGGCTATAGCTTCAGATCTGCGTAGGGCCATCGGACTTTGACTTACCTTAGCGATTTATAAAAAATCACTCCCTGAGAGCAGCAGAGGACACACTTGGCGAGCCAGCCGCCAGAGCAATGTGGTGCTATTATGATAAATGACTATTTAGCCAGCTGGGAAGCGAGAATTTTCTGCAGCCAAGACCGCCCTGCATGTCGGTTCGTATCTGTTACGAACAACATGCAAGGCTGCCGGGCGCCTTTTTCAGTTTCGTACCACTTCGCTCTGATGGCCCTTAGTTGCTGCCAGCGTCCCCCTGCGAGCTGCGTTCCAGACTTGGCTGGGTATAGAAATCGACAAATCTGGAACGCAGGCGCTACCACATAAGAATAATATTAAGACCATAACATACCTAGCGTGATCCGGGCCTACCGGAGTATACTTGTAATCGTCGCGAATATTGTTTGCCTGCTTGTACATGTTCAAACGGTCCTTGGCGTTTTCTATGGTCCAGTTGCCATGAATCGCAGCATTAACGTCGATGGACTCAGCCTCGTTCATATCTTTCTGCTCCTGCACGTGATCGATTATATTGAAGCGATGCCCACCATCGCCCTCGTGATTGAGGGGTCGGTACGCTTCACCTAGATCCTGTGGGCCCGACTTCCCGCCGAAAACGCGTCGCGACTGACCCCCGTCTCCTCCCCCACCCACAGACTGGCCTTCGCCCTGGGCACCGCCTCTAGGGCCCGACGTCCCGAGGCCAGCATCTGGGGGTACGTCATTGGCATTTAGCTTACCCACGCGCACTAAGTAATTTACAAAGTCGCGGCAGGCATTTTTTTCGGCGTCCTTTTTGTTAGTAGAGTTTCCCACACCGATGTAGTTGTTTTGATCCACACGGACTTCGCATAGAAACCGCTGCCTGTTTTTTGGTCCTATAATTGAAAAATGTCATTTATACCGGCAGGATGGATGGGCCCGAAGGCGATATTGAGGCTCTTACCGGTTTGACGCACGTCTAATTTTGGTTCAATGCGTGACTTAGAACAGTACTCATACAAAAACGACTTGATATCCATATTATCCTTTTTTCTCTCAGTTAAATTTACGAATAGTAATAATTATTTTCTGCTATAGGGGTGAGTTTTCAGAATTGAAGGTAGAAAACTTAGTGAAAAGTATCGATACGCATTCAAAGAAATTTTTGAAATGTAGAGATATATCGATGTTTCATTGACACTATCGATAAGAAAAACACTGCCGAAGTCTACAAGTATTTTTCGAGAACGTATTTTTCAGTTATGATTTTATTTATTTACTGCATTGCGATGCGAAATCTTAATATTTTTGTATATTTAAAATCTTAATTTTTAGATATATTGAATATATATTAAATAATTAAAAATATATATTTTTTAAAAGGAACTATAAATGTCGTTATTTTAGCTTAATACATACAATTTGATGGCTATAGAACACAATATTTTCGTCAACAACAAACATATAAAATATACACATACGGCACATATAAAATAATTAATAAAAAAGAAAACACGGCCCCTTGGCTTTTTGAAGTTCGAGTTTTAGAAAAAATACCGAATAATACTGATACTAAATTATCAAATAATCTTGTTTGATAATTTCTTTTCTGGCTTATGTATACAGAACTGTGTAGAACCAGGAACAAAAAAAACACCACTTCTAGGTACGTATAAAAACGTCAACAAAACCAACGGGGTCTCGAACCGGGTAGGAAAGGATTATTGGTGAAGTGAAAAATACTAAACTGGGCAAAACGGACAAACAGCTGTCTTTTAAGTGGGACCATTGCAGAGATTTGTAATAAGACCAAAGATACAAATAGACAGAAATCCCACAAATAATCGTCGATGAGCCATTTTCGCAGAAAAAAAACTCTCTTCGCAATGGAAAAATAGGCCACAATTTGAGTGAAAAATGTGAAAAAAGAAGTTTGCGAGGCCAGGAATAAGAAGTGCACGCGTAGATTCCCTAATTGACCACCGAATTGAAGTCGTTTCCGCGGAGTCGCAGCATCATCGTGCGTTTGCCAGCCTGTGTTGTTTGCCAGCGCCTAGCATCACATACACACCCACACGACCCGTAGATACAAGTCAGCAGCACACACGCTCACGCAAACGCACACAGACGCAGGTCTGGTCGTGTGAAAGCATTTAATTTAGTTAGTGCCACAGAAAATCGCGGAGTTGGGCGAATCCGCATCCAACTACACAAATTGGAAGCCAGCGAGTCACAACAGTGCTCTGCACTTTCAAAGAGCGCCGGAGAAAGAGAGAGTGGGTGGGGAGAGCCAGAGCGAGAGCGCCGATGGTGCCAACACCCAAGCACACCACTGATCTCGCAGCGAACACATAAACAATAAACAAACGGCGCGTTGCACGGGCGCAGTGAAAGTAACAGCAACGTAATCGTAATCGCCCCTAGCTGCAGTTCGGCTTCCATTCATTGCATTTAGCACGACAGTGCTCCCAGCGAAGTCTTCAACAACAACCCAGCGATAGCAGCCGCAGCCAAGTGCAACGCCGACAGCCGCGATGGGCAATTGTCTGACCACACAAGCAGGGGACGTCGATAAGGGCGCTGCCGATCGAATCAAGCTGGATGAGCCCCCATCCATTGGCGGGGTCGTAGGCGTGCCACAGATAGCAATGCCCTCGCACGCGGGCCAGCCTGCGGAGCAGATTCGACCGGTGCCCCAAATCCCCGAGAGCGATTCTGCCGGGGCTAACGCGAAGATCTTCGTGGCCCTATACGACTACGACGCTCGCACCGACGAGGACCTGAGCTTCCGCAAGGGCGAGCACCTCGAGATTTTGAATGACACACAGGTGAGTCAAGCGCAGACTAGCGGTGTTTGAGAATCGGAGAGTGTCGGAGAGCCGCCGAGACTCGGTTTGATTAAAAGCTAATAGAGTTTCAAGGTCCTTCTGATCGTCTTCTACCTTCTGTTGATAACAAGTCTGATAAAATTTCTGTATGCATATTTTTTAAACCTTCAACTTGGACGGAAAGAAGTTACTATCGGTCTGCTAAATGCCATCCAAAAGAGTTTGGGTTGAAAATCTCCATTACTAACTATAAACTGAACATTTGTAGCACTATTGTTATGATTTTTATTTTTAAACTCTGAAAATAATCATTATTCTTTGAGCGAAAAAGTAAAAATAAAGTATAATCCTTATTTTTGCTCAGAAATATCACAGAACTATATATTTGATTGCATATTTCCTTAGACCAAGTACGCAGGCAAAAATTAAGATTACGATTTTCCCGCAATCACTCCTCCGAACCACTAAAAATTGGATAAATCTGAAAACTCAGAAACCTGGCTCAGAAAATAATCGCTCAGGACAAAGCGGCTAATTTGTGATTTAAAAAAAAAAACTTATAATAACTACGGCCCCTGATTAGTAGAAGTTCAACGCTAAAGATCAATTAATAACACGTTGTTTAATAATAATGTTCTAACTCTCTGCAAGGTACTCCTTCATAGATACACTTGTATATCAAATACACAAAGTAAGAAATGTCACTCCAAACATTAGCTATTTGGAAAGGATTCTTCATGCCAAGATGCAAAGAACTTGGGTTCTTGGCTTCTACGGGTCTGCTGGAATCTATGAAGTGGCATCTGCTTATCGTCTATTGAAATTATTTTATGTGCCACATAATGCATTCTATATTCTGGAGTCCAACACGTTCTGGAGATATCGTTAGTGAGCTTCGCTACTCTCGGTAGCTCTCCACCTCCCATGGCTTGCGGCTTCTCTGGTTACTCCAAAGGAGAAAGTATAGAACTAGCCCTATTGCAACATTAGTGTTTGGGTGCGGAGGCAGTCACCTCTCACCCCGAAACCGAAATATTTATCTTGTGCATATTTTAAGATTTTACGTCAACTTAGCCATGACCACCTCAGCACCGAGGGAATGTAGCTGCTAAAAGTATGACGTCCGCCGCTGGCTGCTGGCCAAAAGTTGCGTATTCCCTCCGTAATGGAATTATGCTCGTATTCAGATTCCGAGTGACAATGGGAATTCGGCTTATGTATATTTGTTGTAATATTCTGAGAGATACTCAATGTTATCAACGGATATGTTGCAGAGACTAGAAGAGCTATTCTTTCGAATAGAAAGGGAAAACTTTTGCATTATAAGTGTTTGCAATTTTAATTGCTTTTATTTATCCAAGATAATAAATAGTCAGTTAGGCTTCAATCAAACTTATTCATTGGCGCTTAGGGATAGGTTTTCAAAAATCTGAGCACTACTAGATATAAGACCCTAGACTGGCACTGCCTGCTGTACTGTAACTACTGTTTCAACAGAACAGTTGAAACTTCAGATATAGTTACAGATACAGCATTAGTTTCGTTAGCTTTTGCTGATCTTGCCCCTAGAGTTGTATCCAAAACGAACATCATTTGAAAATTGACTAGCCAAACGTGAGCCCATAATTACTAAATTGTTTATTTTCACTTTACTTTTCTTTACTACGAATATATTTTTCTGTGCGTGCGGCACGATGCGTTGTTGGGGACTATGTTGAGATTACACCAAGAAAGAAGCTGTTGATGTAGCTTTGTGTTGAATAAAAAGAAGAAAATTCCCCCCAGACTAGTGTTTAAGAAAACTTATTACCCGAATTCCCAAATTAATCTAAAGGAAGATCAGTAGTCCCAAGTGCCGCCTTCAAGATCTGATTTAAAGCAAGTAGTTCTGGTAGCTGTTTAACTGGTAACTAAATTCTCAATATAACATATTTCATGCAAACTGCACTGCATACAAAACTCGGATAACAATTAAACTTATTAATAAATGTATCTTCTATATCCCAACAGGGCGACTGGTGGTTGGCACGCAGCAAGAAGACGCGATCAGAGGGATATATACCGTCGAACTACGTCGCTAAACTGAAATCCATCGAAGCAGAACCGTAAGTATATTTATACACTGCCTGGACATGCGTTTAAGATATATACTAAACGCTTAGGAACTTATTATCATAGTACCCTTAAATATTAAAAAAATAACTAAATGTGATAAGTAGACTACGCGATTTTTACATTCGATTTCGACATGGTTCTACAAAGCCATGTAGAGTATACATATTTAAAAAAATCTATTGTATACTTTTGGGGTGAATTTAAAAACTATTTTTCTTTTTCTTATATATTTTTTTTACCAGGATCAAAACAAAAGATCAAACATTTAAATTGAATATATATTTTTTAAATCTTAATACTAATTCCGCCATTAAGAAATAACTTAAGAGTCTAGAAATAGCATTTTTGCATCCTTTTAAACTACTCATATCTATGTCTATGGGTTTGGTTATATGCGTCTGATAGGTGACACCTACCTACCTACCTACCTACTAGGTGTATTTTTGAGGTGACTCTTATCAGTCTTGTCACCACCCTGAATGGAATAAATAAAAACAACTAAACGACAGCAACAAAGAAAGATGTTTAGTTTTTAAAATTCATTAATGAAATACATTATTTACTATTCGGCATAATCCCTTTATACGATTGTTCATTTTTATACCCTTGCAGAGGGTATTATAATTTTGGTTAGAACTGTATAACGCAGTGAGGTGACATCTACGACCCTACATCCCGGGTCGATATATGTATGCATGTCCGTCTGTCTGTTTTAACGCGAAATGGTCTCTCATTTTTGAAGCTAATAACTTCAAACTTTACACACATCCTGCTTTCCTTTGTACGCAGTATTCAAGTGGGAACCCCCGGCATCGGTAGACTATATCATAACTGCTATAACTTTGGTATTCTTTAAGCTAGAAACTTATCCGATTTACTAATTTACAGATACAGATTTAATTTTGAGGAAACTAATCCGAGTATAAGGATGGGTTTATTCAAAGTTTGTCAATTTTTTAAAATAAAACTAATCTGATCATGACTCAGAGACATACCCCTATATCCTTATATATATACATACATATATGCATTATACATTATATTATATTATATTTATGGAGATATGCGGTACAGGCTTGTGCAGGATCTATAATATTTTATTGGAATATGTATTTATTTCAATTATTTTATTAACCCAAATAATTAGCCTCCCGAGTTCGTATTTAATTTCGCAGAATAACTAAAGCAGTTGAACGACTGATCAAAAAAAAAGAAACTGACTTTGACATCACAGCTTAGCATTTCTGATAGCCCATAGTTGTGTATTTCAGTGGCAGGCAAGCGTTTTAATGTAACGTGAGCCCTTGTCGAACCAATTAAAGTTTTAACGATTTTTTACCTCGCACATATTATACTATAAGTGCTCACAAGGAGCCGCAGTCTCGAGTTCGATTGGAGCCAGCTTCGATTTCATTACAATTGGGCTCAAACGAAGTGAGCTTCGTTGTGGAGTATTTATTTATTGGCTAGATTATTATTTGCTGTTTGGACAAATGTTCTGGTTATGTTTCGTGTTTAATGTGTTTGACAATTAAGCTCCGGCTTTGAGACGTGCGCCGCGAGTGGCTGGGCTGAGCCTCTGAGTTCGAGTAATTGAAGTGGCCGTCCGGGCGGTGTCAGTGTCAAGTGCCCTAAACTTGACCCAATTCCGAGACAAGACTCTTAATTGCCTAGGAAGCTTCTTTGGGCCGAGATTCCGCTGGCACACACA
Source organism: Drosophila ananassae (assembly GCF_017639315.1). Classification (NCBI taxonomy): domain Eukaryota; kingdom Metazoa; phylum Arthropoda; class Insecta; order Diptera; family Drosophilidae; genus Drosophila; species Drosophila ananassae. Next base: position 19,102,285 of record NC_057929.1, on the reverse strand, counting down.
CATTCCGGCCGAGGCGATCATTGCATGTACCCAAATCGGGCAAACGCATTTCACATACTTGGAATGAAACCTTATCGAAATATTTGAAAGAGAAAAGAAACAGCTGCAGCTCGTCCGGTGGTGCGGTGAAGCTGGGCCTGGGCGTAGGGAAAGGTTCAAAAACCGGTAAATCGGTCGGTCGCCACAAAAAATAAATATCATTGGAGCCATTAATTACATTTATCTTGCCCTGGTCGCGTTCAACTGCAGTCGGGCAGTAGGCTACTTCGCGCTGGGTGAGAGCGGAGGGCATAAACATGCACTTCATGTAGCCTACGACGTTTCCTAACGTCTGCACTCTCACCTGGCATCTGGTCCACTGGTTTCAAGGCCATCCCAACCAATGTTACGCCCGAAAACCCCACCCGCGAACGCTGGTATTATTTTAACCTGATTGGGGGCAATTGTTATCCGCTTGCCTTGGTCTCTTACCCATATGCATAAATCAGCATTAACTGGCGACCGGTAAGTAGCAGGCTGTAGCCACAGATCCGCCGGGCCAGCTACAATCAGCCCTCGTTCAATTCATTTTATTTAAGAGTATTTGCTGTGCAGTAAATACTACTGTCATTCATTTAACTGTGCTTTCTTCTTTCTCCGCCTTAAGGACCGCCACTTCAACAGTTTTATTTTTCCGAGAAGTCTTATTGTCGCGCTCCCCGATATGGGGTTTTCGATTTCTGTTGGTCATGCAAGATGCCCCTTGGAGGCAGCGCGTATTACAGATTGTTTATATGTACTCTTGCATATGCAAATAAGTACCTTTCAAATAAGATACTGTCCCGATATAAGCTGTTCCTTCTAATTGTAGGAGTTCGGCTGCCTACTGGCGGATAAGTGTGTGACTTTTGTACATCGTAAGCCCTACTATAGCTTGGCAAGCGCAGTCGGCTATAATGCAGTGACGTCAACGCCCGGCGAGGTTCGATGTTTTCCCAGAAATCGCCAGAGCCGAGGCTGAATCTCGACTTCGATTCAGGTGAAATTTTTTTGGGAAATACACGGGCTGATGTGTTTGTCTTGTTTAACTCGGTTTGCTTCCGTTGATCAAAAATATGCTAGTAAGGCGAACCGATTGCAATGTGTGGAACGTTTTGGCAGTAAATTGCCAAGTGGTCATAAATAGCTAATAATATGCTTTGATGTCACACTGCCCCCCGGACTGCCAATGAGCGATCGGGCCGGACATCGCATCAAGATGTTGTGCGGGGCTCCAGTGTCCGATAGGAAGTTCTCTCTAGTTCGTTAACCCAAAACGTGGCCCAAAGAAAATACGTAGCAAACCACCCACAAACCTAAAGTTCCATTAAACCCATTTTTATTCGGATCCAGTTCCTCTCATAAATCACCAGCGAAAAACACTAATTCGCAAATCAGCTCATTCGCCAAATCCGAATTGTTGTACACGGTACTCGTGGAGTATAATAGGCCGTCTTCTGTGCAAACATTCTGAGAGTCTAAAAGAGCAATTATATTTTAAATAGCCCTAAATTTTGACTGGTGATTTATTTTGAGACCATTGTGCCCTAAATCGATGCCTAAAAGACATTTGTCCGACGGACTACACTTGTTTTAAGTATTACTGGGTATCATCTGGGTCGGTACAGAACTTTTTGCTTCTGCCCAAGCACTTAAAATCCAAGCAGCGTAAAGCCACTGCAGGCTTAAATCGAATTTTAGATTTATATTTGAGCAATTGTACTTTCTGAACAGTCACTCTCCATCAGTGTGATAGTGGGCTGTGATGTACGTACCCCGTATGTACATTTATCGATTTGTTTGTTTTCGTTTCCCTCGATTGTTTATATTGGATAATCCTCCATCTTCCGACACGGAAGACGACACCTGACGCAACGCTCAATTAAGATCCGCCGGCCCGCCCCTCCTAGAGTGCTGTTGTCGCCGCATGAGCTTTGTTCCGATTTGTGCGATTTTTGCTTTTGGCAGATTTCAATGTCAGTGGCACTAATTCATTGTATGCATATTGATTTGCCGCGTCTGATTATTAAAATGTATCGAAAAGCGATCAGATATTTGGCTGCTGATACCCATTTATGAATAATTGAGAAACGGTCGAGCCAGCGCTTTGGGCAGCAGTGTAAGCCAACCTATTGGTGGTGAAAACTTAATCGTAGAGTACTACGATTGGCTTTGTACATTGACCATGTCATAAGAGAGTGTCGTTGAACTCCGCGAGGATGCGCCAATTGGCTCACTTGGCCGGCCCGGCCGAGCTCTTTACAAATCCCTGCATGCATGGAGACCCGATTTAATTCATCGCTTTTTTTTTGAATCGTGTGACGTGCATGAAACAAAATTCGATGGAGTGGCATATTAAACAATGCTCAATAGAAGGCAGTTGTTCAAATAATGATAAACAAAGAGTGGGAGAGAAAGCCGCTGAAAATAATACACTCGTTCGGCAGGGATACCACGATTCTGGCCAAGATATACATTACGGGTTTTCCGGATCCGAGTTCTCAAAACTGGAGTACCTGCTGAAAGGGAAGGGTAGCTGGTGGCAACCAGCTGGTGAAGTCACGGGCAAGGTTCGATCGGAAGGTCAAACTGAATGATGTGACTAGCCAGTTCGATTGGCTTATTCGGTAGCTGGGGAAAAACACTGTGGCGGGCAACTAGCTGAGAATATGCTGATTAGACCTGCATTTTCAATTCCCGAAATTGTACAGGAAGCAAAATACGACCGTTAGCCGGACATTAGCTTGGAAGTAGTTGCTCAACTGGCTCCCGTTTGGATGTGGTAGAGTGAAGGATAAATCGGAATCTAGTAGGCGTCCGTTAGTGATACTTGTTAAGGAGTTTGAATCTCCCTTACTGTTGACTCCTATTTTTGGTACAGTATTTGATGGATTAGATAGCTTGGGCCTATTTCCAAACTCGTTAAACCCCGCAATTAAGAAGCTTTTGCCTCAGCCTTCTATAAATAGTACTCGCATAATAAGTTTCTACTTAAAAAAATATTTTTGAAATGTATAAGTTATGTCCCTGTTACCTGTTTGCTTACTAATTTTTGTTATTTCGTTTACTTTCAGGTAAGTCTACCCATTCAAATATATCTTTTATTCTGGAAGACACTTTAATGGAGTGTTAAATCTGTCGAGGTAATCTGTGGTGTCCGAGTACACTAGTAACAGTGACACACTCTTCCTTACTCTACTCCCACTTAGTTTAATAGTCACCTATTAATAATTACTTGGGGGATCTGCTCCTGTGCCTCTTCAGGCATCGGAAAACCATACGTATTCCACACGAATCCAGACTACAAAGCACATTTGCTTCCGATCGCTTAGCATTCCTTATCAATGACGGGTTCAATAGCGTTCACAACACCACACACCACACACTACATACTACATACTGCTTACGCAGCAGACACACCACAGCGCAGCAGTGGCATTTCGATTCACATAATTTGACTTCCAGAAACGCTACGTCGCCGCGTTATTTTTGATTTGTAAACAAATTTATACAACCTGACATTTTGTCAGTAAGCGCTCCAGCAGCGGGCTAATTATTTTCAACTCGCTTGATCTTTGCAATCAACGCACTTGTGACTAATTGCAGTCCCGTAATTGCTAAACGGTGCGCCGGAATCATTCATCTCGAAGCGATGCGATCTAAGAGCGCGAAAGCTGCGGCCGAGCGCCGAAGAGCGCGATCACCTGTTGGACTTCTTGGCCAGGTTATAAGAGAACGGCGGCCGCCAGATCGGGAGAGCAATGGCGAGAGCCGAGTGGAGCGGCTCACCTACACCGCGGCAGCAAACTTGGCTCAAATTGCTTTTGTATGGCTGGCTGGCTGACTGGCTGGCAAGCGGCTTAAACCTTTCTATAAAAATTTCATGAACGTATCAGTTGTCTGCGGAACGGTGCTCAAAACGGACGTGTTAAAGACAAGGAACATCGGTGCTACTCGGTGCGGTTTCTTTCGCGCCGACGCTATTGGATTCGATTCCGCTCGATCCGATCCGATTCGGAAATCAGTCAAGTACAAGTACATAGGAAACCCCAAATTGAATCAATCGCCTTAATCGCCTGCCGCGCGTCGCGTCGGGTTTCCTTGTTCGCGATCCACTTACGCCAAGCGCTGCCAAAAACTGGTTGCACGTCAACAACGCCTATACGACGAGGGAGCATTTGTGTTAGTGGCATACTTCTAACGGCCGCCAGTGTTGCCTTTGTTCGGCGGGCACTGGGCTCCCCAAGAAGAGCTCCGCAGCTCCATAGGTGCACTGCAATATGGAGCAGTAGTGCTCCACTGCGACAGAGAAGGTACGCTCGAGGTCCGAGGTCGGAGATCCGAAAGAGACGGAACCTGCCTGGGGAGCGGGCGCAGAACTTTCTATTTTCTTTACTGTTTCGCCGTGCTTCGCTGGTTATGCGACTACATTTTCTTTGACCTGGCCCGGGGTGGGCTGGCCAGCACGCCTAGCTGGTTGGAGCCAGATCGGAGTCGCCCCCGCCATCGAGTTATGCAACGCTTTCAAAAGTCGTCCTCAGGTTTGCGGGCACTATCGGTCGGTATGTGCTAAAATGCACAACTTCTCCGCCATATGAATGAATTTTGTGTGAATGTGGGTACGAAAGGGTAGCGCACATGGCTTGTTCGTTTTCGTACTTCCAATTTTGAACAGAGTACACGACTGCAGTTGGATACCTTGCTTTTTTCTAGCCACAATTCCAGCCGCAGAAACCATATCTATTTGCACTTACGTGACTTGAACAAACTGCACTATTCCGCGCATATTCTTCAAGCACCAGCTTATGCTTAAACTGGGGTTTATCTTCAGCGCAACTTGGAGCTCCACCTAGCAATTGGCTCGCCATTCCCCATTCCCCATTCGCCACTCGCTCGCCTTTATATTTCACGTTTTTCTTTTCGCATCAGGCTACCCCGGAGCACTACATTTCCTGTACAGTGACTCATGCCAGTCAGTCAGAGTCAGTCAACAGAGGCAGAAACGATAAAAACACAGATACAAAACACTCAGTTGAAAACACAACAAAATCGCTTTCAAGAAGGGTGTATGAGTGGCAGCGCCAGAAGAGCCACAGAACCGAACAACCGAAGATAGGCAGACAAAGCTAATTGTTTGGGGTCTTCGTCGTTCGTGGTGCTTTTTTGAATCCGAGTTGCAGCCTTTGCCACCAAAGTTTGTCGTTTTCGCACTCTTTGGAATTCGTTTGGCTACTTCTGGCTTGGAATATATTTGAATGTATTACAATTGAACCAAATTCGATTAAAAAGGACATCTTCATAAACAGACATACCTACATACATATATCTAGAAAATATTATTAAAATCCCTCTGCCGACATTAATAACACATAGGTATCTAATTTCCTCATTGTTTTCCCAAGTTCCATTTGTAGCTTAAATAAATATTTGAACTAGGGTGTTTTCTATCAACGATTGAATCGGGAGTTCCGGAAAAAGCTTCGCGCTGGATTAGCGTTTAATAGGCCGAGTGATGGCTGCCACTAATTTTAATCAGTGGTCTTGTTTCCATTGTGTAATGACCCAAATTGGGGCACAAAATCAAAAGCCAACGATTTTTAGTCGCCGATTCGGTTTATTTTGTATTTTGCTAGTGGCTGGCGGTCTGTCGTTCGCTGGCCGTCTTTTTTTGGTGGCCAAAAAGCTTACCAGTCATTTGCACATAAATAGGCGGCAGCAGCTCGCGGGCCATCAGAGTCTCAGCCGCGGAGTGGCCGTCTGTTGCCGCTGGTGCGGTGGTTGGGCTTGGACTTGGACTTGCGTTTGTTTTGGGAATAAAGTTAGTTTTCTTTTTGTCTCTGCGGAGAAAGTACCGGACCGAAACTTGAATTTAGTAGGCATCGATCTTCCCAGACTTCAAATACCTCCTCTCGCACTAATTAGTGGCGTATTATGTGGGGCGTCTTTAGCGTTTCAAAGCCGGGGGGCTGCAGGCGATGCCTTCGGTTTCATAATTCTGGATGATGGATATGCGGACGACGGCCCGCCGTGCCACAGTAGCACCAGCGGCATCTGGAGTGGCGTGTGCGACATGTTGCGGCAACAAATGTTGCAGGATGCTATTAAACATTCCATGGCAACAGCCAAGAGAGTTCGCTTTTGATTGTGTGGTCTGCACAAAAGCAAACAAACGGCTATGAGAAACCACAAAACCGGTTCGAATTGGGTCGTAGCACTTTTGAGTGCAATTGTTACCTTTTAAACCACAGCCACGGCGCAGCCATCGCACTCGACTTCACTACGCTCGCTTTGCAGCTCATTATGCTCGTTATTATGATGGTCTTGTTCGGTTTTCTTGGCACGCGCTACCATAAAAACCCAGCCAGCCCCACCACCTCCCACACAAGCAAACAAAAACAAAGCGAGCGATATTTTGTAATGACCATGTTTCGACTCTGTTAGCATAGGTCAGTCAGATGGTTGCGGTAAGGTTTGGGGGTCCGCTTCTGTTCGGCGGACCCTGCGCGGCCTTACCAGTGTAACCTCGCCGGTCCTAATGCCATCGGGCGCTGCTCAAGCTGTATGGGGCAGCGCCACAGTTTACACAACTCCAGGGTGGAATACATAAACAAACACGAACTAGTGGTTCTCGGCCACTGGTTGGCGAAAAGAGCACCTCTAGACAAAACACTCGACTGCGAGCAGAGCCAGAGCGCTTTCAATCTCCTTTCGAGAATCCGACATCGAGACGAGTTCAACAGGTTTTGTGGTCCGGCGCTGTTATTATGATTATTGTTGGCGTTAATCAGCGGAACAGCTGTTTCACTTCAATAATACTTAAATTTTGTTGATATTTAGCTCATACCCTATCGAAAGGGAAAGTTTGCAGCGTTTCGGATTCGATCAGTTAACCATATAGGGTTTCCCCCAAAAAGTGTAAGGCCCGGAGCTTTAAGAACCCAGTCTTGTTTACAAGATTGCTGCCAAACAGTATTACAATATAGAGATTTTCGAAATTGTGTAGAGATTTCATTTGTGGGTAAAATATGGAACAAGTATTCCCGGAACAGAGCATCCAAATGGGGGACTTACCTTGGAGCTCTATGCTGTGAGTCAGCCCCCCAAAGATGTGAGTTAAATACCCGATATTGGGAAGTCTCAGCGAAAAAATAACCGAAGATGGTGAAGAAACAGTTACGCCTTGATGCAGTCCATGATTTTTGAGTTTTGTTTTGCTGGTTTCTGTTTTCTGTTGACATTGACATTTGCTGATGCTGACAGAGTTTCATGACGTTGTTCGACGGCAGCGCAATCCGCCCGCATTCTTCGAAGTGGCCAGCTCATGGGCTTGGGCAATCCATTTGGCTGGGCCTGGTCTGGGTCTGGGTCTGGGTCTGCAGGCGTTCTCCTGTTGGTTTTCTCTGCTTCCTCGGCCGTCCTGTCTCAAGTACCCCTTTGTCGGCTCTTCAGCGAGCTACGAACTGCTACCTTGTGCGAATCGCAGATCGTATCTCCCTCGATCTCGATTGTTTTGGCCCCATGAGCAGATCAATGCCCAGCTGAAAGCCACCAGCGAACAAGGAACCTTCAACTTCACCGCTCGGCCAGTTTCTAAAAGCTCATCTTTTTTGGTCCGATCTCTGATCTGCTGCCTCGTTCGTGGGGGTCTGGGGTCATTGAGCAAGCCGCCGCGTGACATAATTGCTGCCAATCAATTCAGCCTCATACTACAACCCACAATAAATTAGCAACCAAATTTTCCATCGTCCGTTACGTATTCTGTGTGCATGAATCAGATGGCGTCCAAAAACATGTTTGTTATGACTATGGCATCTGGCATCTGGAATCTGGCAGGTAGCACTTGGCAGTTGGCAGTTAGCAGTTAGCAGGTGGCACTTGCCTATCAATTGATATTTCGGTGTCCAGTTATTTCTCTTCGGCAGAACGAAAATAGCCCCGTTTGTCGTCTTCGCCTAGACGGTATCTCGTACACGCATCACGTCCACTTCTCCCGCAGTTACGAGTAGTTGGTGATGCGTTCCGTCACATGCCATTCTCGTAAAGCATTCCTAACTCTACACACGCCAGCAAACGGTCTTCAAAACAATTCAAGGCTACGGTGGACACCTTTGTTTACTCTTTCTTTGACCACGATGATATAGAGCTTTATCTCCGAATTGGCGAAAAACTCAGACCTTAGTCTGGTGCCCACATCGTCCCCAGCGAAGTGAACGAAACAGTAAAGAAAACAGCCAGTTGGGACCGTCCCGAATCGGGTTCTCCGAGGCTCTCAGCTTTCTCAGCTAAATAGTTTTCTTTCTCCGAACAGCCGCTAGCCCAGCCACCGAAGCGATCCATCATGACAGCCATGCCCGTCGTGTGGTGCACCGACCCCAACTCGGTGAACAACAAGCCCACAGCCTTCGCCCTTCACGGCATCCAGTTGCAGGGCAATGTCACGGAGAAGCAGGTACACGCCCTCCGGGACTTGGTCAACGCCGCCGCCGAGGGCCGGCTCATCCTGCCCTCGGACGGCACCTTCACGCTGCTGGACAGCGGTCTGAGCATCGAGAGCTCCATCGTGCAGGGGCAGGATTCGCGGAGAAGCAGTCCTGTCGAGGCAGTCCAAGCGAAGAGTGCCAAGAATACCTACATTCTGATGCCGGTGAGCAAGGCGGAAGGCTCTTCCGGCTATAGGCAAGAAGATGGAGCCACGGGAGGAGCAGGGACGTCGTCCATTGCGGCCGCTGCCGCCCAGCTGGAGTTCCTATTGGAGTCGAAGTCTGAAGCGGACACGGATGCGGAAACGGAAGTCGGTACAGCCGGCTCTGGCGGGGAGATTCTGTACGAGCTCCTGTGCTGCGCCAAGTGCATGAATGAGCAGCGCACCGGACACATTGGATCGTGTTCTGGCCGGCGCCAGCAGCGCTGCTTGAGGGGTGTCGCCGGGAGAAGCAGCGAGTATGAGACGGTCAACGACTCGGCTACGTGGCAGCTTCAGCTGGATCCTGTGAGCATTGCCAGCAAGTACGCCCGCCGGCAGCAGCGCCACAAGCTGCATGGCACCGTCTCCATGGGCATCGCACGTAATCGGACCCATCGCCATCACAAATTACCCATGCACAGTGTTAAAATCTTTCATAATCGCAGCAGTTACACGCCACCAACCACTACAGCCCCAGCCACCACATTAGCAACAGCAGCATGCAATGTGGGCGGAGGCCGAGAGGTGTCGACAGTTCCGATGGCGATGGCGATTCCGAGTCCGAATCCGAATCCGAGTACGAGTGCGAATCCCCATTCCACACCCAGCCCAGCCACTAGAGCGCGCTGCGGCAGTGAAGCGTTTAGTTTGTTATTGACAGCGGCGCGATCTACATCGCTGGCAGCAACGGGAACGGGAACAGCAACAGCAACTGCATCGCCAGCACCAGCGCAGCCCCTATACGCAGTGGTTAACAAAACGCGCGACTCGACGGGAAGCGCCCAGGGCGAAGCCCACACCGAGGAAGTGCCCGCGACCGCCATGCTGGCCGTGGTGCCCGAGGAGCCGCCGCTGCCAGTAGTGGAAGGGCGTGACTTGATTAGCTTCGACGACGATCAGGTGCAGACTGACGGTACACTGGTGGGGGCTCTGAAGACGTCGCTCTCCGTGGACCTTTGCGCCCCCAACGAGGCGGACGCCTTGCTTGCCCTGCTGGACACCCCACCGCCCACGCCACCAAAGCCCTGCCCGGCCGGCAGCAACAGCTCGAGCCGTAAGACCAGCTTCGACTCCACCAGCACCCACAGCTCCATGGACTCGGGCTTCATGGAGATGCAGAACAAACTGGATGCCCTGGCTGCAGCTGCGGCGGCCGCGTCAGCGCCTACAGCAACAGCTTCGGCAACATGTTCGCAGGTTGAGGAAAAAATCACGCAACGCAACTACAAGGAATGCCTGACGCAGTCACGGAACCGGCGCAAATCCTACGAGGAGTTCAAAGCCATGTTCGCTGAACTCACCGCCGCGGAAGCTACCCATTCAGAGTGTTTGCCACCGGCGGTGGCAGCGGATGACGCAACAGCGGCGGGCAGCAGCTCTTCGGCACCACCAGCTGGCCAACCACTTCCACTTGCTTCCATTTCAGAACAAGAAACCAAGTCCAAAGGCACCCAGGTTGAGAGAGGCAAACCGGATTGCGCAAACGAGTTTGCCGCCAGCGCCGATGAAATGGATACCGGCGACGTTGACAGCGATGGCGATGGTGCCAAAGGGGATCTAACAGCAGAAGCAACCGCAACATCAACATCAACAGCAGAAGCAACAACAACAGGAACAGCAGCAGCAGCAGCAGCAACAAAAACAACAATGTCTTCTGTGTGTAGTACCACCACAGAGGCAATGCGAAAGAATTCCGATTTTCTATCGCAGATTCTTGATCACCAGTTTGCGGCCAAGGAGCGAGCCAAGGCGCACAAGCGTCGCACCTCGTACGAGGAATTCAAGCGTCTGGTTAGCGAAATCGAGCCCTCGGAATGTCAGGAGCCCCTGGCAGCGCCCCCCTGCCACAACGCCCAGACCGCCGCTGCGATCGCTCTGGCGGTCGCACCCACGACCACAGCGGCAGCAGCCTCGCCTCTGAAGCGACAGAACTCCCGGCAGCGCAAGAGCTTCGCCAGTTACTTTCTGCCCCGCCGGCACTCGACCAAAGAGCCAAAGACTGACAAGGAGAACATACCGCTGCACCAGCCGCGCGAGAAGGAGCTCCAGCAGCTGGCGGCCTACATGAAGATGCCGGCCCACAGGGGCAGCAGCTCCAGCGAGAGTTCTCAGTACCGGCGCAACTTCAAGATCTACGACAAGCTGGTGTACGGCACCATATACGACATAATCCAGCGCAAGAACGACATATACCAGAAGTACGATAAGTACATGACCTACGGAACCATCTACGAGATCCTGCACCGCAAGTCCTCGGCGTGCGGCGAGAGGTGGCAGCGCAAGAGCCTCAGCTCGATCCTGGAGGGCGGCAGGCCCTCGGGCGATGTCATATACGACATCGTCCAGAAGCGGGAGCGCGAGAAGCAGCTCCAGCAGCGAGCCATAGACTTCGTGGCCCAGCCGCCCACCAACGAACTGGCTATCAGTCCAAGCCACAGGTACGGAACGCTGTACGACATTCTGCAGGGCGAGAAGTTGGACGCCCCGGTAGCGGCAACCAGCCCATCAATACCAGCTGTGAAAGCAACCCGCTTCGTGGTCAGCCAGGTGGCAGAGTACAACGTACTCACATCGCCTGCGGAGCAGAGCGCGGCGACAGACACGAGCGTGGTGTCCGGCAAAACCAGCAAGCCCACGAAGATGCGCCGTCTGTCCCACATCCTCAGCTACTCCAGGGCCGCCAGCGAGTTGCCAGAGTCCCAGGAGAGCCCTGCACAAGAGGGTGCCAAGCAGAAGCCGAAGCGCAGCCAGGCCAAGCGTCGCATCGGCGTGACGAACCTGCTTCTGCCGCTGGACTCGGAGGAGCTCTACACCCGCATCATTGCCCAACAAAAAAGTGGCTACAAGTCGGAAAAGGAGGGCTGTGTGGATCCGGATGCAGGCGCAGAAGTGTGCGGGGCAGGGGGCAGCGACATTGAGGCGGAGCCGTTCTCTCGAAGTGCTCTGACCAAGTCCAGCTCCCTGGACGCCATCTCTCTGTCGGCTGCCACATCGCCGGCCGCCTCGCCCTCACCTCCGCGCATCCGCCGCAGCCTCAAGCAGCACCGGTGCCTGCATCTCCGCCAGCAGCCACCACTGACCAAAAAGCACTCCTTGGACAACTGCCTTCAGTCGGGGGCAGTAGCTGCGCGACCGGTGCAGCCGCTGCGGCGCTGGTCGAACCAGGCACCGCTCAAGTGCCACTGCCAGGACTCCATTGCCAAGGAGGCCGCAGCTCCTCCTGCCCCTGGGTCCGTCGCCGACCGCCTGCATGCGTGTCCCAACTGGAGCGCCGCGGGCAGCCAGAGCCCAGCTATCACAAAGTCCAACGGCCAACCCGCCGCTGCGATAGCGACGGCGACCAAGAAAGGCAAATCGCGCCGACTTTCGGAATTTACGCGCGGTGAATTTTTAAATGAAAAATCGTAAGTTTAGCCTCCTAAGGCCCCTCCCGCTCCCCACGCCTCCCCTTCTTCTTGCTAGCTCCACCCCGTCGAATGCAATCTGCGTATTGTCTATTAATTTATTTATGATTAGAGCATCGCCGCGAATCGGACTGTCTGTACACTTTGTCATGTCGTTTTCATCGAATCGGAAATTTCATTAACAAATGCCCGCATCAGGGGTTGTCACAAGTACATAGCTTCTAGGCCCAAAAGTCTCCGGTTATGGGGATAACCCGGCAATGCCCACTTCCAGGGACAACCGACGGCTACCTCGCCCAGATGGTGAATGCCAAAACTCTGCTCTGCAACCGAAATCCGTAACACATGCAGACAACTTCAAGGCCAAAGCGATTCAAATTGGTTCAGCGTGTGGAATTTGCATATTAATGCCGACACCGACAAATATTCGCACCAGTGTACCAATGTCCAAACACTCATTCGAGTCAGCTCGAACCAAACTATCCGCCAGCCAGTTCGCCTGCCGCCCACCTGTGTGCGGGCACTGTGTGCTGGTTTGGAAAAAAACCAAAATTGTCGCGGTGGTGGCCGCCCCATGAACTCTTTCCCCTTTGGCTCTCAGCTGTGGGGCGCAGAATACTTTTCTTGCTGGCACCCACCTCTGAGTGTCTATTCCATTCCTGGGTTCTATCGGCGATTCACTCAGTGGGAAATATTTCGCATCGAATCTTGAGTCAGACTTCAGCCCACAACTGGTGCTTGCTCCTATAGACCGGCAGCTTGCTATCGTTAATAGCTTCGGCATTACTCAGCGCTGCTTCTAATTGATTTTTCCCAACCAGACCAGATTCCGGCCTGCGGATTGCGATTAACGCTTCAACGTAACTGCAACACATGTGTGGCGCATTCCAGTGACTAGTTCCCAGTACATTGGAGAGTTCATGTACGCAAATAGTACACAGTTCTCAGGACTGGACTAACTTCTTAAAAAGAAGAGTGTGCAGATTCTTGCCTTTGAAGGAGCTAACAAAAATGAATTTTACCCGAAGCGAAGTCCCCATTAGTCGCTATCGCTCGCCATGTCAACGGCTGAAAATGGCAGTCAGTGAGAGGCATTGCTTTCCATTTGATTATGCACCTTGGGGGGCGCAGCTGGACTCCGCCAGCCCCCAAATTAAATAACCATTAGAAGTGCGCCAGAACCCGGCATTAGTTGCGCTGCAAAAGTTGTCGAAAAGCGCCATCGACAATGGGAAGAGCCTTATGTAAACGTGGCTATTAAACCCGCAGATACTGAGCTACAAAGCGGACTGGGCGCGGCCAGTGTCATCCAAGCGGCCACCCGTCTCCCTGTCCGTAGTGGGGCTTGCCTCTCCAGGGCTCGTTGTATAAACACGGGTTTCGAATGACATGCGTCGGGGCAGAAGTTTTCTCTAATGATGTATTTCAGGTATGGACATTAAGTATTCGCAAGGCAAGCCCACGCCAGCACTCTATTCTCGGGGCCCTGAAGCGGAACGCAGCTTCGGACTCGGACCTGCCCAAAAGATGAACAGACCGATGTTTATTTCGCTTCGTTGTTTGTGCCGTTGACACGATACGGTATACGTGTATTCGAATCGACTCTGAATCATGGCTTGTTGGCTGGCTCGTCGCTGATTTCAATCAATGGCCGGCCACAACAATTTCGCGAGCATTTGCGCAGAGTCGCGTGATGGGACATGGGATATGGGACTAGCGTTTAGAGAAGAACAAAGTTGCAAGCCATACCCGCCGGGAAAGCAAATTCCGCTGAAAAGGCAGCCGGAACTCGGTAATTTCTCAGCCACCCATTTTCTATTTGTGCGCGTGTTCGATGGCTATCTTCCTCCGGTCGGTGCCAGGGTGCATCGTTAACAGCAGCGCCACAAGACGGCGGTCGACGCTCTGAACGATTCTGGCCAAGCAGCCTCTTCCACGGAAGAGGAGCACGCCACAGCACCACCACCAGCATAACCTAGCATTAACAAATTATTTCTCCATGAAACCAAATCTATTGCCCCGGACTCGACCAAACCAAACCATTCCTAGCCGGTCTGGCTCTGGCCTGGCCATATTTATTTTTAGATGCACCGAACTGGTTACGTCCCAGCTGCTCACCGTCCGTCCGTCAGTCCGTCGGTCCGTCACGATGTCTGCATTGATTTGGTGTTTGTTTCGCACGAAGTAGGCAGCAAGTGCTGCGAATCGTTTGCAGTTTGCTCCATCTTGGGCATCCTGTCCAGCCCGCAGTCTGGCTCAATTAAATGTATCCCTGCCCGGCAGTCGGAGCCCGCCTTTCGTATCATTGTTGCCATGTAGCATGTTGCCATGTTGCCAGGTTGCCAGGTTGCCATGTTGCGAACCAACTAGAAAAACTGCATTTGAGCAGGCACATTGTTATTATTCCATCTACATCCATCCGTCTATGCGCCGCAGCGTGTGTTTACTGGCCCCGCACTCTGGAAATTCGTTGCTATCGGCGCCATCCAGCAATTATGCTTGCCTCCAATCGGTTAGACTTGCAGCGGCCAGGCTTTGCTGGTCTGCTTTTAAAAATAGACGCACTCGGGCCAGTTGTGGTCCACAACTGTCAATTGTCGAATACCTCGCTCCGAGCTATGCACCAGTAGCTGGATGTCGGAAGCGAATGAAAGCAATAGATAGTTGGAACTTGGTCCTATTTCAGTCAAAAGACATCAACGAAAGTTCCTCCACGGTCCATAAATCTATGGATTATTTCTATGAGATCTAAAATTCCCTCATTAATATTAATGGAAATTTACAGATTTCCTATTTCCTAGAAATATTGGACATCTTTAATACTAATAACTAATAATAACAACTAATAATAACAATTATTTATTGGAGTTTCCGCGTTATATCGGCAAAAAAATTGTTACTTTGAATATCGATTCGGTTATGAATGGCAGTGGCTATTGCCTTAAATCTCTCTCTACCAAGATTATAACTACCTTAGCCGATAAAAAGTGGTTGTTTATTTAAACAGTTTACCATTTCTTTGACACAAATAGATTTTTGAATGGTTACGCGGTCGCCAACTGATTTACGAGAGAAGCTCGTGAATGTTCATCAAAAAGCAAGGGAAAAACTTACTTTATAGAAGTATTCAAGTAGCTCAAGAAGCACTAGAGAAAGGCTATGGAGCTAGTGGGTGCAGACGACCAAACTATAAAAGTATGTGCGCCCAGCACAGAAGCTGCAAGGGTCGGGAAAGCCCCCATTGCCGAAATGGAAATTATACAAATCAGAGCTCTACAAACAGTGGCCCACCCCGCTGGCGTTGGCCCCCCAATTAGCCGTTTCTGCGTTATGCATCGACTGCGCGACGGTTGCTCAGGTGCTTCTAATTAAGTATGGAAAATAAATGTGTATGGTATGCGGCGGATGTTGGGGCTCTGCGGCCACCGGCCAATTATGGAGAAAGTGACAGTGCAACTGCCAGACTGCAGGCCGGTAACCAGATCCATTTTCTGTTGCTTGACCAACAAATTGTGCGGAAGGGGAACTCTTGGTATGCGAAGCAAAAATTCAAATTAGCTTCAAAGCTCAGCTATTCTCTTAACTTGTATCCAATTAGCATACGCCAGAGGGGCTGGTCTCTAAGGATGCATCCAGATGGGCTGGACTCTAGGCCGCCACTTAAGGGCCATCAGGCCGCGACCCAAACCGATGCACTTCATCTTGACCTACTCCATTAAATTGGCAAAGACAAGCCGGGAGTAGGAGCACAGAGCCCCCGACAAATTGGCAGCGCCAAAAGTGGCTGAACCGTTGCTCTAGCGAACGTTGCCAAAGATTTGCGGACTCCAGTCCAATTCTGGGCAACTGAATGGCATATGTGAGGCAGAGACCGACGGACAGGCGCTGCAGAGCAGCAGACTCTCTGGGCCCGCTATCACATGTCACTCCAGTGGGCACGTTAAGTGGGCTGACTGAGTTCGGGGCCAGCAAATTGGGGGCTGGCACCATTCCCCCAACTGGGCCAGAAATGTGTGCGCCGCCAGGGTCCTCGGTGGCCCCCGAGCCAGACTGGCACATGCCCGATGGAATTGATTCGTCAATTAATCTAATTTTAACCCAAACGCGCATGTTCGCCCATGTTGGCTGGTTGCAATTAAGTTATCAGCCGCAACAAGCCAAACTCGTTGCTCCAAGATTAAACAAGCGCCTCGCCAACATCCATCCATTAGCGATGGCGGAGAAAAATCCCTGACACGCCCCGCGCGATGCAGCGGCTATTTTAAGCCAAAATCAAATTATATTGCGTTGCCTCGTTTAAAAATAGCGCCGTTTGCGCCGACCACGTCTATCTCTAAGGGGCTGCACATGCGCTTTGGACAGCCATGTTAGCCAATCGGGCTTTGGCCTGCTGCTGAAGCTGCCTAGTTTGGTCTGTTCGCCACCACTGGCATGTAGTGGGTCTGGCTAAAAATAAAGCCTCGTTCTAGGCCGAAAAATGAAAGACAAGCGACTGGCTCACACACAGCTTCACTGGAGATTAATTAAAGAATGTATTACTTTTAGCCCCAGTTCAGTTAAAGAATATTGTTTATTTCCTTTTATTAAACAGCTCCTGAGTCTGTGCCATCACTACTCAGTTTATATTAAACTCTATCTACTGATAGAAAATACTTCTACCAATTTTAACAAAAATGTAAGCTTTGTACCTCTAACTTTCACATTGTTGTGCTGATTTTAGAAGCTTTGTGCCAATATATGAAATATATATTCTTTGAGCACAAATGCAGTTCGGGTAGCATGTTTCTTTCTTCGTTTTCAGCCAGGCTGGAGGAGGTTCGGCAGATGGCCATTGCGATGAAATCGTGGTGCACATTTGAGTCATGCAGGCCCAAAAATGGTCGGAAGAGGCTACAAATGGTCGGAAGAATCTATGCATTTGCCAACTGACTTGAACACAGGCAAGCTATTGGGATCTATTGGGAGCACTGACTGGTGCTGCTCCGAGATGGTGCATCCAATGCATCTTCTGAGCGCATTGCAGTTTGGAGCTTGGGTAGCTTTTGTGAATCTTCCTCTGATTAGCTCGGCAATTACTCTTGGAAGTCTCTCATTCCGCTTACCAACATATACCCCCAATGGCCCCGAGTCAACGCAGCACACACATTTTCGCCGTGGACGGCAGACGCTGTAGATTCGGCCACGCTTTTGTCATCATCCGTTATCTGGTTTTCGTCACGATTTTGAAAATGTGAATTGGACTGTTATGTAAGAGAGCTGTCACACACACATTTTAATTCGCCGCCTCCTGCTGGCGCGGTTGCTCTTCAAAATGATAAAAGAAAAATAGATGAAGAGGCAGCCAGGCAGCGATCCCAGTTACTTTTTGTATTAAGGTCAATGTTAATGCTGTGACAAATGGGATCGAAATCGCTCAAATATTGCCAATTCATGCCAAGCGGGCGCTAGAAAGGTTAGGAAGATGAAGTTTGATCGCTTCTAGTGGATTTAAACCACCCGCTTTGCTTCCGATACTAGATTTTAAAAACTGACTAAATCGCCATTCCGAACACGCCTCCAAACGCATCACTTCCGAAATAAATCTCCCCAAGCGCAGTTATGGCTCTCAACAGTTAATTCCGATGGGAGTAGCCATTAAAGCGTGTGTACTACGTACAGGGGCAGGCCCAACCGGCTAATGACTAAACTATAACTGGGGGACTGAGCAAAAAGAACGTAGAACTCGACATTGACAGCACGTCCCAGATGATGCAGCTCCGCAGCGGCAGTCTGTGGGCCTCCCCCACATGTGCCTAAGTATCTGCTTCCCATGTGGAGAGTGAGAGTGAGTGGGAAGCGGAACAGTGTAACCTCGATAGATCGTTTTCCTTAATAAACTCGCCGATTTATGGTAGCCACTCGAACAGAACAGAACGGAACACTATCCATTTTGTGCCTTCGTCTACCTCACATTTTAAATGGTTTTCATCGTCTGTCGTACTAATAACTAGCTTTCGCCGTTTGTCGCTTTCATTGCAGCTGGTACTTCCGCAAAATAAAACGCATTGAGGCTGAGAAAAAACTTCTACTGCCAGAGAACGAGCACGGTGCATTTTTAATTCGTGATTCCGAGAGCCGCCACAACGACTATTCGCTATCAGGTGCGTGCCGTACAAGGCATTCAATTGCCCTGGCATTAACATTATTTCGTTATTATTTTATATTAATGTTTGAATGCCTTTGCAGTGCGGGATGGCGACACGGTTAAGCACTATCGCATCCGACAACTGGACGAGGGCGGCTTCTTCATTGCCAGACGCACGACGTTCAGGTAAGTGTGACATGACCCACCCTTTCACCCCAATGCCCTTTCTAACTATGTGTATTTCCCTCCAACACAGAACCCTGCAGGAACTGGTCGAACACTATTCCAAGGACTCCGATGGCCTGTGCGTCAACCTCTGCAAGCCCTGTGTCCAGGTAATGTTTCGGGAAAGTCTCCACGAAGTACTTAACATTTGCCTTGGTTTAATCGCGCATTTTGCCAACTGCATCCCCATGCCAACTGGGCGTGGGATGCCGACATTCGCATTTAACATCATTCCTCATTGCTGACTTTGAATGCCCAAATGTATATACTAAAGAGATTTTATATTTTCCTGTATTTCTCACATTTTTCTTTGGTCAACACGAAATTATGTTTGTGAAATGAAATCCTTACAAACTGAAAATCGCAAAATACTAACAAAACCAATAGACAAATTCTTTTTCGGGTGTCTTTGAGGTAGGACTACTATCTTAAAACATTATGATGTGCGTGTGTTTATTGCCCATTGACACAGCAGTTCCAACCTAGACTCCACTCTCTCACCGCCAACCAACACCTTCACGATTTAAATTATCCGATCATGTTTCATTAGCCTGTAACTGAGTGCAATGCCAAATCCCTTTCCATCCGTACAGGCATACAGTCAGCGTTCAAAGCTAAAGTTCAGTCGAGGCGATCCCTCGCTCGCTCCACCAGCCACTGAATTCGACCATGTCTCTGCGACCATGTCGTCGAGTAGCCCGGCAAACCAGCAAAGGGAAACAGACTAGTTGTACGTTGAGCGCTATGTAGCGGCTAATATTTTTTTGCACTCTGACTGTCTAGCTTTGAACCCAATATAAAATATTTACCATGTCACCTGTCAAGCATTCGAACAACTGTAAATAAGGCCTAAGTGTACGCTACAAACTCATTGCTCAATTGGCACGACCATTTCGTCAGCAGAGGCAGTCGAGCCTAGACGACATATTCGCACATTTTTAGGAGACAGTTACTAACTATCTTGCTATCACATCGCAGATCGAGAAACCCGTCACTGAGGGACTCTCGCACCGAACTCGCGATCAATGGGAGATCGACAGAACATCCCTCAAGTTCGTTCGCAAACTTGGCTCCGGACAGTTCGGCGACGTCTGGGAGGGACTGTGGAACAACACAACACCCGTGGCCATTAAGACTCTGAAATCGGGTAAGTGCGGGGAGTGCGATGCATCACACTCACTCATGTGGACTCATTGCGAATATGGACTCATTCCAGGCACCATGGATCCCAAGGACTTTTTAGCCGAAGCCCAGATCATGAAGAAACTGCGCCACACCAAGCTGATTCAGTTGTACGCGGTATGCACTGTGGAGGAGCCCATCTACATTATCACAGAGCTGATGAAGCACGGTTCACTGCTGGAGTATCTCCAAGGTATGCCGATCGGCTATGACCGACACATCACATCTCCTAAAATTTTCAGCTTGCATTACCGAAATGGATCCGATCATTTCGCGCACTCTTCTCCTGCTCCGCAAATCAGCCAACAACCACTCGCTTATCATGTCATGACAACTGAGCTTATTTTTGTTTTTAATATCTTTTAGCCATTGCAGGCAAGGGTCGCAGCCTCAAAATGCAAACTCTGATTGACATGGCGGCGCAAATAGCAGCCGGTATGGCCTATTTGGAGTCCCAGAATTACATCCACAGGGACTTGGCGGCGCGTAACGTGCTTGTTGGCGACGGCAACATTGTCAAGATAGCTGACTTCGGCTTGGCCAGGTAAGTTCAAAGAGAAGTATTGTATAGGATATTATAAATTTTTCGAAACTGGATAGCTTTCGCAGCTATCGGTATCCTTTATACATATGGAGTTTACTGTATATAGGATCAGAACTCTTATATATTTCTTTGTTCTCTATTTATTTTTGTATGACGTTAAAAGTTCTCCCAATTTTAAAGTCAATTTGTCATTTACCCACGCAGTTCAATTTTGTTTCAAAGATTTATACGACTTCATGGGCGTCAGTTCATGATAATGTTTAAAAGTTTCGATGCCAAACTACTCAAGCTATCTTGGGCGGAGCCGCAGCTGGCAGCTATTAGCTGTAGTTGGCAGATCCATATGATATTGGGTATAGTATTTCATTCATTGTCCCAAGATAAAGTCCATAGTAAGTTCCATCCTTCTAACTTTAAAAACTCCAAACTTTTGGCATTCCCGACCAATCAGTTATATAGCAGCTATAGGATAAAGTCGACTGATTCCGGCCGTGCCGACTTATATACTACGTGCAAGAAAAGAATGATGTGTGGAAAGTTTGAAGTCGATAGCTTTAAAACTGGCAGACTAGTTTACGTAAATACAAAGAGACAGAATGAAAATGCTCCATTATTAGCTGAACACCTTTATCTTAGATCCGCTCTATCAAGAAATTAAAACGTTTGGAATCCCTACATTTCAGACTTATTAAGGAGGACGAGTACGAGGCTCGAGTTGGTGCACGCTTCCCCATCAAATGGACCGCCCCCGAAGCGGCCAATTATAGCAAATTTTCTATAAAATCCGATGTGTGGAGCTTTGGCATTCTGCTCACTGAACTGGTCACCTACGGACGCATACCATATCCCGGTGAGTCAGATCTTCATTTCCGGTGCTCGAGCAGCCTAATCAATGTTCTTATCTTTATCAATGTTCGGCAGGCATGACCAACGCAGAAGTCCTCACGCAAGTGGAGCACGGCTATCGCATGCCGCAACCTCCCAACTGCGAACCACGCCTGTACGATATCATGATTGAGTGCTGGCACAAGGACCCGATGCGCAGACCCACGTTCGAGACGCTGCAGTGGAAGCTGGAAGACTTCTACACTTCCGATCAGAGCGACTACAAGGAAGCACAAGCCTACTGATAAATGCTTAACGGGAGCACGGGTGCCG
Source organism: Drosophila ananassae (assembly GCF_017639315.1). NCBI lineage: Eukaryota > Metazoa > Arthropoda > Insecta > Diptera > Drosophilidae > Drosophila > Drosophila ananassae. The sequence goes on along the minus strand of NC_057929.1, from coordinate 19,080,947 downwards.
CCGCCATCCGTGGGGAGACGCTAACAAGCTGCACATGATCACCGGGAATCCCAAAACGGACAATTCGTTCTAAGTTATATGTACTTGAGTTCTGCACAGGTTGTCTATGTCTGCAAAGTCCGACCGTGGCTTCCGACGGGGGCGAACGGGTGTCGGGTCTGCCAGTCTTGACTGGCAACCCTAAATGATATGATTCACGTTATTAGCGTTTAAGCTAACAAATATTTGCTTAACTGGAAAGTGGACTCGATGTTTGACTGCAAGTGCAAGTGCATTGGTTAATTTGTATTATTGGTGGATAGTGATTTTGAAAAATGTTAAATTCGTCTTTATTGTTTAGGTATGACAAGCATACTGATATTTTCGAACTGATGCGTTCTGGTACACTTGTAATGTTTGCCGATTAATATATCACATGTATTATTATTCATATAACGCATATAGCATATACATACGTGCATACACACTTATATATACGAACACATATATAAATATAATTAGGTTTATAACCATGTAGTCAGATGTATGCCTAGACCCCCTTATTATTCGATATGCCTGAGCATAGTTCCCCCGCCCTACTTTTATTAGTTAATAAGCCGATTGGAGATCGACATTTGCAGTCTGCAGATGTGAAGGAAATGTTTCACTTTTAGTAAATTCATTACGTACGTGTCTTACCCCCAACACTCATTCGACATTATCAACGACTATATGCCTAATCACAAACAGAAATGGTTCAAAATCAACACAAACGCCACTCATCAAGTGCTTGCAAGACGCGTTGTGCTGTAGGCGACCAACACCATATGATTAATGTTTTAGTTTAATTGTAATTCTTAATCATTTTATAATATTCTGCATATGATTATCTACGCGCATAAACACATATGAAACCATGTACCCTTAGAATAACGCAAATAAAATTTTCTTAATTTATACAAATTATACAAATTAATTGAAAACACGAAAGAGAAGAGGTGCAGGAATCAGGTCGTTATTAACATTTTTTTTATTTTATTTTGGTGAGTATTTTCCGAAGCGAAAAACTTGGCAGTGCTCTTCCACAAAAATCGACATGATTGTAACAAAGTTAGAAGCCTAATCTACCCGATAAATGCATTAATTGAAGGCTGATTTTTTAAATGCACGTTAACCTTAGTATGAGTTCTTGTTCGAGCTGTAAAAAGTACTCTTCAATTCGACTTTTAATCCGACTTGTACTGTAATGCACAAAGTAATACACATATGTATGAATGTTTATTTATATGAAAGCCGTAACATGGCACTCCAGCAACTTAAATCAAAACATAACGAGTTCAGCGAACTGTTTGAATTGTTTATCCAATTTTGATAGCCACCAAGCCCCATAGCCACTTATCGCAAGTAACAAAAGCAGTCATATTTAATATGTATGTAAAGAAAATTCAATAATCACGAAGTACTCTTTTTATTAGAACCACAATTCAAACTTCAAATTGGCGCAACTCTCATCCAGAGCGGGCTCTCAATCTAAGTAATCTAGGATGTAAGAAAATATACGAAATCTATCCGATTAATATATAAATGGATATGTATATATATATATGTATACTATATATATGTACATATACTATACATAAATAAAATAAAATAATTATTTTTAACCAAGGCTTTTGATTCGGTGCAAGCACCATGTATGGGAATTGTGACTACAAACTAAATCAAAATCGGTTTGATAGAAAGCTCCGATTTGGATGAATGCGTCCGGCCCTCCCCCAACCCAGATTCCCGAAATGAACATGGCAAACAATGCCGGTTGGTTGATGACGATTCCAAAACGTCAGTGAGTCAACAATATGGCTTTGTTTTCGCCTCCAGTTTTAGTTTCCAGCGCGACTGCGCGTGCGATTCTCCTCCACTATTTCCTTATAAGGCAACGATGACTGGGGTTCCACTGGCTTCACTCGCAGCCAATCGACGCCCAATGATAAGCCGAGCGGGTTGAATCACACCCTCATATATAGAGTTATTTGAGGCAGCAGAAATCCCAGAAACGCAGCTGACCAAGCGCTTTGTTATCAAACCACTTCACCCATCGCGAATCGCGATATAGCTTCATATCGCTATCTTATGATTACATCATGGAGGCGCCCGTGCTCGGCAGCACTGCATTATAATAGAATGATCGGAAACCCAACCAGCAAGCTAGCCCAGATTTAAAAAATTACAATTCGATTAAATTTCAGTTCTTTGGCTTTCGCCTAAATTTATTATGAAGCGGTTACAAGTATTTATGGTATATTAATACATACGGGGAATGCATGAAGTTAATGTGAATGCCAAATGGGAATCAATTTTCAAATGCTAATTTGCAGAATAACTTGAATTTCGAAATGCAACAATACAGGCTTGTTGATTAAATGCTTAAGATTAAATTTAGGTATCAAAATGTTATGGAATGCATTCTTCCAAAAGGAGCCGGTGCGTTTTGCGCCTGCTCCTGACATTAATGTACTCATGCCGAATACTCTTGCTCTCATCCGCGTGGGTGTGTTCGGTGGGTATTGGTGTGGAGTGGCACAGCTCAGACAAAGGCGCCGCCATTCCCTCTCTCCACCGAACCACGCCCCGCTCAGCAACAGGCTATGCTGCTGCTTAGAAGCACTTGCGGTGGACGATGGAGGGGCCGGACTCGTCGTATTCCTGCTTCGAAATCCACATCTGCTGGAATGTAGACAGAGAAGCCAGGATGGAGCCGCCGATCCAGACAGAGTACTTGCGCTCGGGAGGAGCCACTATCTTGATCTTCATGGTGGATGGAGCCAATGCTGTGATTTCCTTCTGCATACGGTCGGCAATGCCTGGGTACATAGTGGTGCCGCCGGACAACACAGTGTTGGCATATAGATCCTTACGGATGTCAACGTCGCACTTCATGATCGAGTTGTAAGTGGTCTCGTGGATGCCGCTGGCCTCCATACCCAAGAAGGAGGGCTGGAAAAGCGACTCTGGGCAGCGGAAACGCTCGTTTCCGATAGTGATGACTTGGCCATCGGGAAGCTCGTAGGACTTCTCTAGAGATGAGCTAGAGGCAGCAGTGGCCATTTCCTGTTCGAAATCCAAAGCGACATAGCAGAGCTTCTCCTTGATATCACGGACGATTTCACGCTCAGCGGTAGTGGTGAAGGAGTATCCGCGCTCAGTCAGGATTTTCATGAGGTAATCGGTCAAATCGCGGCCGGCCAAGTCAAGACGGAGAATGGCGTGTGGAAGGGCGTAGCCCTCGTAAATGGGAACGGTGTGGGAGACGCCGTCACCAGAATCCAAAACGATACCGGTAGTACGACCAGAGGCGTACAATGACAGCACAGCCTGGATAGCCACGTACATGGCTGGAGTGTTGAAAGTCTCAAACATGATCTGAGTCATCTTCTCGCGATTTGCCTTGGGGTTGAGAGGAGCTTCAGTGAGCAGCACTGGGTGCTCCTCGGGGGCAACGCGCAGCTCGTTGTAGAAAGTGTGGTGCCAGATCTTCTCCATGTCATCCCAGTTGGTTACGATGCCATGCTCAATGGGATACTTCAGCGTAAGGATACCACGCTTGCTCTGGGCCTCATCGCCCACATAGGAGTCCTTCTGGCCCATGCCGACCATCACACCCTGGTGACGTGGACGGCCAACAATCGACGGGAAGACGGCGCGAGGAGCATCGTCCCCAGCGAAACCGGCCTTGCACATGCCGGATCCGTTGTCGACAACCAGAGCTGCAACTTCTTCGTCACACATTTTGCTTTAAATTAGTTGATATCTGCAGAAAAAAAAGAACCGTCAGTTATGTACACTCGAATGCAGCTGCCGAAAAGCGACACTCGCCCAGTATACACACAGACTCGGACAACTCCGAGTCCAAACCGGGCGAGGAATCAAGGATAACGCGTACGCAAAACCGAACAAAGAAAGTTCACAATTATTTTACCTTTTATGGAGTATTTGAGACGAGATGTTGTTCTGTTTTGCGCCGAGCAAACTAAGACTTAGCACAATGACAAACGCTTCACGATTGAATTGACCGACGCCTACTTTTTCGAGGTAAAGTGGTTGAAAAGCCCGCTGGGGCCGGCTGTTTATCGAAAACGTATGCGAGCCAGAGTTGTCAGGTTTCGAGCACGCAAAGTAGCTAGATCAGCAGTAAAGTAAAAAAAAAACAAGCTAAATACAAAAAAAATATATAATAAAAAAAAGATAATTATATCAATAATTTTTGATTTAATAATTTTTTTTTTATTTTTTAATATGATTGTAAATACTTTTCTCATAAAATTTAAATATATTTATGGAATTATAACACTATGGAATTATAATAAAAATAAAGAAACGGGTCGAGTTTAGCTATTTGCTGCATGTATTAGTTTAGGCTATTGCTACATCTACCCTTCTATTAAAAAGTAAAGCCTAAAAATACGGAAAATATCACAGCTCACAGGGGGAGTGAGCTGAACATCAGCCCTGGTCCGTTTGCCAGAGCTGCCCGTTTTCTTTTGATACTTGAAGTACCCTGTGTATTGAGTCTTTGTTTAGGAGGGGTAGATTAGGCATTTGTGAGCGAGAGGTAAGGTCATACTAGTTTTAACAAGAGTTGTCTTACTGGGGTTACTTTGCCTCTATATCCTTTCACCATGAAGGCGCAGATTTAAGAATAGCTTTATCTGCTTGCCGGCTTATATTGCAGAACTAACCATACAACATATGGTTGTATGTTTAGTGATAACAGTCACTTGCAAGAATCCTCAAGAACTCAAGTTTCAGGTTACTGAAAAATTTCGACAAGCACTAAAATTATCGACATCACTGACCCTATTGTACCTTTTCCAACACTGGGTTACCTTTGTTTTCAACCTCCTTCTGCCCCCAAATATCCCAGACTGTATCCAATCTGATAGCGGAGGCCGAGTCATCAAACATGGTGGACATCAACCTAGAGTGTGTGCGCCTGATTGAGCCTGAGGCAACCAGATCCGCGGACCTTAAGGGACTAAAAGACACCTATTTGGAAGCAGTGCGTATCCTGCTGGTGTTGTTGGAGAATGTTCTGTCCCAACCAGATAACCCCAAGTATCGAACTATTCGGTTGGAAAACAAGGCTATAAAGGAAAAGCTTCTGTCCTTGCCCGGGTGTGAGAAATTGCTGGCCGCCATTGGCTTCATTCGAAGCCCGGGCTCAAGTGCCTTTACACTTCCCAACGAGGTGTCCATGCAGCAGGTGCAGCAGTATCGCGATGCACTGCAAGAAAGGCGCTCAGCCTGGCTTAGCGGAGCTTTGCCTGAAGCGGAACGTAAGAGAGAACTCTTCAATAGCTTTGGTTTAATACAAACATCTTTTGTCGATAGGTCCTCCGCAGCCAAAAGCCGCATCCAGTCCCAAATCGCCACTGTTTATTAAACCCCTGGTGGAGTACCGACAACGAATCACGTTTCCGCGCGTCCTGGTAAATGGGATCTTGTTCGTAGGCCAACCGCACCTTTTTTATTTTATGTTTTTTTCGCAGCGTACTTCCAATAACTTCCTTCAATCACTGGAGCTGTACTCTGACGCTGTTATGCAGTACGAAGACCAACTGTTGTTAGCTACTGGTCTCACGCTAATCCCTGTAGAGGACTTAACGTCGAAGGCTGCTACGAAATTGGCGGACATGCAGGAAGACATTGCCTCTGGTGGGACCCAAGAGAAGGAGCCCTGCATTCGGGACCTCCTTTTAGTCGAACTGGTCAATTGGTTCAATACACAGTTTTTTGAATGGGTCAACAACACGCCCTGTTGCGTGTGTGGCAGTGAGGAGAGCACGCTGCGGCGCACTCAACGTGAGGGCGACATCCGGGTGGAGGTCACAGTTTGTTGCGGCCAGGAGAGCAAATTCTACCGCTACAATGACATCTCCCAGCTGTTGGTCACTCGGAGAGGCCGCTGCGGCGAATATGCTAACTGCTTTACATTCTTATGCCGATGCCTGGACTACGATGCCCGGATGGTGCACTCCCACTTCGACCATGTGTGGACTGAAGTGTACTCGGATGCACAGAAACGGTGGCTGCACGTGGACCCTTCTGAGAATGTCGTGGACTCCCCCCTGATGTACCAACATGGCTGGAAACGGAACATTGACTACGTGCTTGCCTACTCACGCGACGACGTCCAAGACGTGACATGGCGCTATACCAACAACCATAAGCAGATCTTGCAGCATAGGCGCCTTTGTAGCGAAGAGGAGTTGGTCCGAACTCTTTGCGAGATCAGAGCTAAGCGACGACAAAATTGTACTTCCGAACGCCGGTTTTCACTCGGGCAGCGTAACATGAGCGAGGTTATTGAGTTCACAATCGAACGGTATAAATTATAATATTTCCCTTCCAATGATTATTTTCTAACTGGCTCTTTCTTTTCGACTTAGCGTCCCAACGGAGAACGAGTTGAAGGGCAGGAGCTCAGGCAGCCTCTCCTGGCGGCAATCACGTGGCGAACACACGTTTACCAATGTATGTGGTCTAAACTACCGCGCTGTACACTTATACTATATAAGAATCATTTTAGATTTTTGTCTTTTCCCCCAACGAACAAGAGCTCAAAAGACGTCAGCTAAATTTACGTTACAGCTGTGCTACCGACACATACGAACGTTACACCAAAGGTTTGGGGATTAAGTGATTTTGCTGCAGATAATTGTGATTATAAGTTCTTATTTTACAGATGAGGGTCATATTACTGTGATAGACACCTACAAAACGTGGCAGAGTGCTCAATTTTCGTCGAAAAATATTTTTCGGAAAGTAGAACGCGATTGGAAAATGGCATACTTGGCGAGGTTGGAAGATACCGATTCCGCAGAAATAGTTTGGAAATTTGATTTCAGCAAGTCCAATGTGAAAGTTAAGTCCTACAACCTAGTCTTCGACAAGAAAACTTTTGGCGAGGGCAAAATCACGGTGTCTGTAGAGGGATTTGATGGCGACGCTTCTGTGGAGAATTCCTGTGGGTTCCAAATTGTGGCCAAGCTTTCGGGGGGCAAGGGTGACGTGGCGTGGCAACACACTCAGCTTTTTAGACAGAGCCTCAACTCAAGGGACTACCCATTTGAACTTGAAGTATGCCTGTACTAAAATCACTATAAAGGTGATTTATATAAATTCTAAAGTACGATTGTAAATAAGTTATCCCAACCTAGGCAAGAAAAGCCAGCAAATAATTGTATAATGTGTATTTATGCTTGTGTTTATGGTACTTAGTACCGCAGAAGTGGCTGACTATATATGTACGTACATACATACTTATGTATGTACAGGATGTGGAAATGTTGTAATGCGTCCAAGCCTCAGATCCGAAAATAAAAAATTTTAATCCATCTATAGTATAAAATGAATGTTGGTTGCTAAAATGTTGCTAAAAATATGTTGGTGCATGGCGTTATAACCATAAATTTTATCAAAAGTTTGACGGAGCCGACCTGGGGTTGTGAACGTACGTCCGTACTTATTCAACACAAAAAAGATAGAAAACGAAACTTGTACACATTTTTGTTGTTTTCAGCAGTTTTTATTGTCAATGCGAGTGAACGCGTTCATCGAGTTTTCATAATAATTAAAAAATGCAGTCGCTAACGTACGCAAAATATTTGTCGATTTGAGTTTAATATAGTGAATTCGAAAAGTCTGCTAATTTGGACGGAATATTGCAAAGCGAATAATTTATTTTTAACGAAGATACTTGTAGCTCCTAATGGAGTGTTTAAACAAGAAAATATCTTCATTATTTGTTAAAATAAAAATTAAGTTCCGGTTGCGATTTTTCCCTCAGTCAATTTCAACCATCAAATTGCATTCCTGGCGAAGCAGCTACAACAAATAAATTTGAAGGGTCGCGAACTTACTACTAGACTGTAAATAATAAGTCAAATTTAAATAACAAGATTAACTGTTTCTATATTTTTTGTCATTTTCTCCTTGTGAGACCTTAATAAAGAGATTTGGCAAAAATCCTGCAAACAACTTACAGGTTTTCCAAACTTAAAGCTGAAACAGTTGCATGTTTAACTTTGAAGGCCAATATTACCACGAAAACAACTCGTATAATTTTTTAATCCATTTTATTATGAAAAATTTCACTTTTCTTTGAAAGAATTCACAAAATTGTATGATTTTCCACATTAACTTATTCTATCCTGGTTGATCTGTTTCTGGAAATGGTCATATGTTTAAAAACTCTTTTAGTTAACTGATGGTTTCTATTGTAATATGATATATGTATAATATAATATATAATATATATAAATATAATATATGATATATGAGGTTATCCTTATCAAGAATATATGTACATATATACTTTGCAGGTTCGGCGATGACTCCTTCATTGCTTTGCACCCTTTGGACCAAAATGATCTTGGTTCAAATCTGCAATGCAGCGCTGCGTTTTCTTATGGACATAGATTCCGCAGGATCTATTAGTCCTTTTCGCCACTGATTGTCTCTGCAGATCACGTAATTTGATACACCAGACCTTGTCGGCGTTCTGACTTGACCATTACCGCCCTCAATGGCCGCAACGTTGGTGTACGCGTATTATCCTGACCTATTAGTGCCTATTCTTCTGTCCTTAGCTATTTTTATAGGGGACTTTTGCCGCACTTTCGTGACCGCGTTTTGAGGATAATAAGCTGTCGCTCTCCTCTTAGGCATTATTATTTTTAACTCAGTTCACGCAATCGTAAAAGTCAAAATTAGAATGAATGAACAACCATTATGTTGTTGAAGATTTCGCAATGGATATTTTGATTCCGTCACTATCCTAAAGCTGTTATGACATTCCCATAATATTTTTAATTTCACTTCCGATGATAAAATATGGAATTACCACTTACTTCCTTCCATGCATCAGTTCACGGCACCGCAACACCACAAACGAAGAACACAGAGATAAAATCCACAATCGATAACGGATATTGTAAAATAATTATTCTATTTGTGAATCACAACGATAAAAGCTAGGCAACTAAAATATGTAGCTATAAGACTTTTGATTATGATACTGGTGGATGTCAAATCTTGATAAAAATCTCAAATAAAATCTCCGAAAACGTACTTGTTGGTAAGTGTGCTGGTGACAGATGGGATCTGGCCATCCCTGAAAGAAAAACCTTGTATTACTTATTCTAAGAGAGTGCAGTACTTTCCCACTCACTTGGTTTGTGCCTTCACCACCCGCCGGACACTCATCATTATGGTGTCGATGTCGGAGGTCTTTCCCGACCTGTTCAGAGCTTCGCAGAGCGTTTGAATGAAGGGAGTTCCATCCTCAGTGCGGTAGGAGACGTATCCCTCGTAAGTGCTATAACACTTGAGGATCTCGTTTGGCGACCCGTTGGGTTGGGATGAATCCGTCATGAACCCGCCTAGCTCGTTGGCTCCCTTGCAGGCCTGGACAAACAGAAGCTTGGGCTTGTCTTTGAGCGTCCGGTTGCGAAGAATCGGAAATAGAACGTCGTCGTCGAGCGAGTAATCATCGTCCTTAGCCGCGAGCCTGTCGTGGCGAGTTCCATGGCTGAGCATTACCAAAACTAGGGCGCTCTTGTCAGCAAAATCCTTTGTTTCCACTAGAAAAGGAAATGCAGATATTAAAAAAATAATCGAAAGAAAGCTTTTCATTAAACTTACGCATGCGAACCGTTTTTTTGACCGTGGCCAGATTGGCGTCTGTGATGACCTCTACTTTACATTTTAGCTGCTCGAAGGAGTTCCGCAGGGCCTTCACGTCCTGGGCACTGCCCGCGCGGAACTCATTTTTGGTATCGAATTTCTCGTTGTTAAAGATATAAACACGGGCTGGCTTCAGCTTGGATTTTGATACATTGGGCCTGGCAGTCGCCACTGCAGTCGGGATAGTCGGTTTGTGGGAACCCTGGGCGTCGAAAATGCTGCCGCTCGCCTTGGGCTTTGTGCCGCCCAAATAGGAGTTGGAGTTGCCCAGGCTCACAAACGGCGTCGGCTCGACCGGCTTCGAAGTCGGCTTGACTGATGGCTTGAAGATGCTGGTGAAGGAGTTGGCAGAGGGCTTGGTGTTGCTGGAAAGGCTACTAACAGAGCTGGAGGCTGAGGTTGAGGCAGTGACAGATGGTGCTTTGGAGTAGGGCGATGTATAGGTGATGGCCCCCAAACCGGGCTTCTTGGCATATGGCGAAACGTACGTGGGCGTCGATGTGCTGTATGAGGAAGAGAAAGGCGGCCAGGTGGGCTTGGTCTTGCCCTTCAGATCGACGCGTTGCGTCTCCAGGTGCTGAGTCACTGTCCTGCCGTTCTTCTTCGACACAGTGGTTTGCTCTGTCTTGACCAGCGTGCTGGACCGCTTTCCGGCGGTATTGGCCGAGGCCTTGAAGGACGGCGCGGAGCGAAGTGAAACCCCGTTTAGGCTCGGGGGTCGAGACCGCGAGGTTGTGACGGTTGTAGTGGTGGTAGCGCCATCATTACCCATTCTCATCTGGGCGAAAAGAGCCTCCAACTCGGCCTGGCTGGGGGTCCGCCGCGTCACAATTTCGGTAACTCTAGCTTGCTGCGTGTGCGTCACGGTCTGACGGGTGGACATGAACGTGACTGTCTGTTTGTTGCTATCCGTAATGGTAGAGTTTTGCACGGCGGTGTTCGTCGTTTTAGTGGCTGCACTGGTCGTCTTGACGCGCGTTCGCGGATCCTGCAGCACCAGCTCCTGGCCCGTCGGCTGGCTGCGGTCCGTCTCGTTTTTCTTGTTCCACCAACCCATTGTGGAGCGATCTACCGAGTCCTTTTCCCACCCTTTCTTCGCAAGTTTCTGGGAGAAGAGAGCGCGATCAGCACCGACGAACGATTTTCATTCAAATAAGTTTACTTTTTCTCGCGCAACTGAAAAAAGCCACACAAAGCCTCTCGCGAGATAAGGCTCTTACTCATCAGAAGCTCTCCCAGGAGAAGGGTCGACATCGAGGGGTTTACGGGGATCTCTCTGCCACATATGTGTGCGTTATCGGATTAAGGTGTCCATGCCTCTGATAAGAAACGCTCTTTCTCCCACATGAATAAAGAGTTTGTTTGACACACATTCCATCGTTTCTCTGCATATTACAGAGAGCCAAAATAATAGAGTTAAAAAATAAAAGAATGTTGTGTGTCTTGTTTTGTTTTTGTTTGGGGTTCGATCGCCCGAACCTAATAATCTAATTGGGGAGCCCCTGAGCTAGCCATTTCGTGTTTTTTTATTTTCATGAAGAATCTGTTGGATACTACCCATACATTCGAGATTTATAATTTACCGCCTTGCTCTCAAGCTGGCACTCTTTCTCTTTTCCGGTTTCTTTTATTAGCAGGTTATTTGTTGTTTTCCAAGAATCTCATTTAAGAAATAGCTTTCGAATCAGCTGATTCCACTGAGATTCACAATAAACATCAGTGGAGCTTTTATAAGGGTGAAGAGCGGTACAACGAACTCTGGGCTTTTTATCGCAACTAAGAGTGTACCATCAGAATTATCAATACATCAAACGATTTGAAATTGATCGAAGCTGATTTTATAAAAATGACTGCGGCAAGGATTGAAAATTCCCGACCGTTAAACGGGTGAAAAACGTATTTGAAAACGCGGTTATCTTCGCTTCAAATTCCTTAGATTCCTGTTCGCTCGGCGAAACCCATTGAATTGTTTTTTGATTTTTCGAAAGTGAAAAGACCTTTAATGAGAAATTACATTTGAGAAGTAATCCAACTCAATATAGATTTAAAAAAATCTGCTCACCATTAGTTGGGTCTGGTATATCAATTTTGTACGTTTACGTATAAATATCAAAAACAAATACATAAGTCCATATATCACCTGGAAGTACTTACATTTCTTATCTACGGAAGTGCAGTTTCCTCTGCATGTGCACGATAAAAATTACATTGTAGTGTTTGTACAATGCAATGCAAAAATTAGACTCATCTGCCTTATAAATTGTACTCAAGTAATAAATTACCATAAGGCTAATTTTCAGAATTATAGAAGTAGCATCCTCCAAAAAAATTAAATTTCTCTTATGTGAAAGTCAATTTTTTTAGCCCAATTTATTAGCATAAGACAGTAAAGGATTTTTGGGCTTTTCTTATTTATGAACTTAGCTTAGCTATTTTTTAATTGAAACGATGAACCCATTTTTATGAGAAACTAAAGTATGTTTAAATGCAACTTAGTGTCGTGCGCTTTAAAGCAGTAATAGCAAGGGGTACGAGGGAAGTGCGCATAGAAAAACAAATGGCAATTATTTTGTTTCAAGTTTTACTTTTCACACTGAAAATTAAGCGTAAGTGCTCTAATAAATATAGTTTTTAATTTAACGTTAGATCAGTTATCATTATGCTTAGGCGTTTTAAGACACTGCGTGGTTAATACAGTTATGCAAAAATATACAATTATATATTGTTCATTTAGGGTAGCTCATTAACCTTGTCGGCATGCAGCGCTCATCTATAACGCTAGTGTCCGTAAATTCAAACCAATGAGTAGCGAGTGTATATACTTCCAAAGGCTAGGCCGTGGCAGCGAGTGCAACAAACAAGCCATAACTAAACGTACTTCTTTGCCGATCTTGGCTTTGGTCTATACACATATTATTACTGTAAAAAACTAAACGTAGGCTACTGCCACATCCGCTTGACCAATCCTTGGATACTCATCGCCACTACCTAATGTTCGTTATCGGACTTCCCAAAAAGCCCTTAATGGACTAATGTCTAGGTTCCAGCCAGCGCTGTCCAAGATTCGCTGATTAGTGTTAGTGACACTTGTCCGCAACGATGGGGAAACGGACCACCCGGATTTCATTCCCGTAGTCGCAGATCACCGAGTCGCAGGCCAGCATCATGATTTTGGGGCATAGTTGCTGGTTGGAGAAGTCCAACTTGACCTCACGGGCCGGCTGGCCGGTTCGCACGTCCCACACTATGAGGGATCCTATAAATGACGTATGTAAAGTAATTCAGCCGACAGAGATAGTAAAGAGATCACATACCCATTTTGCTGGTAACCAAGAGCGACGGCGTCAGCATAAGTAGGCTGGAGTATGCATTTGAAATGTTGATAGTTGTCAGTAAATTGCCCTGGAACCGTTCCCACACGCAGATCCGCTCGTCCGTCCCCAGTGAGATCACGTAGGTTGGTGCACATGCCAGGCAGCTGACGGCGCCATCGTGTGCTTGGATGTTATACATACAAGCCCCAGTGAACAGATCCCAGACGCACAGAAGGCCGTCCTGCGACCCCGATCCACCGGTGCCGGGCTGCCAGCGATCGACAAACAGGCAAGTGACGGGACCGCAGTGTCCATGCAACGTGTACTCCACATCGGATTTGTTTAGGCTATAAACCTGGATACAAAAGTGACAGTGAGCAGATGCAGATACAGTAAAAATAACAAGCGGAATTTGACGAACCTTAAGAGTGTGGTCCTGACTTCCTGTAAAGACCATGTCATTAACCACCTGCATGCAGGTAATAGGCTGTTGGTGGGCCAGCCGCACACCTTCTAGCGTTATCTTCATCTCCTCTTTAGCAGTATTCTGGCCGGAATCCTGCTGGTAGCGTTGCTGTTGCATCAGTCCTATGCTACCGGTGGATCCAGTCCGCACGTGAGCTGGAAAGAGAAAATAGAACAGTAACCTTTCAGCTTAGTTTCAGAGTTCCAAAGGCCTTACTGCGCCGATAAGCGGAGGTGAAGCCCCAGTCTATCTGTTTGCCCTTGTAGTAGGTCTCCAGGCGGTAGAAGTCGAGGCGGCCGTTAAGCCGCGCAACAATGACTCTGTCCCCGTTCAGGTGAATGTGGGTTATGCCTTGGTTGCGCTTGGCATCCTCTTGATAGGCGCACTTGAGCACTCCGGCAGGTGATTCCCAGAGCTCCACACGTCCGTTTGCGCAGCCCACGGCAATGAGATTGTCAAAGTAATCCAAGCACCAAACCGGTGAGGCGGGAAGCCTTCTCACAAGCGTTTGTCCGTCTGGGCGCTGTTGTGCGATCTGCATGTCCGAGCGTGCAATGCTTGCTAGTTTCTCTCCACTGCGGGCATCCCAAACCCGGAGCTGCCCCTTTAGACAACAGCTGATTATGTAAGCTCCGTCCGAGGCCAGGCACTCGATGCGGTGCTTGTGCCCGGCAATCTTTGTAGGCACGCCCTCCAGTATCTGTTTAGTCTGCTTATGTGGTGCCTCCGACTCGTGCCAGCTGGATCGCCACTCGGCGTAATTTCGGGTGCAGATGCATCGATAAAAGACGACCATCGTGTAACAGAGCACGAAAATGCTGATGCCACATAACAGGATGGCAAAGAATATCTCCATTGGGCTTTTCGGCACCAGCGGCATTCCGCCAGGCATCACCATCGGAGACTCCCGGCGCACGTCGTCGTCGTTGAAGTCTAAAGGATCTAGTGCGGCGGCTAGGGCTTTCCATTGGAAGTTTTGCTGCAGCTGCTCCTGTGGATTGCGCAGCAACGTGGCCAGCTCCGGCGCAATGGCATGACTCAGACGAATAGTCGGCAACAGAGTCACGTAGTGTCCAGATAGGGAGATGTTGTATTGCCTCATGATCGCGGCCCAGTGGAAATTGGAAAGGAAGTAGTTGAGATCGAAATTGGGGTAACGAAGTCGCATCAACTCCTCGGCTGTTTCATTGATCTCGTTCTCGCCTGGGTCCATTGATGTCAAAAACGCACTGTTACTGAGCGGATTCGCCGAGCTGCGCTGCTCCTCTGCCTGCCATCCTTGAAAGAAACTACTGACCGCCCCGCGGCCTGCTTGAAGGCGCCTCTGAAGTTCCAATGTGGCTGTCAGCGTTCCATTATTTTCCAAGCTGAACAGCTGTTCTAGGCAGCCCGAGTTGTACACAATAGAGCAGATCCACACGATCATCCAAATCATAAAGGCGCGTTGAAAAAATCGCGTTCGTGCCCAAAAGTTTACGATCTTTATACGCTTTGGGATGCGCTGCTCCTGCGCAGAGTGGCCGTTGACTACACTCGTTCGTTCACTGGCGGCTCCTGCATCCGCAAAGCAAAGCTTCGGGTGCGACTGTGAGCGCTGAAAAGTCCCAGGCACGTAAGGCTGCATTGCGGAGGCGGCCCCGAAAAAGCGAAAATCCTGGCGACCTGCTCCTTGGGTACAGCTCAGCATCATCTTGGGCAAGTGTTTGGCTTCCGCCGTGTACTCCGCCCGCTTGATGTTCATGGCCAGAATTGTAGAGAAGAGCAGCATCTGCAACATAAAGTCCGAGAGCAGGCCGACGATGGCGAAGACACAGAACTCTTGGATGACTGGCACGAAGGTGGCGAGGCCAATGGTCAGAATGGTGATTTCGGTGAGAAGCGTCTTTGAAATGTGCCATCCCTCTTTGCTCAAGGCCTGCGCTATACGGATTTTCACGTCGAATGTTTCGTCCATGGACACAACGCTCTTAGTTATCACTAGACTGTTCTCCAAGCCCACTAATATGACCAGGTATGGGAAGATGTCTTTCGACTGCAGGGAGATGGTCAGCCCAAAGAAGAAGCACAATCCCAGTGACATGGCCAGACTGCCTGCCGTGGTAAGAACGCTGCACAACGCCAGCAGGAAGCGGGACCGGAACACATCGATCTTGCGCACCGAAAAATATACATATGCGAAAACCAGCACGAAGGCCACGGTATAGGGCACCAGCTCCCACATTCTGTATTCGGCCGGGTAAAATATATAGGTTATCGTGGACTGCTCCTGCTCTTGCTGTTGCGACGCCGATGCGGATGCAGACGGCGGCACAGGCAGGGGAGGGTAGTGACTCAGCAGCTTCTCCTTTAAGGAATTCAGGTACTCTACGTCGTTATGTTTCAGGACCAGCGTCAGGGCGTACTGGATGATACGCGAGCGAGCTCGGAGGGGGTAGCGTTTAAATCCAGTGTCCTGCATTGGCAGTCCAAAAAGCATCTCCGCGGTGGAAACTTTTGATTTTTGTAGATTCTGCAAGAAGGATAGGTTAATGAATGCATTTACGCTTTACATGCATTAATATATATACAATAGTTTATGGCAACCTGTCAAAAATAGCTTGTCTGCATGACTATTTGCGCTGCAAATGTGTTTGTCTATTTCTGATTATTTATATTTTTGAATTATTATCCACCCCTTAGCGTTATCTTTCAAGAAGTATTCCTTCGATTCAGCAAATACCAATTTCCTTGAACTTCCCAATTATCATGAGCACGAAATCACTCTTTGGTATCATTTTTCCGTTGAGTAAATGGAGGGTGGAGGTAGTTTGAGGGTCTAGTGATCAGGGAGATCGCGTTCGGGCTAGATAACGAGTTGAGTTATTTTATGACGAAAAGTTAAACCTAATCTTAATGTGCGTGAATCACGCTCTTGGACGGAGTGTTACAGTATGTGTCTGGATCAACTGTCTTTTAAATATTTGTGCAGTATGATCTAATATTCATTGCCTCAACTAGCAATATGCAGCCGCATCTACAACCCAAGTGCGAGCTGTTACGCAGCCTATTCATTAACTTAAAACAAATCTGGCTAGACAGCTCGGCCGCACACACTAACTGCATACATACAAAGAACCAAAGGTCTGGCTGGTAGTCTGGACTTGGGGAGTCCGCATAACAAAAAGCACTCAGCTTAATTGGCGATCGTGAGTGTTTGGCAGGCTGTGGGCAAACGCCACACAGCAAACAGTTTTCGAGGATTATGCTCGGGGGTCTTAGATCAATCAAATGCCGACGCGGGCAAATTGAACCATGAAATTAACTTACATGGTACTGGAACACAGTGTTCAGAATATTCGTGTCCCGCGTGAAGTTCTGTGCATTCTGCGTCCACAGATTGGCAGGCGAGAGCAACAGGCAGCCGTATTCCGGAAATATCTGATCCAGTTGTCCATGAGCCCCGCGTTTTACGTTCTCCACATGCAGGCAGTTGTGTTCCAGAGTGCGTTGGCTGCGTGGGTGGGAAGTACGTCAATTAGTGGCTGCTCGCGGCGGGAACCGGGTGCACCCCTATACTCACTTTTCGCTACTTTGGTGATTGCGCACGATTTCGAGCAATTTGAATACTTCATAGAGTGGCGCTCGAAACGCATCCATGAGCTGCATCCCTTCCGTCCAAGGCAACACGCTGGCCCGCAACGTTATCTGTTGCACATAGAAGAAGGCGGGACTGGTCTGCGCCCATGGCAGAAGCGGAGGCAGGCCGCGGTCGGAGCCAGTACCATTGATGGGTGGCGCGGCCCCGGGAGGGTCGCCTGCTTTGGCTGGGGGTGTTGTTGGGGTCACACTGGAGGCACTCGAGTTGTAAGTCGTCAGGGTCTCCGGCTCGTATGGTAGCACTATTTTAGTTGGTATTGTCCCGGGCAGCGGTATGTTTATCAGTGGATAACTGCGGGGGAGAATAGGAGAGGGAGGGCGTTATAAGGTGCTGGGCTAATTTTTCTGATTTTCTATTTTGGGACTGGCGCGTGTTTTCTCGTCACCTAACGCGTGGCGATCGCTCAGCTGCCTGCCCAATTGCTCACAATTTTTTTTTATTTCGATCCATATTGTTTTGAATCCACAATCTATCTGCAGCCCGCTTTCATTATTCAAGGTCATCGGGCCATCGGGCAGTTGCCAGCACACCAGCCCCAGCCAGCGGCCGATAAGCGTGCTGATAGAACCACCCAGCTCCTACCTAAAACATGGAGCTTCTGATACGGCACCCAACGGTTCTGCAGATCGCGCTTATAGGCCCGCCGGTTGACAACGCAGATTGCCTGAGTAACCGGTGACCTATCTCAACTGCTATGTATTTTTATACGTGTACCCTGAACACTCGCAGGTGGCGGGAGGCGTGTGCCGTTCATGTATTTGAAGTGTATTTTCTGCTTGGGATCGATGTATGTGACTATCAGATACCATATCCCCAAGAGACTAAAAAGGCAAAGGTCATTTGGGGCAAAGGTTAAGTACCACAAATGAAGGATGACACATCAGCCAAGCGGCAAATACAAAATGATTTATTTTAATCAACAAACCTTCCTGATTATTGCCGATGTTATCGTGAAACTGATTCACTCGCTATAAAATTCTTATAATTATGAATTTGAAGTTTACATATTGTGATTCGATTAGGATCCCCCAAAACCAACAACTGTTTAAACGAACATAACATTGACAGCGTAGTATTTAATCAGTTCTTATTAAATCTATGCATGGAATATTCCTGTCTGAGTAATATGTCTAGTCCCTAGACTGTAACTAATGTTTGATGGAGAACCTGGAACACCATTCTGTGAAATCGGTCGGAATCTGCACCTAATATTGAAGTTTGGCTTCCAAGTTTGGCCAGTAGATTTACTCTTGATGTGAGTGATCAAAAGTTGAAGGAATCCTAATGAAAGTGTATGAAAGCTCCTAAACTTCCACAAGTTTTTGTTTCTTTTTCGAATTTGATCAGATTGCAATCAGGGAATATGGAATAGTTTTTGAAGTCCACAGTAGGAATCATATCCTGGCACTTCCATATTCTGGCTATTGTTTGTTGCAACCCTTCTGATTGGATCTGCTTAAGAGCAACAGCCCTACCCCTAAGTGCACCCCATTATTATATAATGCGGCTGACGATCGTAGACCGGCCCACCGGGTTCGCAGACTTGACACTGACCACGAGAGCAAAATCGCCATGAAGGCAATACTGGTTGCGCACGTCGGGTAGCTGGACAGGAAGAGGCCGTGCTTGTAGTAGAAGTGCGAGACTGAGGCGGGCAGGCCGGCGGGCGCGGAGGATGCTGCAGCTGAAGCCACCGACGAGGGGCCGGGAGGGGCATGCTTGGCTGCCAGCCCGCTGCCGTTGGATGCCGCTGTTGCTGAGGTCCGCGGAGACGTCGACGCTGCTGCTGCGGCCGCCCTTGCAGATCCATCTGTTGCCGCAGCCATGATTGTTGTTGGCCAGAAGTTACACAAAAATAAACACAAACACGAGCGCAGAGTCGCGCATACACGCACTCGGCTAGAGATGAGACTCTGGCCACGAACTTTGTTCTGACGAAGCTATGTAGTTACTTTCAGCTGTTGCTGTTGGTGTTGCTGTCGCGGGGATTCGGATTCGTATTCGGATTCTCACACTGCGTTGCTATGAGTTACGCAATTTGCCGTATGCAACGCATTATTTGCGTGAACAATGCGGAAGGGATATTATTTCGAAGTGGCGATATTAACAGCGTTGCTTTGGTGGCTCCTGCGGCGGGCGGTTGGGTGGTTCCTTGCTCGTGGGCACCACTGTATTGATACATTTTACTTGGTATCTCTCCATCAATTCCCGGCGTTTTGCATTCTATTCCTATTGATTTTTTTTTTCTTGCGCCTCATTCGCACCTTTTGGCCCCCTGTTGTCTGCGACCTGTGGTTGTTGTTGTTGCAATTAATTGACGTTTTCGCGCATCTTCAACGTTCGCAAACCCACACACTCGCGGTCCGGACTCACACCAGCGCAGGGTTCATTCTTGCTAGAATTGGCGACAACTTCGCAGCCACGGCGCTCCTTCAATTGAATTTGTATTCAGCACAGTCGCGCCTATTGTTATCAAATTAGATTAATATTAAAATGAGGGCCAAAGAACTGCCCTTTTCATTTGATTGAGCACTTTTCCAGCTGCAGGTTTGGTATTTTTCTGCAACGCACATGGAAACCACTTGGTGGCTTTATTTGATTTATCTCGTTTGTTTTTCCGAAACCACTATTGTGAACTCTGTGCGGAGGAGGATCCTGCGATTAAATTTATGATTTGGTAATTATAAATCACGTTTTTCGCCAAAATCAACGAATTCAATGCGCGGCGCGGCGTCACTCACGTTGAGTCAACTTGTCGGAGCTGGAACTAGATCGCGTCACCAAAACATTAAACAGCTGACATTTATCGCAATTCGGAGATGCGCCTCTAAAGTTATCGGCAGAGCTGACGTTCTAGCCATAAAATGCTTGTTAATATTATTCAGAAATTTATTTAGCAAAAATGTTATACCAATAACCAAATGGCATAATATTTTTTATTATAATTTACAAAGTACTACCGGAACTGCTATCAATATGCTATCACATTATGATTATTCATTGAACAAGAAATTTAAAAGAAATTTAAACATTTATTTTAAAGACGAAACATTTCATAACTCTCGATATTAACGATTTATTTGAATGAAAATAAACAATCATTATTTGCAGTCCCTGATGTTTTCTTATTTGTGTATAAAAAAAAAATTCCGAATATCTCGAATAACTTTTGAAGGAGATAAAATCAAAATGTTTTCGCTTTCAGCCAATTTTTTTGCCAAACCAAATGACTTTTTTCCAATATGTTAATACAAATTATCCAACTTAAAGAATATCTCTCCCTAGAAAATGTTTAATTCTACGGCTATATATAGTGCCTTCCCAGGCTCGCAAATGCATGCGGTTCGTTAACTCGTGGACTATCTTATTAAGTATTCACGATCTAAAAAAATTTTATTTTTTTTTACTATTTTGATTATTTTTGCTACTGAGAAACATTGGTTGCATTGAAACTGCGGAGTTTTGATTGATAGTTGTAGGAAGCTTTATGATATCTGCCACAGTTTCTTATGAAATTTTTTAGTATAGATAGGGTGACCAATAAAAGAAAATAAGAAAAACAGATATACATAGGTACCGACGGACATTTTTATATCGACTAACGAGGTAATCCTGATCATGAATCATACAAATATGTAGTACTTTATAAGGTCAGAGATATCTTCTTCACACTTTTGACCAAAAGCAATGGTATCCTCTACAATGGTATAAAAAAATGAATTTTAAATAAAGTCAGGCACGTTTTAGAAAAACCAAATTGTTAAATGATTCTGATATAAGTAACTCTTAGAATAACTAAAACCTTAATTTCATGGATTAGTTCATCTTGTTAGACTTTCATTATAGGCTGGTTCATATCCCAAGCTTAAAAACAATATCCTAAAGGAGCTTCCAATATTCCTTTAACAATATCCTAAGATTCATAAACTTAAAATATTGTGAAGTAAACACAAGCAATCAATACGTTTTACAAATAACAAAAACAATCAAAATAATATATTTTGCGAAACAATTTGTCTCAAAAAATAATCATTGGTAAAATTTAGGAAATAAAATTAAAATAAGTAAAAACAACTTAACACTGGTTTGAATTAGGAAATTTATTTCGTTTGCTTTATGGAGCTTACATTAAGAAATGTACACAATTTTTGTTCACCTATGTATGTGAGTTTACTTTTGATTTACCATTAAAGAAATGGGTTTCTATTGAACAATTATGTAATTTTAAGAACGGTTTCATTGTTTTTTAGAAGTATAACCTCACTGAGCATAAATATTAGCCTTAATTGTTATTATCTACACGTCTTTTTTCCACTATTTATTGTTCAGTTCTCGCGTGAATCCAAAATATTTCATTACATCGAGCTAGGAGGCTGGTTGCGAATCGTGGACCGAAAAGGCTATTCGCAGTTCGTGAATTGACAGACATAATAGACGCAGTGGGCCCTCTTTCAAGCCATGTACTAGTCGATCTTGGTCGTGGGCATGGTGTACTCCGCTCCAATGGCCAATTCTGCCACGTCGGGGGAGAGTGCCACTCCCGTCGTCGCCGTTGCCTGGGCATTGTACCTGTGCCGTAACAGAGCCTCTGTTGCTTCCTCCTGCGAGGGGTATTCCGCTGCTGTCAACTGGTGATACTGGTGCACGGCTCCAAGCGCAGGATCTGTTAAAGCTCCTGATCGTGGAACCGTTTCACCGGCACACAAGTCTTTCCTGCTGGGACGCCCGAATAGCAAAACGGTGCCCTTGCTAAGCAACGGACAGAGCAGTGTTTGGTGGCAACAAGCAAACAACCTGTAGTTGGCACCTTGGAATGGATCCGACATCGCTGCGCAAAGCATATGGTCCAGATTGATACCGGTAAACTAGAAATAATTCGGTCATATAGGGTACAGCAAAAGAGGAAAAGCCTAGTCATGGACCTACTATGGAGAGCGGGGAGAGCAGGACGAAATGATAGAACAGCATGAAGGCTGTGCCTATGTGGGACCAGTTAAAGTCGCCAAGATCCTCGACGGTATAAGCTCCTGGAAATAAAAACATGGGTGAGAGGTAAGCCACGTCAAGTAGAGAAATAGTTACCGCTCCGGATTATGTAAATCGGAATGATGTACAGCAGGGCGTGCTGAATCCAATAAGTGGACTGCTCGAAAGGATACGTACGTCCCTCTACCTCAGGGAAGAGGAACGCCAGGAAGGGCCCATTCAAGTTACTCATTTGTATCCGGAACAGCGCTGTCGTTGTCTTCGTGGGCTTTGCCGCCAGGAGATAGATCTGTAAGTTATTAATAGTTAAAAATGTTGATTTTTATTTTAAGGATCACTTACCTGCAGACATGTCTGCACGTGGCAGGGATTAAGAGCGAATATCATCGAGCGGCCGGCCAGCTTAAAGCCCATCTCAATGCCGAAGATCATGGATAGGGCGATGAGGAGGAACAGTCTCGTTGGACTGTGGGGCTTCTGGGTCTCGTGAAGAGGCGGAAGCTTTATTGGCGCTAGCCGCAACCAGGAGCGGTGCATGATGAAAATGAACAAGGCGGATAACAGCACCGTTTCCACCCAGCGCCTCCGGTCCGTCATGTAATTGATGCACTCGGGCCCCGTCGTACGAGGGATCTCATCTGTGATGCCCCCCACTGCCCAGTCCCAGTTCATGATTGCCTCTTGACCTTTCCGAGTGCTTAGGTCCTTCAAAATTACTGCCTTCAGCTCTTAAATATTTATCGGCAAATTGATTATTGATCCGGGTCAACCCCTGTACCGAAGATAATGTTAAAAATTAACCTTTGGGTGGCTTTGTGACATCATGGATCGGGCAATTGAAGTTATTTGATTTCAATTATCCGGCTTTGGGCTATGAAATTGTCACATTTTAGACATATGAACAGTAACTAAATAATATATTTTGGCATGTGTTAACTGAGAACTATGTTCTCTGTGTAGTTTGGTATAGTTTTTTAAACCTGCTGTGGCACTATTTTCCTATCGATTGGTTATGCCGGTTAATGCAAGTAGTGGTGCACCGAAACCTTCGCAACAGACAGCCCGCACCCTCAAGCCCTCTATTACCGGCTGGCCCGCTGCCAAGGCTGCGTGTTTGTTGTTTTTCCCAGGCTACAATGATTATTTTTTAAAAATAACCAAATTTATGCCACCATAATACAATTTATGCCGTAATTTAAACACTTTAATTTATTTAAAAGGGGGATTATTAAATTGAATTGAATTTAAATAATACGTTTATTGGTAATGGCGGATTCTTTATTTGGAATATAGCTCCAGAAGGTTAGTCCTTTCAGGTGTTCGTAATAGCTGGCAAATGGAGAATAAAGTGGTTGGTCGTATTTTTAGTTAGCGATATTTGAAGCACACTTTTCAGAGCTTCTCCACTAAGGCTTTGACAAATGTCGGATCAGGCCACAAACATCGCACCACGTAGACGCACTGCTACGAAAAACAACACACGGGGGTGCTGAGGGCAACACTGTGCGGTTCATTGTCAAGAGCACGGGGACTTCACAAGCCAATGAGGGAGAGCGGAGCCACGAAAGAGAACCCGACAGTCCAAAGCTTTAAGCGGAAGGACACGCAGACAGAAACAAATGGCTCAATAAAGAACCCATACTGCCCCATGTTTTAGACTGGCAAATGTTTTTCAATATTTTTCCTTTTGTTAGCCCCACAGGCCGCCCCTTCCACATTGACGTTCGATTTTTTCAACCCAGCCTGCTGTTACCTATTGGGGCCTACTGGGCACTGCCACGTGGTCCGGCGTAAAGCTCGCCTGCGTCTGGTAACTTGCGAATTAAAGTTTCCAATGTCACAATTCACAATCAGCAACCCACTTTTGAAGCTGCCGAGCGGAGTTACTGCTATCACTCCTTTTTTAGCGGATTCACGCACAACCTCAATCGCATTGCGCCTGCATATCTGCTCTGGACATTAAAATTGCAGGACCCAAGCGATGCCTGACGCGGGAAAACCAAAACAACCGCGGACTGTGTTGTTTCACTGCCGAATGATTCGTTTCTCAATTTCTCTCCTAACCCTTGCCTGTGGACTGCCGAGTACGCGGCCCCACAGTGTCCTTGGTTAAGCTTTTATTCTCTTTGCGAAGAACTTTGAGAAGCTTTCCTCTCTTGCACCGGGTGGCGGGTGGATTGGCCGCCAAAATTGCATACGCCGGCTGTTACGTGGGGTGCAACACATGATATTCGTTTATGCAAATGCGGATGCACTCAGAATGCCAGCCAAGAGGTCGCAAATTGGATTGTGTGCACAAATTAAGGTAAGGTTAACCGGTGAAAAGCGGTGAAAAAAGTTTCCGTGGTATGCCACATTGATTCTTCAAAAATACACCGTTATGTTTTCTGACTCAGATCATGTCTCAAGCAAGATGTCCTTGGAGAACAACAATAGAATATATTTTGATTTATTCCCTTTCCGGAACCAAACCATGTTCTTACCGTTACCGAAGCCGACAACCGAACACACGTAACTGTAATTAACCTTAAATGGCGAAGCTAAATAACAGTAGTAAAAGCTACGAAGAAAAGTAAAACGAGGAGGAATAATAAAAACAGCCAACTAAAACAACGTGGCCATTCCGATTAGCTTTCGGGCGAACTGGAAATGTCCATTTTTGTACATAATATTCACGTGAGAGTTTAATTTGTGACTAATGATTAGCCTAATGCAGGAAACCCCTAATTGTATAAACAGTTGGCTACTGCACTTGAGATCTTACATGCATACATAGTGTACAATATGTGCGAAATTATTATTTTTTTTTTCAATTAGGAGAAAACATTTCAAAATAAGAGTTACGACTATAATATAAAAAAATATAAAATTATTCTTTAGTGGCAACATAAAATCGAAAGTCAATTATATTCAGTATTCATTCATTCTCTTAATATTTTTTAATTTTTTCTCGTTTTATTTAATTATTTAAAAATTCTGGAGACCATTTATAACTTTAAAAAAAAATTTATATATAACACATATGAAATTGTTTTTTAAATAGTTATAATGAAATTAATGAAACAAACATTAATAGATATTAAAGAAAAGATAATTTTAAAGCTTTCTTCTCTCTATGAATACTCTCTTCTATTTAGCTTTCTTCTTGAGCCCCTATGGCAACGCCGTCAGTTTGTGTCAGGTTGGCAGCCTGTCTCAGTCGATAGTATTTTTAACTGGGCTTTGGTCACACAAATTCTCTAAAAAAAATAAAAGATTTGTCACTTGGGGTTTGTGGTGCAGAGGTAGATTATGCACAGTTGTTTACATTTTGGACTTATGCTTATGTGAATAGTGAGCATACTTGGTCGCAGATTAAGTTAAATTTGCACTTCGTGGCATCTGGAAGTAGCAAACAAAAGAGTTTGTGACTCTGCTACTTGTTTTTGTATTTGTGTGGGCGACGCGAGAACTACGAAAACATCAATCAACGCAATGGTGGGGATTATTGATGAAGCACAACTGTTTTATCCACTCGGGACCCGAATCAAAATAGCCAATAACTATGGTACTGTTCGCTATGTAGGAGAGGTAAGAAGTAAAAAAAATATTTTTTATTACAAAAACCATGGAGAAAAATGCTTTGTGTGCCATCTAGGTGAGCGGACACACGGGCACTTGGCTGGGCATCGAGTGGGATGACGGCCTGCGTGGTAAGCACAACGGCATTGTAGATGGAAAACGCTACTTTTGGACACAGATGCCCATGGCGGGAAGCTTTATTCGTCCAGGAAAACTGGGACCTTGCGCTACACTTGAGGACGCTGCTCGAGAGCGGTACCTGAACTATGATTCCAGCAATGTGGACGCTTCGCTTATCCGGGAAGCTCAGGCTAATTTGCAGGCGTCCCTCTTTGAAGTCGTTGGCATGGACAAAATTGCTCGAAAACAAAGCAGGTTTGAGCAGTTGTCGGAGGTGAGTGTGGACGAGACGCCAGTGAACGCTGCAGGGTATTTGAAGGGATTCACGCAGCTGACCACGCTAAACGTCAGCCACACTCTCATTTGGAACTGGGATATAGTGGCAAGCATAGCGCGTCAGCTGCCGTCTTTAAGTAACCTGAATCTAAGGTAAGGATACCAAATCCTAGAGAAACCCAATTAAATGTTTTTAATTTTTTTAGCTGCAATCAGCTGGTACTACCATCGACCTCACAAATCGCAGAGCTGGAGCCTTCTTTTAAGCACCTTAAACGCATAAACCTACGCAGGTGCGGCTTTTCCGACTGGAAGGACGTCATGCAGACGGCTCTTCTTTGGCCGGATATTATTTCGTTGGGCCTACAGGAAAACTCCTTCAGTCAACTGGCTGTGGTTGATCGCCAGAAAATCTTTCGGCAACTTCAAGAACTTGACCTACACCGCACGAACATCATGGACTTTGACCAAGTTGTGAAGTTAGGCAATATCGACACTCTGCGATCCCTGAATCTCATGGAAAACGGCATTGAAGAAATAAAGTTACCGGACTGCGATCCTCTAGCTAAACTCAATATCTTTATGTCGTTAGAGCAGCTCAACTTGTCGCATAATCCCATTTGGAATGAGGTAAGAAACGCTCGGCCTTTGAAGTGCTTTAGCTACATTTTTGAATCGCTTTCAGGCTGATGCATTTAATGAGCTGGATAAACTTCCACAACTGAGACGTTTAAGCAAGACGCCGCATTTAAAGTCAAATTTCGATGAGATGGTTTCGAAGGCTGTTGCCAGTATATCGGGCCTTCAGTTTATAAATAAGGCAGAAGTGACAGCAGAGGAACGTCGTGGCGCAGAGTATGATATTTGGAAAAAATATGCTGTTGATTGGATGCAGGCGAACCTTCAGGGAATGGAGGCGTTGCGGGACTTCTGCCGGAAGCATCGAACATATTCGTTGCTTGTTAAGAGTAAGTTAAGCCATTAGCAAGAAATATGATTCATCTAATAAAAAAAAATATATTTTTCTCAGAGTATGGCTCTCCGGCAGACTTTGCGCCAATAGCTCCAGCCAAGCAATCGAATTTGATAAAGGTCTATATAAATCATCAACTAACGGGAGAGACTTGGGAGAAAAAAGTACCGCGTATGATAACCGTTCAGACGCTACAGGGATTGGTTATGAAGCGTTTTCGGCTTAGCGGTAACGTTCCACAGTTATCTTATGTTGATGCCAAGCATCCAGATCTGGTAGTTCCGCTGGACAATAATGCCAAAACCCTTGACTTCTACTCTGTCCAAGAGCATGACACAGTTTTGGTCCAGTAAAAAACAGCTCTTTCTTTCCCTGTTTGGTATTCCGTGGTATTTTAGTTTAAGGCAATGTAAAATTAAAAATTTCCTGTTAAATTCTAAATCTTTCCTGTCTCTCATCCAAGGTTAAATTATTAATGTTTTCCTATAATGATAACTGATAATTTCAAATTTTTTTAAATAATTATACACAATATATTTTGTTTTGCTTAAATAATGGATTTCAGTGGAGAATTAAGTTCGACTTTGTTGGGTTTTATGTACAAAATGGGTTTCAAAACCAAAAAGAAGGGACGGCTATAGTATATTTTCCAGTTACTAATACTAAATTTTCAACCGTACTTTCCGTTACCTTTAGAAGGATAGATTCTCAAAATAAAAATTGTTTCAACCTTTTTTTATGATTTCTATGAAGTTCACTAAATCGTTCGATTTTTCTTGTTTTTTTTTTTTGTTATAAATTTGGCATAGGAATAGTGCAATAAACTGTTGCATTTACATTTTTTTTTATTGGTTATATTTATGCCAAAGGTTTTAGAAGATTTCAAGCTTCTCTCAACTAATCTTAACCCTCTAGTGCCCAAATTTTTTTTTTCCAGGAGAAAAATTATTTTTGGATTCAGTATGTATCAAAATTAAATGTTTGTTTTAAAAAAAAAAACATTTATTTTTGCTCGGATCGAGTTTTATATGACTATATCCTTGGACCGCCTAGAGGCGGCTTTGGGATGATAGGCCAACAAAAAATGAGGTAATCAATTCTTTTGTTGCACTCATTTGTTCGTCCACAGATAAACAGCGGAACTAATTGATACTTGTTATTGAAATGAGTCGCGAGCGGTCGTATTTTGTATAAAGGATCGTGGTCGGCAGAATCCTCGGAGGGCAACTTACTGTTGTCATTAAATACTTTATAGGGTCGGAGATGTCTCCTTTACTGCGTTGCACACTTTTGACCAAAATTATAATACCCTCTGCAAGGGTATAAAAATTGAAAACACTTGAATGGCGTATCCAGATTTTGAAGTTCTCCAAGGTCAGGCTCATTAGAGGATATTGCAGATATATCC
This sequence comes from Drosophila ananassae, assembly GCF_017639315.1. Classification (NCBI taxonomy): domain Eukaryota; kingdom Metazoa; phylum Arthropoda; class Insecta; order Diptera; family Drosophilidae; genus Drosophila; species Drosophila ananassae. The sequence goes on along the minus strand of NC_057929.1, from coordinate 19,052,483 downwards.
ATGAATAGGTTCATTTGGTACCTCAACATCTTTTTGAAAAGCGGTGCTTTTGGATCCATAGTCCAAACAGATCCACATTCAGCTATTGTGCTTTCTTTAACATGAGCAGTATTATGATCAGCAGGCGCTTTAGGTTTGCGTTTCTATGCTTGAGGTGAATTGGACGCAATCGAACTTGAGGGTGACAACCATTTTTCAAAAGGAGTAGGACTTCCGCTTGAAGTTACACAAATTTCTCACAAAGTATTGAAAAGGATAAAATAACGGTTTTTTTTTTAAATTACCCGTCTAGAGGCGGTCTTGGGCACTAGAGGGTTAAATGTATGGAATCTTGTATATTTCCGGAAAGGCAGTCAAACCCATTGGGCTGATAATCATATCCATCGAATTATAATTCATGCCACAGATTTTATAAGGATCTTTTAAAGTGTCTTTTACATTTTAAGCATATAGGAAAATTAGATAAATTAATATACTTTGGAAAAACTTAGACAATAAATAGTCTGTAATTTAAAAATTGTTGGAATATACCAGATACGCTTTTTTCTGGTGTCTGGTAACACTAATAAAATTATATTTCGCAAGATGCGGTGTAATTTGATTTCAACGGCTTTAAACGTTCTAAATAGCACAAAAAATGGCAAGCTATTTCTTATTACCGCACGACGTTTTTCCGGCGCCTCTGAAATATCTTCTACAGTAGAACAGTCGGTACGCCAATTTCCAGCTGACCCAAGTGGCAGAAGCAAAACCGAGCGGTCCCTCCACATCGCAGTGATCGGAGTTCCAAACGTTGGCAAGAGCACTTTTATTAACCATATAGTAAATCATAAGGTGTGCCCCACTTCCACTAAAGTACACACAACTCGTCAATCAAATACTGCGATCTGCACTCAAGGCCAGACGCAGCTTGTCTTTTATGACACGCCCGGCTTGGTGACCCAGCGGGAAATCCGAAAACACCACCTGGAGCAGAGCTTTAAGAGTGCCTATCGGCACGCAATCCAGAACGCCGATGTCATTGCGGTAATTCACGACGCTTCTAATGGATGGACGAGAAATGAGCTGCATCCTACAGTGCTTGATACGTTAAAGTCCTACGCCAACTTGCCAAGCTTTCTTGTCTTAAACAAAATAGATGCCTTAAAGTCTAAGCGGGTGCTGCTGGATTTGATTAAGACGTTAACCAATAATACCCTGACAGGAAAACGGTCTGGTAAGGATGCAGATCGGAATCTACCACCAACCGTAGCCGAAGAAACACGCCTAAACAAGAGAGACACCACCTGGAGCCATTTTAGCGACGTTTTTCTTGTTTCCGCCATCACAGGCAGTGGCTTGAACGAACTGCAAGATTACCTGGTGGGGCAGGCTCGGCCAAGGAAGTGGAAGTTCCCTTCTGACGTCTACACAGATTCAAACCCCGAGGCGCTTATTGTGGAGAGTGTGCGAGCTCGGCTTTTGGACTACCTGCCGCAAGAAATTCCCTATAACCTAAAGTGCGAGCTTGAGTACTATAACGTGGAGAAAAGTATGTTTTTTCTTTAATGGTGTATTCCAAGTTGGGATCTAAGTGATTTTTTGTTGCAGATGTCATATACACCTCAGTTCAGGTGGAATGTCCGACGGCCCGCATTGAGCGTCTGATTTGTGGCGAGTCTAACGGAAAGTTGCGTCAAATCACAGAGCGTGTTACCTCAGATTTGGTAGAAATGTTCGGCCAGGCTGTGTCACTTACCATTTCAACTTTTTCTAAGGGAAAGAAGTCTGCGTCTATAAATCAAAAGTAATTGCAGTTTGTTAATTAATTATTGTTTTAATTGTTTTAAAATATAATATATGAATTCACAAAAGTTTCAAGTCTGCTACCAGCTTGTCCAATTCTTCATTTGAAGCCGGTCCCAGTCCCAGAACTGTCGCCGTTCCAGATTCCAATTGCGTGCGCCCGGCGTCTCGTACCAATGCAGACACGAGGTTAGCTTCTTGTGCCCTCCGTTCCAAACCGCTAAGTTGCTCAAAATTGTCCACCCGGAGTACAATTTTTGGCTGCCCCAAGCGGCACCAGCGCTGCAGGATTGCGTTTTGCTGTTTGGTGCCTTGGGCGGCACTTTGATAACACATGACCGCCGCATGAGCGCACTGGGCGGCTGTCTTGCCCTTGGACATTTTGAGGTCTCCGCGGACCACCAGAGCCAACTTGGTGGACTTTTCGAAGACGACGCTGTTGCTGAGAAACTTTTGCAGAATGCTATTTGACGTGGGCATACTTCTTACTCTGCTGGTCCACGTACTTCTGCATACACGTCCGGAACTCCTTTACCTTATCTTGACACGCTCGCCAATCACCTGTCTCAGCGATGCACTCTTGCACCTTGTAGTGGAGCTCAATGCAGCCGGTTTTTTTCAGCATTAACTCCACGGGGTCCTGATCTTGAGTATGGACCGTGGGTGAAGGCATTTTCTAATGGGCCGGTTAAAGTTGCATCAGATGTCAGCTGTTACGTACGTGTGTGTGTACGGATGTGTACAGTGTGCCCGCAGCTTGCCCGTTTAAATATACTATACTCTATCGATGTCATATTATTCATGACTTTCCACCGGATTTAATCTTACACAATTTTTTTTAGACATTACTGAAAGTTTTCATATACAGCACTTCTGAAATAATAAATCGCGTATGCAATGTTTCCAACAAAAGGTTTTTGTAATGTTTCTGAAAACTTTTTTTTAAAATATTTTATTTAAATGATTCTGAAAAGTTCGCGTCGTTAAGCGAACTGATGAAATAATATTTTTGATCATTTCAATATATATTTTTATGAAATATCTATTGCATAACTTAGAAAATACTATCTGAAATAACAGTAAATACAAAAATATCCCTAAATATATTTACTCAAACTAAAAACGGTCTTTATATTCCATGTTCTTAAAACTGCAGCGGAAACTATTTCTTAATTTAAAAAAAATGACGGAATTTGTAGGATTATAATTTTTAGGAAGTTAAAATTATTAAATTTGTATCGAGTAATGTTCACTATTTGAGTATTTTTTTAAGTAATCTGTAATATAATTACAGATATACGATTTATTATCTGTGTGGAATTCAAAATGGGATCTTCAAGATATACATATATATCTGGTTTCTTCTTTACATATACATATATCATAATGTTAATGTGAGAGTTCGTATAAAGGTGGCGTAGATTCCTTATTCCTATTTTCTTATTTCAATCAAAAATAATCATTTTACATTATTGGTATCTTGTTTCTGAGGATAAAATAATAATTATTAGTACAAGAGTTTCTCTAAAATAGTTACAAACAAGTTAGAATCTCGTCGAACTCTAAACTGAGTACATGTATTTATGTATGTTGCTACTGTTCTACTAAATTGCTTATTTAAATTTAAAATAATCTTAGAAAAAACGTTGCTATCATTTACTTTGCCGTTTATGCCGCCTGAGCAATTAAACATCTGAATTTTGAACATGTACTAAATTTATTCCCCACTATGAGCATGTTGCTATAGTTATAACTTTTTGAAATTATATTTGGTATTGGAATTATAATATTCTATTATTAGATCTATATTCTGGATATGGTTACAATGTACGGTCGCAAGAAGCCAGAAATCAGGTTTTTAAGCCTTAGAATTATATCTCCTTTGCTTCAATATAAATGGAACTACTGTGTTTTTCTGTTAACAGAAGTAAAATATCCCAACTGTGCATTCTACAAAATTTTATGAAAATTTTATCGCAATAACATAAATTAACTGGCTTTTGTTAACGAAACCTTTCTTACCTCGGAAAATAGAGTTTTCCCGTCAACAGAACTTGAATTTGCATAATTTGGCTGCAACAGCAACTGTCACTTGGCATTAGCATTAGTGGTGAATATTTTGGGCTTAATTGCTGTTGGATTCAAAGTCGCTGTTGCTGTGAAGCCAGAAAAAAAGCAGCACCCACAAATCCGGCGACCGGAGCTTGTTTATGGCGCTTGGCGTACAGTCCATGCATTATTTATGAGTGTCCTTGGCGCGTGTCCAATGCAAAAATATGCTCGCACGAAGGGTTAATAGGGTTGAGGGGACTAGGAAGGATTAATAAAACTCAACTGCGCCTTGACTTAAAGTTATACTTTCATTCAAAGGTTGCTTTGTCCAATATATAAATTAACGAAATGATTAAACGAAGCCCTTAAAGGAAGTGATTTTGATACTTTTTTAAGTTTCTCGTGTCACTAATTTGCCTTGAACACAATGGGAATATTAACGTTGCACTTTGACACACAATGACCATAATTAGCAGAGGCAAAGTGAAAATCCAGCCATTTAATTATGCATGGTGCCACATTTAAGTGGTCGCACCCCAATTAAACGTCGAATGACATTTATTTGATACCATGCACAGTCGGGCAATTCAATTTGGGCCATCAAGTTAATCGGAAACTTGAAATGACAGATCAAATTTGGAGCCTAATTTGCATTAAAACAGCCCATGCGTCCCCCGCTCATCCCGACGGAAGTCAAAAGTAATTTCATTTCGATGACTGCGAATGCGAAAATGTGCGAATACGTGTGCGTAATTAAGTTTAGACAGCTTTTCGGAGAACGGAAAACTGATACAGTGTTGCGAAGTGAATAATTTCAATTAAAATGATTTGCCTCTTCCATGGCTGTGTGACAATTAAGCCACCTTCTTCAGACGAGCTGACGAAAGTGTCAAATACCACGGAGACCATTTGATATCCTTGCAGTCCAGCACTTCTCTTTTAAGTACTGAATTTCGAATATGGGTAGCATACTAATTAAATTAGAATGGGTTTTTGCATAAGACCAATTCAAGATCGGCGGTCTATTGGGCGCACATTGAGTTGGAAAAATATTTACCATTTGGGATTTGGGTCAAAGACTACCGATCTGGTCACAACTGGTCAAACAAAAATGAGTGCTACTGAGTTGACTATAAATAGGCGTCACATGTACCAGTTGCATTATCGCTCCGGCGAAGTCCACTTTAGTCAGCCACCATGGATATTTCAGTGTTGCGACTTTACCTTCTTCTACTCAGCGTCCTACTCATGTATCTGGTGCCGACAGTGGAATCGACCCTCCTGCTGTGGGCCTGCATCTACCGCCTAGAAATATGCCCTTTTAAAACCACAACAACTAAAACCACTTGACCGTAATTTTTGGTTAATTTTCCACTGATGAACGAACTATAAATAAATGGAAACCGTTCCGACTCTACTTAATTGACATTTGGGCACGGCCTAAGCCACAACTCGATACATCACCCACCGGTTGTAACAGAAGTCGTTCCTGCTTCCTTGCCCTTTGCTCCGGTTTCCGCTTGGTCAACTGCTTAAGTAAGAGCCCAGCTTGGTGGGAGAGTGGAAAGTTTGTCATTAGTCACTGGCGCTAATTAAGTGCAAAACACGTTCGCAGGCGGCTTTCACTTCCTCGGCTGGCAGTACGTGTCCTGGTTACATAATCACAGAGACCAACTTGGACAGTGAAAGGGATCGGAAGCATTAATGGATTTGGCCAGTTACTCAATGAGCGTAAATTTCTCAAATCTCTGGCCTTAACCAGACCTTGCATTAAATTACCTCTATGATGGCTCTAATATGTAAAGGCTTCGTCCAGGACTGAAGTTTTAAAGCATAGTTTGTTGTCTTGGTCGGAAGCAATACTTTAATAAATACTCTAGACTATCTAAGAAGATTTTGAGTAAGGAAAGCTTCCTCCCAAAATCAGTACTTCTTGTTCACTATATCATAAGAAAGCCAGTCGACAGGGATTTTCATTTAAATTACCATCTGCCAACGTAAGCCAGGGTAAACAAATTTATTCACATTTGAACTCAGAATTAACATTACACGAAGGGCAGCCCCTAAAATGTGTAAACCAGCCATGTGACTTAAATGAAACAAATGAATTTTTCGGTCGCACCCCGCCATTCAAGACAAACACAAGCGAAGCACTCATTATGGTAAATGAAAATTTAATTTAAAAAACACGAGGCAACCCCAGGACTTTTACAGAACAGCAAACGGAAAAACCGAAAATCAATATGCGCCGCATCCTCTTCCTTATTTGTCCACGAGGAAGCTGGACAGGCTACCGACGTGGGCCAATTGATTTTTAATTAGCATAGGGAGCATAGTTTAGACAGCTTTTCGGAGAACGGAAAACTGATACAGTGTTGCGCAGTGAATAATTTCAATTAAAATGATTTGCCTCTTCCATGGCTGTGTGACAATGAAGCCACCTTCTTCAGACGAGCTGACGAAAGTGTCAAATACCACGGAGACCATTTGATATCCTTGCAGTCCAGCACTTCTCTTTTAAGTCCTGAATTTCGAATATGGGTAGCATACTAATTAAATTAGAATTTAGGAATGAATTAATGAATCCAACAATAGCAGGAGAACAATGGCCTAGATGCCCAGAGAGGCATTTGTTCTTTGGAAAAGCTCAAAGGACTACATTCTTGCTTCCCACTCGTTGCCTCATGAGAAATAGAATTCAGTCCTCAGACCACAAATGATTTAAGTTTAGGAGGAAGCAAAGACAAAAGAATAAAATTAAACTTTACTGGCTCAATAAACAAATGTAAAAACAAAACGAGAAGCTAATTTCGGGCGGAGCCGAAGTTTATATACCCTTGCATTTTATATTTTAGATATACATATATCGGATTTTCTACATTTTCTACAAACAAAAATTTGGGAAAAGTTCCAAACTTTTATCTTAACAAATACCAACGTTTGTTATTTTCCAAGTTTCTAGATAAATTATATAGCAGCTGTTGGATATTAAGGGCCGATCCTTGGCCGAAATTTGGTAGATCCGATTATTTTGCTGCAAATGGAAACTGTATAAAGTGTAAACTATCTTCTAGCTTAAAAAACACGGATGTTATGCCATTTTCTGCCGTTCCGACTTATATTATATAGTTCCATGTTTGCTTTTAAAATTTTTAGTTTTTAAAGTACAAGTATAAAGTACAAAGAAGAGGACATCCTTTGGGGTATAAAAATACTCCGATATAGGCAAGCGATTGAGGTCCAATCAAAAAAAAATTGCTGTTAATGCCACTCCTTATGACCTGACTTCGCTTCGGATTCTCGCCCACGTGCCGTGTTTTCCAATTTTGGGGACAATGGAAGCAAATCGATGTTAAGTCAACTTTAAGTGCTTGAAGAGGTGTAAAAATCCAAGGCGTGCAATTGCGGCATGCTTAGAGGCGCCACAATGTTGCAAGCTGTCGTCGCCAAGTCGTGTCAAAGTTTCCGCTGCGTCCCCAAATGACTTTTTGCTTGTCTTGTCACTCCATTGGCAGACAGCAGCCTGCGGGTGGAGAATTTGGAGCGTGTGTGCGCTCTGACCGAGAGTTGGAGCAGGCGGGCGTAGCACCTTCTCCACTCCGGCAATGTTTGACTTGTCGGAGTTGTAATTCAAATTTACGGAGCACAAACAGCGGAAATATGGCAATTAATTAAATATCGCTTATACATACGTCAGGTAGTGCAGGTTGTGCGTCTGCGAGCGTGGGTGCCTCGAGTTGGCCAAACGCTTGCGTGCAACACGTGGCGTGTGGGTAATGGGATTTTGGCGTGCCCGAATTAAAGGCGTCTTCGTGGGCGTTCCAGCACCGACGTGGGAAGAAATTTTAAATACTTTGGGTCGCAGTTTATTGAGTCCTAAAAAAGGAACTAAATTAATGTGGAAAGGAGTATCTCTTGCCGCACAAGTTTGTGGCTGGGAGTCAGGTTCAAATCAAGAGCCACACTTTACTCAAGACTTCCTGACTAATGGGTGCAAATGACTTTACCATTGTCTGTTCATCTTATGGCCTCGCTAGAGGAGGTTGACGACTAAACCATAGACTACCCGATTATAAACCTGTTAGGCCCCGACACAGAGAGCGTATCGTATTTTGGTTGAAACACTATTTTATTCGGTGTGGAAAGGGAGCTTAACTACGATACTTCGCCATCATTGAACATCATCCTGATGAGGTGGTGTTGAAGGGGCACAGCGGGGACTTCAGCAGGCAGGCCAGCAGTACGAAGCAGCCATCGACGGAGGGGGCCATGAACATCATGATTAGGGCCAGCAGCACCAGGTAGAAACACACTGTGGTGGCAATCATCTCCACTGATCTTCGATTTGCTCTCGAAAGTCCAGAGAAGGTCTACCGGCTTTTATACCTCAGCCAGTTAATTGTAATGCCGTTTTCCAGCTGCCCAATGTCAATAAGCTTTCTTTGAACAATGATCCACAGAAATTCTGTAAATATTTTTCTAACTTAGGTAATAATGCATTGAAAAGTAAATTAGCCAAGAATGCTGACGTATTTGGCGAGCTTACAGGTTCTGCCTAACTAAAAAATTTTATCATTTATCTAGCAGAGAGATAAACCTGCAAAAAGTCATCCTTGATTTCTGAGTATTTCTGTAAAATAATGGTACGAAAGGACCAAAGAGTCACTTAATTTTGAGTTTGGCCCTCCAAATTTGAGCCATCTGTAGGAGGTAGGCTGTCAGTTCTAAGAACACTCCAGGCTACCTCAGATACGTTCTAAGCAATGACCAAAATAGACTCTATAAATAAAAGCTTGCCGAAATGAACCTAAATTTCCATTGAGATCAAAAAATATAATCAACCATGAATGAAATTCTCAGTGGGGCACCAAATGGGTTCTGCGCATGTCCCGACTCGCGCACATGGTGGAAGCCGTTTCCGAGGGTGGATCGCGAGTTTGCCGCGCTTTTTGAACGCTTTGTGTACGTGTGGACTTCGTGCGAGTTACGACTTGGCCGTGAGCTTCGCGAACTTGGCCAAATTAGTCCTGTGCACGGATTCCCCAGAACCGGTCGAGGTCGCTCGCTCACAGTCTCCGTTGTCCGCCGGTCGGTTGCTCTGAAACGGAAGTTCAAAAATACCAGACGCGCTCGCATTCCACATTCGCAAAGAAAACTTTAATATTTCGAATTAGCATTAGTCATATTTTTTGGCGCCTGAGCCAAACCAAACAGCTTCCCCTGCTTGCCAAGTGCTTTGAAAGAAGACTGTGCTTACTTTTTGATAAAAAAAAAAAAAACAATTTGAGAAGAATTGCTATTGTCTGGTATAAAAACCCTGTGTTCTCCGGTTCGGAAAATTATTTTCAGCCCTCTGACTGGTGAGTAATTAGATTGTGGAAGGTTGCGTGTATTTGGCAGTCAATAGTCAGTTTTGAAATACTCCACAACTATTTTAAACAAACATTTCTTTCCATAACACATGCATCTCAACCTCTTTAAATATTAAAAATTTGTGCTGAAATATGTGTGAAAATTTGAACAATGGTGCAAGACTTTTATCTCAAAAACTAATGTTAGTTTCACAAAAATCGCAAATAGAGATTCGTGCTATAGACGTAAAATTAAAAAAATATATATTTGCTTTTGAAATAATATTTTTTATTCCATTTTTATATAATAAAACATAAATTGTATTCTTTGATAATGTTATTAATGTTTAAATAATGCAACTGGCTCTTCAACATAATATTCGATAGAAAACGCAATACTCTGATATTTTAAAATAAAAATTTTAAAACGTTGCTTGCGTTGTCATATGATTGATATGTATGTATGTATATGTACGAATATTTGAAAGGATTTATAGGCCTTGGCTCAGCAAACATTTCTTCCTCGCTTAAGTTGTGCTATGAACTGCAAACATGGAAAATATGGAATGAATATACTTGAAAAGTAAAACATCTGTTTTAGACTGAATATCTACAAAAGAAAAATCCTCGAAATACACCCCTCTAGTTTCAAGCGAAGTTATTAAATTAAATTTTGTCATAAGAGCATTGAACTTTCTTGTTTTTTGTTACCCCGCCACTTTATTTATAAAAATTAACAAAAGGGTAAAAGTTCAGTCCTGAGCTCTCCATGTAAAACGGAATTCTCAATTATGTCGGGAAAAAAAGCAACAATGTACAGAAAGTTTGACAAAATTAATTTGACAACTCTTAAGGAAGGTCAGATTAGCATAATTATTTTATGGGAGTGTTGTACGTTCATGATTAGTCCCAGCAAGCGCAACTGATTTTTTCTCGTATAATTCTGCATAAATATTCTCTTTAGAAACCAGACATGAAATCTATAATTATACATTGTACCATATTTTTCTTGTTTCAAGCGCAGTTCTGGCCACAATAATTCCATAATTTACTTTAGGAGGTTCTTGGGGCATGGACCGCGTCTAGATTCTTCTAAAAAAAAACTCGGATGCGGTCAGCGGAAAGGACATGATGGAAATATTGAAACCTCTCTTCAGGCGTTCGTCCGTGCGCTAGAATTTCCGTTATTGGGCCAGCGGGGTTTCGAATCTAATTAACGTCGTATGGTCCTGGGCTCTGTCATGGAGACAGAGAAACATTAAAGCCAATCCTCGGAAAGTTTCCATAACTTTGTCGCTCGCCCCCGCTTCAAAAGCGAGAAAAACACACGGAGTCGCCCTCTCCCTGGCTCAGACCCGCCCTACCACCTCGGCTCTATTCGATTCCTGCCAGTGTCACATCAGCACGGTGATTTTCCAAATGATCGCATGGTGATGGTGCCCCAAAAATTAGCATAAGTCAATCAAATCAGTCCCATCCGGCACCCAGCACGTAGCGACCCCATCATCGCAGATCAGATCAAATTTGTCACTCTCGAGATGGCCCATAAGGTGCGGCTGGGTTATCGCATGACTGAAAGGATGAATGGCTAATTAGGCTCCGCAATCAGTGGCAAAGCCACAGTCGGAGCCACAGATATCCGAGCCCGAAGCTGCAATAACAAATTTACCTCATTAGTGCCTGTACTCGCCTGCGTTCCTGCGATATTTCCTTTTGGTCCTGGTCTTCAATTGTTTTTTTAGAGTCACAGAGTCGGTTTTATTTAACGCAAAAATGTTGAAATCCACGCGTGGGCGCACATGCGGCGTCCGCCAGCGAGAAAATCAGAGGGAATCGACTGGCTGGTACCCTTCAGCAGGAAGCATGAGCAGACTCCTCCAAAACTTCATAATACGAGCGAAGTCAAAAGGTAACAGCGCTAAAAACGGTTATTACAACCCCTTTGCGAGGCCCCACCCCTTCACTTTTGGGAGCCAGAAAAGTTTTGCGGTTAATAAAATTGAAACGCGCGCCAGACGCACACATTGCGTATACGCAATGTGTCCGCAGGGCACTATTTGCTTGCCTCCTGCGCTTGACTTTCATAGGATTCCATCGGACTCTGGCGGGCAGAGGAGCTCGGTAAACTCTCTCATGTTTGACAAAACACTGTGGTAGGTGGAAAACTTTTAAAGCTGCGACTGGCAACTGTCAGTTGCAGGCCATCGGCCGCAGTGGCGGCGGATTATTTGCATTCGCTGTGATGACAGACAGCAGCATAACGCACGTCCTTTGACGATGGAGTGGTTAACTATAAAACGATCAGGACCCTGTTGGCTGTGATGGGTTTTGAGCTGCAGTGAAAACTCAATCGAAAAAATGTACAGGCAGCTTAACGTAGGTGTTTGTTGTGTCATGTCAGAAGCTGTAAACAGATTCATGTCACGCCATAATCCGACAACTCTTCGGTTGAGGTTTCATTCATTTCCGAGACTAGTTCAACTGAATTCCATTGGCTTTTGCGGCATCCATGGCGACGGGCGGGTGTAGCTTCCTTTATTTAACTTTCGAAATTTATTTTTCCGTTTAATTGCCTGCAAATGGAAACATGAGTTCACCAGGTGTGTGTTTGACTTTTGACAATTTTCAATCTTTCATCAGGAGAGCAATAATAAATTATGTTTCATTTCCGAGCATGTGCCAGCCTGGGCCTCGAATTGATATTTATGTGCGTAATATCCATTTATTCGCTCTTCCAAATTGCCGGTTGGCTTAAAGACGCGGCCCTGCCATTATTTGTTCGACGACTGATTTATTGATGGGAACATTAAATGTTGGCAACACATTCCAATCTTCTTATTGGGCTTTTTCCGGACTCGCCGGGCCAACAGCGCGTATCCGAGACTTAAGCCGCTAAAACTGAATGACAAGTTGAAATTTAAGTAGCCCGGATTGTTTCTCTAGTTCCAATTACATTCGCCAATTATAAACAGCTTTAAAGCCCTTAGCTGGCCTCAGCTATTCCGTTTCTTTTCCGTTTTCCCAGTTTCCCCGTAGGTGCGGGGGAATTAATTTGCCATATTAAACTGATTTATGTCGGCGCTGGATATTTATGGCACCAGAGGCCCGTGGCCATGTCCGCGCTCTACTGCGCAGATTCCGAGTCAGGAGTAATTACAACGAGGTGTTGAGAGGCCTATTACCACATGAATATGCAACATCCCGGCACCTGACTCATCCATTTCGCAATGGCGGGTTTTCATCATTCCCGTCTTGGGTCCTCGACGCCAGCTGTCAAATCACACCATTAGGAGCTCCTTCGAAGTCCTCCGACGCGGAGGCAGATGCGTCAGTCGAATGATTCGCGTTTGCTGCAGCGTGTTGCAGGGAAATGAAATTCGATTACAACTCCAGTCAGCCGTGCGGATGGTGAGCAATGCGTGACATAAATAGGAAATTAAATAAGGCAACGGGTGATAAGCAGACGGAGGAAGTATTCACGGCCAAATCCCTATCTGACAGGCTATCAATTTCTGGCACTACGCGTACGGCCAGCAGAGCTACCAGTTGCGGCGGTCTTCATGTCCTTCATCGTGTCAACGTTGTGGTGGTGCCTGATTCGTCTTGCCACAGAATGCCACTTATCTATTGTCCTGCGACAGGACTCACCTGTCCGGGAACAGGTTATTACACATTTCCCCTTCGCTTCGAGTCGAATATGGCATTTAATGTGTTGACCAATCTCCATTTCACCGTGGGGTGCTATTACCAAACCAGGCAAAAAAGTTCGTGACTCCTTGATAATGAGCCTCATTCTCGCAAGTAATCATAAGAATACTTATTTTTGGTTATACATTGTCTGTACTATTTACTAATTGAGCAGAACATACGACGGAAATAGGAAAATTTTATTAAACGCTTATATAAGTATATATTTTTTTAAACAATATTTAAACGGGCAACAAAGTGAATCTATTAGGGAAATACGAACCAATCCCCACCGTGCAAACTTGCTTCTCTGGGATCATCGCTAATGCTTTTAACTTCACAAATCTCAGAGACTCTGTGGGGGAATGATTTATGGAAAGCACTGATTTATTCCGGAGGTCTCCAGCATTGTACGTTCTTTGTGTCATCGGCATCAACTAGTTAAAGATAGATGGTGATGCTGATTCGATGGCCAACCTGAGCCTGAATTAGGGGACTGCAAAATACCCTCTCAGCTCCATGCCTTTTTGTGATGTAGCTCTCAGAATAAAAGCGGAAAATAAAAGACAATTGTCAACAATCGTTAATGACAGAAAATAATAAGAACAATATGTGAAGATTCAGGAGCATGTCTCTGGATGCTTAAACCATAATAGTGGAAAAATTCTTTTATCGCTTTAGTATCTAAGGGGATTTACAAGCAAGTTACCCTTTTGCCGGACCCCATCTTTCATACTCGAAGATGAACAGGAGTCATTTATCATGAAATCGTTCACTGGGTGACCTGCCCGCTGAGGTTGACTGGACACGGACCGCAGAGGGCCATAAATAATTTCAAGGAACTGTGAAAGAAAGACGTTGTTATATTGTGTATTTTTTATTATGTGGGTGCACTTTCCTTGACAGGACAAAAGCCAGAAAAACGAAATGAAAATAAAAAGTCAAATAAAACGGCAAATGATTAACTTGTGGAAAAAGTGCCATTCAATTCCAAGGGGGAGTTTTTGCAAAATTGGTTTTATATCCCCATAAGTTCGTTTTTCGGCAGCCTAATTTGATTTGGGTTAACCAAATTGGACTCTTTTGGATCTTTGAAGCGCATAAGTGTAAGCCAGAAGCTATTTATACACAATTAATCACACCGAGATGTTCCGGTGCTTGAGTTGTTCCCAAAAACTAGTATGGAAGAGAAGCAGGTTCAAGGACTCGGCAAATCTCAAAAATTCTCCTTAAATCGTCTTAAATCGTACTCGTTGGACGAGAATGGGTTTGACAGACTTTTCCTGCTTCTTCTTATTGCCTTTCTTGTTTACTCCCATGTTTCTGTCACTCGAACCAGTCTCCTTCAATAATTTCCTTGGAATTCCTCTCCTGCCACGGCTCCTCTTTCTTTTGTGTATTTTTACTTTCTATTGTGGCGAATGAGACAGTATCGCGAAAATTCAATTCAATGTTCCAGACTCATCCATGTGTGAGACCGGCGCTGTAGAGAAATATCTCCGATATGGGTTTTCGATTCAGCCTCCATACCTCCGCTGCGGTGAATCCATACGGGGACACATGGTTCCCATGGGGCGAACTTGTCACAGTTGGCCAAGTTGTAATGAATTTTTGAGTGCCCCAGCCAACGATCCTTTGAGGTCTGAAGGGCACGTTAATTGGGGTTCAAAAGATATACGTTGCGGTGAGGTGTCATACAATTTTAGGGCTGCATCGTAAGATTAAGATTACCAAGAGCTACGGCATAAACAGCGTGGCGTAAACAATTCAGCTAGATTGTCTGCCGGAAATCCAAATATTTACACAATGCTTAGATGAGCCGGAGCAGCACCCAAATTGCTGGCATCGACCACATGAAATCAATTAAAATATTTGGCCAACTGCTTGCAGCACATAAAACGCGCCGAGAGGGAAGTGTGGGCACGCTAATAACCATAAAAAGTAATTGAAAGTACACTGCGAGATGAGCCTATAAAAAATGTTAGTCGTCGCTCGATGCGGGCTACATGCAGAAAGTGGCCGGGCCCCGGCGGCCGTCCAAATGAACTACTGACTGTGGGAAATATTTTCGATAATTGAAAATTATTCAAATAATGGAAATATGGTACGGAGCAGAGTAATGGCAGAGAACAGTCCTATTTGTTTGGAGGCCAATCACGCGCCGCAAAGACCGAAACAAAGCAATTCTCCCCCCAGGGTCCCACTGGTCCAAACATCCGAGGAGCGCTTGGGCCAGCTGTCTGTCAGGCGGCCGGCGGAATGCTCGCCAGTCGAACAAAAGTGAAAATTAATTAAAACACTCTGTGCTCGCAAATGTGCGAGTGCACCTCTCTTTTTCCGATTCATGTCAGATTATTTCCATAGCAGCCGCAGTGCGATGGAGGAAAGGAGCGGAAGAGTGAGGAATTTCAAATATTTGCCAAGTAATTAATCATGCTACATCGTGGCCGAAATCTCTGACATCTGAGTGAGTCGCCTACGTCAGTCTCAGGCAGCCCACTCAGCCTCAGTCATCTCCATTCCTCTTTTTCCTAACAAATCGCGCCTGTGGACGCCTGATAAAAACTGAAAGCTCCATCATCGCGAGCCGCTTGAAAACGAACTGGAAACTGGCGCCTGCACAGATTACGATAAATTTTTAAATAAAGACGACAGCTGAAGCCGTCTACATCCCTGCTTGACTGATGGCCGGATTCCCGGACATCCCAGGAGCCCCTGGAATAGAAGGCAGAGGTGCCCTCCACGTGCCCAGAGCCGGGTGTGGTTCCACTTACTTGTCCGACGATTAGTCAGCACCACTCCGAATGAGATGTTATCAATTATTACCCACGCAGCTGTTGCCACGAGTCATCCCTCATCCATACATACACATAATGAATAAATCGCACTTTATTCCGCTCCTGCCAACTTAGACAGGCATATAAAGGAACTCGCTGTCGGTCCAGAAGTCCACCAGCGAGGGTTGAGGAACTTGGGTGTCCAGGTGCTTTAGGCAGCGGTCGAAAAGTTTCCCCTGTCTCACGTTCCGCATGTGCCCCGCAACCACCTCCGACATGAGTATGTCCACCGGCGTGGCTTGGGCGCCAATGCCCCGAACTGGCACGGCGCGCATGCGCAGCTTGTGCATCTTCTTGGCGTCCACGTCTACGAGGACTGTGCACTTGGCATGCAGGTTATAGACACTCCGACTCGGCTTATCGTCTACGAAGAAGTCAAAATGGTCCACGCTATCCAGGTCGTGGGTGAACCAGTTCAGGGAAAGCGAGCCCGCGTCCAGCCGGTTGGCTCCGCAGATACATACGGGGTAGCTGACCCTGGCAGGCGGACATTTCCTGGTGCCGTACAGGTCGTCCTGAATTTGCGCGCGCACAATCGACATCGTGCTGATGTCCATGAAGAAGTTCTTAGCTAGTAGCTTGGCCTCCAGCTGCTTCTGGCCCTGGGGTGAGTTGAAGTACTCGGCGCGTTTCACTGCCCGCCGCATGTCCTGGCAGTGATGGCAGTTGCAGTCCTCCTGGTATGTCTGGCAACTGGATCCCTCTTCTATACTTTTTGGATTGCTACTCCCCTCTGTTGGCTGGCTGGGATCCCCTTCTTCGGGACTAACCAATGCAAAGGCAAACTCTGCCTCGTGGATTGGGTTTTCTCTGATCCTCACAGACTTTTTTTGCCTCTGCGCGGTACTTGAATTGGAATCGGATCTTGATGCATGGCGAGTGATCAGAGAAGAACGCCGCGTCCCGTCTATACGGGATGAGCCGGATTGAGATTCCTTCGTTACCTGGCTGACGGACATTCTGGGCGTCATATTTGGGGTTAAGACGCTGCTGCTTCTAGATTTCGAGGTCTCCTGAGCCTTTAATTGCCTCTGATTGTCTTCAGATTTTGGAAGTGAGGCGCTAACGAGTGTGAATGATGGTGTCATTAGATTCGCAGGTAACATTGCCGATTGGACATTTATTCGCGGCGAAGCCTGGGGGGAACTCTTTGGCGATTTTCTCAAGAGTTTCCTTATCTTGCTGCTACTTCGCGACTTGGAATCAGAGCGCTTAGGCCTCTCCGTGGAATTTACCGGCAGATAGGGCCTTGGATGACTATCACTCGTAGCTCTGAATAGCCCATCTGCATTTGAGGAACTTAATGCAACGAACGAAGATATTCCGTCCTGCGGAGTATTCAGGGAGGTTTCGCCTAGATAGTCGTCATCTTCGGTGCTCTGAGCCTGCGCTGAGTTTGGAGTGTACCCTGTTAAGGGGGTGACATCGGAGAGGAGGCTGGTCACTTCGTATTTTGTTGGGTTGAACGACAAGTGTGAGTGTGGCGTACTGGAGGTCATCTGAGAAGTGCTGGGAACTGTAAAAGCAGTTGGAACGTCGGAAATAAAGGTATCCGTTGAATGTGTATGGTAGGGAATCGTCAGCCTGGTCACTTGGGAGGAACCCATCTTAGCTAGGTCGGTGGGTGACTCCTTTGAAAAAGTATTGGAGCTGGAGCCGCCATTCCTCTTCACAAAATTATAGAAAAGTCGCTTAACTGACGTGAAGGACTCTCCCGCCCTGACTAGGGCGACGGTGTTCCTTAGAAACTGCTTAATGGAGCTTGCAGAAGAATCCATACTTTGCGGTTGATCAGCGAACATAGGTCTTTGGCTAGCCAAAACCAAGGAAGTACTGTTCAGAGCGGTGTCTTGGGTAGCGACGCTTTCCGATGAGAGCTGTTGCGCCGACGTCTCATGCAAACAAAGGCTGCTGGAGGTTTGCTGGCTGGAAAGTACAGAGGAAGGAGTGCTCTCCTGGCTAACGGCCAAGAACACTACAGGCTCATATGCTAATTGGCTTCTGCTCTTCATGGAGCTTCTAGTTTGTTTCGAAGGGGCCTTTTTACGTGCGGACCCCGAAGGCATTTCGTCCGGCAGGACGATGCTTACCCTCTTCGACATACTGGAAATTTTAACGGACTCTAGTAGATGATTTATCAATTCTCCTGGGGCTTTTACGCAAGTAAATCAAACGAAGTTTAAAGTGTAAGTAAACAATCCCCAGACTCACTTCGTCGATATAACACTTTTCTCCAGGCCTGCTGCAGGTCGCATTGGCAATTTTCCCCATCAAGTCCAAAGGGTGCTGTGTTCAATCATCTTCAGTGATGACTAATGGTCAGAGCCCCGGGCTTGGAGACTCTCTCACGTCCTGCCCGCGCCACCATAGCTGACTGAGCAGCAGTTGAGAGGGATGGCGCATAATTCTGTCATGATGACGGGGGAAGGGATATTTGCATAGCTCGTGGGCCTTTCAGCGCACATTAAATATGGGCAGGGTCGGCGCCGAAGGGATGCGTCCCTTCTTGGGGCACATCAGATATTTTTTAGTCTAATTAGAGCGGCGTGGAGCATAATGAGTTGTCGTTAGGCGAGTGGACCACCCGTCGCCAGAGGGACAATCTTTTGCACACTCTGATTCCTTAACCTTAAAGAGTCTCGTCGCAGGACTTTAAGTCAACACCTCAGCTAGGCTTATTATTCAACTTGACTGCGCAGAAAACACGGCGAATGATAAACCAGCACGCCGTCTTCAGCATTCCGCATCACGCATTACACATACGCCACGTTGCCGAAGATACACGGGGCACGCAAGTGTATTAAATTATATTTGGCTGCATGATTTATCTGCCACGCAGGACCTCCTTTGACTCCTCCGTAAGTCGCAGCGGGGGCTCAGAGGACGGCAACGGGGTGCCAGCACTTCGCCACTTCGTTCGTACAACCGAGGCCCCTAGAGCCAACTCGTACAACAGGACTAAATCATAAATAAATGTTTTCCGCAGACAAGCGATTAGAACACCTTTTATGGCCGCCACGGCTGCGTTTTACAGTCGTCCCCAGAGCATTCGCACAAGAAGACACTTTAAGAAAAGCGACAGAAATTAATGGCTGCCAGCACACAAATAAAATTCCATTCAATTGATTGGGGTCAAGGAGTGGCATTGCGCCAATCTCCTGCCCAAAGGCGTAGATGTTTAACCATTTCCTTGGGGGCCGATTCCCTCGACGACGGCCTATTGACAGCCCCCGATCCCCCTGGGAATACTGTGGCGATGTACCCATTCCCATAGTTCGTCATAGTGGGCGGCCACTTTAACTTTGTCATCCCCCTCGTAGCGAAAAAAATCAAAAAGTTTTCCGGCTAGTCATAAAAAGCGGCGAAAAAAGTTTACTTTTTGAAGTGTTCGTTTGGAGTTCGCTGACAGCTTTTTTACCGAAATAAATAATTGACTCGCGGAGATGAAAAGAAGCTGCATACTACAGTATTCGCTCCAAAAAGAAGACATAAAAAACGAATGAAGCCAAACCACTACCTTGGTATTAACATTAACGTCCAACAATGACAAGTTGCTTGAATTTCCCCAAAAAATAATATAAAGTCGATTTCGAGTGAGCCATTGCAGTGAAGGATACTAAAGAAATTGCCGAACGATTGGTGTAAAAGGTCACCTGTCTGGGGGTCATGTGAGTCAAGTTCGGATTAAGGGCTTTTTGTAATTTTGCTATGACTTTAATGACCGACGTCAACCCCTTCAGGTGGAAAGTACGAGCTCTGGTGCATTTTAAAACCTTGTGTAGCAACAAAGTTTGTTATTTTTGCGCAATTTTAGTAACGAATTTGTTTTTTTGTTGAACGAACGAATTTTTTTTTTAAATTTTGCATCATTGTTGACCTCTACATCTTTTGAGGACTCTTGAACTTTGTGATAATTAGTCAAAAGTTTGGCATCAGTAAGTCGGGATGCGCCAGGATCTTTCCAATCAGGAGCTAACGGATGCCGAATTTTCCAAATTGTTCTTGGCATTTTGACTTAATGGCTCATTGGATTTGCAGGAGAAGAATTTAACGATTTCAGGCTTTTGGTAGATGCTGCCTCACAGGTTTTGGGTGAAAACATTTTCAAGATGTTCTCCAATAAATATTTCATTTTATGCCAGCAGTGCATCGGCATTGGCATCGGCAGGCAGTGGGAGCACCTGACCCAAACCAGTTGATTAGATTTCCCAGAAATAGTCTCCCGATACTGAACTAAATGGCGTTTCAATCGGCGAATGCCCGCATCAGTCGCATTGCCCACAATAAAAATAAATAAATAAGGAAAGCGAAATCAATGGGAGTCTGGCAAATGGCCTGGGGCGACGCCTGGGGCAATCTTCTATCAAATTGAAATTGAAACAGGCTGGGAAGCCGACATCGTGTGGGAAAGTGAAGCTCAGCCATTCAAGTAGGAAGCCGAGATAAACCCGCCGGCAAACCCGCAGCCGAGAGTCGCGAGTCGGGAGCTGGGAGCCGGCAGGAGCTAAGAGCTCGGATCCCGGATCACAAAGCCGTTCTGCGTGTCATCTTCCGGCTAAGCCTCTGCTCCGGTTTGGGGGATAAATGCGTTTGATTGCGATTTGAAAATATTTGCTTCTGCACGAATGATTTTGTATTAGTTTCCTGGCAGGGAAAGGCTGGGCATGCTATGACGGGCAGGAGGGGCTCGGAGGGACCCAGATTGAAAGTGCGGTCTGAGTGAGCGTGAAAGATAATCTAAGCTATTGAGGGTAATAGGGCGGGAAGGAATAATTGGACTCTGAAAGGAGGGCTGTTCGAAATCTTTCGCAATTTATGTTTATGGGCGCTGTAAATTGTTGTGTAATGCCAGCTCGGTCAACGATTGCATGTTAAGGAGATTCTTTATTATGCAGATACATGCACCCACAGACAGACTCGTGCGGCAGTCGGCCTCAGCTGCTGAATCATAAATTCTATGCGCACACCCCGCGCACGATGCACACGCAGCGTATGCGTAATATTTACGACCTTCATAGGTAGTACATTCTCTTGTCTGTCTGTCTAGATAAGCCGCCGTATCTGACTAGCATTTCGCATCCTATTAAAGTAGTTTAAACCGCTGTCTAACCCCTCTCTCTTTCTTCTGTTTCCCGCAGGCTCCGGCGACAGCTGGCGAAAGTCAAACGGCAACCGCCGAAGCAAGCTCTGTGGTTTGGACCCAACACGATGTGCAGAATAAAACACCAAGCTGTGGCAACCTCTCCGGCCCCCCCTTGCCGGACCTGCAAGTAGGCGAGCAAAAGCACAAATCAGCAGCAGCAACCAGCTGACCCCAGAACCGGAAGTGACCACAGCGAGGCCATAAAAAGCTACGCACCGCGCGGAAGAGAGACATCCAAACGAAACATGAGCGCAGCCCTCATGGATATGAGCCAGACGCTGGCCCTCAGCCTGGTGTATGCCCCCCTTGACGCCACTGGCGGAGCTTCCCCCAACATCGCCATTGGGAACGGGAACGACAGCAATGGCGGTGGCGATGGCGGCGCCAATGACAGCGGTCTCGTCCTAGCAACAGGACAACAGGGGGTCGCCACTGTGGTGGGAGGGGTCCTGGGTCTGGGACAGCACAACGGTAGCGCCGACGGCGGAATCGGCCCATATGTGCCAGTCCTGGAGCGCCCGGAGACATACATCGTCACCGTGCTCTACACGCTCATCTTCATCGTGGGCGTGCTGGGCAACGGAACGCTGGTCATTATCTTCTTCCGCCACCGGTCGATGCGAAACATCCCCAACACGTAAGTGGATATGTCGCGGCTTCGGAATACATCCAAAGTCGGTGGTTGGCTCCCTCAGTTCTCCCAAAAGAAAGTCCTTGACAGCCTTAGGCTGGCCTCGCCCCATAAATAATAATGCCTTTATATGGCCCAGCATTACGGCCACAGACGGCTTAAACTGCCACTCAAAATTCATGAGCCGACTTATGAGCTGCATTTTATTTTATTATTGCCCCGACAACTCGCATCTCCCATCGTGGCGAAAGTAAACGAGAGCTTCCCGGGCTGAATGGCATAGAACATCTTAAAAACCTTCCAAAAGTGTGTCGGACAATCTGTTGCCTGCCATTTCGGAATATCAATTCAGTTATTTGAATAGTTAGCCAACTTTTATCGGACAGCGCGACATGATCGCTTTTTGACCCACAGCTGCCAGGCTACAACTCACTTGTTCTGTGTTGGCCAAGTTACCAGATTTTGGCTTGTTGGGTTTTGTACAAACTTGGTAGCATGTTCGTGGCAAGACGCCGCCGGACGAGGTAAATTCGATTTCGCACCCTGCCCGCAAATTCCTGAGCCTCTTTTGGCCATAGTCCTTTTTCGTAGCCACAACTGGGAGCAGCCAACAGCTGCCGACAAGGGGCCGCCGGCATGCAAATGTTTATGAAGTTTCAAACTTGGGGAAACTTGTACAGAAACAGAAGCAGAGGCGAAATTCGAAGAAAATCAAATATGATTCAATCAAAAGTTTGGGGGTTCCTCAAATTGGGACCGTTTCGCCAGTAGGGGAGCAGGAGGAGCGTCCCATTTGTACAGTCCCCGAAAATGTTGCAACTGTCGAATCCTGCGGGGGCTTTGCAATTTGTGAAGTGGGTAACTGCAGGTGGTTATAATTTGGTACTGATTGCCCAAATTGCCGCTCTCTGCACACTCGACTTGACGAACTGCAATCAATGGGCAGTAATTTTTCGTAGTAATTGTGATTACATTCGTAATCATGCTGTTGACAAAGGCAAAGTTTGCAGTTCGTTTGAGTTGTCTTTGTCGCCAACGGGTCTAGACAAGAAGGCGAGCAAGGTGTCAGGTTCTGACAGGATTTGGGGACGAATCACCAAGCTAATGCTCCAGTCTCGCTCCTGTCCCAGTAGTTCACATGCGGTCATTGATGTCAATGTCAAGCCGATTTGTCGCGAATGCTCCCTTCATGGGAATGCCCCTTACTCACAGCCACCACCCAAATTGTACAAGTGCCCTAAAAAGCTCTACCATTCTTAACCATTTTATTTGAACGTTGAACATCAAGGACATCGAACACAAATAATAGCTCGGAAATGACAGATAACGCTTTGAATGCTCCTTATTTTTTTGAACTTGAACTTGTTATTTATACTCTCTAGAGGGCATCTGTTTTCCAAACACTTCATGTTCATTCCCAAAATATTGTAGAAAATGGGGAACAGGTCGGTGGCCTATGTGAGGGCCAAGTAGAAATTTTGAGCAAATATCCAGCATTTTTGATCTGCCCGGCTGTGAAGCTCGGCCCTCCTGGATTTCTGTCTACAAGCTCCTCAATCGAAGCATCATTCATTTGGCTCATGAAGCAGTTTTTCCGAAAATTGTGCAGGCGCTGGAGCGTGGTGTGGAGGTGTTGGGAGTCTGCAACCCATGTCAAAGGGTCAACTGGACAAGTACAAAGGCATTTTGTTTTCGGATGAGCTGCCAGAAAATCAAAGACTCGAGCAAACCTTTGCCGGAGAAATATGTGATGGAAACTAAACCTGACTGTGTTCTGGTTGCAGCTACATACTGTCCCTGGCTCTGGCTGATCTGCTGGTGATTTTGGTTTGCGTGCCCGTAGCAACTATTGTGTACACGCAAGAGAGCTGGCCCTTTGAGCGGAACATGTGCCGCATCAGCGAGTTCTTTAAGGACATCTCCATCGGGGTGTCGGTCTTCACCCTCACCGCCCTTTCCGGCGAAAGGTACTGCGCCATCGTGAATCCGCTGCGCAAGCTTCAGGTGAGTGGCAGATGTGCCAAGAAGTTCGCGTGCCCACTACTTACATCTCCTATCTTACAGACAAAGCCGCTCACCGTCTTCACCGCCGCGATGATTTGGGTCCTGGCTATCCTTCTGGGCATGCCCTCGTTCCTGTTCTCTAACATCAAGTCTTACACCGTGCTCACGCCTAACGGAAACATGAGCATAGAGGTGTGCGATCCTTATCGCGACCCGGAATATGCGAAGTAAGTCCTATCCTGCTCGGGTGGGAAGCTCTCAATATTGTCACTGGCGCTAAAGGACACTCCCAACTTATCACTGCCAGATGTCGCAGCCTCTTTATGCGATTTCGCATCGCGTCAGATGACATTAATCATTAAAGTACTTGTATCTTGTATCTTCTACATTTTATCTTTTGCCACATGATGCAGCCATTTTCACCTGCTGCCGTGCCGCTCACTACCGGCCAGACGGTCTTAATTCCCTCCTCATCGGGGTTGCCAAGCGTTGGCTGTGGCGCAAGTTGTACATTAATCCTTTCGTGCGGCTGGCGTCAGCTGTTGCCACATAATCTGTCTGTGATGCGAGGGGGCAGACGTATCCTGGCTTCGGCAGGCGCCACTCAACTGGTTGCCAATTTTTCATTTATAGCATGCCAACATGCTTTATTTTTATGCCACTTGGTGGCATGTGTTTCGACCGCATTAAGAGCCACAAATTTGAGAGAAAATGGGCTTCAAGTTTGTAAGCCGAGAGCTTCTGCTTCTTTATTCCCATAATTTAATGTTTTCCGCTCAGATGACCGAATAAGCATGGAATTTCATAAAAGCTTCTTTTGAGAAAGTGGTCCCTTTGTTCCAATCCCCATTTAAAGTTCCCTGCTCTCTTCCAGATACATGGTAGCGGCAAAGGCCTCGATCTATTACCTGGTTCCACTCTCCATCATCGGAGCGCTCTACATAATGATGGCCAAGCGGCTTCACATCAGCGCCCGGGACATGCCGGGCGAACAGCAAAGCATGCAGAGCCGTTCACAGGCCCGGGCCCGCCGTTACGTGGCCCGTATGGTGGTGGCCTTTGTAGTGGGTAAGTTTTGTTTTCCGGATCTCCTTTTCCACTTCTAATTACCCTGGTAATGACTATCAGTGTTCTTCATTTGTTTGTTCCCGTATTACGTGTTCGAGCTGTGGTACCACTTCTACCCCACGGCCGAAGAGGATTTCGATGAGTTTTGGAACGTGCTGCGCATCGTGGGATTCTGTACGAGGTGAGTCTCCCGAACGAGTTGCCCACTTGCCCAGTTACCCTAGTTTCCTAGTTCCTGCCAAAGTCAGCATTTTTGGCGACTCACTTCTCCGAGACACATTTTTCTTGGCTGATCCCCTCCATGCAATGGCAATCCCAGCATTCCTCGAGGGGGCCACAATTTATGGCTAGACTCGCTTTCACTCACACACATGCCGGGGGAATGCAAGAAAAATGGATTAAGAGTCCTGAAAGGCAGGGTGCAGAATGCAGAATGCAGATGAAGGATCCGAGTTCTTTAAAGTTTTCCAGCAAACTATTTTACTGCAGCGCCACGGGCACTGGCTTTTGGCATAATTTTTAATTGAAACAGATTATGTCCACCCCACTTTAATAGTACATTTATTTTTGTTGACAGCCCCCAACTTTCAGCCCCATTCCCCATCCATTTGGTGCGGCACTTAACAAAGTGAAACTCTGAAAATAATGTGTCAGCAATTTGGTGGCATAATTTGCTGCCCAGCGTCAGGAGCGAAAGCTATTTGCATATTCCCCCTAGTGGGCGGAACTAGAGTCAGTTCGTCAATAAAGTTCCGAAAACATCCTCAGACAAAATAAATTCTCCGATTTTTATTCCCCAGTCCTTTTTTGTCTTTTTAAAAAGAGTTACAGAGATTAATTTGAAAAACTTTACATTAAATGGTTTTTAAATATAGTGAAAGTTATAAATTGAATCCAAGCACTACTGCTAATGTAGTATTTAAAATTAAACGTTAAAAAAATATTAGAAAAAATGTCTTTGTTGAACTATATAGTTTCACGCCCGCCTTTTGAGGCTCATTTTAAGCCCCGTTTACAATTCAACTTCCCGTCTATGATTGGTACTAACCTGCCCTTGTCCTGCGTTTTCAATTTGCAGCTTTCTCAATTCGTGTGTTAACCCCGTGGCTCTCTACTGCGTATCTGGAGTGTTCCGGCAACACTTCAATCGCTACCTTTGCTGCTTCTGCGTCAAGCGTCAGCCCCACCTGCGGCAGCACTCCACGGCTACCGGAATTATGGACAACACTAGCGTAATGTCTATGCGCCGCTCCACCTACGTGGGCGGGGCAGGCGGCAATCTGCGTTCCTCGATGCATCGGAACAGCAATCACGGAGGCGGAGGGGGCGCAGGGCTTCCGGCTGGACGGGGGGCCAGCTTCCATGGCGGGGATTCGATGCCCCTGCAGCATAGTAACGGTCATGGGGCGACAGGAGGCAACTCGGGAGGAGCTGGGGCAAGTGCCACCGGAGGTCCTTCCTTGGGACGTACGGCGGCCGTGGGCGAGAAGAGGTGAGGCACGCTGATTGTGGAGCTGTTGGAGGAGGAGGACGTTGGGATGTCCTTTCAGGCCGATGAGCAGCTCTGAGCGAAAACAATGGCCCATTGATCTCACTTTGTGTTGGCACCACCTGCACCATTCGACCCCGCCCTGCGCACCCAGAGCACAACCCTCGGCAATTCCCGGCTAATTTGAAATCACTTCCCTCACCTGACCCTCTCCGTTCCCATCCACCCCTATAACCAACCGATTTCCTGGATTAGGCGGATGGGTTGTGCATCCCATGTGCGGGAGCCGCCGGAAGAACCATCCGTATCAATAGCATTTTACTAACTCTAAGCGTATACATTTGTATAAAGTTTGCAACCAAAAACCTATTGCGCATTAGTATATATTTTATGCAGTGTTATCGTACTATTTGCCCTACTTTAGTCGTACTATATGTGATGTGTTAATTAGGTAAGTCACCAAGCACATTAAATGTAACTCGCAACTACCTGGCCTGGTGCAATAAAATAGAATTTAACGGGCCAAACCCGCACTACACAGCTCCAGTCCCTACTAATTATCGAGTATAGACTCTCCGTAAATATCAATAGGATTAACTTGTAGCATACAATTCTGTAAATAAATGGATTCCATAAGTGTTAATGGTCTGGGTGTTGTAATCAATGCAGTGCACTTGCAGAGTCGCGTCTGGTAAGCGCAATTTCACAGGCTGGAAACTAGTTCTTAAATATACGTGTGTACATCCGATATTGATTGAAATACAAGTTACATTATCTATTCCCCGATTTCAGCATAAATCGCTTCGAAAGCAACCGCATGCGGTACTAAGGGCGCCAGAGTGCGAGATATCTAGGCCCACGAGAAGGCTTCCGAGCACATAATCATCTACTCATCGTGCTTAACTTTGTGTAAGAGATTGTTATCCAAATTGTAAATTAAAAAGTTAACCCTAATAAATTAGGAGGCCTTGTGTTGCAAAATAAAGCTGCAAAATTTGCGTAAACTGTATTTGTATTCATACATTTGTGAAGGTTCACCTTTGTTCTTTCCAGACCTTTCCAGAAATGGACTGTAGGATATCAGTTTAAGCTGTTCTTCCAACACACAATTCCTAATATTTGCGGTGAAAAAATAAATATTTCAGAGATAAAATAAAATCTATGGTCTGCCAGAATTTAAATGCCAGGCAGTGTTGCATTCTTTGCGAAGGGCAAGGTAGGTTTGCATTTTGAAATTTCTAAAACAATTTCCACATTAGAGACATGCCCGTAAAATTCGCATAAATAGCGTCCCACAAAGTTGGCCGATATCACCAATTTATTTGGCAACATGACTCGGACCTTCCTTATCTTGGCTAAATTTTCAAACTGCTTTGAAGTTTGGGTCGAAAACATACAACAAAGCCAACTCCCACAACACCGAATCCCACCATCACACGGCCCAAGTAATTTTGTTATGCGGACAAAGGAAATCGACAGGATGAGGCCAGAAAGACAATAAATACAATCTGGCCCCAAACACTCGCAAATTTTCATTATGGCATGCCAATCAAGAGGCCACAGGCCATAGCCACAGGAGTTGGTGTATGCAAATTGGCCAAACACTGCACGCATTATCTGAACAAACTCTTGTCCCATACCCCCAAGCCCACAATGTGCCCCACGACTGTCCCACGAGTCAATAGTTATTGGCATCCAATAAATGGGGGCCTCAAATTCAAAGCGATCCCATCTGACCCCAGGCAGGGGGTAAGCAATTGAAGCTGTCCCGGCGCGGAACTGGCAGGACTGTCGACCTATCGACCCTCTAAATCACCACATCCCATCCAAGTAGATAATTGTCCGGAGTTCGGACAAAGAAAAATTTTGGACCGACGGGGCAAACGCACCGAATTTTGCCAAAACCATAGCTGGAGCCAAAGGGCATCCGACGTATGACGTGTAACTAAGTTTCGCTCGTCCAAAGGTATGTATGCCTTTCACCGCAAATGGCGCTGATTCGAGAGCAAATGGGTTTTGATTCAGCCACTGATGTCCCCCACAATTACCTAATTGTGGACTGGAACTTCGTTGGGGGGCTTACAACTTGGGCGACCTGCCGGACTGCGTCAGGATGATGTTTGAAAGTTTATAATGGTAATAACACAAACTCATAAGGTAATCAACATTCAAGTTAACAAGAGTACATAGAAGGAAATACATGAGTACATACAAGTTGTACGGTTGGGCATCGCATGAAAATTAACCTGCTATTAAAATGCAAATATAAGCTGTGTTATATTTATAAGCTGTGTTTATATAAAACGACACTATAACTGTTTTCTTTAAATAGACTATGTTTTTATGTAGTTGTTAATAAGCAGGCAAACATAAATAAAAAACCGCAATTTTTCCTGAAAACTTTTTAGGCTTTGGTTCTGGCGCTACCTTCTTGGTTGGGTAGTGGTAGAAAAGCCACCAGTTGAAGGAAAAGGTTTCCTTTTACAAATTTCAGGGTGGAAAAAGGTCCATGCTCACAAATGCAAAGCCTAGAATCATCGGACGGTGAAAGACCTTTCCGACGGGATTATCGAACAGGGAACCGTTAAGAAATGTACCAAAAGTGCTACTAAGTGATTTATTGACAGGGTCGAATGAGCACATCCTTTATGGCATCGACAGCCCGGTAATAACTAACAATTAGTGGACAAAATGCTCACGCACAAGCTGCTCCTATCCGGAGTCACCTCACCACCATCTTCTTGGCACTAATCTTTTCACGAAGTTCCCTTTAATGCAAATT
Organism: Drosophila ananassae; assembly: GCF_017639315.1. NCBI lineage: Eukaryota > Metazoa > Arthropoda > Insecta > Diptera > Drosophilidae > Drosophila > Drosophila ananassae. The sequence continues at coordinate 19,023,654 of NC_057929.1, read as the reverse complement.
AATATCCGTGACGAATAAGCTATTTATCTTATGAGCGGAATCAATAAAAACAAGGTTTTAATACAAGCACTATTTCAAAAAAGCTTTTTGAAAAGGCCCATTTATCAATTAAAAAAAAAAAAAAAACAAATATAAACCAATCAGCCGATTTCTATCAGAGGTTATAGAAATACATATGTTTTCTGATGCTCTTCTTAAACAAACAAAAACAATACGTCTAGTGTAATTTAACACAGAAGTATTGAATTGAAATATATTTTTAAAGGTTTGTTTATATAACAAAAAACGTTTATTGAGAATAGCAGGGGAAATGGAAAACAAGATAAAGACTACTTAGTTCTTATAATTAAAGAATAATAAAAATGAATACAATATTGTTACCTACTTTCGTCACCAAAGTAAACAGTTACCCCAGGCACTTGTTCACGCATTCATAAGTCCTCATTATGCTGAATGCCTCCGGAAAAACAGAAGGTTCTGCTTGTTGGCTGTTTTCCCTTTTATGTTGGCCAAACACGCTATTATTTTGACGGCTGAGGGCAGTCTTTAGCCCCTTCCATCGTTTAGGCCCGACTCTGGAGGACAAAAAATGCGTTAACATTACTTTTATCTTCTTGACCATTACTGTGGCCTAGGAAATCAAAAAAACTAATGTGGATTTTCTGAAAATGGCTTTAAGACTTTTTCTCCCCATTAAAGGGGTTAGCATCATCCAACCATGTTAGTTTAACTCTTAATAATTTTTCCAAATATATTTAATCAAGCTCCTAATTCAATCAAGCAGTTGTGGTAATAAAAAAAATGAATTTTCTTTGTGGGTGATTCTCCATTTTGTAGTAGCACTAAGCATACAACATATGGTTAGTTATGGATAGTGGTCGTACTCACGGTCACGTTCTACTACTATTCGGGCCATATAGTTTTTGGAAACAAAACTGTTGTTTTTATGTATTTCAACCAACTGGCCAACAATTTTATGATTTCATAACCCAAACTTTCATTTTGTGAATCTTCCCTCAACTTATCTTTATTGCATGTTGTTTGAAAGATGATGTTTACATTGGCAATGTTCTAATATGTTGACAAGCAGTGGTACAAAAAGAACGACTGTACTCGAGTTGCTTTAATGCACCCAGAACTCTTTATTCCTTTTTCCCTAAAAGATTACGTGTTCAGACAAACCTATTTAAAGAGTTTGTTAAAAGAAATGTTGTTAGAACTTTACACTTTCCTCCAGCAATGGATATGCAATATCCGCTTATATTCTGCTAAAAAGGCATTAAGCAAAAATTTTGACGCTAATCCTTTGTTAGCTGCATTCACTTGTAAGCCACACTAACCAAGTTGAAAAGTAAAGCAATGTCTTGGTCGAATCAGGGTCAACTATGGTCCACTGGATACTCGTGTTCCGCCTTGCAGTTTTGCCAATTTCTGACTTTCGGGAGGAACGATGTTTCCGGCTCAAGTTTATGCTTCCGGGAGGCCCTTTCCTTCTCTTACTATTTTAAGTTACAGTTTCGTGCTGCAGATTAAAAAACATAGAGCATGATTATTTGCTCCATTCCCCTAACCTCTCATCATGGCAATTTTCTTATCAATTTTTGATGAACATTAGTCTGGGCTCAGTTGAGCCCTGTTTTAAACTCGATGCCGAATTAAATTTATTGGTGGGAAGCAGCAGCATCTATCCATTAAAATGAAATCAATAGAAATCGTTTGTCCAGAACCACCAGAAGGGGGGAGAATTCTTTGAAAGGCAGTGGAAATAGACGGCATTGCGAAATATTACAGACGCAATATTATGCTCGTAGGCCCAAAAAGCCGGCGTACCGTGTGTGTTCTACACGAGTTGTGGGGTAAACGGGAACAAATTTGAGCAAACACACAAAGGCAATAGGGCAAAGGGATGAATTTCAATTGATGGAATTTTCCTTCTAACGAATGCAGAGCTAGTTCCCACATAAATACATTTAAATCAAATCAGACTTTTTCATCCAAACGCCTTTACATATTTAATACGATTTCAACGAAAGGGTACTCATCTAATATCCAATACATTCGATAATTCGCTGTCTATTGTTCTCGATTAAGTTGGGAACATTTTCGTTGTTTAATTACTTATTATGTGAGTAGTAAGAATGAGTAATGAGGAGGAATATTAATGAGTACCAATGAGTAAGAATATTAACGAAGGTATTGTAGACCCGCCTGTTGCGTCTTTGAAAGTCAAATAGTATGTATTCGAGGAAGATATTCTCCCTCTACCTTAGATATACATACATACGCCTAATATAATATTACTATATCGTAACTGTTGCCTTATTGGCTCGGTATTTTGTGAAAGACTTTCCAGAACGGCAGAAAATCTCCAAATAACGAAGGAGCTGGAGCTGGGGTAAGAGGATTTTTTTAAGCCGCCCAAAAGTAATTTTAATATTTCGCGACCCTTTTGTCGGCACTGCCACAACTTTGCATAGGGCTCTTGAATCCGCGTTTGTTTTTTCAACAGCAAAGCGGGAGCATAAAGCCATTAAAAATCAATTGGCCGAAAACGCAAAGTGCCAGACAGTCGACAGTCCTCGAGTGCCTGGCCCAGAGCACATGTGCAACTTACACAAGTTTTGGGACTCTTTGAAAGTAACAAAAATACTCAAGGTCCGCTCACGGCCAGAAACCGGAGCTCACATATTTCGTCCTGGCTGAATTCCGCTAAATTGATTTCGAACTCGGAAAGTTGGCTCACAGCCCACCATTTTGGAAAAGGCTTTCAAGTGTTCCCTCTGTTGCCAAGTAAATCGTCTTTGGGCCGAACCAGAATACCAGTTTAGGACCATATATATTTGCTAATGGCACCCAATATGCTAACTATTTGATCGGCTCTTCTGGCACGCATTGAAGGAGAACTGCGCCACAAATTCAAATGTTGCCAACAAAACTGACTCCGAGATGCCGCCTTCGCAGTCTCAGCATCCGTTTCGATTTCTCCTCGACGCAATTTCCGACATGCATGTTGGAAGGACTCCTTTGTTTCTTACTCGTTAAAAGACTGACCGGACAGTCGCCCAGTGATACAAATCTCGGCCCGGAACTCGGGGAAACTCAGCCAGAGCCAGAGCGAGGACCAGGCCAGAAGATGAATCAGAAATGGCTTACTGTCTTTACGGTTATGGCCAGTGTCCATTGTGTTTCGGGCGTAATGAGACTGGTCGTGCCATTCACCATTCGATGTGTATGCAAATAAACGCGCAGCTTGTTTGGTGCCCGCGGACAGCTGACACCACCAAGACGACGGCTCCGGAGTCCGGACATGGGCAAGTGCTGGCCAAACAAGCAAATAGCCGCCTTGGGCCCTCTTTTTATCGAGTGAAGCCTTTTACGTGGCTGATTTGATTGATTCGTTGTTGGCTTATCATTAGTCCCACACTCCGGTACCTCGACCCCCGAAACCGTAGGTCGAGTCATCTCAAGGACATAGTTTAGCAAATGCTGAATAAACACATACCCTTTTTGGGGGATGACCATTTCAAATATTTGCACCACACTGGCTCTTGGTCATTACGAACTGCTGTAACTCTATTTAAAATGTTTTTATCTAATTGCATTTTTCACCAAAGACCAAACTTTCGTTTTACTCTAAAAACATCACTCTGTGCTCTGGGAAACATTTTAAAACACCGCCGATTGTCAAAGCGTCAACTTTCGGAGTCGAATTATTTTTTGCCAGGGAAAAGTTTTGAGTCGCTTGGAAAAACTACCAAAAAGCCGCGAAAACTCAAATGTGCAAGCTCATGGCTGTCGGGAAAATGCCGAAATTAAAATTTCATCCGGATTCCGGAGCCAGGGAGACCTCTCTCCCATGAGACAAGTTTCTGCCGCGTATTTTTCTCTGGCGTTCAGTTTTCAATCAACAGAAACTGAAGGCGGTACCACGCCCCACAAATAGCCCACAATCGCGGCAGTTTATTCTGAGGTAATTCCGCATCACCATTCCTGACGGGGTGTTCCGAGGGGGTTAAATATATGAAGGTATTTTGGAGAAAGTATGTATGTGGAGCTTGCTTATCTACTGGCACCGAAAATGGGATGCGCGTGCTCCCGATAAAAGCCATCGAGGCTGGCTGCTTGGTATCTGTTCTTTAAACAGCTCGACTCTTAAGTTTGAAAGAGGAATTAAAAGTTTTCTTCTCAAAATTTAGAGAGCTTCCTATCCTAAATGAAAGTAAGCTAATTTCAACCGTAGGGCGAAGTAGTAACCCCTCTCCCACCAAATTGTACGATAAAGCCAGAAAAATGTCCCTTGATCCAATAAGGAAAATTTATCTCAAGGTCACTATTCACTAAGTTACTAAGGAAAAATCGGATTAAGCCACATTAATTGTACGTTGCCTAGTATCTATGCGTAGAACCAATGAGGACCAATTTTGGAATGAGGAACAAGCATTTATGGGGTTTAAATTACCCCGGGGGAAACCTAAGCTCATTTGCGTTTATTAATAGCAAGAAAGGAAGGCTAACTTTGGGCGGATCCGAAGCTAATATACCTTTAATGTTAAGTGCAACTTTATATCATAAGATATATTTCGGATCGCAAATAAATCGCAATTAATGGATATACATACAGCCGATATACAGCCGATTTCATTATTAAATCTTTTTCTTATCTTATAAATTTTGAATAATGTTCCAACCTTCTATTTTCAAAAACATTCAAGTTATAGCATTCCGATTAATTAGTTATTTGACAGCTTTAGGATATAGCTTTAAAACTGGAAGACTAGTTTGCGAAGGAACAGAGAGACATACTGACCGACGGACATGCTTCGATTCTGGAGGAGATTCTGATCAAGAATATACACCCTTTGCCTCTTTCACTGCGTTGCACACTTTTGGTCCAAATTAAAATTCCCTTTGTAAAGGTATAAAGAAGAAAACTCATTTCGCGATGACAAAGTTGCAACATCAGCTTATAGCATTGACTTGATTTTACAACCTTAATAAAATAAACGAAAATTCATACAGAAAAATTTAAAAACTAACCAACCTGTAATTTAACTACAAACCACATGAAAATTTAGAAACTTTAATACAAATAAAATACTTACAATTTTAAATGTAAGCTTAAAGTAGGCATATGAAATATTAAAATTAAATGTCTAAAATTAAATGTGCTAATTTCACATCATATCTTTCAAAATGTGTTTACCAAAATAGACGTAAATTATAAAGTGTGGGTGCACAGTGTCAATTCTCAAATTATTACTTTATTTTTATACCCTTGCAGAGGGTATTATAATTTTGGTCAAAAGTGTGCAACGCAGTGAAGGAGACATCTCCGACCCTATAAAGTATATATATTCTTGATCAGGATCACCTCCTGAGTCGATATGAGCATGTCCGTCTATCCGTCTGTCCGTCTGTCTGTTTCTACGCAAACTAGTCTCTCAGTTTTAAAGCTATCGAGTTCAAACTTTGCACACATCCTTCTTTCCTTTGCAGGCAGTATATAAGTCGGAACGGGATCGGTCGACTATATCCTATAGCTGCCATATAACTGATTGATCGGAAATGCCATAACTTTGGTGTTTTTTAAGTTTGAGGGTTGGGACTTTCCACACATGTTATGTTTGACCAAAATATCTTATGTACAAAATTTCATAAGGATCGGCCGACTATATCCTATAGCTGTCATACAACCATCGAAATTGGCATAACTTTGGTGTTTTTTAAGTTAGAAAGATGGGATTTGGTACAGATTCTATTTTGGGAAAAACAATCCGATCTGCCAAATTTCATAAGGATCGGCCGACTATATACGATCCGCTATATATCTAATAATATAAGATGCGTGGCGCCACCTAGCGGACTGCGACTGAACTGCAAGGGTATATCAACTTCGGCTCCGCCCGAAGTTAGCTTTCCTTTCTTGTTTAATCTAAATTTTATCATAAATAAGTCCTCACTCCTCCAAAGAATGTTTTCAGACTCGAAGGCAATACACAAGTTAAGAAATTTTTGCTAGGAGTCAGATTTCTTAAATTTAAGCCCAACAACCTCCGTCCCTGAGAAGGGGAGGACGTGCTCGACGATCAGAATCCTGCTGTCAAATAGTTTTCCGGCAACATTAAAGCACAGAGGCGACCTTTCCTTGAAAGTGTGACATTTTCAAAGAATGCCTTTGTTCTTCAGCAAAACGTGCAATAGGCCAAATGGAGTAAAATAATGGGGTCATCGTGTTGTTGTTCAAGTAATGGGAGGGGTGATGGTAATAGGGGTCAACGAAATTACCCATATACTAGCAGTAAAATGGATGATGTTAGGCTAAGTATGTAAGATTTGATAGTATGTAAAAATTAAAATCTCACGAGCATTAGAAATAAACATACGAGTCAAAATTCTCTTTATGTAGAAAGCAATAAGATTTCGTTCTCAAATAATTTTCTTTCGAATATTAACTATATGCCTGCTCATGTTTCATAATTTATATTAGATATTCAGAATACTCACGTAGTCCGGACCGTGCTTCATGTTCCGTGGCATAAATATGTCCACCACTCGTTAAGGAGCTCTTTTGGTCGAAAAATACCACGGTTTAAAGAGCTTACTCGTTTATGAGAAACCATGCAAAAAAACATGCTAAAACATGCTAAACAAAAAATGGCTATGGATAAAGCCGGTACGCTAGGACCTACTAGGTATGCTATAGATATAGCCGGTGCACAAGGACCACCCACCCCTTTCATATTCAGTTCATAATTAAAGGGAAACATGTATATTCTGGATATATATTCTGCTGTACATACTATACACATGTATAAAGACAGAAAACATTCAAATATAGTTTTATGATTTGTTTGTCATTCACTCTTCCATAATTAGGGCGAACAAATGTTTTAATGCAGACTTATTAACGACCTTATTGCCCATAATTACCGCTGAAACTTATAACATTAAGGGCACAGCCCTGGTCTATAAAAGGCTGTGCCGTAAGGTGCGACTCCTCAAAAGTGTTAAATGATAGATACCGGAAAGTGTCGTGAAAAGAAAACACCATCCGATGGAAGCGCCGGAGGGAACCTTAGAAGGGAGGCACCAGGTCTACTCAAATCAGCCTTCCTCTTCACATTCTGGGAGTATACAGAGCGGACCAAGGTGAGCGGCATGTGGCTCCTGCGACGGAACCGCACCCGCGGCTTGTCCAGATTCATCTGGTCTTCGGTGCTGCTGCAACTGCTCTTGCTGAGTATTTACCTAACCCTGTTGCTCTGGCTGAAGTTCTACTCCTACCCCATCCTGAACACGATTTCAAACGACCTTTCCATCACGGACGTGGCCTTTCCGGGCGTGACCATCTGCAGCCCTAAGGTTGTCAACACCGAGAGGGTAGAGCGCTACGTGAAAACGCTGTAAGTTACCACCAAACCTGCATGGGAACACGCCACCACACATTTTTTCCTTCTAGCAAGATACCCAAAGAGTACGACATAGGAGAAGTGGCTGCCGGCTTTGAGTTCCTAAACGCCTTCACGGATCAGAGCTTCGAGCCACCTCCTCACGAGAGCTTCCGCGTGACAGACACCGTTTTGCGGCTGAACAACGTGTCCACCTGGGAGGCGGCCATGGCTGTCAGCCCGGGTTGCTCCGACTACGTGAAGCGCTGCTTTTGGGGCCACTCCGAGTTCCAGTGCAACCAGAGCCACGAGTACCTATCGTTCATTCCCACGACAGCCTACCTCGGGCCCTGCTGCTCCTTCAACTACAACCCGCGCAACGCCAGCTTTGTGCCCTTCTCCGCCAACATTTTCGGTATGGATGGTGGTCTAACATTCGTGGGCGCCGAGGGCAGCGAGCGCAACCTCAATACAGGTCTCATTGTGCTGGTGCACCACCCAATGGACTATGTGACCGAATCGGCAGCCTCTGTGACGATCACCGCTAGGTCGGAGAGCTTTGTGGAGGTATCGCCAACGGTGCAGAGCTCCTCGGCAGAGGTGCTCGAGCTGTCGGAACGGAAGCGAGACTGTCTGATTTCGGACGATCTGCAGCTGCGTAACTACCGCCAGGCCGCCTGCCTGTTAGCGTGCCAAACAGAAGCCATCGTGCAGAAGTGCGGCTGCCACCCCTACCTCCTACCCATTGTGGGCAACAAGTTTAAGGAATGCAATCTTAATGATACCTTCTGCTACTCGGAGAACTATGGTGAGTGACGAAAGCACTTAAGGCTACATCCCGACACTTTGTCGCCCACGCAAAACATAATCAAGGCTGCTTCATCACTCCTATCGCTTGCACCAACCACTGAGTTGAACTTTCCTTGTTTTTTATAAGCCAGATGCTGCGGTGGCTGCGGTTTGCTAAGGGGGCGGGTGGTGTACGGATTTGTGAGAGGGAGAGTCCCCGACTGTTATGCCCGCTCATGTTTCATAATTTAAATTAAATATTTAGAATACTCACGTGCTCCGGACCGTGCTTCATGTTCCGTGGCATGAATGTGTCCACCACTCGTTAAGGAGCTCTTTTGGTCGAAAAATACCACGGTTTAAAGAGCTTACTCGTTTATGAAAAAAACATGCAAACATGCATGGAAAAAATGGCTTTGGATATAGCCAGCTAGGACCTAATGTGTATGCTATAGATATAGCCGGTGCACAAGGACCATACACCCCTTCGCCCCTTCATATTTAGTTCATAATTAAAGGGAAACATGTAAATTCTGCTATACTTACAATATACCTATTTAATTTTATACATATACCCTTAAAGTCTCAAAAATATATACATCGTAATTTGTAATTTCCTAAGACAATTTTAAGAGTGTTCGCTGCGACCAATGTCTACCAAATTGCTACGACGTAACCTACTCCACTCTTTCGTACAGGACGGATCTTAATCAGCACCAGTTCTCCGTTAGCCGCTTTTAGTGAGTAAACGCCACTCAAAATTATTCCTAAATTAAATATCTCCTATTAGCTCGCCAGAACTGCTGAATAATGACAGCTTCGTGCTTCGGGTTTACTTAGCGAAACAAGTCGTCCCGGTTATCCGAAAAGTCACAGTGATGTCATGGGTCGGACTGCTATGTAAGTGACCTATTCGTAATAAGCAGCCGTGTCTATATATAAAAGTTTTTCAGCGGACTTGGGCGGCATTTTTAATCTCTGCTTGGGCCTGAGCATGATATCCGTGGTTGAGTTTTTCTACTACTGCACCTATCGCCTGTACCTCAACTATCAGCTTCAAAAGGCTGGGCTGCCAAGAAAAGCTTGGCAATAGGTCAACTTATAAGCCACAAGTGTATGCTAAACTTTTGTGTTTATTACTAAGCTACTTAACAAAGATGATATTAAAGAAGCATAAACCACATTACGCCTTTTTCTTCTTCGTTTTGGCGGTGTGGTTGGCGGCCTTCCGTTTTTGTTTTGATTTCTTAGTTGGTTCATTGTTCACCTCCTCCTTTTCGGAATCATCGTCACTATTACTGAAACATAATTTTTGTTAGAACAGACATTTACGTTTAATCTGAAGTACCTACCCTACAACTGGCATCTGTTCAAACATGTCCTCGTACTCGTCATCCACAGGCGTTGACTTAGCGACCTTGTTTTGCTTTAAGCTTTCATTCACCACCTGCTTCGCGTCGTCTTCACCCACAACGGTGCCTTGTTCTTCATCCTCCAAGTGGCGAATGAGAACCTTGGTGGCCTTTGATTTGACGTAGCACTGATAAAGAAGCACGGTAGAATCAGCGTCGTGAATTCGCACATATCGATCCAGGGAGGCCGAGCTCAAAAATCGGCCTGTTTCGTCCAGATGAAGATCACTGATTCCGCCGGTGAACCCTTTGTAAGTGTGAACGTGGGTCTTCATGCGCCGTGTGTCGTACGCTTTCAGCGCGCCCATCGTGGTACCAGTGTAAATGAAATTTCCCCGCGCAACAAGGGCAGCGAAACTCATCCCATGTTCTTCGCTGGAAAAGCATGCCACAGGGCGGCGCTGTTTGCGCGTATCATAGAGACGCACATATCCAGTCCGGGAGCAGGTGGCCAGTACACTGGGCCCATCGACGAAGCCGATATCACTATCCCAGACGGGCACCTCCAACTGCAGGTAGTCATTGGGCAAATTCTTCGAAGTAAATATTTGCTTGCCATCAGCACTCAAATCGTAGACCTTTAGGTTATTTTGCCGTTCCTTGCCACCGGTGGCTACAATGCTTCTGGCCTGCTGGCACTGCCGCAGGTGATCAATCTGTGTTCCCGTGGTTATTGTCACTGGTTCAGACGCAGAGCCCGGTTCCAAGCATTGAATCGTTCCTTTGCCGATCCCAGCAATTAATTTGTTGTTGTACCGAGCCAAGCCGACAATGGGACCACAGCTAAAATTTACAGAGCTAGAAGTGTTTTCTTCTCCCAAGGAAAGCAGCTCGGCAGCACCTTTGGCTCGGCCAAGCAGAATCTCCGTTTGAGCATCGTCCCCAAATGCCAGCGATGTAACGCGGGACTCTTTGTCCAGGCTACTTAGTTGGCAGAGATTGGTCTGTCCGTGCGGCGTCTTCTCCGATGCTGGCGTAAGATCTGAAATATAAAAGTGATTATTGTTCAGGTAATTGAAGATTCGACAACAAAACTTACGCTTGAAGGAACCTGTGTGGGTGCCAACGTAGAGTTCATGCTTCGCGGTGTAGTTGGGGTGCTTTACATTCGCAGTTGTCCACTTCATCTTAAGGATACTCTATTTTCTGTTTTCAGCCAATAAAATGAACATCCAGAAAATAAAACAAATTTTACACGTGCAGCGCCAAAGAGTGACCGTATCGCAAAATGACACAAATACTATTTATACTAAACAGCCGGCACAAAGCGTACCAGGGCTGTCGAGGCTTGCAACTCAGCTGAGTTTCAGTTAAAAACAAACTGTTGTTTTATAATATAATAATCAAGCCTTTAAATGGTCCTAACGAAGGTGTATGACGCCGCAACAGTGTTTAGGCACTTGAATGGAATCTTGAATGTGTACAAGCCGGCTGGAATGAAAGTAAAACACGTTCGCAATGCCATTCTAAGCAATATTTGCAAAGGTAATATAAAGGCTCCCATTATGTGGGCTAATATAATGCAGGATATTGCAGGACTTAACAGCTTGGAACAACGGGAGCCTCGAGAACTACCAAAAAGTCCCCTACTCGGCACGGGGACTGCAGGAGATGACGTACTTCACAAAATAGCAAGCAATCCGGATCTCTCCGATCACATCCTATCCGCTGGACCGCATTACACTCCAAGCGATGTGCGTTTCTCCACAGTAGCCCCTTTGGGAGATCACACCAGTGGCGTTCTACGTGAGTACACTTTAAAATAAGTTGAAGCTTGATTAACCCAAGCCGCTTGCAGTGTTCGGCATTAACAAGGGCACTGGTCAAGCCAGCTGTATTAAAGGAAACAGACCTGTTCGCGTCTACCACATAACTGGTCGCATGGGTACCGCAACGGAGAACCACCTGCCAGACACCCATATTACCGTGCGTTCCAATTTCCGACATGTCTCTGCGGAAAGAATCAGTGGCCTAGCATCATCCATGCAAGCATCGCACCAGAGAAAAATGTACGAGCTTTGTGGTGTTGATTTGCAAACCCAAGCAGCTTATGAGCTTGCATGTAAGGGGCTCATTCGCCCAGCCGATAACAATCATCCGGTGATATATGGCATCAACTTGATTCACTTTGAACGTCCGCATTTCACACTAGAGCTGCATGCTATCAACGAGACTGAAGAGTACCTGGCTGCCCTGGTTCACGACATGGCCCTAGAACTACGAACAGTAGCGCATTGTGCCCAAATCCGTTGCGTACGTCACTCCCACTTCGATATTAGGGATAGTCTATTGAGACATGGTTGGAACCTGCCTGGAATCATGAAGAACCTGCGCAGACACCGAGATTTACTGCGGGAGCACCCGCAGATGATGCACCCAAGACAAATCAATCTACAAGCCTGATAAATTTATTTTTGCTTATATGAATACTGTTTCAAAAATAGTTTTTAATACATATATGTTTATAAATCAATTACACTGGAATGCATTACCTTTTTATTGACACGCAAAAAAAATCATGAGAAACAACTTCAAATCACCTTAAAACACCTTAAAAGTTTATATACCCTTGCAGTCTGGAAGCAGCTTATATAATTATATATATATCAGATCGTATATAGTTGTCCGATCCTTATGAGAATTTCACCATCGAATCAATTTTCCAATAAAAATGTTGAAAACAGCCCGAAGCATCTTTAACAAGAAAGGAAAGCTAACTTCGGGCGGAGCCGAAGTTGATATACCCTTGCAGTTCAGTCGCAGTCCGCTAGGTGGCGCCACGCATCTTATATTATTAGATATATAGCGGATCGTATATAGTCGGCCGATCCTTATGAAATTTGGCATATCGAATTATTTTGCCAAAAGAATAATCTGTACCAAATCCCATCTTTCTAACTTAAAAAACACCAAAGTTATGCCAATTTCGATCGTTCTATGACAGCTATAGGATATAGTCGGCCGATCCTTATGAAATTTTGCACACAAGATATTTTGGTCAAATATAACATGTGTGGAAAGTCCCAACCCTCTAACTTAAAAAACACCAAAGTTATGGCATTTCCGATCAATCAGTTATATGGCAGCTATAGGATATAGTCGACCGATCCCGGCCGTTCCGACTTATATACTGCCTGCAAAGGAAAGAAGGGTGTGTGCAAAGTTTCAACTCGATAGCTTTAAAACTGAGAGACTAGTTTGCGTAGAAACGGACAGACGGACAGACGGACATGCTCATATCGACTCAGGAGGTGATCCTGATCAAGAATATATATACTTTATAGGGTCGGAGATGTCTCCTTCACTGCGTTGCACACTTTTGACCAAAATTATAATACCCTCTGCAAGGGTATAAAAATAGCAAGGTTGTGCGATGTCCGACCGTTCAGTTATATGGCAGCTAAAGGATATAGTCCGTATGGGCCGATCCTTATGAAATTCTGTACATAAGATATATTGGCTAAATACAACATGTAAGGAAAGTCTCAACTCTATAACTTAAAAAACACCAAAGTTATGGCATTTCCGATCAATCAGTTATATGGCAGCTATAGGATATAGTTTACAGATCCCGGCCGTTCCGACTTATTAACTGCCTGCAAACAAAGGAAGGATGTGTGCAAAGTTTCATTTCGATATCTTTAAAACTGAGAGACTAGTTTTCTTAAAAACAGACAGACAAACAGGAGGTGATCCTGATCAAGAATATATATACTTTATAGGGTCGGAGATGTCTCCTTCACTGCGTTGCACACTTTTGGCCAAAATTATAATACCCTCTGCAAGGGTATAATAACCACAGAAAGTATTTTAAACTTGGGAAGTCTTGGCTTTCTCCCAGCTTTGTTAATTGAAAATTTTTGTCTTTCATCTGCGCCACATATTTCCACATAAAGGGTAACCAAGTACCAGGATTCCATGTCCTGCCCTGAATTAAACTTTCCTCTTTCCTTTTTGTCGTTTCATTTCTTTTATTAAAATTTGTGTTAAACTTATAGCACGTAGCAGAAAATCTAATTTTGCGGATTTGGAAGGATTTCGCTTACCTTTTGATGCTTCGTTCCAACGTAAGCTTATTAGTTTGGCGACACTCATGGTTGCCCTGATTCAGCCGTTGCATTAATATATTTCGCCGATTCTTTTGATACATTTTTCATACAATTTTTATAAGTAATAAGCAACTAGACCTTATTTAAACGATTCGGTTCCATTCGAACTTTATTTCTCATTTTTCGGAAATACAAAAGTGTACCGTACAAAACAGACGTCAGTTATTTAAATTAGTGTGAGTGTTTGAGTTAATTTGATAAATACAATTTATTTAGTTTGTGATCTGCGCACGACTATTGCTAGTACGGTTCTTGCGGCGCATCCAAGTCCCGGTAGTGTGATCTGGGTCGATAATCAAAACCACCGGGTCTGTAAGCAACGAAAATGAATTTATATTTTGGAATTATTTACGCAAAGCTAGGCAGGAGTTTTATACAAAATGTTACAGTGTTTTTAGACTATAGATTCGCATTTATTTCAGGAAAATTAAAACTAGCAAAGTCGCTTTGTCGGATTCTTAATACAGTGTAATATTGTACTTGAAAACGAATATCTATTGTCGATTTAAAACCATTTTTAGAATTTGTTTATTCTGTTGGTGCTTGAATTGCTTTTAAAACTTTGGCTCGCCAAACGATGAAGCGGCATCGAGTGGGCCCGCTTGTATTGTGTTTTTCACTTGTATTGTGCTAAAAAATTAATCAAACATATCGGAATTGGCAGGCGCATCCAAATCGTGGTAGCCGATTAGCCGACGCTGGTGTTCCAAAGGCAATTCTCTGCAAAAAATTTGCGACACAAGAAAGTTGTGACAAATTTCGATTTAGACGAACAGAAAAGAAACAAAGAGAGATGGAGAAAGAGGGGTCGCCTAAATGCAAATAGTTTGTGGACAAAGACGTTGCTCAATTCGATCGATTGAGGGAAATGCGAATGAAAATCCTCTGGTAAATAAGTAAGATTCTACACTAAATCAACTGTAAGCTTTGAATGTACTAACCTGCGCACGGGCGGGAAGTTGCGTCCGCCGCGGCCTCCACCCATCATCGATGGAGAGAAGCCATAAGGCATGCCGGAGAAGGGTGGATACATGGGCGGGCGGTATCTGAAACAATATGATCCAGGTTACAACCTGTTCGATTGTTTTCCTCTTAATGAGCTTTACTCACCCTGAGCCGCCTCCGCGTCCGGATTCAGACTCCGGACGCTTTGAACTGCCAGGATGCTCCGGGAGCTGCGGACGCTTGGGATCCCGAAGGTAGTTGTTAAAGTACTGCACCTCCTTGCGAACTTCGTCAACCTTCTCCTCGTGTTTATTGAATATGTGTTTTCGGATGAACTCAGGGCCCTTAAACTTCTTTCCGGACAGAGGGCACAGCCACTTATCCTTTGCCAATTCCTGAGTGTTGGCTTGCACAAACTTCTCCACCTCGGTTTCAGCGTCCTTCGCTCCCAGATCCTTGGTCTCCTCATCGCTAAGCAGCGCCGTCTTGGTAAGAAATTGCTGCAACTTGCTCTCGTACGTTTTGACGTACTCATGTATATCGTTGCTGGTCACCCGCGATGGAGCCGGTCCGCGGGCATGTATAATGCCGCAACGATTCGGCATCTCGTCTTCATATGGGTACTCGCAGTGATTGTAGTAATCCACAGAATGAACGATTCTCAGGTAAAGAACCAGGCGGTCCAATACGGCCAAAAGATGCTCGTCTCGTTCAATGGGTTCGCCTTCGGCGTCCTTGTTCTCGCCGGTTAGGCCCAACAGCTCTTCCTCCTCAGCGGAAGCTTCTTCGATGAGATAGTCGGTAATGTTCTGCAGCACCGGGTTTTTAGATTTTATGCCGTATGTGGAGGTGTTACCGTTCGCTGAGGACTCGCCCGCTCTATCGAAGGGGATGGAATCGTCTGAAGTTGGTTCTGGCCACAGTCTGAACCGTTCATCCAAATTCAGGATAATCTTAGCGCATAGTTTAATGTCCGACCGCACCACTTGCTTGTGGGCAGTAATACCATTCGCAGGTCGCACCCGACGGCTTAAGTCGCGATTGACAATAGCCCCCATTTCACAGTCCCGTAGGCGCTGGTTGTTCAGACTCCAACAAATCTCTTTTATGTTTACGTCTCTGGTGAACGTAATCCAACCGCGGCGATACCAACGACGCTCCACCAGGGGATCGGCGATGGCCACCCTTAGGTATCCACTGAACCGGGTGCATACGGCTTCGATTTCCGCCTTAGTTATGGAAGGGGCCAGATTTCGAAGGAAAATTGAAGAGGTGCGATGTAGAGCCCTTGGCTGCCCATCTCTAACCTTGTCTAAGTCAATGGTCTCCGTCTCCATTACTTTATTTTCCTCAGAATCTGACTTAGTCTCGCCATCCTCCGTTGTGATTTTATCACCGTTTTCCTGATCCTGTTTCGGCCTATTCACTTCTTCCGCTACTTCGGGCTTTTCTTGCTCAGCTTCCTCAGCAGGTGTCTCAGCGGCATCTGAGGCTTTGACTTCTTCAGCCGAGTTTTCAGTGGCCTCTTTGGGACTCTCCGGAGCCTCAATTACTTTGGCATCTTGCATTTCCTTATCTTTTTCAGCTTCAGCCTTCTGCTCGCTTCTCAAGCCGTCCTCAACGTCATATTTCTTCTTCAGCTTCTCCTCGTCTTCATCGTCGGAGCTAGAACTAGAATCGGATTCCGAGGAGCTATCGTCGCCACTATTAACTCGCTTACGCTTTGCCGACTTCTTTCTGCGCGACTTATCTTCGCTGCCCGACTCCAAGGCCTTCGGTTCTTCCTCCACGTCCTTCTTGGGCGGAGCTGCCACTTCCTCATCCCAATTTTCGTCATCAGAGTTGAGAGGCTTAACCGATTTTCGCTGGGGGGACACAATAACTGGCGATGCCTCTTTTTCAGTTTCTTTCTTGGGACTTTTTACTTCATCCACCGCCTTGACGGGCGCGGGATCATGCTTTCGCTCATAAACCGGCGTCTCCTTTGGCTTTTCGTCGAGCGCCTTAAGGTCTTCGTCGGTGCCACCCTCGAGCTTGATGACACAGGTGTCCAGGACCCGGATCAGAGCATCACCCTGCACTGAGTCTACCTTGACGCTTCCGATGGTACCGTTTTCAAGCAACTCCACGAACACGTCAGTGCGTCTCTGCGAAATGTAGGAGCGATTTTTATCAAATTCAGGAGATAGTGATGGCACTGAAGAGTTTTACCTTTAGAAAGCCCCGCTGCTCTTCGGCACGCCTTACACTGTCCTCGGGGTGGTATTTATTTTTGAACCTGCACATAAACAAAAAGTAAAGAGAATGAATACAATGGATAACTTGTTAAATTACAATCTGCTTTGTATGGGTTTAATAATATTTTCGGCGTGTGTTTGAATTTGGCAACTTCTTCGCACGGCTGTCGACACAAAGTTTAATACGATATTTAATGGTTTAAAGAGAATTTTGTTGCTAAATAATCACCCAAAGTCTTACCTTGCCAACTTAGCGCTTTCAATATTTATGGGATTGTGTTTTAAGGTTATTTGGGCATTTGCTCGATAATCGAATTTAAATAAATCGCGGTTTTAAAATATAAACACACCTCGGCATTGCTCGCCGGGTAATTTACAATTAAAATTTAGTGGATATCATTTAGCAGCTCTGCGAAATGGCGCAGACGCTCTCAGATAAGTCTCTGCCTCACAAACCCAATAAGCTGCAGAGAAAAACTTAATACACAGAAAGTTATGAGTTTTAAACTGGAGAGGCAAACGGCAGATTCAACGCAGAAAGATGGACAGATAACGGTAGTAGAGAACCTGTCGCATCGTAGAAGCGCGCTGCTGTCCTTGATACTAACCATTCCTCATCCTTGTGGGCCACAAAGAACTCGTTCAATTGCTGCCTCTTGAAGTCCGTCTTGTATTCGGTGTACTTCCGCATGACCTCCGAGTCCGAAATGTTCTCGTCTTGTGTGTCCAGGAATTGCTTTAGATTGAGCATTGCCGGCTGCGTAAGGGAGTCACCGCCGCTGCCCCCCGACTCCCGGACTGGTGGCATGTGACTGCCGTGCGAGTACGCAGAGTGTATAGATTGGTAGTGGTCATTCCACGCTTGCATTAAATAGGGATCATATCCTGCGACACAAGGGGATAAGTTTCTCAATCAGCATATACCGTTCTATATAGCTTTATGTAGCTTCAAACGTACCTCCGAAACGGGGATTAGGGCGCACATCTCCATCGCCCCAGTCAGGACGCATTCGCTTAGCCGGCGGCAAGTCGCGACCGGGCGAGCCATAACGCGCTCTCGGACCTGGGCCACGGTAGTCGCTGTAGTCGGGCCGGTGACGAGCCCCTCCCCCACCGCCTCCCGCAGAAGCACCGCCCCTGAAGGGATTGCTGCAACGTCAATACTTTTATCGTGGAATAACGAAAGACCTCATGGCACTTACCGGTCAGACCACTCGTCCCGGGCACTGCCGGAGCCGCCCAAAGGTCGACGGTCATCTCGGCGCTCTGTCCGGTAACTATCGCTGCGCTCTCCACGGAATTTGTCTCGCCGTTTCCGATCGTACTCATCATCCGAATCAGCCATTGTGGATTAGTTGAGATCTGCAACAAAGCGGAAGTTACAGAGAAAGTGGCTCGGACTTAACCTCACTTATCGTTCGCTACGTCGGCGAACCAATTTTGAATTTGCAAAGGAGAGGTGCACAAGAAAACAAGTTATAATTTAATGGTGGCTTTGTTTTTCTCTAAAAAGCCGCCATCTTGCGGATTCGGTTGTTCCCGGTCGGTATAGGGAAACATTTTCTGACGATTGGCTACTACTCCCGAATTTTAAAATGGTGAAATGTAATCACCACAGAAATCGTAGCATTTATATAAATTACTTTTATTCGAATATTCTATAAATTACCTATAACTTCTTGGTTACTTTTTTTTGCAGAACGGCGCGTCAGGCGAACAGTGTGACCGCATACAGAAATTTTCAAAATGCCATTTGGTTGATTAAAAATATATTTAAAAAATACTAAAAAAATACTCTTATGCAATTTTAATGCGCAGGCGTATTTTTTATTTTGCTCATAGGATAAATTTTCTTATTCTGGCAACGTTGTTTTGCGGTGTTGGAAAATTATTATATGGATTGAAAATGGATTGTTTGTATGGATTATTATTATGAATAACCAAACTTGGATTCAGCCATTCAGCTAATGTTGATTAGAAGAAGATTAAAATGTCGTCGTTAAAGATTGACGACTGGAGCACTTTCATGAAATAAAGTCATGAAGTCAGTGAATAAAAGGCGAATGCAACAGGTGGCATTTCCTTCCACATTGTCCTGTTTCTTTTGCGACGCACCTCATGTATAAACTTTTGCGTCGCAATACATATATGCAAATTGAAATTGGAAGATATGACCATTGAAGAAAAAGGGTGGCATCTTCAATAAATTTTTAATGAAAATGGTCGGATACATAAGATTATTTTTGTTGCATGCTTTTAGGCTTTATATATATTTTGGTTGTCCCCTTGGTTTACGCTTTGAAAGGGGACCTATGAAATATTATGTATTATATATGTATTCTTAATCAACATCACATCCTGAGCAGCATATCCGTGTGTTAGGATCTGCAGACTTTATTCTCAATTTATCATAAAACTGAACGATTGGAAACGGCATAACTTTCGTGATTCTGCAGATAGATACTTCGAACTTTTTTTTATAAGGATATATTTTAGTCATGTTTTTAATCTTTATTTAATCTTGATCACTATCAATAGTCTGTATGAACGGGTGGATCTCAGAGAATATAAAAGATGCAGTTATCGGAATTGGCACATAGACTCCAATGATACCCACGTAGATCAATTCTGTGTCAAAAAGCCCCCTTTGGCCACCAAAAAAAAATATATTAATTAAAAAATTATGTAGCGTCAGCTCAGGATTATTTGAAAAAGTTTTAAGGCCAAATTATTTCAATGTGTAATCTATATATATAAAAGAACATCGTGTTTTATGTTACACCACTTATAAATCAAGAACGGAAGAACAGATTTGAGTGAAAATTGGTAGGGAGGTAGCTTAGAGCCAGGAGAAGGACATAGGATACTTTTTGTCCCGTTCGACAGCGTTCCTCCCTGGCCCATACTTTTTTATTTAGGCAGACAGCTAAGAAGAAAATGTCAAATGTCAAAATGTCAGTTACAAACGAAGTCAAATTCATAGTCAGGCTCTCAAATTTAACAACGAACCAAAAAGATTGTGTTGCGCTGAAATCAATATTAAAACTATTTCTATTAAATAAATAATTAACAAGTGGATTGAAGTGAAGTGAAGTTTAATTAATAATGCCGCGACCAAGACGGTCGAATCTTTCCCGACAAAGCCGTAATGCAAGAAGAATACAAAATATTGCATATGAAAGGACTGAAGAAGAACGAGAAATTGCACGTGAACAGCGCCGCAATAGTATGGCTCGACTTCGTGCTTCTCAAATAGATTTCAATTTGCGACGCAGATATTTAGCTGATTTGAATCGAGCTGCGTTTCGATACGATTGCAGCAATGATTACAGCTTGCATCCTAGCGTTTGCATTGGGCAAATGGACGTTGTTTGCGAGTATTGTGGTGCATTAAAGTTTTCCGGAGAACGCCTGGATTATGCTGCGTTAATGGTAAAGTGAAATTGCCAGTGTTGACTCCGCCACAAGAGCCATTGTATTCATTGCTTTGCGGCGAAACACAAGAATCACGCCACTTTCTTGCAAATACTCGAAAATACAATAGTTGTTTCCAAATGACGTCATTTGGGGCAGACATTATCGAAGAAGGAGGTTTTAATCCGACATTTAAGGTATTTATTTTTGTACTTACATAGAATGTAGTTAAAGAATCTGGTTTTTATTTTGTAGATAGAATCGAGCGGTTTAATATCATTTCCAAATAATTTCTGTAATTTTGTCTCATCAAAAGACGAACTTATCAACAATGTATTTCCAAATATTATTTCTAACTACAAAAATAATGAATGGTTGAGTGAGCGAGCAATTTTAGCGGCTAAGAATAAAGATGTAGATGACCTGAACTACATAATTCAAAATAAGATCATTGGAACAATGCATTCATTCAAATCTATCGACTGCGTCACAAATGAAGATGAAGCCACCAACTATCCAATTGAATTTTTAAACTCTTTGGACGTGCCTGGCTTACCACCGCACAATTTACGCCTAAAGGTTGGCTCCGTAGTAATCATGCTTCGAAACATAAACCAACCAAAACTGTGCAACGGTACGCGTTTGGTGGTTAGTAAATTGATGAACAATGTAATTTACGCTACGATAATGATAGGAAAATTCAAAGGTGAGGAAGTTCTCATTCCGAGGATCCCGATGATCCCAACCGATATGCCGTTTGAATTTAAAAGACTTCAATTTCCGATACGTCTTGCATTTGCCATGACAATCAACAAATCACAAGGCCAATCCTTAAAAGTTTGTGGTTTAAATCTAGAACATTCATGTTTTTCCCATGGTCAATTATACGTGGCATGTTCACGGGTCGGAAGACCATCTGCGTTGTTTGTTTTTACGCCTGATAATAAAACAAAAAATGTCGTGTATCACAAGGTGCTTAAGTGAAGAGCAACCTATGTACTAAAATACAGAAATAATAATGAATGATTAAGGAGGAGAAACAAAGAATATTGTATACCCACAAGTATTACAGAATTTAATTAATTTGAAAATTATTCTTTTTTGTTTGACTTATTTTTTATGCGTGCAACAACAATATGCCACAGCGAAACGTGGCAGGGTACTGCTAGTTTATAACTAAAAACAAAAGACAAATAGGATAATTTTTTGGACTTTTCATTTTGATTTCCTACTGGATTTTTGGAGTTGTTTATTCCGAAACATAAATGAAAGTATGCAAATAAAATTTTTTTTAAAGGTTAACAAAGTTTTGGTGGAAAAGATGAGTACTGGATATCAAAACCCCGTCCCTTCTTTGTTTTTTTATTCTTTTTGCAAAGTAATTTTCTTATGAAGTTAAAAAACGAAAGCCTGTTTTTATCAAGGTATTACCTTTGTGCCCAGTCTATACTTTTGTATTCCTAATAGATTCTATACAATTTAAATATATAAATTTTAACAATTTAAATATATAAATTAGATTAAGTTTGAAAATTTAATTTTTTCCTGTATTTTCAATCCTACTGGCTCGGGATAGGCACCTGAATTGTGCCTAAGGGTTTTCTCGAAAATATTTAATCGAGGTCCGATCCGATCTGCATTTTGATTTTTAAATAAACAGTGACCATCGAAACAGTATTCCACGAAGAATTGGTGAAACAGAGAAAAAGAGCTGCCACAATTAGAAATTTTCCCACCTTTGACAGAAAATAATGTACTTAAAGCACACTTTAAATATATCATTTTTCCTTTATTACACATTTTACATTTCGTATATAGATTCTGTTAGAGTTATGCGTATGTATGTATATATTTACATCTTAAACTAACGTGTAATAAATGTGTAAGAGTACGCTAGACCTAAATAATGTATATTATTATGAAATAAGATTAAAAAAATTTAATTTTTTCCCCTTAACATACAGCATGTTTGGTTGGCATTTTGTCAGCCCATTTCAAAGTTTTTAATCAATTTTTTTTTATTCGATTTAGCTCTATTCGCTCATTGAAGTATAAAAGTGTTATTTTTCGGTTCATTAAAAATATAATAATATTTTAACGTTAAGTAAACAAGTTTCCAAATAAGATTATCGTTTATTGGTAATAGATAGATACATATATGAATGTATATATATTGACGCACCTTCTGTTTCGAAAACAACGAATACTGACCATTAGTCATTAGACGTACTCATGAGGCAAGAGATGTCCTTCCCTCAACATCCTGATGTTATCAATATCCAGCCCGTGAATATTCAAAATTCAAATGAATATGCTTTATATTGTAATTTTTTAACTGGATTAAATGCTAACAATCTCTACATCTCTCTCTTGATTTTTACGGCAACGGCAAGGAATACATATGTAAGCAGTTGATAAAAAAAAAACTATAAAAACAAACGCAAAAGATGTGAGTATCCAGGCATTCCTAGAAGTTGGCTGGCAGTGAAGCACAAAAATGATAATGCAAGTCCACACAAAAGCTACTCTATATACGATCCTACCATTAACAGATTTTTTTCAGGGAAGGTTCAGAGTTGAAACGATTCGCTATTTATTTAATTTTTACGTATTCTGATTAGATGTTTTCGGCTCTTATTTCGCATAACACTAAAATGCCATCAATTCAGTTTTTAGTTGCTTAGTTGTTTCTCCGGAAAATAATGTTACTGGCTAGTTCTTTGTCTCTTAATTATGTGCGTTGTGAATCCGTACACCTTTAGTTTCCGCCTTAAAGTTACACTCAAAATTGTATCCTTGGAGCTATCTTCACCAATTGTATAACTATATTACGTAAATATTTATATTTCCACTTCGAATTGGATTACTGATTGCTACAATTTGCAAATGAAATTTGACGTATGGCATATCGCGTATATCTTAAGATCAAAAATTGGCTGCTCTCCCAAAACCTTCCTCCTCTGCAAAATCCATAAGTAGATCTCAATTTCGAT
Organism: Drosophila ananassae; assembly: GCF_017639315.1. Lineage (NCBI taxonomy): Eukaryota > Metazoa > Arthropoda > Insecta > Diptera > Drosophilidae > Drosophila > Drosophila ananassae. The sequence goes on along the minus strand of NC_057929.1, from coordinate 19,000,367 downwards.
TTGGCAGTGAGAAAACCTAAACTCTATAACTCTAACTGAAATCAAAAAGCGTTTTCGCAATCGTCTTGCGACCTGTACCATATATGGGTGTGGGTGTTATTATAAAGTTATTATAAAGTACCACATACTTCTATTTCTAGTCCGTTTTAGAGAGGATCTTCTGCAAACCAGGTACCTTTAAAAAGGCCTTTTGGTTGTTCTTTGTTTTGTCATAACTTCGAAATAAAGTCTTCGGGGCTGAGAGTGCGATGAAAATGAGTATCTCTATCGAAAATAATATGTCCCTTCAATGTATATATATTTGTTTTCTTCTCTGCTCACGCTCCGCTGCTAAGGTCTCGCTTGTAGTTATAATTATTATTTGCTCAAAACCTTTTGATGATGCTTGTCCCACATCGCCTTCGCTTAATATTTTTGTTTTGCTTGAGGTAGTTTTTCAATTCAGGATTTTATCTACAAGTTAAACACAAAAGTACTTGTAGGTCGTGTGTGAATCAATTTCTCGTAGGGGTAAACGGGTAAAGGCTGTGTACTACGGTTGTGGGTTGTGGGTTCTGGGTTCTACGAGAACTAGTTACTGGGAGCAAAACAAGTTACGAGTTTACACATAACAAAAAACAGTGCATAAAAATTAAACATAGACTAGTTATTTCTCTCGAATTTCAAAAATCTACATAACGATTTGGTTTCACGGTTCAGCTTCGTTTTGTATTAATTTCATTTTTGTTTTCTTTCTTATTTGAGTGGATCTGTCAACAAATTTTACTTTATTAGCATACAATCTTGTATTTTCGATTTCATCAGGTTGCATTTTTGTATTTCTGTCGCATTCTTTGTTGTCGTCTTACAAAGCGAGGGCTTTGTAACTGTAATCATTAAGTGTATAATTATATATATGTGTATATATTTACAACTCTTGGGAATCTTATAGTGCTATTTTCGAAAGATATCGACAGGATCTTTCTCCTTTTAAGGGTAGTTCAAGCTTATCTTATTCTATTTTAACACTCGACGTCGACCAGGATTTCCGATGTGAATACTTTGAATAATGGCGATAATCTTTGCACATAGGGAACTACAAAACGGGGCTAGCAAAGTAAGGACCTTTCAATTTCTAAAGCTATTAAATAGCAATTTCTTCCTCTCCTGTTTCACCCTTCGAACGGATTATTAACTAATAATAAACTAAATTTTGACAAGATACAAACCGCTTCTTACCTACAAACCTCTTCATCTTTTTGCTTTCGTTCTAAGCCAATTTCACAGCCATTTGCTTCGCAAGCAAACTTGTTCAAATTCTGAATTTCTAGCTCCTAAGTCTTTGCGCTCATCCCAATAGTTTGCTCCTCTTTGTCCTAGCAAGCAAAAATTACATAAATACATATACACATACATGTGTACCGTGTGCTCGAGAAGAATCAAAAAATAGTCAAATAAAATAAAAACACTGGGGGATTACGTTTTTCTTTTTTCAACTTCTTGTTTTGCTTTGTTTCAACATATTCTCATGTATATTGTATATATCTTGGTTGCTTTCGTATCTACCACATATTTCATTATGTAGACTGGTACAAATGTTCCATATTACGATAGGGTTTAATATTTTACATTACATGAACTATAAAACAAGTTATGAATAAATTTATTAGGTTAGGTATTTTGTATAATAATAATTGAACGTGCGAGTGCATGCTAAAAATCATCGAACTTAAACCAATTGTAAAAAACGAAACATAATGAGTTTGATGAGCGATGTCCGTCATCGCGTATTTTGGGTTTTGGATCTTTCGCTGCAGTTCCCCATCCGGGAAGCCTTCGAAGTTCAAAGTTCGAAGTTCGAACACAAAGCCCGAATACGAGTACTACAATTAAATAATTCACTGAATTCTCTTTGTCCAAGTGCAGGCTATATTTAATTAGAATTCTCTTATTTAAAGCAAGGTGCTCGTTTAATTTGAGTTGCTTCCATTATATTCATGCTACTTGTAGTTGTAGTTCGTTTTTATAAATTAAGTTTACTTAAAGATTTAATTATGTGGCTGTGGCTGTTTGTGTGTGTTTGTGGGTAAAAATATATAGGTACTTAAATTAAATTAGTAGTAAAAATAAAAAATTGCACAATTCATTTAGAAAGCTAAGATGTATGTATTATTTTTTTCTACACAATAAAAGAGTTCCACTTTTATCCTTACTTTCAGCGTGTTACTATTTTACAAGTTTTTCTTGTCTCCGTTTGCAAACAAAAATTTTACTAAAATTAGAATAAATTTGATTTAAGTTAAAATAAGGCCAACAATTAAAAAATGTACAGTTCAAAACTAAAGGGAACTAATAGACCTAAAAATTGTTTGAAAATAAATTGCATTACATTATAAATTGCCAAAGTAAACCAATTTGCACGTTAATGTGGTTTTTTTTTATAAAATAAATTTTGATTTCGAATTTTGAAATACAAATATAATTCGTATAATAAATATTGAAGTCTTTTGGTGAACTGTGGGTGTGCAGGTTACCAAAGTGATTGAACATAACCAGTAAAATATTTGAATTACAATTTTTGTTTCGTTTAAGACTTAATACCTTTTGATGCCTTTTGGTTTTGAGTAAAACTCCAATCACTTTAATTTCATTAATTTTTCAATATAAAAATTTTGTTTAAAAAATGCCTAGAAAACGATGCCAATTTCTAAAGAATCTTGGATTTTGTTTGCAAACACTTTTTTGGGTGGAAATTATCAGAATCTTAGAATTTAAATTCTCATTTTTAAAAATATAAGGAGGGCATAAAAAAAATATTAATATATTCTCTTATTTGCTTTGTTTCGCTTTTTTTGTAATATTTTTACAGTTTTGCCTTCGTTATTAATAAAAAATATTTATAAAATCAGTCCAAGTTTTGCGTGTTTTTTAGAGTTTGTTGTTTGAATTAACTTAAATGTGTATTTAGTTATTATGCTTATTTAACAGATTTACTCGTTTCAGATTTACTCGTTTCATTATGGTAAGAGTTAGGGGTTATGATTTAATATTATACAGTTGCTTTCATTAAGTTTATGTTTAGTAATTTAATGTAAATTTATATATTTTATATATAAACAATCTTTATTCTCTTCTCTCTGTTGTCGCTCTGCTGTTTCTATTCCCTCCGGATCTGTGTCGCATGCAGTTGGAGAATCAACTTGAAAAACCAAATTCGAGAAATGATTGTGCGCGGCACAAATCCGTGCTCTGCCCACAAAAAAATGGATTCTATTATTTCAATTGATTTTCATTTGTTCTCCGTTCATATATCTTGTCTCACTCTCACTCTCTCCACCTCTCTGTCTCTCTCAATGCGCTTGTCCAATTGTTTTTAAGCTTGTTCCGAATAAGCTTCCGTATAATAGTTAATAGTATATTTTAAATGTTTAGTCAAATGAATAATGCCTAAACTCTAATATTTGCAGGCTTAAGACTAAATAACTGCAGTTTACGCTTGTCCATCATTAATAATTCGTTTCCTCGCCCTCCTGAGGAGAATTCCCCAACCCCGCGGCGCAATTCTCCATCTGTGTCGGGAGAGGAAGATGGGGAGTGTGTGGGTTTAGCTGCCTTTCCTAGTCAAGCAGGACACCGATATTCTCTTGGTGGTGGTGGTGGTGGTGTTGGTGTAGCTGCTGCTGCTGTTGCTGTGTCTGCTATGCCGTCGTCGAGTGCTCCGACTTGACAGACACTCCGCCGATGAGCTGCTCCTGGTGTGGATGCAGAGCCACGCCCATCAGCGCCATCGCCGTCTGGGCGTTTGCGTACATGCTGACGTTCCCGCCCACACCCATGCCCACTCCTACCCCGTTGCCCATGGCCACCCCTGGCGTGGTCGAGCTAGCGGGCACGGCGGCAGTGATGCTGGTAGAAGAGGTGGCGGCAGCGGTCGTGGGCCCCAAGGCCCCACCGCCCCCGATGTAGTCGCTGCTTGTACTGACTGCCGACACGGAACCGGAAACGGATGCGGGCACAGGAACGGAAACGGAGACAGGAAGATGCTGCGGCTGGAGCTGAGGTGGGAGTTGTGGCTGCGGCTGCGGCTGCGGCTGTGACTGGGGCTGGTGCTGGGCCGCTGCCGCCGCCGAGGTGGAAGCGGTCTCGGAGTCTATGCCCGAGGTAATAGCGCCACCGACAGAGGTCCGCATACGTTCGGCCCGCTCCAAACGCTCGTTGTCCTCCTGGGTGACCTGCAGATGTGACTGAACCGAGGGAGGGATGGCATGCACGTCCCAGATTTCCTCGAGGAACTTGGGGAGCTTGCGGTTCTTGAGCTTCAGCGAGAAGCACATCTCGGCGTTCTGGTTGCCCAGGGTGCGCAGCTCGGTGAGGATGGACAGCAGCTTGGCGTAGAAGACGAGGCTCATGGAGTCGCCGCAGTGGCGGTTGAGTATATAAATGCGTAGCGTGTCGATGTAGTAGCTTTGGATCTCTTCGACTAGTTTAGCCTTCTCCAAGCCCGGTCGGTCCGAAAAGATCACAATGGCAGTGAGTAGAGCGTACTCGACGTTGTCCACCTTCATCGAGAACATTTGTCGGCAGAAATGCAGCAGGTCTTCAATGTTGTCAGCCATTCCGGCCATTTTGTACGAGTCCCGTGTGTAGGATCGATTGTTCGCGAAGAAAATGGAGTCTGAGTTGTGGTCGTATCTGCGGGCCATACGCAACATCATTACCTCGGACGAGCAGGCCTGCGAATAATCCACACCAGTTATACTCAAGGTTCTGCCACTTGAAGCCAGGGGACTACTTACCTTCAGTAACGTTATCTGATCCTCCTGGGGTATTTTTGTAAACGCTGGTAAACCTTTCGCAAATTCGACAATCAACTGAACTGTGAGAATGGTTATCTCGGTGATGTGTCGAAAACTGACGTCCGTCTGGCTCTCGTTCTCATCGGGTTGACTCTGCAAAGGAAACGAAGTTGCAGCACTCAGTGTTTCCAGGGCCCTGCTCAGAACCTACCATTATACGCTTGAGATCCTCTTCGGATGGCTGCTCGTAGCCGTCCTGGTACCAAATTAGTTTGTATATAACAGCCAACTGATTGTACGTTAGCGGAGGTATATTGCGCGCTTGACACTTGGCCAAAATATCATCAGGTAGTAGCTGGAGCGAGGAAAGAGAAGAGCGTTAGGCGTTAGCCAGGATTTTGGTGGCGGGGCTATGATGCTATACTTACCGGAATCGTGGCGTGCTGCGGCGCCTCGCAGGTCATTAGATCGAGGATCTCCTTCTTCACAAAGTCGTGGGTGCCGCCCGAGCCCAAGCCGCCGCCATTGCCACCATGCTGCGAGCTGGGCGACGTAGTCATCTTGTCCTTCTCCTTCTGGGCCTTCTTCTCGCGCCGCTTCATCGCGCACTGGTTCTCCGGGACGACACACTCCGGCCTCATGCCCACGGCCAGGCACTTCTTAAGGCGGCACTCCTGGCACTTGCGCCGCATGTACATGTCCATCTCGCAGGCCCGTCCGAACTTGCAGCAGTACACGGCGCTCTTGGTGACGCTCCGCCGGAAGAAGCCCTTGCAGCCCTCGCAGGTCAGTGCATTGTAGTGGTAGCCGGAGGCCCGGTCCCCGCAGACCAGGCACAGCTCCTCCTGCACCCGCGGCGCCGGGCCCTTCTTGCTCTTCTTCGCATCGCAGCTTTCGTTGGCGGAGTACCCGTTCAGGCTGCTCGAGGGCGAGAGATCGTCGCGACCTGTCGGGCGAAAGAAGCGGGAGGCGGTACGAATTAGTATGGATTATTTCAGCGGGCGATCCATAAAACATTAGACCCAAATAAATAAATTTCCTGCACAGTTCTATGTTCTCGGCCATTAGCATGTTTTGCAAGCTCCGAATACAAATTGAAAGGCTACTGGCTTCATAATCCGCAGCCCTGTATTGGTATGTATATCTGGGAAACGGGGTTTCGCTCTGTCCATCCCCGAAGCTGTCGCTCCGTGAAATTTAAAATTCAATTAACTCTGCTGCTCAAAGTCAATGGAAGTGACTCTTGGTTGACGAAAATCACGCCACGAAATTATTGAATGCAGGATGGAGAAGCACTTCTAGCTAAGGCTTTGAAGATAAGCTATAGAATCGGATAGCCCTTACCCCGGGGATAGTACGAAAATCGGACATGAAGTATGATTAGAGTAGCCTAATCTGAATGATCGACATCGGCTTCAGCGTAGGAAGTCCCTTTAGCTCCAATGTAAACAGTTGCCAACATAAAAGAAATGGGTTTTGTAGTTTCGTCCACAAACCATCAAGTCATCATGTCCCATTATCGATTGCGATTAATGGGGCTTGTGTTGAGGCGACGGGAACTATGAATGGTGCTGGAGATACGTTATGTGAATAGTCACGTTCGCAGCACTCCCTCCGAGGGACACGGAATTCAAAGTGCAAGTTCTCTACAAGTCTACAAGGCGCCAAGCGGGCCAAGGCGGGCCGGAGGGGGGCAGTTAGAAAGGGGCGGCCATTGGTGGCACATAAGTAGATAAAAAGATATGACAAAAAGGCGTGCTATTGTTGCAAGTGATGCAGCCAGAGGAATGACAATGACAGCACCAACCAACGCAAGACACGGATCAGACACTTCGCTAAGACGATGGCCCTGGAGCAGGAGCTAGGGCGGAGGGCGCAAAGCCAAGGCGGCTAAGACGTCACTTGGCCACAAGTGCAGCTCCCCCTCCTGGGTCCGCCCGTCGTCCTGCCTCGCGTGCTTCAACTGCAGCCGAGTGCAACGCAGTGCATTGTCGGCCTAACACAGTTTTCTGCAACGAGTCCCCATCCCATTTCCCTCCCACTCCACCCCGCAACATATTACCCATACGCCCGATGGCTCTGGCTTGGCGTGGCGTGGTGCGGCTCTCCAATACTTTCCCTCCCTTGCGGCAGGCGCTGCGTTTCAATTTCACTGTCAGCGGAGAGGGGGAAAACGAAATAAACGACGGCGTCATGCAAACTTGGTCTGCTCCAGCGGCTCATGGAAAATGCAGAGACGCCAGCACGACTGCATTTTCACTGCACTCCAGTGCGAGTATGGAGAGTAAAATGTGGAAAATTGCTGCTGCCGCTGCTCTGCGGCAGGGAAATCGTGTGGCTAAAAGTAAAAACCTGATGGCGAAACCAGCTTGTCTAAGCCGGCAGTGGCTCCACCGCCCCCCGGCCCACGTTCAAAGGAAAGTTGGCGAATATGAGCCTAGGTCCGATGGGATAATCTCGTCGCAACCGAGGCAGCCGCCAGGTGATTCCCATTACACAGATATGTATGTACATATCCCACACCAACAGCGAGTTCTTGCATAAAGTCTTCGAGTCAGCTGGTAATTACCCTCCGACTTGCCTACATATGTATGTACAGTGGAGCATACTTGATTTTAAGCCAGTGGAACGCCATTTGGCCCATTGCACGCAGTGGAAGAGGAGAACACTGAACCGTCGTGGAAGAAACAAAGGCGCAAAGCTCTGGATGCATTGAAAAAACAGACATCGAAACGGCAACAGCGGCGCACAAAAGACACCCCTGATTCCGCCCGGCTCCACCAGCACGCCCTTCCCGATGGGGCTGCGCACATTTCGAGTTCATTGTGTTATTGTGCTTGGACATTCGGGCTCCGCTCCGCTCCGTTCACTGGGCGCACTACATACCTACATAGCCCGTGCAAGCGCGGCTCCCAGGCAGTTCCGTGGCGGAGTTAGGGAGCGGAAGGAGGGAGGAACGTGGTAGCTGCACTCGAACCTGAATCTCCATTCCTAAAAAGGCAAGCCTCTCTACGAGGGCTCTGGCCAAACAAGGCTTCCCTCTGCTTCTCAAAGTATTTTTAGACCAGAAATCGTAGTATAGGGGATTACGTGCAAATGATATTGGGAAATAAGTAATGGTGTAGTTTCTGTTCCGTTTCGCCCCGAGAAGTAGGCAAGAAAAATGGATTTTAGCCAAGTACCGGGTACGTCGTATAACTCTCATTTGAATCACGATTAAAATAGGCCGATAATTATATATATAGAAGTTTAGGTTAAAATAAACATCAAATAAACATTCTTTCAGATAAGCACTCCAGAAATATTATTTATGTAAAAACACTCGTCGTACATATGCATGTATGTATGTATGTACGGAGATAGGCTAGCTTTACGTCAGCCCTGTGTACTCTGCAAATGCACTCTCCGAGCTATCCTCTCTGGCGAGAAAGCTCACTCGCTCTCTGGCCCCTCATCTGTTCGCTTCCGCCTCCCTTCCGACGCCCTTGCCGCAAAAGCTGAAAAATGTTGATGTAGGCCTCGAAAAATATGCAGTTTGCCTTTGGCATTGCCAGTGCCACTGCCGACGTCCCTGTCAGCCCCGTCCCTCGCACCTGGTACCCTGGTGCAGCAAGAGTGGCTGTGTGTGAGTGCGAGAGCGAGAGCGGAGTGCATGTCGCACAAGCTTCCGCCGTGGTGTAGGTAAGTTCTCCCTTCGGGTTCGTTTGCGTGCATTTCGTTCTGCCGTGCATTTGCATTTGCATTTATTTTTTCACACAGTTTTTGTTCTAGGAGAAGAAATAAAACTTTTGTTGCTGCTCCCGTTGGCGTTGTCGTACGGCTCTGTTCCTACGGCAAACTCTTCTTTTGTGTGCTCCCTCCTCCCCGTGTGCGTCCGTGTATGTGCGCCGTGAATGCAATATTTTTAAGCGGCTTGTTGTTTGTGTGTTCACTGCTTTGCACAAAAAGAAGACAGGGCGGAGGGCGGAGGGAGGGCAGAGGCCCTATGCAAATAGCGTCTTCTGTGCGGATAGCTGGCAAGCGGAATAAAAAGCTCCCCCCCTTCTGCCCATCTGCCCATTCCACCGCCCTCGGATATTAGCAAGTTGCAGTCTAGTCGTGAAAAAGCCAGGCGAGGTAAAGTTTGTTTGTCCGATTTCCCGTCTCTGTGTTTGTGGACTTGGATGCGATATGAACTGCATGGAGCTGGGGGTATGGGATATAAGGGATAGAGAAATGTGGCGAAAATCGGGGAGCAAGCGAGACAAGAATATAGGAGAAGCATATAGGAGAAGGGAGATTGCAATTTATCTGGGATTCAGCTTTAAGTTTCCTCCAAAGTATATTCTTGTGGAAGTTCATTTCGAATGGGAGAGATGGCTCGAAATATTATTGATTTTAGGAAATTTAACAAATGCGGCCATCGACTAACTAGCCGGATTAGCTCATGCAAGTCAAGTTAGTAGACCTCTCAAGACTTGTCCACTTTCTCAATCGATAATCCAAAGCGATCTCCCAAGTCCACCTCACAACTCCACCACCATTGACACATTTTCTCTGGACACCGCCAATCACGGACTTTATTGACCAAGGACCTACCACTTTGCCTATGGCGACATTGCTGGCGATTACGTAAACGAAAGCCGACGACCCTAAATCAAAATACGTTGAGCGGGCCAACTAACCACCGAAAAGGCTCGAAGGGAGGAGGGCGGGTGGAAGGGTGGTCGCCTTGGCTTTGTCCGTAGCTAGGATGGTTTGTGATGGCCAGCCGGCCGAGTAGCTAAGGCCAAAATCAACACGGCCTCCCAAAGGCTGCCCCATGCTCTGCAGGTGGGCGGGGGAGCGGGGTAGGTTGGGGTGCATGGTGTAGCGCCAAGCGAGAATCGGAGTCGAAAAACTGTACCGCAGCCAGCGCATGTCCGATGCACTCTCTCGCTCTCAGCCGCATCCCGTCCCTGTCGGTTGTTTGGGGTTGCACACGTTTTGCCGTTTGAGGGGTTCTCTAGTGCAAGGCTGCAATTTATTTTGCACGAGTTTGTCAGTTGTTAGGCACGTTTTGCCACCCCACGGCCCCCAGAAACCCCCTTTGGGCGCCCACCGTATATGGCGGAAAAATTGATTTTTTCAGTTCGTTGGCATGTTGCCGCCTAGCCATGTACTTTCGTGTTTCTGACCAGGGGCAGGGACACGGACACCGACACCGACACCGATACGGACGGGCATTTCGAGAAGGAGGGAATGCACTGTGTGTCCTGGGTGGCTGAAAAATGCTTTTTAACCTACTTTGAGCACAGGTCGACATTTAGACGAGGGTCGTCGCATGACCTTTCGTGTGTTTCCCAACGCGTTCTCTGGCGCTGCCTCTTCTGGCTCCTTGAGCTGTTTGTTATCGTTTTCGATTCAGAAAACCCACCAACTATTGGTCCATTTTTAAATGTAAATCTATAAAGTATACTTCTAAATGTTTAAATTTTAATTAAAAACTCTGTAATCATCCACTCCTCTTAACGAACCTTCCGCGCACCACCCAACACCACTACTCGTACACCCTATGTAACTCTTGTGTGGGAGAAATCCCGCCCCTTTTGGCGCATTCCTGCCCCAACAACATGTGTGTGTGCTCCCTGCATTTACTTGCATGGCCCGTTCTGTGTGGGGCGCAGCATTGTTTACAATTTCTTTTTATAGACAACATATGTTCGACATGCCCATGTGCGGGGTGCTCGGCGAATTCGCCAACACTGGCTGGCTGCGATCCCAGCCAAGCTCCCAGGCTACACCTGCGGCCACGTTCTTAGTGTTGGTGCCCGGCTTTATTATAAGTCTGACGCGATGCAAGATCCTACACATTTAAGGAGATATTCCTCGCACGTTCTCTTCGAGAAAGCCTTATCTATTCTTCCGCCCTCGTCTGTACGGGAGAGTTCCAAGGGCAGGGAGGGAAGTCGGACAACTCGGGAACTTCTGGACAAAACAATGGAGCGCAGAACAAATGGCGGCGGACTGAAGCCATTAAGAAGCACAATGCAAAAGCGAGCGGGGAAAATGGAAAAACAAACTTGAGAATAAAAGATGAAATAGATGGGCAAAGAAATGAAGAAGTTACAGTGCTGCTCACAAAAGCGTCACAGTCAGTCGCGCTCGGATATCGGTGGGTAGAGGCCCCCATAGTGCTTAGACTCATACCCACTCAGATCTATTTCCTAAAAGGTATCTTGGGAGGGGGGGAGCTTCCCTAAGAGATGTTCAGGGCCTGGAAGGTATCAGCACCACAATTCACTTTTCGCAGTTACTATTAATTAATTACGTAATAGGAGCTCCAGCAGCGGAAGTTTTAATTGAAAATTAAATGAAATCTCTGCAGACAGAACAGTGCGACCTTGTTGCATCGAAGGAAAGTAACCCCGTCTGGATCAGACTACCTCCCTTTTCGCGAGATCCATGCCCCAGGCACTTACGAGATATTGTTATTGTTATGAAAATATCAAAATGTAGTTATGCAGCTCTGGAGGATTCCAGCATCTTTTCATCCACGGGCTTTGTTGTCTTGGCGGCAGACTTGTCATTGTGCTTAAGTGTTAGCTGCCTTGTTGCTGGTCAGTAATTTTATTGAGCGACAGACGCTTGTACGCCACATCTGTGCGTGAACCAGTTGCCATAGCTCTTGTTTATTATTAAACCGTCTGACCCGCTCGGGCTGGTGTGCGTCCTTGAAGCCATTTACGTCACTCCCAGACAGGAGGGCTTGGGGCGAAAGGAGGGAGATAATGCATTAAGAGCGCTCTGCATCAATGGGCGGGTTGGGGTATCCACCTTTCAGTATGGAACTGGCTAAGAAAGGCAAAAGTCTAACTGAAAATTCAAGACCTTCGGCAACAGAGCCTCAAAGAGTTTCTTCCAAAATGCCACTGGGAAGTTGCACACTTGTTGGCTTTTGTGAACACCTACGAGGCAACTCACTCCGACCGGAAAAATAACGAATTTAATGCTTTACTTGCCAAGCTGCCGGCTGCCTGGCCAGCTAACACAAATTTTCCCCGTACTTCGCCCATGGCCGCCAACTGTGCGTATGCGCGATTTCACCGGCTCTTGACATTGTGGGAAATTCTTTTGTCGAGGACAGCAGAAACATACATGCTCCGTGGTCATGTGTATGGGTACAGGGCATATTGCATTACAACGCTGCCTTTGGCTGAAAAACGAGTCGCAAACCTCTTCGAGTGGAAGAGAAACGCGAATGGCAGAAGCCGAGTATTCGCTCGATATTGCAGAATTCACTTCCACGAATTTGTGTTTTTAGCAAGCTAATTTTGAAGCCCAAGAATTCGATTGTCGGTTTGTGCATAGCCTGGAAGAATTCAATGCAGAAGTCGAGACACCGATCGGTCGGGGATGGGGTTCCACGTATTATGTGACAGAATGAAAAACGGCAATGGGACACCTTCCCGCCCTTGGCTGTAATATTCCTCTCAAAGCCCATCAGAACATATGGAATGGACTCACTGATCTAATGATCTGATTAACTAGTTCCTATATTATTAATCGATTAAAAAAAACTCAAAAAATCAAGAAGAAGGAGAAATAAATTGCCAACTTCCGCCTTTTCAGCTTTTTGACAGATGGCAGGCATTATTCACCTTAGACCATGCTTCCACACAGACATGCGTGCCCCGTAATCCTAATAGCCCCCATTTGCCACCTCTGTTGCGCCCCGACTAATCGTAGCAGCCTTCGTTGGCCGAATCGGCTGCAATTTGTCATTATTATATTGTTTTTGGGAGCCGAGTTCTCCGGTCCGGACCAGCGACTTTGCTTTGTGCCAATTGCTGAGCACATTTCGCCGCCGCTGTGTTTTTTATTGAAAACAACTTATTTATTTTATTTTTGGCGTTGCCATGATAAAATGTGTGTCAAGGGGCAACTTGTCAGTCATAGGATTTCTGCCTGCCGCCTGTCAAGCGCTTTTTTGCTCCCAAAAAGAAATTGCGCAAAGGCAGCTGCGGCTGGCTGCCTATTTTCGAATTCGAATGTGCTCGGCGGGCAACGGCGAGTGGCGAGTGTGGGCGGCGATTGCCAAAGATAACTTCGCACAGAGGTGTGCAGATACGAGTATGTAGCGCAAGTACAGGTACCAGTCGAAAGTGGCCCCCCGCGTGGGCTCGCCTGACAGAAGCAGCGAGGGTGAGCGGGCAACATCATTTGATATTTTCAGGCTGACTGGCTGTTGTCATGTGTCATTACCGACATTACCGGCAAGAAACAGAAACGAGGTACATGCTCACTGGCAAGGGTCTATCTAATGCGGACTGCGGCTGGGCTGGCTGGGCTGGCTGGTGGGTCGACCTAGTGCATGCAGCTCCCATTACATTTCCGCACGACACTCGGCAAAAACCAGCTGAACTTCACAGCTCGGCTCACTTCCGCTGGCCACTTTAATTACGGGCCTGCCTAAGCCAAGCAATTTTCTTGGCCCGGTAAGCGAAACCCAGCCCCAAGGTAAGACCGCGTCGAGAGTGGCGGGAAGTTCTGAAGTCGCTCTCGGATCTGGCGCTTCCACCACTATTTATAAACATGCGATCATCGCATCTCCGCAGTCAACTGGTCAAATGGGAGGCAGCAGAAGTTCTTTAGGTACTTCTCACAGGTAGCTGCGAGGAGGCAAAAAGGTTGCAGTTAGGAAGAGCGGAATTGGCAGCTACTGCGTGTTAAAATCGAAATATCGAATAAATTAGTTCTCGACTTGGATTTCGCTTTCGCCCCATTGGCCGGCTAATTGCTATTACGGAAAGTTGCCGGCCCACCTGAAGGCAATTAAGCAAAATTTAATTAAGTCTCGCGAATACGGACCGAAAATTTACAAATCAGCATCCAAAGTAAGTGGCCCAGGCAGCCCGACAGGCCGATTCTGATCGCGACTATTTGGATTTGATGGAAAATGCTCGGCATGCGTTGGAACAGAACTGTGTGAGCTGGCCTGGAGAAGCGGGGCGAGCAGCACTGGCGAATAAAAATGAAAACCTAGAGGAGAAACAAGCCAAGTGGCAGTGGCAGCATTTCCCACAAGTGGAAACTACTTTCAGCCGCGACGGCCATGGTCGGCAACTAGTTTTTGCGTCTAAGTAGGCTTGGCAAGTGCAACGAGTGCACTGGGCAAACGGACTGGGCTGCGATCTTGATATCGAGCCGGTTATCTGTATCTTGCAGATACACGCCGTCGAGCTGCACCGCCGCTTTCTAAACAACAGCTCCAGACTCGCAATATCTGATCTTGGACGCAGGCTGTGGGCTGAAGCTGAAGCCGGGATCTGGGGGTTGGGGGGTTGGGCTGGGATCTGGTTGGGGCTGCTTTGGTCTTGTCTACGTGCTTTCGTTTCGTTTTATTTCGGATCAGCTCGGATCGTTTCAAACGCTCGTTTGTGCCACAACATGGCCTTGAATTTTTAATCAAGTTTCGCGCTAGTCGCATGTTCCAAGTCTCGCCGGAGCTTGCCGGAGAGCCCGAGCCCCAAAGGCATGATCTTGGCTTTGCACAGAAACGGCTTGGTCATGTTGGCCAAGTTGGAATCGGAGTGTCTGTGTGTGTGTGTGTTTGTGTGCGTGTTTAGGCACTAAATTCGAAACAAGTTCTATTGAACTTGGCTCGCCACTGCTCTTCAAAACACAAAAACAGACACAGACCCAGACCCAGAGACAGACAAGAAATTCGCCTCTTTTTGTTTATTATTTGTGCCTTTATTTTTTGCGAAATGATTAATGGAATTTATGAGTCTTCTCTCTCTTTTTTGGCAACAATACCCCTGAGTTATAGTATATATACCAGCGTGTGTGTTAGATGTATTAAAGGGTAAGACAATATAGTATTTCCCCGTCGAAAAGTGACGGCAAGCGAAGAACAAAAAATTGAAGTTTAATGGTATGAGAAAATAATAAAAAACAGAAAGTTAATTTATTCATATTTTTTAAATTATTATGGTACTTGATTATTTTTTAAAAACAAGGCACTGCCGCTACAAGTTAGGAGCGAGTTAGTAATTGCAAAGATATTTGGACATCCACTTCGGGGCTAAGATCTCAACACTCAACAAAACATCAGTACGGGCAGCCACTTCTTGATGATAAAATTGTAACCTTAACCCAAAACACACACAAGTCCCAAGCCGACTTCCGGTTCGCTTTCCCCCGATGCAAATGTTGTTTAATTTAGGCAGCAAACATTTGTCATGCCGCATTTCAAATAAGCGACAAATTCTCTGGTCGCCGTTCGAGTGTTTCTGCCCTCCTCTTGTGTGCATTTTAATGGCATTAGGCTCTCAGGCTGTATGCAAAGAAATCGGCAAGGAGGGCCGCTCGTACAGCCACACAAAGGCATACATTAAGAACACAGGCCAGGGCGAGGACCAGGAGGGCGGAGGACGAGCCCAATGACTGTCAAATGGGGCACAGATTTGATTTATTGGGGCAAGCACATCTCTGCCGCTTCTACGCTGCAGCTGAAGCTTTCTGCGACAACTTCTTCCCTTAGAACGAGCGGGGGTGGCCCTCCGGGGCGGATTGCCTGACGGAGTGGCTTTGTCAAATAATTTAATTTCAGCCTCGACCGAAAATGCATTCTGGGCGACTCAGGCCCCGACTCACGGCCCAGCCCATTAATGCTGTGGAACATTTTTGGCTGTTTGTGGTTTCTCCCGATTCGGGTGTGTACTAATTTAAAATTGCAGGCGAATCGGTTCTGACTGGGTATTTCGCCGGAATGTGCTGGGTATCGAAAGGCACCGCACAGCCCCCACCTCTCGCGGCAGAGATTCTCCGGCGACCCCCGTCGCTGTTTTTGTCATATTTACCATGTGTTATCGGCTTGGAGTTCGTGTTTCCTTTCTTTTTAATTTTATGTCTTTAGGAAGGGACTGGAGGGGCTTTCATTAGTCATGGCTTGCATGGCATTCGGCCATTCCTTAGCCGCGGCTGGCACGCCCAGACAATGTGAGATAATTAATCAAGCCTTTAGCAAACATCTATCTAAGCAATGATTTCATCGTTTTATTAAAAACTCATTGCTCCCCAGAAACTTCACATATTTCTTCATATATACTCCTTTTCCTTATTCTAATTTTGAAAAAATATGGAATATTCCAGTTGCGTAAACTGACAACTCTGGTTTCATGAACACGGCCTCCTCCTGCGTGGCACCACGCGAGGCGTGTGTACTCCTACCTAGTGGTAGGAGTAATTGAGCGATCCACTTTGACACTCGGTTGCGTGAGCCACAGGCGTAGCATTATAAATGGTCGGACACTCTCTAAGCCCCCGGGCCAATTATTAGTCAGATGCAGATAACGCAGACCGACAGGCCGGCAGGCGAAATAAAATTGCTGGAAAATGCTTTGCATTCATTCTTCCGGCTCTGTTCTTTGTCTTGCCAATTAAATTTTCAAAATCGATAAAAATCGCAAACTGAAAAAGGATCAAAAGCATTTGCAAACTACTTAAAAATATAAATAAATGGTGGAGAGCCCGCCTCAGCCGCCTCAGCCTAACCCGGCCCGGCCCGGCCTCGAGTAGAAGTAGACTCTGCGGCAGATGCTTCAACGGTAACCGCAACAGCTGCCAATTTCGGGCCGGCAGACCTTCAAGGGCTCGGATCGGACGAAGGACGACGCTGCGGAGACGGCAGCAATTGGAATCTAATTTAAAATTAGTGCTTAAAGGATTGAAATAAATTCAGTCGAGCGACGGCTGCTGCTTTCGGCCGTTTTGGGCCTTTTGGCCGAAAGCAACAGCAGCAAACTCATTGAAAATGCGTCTTTCAGCTCCGGTTCCGGTGGATCAGGCGGCAGGTGGCTTGATGTTGATCGGGGCTTTGCAGTCGCAGCAGATAGTATGTGGCTGGCCCTAGTGGTAGTTACTCACAGATAGCTTGGACACCCGGGTACCTGGATCTAGACATCGACGAGTGCCACAAAGTACAAATTTCCGATAAAATAAATGGAAATGCGAGGGGAAATTTTCTAAAAAAATAAAAAGAACTAACACATAAATAACTACCAAAAGGAACCTAAAAGACTCACTCCAATTAAGGTTTACTTGACAGTTTATTGAAACTCTCTTGTATTAGATAGTATTATACAGCGCTACACCTCTGACTCTTTTTTTTTTATATAAACTAATTATAATCCCATAATCATAAATATTTACAATTTACAAATAAATTTCAATGAAAATCGGAAACATTTTTAGATTTTCTCGGTCTGCCTTTTGCCTCTGCCTCCTGCCTCTTTGCAATCAAAAGACTTAGGCTACAAACTTTCAATGCTCAGCGCTGAGGAAAACCTCAAAGATCCAAGTCGAAAGAAGTAAGTTTTAAAACTGCTTACCATAAAGGGAAATGGAAACAAAAATGTTGAAAAATTTAATAAATCACTTTTGATTGCGGCATTGTTATTTTAATAGAAAAGCACCCACCGAAATAATAATGTTTGTTTAAAAAGGAAAAAGAACAAAAGGCCGGCTCACACATGGCTTAAAATAAACAAAGGTGGCTGGGCTGGGATAGCTGGGCTGGCAGAGGGGGAGGACCGGAGCACTCCAAAGTAAACAGAATCACAATTTCGCCATGACATTGAGCGGGAGTGATAATCACAATAAACATCATAATTATTTCGATCACGTAATTACAAAAGAAAATAGTGAGAAAGAGGTGGGCAGAGTGGACCGGAATAGAGTCGAGAATGGCCAAAAGTAAGAATAGCAAGGAGCCACGATACCAGTCCAAGTCCAAGACCAAAACCGAAAGCAACCACAAATCGCGTGTGCGCTGACGCAGCAGAAATGGAACGAAAATAATACATTCAAATAAAAATTCTACGATTCGGAGCACTCCCTTTCCCGCCCCAACACCCCACCTGTTAACAATGTAGTAACATTTTCAAATAGTAAACTGTAGTGGGAACGCGATGGCTGGCTGGTCAGAGGGAGCACGCACATGGCGGGCATTATTATTATTTCGGTTCTTACTTTGGCTGGCAGAACACACGTTTTCGGCCAAGAGTGTGAAACATCTTTTGTTGTTGTGTTTCTTTATTACGCATCAGCGTTTAACCTTGAGCGGGGTCAACGACCGTTTTAGCCAGAAAAATTCTAACCATATTATTTTTACCAGTCCCAGCAACCAAAACAATCAGAATAACAATGAAACGAGTAATAGAGCCAGCTTTTGGCGAAGTCGAAATACCCTAGTAGGTCTATTTCGCGATTTCTCATTAAAAAGAATCAAACTAAAATGAGTTCTTACATTTTTCTAAAGTTTCAAAGAGTTTCTACACTTTTCTGTTCGCAAAAACTTAAACGACAAGTATTGGATATACTATCAGTTGGGAAGGTGATTCCATTGTGATCCTATAATGATAAAATTTACTACTCGGGAATGAGTTGTATTGTAATTACGAAGTGGGATAGGAGGTCTCATCTCCGACATGTATCTGACATGCATGTCTCCAGCTTATATATCCGTTTGTTCCAGCCCAACTTCAAAGTCATCAACACGTGTCTTGATTAATACCCGCTGATTTTCTCGCAAAGGCTTTTATGATTGTTATTTCCCAGCTACCTCGGCGCCCTTCCCACCTAACATTCCCCTTCAAGCGCCCCTTCGCACTCGAACTTGTTCACTTTTCGGCTCAAAAAAAAATAATGAAAATAATGAAGGCAAAATACCAATACAACGAAAACACAAAACAATGACAGTGTTTTTATAGCGGGTACTCCCCTCCAGGCTCCCCATCTACGATGTATCTGCACAAAGGGCGATTTATTTCAGTTACTCCGCTCATGAGAGCCAGGTTAGTTCAAGTACGATTTGCGCTTTTTGTCAATGCAAACCGAAAACCAAAACCCGAAAATCGAAAATAATTGGGACCGCGGAGTCCATTTGCATTCATCAGGCGGGCATTTAGCGAAAACCGCAAGAAGCAGTCGAAATCCATTCAGAAATAATGCGAAAACCAGGCAGTTTTGGAAAATCTACAGGACTTTTATCATATCGGGATTGAACAGACTTGGTGCGTGACAAACAGCTTCTCATCGGGCACTAATTAAATGCCTACGATCTTCGTTGTTATGGGCTTTGATGCAAAGAGCTTTCCACCTACGGCAGAGGCACCCTACCAAGCCCCAAAACACCTCCAAAAACACCTCTGAAACAATGGAAAAAACAATAGAAAAAGAAAGTGGCTACCAGCCAGTTGGATTGGTGTGTGGGAGACATGAAATTGCAATTACTAAGAAATTTATTAATTGCTCGCCCAAACGTCAATCGGGACGAGCCGGCCTACCGGAGTAATGGCACTAGGCAGCGGAGTACCACTGGGTGTACGTATTCGAGGGTAAAAGTGGCCGAAACTGTGTCAGATTGGACCGCAGGCACCTATGCCGAGAGTCGAAGGCTGAGAGCAGCGCGTTACAAATTTCTTTGATTCGCGGATTGTTTCTGTGGGTGTTTCTGTTTTTGTTGTTCGCTAAAGCGGCTGTTTCATGAAGGTTTTTTGCAAAAAACAAAAAAAAAATGTATAAAAAATGACTCAAGCTAAACAAATAAACGTTAAGCCGCAAAATGTATATACGTTAAAAAATGAAATGTTAAATAAGCACGCACTTGTTGCTATTTGTTTAGAAAAAAACAAAAAATAAAATGTTACAAGGTTAGGCGCCGACAACGGCACGAATTTATTGTTTAAACTGCACAAATAAAACTTTCGGCACAGAAAAGTAATAAGCGAAACAAAATTATGCGAATAATTGGGGATTTTTATCGTTTTTTTTGCGGCTTGGGCCATGGCTCAAAGTTAAGGTTAATACGCATTGGATGGCCTATATTCAGGTGATTATGCGATCAAACTCCCGGCTGCACCCCGGCCAACTGACCACTTGACGTGACTTCCTGCCCGCATTCAGAAATCGGACAAAGAATTTCGCTTTCGTTTCGCTTCCAGAAATTCTAGTGTGCATTCCACTTCCCCGCCGTCCGGGCGGCGGAGGGACGGGTGTTTGCTCCACAGCGTATTTACTTGAGACCCGGGACCTTATCTTATCGCCGCGATGGAACTGTGGAAACACGGGGACAGGCGAGCCGAGGCAACAAAACATTGTTTATGTTAAGAAAAGAAAGAGAGCTGTTTTCATAGCAAAATAAATAGCACAAATGTGCATTATCAGCTAAATGCTGATATCTACAATGTACGAGTGCCAGCGCCCAGCCCAGCCCGGCCCGGCCCGTTCTCCCAGCCACCAACACAGAGCCACTAACCCCAATTTGAACCGTACGGTTGTGGGGCACTGTGTTATCACGGAGGCGCCCGAAAATAAAAATAAATCGAGGCGAAAGTTGACAGTCACTCCCGCTCCCGCTCCAGCCCCCGGCCCGCTCTGGGTCTTCGGCTCTTCTGATTAGCTTGATTCGAAAAACAGGCAAGGGAGTGAGCCATTCGGCTCTGGTGGACAGGAACATGGCTTTAAATCACACAAAAAACGCATCTTCCGTCAGCATTCCTGCTGGGATTATCCCGCCACCGCCACCGCCTCCGCCTCGGCCTCAAAGTTGAATGAACCAATCCAGCGCCCGAGCCAGCCAACTAGTTAGTTTATGTCTCGGCACTAATTAAAATGATTATGAGTGGGGACTTCCGCACTCTGTAGCCTGCATTTTAGTACACCCCGGCGACCCTGAACTTGAACTACGAGCAAAATAGTCGAAAGCCAGCTATCCAGCAACAACGGCTGCAGGTTAACTTAAATCGTTAAAGCTGAACACAAAACCCGTCACCAGTTCGTGAACTCTGCGGCCAAGTGTGAAGGCTAAATAGCTCTGAACAAAGGGAAGTAAACACGTTTGGCGTATAGGAAGTGTGTGCGGCGGCTTTTCATAGGCCCCTCCGCAGCATAGTTACTTCTCTGGTATGCTCATTTGCATATCCAAACAAGCCAGAGACGGAGAAAATGTTTTCTGATGATCCAAGATCGACATTATGCAATAGACACCCTAAGAAGTCGGCAGCCAGTCAGAATTGCGAGTGAGGAGATGCTAGTTGAGATGAAACTTAAATCAACAGATACAAATAATAGTTAGATATATAGATGCTACTACTTCAGCAAGGTACAATCAATCAAGTGGCTATAATTTAGAACATTTTTGTCGCCGACTCATGCCTCTTGTTTATGTACACTTGGCACGACAGCTAACACTCGAAGAGAAAGCATAGTTCTTCCTCAATATCATGGCATTGTAGGGAATGCTCTTCAACCCCCACACCTGAGAAAGGAGCCTGTTTGTTTTGAGAAGAGGAATTATTCTGATTACGAAAACGTAATTTCTTGCCATGTGTGCGTGCCCACGCGGCTTTTTAAAGCACCTCCTAGCCAAGCCAAGCCAAATCACCTTTTATCCATTACGAAAGAACGAGAAGTGCCGACCATCGCAACAGTTGCCCTCTCCCTCGTCCCGTCCCGTCCCCGCCCACGCACAGCGGTGAGGGCCGGTGAGGAAATGCGTGTGCGTTTCAAATTTGGGTTACTCGCCGTGCGCAGAGTGCTGGCCTACTTTCGGCCTACAACTGCTGCGAGATACAGATACGGATACGGGGAGCAGCCGAGGGCTATTGTTGCTGCCGCGCGGCGTTAGAATTTAGGTCTGCCACAAGATGCGTCCCCAGCGATAGCCGCCGATAGCTGACACCGATAAGCTTCCGCTCCCGCACCCGCACCCGCCTCCGCCGGCCAAGAGGGCCATCCAAACCGATTTTGGGAACAAGGCGCTTGGGTGATCGGTAATTTGCCTGCCTTTTGTTGATTCATTTGGGTTAAGTGACAGAATCGGGTCAATGTTTTGTTCACATTTGATTCCGTCGCCATCTAGAATTAAGTTCTGGGTCAGCACCTGGTGACCACCCAGAGCTGCTCAACAGCAGGGCGGTGGGGTTCTCCTTAACATTATTTACTAGCCAGTTGTCAGGAACCCATTTGGCCAACCGCCTGGTGTTTACTTAAAGCTTTAATGTGCTCTTCAAACCCCAAGAAACCTTGCCAATCGGCCCCATTTGGAACCTTTTTCGAAACACTTGTTCGAGTGGAAAGTGAATCCAACTTTCCTCGAACACAGCTCCCTCATTGCTCTGTCAGTTTAGGTGGAGAAGCACGAGCAGCCATTTCCTAGGTGCTCGGATGCATCTCAGCACAGCGTGGGCGGCTCCAGCTGAGCGAGAATTTATGGCTAATGGCTGTTGCCGTTTGTTGTGGTCGGGCGGGGTGACCTACTTTCCGGCACGCACTATCAGGCGCGCCGCCCCCGACCGCCCCCGGCTGGGCTTACCCGTTGGCGCTCGACGTCGGCGAGCGTAATCAGAAAAGCTTTCATAAGTCGTTTGTTCTGAGCACATACCTGCAAAGAGAGAATGAAAATGTTCAATTAATCAAGTGTCGCTTGAATGGGGTGTAGAATTAAACTAAAAACTATCACTGACCCGAGTGGGGGGTGCGTGAGAACTGAGCAGGTGAGCCCGGTCAGAGGTGAGGACCACGTAACGCTGCTAAATATGGAAATTGAACGAGGTTCTGTGCCGGACATGGCAAATTATGGTCGAAAATGATTTTAATGAGCTCATCATCAGATGGCGTGTGATGCGAATGGGCTATTGCGGCTTTAATCGAATTTAATTGGCAAAAAGTGTTGGGAAAACTGGAGGCAAAAAAATAATTGCCAGGCATTTGTTGGATTTCGAGGTGCGGATATGAATTGTGCTTGGATTGGTGTCAATGTCGAACGGGTGATTAATTGCT
Source organism: Drosophila ananassae (assembly GCF_017639315.1). NCBI lineage: Eukaryota > Metazoa > Arthropoda > Insecta > Diptera > Drosophilidae > Drosophila > Drosophila ananassae. Next base: position 18,977,787 of record NC_057929.1, on the reverse strand, counting down.
CTTTATTTTCGGATACTTTTGGTTTCAGATACTATCTATCAGATCCATCTGAGCAGAAGGCACCCTGGGCGTCTGCTCCCACTCTGCTCCCTTGATCGCCACGAGCGTTGCGCTGCAATTTGCACTTTCCAATGGCTCGTTCGGGCCCCCAGTCGGTTTCAAGTTCAAAATCGACACACAGCAAACTAGAGGAAATTTTATGCAAAAATGATTATGACAGGGGGCAGAAGGGGGAGGAGGGGGCAGCAATCAACGAGCATAAATCAAACCCATTTCGCACAGACTCTGCAGCCTCTGCAGCCAGCATCTTTTTACTTTTCTGCTGCGCTGCAGCTGAACACGAACGTAAAAAGCTGGCGAAGAAAAAGTGGAAAATCATGGTTCGGCAGCGAGTAACAACAACTTTCACTCGGAGAGAGAGGCCGAGGAGAGGCAGAAAGAAAGTGAGACAACTTGATTGCTTTTATAGAAGCTCGAAGTGAAGAAGAAAGCTAAGAAGCAGAATGCCCATTTGCGGCGGAAACTTGTTTGGCGACTCGACTAGAAGAAAGTTGCCCCGGCCGCCCCGAGAATGATGCACTAATTGGACTGCTGGTGCGAGGGAGACGGCGGTACGCTAGTGCCTTCTCATCAGCCCTCTGATCAAATGACAATTTTTTAACAACAATTTTTTCTTTCTTATTTTCGCCAGATTCGAGGGCCAGATAGACAGTATTTTCTAGCCAGCACGAATATCTGATTCTTAGCTCATATTTTGATTGTTATTTTCATTTTCTTCCGCTCTCTCTCCTTCGCTCTTCGCCTTCCACCTTTTCTATTTCTACTATCAAGAACAGAAATAGAGACTCGCCCGCTCCGGCGTGTGGGTATCTTAGCACACGCGCTCACACATACTGAGTATAAATATTTCACAATTTCTTTTCGCTTTTTATTTTGGACAACATTTGTGCATACACACTACTGACATAGTTTTCCCGAATAATATTTATAATATTTGGGCGGCACAGTGGGGCAAGACTGCCAATCGGGGAGGCTAGAACCCAGAGCTCAGAAGGGCTATCAGGGCACCTCTTCGAACTTGAGTTCGAATTATTTATGAGCCACTGCCCCTGCTAAGTACAACAGCTTTAATTGCGTTGACTTGTTTTAGTCACAGCTGCAAGCCGGTTGTGTCATTAACCTATAAAAACGTGTTCGAGCAAGGGGCGGGCGGCCACAGGAGAACCAGAGAGCGGCACTGCACCGAGTTCGATTGCAATTGAGCGTTTCTATTTTTGAATTTTATTTTAAAACGCTCCCGCCGGCCAGTAGGATCGAAAGCCATTCAAGGGCTAGTGGTTGTGCACTTGCCGCCTCCGAGAGAGCTGCGGAATTATGATATCTTAATAACAGTTTTGGGAACAAACATAAACAAACACGAAAAGCCCAAGAGTCAAAGTCAGGCAGCTGTCAGAGGCACTCGTCAATGTCAGGCGGCATCTCGCGCTGCAATTACAAACAAGCGAACATCTCGCTTACAACAAGTACACATTGTATTGGGCGGAGGGTGGAGGGTGGATGGTGAATGGTGGATGGTGGCGGCGATGGACCCCGCCGAAGGGAGGTAGGGGAGCGTGCGAGTCGACGAGAATACGAGAACACAACTGCACTTTGGTGAGCGAGCACCAGCAATGCGAGCGTCGTTAGTGCGAGAGCGAAGGAGAGCGCAAGAGCGCCAGATAGTTTCGTGCTCATTTGTTGGGGCCCGCTATCCCTCTCTCCTTCTCTCAGTGCGCTCCGCTTCTGATCGCGATTGTCGATTGCTGACAGCTACTACACGGCTACAGCAACAGCAACAACACGACTGTGAAATGGCGGCACAAAATCATTGACCTCAATTTTTTCGTCATGCGAGCACAGACACGCTTGCGGGTAATTGCATTTGTGTGAGCGAGTGCAAGTGGGTGGGGCGGGGGGGTGACTGAAAGGGGGAGGCGGGCAGCACACACAGACAAGCACATTTGAACGAAAAGCTGCCACCAGACGTTATCATTCTGGTTATATCGTGCTCAAATATGTGTATTTGGCTTGAACTGTTTGCCGTTGTATAACCGCTCTGCTCGCTCCGCTCCATTCGCCTCTGTTCGCCGCCGTCCTTGAGCTTGTGATCCGCTCGAGTCCGGCCCAGAACGCCTAATTATGTCATAGAAAACATGTACAACTCCGAGCCACCCCAGAGAGTGGACAAAGAAAATGCAAATAAGCTCGTCCGCCAGAACGAAACGGGAGTGAGACGGAACAGTTGTGCAAACAAGCACGCACATGGGCTGTAGCTGTGGCTGCTCCTGCATCTGATGTTGCGGCTGCAACATGAGGCAGCTATTTCAGGGGGTAAGGTCATGTACTTGAGCTTGCCATTCTTCTGCAGCGCCACGAAAAACAAAACCTGTGTGCGGGAGGGGGATGGCGGCAGGCAGCCAGTTTTTCGATTTCACTTTGGTTTTTTGGGGCAAAGCACGTTCAGAGTCGCCGAAACCCCAAGCGGGACACCTTACTCTTTGAACTTTAAGATGGCCATGAGAAGTACAAAGATGCACACTTAGTTCTAATACCAAGTTCTCCTAAAAACTAGCTGTTTTTATTTAAACTCCTCCCAAAAACTGCACTGGTAAGTGATTTTTATGCAAGTGTTTGCCCAAGTGACCTGCTAAACAGTTGGATAACCCAGTTCCAAAGCCCTTGTCCCACCGAGACCCAGTGGCCTTGACACGAGTGCTGTCAGCTGCAGTCCTGGACACAGGCTGCACAGGCACAAAAATCAATGACCCAGACGGCGACAAAGACGCATCGATTGCAGTCGGCGACCTTGAACTCAGCCACCCCTTCTCCAATTTGGGTCAGATGCAAATGCGGAGGGTTTCTGCTGCTGCTGCTGCTGCTGCTTCTGCTACTGCTTCTGCTGCTCCTGACCCGACCCAATCTGACCTGGTTTCCCCATTTGGCACGAGGTCAGTCCCACAATTACGAGCGAAGGAGAGCACGAAACACCCGAAGTGACGTCACCGCAGCAATTGCAGATGCAGGAAGCGAGCGAGCAGGGCTCCTTCAGCTTCCCCACACACTCCATCTGCCCTCGCCGGCCCGAGTGCTCGCTGAAAGGAAGGCCCTAAATATAGAAAGACTTGAGGTAGGTTCGAGTTCCAGAACGAGACCGATAAAGGGAACTGACATGGAAGCGGGTACGGGAGGGGAGACGGTGACGGCGACGGCGACGGAAAAGCCACTAAACCGCCCTTACGGCTGCACATGGCCCGCTGCTGCAGATGTGTGAGTGAGTGTGAGTGCACGGCAGGCAGGGTTCCATGACGGCGCTGATAATGCCGAACCAACAATGCACTCTGCTCTGGGGCTGTGTGCGTGCCTCCACTTCCACTGGGACTGATTCTCTCGCTCTGCCCTCAACGTGGCCAGAAACGCCATAAAATGCGTTCGGGCAATAAAGTATAATTAGTGCGCTGTGCACTCCAGATACAGATACAGACGATGGGCGTGGCCCTCGGCGGGGAGAGCAGTGGAAGCCAGCGGAATTTTTTCGGTTCAAGTGCGTCAACAGGTCAGCTGCCGTCCGCCGAGCTTCTGCCCCTATACAGACACGGATACTAGAACGCTGAGCTGCAAACAAGTTAGAGCTTCTCCACAATCCTTACCTGATGAAATGGAGTTGACCGAGTCGCTGCGCGGCGTGTGCTGCATCCCCAGGCCCAGGCCACCCACTCCGCCCCCTCCGCCGGCCGCGCCGCCCATCAGGCCGTTCGCGCTGCCGTTGGCGGAGTGCAGGCCCATGGCCCCGACGCCGCCCCCCAGCCCGTTCTGCTGCAGGTGGTGCTGGGCGGAGGGTGTCGTGGGAGTGGTGGAGTTGATGAGTCCGTGGCCGTTCTGCATCTGCTGCTGCATCGCGCTGATCCCGTTGACCAGCCCGTGCCCATTGGCCAGGGCGCCAAGGCTGGTGGCTCCGGGTATGTAGTGGCCGTTGGAGCCGTTGGTGGCACCTCCGACCCCGTTGCCGCTAACGTTGCCATTGCCGTTGCCGTTGCCAACGAGGCTGCCATTGATCGGGATGATGGTTGTCTGGGCGGGCAACGTGCTGGAGCAGCTCTGCATGGCCAGCGTGATGACGCTCTGCTGCTGCTGCTGCTGGCTGAGGCCTCCGCCGTTCGAGCCGCCGTACGGGCCGGAGTCGTTGCCGCAGAGCCAGAGCTCCTGGTCGCAGTAGTCGTGCGAGTCGAGCGACGAGGGCGACATGTTCACGCCCGATGGCAGGACGAGGCCGTTCGAGGAGGAGGTCACCTCCGAGGAGGACTCCTCCGGCAGGCGCATGAATCCGCCGTTGTTGGACCAGCGCCGCTTCATCCTCTGGTAGCTGATGGTCGCCGTTTTGGGGCCGTTTCTGTTTCCGCTCCGAGTCGGCTGGGGACAATCGCTCGTCCCTGGCAGTTGGTCCGGAAGGTACGGCGCTGTACTCTTCCCAAAGGTTAATAGGCTGCTTCGTGGAGCTGGTGGAGAATCTTCTCCGAGATTCTTCTGGTGTTCTGGTGTGCTGTGGTTCCGCGGTCGTGGAACTGTGTGTTTGCTGCTCTGGCTGCTCTGTTATTTTTTTCGCACTTGCTTGCGTTCAAAATGCATTTTCGCTCCTCATTCAGCACGCCTGAGAGCGGGGAGCTGGAATAGAGAGTGGGTACAACCCGTAAGGATGAGTCGACTTTTAGTCCTCGACAAACCCGTTTCGAGGCTGCCCTGATCAACATTTTGTGGTCACACTGGAGCGCCTGAGTCCCGAAGCCCGAGGGTTCAACGCTCCCCGCAGCGGCGGAGACAACCTCATGAAATTTTCATTTCATTTAATTGCAAATTTCCACTCCACCTTGAACGCGCTGCGGCGCTGGTCGCTGAGGAGCTGAGGAGCGTGCTAAGCCAAATCGCATACGTAATTCCTGAATAGATCAACCCCAAGTCGCCCCAGCCATCACATGTTGCGTATCTGGGCGGGAATATCGGGTTTAGCGGGAACTTTAGCAGAGATTGCAAACTCCTGATAGCCCATCTCCGCCAGATTTATGCTCATATGGACACAAGTTGCCCGACAGCCACTCGGCGAATAGATGGCTTGCTTTTCGCAACAATTAATCTGCTGTTTCTCCCCCTACCTGCGCTTGAGCTTGAATGTCGCCAGAATTGATAGTCATGGTAGCGTGTTTTGCGAGTTCTCGGGTTTCTGCGGAATCTAGATGTCGTTAGTGGGCCGCCCGATCTATCATTTCTGATGGATGTCGCTCCGAACACTTCCTTCTCCAACCACCTCCGAGCCACTTCCCTATTTGCACTTTAGAGTCTGTTTGATCGCCAGTTGCCAAACATTTGTCTTGCCGTCGATTTGTTTGACTTGTCTAGCCTCGATTGGGGTATGTGTGTTCAGAGCGTACTGGCTGGCAGAACCTACTCACGAGGGATGCTTATGAAGTGCGACCTCTAATAGTTTAAGCCACAAGAGCACTACTGACGCACTGCGAGGCATTGGCATTCGACCGCTTTGGAAAGCAGCTAATTGCGGGCTCTGATTAGTGAAAGTCGTGCGATAAGCGGCTCTGCTACCAACATATTGGCGCAACTAGTGGCCGCCATTGCACCGCCAATCGGCCTGCGATTAGTCACGGTCTGGGTCAGTGGAGATGTTGTGGCACTGGCTCTAACCAGAATCAGTCGCAGGAGGAATTTCGACGGGGCTTGCAATGCAGGGCCAGCCAGCAGCAGCCTCTTGACTCATCCGTCCCCCTACAGGTGAATCATTACTTTGAGCGCTGTATGTATCGGCGGCTTCAAGCTGAGCGGAGCGAGTGAGTAGGTTCCCCCCCTTTCCCCAGTCCCCAGCCCAATGTCCCCCCGTTCTGCTTTTGGGCTTCCCACCATTAAAAGACCGGCAGGCACTCCACCGACGAGAGGGAAAGAGCCGAACAACAATAAAGCAAAAGTCTGTAACTTTTCGTCTCTTTTTCGAGCAGAGCGCCAAAAACTGGTTTCAAGCCGCGCCAGAGCGGGACGGAGCGAGGCTTAGAACGCAATCAAAAGAATCGCGGCCGGGCCGACGAAGAAATCGAAGCCGAGCAGAGAGCCAGAACAAAGAAAACGTAAAAGCGAAAGAAAAGGGAAGACTGGTCTAAGCTTTCGGAGGGGGCGCGGTGCAGGGGGAGGCAGGTACTGAGCCGAGATTTTGGCCCGCATTAAGGAAAAAACCTGTCGCTGCCTCTGCCGCTGCCGCTGCCACTGCCACTGCCACTGCCGCTGCTCTGCTCGGTTCTGCCGGCCGACTGAACTCGTCGAGCAGAAACACAAAAACAAACAGGTTGTTCTTTGGCGATTTCGCTTTGTTGTCTACAAAAATATTTCAGAAAACATCGGAAAGAGCAGCGAGTGGAGCTCGCACTGGGATACCTATATGCCTCGCAGTATGTACGACTGCGGAGGCATGTATCTACGAGATGCGCCGCAGTACATAAGCGACATTCACGCATCTTATTGCTTTGCGTGTCTGGTTGCCTTGTTGATGTCGCTATCTGTTGCGCTGCCCGCTTATTTTGCCCATTTTCGTTTGTGGTTTTCCCTGTTTTCTGCCTTCTCCTTGGCCCGGTAGCCAAGCTGGGGCGAAGGGCTCCACTCAGGAAGCTAAGCCTCCGCACAGACTCAGATAACTCTCTCTGTAGCCTGTCTCCGAATGTGCTTAAGAATTGGAATCAGAAGAATCGGTCTTGCAGAAGAAGAATCAATAGGAAGGGAATCAATATTCTTAATATCAGTGGGGGCACGAGCTTCAACTGACCCAAAAAGTACTCGATTAACCCTTGGCTACCGATACAGAAACAGATACAGATACTCTGCGCTATCGGTGGCCAGCACGCGACCACCGATTATCGGCATTTCGTCCTTGTTCCCTTCCTGGCCATTAGCTCCCAGCCAACATTCCCGAATACAATAAACTTTATGGACAGCACTGCAAGTCAACAATGGTTGTACACGCCACTGGAATCGGGGGGCGGCCTGGGTGCTCTTGGTGCTCTGGGCCAGTGGGGCACTCCCTCCCCCGGTCCTTGTCAGGAAAAACAATTAAATATCCGCTGCCGGCTTGTCCAGTGGCTCTCATAATAGGCCCAAAGCACCAACCCATCAGCCTTTACACCCCATCAGCCCAAAGCACCACCCACAAGCCTACAGTTACTTGTGGGTGGGTGCAACGGGCAGCGAGAGTGCGGATCCTCTTAATTTCCTGCTATTATTTTCCTGCCGCAGAGCCGACACCGCGTGATTTCCATTCAGCGAGGAGCGCGGGGAGGGAAACATATGTGACACATTCCCATAAGCCCACTCCGGGCAGCGCAGTGAGCCACAATGGCCACGGGGCACCCAAGGACTCGCTGCTCAGTTCTGGGAGTTTCTACGAAGCTGGTGCATAAACTGAAAAGCTAGAGGGTTTAGTGGCGGGGAGAGGGATGGAAATGTTGTCATCAATGGAGAATGGAGAACTACTCACATCTCGGCCTATTAACACCTCTACTATAGAGCTTGGAGCTGGCCGAGATTGATGTTCGAATTATGAAAGTGCAGAGGCACGAGTCACGACTCGAAAGTATCTGAGAGGTATACCCATACAAGCTCGGGTCGAATCAGCTGATGGCCTAACGGGACTTCCCTCTGGAAACTGGTTGGGTTTTGAGAAACTCCCTTTCTGCGAACGAGCTGCAGCCCCGTCCATAATTCGACCAATGGAAAGCTCTATAAGCTCCCTTCGACAGGAATACGCCATTACCATAAACACGTCCAGTCCCTACCCAGTTGTTTTCTTTCTCAGGCGGATTCAGGATTCTGTGCCCCAGAAATACATAATCACTTTCCATTCGATTCTTAGCGCAGAAATCAATTAGCAATAAAAGCGGAAAAAGTTTTAATGCCGCGTCCCGAGGAGATTTATGAAGTGGCTGCCAGTTTCAGGTTGTCAGTTTTCGGCTTCCTCGAGAAGCAAGCCTCGAGTGGGTGATGGGCCATACTTTTCAATTAACGGCCTACAGAATTAGTAAACAAAACTCACACCGATGTCTCCGCTAGACGCCGGCAGCCTTGGCTACCAGAAGCATGAATAATAGAGGCTAGAGGAAAAAAACCCGCCAGCTTCTCACTTGGCCCAGAGCATCGGCGACTACTCGGCTCAAATATGCGCTTCAATCATTTCCTTTTCCGGTTAGGCGATGTCTCCCCCTCCCCCGTTCTTCTTCGCCGGCGATTTGCATTTATAATCGATACTGCCATTTGCATATGAGGATCTGACGGATGGGCTGACCTTTCGGCAGCGCTAGACGAGTTAACTTTGCGTTAAGCCAAGCAGACTAGCTTGGCCCAGCATGGCCAACCAGTCGCCGAGGGAGTGACTCAAGAAGCTTTCAAGAAACCCGGGGAAAAGCAAGCTGTCTCCTCACTCCCTTAACCTTGACCTGTTTCCCCTTTTGTTAAACAAATCTGCTTCGAAAACTAATCAAACTGATCGAAAATTAAAATGTTTGTTTGGAAAAAGCCAAAACAAAGGTCGTTGCCATAAACGCACAGCCATAAACCACACTTTGGATCTCCAAAGCCGCGTCTCACATGGACAGGATTACGTTGACAAGAGTTACCTAATGGCGGAGTCGAATACTACATACCCTTGCAGGTTCGCCTACTATGAGTTTCGAGTTTCCTCAAAAAGTATCAGGTTTCTATTTTCAAAAAGACTCAAAATGTTTGTCGATTTCTAGTATTTTGTTAGCAAACTAAACACAATCTTGAATGGGGAAGATTTTGCGAAAGTCATAGGCTCATATTGCCTAAATTATTTGAGATACTAGCATTATTCCAATGTGTGATGACTAACTAACTATTATTTTTTTATAGTTTCTTTCTAGATTCTAGAATTAAAACTTCAGTCCCTAGACCCTAGGCATCTATAACTACTGCTTACGCTTGAATGCTAGTTTTTTAATTAAAGCAATCATATAAAGTAAATAAATAAAAATTAAATTACTGACTTTTTAAACAATTTCTTAGACTGGACTCAAGACAATTAAGCATTAACATCAGTCCAACCCCTCATCTGTGAAGAGGTTTGTCAGCCTCTGAAAGGCATAGACCATAAAACCCCTTATGTAATGACATGCCACAAGGATCATAAATGGAATAAATTAGGGAAAAGTTTCGCCTCGAACTCGGTATGAGCAGTCCAGACGATGCCTGACCGCTTGATTATTGTTGTCAGAGAGTAAAAAACAGACTTTTAGGTTATTATTTAGACTAACTCTGCCGTGCTAAGCCCTAAAAAATCAGTAGATGTAACAAAGCCAGGGAGAACTATAATGATTTGTCGCCCAGAAGCAAGCGCCGACGAGAGCGACGACAAGCCCGACTAGCCGAGAGACAGGCGACCACATGCATGGCCGTACATGTGTCTCTGTATTTGCATAAAATCGCATTAAAATTTGCCATTTTGCCGACTTTAATGTTCCATAAAACACAAACAACAGCGCCGAAGACGTTAGCATGCCGCTGTCGCGCCATAGGAAGCTAGTAACTTTTTGCGCTGTTTGTTCAGTATCCACCAAGTGTAGCAAAGAGAAATGGCGAATAATTTAATGGGCGAGAACCGGGGGCTTCTCGGGACTAGACGCCTAGAGGGGGCCAAAGGGGGAGCATAGGAAAGAGCCAAGAAGTCGCAACTTTAACCAGTCCGGCCAGGAAACTCTGCTCGCAAAGGGGCAGGGGGAGAGGAAAATTAATTGTGGGAGAGTCTGACTAATGTGTGGTTCTGGCGTTGCTGCGAAGCTCAGGCCCGAACCCGAACCCGAATCTGGGCGGTTACCTAATACTCCATTAGCCGCTCTAAATTGGCCAAAAAAGTGAGGACCCTCCGCCATAAAATCCAATTCATAATGTTCACCTTGGCCCCGGCTCATCCCGGCCAAGTTTAAAACAAGATCCCATTCTGAAGGCCTACTCCACGCACTCCCCAGTCGAAGATACAATATTTTCGTAAATCAGGAGCCACTTGAGCGGGGGATTCTCGGCTATCCAGGCCGTTCTCCAGCCAATTACGCACTCAAGTGACTGCCGGCCCAAAAGCCCTCGAATAGCGCTTCCGAGATCTAGATGTTATTGTTGGCGAGTTTACATTCCGGGCTCACTCTTTAATTGGCCGCCTGTCAGTTGTCATGGCGATAATTAATGCATTACCAATCGAACATGTGTATCTCCTGGGCCGCCGCGTATCTACGCACCAGCAGACTGTGCGTATCTTGGCACTGAAAGGCCGTATGTTTTCGTTTCGTTTCGTTTCGGATGGCAAATGGAAAATGGATTGGGAAACGGAAAATGCCTTGCCCCGCACGAGGCGACAAGTGAGTCAAGGCAAGGCAGGGGCAACACATTAGAGGCAACCCACCGGGCTCCGGACAGTTTCTTTCGCCAAAAGACATTTACGCTCCTCAGTGACCACAAAATGTTGCTATGTCAGGGAACCCGCCACTCACCGTATGCGTCTATGTACTGCGCTAATTCTGCTACTAATCCACAAGTATCCATGGGTCGCTGTCTTCGGAAGAGAGTCTCCAGGTGAATATCCAGGTGAACGGGGCACTTTGGCTTGCAACTAGAACATGCAACTAGTTTAGCACTGAACGCGGCGCGCACTACTGCTTAGAACTGTTTCTCCTGAGATGTACTGTTCGCTCCTCTGTTCGACAGGATGCAAGGTGCGGGGGCGTGCCACAGACCGGGGCTAGACAAATGTCTGATTGTCCGTCCGCTGCGTACGTCTCTGTCCGCGTCTGCCGTCTCTGTCGCTGATTACGTAGCTGCTTTGTTGATGTTTGCTCGCGTCCGTCTCCCCTTCCCGTCTCAGGTGTTCTGCTTTCACCGTCCAGCGTCTAGGGTAGAGCGTCGAGCTACGAGCTACGAGCTACGAGCTACGAGCGTCGAACGTCGAGCGAGTGAGTTGTTTAGATACCCGCTTCTATTTTTTGACTTTGCACTATGCAGCAACTACACAATTTCTGTACAAATATGAATATATGCTCTCGATTTACGTTATTTAAAGAATATTTCTCTGCCGCTTCACTCGTACGTGTGTACTTTCTTCGAATAATCTCTGGTTCAGCTACAAGGCGTTTGCACTTTATTCGTTTCTGCGATGAATTGCACTTGTTTTGTGAGGGAACAGGGTATTATGTTGTGTTGTGGGGCTTGCTAACAATTTCTTACAAGTAGAGGCGTGCGTGTGTACGGGGACAGGCGATTAGACACTATTTAATTCGGTTGCAACATTTTCAAACTCTTCATTGGAAACCGTTCTGGCTGATTTGTATCGTGTATCTTGTATCTTGTATCTTCTATCTTTTTCTTAGCGGCTACCGAGCGAACGAACGCGATCCGGCGGCGAGCGTGCGTGCGGACAACCGTTAACAACAAAGTTCCAAACAAATTTGAGACAGTCCCACTGTGCCACTGCGGCCGAGAGCCACTCGCGAGAGCCAAAACAAAACCAGCTCTCTCATTCCTGTGTACCCTGTGTCGAAAAACCATCTACACCCTGTAGTTCGTTCGTCCAACATTTCTCTCTCTCACCAAACTCTCAATAATATACTCGAAAACGGAATCGACGATAAAGCAGAATGTGAGGCGCAAACGCTTGAATGAAAATGCCGATGCAATCGCGGCATTTTCTTTGTCCGCTCTCCGCTCTCATCTCTGCCTGAGTCGGTGAGGTTTTGTATCTGTATCTGTGAGTTGTCGCTTTCCTCTACTCCCTTCTTTATTTCTGTTTTCTACTTATTTGTTGTGTATTTTATGCATATATATTTTTATTTTGTGTTTTTTTTTTTAGCTGCTGAGTCGTCGTCGCTACTTTCGGGTGCACAAGGTGCAAATTCACACGTACATACAACCGAAATGTGGCGGCACAGTGGGACGAAAGAGCAGGGACGTGGAAACGAAATGGAAAGCGAACGAGTTTGCGATGGGATGTTTGGGTTCTACGTTTGAATTAGATGATATTGATGATGATGAGGGGTCATCGATGAGCCTGAGTGCCGAGCCCAACCTGCAAGTCATACCAAGAATGGAGTTTTTCCAGAAGTTTCTTATCTAGGGATGATGGTCTCAGAACTGACTAAAAATATGTTATTTGGCTTATTCTCATTTCTTAGCAAAATATTATTTATAACCCCATTACAATTGTACAGAAATATTTATTTTTTAAGTTAGATTATACGCTAAAGATGCTGGATGCTTCTGTGAGCAGTTGATCGCCTCTATCTATGTAGATATCCATCTATTTATGTACCCACTTTTTTTAGATACATATGTATTTCCATTTCCAAACGATAATTGATGTTTGAAAGTGTTCCACTGCGGAATCGGAGGAGCCTATCGACACCGCCAGAACGTTGATGGAGTGACCAGAAGATCAGCAGTGCAAGCCGAAGTCCCACCAGTATACACACCAGCAACAGCACAACCAATGTACCTATGAGCCAGAGCCAGCCTATACGTAACGATGACTGTGGCCGTCACTCGGGCGGCGTATAAATTGCACATTTCAAATACATTGTGGTTAAAAAGTAAGCACAACGCGACAGCCAGGCGAGATACTCAGATACAGATACGCATACATGGACTGTAGATAATTGGGCCCCGCCGCCCCGCCACCCCGTCCGCCCCGAGTCCCCACTCTCTCCCAGCGCCACCCCCCGCAACCTGATTCACTCGCCCGTCGATGTGGGTTTGTAGAAAGTGCCTGTGTGTGCGAGGAGTAGACGCTGGGCAAGTTCAAGTGTAGAATGCAATAGAGAATTGCACTCCGGGAGAGCAGCGGACGCGATTGGGAGCCACGAGAGAGCCAACTAGACGCTCTGGTCTCTCCACGCATACGCATAGAAAAGCCGGCTAAGGTAGCGGCCTCCGGGGGGGTCGGGGCGATGGGGTCTCTCCCGTGGCAGGGGGATGGGGTGGGCGGTGTGGTGAGTTTTGCTCTGTTTGGGGTTGCTAGATACATTGAACCACAAAAGTTCAAGATGAAAACACAAAATATCAACAATGACAGCTGAGTAATGGGAACGCAACGGCTCGGGCTCGGACGCGGGCTCGTCTCGGGGGTGCGACGAGCGAACGGGGGGTGGGGTGGTGTGTTTTCGACTCTCCAACTAGTGTTTCTGCGAGTGTGTGCGTTTGGGGGGCGGATTCGAGGGAAGACCCATACTAACTGAGCTCCTACATCGCCGCGTCCATGATTGCTTTCTTCTCTTCCAACGCCACCGCCCCCGCCCCCACCCACTCCTTTCTCCAGCCCCCTCTTCGTGGCAACACCCACCCCCCTTGGCCGACTGCCAAACGGCTCTCAGTTCAGTAGTACACTGGAGCAGTGGCTCTGGGCCTGAGTCTCCGGTGGCACATCTACATATCGAGTGTGGCAGTGTGCGCTTCTCAGAGAGCGATTGTCTAGCCGGGACGGGGGTGCGGGGGAGTGCCTGATTGTTGGGGTAGTTCGACGGCGTGTTCAACCACACAGCCACATGTATTGTTTGTGGAAGAAATGGAAATGTAGACGCGCGATTATTAGTGAAAGCATGTTGATTTCTGCTGGATTAGAGGTTTTCTTCTCGGGAAAATGGTAGTCGCAGATAGTTTCTCTCCTCCCCACGTAAGCCTTCTATGGCTCTCCTCTACTTGCCATAATTAATCCCCAAGGATATGCCTTGAAATTATGAACCAAGCCCAGCACATCCCTAGGAGATAGCTGCCTAGAAAAGGCAGAAACCAAAGAGAAAAACATGTCTACATGCCTGTCGTACAAGCTGCACAATTTATGCGAAGGCACACAAATCCACTGAACGAGAGACCGACAGCCCTGGCCATGGTTGCTGCTCCGGCTCTGTCTCTTGCTGTTTTCTTTGTTGCTCGTGCACTCTGGCCCATAGACAGGCTGCAACCACTCCGCTCCGAGGCACTTCCTCCCCCGTTGCACCACCTCGCACGGACATAGTTATAATTTTTCTGTGTTTTCCTTTGGATAGTCTGGTTTGCCTTGTTTGGCTTGGCCTGGGTCTGGGTCTGGGCCTGGGCTCGGTTCGGGTGGGATCGGATCCGATCCGAACAGCTCGGAGTGACTTTTGGTATGATTTTGACTTTGAATCGGGCGCCACTGAGAGATGCAGTGGGAGCGAGAAGGGCGGCCAGTGGGACAGAGACGGCGCGACGGCAAAGTCAGGTTTAATGTCGTTCAGTGGCGCATTGCCGACTTGCACTTGAGGTAGTCCGTACTGGGCACTACTGGGAGGGTGGAGACGGAGCTGGGCGGCAGGGCAGAGGCAGAGGCAGAAACGTGTTGTTGGGGAACGACAACAAGAGCAGTGGAAACAAACAGTGCAAATAGAAGCACAAGACACCGCCCGGCTGTGGGCAAATAGCAAATAGTCGAACATCGGTGGTGGTTTGCCGATAAGCGGGCTGGCTTGAATGGGCGATGGGGAGCCTTTGACTTGGTCGGCGAGGAGGAGGGGCCCGGGGGGATTTTCCGGCCAGAGCGTATGTATTGCAACACGACTTTGCCGCAAATGGGCGTTAGAAGGTCGTGGCAAGGCACAGTGGACCGAACAGGGCTGTTGCAGGAACAAAAATAAATGAATTTGTTCTTTTGGCAAATAAATTTAGTATCTCAGCAATAAACTATTTACACGAATTCAGAGGCGTAGTGAGTGGCATCTCCAAGCCTACAATATATTAAAAGGGTCAACTTCCAATTATTCTATTAATTTATTTCTGTTGAATTACAGAAATAGATCAGAATTAGGTAGATAGCTTGTCAAAAAAAACAATAGAATAGAATTTTTTAGAGTTTTAATGAAAAAAAAAAAACATTTTTTAACAAAAAGTCATAATTTATTGGAGATTAATTAGTTTTAATTCTCGATATATCTAATTACTACATTTAAAAAGAGTGCATACGAATGTGACACCGTTCTAGAAGCCGTTTAAAAGAACTTTGATATCACCATACCCATTAAATGATATCTCCGAAAAAAACTATTGGATTGACTTTAAATTTTCAGAAAAAAAACGAATCAACATACAAACACATGAAAATTTACAAGAAAAACAATGAAGTTTTGATATTTTTTGAATATACCCACTATTATATTTTTATTCCATTTGGGTGTATCTTTGGTTATAAATCTCTCTCTACAAATTCCAAATTTTTCAATTAACTAGTCTAATGGAAATAAGTTTGAATATTTTTCAAAATCTTTTAAACTTTCTTTAAAACTTTTATTAAATACAAAAGATGATTAAATGGAACTAGTTGCATCCTATTATATTTACCCAATTTAGAACAAGACGTGCAAACTCACCTGCAAAGATAGAGAAAACAATCAATTAGTAAGAAGTTAATTGGGAGCGGATTTCATTGATGAACTCGATTCATTGACACCAAATTAGCGATTATTCCCCACCAAGTTTTCTGCTTAACACATTATGAGTTTTATCTATTTTTAGTTTGTTTTTTATATTATAGCGGGTATTTTTCCTCATTTTCGTGGTGAGCGGAAAAGCCTTGACTGGGCTGATCGCTGATCGCTTCACGCCTGTCAGGCGTGTAGCCCAGACACCACTAACCCAGACAGAGTCTGAGCAATTTGCATTTCGCGATGCAGGAAGCATTAGAAGTGTAAGTCGTTTTTCAGATTTTGCCGACCGAGTGTGAACAATTTTCAGGCCTTATTTCATGGGCGATGGGACTTTTCAACAAAGCTTTTTTAGCTTATCACATTATGTGTTGGCGACGCCTACTCAAGCCGCAGTAAATACATCCATAGACACCTGAATGCGGAATTCAAAGTGAATTTAGGAACCGCGACTGGCACATGACAGGCTGTCTGCGAGAGCAAAAAGTTGAGTAAATGGAAACTCATAAGAAAATAGGTATTCTGACTGACCAGAAAAGCTCCAAGCCCAATCAAAACGTCACATAATTCTGTTAACGATTGGAATAATTTTATTCTAATGTATATTTATACATTTCAAATGTTTCATAATCTTCATTTTTGAGGCATTAGACGCTTGAAGAAAGGCCGTTTGGGAAGCAATACCACGGACATCTTGGGGTTACAAATCAGGCCCACATAAGGTGAATATTTTAAGCTGCCAGAATATGCTTTGCAATAAAATGTGTCCGGAATGTGGACATGAGAGACAGCTTCACTTTGTATGACAATTTGGGGCTGGAACAGGCAAAACAAAATATGTGTTGGTCGAAGGCTTAGACTCTAAGCTCTATGTAAATGCGAGGCATCCTCCGGAGTGCGTATTTTGAGCGTAATTCCAGTCGACGGGCAGCGCCATTGGTTGCATACTAATCAGGGGGTGGGAGTGCCCTTGTCGCGCCAGTTATCGATAACAAGTCCAGCTCCAGTTCGAATAAAACGCAAAAGCCCGAAGCAGACGCCTACATTGATGCGAGGCCTGTTTCAGTTTTGAGTCTTCAAGACCAAAGTATTGGCAGCCTCGTGGAGCAATGGGAGGGTAGTCTCCTGGAAGAGGAGACATCACCGCCACAAAGGAACAATGTAGTGATTTGAAAGATCCATTTCTGCCAGTGTACAGTTCACCGCAAACACTTGTTGCTGCCACCGAATCCCACTCATCTCTGCGGCCAGTTACAGGGGCTTAGTTTGAGAGTGGCGTTGGGCGTGCTGCGTGGGTGGTGTAAGTGCGAGGGAGGTGCAAGTGCAACACGCGCCGTGCTGGGGGCTCAACAACTGGCACTCCTCTAATCAGCTGGCAGCAGTGACCGATGGAAAGCCTCGGGGTGCAAAAATAGCAACGCACTTGCCCCAGCACAGCGCAATTGTAGCACCCTCCACATAGAAGCCCTTCCGCCCCTCCCCAAGGCTCCCCCGTGAACTAAAGCAAACTTTATGGAATTATTTTTAAATTGCATGTTTAATCAAGTGTGAGGACTGCTGCTGTCCCAGCTTTCTGTATGCACGGCAAACAATTAATTAGTGCAGCATTTAATCGTTATTTAGTTAAACCCTTTAATCGGGTTTTCTATATTCTTCCAAAAGTATTCCTAAACAGCATATGGATCGGGCCCTCTTACGAAGCATGTGTTCAACTCTTCAAAGCCAACTAGCCTTGAACTTGAACCTGGAGGATGATTAGAAACAAAATCATTAATTACAATTGTAACACAGACTGCTGCTAGACTGCTGTATGCAAACAAGAGGGATTAAAAGCCATTAGGATGCGCCAAATACCCCTCGAAAGGGCATGTAATTACATTTTGTGAATAGAATAAAGAAATTAGCAGTCGCTTCTGAACTTTTATGGGAATAATAATTTGCCTACCGGCAGTTCAATGAACGAGTTACGCCGCAGAGTCTGCGGTCTGCCTCATTTTGGGGTTTTATTTAATTTAGTCGGCAATATGGCCAATAAACACTCGCCCTCAAGTGACTCCACCCCATCTCGACTGGACACTGGACCATAATAAACTGAAAAACTTTTATTGTAAATATTTTAATATGCTCAGGATGATGAACCTAGCCGAATGAGCCCACTACACTTTGAAGCCCTTGTCAGTTTTTAAAATTATTCAGTAGGGTGACACCTTGGATTATGCCGATCCAATTTTGAAAAGTCTTCAGCAGCCAAAATGGATGACACACTCGTGGACAAGGTAGTGGATGGAGCCATAGCTGCGTCTCTGGCGCTGTTCACTTGGCTGAGTCTCCATGTTATAGGTCTACTAGGAACTCGGGATGAAACCAATAGTAAGTACTTCGACCCGGGGGATGCAGGATTGTCATTCGAATGAGGGACACACGAAGGGTGGTGGAGTCCTCTAAGGTTCTTCTAAGAATCGTATTTGCTGACTAACGTGTAGCAAGCTGTGAAGCAATTTCTCCCCAAATAAGCCTCTTTCGGGGCCCTGTAGTAGGCTATGACACCACTTTCATGGGTAGCCCTCGCGTCGTTAAAATTCAAACGTGATTCCACCACCCTCACAAACAAACTAAACATAAAAACACGTGAACTTCGAGCATGGAAAACCTCACCCTTACAGGACTGATGGCGGGAAGGAGCTCCGAGGAGGGCGGGGGCGAGGGCGAGAGCTGCAGCACCAGCAGCCCCTACGACGGGTACGTGAACTTCCTCTGGATCTTCGCCTGCATCTACGCGCTCTCGAAGCTGACCCAGCTCTCGGAGCGCTACCTGGGCCACCGGCTGCTCGGCCAGAAGCAAAGCTGCGACGTCCGCTCGATCAACCTCGAGTGGGAGCACACCCTCCAGATGTACGAGGAGGAGAAGCGGCAGCTGGACGAGCAGGTGAGGGTGCTGCGCGAGAAGAACCTCAACCTGGAGCGCACGATGAATGACCTGCGCGACTGCAACATCCACCTGATCAGCGAGAACTTCATGCGCTCCGTGCTCCACGAGCAGGCTCGGAACGAGAAGCCGCCCCCTCCGCCCCAGTCGAACATCTACATCACCAACAGCCACTTCCACCTCACCCGCCAGGTGTTCGTCAACGAAGGCCACATCGACCTCAAGGTGCGCAACTCCGGCGGCGAGGACCTCTGCCCGGCGGACGCCCCCGAAGAGGGCCTGAATGTCTGGATGCAATATTTGCGGATGCGCAAGTGCTACATGGGCCCCATCGCCGACCCCAACTTGATAACGCCCAGCAGCCCCGATCATCTCCTACCCATTGTTATGACCACCGAGCAGTTGGCCAAGTTGCAGGGTGAGTCGGCCGAAGTCCTTTTTTTATTGTCCTCCTAGCTTATCGCTCTCTCCTTTCAGGCATGATCTAATTGGTTTTGATTTTAATGCATTCCAAATAGCGTTGGCGACTTTGTTTTATTCTAAAAAAGCTCCAAAAAAATACATAAAAACTTGCTTTCAATTACATTTTTTAGTTTTTATTCAAAGTCATTTTCCTAAGATTCTATTTCTCCATCCTAGATCCTATCATAGGTTCTATTTTTCCGATAATTCTCAATTTTAGGCTTGTGTATCTATTATGTCTATATAGTCATATTTCAATAGATAAATTTTTTTTATTCCGGAAATTCCGCATTTGACAAACATCTGTACAAATCACAAAAAATAACATTCGGTTTTGGATACATTTGTATTCCATTTCCATTAGGAATTCTATGAAGAAATGCTATTTCCGTGCTGATTTTAAGATATGTTGGATCGATTCAGCTGTAAAGTCACGTAGTTTTCCCATTTCGTTTTAGAATAACAAATAATTTTTAAAATTTTCACATAGTATCCAGATATTAATGTTTTGTGAATTTGCGGAATGAAAAACTTCGAAAAATGCGCTTTTGGGTGAAATTTAAAATATTTCACCATCCCATGAGCACTTTTCTTTATTTGTATTTCAAATTCAGTTTCCGTTTAATGCTTGGGGCTAAAGTCAAATCGCTGCTATTTGCCCGCCAACCTACCTCCCCCGCACCTCGCACCCAGGGCCCCTCCCCCAACCGACCGCGTCGCCATCTGGCGGAAGGGAAACAAAACAAATGCAAAAATATGCTTCGGCCGCTGCCTGTTTGTCCCAACTGCTTCGCCAAAGACGATGACTTATCAAGGCGAAATGAAGCGATTGCTTTCTCCGCCGCCCACTGTTCTCCCTCCTCTTGCCATCCTCCCCTCCGCCCCTCCCCCGCTCCACAATTCGTTTCTCTGCCGCGGGGTCAGTGGCAGTTATCATTGCAATTTTGTAATCAGTTGCGGCTCAAGGTTAAATTCTCCCAGGCACAGTGGGGCAAGAGGGTCCCACCAGGCCAAAATGCCACTCCCTGCATTATCGTACAAGTTAGTCTCAATAAAATGCCAAACACTAATTTAATAGTATAAATGGTTAATGAATTACTAAAATAATTAATAAATTATAACTGCAAGTGATGTCTGTCATCTCTACATTAGTAGAAACAAAGCTAAAATAATTTCAAACACAATCGAATGAAATACACGTAGTGGAGGTACTTTTGGCATTGGGTAGACTCCGCACTTCCACCCCACCCCCACTCCTTCCGAATTTCGAATTTATTTGCTTATATTGAGAGTCTCCATATTTGATTTGCATTTGCTGGAGTGTTGGTGCTTTGGTGAAATATTTTGGGTCATTTGCCCGTCTGGCTCATGAATTCTGTATAATATACTTTCTGAATTTTATACGCATGCGATTGCACATTAGAGTGGGCCATAGGTATATACAATATATAAAATATAATATATATAAAATAATTAGGTATGTATAATATTTAAGAGGTATACTTCACTTAATGCATTATACTACTATAGTTTTTTAAAAACATAATTTAGACGAATAATTTGATAGGCAACACCCCTTGACTGCCTAAGGAGTATTTGAATATTTTTGACATTTAAAATCCCAAAAATTTAACAGCATTTCCCGTGCAAGGATGTTTCTACTTCGACTTTATTAAATGCAAATCTTCACACTGGTTTTTGTTTTCGATTGTCGCTTTCTTGATTTAGATTTATTATGGACAACAATACAGTTGCTCAGCATTCACTGGATCGGTATTGTGCTCTAAATTGGGTCGCCTCCACCCCACTCGCCTGGAGCTCCGTCTGGCCTGACAATGCCTGGGGAGGAACGAGTCGATCGATTAGCGTCAATTGTTGCTTAAAGTACCGAGTTCGGATGGGATGTCGGTGAACTAATTAAGCAATTCAATCGATGTGGTTTTTCGGATTTTAAATTCAGATATTTCAAGTCAATAAGTTTGTAAAATACAAATACACTGGACGAAGGGGAAATCTCCGTCCTTACAAGGTGCATATGTATTCTTGTTTGGGATTTCCCCCCAAATTATCTCTTTCTAAGAGGACCTGGTGTGACAAACAATTAGGATCGGCGGAGTATGACCTACACGTCCAAGTAAATTGTTATAATTTACTATACTATTGTTTATATGTCTACCCGTAATGTCACCCGTAATGGTTATGGGGTCGGGGTTTCGTAAGGCCACCAACGTCATTGGGGCACCCGCATCTTCCGACTCGTTCCGACCTTACTTACCGGCTAGGTAACTATTGTCTGTGCACTTGCCATCAGTAGCCAACTAGCCCAACTTGCGGAGCCGTGCCCAGAGAGCCCTGGACGGGCGGGAATGACGCATTGTCGAGGAATAAGTCAGTGGATGCGTCTTACGGAAGACCACCTACGCAAGTGGGAGAGTCGCAAGACAGGAAACGTCTTATATTAGTTTCCTATTTTTAGGACAGCCCAGTGCGAATCACTTTACACTTGACCAGCATCGAATGGCATTTGCATAGGTAATTTGTTTACCACTCGGGCGAGCATCTAGAACTCCCCAACCGCAAATTATTTCGCACATTAACCCACCAGCCACCAGCGGTGTCGGCATAATCTAATCGTTAATTGGCACACTAACCCCGAACAGAAATGGTGCTGCCATTGGCCCCATTCCACTCTCACTGATAAAAATAGTTTGCGAAGGTTGTTTGCCAAAAAATAGTAAATAGAAAAAATCAAACAAAAGCGAAAATAAACCGAAAATGAAAGTGGAAGTGGGAAGTGGCAAAGACCAGAGTGGAAGCGGGGGTGTGCGAGCAGATAGGCGCACCCGAGCACAATTGGGAGCGACCTTGAGATAGTGCCCCCATTTGTGCATTTGATATTTGTTTATTTACCGTCCTAACAATGGGAATTTGAAAAACGCAGAACGCTAACTTTCACGAAGTCTCTATACCCTTTGAGTTGGGTCAAGGTGCCCAAACTACACACTTTCCCACCTCAGAAGAGCTCCTGCTTTTCCCATTGTATTTCCATCAAACCGCAGGCATTCCCTGACCGAAACCAGTTCCGTTCCAGCATCGAGAGTCGTATTGCTTCAAGTAAAAAACTAAAACAAATAAATCAGTATTGACATACGCCATCGTAAAGCCAAATACATAATAAATAAAACATTAAACTAAACTGCACAGCTTTCTAAAAAGTTCAACAACCCGACAAATCGACGAACTCTTGGCAGTTTTTAAGAAACCGCCAAACCTCAAATGCGTTCTAACACAATAATTACTTGATTCATTTTAACAAATAATTTTAATTTCGCATTGTGGGCTGTTGTATTAGTTTGCAGTGTATTGAACCTGTTTAGAGCATTGACACCTTCTCGATCACTTCTCGGGAGGTGTCTGAATCACAAGACTCCGACTTCGATAAGATTAGATTCGGAACTTTTCCGAAAATTGGGCAAGACTTTGGCGGGCTGCGAGTGAAATACGAGTGTACAGAGGAATTAAGGTCAGGGCTGGAGGCCCAGAGTGGTGGGGATATGTATCTAAAGTGCTCCCGAATTATCAAGTGTCGTCTGCGGGTCTGAGTATCTGTGAATCCGTATCTGTGTCATGCGAAAACGAAATGCGACCAGCCACGCACCTACACAGCCGCAGCAGCGCCGCTGTGCCAGTAAGTGTTCATGACTTCCATTCTAATTCATTTAAATGCCTCGAACACCAGACGCACCTCCTCTCGCTCTCCCGGCCATTGTCTGAAAGCCAGACGAAATTTCTATACGTGTATCCGAAGTGCAGCCGATGGCGGCCATTTTGGTTTTACTTTCGTCGTTTTTTTTGGTTTTTTATTTTTTTATTTTGGTTATATTATTCTCTTTTTGCTTTTAGTTTTTTTGGCAAAATTTCATTTTGCCTTTGTATTGCCGAATCGTTGTTATTGCTGCCGTGACCGTGTCTGCCTTGCGCCCGCCACTCCCCCTCCCTGTTCGCGAGTGCTGAGTACAGCAGCTGCCACGCCCCGCACGGCCCTACTCACACACGCCTTCGCTATAATCATCGTCATTGTGTCTTGTTTTGTGAAGCGCAAAAACGTGTTCCCATCGCTTAGCTTTTTCGTTTCATTTCGTCGCTATACTCTACGAGCTTTATATTTTAAAATTTTTGTTTTTGCTCGAGCTAGTCACTCCATCGCATTCAAGTTGGCCCTTTTTGGTCAATAAAATATTCAACTTCTGGCGAGTCGGCTATAATTGATTCTGAATACGTTAGGGCCCAGTGGGCATAGCTGCTCAATAGATAGAATGAAAACGCCACTATCAACCGGTCCTGTGGCGCAATGGATAACGCGTCTGACTACGGATCAGAAGATTCCAGGTTCGACTCCTGGCAGGATCGCAGAAACAAACTTTTTTTCTTCCTATTTATTTTTCTTCTTAACTGTAAAATAAAATCAAAAAAGAAAAGAAACAAAAAAGTTATCTTCGCCCAACGTGGGGCTCGAACCCACGACCCTGAGATTAAGAGTCTCATGCTCTACCGACTGAGCTAGCCGGGCACTTGGTGTTCCGTTCTCAAAAAAGCTTCTTGGGAAACACCAATTCCGGCAGTAGACTCGATAAATAACTAAATAATATCCACGTGCTATATTTAGATCGGTCAGCCAGAAGTCTGGTTCTTTAGAGAAAGAGATATTCGGGTCGAACTAATTAGCTGTAGCCAGCCAACTGAACCGGTGAATGAATTGGTCTGCGACCCTGAAAAGCATAATCAGAATGCACTTGTTCAGTGCCGAGCCGCTTATCCCCGTCGCACCGCCATTAAACTTAATTTGCGGCAAACTATTTGCTTAATCACTCGAAGCGGAGACGGAGAGGAGGAAATTTTATTCAGCGTTTAATATCGCGGCTCCCGCTCTCTGCGGCTCTCTGCACCGCTCGCAACTATTCATAGATTTCTATTTCATTTTCACCCTGACCCACCGCAATAGTTTTCGTATTGCTCGCCTACCCCTTTTCTCCGGCGATAGCTGCAGCCGCAACAACAATGCCAACTATTTATGGCAAATCCCAATTGCTCTACTGTCGCTTGCTTTCTATCGCACCTGTAGTTTGTGGCACTGCTCCCCTTGATTTGCTGTTGTTTGTTTTTGTTTGTCGTTTCCCGTGTTTGCTTCTTATTCCTCTGAATTGGCCTGTACACACGCTCATACATACATCTGTACATGCTTGCTGTCTGCGGTTCATTGAGTTCCCAAGCGATAACTAATGCCCGTCGCACGCACATTTTACGCATAGAACTCACAGAGCACAGCTGAATGGCTGTGGTTCGTAGACACGGCGTATGATTCATATTTCGCATACGCCGTGTTGTCTGCGACAGACCAAGCGGTATAACATGGGATGTGCATTGGAAACGTGTGAGATGAGAGTGTTTTCCTCATAATATTATCAAGAATTGAAGGCCATTTTAATCTCTACATATATTTATTAGAAATTCATTTTAAAATTCTTTAAACTCAGAGTCAAAATTATAATCTTTTAAGGCTTCAGAGGGTTTTGTTAATTTTTTGCTGCTCCTTAGCCTTTGTTTAAGCGAATTCATTTTCAGTCGCTGTGATTTGAAAAGCTTTGTTCTCATTTACACGTAGTATGTATGCACTCACACTTATGCATGTGTTTATAAATATAAATATTTTTTTTAGCAAATTTTTGCAGGTATTATCAGACTTTATTGCGTTTTAGGTTCATTGTTTCCCCCCAATTGAACAGTGTTTTTTTCCCGCAAAATATAATCGAAATTCGGAGGTCATACGTATGTGCTTTGCATGTATTCGCTTTTGAATTGACGCTCGAAACAGGTAAGCTAATTTAATTAATTTTTTCGCCTATATAAAAGGGACAGGGGTTTTTTCGACTCTGACTAAGCCCACGAGTACAATTCATAAATTACCTATACTACTCGCTCCTACAATAGAAATAGAATTCTGACATTACATACACTTTCGCTTTCAAGTGGAAATTAACGGCGATGAGCGGCGCAACAAGCGCTTATCTCGCCAACTGGCGGGACGACGAGTGCAACGAATACATATTTCCAAACATATATACAAACATATGTACATGCCTTTTTTCATATGTGTGTACAAATAAGTGCACATTGTACAGTGAAAAGTGATAAAATTACTTAAGTCGGTATTAAAGTACCCTAAAAAGATTTGTTTTGCTTTATCATAGGATATTACCCAAATACATAAACATTTAAAGAACAAAACAAAGGTATAAAATGTAAATTATTTCTTAAAAGGGACTGTCATTGAATGGCAGGTTTAAGTAGCCTAGAACCAATGCATTTATTGATAATTAAATTTCAGTATCTTAATTTTTCAGGATATACTGTGGAAATTCTGTTCATACTATATGTAAGCTCCTTGGCAGATCTTGAGATACTTATGTATCTAGTATTCTGCACATCTAAACAACCCATTCCAAGAGTATGACACTTGGTATATTTATCTTCTGGCTGAGATACAAAAGTTTGCGAATAACGCAAATAGAAACGAAAAGAAGAGTGCAGAGCAATCGAGAGCAAGAGTGGGAGAGCGGCCATTAATTAAAAGAAAAGAGGGGAAACAGCGGCGAAGGGGAGGCCGCCTTGTTTGTGCTTTCATCTCGGTATTGATTGATGTCTTCAGAGCTCCCATAAACACCAATGCGGGCGAGAGAGAGCTCAGGTACAGGTGTGCGTCTATGATTAATAGCTAAATAATGTGGGTACAATGCACCCGAAACCCCAGATACTGTATCTCGACCGCGATACGATGCGATATGCACTGAAGGACACAGATCTGTCAGGAGTGTGTGCCGTAATTTAGGCCTCCTTTGTACTGTTCTCGTCTATATCCGCTCGGATCTGAGTGGATCTGCTTTAAATACGAGATTCGGAGAAATAAGTCTACGTGCACCGTAATGAAGTCTATTTTTAGCGACCTGGCATTTCGACTTGTTTTCGCTCAGCGGCCATCTTGATGACGTTGCTGACGGACTGACAGACCGACTGACTAACTGACTAACTGACTGGCTGGCTGGCGGAGAGCGACCCCCAAAACGCATTCAGATAATTGTCTCAGCAGAGAGAAACAACACCATGTACGATGACGACTGATGAAATATACAAAGACCACGGCCCCTCCTGCCACCCGCCCGCCACTCGGGGTGTATATGTGTTAATGGGTCTCTGACCTGATTTAATAATAATAAATAAACGGGCGTGCATGTGTGCGGGGTCTAGAGAACTTGCGGCTGGTGACTGGTGGAAGGGGGACAAATACGAGCTCAATGGGACTATGAGCAATATTAGCATTCCAAGCATGACAGTTAGCATGACAGTTTTAAGATAGTTACAGCATCCGAAAATACTCATGCATTGAGGCTTTTTGAAACAAAAGCTATTAAAAATAAATATTACACTATGTACTGAAATCATTTGTTGTCTGACTAATCGTGATCCGTAGCCATATATTACTGAACTGCTCCTACAACATTGAAACGCACTGTATAATAAAGCCGAAAAATAATAAAGCGAAAATTATCTCGACCGTGTGTTTATTGTTATTTATTTATTTTTATTTTTTGCAAAATTTATCGGTGTGAGTGCTTTTTGCGTCTGGACGTGGAGCAGTGTGTGTGACCTTGAAATGGGTTGCTCTTTGTTGTTGGCACATTTTTGGAAATTATCGCGCGTGTTTGTATACTCGCTTTTTATATGTATGTATATACGTGTGGACATCTCTCTCCGAATTCGCGTGAAACGAAAGTCACTCGTCGCTTTCATTTTGATCGGTGACAAAATGCAACCAGCTAAAACGATATATGTATATAATGTACATACATAGATACATACCAATATGTATGCATGGGAATGTGTGCAAAAAAAATAAAATAAGATACAATTTGAGAAGGAGAAAATGAAATGTGCTCGGTAATTATCAGAGCCGATGCCATGAAATTAATTATCTTTTTACAGAGATGTACGATAAACTCTCGCGCCTCGCCAAAAGCCAAAGTTCGCTGTATTAATTCAAGGCCAGCAGCGATATGCGAAAAAGTGCAAACAGCAGTCCGCCCGCCAACAACAAAAGTCCCAGCCCCAGCCCCAGCCCGAGCCCCAGCAGCGGCAATAGCAGTGAGTGTTCCATGTGCACACATGCTATATTTTTATACTCATACGCGAACAAACCACCATTCCATCACAAATGTATCAGAGGAGCCAGACGCGAGAATCGCGATTTGCCTGCCAATAGCATCTCTTTTGGGTAAAGATTGGAATATTAATATTATGGATTACAAGCCGACGATAAGGAGCTTAGCAAAATAGCAATTGGTCCTCCGAAGTCCTCCGCTTATGTTAGCATTAGAAACTATACTACTCCCAGTTCCAAACTATTTATGGAAAAGGTCATGGTCGCATCTTCTGCAGTTGGCACCCTTTTCTATTTACCTATTTGTTTGTTTATTTTATAAATTTGAATCTCGGTACAGCACGTATCTCACGTTTAGGGGGTATCCTAAATGGGTGGGAATTATGAATTTGTTCCAGGACGCAAAAGCAACATTTTCAGTGTTTGATAGGATGTTCTAGTTCCATGCTAAAGTTTCTTTCAGTGGGTTTTAGTGCCCGTCAGGATAACCACATCTTTGATTACCTTCTCAGCACTTCCTAGAGGGCTTAGTCTCAAATCTATGGGTCACAATCTGTTCCAATCAATGGATATTGATCACAAAGACTATATCATCTTATGGTTATTTAAAAGAATGATATAAGCATAACTCAGATCTTGAAAATGATGCTGACAAATGATAGTTTAGCAATAGTTACAATTTTGAAGATTGAAGATCCCCTCCCCTTTAATGCAGTGCCTACCTACCAGCTTTAAACTAATATTCCCTACTTATTCACCGGGACTTTTACCTCCATTTTCGAATGAAACATGATAAACTTCGTTATGATTTCGGCTCGTCATTATCGTACCGAAAAATTTCACATGAATTTCAAGGACAAACCTAATTCGCAAATGCAGAGCCACATGCGAGTGTGTGAGTTCGAAGGGAGTATCCATGTGGTTGTGTGCCAGGAGAATTTGTTATTTTTTTCGATCTCCGTTGATTCCTTTTTTGTGTGTTGTGCGAATTAATTGTGAGGGTTCTGCATGAAGCACAGCCACACACCGACATACCCACATTCTGCATCGACGAACGCGAAAAGGCAGAATTCTGAAGCAAACAAGAACCCGCTTCTCTCAATCGACAGCGTCAGCGTCGCACGAGGCTCTTGTGCTAATGGCATTTGGCCTATTTATGCTTCCACGTATTGAAGACGCACACAATCGCAGTGGCAATCGTATGTGCACCTGGGTCGAGCCGAGAACGCCAGAGAGGTAGCTTATTAGGTAACGCTTCTCATCCAGGGTTTCAAATTTGTTTTTTAACCCTTCGGCAGCGCCTCATGTGCACTGGGCTTTGGGGTAACTTTCCGTTTTCGAACTCTGAATTGAAACCGCCGTGCGAAATGGAAGTTAATTGGGTTACAAGCTCACTGGGTTACCACGGGGTGCTGCGGAAAGTGTGTAAGAGCGCTCCATGCACTGAAAACAATCTTCAATTTGTCCTCCGCCTCTCAGTTGTCTGACAAATATCCTACTGGTCTGGAAGCTCAAGATCACTCGTTTAAAAGTTTCTAGTGCACTTCCACTTGTGCACTTAAAAAAAGTGTTTTTTTGGCTCTCCCCATAAAAAATGACGTAGCAATGTATCCCTATATGTATACCAAGGCATGTACATAAGCTTTCAAGATCAAGGTCAAGCCAAATACATACTTTTCGGTACAGGGACGCTAGCATGGAGAAATAACGAGAAAGAGAGAATCGCAAACATGTGCCAGCCAATTTATAAACAATGGCTCTGCCTTTGCACCGATACCGAAGACCGTCCGGTTGCCCGCTGGTCCACCCGTCCGCCCCTCCGTCCGGCAGGGCTGCGCTCGTTTGCAGTAGTTAAGCAACCCCTGCAGACCATTTGACACACTAAGGCAAAAGTTCTGCTTTTTTCTCCTTTATTTTTGGAACAAAGGCAGACAAGTGTACCTGCTGGTTGCAAAAAAAAAGCAGCTGTCCCTTAAGCTCCGACGCAGAAGCGAAGACCTTGAACAAAAGACGAGAAGGACGAGACAAACAAGAACCGCAGCGACAAATTCGAGAGGACGGAAGATCGCATTTTGGTCAAGCCAAAAATTCTAAGACATAATCAGGAAATGCAAGCGAGAGGAGAACGAGGCGACGAAACCAGTTCTCCGGCCAAGAGATCCAGGCGCTTTTTATACACAGAGTCCAGACACAAAGCCAGACTGGCAACGGTTATCATGTTTCGGGCACATGATTGAAAGACCTTTGTTGGAAGCCTTGAGGAGCGCTTCGCTGGCTGCTCCTTGCCTCCTTTCTGGCGTTGCGTGTCCTGCGCAGATTAAGCCGAGTATAAGCTTGGGCTCGGCCGTCTAGACATCGGCAAACCTAAGTGCATACATTGTTCAATCGATGCGATCGATTCGATTCGGTCGGGCTAAGGTTTCTCTGGAAAGTGCCCGGAGCCAGCACCTTTTATGCTAATTTATGGGTTAGGAGCACCTAGTTTCCCGAAATTTAAGAAGGTACTGCGCCTTAAACTTAAGCAGGACGTGTTACGGTTAGCTTTCTTAGTTTTGATGGGCATTTCTCAAAGTGAAACAGAATTGGAGTGAGTTGGTCCCGGCCCATGGAGCATACATACGTCATCATTATTCGGAGACTTGTTGTTCTGAAAATTCACGAGTTGGGTTGAACCATTCTTGACCAGTATTTAGTATCAGTATAGGAAGAAATCTGGGGATGTATCGGGCACTCAAGCTAACTCTGTTCAAGTGGCCTTGGCCAAGACAATAGCGGATTAACTAACCGATTTTAATCCAGAAATTGGTAGCATGGGAGTTACTAAGTAAATTGCCAAGAAAACATTGGAAAATAGTTCAGAAATCCCCAATCGGCGTAGAAAAGATTAATTTTCTGTGTCCTGCCTGCCTTCGAGAGCTTCTTCTCGAATTGCGCATACGCCCCATTGCACACTCCCCCGAAGAGAGCAGACCCAATTGTCGGTGAAATGGCAACGCATAAAGGCAACAACGGTGGCCAACTCACCACACAGACTCATCTGGGGGAGGGACTCCGCCGAAGGATTCTGTCTGGCTGGCTCGGCCTTCCAGCCACATCAGCCTTGGCATGATTTCATTACGCACGCTCCCTCCCAGCCTCCCCACCCACACACACACACGCTGCTCGATTTTTGGGTCGACGCAGCCCGCGCCCCGCCAGACACCTCCCCAAGCGAGCGGGTGAAAGCAAAACAGGTTGGGTCGCACGCACAATCCGGAGGGGACCCAGCCGGAGGGGGTGGCAAAGGATCGATTATTTTCGGGCCGACTGCGGCCATTTATTTTAGGAGTTATAAAAGCAACCCAAGCAACCAAGGACCGGCAGAAAAGGAAACCCCTAGGACCCTAAACGGGATCTGAAGCCGTGCCCAGGGCGTTGGCTTGTGCGTGTGTCTGGCGGGTAGGACGGCTTGCGGGTTTGCGAGATTGAGAGTTTGCGGGTGATGGGCGGTGGGAGGTGGGCGGTGGGCAGTGGGCGATGGTGCTGCCTCAGAGTTTGTTGCCTCTCCTGCGCCTCCTCCTCCGTCCCAAGTACATCTACAGCCCAAGTTTTTACGATGCAGAGAAGTATTTAGAAACGAAAAGCGACGTCGACATCGCATTTGTGTGTTTGTGCCGTCTCGTCTGGTGACCTTGAACTTTCAACTTTATTGCCATTGTCAGTCAGACGCCTACCGTAGCCCCGCCCACCCACACCACATTCATTTGCCTCTTTGCTGTCTGTCTGACTGACTGCCGCTTCCCTCGTCCGACATCGGCGCGTTTTGGCAATTTCGAGGCTTACACGAGGGGGTGTATGTACTGGGATTGGAATGGGTGGCCCGGGTTCTTGGCCTTTTATTTTCGTTGTCTGCAGCGCCTGCGACCTTGAAGCTGGTCGCGCTTTCACGTGAAAGGTGAAAGGCACGTTCTCGGCTTATTTTACTATGACTGTCTGCGTGGGAGTATGTACCTCAGTTTTCGATTCTTTCTCTATGCGCTTCGGTACTGAGATTGCCCTTTTCCGGATTACAGACGCGATTCATGCAAATTATTTAACGAGGCTAGAGATTTTATAATTTTATTTTAAAATTTAACTGGACTAGTAGTATTTTAGTTTTATATTTTGTCTTCAACTCTTAAACACATTCATATAACTAATCATATTTTAAATTTGAATATGATTTTTAGTGTTGATAAGCAGCCGAAACAACTCTGAGGCCACATCCCAGAAACTTGAACTGCCACATCTTTAATCTACGGGCCTTTTCGCATTTTTTGTCGTTAGAACAAATTTTTAAATTTGTTATGGGCACGATTATTCGCCAAATTCAATTTTATTTTCGGTTTCATACAATTTTATTTTTCAATTAAAGTACTCCTCTATCCCACAGGTGGTGCGCCAAATTTCTGGTAAATTAAAATTCTCTTCTGTAAAATGTAAATTTAAGCTGAGTAGTTTGAATAAGCGCCATCTGGCGAAACACAAAGATAAAATGAAATTATTTAAATATTATTATTTCAATTTGACTTTAATGCGCCACCTAGGCTTTCATTTATAAATGTTTCCCATTTTCGACAGATGGCGGGACATATCTCGACAAATTTGTAAGTTTCTGACTTCAGCGCCACCTATTGAAAATACAGAGAAGCTAAATTATGTTGACATAGTTGGAGCGCCACCTGCTAGTCACTTTTTAAAAGAATGCATTTCGAAATTAGGTTTTCGATTTCGAACACTTGCAGTATTATAAGTGGCGCCAAAGATACTGAAACTTTTCCATACTTTTCATGAAGCCTCGTAAATTTGAAAATCGGCTTAAGCACCATCTGTGGTCTGTTGGCGTAACCTTTCACATTTATTGCTCTAACAGCACTCTCTGTTGTTCAGTAGACTGAGCAAAAATTTACCTTTGATTCTTGCGCCAAACATCTAAAAATTCATTCAAAACATTTTTTAACTTGATTAAGTTTGAGTCTACCCATACAAAATCGTGACAGGAATGAATTTAAAATTGCTAAATTTTTCATTGAAAAACTTTTGAAATTGCAAACAAATAAACTGGGTAAACTAGGTAATTTGGCATTCTAATCCTCTTAAACTGTCTTCCACAGGCTCTCAAACTGTTTACTCTAGAATTCTAGATTTACTTTTTTATGCTTACAATTTAGGAATTTTGAAGCGATTTAAGCGAGTTTATTTTTAAAATCACAGACAACGATCTGTGTATCTTGTATCTTTAGTCGGAACTCAATTTTATTCACGACTTGCGTTCCTATGATCGAATGATCGAACATACCTCTTGGCACCACTTTTACCCGGAAGTAAAAAGGACGAAAGTACTCACCTGCTTTGCCATTGGGACTGTAGGCGTCGTAGCTTCCTTCCGAGGCGTAACCGTTAGACATGTAACTGTGGTTCTGCGAACCGGGGGAGAGTGGCGGCGCCGAGCTAGGAACGCTACTCGGACTGGCGGACATCCAGTCCTCGGAGCTGAAAAAAATAATGCGAAAAATGTAGCGAAAAATATAAGAATAAACTGAAATTGAGAATTCTTACACTTCCAGGCGGGCCCGCTTGTTGGGCACCAGGACCAAGTGGCCGTTGGTTGCAGCCGACGCAGCTGCTGCCGCCGACGTCGACGCTGCTGGCTTGCTAGAAGTTGGTGTTATGGAGGCGGCAGTGCTGGTATTGGCGGTGGCTCCAGTGGGGGCGGTAGCCAGGGATATAACGTCTGCCATGGGTTCGATTTTAATTGTCGTGGGATTTGGCTTCGGCTTATCCTCGATTACCGTGGCTGTTGTTGCTGTTGTTGCGCCGCCATTCGCCACAAGCAAGGTCAGGGCGGCATGGTTGTGGGCGGCGGACGATGTGGGTGCAGAAAGGGGGGAAATAGCAGTACCACTGGCGGGGGAGGATGCAGCAGCGGCCGACAATTGTTGTTGCAGCAAGACGTGGCTGGGAATCGATCGCTTCACCTTTGTTTGGCTCTGCCCGCCAGATGCAGCTGTCTGTTGTGGTGGCTGTTCCTGCTGCTGAATCGCATTCAGACGGTACATTGTGAGAGATTCATGAGATTCTTGCTATGACCTGTTGATTGTTTCATTGAAAGGATGGGCAAGCATGGCCACGCCTTCATGTTGTCCATTTGCAACAATCTTTACATTATTTTCTGTGGTCCAAAATCTGCAAAGAGATGCAGCAAGAAGTTATAACATATTGAATTTCGATTTTATGAGTAATTATGTCTGATTGCCTTCTCTACCAAGCGAAAAATGGAATATCGCCTAGTTAGCTCATCTCAAGGAAAAAACAAACAAAATACTACACACAAAAAAGAGAAGCGCCGCCCCCGGGTGGACTCGAACCACCAACCTTTCGGTTAACAGCCGAACGCGCTAACCGATTGCGCCACGGAGGCACATGCTTCGAGCTTGCCAAAATCTCCATGCATGCTAAGCCATTTTGTGAAGCTGTTTTAAAGCTTCTTCACGCCCATTTTCTATTTACTGTTTAGACATTTAGAACATTATTTTTTGTTGTATATTCTCCCATTTTTATTTATTTATTAAACAGTACAATCTCACAAATGAACAGTTCCAAATTGGTCATTTCAGTAACATAGAACATTTGAAGTGATGTATTATTTCCGGGAAATTGCAAGGCCTCCGTGGCGCAATCGGTTAGCGCGTTCGGCTGTTAACCGAAAGGTTGGTGGTTCGAGTCCACCCGGGGGCGGATTTCTTTTTACAAAATTTTTTTTTTCCCATTTTGTAATCAGAGTTATATAAAAACTCCCATTATAAATACGTATTATTAATGTTGTAAATAATATATATTTTATAAATAAAAATAATAAATAAAAATAATTAAACAGCAAAAAGCTATTTCCGCCCCCGGGTGGACTCGAACCACCAACCTTTCGGTTAACAGCCGAACGCGCTAACCGATTGCGCCACGGAGGCACATGCTGCGTTCTGGGTAAATGGCACACATCAAGACAGGATAGTAAAATTACTCGGAAAGTGCAGAAACTTTTCTGCATTGTAGATAGAATGGAAATGTTTTTGTTTGTTTATGTATCCTTCTGTGGATCTCTTCGCCACACATATTCCTTTTTAACATTCTTACTGGAAATATTGACTCAACAGAACTAAGAATTAGCTCGAAGACCTATTGCGTTCAGTTTCGTTATTTTTATAAGTTTTCTTAAGGGAAACTGAGTTGCATGACTAGATGTCAATTACCTGAAGCCAAACGGGGTCAATGCAGTAGTTTAATGCACTTTCAGGTCGTGTGGCATGCAACCGTCAAACCGTAAATAAAGCAAAGCTGCCACCCCGCCCCATTCGAATGCGAAGCGATGCCCTTGCTTAAACACAGAATTCAATTCTCAAGTGTGCCACCCACAAAGCGATGCACCCTAAACACACCCCACCCCCACCCCACTAACACCAGCAGAGGCAAGTCACTTACGGGAGCGCAGCCAAGCGGGGCGCCGACAAAATGGCGTAAGCATATTGACCCAGAATCCTTGATAAGGTCGTTTCACATTGGCACGAGCCGCCCACCAAACGAGCGACTGAATCCGAGTGCTGTGACCCAATTTCGATAAATTATTATATAACACACCCGATGTACAATGCCTACCGCCCTAGACCGACCATCAACTTTTAATTAACCCAGCAGTCGAACAGATAGAATGCTCAATCAATGAGCAAGGGCAAGCCTTTCGCAAAAATCTCATACTTGCACCGCCGAATGGCGAATAAAATTGTCAGTTGTTTCGATTGAAATCTATTTTTGTTCTGCAAAAATATATAAACAGTCTACTATCTAAGAGTTTGTTACCCTTTCGGCTCGCTTCGATTCGCGTTTGGCATGTTGCACTTGCACTAATTTCGTGGACCGACGCTCCTATGTTGGTACTGATGTCTGCGGACGGACACAATTGAGCGACCGATGATGGAGGGAACTGATAAAGGGAGAAAGAGATGGACCGACACTCTGAAAATGATGCATTTCCGCTGTATATATGTGTATAAACAAGATCATTTCTTTTCGTTTGGGTAGTGTGTTTTTTTTTTTAACAGAACGGGGAAACTCGCTGTGGCTACGACAGCTCATCTGCATTTCCAATAGCTGACGTCGCCGAGCGCAGAGTAGCTGCAATTCATGCGCATACTAATTAGCAGAAAGAAATCAATTTTTCAATTACCAAGTTGGGTCGTAAGCTCAGAGTTTGGCAATAGAACTATAAATTATATTATAGTTTTATATATAGTAGTATGTATATATATATATATATTAGAACCGAAATTATATTTTAAACTATAAGTTATGGATTTAAAACAGGGACGCACTTACCAATAGAGTTCAATTGATTTAATCCAACAATATTTCACTTTAATTGATATATTATATTGTTTTCCGTAAAATTTTCACTCGGCTTATTGCTTTAAAATAATTGTTTATTTTTTACTATGTGCAAAAATCTGTAATTGACAAAATACGCGTTTTAAAAAATTTATTATTTAATTATCTATTTTAGTTTTTATAAGTATTGTACAAATATTATATTAAATTATTCAATAATTCAAGAATGGGGCCCAACAGTCAAGTCTCTTGACTATCTGATATATATTTTTCCGAATTTGTCTGTAGCACTTCCAACTCGGTATTTAAGGTAGCTTAAAAATGCTATTGTTGAAGTTTCTATTGAAGTAATTGATGCTTTTTAATTTATCCCATTTTCAATTGATAAATCCTTAGCGAGTGAAATTCGTCGAATTAGACGTCATAAGTAAATATAGAAATTTTGACTATGATTTATTTAGATTTTAATTCACAAGCAAAAAATTTCAATCCTTTTTAAATTAAAAAAAATTTTAATAAAAAGTTAATATTTTTTCACGATGAGGCTAGATTGCGTTTAAAAAATATCCATTAGACCACGGTTCAGATGCATGTTCTGTACGATAAGAGAGCCGACAAATTGGTGGAGAGAGTGGGAGTATACTGCTCTCCCTTCTGCACCCCACGACACGTGCATTTCCCGTTGCCTCTTCTGCTTTCGCAATAAACTGAAATGCAAACCAAATAATACCTAGCTCAGCAAAAAGATTGAATGAAACTATTATTGGGACACCGCACTGTGGAAATTATTAACTATTAAGCATTGTTTTTCATCTGGTTTGATAAACGTTGCACAGAGAGCCACCAGCAATCGCGTTTTTCCTTCTCCGGCTCATTCGCTCTCTCAGTTGTTCTCTCGCAGAGCGAGTAAACAAGCCCCAACTGCATGGAATGTTGTCAATGGGCGGGGGAGGGCAATGGGGGGACGTGTCACTCGCCAACGGCAACAACAACAACAACAAAAGAGTATCTAGCTCGGCCCAGTTTTTATTGCTTAAATAACTTTTAATTTTTAAATAAACTCATTTTTTTATCCACTTCACGCACAAGAATCAAAGCTTTCCAAAATTGTTTGGTTTGTTTTCTTCCGCTGGTCACAAGAAATGGGAATTTTTATTTTAACTAAAAACATCAAGCACAAGCATACCACGAAGAGGCGCTTTATCCAAGCCGAATCTCAATGCACTCTGCGAGTTTACGGGTTCTTTGAGGGTATTTACGGCACAGTTTCTGAGCTTAATTCCATTTTTTCTTTATTTTAACACGCGCGATGTAATTGTGTTACCAGTGAGACCGCGACGCTTACAACACTGGCACCAGGCAACATTGTCTAGGCAACATCTGTTTCTTATTGGGAGGTGCTAATTTATCCGTGCGGTCAGATTTTTCTTATCCGTTAACCCGGTTGGTACATTGGCTACCGGTTCGCTCTGCTGACGTTGGCAGCGAACTGACGAAGAGAGAGAGCGAACGCTGCACAGTGGGCGAGCACTATAAGAATAAGAGCATATTCCTTTCTTCTGCACACTCTTGCTCCGGAGTGCTCGCAAAGTTGAATTGACTTTCTTTGGGAAAAGCGTTATAACTTCAACAATTTTTGTTATTATACCCTTGCAGAGGGTATTATAATTTTGGTCAAAAGTGTGCAACGCAGTGTAGGAGACATCTCCGACCCTATAAAGTATATATATTCTTGATCGAATCACCTCCTGAGTAGATATCCTGTCCGTCTGTCGGTCGGTTTCTACGCAAACTAGTCTCTCAGTTTTAAAGCTATCGAATTGAAACTCCTATAGCTGTCATATAACTGATTGATCGGAAATGCCATAACTTCGTTGTTTTTCAATTTAGAAGGATTGGAGTTTCAATGGATTCCTCTTTGGGCAAAATAATTCGATAAGCTAAATTTCATAAGGATCGGGCGACTATATACGATCCGTTATATATCTAATAATATACGATACGTGTCGCCACCTAGTGGACTGCGACTCAACTGCAAGAGTATATAAACTTCGGGTCAGACCGAAGTTAGCTTTCCTTTCTTGTTTTTTGATGTAATTGTCTCGTTTTATTCAGAATTAATGAGGCAACATTGATACATACATATGTGGCATGGATGGCAGAATTTTTGTAAGTTGTACCGAAAACCTGGCGTCAAAATCCGAAAAACACCAATAAAATGCCAAAATTTCAGTTTCTTGTGTAAAAATGTTGTCCTAATTGTTTAAAAAAAATCGAAGATATACTCAATAAAAGATTATTTTTCAAAAGCTACAACCTTAAACTATTGAAAAACACCGGCAATTTTTAAAAAAATTGTTTAAAAAATCTGTTTAAAAAAACACGTTCAGGAATTTCATTTTTCATTATTTCATTTCCTATTCTCATGGAGACTAGGAAGTGTCCCCCAAAATTTATACTTCATTTCTTATTCTCATGGAGACTAGGAGTGTCGCCCACTGTTCGCTTCCACTTTTGTCGTGGCTCTCGGGCTCTCTTGAGAGTGGCGCAGGCGCCCTGCGTCGGCTCGGCTTGACATGCTGCTTTCTGGCTTTTCGTTTCTGTTGTGATACCCTTGCAAAGAGTATTATAATTTTGTTCAAAATTGTACCCTTTTGCGGTGAAAAAGAAATCTTCTATTCTATAAGGTACATATCTTATATATTCTTGTTTAGTGATTCTCCTGTCCACCTGTACATCAGTCACAAGGACTGTCACTGTCACTTAACGGCAAGGGTATATCAACATCGACTCCCACCGAAGTTAGCTTTCCTTTCTTGTTTGATTTGATTTTTTGCTTTTTGCTCGACTTTCGCGACAGCTCCAACACAAGAACAACAACTTTGAAGCACAGTGGGCCCGAAAAACATCATTGGTATTCAATGGCATCCAATATATATATTTGTACAGCACCGTGGTATTAGCTTAAATTGTGAAAAAGGCTCAATAATATTGTTAATAAAACTTTTTAAACTTTATTTTATTTTACATTGTCATACCCAGAAATTTTATAAAATTGTTTCTATTTTGATTTCTAGTTTATTGTTAAATAGTGTTTTAAAAGATACACATATGCAAAAGAAAAGATTGAATAAATGAGAGCCCAGGAAGTTGTTAAATTTAGTATTTATTTTTCATAAAATGCAGAAGTCGTCCGTTTATTTTATTTTTCATTTTACTGTTCTGGAATTTCGAGTTTGACTCTTGGCCAGTGTGCGGAACTTTTGAGACTATGAAAACTGGTTTTCGTGCTGGGCTTATTTGTGGACTTGGAGTTGTTGCTTTTCGTTTCTTCTTCACCGTGGCGTTGAATCTACTTGCCGTTGCTGTTTTTGCGCTTGTGACTTTGTAACACACTTTTTGTGCTGATTTCGCTGAGACTTTTGATTTTAATGTTTTGTTTTCAAGGGAATCTTCACTCTTCATACATACATACATATGTATATACATACATACATATGCTGCTCTTTTTCTTTATTTTCAAAATTTATTTAAATATGTAGTATTATGATGATGAATAGAAGAATAGGGACAATGTTTCTTAAATTTAGAGGGCTTGTTTTGAACCCACATCGTGTCG
Organism: Drosophila ananassae; assembly: GCF_017639315.1. Classification (NCBI taxonomy): domain Eukaryota; kingdom Metazoa; phylum Arthropoda; class Insecta; order Diptera; family Drosophilidae; genus Drosophila; species Drosophila ananassae. The sequence continues at coordinate 18,938,668 of NC_057929.1, read as the reverse complement.
ACTGGGTGAACTTCGGAAACGTAAACGAGTACTGTCGCTTCTCTAAGCTAATTTGCTATAATCGTATATTGAACCTATTACCCAGGAAATCCAATAAATGCACACGGCCATGGGGCTCAGGGCAAGGGAGAATGCACCGCCATCGTTCGTCTTGCCCCCTGCCAGCTGCATAAAAAGACGACAGTCCGCAATAGGGGGCGCAACTCACGCCCCACATGAGTGACACGCGAGCTGCATGCATGTGAACAGCAACAACACAAAATGCTGGCGCAGCAATGACGAAAATGCTAGGGCAACAGCTACGAACAAGCGGACGGCAGCAGGTTGAATGACATAAAGCATCAACTGACCTTCAACTCTGAGACTGAACCTTAGAAAAAATGAATAATTTTACACTCGCGGCGAACACACACACACATATGTATACACTAACGGCCGTATGCAAATACAGGTGGGAGAGCGGCGCATGCAACTTTACAGGTTTATAGTTCGGACTACGTGGGAATGGGAGGCAAATAGAGCAGAGAAAACGAATTCGCTATGAGCACTGAGCCATGGCGAAAACTACTGTTGCAACGAGGGGCCCGCTCGCTCTCCCAGACATACATACACTCCTTGGCTGCCCGCCGCACGGCCCCCCACACAAGTCCATCACCTGGCAAGTAAAGGACGTCTCGTTGTGGAGGTGAAAAAGCGCCCAATGAACAACCATCAGCGGATCGAAGGAAGTCTTTGGGACAGTGATCAGTCAGGCTATATGGAGTCTATACTACAAGATCATGATTTTTTTTATTTAAGCGGAGCTGGAGGCTTTTCCAAAATTTAGATGTTAAAAAATCTACAATTTTCTTATCTAATTGAAATAGGTAAATGGAGTAGCTCTTGTGGACAGTGCTCCGGCAGTGAGATGCAGATGTGCCAGTACAAAGTTTCAAGTCTCCGAGTACCCAGCGCCAGCGATGACGTAAATTGGCGAGAAAGCCGATGCCAATTTTTGCTCTTGCTCTTGCTCTTGCACTTGGTTGTGGCTGCAGGAAGTCTCCGTGACTCTCCTGCGCGTTTCAGTGTCGGAGAGTGCATTGCCAAATAGAAATAAAAACTAAAAAAAAGAAAAATCAAAATGCCGTGAGAGCAGAGCGGCCTATTTATCGTTGCACATTGCGTTTATTTTAGGCAGCAATGGCACCCATCCCCATTCACTCTCGCTTCTTAGCCGGCGACGACGCCTTACATTTTAGTTATATTTTTGTTAGGACCTTTCGTTTTGTTTTGGGCGTTGTACAATTGAGTGGATGGCGGGCAAAAGGTGGCAAGGAAACTTTGCTAAGAAGGCAGTAGGATGGCAATAGTACAAATCGTTTATCTATATTTATTAACCTTTTACATTTTCAAACATTTTCTGAAGGGGTTCAATCTTTGCTATTTATTTTATTGCGAATATGGTTATTGGTGGGCAGTAAAGACAAAAAAATTTATCCAGGAGATTAAAGAAAAACGTAATCAAGAGTGTGATTTTTAGTCTGTTTTAATTAGCAAAAGTAAACATCAAAGTAGACATAATTTAACAGGAAACCAGCAATGAAATCATATGTTTGCGTTAATTTGAATTTTTAAATTTATTTATCTTTTGTTTTGTTTGGTTTTTAAGCCAAAAAGCGTCCAAAAATTGATTTTTAGCCAAAATTAAATACAATTTCATACCATGCAAAAAAACTGTCCCGCCCCCGGGTGGACTCGAACCACCAACCTTTCGGTTAACAGCCGAACGCGCTAACCGATTGCGCCACGGAGGCTGCGGATGAACACCAAAAAATTAAAAAAAAAAAACCATTTTCAAACAATCATAAAGAATTTTTCGCAATTTTTGACAGTTGATGGTTATCCGCAGCAAATATTTGATATACAACAAAGTTAAAAGAAATAGGTCCTTATAAAGATAGAGATTTCGTAGGATCGAGTGAAAAAATACCCGGTTAAAGAAGCCTCCGTGGCGCAATCGGTTAGCGCGTTCGGCTGTTAACCGAAAGGTTGGTGGTTCGAGTCCACCCGGGGGCGGGATTAAATTTTTTAGATCTTTTTTATTCATTTATTAATGAATTAGTTTTATGGGCAATAAAAAAAATTTTTAACCACCTCTTATAAGAAAATTTTATTTGTATCGTTATTTATTTGTTTCATCAAATATATCAATAAATAGAACTATTTTTTAGTTTTATGAATACATCTAAGTAAACACATAGTATGTGTTTTCCCATTGCCAATAATTAAAGGACTTGATTGAGATTGATTGAAATGATTGAGTTGAAAATCATTTTGCAAGGTCAAACAGGAGCCTCCGTGGCGCAATTGGTTAGCGCGTTCGGCTGTTAACCGAAAGGTTGGTGGTTCGAGTCCACCCGGGGGCGGATACTTTTTTGTATTCAATTGATCATAAAATGGTTAGTTGGTTGATACATCTCCACATATACAATATATAATATATATCATATATATATGCTTCTTTTTGCCCAACTTTAGAATCTTTTTCCCTGGGATATACTTAAATATGAAGGAAAAATTAAAAAACCATCGTATCTTAACCCAATTCTAGCTTTAATCCTTTAAAATTTATCAAATACACGGGTGTACTTATTATTTTGGCCAGAACAAAATCGCCCAAAATTAAGCTTAGTATTGAATACTCGAGGTTCCCATCCTTCATTTTTGTTTTAGAAATTGTGCACTATTGTAACTTAATAATATAAAAAAATTGGCGGGTGTGCATTGCATAAAAAAAGAGTTATTTCGAAACAGATAAACACTAAATCTGTGTAGTTGTTATTTTGGTCAGCAGTGTACATACTTCAAAGAGCCATCTGCTCTAGTGAAATTTTTTTATGCAATAATGCTTTTTATGGAAATCACATCAATGAAATTGTTTTTTGCAAAAAAGAAATGCAAAAAACACTATGCAAATATTTAATTTTTTCAAATCATATATGAAAATATATTATTTTCCTCAAATGTCACAGCCCAAATAAATTTTCTAAAAATTTTTACTCGATTGATTAATCTGAATTTTTAATAATTAATATTAACGTTAAACGCATTAAACGGTTTCACAGTTTACGAAATTTGGAAAGCTCTTCACAGGATTTCAGCTCCAATACCTTTGAAACATTTTCCATAAGTTCGCAATTTGGTAGAAATTGGGTGAGTGTGGAAGCTTCTTCTTAATCCTGATTCAATTACACACTACTCTTTGGTCAATTTGCTGGTTTGTTTTGTTTAAAACGTTGAAATACGTAGCATTTACTATACAGAATATGGAAACTTTGTTTCAAATTCATAATTGGTCGTTTAAAATAGCGCTCCACCAAAACGAAACAATTTTGGACGCATCCGACCCCAGAATATTCTGTAAGGACCAAAAAGGATATTGGGAATTTAAATAAAATTCTAAATCAAAACTGTCTAATATCTTTAGTTCACAGGATACAACAAATTCTAACCATTAACTTATATACGTCCTTTTTATTTAGTTATTCAGCAATGTATTTTTAAGTAATTGTTACTTAAAAATAGACTAACAAAAAAAACTTTAATTTAATTTTATAAACTGATTAATTTTTCATTCTTTTGTTCAAATTTGAATAAAAATTTCATAATTAATAAAGCTTTCTAAGCTTAAGGCTGTCTCCTCTCAAAATTTCAAGTTAAAACGCCAGGCAGTCTGGATTATAGGGTACTGTCTGCCATACTAATTACCCGAGCCTTTGTCTGGCCTCCATTTGCATCGCTAATGTTACATATTTTGTTTTGTTTTCTTTCGCACATTTTTTCGTTTCAATTATTTATGAAACGAAGGGTTACCAGGATCCAATGTATGGAAACAGTCCTCTAACCATTGCGTTTTTTGCTTTACATCCCTACCTTGAGGTAGGCGAATAATTTTATACATCACTTCCCTTACACAATAAAATGGGCTAAAGCTACACAAAACAATAAATATTCTCACATTGGTACTACAGGAAGAGCGCCAGACACCATTACATACAATTTACATATCTACAACCACAAATTGCTCTGTGACAAGGAAGTATCCATCTTTGGAAAGCCTGGCGCGTACTTGAAAATAAATTATTGAAAATGTTTCCACAATCCCTATGAATGAAATCCATGTAGTAGTTTGAACAGCAACCAGCACAACGCCCGGCTAGCTCAGTCGGTAGAGCATGAGACTCTTAATCTCAGGGTCGTGGGTTCGAGCCCCACGTTGGGCGAAATGTAATATTTTTTAGTTTATTCTTTTTTTTAATGTTTTCAGCACACAATTTATAATATACAAATATACATGCATCTGGTATCGGAGACTGCATAATTCCATATTCTCAAGTCGTCAACATTTTTTTCAGTTCTATATTATTTAAAGATTGAAAAGATATAATTCACGAAATAAAAACAAGTTTTTCACTCATTTAAATACGCGTTTCAATACTATAGACCCAGAATTTTTCTTTAATTTAATGAAAAGGCTCTAGGACCGATCTGGGACAGTAAAAAAAAAATGGGCAGCACAGTAGAGCAGTTTATTCCTCTCAATTTTACATAGTACTTCTTGCGATCTTAGTCGAAAAAAAGAGATTAATGGCCCATGAGGGGATCGAACCCGCGACCTTCGCGTTATTAGCACGACGCTCTAACCAACTGAGCTAATGGGCCTCTCGTGTCCTTATAATCTTTGTCACCGAGTTTGAAAAATACACTACACTATATTTTTAAAAACAAAAATACAACGTAAAAAAGTAGTTTTGGCCCATGAGGGGATCGAACCCGCGACCTTCGCGTTATTAGCACGACGCTCTAACCAACTGAGCTAATGGGCCTCGAAGACCGCTTCCGACAATATATATTAACCCGATCGGGCAGTAGGCCTACGTACTTGGCATACATATCAGATATACTTTTTCATCAATCACTCGAGTCCGGTGAAAAAGATCGCTGCCACAAATGTGTTTCAAACCAAGTATGGAGGTGCTGCTTGATGGAAATGCATCAATGAAAGTCCTCCTCGCCAAACAGGCCCAGTCGTAGGAGAGACACTAATAAAGAAATAAAACAAGAAAGACGGGGACGCAAAAGAGAGAATGTGTTGTACATAGGCCGCGCTGAAACAAATGAAGAGCTACGGGGACTAAACGACGCAAAGGAACGAGCCGACGCAATACGTTTTAAGTGGTGTAGGTTAGGGCAGCCAGCAGCTCCCCCACTTACTAACACAGACATGGCGCAAAATAACGTGAGGGGGTGGGGGGTTGGGGAGGGGACGCCAACTTCAATAGGCAGTCCCAAGAACGAGCGTGGAAACAGGCAAGCGGCGCAAAGAGCTGTAAGAGATGGAATCAAAATGTTGCAGAATTGCAACGCAGCTCAGTGGGGGACAGGGGGACAGACAGACATTCTGCCCGATGTCAGGGGCATGGAGTTGCAATGAAAATGAAATTGCAAGCGGCCCAAAGACTGGCGGGATATTTATACGACGTGCAGTTGTGTGAGTGGTGCTTTATATTTAGTTGCTTGTGGCTGGTTCTACTGCATTCTATGTGGCTGTTTTTAGATATGTACCAATGTATCTGCGCGATACATTTCAGACGGGACAGAGCGTACCCCAAGAACTCAGCCGCAACACCCCTCTAAATTCGCTATTTTCGCTTTCAACGAAGAGCCCTCCTAGAGGCCAAAAGGGAAGTTGCTGTGAGAATTTTTTCGATACTGTTGGCCTTTTCGAGCCGTCTTGAATGCACGGGTGGATGGAGCCAGTATTTTCTAAATTAATAGAAAATGTTAATCACATAAGTAATTGACATTTGCAATTGTTTGTCCTTTTCAAATTTTAAACTTAGACTCCTTGCTGCTTCCTCTGTTGCATCTTCACAGCCTAATTAAAGAGCAATCTATTCATATTCTTATTGAGTTTGTTGAGGGTTTAAACATTTAATTATTAATTATTTGAATAATTATGTTTGCTTAAATGGGAAAATGAATCTTGAAACTAAACAATTACAACATGTTTCGATTGTATTACACACTTCTTAAACAACATTGGAGGAACCAATTTATCCTCCAACTAATCTTTGCAAGTATAATTGAAAATGTAGGCTCACTTAAGATACATAACTACTTTAGGCATGATCATGAATGCGGCATGTGAATCTCCCACAGTAGAAAGTCCCCCTTTCTTCATTTTCTTACCCGCCTGAGAGTTCCGGTGGGTTCAGATTCTTCGCCACAACGCCGGCGGATATAGAAAAGAGCTGCATTTACGTATATACATACATACGTACATATTTACACTCGCAATAGCGATTCTGTGGAGGCCTACAAACACACATAGAGAAGCGCGAGAGAATCGCAAGAGTGCACCAACACACACATGGGCGTATGTAAATCGAGGGAGAAACAGCAGCTAAACAAACAGCAAAAACAAGAACTACACCGACAAGTACGACCACTATAACAACAACAATAAAAATAAGGCGTCTGCCCCAATCTTCGTGTTTTCGCTTCTACGCTTTGACCGATGTTTCGGGGCTCCATCCGAAGCAGACGATGAAAACAAAAAAGAATGTTGAAAACAGAATAGGCAAACGGAATAGGAGAGAAGAGCGTGGGGGAGACGGGGACGTTTTTCGTTGTCTTACGGCTTTTTCAGTTGAAACTCACCGATGCTGAAACAAGCACAAACACTGTTTACATTTACCACCTTATGATTTCTATTTTACTTGCACTCTGCAACACGCTCTCAGACGCACAAAACATTTGACTGGAATTTTCGCGAACACTTTTATGATATTCAGACCGCAGGTCAGATTGCTCTTCGAAAGTGGCTGGAACATCCCAGCCCGCAGCTTTTGGCGGTGACGAAAACAATTTTTTGCACAGATTGGTTTTTTAATTGATATTTCCACCTTGCCACTGCGATTTGATTTGCGTTTGCCGCGCACGTAGTTCCCGAACCGAACACTCTGAAAGCCCAAGACGGACTGTCGTCGGAGTCGACGTTGCCACCGACGGCTTCTGCTGGCGTCGCTGTTGGCGTTGCGTTGCCCTCACAGTTGTCGGGGGAGGAGGTAAAGTTTCAAGCATAAAATGAATTCTGTTTGCAATAGCTAGGGGGATAGTGGTTTTATTTTCTGTGGTTAAAAACTTTGTTTGAACATCTGTTTTTACACCACATATTTTAATTGAAGTGATAACAAAGAACGCTCATCCGAAAAACTCGAACCGTCATTTGGCGAGCTTTAGGCAGAAATTAGGCACCCGGTCCTGTGGCGCAATGGATAACGCGTCTGACTACGGATCAGAAGATTCCAGGTTCGACTCCTGGCAGGATCGAAAATATTTTTTATAAAAATATATTTGTTTATTTTAATTTTATGATTCATCAACTACGGATTAAGAAATACAATTAAAATAAAATATAAATATATATTATAATAAAATGTATATTTATTTTTATGGAAAGATTTTATTTTGTTCCTTTTGATTTTGATTATTTATATAATCGGAACTATTATGAACTACAACATATATTAAATAAATTATACTTAGTAAATAAATTGTATTAGCTTTGATACTTCTTAAGCAAAGTGAATTAAATTAAAAGTTATTTTGTGTGTGTATATATGTATTTAATAAAAACAGGGAAAACTGCCCATTTAGCAGATGATCGTCATCCGGTCCTGTGGCGCAATGGATAACGCGTCTGACTACGGATCAGAAGATTCCAGGTTCGACTCCTGGCAGGATCGAATAACTTTTTCTTTTTATTTTTTTTGTTCAATTTTTCAATTTTAAAATATAAATAATATATTATTTTAATTTTATCAATTTGAATTCTTATATGTTCTTTAAGAATACAATCAGATTGGTAAAACTCAGCATTAGAAGACCAATAAACAGGTGGTCCTGTGGCGCAATGGATAACGCGTCTGACTACGGATCAGAAGATTCCAGGTTCGACTCCTGGCAGGATCGAATTTTTTTATTTTTCCAAACATTTATATTTTTTTATGCTGAAATAATATTTTATAAATATGTGCATATGGGTAATTCTCCAAAAAGGTCAACCGCGAAAAAAAATTCAAATTCAATAAAATTATGTTTTTTCACATATTTTTATAGGAAAAAAATTTTAAATAATTTAAATTTAACTAATTTATTAATGTTATACATTTACTAACATATTTTGAAATATTTCAATGCAGTCTCAAAACTGCGAAAGTTCAGTTTTCCATATTTTAGTGGCATGACTTGTGTTAAATAGTTTTTGTAAAGAGAGTTTAAAGCATTAATATTCACTATTTTCAATATCGTCTGGTAACCAAAGATTAAACAAAATAAGTAAAAAAAAAAACCATGCATTTCTAATTATTGCTAATTTCTTATCCGACTATCTGTTTCTTTCATTGTCGCGTGCGACATTGAGCCAAACAAAACTTTTTGGTTTAGCTGAAAAAGTATATTTTCTACATTTATTTTGTTTAGCTCTAAATTAAGTATTAATTAATTTACAATATCCAGTTTACTTTTAAATATTTATAATGTTCAAAAACAACATAAAAGTATGATGGAGGAAAGTGTCACATGCGACTAATAATAAAATTGAATTGAAAAAAAATACCAAACATTTTTAAGTGAAATAAAAAGAATTACTAAGATCAATTAATAAATATTATAAATTAATAAATATTACAATTAATAAAGTTTTGAAATTGATCGCAGACAAACTTTCCATCAGGTTTGGTCAAAATCAGCGTTTGAAATGGTTTTTAAAAAAGTAATTTCTCTCTGTGTCGCCCTATTTTTTTTTTTTATATTCTAAAAACAAAAAGTCATGCAAAATTTATAATTGCACCAATTATAGAACTTGTCTAGACCTATTTTATTCACTTTTGTAAAAATAAAAAACAGTCTTAGCACATGTCTATTTTTATGTGGGAATGAGTACGAATGGGTAAATACGGTAATACAGTTCATAATTTATTAATTATAAAAATATAAATTACAAAAAAATATCGATCCTGCCAGGAGTCGAACCTGGAATCTTCTGATCCGTAGTCAGACGCGTTATCCATTGCGCCACAGGACCACATGTTTTCCCGCTGACTACAAGTTTGTGAAATGCTTGAGCTTTCATGATAAAAGCTTTAGAACCTAAAAATTCTAGGCTTCTTTAAGAAAGCTCATAGTTGTTGTATTTTATAGTGGTGGTACTCTGTATTGGCGTTTTGACATAAGTTGCGTAAGTGCCCGGCTAGCTCAGTCGGTAGAGCATGAGACTCTTAATCTCAGGGTCGTGGGTTCGAGCCCCACGTTGGGCGAAACAACTTTTTGGAATACATACAAAAATATATTTTGTTTTAAAGAACAGACCAAATTTCCTTAACCTTAAACACATTATGTATAAAAAAAAATGTAAAGTTTTGAATAAAAAAAATATCGATCCTGCCAGGAGTCGAACCTGGAATCTTCTGATCCGTAGTCAGACGCGTTATCCATTGCGCCACAGGACCGTGTCTAACCGCGAATGATAAGACCGTTTTAAGCTACCTCTACTATCAGTGAGCTTTTTATGTTTTTGGACTCCAAATTCCAAAATTTGGAGTATGGAAGAATGAAGATGAACTTGGCCACTAAGTTTTTATATCTAAAAAATTCAAGGTTACTAAATTAGTTTTGCTTCGTTTTAGAATTATTACTTACATTTTCATATACACACTCTACTCATATACATTTTCAAATAATAAATGAACAAAAAAGAAAAGCTAGCTTTGGAAGGAATGAAAGAATTGATATGTAATGTAGTATGATACTGTATGTAGCCAATAAACTCTCTTTAATATTCAATCTCCTCCACTGTTCTTAAAACACAATAATTAATGCACTCATCTGTATTTTTGACGAAATTACATTACCGCCATCATCATAACCATCATTGTCTTTGGCCTGGAGTTTGCTTACGAATTTGGGTAATTTTCAGAAAACGAAGATAGTAAACATAAACAAATTTTGAAAAAGAAATGAAATTGGAAAAAATGAACGCATAACATTGCTACAAAAGGGACAAGTGCATATGCGAAAGCACTCCCATTATTTTGAAAACAGCCGTAACTGTGGAAAACATCAAAACTTATAGTCTTAGAATAGCTATTCTTTTTTGCTTTTATATTAATCATATGAAGTTTTAGTTATTTTGAATCAATACTACCACAACTGACATAACCTGACACCATTTTACAAAATGGATTAACCTTCGCACCGCAGACAATCATCCTTGGAGAAAATTATCCCGATGGCCAAGTGGCAACTCGATGTCAGTTTGCAACTTGCTGCACACAGAACTGACGGGATAAAAAGTTTAGCCTTCCAGGGGGTGAATCGAATGAGTTTGGGTAGTCCTTTGCAAGGACTTGTCGTGACTGTTGTTGCCACTTGAACTGGGTGCACACTTGCAAATACATTTGTTCCTAAACACACTCGCATTTACGCAGAAGCACTTAATGTGCTTAATGCAATTGTCAACTTGCCTTGAGAGACTTGTGGCACATCCCGGGAAAGTGTGGCTGCGAAGGGACTGCCGCGTAATGGGCTGTTAGGGCGGATTAGACTAATTACGTGCCCATAATGAACCAATTATATTCATGTGGGCAAACTTTTTAATTTGTATAATTTGCCAGAAACGTTTTATTTTCTTAGGACTCATTCACATTACAAAGAATGATAATTTTTCAAAAGATGTATATTAATATTTACAAATTCAATATTTAATATTCAATAAATTGACGAAACTTTGGAAAGACCTTGTGCCATTTAAAATTTTGAAAGTATTTTTTTTTTTTATTTTATAAAACACTGTGAGAATAAATATACCTCTACCATCTACCATCTATACCATCTAAAACATTCAAATAATAAATACCATTTTTTTAAAATATGTATTTGATTTAACACTAGTAGCACCGGGTATAAGCTAAAGATAGCATTTATAAACCAACTTATTTTCTCATACAGAACTTGGGAAAATTGGAAGGGGTTCTTTTCACGTGTCATTTCCTAATGAAATCGCTCTTGAACGAAGTCTTTTTGATTTTGCACACATGGATACTATATGGATACTTTATTTTCCGGAATTTTTCGACCACCATTTTTTGTTTTCTCCGCAAGACAAAAGGAACATATGTACAATCCTGCAAGTACACACCACGTACGCAAAATATCAAAAATTCACGTGCAGCGCAACGTGAAATAAACTGACATCAAATTTAATGATAAACTGCATCTAAGCCAATTCACAGTTGACTTGTTCTAAGGGTGCAACTGCAACGGCCATTACCAGGGGCCCTGGCAAATGCGTGGCACGCAACTGGATGACTTTGGAATGACCTTCGTGGCGGATTTGCAAGTTACTCCGCACTCCGGTGTATCGGAAAATCGCGTGCGACGCTTTTATTCGACTATTGCGTAACTTTTCCCATCTTGGCAGGAGTGGCTTTCCCTTCGATTGAATTGCAGCCAGGACAAGCAGGAGCAGGAATCGAACAGGAAAATCCACTCAGCTGGGGCGATCCACCTGCAGTCCCTGACAGCTGCCAGTTAGTGTCTTGGCCATTAGTTTTGATTAAGCAGTGGCAGTCGTTAAGCAAATGGCTTCCTTCATATTACGATCGTATCTGAGCTGGATGAGCCAAGCCATGGCCAAACCAAATCTCGCCTTCAGCCAGAAATTGCATGCAAATCGACATAAAATTAATAATCTCGCAAATTACTGCGTAGTTCCCCTTTGTTGTTGGCTTCCTAATTAGCTGGAAACTTTTTACCCCTCTATGTTCTGCTTTTGGAGCATCAGGAATTTGTTAATTAAGCCACTGGCCACCCTGTCGCCCTTCCAAGTCTTCAGCTTGATGAGGACATTTTGCAAGGATAAAATCTTGATGAAGCGTTTGGTGGCACAGATTTTCCACAGGACTCTATGCAAAGGTCACCAGGATGTGAAGTTTGAAAAATAATGAAGGCGATCAAAATCATCAAAAATTATAATCAGGTATAAAAATATGATTAAATAAATAAGTGAATATTGAATATTAAAACATATACATTGTAGTCATAATGGTTTTAAAACAGTCACGGTTTTCTAGACATCGTTTTTTTTAATTGAAATAACTTTACATTTTAGAGATTATTTAAATTTTACGATAAATTAGAATTAAGTTTCACTATACTTAAAAATTTATTTGAAATTTATTTAACATACCTCTTGAAAAGTATGTGTGAAATTTATTTGTGGTTTGCTCAAATTAAAGTAAATTATTTCTCCACAATGATGAAAAACTTAGCGTGAAAGATTACTTCTGGAAAGGACACGTTGAGGGTCTCAAGATGTATTTCCACGCCGTAAAACAAAGCTAAGCACTTCACGACCAGCGTTTTACGTTGTGACAAAATGTCCAACAACTGAAATCCAAGGGCATACAGACCCCAACACGGTCCCCCTAAAAGCATAAATTAAGTTGAAGGAACGGATGCAGGAGCCATGGCATTCATTGTTCCCCAAGGGACCTTTGGTGCATTTATCCTCCGTGACTCTCTGCGCCACGGAAGCGCCCTTTGCTCCTTTGCAGCATCAGCAAACCAATTTAATTGCCATTTTTTCCCTCCAACCGTCCAAAGACAAATAACCAAAGCTAATAGATCAAGTCATCTTGTCAACAAGCTTTACAATTTAACGGCGCACATCCAGTTTCAGTAACAAGTAACTACTTAATTTAGCTCAAATAGGAGCTCTATTTGAAATCTATATAATGAAAAATTTGTTAATAATAAAATGGGTTCTTTTCTTTGTATTATATATCCAAGTTTGTATATCCAAGAACCCCTTAAAGATGTGCTTTGATATTTTAATTAATGATCGCGACCGACTAGAATCTGCAATCGGTAATTTGACGCTCTACCTGCAAGTGCCCGGCTAGCTCAGTCGGTAGAGCATGAGACTCTTAATCTCAGGGTCGTGGGTTCGAGCCCCACGTTGGGCGAAAATCAATTTTTTTTTAATTTATTTTTGGAACAATGTTTTTTCAAATTCTGAAAATTATTACAAGGAAAAGCTAATAAATAAAAATATTTAATGTCCTTTATAGTACTTTCATAAAGTACTATATATTTAGAGAACGATGAAATGTTTTCTGAGTTTTTAAAAACAATATTCTTAAATATATTTTTAATAGAATTCAATATATTGGTACATATGTACATATATACACATAGAATTTTTATACCCTTGCAGAGGGTATTATAATTTTGGTCAAAAGTGTGCAACGCAGTGAAGGAGACCTCTCCGACCCTATAAAGTATATATATTCTTGATCAGGATCACCTCCTGAGTCGATATGAGCGTGTCCGTCTGTCTGTTTCTACGCAAACTAGTCTCTCAGTTTTAAAGCTATCGAGTTGAAACTTTGCACACACCCTTCTTTCCTTTGCAGGCAGTATATAAGTCGGAGCGGCCGGGATCGGTCGACTATATCCTATAGCTGCCATATAACTGATTGATCGGAAATGCCATAACTTTGGTGTTTTTCAAGTTAGAAGGATGGGACTTTCTGTGCATTCTAATTTGGGCCAACTTATATGATCTGCTAAATGTCATCAGGATCGGCCGTCTATATCCTATAGCTGTCATATAACTGATTGATCGGAAATGCTATAACTTCGTTGTTTTTCAAGTTAGAAGGATGGGAGTTTCAATGGATTCCTCTTTTGGCAAAATAATTCGATTTGCCAAGTTTCATAAGGATCGGCCAACTATATACAATCCGCTATATATCTAATAATATAAGATGCGTGGCGCCACCTAGCGGACTGCGACTCAACTGCAAGGGTATATCAACTTCGGCTCCGCCCGAAGTTAGCTTTCCTTTCTTGTTAATTGTTCAAACTGAAATAACCTGAGCTACTTTTTGTTCGCCTAAAATGCATTAGAAATTAATCAATATATGTACATTGCCTTTTGAAATGGTTTTAAAACTCATTCCAAACTCTTTTCCTAAGGGAATGTACGCTTTTTTCGTAAATAAAGGGCTCTGCGTTTTTCGGGACCTTGCAGTGACAATGAATGACCTTGCCATCAGGGTGGACCTTTTGTACAATGTTCACATTGTGCATTGCCAAATGCAAATGGGAATCGAAATGGGACGGGACGATTTTCCCTGCAATCATATAACGCATACGCCCCACCAGCTCACACTTTCCACAATGCTGCAGAAATTTTTGATTCGGCGTCATTTTTCCCCTCGCCAGGATACTTGCATACAAACGGCATCCTGCGATCTGTGTTTGCCCATTTCGTTGGTGTTCAATCCCAGCGGGACTCGTAAACACTTGGCCATGCACGCACACTCGCCGCGCCACCGAAGGAAGTGCGGAGTGCGATTGAGTGGGAAAAGTTGGACGAGGGTTTGGCTTGGCAATTGGCAATCCTTGACCCGTCATAACGTCGGGAAAAGAACTTCCCCCGCTGCCCTTGGGCGCCCTCACTCGATTCCCCTAGCTGACAACAGAGTTAAATGAGATATGCTTTTTACATTTTTTCGATAAATTTCCTGCACTTGCCTCAGTCCGACAGTTTTGGGCGAGGGCGAAGGATTCTGGAATGGACTTGGGGAGCGGTTTGGGCGGGGTTGGATAACATTATTAGTGAACGAAAACTTTGCCATAAAAATGGCAAACGGATTTGCGCTGCGCTTAAAATTGAGATTTACTGGGGAGCGATATTTATGGCGAGCGCCACAGAGCGAGCTGAGCCAATTTAAGGAAAGTGCTTAGTTATGCCCGGATTCTGCTGCTTATCTGGGTGACATTGATGAATGCCCCGGGCAATTAGTGCTTCGATATATAAGGCCACTGGAACTCCATAAGCTGTACACACAGCAAGATGCAATCTCTGTTCCTGGTCTCCTTCCTCCTGAGCTTGGCCTGGGTTCTGGCCCTCCCTGACTCGGATTCGGACTTGTCCTCGACCACGCCGTCTGGAAATGCAACCTCCGAGGAGCCGGAAATTCCCGCCGACTTTTCCCCTTTCGCCTTCCGCGATGGACGGTTTGCCTTGAGTGCTTTCGCCAAGGTGAACTGGTTCCAGGCCCAGGCCACCTGCGCCGCCTACGGGTACACCCTGGTCAGCATCAACTCGGAGCAAGACCAGCGCGCGCTCCGCAATTTCCTTTTCACCTTTGGCCGAAATCAGCAGCAGCTGCTCTACGACCCACTTTGGACCTCCGGAACCGACCTACCCAACTCCAACAGCTGGGTGTGGTTCAGCAATGGGCGCGCCCTGAACTACCTTAACTTCCAGAACGGACTCCCGGGATACTCCAGTGACAATCGGAATTGTTTGGCCATTGACGGCATGACCGGAAAGTGGATCAATGCGGAGTGCAGGGATCAGCGCTTCTTTATCTGCCAGAAGCGTTGCCTCTTCGACGACGACGTCAATTAATTGGTTAGGACTCAATGGGTCATCGATATTTCCAAAATAAACTATTCTATATGAGCAAGCTAATGTGCAATTGTTTATCTTTTAGATTGAAACCCATTTTTTAGATTCTAAAAATGGGTGACTGTCTTTGTTAGCTTAGGAATATAATAAGGTGAAGGGACTTTCCATCATGATGATCGGTATAACTTTTGAAGCTGGTTGGAATTGGGTTTTTCAAGAATGTAGCATGACCACGAAATGCCAAAATATATGTAATGTATAGAATTTAATCTTTTTTGTTTTGGCAATAGACTTTCTTAAGTAAAAGGGCCCTTTCTGGCCAAGTATATGTTGTTTGGAAGCACCGGACTATATGGGATTCTTTTTGCCCTTTTTTACAGAGTATCTAAAAATTCTGAACTGGAAAAATTTCCAAGAGAAAAATAAAAAATTTATGCGCAAAGTATGTTTATTTAATTTATATAAAGACGCTTTGGTCTAGCGACGTATCATTCAGAAGACAGACGTTTTCGCAAATGAAGAAGTGCTTCTCTTCACAGGACGCACTGTGCCAGAATTTGTCGCCTTTCAGGACGAGGCAGGCATCTTTTTTAGTTTTATCTGACGAGGGTTCGTCCTTTCCCCATTCCGCATAAGTCATAGGCAGGCCAGTGCTCAGCCAGGTCCAGAAGTAGGTGCTCTCCACCAGGTTAGTGGCACCCAGCCAAAAGTTTTTCTTGCCGAAGACCTTACCTGGGAGGAGAAACAATCTGAGAAATCTGTTTACATTATCCGAACCAATATTACCATGCAAAAAGACTTTATTGAGCATGTACTGATGCTGATCATAATTTCTGACCGTGGCCAGAACAGAGCCCACGCTGTTGCAGATGAAGTTGGCTTCAAACCATGTCACCTGGGGAAAACGAACTATTGACGACCCAGAAGGAGGCTTCCGCACAACTTACTTTGGAAAACCCTGCCACGGAGTAGTATTCCTCCAGATTACAGGGGTCATCGAATGCCCTTCCCCACAGGGGCAGGGTGCAGGCCACTATAAATATTCGAAGCATACTGAACAGAGCTCAGCCACCCGAAGCCCCATTTATGATCCAGAAGAAACTAAAAATCCATCAATTTTCGCTCAAAAAGCCATTAGGCCACTCCCGAGACACTTTATCAACCCATACGATACAAACAAAGAGCGCTTTTCTAGGAAAATATAAAATATTTATTCAATAGTACAAATGTAAACATTTTACAAACTTATTCCCAACGTCTAACAACTCTTGGAAGCTAAGCCTATGATCGGTCCGACTGTCACTCTCTAAAGTTAATAGTTACTACAGTTGGTTCTGCGTTGGCCAACGCGTCTAAATTAATTTAAATAACGCCTATTTGGGACACCCTTAGTCTGACAAGATCTATCTAACAATAGTGTACTATAAGCATATGTGTAAATGGTACCTTAAGTTGCCTGACTCGAGGTCTTCTCGAGGATGCAATGTTTCGGATAAATAATCGAACCAATGTTAACGAATTAGCCATTTGAAGCACATCCCGAGAAGAGTTTGCGGGCCTTGTGTGATGAGTTACCTAAGCTAAGCATTTTGGAGTTAAAGTCTAAATGGGCTAATTCTTTCAAGGCGTGGGCAAGTTCTCGAATGGTGTATCAGTTGACAAGACAGTTTGCTCTCGCTCTAGCCCGGTTTTGTGTGTTCTACTCTAGAATCGGATCATGGGCAGGTCTTACACTATGGACGACTCTAAGGAATATCGTTCAACCAAGCATACGTCCCATACAATCTTCTATCACTTCGATTTGTGAATGCAGAATAGCAGGAGTCTACAATCCAATGACGTAATACCCTTTGCAAGTATTTAAAAAAGTCAACATATAATAACTAAATTGCGTGCTTTTAGAATAATGGGGAAATACTAAATATTTTCTGCCAGACACTTCAGAGATAGATCAGATTGGAACAAGACATATTCGAGGTCTCGGAAGCGGAATTGCTGGGTTTAGTCGAAAAAGTATCCCTTGGAATTTTGACCCACCCAACTCGTTTAAAGTATTCTGAGTGTTTTCGCCAGGAGCGGGGTCTCCACCCTCAATGGTAGTAGTCTCCGTACTGGTAAGTGGGGGGCTGCTTTGCTCCTTTACCGTTGGGCTGGTAGAGGTTGTGGTGCGACGAGGAGCGGTAGGCGAAGCTGGGCGTGGCAGTCTCTGGGCGGTGGGTGGCGGGGGAGTGGGTGCGGCGCGCCCTTCGCTCCTCGATGTTCGCCGGCCAGCGCTGGTGGTGATCCTCCGAGGACCGTCGCCGGTGGTACCGCTTCGAGGACGGGCCGGATGCTGTAGCCGGCGCCGGCATGGCCTTATGTTGGCGGTAGCTGCTGTCGTCACCACTGCCGGCGCTAAACTGCTCTGCTTGGCGCCGGAGGCGCTCGTCCACAGAGGAGTTGGGAGTGCCCTGAAGGTCGATGATGTCACCATGGGAGTTTCGGCGCGCTCGCTGCATCTCCATCTCCATGTCTAAGGGGTAACCGTCGTAGGGGCTGTGTCGTTGCCGCTGGCGCTGCTGTTGCTCGTGGGCGTCCAGGCGATGGCGCCACTCCGCTGCCGACACCTGTTGACCGTAGAGATCGGGCTGCGCCTGGAACTGGGCCGCGCCTTGGCCGTAAATGTTCTGGTAGGACGAGCGGCGCCACCCATCCTCATACCGACGGCGCGGGGATGCCCGGGCCACAACCTCCTCCTCTGCGGCGGCGGCTTGTTGCTGACGCCGTTGCGAGCGACTAGAGCTGCTCTCTGAGGAGTCCTCCCCGGAGGTACCTAGACCAAGATCCTTCTCGTCGACGCCGTACGCCTTGTAGGGGGCACCCAGGAAGCCCTTGGAGCCGTAGGGCCCGTTGATGCCCATGGTAGGATACTGCATGTAATAGGATTGCGAGAAGGGCTTCTCGAGCTGTCTCTCATCCAGACTGTCGTCCACATCGGTGTCGCTGCCGTCGTCCCTGCCCGTCCAGGTGAGCCACGAGCCAGGTCCGAAGAGGGAGAGCAGCACGGGTAGCAGGAAGAGACCGTGCATGGCTCCGAAGAAGATTACGAGGAAGACCATCTTGAAGAACACCAGGAAGATATAGCTCTGGGCCAGCAGCAGGGCCACTATACCCAGGATCGTGGAGCTCGATCCCTGGACAATCGGCAGACCCAAGGAGTGCAGAGCCTCGCGGACCCGAGCCTTGGGGTTTCGCTTTTTCGAGGACATGTACGTATAACAGATGTGGGCGGTGAAGTCCACGGAGAAGCCAATGCACATTATCAGGTTGATCATCGATATGGAGTCCAAGTTAACGTCCCACAGGGCCATGTAGCCAG
Organism: Drosophila ananassae; assembly: GCF_017639315.1. Taxonomy (NCBI): domain Eukaryota; kingdom Metazoa; phylum Arthropoda; class Insecta; order Diptera; family Drosophilidae; genus Drosophila; species Drosophila ananassae. The sequence goes on along the minus strand of NC_057929.1, from coordinate 18,919,781 downwards.
CCACGCCCAGTTCGATGGATATGACCGAGAACGCCACCCACAACGAGCAGAGGATGTTCGGGATGAAGATGAACGAAATGATCATCATAATCAGGGCTCCGATCACCATGGCCTGCAGCGAGACGGGCCGCACAAGCTCGAACTGATCGAAGAACACAAAGTATGGATGGAATATTGAGGCGTTCAGGGGCGAGTCCTTGCAAATCTTCCGCAGATCCCGCACCATCTCCTTCTCATGGTTGGTGTCCGTGATGTTCACGGCCTGGATGAGGAAACGTGATGCGATGATTTGTGTCTCCTCTTCGTTGAAGCGCACGTCCAGTGAGAAGGGGTTGCCCGGGAAAAGCCAGTGCTCCTTCACGGCGTCGATGAAGGACTGCTCGTCGTCCAGGGTCACGTTCAGCAGCTCGTTGTTCCGCTCAAGGAAGGAGAGGAAGGAGCGCAGCCAAGACTCCGTGTACCTCCGAGAGGTCACGTAGGAAGTATGTTCTAAAGTGCTGGTCAAGTTCTCCACCTGCTCCTGCACCAAAGGATCCGAGTAGTTGAGAGGTCCGGCAATGATTACCTGAAAATGAAGAGTGCGTTAGTCTAACTTGTTTCTTATTTTTATTTTACTTTTAAATTAGATTCATTGTTTAAATATGTTAATAGAATGCGAACTAATTTGAGGACAAACCTGCATCCTGTAGGGAAACTCGCGGTAGTAGTCATCCTCGCGGTCGAAGAACTCCACCGAGTAGGAGTCTTCCCGAGAGAGCTTGCGTCGCTCCAGGCCCTCCTTGATCTGGGTAATTCCATAGCAGGCGCCGACGAGGTAACTGGCAAAGGCCAGGATGATGATCAGCTTGCACCACTTGTTGTTGATCACCGCGGCCAGCTTGTCCTTGAAGAAAGCCATCAGCATGTGGTCCTTGTTGTCGATGGGATTGTCGGGGTCATTGTGATCGATACCTCCTGCCATGATCGCCTTGTAGAGGAAGTTGCGCTTCTCTGTGCCGGCGAAATAGAATTGGAAACAGAAATAAGTAAGTGTGCTAAGACAAGTTCCCATTGACCTCAATTCTGGCCGTCCCACTTGCTGTCTGCGACAGTGACTAGTCTCGTTGCTCGAGCATCATGATCAAGTTCATGCGGCACCTGGTGGTGCTAAGCCATCGCAACTCCAGCTACTTCAATCCGGTTACGATGCAGTCTACATTTGAAATGTCTTAAAAAGACCTTGTGGCATGAGCACTTACTAATTGTAAACAAAGCTCCATTAGAAGCCAAGTTATAGTAACTAATATTGTAACACGCTTATCGACTAATTCGTTTTGAAAATTGAAGTGATTCTTGGTTTCTTTGCACGAGGGTGTTTCGCTGAGTGTACGCTGGTCAAACCAGCTTTGTCGTCGGAGAGACTCAGTAGCCGCAATCCCAATCGGGCAGTTCACTCACCTTTGATGGCCACCGACATCGGCTGGACCCGACACCCGAAAATGGAATGCAAATTCTGGCGCTCCCTGTATCCGGAGATAGCCATGCAGGCGGCGAAGAAGGTGATGTGCCACAGGAACGTGAAGCAGACGGCGAAGACCGAGTACGTGCAGAAGATCCTCACCGATCGGAAGGGGCTGATGATGCCGATCAGGAACGATATAAAGTCGGTAACCGAGGTGATTGTGATGGAGACCGCCGCCTCGGACATCATGTGACCCATTCTCTCCGGCACCGGCATCTTGGCCTTGGTGCGCCGCCATCCTGCCAACATCACGAACGTGTCATCGATGCCAATGCCTTAAAATTTAATAAAAATCCATTATAAATATAAACTAATCTAGATTCTAAAGGCTTGTGTAATTTACTCACCGATCATCAGGAAGGGAGCTGCCAGATTTATGCCAATGAACTCAATGCCGCAGTACATGGCCAGGCCAAAGGCAGCCAGAGTGGCCATAATGGCTGATATGTTTCCCATGAGACCCAGGAACGGCTTCGACCTCACCGCATCACCCATCATGCAGGTTATAACACTACAAATATTGAGGTGGCTGTGTTAAAAAGTTACACCAGGGACAGACTTGATAGAAACTTACCTGAATAGTCCCATGAGCAGAAATGTGGAGCTGAAGTAGGGCACGACTGTCTTGGTGTTCTTCTCCAGTTCATGGTCCAGCGTTCGAGAGGCGAAGTAAGAGACCGAGATGTGTTTGAACTGACCGGAGTCCTCCGCCTGCCCAACAACCCTCAGGAACGTTTCCTCCCACTCGGCGCCCCTAATAAAGCCATATCATTAGTTTACATCATTTTTATAGTATGGTTATATGGGTAATTACTTGGCATCCTGGCGCTTCGTGTCGGCGGTCACGAAGTAGACGAGCTGGATGGCAGGCACACTGATCACATGGTTGTCCTCCGTCAACTTGGTGCCGCCGAAGAACACGGGAAACAGGTGGGCATCCCAGGTGACCGGATTGAACATGAAGGGGAATGTAAGGTTTAGCTGCCCAGCCTCTATCTGGAATCGTAAGGTTAATATAGATTTAATTGCTACTGAAATCCAACTAAATTAAGGAAGTAGGGTTGCACACTTACATCGTCCATTAGGGCATCCAGATTGAGGATGTCGTTCTCGAAGCATTCGTTCTCCCACCGAGCACAGTTGTCCTTGTACGTGTAAGTGTCGCCGTCGTAGGTGGTGGAGGCGTTCTGGATGAGGTTGTCCAGCTGGCGCAGCTCCTGGAACACCTCGCGCCGAATCATGTTTTCGTCGCCGTCTTTGGTGACCACAATCACTCGCCCGAAGCGACCTGGAAAAGTCAGACATGTCTTGGATTAGCCATGGTTAGGGGGCCAGCCAACGGTTGCTAAACAATCAGTGACTTGTGGACTTAGGCTCGAGGCTGCTGCTGGTGGGACGTGACAATAATTTTAATTGAAGTTCAATTGAATTTTGGTTCAATACGTTATATTTCATTTGTGCCTCTGCCTGCTCGTTTGTCGCACTACCACTTTATATTAGCCGATTGTTCCAATCGCTTTTCGATTTTAATGCGCCATAACAAATGCAACCTCGTGTACGGACTTACGTCAGAGGTTTGGTGCGGCTTTTGTTTGGGACATGCCTTCAAATACGCCTACACATGTCTGCAATGTGATATCCTCTATGAGAAATTATTTCCTAATAAGAAAGCTAAGGACCTGGCACAAGTGCTACTTTGTATATCGGGCTTTTATTCCTTTTTATTCAAAACAGGAAAGCCATTAAACAACGTTTTATTTTTTAATTATTTTATTATTCGCTATATAATTTATCATTTAGGTCGTTTTCTGTATTTTTAGTTGTGAATGAACTTGAGACTGCTTGAAATATTCGTTTTCATTAGAAAACTGTGCACGTTTCGAAGGCGCTTTTATGAATTAAATGCTATTTTAAGCTGCTGCTCTGAATAAGTGAGCAGTCTCACTCTAAGTCTCTTCTTATTAGTTAGTTTCGATCAGAAAGAAACTATTATGTTCTAATAACGTGCTAATTTTATAGTGATTATTTTGGCTTCGCTTCAAAGATGATTCTCCTATTGCAATTTTCATCTACGTACTCGTATGCCGTCACAGTTTGCAGTTCGATCTGCATGCTTTTCGGATCTAGATCCAAGAAATGCTCGATGCACATCGGGCGCAGTTCCCCAGAATGGGGCCTTTTCGAAACAACACTGCTACTGGATGGCAAACATTCACGATGCATCAGTGCATTTTTATGAGGTTTTCAGATAGATGTTTATTGTTTTGCTACCCATTTTGCCGAAGGCACACGTTTCTCCCATCTTTCCTCGTGCTGTATTGCTCAATTTTCGTTAAATTTTTGAGTCACAATTTTCTTGGATATGGAAGTTTAAAATGTTTGACCCAAAAACTATTCTATATATTGTATCAAGTTAATTACCCATTCAGTCATTACTCACTTTTAACTTTATTTTTAGCCAGTTTTAAAAGCTTAAGAGTCTTTTAATTTCAACTTTTTTTAAACTATTTATATAAAAACTTCCCTTAAAAGTCGTCAAAAATTTAAAATGTGAATTTTAGCCCTTAGTACGATGGAAACAGCTCAGATATTTTATAGAAACCATTGTATTATGAACATTTGAAATAAAGAATAAAGATGATTTTAAACATAAAATTTTTCGATCTTCACTTTTATAATTTGAAACTAAGAAGCTCTTCAATGGACTGAAAGGAAAGGGTAAGGGTATGCAAACTTCGGCTACGACCCTACAATTGCTGAATATTTTAATAGTTGAATTTCTGCAACTGTTCAAATTTTGATGGCACAATGTCATTTGGCAATTATACGGTACTTTGCTCAAGTTAGCTTTTGCCTTTGTTGTTGCTGCATTTTGACTTAATGTTTCTCGTTTGTTGTAGTTATTGTTGTGGCAGCGGCGGCGGCGGCGGCGGAGGTTGTGGTGGCTTTGCCTAATAAACCATTTAGCAAAGTTAATAGCCTGTGAAACCTAGCCGAGTTCAAGACCCCAATAAAGATAAGATATTGTGTCTCCATCTGGGATGAGCACTGAAATTATTTATTGCACATTCGAGCTAAAAGTCAGTGCAGGGCCGCGTCGTCGGAGAGGAGATCAGAGTTCAGAGAGAAGCGCCGGGCTCTGGGACAGAAAGCATTACCAGCGAGCGGGCGGGCGAGGCTGTGTCACCCGACAGCCCAGCCCAGCCAGCCGCCCAGGTGCAGAAAGTGTTGCAACTTTTGTTTAGGGTTGTGGGCCAAAGCCAATTTCCCGCGTCCAATGATTGTGTTTGCCGACACTTACCCGGCCTCGTAATGCGTCCGACATTAAAGCGGTGCGTATAATTCACTTTGAAGTACTGCTCGACGATGGCCCGCTCAGTCTTGCCCTCTCCCGCGATCGGCGAAAACAGGTACTCCGGATCGATTTGGTACTTCAGCTGCTGATAGCTGTCAAATAAAATGAGGCCTTGTTGTTAGTTACTTCCCCAGAGATGGGCTCGTGGGTTTACTCACCCCGTCATGCAGAGCAGCGTCAGCAGCACCGGGATGATGATGAAGTACCCGGGGTGCTTGGCTATGCAGATCCCCAGGTGGTAGAATGATTTGTTCAGTGTCCGGTCGACACATGATATGCCGCAAGTCATCTGTAAAGAGCAGAGGTAATGAAACATATTAGATCAACTGATGCTTTTCCTCTCCGAAATTAAGTCCCAACTCTCAAATGGCGTGCTCCATGAGCAGCGATGCGATTTCTACGAAGGTGAAAATAAGACATTGGGCAACGGCGAGATTAGGGTTTTTATTATATATATTAGTTCGCCTAATGTATCTGCCGCCCGAGTACGCGTTGCCGTGTCTACTTGGCTTTGTTCATAGACACCTTCAACTTAAACTTTAGACACGCATTGTTTTTGCTCGCCTCACTCGTGCTGCTGTTTGCCCAAATGAATCTCGACAAATGCCCTTGTTTGTGTCCCACAACAAAACGAGATGGAGAAACAAAATCGCTTAAAACAAAAAACATTTACAAGGAAACCCCTAATAATGGTCATTAAAACGATTAAAGAAGTCAAGTACAATCCAATAACGTTTAATGGTAATTAAGTCATTTTTAAAACACAAAATAACAATTACCAGTGAATTGGTAGCAAAAATATTAATCCGCCCCCGGGTGGACTCGAACCACCAACCTTTCGGTTAACAGCCGAACGCGCTAACCGATTGCGCCACGGAGGCCACGGAGACGCTCGAGCAGCAAAAAAATTCACAAGTCGGTTGTCAAAGCTGCCTTGGTGCGAGCTAAGTTCTAGTGCGGCCAGCGACACGCTAGAACACATCGCCTCCGTGGCGCAATCGGTTAGCGCGTTCGGCTGTTAACCGAAAGGTTGGTGGTTCGAGTCCACCCGGGGGCGTGAATACTTTTTTTTACTTTTAATTTACTTATTTCTACTTTAATATAAAATTTATTAAACAATGTGACAAAACAGGAACTGTTTTTACTAATTATTCATTAATCCACAATCTGAAAAGAGGCTGATTTTTAAAATATTTGTTATGTACAATGGGTAGTTAAATAATAGTTAGTTTAATAATTCAAATATGTGTTATATAACATAACAAGCCAGTCAGCCTTTTGCAAATAAAATATCATAAATAGGGTTTTCGAGTTGTCACTTGGTGAGGACCCACTCCCCCTCCTAATTTTGCTGGTTCTATTGGCTGTCAAACGATCTTTCGTTACCAGAAACAATGATTGAAGTTATGAGAATTACTTTATGTTTTTGCCCTGTTCGAGCTGCGCCATTTGTTACGGTCATTTGTCATGCCAAACACAGTTTGTCACAAGCCAATTTGGGCGCATAGGCATTATGAATATCTGAGCACTGAGCAGTGTCGGACTTAACATGAATAGAACATTAGCAATGGCATTCGTTCCCAGTTAATAGCAGCCGACAACGGCCGATGAATGGAAAAGCGCACCTGCCATAAGGAAGACATTTTGAATATGTCCATAATTAGGCGGCAATTAGAAGCCTGGCAGGTGTCATCACGCTTCTACATATTGGACGTCCGAGCACTGGCCTGGCACTGAACTGCGACGATGCTCATTTCACATTCTTCGATGCATGCCACAGGTTGACTGCAAAATAATTAGATTTTGCGAGCAGCCAGGCACGTAAAGCCTAAACAAGTTTACTTTCCATTTTTTCAAGCTTGTGTCCAGCCAAACTGACGTTGCACTTTTACCAAATTTTAGCAATCTTGTTTTGCTTTTCGGCGGTAATCACTGAGATTACAACACGGCAAAGGTGGGCACTGCGGCTCGAGCCTAAGCCGCGCTCGCCAAATTGAGTCATGCGCCGTCTCAAGGTTACCGCTCCGACTTCCACTCCAACTCCAACAACTACTTTGCTCTGGCCGTGTGTTGACATAACGGTTCATTGTGTCAAAGTGATTTAATAAACAGCACGGTCACTCTCTCACCTACCACCTCCCACCCTCTTCACAAGCCCAGCTTGGGCGGCAGTCATGCTTGCCCCCAGATAACTGTTTGTTTATCAACCCACTTTTTAGTTTGGTGTCTTGTTTTTCGATGGGAGGGTAACCTTTTACCTTTTGGGATGTAGGAAATTCCGAAGGAACGCCTCGACAACATATGATTTTCGGCATAGATTTTAAAACTGAAACATGAACTAGTGTAGTCTCAACCTTAGTTTTTGCATTCGCGTGGAAGCAGTAACGATTTACCGTTCAAAGTTCCAATAAACAAACATTTAAATGGCTTAAACACAAAAACAGCTCTCAGCTCAACGAGCAGTCCACAAAAAAGTTTTGTTAACATTTTTTCAAACTGGATGAGGCCCAGGTATTTGCGCGGCGTCGTAATGGAACCGATTTGTACCCTGTATCGTTTGGAGTGGCATTGGGTGGACCCAACACCTGTCTCCCTGAATCTAGCAGCTCTAATCTGCAATCAAATCCCCAACATTTTTATCTCCATCGCGCCACGTAGTTATGCAAAATGAAGAGAGTTTAAAATAGACGTTGTACAACATATCCGGCGTCCGATTCGGTTCAAAATCGCTTAATGAACTTTAAATATTTGTGTCGCAAGTTCGATAGGGCCTAGGCCCCGAAAGCCGACTCATCAACGCTTCAGTTTTCATAACAAACTTGGCTCACTTCTTCCCCGAATCGATGACGTCTCTTGAACGAGGTTGAATGACTCAAAATCCCCCGTCTTTACAAAATGCAACATCATCTGTTTGCCCGTGTAGTTGCTACGATTAAAGCAGTGTCGATGGGGCACATTATGAAACTGCAGTCACAATATTTCGATTAAGTTTCGATTGGCACCTGCCTCAGAGCACCTTCAGCAGGTCCACCATGCGTGCCTCGCAAACCGATTGGAGACGGGCAATACCCTCCCCGAAAGCTGTCAGCCCGTGTGAGGGAAGCGAAGAATTTTCAGAGGGTTCCGATTTTTTACATAATTTGTAGGTCACCTAATGTCGGTTCGCCGTGAATTCTTCGCTTTTGGCAACCCAATTTTGTCATGAATATATATGAGTGTTTTTTTATGAATGTTTAATGTGCGACATGGGCTTGGAATGCGAGTCAAAAGCTTTTACATTTTGGCTCGTGAAAGTTGCTGACCAAAATAAGTTTGTCGCTTCGATCTTTCGATTGTTGTCTTTAGTTTCTGTGCCGAGCAATTTCACGTTTATTGTTTAGATTTCTGTTGTTCAGTTTTTTTTTTTATTTTCTATTCGCATATTAATTCCCCGCCTATCTTAGGGTCAAAGTAAAAGTAGAACTCCTGGACCCATTCGCTTGGGGATTTCACCCAATTTGGACCAGTTCTGAGAAAAGAGGGGAGTTCGTTGACGTGATTTCGTCACCGCAATAATCCGTCTCCGCGGGACCGAGCTTACATAACGTCCAGCCCCTGTTCGTCCAGCCCCGTTTAGATGTTTGTTGTTGTCGACATTGCTTGGTTTAAACAATTTATATAATGCATATTTACGGGCAGAAAAAAGAAGAAACAGGAGGTGAAAAAGAGCTAAACAAAAATTGATTGCGAAGCGGGCAAAACCAATGCAAACTTTTGGCGAGTTTTTCTTTTCGAGCCAGTCAACAACTTTCACTTTTGTGCGTCGCGGGGCACAAAGCAGAGATGCCGAGAAATTACAAAATTAATATTAATTAATATTTAAATATATTTCGCCAATGGGATCTCGGTTTGTGGTTTCTGTCCATTTTTGGCTTGTTTTCTGTTTGATGGGCTTAGCCCCAAAATAATTTGGGTCAAGTCATTGAAGTAGAACTCAAGATTCGATATATGACCTTTGCACGTGGGCGTATTGCCAGCGTATTGGCAGAAACATTTTAAAATCACTTTTGTCAACATGGCCTAAGCCTATTTGTGTTTTTGAGTATGAATTCATATAAATGGCGACTGTTTTCTTTGAACAACTCTCGGCCAGCTGAAAAAGGTCTCTTTCAATTGAAGCCGATTGCCAACAATTGTTTGCAATGAATGTTAATTAGTTTGCTTCGAGGCTATCAAATTAACATTGGTGGCACTAACTGTTTTTGGCTGCCGACTAAGCTTTGGGCGAGGGACGGAGAGCCAGGCAGGTTCTGGCCCGAAGCTGGCAGAAGTCGAAATTCACTTTCTACTCTGAGCGTCTCAAGACCGCCGGCCGGATGACTGCCAAGTGCCGAGTGCCGATCTGAACAAAGTGACTGAGCTGGCCGGGATACTTAAGACGCATGCGCTCAGCTCAGACCGGAACTGGGTCACTCTCGCACACACACACACACCGGCCATTTGGTCGCTTTCAATTTGAATTCAGCTTTTTGATTTGTTTGCATTGCATTAATTAACCATTTACCTGGCGCTGCTGAAGAAAACGATTGGATTTCGGACTTATGTATATCGCTTTGTTTAGTCACAGATCTGTGGGTCAGTGGAACAGGCTCCCAAAGTATCTCGATCTGATTTCATTCATCAGCAATCGGACGGAAATGAGTTAACTGTTTATTAGCCACAAAACAAATCCATGTCATTACAACAACTACTCTTAAATCGAAACTAAAACATTCCCTAAACTTTACCATTAACTTTACCCTGATGATACCATTTATCATAGGAGCCATCGTAGAACTCATTTAAGCTGAACTCTAATCTTCGGCTAGAATTAATTGAGCGGCTAATGCCGTCGTTTGTGCAACGCACACTTTCTCGATCACTTTTACTAGCTCGGATTCACTTTCCTTGGAAATTAGTCAATTATGACAGAGTTTTCCTGCCATCAGGCCGAGTTAATAAATCAACCAATTGACATACTGGCGACGAACGACAAAAAGTCTAAGACAAACGCTTCGAGAAGAAATGGCGGCGAAGTAACAAAGAGAAAGAAGCGACGAAGAAAGAAAAAGAAAGTGCAAGGCTGATCGCATATCATATGTACCACATACGTAGGTACATATGTTACCGATCTATGTGTTAGTGTGTACATTTTTTGTAACGGCATTTCTGAACTGAAACCAGCTGGGAGCTTCTGAAGAGCGAGAGAGAGAGAGAGAGCGGGAAAGAGAGTACGGGCAAGAGCTTGAGCCCACTTTTCCTTTCAAGTTGCCCCGCCCCCCACCGTTTAACTGTAATTAGTTGGCCCGATCAGTTAGCAAAATGCACAATACCCACTGCCCATTCAGGCACGGGCTTCATGGGATTTTCACAACCACTGCTGCTAATCATTTATGCAAACATTGATTTAAAGTTTGGGCTGGAAATTAGCAAATTACGGGCTGCTTGAGGTGTTGCTAATTAAAAGCTGTGAACGCTTAATAGAGCGATTAAAGCGATTCCCGGGTAATTGGTCGTCCAGGAGCACTCGCAGTTCGCAGTTCAAAGGCGGCTGGCTACCTGCAGGGCTTGACCTGTCGGGGGAAATCCGTCTACCTGGGCCCTGGGCGCTGGGCCCTGGCTCTATTAGTGGTGCAACTGTACGCTCGATTTGTCTCTAACCTTGAGCATAATTGAAGCAGTCTTTTGAACACCGATCGCCATCGATTGGTCCATCTTGACCGTTCAACCGGTTTCGTTTAGCCGCGATTTTCACTTGAACTTTCATTAACTGGGCCGAGAAACTCCCTCGGTTATGTCCACGGCCCAGTGTCAGGTCCAATCCGCCAAACCGGATCACCGGAGTTCAGTTTATGTAATCACTATCGCCTCTGGGTCGGATCCACAATTTCTGTCGAGGGCACTGCCGTTGGCCAATGTTTGCTTTGGATGCTTTCCTTGGCCATTTTCCTCACACACGTCATTTTCATCGGGGATCGGGCGAACGGGGGTCTGATCCATGACCTGTTTGCTACTGCTCAGGTGTTTGACACTTTAATTGTAACTGTAGCCGCTCTCGATTCGAGTTGCATGCATTTGGTTGTCAAAATTTGTGGGTTTCTTGTCGACTTGCCGATCCGAACTCGAGTTGGACTTGGCACCGGGTCGGAGGGGCAGATAATTGTAGCAATTGCAATCGGAGTGTGGAAAAAACGTCAATTAGCTTTTACTGCTGATGCAAATGGAGCCACACTTGGCCACTAGCTCGATTATTTTCGGAGGGATTAGTCGACTAAATTGCTCCTAAACTTAAGAATCTTCTGTATGCTCGCTTTTGTCATTAATTAAATGGCTTCCCTCCAACAAAGCCCGACTAATGCGGTGAATTACCGAATCCACTTAGCTTCTATTGTCGTAAATACTTGCTACACCGCAATTTTCGGAAGAAAAACGTGAAAATAAATCATAACTCAAGGTTATATTATATTTATTTATTTGTTGCTCCTAGATAAGTTACTAGAAAAGTTAAAAGTCCTTGATATTCCAGCGACAAGGTCCTCCCTTAGGGCGATTGCCCATTGTTCGATTTCCTAACTTAACTACGCACATCCCAGCAGACATCCAAAAACGCAATTGCCTCCTGAAAATTTCCTATGTCAAGTCTAAATCAACCCCCTGAGTGACAGCCCGGGTGAAAAATTGCGCATTTATCTTTCAGGAAGCTTCGAGACAACGAACACTTTTGCTTACCGTTATGCTTTTTTCGTTTTCTCGCCGAACGCAATATCCAAGATTTCGCTTCCTTTACAGATTTATTTTTAGTACGTATCCAAAACCAGATATTTGATTGTTAGCCTTTCAGTAGCACTTGGCTAGTTTCGAAATTCGAAAGCGAATTTCTTAATATTTCAAAAATTGCACACTATTTGCACTTTGTTGGGCCATCTTTTTTTTTTATCGAGTTACACCTGGCGGCGGGACCGAGTCGAAGCGAAAATGTTTGGTGGAAAAGGAAAACGGAACGGATGCGGATGCGGAGCGACGCGGTGACCGCTGTCTTTGAAACCGTCTCTCAGACTGAATCGGAGCCGAGATTTGTGCTCAGGCAGATACTGCGGATCACGGATTACGGCATGCCCCTTACGGCTTACGTTGTTGCTTACGCGCGAGGTACGAACTTCGAATCCAGTGACCGTTAAAACGCCGATCGCCGTCGCCCAGCCACTTTTGAATTGGCTTTGTTCGGTGGGGTTTCTGGGTGCCTCAGCTCGCTCACCTATGGCGCACCGCAGAAGGAAAGACGGAAAGAAAGTCGCGGGCACACAACCGCCGTGCTCGACGTAGCGAAATCAAGTGAGGCTTACGTCGCAGCCGCAGCCGCAGTCGCAGCCACGCTCGACACTCGACGCTCTTGCTGCGCTCACTTTTGCGGTTGCTGCGCTCTCACCTGGCCGCTCACCTGGCTCTCGCTCCGTCTCGGAATGCACCGCTTTGAAGCGGTTCGCACGATTTTCGGGAAAAATCTCCACCCCGCCCGTCCATCGAATACCTGTTTCCATCCACAGGTGTGCTCGGGTTGTTGTTGGTGCAGTCTGAAGGTCGCATTTTCGCTCATTAATCGCTACTTTCTTCTGCGCCTGCGCAAAAGATTTTATGGGAATTACCATCGCGGCTTCAGGTGAATTTCGACAGGGATTTTATGGGCCCTTAAGTATACGATTTCGTCTGAACTGCGACTATCCTCATTTCTAGCCGCCACCGTGTAAGCCATGCCATGCAGAAATGTTTGAGATCAGAGCCAAGATGGAGAATGCTGGTAGAAATGGTGGACTACTTCCAGCCAAATACACATTTCGTTTTGAGTTATTCATATCAGTTTACGATGCTTACATTCTTTTCTTATTAGAATATTCTCGTTTGCTAATTTCTCATGTGAAAGTTTCACCGTTACCAAGTATTAATATCCAAATTCCTGCTTTATTTAACATTTTGAAGTGGTTTTAGCTAATATATATACTTTAACACAATCTTACAAATAACAAATGTTTTAAAGTGTCAGTAAGAGTAAGTAAAGTAACCAGTAGTATCATATGAAATGTATGAAAAAAGGTATTTAAAACGTTTATTTTAAAATTATTTTTATACTGACTAAAAAAAATCTGTGATCAAATATTTACTTCTAAAACAAAACATGAAAAAAAAAAGAAAATGGCCATTTTTACGATAAAGGATATCTGTATCGTACCAGTTTGGAAATTATTTTACGATTTCTAGGCAATAATTTGTTTTTCATCAAGAAGATATAAAGATCCTTAAAAAGTATCGAAACTAAATGAATAGACTTATAAGTTTATTATACAATTCCTAGAAGATTGTATGCATATACGAACATAACTTCATTTGGAACGCAACATTAAGGCTTTATATTAAGTTTTGTTTTAAAAGAAAGTGTTTAAAGATGTGTGACTAAAACTTAATGAATAGTGTAATAAAAAGTGTCATAGAAGGCTGAACTGTAGAAAGCATCCCCAGCATAGCCTCCGCATTCTAGAAAATTTTATCCCGTGCGTCATTTGCTTGAAATAATTTAAAGTCTCAAAACTATGCGCCATAAAATGAATTATAATACAGGCGACTACTTTTCCCTCAAAAAACGTCTAATTCACAAAAAACGGCGTGGAAAATACTGAGCGCCTGACAGAGGCCGATTGAAGTGCGAGGAGGACAGGTACACAGATATTACGGCTGAGAATTTAAGCGGAAATTTTAATAAAAATCATTTACAATTTATTTCAAACAGAGAAAAGTGAACACAAACAGCGCCAGAGGCAGAGGCAGAGGCAGAGCACTGCAGAGGCGCGATAAAAATATCTCTATACAGTGTACACACATACGAATATATATGGATATATAGAAATATAGATGGGCAGGCGCAACAATGAACTATTGGAAGTATCACGGGAACGGGAGTGGATACAGCGATTCTCCATGCCCGTCCGTATACTTACTATAGTCGTATGTGTAGTAATGTCAGCCGATTACGTTCAACTCGGCCGAGGAGGATCGGGTCGGGTAATTGAGCAGAGTAGGTGGGCAAGTGTTGAATTCAATTCTGGGCAATCAAGCTCTGAGATCTACATGCATGTACACCACCACACACTAAGTCCAGCATTAACACGGTCCTCTGTTCACTGTTCACTGTCCGTTGGCCGTTGTCCGCTGTCCGTTGTCCGCTGTCCGTTGTTCAAGGCGGCAACGGCAACATTAACGAGTCTTATGATTGGCTTCTGAATTACGATCGTACACTGCCCAAACCGGGAGATACCTTGCGAGGGTCCTTGAACACTATCCCATGGGCGCGCAGCTGATTTGCGAACTCGGTCTCCTGGCGGAACAGGGCCACGTATTCCCGCTTCTGATTCAATAGAGCCAGACTCTGCTTCCTACCGTATTCCTGCAGGCGGTAATACGCGATGGCGATGGCCACATTGACCGCCATAAGGATAATGAAGAGCCAGTGGCTGGGCTCGACCAGGTCCTCTTTCTGTCTGTGCTCCACGTATCGCATGTGCGTGTCCATGTAGAATTCGTTGAGGCCAATGCCCGCCATTTTTACGGCAAAAAACATTAAAAGTATTGCCACTGACAGCAAGACGTCCAGGCCGTGATCACCCATCGTCACAATGTTTCTGCTGTCAGCCTGGGGAATTGACTGTGCTCTGCCTGACACATTTCTCCCGGTGTAATGCGGTCTGCTAATTCAATTTAAAGCTCATTTGATGCCAGTCTTAGAAAAGGCAATGCGAGGCTAATTGCGCTTTTTATGCCCTAAGGCGGGAAATTTAAAGAACTCATGTTTGTATCGTGGGTATAAAATGTACATTTAATAATAAAATAAACTTGAAAGGAATGTTTCGACCTTCCATTGCACTTATGTATCAAACCGCCACTCATGTCGGTCAACTTGACTTTTCATTAAAAGTACAAAATAATACTCATATTTATGTTCTGACATTCGAAAAATATTGGACAGACCGCAAGTGTTAAATTTAAAAAATACATTTTTCTAATAGCATAGGCCATAATAAAAATAATATGGATAAGTCGCTTTTCTTGGTGAGTTCCAAGTTCATACCCATCCTTTGGTTACAATTATGAATTATTTTTATTGTATTGTATGTTTGAATTCATTTATATTGCATAATATCATATCTTAAATTATAACAAATTTATAATAGCCTTAAAACATTCCTTATACATTCCATCTAACATCGTAAACATTTTTCATATAAAAAGTCGTCCGAGCGGACAGGACAAATTTGAATCTGACCTCGGATTCTCAACTGATATTAGAACATTTATCATAAAGAGATAGGGCATATTAAAAGATTTTATCTAAGAATTTAAAAGCTACAATTAGCTACGCGCTACAAATTAGCTACAATTAGTTGCATACATTGCCGGGCAGAGTCGATAATATATGTATGTACATATGTAGTACATACTTCCTCCACAAACGCTGGAGCTGTTTTGTATTGTGCTGTTTCAAGGTTAAAGTTTATATACATATTTTAAAAATGCTTCCCTAGAAGATGAAAAATGTTGATTCTTGACGTCGAGTTATGTGAGTTTTATAAATCTTCAAATAACTTTGAAATGATAACAATATACATTAATGTACAACCTTAAAACAAATAAATTTGAAACTTTCTCAGTAGTTAGCGTCGACCAAATGGTTCAATCTATCAGCTCATGGAAAAAAGCTTATTAGTCTATTTCATCAAAAATCTGTTTGCTACCGAGTTTTACATTTGAAGCACGTGTTTTAAATAAAAGGATTTTATACGCTTCTCAACACTAAAATTTGGCGCAAAGCAGCATAGTTCGCTTTGGATCCCAGCACTCCCGTTTAAATTCGACACCCTTCAACAGATTTGTAGTACCAATAATCAAATTGTTGATGGTTTTTTAAAAGTTTAATTTAATTATTTAGTCAATGAATAACTTCTTTTCTCCCATTTTTTTATTTTTAAAGTTAGTGAAGATTAAGGGCCAACAGTTTGCTATTTCATTATTGTCATTTCTTTTGATCATTTTCAAGATTTTTTTTGACATTAAGAAAGCCTGCTATAAAAACAACTAGTTTTAAGTAAATACTTAAATATACTTAGAGTTTAAAAGCTTAATGCGCTTCACAACACTAATATCTGTCAAATGTGGAGCTTTGACACTTCATAGCAGCCAAGTTCACTTTGTCTAACACAGCTTCCTTTTTAGTTCGTGATCTGCAAACTTTCAATCCCCAATTTTAAAAATGTTGTGCAACTTTAATCTGCAGGCCAAGGTCGTGTTGCAGCCGCTGGTTCTGTTCCAGATCATCGACTCGTACGAGCGACGCCCCAAGGATGCCACACAGGTTTGTACCAAAAACCCTGCTTCCAAAGCTCTGAGACTGAAATCTCTACCAGATCATCGGCACGCTGCTGGGCCGCTCTAATGGAAAGGAGATCACGATCACCAACTGCTTCACGGTGCTTCACAAGGAGCACCCGGATAGCGCCCGCATCGACCTGGACTTGGGCTACGCCAACGACATGCTGGAGCTCAACCAGCTTACCTATCCACAGGAGAAAGTGCTGGGATGGTTCTCCACCGGCAAGTCCGTGTCGCGATCGGCGCTTCTGCTCCATGACTACTACTCCAGGGAGTGCAGCGACGGGCAGCCACTGCACCTGCTGGTGGATGCCACCCTCAAGGGTCAGAGGCTGTCAACGCGCCTGTACTGCGGTGTGGAAATGGGGGTGCCTGGCGGCACAAAGGGCCTTATGTTCTCCTTAGTTCCACTCGAGATGGCCAGCGACAGCGCCGAGATGGTGGCCCTGCGCCTGATGCAGAAGCAAAACCTGCAGCCTGGCGCAAAGCAGGTGGGCCGCATCCTCCCCGAGCTGGTGCAGGTGGTAGAGGCCACGCGGGAGCTGCAACTGCGCCTGGACTTGGTGCTGCGCTACATAAACGATGTGCTGGCCCGAAAGCGGCGGCCGGACAATGTGGTGGGACGGGCGCTGCACGACACGCTTACTTCCGTGCCGTTGGTGGATACGGACAACTTCAAGCTCATGTTCAACGCCAACGTGCGCGACATGCTGATGGCCATCACTCTCTCCACGATGATCAAGACCCAGCTGCAGATTAGCGAGAAGCTCTTCGCCATGCCCGACCACTAGGAATCCTTAAGCCACACACTAGAGCAAACCTTCTATCAATAAAGATTAGCATTCCCGGTCATTCCTGGACCAGGTTACCCGCCTTATCAACTGTTTCCGAGGGCAAGTAAATAATCCACAGATGTCTAGCTTAGAAGCCGGGTTATCAGCTGCAGCAGATCACTTTCTTTTCTAAATGGGCTGCATATTCTAGGCTCTTCCAATTAGCCTATATATAATATAATTAGAAATACAAACTAAGAATATTATTCCAAACTATATAATCGAAATTTGAGCTTTACAGACTATACATTAATATAATATAATCTTTATTAACATATGTAAGTATTTTCTGATGGCATTGGATGAATTATTTTAAGACGGAAAGAAACTCGAATACTTCAAATTAGATCAAGAAAATATTTTAAAGAAACTTAAAATGTTGAGTTGAATTTCGAGTCCGTCATTATATTAAAATTTTTTCTAATTTTTCCTTTTCTTAGTAATAGTGATAGTGGTAGCTATATATTGAATAAATTAATGTTTTTAATATCAGCTCATTATTTATTATGATTCTAAAAAATGTGTATCAACAGTAAACAAATATTCCAAAGTTATATATTTCTAATTAAAAATTCTTGGAAAAACGTCCAGAATTTATACTCATAATAAATGGACTTTGGAAACTTCCAGGCACCATCTCGAAGCCTTGATAATGAGATCATGTCGAAAACAAATGATTTGATAGAGGCTTCCCCCATTGAAGTCATGTTGACATAATAGGGAACTCTTTAAAAATTGTCCAATTCAAATGCGGATTTCGCGCTATCCCAATTTTAGAATCCTTTAAAGCAGGTGTCCTGCAAGGTTTTGCTGATTTTCCGACTCCTTAAGCCACTTTTGGCTACCGAAAGTTCGCCGTGAATACAACAACTGAGGAGGAACAGGGAAACCCTCTGGGATTAAGAAGATCGCGACTATACGGCGATAAGCAATCTAGTCTGCCCCGGTTGACTCTCGGGGAGGAGCGGACCAAGGGGATGGTCTGGACCACCCAAATAACAAGAAGATAAAGCCTTATCGCGGTTCAGGGACAATCGACGGTTGTTCGCCAGGGTAATCAATTAGCTGGCACCAACTGCAAATTAGCAAACGTTGACGCTGATAGTCGATAGTGACCCCCACCCCTCTCTCTCCGGGAACTCTCCGAATCCCCGTCCCCTTCGCAGATGCTGCTCCGCTGTTGCCCCCGCCCCACAGCCAAGCCGACGCCGCCGGACACTTATCGCCCAACCCAAGCCAAGGGCTATCGGTGCGCTCTGGTGGCCCCTTGTGATAGCCATCGCCATTAGAAGCGGCTCCGTTCGGCCGGACGGAGTGGGCAATGGAACGGAGCCCTCAGACGTCCAGCGACCGGCGAGCTGATCAGACGCCACCCGAGAAAGTATTATGTTGTCGTTGCTGAAGCTACACCACCCTCTGGTCTGCCGCTGCTGCCTGCTGGAGCAGCCGCCGCTCTACCACACCATCCACGATGCATCCAGCAATCTTGCCGCGGAGTTGCTGGCCCTGGCACCAGCCCTGCGTCTGGAGCAAGGAGACGGCCTCACCGACGTCATTTGCGACCTCTGCCTGCGACGCCTGCACGATGCCAGGGACTTCCAGCGTCGCTGCGAGCAGTCCGAGCAGGTCCTTCGCCAGCGACACGACCAGTGGAAGCGCTCGGTGGCTGCCGGAGACGCCCTTGCCCTGGACGACGTGCTCGAGTGCCTCGAGAGGGAGGTGGGCTGCCTGGAAAACGCGTCCCAAACTGTGCAACCGCTCAAGCCCGTCGCGTATGTGGCTCCCCTCACGGAGGCCGTGGATTTTGGTAAGCTTCACTTTTTGAACGAGTTCTAGGTTACAACTGAAAGCATTTCGGTTTTTGTACACTCTAGGAAAGGATTATTGTTCAGTGTGTTATTGATTTTGTGTGTGTTATTGAGATATAATTTTCCAACTCCAGGCCTTAAATACTGGAGGTCTGTTTCTTTAAAAGAGAGAGACTACGGAGGTTGGCCTCGAATCCTTATCAAGAATGAACTTATTTTTGGAAACCACTTAGTATTCTTGATAAAAGTTTGTGGAAAAAGATGGAAAGGCTAGTGTAATATTTCCATGGGCAAACTTAATTGTATATTATATGAAAATACTAATTAATACTTATAGAAAGAAAATAGTTCTCAAAACTAGTCATCAGTCAAATGGCTTGGGACCAAATATTACCTTTTTATTATTTTCAACAATTTATTATTTTTCTTTTATGGAAAATCTAATGAAAATCAATATTTTCAGATAACTTGGACTTTCAGGAGAGTCCTCCAAGCCTTTATGAGCTTCCATCAGCTCCATGGGTGAGCACTTTGGATGCCGGCAGCCTCAACACACCTATGCACCATCCGGAGACCCCCGACTCCATTTTGGAGGCTGCAAACGATCAGGCTGGGCAAGAGCCCTCCAAGGATCTTCCCCAGGAGGAACCGACGAAACCAAAAATACGACGGACTCGACCCCGCCCAGAGGGTCCCAAGGCGAAGGCCGAAAAGGAGAAGAAACCTAAGGCGCCACGATCGCTGCACCCTTGTGGCGAGTGCGAGAAGAAGTTCACAAGGAACTTTCAGTTGAAGCTACACACGATCGCCGTGCACGGAATGGGCGAGATGCGGTACCAGTGCGATGACTGCCGCAAGAGCTTCGCCTCCCGGCACAGCCTGCGATACCACGTCAAGTCGGTGCATTCCACGGACAGGCCCATTGGGTGCCCGCACTGCGACCGGCGCTTCGTGCTCCGCACCCAGCTGATGTCCCACCTGCGCACCCACACTGGCGAGGCCAAGCCGCGCATCTTCTCCTGCCCGCGGTGCACCAAGTGCTGGCCCACCAAGTCCGACCTGCGCACCCACATGCGAAGCCACAACCCCACCCAGGACCGGCCCTTCAAGTGCGACAGCTGCCCCAAGTCCTTCTTCACCCGCGGCCACCTCACCTCCCACCTCCTGGTGCACACCGGGGAGAAGCCGTTCGGGTGCGACTACTGCGACAAGCGGTACCAGAGCGTGGGTAACCTGAACAACCACATGGTGCGCCAGCACGGGGACATCATCGAGGCCCAGCTGGGGATGGAGCCCATCGAGACTTGATCACTAGGCCGCTTCCACTTGGGGCTGGGGTTGGGATTCAGCTACTGCATCTGCACCCAGGCTGGGCAGGACAGGCTGAACAAAGTATTAGGGACTTCCGCGTAACAACAACACGCGGACTGCAAAGTGCAAAATATTTATTATTCAATATTCTATTTGCCAAGTCAAGCTTATTAACTTTAGACAATTATATCCGAGTTTCAAAATATCGGTTTAAATGAGCCATAATGTTTCCATTATAATATAAGAATTTAATAATTCATGAAAATGAAATAAATGTAAACTTGATATGATATTTTTAAGAAAAGATTTTAATAATGGGGATGAGATAATAGATATTTTAAATAAATATTTTTATGATTTTTTCACTAAAATGATTTTAGTGATTATAATACGATAGTACCAAGAATTGTCAAATATTTTGAAGAGGTCTCTGAGATTGCGAGCAAATTATATACAAATGTACGTCGTTTCATAATTCATAAAAATATTTAAAATTATTAAAAAATACTCTTCAAGGTTAGTGGGTAATATATTGTTTAAAGGGTAGCCTAGAGTTAGAGACTTTGTTGCGCAATCAAATATTTGGCAAACATTTCCAGGTCCAGGTCCCATCTATCCATCCCCCTTATCAGCCGCCTCAAAATCGCAGCCGCAAACGCGAACTTGGGCCGCTTGTGCCGCTCGTGGCGATTGCCAAACGGAGCTCCGACTAGCGGAGCGGGAGAAAGCCGTCGTAAAAAAAAAAATACAAATAAAAACAAAAACAAACGAAAAAGAAACACAAAATTTGAAATAGAAATCGTGCAGAAATGCGGTATCAAAATAAAAACAAAGCTAAAAATATTCAATGACAAAACATACTCAAAAGTTAATCTATAAAAAATTATTTGCACCTTTAACATTTTTTTAGTTTATTTATAATGGGAAGATTAAAAGTTTAAAAATATTTCTAATGGCCTTTTTATGTACTATATGTATGTACTTGTTCCTTGTATAACCATTGTACGATTTAAGAATTTTTTTAAACTGAAGCTGTTGAAAAAATAGTCTGTAGAAGAGTTTAAGATGTTCAAAATTTTAAAATGTCAATCAAAAATGTCAATAATTTCATAGAGCCACAAAGGATCGCGTACCAGGTTATAACTCACAGAGGAGCTTATCGCCAAACGCCTCCGGTTCCGTCCGTCCGGGAACAAGTACGTGCACACTTGATCGGATCGGCAATTAAATGTGAACACAAATATATAATATTAATGTTAAGAAAACGCGATTAATGGAGAGGGGCCAGCGAAGGGTCGACTCGCAGCAAGATTGTATAAAAAGCGCAAGTAAAATTTTCCAGTATATTATACAATGATGGATTGTTACATTCTTTTGAACTTTGGTGTACTTTATATACTGTATTTGGAATTAATTTTATTGGTTTTTGGTTAATTTATTTTATATCTGAAATTGTTTTTTCCTATATCGTTTTTTTAATAAATTTAAATATCATTTTTGCCTTAATTGCCTTATATATTGGTCTTTAGTAAATTGTACATTATCTTTCAAACAATTATTTAAAATTTAATTAACTTGGGGAACCCCAGCAAAAACATTAATTGAACTACACAGAAAATTCAAAAGCAGGGCATAGAACATTGGATTGATTTCAAATTTCAACGAAAGAAGCTGGCAAAGATGGAAATAGGGTCGTTGAATCATGGTATGTGATACATGGAGAGGCAAATGTTTCAGACCGACTCATGCCTTTCATTGAATAGCGCAGCACCTACACTTCCTGGGACTTTCGTCGCGATTAGTCACTCAAAATTCACAGTCAATGGGAACGTGATGCCCTGAGGCTGATCAGACATTGACCTAATCAAGGATTTTGTTCCAGGCTACGTGCCCGGGGCTTCTGTGCGTTCTGGGTGTGGAGCTGCTCAGTAAATAACGGATACATCATCGACCCAAGATTCGTTTACAATGACTTCCTCGAGCACTCTCTGTGCATAAGGCAGGCACGCATTGTTATCATCTCGGTTTGGGATGAAGATCGAC